>NC_141828.1:10177287-13064787 GCF_982586985.1 Callionymus lyra
GGACGAGAGTCGTACTTTATCACAAAAGGCCTGCTCCGGCTTAATCAAAATAAAAATGTTTTCAAAGTGCAACTGGGATTGAAGGGCTCACGAATGAGCTCAAACGTTGACCATGACATCTAATGATGGTCTGATGGAGCTTCATGAAGCAATGTCATTATTTTCAGAGTCCACTAGATGGCAGTCTCTGCACTATTTTACTCTATTTTGAACTAATGTTCCAATGAAACATCGCATCATTTTTGACCCAATGGCACCACCTACTGACCTCTGACTGACACAACACTGCTTCATGAATCTTCGTCACTATCAAAATCAAAACCCATTTTAATGTAAATAGATTACATTTACTAATGAATCAAACCCACTCTACTGAATTTTAAGCAACAACTCATGTTTTCTTCTCTATGTAGTAATATTTTGGCCCAACAGGGGGCTTCAAGCTTCAAGCTGCAGCAAAAAAAATCATCCTAAGACTCTTACTAAACAAGACTTATTATTATTGGCTCTTCATACTCAGACGACGCAACTTACAACATTTAAGTCGCACGCAATTGAATGATTCCCTACGATTCAATTGATTCGACTCATCTAATGAGTTGCTTACATTGTTGACTAGGTTTAACTTACTCAACAAAATATTTAAAAGTTGGCGTCTTAAACCAGCGAAGATACTGGAAATAACTTAAAATCAAAAATATTGGATTTGTTCAGTTCTTTAAAACTGTATTATGAGTTAAATATATCGGGGGTCCCCCACCTTGTTTTGTACCGCGGACCGGTTTAATGTGGGCATTATTTTCACAGACCAAATTTGCCTTATTGTCACAAATATAAGG
This sequence comes from Callionymus lyra, assembly GCF_982586985.1. Taxonomy (NCBI): domain Eukaryota; kingdom Metazoa; phylum Chordata; class Actinopteri; order Syngnathiformes; family Callionymidae; genus Callionymus; species Callionymus lyra. Next base: position 10,178,127 of record NC_141828.1, read on the forward strand.
TGTTATACTGGTTAAAAGTAGTGATGGGTTCATGAAGCTTCATGAAACAGTGTCATGTTGTTTAGAGGTCAGTAGGTGGCGCCATCAGTTAAAAAAAATGATGTTTCATTAGAACAGTTGTTCAAAACAAAGGAAAATAGTGCAGAGACGCCATCTAGTGGACTCTGAAGATAATGATACTGCTTCATGAAGCTTCATCAGACCATCACTAGTTAAAAGATCTGAGTCACCGACTAACCCGAGTTACCTCAGTAAAGGACTCAAGTCGTTTGGCGGATTGGGGTCCTGGAGTCCTACTAACCCAACCCATAGAGCCTTATTAACTAGTGATAAGTTGATGAAGCTTCATGAAACAGTGTCATGTTGTTTATAGGTCAGTAGGTGGCGCCATCAGTTTAAAAATGATGTGATGTTTCATTAGAACGGTTGTTCAAAACAAAGAAAATAGAGCAGAGACCGCCATCTAGTGGACTCTGAACATGACACTCATCATCACTATTACTAACTAGTAGTCACTCAGAAACCAAGACTCCTTAACGAGATACGAGTTGCATGTCGGTATCACGCAGAAAATCCGACTCATTTGTTCATCCTCACGAAACCTGAACATCATTATCGTTGCACATCATTATCACCGAAACGCTAAATTCCGACGTCTCCCCGCAGTAGTCCGTATCCAAATCCAATTTCCGCCTCGTATAAATAAAGAACACCACGCTTCTTGACAAAAACTTGGTCGTCTAATTAAGAACTTTCGCCTGGTTGGATTGTTTTTGTGTGTTTTTTTCTCTCCCTCGCAGAAACGCTGAGCTGCAGTGATTATTATTTAAACACATGGAAGACTCCGTAGGAGCCGATATCATGAGAGCAGTATCTAAGATTCATGACTCCAGCTTGAAACACTGCAGTCTGAAAATAAAGCCACTTTGCCGAGCTGTCTGAGCTCGCATGTTCGGCTTCATCAAAGAGGAATGACGAATAGATGAACCGAGGAGGAGACGATTCGGATTTTCTCGTTTTTGTTTGGATCCACGTTATTATTGGTTTACGAGTCTGAAAATAAATTCACAGCGTGATAGAAGACAGACATTATTTTTTTTTAAATGAACAAATCTGCCCTTAAGTAATTTGTTTCTTCTGTGTCAAAATAAAACTAATTGAAATCCAAATAAAAACCTCATGGTAAAATCCAAAGTTATTCAAAATAAAGCTTGTCATTATCGTTGAACTTTTCAAGCTCTATTTTGGACTTACAAGTCTATTCGGAGCTTACACATTTACCAAGTCTTCTTTTGAACTTCCTAGTTTATAAAGTATAATTTAGACGTTTTCATTGAAGTCTTTTTTTGGACTTTCTTCTTTACAGTCTGTTCAACTCCCTGGTTTACAAAGTCTGTTTGGGGCTTAACCCAGTCGTTTTTACTACTTCCTTGTTTATGTCTAAGTCTATTTCTGACTCCCTAATTTAAATTATTTTTTCAGACTTCTAAATATGAATACTGTAGTCTTATTGTTGTGCTTGCTGACCACTTATTTTACTGTTCCTAATTGTATACTTATTTCTAAGTAAGTAATAGGTGTTGTAAACACCTTTCTAGACCAGGGTCACAAAGTGATTTGAAAATCCCAAACAATACACATCTTAAATATATACTAAGCAGGTCAAAGGACACATAAGAGAAACACAGGAGTCCCAGAAAATCAGGGAAATGCACAACTATAAATATGTCTTATGATGTTTCTTGAAGGAGTCAGTAGATCCATCAAACATAGAGGGAGAGGAAGCGTGTTCAGGAACCATTAGTAGATTCTGATCCACAGACCTTAGAGCCCGAGCTGGGGCGTAAGTCTGGATCAGATCACTGATGAAAGGAGGAGTCTGACCATGAATAGATCTGAAAGTAAGAAACAGAATTTTAAAATGGATCCTGAAAGAAACTGGCAGCCAGTGAAGAGTTTTAAGATCGGGGAAATGTGAGTTCTTCTACTAGAGCAGGTCAGAATTCTCACTGCAGAGTTTTCTATTAACTGCAGGCAAGACGGCTCCTTCTTGTTTAGACACAGCTGTTACAATAGTCTAAGAGATTTTTCTCAGTTGAAGGAAACATTTTCTGGTCAGTTTTCTGCAGTTAAGACATTGTGGGTCTCATTCATGAAGTGCAAGTAAATCCCCGGGCAGATTTTCACATGATGGTCTCTGTTACAGGAAACCTACTCTGGATTCATGAACCAGGCGAATGTTTCATTTTCATCTTGTTAGTTGTGACGGGACAGTTAAAGTGGAGGGGTTTGACAGATGCCGTTAAATCATCCTTACTTAACTTGCATATCAAACTGTAAATATATAAACAATCATATGAGATAGCTAACCGACAAACCGCTGAAGCTTAAGAGGCTTGTGGAAGTTCAACCTGTCGTGATCAGTGATCTAAAGACTCGGCTGGCTCTGGAGCAAATATTCAATATCAAATTACTGTACCTATTAATCTTGCCTCTGCAAAACATAAAACATATCCCAGGTGAAAGGTTACTCTTTTAATTGGAAATTGGGGTCAGTACCCTCACCAAAAGTTGAGTCAGTTGAGGTTGCTTGGGTTAGGATGCCCCCCAGAGGTGCTCACAGCATGTCCCACCTGTAGGAGACCATGGGGCAGACCCAGGATGCACTGAGAGACTATGTCTCCCCAGCTGGTCTGGGAACGCCTTGGGGTCCCCCCCGGTAAACTGGACGATGTAGTTACTTCCTGCTTAAGCTGCTGACCCCGCAACCCAAACCCCGATAAGCGAAGGACAACGTGAAGAACATATCTCATGAAATATACCTGACCATTGTTTACATATTACTGATATTTAAGCCTATTATTAGTCTATATTCTCATGTCTTAATATTATTTTTAAATAAACATTCCTAATATAGATAGCAGGTGTAATCTATTGAGTAGATTCACATCGAAAATTCACATTTATCAACATAATCAGGATGTTTAACCAGCTAATTGTCGACTAATTTAGCTAAATGTGATTTATTTTTATCTTTTGTTATGTTCAAATCAGCGTTTGTTTTAAATTCTTTCATTTATTGTTCACATTACAAAGGGTAATATTATTTAATTTCCAACTTTATTTTAGTAATTTCTAGAATTTACACAGTTTAAAGGAGCAGGCGTAGATTTCGCGAGTCTCTAACACGAGATCGCAGCTACTAAAATATTGATGAATACCAAAATCCTGTAAAATATCCTGCCGTTTGCATTCTTAACACAAATTCGTTCTGCTTCATGAATGAGATCCAGTATCTTTATAGTCAAATACATTTCCAGGTGTGCAACCGTTACATCCACACCTGACCTGGACGAGATTCTACTCACAGGTACTTTAAAGCCAATCGTTTTCCCTCCAGTAAACGTGGAAACTCCTATTTCATCAAGAAAAAAGAAGAAAATTCTTCATCTGTAGAAAGAAAAATCATGACCGTGAGATTTCAATCAAGTGGAAGAATTCTGGTCCTTTCATGATAACACTCCTCCGGGGGAGATACCGACAAAAGCCCCGAATCAAAATGAGGAAGTAAATAACTGTTTGCATCTTTAATGAGGAGTCCCGCGCGCTCAACTTTTTAATTCCACAAATAAACCTTCATCAAATATTAACGCGGATCTTTTGTTATTTTTACAAACGCGTATTAGGACAAAATGAAGAAAAGAGGAGGCTATTTTGTTCTCCGTTTCAAATCTTTCTGTTTATATCGCTTGAAGGAGTTTTTAATGAATGCATCCAGTTTGTATCATTCGATTTTATTTATTTATTCATGTGATGTTTTTCTACTGTGGTCAAAGCTATATTTATATATATTTTTTAGTATAATCTTAACTTTGTGAACACTGCATTCAGTTGTTGGTCTCTCTTTATTTTGTGTTATTTTTTTCAAAAATATGGCCAAGAAGTCTAATTACGGAGGCGCCTTAGTCACCTCGACTGGTTTCTCACAAATTGAAAGACCTGCAGTTCTTCTACTGTGGGAGTTTTAACACCCTGCAGAGAGAAACTCAATTTTATCTTTGATCTTCATTTTCGTTAGATAGATGGAGAGAAAAGGAACGTCAATCGACTGGTAAATTGAGAGCTTTTGGCTCAGCTTTATTAAATGACCCTGTTCTACCTCGCCTTTGTATCGAACTCGGGTTCTTTTTCGGCACCGACCAAAATGCTTAGCTAGTACCGAGTGTCGATTACCATGTGTGATCAAAAGTTGATAATTTGTGGATTCTTTAAAAAGTGAACAAAGGCAGTGAACATCAGATTAATTAAAAAGTGTTCTTTTACACTGGTAAATATCTTTTGGCTATTTTTTATTTAAGATTGGATTCAAATTTTACCAAAGCTGAAGAATTAAGCTGAATATTTGGACCATGTGTAATGCAATTTTCCTTTTGTAAGATCTTGTAAAATTGGTATCGTAAAAAAACTATAGTTGAGGAACCGGAATCAAAAGTGAAGGTATTGGTATCAGTACCGGTATCACACGATTTTGATAGATACCTCCTAGTATCACTCATCCGCCCTTTTCCCAGGCTTCCCTTACCCTTCATCTTTCAAACATGAATAACTCCAACAAGCCACAACAATGCGTTCTTATCACCTAGATATCGTTATCTAAGTCACCAGTTTATAGCCAGAGTAACACTGATCTAACCCGGTGCTAACACTGTTATTGAATCAATCGAGTTGTTTGCCAAGTGCTTGACGTAACATTCCCTGTTGTTTGAATTTCTTTCTGTACTTATCTGGTTGGTCCATGAAAATAATGGCTATATTTAACCTATCCATGGTGCAAAAGGGTTGGGGACCCCTAGAGTTACAAGTGCCCATTCGCTTTGAGATTGGAGAGGAAGTTCTTGCCAATCCCTATTTTCTTACGCCGTCTTTTCTTAAAGCATCTCAGACCTGGAATTCTTTTTTTAAACGCTCAGCCTCTCTCTCTCTCTCGGAGATAATGAATTCTAACGAACAACGGCCTCACATCGTTGATGTAGCTTGACCTTTGAAGAATGCCTCCTGGATGCCCCCCATCCGGAGATGCTACGTCATGTCTTACCGGGAGGAGCCCTCAGGGCAGACCCAGAACAGGGTGAGGAGACCATGTATTCCAGTTGGCCTTGGGAAAGCCTTGGTTTTTCTCTCAGATAGGCCAGAAGAGGTCAGGGTAGAAGACAATCTTGAACCTCCTTACGTATATGCTTGTTTGTTTTACGCTTTTGTTCTGGTGGAACCAGTGTATCGTCACACCCTTTATACATCGCCTCGCCTAGCTTATGGCTACATTAAATAAACAGTTATATTTAGAGCGTATTTGATTTCGAAGTGTTATATAAATGTGAATAATAGACGTCAAGTGTCATCACACGTAGAGGGGTTGTCAGATTGTCTCGTGAAATTAAATTCAACACATCCGTGGGTTCTGTTAAAAATAAATCTCAATATGTAACAAAAGAAATCAGCAGGACGTATCTTGGCTGCGAAATGTTGCCGTGACATCGTTGCAGATGTAATATTTCCTCCAGCGGCGAAGCCACATCAGGAAATTGTATAGCAGAATAAAAATGCTTCTTTCAGCAGCTCCTCGTAGCAAAAACTCTTTGCACCGTTTCCTCCGACCCCCACACCAGCCCCCTGACCCCTTTTCTCTGGGTTTCCAAAACCATGATACACCTTCATCATCCACCATCATCATCATCGTCAGATGAAACACCGGCCACACTTCTCAGTCCAGGACAAACGGAGTCTTTACTGTCCGATAAACGCCATTCACCGGGATCACTGGGGTGTGAAAATAACGAGCCACTCGCTCTGAACTGTTTGCCCTTTTTTCTGATTGTTTTTCTCCCACTTTGCCGAAAAGTTCACTCTTAACGACTCTGATTCGCTAAAATACATTTTGATTGCTGAAAACTCCCTGGGATTTTCATTAAGAATCAATTTGAGGCCGATAATGTAACGTCGCCATGAAAGATTCAACCTTTTTCTGCGCTTAATTAAAGCGTGTCGTTTGTCACTAGGCAACAATTAAATCAACACGACGACGGGAAAATACACCAGTAAACAGTGAGCGTTTATGTCGAGTGAAGTTGTGGGAGCAGCAAGTAAACTAAAGTTTCCTGCGTCTTATTCAAGGCCTCCTCCCAGTTCCCCATCTTCCTTGAGACACATCATGTTAAAAATCAGCGCCTTTTCCTGAACTAGCAGAGGTTTTACTTTCACTAAACTATCTCTAATCTGGGGAGTTCATACCAAAATGCCTCAACGCCCCTTTTGTGTTCTTTTGTGCGTTATTTTTTGATCATTTCCTTTTCTCCCGGAGACAAAGGCGTAGTGTGGCATAACTCAACTTAGGGGCGTTTTTCTGTTTGACTCCTTCAAGTCGGTGTCCCTAAGGCTCTTCCATTTGTTCTTGCGCAAGCCTTTTGGTTGAAAACAAAACGCTTTTTTAAAAAGGTAAAAACTATTTTTGACTCACCAAAATAACGACATGTTGAATAAGTTATCAAAGTAGCAAACTTAACGGCTAATTTAACAGGAAAATGTTAAATGAACGTCAACTTGAAACCAGGTATATTCTGTCCTCTTAATGTCCCAATTAGGGTCATAAATCATGTATGTACAGGCAACCGCCAAAATAAAATAAAAAATTCACTGTGAAGTTTGGGTTCTCATTGAGCTTAAGTGCCACAAATTCAATTTCAAATTTTTTGACCTCACACTCTCGTCCCATAAGTGAGCGTCCTAAAAAACTCGGTCTAATTCTGGAATCTTGTACTTTTTTGGGTATTACCCAAAGATGGAGACCACAGGTAAGAGTAGAAACCCCACTGGTAATGCAAACACCACCATTCATGGTTAGCTTAGTCAGTAAGTAAGTAAGTAATTAATATTTGTAGAGCGCTTTTCCAGACCAGGGTCACAAAGCGCTTAAACAATCAAAATAAAACTCAAAAAAGATATACTTCAAAGGTCAATATAACACTGAGAACAACACAGGAGTTCTGATAATGTTACACATCGAAATTAACCTTTTTTTCATCATTATATATAAATATTCTTTTTTTTGTTCTTGATATCATTTCTATTTCCCAGAGATATGATATACAGAGTCTCAGAATCCTGATTTACAACCTTACTTGAATTTTGTTCTTGTTGATTTCTGCAGATACTTCATTCTTTGTATAATAATTTAAATACATTTTTCATTGTGCAACACCCTGTTGTGCACTTCTAGTTAATTATTTTTCTTTCCATATGAATATGCCTGAAAGGGACACCCTGGAAAGTGTTTTGTTCGTTTGCAGTGACACCAAACGTACAGCTTTTTAAATCCATTAATAAATAGGAGGATGACGATTTTTTTTTGGAACACTTTCTGTCACAATTTTCCTTCGTAGTAAATAACATTGAGAAAAACAGTTGCCCGATCTACAGTTGGAATCTTGTTGGAAAATTGCAGCTCATTTACGAAATCAACTCACGGCAGATTATACCTGTTCGAAGACCTGATCTGGTCCGCTGGCTGTAAGTTTGATACCCCTGCTTCAAACTAACCCTGCTTTGGTTCTTGACCCACTTTTTTAAATTAAGTCAAAATCCAGGACTAGGTGGATTAAGCCTTCAAAACATATGAGTAGTAAAAGTAATGTTCTTGCTCATTTCTGTATGTTTGTTTGGGTTCTTCATGAGCTACCCAACGTACCTTTGTGATGGATAGATACTGGATGGATACTTTATTCATCTCCTTAGAGAAATTCACGTTGATGTACTGTAAGATCAAGATCTACCCTTCGAGTTCGACAACTTACGAGAGGAAACCAGAGTGTAACAAACACACATTCTGATCCTCAACTTCACTCCCAGCATTAAAAACAAATGCTTAAAAATACAAATAGCATTAAAAGTAAGAACAAAAAATGTATCGAAACATGTTAAAGTAAATTTTGCAGCAGTAGTTACACAACAACTCCAGACTAGTATTTGTAATAAAAACACTGTTATTAGTTGATGCTTGTTGTGTTTTCATGGGAAGAAGCAGCAGCTCAAAAAACGCGTGGCTATAATTAAAGGTGAAGCACACACACAGACACACACACACACACCCTCTATAGCAATTTGCATCGTGTGATGCTTATTCGGAACTGTTGCCATTTAAAAAAATAATAAAATAAAAAGCACTGGTGACAGAAAAGAAGATGTGGTTGTCTTGTTAAACTTTGTATATTCAGAGTTGTATTTGACAACTGAAATATGACAATAAATAAAACCCACTGGTCACGTTGAAGTTATTTTTTTGCAGTTATTTACTTGATGTTCTGCTTCATCCTGGAGTGAAGTCATGAATGATGGATGTGTGACACTGGAGACGTGGTGAGACAAGAGTAGAGAGAAAAAAAAAAGAATCATTCGATTACCTCGTTTTTTCTGGATGAGTCCGTGCAGTCGTGTTTATCTCCGGAGCTGGTGCTGGAGATGATGCTGATGATGATGATGGTGATGATGGTGATGCTGAGCGCACTTGTGTGCACCGCTGCTCCTCGCAGAAGAAGAAGAAGAAGAGGAAGAGGAGGAAGAAAAGCGTCCGTCTCCCCTCTCGTCCAGCCTCATCACTGATTCATCTGAAAGCAGACACCGGCGTCCTGGTTTATTCAAAACTCCTGCTGGCACCGACCGACCGCCGTGCGCCGAGACTGCGTGGACTCTGAGGGAGGAGGGGGGAGGAGGAGGAGGAGGCTGGGAGGGAGGAGGGGAGACAGGGAGGGAGGAGTCAGCTGTCAGACGCTCAGGACAAGGTGCTCTCCTCAGTGATGCTCCTCAATGATGCTCCTCAATGATGCTCCTCAGTGATGCTCCTCAGTGATGCTCCTCAGTGATGCTCCTCAATGTTGCTCCTCAGTGATGCTCCTCTGTGATGCTCCTCAGTGATGCTCCTCAATGTTGCTCCTCAGTGATGCTCCTCTGTGATGCTCCTCAATGATGCTCCTCAGTGATGCTCCTCAATGATGCTCCTCGGTGATGCTCCTCAGTGATGCTCCTCAATGTTGCTCCTCAGTGATGCTCCTCTGTGATGGTCCTCAATGATGCTCCTCAGTGATGCTCCTCAGTGATGCTCCTCAGTGATGCTCCTCAGTGATGCTCCTCAATGATGCTCCTCAGTGATGCTCCTCAGTGATGCTCCTCTGTGATGGTCTTCAATGATGCTCCTCAGTGATGCTCCTCAATGATGCTCCTCAATGATGCTCCTCGGTGATGCTCCTCAGTGATGCTCCTCAATGTTGCTCCTCAGTGATGCTCCTCTGTGATGGTCCTCAATGATGCTCCTCAGTGATGCTCCTCAATGATGCTCCTCGGTGATGCTCCTCAGTGATGCTCCTCAATGTTGCTCCTCAGTGATGCTCCTCTGTGATGGTCCTCAATGATGCTCCTCAGTGATGCTCCTCAGTGATGCTCCTCAATGTTGCTCCTCAGTGATGCTCCTCAGTGATTCTCCTCAATGATGCTCCTCAATGATGCTCCTCAATGATGCTCCTCAGTGATGCTCCTCAGTGATGCTCCTCAGTGATGCTCCTCAATGATGCTCCTCAGTGATGCTCCTCAGTGATGCTCCTCAATGATGCTCCTCAGTGATGCTCCTCAATGATGCTCCTCAGTGATGCTCCTCAATGATGCTCCTCAGTGATGCTCCTCAGTGATGCTCCTCAATGATGCTCCTCAATGATGCTCCTCAGTGATGCTCCTCAGTGATGCTCCTCAATGATGCTCCTCAATGATGCTCCTCAATGATGCTCTTCAATGATGCTCCTCAGTGGTGCTCCTCCATGATGCTCTTCAATGATGCTCCTCAGTGATGTTCCTCAATGATGCTCCTCAGTGATGCTCCTCAATGATGCTCCTCAGTGATGCTCCTCAGTCGGTGTTTCAAGTCCAGACCTGCTCGCCACAGGCTCCTGGAAAAACAAATACTTACTTTTTACAAATCAATCAGTGTTCAGTGTCAGATATTTTTTTCCACTGTTTATTTATTTATGTGTATTATTTATGTTTGTTTATTTTTATCTAAACTTTGTATTTTTTTGGTTTACATGGTGGATTTTTGTTTTTGTTTGAAATAATTTTAAAATACGTGAGAGTAAAAAATAATCTGTTATTTTAAATAATGTATACAAAAAACTAATATAAAATGAATGAATCAAAAAGCTTTAAGGCGAACAAAAAAAATTCATAAAAACTATAATGATACGTTAAAATTCAAAAATATATATATATATAAGAGTGTTAATAGTGTGTTAACCCTTGTGTTATTGCAAAGGTCTGAAATCTAGTGATGGTCTGATGAAGCTTCATGAAACAGTGTCATGTTGTTTAGAGGTCAGTAGGTGGCGCCATCAGTTTAAAAATTATGTTTCATTAGAACAGTTGTTCAAAACAAAGGAAAATAGTGCAGAGACCGCCATCTAGTGGACTCTGAAAATAATGACACTGCTTCACGAAGCTTCATCAGACCATCACTACTGAAAACAAATGTGATAGAGTTATCCCTTGTGTTATGTCTGGGGCGTCAAGGGTTTAAAAAAAAAATCAACCACAACATTGAAAAGAAACAATATGTCAACAATAAGAAAACAATGAAACTATGAAAATGTAAATAATTTCAGTAAAACACCACATCAAAAAACAATCCTTTATATGAAATACAATCATTAAAATGTATTTATATCAGAGTAATTGTTCGTTGCTAACAGCTAGCCTGAACAACGTGTACAAAATCATCTTTATTTTCCCATTGAAGTTATTCGAATTTTGTCTCTGAATAGATTAGACCATATATTGTGATATATTGTGATCTGGCGATAAATTGCCAAATGCAAATGCTCCAAGCAAACATACATTTGAATCCAAAATTAGCTTGGTTAGCTTTTGTTAGCGTCTATTGTTAATGCCTTTGACCCCAAAAAGCATTCTTAATAGGGCTCCTAGGTTTTCCAACACAATCCCAGCTATCAAGGGTTCACCTGGACAGTGAGTTGGTTTCTGTCTCGTGGTACACGTATCACACAGAAATAAATCCCGGCAAACATGTCGGCTCTTCGTTTGATTACCGAACTTGACTCAATATTTCCATTGAAAACCATGAGATGGTATTGGTTGCACATCATTTATTTCACACGGCTCTTTCCTGTCAACAGCTGCTTCCCTCCGTATGTCGAGAAGCCAAAAAATCCTAAATTTTAATGAAAGTGGCTGCTTGTGTCAGCTACACGGGCTCGACCCCCGCAGGAGAGAATGTCTTGGAACACTGGAAGCGGCAGCCAGATGTTTAAAATAAGAGCTGAAGAGAGGGCGAGGGAAGCGTCATTCATATTTCAGCAGCTCGCTCCACCCTTTCGAGGAGGCTGAGATCATGTTTCCATCGCTTAAAAATGGATGGTGTTTGTGGGTGCGAAAAGGCAGCTCAGATCTTAACACTCAAAAATTGGGAAAAAGCTGACCGGTGATACACTCCGGATGGACTCCAATGCCGCTCCAGAAGTCACACGGGCACCTGCTGGGTTAAATGATAGAGCGTGGGAGGGGATTGGAAGTCTCGGCAGCCCGGGAAAGGAATGGGGGTCACTGACCCCACATTAAGGATGGTTGCCCACTTCTTGAGGGTCTTTGATAATTCATCGGATTTTCCTCGCCACTGTAAAAACCGGCTGTCGGTCATCGCAGCATAGAATGAACCGCGGATGCTGTTGTGATGGTATTTTTGGAGGTAGAAGAAATAACTCCATGGGATTTATTGAATGATTTAAAGAAGTTTGTGTAAAGGATGGAACGTCCTGTCCAGGTTGGAGATGAGAGCTTTTTTTTTTTGCAGTTGGAAGAATTAAATATCCAAGACTATTTTTTTTTGAGTGTGCGACGGACAGGACCGCTCAGTGTCTTCAGGTATGAGGACTGTCTTCGCGTTCAGTTTCGGCGTCTTAAGATTAAAGATACACAAAAGTAATTTGTCAACACGGTGTCCACACTGTAAAGTACTTTAAAGTATATACTTTTTTGAGTATTGTTTTGATTGTTTAAGCGCTTTGTGACCCTGGTCTGGAAAAGCGCTATATAAATAAATATTACTTACTTACTTACTTACTGTCTCTAACCCAACAGTCTTATCTAAAGTGTCACATTAGCAAACTTACCACACATCTAGTAGTAGTTTTTAGGGATAGCTTAAGGTGCAAATATGCCTAGACTTTCCCATCCCCAGAAACCTCTTCTGATAATACAAAAGTGTTTCAATGCAAAAACATAGTCTTTTAATTGTCCTATGATTTTTCCTGGTTTCTTCTCCCAGTTGGACATACCCAGGGTGTCCACGCCCCAAATAGACTATCCAGTTCACTTGATTTAGCAAACATAGCAGCAAACATAGCAACATCCCGCCATAGTTGTTGCACTTTTGGGCATTAAAAGAAACAACAAACCAGCCGAAGATGATTTTAGTCAGTCGTGTCGTAGAAGTAACAAGTCCGGTCTTATCTTACATGTTTCGTCTTTGCCTTTACTGCCAGTTATTCCATGACGATTCACCCGAATCACTTTCACAATTTCCATCAAAATGCTTCTTGTCTTATCAACCCACTTTACTCCAAATTGACACAAGATTGAATCTGCTTTAGATTTCCGGAGAAGCGCCGCACTTATGGTTGAAACATTTACTGGCCGCATTTTACCAGATTTGTAAAGAAGCTCTAAAGTCCTACGATCCTCTGTAGAGAGCCCTTAAGAAGGATTTGGGTCCGACTTATAAAGGCATTGACAAAGCCCACTACTGGCTTCTTACAAAGTGTCTTTGGCTTGATCTTAAAGTTCACTTAAAGCTCTATTTGCACAGGATAAGTATTACCTGCAGACTTCTGGTAATTTTTAATAATTAAGGAGAATGTCTGAGTTATAATCCTGTGAGAATGCGGCATGTCTGTGATTTGTACTGAGTAATTCCGCGGCAAATTACCGACTGTATTTCACCAAACACAGACGTCGGGTGATAATACTAGTCCCATGCGAATCCGCATGTCTGTGTTTGTAATTCTGAATGTTACATATATGCCACTGTAACGGACTTCTAGGCACTCGCCATTGTGTTAATATTTACTTCCGCTGTTTTATTTTGAAGGGGTTTAAAAGGAAGTAGATGGAGTTCGTTGTTGTCGGGGGGTGTGTTCCACATGATGAAAGTAAAGAAGACGTGCAGCTACAAACTAAGTTCCAGCCTCGTTGTTGCCCACACGATTACACTCAGTTACACCACTGTAACAGACTGTGTTTCTTCTGTAAGAATAATATTGGGGCAAATTTATGTGCAGGGCAGCGCTCTCGCTGTTGAGCGTCTGCACAAGTTGAGAAACGAAAGAAAATAAATGGTTGTTCACTTTATCTTCTGTAAACGAAGAACGCTTGGTTACACTAACTTTCTCTTTCAGTAATTCCGCTCCTTTTTACATCTGTATCTCTCGGTAATGTCAGAAAAAAATGATACTTTACAGACATCGCTTATCCTGTCTGAATGCACTAAATAATAACACAGAGGAGGGGGCGTCATTTACAAAACACGAGGTCCCCAGGTAATACTTATCCTGTGCGAATAGGGCTTAAGAAAGCATTTAAGGACGTGTCTGGAAAACACAAATATGTAAGCACTCCTTCTTAGTCGAACCCTTCGTATGAACCTTCTTGCGTCCTTAAGAATGACGAAATCAGGGATAACCCGGCCAATGATTACTACCACCGACAGCCAGAAATCTAATTTTGCACTTGATTGTGATAGTAATTAGAACTGTAGTACCTTTTTATCTTATTACTACATTTTGAGTAGTTGTCTTGACTTATTTCTAAGTGTATTGAAGCAAACGGAAACAATATACTATATTTTAGCTTAGTTTTATCCCTGTTTTATACGCGATTTTTAATCAAATATTAATATAAGCTTATTTTTCTTTGTCAATTTGTTGGTTTGGCTCATTGGCCTGTCACAACTATCCAAGTATGACATCATCACTGCTTGGATAATGTCTGACTATGGACTTCAACTCACCCTGTGATTGGTGACCATGAACCCTCCCATGCAGACGACGTCTCCCCAGACATGTCTTTATTCTCGAGCATAATTTGATCGTTCTTATTTCTTGGACTCGGAGTCCATCAAGCCCAGCTGAGCCGGCGCCATTCAGGCACGCATCCCCCCACGCCCCCTTTTTGCTGATGACATTTTTGTTCATTACACAAACGCAAAGCACTGTTGTTTCTCCATTCCCCCTGTGAGTTGCATCAGCTTGTGCTGATATGGTTCTATCTAAATCCTCTAAGTAGATAAGAGGGTCAATATTGTGTTTTTCGTGACTGCAACGTTCGGCCTTGAATCCCCTCGCATCGTGGCTCTTCAGCTTCAGAGCCGTTCCACTTTTGACAAAAAACATCTGCTGAGACTGTTAACTAGAAAATGAGTGACAAAGAAAAAAAAATGTGAAAATTAAATAAAGCCAATCTCCCACTGTCATTCAGTTTAACGCTCATTTGGATTTACGGTGATTTTTTATAATCTCAACAGAAGGAAAAAAAAAAAAAAGAAGATCCTTGTGTTACATCGACTTCTTCTTGAGACTTCTTTTCTACGCCTTGAGTTTGAATTGTTTTGGTCTTCACGTGGGAGTGGAACAATGGTTCCAGTTGCTTCTGGCGCCGCACTCCTTGCCAAAAATCTGCAACCATGGCATATGCTTCATGTTTATTTAAACTTGTGCAAATGAGCAGAGGATCTTTGTTAACTCTCGGACTTCTCCTGGTTTTCTTTCGGGAAGTGATGAACGCCTGCGTATTCTGCCGAAAGAATATTTAGCTCTTTCTTAAATTTGGTTTGTTAAAAGTTTATCCCAAATTTGTGACAGTTGCATCTTTATTGTTATAGTCCCGCCCCAAGTGTGTTTGTTTTTTTGTGTAGACCTGTACTGGATACATCGAGTGGAGGTGTGTGAAATGTCTTTGAGTGGGTCACAGAGATGGACATCGGTGCAAATAGACCTAGAACAGGGGTCATAAATATAGTACCCAAGCTGCCTCAAGGGACTATGAAAGTCTTGAACCAACCCTCTTATAAAGCATGTTTCCTATCAGATGTAATCATTGTTACCACCCAGAGACAACATAAGGGATACCTGATACACATTTGTTTTTTCGGGCCTTCGTGTCACCTTAATCCTGAGATATTAAAAAAGGTTGCCTTGGGAAAGGGGAATCAGATCACTTAGTGCCAATGGTATAGCTAGCGGTACAGTTGGTGATCCCTGGCCTGGATTTTTTATCCCCACAAACCTCTTCTTTTAAAATACCAAGGTGTATTGAGAGCAACGGGAGTCTTTCCATTGAGTTCTGGGGGTGTCTTTTTACTAGTTGGACATACCATTAACCCTCACAAGCAGAGACATCAAGGAAGATTCCAGAATAGTTAAAGCAACCAGGCTTAGATCTAAAAAGCCCACCATATTGTCCGCACTATAAGGCGCACTTAAAAGCCTTTAAATTTTCCAAAAACGAAAGTGTGCCTTATAATCCGGATCGCCATATATATGAACATCACCTGGTGGGTGACTTGTTTAAAAACACTTTCACTTTCATGACTGGCGGAATTACGTCATTGCGTCATCACAGGGTGGGATTAACGACGTACGTCACATCATGGCGGATGTCTATGGAGTAAGATTACTGCCACCGTTTTGAGCGATTGTGTTTTTGTTGTTGTACACTCAATTATTTATTTTTTTGCGCAAATTCACTGCTGCACGCTCAACCCATCATACACATGCGATAAACACGTCGTACAAGCGCGCTTTAGCTGTCATACACTCGCTCAACTTCACTTCTGCACGATCAACATTTGTGTGCTCACAACACCAGTCTCACCCCCTGCTGCTTGAAACCTTTTAAACATCATTTGAACATCGTTGCCATGGGAATGAACGGAGTTGTCAGAACACTTAGTAAAGATTGACTTTATCTGACTGTTTTGTTAACATTCCCTTTAGCACAGCTTTATCTAGTGGATGCTTAACGCAACCCCAGTCAAACGTTTGACTGTATCTTTTATTCTATGCGCCTTATAATCCGGTGCGCCCTGTATATGATAACAGTTCTAAAATAGGCCATTCATTGAAGGTGTCCCAATAGTGCAAAAAATACGGTATTAGAGAACAGCCTTAAAAAAAATTAAGTGGCGTTTGTCATAAACTGTATGAGTGATAATGTGAAGATCGGATACAGTGGTGATTCAGCATCAGTTTCAGGGCAGAATCCAGTCCAATTCCTGGCTTCCTTGACTGACACAGCTCACAGAAAAATATATTAATGTAATATATACTGTATCTATGTGTGTTGGCGCAGGGTCTTTGAAGTTGTCCATCTAACCATAGTCCACACTCTACACAGTTGCTCGGGAGACACACCACCAGTAACACAAAATACTCTTCCAGTGCACTCTCCAGGTGTAGGAAGGTGTTTTTGTTTGTCTATTAAAAAAAAATGTTTGAAATAGAAATCCAACGTGTTCTGGATGGACTACTACTTTCCTTTTAATATCCTCAACACCAACTCCCTGCTCCCTTCTAACTAAATGAATTTCGTGTCGAAGGAAAAGGCCAAAAGTCTGATTTCGCTTCACACTGATTGTCCTTGGCTTAATGAAACAATTCCGCCTCAGAAATGGAACGCAGCATGTGAGGGTGACTCAATCTCCTTTGTGTCAGAAGAGGCGTCCCCGCAGCTCCGGCAGCCGTCGTGAAAAACCCTACTTTGCTACAATCGAGATCTGTGACCTGTCACTATATTGCTCGTTGACCCGCCGCTAATGATTTCGAATGCAAAGCGCTCTGATTAAACCTCAGACAAAGCCGAATCGGAAGCGAGGCGTTCTCCTGTGAGCGTGTGTTTGTAGCCGGCTCTGTATCATCAAGATAAATTAAAATCGGCTGAAAACAAACGTCATACTAATTGGATATTGCGGTTTTTAAATGTTGGCTGGGAAAATGCTCTCAGTTCTTGAAGTTTCATGAAAAGGATTAAAAGAACTTTAAAACCCATTAGAGCTGCATCTGTGAAATCAAGGTACATTAGCAAAGACATCCTCTCCGAGTTCTGCTGGTTCCCATACCCTGGTGTTTCCTCAAATATTGTCTGGGTTTTGTATTTACCCCAAACTCTGGAGAGTCTCAGGCTCTTATTGAAGGCACACCAATATCAGGAGGGTTTACTTTCTATTGTGTTTGTTTGATAAATAGAATGGTCTTCTAGCCTTCTTGTTTCCTGGTGTGTTAGAGAGTGTGGTGGTCTTCTAGTGGTCTTGATTCCTAATTCTATTCCAAGCCAGGATAATGTTCTTGATCACTAAATCTTTATTATTAATTCAACATCTTCCCTTTCATACTTATATAGAATTACAGGCGGTGAATGTTTTTAGTCACTACAATTTTCTTGAAAACTGGTCCCAGGGTGGATAGATTTGTCTTTTTCTGTTCGACCAATTTATTGTGAAAAATGATGATGTCATAACCGGGCGCAGGGTGGTGCATTGGTTAGAGCGATCGCTTCCAGGAGGGAAGCAACTTTCTTTGTGGAGTTTGTACGATCTCCCTGTGTTGCGTGGGTTTACTCTGGGCTCTCCAACAATCCAAAAACATACAGAGAACTTGGAGAAATTGTCCATAGGTATGAGTGTGTGTGTGAGTGGTGTCCTGCGACAGACTGGTATCATGTCCAGGGTGTCCCCTGCCTCTCGCTTGAAGAAACTAGGATAGGCTCCAGCCCCCCCGCGACCCCCATTAGGGAATAAGCAGCAGAATAAATTTCATTTATTTTCCATCTTGCGGTCCAAAATGTGTTAATTCACAAAAGCAACTTCAGAGCTGATTTAAAACTTAAAAACGCTGAAGGACACTTTGTGAAATATGACCCGATAACCTTGTTGTCGCTCCACCAAAACATCTGCCATGAAGGTTTCCTTTTGTTTTTCATGTTGGGCGACACCTTCTTCTTTGTTTTTTGGAGTTCAAGCAAATTTGTGTGGTTCAACTATTTTGAGGTGAAGTGAGACTTCTAAATATAGGATTGTTACTCTTGAACACAAACCTTTTTGTTACCATTGCTATTGACTCTCCTGTCTACATTTTGAAGGCCAGTTACTCGACCCGAACATGCTAGATGGACGTCTCCTTGAGATGAATGAACAGATTTTTATCTTCAACCATGTAAAATAATGTTTTTTTATAAAACGTTACATGTGCTTATTTTAGCTCGAGCCACAAAACCGAACTATTCAAAAGTCGTTTCTTTCACTGTCTTTCTTTTATTCTTAAAGTCGAACCACTGTTTTCCCTTATATAACAAAAAAGTTCAAAGCTTTGATTCCGACAACGGCG
Source organism: Callionymus lyra (assembly GCF_982586985.1). Classification (NCBI taxonomy): domain Eukaryota; kingdom Metazoa; phylum Chordata; class Actinopteri; order Syngnathiformes; family Callionymidae; genus Callionymus; species Callionymus lyra. The sequence continues at coordinate 10,196,609 of NC_141828.1, forward strand.
GATGAAAGTATTCCCGAGCTGTTGTTCTCCCTCGGAGTCCGGCGTCGCGACTGACTCAACCGATTCAGCCGAGCTAATTTGAAGCAGGTGATGTGCGGAAGTTATAATTGTGCTTTTGTTCGCACATTCGGGGGTTGTCGATGTACCACCTGCCGCAGTGTGAAAATACACTTGTCTGTACTTGCCATGTGTTTTTTTTTTCTTTTCCTCACAAAATTCCTGAGGCACGTTTCAGCCCCTGTCGTTTTGCAAATATGCTCATTAGTGATATGGATAGTAGAGTTCTCATCAGGACCGGTGCTGCCAACTGAGAGTTGCTTTGAAGCCAGTTATGTTAAACAAGACTTACACTCTTATTTATCTTTTCATATCCAACCTGTCTATGCCATAAATGATGGATGATAGTTTTTAAATGCCTGCATTAGTCTAGCTTTGTCTTATGTTAGGAGCAGAACTCATGGTATACATAATGGCTTATGTTCTGACATAAACGGTGGTAACCAGACTGAAAAGCAAGGAAGATTTTGGTGATTTCGTTGTCATTTTCACTACTCAAAAATCTGGATCTCATTTAACTTGTATCCAAAAATAGAGTTAATCACAACATTTATTTTACAAGAAAGAAATTGCGTAAAAAAAAGGTTTTGCAACTCGACTGCGACTGTAAGCTGCAGGGTTTCATTGTTACATATAACCAGTGGTGACGTCAGGATTTAAACTCGTATCAAAGGACTTTGTCAATGAATGCATTTCCTTTATGAATGAAGTGTTACTGCTGTGCGAGCGCTCAGAGCGGCCCATTACTCGTAGGTTTTCTCCCTCTCAGGAAAATGTCTACTTCTGGGTAATATCACACAAATAAGAATTGGTCGTAAAGACGGTCATAAAGACATTTAACCCGAGCCTTCTTGGACACACTGTGCGTTTGTGTCTTCTCGTCTGGACTAATGCAACAGTCTGTTTTCATGTCTTAACAAGAAGGATCTGTCTCGCCTGCAGTTGATTCAGAACTCTGCAGCGAGAATTCTGACCTGCTCTAGTAGAAGAACTCACATTTCTCCGATCCTTAAAACTCTTCACTGGTTGCCAGTTTCTTTCAGGATCAATTTTAAAATTTAGGTTCTTACTTTCAGATCTATTCATGGTCAGACTCTTCCTTACATTAGTGATCTGATATAGACTCTGAGGTCTGTGGATCAGAATCTACTGATGGTTCCTTGCACACGGTTCAGGACCAGAGGAGAGAAATCCTTCCCGACTGTTGCTCCTAAGCTTTGGAACGATCTTCCTCTCTCTCTGTGTTTGATGATCCGCTGACTCCTTCAAGAAACATCTTAAGACACTTTTATTTGTGCTTTTCCCTGATTTTCTGAGACTCCTGTGTTGTTCTCGGTGCTATCTTGACCTTTTAAGTATATATTTTATTGGGTATTGTTTTGATTGTTAAAGTGCTTTGTGACCCTGGTCTAGAAAAGCGCTTTACAAATATTACTTACTTACTTACTTGCTATGCGTCACCACAGTCGCCTCTTTTGAGGCTACATATAAAGAGTGTCTGGTTATAACACGAGGGATATAGAAGTTTTTAGTTGTTTTAATTTACCATAACGAGATGTAAACATTCACTGTCCTCTTCATCGCACAGCACTGCTAGAAAGTGGCCGTTTGTCACTAAAGATCTATAAATGTGTGTGCGGGGGGAAAAAAGTAGCAGCTTATAGTCCGAAAATGAGGGTACTTACTGTAATTCTGGGCCCAGTTTAAGCACTGGACACTTCTTCGGAAGTACCAGTTTATCGCTTGTATTGGACAAAACCAGAGACCTCCAGATGCAGAACACAGAGGCAGAAGAAACCAATAATGATTAAATAACTAGATTTAGATTTTATTATTTGAACATGTTTTGGTTCTTTCTTTCAGCGCTGAACCAGTAGAAGGTCGTGATCACACATAACTGTAAATGTGTACTTTTTAGTTCTGTCCAGTTTCTAGTACTCTTGCTCTCACAGGTGAAATGAAAGCATCCGGAGTTAGCATTAGCTTAGTTGCTAACTTGCGTAAAGCTCTTAGCGCTATACAAATAAAAATTACTTACTTACTTACTTACTTTGAACTACATTTCTTTTGTCTGAATATTTCAGATTTTCTAAAATTTAACAAAATTAAAAAATTGTTTCAGATTCTTTTTTTCACATTGGCGGCATCTTTGTTATTTTTCATGACTTTTGTTTTTGATTGTTTTATTATCAGAAATAAACAAACACCATTAGCTCCCTAACCAAGGTGATTAAAAACAATTTTACAGCTATACCAAGAAAAAGTTAAAAACAAATTATTTGTAACTTCCCTATTGAATAGTTTCCATGTTTCTAGCTTCAGGACATCAATCTTTCTTATACTTTGTTTTATGAAACATCAACAGCTGTTTCTTAGACACGCTATTAGTCAATAAATTATTTTTTTTAATCATTGGCATCAGATAAGATCTTAATTTGATTATTTTTGTGTGTGAACATTGTAGCCCACTCACAAATCAAGCGAAAGTTGGTTCTTAAAGTGGATATTTAACTTAACTTTTCGTCGTAGACCAGCGCCATGACGGTCTCTCGGGGTCACCGGGTTTTAAAGTCAAACTATTCATCCTCTCCTCACAAGACACAGCTGGAGAAACTCAACTCTGAGCGAGTTTCTTTGTCTTCTTAACTCGCTGGTAAAAAAAAAAACTTCCATTCTTCCACCTGAACATCCTCCTCGAACCGTTTCCACACTTCTGGCTTCATGAAACAAATATCAGATGGCAGGTTCAGCGGGATACATCCTCGTCTCCGCCAACCCTTGGCACCCCCGACGAAACGCACTTCATCGACAATAAAAAAGGCTGACAGGAGCGCGATGCAGACCCGCTGTGAGCAAATCTGACAGGGCTACACCAAACGTCTCGGCACGGACTTATCAGCATCCTTAAAGTAGGTCGATCACAAGGAGGAGGACGAGGGACATGAAAAAAAACATCACAACACACAAGAGAAAAAGGCGCCTGCATTCTAATTGCGGCTACTTTATTAGCAGATAAAAGCAAGACGTGCAGTGTTAACGCCGCTTTTTAACTTTCCTTTGATGAAAGGATAAGTCGTAAGTGGCATTTCAGAAGAGTTGTAACATTTGCTGATGAGCACCGTCTCCCTTAAATACATTAATTGCCAATTAATGCGTGCAAGATCCTTTTTTCGAACCGTTCATTCCCCGCAGAGCAAACTTTATTTCATGATGACATTCCCCGGCACTTAACACGCACTCACATCCATGTTATTTTGATTTCAGATATTAAAATGTGACGATTAAATAATAAAGTAGTCAACGCGCTCCGGATCTGATTTCATCATCATTAAAGGAGGTGAATCGACGACGTCGTCGTCGGTTTTGATGAGGTTTATTTGATTAAAGACTCATTTCAATTTATTTATTTTTTTCCTGCTCGCATTTGGCTGATAAGAGAGACGTTTGAAGTGAGGCATTAAGAGTAAAATTCTAGAGCAGGCATAGGCTCACATACAGCCTTCTTAGCATTTAAATCTGGCTCAGGATGCTGAATAGTGGAAATAATGTCAAGATTAGTTTAGTCTTTGATCACTACTTACAGAATCTATGGAGGCAGAGACGAGTCAAGCTAGCACCAATAAACATGCACCTAAGATACAGTGTTTGATATATTAAAAAAAAAAAAATGTACCTTTAAAGAGTTTTAAAGATGGTGGCTATTGTTTTGTTTTGTTGTATTTAAATGAAATTCTTAAAGGTCAACTAATGTGTTGATTTAAGTTTGTCTTAAATAGATCTATTGTATCATCAAACTCTCTTTTCATTGAAATATTGACAGTAGAAAATGATCTTAAGCCCCACCCACTTAAAGTGCTTTGTTTTTCTGGTGATTAAATCTTGTTTACCATAACCACGCCCGCTGACTGCTGTGATTGGTCGAACGTCAAGGTTTGTCACCAGTGTCATCGATCAAGGAAGTATCCACCTCCTAGGGACTCATTTTATAAACAAAGCGGTCGTCATTTCAGCTGGATGGAGGAGGACTGAAGCTGTTTATTATGTTATAATAGACTCCGCTCTCGTAACCACTTGTTCGCCAAGATTTCAGACTGGGGAGAACTTTCAGAGTTCAAAACATGGTCATGATGAGGGACTTACTGCATCTTGGAGATAAATATGTAAATATTTATATATTATATTTAAAACATGAGTGAGTCAGGACTGTTGAGTTTTCACATTACTTGCCCTTTAAATTAATTTACAATATATTGATTAATCGTTAAAATTAGTAGTTTAATAAATGGTAAAGCAGAAAGTGAATTCCTTTTATTTCAGAACGAGTGATGTAGTAGATTTTTTCCCCCACAGATTTGATAACTATAACAACCATACTTTGCTACCATTTAAAGCTCAAAAGTATTGACTTTCCCATATAAGTTGCGTAAGCTCACATGAACACTCTATTTTTCTGGGGTGTTATGTTCCAAATTGTGATTCAAAAAGAAAGAAAACCATTATTTATCTTTTCTTTTTGTGCGTTAAACTAGATCCCCTTGTTGCACTTGTTCCAAAAACCTTTTGCCAATCATTGCTCTGCAGCGTAAAGCTAGCATGTTTCATTTCACCTCTGGCAAAATATCACACCCCTGATGCACTTCCAACACCTCCTACCATGGAGGTCTTGGGAGGATGTGTCCACCTCTCGTCCATTTACAACCAAAGTTGTAACGTGGTGTTTTATTTTGAAAGTTAAGTCAACCCAGACAATCATAGCAGCGACAAGCAAAATATGTTTGAATTCTGAACAGACTCAGATTTCTAATTAACATCACAGATATTTGTGGTATTTATTGTTGTTAAAATATTGCTTTATTTTATTTGGGTTATAATCATGCTGCCAACTTCTTGCTACATATTTTCCCTGGTAATTAAAATTGTAATGTAGATTCATCCGAGCACACGTGCCAGTTTTTACAACAGCATGATTAAAAACTCTCAAAAAAAGAAAATGTGTTACCGGTGAGTCGCAATCTTTTGATTAGACAGAATCTGATTTTTAATTCCATTTGTTTTGTTTTTTATCCCAGTGAGCACCAGGCATCACAGCTTTGGTCGGTGATACATGGAACAAAAATCAACGATGAACGTTGAAATTATTTCCTCGGTATAGTCATGTAGGCGCTCTTGCATCCATGTTGTTTACTATGTTAGAAACTATAAACAGAGCAGGTCAATATTGAAATTGGACATAAAGGCTTTTTTCTTACCTCCTTCCCCAGCGAGTTTGTAGTTTTTTCCTTCAATATTTCCTTTTAAATCCGACAAAAAAAGTGTGTGCTGAGCTCGATGCGGATTCAATAAGGTTGTCATTACGTGGTAATAGGGGCTTTTGCAAATGGCTTCCTCACATTTATCAGTCATTCTACAGTCGCTGCAGTTCACCATCATTTGAAAAGCACAATGAGCGACTCATAATGCGGCCACGGACATACTTAGCCGAGGGTTTTTTTGATGGATTCATATTATAAAACTCCGGCGCACATGCTAATTACTTTGCCTGCGGGATTTGCTGTTGAAGTCAAAAGGATTGACACGAGCACTGCACGGTTTATTTGTTTCTCCGAACAGCCTTCGAGATTAGAATCACAAGACTCGCTTTGATAACTCGTTGACTCGTGAAGGAGCGGCCAAACGCGCCCCTTGGTTTTCACTTCCAAAATGCCCTGAATTACAAGCAGTGCAGAAGGATCTTCTGATTTTAGTGGATTTTGCCTTTGTCTGTTCTTTTCTTCTGACGTGTCCCTGAGGTTATTTGTATCCCCAAGCAAGAAGTACTGAGCCAGAAAGCTTCACTCGTCGATGGAATACTTTCATGTATGTCGAATCATAACACTTCTTTTTGCAGAGCAGCAAATGACAGTCTAACCAAAGGGAGTTTGGGCTTTTTTTCGCAGACTTTGCTTCATAGGATCGAGTGGTCCGATAAAAGAAAGGAATGCCAGTGAACATCCTGTTGTAATTTTATAAATTAAACAATGATTCTTTTTATGTTTGAGCTTTTTTTGTAACTACAATACATTTCTTGTTTCCACGCCATCTGCTTCAAATCCTATTCTCGCACCAGCTCCTCTACTGCGATGCTCAAAAGACACTCATCGCTTGAGTAGTAAAAAGCTATATTCCCAAGTTGTTTTCTACTAACACAAAAGCTCTCATAAACAAAAAAAAGCTGTTGTTTTGATTCAAACACTATTTTTAAACAACTCATATTCCCAAGTGTCTTTCTAGCTCAGGAAAATAACGGAATCGACTCAAGGTTGATTTTTGAGCTCTGCCGCAACAGGGGCTCGATATTGCCGACTCTCCCTCGCCCTTGAAGCTGTTGTTTTGTTTCTTAGCCAAGAGAAGGAAGTAAATGGCATCAATGATGTCACACAAAGACTGGCAAATCACTTGTCTCTCTCCTCTGATTGGACGATGGTGTGGTAAATCAGTATGGGAATCATGACAACTCTCGATCAATACCTGGGTTTGTGAATTCCTCCTCGCTCTGTCGAGTACACGACTGCTAATAATTTGGGTTTGCAAACACAAATCCTCTTCTAGCACATGCTTGATCCATATTAATCGACAACCCACTCCTTATGGTCGGCATGTGCGGCAGGTGATACAAAGATCAGGGTCCATTTCCCAGAAACACATTTAACTGAACAGAATATTCAAACTAGATTTTTGCTCACTGTGAAGATTCCCTCTAGTGACATTTTATTTTTATAAAGCAATTTCCTGTTTTGTCCATTGTTTCCTCCATGTGTTGTCAGAAGTTGTTGAGGTCAGTTCCAGAGGCATGGCTGACCCCAAATCTGCCAAACATCCAACCCTTTATACACGCCAGTCTTTCCATAGACCGTCGTTAGCTCGTTTTACATTTCTGCCTGGTATGACTGACTTCTCTCGCTCTCTCGTTTGTTAATTCATATTTGTGTTGTCCCCGATCTTTTTTTGGCAGGGCGCTGGCTTACTTGCTTTTGCTAATGAGTATATTTGAAAAAATTGGACCCAAGTGACTCTGGGTCAACTCGAACCTTCAGCTTGTGAGTTTCATTCTCCTTCTTAATGGATTTTTTCCTCCTCCAAAAAACTGGCTTTTAAATGGTTAATGTAATCAAACTTGTTTCTCATTTACTAAAACATATAAAGCACTGGAAAATAAAACAAAACAAATATATATTTTTAATCGATTACAAATGATTAAGATTGCATATTTTAACTGGTTTTGTAGTTTTGTTTTGTAACTGTTAAATATTCATGCTGCATCATATTTGTTCACCTTGGAAAAATAAAAAAATGTTTTTTTTGTTGGCAGCGAAACTTGACACTATCAAGAGTATATTTTACAATTTATTAAAACATAATTAAGATAAAAAACAAACAACTTGGTGGAAACAGAGAAATAATTTGAAAACAGAAATCAGAACAAATGGGACACAGGAAATATTTTGATAAAACAAAAATAACATACCTGTCAACACAAGTGGACCAGAGTAAACTTGCATTGAGAATCAAAATCACACGCACAAAAGAAACAATAGCACCAGGGGATACAGGAACACCGGGGAGGGCAACTTTGCCAGCATGAAAGCGAGGACGATCTGACACCACGGACTGGAACCCGAAAGCCTAAGTAAAATTAAATGTTTTATTCTAGTCGTATGTCTTTAACTTTCCTAAGGAGACACAGAAATACAAAAAATAAACACAAACAGGACGTGACAAAATGCTCCTATTTGATTGAGACAATATTTATATATATTATTTACATGAAATGCATTACATTGGCAGAGACTGAGAATTCTGTGACTCATCCTGACGAGCAAACATTAATTACATGCGTCAACAGTTCAGGTGGTTGTAGGGGAATAGCCTAGAAAACATGCACGAGCTCACTTGCGTGTCGATACTTTTGTAATATTAAAGCTGCAGAATTGACTCACAAGAGCGCTTCTCTGCTTCGCTGACTCGTTTCAAAGTTATACGAGTCGAACTGGATCAGTGAGAGAATCCACTCGAGCGTGAAGATTGATCTGCACGCTCGCTGACCTCACTGTGTTTTTCACAAAAACAATCTATATTTTAACATCCACAAACCACAAACAAACATGTTGATTTTTTGAGAACGCTGATTATGTTCAACCCCTCAGTCTGCCGTCGGTATTCCTGTTTTGTTCAAGAAGTTATCGACGACTTGATGATTTGAAGTTCTGCGATCAACAGGCGTTGAATGCCGCCCCCACACTAAATAACAGAAGTCTTGTCAGCAACATTTCAGAGCACTTTGTGGGCCGCCGACGAGTTTTGACTCACACAAATCATAATCCACTTCATTAGCGCGATTGTTCTCCCGACTATAAAACAAATCAAAACACTCTGAAGCGTTGCTTTCCCCCCTACTACAGGTGCCCGCCGCGGCAATCATCGCCACCATATGTGCATGACTTGAATTAGTGTCGATTGTTCCTTGCTTTCCTCACCGAGAGTATGGATCCAAAACTGATAAAGAAAACGGCAATTAAATGATTCTACTTCTTAAATGAACTCATTAAATAAGGAAGCGGACAACTAAAAAAAAAGGATGGTGATGAAGTCACAGGAAACAATTAGCCCCACACGGGTTCCCTCCTTAATTTATATCGAATGGGATCCTTTGATTGTTGCCGTTCATTCACCGGAGAGAAATGAGTTAATCGAGTCTTTCAATTTCAAAGAGTTAATGTACGTTTTTTTTAATCACCAGAAACCTCCACAATTGTAATGTCTAGTCAGCAAAGCGATGGTGAAGATCTTGCTTTATCTCAAAAGTCCCAGAAGTCCCTCCCTTCGCCTCAAAATGTTCCTTCTTTACCTCCCTAGTCTCTTCTTCTCTCTTCTTCTAGCTTGAAGCTCTCTTCCCTTACCTAAGGAAATCGCTTCCTTTACCTCAAAAAGTATTTTTCTTTAACTCAAAACTCTCTCCTGTTGCTTTCTGCACCCCAACAGTCTCTTCCTTAACCTCAAACAATTCTTCTTTTGTCTAAAAAGTATCTTTCTTACCCTCAAAGATTTCTACATTTTCGGTGAAAGTCTATTTATTCAACTCCAAACCAACTTGATTTACCTTAAAATACTCTTCTTGCTCAAAAGTCTCCTTCTCTTACCACAAAACGTTCTACTTTTCTACTCTTTCTTTACCTCTAAAGTTTCTTCTTTCACGTCAAAAGTCTCTTCCGTTACCTCAAAAGTGGATACCTTTACTTTGACAGTCTCTTTCTTTATCTCAAAGGTTCCTTCTTTTACCTCAAACTCATCTTCCTTTGCCTTCAAAGTCTCTTGTTTTTCCTAAAACATATCATCCTTTCCCACAAAAGTCTCCTCCAGTACATGGAAATTCTCTTTGCACTACATTTATATGGATATGTACATATATACACATATGTCACAGTACAGATTGGAATCCATTAGGATCTGGAATCCTACTAGTACAGTTTGGAATCCTGCTACTGAACTGTGATCTTAATATTGATATTGGTTAGGGTTAGGGTTTGATTGCACCAAAATAACATTTTGATGTAATCCGAATTTCTCCTATTAGAATTGGAGATTGTCCAGGTAGAATTCCCATTTGTCCTAGGAAAGATTGGAATTCCAATATTCAGATCCCAATACAGTAGTAGTACTCCAATCTCTCCTAGTAGAGATTGGAATTCCCTAGTAGATCCTGGAATCCTCCTGGGACAGATTGGAATTCCAATATTCAGATCCCAGTTCAGTAGTAGGATTGGAATTCCAATCTGTGCTAGTACAGATCTGTAATAGTAGGATTCCAATCTGTACTTTGACATGATATATATATATATATATATATATATATATATATATATATATATATATATTTTAACTGCCTGGAATACTGCAGTCCTCCCCTCACTGACATTGAAATTCCACGGTTCTGGTTTCCTCCCACAGTTAAGATTCACTAATGATTCTTAAATGTCAGTGGTTGTCTGTCTTGATGAGTCATGTGACCCATCACAGGCGTCACCCACTTCTCACCATTAAAGTGTGATACGTGTCAATGACTCTTTTTTGAGATGATTTTTGTCGTACTTGTTTGAAAACAAGATGCAGAGGTTCTGTAACTTGGACTTCCCATTCAGAAGACTTCAAGGTTTAAATAAAGCCATTTTGGAATAAAGTGTTTGTATAAACAAGGCAGACGTTGAATAGTTGGTCCTTCTACTTACATCTTGCTCTACTCCTAGTAAATAACATATTTCACTTACCTATTTTTAGAGTTATGTTTTCACTTTGTCATTGTTGAGAAGGTTCAAAGAGGACACTGTGTCATAAAAAAAATAAATTAAAATAACAATAGACGTATATGACCATTTATAGATGCTTTTATTTAGGCTATGATTCATCTGCAAGCACAGTTTCAGCTTTCAAAATGGGAGCATAAATAGCGCCCAGCTGGGCCGTCTTCATATGAGGCTGCAGAACTATTGTTGATTTCTGCCGAATGTTCGACAAACGTGTGCTCAGATGTTTAAAAGCCTTTGAATGTGTGTAATTATTATAATAAATGGGCAAGAGTCAGAGCTGGAACACAGGGGTAACAGATGGGTCTTGTAGGATTTCTTTCAACTGAAATCTGATGAACTGAGACCCAGGTGCCGACACGGGTGAGGGGGTTTGTCGTGAAGGTAATGACTTTATTGTAAGATTTAGTTTGTCGAGAGCAAACTTCCCTGCAGTCAATGGCTTTAGATTCCACCGTATAGTTGATCGCTACAGGTCTTTTAAAAGGTATTTCTCTTGTTGCTGATGTCATACATTTGTGATACACGTTATTTTTTCTCCACACTTTTTCCTGTTGCAAAAGGATGTGGTGCAAACTACATACCAGGTTAGTTAAAGATGGAATATTTTCTCACCTTTCTAGGAATGTAAAAGAAAAATAAACACCTAGTGCACGTCATGTCTTCATGAATTTCACCCTCGGATTAGCGTGATCCCTTTCAGCTATGGCTTTTAAGCCAGTATGTACTGGATTGTCTTACCTTTCTTAAAAGCTGAATTTGTCTTCTTACTTCTCCCAGGCTGTGGTGAGCAGTGAGACAGTTTTCTTTCGCCTTTTTTTTTAATGTTATTCAGATGCATTTTTCCTTTTTCTTACCACCCTAGAAGGCTCATACCTGCTTCAAGGACTCCATTTAAGACTTGAGTAAATACCACACAGGCAAACGAAAAAAAAAAAAACATGCCTGACTCACAAAGAAAATAAGATTTAAACTAATGCTTGATGACAAAATGGATCATGTAAGGTCGTCATCAGTGTCCCATTTTTAAACTGTTGAGGGATAAAGGTGGCGTTGGCATCAATGTCAACTTCAGCTTTGAAAATGATCTTAAAAAAGAGGCACAGAAATCCAACCGATCATAATCGAGTCGACAAAATGCTAATCTTTATCTTCTTTACAATTATAATTTGTATTATTTATAAATATTTATTTTCTATATTGGATGAATAGTTAGATATCAAATAAAAATGACTAACTTACTTACTTACATAGATATCTCTGCAACTGTCACCATTGAGTCCGGCTTCATGCCGAATATAAATATAGATGTATTATAATTACTTTTTTATATGTTCTTACCATTACCTTTTCTGTCGTCTGTTTGCTAAGTTTTGTCTCATTCTTCATTAGCAATTGCAATAGTTTACGCTAGCTATGCAAGCTCTGCTTTTAATCTATATCATCAACCGTTATCAATGTCTTGGAAATTCTATTTAAAACTCTTCATAACATTATTAACTGCCAGAGTATAATGTGGCACCACTAGGAATATATAACTGTCCTCCTCTGGTATAAACCAATGATGGTCTTTACATTAATACTAAATCATTACTGCTTGTCCAAGTGTTAATAAAGGAATATCAATGCTTTGGCATTTATCTCTTAAAATAATGACACGAAAGCTTCTCGCTGACCCCGAACAATCCAACTCGGCTCATGCAAACGCCTACACACCTGGTTCCGAAGCCGTCTGTGGGGGGGGGTGGTTTCAGAATCCACCTGTGTACTGTGGCTAGGTTGTGAACTCTCTGTGACACCGACGTGTGAATGTGCCTCTCCAACCATCCCTGAATAATTTGTGGAGCTGCCAGCTGAACCAGGCTAAATGGTCCTTCAAGCCCCTCTGAGATGCACTTTGCTTTTCAATCTCAACCGCCCCGTGCCTCATACATCTGGGGCCGCGGTGACGAAAAAGGAAAAACAAGGTCACAAAGTGAATGTTGTGTGACATGATTTTGCAAATATCCATGTAGTCAATAAGTAATGGTGCACTCTGGTTTAATTTCGGTCTGTCCCGGAAACCCGCAGATCCCTCTCTGAACCATCGATCGACTTGTGTTACGCTTCTGAAATGTTTAAACAATTAAAGACGTGCTATTAATAGGACACATTACATTATGTAAGATGTCTTTAAATGCGTTTCCGTCTATTCTTTAGAGCCACTTCTGTTCCTTTGCGACTCAGTCAGAACAAACTACCAACACTGATAGTACTGATAGTTGGTGTTGTCATGTCTTGTTGTTTTATTGTGACACACTTCCTGTTTGGTTCTGCTTTCTTTCGTTTAGAACCTCCGCGCCTGTTGCTGCAACAGCAATTACACCATCAGTTGAAGAGTATAAAACCAGGCCTTTCCCAGCAACAGGCGCCAGATTATAATCTGCACTCCATGGTATGTCACTTTGTAATCTCCTCCCGTTCGACTTTCTGGATTTGTTCTTTTTGTTGTTCTCAGTTCACCTAGTGCATGTACCTTTTTGCCCCGTTTTTATTCTCCGCCCACGTGTGGTGCGCTTTGAGTTGGACTGTGATATGGACACTGATTCTGGAGTATTCTTTGTGGGACTTATTTTGTCATAGTGGTACTTTTAGCAGACGTTTTTTTTAAACGGTTTCTGCTGTTGATCTGTGATTCCGCTCCGCATATGGTCCGACTCATTTCCCGGACCGCACAGGTGCTTTTTTAATGAGCCAAATATATACAGTGTAATAACGCTCTACCACCCACAAGTCTGCTTGAATTCCAATAAAAACTAAATTTTACTCTCCTGTTACTGTATTGTGTTGCAAGATTTTGAGGGGTTTGACTTGTCTGAGGGGGATCCCAAACTTCCCCATGCCAAGGCCCCCTTAGCCCCCTTACCTAATTGCTGTGGAACTCTTTTGCAAAACACAGTAAAGGCCTCAAAATATATTTAAAAAAAACCATCAACTTTTACAGTGTATTTCCCTACTTTTATTAATTTATTTTTCATTTATTTTTTGTAACTTTTCAACCTAAATTTCAAAACTTTTTTCGGCAGTATATCTGCCAAACAATTCTCAGACTACCTCCTAGGTAGCTGATAGAATCAAACTCTATCCAATTTGTTTTTTTTAGCTTAGGGTAGATTGCCGTGTAGAAGTTGGTGGAAATTACTAAAAACTAACCAGAATATTGACTTACCATAGAGAACAAATTAACATTGGGTTTGACTCTTCATTTTCAAGGAATCTGTGATTTTATTGTCATTGTCAGTTTCTGAGATAAAGCATAACAGACAAGTTATTAACCCTCACTTTTGTCTAGTGATGGGTTGATGAGGCCTCATGATGCAGCATCAGTTGTTGGAGCTCCAACATTTTGGCAAAATAAAAAATGGAAAACCAAACCGTCAGAATATGTTTTGTCATCAATCCTGTAAATCTTAATAGTAAAAAATTAAAAATCATGAACATGTTTTGAACTTATTACCTCATAAAGTGTTTTCTCTCGTCTGAAATCTCGGCAAAAGAGAGGTTACGAGAGTGAAGTCCATTATGACACATGAATGCTTCTTCAGTAGTGAAGAATGCGCTGCTTCTTTCTTTATACACGAGTATGGAGTTGCAGACTTCTGGGGTTAATGACGCTGCGTGACAAACCTTTATGCTTGACCAATCACAGCAGAGTGGGTGTGGTTATACAAGATGTTAGCTCTAGTGTTTTCAGCGGGTCGAGAACGTTTTTTAATGTAAATATTTCAATAATAATAGAGTTTTGTACACACACACTGATGACACAAGATACAGTAAAATCAACACATTATTTTAACTTTAATGAAAACATTTCGTAAAAACATCTGTGTTTCTTAGACGTTTAAACTATGATCAGGTTTTCCATGATGTTTCATTATTCAGATATACATCCCAGCAACGCCATGGAAACATTTGTAGCAATGACACACACATGACGAATGGCAACTTTATAAAAGTATTACATTTTCATCCCATTTCTAGCCATTAATTCACTCACTTTGTTTCCAGAAAATCAGGTCTGCGAAGCGTCGTATGTCATCTCCTGGAAGACATTAAACCCAAAGGGTGGTGAATATCTCCGTATAAACCAGCGAGTTTGAATTATCCTTTGTTATTTTAAGATCCCCTTGAGATTGCGGCGGCAATAACGGCACTTAGGAGACTGCGAAGAAAGAAATATTAATGAAGAAATTACTCATCCATAAGATGAAGAGCTAATAAAAGATTTAGACTCCCGGTGAGATATAACTTGGTACGACCGCAGTCAATTTCCTCCGCGCTGATTATACATCAGAAAGATATAAAGCGCTCGTGTGTTTACGCTTTTGTGAATTGTAACGCTCAGTTGAGAGCGTTTCTCTCCGCTGAGATTATCGCCGCACGCTTGACCAGGTAGGAACAATGGGGATATTAATTAGAGGAGAGACTCACCCACCTGTCTAGAACATCTGCAGCCTCCACACCTTGATCTTCCGCCGTTTTTTTCGGGGGTGGAAGCGTCGGATTCACCCCCCATTTGGTCCGCAATCAACATTAATCGCTTTCGGAATGAACACGATTTTCCCTATCTGCTCCCGATTTGCACTCGACAGTTGCTCAAATCTATATTTGCAAAAAATCCATCTCGGTGGACTCGTGATACGGATGTGCCGTCATTTCGGATGACAAAACCGGACGAGCGCTACTCGAGCTTGAACGTAAGTTTAATTGCCCTGAACATCGCAATCTCCATTCACTGTGAATGAGTTCGGCGAGGGAGACGCCGCTCGTCTTCATTTGGTGTGTGAGCGTCTTAGCTGAGGTTTCTTACAGTTAACCGTGCTGTAGATGTTTATTTACTTGTTTGCTGCGTGATCTCCTGGCAAGAGGAAATATCAGTGTCAATCATGAAGCTTTGTCAGACGAAGGTACTGTATATTACAACCGTAAGTAATAGTTTGGGCTGTTGTACTGGCTACAATACATAGCAGTGAGAAACTCAAATAATAGTGACTCAATTATTATTTTTTATTCCAAAGCGGTGGCACGCTAACCCTAAACTCACACATCGACACTTACCTGAAAAGGTGTGCAGAAGACTCAGAACAATAAGTCCCATTATTGCCATTAAATCAAATGTAAACTCGAGTATAAAGTGATGAAAACGTTTGAGCATAAACTCTGTTATTAGGATTTGGTGGCGCTGTGAACTGTATGGTAACACTTGAGATAGAGGAACACATAGTAACTATTAGTAAGATAATTAGGTAGAAGAACTCACATTTCTCCGATCCTTAAAACTCTTCACTGGCTGCCAGTTTCTTTCAGGATCAACTTTGAAATTCTGGTTCTTACTTTCAGATCTACACCCCAGAAAAGTGCTCTGCAAATATTACTTACTTACTTATTAATTTGGTTATTAACAGAAAATGTTTCTTATTAACCATTATAAAGTAGTAACTGACACCTTAAAGCGGCCTGAAATGCAATTTTAAGTCGAGCGACGCCTGTGGACTAATGTGGTAGTGTTTAGCTCGACAGGAGACCACATTTCCCATGAGCACTTGCTAAACGTCGCAAAAGTTGCCTTGTCCCGGTTTTTAGCAGTTGGACAAATGTTCTATTTCCAGGCTTCCATTGGCTGAATGAAGGAGGGATACTGATGAGGTAATGAATCAGATTGTTGGATAATGAAATATGACATGTTATGTTATTTGTCAATAACATAACTTTAACTTTGTTTTGTACCGTAATGCCTCCGCCCTTCCCACCACAACCAGCGTGATATGTTCACACCATCCCCAAGAACTTTTAAAGTGAAAATTAAAATCACACAAAACACCTCAAGTCACGGTATACGAGTCATTCAACTAGTTTTAAGTTGATGTGTCATCACAAGTTATTTTACTACAAAAATATTAAGGTACACAAACCACCAAGAGATGCTTTAATTACTGTTTATTAACCAAAAAGAAAATACGGCAAGTATGAGGCTGTTAATACTTTTTTTTACCCAGTAGTAAATGACTGTGTTAAATATTTTTTGACATTATAACATAATCACAATTACAAATACTTAATATTGAGTAATTATGACGCTATTATTACTTTTATAGTTGTTCTTTTTTCTTTTGAAAGAGACGGAAATATTAATAGTGAATTACTATCATGGTACTTACACCTGATAAGGGGTTAAATTAGAGAGAAACTAGTTGTTACCAAAGTTTAATTACTTCTGTTAATAACCAGTAATTAAGGTGTACTTCAGAGTGAACTCCTTATTTTCATGCTGTTAAGGGTAGAATATAGAGAATATATGAGTTAGTACTTCGAAGACTTGTTTTAATTGCATGGTTTTAAAAGTATGTTGGGTGTTGTGTAGTTTTTATTTTGTGTTTTAAAAGCAATTGGGGTCGTGTAGGGGATTTGATCTTGTGTCCTTTGATCTTATGAGAACCAACAACCCGCTCCATCTCGAGGTGGTGCCGGCCCAACATCTATACTAGATCAAAGGAACATGTAGCATCTAGTTGTAATACCACTTGAATTATTTACCATTTCAAGTGGTATTGGATTGTTTTTTTCTGCTTGTAAGCCAGCGCTGCCTCAGATGTGCCGGTCCGATCTTCGTGGCGATCCATGGCTGTTGTGCTGTCTATGACTATTTTCTCCTGTTTCAAAAGAAGTGATGTCAGAGGCGAAGAAAGAAAAAAAAAGGCCACCGCTCCTCTTGACATCAGAAGGTGACATCACATCTGTGGCACCGAGATGCATATTCAGAGGTTCCGTTCGAGACATCCTTCTTCTCCGGGAGATCGGGCCGTGTCATCCGCAGCTTTAAGGTCACTGCCAACACAAATCCTGAATTATTCATGTGAAAGATTTATACAGACAATGATCTTCTGCTGAAAAGCGTGTCCTGTATGGATGTATTTTCCTCTCCTACAATAGCCAAGGACGGATCATGATTCCTTGAGCAGTGCTCTTGAGTGACAGCTGCGATGACAGACAAAAGGCTTTGTCTTCTCCGCTGTAATCACAAACAGGATTTGTGTGTCGGCTGGAGAAGGTATAGGTTTGTGGAAGAAGAACCTGTTGGATTTGAACCGAGTGAAGTTTAGGAAGGAAGAAACTTCATCTGTTCACCTGAGAGCTGAAGGTCGCTGAGTAGTACCAGAAGATACCACGTCTGTCACGATCTCTGTGCCAAACAAACGATTAAACGCGAGTCATTTTGTTCATTGTATTATAAAAAAACAGATTGTATTCCTTATATATGTTTACTAATATTTGATCAATATTGTAGCGACCAATCAGTTTTCGCTCTTGGGCAGAGATGCATCATGGGAGGTTGCAATTCTGTTTGCACCATTAATACGTTAGGTTGGATAATTATTTCTTTCCTCCAAGATCTGTTGATAAGTAGAAATTGTTACCAATGACAAATGAAGCCAAATGTCTATCACAACGTGGCGAAGGACCACAAGCCTCTCGTGTTTGTCTGTGACTGCTCACTGTTTTCACACTGTTTCACTTCATTTTTTTCAGACAAAAAATCACTATTTTTTCATGAATGTATTCATCTTCTCTAACAAGGTTTCCAAGAGATCATGTATGAATGTGTTTTAAAAAATTCAGTATTTTTGAAGACAGATATTACTGTACTTTGTTTGAGTTTACAGGTTTTAACATTCTAGTCTAGGTTTTCTTGTGACTTTTTTCATCATACAAATCGATGGTATTGATGAAATGACGTATTGACGTATTTTCATCGTGTTTGTAAATGTTGAGCAATGTTGGTAGAATAAAACAAAACCTTTGATAGTTAGAACCATTAAAAACTAGTGATGGTCTGATGAAGCTTCATGAAGCAGCGTCATTACTTCCAGAGTCCACTAGATGGCGTCTCTGCACTATTTTCCTTTGTTTTAAACAACTGTTCTAATGAAACATCATTTTTAAACTGATGGCGCCACCTACTGACCTCTAAACAACATGACACTGTTCCATGAAGCTTCATCAGACCATCACTACTAAAAAACTGAAACAGTAAAACTTCTTAATTTGGTTATTTTTAGGTCTATTTAAAAATGTTTAACATGAATGTAACTTTACATCACAAGTTTTTAATTGTACAACTACGTCTACTACTACTTTTACTGCTAACTCTTCTTCCACTTCTACTACTACTTCTACTTCTACTACCAATTCTTCTTCTACATCTACTACTTCTTGTAGTTATTCTACTAATTATTCTGCTACTTCTACTACTAACTATTCTACTAATAATTCTTCTACTAATTATACTACTTCTACAACTTCTTCTACTCCCACTACTACTTTTTTTTACTGTTCCATGTTGTTAATGGTGTATTTATTTATATTTATATTGACATTAAAACATACATTTCCAACATTCAAATCAAAGGTTTTGACCATTTTAAATACATTTTTTAAAAAAACGTGATACCTTTCCTTGTTGCTGAGTGCTCATGAGACTCTGAAAACTACTTTTTTATATATACTGTATATATATATATATATTTTTCCTGTTATCCACACACCCTATTATTTCTCAGTACTTTTGGAGTAGTTCATGTAACATAGACAGATGGAGACTGACGGATAAAACACAATGACGTTTGATTGATGGACAAGAACCCAGCACATGACTAACATGACCTATCAAAGAACGAGCGTCTTCATGTTGTGAATATTACTCATAATCCAGCAGCGATGACAACAACGCTCCCACTTCAGTGTAGGTGTTTCATCCGTTGTCTCCGGGCGACGACGCAGACACAATAATGACAGACAACTTGTTCAATTAGCAGATCTTCTGGGTCAAAGACTGCATTTGCACCTGGTTATAATCGTCGTCGGAACGCTTTCACCGGCTCCGCTGTCACAATGAAAAGCGGGAGCGAGGAGAAAACAAACTGCCTCGACTTCCACATTAACACGTCTTATTACCACAGCGAGAGAAAATCAAATCACGCTGTTAATTTATTCATATCTCCCACTTTGGCCAAGCCTGGCGTCGGACGCGGCCGCGCTGCAGAGGGAAAGCTGTTTCCATTAAAAATGAATGGCCATCTGATTTGGTGACAAAGAGGGAATGGGACTCTCTCCTCGGAGCCAGAGCGGCAGAATGAGAGCTCCAAGTTAAATATCTACTGCTGCGCTCGCTCGCTCGCTCTCACTGGTTTGGAAATCCTTCCGATGAAGAACAGCCCGAGTTTGAGAACGTTGTTGCTAAGTGACAACTGTGGCAAACACACGAGCGAGACAGAATGCAGAGGCTTTTTGGAAGACGTTTGAGATGGAGCAGGAGATCGTCGTCGTGTTTGAAGATATTCTGTGTAGAAATCGTTTTTTTTCGTCCATCCATCCATCAATTATTTATCCAACCATCCAGTATACATCCATCAATTCTCCATCGATACATTAGTCAATTCATTATCCACCACTATATCCATCCATCCATCCATCCATTCTCCATGCATCCAACAGTCCATTGATTATCCATCCATTGTTCCATCCACCCATTATACATCCATCTATTCTTCACCCACCTGTCCATTCTCCCTCGATACATTCGTTAATCCTTCAGTCCATCCACCCATAAATCCATTCTGTCCACCTATTCTCCATCCATCTGTCCATCCATCTATCAGTCCATCCACCCATAAATCCATTCTGTCCATCTATTCTCCATCCATCTGTCCATCCTCCATCTACAAGCCAATCCATTGGTCCATCCATCCATAAATCTGTTCTCTCCATCCATCTGTCCATCCATCTATCAGTCCATCCACCCATAAATCCATTCTGTCCATCTATTCTCCATCCATCTGTCCATCCTCCATCTACAAGTCCATCCATTGGTCCATCCATCCATAAATCTATTCTCTCCATCCATCTGTCCATCCATATATCAGTCCATCCATCGGTCCATCCACCCATAAATCCATTCTGTCCATCTATTCTCCATCCATCTGTCCATCCAATCTATCAGTCCATCCATTATCCACCCATTGGTCCATCAACTCATTATAAAATCCATTCTGTCCATCTATTCTCCATCCATCTGTCCATCCTTCATCCATCTATCAGTCTATCCATCGGTCCATCCATCTATACATCCATTCTGTTCATCTATTCTCCATCTATCTGTCCATCCTCCATCTATAAGTCCATCCATTGGTCCATCCATCCATAAATCTATTCTCTCCATCCATCTGTCCATCCATCGGTCCATCCACCCATAAATCCATTCTGTCCATCTATTCTCCATCCATCTGTCCATCCAATCTATCAGTCCATCCATTATCCACCCATTGGTCCATCAACTCATTATAAAATCCATTCTGTCCATCTATTCTCCATCCATTTGTCCATCCTTCATCCATCTGTCAGTCTATCCATCGGTCCATCCATCTATACATCCATTCTGTCCATCTATTCTCCATCTATCAGTCCATTCATTATCCATCCATCGGTCCATCCACCCATAAATCCATTCTGTCCATCTATTCTCCATCCATCTGTCCATCCAATCTATCAGTCCATCCATTATCCACCCATTGGTCCATCAACTCATTATAAAATCCATTCTGTCCATCTATTCTCCATCCATCTGTCCATCCTTCATCCATCTATCAGTCTATCCATCGGTCCATCCATCTATACATCCATTCTGTCCATCTATTCTCCATCTATCAGTCCATTCATTATCCATCTATCGGTCCATCTACCCATAAATCCATTCTGTCCATCTATTCTCCATCCATCTGTCCATCCTCCATCTATAAGTCCATCCATTGGTCCATCCATCCATAAATCTATTCTCTCCATCCATCTGTCCATCCATCGGTCCATCCACCCATAAATCCATTCTGTCCATCTATTCTCCATCCATCGGTCCATCCAATCTATCAGTCCATCCATTATCCACCCATTGGTCCATCAACTCATTATAAAATCCATTCTGTCCATCTATTCTCCATCCATCTGTCCATCCTTCATCCATCTATCAGTCTATCCATCGGTCCATCCATCTATACATCCATTCTGTCCATCTATTCTCCATCTATCAGTCCATTCATTATCCATCTATCGGTCCATCTACCCATTATAAATCCATTCTGTCATATATATATGAATTCCCTTTTACATGTTGTAATGAGGCCTGCTCCTCCTAGGAAATGAATTTGTCGACCCCTTGTTGAGATTTAAACATGGAATACATATCTAATACATAAAATAAACCTCCAAACTATGACTTATTTCTGGTCCTGAAGAAGTTTTCTTTCTTTACTTTAGTCTTTGTCAGTCTAGTTTTTTTTAAAGGTGTTTCAAAAATAATTGGAAATGATTTAATGTCACTGATGTGTTTGTTAAAACATATCAGTGACAGAAGGTTTTATGAGATAACTCAAATGTTTTTTTTAATTTACTAAGACATTCATCACATTTTGACTTTCATGATCTCAAAGAATAATTTAAATCTACGACAGACACACAACAGCCACTTGTTTACATAAAATAGTGTGAATGGTATTTATTATTTCTTAATAACTATTGAAAAAAGTAGGCGTTAATGCGTCAACGGTCGCTCTATGCTTCAACATGGGAACTCCAAAGGGTTGGGACAGCTGGAGCCACTTGGAAAACGCACAACATTCTACAGTAGTTCGCTGTAATGACATCAGCATGCACCCGCGGCGTGTTTGTAGTATTAAATTATTGATGTAGTTTTGAGATTTAATGAGGTGTGTATTGTAGCAGGATGGAGTCAAGGTCCTGAGCTCGGCTCACGCTACGATGACAGCAGAACGCCTTAACAAGACGTGCTCGGAGCGCCGCCGCGCTGGCATGTTGTTGTGTTTGTGTGCGGCCTGCCGCATAGTCTACCAGCAAAATGCATATTTAAACACAATGCCGCCTCTGGTCCCTGACGTTTGCAGAGCTGAACGATGTGGAAGCATCTGGAATAATCACGCCGAACTTGCCTCGCGCTCGGGAAATGGCTTCGGCTCCTAATCATGAAAATCTTATCAGCGTTCCCGACCGACGTCGCTCAATCCTTCATGCTGGATCTAATTTTCCACGAGTTCAACATATTCCAGTGTTTAAGATATAATGACTTCTCAGTTATTTATGCTGCGTTTAGGCCCCGAGATGGACCGGAAACCATCATTCTTCGGCTCCTCTTGTACAATGTACCTCCACTTACTTACTTAGGACTGTATTATCGGCGTTACTGTACGAGTTTCAACCAGCTTTAGTAAATCACATGTTATTCTTTCCTTCATCTTTTACACTGATGCAGAAACATTGGGTTTTTTTCTGTACTTGACCTTTGTATTGTTTACAAATCTTAAATGTACAGGATTACCTTACCTCACTATTATTACTTTGTAGCTACTGATGGTCTGATGAAGCATCATGAAGCAGTGTAATTATTTCCAGAGTCCACTAGATGGTGGTCTCTGCACTATTTTCCTTTGTTTTTAACTACTGTTTTAATGAAAAATCATTTTTAAACTGATGGCGCCACCTACTGACCTCTAATCAACATGACACTGCTTCATGAAGCTTCAACAGCACATCATTATTTGTAGCTATAGAAAAGGTTCAAACCAACCACCTCAAAAAGATGTATTTTTAAAGTCGTAATAATTTCTTCTACAGTTTCCGTTAGTCTAGTAAAAAAAACGACATTTTTCTTCTGATTAAGTTGTATTCAAAGTGCCAATTCATTCATTCAACATCTTAATTTTGATTTAAAGTTTTTTTCTGATCACATTTCTTCATTTTATATTTGTTACCCAACTATTTTTTCCAAATTATTAATCATTTTACATTATTTTAATTCATTTATTTCTTTATCGTCTGCTTCCAATTCCCTTTTCCCCGGCTCATGGCAGTCTGGAGCCTATCCCAGCTACTTAGGGCAACAGGCGGGGGACATCCTGAAGATAAACAATTAAACACACCCACAATTTGATGTGATTGAATAATTGATATTATTATTATATTAACATACAATATTCTTGTGAATCTTTTACCTACACAATATATTTACAGCTTCTTATATTCAACATTTTCTTGTATCTTTTTTATTGTGTTTTCCATATTTGCTTTTCTGCCAATATAGCTTTAAAAATTGTATTTTAGAAAAGTATCTCCATCCATTTTCTAGCGCGTATTCCCTTATGAGGGTTGCGGGGGGGCTGGATCCTATCCCACATTTTCTTCGGGCGAGATGTTTCCTTCTTAAAAAATAAAATGTACATTATACAGGTTCGACTGCTTCTTGATAGGTAAAGTGTTTTTCTCTAATAGGACTAGACCTCGCGGATCATCTCTCCTGAGCCTACCTAGTCATTTGCCAACCTCCCCAGATACAAACAACAATACCACAGGCGCATGAAAACAGCGTTTACCCGTCCGCCTATAGAATTCCCGCTGCAGTCTTTTCTCCGCTACATTAGGCTGAAACAGTAGATGGACTTCATAATACCATCTTTTTTTCTTTTCAAACGATGTTCTAATTTTCAGCATTGCCCCTGAGAAATCGCACTTATTACTTTCCGGAGGAGTGTTCTCGCATGTGTTGGATAATGTGCTTGTGCAAGGAAGATGACAAAGAAAAAAGAAAAGAGAGAAAGAAAAAATAATTAGGACCTCTTCTCTTTGAGGTCAAACTTGGTAAAAAAAAAAAGTATTTGATCATTGATTTTATTTGTCTTTTTAAATAAAATGTTTATAAGATGAAGTAATTTCTAAGTACAAATTTAAGATTTTTTGTTCTGATTTATAGGCCTGAATAAAATATTGATGTACTTTTTCAAGATACTGTAGCGGTATTCAAAAGTAATAAAAAATATATATATATAGTTCTGCCATAAGAATGTTTGTCATAGTTCTTCGATTTTTTTATATTTAATAAAGGGTGAGTAAAATTAATTATTTTTGTTTTTATTTACAATATATTCAGTGCGTTTACTAAGTTTTGTGTTGCAATTACATTTCTAGTTGCTAGATGGCAGCAGTCATTACATCCTACGCAGCAAAAAGAACTATAAAATCCCGGCGTTGGCTGAGAACAAGAGGATACAGTGGACTCCAGCAGAAGTCTAAGCTGATGATTGGACATAATAAAAGCAGTTAAACATTACACCCTTACTTACCTGACCTACAGAGTTCTTTTCTTTTTCATTTCTTTCAATACCGGTGACAGTATCTCTTTCCGACGCAAACACGTTGACTTCATATGAAAAATAAAGCATTAATGCAGAGGCTTGTCTTAGGACTTAATTCCTCAAAATACTTCATTTAGAGGCAACAACATTATGCGTCTCATATTAAACTCTTCCCTCTAACATTTTGGTTCGACGGAAAAAAACACTTTTCCACTCGAGGACCTCTCGACCGCTCTCGATGCCCACAGTCTTGGACTCACCGACGACACTCGTGCGACCCTTCCGAAGCATCTGAAGAGGAATAATTGAGTTCTTTAAAGAGACTTAAAAACAGACAGCCTCGACTAATCTCATGTGTGATTAAATCTGGCGAGCGCTAATGTGATACGGAGGTGTGCATAAGCCAATAATCTTTATTCACTAAGTGGCCTGTTAATTTAATGCGTCCTGATCACATCATTACAAGCTGCTTGTTATCGCTGGTGTGATCCATTAAAATTTGAGGTTCCTCTCCTTCGACAAGCCTCGTCCTCCATCAGTGGTTGAGACCGTCCCCGTGTTTCCTTCTCTTCATTGTCTTCACTGACGAAAGTGGTTTAGACGGACTTTTCCGAGCTTGTTGCCGACTATTGGGTCATTTCCTCGGGGACAGTTTCCTCGAGGTGGCCTCTCGACAGTTTTAACGGCTGAAAAACACTGAGCCGACCAGAAGTCTCGAGTGTTGTTCGACATGTTCCTCATTTACATCGCATCACAACCTGTTTGGCTCAAGGAAGTCGCTCCGTTTTCGTGACCAACGACTTTAAAATCCGTCATTATAAAATGAACAAACTTTTGGTGGTCAAACTGTTATGTCTTTTAGTTATTTTGTTTTTTTTGCCCCTGTGTTCCTGTATCTGCTCCTTCCTTCAGTGACTTACAGTTCACTGAAGACTGATTAAAAGTGATCTGGAATCATCACCTTCCTGGTTCCAGTCTGTTGTGTCACAATGTTTTTAAATCTATCTGAATCCTCTTCTTGGTGCTTTAAACTTTCGCAGTTTTTGTTCAAACCTTTGGAAAGTAAGTAATTAGTATTTATAGAGCGCTTTTCAAGACCAGGGTCACAAAGCGCTTAGACAATCAAAAAATACCCCAAAAAAATAAAAATACTTAAAAGGTCATGTTAAAAGTTCTTGTGTTTTATTTGTACTTTGTTATTATGCAGGTTCAGGTCTCACTGATCTCAATATTTAAGAGATTTAATATTTTTTTTAATGTGATGCCTGAAGAAAATATTGATATACGTTGATATAACGTTTTTCTTTGTTTTTTTTTTTACAATACTGAATCAATATTTCACTGTATAAACATTTTTAAAAAGAAGTATAAACTGTTCGACCGTAATACTTTTTATCATAGTTATTTTATTGTTTTACAGTTTTGAATTTATACTTCAATAAAGTGTTTGTATTTGTTTTTTACAATTAACAAGCACATATTTACAGCCTTTACTTATTTTTGCAGTCATTATGTCCTACACAGCTAAAGTTACTTTGAAATCCCATGAGATCCCGGAATTCACTGAGGACAAGAGGATACAGTCACTGATCTCAAGTCACAACATGCACTTGGGTATTTTATTTTATTTTTTTCATTTTTGCATCAAAAATAAACTTTCTTGTGCCTTGTTGAACTTTCTGTCCGTGCTGCTCATTTCCTAATTCACCTCTCCTATTATTGTCACTAACCTGGATCTAAACGGGAAAATATATTGCAGTCAAACCAAATCCTTCTAGTTTCCTCTTTCAAACATTTTGAAATGACGTGTTCTTCAGGATCTTTAATGGCAAAATGTAATATCTAAGAATTATTATCATCTGGCAGTCACATTCCTGGATCTGTTTTTATATGATATTCAAATAACTTTTTTTAAACGTTTCATGATGTATAAAATGATTCTTATTATTACTTTTATGTAAATGTTTCATAACCACCTCACCGTCATGCAGGTAAATTTGAAAAAGGATCAAAAGCCATTAAACCAGAGATTGCTAAACAAAAGTGCAGTTAAATACCCGACCCTCTCTGTTTTCTCAATTAAATCCAAATTGTTTCACTGAGCTTCCCCAGACCTGTCTGACAATTGTCTGTGGACCGCTAACGACTCTCAAACCGGGTCGCCATGATGTAATTATTCCACTTACATGGCAAACTGCTATTGAATTAAAGTCATAATGGACCCTGACTGTTGGAGAGGCTTTTATTTTTATGAGTTAAAGTTAGATCGACGCGCAGAGGGATATTGGGGGGGAAATGGAGGCTGTGAGAAGGATTACAGAAGTCAGGCATAATTACACCAACTTTGAGAAGAAGATTTTGTGGTTATTAGAACCTTTGGGATATTGCAGTTCACAGCTCTAGTTCCATTAAGCTGTCAATCATTCTTTCTACTCCCAGACAACTTGATCAAGGGAAAAAATATTCCAATATTTAACAGTTTAATGAAATCCATACAATAAGAAGGATTGACACCCCAAAATCTTCCCACCTCCCCATCTTTTTCTAGGGTTAATATTTTATTTAATGTTTTATTTTATTAAGACATTTCTGTTTTTTTCCGATTTTCTTTTGACTCTTGCTCAAGCAAACCTATGACCTAAATTACCCTGGAAACGCCAGGTTCGAGTTAAAGGTAACTAGAAAACAGTGCATTTCCGGACGAAAATGCAGTGTGAATGCTGAGCCGCGTTCGCACAGTTGGTAGTACCGGAAGTGGTGGTAGTGGAATCAGTAGAAGTGGAACTGGTAGTGGAAGTAGTAGTAGTTGAAGTAGTAGTAGTTGAAGTAGTAGTAGTGGAATTAGTAGTAGTGGAAGTAGTAGTAGTGGAAGTAGTAGTAGTGGAAGTAGTAGTAGTTGAAGTAGTAGTAGTGGAAGTAGTAGTAGTGGAAGTAGTGATATTGGAAGTAGTAGTAGTGGAAGTAGTAGTAGTGGAATTAGTGGTTGAAGTAGTAGGTTACAGTGGAAGGAGTTGAAAGTTGAGTTGAAGAGTTTCCCCATTGAAATGAACTAGGTAAAAAGGGTAGAAAAAGAGAAATAAAATAAAGAATGGAAGAAATAAAAGAGAACTTTTCCACAGACTATAAACAAACGATATCTACACAGAGAGAAACTAAAGTTTCATATCACCTCTGGATTTTGAACCCAAGACCTCAGTCACCAAGAGCGAGGGTTCATACCACGAAATGAACAGAGTTTTATTTTTTCCTATAGCTTGTCAAGTCCAACTCTTGTTCAGGTTCCAAATGACAACTCAAACGTTTCACTCAATCACTTTTATTTTCTTTCGGATTGTTAGTAATTAGGTTTTAAACCTTTAAAGACAGATAAACACAACATTTTAATTATCCATTTAATTTAAACATTCTAAATTCATTTTAAATTAACTTAAACATTGAAACATTTTGAATTTATTCAAATAATTAAACATTCAAATATTTTAAATTCATTTAAACAACTTCATCAAATATTTTAAATGAATTAACAAGCACTAAATCAAAGTAAAGAAAACATTTCACCGACCATTGGCGTCTTTGGACTGAAGCCATTGTTGTGAACTTGGAGCGTCTTCTCTCTCTGACTGACTGACTGAACCTCCATTACCTCACAGTTCACAGGTGCTGCTCATTAGTGACAATGACTGAAGCAGCTGCTTTGCTGCTGCTGGTGCACTCTGGGAAATGTGGTTCTTTCACACACTGAGATTCAACTTAACAGTATTGAGCAATGGTTCCTGTATTTTTGATTTTGTCTTTGAGTTCTTCATAGGGTCTAAAACATTGTTGTCTCAGTGCATCAGTGAATCTGTGATCCATCGCAGGGTCTGGTTGAGGAAGTCATGTGTTCATTTATCCACGATTGCTTTCACCTGATCAATGGTGTCATCTTGGTCTTTGTTCAACAAGTAAACCTGGACGCTCTTGTTTTGATTCATCAACTGTTTACTTCTGCTCCAGGTTCTTCTAAAAGGAACTTAGGAACTTTTTCCTGCTCCAGCCACACTGTACTTTATTATTGATCCGTTTCTACTCCACTATAGTATTACTTCAACTGTAAAGTGTCTTCAGATAACTTTGTTATGATAACACACTTTTACAATTTACACAATTAAATGATTATTATTATTATGAATTACTCTTAGTACTAGTACTTGTAGTACTATAAGTACTCGTAGTAGTATGAGTACTCGCAGTACTAGTACTCGTAATAGTACTTGTAGTAGTACTCGTAGTACTAGTACTCGTAGTACTATGAGTACTCGTAGTACTAGTACTCATAGTACTAGTACTCATAGTAGTACTAGTACCCGTCGTAGTAGTACTAGTACGTGTAGTACTCGTAGTAGTACTAGTATTTGTACTTCTCATAGTAGTACTAGTACGTGTAGTACTCATAGTAGTACTAGTACGTGTAGTACTCGTAGTAGTACTAGTATGTGTATAAGTACTCATAGTAGTACTCGTAGTACTAGTACTCATAGTAGTACTAGTATTAATCGTAGTAGTAATTGTATTGGTGGTACTCGTAGTAGTATTAGTATTTGTAGTACTCGTAGTAGTTCTAGTATTTGTAGTAGTACTTGTACGTGTAGTTCTAATATGAGTGAAGGAGTAGAGGATTGAAGAAGTGGAGGAGTGAAGGAGTAGAGTATTTAATAAGTAGAGTAGTGAAAGAGTAGAGTAGTGGAGGAGTGAAGCAGAAGAGTAGTAGAGGAGTGAAGGAGTAGAGTAATTAATGAGTAGAGTAGTAGAGGAGTAAAGGAGTAGAGGATTTAATGAGTAAAGTATTGGAGGAGTGAAGGAGAAGAGGATTTAATGAGTAGAGTAGTAGAGGAGTGAAGGAGTAGAGTAATTAATGAGTAGAGTAGTAGAGGAGTAAAGGAGTAGAGGATTTAATGAGTAGAGTAGTGAAAGAGTAGAGTAGTGGAGGAGTGAAGGAGTAGAGTAGTAGAGGAGTGAAGGAGTAGAGTAATTAATGAGTAGAGTAGTAGAGGAGTAAAGGAGTAGAGGATTTAATGAGTAAAGTATTGGAGGAGTGAAGGAGAAGAGGATTTAATGAGTAGAGTTTTGGAGGAATGAAGGAGTAGAGGATTTAATGAGTAGAGTATTGGAGGAGTGAAAGAGTAGAGGATTTAATGAGTAGAGTATTGGAGGAGTGAAGGAGTAGAGGATTTAATGAGTAGAGTAGTAGAGGAGTGAAGGAGTAGAGTAATTAATGAGTAGAGTAGTAGAGGAGTAAAGGAGTAGAGGATTTAATGAGTAAAGTATTGGAGGAGTGAAGGAGAAGAGGATTTAATGAGTAGAGTAGTAGAGGAGTGAAGGAGTAGAGTAATTAATGAGTAGAGTAGTAGAGGAGTAAAGGAGTAGAGGATTTAATGAGTAGAGTAGTAGAGGAGTGAAGGAGTAGAGTAATTAATGAGTAGAGTAGTAGAGGAGTAAAGGAGTAGAGGATTTAATGAGTAAAGTATTGGAGGAGTGAAGGAGAAGAGGATTTAATGAGTAGAGTAGTAGAGGAGTGAAGGAGTAGAGTAATTAATGAGTAGAGTAGTAGAGGAGTAAAGGAGTAGAGGATTTAATGAGTAGAGTAGTGAAAGAGTAGAGTAGTGGAGGAGTGAAGGAGTAGAGTAGTAGAGGAGTGAAGGAGTAGAGTAATTAATGAGTAGAGTAGTAGAGGAGTAAAGGAGTAGAGGATTTAATGAGTAAAGTATTGGAGGAGTGAAGGAGAAGAGGATTTAATGAGTAGAGTTTTGGAGGAATGAAGGAGTAGAGGATTTAATGAGTAGAGTATTGGAGGAGTGAAGGAGTAGAGGATTTAATGAGTAGAGTATTGGAGGAGTGAAGGAGTAGAGGATTTAATGAGTAGAGTTTTGGAGGAATGAAGGAGTAGAGGATTTAATGAGTAGAGTATTGGAGGAGTGAAGGAGTAGAGGATTTAATGAGTAAAGTATTGGAGGAGTGAAGGAGTGGAGGAGTGAAGGAGAGTATAATTATTAGTATAACTATAAGTATAAGTTGAACAAAAAGTATAAGTTTAACTATAATTATAACTATTAGTATAAGTATGACTATAATTATAAGTATAACTATAAGTTTAACTACAACTATAACTATAAGTATAAGTTTGACTATAATTATAACTATAACTATAAGTATAAGTTTTACTATAATTATAAGTATAACTATAAGATTAACTATTGTGTAGTGGAAGACTGGAAGAGTGAAAGAGTGAAAGAGTGAAAGAGTGAAGGAGTGGAGGAGTGAAGAGTCAAAAAGTGGAGGAGTATAAGTACAAGAGAAGTATAAGTATAAATAAAACTATAAGTATAAATATAAGTATAAGTATAAGTATAAGGCAGTACTAGTGGAATTAGTAGTGGAAAGTATCACAGATTGAAGTGGAAGGAGTTGAAACATGAGTTGAAGAGTTTCCCCATTGAAATGAATGGGGAAAAAAGGGTAGAAAAAGTGGAATAAAAGAAAGAGGGGAAGAGATAAAAGAGAGGTAGAACATAGCCTGAAAGACGGGTACGAGCTGAATTGATAAAAGTTTGAATGGTTCAAATCGGATTAAATTTGTGGAAGAAGAAGTGGCACAAAGTTTACGGCAGAAGTAAGAGGAATAATAAAGAGAAAAACAGGAAATAAATTGTGTGAATGCTTCCCAGCATTCACACAATGATGGTCTGATGAAGCTTCATGAAGCAGTGTTATTATATTCAGAGTCCATTAGATGGCGTCTCTGCACTATTTTCCTTTGTTTCGAACAACTGTTCTAATGAAACATCATTTTTAAACTGATGGCACCACCTACTGACCTCTAAACAACATGACACTGCTTCATGAAGCTTCATCAGACCATTACTACTAAAACTGAGAGGTCAGTGGACATGAACATTTTTTATCTCACACACATTCCCATGTGAGTCTGTACTACACATTTTTTTATATGTCAACTAATCTGAAAACCCAACTTTTACTCAAATGTTTCAAATGTTGAAGTCTTCCTCTCCAAAATTCAGTAAATCTCTCATCATGACCATGTTTTTAATTTTATAAAGTTCTCCCCCTGAAATGAGGGCAGAGTCAATTATGACGTAATGGCTTGACTCCTCATCCAGCAAGCTGTAATCACACCCCCCTTTGTTTATACAACAAGCCCCTTGGAGGTGGAGACTTCCGGGATTTATGACGTGCGGTGTAAAACCTCGATGCTTAACCAATCACAGCTGAGTGAGTGTGGTTATGGTTAACACGATTTAATTTCCAGAAAAATAGAGTTTGCTTGAGCATATTTTCTATAAAAAAATATTTCATATACTTTTGTACAAACAGACACATACTGAGAGAGTCCAACATCTATTTAAGAGACACTCAAATCAACACATTAGTTGAATTTTAAATATAAATACAAACTTCTTCCTACTTCCATTTTCCCCATTTTCACAGGTGGGCTTTTTAATTAATTGTTGATTTAATCAATGGGATTTTTTGTTTTTTAACATGATATTAATGTGTTCAACAATGTTTTAATATGTTATTGTATTATGTTATTGGGATATATCATGTTTTATTTAGTTTTACTATTGTGTTGTTTTTAGTGAACTTGGTCAATTTAAATGACACTCTTTATCTGAAATGTGCTTAATAAATTAAAAAATGTTATTTCTTTAAATATTAACTCACCATAAAAGCTTTATTCAAAAAGATAAAGAACGTGTTAAACACAATGAGCGATCATATCTTTAAAGCCTCCATAAAGTCATTATTAATTAGACACCTACAATCCCTTCTGAATCGAACGGCGGCAGAAGGTGTAATACAGCTGCTCAACGTTACTTATAATTAATCCCTGAGCACTTTTAAACATACGTCATTCACTCCTTCTTTCCACCGGCGCCGGCAGACGGGACTCGTTTGCGATGAAGCTCACGATACGTCAATGAAATCCTGAAAAAGAATCCGTTTTGTTTGGTTTGAACGAAGAAAGATACTTTCATCACATAAACAAAACACACATAAGTATAAAGAATACTGACTTTTTCCTCTACAGCCCATAATCAGGAGGAAAGATGATTTTGCATTCTGGTGGGATTATTGACCGCGCAAGCTCGGCCGGTCGTCATCGATCTCATCATGCAACGTCTGCATCCCTCTTCGTAACAAGCCTCTGGTGAACCGGGTTCTCGGCTCCGGCACGGCTTTGATAGGATAACAAGGTTGTTACTTACAAAGGTTCCATTGATTCATATCTGCTCCGTCTCACCGATGGATGAGTAATTCTTGGTAATGGAACATGCTTCTTCCCCCCCCCGCCCCCTGAAAATCGATAAAGGGTTCATCTCGGGGATGAAAACATATCAGGATAATTAATCCGGGACCAGGCGAGGAAGAAACACTGACAGGAGGGACAAAGTAAATAAATGCTCCTCCATGTTTCTCTTCATCACAACGAGGGATGCTTGTTTTGCAAACCCACGTCCTGCCGCTGACAGATTTATGAGTCATTCCACGTGGAGCCGGGAGTGATCCGGACGTATGCCAGGGAGCGCTCGTCTCATAGACCCTGCAGCGAAACATCCAGAGTCTGTGGTATTTTTGTGTCATCTTAAGACATGTGCAGAGGCAGAGAGCCGTCACGTCATGTGACATGATCTGGGGCAACATGGTGCATCAACATTTAAAACGTCTGAGGTTCGCTGAGGACTTTCGGAGGAGATGCCAGAAATGTTTTTTTGCCTTAATTCCTGAGAAGTTGTTATTATTCATTTAGCTGATGATGAGGGCGGCGCTCTAGGACAGATACTTGTTTGGAATCTTTATTTTGTCCGGTCATACGTTCCTGTTAGACGGATAGATAAACTTTATTGATCCCTCTGGAGGTCTCCTTCGGGAAATTGTTTTTCCAGCTCACAGCAACACAGACGATAGATTCATGAAACAAGAATAGGAACAAAGTTCAATAAAAAGAAATTAACACAATCTAAATCTTAAAAATAAAGAACATAGATCAAAGAAAAATAACTGAGAAAAAGTATACACAGATTAACATGGAATGAATGAGTCCCTGAGTCTGTTAGTGTTGCATCTGGGAGGATTTTCTATTCATCATGACTCTGTGGTGGAAGTGGCCCCGCCTTTATTGCCTTTTTTAGCCCCTTGATTACTAAAATGGATTGAGTTCCTATTGTTCTGTACTGTATGAATTCTGTTTGGTAAACACCCAAGATGGTGAGACAGTGTTTTCAAAGGAAGAACTGAAATCCTTTTGAAGTTACCAGGAAGATAAGACACAACAATAGCCTCTTTTTAGACAAAAGAACATGCAACACAGAATTTGGCAAAGGCGTAATAACCATTCGACTCTAGGGGGAGCCAGAAACAATATGTCTAATCTCACCTTTTGGTACTTTAGGTTGCAAAAGATCCCGGTTTCCACCAAATGTGGCGACAATAGCTGTACCTACCAGACACCAAGGGACCGTGGTTTCCCTAGTTTCACTTGATCGTGGTAGATTTGCAATGGCACATGGACAGTATATAAATCTGACCCCCTTTTCTTGGCTTGTTATTTACTTTTCCTCATTTTCTGGGCAACAATCACGTGTTCACGTATGTCGTACGCTTTGTTGTTTCTGAGCAGTTGGACTTAACTGAAGTTGGATCTGTTTTTTTGTTCTGCCTCCAAGAATAATGGTTCCCCTTCCATGATGTTGCGTATAAACTGAAGTCATGTCGTCTTTCACTCCTGGAGATCATCTCGTTGGATATTATGTACTGTATGTTTCAGCGTAAAATGCGAACGAAAGTTTGAAGTGTTCTACGCACTTAGCTTTCCTCGTCCACATTTCATTGAAATCATAAAAACATCAACGTTGTAGTAGTCAAAAATCCTGTGATATTTCAGATGTCTATGGCGTTTAACCACGCGCAGAGCAGGCTTGAGATTGGTCATAATCTTCTGACATAGAGGACATTTTTAGAGCTTTTAGAACAGTACAAAGCAGATTACCTTCAGATCTCTTGAGGCATTATACTGATATATTGATGTAATTGTTGCAACCGCTGCTGAAAAAAACCATTTATTGTCACATTTGTCTGTTTCGTCTGCACTGACCTGAAAATAATAGTTTCACTTCCTAACACCGCCGTCACAGTGTCAATGGATCATATGAATGCCTCCACATGTAGAAAACGCCCCGAGTCACTCGATGATACATGTCCCACCGTCCACCCCGAGACACAAACCAGAGCCTGGAGTTGCCACTGACTCAAACACACACAAACACACACGAGCAGTTTTACGCGGCTTCGCACGCTCTTCCCTCGCCGGCTCCGCCAGTAAACGGTGAGTAAAAAAAAAAAGCAATATCTTTCATGAAAGCGGCGGAATAAGATTAAAGCGTTTGCGCCGCCGTTATCATCCCGTGAGCCGTTAACAGCCCGCAAAGTGAGGCAAAGTGAGGCAAAGTGAATTACCTCCAGCTGTCCCCGTGTAGCCCGAAAGACCCCCAGTCAAGCGCCCACGACGTGTGGTCTATTGTTGACGGTGATAATGACCGATCACATTCCGGGGGAGCACATCAGCCTCGTGGTGATGAAATCTTATTGTTTTCAGTGACGAATAACAGCGCAGAGAAAGAGATTGTTTTTTCTGTACCAGCACAAAATCTCGCTGAATCAAAAATTAAAGTCACTTTTTCTGTTTGTGTCTCAGACACTGTTACTGAGGACTCTTGATGCTAGATATGGTCGCTTTTATATGGGAAATAGACTCAGTAAATAGGTTGTAAAGTATACGTAGTAAAGTGTGTGGTGAGCGTGATTGAAGCGAAAGGTTCTGTTAGAGTCATCTGTTTAATCTTGATTTCTTTTGTCAACAAGGTGTTTTGGAGTCCGTATAAGTGTCAAATGTGGGGTAGTACATGTGATTTATGAACAGGAAATTACACAGACAATGCAGACCTCTGCCAAGCAGCTCATTTCACACACATTTATAAAAACCCTATTAAATCAGTTAAAAAAAAACCATCAATGTCTCAATAATAGCATTGGCTCAATTTCTTCCGGGTATTATCTTATCGGGTTAACAGGGGACTAGAGCCAATACTAGCGGCCTCATTTGGTTAATTTAAATTGGATTTAAATATGTAAAATAGGGCATGGAAAGGGTCGAACAAGTCTGCGATTAATTCCACATTTATTGGGATGTACAAAGGAAAAGTGCTTGTATTTGTGTGCACGCACAGATTCATGCATATTTTTGTGCGAGCACCATTTTCTGGATTTGAGTGTACGACAGTTTATAGTGGAAAATCCACAAATGTCTTTGTACATGAGGCCCCAGGTATTTATTTATTTGTCTATAACTCTAAAAAAGAAAAGATTACTCTGAAAATAATCTGAACCCTTAGTCAACATGAGGGTGAGTAGAAAATTATCACTTTAAACCCAAAGTGAACCTGCAACAAAGTGGTAAAACTAACCACTTATTAACGTGTACCCTAATTATTAAGATATGAATCCTTGTTTTATTATTGTTAAATGACTATGCATAAGGTTAGCTTAAGCTTACCTGGCATTTTTTGGGTTACCTTATTTGTTTGTTGTTTTTTTCTGAGAGTGCAGAACTAGCAGAATCTTCAAATCTCTTCAAACCCTGTACATTTGTAGCCAATCTGAATTTAGAAAATAAAATAAAAAAATTCAATGACATTTAAATTGTTCACCACTTTTTAGTGGAGGTAATTATGTCCGATTAAAGAGAAGTTTAATTGTGCTTATACTGTTGAAGAGTTAGACGATCTTCTTCTCTCTGTGTTTAATGGATCGACTGACTCCTTCAAGAAACATCTTAAAACACTTTTATTCGTTCAGGCTTTTTCTTGATTCTCTGATTCTCCTGCATTGGTCTCAGTGGTGTGTTGACCTTTTAAGTATATATTTTATTGGGTATTGTTTTGATTGTTGAAGCGCTTTGTGACCCTGGTCTAGAAAAGCGCTCTACAAATGACTTACTTAATAATACAAAATTAAACTTAATGCTGTTGTGGAAATGTTGGCCAAAATCTGCCTCAATAGACATCAAACTTCTTCACACTCTAAGATCTACGCAAGACATCCATTAGTCAAAACGCCTCCTGCGGAGAGACTTCACAGATTTCAACAAAGGCGCTCTGTCATCCGATAAAACTTCACATATGACATCTGCAGTCGACGAGCCGCGGAAAAATTCTTCTTCTTCTATCTGCACAACAAACTCTCCAAAGGGTCTGCAGTGAAAAGAAGCATTGTGGACGTGTTGTAGAAGCTGCAAGAAAAACAGCTTCAAACCGAAGTGATCATCCAAAATAACTTCACACCCCGTCTGCGCTTTGTTGTGTCCCGGACAATTCCACTGTAGAGTGTGAAGCCGACTGAACGAAGCGTTGTGGAGTCCAACAAATGAGAGACATAGGCGCATTGTTTACGGACAGACTCACACAGTTGTGAACTTTTTTTTTATCTAGCTGTTACATTGATACTTTCATAGAGTGAATCTCCAAAATGGGCAGGACTTTCCCACTACAACAGATCTTTGGAGTTGGATGGCTTTATCCTCATCTTGGCCACGTCTGGAACCACTTAATTCTGGATCACCTCCTAAAAGTTCCCCTAAAAGTCAACCTTGCATGAAGTCTAATGAGCTTTCCAAGATAGGTGAAAAGACGCCATAATGTGGGGACAAAACCTGCTCCTTCCACAATCCTATTCTTCATGTTCCTTCCAAAAAGCAGACCACTGATGGCAGTATCAGATCCTGGAGCACATCCTAAATATTAAAAGTTAAATGGCTTCTTCAAGTCAACAGAACCGTTGCCAAACGTCCATTGAAGATTCTCCTGAGGTCTACTTTTCTGGGAGGGGATGAAACCCTTATCATTCAAGACCCTGGTCTTTCTGTTTTGAAAGCATACCACTGGGAATGTCTGTGGAACTCATGCCCTAATACCCCCATTATACCTGAAAGGACTTTCCACCCATTAATTGGAACCATGACTCTGTGCACCATCACTCCCACTTTTTTTTTACTTTACACCAATATTTGCCAGGTTTGGCACCTTTGGTGGGTTTGGTCTAGTCCTGATCCTGCAGGAGAATAATCTATACATGAGTATAAGTGATTCAGCAGTCGACATGATGACTCTTCTTCAGTGAATATACAATCTTCATGCTGTGAAATGCTTCTTGTCCTTGAGTGGCCGGAACACACATCCAGGAAGTGCTTTCAGTGAAGTCCTGAATGTCCTCCTGTGTGGTAGAGGGGGAAAGAAGCATGGTATTGAAATTACTAATTGAGGACAGGATCTAATTTGGTGCCGGACGGACGTATTAAAAAGATTTCCCTAAGTGGTCAAGTCCATCTCCTCCTTAAAGCCCATGACATGAAAGCAATCGGCTTGATTGACACAATGAGTGCTTGTCACTTAAATAATAGCAGCGGCACTTTAGCCTTTTTTAGATTTTGAATGGTTGGCGGAAAATGGTTGATGAGGAAGAATGCAGCATGTAGAAACTCAAATCAGTGTTTCCCTCATTAACACATCCAGGAACTTTCTCTTTTCTAACTTTAATATTCCAAAAAACTTAAAACACCTCTAATCCAAAAACATGTCGGAACACATGAACGATCTTCCTCTCTCTTTGCGCTTGATGGAGTCTACTGACTCCTTTAAGAAACATCTTGAGACTTTTTTATTTGTTCAGGCTTTTCCTTGATTTTCTGGAACTCCTGTTGTTTTATCAGTTTTATCTAGCCCTTTAAAGTATATACTTTATTGAATATTGTTTTGATTGTTTAAGCGCTTTGTGACACTGGTCTGAAGCGCTATACAAATAAAAATGACTTACTTACTTACTTACATAAATGCATATTAACAAAGAAGTAGCTTTGTTAAATTTACTATTTGCTGTTTATAGTCTAATAATAGTAATCAATATAATCTGTGACTAGATATAAACATACTAACTAATACATATTGGAAAAATTGCATTCGGCTTTTTGAAAACCTCAGATGCGCCATTGCAAAATACAGCATGTCAATTTTTTTTTTGTCTTGTTATAACTTCCTGGTAACTTCATATTGTCAAATTTGTCAATTGTCAAAAATGCTCATTTTGAGGTGGAAAACTCTAGCAATATTTACTGTATACTTTTTTCACATTTTGTTGTGTAGTTTGCGGTATGTTTTTGACATATGTAACTCTTCCTGAGGTTGCAAATGGCGGCTCTTACTACTTTGCACCTGGGGTTACACAGAGGCTGAGTGTGTGCAGAAGCAAATACTCTCGGTTGCATCGTGCATCAATGTTATAATTCCATGCTTGAACCGCTGGGACGAGTTGCAGAGAAGGTGAAGGGGGTTTATTTAGCATGAAATGGGAAGCAGCCTGGAAATACACAAGGACCAAAAGAGAAGGGTTAAATGGTTGGACCCCCATTCAGAGCAACAAAATAGAACAGCTCTGCCTCATCAGCCGCTCGATATAGGCGAAGGTCCTCAGGGGACGCCTCCAGAAGGAACTGTCGGGACTCAATCATGTAATAGAGGGGTAGCGTCAACGGTGACTAGACTCCCGTTTTCGGCAATGCTTGGACTGAGACCGTGCCTTTAGGTTTAAGTACTTATTATGTCACTGAAATAAGGTTGACGTATAGATTCATTTTAAGCTACTAACTTAATGGTTTATACAAACATGGTGCATGAGGATTCTGTATTGGTTTGTCAGGGGGAGAAAGAGCTGAGCCAAAACACAGACAGATCTCACTATAAGCCAGCTGAGTTTTAGTTTCAACTGAAAAAGATCAATGTTTCAACTATTCTCTGCACGTTTCTGGACACTCTTAGACATGTGGGCTTAGTCATCCAGTAGAGACTTTGAGTAGAACCCCTACTCGTTTAGACAGAAATAAGGAGACCAAATGTCTTACCCAGGACACACTAGAGAGGTGATGTCTCTGACTTGACCTTTACCCCTTAACTTGACCAAGGAGGTTAAGAAACCACCCGGGGTTACGAGTACCACTTGGATTTAAGGTTTAGGCTTTGTTTGTCTTTTCCAATGTTCTGAAGCAAGCAACTCTTCATCGCCTACTGCGTATTCTGTAAGGATGTTTCTTAAATCTTGCGTTGTCTCTGGGTCAAGGTGAACGACCTCCACCCCTGCATATGTATCTAAGGATGCCCTGGAGGACGTTTACCTTGTTTTCGGGGCTCTGGGACAACTTGACATCCTCCCAAGAGCACAGAACCCATAAAAGGAAGGTTCTTGACAAAATACAATGCACTGAAAATGAAAATAAAAAACTTGGATCTATACAAGCGTATTATTCATGAAATACCTCCAGCTCTAAACTCAAAGTTTAACTAAGATGTGCTGCACATCATCTAGGATTCTATATGACTACTTTCTGGAAGAAAAAAAGATTGAGTTGTTTTGAAAAATTGAAGGAAAGGAAGAAGTCAGAAGGTCAACGCGGTAGACTTACTTTCTGGGATTCTTACAAATGTGATCACATTGAATAAAATGAACAAACCACTGAGCGCTAACAGTAGATGGTTCTCGTCTCCTTGTGTATTCTCGCCACCTGTGGAGGCGGTGTGTTCCGGTAGCGTCCGCCCTCCCAGAAAAGAAAGGACCATCCATCACAAGAGGAGACGCTCACCTCGGCTGAGAGTTTGTCGTCCCCTCTTCCTCACGTCCCGTCGCAACCTGTCACACCAAATGAGCCTGAAAGTCACACCGGCTGGGTTTGACTTTGCAGACGGATGATAGAGTCCATATTAAAAAAGTTAGCAGATGCTAGCTAACGGAACGCGCCGCACTGACCTTTCCTTGACTCTATAATCTAAAAAAGGTCAAGAATAAGGTGGAAGTTAAACGTTGTAATCACACAACGCCTCACCATTGCAGACATTTTAACCTCATAATGTGTAAACTGTCCAACACATTATCATTTCTAGCTTAAAACAAGCTTTCCACTCTCTGTCCGCCACTTTTCCCTCTCTCCTCTGGCTCACTTGACTTTGTGACAGGCCGCGAGAAGCAAGGATACATTGTGTCCTTATTCTGTCACCTTCCCACCGATAGTTTTGACTGGACCCAGCGTGTGCACTGAAGCCCCCACAGCACAGCCAATAAATCACTGTCCATCCTGCAGAAACGTTGCTCTGGCAGCTTCTGCTTCCAGCCTTTATTCCACAGCCCAGTGTATTTATCAACGTATTCCCTCGGCGTTTGCACCAATTAATCCATATTAGCGCTTCCACGAGAGTAGCAGTGATTTTAGAATCTTTGGAGTTATTGACTTTTGTATAAAATCCTCAGATATATGGTACGAGGCCAAATATGAGCTCTAGTTTAAAATTGAAACATGTAAACTTTAAGACGTTCCATTTTTGATTAATTCACTTTTAAGCTAAAAAATAGAGACAGTCGACTTTGAATTGTATGTATTTTGTTTTTTTTTTCTTTTTTAGTAAGAAGTTTTTGTTTAAGCTTTATAGTGTTTTCACATCTTAAGCTACTTTGATCACACTGACCACTTTAATGGGACTGAAGTCTCTGACAACAGAACTATTTTTTGGGCTTGATTGTAAACCAGTCTCTTGTTGTGTATTCTTTAAAAAAAAATACCCATTTTAAGTAATTGATTGTGTTTCTAATCTGCAATAATAATAATACCTTGTATAAGTTTTGGTTTTCAAAGCAGCGTAGGCTGTTTCGAGGACATCGTCGCTCAAGCAGACTTCAGGGAAAGCCACGTTGTTGTGTGATACACACAATGTCAGGCTGCCTCTCCCTCCGCTCGCACACCCGCATCTGCTCGTGGCAGCATGCGCTTTCCTGCACCGTCGGCATGTTGGTGCATCTCCCACAAGACCCCCTAAAAGGCCAAACCCCAATAACAAATTGAGAATAGTTTGGAAATTTGTAAAAAAAAAACATCATTAATATACATTGGAAACTGTAGCGACATTGAAGGTCGGGGTTATATGCTAATCACCCGCAGCATCAGCTGAGCCTCACTTACCATTCCGCCTAGAACTTCACCTCCATAGTCGCTATCGGAATTGGGCTCATCCGCCCTCTCGTCCGACAGGTATGGTTCCTCAGGTCTCGAGTCAGAGTCGACCTCCTCACAGACGCAGTCCACGCTGGACGAGGAGTCGGAAAAGGTCTCAAGATCGCCACTAGCCGTGCTGTTGTTATTGTGGAACAGGCGAGTGACTCCTCGATACTTCACAACATCACACGACGGCTGATGGAATGTTTGTAATCGTGCTCTCCATAAACGACAACTTCGAGAAGCTGTATAAACTTCATTCCTCGGTCAAAGTGATTACAAACTGACTCCATAATATTTATTTCTGACGTTTATATCTATTTGACCTCCTTTTCAAATGTCACTTTAAAGTATTTAAGAGACATTTTTTGACCCAATATTCTTGTGTTTATTCCATGTGACAGTCAAAATGACTTTCTAATTCCAACCTTTGATCTTAAGCTTATTTTATTTAGTTTTGAGTTCCAGTGAAGTTTCTCTATTTGCTGATGAAAACACATATTTTCACTCTCAGACTTTAAATTCACATCTTCCA
Organism: Callionymus lyra; assembly: GCF_982586985.1. Taxonomy (NCBI): domain Eukaryota; kingdom Metazoa; phylum Chordata; class Actinopteri; order Syngnathiformes; family Callionymidae; genus Callionymus; species Callionymus lyra. Next base: position 10,238,909 of record NC_141828.1, read on the forward strand.
CTTCCATCTTGAAACTTATTTTTTCTCAACATTTGCTTTTAACATATTAACCATATCTTAAAAATATTTTTTTAATACACTTATAGTTAAATACATATTTTTGTGGTGCATTTTACTGATGACTGACAACTACATATTCATGGAAAGTTTATGATATACATGAAGTGTTACTTTGTGAACTGTTGATGGCACTTTTAGTTCAAAATGTACCTGAGGGTTTTACGTAATCCTTGACCAAAGTTAAAGGTTTTAGATCAGGCGGTGTCATCTAGAGGGTTCTGATTCTGCTTTGTGAATCTTCATGTTTTTGGTCTCCTGAAGGCCAGGAAGCAATGGATCAGGATATTCTGTGAATCTTTACCTGATTCTATTGAAATGACAATTAATTTTACGGAAGAAATCAAATCATTTTTCATGTTTGGAAGCTTCTTCCGTCTCTCAACCATCACCGTGGTTCTCCAATTCTGCCTTTGGCCTCTCAGACGGAGCTCGTGGGACACTTCTAAAGTGAGTCACATTCGTTTTCACACTTACAGTTCATGTGACATTCAGTCATTTTGTTTGCAAAAATAGTTTCTGTCCACTTCGTGGAGAGTTGGACAGTTGATGCCTGTCCCGCGGGTACACACGTCCACCTCAAAGAGCAACACATTTGTCTTTCAACATTCCCTGTCAATGCCAAAGTGTCGCCTTATCGCACGCGCTCCATCATCCTCCTAATATCTGGCGTGACAACGTGACAGAGCGACACAACGCCCTACGTCATTTGAGATATCACGCTCGCCGAAAGGTCACCGTTGAGAGTGTGATGTTGTGAGACACCATGAGTGAGACGTCGTCTGCGTACACAACTCCGTGTCAATACAAAGTGCCGTGTAAAGACGTGGTGCCGGAGCGAGATTGATTGACGGCTGTCAGGAGGTGAATGACAAAAAGACGGATAGACGAAGCCAAAAGTGTTGCATAGGTAAGAAGGAAGCTGATTGGACGGTCGGATGGAATTCAAATCAAGAAATCGGAACTTTATATGTAAATTCCCCAAAAGCAATTTTTCATATTCACACGTCTGTCACCGCAGTCGGAGCTCAGATACATCAGGTATGCAAACTAATAAACTAGGTACGTGTGCCCGGACTGCCGCCAGCTAAACTGAGGATTTGCATTGAATGGCCTCCTAGGATTGGTCGGCGGTAATGAATAGCCAAATGAGTTCAGAATGAGCGTCACATGATGTTTCTTCGAGGAAGCTTCGACAGTTACAGAGAAATGTCAGTTTTGGTTTTCCGAATTGTCTTTGGGGGTTTTTTTCTGGCCTTTTTAGTTTCTTAAACCGAGAGATCAAAGATTTAAGATCTTTTTTTAATTATAATTTATTCTTAAAAATTTTGTATCTTTAAACAGAATTAACTTTTTCAACATTTTATTTTTTTGATAATTTCTGTTCATGTTTCATTAGGGTCATTTTTAAATAGTTTTTTAGTTCTTCTCTTTCTGTCTTCTTACATAGATATGTTCTAAGTATTAAGTAAAAATAAGCAAAAACATAGTGATAATAATTACAACAACAACAACAGTATTAAAACGTATTCATATAAAATGCATAAGATGCAATTTTTAGGTTAAAAGTTATTGATCTGGTTGATAAGGAAGGAAATTGAGATGCTGCAGGTGCTTTGGTGCTGTTTTTCTATTGCTTATTTTTTGTGTTATATTTGATTATTTTTGTGTGTTCTATGTTGTGTTTACCACATTGGCAATACAAGTATCTGATTCTGATTCTGAAATACAGATGCTGTAGGTAAACTTTGCATCAATTAATCTATGGTTAGACTTTGGAGACGGCAGCATAATAAAAGCAGATGGCCGGAATTTGACAGTTGTGTGTCCTGGTAGGGTAGTGTTTTTTCTCCTTTTTATTATCCAGCCGTGTTACTGTCGTGTTACAGGCACCTGTTTGTTCTATAGAAATATCGATGTATAGATGTTTTTGCAGTTGCATGTTTTTGATTTTACAGCAAGACAAAAAATTAATCCAATATTATGGATCTAAAGGTATTTAAAAAAAAAAAAAGGAGTCCAGATAATGATAATTCTCATAGCGTTAAGCGGTAATGAATAATGAAATAAAGAAAGGGAAACGAAGAATAAAGATGAATTCCGGAAAGCAATGAGCCACATTCACTCAGTATCAATTAGAAGCTGTTTATAAGGTTCCCTGAAGCAGCAGACGTTTTTTTTTCAAAATGTAATTTGGGATAACAAGAAGAGCATATTCCACACAAAGACTTTCGCAGGAATCTTAATTGTAATCAGTTCCTGGGTGTATGCTTGTCAAGACTGCTTTGGAATGATAAAAGATTTGATTACAAAGAACACATGAGAGCAGGAGAGGAGAGTTTGCAACTGTCGGGAAAAGCAGAACAAGTATTTTCTGCTTGAATCGAGTGCCACAGACTCTTACTCCCCCAACACTGGTAAATATTTCATGTGAGAGTGAAAAGAAACCCTCTGGAATATTGAATTGCAGAAATGAGAACAGGACAAATTTATTCTGGGTTTTTTTCTCTTCACTTTAGCAATCTTTTTTTTTTTTTTTTTTTTTCTTTGAAAGTGAAACATAAATGACTCCTGAGACTGTTGCTTCCTTCTGCTAAGGATTGTGTCGCAGAGCATTTAGTGGGATCAAGGAAATCGAGGGAAAAGGGGAAGGTTCGCGCCTCAAATTGCGACTTTGTGGATTTTAAATTTGAAAAATTCTCTTGAAGGCTTCGCTCCCTAAAAAAAACAACCACAAACAGTGAGTAAGAGGCTAAGGCGGCGTTGGAGGAGCAGTGAGGAGTTTGTTGTGAGTACTTTTCGGCCGAGGCCAATAACATGGACTCATCACATTAGATCCGAGTGAGAGGGAAACACTCTGGGAGCTCAGACTTCCTCTCAGCTGCTCATTTTCACTCAATTTTTATTCTCACTAGTTGGGTTCCTTTTTTGCATCTGAAAAAATAGTTCATTCTGGAAGAAAGTTGTTGGAGCTTTTTGCTAAAGCTCTTCAAATCCTTCAAAAGATTTAAGTATCCAGATGGTAATCCGGATCACCAATAAAATATGGTAATTTATTCTTTGATTCATTATCTATTTCCTTTGATCTGTGTTTTAATGGGTGTTTCATTTTGGTTGGATAGTTTCCAGGATATTTCGGTGAAATGTGATTTTCTGTATTTTATTTTGTAGGATAATCAGATACCCCCCCCCATTTTTCACTAAAGGAATGTTCATGTTGATACGGTGACCTATAAAGATGTCCGTGTTAAAGATAAAAAACGGACAAGAGATTATGGACGTCCACAATTATCGGAGACTTCTAATGAGAACAAAACTGATGTCGATAGAAATTAATTTTACAGGAATGTTTGAAAGAAATCAAACAAAGAGGTAACTGAGATAGATTGAGCCTCCCAGGTATAGAGAGTTTGGTATATTTATGGTGGTATATTGCGTTATAAAGATAATGCATGATATATATTCCAGATTGCCATGAGTGCCTATATTTGATGTATTTTTTATGGATGTCTGTGTTTGTGGCAATTTAGATTAGATTAGATTAGGTAGACTCCATTAATCCTTCTGGAGATCTCCTTCGGGAAATAAGGTTTCCAGTTCACAGCAGACGATCGAAGGTACAGAAGTTTCATAAATGCAAGAACAAAGTTCAAATAAAAATAACAAGGTCCAAATATAAAGAGCATAGATCAAAGGAGAAAAACTCAAAGATCTTAAAATGATTGAAAGATTAAAATATAATCACTTCATCATCAAAACGTACAATACAAAATGAAGATTAGGAAGAGGAAAAAATAAATGTACTTCTTTTTCGAACTATTGTTTTAATTTTGGCTTAAGCTGTATTTGAAATGTTATTTTGTGTGTACAAATAATAAGATATTATTATAGATTATAGCAGTTTGTAATGAAAATTAATTCTTTCCTTCAATCATTTTGTTTTGCTGGTGACCTCCTCGTAAAAGCAAAACTCTGCTTCCTTGTACAATGAGTTTGACACTCAACACGCGAAAATTCTGACCCGCTCTAGTAGAAGAACTCACATTTCTCCGATCCTTAAATGTCTTCATTGGCTGCGAATTTCTTTCAGGATCAATTTTAAAATACTTCTTCTTACTTTCAGATCTATTCATGGTCAGACCTTCCATCAGTGATCTGATCCAGCCTTACACCCCAGCTCGGGCTCTGAGGTCAGAATCTACTGATGGTTCCTGAACACGCTTCTGGACCAGAGGAGAGAAATCCTTCCAGACTGTTGCTCCTAAGCTTTGGAACGATCTCCCTCTGTGTTGTATGATCTACGGACTCCTTCAAGAAAATTCTCAAGACACTTTTATTCGTGCAGTCTTTTCCCTGATTTTCTGGGACTCCTGTGTTGTTTTTCGGTGTTATCTTGAGCTTTTAAGTATATATTTTATTGGGTATTGTTTTGATAATTGAAGCGCTTTGTGACCCTGGTCTAGAAAAGCGCTCTACAAATATTACTAACTTACTTATAAAGTCTAAAATCTCTGTGTGTCCACCGTGGACAGTAGAATTACACATTTATTTAAGTCACTACGTACTCTCTGCTGGAAAACTTGGGCTCCACCATCTCGCCCCGCCTTCAAAATACCGGACTTCCCCTGGTTCCGTCTGTTCAGTAACGTCGCACTAATGCTTCCTGTGCTTGATTAGACTGAACACACGCAGAGTCGCCTCCTTCCTCCTTCCCCACAAACAGTTTTCAGGCGACCCCGCTGTGGACGCTTCCAGAGGTCCGACGGCGGCGTAATTGCTGTCGCACGTTCATCTCCGCGGAGCACGACCGAAACCACTTGCTTTACCTTTGGGTTTAATTCCGGGTGATTTCCCAATGCAGGCTGATTGCCTAATTTGGATCCCAGCATCTGGGAATTTGGTCGGTATTGTGAGAGAAAAGAGAAAGAAATAGCAGCGAGAAACGATCTCTAGCGGATGAAGACGGAGGCTAAATAGAAAAAGAGAAGAGCTCCTTCTTTCTGAAGCTCATTACACACCTCTCGACTCCCGAGAGACCTGGCTCAGCTTCACACCAGCCACTTCCCCTGCCGGTGGGTGGGGTTGGGGGGGTGATTACAACATTTTGCTCAACAAAGCTCCGTCTCCTCCTCATTCCTGTTCGCTTCCATAGGTCGTTTTCCAGCCGTCTTACACCATCTTTTCCTCTCGACTGTCAGCGCTCCATTCATCTTCCACTCTTGCATGTGATTACGACAGAAACAAGCCTTGAATGGAGCCGAAAATGTGTTTACTGGAGAGTGAATCAGCAAAGTTATGCACCAGGAACTTGAACCACACACAGCATAAAAAAGAAGAAAGAAGAAAACATGATTTTTGTTTACAGGAGTTAGAGACGCACGGAGTCGCAGGTCGCTGGAGTTGTACTTGCGAGGTGTCGTCAAGTCGAGGAGGAGTCGATATCTAAGCGTTTCGCTGCCAAGGCTCAATGTACTCGAGGCCCAGATGGGCGAATATGTCGCTTTCATCGCCGGCTGCCAAGAACCGGATCTAGAGAGGAGACAAACAAACAGGAAGTCAGATGTACTGAAAAATCTGTCGGCGCGTTTTTTTGCCAAACTTCAAAGGATTAAAAAAATACTTTTATCTTTAAAAAGATAATTATGTTTGGAGGTTGAATATTTACTCAGCTGAAGTGGGACTTTTCAATTCACAGATTTAAGTATATTAACTTGGATTTTCTTCATTTATTGAATTGATTTTCCACTGTTTATTAAAGGTTGAGTCACACGGGCAGCAACCGGAGCAAAGAGGTCCATGTTTCCCTCCTCATAGATACCTTTCCTCTTCTCTTCCAGGGCGATAATAAAGACAACCAGAGTTAAATCAAGAAAACCTCTCTAATGTGTCCTTCCTCTGATGCAAGTCACGGTGGGACAGGCTTGGAGTGTCTCATCTGGAAAAGTCCTAGATCAGTTCCCAAGCCACTTTAAGTTGCTTTTCTTGAAGAATCAGTTGATTCTAAATCATCTAAAAATAATAAAAAATATGATTATTATTATTAAAACAGCATATTGGTCCAGTTCAAGTGTAACTTTGGCCACAAATTAAAATGGAAAACAATAAATGTAATTTAATTCAAATTCTAGTATTAGGCTGTTTTTTTTCTTGCCGGCAAAATGAAGAATTAAAACTAGCGATGGGCTGATGAAGCTTCGTGAAACAGTGTCATGTTGGTTAGAGGTCAGTAGGTGGCGCCATCAGTTTAAAAAAGGATGTTTCATTAGAACAGTTGTTCAAAACAAAGGAAAATACTGCAGGGACTGCCATCTAGTAGACTCTGAAAATAATGACACTGTTTCATGAAGCTTCATCAGACCATCAAAATATCAGAAGGCCACTTGGATTTGTTTTGTTGTTATCCACTCTGCTTTATCCTCTAAAGTGAACCCAATAAATTAACTATTTTTGTCTTTTTTCTTCATTGCTAAACAAATTTTCGGCCCAACAAGAGATTAAAACCACTGGTGAATGGACAGGATTGTCTTTTAAATCTGATTATTTCTTCACCATGAAAGAGCGATGCAAAGTATTCATCAATTACTACTGATCTGTATTGTTTTATTATCTTTAATCACTCATGAACTGAACCCTAACTTTGAGATTCTAAAAAAAATCAGGGATCAAATAGTTACGACGTTTATGTAGCTCAGAGAGCCATGTTGTTCCTTGACCTCGACACGTGGAACCAGCTCCAAGCTCCTCCGACAAACCAAGCGGCCAAAAACGCAACGGCGACGGAGCAGATTTATATTGGAGCCCCCCTTGCACCCGTAAACACTGGCGCCCTCCAGCAGACGAGTATTTTCCCTGACAAATGACGACAGGACGATTAAACACCGGCGCTCCACCAACACCGCATGACGGGCGATGTCTCTGAACGAGAGGTGACGAGGGCTGACTCACCTTGGAAGCGAGACGGCCCGGAGAGATACGGCTGCGCGGTTCTGACACATTCTACCCTCAAGTGCTAAACTGGACCTGACACGCCACGGAGAAGAGATGGCGTTGGAGGTGGGGTGAGATCGTGTCGGAGAGAGAGGTAACCGAGAACCACCAGGCACAACGATAGCAGTCTGTTGGATTCATGCTAATGACAAGGTTTTCAGCTGCTTTATGAGTAAAAAGGACTTACTTACTTGTATCTACCAAATATATAACACTGAGAACTTTAAAATATATATTTATAATACTGTGGGATTCAGGGAATTGAAACACTGTCACTCCTGGAGCCTCAAGTTCAGGATTAGAAGTGCAACAGCTGTGGTGTTTTTTGACACTAAAATAATTGACGAACAAAAGAGGATTTGAACCCATGACTCAAGTGTTTTTTCTTTTTATTTGATTAAATGTTTCTTCTTTTGTACAAGAAACTTTGTCATTTAATGATGATGTGATTTAAAAATGTGCATCCTTTGGGACTCGTCAGAGACATCGCATCTGGTGGGAATTCTCACGTTTCCCTAGAAATGAAGCAATCGAGACCAAAAAGAAAAGATTTCGGTACTGACGCGCTTCTGTACCGTGATGTTCCAGTTCCATGACGTGTCAGTAATTCTACGAATATTCTTCTGTTGCGATCAGATAACACATTAAAGCTGAGGAGAAACACTGGCTTTAAAAAGTGTAGCCAACGCCAAAGTGCTAAAACCTGCAGTTCATCAAGTGTCCACTTGAGGCTTGCCGCAGACATGCCAAAAAAATAGACTTATACGACATTAAAAACATATTTATAGCCTGATTCAAATCTCAGCATGAGTCTTAGACACCAGTTTTACTGTTGACACATTGTATAGGGGGCATTGTTTTTAAATAAAGTTTCCCTTTTGATTTTATTCCCCTGGATTTGCACAATAAGAGGCAGGGTTGTTCAACGAGTGTGTTAACTGATACAGCCTGAGGCTAAATTGTTGCAGTTTCGTCATCAAATCCATAATTCAGTGCAACCAAACTCAGCCTCTTTTGACTAATCCAGATGAATTCCTAAGATGGCATTGACATTGGATCGGCTTCAAAACCATGGTTTAGTCACAGATGGGGGGGATGTGACAGATATGATACAGTCTATGGTTACAGCAGGTTAAAATATGATATGGTAACACCAGGAAGTAGTGATGGTCTGTTGAAGCTTCATGAAGCAGTGTCATGTTGTTTAGAGGTCAGTAGGTGGCGCTATCAGTTTAAAATAGTGCAGAGACTGCCATCTAGTGGAAAATAATGACAGTACTTCATGAAGCTTCATCACACCATCACTAGTAGGAATCTGCTCTTTGTTTTATCTAATGACAGTCGTAGTACTTTTAAAACTACCCATTAATGTATGTAAAGGTACAGCGATATAACTGATCTCTTTGAGTCATTACTCAAGTTCACACTTTTCCAGATTTACTCTGTTAGCGAAAAGGAAAAGAAAAGTTTTTTTTATTTATCAGCGTAACTTTATCCAGACATTTTGGCCTCTTTCTTCCTAACCCTGTGAGGGAGTGAAGAAGAAGAAAAAGAACATTGTTCCTCTCCGTTTTCATCCCCAGGTATTAACAAAGAAAGGCTTCTCTTCAAATGTCCAAATCCTAGTTTTATTCCACAGATTTTGTGGAGATCAGTCGTGGCTCAACGTTAGCAACGAGGGCAGTACGTAATTGGAAACAGGTGATCCGTTTGCTTCTCGGCGCCTGCTGCGACATCCAGAAGAGGACAGCGGTAACTCATAGTCCACGTCCTTGACTTAATAAACGGCTAATAAGCGAGAATGTTTCGCCGCCTGCCAGGCGTTGACATCGCTGGTGGTTGTGAAGAGATATCACTTCCTACTGAACATCTGCCAGGCCGCTGCCGCACGTCATCACCCCTGACACCACCCGGGCTGACGGATGAAGTGTCTGACTGAAGCTCGGGAACTGACTGACACGTGGGAACTGACTGGTACGCCATTATTTCACTTCTACCCAATCAAACATCAAATTTTCACTGTACAACTCCATTGTTTGGTAAAATTATTCTCCACTAAAGACGAGGCTTATGGTGTGTTTTGTCTATTTATTTTTTTTTAAGTATGTCACAGTAAAGATTGGAATCCTACGTTTTTATTTGTTCAGGCTTTTCCTTGATTTTCTGGAACTCCTGTTGTGTTATCAGTTTTATCTTGATCTTTAAAGTATATACTTTATTGAATATTGTTATGATTGTGTAAGCGCTTTGTGACCCTGGTCTGGAAAAGCGCTATATAAATACATATTACTTACTTACTTACTTACTACTGAACTGGGATCTGAATATTGGAATTCCAATCTCTACTATTATTCTATTACTTCTATTATTATTATTTATTTATTATTATTAGAGATTGAAATCGATTGGAATCGATTGGAATTTGAATCTGTACTAGTAGGATTCCAGATCCTACTGGATTCCAATCGGTACTGTGACATAAACATAGCCATTGGACGACTTTTATGTTCATCTGACATCAAAATAAAAAATAAACATTACCGTGTGCCTCTTGACTAGTGAAAATGAGTAAAACACAAACTCCCTCATTTCATATAAATACTGCTTAAACACAAACATGCTCACACATTTGCACAAACGTTGGAGACAAACACATACAGAACACCATCGTCGGCATACAATCAAACATACATTTAAACAATTTCGATCAATAAAGTTTTACCTTAACTTACCTTACCTTACATAGAATCAAACACATCTTGTTCTCCTGCTGAGTCAGGGTTATGGGGAAATGTTTTTTCATGCACTTAATTGTAGTTATTTTGCGGCTCATGCTATTGTATTTTTTGCTATTTAACATCTGAACGTTGGTCCGTGAATATGATCCTGACTTGTCCGTGGTATAAATAAAGTTTGGAACCCCTGCTTTATATGGTAAAAACTAATATACTGATTTTATAGTAACGCCTATGTTTATGGCAAACCTTTGAATTTAAAGCAAAACATAAACAACTTTTGTTTTAGTTTACTTAATTTGAAATGTATATCAACATCAAGCAGTCTCTTTGAACCAAGTTTTCTTAACCACCTTTGACATGTAAAAAAAAAATGCTTTTGGGCTTCACATGTTACGAAAAAAACATTTTGTTAAAAAAAATGTGTAGTACAGACTCACATTTGTGTGTGCAATAAAAAAAATTGCATGTTCTAGTAGCGATGGGCTGATGAAGCTTCATGAAACAGTGTCATGTTGTTTAGAGGTCAGTAGGTGGCGCCATCAGTTTAAAAATGATGTGATGTTTCATTAGAACGGTTGTTCAAAACAGAGAAAAATATTGCAGAGACCGCCATCTAGTGGACTCTGAAAATAATGACACTGATTCATGAAGCTTCATCAGACTATCACTTGTATTTTTATACCCAGGAAAACGTTGGGCATTTCAGCAATTTCTTTTTAAATGCAGTCACTGGATTTTGACAAATTATAATCTGAACAAACTGTTTGAACACACCTCATAAGGGAACAGATTATGTCAATTAAAAGTGTATTACTGGAAGGCTACTTGTCCTTTCCCATTTTTTTCCATCAGTTAACTGTATATTTTTTAAACCCAGGATGTTTCAGGAGTTGTTTGTGACTGAGATAATTTTGAAGACATCTCGATAACGTTAGAAAAGTAAGTAGGAAAGATGGATGGGTCCTGAGAAGGCCGATGCCTGCAGAGGAAGATGTTCAAGGCTCCAATTAGATTAAATTATTTGTCACTAAATTCCAGTCAGTAGAGCTGATTCCAGCTGACCATCGGAAGGAAACATCGTAACGCCGACAGATTAGAGTCTCCTTGAAACTTGTGTGAGAGCGATCGATGCAGCTGAGTTCAACATTCGAAACAAATCTTACCCCCAAGAGTTGGACATATTGTTGAAGTGTTTCCCTGTCCTGCCTTTCTCAAGGTGAAGATGAAGAAAAAGGTGCTGATAAAAGCTCCTTGTAAGCCCCATATAGGGACACATTTAATGGGGAAAACAAATCAACAATATCAGACAGAAGCAAAAAGAAAAACACACTCAGCACGACGCTCGGAACTTTAAACCAATAACTGTTTGTGTTGCTTTGATGACACAGTTGCTCTCGGTACACAGTCGTACAAAATAAGAGAAGTTACAGAGCAGAGCTGAGCAAAAGGTCACACAGAGAAATAATGCAAATCCAGCCTGGAATCTATGCAAATACAACTATTCAAACACTGTGGGAGACAAGTTTATCTCTACAAAGAACATTAGACTCTTGAGGGACACGCAGGTACTGCGTTTAACTTGCTTAAATATCAACTAGAATAGCACCAGAACAGTACATACCTCTGCCAAGATTCTAATTTGTTGTCCAGATAATATAAGTCACATGTTTTACTATATTTAATATGTTTAGAAACGGCCTATATTCAACTCTCTTTCAAAATGTGTATTTTAATGTCAACTAGTAAGTGATGGTTTGATGAAGCTTCATGAAACAGTGTCATGTTGTTTAGAAGTCAGTAGGTGGTGCCATCAGTTTAAAAATGATGTTTCATTAGAACAGTTGTTCAAAATAAAGGAAAAGAGACCGCCATCTAGTGGCCCCTGAAAATAATGACACTGCTTCATGAAGCTTCATCGGACCATCAGTGGTCACTAGTAAGTAATTGTATGGATGAATAGCTTTTCTAATGCAAAGTACAGAAAGAATATTTTTTCCCCATTTGCCTTTTTATCTTTTTTATTGGGTCTTAAACTAAACTATGTAAGAAGTAAAGCCATTAAAAAAAAGTTACTTGACAGCAGTAATGGTCTTTATGAAGCTTCATGAAGCAGTGTCATTATTTTCAGAGTCCACTAGATGGCGGTCTCTGCTCTATTTCCCTTTGTTTTGAACAACTGCTCTAATGAAACATCATTTTTAGACTGATGGCGCCACCTACTGACCTCTAAACAACATGACACTGCTTCATGAAGCTTCATCAAGACACTACTTGTGTCAACACTGTATCAGACACACTTGGCAAATCAATAGGACAATTTCAGTGTTGAGGTTAGTTGATTTTAGTTTAGTTTAAAAAAATATGTCCTTTCACTAGATCTCCAAATGCACTTTTGAAGTTTATTACAAGTTTTTTAACAATGTTTCCTCTCTATGTAATGTCTGCATGTTTTATAGTCCTCAAATCTCTATTTATACTGATGGTCTGATGAAGCTTCATGAAGCAGTGTCATTATATTCAGAGTCCACTAGATGGCGTCTCTGCACTATTTTCCTTTTTTTTTTTGAACAGCTGTTCTAATGAAACATAATTTTTAAACTGATGACGCCACCTACTGACCTCTAAACAACATGACACTGCTTCATGAAGCTTCATCAGACCATCACTATCTATTGATTCTCTTAAAACAAGATCGAAAAAACAATATATTTGTTGCTACAATCACATGAGAATTGGTTCATTTTTTAGTAGCACACTTGTAAGTTCAGTTTTTAATGATGTTTCGAGGTAGACGGGTGATCAGCGGCAGCAGCAGTTAGAAGCCATAACTAGATGAGGAAAACTACAGAACGGTCCCGAGATAAAACAATTTCTCTATCCAATATCCTGAAAATGTTTGGGAAAATCCACTCATATTTAGTGGTCGGCCTCTAAGGAACAGTTACCAGGGGGTGGTCATAATCTTTTGGCATTAAGAGGTGATGTGTTACATGTATGATTCAGGAGAGCATCAACTCATTTAAATCTCCTCTTATGATTTGGATTCTGCTTTCGCATCTGACGGAGAGAAATCCTTTTGGATCGCTTCCGAGTTAATATTTCTTTATTGCGGCTCACGGTGAAGCGCTGACGAGCGAGAAGAAACGAGGGATGATTCCCCCGCGACTTCCCCGGAAGCACCGATCCGACATAAACCGACCAGAGTCGGGGGCGCAGACACCTCACTAATCACGCCAGCAATTAGCGGCGGCGTCGTAAAGCAGCGGCGACGATAAAAAAAAAACGACCGATTGGGTTTTAGACTTATCGTCATTATCTTTCTCTCTCTCTCTCTCCGCGGTCGGCTAATCAGCCTGCCGCGCTCGGCCGAGGAAAATAATGAATTTATAATCGGGAAACTTTTGAGATTCTCTCGTCGTGCCGTTACGGTTCTTTGGCCAGGCGGGGAATAAACAAACGCTGATCAAAGTGACTTCTTTTCTTGATGAGGCGGCCCAGTGATGATGGACACGTTCCGACCAGAGAGGAAGTAAAAATATACTTAGTCGTCTTAACGTCTTATTTTATTTCTAATACTGTGGTGTCGAAACCAATCCCTCAAGGAGCATCAGTTCACTGTTATTGTTAAGTATCTGCGTAAATGTAAACATTTATCTTCTTTGATTTTCAGCCAATAATCCGAGAGGAAACATCGAATATTTTTACCACCAGGACATGAGTTTTGCCTTGAGTTAAACATTGTACTGTTAAAAATGATCAAATATGTCGTAAAATATTTACCAATATAAACACTAAAATTTCCTCCTTAAAGCACAAACGTTTATTTTTATTACAAAGTAATTCCATCTCATCTTTATCTTCTAGATTAAATGTTCACATAATCTCTATCTTTATTACACTTAAACCCGTTGGACCACATGGTTATTAACATGATATCAACGTCCACTGTATGTTGGCGAGACATTTTCATTCTAGTCACGTTTAAAGCTCTTATGAAGCATCGAAAATGACTTGCGTGGATGAATACATTTGAAGCAGATTAAAAACAATAAAATAAAATATAAAAAATGGTGATCATCAAAAAGGTTTTCCAAAGGCTTTAAATAGGGCTGTGTATTGGCAAGAATCTGGCGACACGATACATGTGTGACGATGCGATATATTGCGATATATTGTGAAACTGTTGTAACGATATATTGCGATATATTGTGAAACTATTGTAACGGTATATTGCGATATATTGTGAAACTGTTGTAACAGTATATTGTGATATATTGTGAAACTGTAGTAACGTTATATTGCGATATATTTTGAAACTGTAGTAACAGTATATTGTGATATATTGTGAAACTGTAGTAACGGTGTATTGCAATTTGTTGTGAAACTGTAGTAACGGTGTATTGCGATATATTGTGAAACTGTGGTAACGTTATATGCGATTTATTGTGAAACTGTTGTAACAATGTATTGCGATATATTGTGAAACTGTAGTAACGTTATATGCGATTTATTGTGAAACTGTTGTAACGATGTATTGCGATATATTGTGAAGCTGTAGATACGATATATTGCGATATATTGTGAAGCTGTAGATACGATATATTGCGATATATTGTGAAACTGTAGTTACGATTTTTGTGATATATTGTGAAACTGTTGTAACAATGTATTGCGATATATTGTGAAACTGTAGTAACGGCGTATTGCGATATATTGTGAAACTGTGGTAACGTTATATGCGATTTATTGTGAAACTGTTGTAACAATGTATTGCGATATATTGTGAAACTGTAGTAACGTTATATGCGATTTATTGTGAAACTGTTGTAACGATGCAATGCGATATATTGTGAAACTGTAGTAACGGTATATTGCGATTTATTGTGAAACTGTTGTTACGATATATTGCGATATATTGTGAAACTGTAGTTATGATTTTTGCGATATATTGTGAAGCTGTAGATACGATATATTGCGATATATTGTGAAGCTGTAGATACGATATATTGCGATATATTGTGAAACTGTAGTTATGATTTTTGCGATATATTGTGAAACTGTTGTAACAATGTATTGCGATATATTGTGAAACTGTAGTAACGGTATATTGCGATATATTGTGAAACTGTAGAAACGTTATATGCGATTTATTGTGAAACTGTTGTAACGATGTATTGCGATATATTGTGAAACTGTAGTAACTGTATATTGTGATTTCTTGTGAAACTGTTGTTACGATATATTGCGATATATTGTGAAACTGTAGTTACGATTTTTGCGATATATTGTGAAGCTGTAGATACGATATATTGCAATATATTGTGAAACTGTGGTAACGATATATTGCGATTGTTGTTAGCTATGTTGTTAGCAGCAGGTGCTTCACTGGAGTGCAAATATAGTTAAAAAAAAGAATCCATTGAGTGCCATTGAATATTGATACAGTATTGGTTATAAAAATATCAGGATATATCGGAATATCAATATTTTCTTACCCCCTTAGTTTTTAACCACAATTTTAGCTCATATTTAAACAACAATTATGTGAATATTAAATTCTTATTTCTAGGTTAATGCAATGTTGAATTGCTGGGATCTGTTTTTCCTTTCTCCATTATAGTCTTACTTCAACTGTAAAGTGCCGTGAGATAACTTTGTTATGATAAGACACTTTAAACAATAATTCAAGAATTGAATTGAATCATTTATTCTCAGAAAGTCAAAAATCTTGTGATTTATTTCCCTCCTTTATAACTGCTACACTTTTTTCCTACTTGACTCACATATTTAAACAAAAAAAAGTTTCATTTCAAACCGATGACCTTCATAAAGTGAGTATTTCTGCGACTGCTGCCTTTTTCTCTCTCAGTAAAACTTCACTCTCTGTTACTCTCCCTGCTTAATAAAGTTTTCCGGCGTCTGTAATTACAGCTCGACTATTCCGCTCATGAACCCAAACAGAAGACTCCCCTCATGATAACAATAAATTAACTTCCTCCGCCTCGCTGACGACCGTAAATAATTAAAGGGCTTGATAAACAGCGGCTGGCGTGACCGGAGTGCGTCCTGCTCCAGCCGGTGTGTGATCGGATGCTCCCGCCTCAGCACTTCCATCACGTTCAATTAAAGTGGAATATTTGGGGGGGAAGTGTGTCCCGGAATGAGCTTTGTTCGTGTTATTTGATCGTTCACGACAGTGTCGACTCAGCTCTTTTTTTTAATAGAGAAATAGAGTAAATTAACTGGAGGAGTGAAGATTTTTTAAATTTTCCCCCCTTTATAGATATGACTTTTGAGTAGTTTAAACATCTGTAACATGTTGTATTCAAGAGGTCACGTCCCATCTTGCGTCTATCCCAGCTACAAAGGGTAAGAGCCAGCGAGAACACCTTCCTTTTCTGGTCCATCACAGGAACATTTAGATATTTTATGCCCTTACACGCACTAAAAACATCAAAAAATATATCAGCAAAGAATAAGAATCCCTCCAGACATCAACACAAAATCCCTGAAGACGATGTAGTACTAATGCCAGGCCTGTAGGTGGCACTGTAGTGCTCTCCCGAACGAATGAAGAAGGTAATTGTTCACTGTTGAAACACAAGAACAACATGAACGTAGCAACTTGAAATGAAAAGGGAAAAAAAAAATGATCTCAACAATAAAAAGTACATTTTGATTTTGATGTTTGGATGATATTACGTCGCACTTGATTAAAGTCATTTTTTTTGCATCGTTCAATTCTTCGCTGGTCGTTTGCAACTTTTTTAAAATAAGTAAAATTGCTTTTGTCTTCATGACTTGAGAGGCGGCGTCTGGATCCAGGTTTTAACCCTTGTGTTATCTTAGGGTCAATGTGACCCTGCGGCCCAAAAACAAATCTCGAGGCATTTCATCTTCTTCTTTAGATGCTGAGGTCGTAAAGACTGCTGCCATCTAGCGGTCGGTAGTTTAATTGCAACACGAAAATTGACATTGTTAATATATGCATGTTAATTATGAATGATCAAATTTAACTCTTTTATTTTGCAGATTTTTTGAACTTTGAAGTGTTACATATTTATAATTACAATAAAACATGATTTGAAGAAAATAATGAACTCTTGTGTAATCTCTGGGTCAAGGTGACCCGAAGGCCGGAAAACAAATGTGTTTGTGGTATCCCTTGTGTTGTCTCTGGGTCAAGATGAACCGAAGCCCCCAAAACAAATGTGGTTGTGGTATCCCTTGTGTTGTTTCTGGGTCAAGGTGACCCAAAAGTCCAGAAACAAATGTTTTTTGTGGTATCACTTGTGACAAAAACCTGGGTCAAAAACCTCCCTGGCTTCCTTAAATACATATGCAGTGGTGGAGGTCCTTCATCTTGAACAAAAGACAACACAAGGGATACCATAAACACATTTGTTTCAGTGTCTGAGAAGTTAATGTGGACTTTCCATAAACAAGATTTGCGACCACAATGAACCGTCTATTTGCGAGTCAAACCTGAATTCCGTATGTTCGTGGACTGTGGGAGGAAACCAGAGTTCCGTGCAAACAAAGGAAGAACCAAACTTCACTCCTAACCAAAGTTACCTTAAACTGGATTTTAAAAAAGCTGCCATCATCGTGTTCACGGTTGTTTTAAATCACCAAGATAAAGCTCATGCCCTCTTGACTTGCTTGTGGTGGAAGTCAAAAAGAAATCTTGGTTATAAAATGGAAAATAAAGTGTGGAAAAATTTAAATGATAATCATCTTATCTTCCATCTACTAATCCCATGTGGATTTCCTTCCAGGTGCATTTTTCTAAGAGCCCTTTGGGAAAGAATTTGTCAAAGGTGTTGTTGGACTTCAGGGGTTTAAGAAAAAGAAGAAGAAAAAAAAAAAGAGTTCCCTCCGTTGCTCACACATGTCAAACCTCACGCAGCCGATCACTGCATCTCTGCCTCACACAACGGCTCGGAGAATGTCCGCCAAAGCGACAACATCTCCGACGACCCATCTCTCGCGCCCACAATGTGACAAAAATAGAGCCGCAGATGAACTCCTGCGTCTTATCTCCTCGGTGGCGCCTCGTGTTTGTCCAAACAAACCGGGTTTTTGAGGCGAAGAAAACAACCGGAAGCTCATTAAAAATTCCAGAATAAGGATTTCCCGAACCACTGTCATTGTAACGGACACAGCAGATTAAGGATTTGAGAGATAATATTGCCGCGGCAAGGAAAATCGCTTGTTTTATCGCGACATCTAGCCGCAGGATTAGCAAATTATTTGCGGCGTTTTCTCCGGGTTTCATCGATAACGTGCGCAGCTTATCTGCCGAACGCTTGCCGTTCATATGCATCGCTTTAACCTCCGGCTGTTTGTTTGTTTAAACCCATGAATAATCACTTTATTAATAAACTCCTGATGAAAAAACAATAATTATTTTACAGTTTCCAACATGTTTCATTGGACGGACAGAAAAGTTCATGTTTGTAACGTCATTTCCGTCTCGTTCTCATCACTGAACTTTTCCTGTTAACACTTCTTTTCTTAGCTTCTAGTCTGATGTGACGATGACAGTCTGTGCGTGAGTGTCTCACATGTCTCAACACTTTCCTGCCTTCACATTCAACTCATGAGTCAAAGGGTCCCTTCGTCTTTTTCATTTTTTTATGTCCACATCATTTTATGGGTCTGACCTGCAGATAAATAGCAAGAATAAAATAGCATCACTAGCCTTGAGAAAGCAACATTAGATCAAAGGAATATACATCACTTGCCATAATGTTGAATCAGCAGGAGCTCGGGACTGTGTTTTTTTTGCAACAATATTGTTCAATATAATTTGTCTTTTGCTCATTTCCGCTGGTTTACAGGCTTATTTTTTAAGTGTCCTGACATGTCAAGAGGCACAGGCTGTACAACGACTGTAATCAAATAAATATTTTCTCTGCCTTTGATCATATGTTTCAAACTCAAGGCTTTGGAGCCAAATTTCACTATTGATGGATTGACGAAGCTTCATGAAACAGTGTCATGTTGTTTAGAGGTCAGTAGGTGGCGCCATCAGTTAAACAATTATTTGATGTTTCATTTGAGATTTGAGATTATATTTAAAGGTCAACTAATGTCAAATCCCAACTCTAGTCCATCATCATGAACAGGTTTTGAACTTGTTACTTTATAAAGTTCTCCCCCGTCTGAAATCTGGGCAAACAAGAGGTTACAGGAGCGGAGTCTATTATGATGTAAAAATAGCTTCACTCCTCCTCCAGCCAGCTGTAATCACTCCCGCTTTGTTTATAGTTAAAGTCGCTTGGAGGTGGAGACTTCCGGGATAGATGACAAACATTGATGAACCTATTTATTTGATCAATCTCAGCGGAGTGGGTGTGGTTATGGTAAACAAGATTTAATCTCCAGAAAAACAAAGCATTTTCAATGGGCGGGGCTTATGCATATCAGTTTAAAAAGGATGTGATGTTTCATTAGAAAAGTTGTTCAAAACAAAGGAAAATAGTGCAGAGACCGCCATCTAGTGGACTCTGAAAATAATGACACTGCTTCATGAAGCTTCATCAGACCATCACTAGTAATGTCATGCACCAAACAAAGCTTTTGAAAAAATATACTTCAAAAATGAGTGACAATGAGATGACCTCCAATGCATGTTGATATTTTGCCCCCTGAATATTACAGTGTACCACGATGTCTCTTACAAAATGAGGTGATGTTGTTCACTGGCGAACCATGGAAATTGGAAGTGAAATGTTGTTCTAAATAACCAATTATAGACTGTTTGATATATCCAACTCCAACTGTTCTGAATGTAATAAATAATTAGTGATGGTCTGATGAAGCTTCATGAAGCAGTGTCATTATTTTCAGAGTCCACTAGATGGCGTCTCTGCACTATTTTCCTTTGTTTTAAACAACTGGTCTAATGAAACATCATTTTTAAACAGATGGCGCCCCCTACTGACCTCTAAACAACATGACACTGCTCCATGAAGCTTCACCAGTCCATCACTAGTAATCATTAACCTCCTTTACTTCATCATTATTTACTATTTTGCTCGACAAAATTATGTCCACCATGTCTTCAGTGTTGAATAGTATTTTTTAGAATCGCACATTTGATGACATGAACACAAGATTGTGGCAAAAAGTGAAAAGTAACAAAATATTTCAACCAGTTCGACACAAAGTTGAGAACGTCTTCACGGACAGACATTATCAACCACTTCCCTTGTTTTCGTTTATCAAAAATAGCTGACATTACAAATATTTTTTTACAATTTAAAATGTGCATTTTACATTCATACATTTAACAGGGAAGGCAGGCCGCATTTAATCTGCGGTAGGACCTCAAATGGCCCCCGTGCCGTATGAAAAAACCTCCCTCGGAGTTCCAATGTTGGGAATAATTCTCCTCCATGTATCAGCTTAAACATTTCCCGACAAGTGTATGCAGACTCTTACCGTTCATCAATAATAAAGCAGGAATCTTGGGTTTGACTCCCAAACTTCAGTCAACTCTTTTAATCTGTGTGTTTTGCAGCTCGAGTCGGATGCCGAGATAATAGCTTGTGTTTAATCCGTTCACTGAACCAATGCTAAATGGAATCAAGGAATACATCTTGGGCTTCAATTCCAGCCATTAACCTTCGGTGATGGACGTGTGCGGATGGACGGATGTGTGCTTGAATTAAGGTTGCATGGGATTAAGTGTCGGGATTCAAACAATGGGCCGATAATAACCCTGTACTTAGACTGAATTATACATCTGGGGTTCATGGTCGCTGCACGAATGAGACTGAAGTCAGGAGGGATGAAGCCGTGAGATGATCTCAGGATGAAATCATAATTTGTGACTTTTAACATCTGATTATTTACTGTATTACTACCATCCTCTCCTCGATTGTGTTCTTAAAGTCCAGATCATCTGGTAGATCAAGAGAGGAAAACTCACTCGGACAATTTTTCAGGACAGTCAGACAAGCACAAGTCATAGTTAGATAAGACTCTGAAGAAAAATGGTATTTGGATGAATATTCCCTTTCATTTATTTGTTTGTTTAGACAGTTTGAGCTGGAATAGTGTTTACTCTAAGATAAGGTGGAAAGTAATAACAAAAATTAAACTTACAAAATGGAAATTCACATCTTTTTAAATATGTTTTATAAGTTGCAAACATATCAGAACCATAACAAAACAAGTGGTATCTGCTAAATTGTTGTTTGTCCATTCAGACACTCCCTCACTCCCTCTCTCAAGTGCACTGCCTAAAAGTTCACTGTAAGACTTATTTGCGCAGTGCTCAAATTCCAACAGGATAGTTCTGTCTCAAATCAAACTCTGCTGCTACACACTTACAGGAAATGACTCGAAAGCTTCTTCTTCTACTACTATTTAACACTGATTGCAACCAGCCATTGGAACACTATCGACGACACTTTTTCAGTGCTTTTCGTCAATTATTAAGTCGTGTTTCATTGTGTTATTACTGTTGTTGTTCCGTTGTTTGGTAGTAAAATTAGTATTTTCTCTAGACATTTACGTCAGTATCTGCTCCAAAGACGCGTTCGTCAGTGACGTAGCTTCAGTTTAGCTTCATCTACGTCACTAAGATGGCGCCAGTTAAGGGTGGAAAGTGTCCATCGATCCACACTCAATTTTCTGGCCATTTGAGTGCGCCAATTGAGTGCTCATTGCGCACTACTTTTTCGCACACTGCTCATCAGGACCCACTTGTGCACTCAAAACACCTAAGCATTTCTCAAATTGCATACTTGCATACTTATACTACGTATTTTTAGTGCGTCTCAATTCTTAGTTTGCAAAATATAGTGCACCATGCACACTAAATTACCGTAATAAAACGGCCACAAAACTGAGTATGGATCGATGGACACTTTCAACCCTAAACAACCGCCATCTTAGTGACGTTGGCGTTATAAACAAAAGTATCGTCACTACCAATCAAATGGAGGCGGCAAGAGAAAACATTGAGAGCGACACCCCCTCGGTTAATACTTCATCTTTATACCGATATTTTTCGTTTCTCATATTTCTTGATCCAATCTTGCAAACATGCTGCCAGCAGGTGTCAATAGTGTTCCTACGGCTGGTTGAAATCATCTTTAAATAGTAGTAGAAGACGGAGCTGTCGCAGTCTTTTATTTGAGACATACTATCTGTCGAGAACTTGCGTACTAGTTAGTACGTACACTATCCTGATGCATACTTATCGCCAGTGCACTTAGAGAAGTATGCGATTTGAGACACAGCCCTAGAGACAATCAACTGGACTGTGGTAGGAATCCATAGTGCCCAGCAAACCCATGCAAGAAAGGGTAGAACATACTCTCTCCAAACTTGGAAGCTAAACTAAAACCTTCTTGTGTGAAAAGGTAGCGCTAACTAGACCACTGTGTGTCCTAAGATCAAACAAGACAGAAAACTTTACCTGCCCTTTAAACTACATTAGTGTTCCGGGTTTAGCAAAAATCTGCAGGCAGCTTTAAAAATGTCATTGTTTCGTCAAAAAGAACAAGTCCGTTCCTCATTCATTATTTGCAATAGTTTCAATTATGTCTTGAGGCCAAATTGAACAAACTGGAAAAAGCAATTTATGAACTTCCTTTGTCTTATAATTGGGGCCAAAGACTCTGACACACACGGAGGCCAAAGTTGTGAATGGAAAGCATCAAGGTGCTAACACGTCCACGTCGGTTCCAGGACCGTTTCCATGAGAGAGAAGTCGAGAGGAAGCTGTCAAATACATCCGAGTGCTCACAGCTCTGTCGACCCCCCACCATCCAGGCAGTGGATGAGTGGACAATAACAGGGCAATTGCACTGGGCTTTGGGGAGCCGCCGTTACATGCAACGTTCTGAAGGCGATTTTTTTTTTTTTTTCTCCTCGAGGATGGGAGCCACCCACAAGGCGGGACCCTTGTCGACAGGCCGACGGGGAGAAGGAGAGGTTTAATTTAGCGGATGGTGGCACATGGCCCCTCAGGGCGACACGTATTGTAAAACACAGTCGCGAAGGCTCGTACTTCACACGATGTGACAGACAAGTGAGCTGTGGAAAAGGTGCGGCGTCTGTCCTCCAAACATCCCGGTCGGGCCTGGGAAATCAAATCTATAAAAAGACGTGGTCGTAGGGGGAGGTGGCTTAGATACTTCACGCCTGCAAACCTTTACATTCAACACACTTCACGGTTCACGACGACGATAATGAAGACCAAGTGGAGACTCTTTGTTGCGTGAAGGGATTTCGTCAAGTTAGTGTAGCCATGATACGCTTCAACAAAGGGGCTTTTTATTCGGTCCAAACCAGAAGGTCTTTTAGAGAATTGACTGCTCAGCAACACTAGTTCCTCATCAGACCACCTCGACAGTCGTCA
This sequence comes from Callionymus lyra, assembly GCF_982586985.1. NCBI lineage: Eukaryota > Metazoa > Chordata > Actinopteri > Syngnathiformes > Callionymidae > Callionymus > Callionymus lyra. The sequence continues at coordinate 10,262,072 of NC_141828.1, forward strand.
CGTCTCTAAAGACCAATTTATTTATTCACACAAACTTAAAAAAAAACTGGCTCAAGTATAGAGTCAGTCATGAACTCTAAATGTTTCAGAATTAAATACTGAAAATCTTCGACAAAGGATCTCATCAATAAGGATCTCATCAATTACCCATCTTGAGTGAAGGAATCTGTCGAATATTAAAAACTAAAACAAAATAAAATGAGCCAAAATGCAGATTAAAACTGTGCTTAAGAGGAACGCATTAACCACTAGACCACAAGTAATATATATATTTATTCACATTTTGTCACCATAGTCACACACAAGTTTCTTTTTGGGAGGTTTATTCAATTTTTTTCTGCGTTAATAAAGTATTTTTGGTAGGTAATCGTTTTTAAATTATTTTAATTAGTGAGCATCTAGGTTAGTTTTAAAGCTGAAACCTTCAAAATTTAAAAAAAACCCAGATGGTAATCAAAACATCACTTTAATCCATTGGTGTCCAAATGTTTAACCATTTTTTATTATTTAATTCATGGGGGAGGAAACCAAAAGTACACCAAAGAATAAACGGTCGGAAATTAATTTTGTGGATTTTAAATTCTCTGGTTGAATAATACAGTTTATAATGGAGACCGCGGGCCTCATGATAGCTTGCCAAGGGCCGCAAATAGCCCACGGGCAGGTCTTGCCTGCATAATCAAATCTTGGTTTTTTTTGCCTCATGATCAACATTTCCTGACAAAGTCAATGAAAGATGTTATTTTGAGTTATTTTGCCAACACTCTCACATCATAACCTCCTTGGAGGAGGCAATAACCAGGAAAAAGGTTCGCCTCATGTTCAATAATGATCAAATACTTTTAATATTAACATCTATATACATTTATTTCATAGTTATAATTACTATTTTAAGCTTTTGCTGCAGGTAAATTGTATTTTAAAGCCATATCTAGCACTTTATCGAAAATAAACACGCTGCTAGCTTTCCTGTTTAATATATATATAAATATTTCTGATCCTTTTATTTCCATTGATGGAAAGAGAAAGAAATGGAGAGAGAATTAAAAATAGCGAACTCAGACCGCTGTATTTACACCACAATAAAACTGAAACTGCTGCAATTTTCTTTTGAACGGAGAATCAGCACATATTCCACGACATACCTTTCACCGCGCTCTCAATCCACTCTCATTAGCATACGCATTAATAAATGCTAAATTATTCCAGTTTGTTGCCCACATTTTCCACGCAGCAAATCCAGGCGGGGAGCCTAATCCAAAGTGCTAATGTAAGACACGCACCCAGTGGTTTTTCTGTGTCAGGTTTGAATCCGAAACAACCACCGGATGAATGAAGGGAGACGAACTAAAGGGAGGATTTCATTTCCCCACTTTTTGTTTTACACAAAAACAAACAACCTGCGACATTGTGCGAGACAGATTTATTGAATTACTGGTTGAATAGTCATTACTTTTCAACCAGTTGGCTGCTTTATTTCCAAATGAGTTTTCTCCACAGTGCGGCTGGGAAAGTTGTAGGTTCTCCTTTGAAAATACAAAACATATTTTCAAATTAATGAGTGGACATTTTCTTTCATTTCTTTTCTTTTCATTTTTAAATATTTTACATTTTATCATAGAGGAGTTTATTTGTCTGGAGACGAAATGCAGTCAATTTGGGTTTTTTCCACTTGGCTCTACTTGGGCAGCGCTGAGCTGAATTGAATGGCTGGTGACAAATTTAGAAATTTTGTACATCCCATGTGGAGGAAACTCAAGCAGGCGCTAACTTAACACAACGCACCACCAGGATCGCCTCCTCATGGTAAATACATTTAGTTGAAGGTGGCATATTGCTTTGCCCCCTAGCTCAGCTCTATTTCCATAAAACCAAAACAAATTTTACGCTTACAATGCAGTAACACCACTCCTCCCCTCAAGATATTAGATTTTTTCTATGACTTAAGCTTCTCTATGCTTTATAGATTTGATGCTGGTACTTAAAAAAAATATTAAATCAAAAGAGGAGAAAACACAAAAAAGACACCAAAATGTGCCTTTACATAGCAGAACAAGTTACTTTCACTTTAGTTGACTCATTTGAAAAACACTGATTTTATCTTAATTATTGATAGAATCTATGTATTTTGGGGGTGAAAGGGTAATTATATTCATCATTAGACATGTTTATCTTCTATCATCGGAGTTATTGTTTAGTTAAATAGTCTGAAAAGGTTAATTATCTTAATAAATGAACCGTATTCTTCACAGTTTTATAGTTTCTGACGATATGAGAGCGAGCGGTGATGGTGCTTTGATGACTTGATAATCCCCTCCTCTGCAGTAAGAGGTCACAAAAGCAATTTCAAGATCAACAGAGCAGCATCTGTGGGACCCACTGCGATCTGTGTCCAGGTGCCGCCTCAGCCCCGACGACACATCATCTCAACACACTTCGACTCTGCAGTGTCGACTTTCTCTTTATCTCCCCTTGTATTTTGTGAGCAGGGCAGAACAGTTTGGAGCTGCCCCAACATAAAGAGCCCATCATGGGCGATAGAAAAAGAGCGGTATCACTGTGGGTGCAAACACTGTGACTGCTGATATAATCGCTGCCACTGTGTGTATCGATGTCATCGCGGCGGGTGAAGCCGCATCTCTTCGTCGCAGACAACGATCACACATAGTCTCGCTGTGTCCAATGGTCATAATGTTGTTAAGAGAGAGATATGGGTTTGCTTTTGTGGAGCTGCAGTAATGCATTAAAACATGTTGGCAGAGGTGAGTAGAGGCACAAACAACCTGTTTTAAATCCACTCTTTTTCCAAAAATGCTTTTTGTGTTCAGACTTTCACAGATTAACAACTATAAACTTAACTTTGTTGATATGTAAAAGGAGGATAATAATAAAGTTTTTATTTATAATGGAAATAAATATATATATATATATATATATATTTTTATGAACTTTTCCCAATAATTTTTTTTGTGTCTAAAAAAGTCCTGCATAGAATTACCACCTGTGTCCATTTTAAGGTTTGGAATTAACAACAATCGTAATTGCAATAGAGATTATATTTAAAGGTCAACTAATGTAAAATCCCAACTCCCTTGACTCACTCACATGTTTCAAATGTTGAATCTTCCTCTCCAAGATGCAGTAAGTCCCTCATCATGACCAGGTTTCGAACTTGTTACTTTATAAAGTTCTCCCCCGTCTGAAATCTGGGCAAACAAGAGGTTACAGGAGCGGAGTCTATTATGACGTAATAATAACTTCACTCCTCCTCCAGTCAGCTGTAATCATACCCGCTTTGTTTAAACAACAAGTTGCTTGGAGGTACAGACTTCCGGGACATTGATGAACCTATATATTTGATCAATCCCAGCGGAGTGGGTGTGGTAATGGTAAACAAGATTTAATCTCCAGAAAAACAAAGCATTTTCAATGGGCGGGGCTTATGCATATCAGTTTAAAAAGGATGTTATGTTTCATTAAAACAGTTGTTCAAAACAAAGGAAAATAGTGCAGAGACTGCCATCTGGTGGACTCTGAAAATAATGACACTGTTTCATGAAGCTTCATCAGACCATCACTACTTGCTAGCTAGTTGCTATCAGCCATACTTCCAATCATTTGTAGGTAAAATCTATCGCACTTTTCATCTTCATATATTAAGAAGTTAGGATCAGAATTCTGTAAATGACTAAATCAACCATTTCTAATATCAAATGTGAAATACATTTTAGAACAAGAAATTAATATAAATGTGTTTATTATGTCTCAGTTAAATCTCTGCTGTTACAGCATCATAAAGATAAATTAATCTTGGGTGGATGGATAGATAGATCAAATAGAGTTTTATCTATCTATGACACCTTGGTTACCATAATAAACATTTATTATTAAAAACGTATGTTCAAAGTGGATTAAAATTGTCTTACAATTGTGAAAGTCTTTAAAAGGCTGATTCTTGGAAAAAAAATGCAAGTGTAAACCTTTGAATTCCAGGATAAAAGTAGAACGAATCGAAGAGTTGAATTCTCTCCAGACCTTCATCAACCAATTAACCTGTTATTTCTCATGTTTTTCTCAGTCCAATCTACAAGCAGGTAATCGTGTCTGCTCTGAACCACTGTCTGCGTGGAAGCCAAAGGTCCAGCTGTCTCTTCTCAATTGACTCTGATTAAAAATCCTTCTGCTGGAGCTGCCACTCAGCATTACCGGGACGGGAGTTTGCAGGGTTCCCACGAAAGCCTTTCCTGATTCAGTCGAAGAGGCTTCGGAAGTTTCTTCATTTCAGGGATCGGCTTTGATCGGGTTTGACACTTTCCGTGTGTCGGCGTGTTAGACAAGCTCAGACTGGGAGACGAAAGCACGAGTAATGGTGGATAATAGTGTTTCACTCAAAACAATGGCTTATAGTCACTCTGAGCGTCGAAGAATATTTAAGGAGGATCTTGAATTATGAATTCATAATATCTAAATATGGGGAAATTAACTCAAAAGTGTCACGGTGGTTCGAGAGACAGTCGGCTTTAAAGATATTTTGAGATTTCCTGACAAGCATTAGCTGAAATCTTACCAAAGACTCAAACCAAATTCACTGGCAGTGATTTGAGGATTTGCACATCATAAAATCTCATTAATCTTTTAAAGTTGTTGCATTTTTTTAGTCCGTTTCGCTGGAATTTTACTGTGTTAATATTAGTGCATTTTTCAACTTTATTCACAGTCCCAGAAGATTGATTGATTGGACCAGTCCTCTAATAAAATAAACCAATGGGCTGTTTTTTTTTATTTTTATAATAAGGTTCACCCATTGATTTCATTGGATCCTTCAGCTGTCAATAAAATCAGCTGCTTTTGAGTTTTGAGTTTGTTTATTTTAATGTAGGGACTGATGCTCCGTTGTCGTCTTCTTTCTTTTTGATGTTTGAATTTTGGGTGAACTAACACTTGAACCCTAGTGGTATTGCTGGGTCAAGGTGACACTGTGGCCAGAAAAATGTTTGCGGTATCCCTTGTGTTGTCTCCAGTTGTATTTGCACTTTGTCATCACTTGCACTTTCTTCTGTTTATTTGCACTTTTCTCTTGTTTTTATAAAACGATCATCTGCTGTGAACTAGAAACCCAATTTATTTATAAAGTATTTATCCATCCATCCATCCAACCATCCATATATCCATCCGTCCATCCATCCATCCAACCATTCATATATCTATCCATCCATATATCCATCCATCCATATATCCATCCATCCATCCAACCATCCAACCATTCATATATCCATCCAGCCATCCATCCATCCAACCATTCATATATCCATACATCATTCATCGATCCATCCATCCATCCATCCATCCATGAATCCATATATCGATATATCCATACATCCATTCATCCATTCATCCATCCATCAACCATCCATGTATCCAATTTATTAACTTATTTCCAGGCCAAGATATTAGGTATATAATTTTAAAAAATGATCTTGAAACATACATGTTGTGTTCTGTGAATTGAATTTTGAATACCAGCCCAGTCCGGCAGTGATGTCAAGCAAATTTCACGCAATAATGTCCAATAATTTAATTTCCACCTCCGCAAAGTTAATGATCACTGGACATGTTATTGAAGCTTTTGTTTTTGCAGTATGTTCTCCGCTGCAGCAGGGGGCAACAGCGAGTGATTGCAGCGCAGGAGAAGACAATGGCTTGCCATTAAAAGCCTCTAAAAAACAGGATAAATCTGAGGATTATCAAACCTAAAAATAAAAATTAAAGTATTTCAGTCGATGGTGAGATGTTGGGTGACATTAACGAAGAAAGTATTCATTCATACATTAGCGCGAGGAAAGAGGCGCCGTTTTTTCGTCGCACTCCGAGGTCACACAAGCAATTAAGTCACTTTAATAAAGGGGGAGTGTGAGAGGGACGGACGCTGGCTTGACGGGGAAATTTACAAGAGCCTTTTAATCTGCAGAGATGTGTCTTTGAATTTATGGGCGCTTTAGTAAATTTACAGCAGTCTATAGATGTTTGACATCGACACGGTTGCACACGCAAAACTAATAAAAAACGAAGGACAAACTTCACGTTTAGTCAAAATGTCAATATTGAGTCTTTAAAAAAGTTTTGCAGGTGAAAGTAGAAAAAAGTTACACTAGAAAATCCTTCCGTTGTGTAGAAATTAAAATACTAAACCCAAAATAAATTCAACCGAAACCCACTTGTGATTCTAAAATATGTACGTAGTACAAAATACATTTTATTTTTCACACAGGACGCGGCGACGGCTCTGACCTCTCCCATGTGGGATATTTTATTCATGACTCCCTGGAGGCGAGAAAACATTGTCCATATCTGTAGCTACACTTTGTCAGGGCCACGTCCAACAAATATTTAGAGTCAAAGGGAGAGGTTTAAATTGGACGGACTGTTTCATTTCAGCGCGGCATTGAAAAAAATAAAGAAAATAAAGAATGTGGCCCGAAGGTCCGGACACGGGGCGAGAGACATGAGAGGAATGGAAGCGACCGGATGGTTCCTGCGAACGCTTCAACGGGCCGGTCGTCTAATCAGCCTTCACAGCGGGAACGACTGCATCTATCGGCATCGGGCGATAAATCATATTGACAGCTATCGCCCGACATATGGAGCGAGATGACGGAGGGGATTGTGGAGGAAGAACTGGCATGAAGGGAAAAAAATATATTTAAAGATTTGATTTTAGAGCAATGGAATAGAAAATATGTGACTGAAAATATTGACTGAGATTCATGTAGAAGAAAATAGTGTGAAACCCGCAGAATAAGAGAAAATTCTTCGCAGATAAGGCCAATATAACCCCAAAATCTTTATAGGTTGAAAAAAATAGTATGATCCTAAAACAAGAGTTATGTAGGGTAACCTGTTAGTCATATTGCTCCTTGTTTAGAGACGACTGAGGATCTGCTGAGTCAACCTGCTACAGACAGTTCTAACCTATTCACGTTTCCCTTCCTTTTGACCTTCATTAGTTCAATGTGCCGATCTTAAAGGGCAACTTATGTTGATTTAAGTGTGTTTTAAATAGATGTTGGACTCTATTGTATCATCAGTGTCTGTTTGTACAAAACTCTCTTTCCATTGAAATATTTACATTAGAAAGTTATCTTAAACCACGCCCACTCTGCTGTGATTAGCCAAGCAACGAGGTTTGTCACCGCACGTCATAAATCCCGGAAGTCTCCACCTCCAAAGGACTCGTTGTACAAACAAGGCGGGGCGTGATTACAGCTGGCTGGAGGAGGAGTGAAGCCATTATTAAGTCATAATGAACACCGCTCTGGTAACCTCTCGTTCGCCCTGATTTCAGATGGGGGAGAACTTTACAAACTAATAATTTCAAAACATGGTCATGATGAGAGACTTACTGCATCTTTGAGAGGAAGACTTCAACATCTGAAACATGTGAGTGAGTCAGGAGAGTTGGGTTTTCAAATTAGTTGAACTTTAAAAATGCTAAATAAGATCTTTTAATCGACAGCTGGTCATTGGTTCATGTTGAATTAGTCGATTCAATCATTAGAATATTACAAGGTTGAATGTATTTTTATTTAATTATTGAATTGTTTTTTTTTGCTTTTTAATAATTATATTCATATAACCCATATAATAAATAAAATCGATTTATTTTCTTCGCACATATAGTTTGATATTCTAATCCCAATTCATTTTAAAAATATTCGAATTATCTAATTCAATTATTCAACAAAAACGAAAGAAAACCTTTCAATATTTGACTTATTTAAATAAAATATAAAACAAATAATAATCCAATGGTTAAAAAACGTGCAAAATTTAAAAAATATGAAATGTTAAATTCTACCATAAAAATTCTGATGGCACTGATATACTTCTATAAATGTCCAATAAGCTAAACATTCACAAACATTGTTATATTTCATCAATAAAGATCCAAATTTAAAAAAATTAAAACGTAAGAGTAACACCAAAGTCAAAAGAAAAAAAGACATAAATGCTATACTGTCATTAGATGAACATCACCTCTATTTTTATAGAGAATATTAGCCAATGACAAACTAAATCTGTCCTTCGACATCAGCCTTGTGTCGTACCAAAAAAGCGTCGTCCTGCAGCCTTGAATTCCGAGACACACTCATGTCGCGGAGGCCAGTTTTTATGTTGCTCTCCAGACATGGAAACTCTTTCAAAGCCTCCCGATCCACGGCCATAACTCATCACCCGAACTCTCGTCCGCTCTTGCCGAGCGTAGCTCAGCCAAAACGGTGTCAAGTAGAAAGAATACGAACGGACCTTTCACACCGGTAACTGGGCTTCGGCGGCGGAGCCCGGGACGTCCACCGCTCGCAGCCTCCTGACCGGGACCTCATTAATCACCCTCCCACACGTGACAAAGAGTAATTACCCGCCAGGAACCCTCGCGTCCGTTCTCGCTCGCACACGTGTGAAGGTTCGCGTTGATAAGCAGGACGAGTTAGATTTGCATGAACATATTCGATCACACGCTCTTGACCCCTGTGAACACACACACACACACACGCTTGAGGAGTTTCAAGGGGAGAAGTCGGTGTGTATACAGCGCTCCTCGAGGGGTCACCGACCTCCCTTCTGCCCGGCCGGGGGAGTCTGTCCGTCTCGGGGATGATGAAATCCTCCGCCTGTCCTCATTCATCAAAGCAGCTCCACGTATTAATTATCACACACCTTCAGACGAACAGCAGAGGACACGCTCGCGCCCGCAGAGGAGAGAGTGGAGTCGCTCTGCCGGGGCCCGAACCCCTAAACTTCAGTTAGAATTTTCAGCCGGATGTTACTGCCCCCGGAGCGATACAAACGCAGTGTTTTCAGGAGGACGACGAGACGTCACTTATCGTTAGCGAGGTGTTGCAGACGCTGAGGCAGGACTTGACTTTCTTTTATTGTCATTGCACAGAAAACACAGCAGTGAAACTGGCAACAAAATTTCGTTTTTTTTTTTTTACTAAGAACCTGTGCTGTGTCTCAAATCCCATACTAGCGTACTAAAAGTTAGTATTTTTAGTGCGTTAGTGCGTCTCAATTCTAAGTATGCGAAATTTAGTGCACCATGCACACTAAATTGGCGTACTAACACGCCCACAAAACTGAGCATGGTTCGATGGACACTAACCACACTTAACGGCCGCCATCTTAATGACGTTTTAAACGGAAGTTACTTCATATATAAATGCATATATATTCATATACTTACAGGTGCAGCAGTAGTAGGATGACACCTCTTCGGTGCTGATACCAGCTTAAATATCTCGTGAATATTTTGATTCTCATATTTTTCTTTATTTCTTTTTCCAAACTTGCAATACGTGCTGCCAGCAGGTGTCGATAGCGTTCAAACAGCTGGTTGAAACATCGTTAAATAGTAGTAGAAGAAGAAGCTGTCATGTGATTTCTGGTTAGTGTATAGCAGCAGTGTTTGATTTGAGACATACTATCTGTGGAGAATTTGCGTACTAGTTAGTAAGTACACTTAACTGATGCATACTAACTTCTAGTATACTAAGAGAAGTATGCGATTTGAGACACAGCACTGGATTAAAGTGGCAAACTGCCTTAATCTGGCTGCTTAGCCAAAAAAAAACAACCCAAAGATTAACTATCAATTGATTTCTCAATCACGTCTTTTTATTCTTCATCCATATCCTGTAGAAAACCTCATGATCATGAGAAATAAACACTCATATGTGTCTCAAATCACATACTTCTCTTAGTGCACTCTTAGTATGCATCAAGATAGTGTACGTACTAACTAGTACACAAATTCTCGACAGATAGTATGTCTCAAATCAAACACTGACGCTACACACTAACAGGAAATGAAGTGAAAGCTTCTTCTTCTACTTCTATTTAAAGATGATTTCAACCAGATATAGGAACACTATTGACACCTGCTGGCAGCACGTTTTGTTTGGATCAAGAAATATGAGAAACGAAATATTCGCAAGATATTACGCAGGTAAGTAAGTAAGTAATTTTTATTTGTATAGTGCTTTTCCAGACCAGGGTCACAAAGCGCTTAAACAATCAAAACAATATTCAATAAAGTATATACTTTAAAGGGAAAGTAAAACTGATAACACAACAGGAGTTCCAGAAAATCAAGGAAAAGCCTGAACAAATAAAAAAGTCAAATCATTAGATGTCATATATATATATATATATATATATATATATATATACATATATATATATATACAGTATATACGAAAATTATGTCATATATATATATTATATATGACATAATTTTCGTTTACAACGTCACTAAAATGGGGGCCGTTTTAGGGTAATCCATCGATAACACTCAGTTTTGTGGTAATTTTAGTACGACAATTTAGTGTGCATGGCTCACTACATTTCGCATACTAAGAATTGAGACGCACTTATGCACTAAAAAGTTTAAGTACGTAAGTATGTGAATTGAGACACAGCTTTAGTCACAAGAAGAATCATCAAAACCCTAAAAACCCTAAATCTATAGTCACAGAAATAATCTCAATTGACGCAGTATAATCTGGCCAAAGATCAGGATATTATGAAGACATAACGTCTCAGTGTGTGTGAATATAAGCAATAATCGTACTTTTGTGAGAGACGTAATCCTCAAATGATCAAGTTGTTAAGGGAACGTACAAAAGGGGATGATTACTGTCAGGAAAATGTGGTTTAAATGAGGGAAGATGTGGGAAATAATTGTGAGAAAATGAGTGTAATTACGTGAGAAGATATCAAAGTGGTATGTGTTGAACACACAAAGGTAGGAGCAAACACTGACTCATAGACTCACACAGGCAGTCGCACACAGATCACAATCAATGAGGTACACAAACTCCCAGTGAAACACACACACAGATCTGAAGACAAATGCATGTTGAACTCACACAGAGACACACACACACTTATAGAGACAGGGATGCTTGCAAATTAAAAGCTGCACACACATGCTCACACAGACACACACATGCTCAAAGCCCCACTCACAGGAACACACACAAGGTACAGTTTTGCATGCAAACACACAAAGAAACAAACGTAAACAGATTCAAAGAATCATCCACATGACAGACAAATATGTGCAAACACGCACTGGAACAAGAACAAGGACTGATTTACATACAAATGTAAACACACACATTCAAACAAACACATAGACACTCATTCAAACACACACATAGATTTAAACAAACACGTTCACCAACACACATTCAAAGCACGCACACTCACACACACACAGATTAAAACACACGTACACATGTTAAAACTGACACACACACACATTCAAATCCTCCCACACACACGCACACAGCGATTAAAACAAACACTCACACACACGTCAAAACTAACACAGACACACACAGATGCAGATTAAAACAAACACACCAGTGCACACAAACACACATTACAACTAATACACAAACACAGACGCAGATTAAAACAAAAACACACACACTAATGTACACAAACACATATTAAAACTAATACACAAACGCAGAATAAAACAAACACCCATACATGTACACACACACTCTCAAAGTTCAAACACAAGCACACACAGATTCAAACAAACAGACACACACTGAAACACAGGTATAAATATTAAAACTAACAAAACAAACAACAAAACAAACGCACGCACCGACACACATTAAAACTAATACACAGACACAGACCCAGATTAAAACAAAAACACACACACCAAAGCACACAAACGCACATGCACACATTAAAACTAACACACAAACACAGACGCAGATTTAAACAAACACCCATACACCCACACACACCCAAAGTTGACAACACACAAACACAGATTCAAACAAACAGACACACTCAAAAACACACATATAAATATTAAAACTAACACACAAACACAGACATGGATTAAAACAAAACATCACACAAACGCACATACACACATTAAAACTAACACACAAACACAGACACAGATTAAAACAAACACACAAACGCACATACACACATTAAAACTAACACACAAACACAGACACAGATTAAAACAAACACACAAACGCACATACACATGTTAAAACTAACACACAAACAGAGATTAAAACAAACACCTATACACTAACACACAATGTTTAAAACACACACGAGCACACACAGATTCAAACAGACACACACTGAAACACACATATAAATATTAAAACTAACACACAAATACATATTAAAACAAACACCAAAACACACAAACACAGACCCAAAGTTAAAAACACATGCACACACACACAGATTAAAAACAAACAGACACAAGCACACACACTAACAGAATACGTCCAACTTGTCAACAGTGTGTGTCTCGGACTCAACAAAATAATCCACAATGTTCACATTCAATCACCAAAAGTCAATTTTGTATGGAAGCCTTTCCGTTGCCGTTGGATGACATCATCAGACGCCGCCTCCTGCGAGTCGACTTAATTACAAACAAGCTCTGGTCCCTGAATGGAGGTGATGAGGCAGACATTTGTATGCAACACACTGGTGGAGGACGGAGCATGAATAAAAGACTGTATTAACTTTGGTTTGTTGAGCACGGAGCCCGTGGTACTCGTGATTAAACAGCGAAGAACCTCCGAACTAATTATGGGATGGGAATGTTGAAAAGAGCCAGATGTGGCTGATTCAGCTTCTCACTGGCGCCACTTCACAAGAGATGCACATTAAACCGAGCTTATACATGGACCATGAGATTCCAGACGCTCCTTTGAATATATGTTTCTCTTCTGACTTCATGGTGTCGTTTCAGGGGAATCTTCTCTGGTCGTGATTCTACAGACCAAAATAAATCTATTAATTTGTCACAAAATAATTATAATTGCGAAAAAGAAATGATGAGGAAAATCTTAAATCGGAAAAAAAATCTTGTTATTCAGATTAATTTAGAAATAAAGAAAATTATTTTTAATCAACAGTTCATCTGACCAGGTTATAATAAAAATAATAATAATATTTTCATAATAATGAGGAAAATATATATTTAAAGACAAACAGAAACAGAAAAAAAAAATGTAAAAACAAATGTTCTTTTAAGTAAATATTTTGTAATTCTGAGAAATGATGTTAAACACAACACATAGTGACACATTTGCACACATCATCAAAATACACAAAATTACAAGGACACACGAATACAAACACATAGTTACAGAGACACACACAATGACACACGCATGCGCCCACAAACATCTTTGTTTTTCGTTGAGTAGTGAGGTTTCTAGCGACATGTTTCAGTATCAAGTACTTGCTTTGACAAGACAGTACGTCTTAACTATTGACGGGTTGATGATGCAGTGTCTTCATCTTGAAAAGGCCACTAGATGAAACTCTCAGTTAAAAAATAATGCCATGTTTAGATCAAATATTATGAAGCAGAGAGTGCCATCTAGTGTTCTTTCAAGATGAAGACACTGTAACTTGTATACTAGTGATGCTCTGACAAAGCTTTGTGGAGCATTGTGATTTTTGTCAGAGTCCACTAGATGGCGGTCTCTGTTTTGAAAAACCTTTCCGATGAAACATCATTTTTAAACGGATGGTGCCACCTACTGACCTCTAAACAACATGACACTGTTTAATGAAGCTTCGTCAGACCATCACTAGTGTTAACCCATCAAGACAAAGATTTGTAAGGTAAACTTCACAATCTGATGCATTTTTTATCTACCAATTTGACTTTCCGCTAACTTTAGACCGCGTGCAGATTTACCTAATCGTATAGATGCCATTTGAGAGATGGGCGGGAAATGAAAGAGACTAATCCCGAGCATTTTGTATTATCTCTTTTATTATTTATTTTTCCTTGCACTTTATTTTTTTAAACTGCGCTGTTGTGAAAGTGTGTTTCCCCTCTGGGGATGAATAAAGCTTTTTCTATTTCTATTTCAAAAGTGGCACAAAGTGGTAAAAATTGTCGTAAGTTACTTTGGAAAAAAATTGCATAAATGTAAATGTAGATTTCTTAGGACGCCTCCTTGTTACAGGCAACACAGGTAAGTTCAAGTAGTAGTCAAGTATACAAGTATTCAAGTATTCAAGTAGTCAAGTATACGAGTATTCAAGTAGTCAAGTTTACGAGTAAAGTAGTCAAGTATACGAGTATTCAAGTAGTCAAGTTTACGAGTGTTCAACTAGTCAAGTTTACGAGTAAAGTAGTCAAGTATACAAGTATTCAAATAGTCAAGTATAAGAGTATTCAAGTAGTCAAGTGTTCCAGTATTCAAATACTCAAGTTTACGAGTAAAGTAGTCAAGTATACGAGCATTCAAGTAGTCAAGTTAAAGAGTAAAACACACTTACTTACTTACTAAGGTTACAGGTAACATCTTAAACGTGTTGTAGAAGAAAGAAGACAAAGCCATGATGGTATTTTTGGTCTTGTAAGAACCAAAAACCTGCCACGGTGATTTTGAAAAACTTTCAGGGATAAATCAACTTTCCGTTCTCTCCTGTAAGGCTAAACCTTCAGAATCAGAAATCGGTGATTAGCCTTGAGATTTAAGCTCTCCAGACGCCGGTTGCCGGGTGTAATGACTCAAGGATGTCCCTCAGGCCCGTCTCTAATTAGAAGGAGATCATTAGTTTTAGTGTCGCTCTCTAATCCTTTTTTGAGTATTAGATTATGAGTCGCCGAGTGAGAGACTCGCTGTCGCCCACAAGATTAGAGTTCTCTAAGTGACCGTCACCGTCTCCTCACTCCCAAAAAAAAAAAAAGAAAAATCCCCTCCTCTAATCCGACATCGATCCTCATCGCCCCGACACCGGTCGCACAGAACCGCCGGCCAATTACAAGAGACACTAAAACGATGAAAACTGCCATTATCACTTTGTCCCGCGCCATACGTCAGCCCAATTAATGACCACGGCGGCGGGGGGGAAAAAATACGAGCCGAGGGAAGGGAGGGCGAGGCGTTCTCTCGGGTTACTGCCCATAGAAAAGTGAGGGCAGCGCGACGGCGTCGTGACAGCGCCGGGACACTTAATTGATCTTCATTATGGTGATTATGGCGGCGATATGGGGCCGGGGGGAAATGAAACCCGGGGGGTCACGACGGAGCGGGAATCCTCGCCGGTTCCGTTGACCTTGAGGGGGGGGGGAGTGATACCGAAAGTGTGAGGAGTTTGACATTAACTCAACCCTATCAAGGGGTCAAGTGATGTCACCTTTCCAGTAGTAGTCAAGTATACGAGTAGTCAAGTAGTCAAGTGTTCGGGTATTCAATATATATGGGCTGGGGGGGAAATGAAACCCGGGGGGTCACGACGGAGCGGGAATCCTCGCCGGTTCCGTTGACCTTGAGAGGGGGGGGGGAAGTGATACCGAAAGTGTGAGGAGTTTGACATTAACTCAACCCTATCAAGGGGTCAAGTGATGTCACCTTTCCAGTTGTAGTCAAGTATACGGGTAGTCAAGTAGTCAAGTGTTCGAGTATTCAAATACTCAAGTTTACGAGTAAAGTAGTCAAGTATACGATTATTCAAGTAGTCAAGTGTTCGGGTATTCAAATACTCAAGTTTACGAGTAAAGTAGTCAAGTATACGATTATTCAAGTAGTCAAGTGTTTGAGTATTCAAATACTCAAGTTTACGTGTAAAGTAGTCAAGTATACGAGCATTCAAGTAGTCAAGTGTTTGAGTATTCAAATATTCAAGTTTACGAGTAAAGTAGTCAAGTTTACGAGTAAAGTAGTCAAGTATACGAGTATTCAAGTAGTCAAGTGTTCGAGTATTCAAATACTGAAGTTTACGAGTAAAGTAGTCAAGTATACAAGTATTCAAGTAGTCAAGTGTTCGAGTATTCAAATACTCAAGTTTACGAGTAAAGTAGTCAAGTATACAAGTATTCAAATAGTCAAGTATACGAGTATTCAATATATATGGGCCGGGGGGGGAATGAAACCCGGGGGGTCACGACGGAGCGGGAATCCTCGCCGGTTCCGTTGACCTTGAGAGGGGGGGGGGGGGAAGTGATAGCGAAAGTGTGAAGAGTTTGACATTAACTCAACCCTATCAAGGGGTCAAGTGATGTCACCTTTCCAGCTCGAGCGCCTCAAACCGACGGATGCACGAGTGTGTGTGTGTGTGTGTCAAAGTGTGTGTTCAAGTGTGCGTTTTCTTCCTCCCGTCCACCCCGGCGCACGGATGGCTGCGCTGTCAGCACAGCTCGCTCTGCATCTTAATAAACACCATCCGAAAACCCGCTCGGCTCTGTATCAAATCTGACTCCGAGAGGCGCTAACCAGTGACCCCGCCACTCTGACCCGCGTCCCCCCCGAGAGGACCTGACAGGATGTTGCACTGACAAGCGCATCCCTCCTGTCAATCAACCGCTCGCTCCTTTGCCCCGATCCCCCCCGCCGCCGCCGCCGCCGCCGACTCGGGAGGCATCAAAAGTGCATGCAAAGTGCAGTCGCAGGGTTTTGGGTAAACACCGAGATGGCTGTCTCAAAGACGGATGGCTCCCCGGTATTATTGTTCTCGTCCTGTCAGTAACGAAAAACCTTCCCTCCCGGAATAATTGAATCCTCCAGCTGAGCAGTCGTGTCAATCTTTTTCGAGAGTTTACGCTCAGATGCTTCCAGGGGTGTCGTTCACTTTCGCGGTGGGCGATAAATCACAGGAATGCTTGGAAACAAAAGTGACGGGCCCTCAGAGACCATCAGGTTTTTATTGATGTGATGAGGAAGAGTTGGTGCTGTTTAAACCAAAGAATATTATGACCCCTTCATTAACTTCACTTTGCTATCGATCATTGCTTGATGCCTCTGTAAATCAATGGCTTTTTTTAGCACTTGAAATATTGCTAGTAGCAGTTAGCTCAATGGGACAGTTGGTCGCAGTCGAGCACAACACACGGTACCAAAGGATGAAAAAGAGAACAGCAGTTTCAACAAGTCACAACTCACTTCTTTTGTGAATTGTTACCATTTTTCCAGATTTACAACACAAGTTGTAGTTTTTAGAACAGACAAGAAAAAGTGAGTTTCCCACAGGACAGATTTTCAGCCAATCATCCATCCTTATTACAACCTTCATCACTGTGGCAAACCAAAATGCATCTTTTTGACCAGTTATTTTTGCCAGAACTTACCCAATAAAGGCTTAAACTATTAAACTATGGACCACAGCCAAAACACTGAAGGTAGTTATACTTAACAGATTGTTTTGTGTATTTGTTGAAGTCTTTAAACAGCTCTGTATATTTAAAAAATATATATTTTTTGGATAACAAAGATATTTATTTTATTTTATTTTCTTCTCTATTATCGAACATCTGGATCAAGGCTGTTATGAACGATTGCGTTAAAGCCAGATTGACAGCCATGATCATCGTCATTAGCTCACCGGCGGCATCCTCATTTACACCTGGAGCTGAGATCGAGCTCAAGAGTGCGAGGCTGTAAAGTAAATTGAAGAATCACACATCAGCTGTTTTAAACCGTGTGAGGAGAACTTGCTTTATGTGCCGCAACGCAATGACAACGGGTGAGAGGAGACGATTTGTAGAGTCTCTACGTTAATTAAAGAGTCCCTCATTATGACCATGTTTTGAAGAGGTTACTTTATAAAGTTCTCCCCCGTCTGTTAATCTGAGCAAACAAAAGGTTACGAGGTTGGAGAGCGGAGTCCATTATGACCTAAGGTGGCTTTACTCCTCCTCCAGCTAGCTGTCATCACACCCTGCTTTGTTTATACAACGAGTCCCTTAGCAGTGGAGACTTCCAGGATTGATGACAAAACTTGATGTTCACATCAGTGATTGGGTGTGGCTATTGTAAACAAGATTTAATCTCCATAAAACACGAATCCTTTCAGTGGGCAGAGCTCATTTTCTAATGTAGATATTAATATTTAAATAAAGTTTTGTACAAACACACACATACTGATTACTATAGAGGTTCAACATCAATTTAAGAGACATTCTATCAACACCTCAGTTGATCTTTAAAGTAAACAGGATTAAAATACAGGATTGAATATATTTTATATAATTCTAATACACAGAGTCGATCACGTCGACCGGGATGATGTATTTTAATTCAAGGTCAGTTGATTCGTACCTTTGTTTTGTCGTAGAGCCCGTGGTTGTCCAGAAGCATCTTCCTTTCCTTCCGTGCAAACCTCCTCAGGTCTCTGGCAAACTGCTGTTGGAAAAAAATTAAGAAACTTTCAAAAAAATATCTGTTGCTTTTCATTGTAGATAAAACCTCTAAATAATCTATTAAATACATTTTTTAAACATGTTAAACATTTTAAAATTAAATTTTGATGTTGGAAATTTAAGTTGTTAAGAGTTATTAATAAAATAATTATGAGGGGTAAATAGAATCAAATTAAAAAAACTTTCATTTTTATTTAATGTTAATCTTTTGTTTGTGTTGTTAATCCATTGATACAAAGTGTGTATTTACTGTTTTGTTTTATACACATTTCTCACCCCTCCCCTCTTTTTCTTCTCTGGCGATATAATGAACCAATCACCCTTGAAGCTGCTACTCAAGCTCTCTGGTTCCAGTCCGTGGTGTCAGGTTGTTTTCTTATTTTTTCTGGTAAAGTTATTCACTTTATTCTTCCTTGATTGTTCTGGTGTTTTCTCTATTGTGCATTGATGTTTTTTAGTTTTTACTTTCGCGGGTGCCATTTTGATCCATGTTTTCTTGTTTTCTTTACTGTTGTACGCTTGGATTGACAGCTATGTAATTTATTGTATTTACTTTTACTATTCTATTTTCTAACTGGTGCCACTTTCCTGCAGATAATGACATTCCATTTTCCCAAATTCAGATTCTGTGCTATCGCATCCACATAAAACTTACCCTTGAGCCAGTCCAGCCCAGGAGGGCGAAGGCGTACCGGTCAATCGGCGGACACACCAGGTCCACTCGCACGGCCCTCCACCCTCGGTCGTCCCCCTTGGACCCGTCGAGACCACCTTCCACGAGGCTTCCGTCCAATCGCAGGATCACAAAACACTTGGCGAAGAGATCCATGGCCTCAAACCTGTGACAGGGCAGCTGTGAAGCGTCCAGGGTGGAGTCGTGGTAGTCGCAGAAAAGTAGGATCCCCTGCAAAAGAAAGTGAAACCTGAGTTAAATTTTCAAAGTTTAGGATTCAATAACCATCTTAAATGATTATGTTCCCCTGAAACTGAGGTTAAACTCAAGACCAATCAAATTAGTTTTGTTCTGATCAACTATACGAACCAGAAACAACCTCCTTCGATCAATGGTGTGTAATTTTTACTTTGGTTCTCTCATGGATGACTGAGCTTTTATATCTATTATTGTCCAGACCTGTTCATCCAAAAGTCTTTTCTATAAAAAATCTTGTTTTTTCGGTCACTACAAAAGTAAACATCCACCAGAATTGTGATTTTATTTTTCCAGACTCTTCACGACGCTATTCATTGTTGCTATAAAAGGTTTTTATAAAGAAGTTTGTTTTATCGTGAGTGGATGGTGTAAGTGGATTGAAAGAAAGAAAAAAAACAACATTACTCAGGTGTAAACAAAAGCCTTTCATAAGTCAACGTTTCCTCTTTTTTTTCTAAATTTGTTTGCTCAACTAATGGCTTCACTTAGCAGTCTCGTACTGCCTGACCTTGACGACACTTTGGATGTTGGATTGTTCATCACTCCATTTCAGTCTGTTGAGATAAAACTCTCAAATATAAGTCAGCCATAACCTCTGCCCTTTCATGGTCGGTCCTGTGCCGCAATAATGTGGAGAGAGAAGTGAGCCAAAGAAACTGAAGGACGGAAAAAACACTTTGATGAATCGACTATTATGTGACTTTTTTTTTCCAAAAAGGTTTTGTTATTGGTCGCTCAACAGTGTTTTCGGTTTTCTAGATAAGCCTGGCAGAATTTTAAAGTCTCTGCGACAGATGGTGGTCCTGGTTTGATTCCCAGGAATTGATTAGGAAAGTTAACTTATTTTGTTGTGGGTGAACAAAAATCTTGAATAAGAAAATAAATTGTAGCTATTATTTGTTTGATTACATGAAAAGTTTTGACTTTTTTTTAAAACTTTTTAATGGCCTCCTTGGCAGAGGTATGATCATCGTATTGCCTTTCTAAATATGTTTACTTCTGAAAAATTGCCTAAAAAAGTACTTTTTTTGCTTTTTATTCATTCCCCAACACTGAATTTTTATCGAAGTTATTTTGGTATGTACTGGCCTATTGCAGGTGTTCACAGATATACACAACTATCCACACACAGACTCACACCTACAGAAAATTTCTCAAACTTCTGTATGTTTTTTGGACAGTGGGAGAAAACCGGAGTACCCAGAGGAAACCAACACTAGCACACAAAGCATAAAAACTCCACACAGAATGGCAACACAAATTGTGTTTGTTCTGACCAGATAAAGTGTCATTTAAATATTTAAACAATATACAATCTTTGTTTTACATTTCATTACTTGATTTTGTGGCTACATTGTGTGTGAGACGCCGTGCGTGATGGTACTTAAATACTGGTCACTGTATTTATACCGTGTCATATCCAGGTACGTGCGGTCAGGGGAGGCAGGTGAGGCAGAGCCTCACCTCTTAATGCACAATCCATCACAAACTGTGTTGACAAATGCAATTGACGTGCAATGGTTTCCTTATCTTTGAATGTCAACAATATAATGCTCACAGTTTATTTTTGCCTTTGTTTTCCACAGTCTGGATAAAGCGTTTAAATGTTTGTAAGGGTTTTATTTAGTTTCGCTGATCGAAAAATACAACTGCAGTGACAGGGCAAAGTTTGAGGCACATGCTAATGAGCCTCTACAAACTCTCCATTGAGGTGGAGAGACTTTTAAAACCAAAGTAAATAAGGTGGACAAAGTAACTGAGGTTATTGTGGCGAAGGAAAGGCGTATAGACTTTATCTATGGATAAAATTAATATCAAGAGATATGACTGAGAAAAATACAATTAGTAGTAGAGTATTTAAAAACTTCATTTTGTACTTAAATAAAATATGATTTGTTATTCTCCCGCTTATATTGACCAATTTAACACTCAATATTTATCTTTTCACCATAATAAACATTGTTCCGGTTTTGCGTAAATCTAGCCAATCATATAAGGCCTGACGCAATATTAACCAATCAGAAGCAACAAAAGGCGGGTCTATCTGTCATTACAGCACCACTTGTCATTACAACGACGTCACTCGGTGATTCTTCACACTTAGATCTGGATAGTTCTCGCTAAACTTTACGATAAATTCCCCAAGAAATGATTAAATAAATCATATATTTTTTAAACTTCATATGTGTGTAAATAATAATGAGATGTGAAATAACCAGTAGCCAATTGAAGAAGCTTCCCTTTTGAGTGTATAAACTTGTAAATCTGACACTAAAGGAGTCAGTGCCTCACCGACCATGAACCTCAGCGCACGTCACTGGTCGTATCATATTAAACATGGAAGAGGTTTCTGTTGATGAATCCAGACGCAGAGTAAACATGATGTGTGTAATGAGGCCTGCACAGACACACACGTCGGTGCTGAACCTGGTCTGGATAAAGGACAAAGTTCTCCTGCTGGAACATCTGCTCAGTCTTGTCATCAGAACAAAAAAAAAAAAAAAAGAGAGAGAGAGAGAGAGAGAGAGAGAGAGAGAGAGAGAGAGAGGGTGTGTGACGGAGGCAGGATGGAGATGTGCCTCCAGTCAGCCATGCTGGATGCATGAAGCTCCAGTAATGGCCCTCTCTCTTTAGATAATGGAAAACTCTCTGCCGAGTAAGTTGTCAGGGTCGTGAAGTGTGAACGGAAAAGAGGCTCCGGCGATGATGAAACAAAGCCATAAGTGTAGAAGAGAAGTTTTAAGGGAGGCGTGGAAACACTGGGAGATCCGGTAAAGGGGGGGGGAAGAGCGAGAAATTGATTTCCTCCGGGCCCCGACTCCGGCTGATTGTGCTTCTCCCTGAAGCGGGAGTTTTAAGGCGATTACGATTACAAATTGTCTATTTAATTCAAGTGCACTGTGTAATTGTTGGGATGCCGCGCTCCCCTCGGTGGCCGCAAATCCGCTGCCCTCTCCTTAAAGAGCAATAAGTGGGGAAGAGGATGCAGAACGAGAGCCGCTCACGGTTCGAGGGTTAAGCACGAAACCGTTTTGTCAGCAGGAAATGAAAAGAAAAAAAGTTGGAGTGTTCGTGACTGACCCGGACGACGCCGTCAGGAGGCGACGAGACGGTTCCCGGCCGTGAGGAATGACCCGTCTGGTACCGACTCACTAATTATCTCCCGGGTTCAAGCGGGCGAGAAAGATGCCCAGCGATGGCCGCCGCCACAATTAAAGATGACCGTTGGCCCCGCGGTAATGGGTTGAGCGTCCAAAGGTGCTGGAGTTCAATTCCATCCCAGTCAGGAGTTTCTCCTGAGGTCGTTTGAGTCGAGTTTTTCCAGACATGGATTTAATCCAACGTTTCTCTCACGGATTCTGTCAGAATGACAATGTGTATTATGTCACGTATATGTCACCATGTTTGGATTTTAAGACATTACTTTACGACCCAAAACACTTGTTTTCTAAATGTTGGGAACAAAATTGTTCTTTTCCTTTGAGAATTAAAGTTAAACATGTTCGTACCTTTTTAATTTTAGTCTTCATTGTTTTTAATTGTTTTACTATACATGTTTGTATTAGCCTGTATTTAAAGCTTTATTACTAAATAATGTTATTATTATTTGTATTATTTTGTATCCAAATGTATAATTTAATACTTATTCCAAAACATCATCTTATATTATTATTATTTAATATTTATACATTTTGTAGCACTTTTTTCAGAATTAAAATATTTATTTCCTTTTTATTTAGTTTTTTCTTCCTGTTTCTTATGTTAGTTTTGGTTTTAGTTTTTCTTATTTAATTTCATGGCAACAATTATTACCATTTTAAAGTTTCTTCTTCAGATGTTATTGATCATCAACTTAGATTGATACCCAAAATGTTTCAATCACAAATAAAATGTGTGAAAAATATTGAAATAAATATTGTTTTCCCAATCAATAAAACCATCATTGAATCCAATTCATCAATATATCATATTAGATTTAATTCACTATTAATTCAAATTGTATAGAAGATGACACACTGCTTTAAAGTTATGATAGTAAGATAATGTAATTCATTTAAAAAATATTGCCAAAAATATATATTTAAATATTTAAAAATATATTTTGATATGTTATTAATACTGTCATTATACCATTTGGTATTTCAGTGAATCACTTAATCTCTTAAATACACAAAATTAAAAGTTAAGAGTTAAAAAAATATCTAATTTTACAGTTAAACAAACTCAAATGTGTAAATTAAAAGGGTTTCAGTCTTTGAATCTAAAGAACCGAGTCAGACCCGTTGAAAATTGAACGAGGCTGTCATTGAAGTAAACACTAGAGTTGCATACGAGTCACTCGTAAAGGTGACCGTGTTTAACTCCTGTGCTCAACCTCTCGATTTCACTCAAAGTGACATCTGAGTTGGACACGACGAAAACACGCACTTTAACTTCGCCCGCAGCTGCTGGAATCAAATGTTTTACTGAAGGTCCAGAATACAGAAGCGGCTCAGTCGATTCGCCGCATCAAAGGATTGTGTTCGGGAAAAACACAAACCCTCCAGTCTAATGCGACTCCAGAGAGCGGCAGGATTACACACTTCCATCAAAACGACCACATAGCCAGAAACTCTACTCTGATTTTTCATTACGATCATTCGCTGCTTTAGTTCTCACCGTTCCTGCCGCACGAAAACAAATATTACTTTTTTTTTTTTTTAACTTCACAGCTTCGCAGCGTTCTGGTTCAACACAACATGATAAAGTGTCAGCAGAGATTCTAAATCCACACACATCCCACGTGTTTGCCGGTGGAAAGATTATCAAACACTATCAGAAAATAAAATGTTGTTGTTGCTTTTCAATATGTTTTCATCACTGCAGTGTGTGGCTGTCGTTTTATTTTTGAGTTGGTGATAAGAAAGTTTTCAAATCAACCTTTCGCTCTTGATTTTGTTTGTTTTTTTGTTGTTTTTTTAATATATTTTGTGTTTTCTTTCTGTAATCTTTTCATTTATAATGTTCATTGCCAGTCATCACCAAAATCAAAACAGTATTGTAATTTTGTGGTGTTGCAGAAATTACTTATAAAATCGAATTTATGAAAAATAAAAAAACAAAGTAAAACACATTATATTCTGTGTCATGTAGAGTCAATTCTTTGGAAAAAAATAAGTGTTTTTTCTGATTCAATGATGTAATATATACATTTATTGAAATTCGTGCTTAATAGTGTATTAACTAAAAGTTATTCTTGCTAGACCCTTGTGTTATCTCAGGTTCAATGTGACCCGAAGACCAAAAAACAAATGTGTAGGTGGTATTCACCTTGACCCAGAAGCAACACAAGGATTAATTTGTGTGTCCTTTTGGTGAATATTGTTTTGGCCCTCAATAGTTATTTGACATTTTATCCTCCCTAAAATAACAAGGCCATCGGCATCCATGTTGATTGTTTAAGAAAAAGAAACAATTCATTATATCTAGTGTTATTCTGAAAAACTAGTGATGGTCTGATGAAGCTTCATGAAGCAGTGTCATTGATTTCAGAGTCCACTAGATGGCGTCTCTGCACTATTTTACTTTGTTTTGAACAACTGTTCTAATGAAACGTCACATCATTTTTAAACTAATGGCGCCACCTACTGACCTCTAAACAACATGACACTGCTTCACGAAGCTTCATCAGCTCACTATGAATAATCATCTGGATCCAAAAAGATTAAAAAACTTTCATCACTCTTCGGTGCTGGGCTGCATTGAACAAGCTCAAAAAGGGTGTGTATACTGTGAGCAACTTAGGTAACTCTGCTGCCACCTTGTGTCTGGTTTATATCTATTCCATCAATTATATGTATCTAATATAATATATGAAAAATGTATGAAAGAAGCTATTGGTTTTAACCATTGTGTTTTCTGAGGGTCAAGGTGACCCGGAGGCCTAACTAAGGGACAAGGGATGCCACATACATATTTGTTTTTGGATCACCTTGTTTGTTTTGGGGCCTTAGGGTCACCTTCACCCAGAGACAACACAAGGGATACCACGAACACATTTGTTTTCAGGCCTTCGGGTCACCTTGACCCATAGATAAGACAAGTGATACCTCGAAAACATTTGTTATTGGGCCTTCGGGTCACCTTGACCCATAGATAAGACAAGTGATACCTCGAAAACATTTGTTATTGGGCCTTCGGGTCACCTTGACCCATAGATAAGACAAGTGATACCTCGAACACATTTGTTATTGGGCCTTCGTGTCACCTTGACCCAGAGACGACACAAGGGATACCACTAACACATTTGTTTTCAGGCCTTCGGGTCATCTTGACCGAGAGACAACACAAGGAATACGACAAACACATTTGTTTTCAGGCCTTCGGGTCACCGTGACTCGGATACGACACAAGGGATACCACTAACATATTAGTAATCGGGCCTTCAGGTCACTGTGACCCAGAGACGACACAAGGGATACCACAAACACTTTTGCTTTCAGGCCTTTGGGTCACCGTGACCCATAGGTAACACAAGTGATACCTCGAACACATTTGTTTTCGGGCTTTCGGGTCACCTTGACCCAGAGATAAGACAAGTGATACCTCGAAAACATTTGTTATTGGGCCTTCGGGTCACCTTGACCCATAGATAAGACAAGTGATACCTCGAACACATTTGTTATTGGGCCTTCGTGTCACCTTGACCCAGAGATGACACAAGGGATACCACTAACACATTTGTTTTCGGGCCTTCGGGTCATCTTAACCGAGAGACAACACAAGGAATACCACAAACACATTTGTTTTCAGGCCTTCGGGTCACCGTGACTCGGATACGACACAAGGGATACCACTAACATATTTGTAATCGGGCCTTCAGGTCACTGTGACCCAGAGACGACACAAGGGATACCACAAACACTTTTGCTTTCAGGCCTTTGGGTCACCGTGACCCATAGGCAACACAAGTGATACCTCGAACACATTTGTTTTCGGGCCTTCGGGTCACCTTGACCCAGAGACAACACAAGGGATACCACAAACACATTTGTTTACAGGCCTTCGGGTCACCGTGACTCGGATACGACACAAGGGATACCACTAACATATTTGTAATCGGGCCTTCAGGTCACTGTGACACAGAGACAACACAAGGGATAAATGTATGTTCTGCATGGACAGATAATTTCACTCATATTAAGCATAATTCTGCAAATATACGTGTTTATATCTTGTATTTCTGTCATGTTTTGTTGCCGTTCAGAACCGTCTCCGTCTCCGTCATCTCCGTCTTCCTCCCCGAACACAACCACCATGGAAACACGATGTCATGAGGTTCCCGTCTAAGTGTGGCTCTGGGCTGTTTAGCCCAATAGCGCTCTGTAATCATCTCCCACGCAGCAGGTAATGTCAGCGAGCTGCTGCGACTGGAGCTGTTTACAGGCAGAATTACAGACGAGGACAGCGCCGAGATAATCTTATCCCAGCGAACGCATCCTCGGAGCTCACGGGGGGGGAAGTCTGGTGAGGACGAGTGATGGGGACGAGCCGCCCGGAGATGAACCGTGATGGAGCCATGGTGGGTCCGTCGCGGGTCGAGGCTGATGTGGTTCTGAGATGACGTTCTGATCCGACATTGCAGGAGGAAGAAGACATCTCTGGATGTATCAGAGATAAGAGCAACGATGGCGGCCAAACCCGTGAAGAACAAAACTGATGTTACTGGATGATAAGTTCAAAAAAACAACTAGAAATAAACCAAAAATGCTGATATTTTATAGAATTTCCTTGATTTGATAAAAACTTAGATTTTACAATTTATTTAATATTCATTGAGAAGATATTTTGACAGATTTTTTTTATGGTGGGATTATATTAGTGATGGTCTGATGAAGCTTCATGAAGCAGTGTCATTATTTTCAGAGTCCACTAGATGGCGGTCTCTGCACTATTTTCCTTTGTTTTGAACAACTGTTCTAATGAAACACCACATCATTTTTAAACTGATGGCGCCACCTACTGACCTCTGAACAACATGACACTGTTTCATGAAGCTTTATCAGCACATCACTAGATTAGATGGCAGTTACTGTTACTAGTTGTTTAAAAGGAGATGTTTTGAAAAAAGGAAAATGTTTTTTTCTAATATAAAATACTTTTTGTGTGTTTTTCCAGGCAAATACACAAAAAGAATCATTGTTATTTACTAGAAACAAGTCTTGTTTTCTTTCTCTTTTTTTAGCGACAGGGAGAACATGAAGCTAACCTGGATTTTTTTTTTGCTAAATTTAGCATCTGTTAAAGTTCAACTAATGTGTTGATTTAAGTGTGTCTTAAATAGATGTTGGACTCTATTGTATCATCAGTGTTTGTAAAAAACTCTCTTTTCATTGAATTATTGACATTAGAAAATGATCTTAAGCCCCGCCCACTGAAAACACTTTGTTTTTCAGGAGATTAAATCTACCATAACACCACCAAATCTGCTGTGATTGGTCAAACATCAAGGTTTGTCACCGTGCATCATCAATCCTAAAAGCCCCTACCTCTAAAGGACTCGTTCTATAAACAAAGGGGGGCGCGATTACAGCTGGCTGGGGGAGGAGTCAAGTCATCATTACGTCATAAAGGACTCCACTCTCGTAACCTCTCATTCGCCGAGATTAACAGACGGGGAAGAACTTTATGAAGTAATAAGTAAGTAAGTAGGTAAGTAATTTTTATTTGTATAGGGGTTTTCTAGAAGGAAGGACGTCATCTGAGCAAGAGGAGGGTTTCATCTTGTTCACTAGTGCCAAAATATCACCCAAAGATACAGCAGTGAAGGAAGACCAAGAGGAGGAGAAGGGCTCAGAGTTCAAAACATGGTCATGATGAGAGACTTACTTCATCTTGGAGAGAAAGACTTCAACATTTGAAACACGAATGTGAGTCAAGAGGGTTCTCACATTAGCTTCCCCTTTAAACGAAAATTCATCAAATTCTTCAAATTGTTATTTTCTTGTTTCAACTATTCAATACACTTTGTCTGAGCCACAATTTTTTTAAAGGAATTTTGATTCTTTAATGTGAAAGTAAACCTTGAAAAACATGCTGTTGGTGCTACATATGCAAGAGTCACCAACATCACATTATTATAACATCGCCAGTTCCCCAAGATTCATCTAATTAATGGTGCAAAAACGACTTCCTGTCCTGAAAATTCAACGCAACAGGGACTCGCTCGGAACCGTTGGACTCATTTAAAAGTACAGCGTATAAAGCTGTTGACCTGCACAGTCGGGAGGACGTCGAGTCGCGACCACGTTCGAGCGGGTCATCGCAAGTGTTGCGAGAGGATCAGCATTCCGGCGGCATCCGTCACATCAACCCTCGCCGCGTGAATGCGAAAGCTGTTTTCGGCCTGAATCACTTATTCGACCGGAGGGAGCTCTCTAACCGCATTGTCTGAACAATGAAGCCGAGTCCAATCGGATTAAAACAATGGCTCTGCATACCGGCGCTCTGCCTTCAGAGAGTAGAGGGAGTATTTAGCGCCGCCGATGATAGATTGAACAGACGACCATCTCCTCTTCTCCGGTGCCATTACCACGGGGGTGAGCTGCATCTCATCTGTCTGAAGCCGCCGCTGACCTTGCCTCTAACCCCCCCGAGTTATGCTTTTAGAGTATCAGCGGAGGGCGGGAATGATACACCCCCTCATTACAAGGACGTTCCAGGATGGATGTATTTTTAACTCCCAGAAGGATGCGCTGGTGCGGGTGATTTTAGGCCTGAGTGAAGACACGTGGTGGTGGTGGGACACCCCCCCCCCCCACCCCCCCGGGGCTCTATTGCAGATGACAAGGTTACGCGACTTAAAGTCAACCTCTGCTACCTCCACTTAATCACCGTCTCTCGCGTCCCTCGCCCCCCTTTTCCACATCCAACGTCCCCGCATCCCACCCGCCGAGAAGAAAGCATCGCTCGCTTGTCTTCGGCTGCCGAGAGTCCCCCCTTTTTTGGCGCCGGTGGCCCCCCGTCTGGCTCATTTCCCTCCACCTCGCATCAAGTCTATCAGCTCTCCACAGCACCTTCACACCCGCTTTCGCACTCCACTCCCTCTACCTGTGGCGAACAAAAGAGTCGGCGCGCCGGTTCCCGCCGTACAGTCGACGGAATAATTGCTGTGAAGCAGCAAAGCCGGGAGTGTGAGAGCGCGAGAGAGAGAGAGAGAGAGAGAGAGCGATGTATTTTTAAAACCAGGCGATGACAAAAAAGGATGCCGACAGCAAAGAGCAGAGCGGCGGCGAACGCTCTTCATCACGCGCCCGTCGCCGCAGTGGTGACCCTCTCCAAACTATACATTCATCTCGCAGCGAGACAAACAGCCCCTTCACGATGCCCTCTGTTGCTTCAGGGAATGTCACTACCTCTTCTCTTAAGGCGATAATTTAACACGATATCAAAGACAAGTCGCTTTATAACGTTCCCGCTCCGACACAACGCAGACTTCTGTAGAGGAAATAACAATAAGAGTTTCTTTTAATAAAAATCGGTGATGACAACAAGAGGTTTGATGATGAAAATAGGGTTTGTTGTTGGAAAAAATACAGAAAAATATGGTCTTTTTATGTCTCGTAGTAATACTGGTAAAAGCTCGATCTTAATTAGCATTCTGAGCTACATTGAGTGTTCGTGGCACCATCTAGTGGATGAATAGGGAGTTGATCAGGTTGATTAAAAGACAAGTGTTGGCCTGGAGCAGAGGTGTATACTGCAACTGTTGTCAGGGGCCTTCAAGCCAAAAAAAAGAGGAGCAAATAGCAAAAATCAGGTGGAAAAACTAAACATTCAATAAACCTAATTATGCCAATATTATATTTATAAACCTTGGTTATAAAAAAAATTATTATTAAATTATTAAATAACTAAATATGGTCTCGATTATTCACTTAAATTATTTTTGAGGGCCAAGAAGTATCCACCCAAAGAAAAACAAAGTCGAGCTTAATTTAGAGGTAAAACAATAACAAGTAAAATTTGTTAGCCATCACTGTCAATTTTTGGAAGATCAGTTCTAATCCTACATCATGAGGGTCCCGGGTCTGTCCTGAATGATGCCCTTAGTCACTCAGAAAAAATGTCTCATTTTATTCATATAAATAAATACTCGAAAATGAATTGTAAGCCATTCTAAATAGTTTTTTGATTGCATCTTCTCTTTTAAGTAATAATGAAACATATTTATTTATATTCATATTTGTTCTATTATCTTTATTTCAATATTTTTTTTCCCTCATAATTGCATTTCATGTTATTTTTTATCCCTTGAAGTGATAAAAACCAATGTAATGAATGATGAATACATGTGTAAAGAAATCAACCACAGGTGAGATCAGAGCAAGTTTGTGTTTCGACCGCCACTTTAAAACCGTAAAAACAAGTTCATGCACAACCTTTGAGACATTATCTAACGACCCTTGAATCCCCTGCAAAAGGAACTCCGTGACCAAAAACTCCACCTCAACGATGAAGCGGAATCGAACGAGACACTAATGGACTCTTGATTGAATAAAGGTTTGACATTGAGCAGCCGATGAGAGGAAGAAGGAAAAAAGGCCGGTAAATATTACGGAGCCACGAGGAGATATCTCTCTTGGGTGCCACAGGCGGAGCTGCCGACGGAGGATAATGTCTTCGACGCGACAGGAGAAAAAAAAATTAACGTCTTTGAAAGAACCTTAAAACAAGCAGAGATGTGTCAAAAGTTGGTTCGACTTTTCGTCAGAGTCTGCTGGGATCATGCGGCGTCACCTTATGTAAGAAACACACTTATTTTAAAAGTTTTCAGCAGCGCAGAAGAACTTTCCAAAATATATATTTTAATATTTTATACTTCTGGTGTTTGATAGATTATATGAAATATTCATGAATCGTTTATTTTTAATGAATAAAAATACATTTTAAACTTATTCAAAAGAAAGTTTATTTTATGTTTAAAAAGTGTTAATAGTTTCCCCACAAATTCTTCCGTGTTCGGTTTATTTATTTATTTCATTTTATACTTTATAGATATTTTTAAGTGTTTACTTTACTTCAGTTAGGATGACTTATATTTTGGGGCTTGAGTTTAATTTAGTGCTTTTCCTAAATTAATAAATGAACTCTAATTTTTTTAAATATACTGTTTTTTAACGCCACTTCCACTTTTCTTAAAAGAAAAATGTAATGTTTTTAGCAAAATATTCATGTATTTTTTAAAGCCCATGTTTTTGTTGGGTTTATTTTTTAAATTTCTCTTATAATTATATTTTATCTAGTTTAACATGAGATTTAAGTGCACTGGGCTTCATTTATTACACATATTTCCTTGTACTATAATCTTAATAAATATAACAGATATTAGTTTTTTAACACATTAAATAGTTTTTTTCAAATTGTCTTTATTGAAAGTCAACAAATATCCTTACTTAAAATTTACGTTGACTTTTTTTTTGTATTCATAAATTTAAAATAGATAATAGTAGCTCATGTTTAGATGTTTTGGACCAAGAATATAAGAGATACAAGGAGAGGAAGACGACTAACATGGATGCGGTTAATGAGGTCATAGGTGGGTGTAACTAGAAGGATCTTGTTAATGTGTTTTTTTAATCCATTAAATAGCTTAATGTGAGAATCCAAAAGCACGAAAAAATGGTGACTGTCACTCAAAAGATGGTCCTTCACAAGCGCCTCAGAATATATTTCGGAAGCTTAATTTTTTAAGGTAAAATTCAAGTCCGGCATCGGCAAACATTCACTGAACTGAACGTTTTCATAAGTTTGATCACTTCTTCAAATAGTGAGTGATAATTATCCAGTTATTACACCGTCATGAGCAAGTACACATTGTTGCTTCCACTGTCGACGCATTTTATACCTCGTGCACATTTGAGATTCCTTCTCGCTAACTGCTCGTTTTCACAGTTTTAATCAACCCCTTTTGTCACATCCATCCACACGCCTCTTTCTTTCTCCCCTCAAACACTCTATTCTCTCCGGAAAATCATCCATTACCGTGTTCCCGGCGCCGCCCATTAGCAAGAAAAATATTCTTTAACAGTCCAATTAGATCATTTTTATTTCTGTGACCTTCTTAAATCCGTCAGACTCCCATCGTTGGACGCTGAAACCCCTTTTTTTCCGAGGACAAAGTTTTTTTGGATGAAAAGATATTTTTAGGTTTGAAATAATTCTGCTTCTCTTTTCATATTTAGGTCAAGAAAAGCGCAGTAAAGGACGAATGCAAATGCTTTTTCCTTTGCGTGTTTAAATAGAGACGAATGAGAATGTTTAATCAAATCAGGACAGAGAAGGTTTCATCCTTAGGTCTGAAATGATAAATGGATTTCTTGATGAGAAAAGAAAACAAGAAAGAAAATATAGATATTATAAGTATGGTTAAATTAGAAGAAGTATGTCTGGTTTGAACACAATGTACTAAACTCTCTCTCTGTTCCATAGCTTTGCTTAAACACTTCATAGATCATCAGCAGGACATTCATCTACTTTGATTTTGAATCTACCATTTAGATTTGATACTTATGTCTGGGTGATATTTACTATATTCAAAACATTTTGGTTCAAAATATCTTGATTTTTAAACACACATTTCACACACTAACAAACGAACATTTCCTTTTTTGATTATATTAGTGTTTTTCAGTTAAACTGAATTCCCCAGTGTTCGTGCATTAGCTGCCATCGCCTTAACAACTTGCCCAGTCCTAATATAGCCTGGAGACTACATTTCCAAGATGGCCTAACATCAGATTCAAACCGTGGTTAAGTAACCAGTGAAGAACTCACAAATACTTCTAGATGTATCACTAGTTTAATTCTCCAAAAGAGAATTGCTTTCCTTCAGCCACTTGATGAAGAAGATGATGAGTTACAGGACTCACTTTTCTGGACACAAACGGACATGACAAATTGTTTTCAATTAGGATTATTATAGCAAGAGTAACCCTGGGACACTGGGAGCTTCCACTACAAACGAATTTTAAAATATCACATTTTCTCAGACTTTGGACGTTACAGATGAGCTTCACAGAGGTATTTGGATGTTTTTATGTTCATTATTTTGGACAAAGATGAACACAAATCATTCGCTAAATTAAAATGAACATTTTTTTCGATAACTCTAAAAAGGAACTGGTTACTCTGAAAATAATCCTAACCCTTAGCCGACATGAGGGTGAGTAGAAAATGAGTGCAGTTTGAATTCTTGGTGAATTAACCCTTTAATTCTGCAACGTAAATAGTGTGTGAAGGGTTGATGAGGTTTCTAGATACAGGACGATGCAGTGTCTTCATTTTCAAAGGCACTCTTGACAATCTTTGTCTCAGAACCATCGCTCCGATGAAACACCTATCAACCCCTTGTCAACACTGTCTGAAAATAATGACGCTGCTTCACGAAGCTTCATCAGGAATGACGGATGGAGACCATTTTCAGGAGCTCAAACCATGAATCACAGATAGAGACTTGGATCATGATGTGGAAAATCAAGTGAAAGACTTTTATGATTGGTTCCCAGCATTATAAACATGTCACCATACAGTTAATTAGTTAGTTTCTTTAAGGATCCATTTTAAAATTCTGGTTCTTACTTTCAGATCTATTCATGGTCAGGCTCCTCCTTACATCAGTGATCTGATCCAGCCTTTCACCCCAGCTCGGGCTCTGAGGTCTGTGGATCAGAATCTACTGATGGTTCCTGAACACGCTTCTGGACCAGAGGAGAGAAATCCTTCCAGACTGTTGCTCCTAAGCTTTGGAACGATCTTCCTCTGAGTTTGATGATCTACTGACTCCTTCAAGAAACATCTTAAGACACTTTTATTTGTTCAGGCTTTTCCTTGATTTTCTGGGACACCTGTGTTGTTCTTGGTGTTATCTTGACCTTTAAAGTATATACTTTATTGAATATTGTTTTTATAGTTTAACCGCTTTATGACCCTGGTCTGGAAACGCGCTCTATAAATATAAATTACTTACTTACTTACTTACTTAATAAAACAACAAAGCCAGAGAATCCAAGGTGTCAATCACTGCCGCTGTGAGTCTCTTTTACTGGTCAAGTAAGTAAGTAAGTAATTGTAAAGCGCCTTTCTAGACCAGGATCACAAAGCGCTTGAAGAATCAAAAGCAATACACAGTTAAAAATACATACAAATTTAAAAACTCTAAATGGCCAAGACAACATAAGACAAGGAGTCAGTAGATCATCAAACACAGAGGAAGATCGTTCCAAAGCTTAGGAGCAACAGTCTGGAAGGATTTCTCTCCTCTGGTCCTGAAGCGTGTTCAGGAACCATCAGTAGATTCTGATCCACAGACCTCAGAGCCCGAGCTGGGGTGTAATGCTGGATCAAATCACTGATGGAAGGTCTGACCATGAATAGATTTGAAAGTAAGAACCTGAATTTTAAAGTTGATCCTGAAAGAAACTGGCAGCCAGTGAAGAGTTTTAAGGATCGGAGAAATGTGAGTTCTTCTACTAGAGCGGCTCAGAATTCTCACTGCAAAGTTTAGTATTAACTGCAGGCGAAACAGCTCCTTCTTGTTAAGACATGAAAATAACCTGACAAGAGAAACACATCGAGAGAATACTCTGGGAGCAGTTATACCTACTCAGATCTTTTCAAGTTCACTTTGAAGCATCAAGAAGTTGCACTGATCTAGTCATTTTTCAGTTATTCCGACTGATTCATTGGTGGAAGATGCTGGATCAGATGGACATATTGGAAACTTGTTTCAAAGGTCGTAAAGTTGTGGACTAGATCAGACTTCACTCGTAGTAAAAAAAAGTACATACTTGCTTGTCCAGCTCGTGGATGACCCCGGGGATCAGGGTCCTCTCCTTCCCCTCCTCCGCCGTGGTCAGGATGAAGTCCACGTCATGACCGAACTCCTTCCCCCTGGCGATGGAAAGATGATAAGCATCGAGTGTGCAGGAGATAATGAGCCGAATTATGTTCCAGTCACAGCCCTTCAGTGATGAAGAGTTGAGACGGCAGCCGGCGCTATTAAAAGCACGAGCTGTACTTTTTTTTTTTCTTTTTTCCTCACCGGCTCAAACAACTAATTTGTCCCAAGTAGTGAAAAGATCTTTTCCCATTACCTCAGCTGTAAGTTTCAAGGGAATCATCATTTTCCTTGTGAATGAGAGCGTTTGAGACGACGAACACAACATCCTCCCTGTCAGCACAACTGCCGGCAGAAGTGCTCGTCATTATCTGGTTGTTATCCTGCGCCGAGTGTGAAATGCTCGCAGACTCTGAATGAGATATTGACACTTGTGCGAGACTCAGATTAAACACCAGAGTGTGGGAAAAAAATCAGGTTCTGCCGGAGCCGGTTGAAGATTAAGGTGTTGATATTATTGCGATGTTTTTTTTTTTTATCGCTTCTACGGCGAGACGATCTGAACGAGTCGTCACAAGACGTCGCTTCACTAGTAATAGATTATTATTAGGAATTATTATCACATTAATGCATCAATTTAAACAATAATATTTTAATATAATTATATTTTCCGCTTGTTTTTTAAACAAACTTCTACAACCAAAACAAAACATTAGTTCAACGCTTGTGTAATCACTGGGTCAAGGTGACCCAGAGACCAGAAAACACAAATGATACCTGGACCACAGGGTCACCTTGACCCAGAGATAAAACAAAGTGTTTTACTAAAATATTTGTGGTGTTTGTGGTAAAGTCTTTTTTTTTTTTTAATCACTGCTTAATGAATAATAGTTAATAGTTAAAAAAGTTAATAGAAATTATATTTAGGTTTGCTAACTAACTAGTATGTAATATGAACACAAGATTTGTAGAAAAAAAATACACTTAAATTACATAAAATACTTTTTGTACATGTTGAAATCCAGTAGCAGGGTCTACTTAAATATAATGTATTACTTATAAATATAATCTGAAATATAACTTGAGCTATGCAATATTTAATATGTTATGTATTTATTCTATTTATAACATCTTCCACTTTTTTTAAACTAATTTATATTTGAATAATAGTAAAATTAATAGAAATTATATTTAGGTTTGCAAACTAACTAGTATGTAATATGAACACAAGATTTGTAGACAAAAAAATACACTTAAATTACATAAAATACTTTTTGTACATGTTGTAATCCAATAGCAGGGTCTACTTAAATATAATGTATTACTTATAAATATAATCTGAAATATAACTTGAGATATGCAATATTTAATATGTTATGTATTTATTCTATTTATAACATATTCCATTTTTTTTAAACTAATTTATATTTGAATAATAGTAAAATTAATAGAAATTATATGTAGGTTTGCTAACTAACTAGTATGTAATATGAACACAAGATTTGTAGAAAAAAAATACACTTAAATTACATAAAATACTTTTTGTACATGTTGAAATCCAGTAGCAGGGTCTACTTAAATATAATGTATTACTTATAAATATAATCTGAAATATAACTTGAGCTATGCAATATTTAATATGTTATGTATTTATTCTATTTATAACACATTCCACTTTTTTTTAACTTGTTTATATTTATACTTTTATATACATTAATTATTATGTTTAATATTAAAAACGTTATTTTTTTATTTATTCTGTTTATACTATATTGCACTATTTTTAACTTATTAATATTAATATTTATACTTTTCAGATATACCGTACATTCACTCTGCTGTGTTTTTTGTGCAATGACAATAAGAGAAAGTCTAAAGTTTAAAGTCTAAAGTCTACTTAGAAAGCAGGAACTTTAAGTCGCATTAAAACAAAAACTTATTACATTTCACACTAATGCTATGAATGCCTGGAAACATGCAGCAAATGTGAAATAAAACTAAAATCTCCTGACTCACTCACTCCATCTTGGAAGACTTCAACATTTGAAACATGCAAGTCCCTCATCATGACCATATTTTGAACTTTGAAGTTCTCCACCGTCTGAAATCTGGGCGAACTAAAGGTTACGAGAGCGGAGTCCCTTATGACGTAATAATGGCTTCACTCCTGCTCCAGCCAGCTGTAATCACGCCCCGCTTTGTCTATACAACGAGTCCCATGGAGGTGGAGACTTCCGGGATTGATGACGTGCAGTGACGTATTGTACCTCCATGTTTGACCAATCGCAGCAGAGTGAGTGTGGTTATGATAAACAAAATTAAATCTCCAGAAAAACAAAGTATTTTAGTGGGCGGGGCTTATGATCATTGTATAATGTCAACATGTCAACGAAAAGATTAGTTTGTACAAATAGACACTGATGATACAATAGAGTTCAAGCACACACACAGAGACACACAACCAATCCTACTGACTCACACCTACACACCTAAAATTGGAGGGGAACATCTACGGAAATGGAAAAACTCCACTCGAAAAAGTTTTCATTCTTCACTTCTTGATGAAAAAGAAGATGCTGACTTTCTTTTTCTTTTTTTTTTACCATCCTTCACTTCAACTGTTTGTTAGCGCTGAGGTTGCGGCTAACAGGGTCCGGGGGATGGGTTTGGGGGGGCCACACATCTGCCCAGCATTCAATTTCCTTCCCTGCTTTCATCAAATGAACGGTGGCCGAGCGCGAACACTTGAAAGGTCAGCGTCGCTAATTCAAGGGAACTTGAAAGAAACAGTAGAAACGGCTGTTGACGCCGCACCAGCTGGAGTTAGTGGCAGAGAGAGCGTATTTTTTTTTTACCATTTCACTCCGGGACCGGTCGTTTTAAATAACACCGCGACTCATTCGGGCAACAACGGAGGGAAGATTTATTTGCCGCCTCCGGTCCGTGCTCGTATTTATGTAGGTCTGTGAAAAGCTGACACTCCTTTGCTCGGGTTGAGAGGTAGGACAGAGCTATTTGAGGATGCATCAGAGATTCCCATCTGCTGACTCCGCAACTTCCTCCACCAAGACTCCTACAAGACTCGTAATTGGGCGAAAGCAGCGAAAACACTTTCTGTTGTTGGATTGTGCTGCTGCGACGGCAGTTCTTGTGTGTGTGTGTGAACATGTGATAAAATAAAGGTGAAGGGCCGAATAAAGGCTTTCTGAGTTTGCAGTTGTGTGTTTTCTTTGTTGACATAAACCAGTCAGTCAAAGATGCAGGGTGTCAAAAAAAAGAACACATTGTTTGAGTTGGCTTTTTCCTTATCTCTATCCCTCGGAGCAGGCCATGATGAAGTAGTTGGAGGGCCACATTTGGCCCACAGGTCGGATTTCAATCTATGAGTAATACTCGCAGATGCTGGTTTCTGCAGCACCACGTATGTCTAAACGTGACCGACATCACAACAAATGTTGGATGTTTTTGTCGTCAAGATTTGAATAGCAAGTATTTTTTGCTCCATCTAGTGGTTGTAGTGGAAACAAGCTCTGGTTGATGAAAGCACAGGTGTTGGCTTGATTGACGCTCTGGCGACAAAATCATTTTCACTCATTTGTGCTGAAAGATAATTTCGACCCTAGTTGAGAGAAACTTTACAATTATAGACGATAACAAAATAGCACGATAATGAATAATATAATTATTAATAGTTTAATTTATTCGTTATTTTACTATTTTCCGATTACATCAGTCATCTAGGGGAACCAAGATGGCCGACTTATCCCGACTCAGATTTCCCAGTAGTTCATCAGTTCTGGTTTAAGTGCCTTTTTGTCTGATGTTCTATATGTTGTTTTAAAAAATTAGACACAAAAAAAACATTTTCTAATAGGACTTGAAATTTTTGTGTGAATTTACTGTGTGGATACTGTATAGCAAAAGGAAAACAAAGAAATGTACATTTTACAAAATGTACACATTGAAAAAAAAACGCGCAAATCTTGTGAAGTTTATGTTCGTTCAGACCATATGAAAAAAAAAAGAAATGTTATCCAAATTTCGAAAATGGGATTTTCTGAAGTCTCAAAAATCCAGATTTTTTTTTTCTTTAAGTCGATAATACACCGAAAAATCATCATCAACAAATTCCGCAAAAACAAAGTTCATTCCCAGTCAGACCAAGTGAACACAAATAAATGTTACCACCATAAAAAAAATATATATATTTTGAAGTCTTAAATATCTGTTTAAAAAAAAGGTAGTTTTTCTATTCAAAAAAGGTGTAAAAACTGCCATGAAATCCACATCTCAAA
This sequence comes from Callionymus lyra, assembly GCF_982586985.1. Taxonomy (NCBI): domain Eukaryota; kingdom Metazoa; phylum Chordata; class Actinopteri; order Syngnathiformes; family Callionymidae; genus Callionymus; species Callionymus lyra. The sequence continues at coordinate 10,301,398 of NC_141828.1, forward strand.
AAATGTAACATGTAAATACAGTATAACAAAATGAAAAAAATGATGTACATTTTATTCATGCTGAAAATAAAGTTACCAAGTGAGGCTTTAAAGTAAAAAAAGAATGATCATCAGACTATAGATCAATCATTTATTTCATTGATAAAAACCCACTATGGTTCACTAAGTAACTTTAATAATTTGACTTTAATAATAAAAATAAAAGCAGGCGTGAACACGACTGGTGTGACTCCGGCGGTCTACTCTGTAATCGCGTGAGAAAAATGTGTAAATTATTAAGTGCTTTTGGCACAAGGCCTATGAAATATACATAGTTATTTACAAATTTGTGTGGACAACAGGGCCACCGGGTGAATAATGCAAGAGTGGAAAGTGTCGGGAACTTTTCCGGGAAGTTCAGCAGCTTTTAAAAAGAATCCGTCGACAGCGACAGCGAAAGATTCATTCAGTTCATCACCTAGTTTGACACACTTAATTGCAAAACAGCGAGAGACTTCTGCGAAAAATAATAACTTGACTTGAATTTCATCACATTCTGAGACAAAAGTCTGAGGTAGAGCTTGTACTAGAACGACTAGTTTGTGTGTTAAAGAGTGAAATGAAACATGTTCAATGTGTTTGTTCCATATGTCTCTGCCTGCGTTTTCACTGCCTGTTCCATCAGCACATGTGGGCGGTTCACGCCGAGACCTTCTACACAATTTCACAGAGAAAATATAATGATTTGTATAGCAAAGAGGCGTCGTGTCGTTAATGCATCAGCTGCTGCTTCTGCCCACGTGTTGACTAAAGCCGACCTTCGCGTCCTTGCTTAACCTCTCGCCATTTTCTGAGATGGATTTTAATCCTGTTTTTCAGCCGTTACGATCATTTGTTCAAATGGTTTCGTGAATCATGTTCGGTACGATCATGTGAACACAAATAAACATGTGTTACCTACGTTTTGAAAATATGATTTTCGGAAGCCCAGGAAGAAAACCTTTTTTTTTATCTAATCTTGAAAAAAATTCCAAAAACAATCAACATCTCCAAAAAAAATGCATCAGTATCAAAGTTCATATTCAGGCAGTGAACACAAATGAAATGTTCTGAACACTCACAAATCCCTTTTCATTTGAAAAAGTATAAAGAAATGTCAAAAAGTCCAGAAAGATTAAAGGAAAAAAATTCTGCTAAATCAAAATCCATTGTAAACTAGACCATGTGACACAAGTACATGTCGCCAAAATTTTGAAAATGTAATTTTTCGGAAGTCTCTCTTATGGTTTTAACCCTCGTGTTATTTCAAACCACAAAACCATTTGTTTTTCACTGATGTAAGGAGGAGCCTGACCATGAATAGATCTGAAAGTAAGAACTAGAATTTTTAAAATGGATTCTGAAAGAAACTGGCAGCCAGTGAAGACTTTTAAGGATCGGGGAAATGTGAGTTCTCCTACTAGAGCGGGTCAGAATTCTCGCTACAGAGTTTTTTATTAAATGTAATTTAATGTTAATGTAGTGACTAAAGCGCAAGTTTCGTCTTAATCTTCATCCAAAAAGACATACTTTAAATCCATATATCTTCATGCTTCCACTCTCACCCGTCTACTCTCTACTCACTCGCGATATTCCTGCATAGCATGTTAGCATTTTAGCTTCTGCTACAAACAAGCTTAAAATATGAATTTGTTTTTTCGGAACAATTCCCGAATGCTTATTGAACAAAATGGACGTTACAGTCGAGCAGTATGGAGGTATTGGATGTTTTTAAGTGTCTTGGACGAAGACGAAGACAACTGAGCTCCAGTCGCTGCATTTTTGCCATAACTCTTAAAACTTCCCTCAGTAATCCGTTCTTTTTCAGCTCGTGTCAGAACGTAGCAACTGATGAATGGCTCGACGTTCGAACACACATATTGTTTGTCATGTTTTGGTCTCCGAGCCTATAATCCAGTTTATTCTGGAGCAGGGGAAGTGATGCCGATGACTTATTTCTCCAGCTGTGGGAACAATAGTTTTTTTTCTGAGGGATCTGGGAGACAAGCCTCGCTCCCTCATCAGCGTCACTTTGAGTCATGTTCGCGCGATTTTAAATAAGATGGCGGCGCGGCTCTGCTTGGAAGCGTTCGCCGTATATTGCTGCCAGGAGCTGTATTCTCAAGGCTAATCTATTTTTAATCCACCCCCCCCACCCGCCACAACAACAACACCACCGCTTTCAGACTCGTCACCCACTCCCGCAGCCGGTCCTCTCAATAAGGCTAATGTCAGCGGCGTCAAGAAATCCTCGCCATTCATCTTCCCTCTGAAGTGCACGACGGCTCGAGTTAGCGCCGCCACTTATTCCAAGCGCAAACTTTCGGGACGCCGCGACTTCCTCCTCGGTGTCTTTTTTTTCTTCATGTTCGAGATGAAAGACCTTCCGCTGACTGGCGTCTATTTAAAAGAGCGATACGTCTTCTGAGCCCCGAGATGAAGCTAATAAGCGGCTTGAAAATTATAGGTAATTACATGAACTTTGACGGCGTCTCACGAGGGAGCACTTTGGAATCTAAAGAGAACAAGTGGGTTATTAGTCGCGTTCTCGCCGAGTGAAGAGCGCCCGCTGAGTCTGGAGATTCTGCTTTTTTTCCACCCACAAACACAAAAGGTAAACTATTCGCTCACGACTTTGGTGTTTGTCGATTACGTCCGACGCTGGATTCCAATTAGGCGCCGGTTTATCGCTCCCCGGCCTCGACCCGTTTTTTTCAAGTTGTTAACACCCTCTGCGGGCCTCTTTAGCCTCAGCCCCCCGTAAATCTTCTCCATCACCTCCACTTTTATTTTGATGTTAACTACCCATGATGCTCTAATCACTTCTCGCGGAGCTTTTACCGTCTGGAGTTTGAGGACGACGTATTTGCATAATTGGATATCATGGCAGCCGTCGTTTACCTCTCTCGAGAGAGAGCAGGTATCGGTGATGTGGGTTGAAAAACATAACCTGCCCGAGGTTTTATTCGATAGTGAAGCCGGGGAAAGTGATTCGCGAGGACTCGGGAGGGTTCAGACCGACATGTGGACCAGGTATTCTCCAGCACCCACTTAACTAATCGACAAGTTAATAAGCACTTTCCTAGCGTGGAATTATCCCCACAACAACTTCAGACCGGAGTTTGTCTACATTTGGAAAATCAGATTCATTTCAAAGAAGTTCACTTGTGTGACCACAGAAGGACATTTTACCCACTCGTTATTTATCAATGTGATGTTTTTATTATACTTTTGTGTTCCTGTCTCAACAAGTTTTCATTTCCTGGAGAAAAAAAACATTGTTTAATTTCAGTTTCAAAACACTTTAATTATACAACTTATAATATAATGTAATAATTATAATAAACATTTTTAGATGTTATTTATGTATTATTATTTCTACTATAATTCATGTTTTTAAGTAAATATCAGTTACATTTTTATCAAAAACTGTACTTTTTTATTTATTTTTCCGTGTTATGTCACACACTATTTCCAATCATTTAAAAAACATGATTCAGTCGAGTCATTCATCCTAATTATATGTAGGTAGGTAGAACTTCATTGATCCCTCAGGAGGTCTCCTTCGGGAAATTGTAAGTAAGTAAGTCATTTTTATTTGTATAGCGCTTTTCCAGACCAGGGTCACAAAGCGCTTAAACAATCAAACCATTTATATTTATCGAAATTCTGCACAATTTAATTTTGATTTTATCATCTCATGTTAGCAACAGTGGTTAATAACCAAGGATAAAATTGCAAAACATTTTCTTATATTCTTGTGTTTATAATCATATTTAAGACATAGGTTCACATGTGGCTGCAAAAGGATTCCTTCGAGCTATTTATTTATTGAAGGGGTGAATATATACTGTATTTTTTATTCTTTTATTTTCTCAGTTAATAATATTTTCATGTCAGTATTTCTAATCATTTAAAATACATGATTGTGCTGGTTAATATGCACTGTGGAGTTATATTTATATCAGATTTTTGCTAAATGACTACTTATTTGAGTAAAATTCAAACATTGCATCGGATGTGTACCCTAGTGTTATCTCTGGGTCGAGGTGTACCACCACATATGCACATATGTATTTAAGCCAGGGGGGTCATTCACCTTGACCCAGAGGCAACGCAAGGGATACCACGAACACATTTGTTTTCGGGCCTTCGGGTTACCTTGACTCTAAGACAACACAAGGGATACCACAAACACATTTGTTTTCAGGCCTTCGGGTCATCTTAACATAAGGGTTAAGGAGGTTAAAATTTACCAATATACAATTTTAAATATTATTGGAACATTTAAATACTATTAACAAATATTCTGGAAGTAGAAACATGAACTGATTTTAATTGCGTATATATATACAGTATATACAAACACACACACACATTACCATGACCTGTATTTTCTAACTCTCTGTTTGACAATTTTTCACAGTTTAAGTTTCCACCTCCTGCCAGTACTTTCTTCACACACCTGCAATGTGCTGACAAAACAGAACCTTTAAGAATAGTTTAGCAGCAGACGAAGGGAACAACACTTCAACTCATTAATAACTCACGACTGAAAGGCAGTTTTAAAGTATATTCCAGGCGGATGAAAAATAATGGCTTCGATGATCACACATCATCTGTTCTTCAGGTTCCCTCTCAAAATAAGTAGAGTCAATACAACGTGCATCACTTTTCGTATTCAAGACCTTTGTTTGTTGATTTTTTAAATGCTCATGTTTGTCTTTATAAGATGTTGCGTAGCTTTGGTCCGGCGAGATGGTGCGAGAGGTCTGAGCGGCAAAACACTCCAGCGATGCCTACGACGCTGACCTTTAGTTGGAGTTAAAAATAAAGTCCTCCATGCAGATTATGAGGAGGATTTCTCCATTGTCGTCGCTCCACCCAGGAGACCCTGACTTCTGCCATTATGTTCAAATGGTGTGTTGAATAATTCAGATCAGGCTTTAATGCGCGGATAACAAAACAAGCTAATTCTGACATTTGCAAAAGAGACACCAAGAAACATTTTTGACCGTCTTTGACCTTGAAATGTAAGATGTTGAAAACACCAGAAAGACTTCAACTGGCAAGTTTGATGCAGCATCTGGTCAGAGGGATCAATAAAGTTTAATTCATCTAATTTAATGTATGTGAAAGTACCAGTTTAATTCTTCTGTTCTTTTTTTTTTAATCATATTTTTGTTGTTTTATTTCTAATAATTTGCAGTTTACATTTATATTTAGTTTTCTTCATTATTTATCATTTATATTATTTTCAAATTTGATTTAATCTTCAACCTTTTTTTCTGTATCAACACAGTATGGTTATGAACTATTTGTTTATTTAATTTGTTTGGTTTTTAGTTTTTTTCTTGATGATTTCACTTTATTTATTCATTTATTTAGGACATGTTTTCATATTTATTTGTTGAATACAAGTGATATTTTGTGAATGTTTTTGGAAAACTTTATTTAAAAGGTTTTCTTCTGTGCCTGGAAGATAAAAGTTTTTGTATTTTTTCACTCAACTTTTATTAAACTGCTTTTTCACCTTTTTCTTTTTGGTAATTTTATTTTTAAGTTATGAATTATTCTCTTATTTCCCTTTGGACTTGGAGCAAAATGCATGAATTTATACTTTTATACTCTAGTTTTATGAATTAAACTAATGAATTTCGCCTCATACAATTTTAAATCCTGCGTCCGACTTTCCTTTCTCTTGGCAGAAACGCTCACATGATCAACAAATCAGAGTAAGCGCAAAAAAAAAATGCTTCACAAAGCTTTTTGGTGGAGAGAGACTTATCCAGGCGAAAAAGGTTGTGTTTGTGGCCCAGGAGCTATTAAAGAGCATCGGCTTCTCGTCGCCCCCGTGGAGAAGCGAGCGTCTGTCCTCACTGCCAGACTGCTTTTGAATTATTCACTGCACACACCGGCGGTTATGGCGGGATTTTTACAACACCACAGAGTGTTCCCGGCTTACTCAGGCACAAAGCGCTGCACATTAGATGAAGGGAAAAGCAGGACGGGAAGTGAAAAAGCAGCACTCTGAAGGTGAAAGTGTGTGGGTATGTTAGCATGTTAGCATGGATCCTTGATTCTTTGGGATTTGTGAGAAACAAGAAAATGTTCCGATTTAATTTTAGTTTATATTAGGAGTTCACATGTTTGTGTACATGTCGGGTTAGGAATCTGACTGAAGGTGACTTCAGTGAACTTAGACAAAGAAGGGACATCAAAGAGTAGCATTGGTTTAAAGTCACAACCATTTTACTTGCAAGGAGAGTTATACAGAACCTTCTCATCGTATGATCTATTTTCAATCTGAATTAGGAGCCGTTTCAGACATAGCTTTATACCCCAGTGCAAGTTATTTATCATCCGAGACACGGGAACACACTTTAAACACAGGAAAACAGAACAGATGGTGTTAAAAAAGAGCAAATGAAGGTCAGCATTTTATTCTGTCTTCTTCTCTGATTTAAGCTGTCATGTCATCTTTATGTGACTTTTCAGACATTCTGAAGACGGATACAAACTGAGCAGTGCTTTGAAACACAAGCAATGATTAATGTAAATGCCTGTGGTTCAGCAAATTTGACATCACTCACCACACTAGCTGAGTATTTTCCTATCAGTACATCACGATAAATCACTTTGTTTGTTCTGTTCTAAAAAAAAACTAAACTCATTACTTCAAACAAATCTTCACTGCTGAAGTCCTTCGAGCAGCCATTCCGGACAAACACCCTGTGTTCCTCAACATGATTCATGCACATTCTCACACCAAGGTTTGTTTTATCACTCATTGCCCCTGAAACCGACATCATCGTCTGTTCCAGACACTGATCTGTGAGTCAGTTTATCGGATCTTCTAAACTATCGTTGACACATAATTGCCCTTGTTTTGGAATTCCTTCTATGTACAAGATCTGTCACTGACCACCTCTTCCTTCCTTGGTTCATCCATTTCTAAAATTTCCAACTACCGCCTTGCTCTTGACCAATCGGGTAACATCCAGTGTTTCAAAAGCTAATATGGAAAAAGCTACAGCGTCCACATGAAGTTGACTGCAGAAACATTGGAAGTTATGTATACCCAGTAAAAGTGTTTTTTACTGCTATAAAAGAAACATATGTACAGCAATTGACAAGCACCGTTTTCTAAGAATTCCATTTTGAATATATTCCCGTTCATGAGCACAATAAGGGCCATGGTTCAAATACTGATCTTAGCATTCATTCATTCGGCTGTGAGGTAATCGCCCAATCAAAATTCAGCCTGCCCATAGTCCACCAAAGCTATGGCCCGGGATTGGCGTGAAATTTACTGTTCAGTCACGGAAAATACAACATCGATATCTTATACTTGCTGTGCCCTCTGGCCCTGTTGGTCTGTTAAACCTGGATAGTCTCGGTTCCTCATAAAGAACTGAAAGTGAATTTCAAACATATTGACAGAGTTGGGTTTAACCCCTTATTGGATTTTGATTTCATGGCTGCGAGTGAGTGTTGTGTCAATATTACCAGGACCCTCATCATGAAGACATTTTCAAGTTATTACCCTTATAAGGTCCTCCCCACCGTTCGGATATCACGGCGAACGAAAGGTTACGAGAGCGGACTACATTATGACGTCATAATGGCTTCACTCCTCCTCCAGCCAGCTGTAATCACGCCCACTTTGTTTATACAACGAGTCCCTTGGAGATGGATCTTTTTTCTGGGATTGATGATGTCGGATTTTGAACCTCTATGCTTGACTAATCACAGTCGAGTGGTCGTGGTGACGGTAAACATTTTCAGTGGGCGGGGCTTAAGGCCATTTTTTTATGTAATTTTTTCCAATGAAAATGCAAACAGACATACTAATGAGTATAATAGAATCCAAGATCTATTTTGGAGACACTTGAATCAACACATTTGTTTAAGTATCTACCATGAACATCACTGATACAACAATCAAAACTTATTCTTATTTACGCTTTTAAAGTTCAAATGCCAATAATTCCCTCACTTTAAAAGGACCTTTAATTAATTATCGTGTGTGTTTACCAAAGCACCAGTTTGTTAAATAGAACGACAGGGATGTTGTTTTAATATTCACGCGGTTTAATTGAGGGGAACTCCTCAAGAGGTTGAGGCGGATCTCATGAGACCGTTGGCTGACACTTTTGTTAGAAGAAGACAATGTGGTTTAACGCATCAGCGATGAAAGGAGTGGGAGGGAATAAAAAAAAAAAAAAGTCTTGTACCTGCGAAAGCCACCTGTCAGCGAGACTCTGCCACTGGACGTGATCATGCGGACAGCTTCGTCAATAACTCTCCCCAGGGCCCGGGCCTCCGCCTTGCTGACAGCCCTGGAGATGTCTCCATAATACAGAAAACCTGCGGGGAGAAGAATGCTCGGGTATTAGTCCCGGATCCAGCCATCAATCATCGCCATTTGCTCCGGGGAAGCGGAGCGTCAGCCTGAATTAAAAGTAAGGTAACGCGCCCCGAATGGGAGGCACGTCCGCCCCGGTGCCGAGTGACGGATGGGTCATTTTGAGTCCTGCTGATTTCTGACTTTTCATTTCTACGGTAAATCATTAATACGAACAGAAGCCGCAGCCGACTGCTCGATACAAGATCTCGCATTGTTTCCGCCCGGGGAATGATGGATGGCGACGGCGCTTGATGAAAACGTCTGTCAGCCGTGATCTATCGTCAAACGGGAGCCGGTGGAGTTTTTATGAATGCGAAATGCTTTATTAAATACATATGTTACATTCTGAAGCGAAAGCAGATGCAGAGACGCGATAGCTCCGAATGAAAAGTCTTTCCCCCCCCCTGTCGACGGTCTGCTGTGGGCTTTCTATCACTGTCAATGGATGACATCGATACGTCTGAACGCGTTGCCGCTCGTGGAGGTGATCGTGGCTACGATATCTCGCTGCGGAACTCATTTCCACACGAAATATCGCTCTTTAGCGCGAGCGAGCTTCTGCAATAGACATCGATCTGATTTTCTGTTTTCAAAGCCGGGCGTCAGCTTTTTCCTCCAGAGGCCGATGTTTTTGACAGATGTTAAATTTTCCAATCTGTCAGATTAAGCCTCTAAACACACCGCTATTGAACGAGCGAGAACGGCTCGCACACATGTGGAAGATGCCCAGAGGTTTAGTGTGTAAAGTATTTAACCAGCAGCCAAAAGAAGATCGAAACTGCCTCAAGGATAAAAACCAGGGCGTTGTCTATGTGTGGTCTGTATGTCTGGTTTTCCTCCCACCATCTACAAACATATACAGATTAATGGATTTAGTTAAGACTGAGCAGCATCTGTGATACATATCTGATTCATATTTTCTTATTCAATGTTATGTGGATTATTTTCACTGTGGATTTGGAGCTTTTTTTTATTTGTGTTTTATGTCTTTCATCTCAAGTATACCGTCATGGCTACATAAAAGATCAAATTAAAAAGGATTATATTTAATCGTTAATCTGACATAGACATCAAATGGAGGACCACAGAATATCATGTCACGGGCCACAGATGGTCTGCGGGCCACAACTAACTAAAGGGTTAGTTCAGGCAAAGTTCAAACTTCACCCAGTTTCTACTCACCCTCAGGTCGAGCGTTGGGATTGTTTTCAGGGTAATCTGTTCCTTTTTTCCGAGTTATAGAAAAAAATGTTTGTTCATTTTAATGTAGCGACTGGAGCTCAGTTTTTGTTGTCTTCATCTTGTCCAAAAACACACTTCAAAACATCCAAATAACTCCATACTGCTCTTCTGTAATGTCCATCTTATTTTGAAGCCTCGACATGAGAAATTGTTTAGAGAAAAATGTTTTAAAGTCTATATTTTAAACTTTTTTTTAATCTCTCACAGTTTAAGTATATATTTTATTGAGTATTGTTTTAAGTATTTAAGCGATCTGCAACACTGGTCTGGAAAAGCGCTCTATAAACATAAATGACTTACTTGCAATGTGTTTGAATGTGGACGTCAGGCAGCAGCTGAGAGCTAAAAACAAGTTAAAAATGTACAGATTTATTCAAGTTTTTTCTGAACAATTCCACTTGCCGAGGCTTCAATACAAGATGGACGTTACATACGAGCAGTATGAAGGTATTTGGATGTTTTTGTGAACATCACTGAATTATCACTTTACGTTCGTAGAACCTTTTATGTAACTAAACCATTTTTAATCATATGCAAAAAAATTGAATGTACAAGTCTATAGTTTAAGCTTCTTTGAAGCAGAAGCCAAAAGACTAACATGCTACACAGACAAGACAGGTAAATATATAAGAGCTCCCAGTGACAGTAAACATATGAACATTACATTTTTGCCTACAACTCTAAAAATAGACAATTAGTCTGAAAATATTCCCAACCCTTAGTCGACATGAAGGCCAGTGGAAAATGAGTCAAATTTGAATTTTGGATTAACTATCACTTTAACTGAAAATATGTCCTACTTTTAGTTCCTGCTCCACAGACACATCCTCAGAATAGATCCCCAGGAATTATTTTCTTTGTCTGCTTACAACTCAAACGCTTTCAAAAGACACTTTCACTCTTATATAATAATAGTGGCCAGATTCTTATTTAAAGTTTGTTAGTTGTTTTTATCCTGAAAAGAAATTGGGTCATGAATTATATTCATGATCCTGCATTTAATTCACTGGAGCTGCGAGTAAAAGTTCTAATGAACACGTTTCCCCTAAAGACTAAAAACAACAAAGTTTGTCTTCGTCTGTTTAGACCTCTGGTGGTCCTTTTTCCATCACGGTCGCGTTTGAACACATTTATTGACTTTTTTATTTATCAAAAACACCCTGCTGCTCTTTCTATTGTCTTTTCGTCGAGCTCCCCACTGGCCTCATCTCACTTGAGAGAAAACACATCACAGCAAGAACCCCGTGTCGAGGGCCTCCTGGGGGACAAAGCCACAAATGACGGATCCCCAGGGGAGGTTTAACAATTAGGGCCTTTGAGGGTTCGGCGGCAGACAGACACGTGCGGCGCTTGATGATGTACCACTTTGTTGCATCCGGTTCAGTTGAACGGTGGGCTCGGCGTGAATGTCGGCGAAGGAGCGAAGCCCTCTGCGGTGCCACTTGTCCGCCGTCTTTGGTCCGACTCCAAACACACTTGTGAACAGCTGCAAGGAAATGAGGTGATAATGAAACAAGCACAGTTTCAATTGAATGACAGCAGCTCTGATTCAGCAGAATTGGAGAGGTTTAGTCTCGTCTTCTAGTCTCTTCTTACCGAGTCCTCGGGTCAGGCGACCATTAAGATGCAGATAAGGTGAGAAATGTAAACTAAATTGAACATGTAAAGAGATAAGAAACCCTAATGTCGGACCCTTTCATCTATAAAGGACACTAAAGTCTGCTTGATTACCCACTTTAGACTTTTTTATTGTCATTGCACAGAAAACACAGGAACTGGCAACGAAATTTCGTTACTTAGGGGTACATGACCACCATGAAGTGATCCGTGTCTGGATTTTGGATTTTGCGGACAAATAAGGCCAAAAATACCGAAAACGGTTGAGCGCCAACTACTCCCTTTTTTTTAGTCCTAATATAGGACCATTAAATATTTTAAACTAAATGACATGGCATTTTTATTTTTCATTTAAAATACTTTGCGGTTTTGTGCCTTTTTTAAATATATAAAAATATACCTGGCTCTTGGAACGTAAAAGGAAAAAAAAAGATATAACCTTTATGTTTCTTCGACATTGCTCCGAAAAACTTTTTAGCAATGGGTTGATGAAGCTTCATGAATCAGTGTCATGTTGTTTAGAGGTCAGTAGGTGGCGCCATCCGTTTAAAAATGATGTGATGTTTCATTAGAACATTTGTTCAAAACAAAGGAAAATAGTGCAGAGACCGCCATCTGGTGGACTCTGAAAATATTGACACTACTTCATGAAGCGTCATCAGAACATCACTTAAAAAAATTAGCTTAGTTTACATCATTTATTTCCCAACATGACTTTTTTCAATCTTTTGGAAAATGAGAATGAATGTGCATTTCGGTGAAACTATTTGTTTTTGTTTTAGGCAGATGGCCCCTCGACCAGGACCAGCGCCCAGACAAGTGGCAGAAAGCCCCTTTCCCCTCGTCTACAAAAAAAACAAACTTGATTTAATTTGGCTTTAGCAAGTTCCAGTTTTTGGGGCATGGTAAAATGTTCCTAGACTAGAGAATGTGGCTTCTCTGCCATCGGTCCCTCTGGGATTAAGAGATGATCTGAAAGATCATGTGGACTCAAAGGAGATTGAAGGTGGAGCAGCCATAGATTAACCAAGACAAATGCCAGTTGGCCTCCAAGGGGATCTTGTCTCTTGAAGTTCCTGCTTCCATGTTTTTTCTTGTTCCAATTCTTGGCAGCGATAACAGAGTGGACTTTGGTCTCAAGCGGTTTGAGGATTTCCAGAGGTCCCCGAATGCCAAGATAAGTCAGGATAGGGAATTCTGCCTCTGCTCCGATGAAAGAGATATTTTTCCTTCCATGACAGATACTTAATTTAAGCAAATGTTTCTCTTTGCCAAAGTTCAACTAACAATGTGACAGACTGAAAGAAATCGGGCATAGATGCGAAAATGAACGCCATGTTTTTTTTTTGTGAAATCGACAAACCAGTAGAGAACAAAAGTTTACATCAGCATTCATCTTTCTCTCTCAATAGAACTTTGCTGTTACACTCCTGCAGCGCCAGCGAGTGATGGTACCGTCAAATTCTGCCCGAAGCACAACGTTAACTTCAGAAGAAAAGGAAGCGATCAGGGAAATGGAAAAACCCTCAGTTTGTGATGGTGATTCTAAAAAAAAAATGTCTTCAGTAAGGAGCAGCTACTTTTCACTGTATCCTGTTTTCTGGAGACAACACACGGAATATTGAGGTTTGTATGAGTGACGGTGTTTGTGAGCCAAACAACAAAAGGGAATGACACTCTTAGATCAGGGAATCTTTGAAGACCAGGCAAGGTAGGTCGAGTTACTTCTCTCTGGGAAACAGTTTGAATCCACTGCTACTGGTTATGATACATTTCAGCGGAAATGGTGATTTAATAGTACTTAAGTTACAAGTTTATTTTCGTGTCTACACAAGAATGATATGTCTCGACTGCAGTAAATACAAAACTTTGCAGCGAGAATTCTGACCCGCTGTTGTAGAAGAACTCACATTTCTCTGATCCTTATAACTCTTCACTGGCTGCCAGTTTCTTTCAGGATCAATTTTAAAATTCTGGTTCTTACTTTCAGATCTATTCATGGTCAGACTCCTCCTTACATCAGTGATCTGATCCAGACTTACACCCCAGCTCGGGCTCTGAGGTCTGTGGATCAGAATCTACTGATGGTTCCTGAACACGCTTCAGGACCAGAGGAAAGAAATCCTTCCAGTCTGTTGCTCCTAAGCTTTGGAACGATCTATCTCTGTGTTTGATGATCTACTGACTTCAAGAAACATCTTAAGATCTTTTGATTTGTGCTTTTCCCTGATTTTCTGGGACTCCTGTTTTTGTCTTATGCATCTTGGCCTTTTATAGTATATATTTTAACTGTGTATTTTTTGATTCTTCAAGCGCTTTGTGACCCAGGTCTAGAAAGGCGCTTTACAAATAACCTTTACTTACTCAACTTGTGATAGGGACAAACACAACAGTTAAGAAGAACAGATTCATGTACTAACCTTTAATGTTTGATACCTCTCGTTTGTGAGGATGCTCTCCACTTTCAATGAGCGACCGTATTGAAGGATCTCCTGGCAAAGACAAGATACCAGTCAGTTATTGGACAAGGCGTTACTTGAATTGAATGCAAGTCATTTAAACTCATTTAAAAATATTTGCACCTCGAGATCATAGACTTCCTTTGTTAGCTCATCAATTAATTGAATCTATCAAGAGGGTTCTTGACTATAGGGAATTTTTTGACACTTCTTTTTTTTCTTGGACGGGCGGCTTGCATGGCAAGATCAGAAGAAGTCTCTGAAGTACGATTGTGGCCTACTTTTTAAAATGTGTGTTGTTGGAACCAGCAAAATGCTTTCTATAGAAATGTACTTGACTAGCAGAAGAAAAAAAAGATTTCAAACAACAGAGAATTTATATATATATATATATATATATATATATATCGGTCAACTTTCTTTTGTTTTCTTCACATTTGTAATGAGCCATTTTGCAGCCTCAAGTTTTCGTTGGTTGGTAACGTTGCTACTAATGTGAATTCATTTAAAAAACTATCATTAATCTCACTTAAACAAGCTCTGCTTGACTTGGAGGTTAGTGTTATTAGATCACCAATTTCACTTAAGAAAATACAAAGTTTTATTCAGATTTTCCTTGCAAATACTGAATATATCGTAAGTAATTTGGTGTTCTACATTAGTATGCAAAATCAAGTCATACATATTGAAATGTTTAAACAGTTAAACAATTCAATATGGAATATTTAAATAGAATATTGCAGTTTAAAAAATAGTATAAATCCGTTAAAAAAACACTGTTTTTCTGATTCAAAAGGGATCAGACAAACACAGACCATTTTTCAACCTACCTTCAGTAAGTTAATTTCAATTGACTCTACATTGCTGGTGAAAATATAAACATTTAAACTGAAATTTGATCAAACAACTTGAAAAAAAAATGGTCTGGATGTTTGACATTAACTTCATAAATGCTGCCTGAATAAAATAAATAAAACAAATGTGTCTAAATTTTGATTATAACTAGATTTTAAATGCAGTAAATGGGAAAAAGCAGTCCAGAGCTTCTTATGCCCAGAAGCTTAGTTTGGTACGAGGCACAGACACACTTGCCTCTCGAGGAAAGACACACACATACACACACAAACACACACACATCCGACGAGTCATCTCCAGCTCACTGATCCCAGTCTTTCATGTCACAAGGTTGAAACCTCGTTGGATGCTCAGTCAGAAGTGAGCAGCTCTGCTGCTGTTGACAAAGCGTCACTCTGATGTTCACAGGCATGTCGGAGACGATTCTTTCCTCAGTTTTATTCTTAGTTTTTTCGCGCCTTTAATGTGCATTTAAAGGCTTTACCACAGACACAGCAGGTGTCACAACTACAGGCTACACTTAGACAAAGTTTTTGTATACAAGTCGACAATAATGTTGTTGCGCTTCCTGTTGTGACGCACTTTTCTAGGTTGTAACTCATGGCAACCGTTACACTTTTACAGACCCTTTTTCTGCTGTGGCTCTTTTGTAATTCATCCAGGTCACAAGACTATCAAAGGTCACATGTTTATGTTTTATTCAAGCAGTTTAATTAATACTAAAATATAAACAAATATCGATTTAGAAACTTAATCAGGAAATTATTTTAACTAGCGTTTGTGGAGCGAATGTGTCGGACTAGTTACCTGCATGACCGCCTGGGTCTGCTCCCCCAGGCAGGGCAGCCCCTCGGTGGCCCCCATGCACCTCAGCGCCTGGGGCAGACTCTTCAAGACGGACGCGGCTCTCCTGAAGGCCAAACAAGCACCTTCCATCTCATTGAATTCGTAGCTCTCAGCCAGCACTTCAAAAGCGTCCTGCAGGGATGAAGGAGCAAGGACGGGTGAAGGTTGAGAGGGAAGTGGGTGGAAGAGGAGACCGAGTCGATCATGATAGAAGCTGTTCTGCAGACATTTTTTTGGATGTTTTCAGACCAAGGACAAGAAAATAAAGTGATTTGTTTGTTAAGTGTTTGCAAGTTCGCCTGAAATTACCCGAATCACAAAAACCCTGAGCGGCACAAACATGGTTTTGAACTGCAGTCACATGAAAGATAGTAAAAATGTAGGAAACTAAGTAAGTAAATGGTTATTTCTTAAGTACTTTAACAATCAAGAACTATACAAAGTTAAAACGATATACCATAAAAGGCCAAGACAACATAAGAAAAACACAGGAGTCCCAGAAAATCAGGAAAAAGCACAAATAAGAATGTCTTAAGATGTTTCTTGAAGGAGTCAGTAGATCATCAAACACAGAGGCAGATCGTTCCAAAGCTTAAGGATTTCTCTCCTCTGGTTCTGAACCGTGTTCAGGAACCATCAGTAGATTCTGATCCACAGACCTCAGAGCCCGAGCTGGGGTGTAAGTCTGGATCAGATCACTGATGGAAGGTCTGACCATGAATAGATCTGAAAGTAAGAACCAGAATTTTAAAATTGTGAAGAGTTTTAAGGATCGGGAATTGTGAGTTCTTCTACTAGAGCGGGTCAGAATTCTCTCTGTTTTGTATTAACTGCAGGCAAGATTCTAATAATGTAGTTTTACTTTAAGAGTTAGTTTACCCAAAATTCACCAATTTTCTACTCACCCTCATGTTGACTAAGGGTTATGACTATTTTTCGGAGTAATCTTTAACTCTTTAGAGTTATAGACACAAATGTTTGCGCCTCGCGGGCGCTTCCAGAACACGTACTTTTGCCATCTACAATATCTGCGATATTCGCAAGGATACTTCTACTACTTGTTTCGCTTGTTACTCTTTAGACTTCTGCTACAGAAAAAGCTTAAAATATAGACTTATATACTTTTTTGTCTTCAATACAAGAGGGACCTTACGGACGAGCAGTAATGAGGTATTTGGATGTTTTTAACTGTCTTTTTGGAAGAAGATAATAACAAAGACAGTTGCTATATTAAAATGAACAAACATTTGTGTCTATAACTCTAAAAAGGAAGTACTAAAAAAAATGATTGAACTATCCCTTTTTAGTTGTTTGTCAACTTTTAATCAAATATTTGCCAGCAACAGGTGTATATATAAGAAAATGTATTCGCCTAAAACAACTACGGTGGCCCAGAAGGGCAAAACAAAATTACAATAACCTGAAAAATGTACAATTTCTTTAATTCGTCTTTAATTTAAATTTGTTCCAAGATTTGTTTCAGAGTATATCAATTTTTTTTTTTTTTTTTTTACTTCTGGGCCACCGTAGAAAACTGTGATTAAGGAACTATTAACAGACAGAAATAGAAGTAATCATTTTGACGCCATTTATTAATTAGACCCCTCATCAACATCCTAATAGGGATGATGCATTCACTGACCATCCAGTGCTCAAACAGATGAGAGATTTGCAGGTGTGGCAATAGTCCTGAATGTACACTATTGTTTCAAGCAGACCTGCCTTTTCACTCCTCCAGGGTGTTGTTGATGGACAAACAAAATTACAAAACTTCAACACAACCCAAATATTTTGGTCTGGATATTGTAATTTGCCCTCCGGAGCCGCCACACATTATCAACAAGTTGTTTTTCTAACAGACTGAGAAATGCACTCCATTGCTGAGGTAATAAATCATAGTTATTTACAAGTAATAAGTCGCTTCTCGTTTCTGCAGCTGGTCTATCAAACATGCACAAATTTAGAAGTAGTTTGCAGATTTGGGATCAGTTATGTGGAAAATTGGAATTCGAAGATCTTGTTCACAGACTGTAGTTGATATTTTTCATTTTATTTCGACTCTTACTTATTATTGATGTGATATTCATTTGAAATATGCAGAGTGAAACGTGTTTTTTTTTTTTTTTTTTAAAGGTTTTTGCAAGGCAGCTTCAGTTTTTATCAACACGATCACATTTGTCACCAAGTATTATCTTCTGATAATTGACTGAATACATTGTATAAATGAACGACAGCACACCAAGGCCAAACCTCTGCCGTGCTTTATAACTCTGACCTTTTCCCAGAGATTTTCGATTTTGGAGTTCTCTGGGCGATGAGAAAATAACTGTGACAGATGCTCGGATTGCTCTCCACCGAGATGGCCCGGCGATTGCACTTCACCAGACAGGAGTGAGGACGCGCACTTCATAAAACAAATTCAGTGTCACACTTATTGCAAACACAATGCTGGCAGGGAAGCGAACATTTGGCAGCAAGTTCTGCTGGAACGCTCTGCGGAAATGGGCCCAAGAACACTGATAAGCCGTTATCCAGTCGCGGGGAAACAAGCTACCGTGGGGGATAAGCTCCGCCAGCGCTAATGAAACAGGTAATATTTATGTTGGCTTTTGAAAACATTCCAGGGGAGACGGCTGAGCGAGCGTCTCCGGTTTTTGGCCCCAGCTGCTGCTGTAAAGAGCAAAAACTACTCTTGCCCACCACATCCTTAAAATGTTCTCAATTAAAAAATGAAGCCGTTGTTAGCTACACAATATCCCTCTCATTATAGAAGGCTCATCGTAGAGCGTGTCCTTCTTGCCAAAAAAAAACCTGGAGGTGCTTGTGTGGGTTATTATGATATTGCCGATGTGTTTTAGTGGGAGTTCTTTTGGACACGCTCTCCAGTATCCAGTCTGTTTTCCAGCCTCCCACATCGAAGGCTTCACTGTAGGTTGTTTCCCCGCGAGCTAAACCGAAGTCACAGTTTCCCTTTTTTCTTTTTCTGTAAAGTGAGTTTCAGAATATGTCCAAAGAATGCATAACTTTTTGCCTTCTGTGAGTGCTGTGTAAGTCGGTACCGCCACTTGCTTTTCCATTGAACCCATTTCTTTGAATGATAATTCAGTTGATGGGAAATATAGAGTACTTTCTTGTCTTGTATATTACACATTGTGAAGGATTTGGTTCAAATTGTTTTTCAGCTGTTGTTTTTAGTACGTTGTCGATCAAAATGTGTCATTTGTTAACTTTTTTGGTGATTACTGCTGACTGGAGGAGTGAAGCCACTATTACTTCATAATGGACTCTGCTCTTGGAACATCTCCTTTGCTGAGATTTCAGACCGGGAAGACTTTATAAAGTAATATATAAAGTTATCAAGTTGTCCTTTAACCAGCTGACAATTTTGTTTTTTTGTTAAAAAAATGGAATTCCTTTGCTAGCCCCCCTCCCCTTAAAAAACATAATTAATTTATATAATAGTGTTTCAAATGGCCAACCGTAAGCTTTATTACTTCCATAATGGTAAGTAATAAAGATTTTACAATGGTGGGGGTCAAAACAGGTGGGTATTTTTTGACCCAAAAAACTAAAGTGAAACAGTCAAAGTTAGCGCTCTGATAGCATTAGCTTTACGGGTGTAAGATTGCCATGTGTTTTTAAAAGGACTCCAGGTAATGTGGTTGAGATATTTTGCCTCTGGCAACCTGGTGCAAGACACAAGAAATGAAATAACCAGTGCCGTGGCAATAATTGCGTAACAATGTGCAGAAAAATATTGTTTATGGAGCTTACCTTTTTTTCCAATTCTTTTTTTTTTTGGTAAAAAAAACAACTTGTCAAAAGAACACTAAAGCTCAGGTTTTTGGCTGCATCACCCAGCACTTTTGCTTGGAGGGTCCTTCTGTGGACTCGTAGCACAAGAGTAAAGTACCCGAGGAAGGTTTTGGTTCACAGGTTTGAGAGTTGGTGTCGAGAGAGTCGGTAGAAAAGTGTTGAAATGATGGTTCAGGATTGCACACCATTGAGATACACATACATTTTACTTGTCCACATTGAATATTTTCTAAATATATTTGTCATGCATGGGAATCTCAAGCTGTGTTCTGGCACAGTTCTGCACCCCCGGTGTGCCCCACGTTCCTTTACCACCACACTAAGATTTGGAGCCTCTGGATTAAGTTCATAATCTTTCCTAAAGAAGTTCCTTCCCTGATGTGAGACAGGAATTCATCAAATCCCCAACATGTCTTCTTGAGCACAAGGATTTCCCGGAAAGACGTTGTAAAGTTGTTCACAATGTCAGAAGTGAGCTACAGAAGAGGAGTGGCGAGCCAACAGCAAGAACGAAAAGCGTGAAGAAATCCTTCCTGAGCATTGATCAGCAGCATATGATGCACCTGAACTTCACTGAGCCAAGTCTGAGATGGAGAGAAGCCAAAACGCTTCTGGCTTTTAGGTAGTTTCAGCGTCGAGACTCGTGAAATAAATCCTTCTGGAGCAACATAATGTTCAGGTTTTTGGCACGGATCTAACTTGTTGGAAAGCAAATGATAAATGTAAATACAAAAAAACTAACAAAAGTTAAAAATATCCATGTTGAATCTCTAGATTCCAGATTTGGTGATTGTTCATATTTGAAAGTGCAAATAAACCAAAAGGACAAGATCAGGTTTAAAGAAAAAGTGTGTTGCTATTTACTATACAAAAATGGTAATAAAAAACGAAAAACAAAATCCAAGAGATGAATTAGGTCACCATTACAAAAAGTTTAGAAAAATTAAGAATAATTGTGGAAATAAACTTCAAATGATCAAAAGCGCAGTTAAAGTATGAGGAATATAATGGAATAATAAACAACTTACAATGATAATTACATTTAATATCATTTGAATAGGCAGAAAATAATCCAAAAGAAAGTGTCTTTATATTTGTGTTTTTGCTTTTTTCTTTTAACCACAAATAAAGAATAAAACAAAGTAAAGAATAAACTACTTTCATCCAATCATGGCAACCAAATAAACTGTAAATGACCAAAACACGTCCTCAGCAACACAGCCAGAAAACACACTTAAACACAGTCCACTGAGTCACACAAGCCTACCGGTGGCGTCTTTGGTTTCAGTCCGTTTACCAAGTGTTTTATTCAGTGGTTTCTTCCTTTGTCTCTTTTCTGCTACTGTTGCTCTGCAGCCACATGAATGGTTTGTTGCTGCGACTGTTGCGGATTGTTTTTATCGTGCTCACCTGTTGTGGCTCTGCAGTCATCAGGTGCAGCAGCCATGACAAGCATTTAAACTATTTAAAATATTTAAAGTAAATAAATGCATACACTAAAAAAATATCCTGGATACACAAAATGATTTAATATATAAAAAATAGTATTAAAAAAAGTTCTTACTAGTTCCCACATAATTGTACTTTTTTTAAATGTATTATTAAATTATCCAGCCTTAACGGCCGCCATCTTAGTGACGTAGATGATGCAAGTGCTGTGTCTTAAATCGCAAACTTCTCTTAATGCACTGGCGGTTAGTATACATCAAGATAGTGTACTTACTAACTAGTACGCAAATTCTCCACAGATAGTATGTCTCAAATCAAACACTGCCGCTACGCACTAACCGGAAATGACGTAACAGCTTCTTCTTCTAAAGTATATACTTAATTGAATATTGTATTGATTGTTTAAGCGCTTTGTGACCCTGGTCTGGAAAAGCGCTATACAAATAAAAATTACTTGCTTACTTACTATGTACTACTGCTTACGTAACTTCTGTTTACAACATCAACGTCACTAAGATGGCGGACGTTTAGGGTAGAAAGTGTCCATCGATCCACACTCAATTTTATGGGCGTTTTAGTGACAATTTAGTGTCCATGGCGCACTACATTTCGCATACTAAGAATTTAGACGCACTTATGCACTAAAAATAGCAAGTATGCGATTTTTAGACACAGCTTACGTCTAGAGCTACAGCGCTAAACAGAAGCTACGTCACTGACGACGCGTCTTCGTAGCAGATACCGGGCGTAAATGTCTTGAGAAAACTCAAATTTTACTACAATTTGAGACAGTACTACATGTTTAAATGTGTCCATTGAACCACAGAAGTTTCCAATTGAGACACAGCTTACGTCTAGAGCTACAACGCTAAACAGAAGCTACGTCACTGATGACGCGTCTTCGTAGCATATACCGGCGTAAATGTCTAGAGAAAACACAAATTTTACTACAAAACAACACAACAACAGTAATAACACAATGAAAAACGACGAAGTGTCGGCGATAAGGTTCCACCGGCTGGTTGCGATCAGCGTTAAAAAGTAGTAGAAGAAGAAGCTGTCGAGTCATTTACCGTAGGTTGTTTGATTCAAGACAGTACTACATGTCGAAATTTGTGCACTGAATCACAGAAGTGGGCGATTTGAGCCACAGCCCAGGACTCCAACTGCGCCAACAACTACAAACAGCAGCAGGACTGAGGGGAAGCGAACTGAGGTCAAACTCTGTGGTGTCGTGCGGCGTCGCTGCTCTCAGGTCAGCGGAACAACCCGGATTCCGGTCCGAGAAGAAGCAGCGACCCGCCTACTGCAGCTGGGGGAGCGAGTCCGACCTTTACCTCCCAGACACGCGGCCGAGCTCGAAGCCCAGCGTGCATCAGATGGAAAGATGGGGGGACGCAACAGAGAGGTGAGGGGGCGCTGCCTCGGAACACATCTGTGATCCCCTGCAGAAGAGCCAGAGCCGTCCACCATGTCTTGCATCATTGTGATGATCTTAGACAAGGATCCGAACAAAAAGACAATCCAGCCGAGTGAGTCTTTTTTTGGGGTCACCGCACTCTTACGAGCGTTTAATTTCCAAGAGCGTGTTCTCTCCGACTGCCGCCCCCCCCCCACACCACCCCCCTGCCATGTTGGGAACATTTGACACAGCGAACATGTGACAGGTAATTATTTCAGCAGTTGTAGGAAATTATAATTTTGGCTCGAACACACACACTCGGCTGGTCTGTCACCTGTCATGTTATTGCCGGGGCGAGCGTGGAGTCGTCGCTGCAGGCTCGCGTCGCCGCATGTCGGGCTAATTAATGAGGAGTTAAGGCGGCTGGTGCCGGGAGACGTTGATATAGAGCCACCATTTACCCCCCACCACCGGATATCAAGGGTGGGCCCGGGAGTCGGCGCTCGCACAGCGGAGGCCCTCGTCGCGAGCGGCCCGGAGTTAGCTGATGAGTTCTCGGATCATCCTGGAGCTTTTTTTTTTTTTTTAACGCGAGGCGCGAAGAAGAGATATGTTTATCCTGGAGGTAAACTCGAATTAAGAGTAAGATAAAGATGAAATAAGGAATTAAAAATTCATATTTTACTGGTAAATACAGACAAGAGGGTAATTCAATGTATTCTATACATTTCACAATCAAAATTGACTTTAATTATTGAATTATAACTTTATAACTCTAATTAAAATTATATTTAAAACTAAATTTTAGAAGAAAGTTATGAAATAATAATAAATACAGGGGAAAAAACCTTATTATTTGGGGTTTTTATTAGCAGGGATCTGGTACAGGGGCAACAGTATGATATATCAAGATACTATATGAACAAGCATATATTGCTAGTATTGTCGAGTACTTCACTCTGGTGTTGCAGTATTTACAGACCACTTGACTCTTAAAGAAGTCGTAACTACTTTAATTTGTTTTAAAACCAAAATATATCCAAACATCCGCTTTGAAAGCTGCTGGTATCCTCTCGTCCTCAGAGACGATCGGGGATTTTGTTGTTTTCTTAAGTTGCGATGGACGCAATGACTGCTGCAACCTAGCGGCCGAAAGTATTATTGCAACACAAATAATACGCCGTTAAAATGTTTATTATGAATCGATTTTATTTCAAAAATGCTCTTTTGAAATATAAAGTATTCAATAGGTTTAATTAAAATAAAACATGATTTTAAACTTTTTTTTTCAAGTGCTGTTGAATAACATTACAGTATTGTGAAAAAAAACTTTTGTGAAATGTAAGTAAAATGTATTCTTAAACCCCAATTATTTTTTATAATGAATGTATATATTGTGTGAAAAAAGTGGGAAAAATCACAAAAATAGAAACAAAAAGGAGGGAGGGTGTTTTTAGATATATATGAATATAAATATTTATTATAATATTATTATCTTAAAAGGATATAGAAGCAGTAATAGTTACATAACAAAACGAAGTAGAAAGTAATCATATGTATTTAAAAAGGCAAATGAACTTCAACATTTTTAAAGTTATTTATAAGAAAATAACTGTTATTTAATTTAAAACTATTTAAAAAATATACTTAGATGCAAATTACTTACTAAAAAATGCCTTAAAAAAGAAACAAGCTTTAACCCCAGTGAGTAAAATACACTTTTAAAGATTAAAAAAACAAAAACATATTTAAATAAAAAAATGCTTGCAATAAATGTCTGTTGGTCCAACAGAAGAAGCTATGGGAGGCAGCGTGACCCTCTGCTGTTCCGCTCGACTCCCTCCGTTGTTGCTTGTTTAAGTTGTAGATGTGATCTCCTCTGGGTGACGGCAGGAATCGATGTCCTACATGTAAGCTTCAGAGCGGCTTGTCTGTGATGTGAGATCTATCAATATGACCCTCGGAGGGAAGCGAATCGTGGAAGTCTCGCTTCCTTCATTAGTCCGGCTCACTGTGCGTGTCTGTGTGCTGCTGGAGACAAGAAACTCGATGCCCAACGTCAATCAAACAAGACACAAATGTCCGTTTTTTTCCGGGTTTATCCGGGAAAAGTTGTGGCGTGAGGCACGGATGAGGGGAAGGGGGGATCGGAGGGAGGGGGATCAATAGTGTGCTGCTGCAGGGGAAAGAAGAGCAGCATGTTGACAGCTTTTGATTGACACCTGGCTGCTGTTGCTGATGACACTTCTCTGCTACTTCCTCCATCACCTCGTACTTCCTCCTGTTCGACAGCTGACTTGTTCACAAGGATTTCTTCGACGCCCTCAGCAGGAAGTTTCCTCTGATTCCATGCGACTTATCTTCAAACGTGCGTCTTCTGAGCTTCTATTTAGCAGCTTCGTATCTGCACTCGTTCATGAAGCAACTCTCCGTCTTCTCCTGCTGCCACCTGATCGCACTTCTGTCCTGTCACATGACCGCATCAAATCTTCAGGAGCTGTGAGTCTGAGATGTTGCCCGAGACGCTTAGATTCCAGTTGCTAGGCGACGGAAACGTGACGCCGCATAGCCAGAGTCGCATAGATCTGAAGCCATTTACCACTGTGTCAGGAAGAATGTTGACATTCAAAAATATATTGTTGCTGTAGAAAAAAAAACATATTCATGTGATGTAATGGATTATTTTAGTTTAAATTTGATGCATGCTGGGTGAGATATTTTGCCTTTGGCAACTTGGATATAAATATGCAGTAAATGGATGTAAAGATGCAGTAAATGGATGTAAAGATGCAGTAAATGGATGTAAAGATGCAGTAAATGGATGTAAAGATGCAGTAAATGGATGTAAAGACAGTAAATGGATGTAAAGACAGTAAATGGATGTAAAGTTGCAGTCAATGGATGTAAAGATGCAGTCAATGGATGTAAAGATGCAGTCAATGGATGTAAAGATGCAGTCAATGGATGTAAAGATGCAGTCAATGGATGTAAAGATGCAATCAATGGATGTAAAGATGCAGTCAATGGATGTAAAGATGCAGTAAATGGATGTAAAGATGCAGTAAATGGATGTAAAGATGCAGTAAATGGATGTAAAGATGCAGTAAATGGATGTAAAGATGCAGTAAATGGATGTAAAGATACAGTAAATGGATGTAAAGATACAGTAAATGGATATAAAGATGCAGTAAATGGATATAAAGATGCAGTAAATGGATATAAAGATGCAGTAAATGGATGTAAATATGCAGTAAATGGATGTAAAGATACAGTAAATGGATGTAAAGATGCAGTCAATGGATGTAAAGATGCAGTCAATGGATGTAAAGATGCAGTCAATGGATGTAAAGATGCAGTCAATGGATGTAAAGATGCAGTCAATGGATGTAAAGATGCAGTCAATGGATGTAAAGATACAGTAAATGGATGTAAAGATGCAGTAAATGGATGTAAAGATGCAGTAAATGGATGTAAAGATTCAGTAAATGGATGTTAAGATTCAGTAAATGGATGTAAAGATGCAGCAAATGGATGTAAAGATGCAGCAAATGGATGTAAAGATGCAGTAAATGGATGTAAAGATGCTGTAAATGGATGTAAAGATGCAGTACATGGATGTAAAGATGCAGTACATGGATGTAAAGATGCAGTAAATGGATGTAAAGATGCAGGAAATGGATGTAAAGATGCAGTAAATGGATGTAAAGATGCCGTAAATGGATGTAAAGATGCCGTAAATGGATGTAAAGATGCCGTAAATGGATGTAAAGATGCCGTAAATGAATGTAAAGATGCATTAAATGGATGTAAAGATGCATTAAATGGATGTAAAGATACAGTAAATGGATGTAAAGATACAGTTAAATGGATGTAAAGACAGTAAATGGATGTAAATATACAGTAAATGGATGTAAAGATGCAGTAAATCGATGTAAATATGCAGTAAATGGATGTAAAGATGCATTAAATGGATGTAAATATGCAGTAAATGGATGTAAAGATGCAGTAAATGGATGTAAAGATGCAGGAATTGGATGTAAAGATGCAGGAATTGGATGTAAAGATGCAGTAAATGGATGTAAATATTCAGTAAATGGATGTAAAGATGCAGTAAATGGATGTAAAGATGCAGGAATTGGATGTAAAGATGCAGTAAATGGATGTAAATATGCAGCAAATGGATGTAAATATTCAGTAAATGGATGTACAGATACAGTAAATGGATGTAAAGATACACTAAATGGATGCAAAGACAGTAAATGGATGTGAAGATGTTGTAAATGGATGTAAAGATACAGTAAATGGATGTAAAGACAGTAAATGGATGTGAAGATGCAGTCAATGGATGAAAAGATGCAGTCAATGGATTTAAAGATACAGTAAATGGATGTAAAGATTCAGTAAATGGATTTAAAGATACAGTAAATGGATGTAAAGATACACTTAATGGATGTAAATATGCAATATATGGATGTAAAGATACACTAAATGGATGTACAGATACACTAAATGGATGCAAGGATACAGTAAATGGATGTAAAATAAATGTAATGTAAAGTTTAAATCCAATCTCCAAACCCTGACCTACAAGAATCCTCCACAAACAAGCAACGGTAAAAATAATTGCTCGACAAATTTGAAGCTGAACAACAACTTTCTACTCCTTATTGTCAAACAGTAACCACATGTTTTTCTCTTCTTTTTTTTTTTTTTACCACAAATGTACGTAATAAACATTTCCATTTGCAGGAAGGTGTGACAGGATAGGATCAGGTCCAGCAGGAATACATCTTAGATGCTGTCAGTTTAATTGAGACGTGGATCCTTGTAAACCTGCAGCTTCGTCTTCTTCGGCAGCTCCTCCGAGGTTTGTCAGAGATATGGAGTCGCTTCCCGACGTCCTCCCCTAATGATCATGTATGAAATGTTAAGTGAGAGACCTTAAAGTGACGCCGGAGATAACCAACAATGTGCGCGGCAGCGTGTTTACTCATTAGAAGTGTTGCTAAATCATTACTATGCCGAGCCAACAGCCCGCGGAACAGATGAGGGATGTTTTTTTTTTCCGACCGCGGATCAATAGCCGACGTCTAATTAGCGCGGCTCGAAAATATCATAGGACGACGTTCCATATCATGTTCTCGCAGACGGCTGTAGTCTGGAGGGATGTCTGACCTCTGGCTGTTTGGTCACGGTGATGTTCTCTGTCGTGAAAATGTTTTTTTTCTGATCAGCTCGATGTGTTCTTCGGGAGGGTAATGACTTAATCATGGGGATGGAGAAGCTACGTGCTAATTAGGGAGTTAATGCCGCGGAAAGACGCCCCGGATGAGACGCCGAAACAGCAGCCCCTCCCAGGTGAGACGCGAAGATACGTTTATCCGGCGCCCTGTTTATTGCGGCGGTCGCTCTTCGCGGATTGGAAAAAGTCGTTACGGGGGCCCCCCCGACGCCTGGCGGGGCCCTCGGCTCGGCTTAATAACTCTTTGGGAAAGTCATCAGCGGGTCTCGGCGCTGCCACGCGAACGCATCATCATTTGTCACGTGCGCCCCAATATGGCGCTCGCAGCATGCTTCCCAGCAGATCGCAAGTGGAGCGATACAAATTAATAGGATGTGAAGATCGCGGCAAATTGTGTTTTTTTGCTAATATTCTCCTGTTTTAATGAGATTTTCCTTCAGGTCACTCCCTGAAAGCCCATTTGACTGTCGCCCAATTTAAACATGATTATTTCATACGTGGGTTTCTTTGCTCGGTGAGGATCGGGGGCCGCTTGGGGTCCCCTGATTTCAACAATAAAAAAACTATCGATTCATCAGAATTTATCTGACTTTTTATGGATTGTATGCCAATGTTTGTTTCTTGCATCCCTTTGCCTTCACAATTAATTCATTTAAAAATATATATTTTTATTTTTTTTTATGATCATTTTTGGTTATCATAAAAACACTTTTCTTAGATCATATTGATAAGACTGTATTGGCAGGAAACTGGTGATACAATATAGAGACAACAATCTGATGTATTGTGATACTGTGGGAACAAGAATATATTTGTAGTAATTTACAGACCACATGTATGAAAGCAAATTTATTCCATCACACTTTGAATATGAACACTGTATTTTTACTCAACTAAAATCAGATTTTGAAATTAAACCTTTACATTAAAAGCTATTTATTTTTATTTTAATGCATAATATTTGAATGTAAAAAAAAAAAAAATAATCAGTGTTAATAACTAAAATGATATCTTTTTTAAAATTAAATGGTCAAGAAATAATTGTGAGAAATTTGACGAGCAATGTTTTGAGTGATATCTATTATTCAATTTTACGAACACAAACAAATATTTGGTTGTTTTTAGTTTCAATGGCTCACACCTACTTCCTGTGACCTTTGCCAGACTGCGTATCGTAACGTCAGGTATCAGTTGATTCTTCTTGGTTGCCCCAATGTTAACACTACATTTTTTAACATTAAATGTATATGTATTTAATTGTTTACACTGAAAATTTTGACATAGATTATGTAGATTATGTATTCATGTAATGGAACAGAATGTTGGAATTTTTTTGTTGTTTTTTTCAATTTCAGAGTCATTTTTGATGCTGTAAAAATTCACTGTTAGTGATTAATATTCAAGATCCAATTAAAAACACATTAACTGACACTTGACAAAGTTCTCACCGCTTTGTTTTAAAACTGATTCATGTGCAAACATCAGCCTAAAAAAACTGCTGGAGTATAATGTATCCTCTCGTCCTAAGTAATCTCCCGGATCTTGCAGGATTTCTTTATTCCTTTAACTTTAATTGCAACACAAAAATGAACAAACACCTTGACTATTATTTGAAGCTAAAAAAATCGAGTTAATTAAAGACTGGCAGATTTAGTTATTAATTTAGTTTCTTTAAAAAGTTTACTCAAAAGTGGACGTGGTCCCATTCGATTGCCAAAAAAAAGTTGCGGCAAATGAAGAATTCCAAACACTGACAACTGAAGATCTGTTTTTGTCGTTGGCTGCCCTCCAAACATTCCTCACATTGTGCTCGCTTTCCCCGTTTGGACAAATTTGAATATCGTGTTTATTATAATTCAGCCATCGATGACTAAACCGCTCGTCGGGATTGTGTTTGGAATTGCATCCTAATTTAATCACTGCTTCCCAGGATTAGCGAGGAGGTTCATTATTTGTTTGACTGATACATGGTCGCCCTGCGGGGATCTATTGTTCCTGCTTCCTCGCTCGTCTAATAACACAAGTTCCCCCTTTTTCCTCGCGAACGCCGCCGTCATCCAAAGCAATCAGCGGCAACAGCACTTGAGGGAATCTATTATTCTCCCTCAACGCCCCAACAGATGGCGGAGGGACAGATTTGTGGCAGCTCGAGGGGAGTGTCACGTCTGTCCGTCGTCCATCTTGGTGTGGCGAGCGGGCGCCTCGGGGCGTGTCCGTTGCCAGCTCGCGTGCCAGGGTTCGTGGGCACGTCAGCTGTTGAGGCTGCGACGCGACGCAGCTGCAGATGCCGCTCGTTTGCAGGTTAATGTAGTTTGTGGCGAGCGGTGTTGGACGGCTGACCAGCCGTCTAATTAGAGCGGAACAGATTTTTACATCACAAACAGGAGCGCCTCCGGGGACGGCAGCCATCGAGAAGTCAGGCTTTCTAGACGTGGTGGACACTGAAATCTGTTGATTTGAGATACTTTCATGTGAGGGGAAAAAAAAAGAGCCACTTTAACTTTCTATTAGACACAGACCAAGACGTCCAAGGGGATCAAAGTGCTTTGATAACATAACGTGGTTGAAAATAAGAGCTGGACTTCAAAACAACTCTTTCTTATTAATTTATCCATCTCCCCCTAGTTAATGGTTCTTGGGGGCATCAGCTGGAGGAAAGAAGCCCAGATGGCCCTTGACTTAGAAGCCTCTTCCAACTCCTCTGGGGCTATTCTGAGGCCAACCAAGAAGTATGGTTTCTCCAGTATGTCCCGGGTCTGCCAATGGAACTCCTATCGGTCGGATTTACCCAGGGTACCTCACCAGGTAGTAGTAAAGCAGTCATAATGTTGGACATAGCTTAGACTAGAGACATTGCTTTGTTGGGTAGCCATCCATTAAATGTGTACAACACTGCCAATGTGTCTGCCAGGGGTCAATGCCAGTGTCAATGGCGGCATTGGGATTAACAGATGTGTCTTTGGGGATTTCCAACACTCCCTTTGAGAGGAGTCTAAGATGTAAGACGTTGTTGTAAACTGACTACGGTTTAAATAAATCCTTCTTTATGGTTGCAAAACATAGTTTTCTAGCGTAGCTTGAAAGTTGCCACCATTTTGACCGGAATCCACTGCCAAACAGGGGGGCTGATTTGAGCTGGTGCAACAACCCAGTGGTCATCGCCATCAAGGAAGATCTGATCGGCTTGTGGCTGTGGGCCTTCAGTGATTGGCTTACCATATCAATCAACGTTTTGTTGGATGGCAAGTCACAAAATTCCTCAAACTTTTATCACAATTTATTCAACCTAGCTTTGGTTTAGATCTACCTACTGATAACAACAATAATACAACAAATAAAGGAACACACTGTCAACCAAACAATAATTAACAGAGCAACAAGTAAGCAAACATAAATTGTACCAGAGTATTGAATATAAAAGGGCATTATGGTGAAAACCCAACTCTTCTGAAACACATGTTCTTCCTCTCCAAGATGCAGTAAGTCCCTCATCCTAAATAAAGTCAATAAAGTTCTCCCCCGTCTAAAATCTGGTCGAACGAGAGGTTAGAAATGAGAGTCCATTTTGATGTAATAATGGCTTCAATTGCTCCTCACGCCAGCTGTAATCATGCCCGCTTTGTTTATA
This sequence comes from Callionymus lyra, assembly GCF_982586985.1. Classification (NCBI taxonomy): domain Eukaryota; kingdom Metazoa; phylum Chordata; class Actinopteri; order Syngnathiformes; family Callionymidae; genus Callionymus; species Callionymus lyra. Next base: position 10,332,382 of record NC_141828.1, read on the forward strand.
CAACAAGTCCCTTGGAGGTGGAGACTTCCAGCATTGATGACGCGTGGTGACAAACCACTATTATTGACCAATCACACCGGAGTGGGTGTGGTTATGGTAAACATGATTTTATCTCCAGCAAAAAATAAAAGGGATTTCAGATCATTTCGTGACATAAGTATTACAATGTCAAGAGAGTTTTGTACAATCATACACAAATTGTGAGGAGAAATAAGTAACAAATACAGCATAACTTATGAGCAAAAAAGATAACTTTTTACATTTTATCCCCTTTTGGTTTAAATCAAGTAAACAGACTAAATAATCCTGCAAGATGATGGCAAAGTAAATAAAACTCTTTTTTAAATCTGTTTTAATTACATTTCTATGCAACAAGGTCTCAGCTCACCGTGAAGATTTCGTTGAGATTTTCCAGGCTGGTCCGTCTCTGACAGGCGTATTCAGAAACAGTGACCTCCTGAGTGAACTTGGTTGCCTCCATGGTCGTCCCCGAAGGCTCCTGTAAACACAAACATCCATTAGCGATCGTCAACACACTCGTGCGGTAAGGTATGATGCAGAACTCTGGCAACTTGTTGACTAGCGGGGGTGAAACGTACAAACGTGTGCCTGAACAGCAGATTGTCAAGAGTTCAAATTGAATTATATCCAAATGCTGCCATTTGCCTTGGAGAAGTGACCATGAGTCTGCGGAGCAACGGGCTAATGGCACTCGTCTCACAGTCTGCCGCATGAAATCCATTACGGCGCTGAAACCTATGGCATCACAAATCTGCCCGCCATCATCCAATTTGCTTCCTCTAAATTGCCTTTTCATTCGGCAAAGAAACGGCTTCCAATTTGTGACATACGTGTCAAAAGGATTACCAGATTTATAATAACATTCTTGCTGACAATTAGGTATCACAAAAGGGAACATTGTGTCCATAAAATTAGTTGTGGATTGGATGTGTTACAGGAGCGGCAGGATGAGGAGATGGAAACTGCGCCGCGCTGATGGAGACGGATGCTGCACACGTTTCTTTTTTTTTTTTCCATGAAAAAGGTAATGAAAAGACGGAGTGGCTGCGACGCTTCTGGGCTGAGATTTCCGAAATATAAATTCATCATTTTTCTGTGACCAGAAGCTCATCCTGTTCTTGGAGTGTAAAAAACTTTGTTGCTTGGCTCAGTCCTTGAATAAAACCCGCTTTTCCACACTGTACTGCTCTTAAATACATAACATAAGAGAGGTTTTCTGTCGCTTTTTCTGCCAACTCTGCATTTTTAATTTACCTCATTCAACTGTGCATCAGTGAAGATGAATGTACTTCGATCAGCATCCTGTAGTGGTGTTTTCATTTGAACCACCTGTGTTTGAAGTGCAGCTTGTTAAAGGTCTGTTTTATTTTATTTTATTTTGTTCACTTTCTCCATCAAAGCACTTGGTATGTAAGGTAGGTAGGTGTATAGGTGTGTAGGTAGGTAGTTAGGTGTGTAGGTAGGTGTATAGGTGTGTAGGTGTGTAGGTAGGTAGTTAGGTGTATAGGTGTGTAGTTAGGTGTGTAGGTAGGTGTGTAGGTAGGTAGGTAGTTAGGTGTGTAGGTAGGTAGGTAGTTAGGTAGGAAGTTAGGTGTATAGGTAGGTAGGTAGTTAGGTGTATAGGTAGGTAGGTGTGTAGGTAGTTAGGTGTATAGGTAGGTAGGTAGTTAGGTGTGTAGGTAGGTAGGTAGTTAGGTGTGTAGGTAGTTAGGTGTATAGGTAGGTAGGTAGTTAGGTGTAGGTAGGTGTGTAGGTAGGTGTGTAGGTAGTTAGGTGTATAGGTAGGTAGGTAGTTAGGTGTGTAGGTAGTTAGGTGTATAGGTAGGTAGGTAGTTAGTTAGGTGTATAGGTAGGTAGGTAGTTAGTTAGGTGTATAGGTAGGTAGTTAGTTAGGTGTATAGGTAGGTAGGTAGTTAGGTGTAGGTAGGTGTGTAGGTAGGTGTGTAGGTAGGTGTGTAGGTAGGTAGGTAGGTAGGTAGGTAGGTGTGTAGGTAGGTGTGTAGGTAGGTGTGTAGGTAGGTGTGTAGGTAGGTAGGTAGGTAGGTAGGTAGGTAGGTAGGTGATGGTTACTTTTGGTGAAGTGGTATAGATTTTGGTGTATTTGGGAGGATCTATCCATATATCTATCTATCTGTCTTTTTCCTTAAATGATCCCAGAAATAACTCAAACACTTAATTATTATGGAAATGCAATATATCCATGAATAGGAAGTCAACCACTCACCTCAACACAGATTTCTGGATCTACATATGAACCTTCTGTTGTTCTCAAAGTCTGTGAAGCATCATAAAAGCCTTTGGAAATCCTTTCAATATAGAGTAAAGCGGATCGTTCAGGTGAGTCGGTGGAAAGCAAAGTACCGCCTGTACAAGCATAAAACCTTCAAAAACATATTACGAGAGGCTTTATACCGTTGCTAAGAAGACGTTTATCTGGGAGATGGAAAGTTGTACCCCTTTGTGCGATACAAACCAAAATAAAGTAAAAAATATGTGATAGTGAACCATAACCATGCACTTCAGCAACGAGTGGAACCCGAGGAGTGAGAGAGACAAACTGTGTAAAAGTATAAATGCTTGTTTTCAGCACGGAATATTCACACTCTAGTCACGAACCACGGTACATGGCTGTGCCTGAGTTTGAGTCTGAAAAACGTTTATGATACCGAGTTCAACCTCCGTGCCTAAAGACTTTTCTCTTCCTCCAAAGTCGTACGAGAAGCATTAGATGTCGCCGAAGTAATGCACTTCATTTCACCGCCAACCATCTGCTGGGATGATGAGTTGCAGTCGTCACCCGCCTCTGCTCAAGGTCTGCCGCTGCCTCCATGTTAATCTCTGTCACTTGCAGGGAATGCGAGCTGAGCTCAGGTGAGCAGATGAAATCGCGTACGGACCGTAAACAGGGCAAAAGGTTATCAATGAGTCTAATACTCTTAAGGCGCCTACACCTTCCTCCACGCAGGCACAGGCTGTGAACAACGCCAGTGTTTGCGCGTTCCTTCCCTTTTTACAAACTTTTCTAAAAGCGGAACGCTGGAAGAAAAATAACATTTGAAGGTGTTTGATGTTTAAAATTCACCCCAGACTTTCTCTGGAATATTTATGACTGTATTACTCGTCGCCTTTCCAGACTATCAAGAGAAGCCGCAGGCAAATGTGCCCAGGGAATTTATTTTATCTCCACGTTGGAGCTTCTGAAATGGGTTCTCTTCTCAAAGAACAATAAACCGGTTGAGGCCACCATGGTTTGCTTAACAAGAGAAAGTCTGTAATCCGATAATGTTTTCGGATTATCCGTCCGTTTACCCAGAAAGGTTTGAAAAGAGGTCGGTACAGGACGTGTCCAGCTTGTAAAAAGTTTTTTTTTTCTTGGATTTCATTTTTTAGAACATTAATAGAGATAAAACTTTTAACTCTTGTTGTTGTTTTTTAATGTGGCTCCAGCTCTAGGAAGAACACAGAGACATTGCATCATTTATTTCTGTTCTGGTGTCACTTGGCTACTTCTTTTCCAGGCATCCATCATCTACTCCCTATTTGGGTGACACTGTGACACTCGTCAGAACGCGATCCGGGAACGCATGCGCAGTGACATATTTTGATCCTCCATGTTTTTACGGCAACTAGCTTCGAAAAAAAGTAGAGCGTGCATGTGCGTTGCATTCAAAATGCAAAACTTTATGTAGTCGGTGAAATAGCGTCTCTTCAAGTCTCAAAGCATCAATTGTATAAAAGATAAGAGGAAAAATAATGAGTATATAAAATGTTCACAGACTCCATTATTTGTTTTCCTATTTATCTTTCTTTAAAGTCAATGTTTTTAAACTCAATGAGTGAATACATTCTGAGCTGTATAAATAAAATTGTGTTATTTTACATTGACTCTAAACATCAGGATGTTTTCTACAAGTGTCAGTCGAAACACGATACAATTATTTAGTCTGTGATATTCTGGGAGCTTCCAAAATGAACCACCGTTTTGCAGGACAAACTTTTTTTTTCTACAATCATCGACACAAATAAACAACTGCGAAGATCACGTCATGTTTTCCTCTAAACATAAATGGATAAATGGAAATGCTGGCCAACAAAAACGTTCCCTGGAACGTCTTAATAGTTAACTTGATTTTAACCAGTAGAGGACTTATCGTTCATAAAATCGATGCTTTGCGTTCTAAGAGACGCTATGTCACCAACTTAATAAATAAAGTTGTGTATTTTGAATGCAACGCGCATGCACAAATGGATCGCTGATTCCCCAGATCGTGTTCTACGCTATATTTTTGTCCAAGTCTAGTTGCTGTAAAAACATGGAGAATCAAAATATGTCACTGCTCATGCATTCCTGGATCGCACAAATTTCCCCGATCATGTACTGACAACACAAAAATGTTCTTGGATTACTTGTATCTGGGTGAAACAGTTATATTCGAAAATATCAACTTTTCTATAATGCTTGGCCTCAGGTGGTTTTTTTTTCAGATTATTTCACCTGTCTTTCAAAATATATCACAGTATTATTATACTTTATTAAGAAAGATTAGCTCAAAATGCTTCCACACAGGACAACATTTTATCCTAAAATCCTTTAAAAAAGTAAAAATACGCTAAATCCAAAAGATGTGAGGGAAGATCCATAGCGTTTCGATGGAAGCAATATTTCCAATTTCGAGGGAAACCACGAGCACATCCTTAACCGGTCCCGTGGTAGTCAGAATCGTGAGGCCATAAACGTCACCACAGACGTCAACAACACACACTTCGATACACGCTTCTCAAAAATCATTCTCGATTACTCACGATCAGACAAATTTTATTATTATTATTTACATTCAACTACATTGTGTTCGGGCGACACGCAGTTACTTCCTCTACGAGCGTCATATTGGTTGCTTCCTATCCATGGAACACTTGGCTACTATATGCTGGGGTGCAAGTCTGGATCAGATCACTGATGGAAGGTCTGACCATGGATAGATCTGAAAGTAAGAACCACAATTTTCGAAATTGATCCTGAAAGAAACTGGCAGCCAATGTAGAGTTTTAAGGATCGGGGAAATGTGAGTTCTTCTACTAGAGCGGGTCAGAATTCTCACAGCAGAGTGGGCGTGGTTATCGTAAAAAGCTCCTTCTTGTTTAGACATGAAATAGTCCAAATGAGAAGAACACATTAATTATCACATCTATTGCCCCGATACGTAAAGATTCCAACAAAAATGTGTTTCTACCAAAAATATAGAAGGAATATTTCTTAAAATCCAAAAGAACAAAAGCCACCAGGAAGAAGGTGGTGCGACAGCAGTGTTCTCTTTCTTAAGAGCCTGATGGCTAATGTGTTTTCCTGTGACCCTGCTTCAGCGTCGGGGATTATCGTACAATATTGCTGTTGTAATAACGGCAGAATGTCTTCACAAGGTCTCGCTCTCCGTGGGCTAACGCCGTACATTTGCAACGAGCACAATCATGTTGTCCTGCAGGAATGGCTTCATAATATGTATGCATGAGAAATTATTCCATTAACTTTATATCTCCGCAATTTGTCTCGCTCCGGATGTCGCTGGGTTTCCTTTTTCGTGAATAAACGCTCGCCGTGAGATACCGCGGTAAAACCCGCGAGTGTCCTCAAGCGTTTAGCTTATTGCGGGGCCTGATGGTTCTGTCTAATTTATGATGCGCACCAACCTGGATGAGGTGTCTGGTCTCCACGGCAACCGGACTCCCGGCTCTCATGCTGTCGGTGAACCAGGTGATGTGCAGCACTTGAGCCGCGGACGGACTCCTGAGGTCGCGACCCTTCAGCCAGGACCGCAGGGACGACGCCTCCGTCTCCTCGGACACCACGTGGGTGACATCGTCGCTGCAAGGCATGATGGGAAAAAATAAGCCAAGTATTTCTTTTTTTACTCCTCGAACTTTCACCTTAAGGATGAAGCAGATTTATAAACTGGCGACCAATCACAGCAGAGTGGGCGTGGTTATGGTAAACAAGATTCAATCTCCAGAAAAACAGTGGGCGGGGCTTAAGCACATTTTCTAATGTAAATTTTTCAATGAAGAGAGAGTTTTGTACAAACAGACACTTGATGATGAGTACAATAGAGTCCAACATCTATTTAAGACTCACTTAAATCAACATTTTAGTTGACTTTGAATTAAGTGATTAAATGTGACTTCTTGAAAGAAGAAAAAAAACCTTGTACAGACAAGATAAAACGTATACACAATAAAAGCATAATGATCAAAAAAGACATTTGAAGAATTGAAAAAATATATTTACTACTATTATTTTTTTTTAAATATGCAATAATAAAGCTAATAATAATGATGATAAGTAAATAAAGTAAAAAAAACAACAGTAATAACAAAATAAAACACAATTTAATAACGTGTTTTGATTGGCAAAAAGTTCTGTCAAGTGTCTGCGATAGAGTTCCAAAGTCCGGTTGCAATCCACGTTAAAAAGTAGCAGAAGAAGAAGAATGTCGAGTCATTTCCGTTAAGTGCACTGTCTTAAAGCATACTGAAAAGCAGTGCACTTGTACAGACGAGATAAAACATATACACAATAAAAGCATTATGATCATAAAAGACATTTGAAGAATTTAAAAAATAATATTTACTACTATTATTATTATTTTTAAATGCAATAATAAAGATAATAATAATGATAAGTAAAAAAAAAATTGACCAGAAAAAAAGCAGTGAAATAATTTGTTTTAAAATACAAATAAAGGAAAAAGAAAAGTAAAATGTAAATATGTGTTCAAATTTCTGTAAAATATAATGAATCAGTTGGGAATACAATTCAGAAGATACTTAACAAAAAATAGAGTAAAAAGATTTAAACAGAATATTTTCTTAATAACCTTTAGGCTTATTTTTACCTAACAGACATAAATTCCACACGTGAAGCTCATCCTAAAAAAATGTCATATTGGTACAAAATTAAATAAAATAGTAAAAGAAACAGCAGAAAACTGAGTCACTAATTATACATACATTTCTTCCTATTTTAATATTAATATAAACAATAGAATGTACACATACATTGTACTTATATGGCATCACAATGTTGTATCGACGTTATACGTTTTTTCTTTCATTAAATCTAAGCATGAAACATGTTTCAATCCTTTGTATCGATTTATGAATCCATGTCCATGTTCACATCAACAGTAGACGACTGTCACAGTCGTGTTATTCCATTATGGATAGACACTGAAGTAGGTCACGTGACAGTTCCCTGAGTGACGCCAAATAAATTAGTGAAGGCTGTCAGAGTATCTTCCATTTAGAGCACATTAATATTCATCTCTGTCAAATGTTGATGAACAAGGAGGCATTTTTAGGCTTTTAGGATCGGAATAAATCTGTCTGACGTAATGATAAATTCATGTCGCAGGTTTCGGCGGAGACTACCGGACGTTCTTTAAGGGTCGTGGCTTCTGAGTACTAAGCCGGACTTCCCGGTCGTCCCTCTTTCAGGAATGAAAACTCGGAATAGGAGACGTTGTCCCTCCATCTCTCGCGGCAATAAGAAATGTATGAGACAAACCAGCAGGAATATGGTTTCCTGAGAGACTTACAAAATGTTTTTTATCATTAAAATTCACAAGCCCTCGGGCGAAGTTTTCACTCCAGGTTTGTTCAACAGAATCTTCCGACAACCGACGTATCCCCCGGGACACGTGTTGAAGTATTGAACAACTGCTAATGACATAGACTCGCCATTCTTGTGAGTGTGATAACCTGTGACATCACACACTTACTTCAACACAAGGCTACGATCCATGGCACCAAAGCTAGAGCCTCTAAAGATGGTGTTGAAACTGACAGAATCACAGATTAAACCCTTTTGTTTTCATCACTTATTGTGGAAAAACTGTTGGAAAGCGAAGAGAAAAAGAGGTTTAAGGACAAAGACAAGTCTCTAGTAGAACACTGCAAAAAAAACGACCAAAAACTGTTTCCTTCAACTGAGATAAAATCTCTAAATTTAGGAAAATTGTGTCACAACACGATCTGAAGCTTGTAATCCATTGGACTATTGTAACAGTTTGTTTTCATGTCTAAACAAGAAGGATCTGTCTCGCCTGCAGTTAATACAAAACTCTGCAGCGAGAATTCTGAGCCGCTCTAGTAGAAGAACTCACATTTCCCTGATCCTTAAAAACAATTAACTGGCTTCCAGTTTCTTTCAGGATCAACTTTAAAATTCTGGTTCTTACTTTCAGATCTATTCATGGTCAGACTCCTCCTTACATCAGTTATCTGATCCAGCCTTACACCCCAGCTCGGGCTCTGAGGTCTGTGGATCAGAATCTACTGATGGTTCCTGAACACAGTTCAGGACCAGAGGAGAGAAATCCTTCCAGACTGTTGCTCCTAAGCTTTGGAACGATCTTCCTCTCCCTCATCCAACATCTTAAGTCATTCTTATTTTTGCAGGCTTTTTCTGGGACTTTAACCATTTAAGTTCAGTTTATGTTATTAAGTGATATATTTAGTGTTGCTGCTGGGACATGAATCCTCAGTGAAGAGGCAAAGGGGGTCAAGACAGTACTTTGCCTCGCCAGACGGGGGAGCAAGTCGAGTGCACTTTATTTTTGTCTTTTGCTTCCTGCAACTGCCAAAGTGAAAGAGGATTAAACATCTAAGCTTACAATTCTTATCAAAACTGTACTTCAAGCCAAGAGGGGAAGAATGTTTGCTTCAAACTACAGAAGACTCGCTCTGTTTAAATCCATAATTGATCAAAGTATTAGACAACAGATGGACGGTGCTTATTCTGGTTGGCTAGTTTTTTATCTGGGCGTTTTACTGCCACGTTACTAATACCACCTTACTCACTATAGTAAAAAATATTCTTTGTGCCAGTACATTTATCTTTATATACCAATGAAGGAGTGTGTTCACATGTGCGAAAATGTAGTGCGCTTTGTGCATTTAACTGGAGCACTCAAACGGCCATTAAATTGAGTGTAGATCGATGGACACTTTTCACCCACAATGGCAAGAAACGTCACTGACATCACTTCTAAAAAACTTATTTCACCACGAAAAAAACAACAGTAATAACACAATAAAACTAAATTTTATAACGTGTTTCGGTTGGCAAAAAGTGCTGTCATTTCCGTTAAGTGCACTGTCTTAAAGCGTACTGTAAAGCAGTGCACTTAGTGAGATTCATCAGTGTGAAGAGTTCTACAAACCTAGGAAATCATCAATGTTCATGAAGAATGTATAAAGTGAAGATAAAGAAAGAAAAAAAGCGCCCCAGCGCCCTCTATGGACCAGACGCCACTGTGTGTGGCCTATAAACTATGTAAAAAAAAAAAAAAGGGAATATCCTTTTGTTTTACTCAAATAGAAAACAACAAGCAAAACTTTTACCCTTTTTTTACAACTTTTTTCTTTCACTTAACCCTTGTGTTATCTCTGGGTCAAGGTGACCCAGACCCTGAAAACTAATGTGATTGTGGTATCCCTTATGCTATCTCTCGGTCAAGGTGACCCGGATCCCCGACAACAAATATGTTTGAGGTATCCCTTATGTTATCTCTGGGTCAAGGTGATCGGAGGCTTGAAAAAAAATGTGTTTGAGGTATCCCTTGTGTTATCTCTGGGTCAAGGTGACCTGGATCCCTGACAACGAATGTGATTGTGGTATCCCTTGTTATTTTTGGGTCAAGGTGACCCGGATCCCCGACAACAAATGTGTTTGAGGTATCTTTTGTGTATCTCTGGGTCAAGGTGACCCCGAAAAAAAATGTGTTTGAGGTATCCCTTGTGTTATCTCTGGGTCAAGGGTTAACATAACTGACTCCATCCTTCATGTCATGTGGTATAATGAGGCTTCTATTATTTGACCAACATTTTTTGTTTTTTTAAGTAACAAACTGCAAATGTATTATTATCAAGAATATTGGATGAACCACTTGGACTCTTCGGTAACCAACATGTCTGCCTACCATTGTTAATGTGGCTCATCAATCTGCCCAAACAAACCTGTCATTGTTTGGATGAATTGTGCGTCTCACACTCCAAACCTGGAGCCTGTGTGTGTGTGTGTGTGTGTGTGTGTGTGTGTGTGTGTGTGTGTGTGTGTGTGTGTGTGTGTGTGTGTGTGTGTGTGTAACATTCATTATCCACACTGGGATGCGCACGGTTCCATGTGGCCATATGCTGGAGGCGCCGTGAGCCCGTCAGGTGTGCGGGACCAAACATGTGCTGCCGCTGCTGTTGTTATCAAAGTGCAGCTGATATCAGTTTGGTCGCAGTATCGCTGTCAGTTCCAGGAAGCCACGCTCCACTTCCTGTTGTTGCCGCTCTCTCAAACTATTGTATCTATCCGAGTGTAACCGAAGTCTCGCTCAAGCTGTGTTTCTGGGAATGTTGCCACGCCGGCCACACTGACACACACTCCCCCGGGGTGAACCCGTTTACCTCACTGACGGGGACCTGGTCCTTGGGGGGCGACACTGTTTTCTATTGAGGTTTTTTAATGGAAGCCTCAAAACGTGATCGGCCTTAAAGGACCGCGAGTGGATGTCAAGCCGAGGACGTCCACCGCTCTCACGGAGTCAGCTCCGGGATTTAAAGATACTTTCAAGTACAGCACATGAAGGCGAAGCTGCTCCCATAATTAGCACACAATGGATGATTCACGGCGGCGAGGGACGCTCGCGCCAACAAAAAAAAAAAAAAAAACGTTTCCTCAAGTTTGACAATTAAAAAAGTTTGACGCAACAAACCGAGTCGTGGAATCAAACACAGAGTTGACGGGCGTTGACGTATCGGGGGGCCCGACGAACTCTCGTCTCGCTAATCAGCCCGTTGACCGTCAAAACCTCCTTCAACATCTGCCGTCAAATAAACACGCCGGGGTCAGAGGTCGATATTGAGCCACTTAACCGGCGCTGCCAATTATTGTGAGGTTATTCAAAGTGACTTTGGGTAAACCTCTGGAGGCGCAAGAAACAAAAGTGCTCGGAGAAAACAGATCTTTCCTCAAGGGAGGCTCAAGTTTTCTTTTATTAAAAAGCATGTTTTTGCATGAGGAGCTCGTAAAGTCCTCTAACAATATAAAAATGTTTGATTAAAATTTGATTTTGATTCTATTTTTCATTATTATTATAATAACTTCCCCTTCTTATTCTGTGTTTTATGATTATTTATGAGAAAACTGATCATTGTTTTTTTGGGGGGAAAGAGCTTTTAATGATACATTTTTAAGCCTTGTGTTATCTCTAAAATTGACAAAACAAATGTGTTTGAGGTATACCTTGTGTTTTTGGGTCCCCGGTTCACCTTGACCCCGAGTTGACACAATGGTTAAACATAATTCAATCAATCAATAAAACAATATATAAGTTACAAGTCGTTTTTATAATTTCGTTGGATTTTTTTTTTTTTCTTGACGTTTTCTTCTTGAATTCTAACATAAATGAGAATGAAAAATGTATTTCTGTGTGTGAAACAGGTCAGTACATCTTTCATATTATTCATTTATAAGTATATATTTGTTGAGAATCAATTGTACTTGTAATTCATTCATTATTTTTATTTAATTATGACTATTATTATTATTATTATTATTATTAGGTTGGGTTTTTTAGGTTTGAATATATTAAAGTTAATTAACATTTTTTTTTCTCAATAATATTCATGTTCAACAAATTCTTATATGAATCCAATATTTGAATGCTTTTGTGTGTTAAAGTATGTAATATAAATAAAGTGGGAAAAGTGTGAATTCACCTTAAGAAAATATGGACAAAACAAAGTAAAATAGTGCAGAGACCGCCATCTAGTGGATTCTGAAAATAATGACACTGCTTCATGAAGCTTCGTCAGCCCATCACTAATTTTATTTTGTTAATCACATTTATTCAGAAACAAAGAGTAACAAAAACATTTCTCGAATGACGAGAAATACTTTTATTGAAACTTTTAAACCGAAATTCCTTAAAAAGCAGGATTATTTTTCCCCTCAATCTGGTGGAGGGGACATTAAACATTGCAATAATTTAAATTTGGTAATTATATTTTACATATATAAACTATTTTTAAAAACAAATCATCGTAAATAAGTAACATTTTAATATGCGTATATTTATTTTAATAAAAAATCGTGGGATAAAAAGCAAAAAAAGATGTGATAATTTCCATTTTAAATTGCTTTTTTTGTTCATTTCTTCCCTCAAATAAGTGAAAAAAACAAGTGTAAAAAATCAAGAAGTTTAAGCACTGACTGATTCTTTAAACCCCTCTAAATGAGTTTGTTGGAGCATGTAATGATCCTTTCATGGCTCCTCTAAAAGACGAAGCCAAAGTACTCAACCAGGCTTTTAATTGCAGTTGTGACCTTGTGCGGTGGGAGATGTGTGTGTTGCTGGCACACATACTACACTCTCACCTGAGATGCTCGTCCACGATGAAGCCCTTGGACCGGGCCAGCTGGGTCAGAAAGCGCCTCCTGCTGAGTCCCATCTTCCTCTCCACCAGGTACAGCCTCACATCTTTAAACCTGGCGTCCTCACGCCTCGGCGTCCCGCCGTCGCTCGGCCTCCTCCTGGCGCGAGGCACAATGGGAGCGTGGAACATCATTATGGTGAAGCGCGGCGAGGATTCTTCTCTGCTGCTCTGGACTCCCTGTTCTCAAACGGGGCCACTTTGGTCCTGAAAGTGTTATTTATCTGAGACTTGTTGTGTTCCAGGGATGTCAGCTGCACCAGAGCCGGTGAGAGTTGGCAGACGGGCAAAAGTCTGGCAGCAGGTGTTGATGATTTGGTGTTTACCAAAAAAAAACAACCTCCTTCCTTGAGTCATGTGATCTAACAGCACTTTCTGTGCCACTCTTGAAAACCCACTTGGACTTAAACAATATTAAATGTTGAAAAAAGCTCCAGTTTCAGACCTTTTATCATAGCTGCACTAATGCCTACATTAAAACACAGTTTAGTGTATTTCCTCCCACATACTAACATGGTTCTGACAAGACTTAAACCTTCTTCCTTCACTCGTGAACAAGATGTCAAGAAAATGTATACAAATATCATAATGAACAAACTTTGACCATAAGATTGAGATGAACATTAAACATAAGTAGCTATTTAAATAAATGTGAAAAACATTGACAGAGACGAGCACAGTGTGTTCAGTGACAAAATAAATTAAACTTTAAAAATATATTTTGACTAAATAGGCCAACGACTTATTATTATTCAACAACCAGTAATATTTATTATTATTATTATTAATGAGAGAGCAAAAATGAACTAAGATGCTGATACAATGTATATTAATAATAAAAATAATTGTAAACATATCAATCAGCAAGTTGGAGAATATATTTTAAAAAGATAAGTAATAAAAACCTAAATGGAATTTAACATTTGCTCTTTTGAGATCAACATGTGAAGAATAAGAAAATATTTTAACCCAAGCATTTTGAATATTAATCATTTTAGAAAAATGAATAAAATAAATAAGATGATTTAAAATGCCATACTAAAATAACTATAATTTTCTGATTAATTATTAAAGATGAAAAACAAATAAGGAAATATAACTATTAAATTGTCAACTATTAAAAGTTTAAAAAAATTATAATAATAAAAGAGAGCATGTCTCAAATGGATACAATAAAATGGATACAATATAAAGAAAAATATCATGAAATGTATCTTATAATTGAAATTGGTTTGGTTTAAAAATATATAAAAAATATTGGTTTCAGCTTCATTACGAGGTCCCAGTGATGGGTGGAAGTTTCATGATGTACAGTACGGTCCTTATTCTCAAAGGCCACTAGAGGGCACTCTTAATTATTATTATTAGTTATAATTGGCTTTTATAGACGTAAACAATGAGAATAATGATACTGTATCATGAAACCTTATCAATGCATCACTTCTAGCAAGAGAAGCTAAAATAATCTTCTCTGTGCCTGAGATAAGACTTAAATATTTGCAGTTTTGTCGACTTAAACTAGAAGAAACGATCACAATTCACACTCACAGATGTGACAAAAGCTAAAAAAAAAAATAACAGCGTGACGTCAAGCCACCAGAAAACATGCTCCACAGTCAGAGCAGATGAGAAAAGTTCCTGTTGGTACTTTTGTTGGCAGGAGTTTGGTCTTTTTCCTCCGGGAGGAGAGAGACTCATGGCCAGGTCATCGAGCACAGCTGCCCAGCCATGTCCAGCTTCTCATGCACTCTCAGACCGTCCACATCAGGTGTGAACCATCTGCTCCACGGCTTTAATTAGTTTTCCACCTCGGCACAGGAGCTTCCGAGGGCGTTTCCCTGGAGAACAGGAGCACCATTTTTCCCCCGTCTAAATGTGAAAATAGCCTTCATGAGCGGGATCACTTATCTCTTTGAACGGAAATCTGTTTGCATTGTAAATCCACAGGAGCAATTAAATACCTACATGGTTTCAGATGTGGTCAACCGCGTGCAAGAACTGGTTAAAGCGCTGTAATGATTTACAACAATACATCTGCCGTTATTGGAGGAAGGGGGGAAAAAAACCAACCTCATTAAAAGACGTCAATTCTGTGTCTAATTAGAAAAAAATCCACCGTCCAATCCCGGGCTTTAATAGCTCCTCTCTGCTGGACATGGTTTATCCCGCTGCTCTCATTAGCACGGAGGTGCGGGGGTTAACAAGGGTTGGGACGGCGCTGGACACCTTCCAGATCCATGAGATTTCCAACATCGACGAGACAAATGGTTGCTTTGGCCGTCGCCGGGATGACGAGCAGAATTTCTCGAGCGACATTTATAATCCTCTGACCAATAGGGTTGTTAGGATTTGGACCAAACGACACCTCAGCCAAACGTTGTTAAGACCAATAGATTAATGATGTGCATCGTTGTCTAGAGGTTGAAGAACTTCTGAATTAAACAGCGAAGATGTAAAGTCAATATCTATCTGTGATGGTCTGATGAAGCAGTGTCATTATTTTCAGAGTCCACTAGATGGCGGTCTCTGCACTATTTTCCTTTGTTTTAAACAACTGTTCTAATGAAACATCACATCATTTTTAAACTGATGGCGCCACCTACTGACCTCTAAACAACATGACACTGTTTCATGAAGCTTCATCAACACATCACCATCAATATCTGTCAAGTCCAACTCGTGTTCAGGTTTCAAAGGACACAAGAACAACTCAAATGTTTCACTCAATCCCTTTTATTTTCTTTCGGATTGTCAGTAATTAGGTTGTAAACCTATAAAGACAGATAACCCATTTTAATTATCCATTTAAATTAAACATTCTAAATTCATTTTAAATTAACTTAAACATTCAAACATTTTGAATTCATTCAAACAATTTAACATTTTAAATTCATTTAAACATTCAAATATTTCAAATTCATTTAAACATCTTAATCAAATATTTTAAATGAATCAACAAGCACTAAATCCAATTTCTTGAATTTTCCAAACTCAAATGAAATGTTATTTTAGCAAAACCCATGAATCACAAAATCAATATAATGCTGCAATGTGTTCCTTAACTAATGTGTTCCTTAACTAATATTTAACGCAGTTAAACATAGATTTGAACATCTCAGAAGCATTCAATAAATACACAATGAAAGTAAAGAAAACATTTCACCGACCATTGGCGTCTTTGGACTGAAGCCATTGTTGTGAACTTGGAGCGTCTTCTCTGACTGACTGACTGACTGAACCTCCATTACCTCACAGTTCACAGGTGCTGCTCATTAGTGACAATGACTGAAGCAGCTGCTGCTGGTGCTGGTGCACTCTGGGAAATGTGGTTCTTTCACACACTGAGATTCAGCTGAACAATATGTACTTATATACTTGTTCGACTCTTTGCTAACACAAATGGCTAATCCTTATGTGAGTAGATGATGTGAGGACGACGTCATGAGATGAGCAGCACAATTAGAAAAAAAATGGTAGTTTTGGGTTGACGAGGCTTCATGAAACATATGATGAGGTATCACGATACAGTGTCTTCATTTTGAAAGACTATAGATGACACTCTCTGTTTTGTCGTCTTTGGCTCTGATCTACTAATTCAATGAAACCTGGATTCATTTTCAAACTTAGAGTACCATCTAGTGGCCTTATAAAATGAAGACACTGTATCATGATACATCATAAGCATGTAGCCGTATCAACACATCAGTAGTGATGGTGGGATGAAGCTTCATGAAACAGTGTCATGTTGTTTAGAGGTCAGTAGGTGGCGCCATCAGTTTAAATTGGATTAAATTGTTCATTAGAACAGTTGTTCAATACAAAGGAAAATAGTGCAGAGACCGCCATCTAGTGGACTCTGAAGATAATGACACTGTTTCATGAAGCTTCATCAGACCATCAATACCCATAA
Organism: Callionymus lyra; assembly: GCF_982586985.1. Lineage (NCBI taxonomy): Eukaryota > Metazoa > Chordata > Actinopteri > Syngnathiformes > Callionymidae > Callionymus > Callionymus lyra. The sequence continues at coordinate 10,348,790 of NC_141828.1, forward strand.
GTAGTTTTAGGAGACTTTAGATAAGCCACATTTCTGTTTCTAGGGTTTTACAAAAATAAGGAAGTATCCAGAAGGTTTGAAAATGAAAATGTCTTTTTTCTATATGTATTTCCAGGTCTACATCTTTCTTTCCCACTGTGTGCTCATATCAAGCCCAATGTTGGCGACACTCGTTGTGCTACTTGCGCTTCAGCGGTTGTTGGTTTCTGGCCAAAAGAAAAACGACTTCCCACTGTCTCTCAAGTCACACCGAAAAATATAAGTATCTCAACCTGCGAGGGGGTCTGAAGTAGTGATGGCCTGACGAAGCTTCATGAGACAGTGTCATGTTGTTTAGAGGTCAGTAGGTGGCGCCATCAGTTTAAAAATGATTTTTATTACAACAGTTGTTCAAAACAAAGGAAACAAATAGTGCCATCTAGTGGACTCTGAAGATAATGACACTGCTTCATGAAGCTGTGGTTGATGCAGTACTTCCTCCTTTAATACAGGGGGCAACAGAGAGCGAGGCTTATGTGTCAAAATAAAAAGTGTTTTATCTTGTTCTTTTTTTCCTTTGACATATTTTCGACATCCATTCTGCCTTATTGGTTTATACATTTCCCCTTTTATTTTGGAAGTTTCCTCTTGTTTGTGAACTTCCTCTCAATTTGCATCATTCTCTTTATTCTCTACCTTTTTCTTTTCATAAACTTCATAAACTTATAACTCAGCTTCCCTCCTTGGTGGTATTTCTTCCAGCTTTTTTATTCTGAACCCAGACCCAGAAATGTTTGAAAAAAAAAGAAAAAAGCCTTTGTTTGAAGGAGGTGTTTGCTCTGGTTTCCTCCCATATGGCGTCATTGAAAGTCCAGCACAGCCTCAGCTTTCAAGCTCCCGAAATCGATCGTCTGCTGAGCGCCTTTGAAAAATAAAGCAGGTGAAATCCTGAAGGTAAAACTACTTGTTTTTGTGTCGCGTCTTCCATTCCGTTCGTGGCCGACACACAAGCCGAGGTAATGAAAACAAAACTGGGATAAACACTTGTGTGTGTCGAGGCGTGTTACTTAAAGCTTTGTTCATTAGAAGCACACAGCTGCTGTCTGAATTATTTAGCGTTGGAAGAAAAACGTCTTAATAAAAGAACATTTGTGCGGCAGCTCCGAGGAAGTGAACTACACGAGTGTTTGCTGCTTATGAAAAGCAAATTTAAAAAGATCTTTTCAGGTGTCGGCATGTGAGTGTTGACGGAGCGCCGTCGGATCCGAGGCGTGAGAGAAGGAATGCGGAGCTCAAGGAAACATTTTTTATCAGAAGAAAAAGTTAGTTTTGAATCCAGAAAACACTTTTGTGTATAAAGAAATATATAAATATACAATGTAGTTTTAATCAAAACTTTTTGTTTATTTTTGTTTATTTGTTTATATTATTTTTTGGGGGTTTTTTTTACATGTTTTTACTTTTTCAAAACGTTTTCATTTTGACTCAATCGACTTCTGCATGTTTTTTTGGGAGGAAATCAGAGTTCACTGCGTAAACCCAAGCAAAGACGAAGAGAACTCAAAGGCAGATGATGAAGCTTCATGAAACAGTGTCATGTTGTTTAGAGGTCAGTAGGTGGCGCCATCAGTTTAAAAATAGAACAGTTGTTCAAAACAAAGGAAAATAGTGCAGAGACTGCCATCTAGTGGACTCTGAAAATAATGCTGCTTCATGAAACTTTAGTTGACGTGGAGAGTCACTATATTTAACTTGTTTATCAGTTTCTATACTCTGATTTATAATATAAAAATGTTTATTATTTTATGAATTAGTATTTTAATACATTATTAAAAATGTTGATGGAATTTCTTAATTTGTTTGAATATGTATTTCTTATATTTTGACTTAATCCTCTATTATTTATCTACTTAAAATATCTCTCTGATAAATAAATAAAGTATGTTTATACTGTGGGCAGTGTGTTTTATGTTCCTTAATTTAATGATTTCTTTAAAAAAATGAATAAAGTAATAATGATATCTTGACTTAACATTTTACCATTTGATGATTTAATTATTGATTAATAATCGCATGTCATTTAAATAAATTACGTGTAAAAGAAAACATTCATGACAATCGTAATATTTAAAACAAATTAATAATAATACACAGTTTTATTATCTGGATTTGAGTGATTAAACTGTGACTACAGTGGTTTCTTACTGCACCTGAATGCATCGTCCAAACATGTGCAGAAGCACAGGCTGATATTTGAGACATAGGTGACAAAGAAATGTGAGAAAAGGTTGCAGGTACAGGAGGAAGTGACAAGTCTGCGTCACAAGGACTCACTCTGTTTGACCTCCAGTGAAAGGTGTGTGTGTGTGTGTGGCGTCAGAACTGAGGAAGTCCTCGCTTCTCATTTTCCTACTCGTTTTGAAAATCAATTGCAACATACCTACTTTTTTTTTTCTCTGGTAATGAAGGAAGCTCCCTGAACTTCTTCATGTTGTCAGAACACAGTCGCGCTCCCCACAGTTCAGAGGCTCCCCGTCGCTGGAGGAAATGAACCTGCCGTCCAGAGAGGAGTGCGAGAGCTGGGGGGCCGCCCAGGTGGCCTTCTTCTTGTCCAAGGTGGGGTTTTCTCAGTTCAAAGTGGGCTTCGGTTCTTCTTCTCCTTCATCTTGTTCGGACGTGAATTTTAAAAACTTCATTTTCTCTCCAGTACCAGATGGAGGATTGTGCCAACACCGTCCTGCGACTGAGGATCAACGGACACAGATTCCTGGTGAGTTTGATCACTTTGAACTTATATTAAAAGTTGTTTTTTATTGTCACTCCTTTTAGACTTTTACATGCTACATATCTTGATTATATATATTATTTTATTAATTTTCAAACCTCACAGGGGACACCTTTTTTTAAAACCCTAATTATTTTTTATAAATGTTTTTGATAAAAGATTGAATGAAATATACGTTTAGTCCTATTCAGATTATCAGTATTTTTTTGCTTTTTCTTACTCATCTGTCCACCTAAAACGGAAACTGTTACTTCAGTTTAAATAGTGACATTTCAACATTTCATTGATTGTGTTTCACAATATGTTGTGAGTTTCATGTAACACAGTGTAGATACAATTACTTTCCCTTCAAAACAATTTAAAAGTAAAAGTTTTTTTAGGACGTTTCTCTGTTGACAGACATGATAAATCCAATTTAATGAAAGTATCCATTTTCAAAAAGCTCTATTAAACATGATAAATCTCCACATCTCTGAATTGTCATGAATGACATTCATAATTCCACGTCATTCCATTTAAATTCCATCTCTCTGTCATTCAAAACATGTTGGTTTCAAACAAACCTGTAAAACAATTTGTGGTTCTGTCGTCATGACCACTTCTGTACTTCTGCTCCCTATTATCAACTCGCCTCATCAGCGATTGGTTGAGAAATGTCACTTCCTCTTGCAACATAATCTCTGTTGGAGAAACGCTGGACTTTTCAGACAAAGCAGACTTTAGAACAAAACATGGTTGAAATATATAGAATTATTTTTAAATCATTTTTTCAACTGTTGCTTTTTATCTTCAAAAGAAAACTATGGAAATGAAAACTACTCCTAATGTCCACCTAATATCCACCATAATTTTCACATGATTTGCTTTAATTAACGGTTTATATGTCCTGTTATTCGACTGTCCACTAGAGGGCTTTGTTGTGAAAAAGAAACAATCGCAGAAAAAGGTAAATCACGCATTTAAAATTGCATGGAATCCAAATAACAAACCAAATAATAGTCAAGGAATTAAAAAATGTTTCACACAAATAATTTTTAAAATTTACCAACACCAACTAGGTTTAGACTTGAGTCTATATATCGTAGCTCTGATCATCCTTCCCTATAAAAAAAAAGAAGGAAAGACTAGATTAAAGTTGTATTCTACAGACTTCCAGTCGTAAAATAAATGTTTAAACAGCAGTTTCTTTGAGCTTTAAAGCCACAAATCTCAGCCAACACTGTGAGGCTTAGACTGAAATCACACCCAAGTGCAGATGCAACAAGCAAACAGAAAATTAACTCAATTAATGAAAATGTTTTAATTTCAGTAGCTCCAAAAAAAAAAAGTTTTCTGTCTAAAGTAAACTCCACACCACAAGTCAGTCAGAGAACAAAAGCTCGCAAAAAACACGCTGAATAAAACTGCAAAATGTAGGCTGAGGCACAAGGAGGCCAAAAATTATAATCCACAAAGAGAGAAATATAGAACGTGCATACCAGATGACGATCGTAATCTGGCGCCTGTTGCTGCGGGAGAGGTTGCTTTAAGTTCTGCTGCTGAGGTGGGGATTGTTTGGTGAGCTGCAGCTGCTGTTAGAGCAACAGGCGCCGTGGAACTCAGGAAGCAGAAAAATGACAAAACAAGTTTCAAAAATAAAAGCACGAGACAAAACGTGACACTCACACTAGAAATGTCTTTATTCTGTTTAAAAAATTAAGAACTGACAAGATTTTTAGCGTTTGGTTTTGTTTTTTTTGTTGTTAATGAATTATTTTTTATTTATGACTTTTTTTTTAATTATATTTTTTTATTTATAGTTTATTGTTTTCTAACATATGTTTTTTATGTTTTTATTTTATATTTTTTGTTTATTTTCTCTCATTATTATTTAATCTGTACATTTGTATGTACGTTTTTTTTTTAGCTATGGTATCAATTTCTTTATTTTGTGTTTATCAGGTTTTTGGTTTCAAATCCAGATTTAATCGAAGATTTGTGGTTCCCTGCTATTCATTTTTAGATAACTATTAGTATGCGTAGGGCTACTTGTCCTTCCTTGCAAAACCCTTTTAAAATACGACCATAAAAATGATATTTGATATAATTCGGTGTGAAGTATATAAACGAATGACTTATTCTTAATCTATGGAGTTTTTCACTTGACGAGTTTGAAGTCTATGTCGCTTCCTGTGTGTTTGATACTTTACAGACTCATTTCATCATGAGAACAAAGCCCAGATCTGATTTGTTGTTCATATTTCTGATTAAATGATGAATGAACGTGTCAGACGAATCCCTTTCAACCTCCCGGACGAGCCTTATTGCGACATCAAGCGCCGTCACGGTGACTGACAACCGCTGATCCGACTCTCTGGCGTCAAGGTGATCACGTGACGCCGGTACGTGCGGCGGCGGCGGCGGCTGTCGTCCGCCTGAGTGGCGTTTGTTTGTAGCGTGGATGTCGGCGTGACATCACAGTGCGTGACGGCTGTTTTTGATCGCCGTCTAACCCCGGCGTGAACGTCAAGTCGACGGCACCTTCATCTCTGCCGGTTTCTCCCTCTTTTAACGATGAATCTTTGCCGCGACCTTTGACCTCTTGGCACCTCGGTTTCTGCCCAGTCACTATGCAACCTCCACTTTTATCCCTTTTCAGAAACGACTCGACTTGAGGGACGGTCGGTAACGATGCGCCGCGTGCAATAAATTCTAATAACTTGGGTGTGTCTTGAGGGCGTCCGTCCATAAAAGTCCTGTATCGTTAATTTTACAGCTTCAGTTGGGAGAAGTTGCTCGTAAATACAAAGCAATGTAAGCAATCATCATTTAATAAGTAAGTGGCCTCATTTAACCAAAACGATTCGCTCCATTAAAACAACCCAGAGAGATCTTTTCCACTTGAGGCTCCTGAAAAAACTTCCTGAAAACTTATAAAAACTCATAAAAATGAAAACGAGAAAGATAATATTGAAGTTAAGAAGTTAATAAAAGGAAGGAGAAAAGAAAATAAAAAAATCAAGGTCTTGAGGGGAAACACTTTGTTAAGCTTTCTCTATGTTCTCCCTGTGTTGTGTGGGTTTACTCCAGGAACCCCAGTTTCCTCCCAGAGTCCAAAAACATACAGAGGTTTGATTGGGAATTTGGGGGATTTTGTCCATAGGTGTGTGTATAACTATAACTTAAAACCTGTGTGTGGATGAATGGTTGTATGTTTATGTGTGAACTGGCATCCTATCCAGGGTGTCCCCCACCTCCCGCCCAAAGGAACTGGGATCGGTTCTATCCCCTCGTCACCCCCACAAGGAAATAAGTGGCAGATTTTTTTTTTAAAACTTAAAACCTGTGTATATAAGAAATGGTTGTGTGTCTTTGTGTGGCTTGCGACAGACCGCCGTCCTGTCCAGGGTGTCCCCCGCCTCTCGCCCGAAGAGACTGGAATGGGTTCCATCCCCCCCGTTACCTCTATAAGGGAAAACATGGCAGAATTCATTTATTTTACTTAAAACCTGTGTGTGTATGAATTGGTTGTATGCCTATGTGTGGCCTGGCATCCTGTCCAGGGTGTCCCCCAACTCTCCCCCCGAAGAAACTGGGATGGGTTCCATCCCTTCTGTCACCCCCACGGTAATAAGAGGCATAAATCATTTTTTTTAAACCTAAAACCTGTGTGTGTATGAATGGTTGTATGTCTGTGTGGCCTGGCATCCTTTCCAGGGTGTCCCCCAACTCTCGCCCAAAGAAACTAGGATGGGTTCCATCCCCCCCGTTACCCCTATAAGGGAATACGTGGCAGAAATAATTTTTTTAAAACTTAAAACCTGTGTGTATGAATGGTTGTGTGTCTTTGTGTGGCTTGCGACAGACTGCCGTCCTGTCCAGGGTGTCCCCTGCCTCTCGCCCGCAGAAACTTAGAAATCATCATCACCATGTTTTGAAGTTATTACTTTTTAAAGTTCTCCCCTGTCTGAAGTCTCGGCAAACAAGAGGTTACGAGGTTTAGTCTTTGTTAAGAATTCAGAAAAAGTTTTTAGAAACTGGTACACAAACTCACTTTTTGAAAATAGACAAAACTTGTTAAACTAACAAAATTCACGAAAGGGGAAAATATTTATATTTTAAATTGCATAATTAAAAAATACAAAAATATAAATAGATTGTGTCCAGCTTAGTAACATTTCTTCATAATCAGTTTTTAAAGCTTCACTCTGACTTCTGGAGGGCCGAGTAAATACAAGCGGGGGCCACCCTGACCCCGGTCCGTCCTCATAATGCATGTATGAATGCAGTGTTTCGGCTCCTGCGGGGATTGGACGCCGTGTTCCGGGGCCTGCTGGAGAGCTGCTTCCTGTAATGGTATATCAGGGCGAGGCGGCGGTTTTTACAGCATCGACGGAATGTTCCTGTTCTGTGATCTGAAGGCTTCGGCGTGCACGGCTGTTGTGTCTAACTGGAAGGAGCAAACTCGTATAAATAATTCAACACAGGAGCAGCGGAGTGGAGAATCCTGCTGGGGCGCACCATTTGATATTTTATTCGATGTCAAAAGGCTAAACCTGATTTTCTTTTTTTTTTTTAAAGCTGATACGTATTTATTTGGTGAGCCTGTGGGATGATCAAGCGTGTGTTCGGGATCCAGGTTCAGATATTCCCATTAGACTGGATCGCCCGCTCTCTTGCCGAAGGCTCCTTCCATTCCTTTTGTTGTGTCTTTGATTCGCTTCCCTTATACATCCGCTTCAATTAAACCACGTGGCGTTCGCTTCGTCAGACGGGCTCACCTGACATCTTCGAAACGTGGTCGTCACGACGTTACCCACGAATGTGAAACAGCAGCGAGACGAGCGAGGGACGACCCGGAGCCATGAATTATGAATAAGGAGGGATGAATGCATAATTTAACTAGATTTGTTGCATATTTTATGGTAATCATGTCTAATTTATTATGAATTAGAATTGCCGCTCAGCAAAACACATTAAAATACACCCCAAAAAAAAAACGAAGAAAATTCCAACATACACAAATGAGCCGGCAGTAAGATCCACTTTTTACCAACAAAAAAAAATGTTTTTTTAATAAGATTCGTTTTTTTATTCTTCTGCCATGTTTTGATGAAGCGCTGACTTCCTGTTGGAAGATGCAAAACAAGCAGCGGGAACGTAAAGTTAAGTGTTAAAAGTGTTTTTCCTGAATTTTTTTCTGCAAACATGTTGTTTTCGAGTCAAAGGAATGATGCTGAAATAGAGCCAACGTGGGTATCGATAGAAGAAAAAAGGACACAGGAATATACAAAATCTAGTTTTAAAAAAGTCACCAGGAAAAAAAAATGAGAACGAAAATTCCGTATTTTTTCGACTTTACGTTTTCCCTAGACTTTTGTATATGGTAGAAACTTTCATTCATTTACTGTACTCCCTTATGGGGGTCGTGGGGCTGGAGCTTATCTCAGTTACTTTAAGTGAGAGGCAGGGGACACACTGGAAAGGACGCTAGTCTGTCGCAGGACACAAAAAGAAAACACAACCATTCACACACACACTCATACCTACCGACAATTTCCCTAAATTCCCAATCAACCTCTGTGTGTTTTGGGACGGTGGGAGGAAACCGGAGTGCCCAGAGTAAACCCACACAGAATGACGAGAACATAAAAACTCCACACAGAAAGGTTACAAGTTGGCCACTGCGCCACCGCACATATTATATCCAAAGAACATAATTTAAAACACAAAAAAACACAACATATACGTCTTATTCTACTAAAATGCGCTTCCTTCAGACACTACTATTTTTGCCTTGCAAAAATAAATAAATAATACTTCTATTTTTTTTGTTGATAGTAATGACCATAAGAAAACTAAAAACTAAAATATTTGTATTGTGTAGTTTTGTCTGTTTTCTTGAAATCATTTTGTTGTTTTTTTAATATTTTGTGCAATATTAGTCTTTTTTTTGTTTTTTTGTTTCTTTGTGTGGAGCAAAGAAAAAAAGTTGATATCTGTATATTGTCGTTGGTAGTGCTGTTCATCACTCGTGGTTAAACATGGTCAATATTGTGAGCAACTCATGTCTGCCATGTATCGAAAGTTAATGAATATATCCGTCGGTTTCCTGACTCACTTCATTGTAAGAGACAAAGTGATACCATGACTCAGACCAACGTCCTGTTCAGAAAACCGAGTTACTCTAAATATACTAAAAAAAAGTCTAGTGTATACTTGTTTTCTATAGCAGTAAATAATCAGTGTATGAAGCATTTGAAGTATTCAACGATGTATGTTTACAGAGAGAAACATTTCTTTCTGGAGCAAATAATCTTTCAGCAAACCGGTGAGATGCTGCCATCTCCTGTTGAACATTTTGAGGCTTCCACATGTCAACTTTGTGTCAACTTTGTGTCAACACTACTTCCTCACAGAACATGTCTGACATCGACGTGAGCAAGTTCGGCCCTTTACAACAACCGTAAGTAAGACATTTGTCACTTCATCGTACGACGGAAGGAAATTGTTTGTCAACTGTCGGGAGCATGAATCACCAACATGACCACATAACACATAAACATCCTTCAAAAATAATTATCAATTAATCTTGAACTTAATTACATGTTAATGTTATTTTTTTACTTTTTGTGGATATATTAAGTAAATCATAAATAACTATCTCTTAAGACATCACAGATGTAGAAAAACATTAGAAATTAGTTTTGTTGTTGTTTACTATGACATTAAGTGAAGGAAGTTATAAACAAAACATTTTCTTTCTTAGCTAGAACATAACATTGCCAATTTAGCTAGACCACAACTGTGCTAACACTTAGCTAGACTATCACAGCGCTAGCTTTGTAGACTGTAACACACTATTTTAGCTGCTCCACAACAGCGCTATCTTAGCTAGAGTATAATTGTGCCAGTTTAACTAGACTATCACAGTGCTATCTTAGCTAGACTATAAGAGTGCTAATTAAACTAGACCATTACCGTAATATATTTGTTAGACAGTAACAGTGCTAGTTTAGCTTAAACATAACAGTGTTAGCTTACCTAGACTATCTCAGCACTGGTTAAACTAGACTGTCAGAGCGCTAGCTTAGCTAGACTACAACAACACTAGTTTAGCTAGACTATAACAGTGCCATTTTAGCTAGACTATAACAGTGCTAGCTTAGCTAGACTATAAAATGGCTAGCTTAGCTAGACTACAACAACACTGGCTTAGCTGGACTATAACAGTGCTAGTTTACCTAGACTATAACAGTGCCGTCTTAGCTGGACTATAATAGTGCTAGCTGAGTTAGACTATTAAAGGGCTAGCTTAGATAGAGTACAACAGTGCCATCTTAACTGGACTGTTATAGCACTAGCTTAGCTAGACTATAAAAGGGCTAGCTTAGCTAGAGTACAACAGAGCTAGCTTAGCTAGACTATTAAAGGCATTGCTTAGCTAGACTATAACAGTGCTAGCTTACCTATACTATAAAAGGGTTAGCTTAGCTGGACTATAACAATACTATCTTAGCTGGACTATAACGGTGCTAGCTTAGTTTGACTATAAAAGGGCTAGCTTAGCTAGACTACAACAATACTATCTTAGCTGGACTATGACAGTTCTAGCTTAGCTAGACTCTAACAGCACTATCTTAGCTAGTAAATAGCAGTGCTAGTAGTAGTTGTTTTAAGAAATGTACCAACCCATAAAACGTTGTATATTTTGAAGTTCAAAATCAAAATAATTTCAAGAAAGTTTGTTTCTCATCTCAAATCATGGATGTATTAACGACAGAAGAAAATGTGAATATTGTGAAATAAATCTAGGACTAAAGTAAATCTAAAAATTCAGTGATAACTTTGTTAAGGAAAACAACGCAAGCAGCTCTTTACATCCACTCACTTGATGCAACACGATTGTCGAAACCTTTCGCGTGTTTGTGTGCGCATGTGTCATGAGCCGTGGAAAAGAGAAGTGAGGGCTTCGATGCACACAACCGCAGTCAGGACGAACTGACAAACGCTCAAAAAAGCGTCTTTCAGACCAGAGATATATACCATGAATCTGGAGGCCATAGGCAAACTGGCGGCTCCGGCCACAGCGAAGATGCGGTAAGAATTCAAAGAAACAGCTTTAAACTTACAGTAATACTTGCATGATTCATCAGCAGTATGTTTTTAAAAACTATACTCTTGTTTGTCGCTCTGGCCGTCGCTAACGGTCACATGTTCACGTTACAAATCAGTTTATAGGTTCATCCGTGGATTTGCAGGGGAAAGAAGTCGTTTATTTTCCAATATTCCGGAGTTCACGCGTCAAACTTTTCACGTGACTTGTGTGTTTTTTTTTTCAGGCAGCTACAAAAGATCGTCCAGGACATCAAGAAAAACGACGGCGGTTTGCTGGATAAGTTGAGAAGGTCGGCCTCTTCTATTTATTTCCTACAGTGATAAAGTAAATGTCAGCGTGAGACTATTCGAAGCTGCGCTGAATCTTTATTCCTCTTTTACAACCGTAGAATTGAACAGATGGCAGCGGTTTCACTTTTTAAAAAGACCCAGGAGACCTAATTCTTTCTTCTCCTTTAACCCTTTCCAGGCTCAAAGGCAAATCTCTTCCAAAAGTCCCAGCACGAGATTACAGAGGTAATACATTATTCAAGATGGGATTTTAAACAACGATGAGGGTTTTTTTGGTCTGTGTTTCACACATATTTTTGCGTTGTTGTGTCTTTGTTTCAACAAAAGTTGTTTTCAAGATATTCTGAAATCTCTGGCAAAGTTTTCACAGAAGAGGAGAAAATCTTGAAGCATCATAGTCTCATTTATCTCTTCAAGGCACCTTTACAAACTCTTGAAACAAAATTACAATCTCAAAAAAGAGTTGAGTTTAATATTTTATAAAGCTAATCCCTTCAATTGTACGTTTAAAAATAAAATAAAATGGTTAATGATGATGTTTTCATGATAAGTGAGTTTCAAATGTTCACCATGAAGCACCATCACATCTGCTGGTCGTCCAGTTTCACATGTTTATCGAGCAGCTGCATCGAAACTTGTGGTTTAATTTCATGAGAATTCAACTGAAACATAACAAGACCCAACCACAGTTTTCAAACTTTGTTTCCATCATTTTATCCATAAAGTAGGTTTTATTTCTTTTTTAGTATTTTAATTATGTTGCAATTTTCTCTTTTCATATATACTTCATAACTATAATTATTGTCCTTTAAATAGTTTTATCAAAAATGCACTGATGCCCAGAGGTTCATAAATTAATAAATAATATTTTTTTATTATGTTTAAATGATGATGACGACAACGACGTTGGTCGCGATGATGTGATGTTGATGGTGATGATGGTGGAGATGATGATTATGGTGTTGATAATAATGAATGTGATGGTGATGGTGATGATGATGATGATGGTGATGATGATGATGATGATGATGATGATGATGATGATGATGATGATGATGATGATGATGATGACGATGTTGATGTTGATGTTGTTGAAGATGAAGATAATGGTGGAGATGATGATTATAATAGTGATGATGAAGGTGATAATGGTGATGATGATGAAGATGATAATGGTGGTGATGATGATGATTATAATGGTGATGATGTTGATGTTGATGTTGATGTTGATGTTGATGAAGATGAAGATAATGGTGGAGATGATGATTATAATAGTGATGATGAAGGTGATAACGGTGATGATGATGAAGATGATAATGGTGGTGATGATGATGATGATGATGAAGGTGATGATGATGATTATAATGATGATGATGAAGATGATGAAGGTGATGATGATCATCATCATAATGGTGATGATAATGATGATGAAGGTGATGATGATGATAATGGTGATGATGATGATTATAATGGTGATGATGATGATTATAACGGTGAGGATAATTATGATGAAGGTGATGATGATGTTGATGATAATGATGATGAAGGTGATGATGATTATAATGGTGATGATGATGATTATAACGGTGAGGATAATTATGATGAAGGTGATGATGATGATGATGATAATGGTGATGATGATTATAATGGTGATAATAATGATGATGAAGGTGATGATGATAATGATGAAGGTGATGGTGATGATGATCATGATAATAGTGATGATGGTGATGATGATGATAAAGGTGATGATGGTGAGGATGATGAGGATTATAATGGTGAGGATGATGATGATTATAATGGTGATGATGATGATTATAACGGTGAGGATAATTATGATGAAGGTGATGATGATGATGATGATAATGATGATGAAGGTGATGATGATTATAATGGTGATGATGATGATTATAACGGTGAGGATAATTATGATGAAGGTGATGATGATGATGATGATAATCGTGATGATGATTATAATGGTGATAATAATGATGATGAAGGTGATGATGATAATGATGAAGGTGATGGTGATGATGATCATGATAATAGTGATGATGGTGATGATGATGATAAAGGTGATGATGGTGAGGATGATGAGGATTATAATGGTGAGGATGATGAGGATTATAATGGTGATGATGATGATTATAATGGTGATGATGATAATATTTGTGATGATGTTGATGATGATGATGGTGATAATGATGATGAAGGTGATAATGGTGAGGATGATGATGGTGAGGATGAAGGTGATAAAAGTTACGATCATGACGATGATATTTCTCTCAGGGGGCAGAAGAGAAAGCGATGATCTTTCCGGCTCCGACTACGTGAGTAAAATCATGGCGGCGTGTGTTGAAATATTTCAGCTGACGATCTCTCTTCAGGACAACGACTCGTGGCACGAGGATCCTGAGCAGACCTACGAGCCCCCCCCAACTCACCGGGACCTGCCCACCTTACCACAGTTCCAGAGGAGCAAATATCCTGGTGCACACCTTTTTTTTAGAGAAGCAGAAATCCCCCGACAATTCAGTTAACTTGAATTCTGTTCCCCCTGTTCCAGACGGATCCTCGACCCCTCCAGAGAGACCCCCTAGGAGGGGTTTTAGGCCCGGTAAAGGGTCCAAACAACTACCCCCGGAGCCCACAGATGAAGAGGATAATGATGTAGAGCACCTTCAGCATCACATTCATATCTTCATCTGAACTGACGGGTGAATGTACTTCTCTCTCAGGGCGACTACATCAGTCCAAATGATGGAACCGACGAGGAAAACTATGTTCAACCTTCAGAGATGCCCCCTACAGGTGAGTCGGAGAACAGGTCATTTTCAAGTGTCACCCTCAGCAGAGGGAGGTTTAATAAATATGTGTCATTTCTGGCAACCAAAAATGATTGCAGGAAGTCAATTAAGTGACAATTATATAGAAACACATTTATTTTTCTGTTACAAAAGAAAACAAATGATCTATTTTCAAATTAAATTCACCTTGAAGTGCTAAAACATAGACTGACTTTGTTGTTTTCACTCTTGTCATAATGTCAAATCACGACATTGTCTGTGTTAAAAATCCACTTCTGCATTTTGCACCTTAAAATAACCACGCTGAATGATACACAAAGTCATCATCGACATGACGCCCGATAACAACAAACACTATGAAACTGATTTAAAGGCGCTGGGTTGAGTATCTGGCGCCCTCGAGCGGATGCAGAGCGCACTGCGTCTTGAAAATCAGCAACAAGATAAATATCTATTTTTCTTTAACGTTAATAATTGAAAAAATAAATGCAATTATTTCAACTATTATGTAATTGGGATTTTTTTTGGTTGTTTTTTATTTTTCATTTTCAGATAAATTGTTTAAAATATATATATATATTATATATATTTGATGTATTAATACGTTATTTCTTTAATAGCATAACGTTTTCCCGCTTTATTAAGGACAGCTAAAACTTTTCACTAAGTTTTCTAAGTTTAAAAAACATTAAGATTTAAATTTTGGAAAATGTATAACTTGTGATAAGATAAGTAAATTCCTCAAATAGACATTGAACAGAGAAAATAGATGATTCAGATATAAGAAAGACTGAACGTGTGATCCAAGATCGAAAATAACATTAAAAAAAACATTTTCTTACACTTAACTCATTTAAAAAAAAACACACACACACACACACACATAGATAGAGATAGATAAAGTATTTTGTCCAGCAGCAATACCACATCCGTCCATACAGACATCAATACATGCATGTAAAAACAACAAAATAAATACATATACATGTATGAAAAGACATTGCCAACAAAAAGTAAAAAGTCATACACACACACATTATATTTCTGATATATATATACATAATATTCATTATTCTATTGTATTTTTTTCATTTAGATATTATAAATACATTTTAATTTCATTACTTTTATTATGTGCATGTGTCATTACTACAAAATATTCCCACGTTATGTCAAAAATAATAATGTTCTGCTTCTGATCCGAATGTATGTTTCTAGACTGCTACGAGGTTCCTGAAATGGAAGTAAGTTCCACAGCAATATCATCTATTAATACTTAATACAAAAACTTGAACGAGTGTTTCTGATTGACCAGGAGAATTCAATGACATTATCAACAAGCAGGTGAGTCGACTCTCTGGACAACAAACTACATTTAAGATTCATCTTTAATGATGAAACATTTTTCTCTGCAGGTCACCACGACCTGCGATCGCATCCTTCCCTCTCCCTCCGACGCCAAGTCCACGGTACTTGTGAGGTGTTTTCTAACCTTTGAATGTTTGACCGATAACTTGACTGTCTGACAGGGTGCGAAGAAGGACGTCGCCCTCTCCCGTAAGTGACTATTCATTCTCCATGTTCTCCTGATGCTGACTGGACGTTTGAGGACATTCAGGTCCGGCACTCTGGCGACGGAGCGTTTGACAGCGACGACGAAGATAAACGTGAGTGGTCCTCTTGAAGTTTTAGTGCAGGAAACTGAGGGAGAATCTCGTCTCGTCCGCAGCTCATCATGCACCGACTCGACCTCTGATCCCGCCCAAACCTTCACCTCGAGAGTAGGTACCTGAGAGTGTGAGTGCAGGGATTCATTAAGTTTTAATATTTCTTTTATTCCTCAGAAAGTCTCCGAAACTTCCGCCCAAACCAGTACGTCCGACACTTGATTTCTATGAGTATATGTCGACAAACTCGTGATAATTTTGTGGTTGTTGTTGCAGAGAGTGGAAGTGAATCTAATAGAATTTGAAGGTAAGTTTTATTAGTTCACAAACTCTCCAGGGAATGTGGATGAATTAAAACACACATAAAGCATTTGATCCATTGTTTGGCTTAAAGTGAAGAAAATCAAGTTTTATTATATTTAAAATCTGCAAATATATAAACAACATTTGATGTTGTGTGTTTTTAAATAATCTCTAAAATATCTGAAAAGACATAAGAATCATTAATGAATACATAACTTTGTATTACTGTTCATAACTAGTACAACTATAGTGATGGTCATGCTGTACACGGACTCTAAAGAGTACTTTATAATGTTGAATAACTGCTTATTAACATTTGAGTCAGTAGCTTATAAATGATTCATGTATAAACTAGTGATGGTCTGATGAAGCTTCATGAAGCAGTGTCATTATTTTCAGAGTCCACTAGATGGCGGTCTCTGCACTATTTTCCTTTGTTTTGAACAACTGTTCTAATGAAACATAATTTTTAAACTGATGGCGCCACCTACTGACCTCTGAACAACTAGTTTGATCCCTAATCTCAATTGTTATCAACATATTCTATTTAAAAAATCTGTATATTTAAAAAATTTAATACAAACACAATGTAATTATTTTGATTTAAAAAAAAAAAGAAAAATTCAGTTTAAATTCAGTTATACATGCTTTATTTCTTAAAGAATTTAAAGATTTGCACTCAACAGTAAAATATTGTTTAATTATATCTAAAAGACCTTTGATTGTACTTGCATAATACAAACATTGCTTTTAAAAGATAATTTGAAGAATCTATATTTAATATAAACGAACATCACAGGGCTCATTGTGTCATAGGTAACTTTTTATATACTTTTATTTACTAAATTGGTCTTACTGACAATCTTTTTTAAACTTTGAGGACACGGCAACATGTTTTTTTACTTGATAAAATAAATATATTGTGCATAATGTAATAAATGAGCCACAATATAACCAAAAAATCAACATTCAAACATTATAAATAAAAAATATATTCTATCGATCATATTGTTATTGTGGTCCTCAGTGCCCTCAGTGCGCGTCCATCACAATGACCTGAAATCATCTCCGAAGTTTCCGCTGGACACTAAACGACCAATGTAAGCATCACTGCTGAAATTAGTTTTTTAACTAATGACTTATCATGACTTTTCTCTCTCAGGTTTATTCTTCCTCCTTTCAGGAAGGTTGTAGTTGCAGGACAAGCTGACAGAGACGCAGAGACGGATCAGGACGAGGTTCAGTTTGTTTCTGAAGATTTAAAAACTCAGTCCTGTTGGTTTTTCTTCTTGACGTTTCGATGGTGTTCGCAGGACGCAGGCGTGCACGACAAGCCCTGGTTCAGCAGCACGTGCGACCGGAAGATGGCCGGAGACGCCGTGGGACAGTTCAACAAAGTGAGGAGCTTAAAAAACTGCCACACGTTTATACAAATGATTAGAGAGAAGACGACAAAAGTATATTTTTGTTCGACAAATAATTGTTTTCTCAGAGATGTTGGATCTTCCTGTCACTAGTTACTGTCCTTCTTCACCAGCTAGTTCATGAACCTTTGAAGAAACATGGTGGTCGAAACATCAAGAGACTGACTTTTCCAAAGACAGTGCTGATGTGAGCTACACAATCATCCATTGAGGTGAAGTTCAGCTTCTGTCTCTGAGACGGACTCAGTTCCACCAATAGATAATAAGGACTTCCCTCCACAAATACTTCTCTTTTTTTAAAACAAAAATGTCATGAACTTGTTGGAAAAATGCAGACAAGATTCTGGTCCAAGTTTCCATTACAATGGAAAATCAAACAAAATCAAACCAAAAAAGTACCCTTTAGTAATGTCTTTTCGTCGTCTTTTCTCCAGTGTGATTTAATAAGAGCTCATTCCTTCACTTCTATCAATGGTTCCCAGTTTAAGAACATATGGAGAAGCTTCTTTCAGCTACATCAGCATGTACCCAAGAATTACTCATTTATTATTATTTTAACACTTTTTTCCACTTTTTTTTTTCAGGAGGTGTTTGGGGCTTTTATGAGTGACATTTACAAGCTACAATATATTCCTTTAAAAAAAAAATTGAATTGCTGGTTTATTAGCAATTACATGAATACATTCTGCTTTTGTTTTTATTGTAATTGTTTACTCCCGTCTCTATTGGGTTCTTCCTGAAGGCCTCAATGAATTGGGTAACTCCTTGCAAGCTTTCTAATGCAATGCATCTCATTTACTTCATTGTTTCCGAGAGAGCGTTACAACGCCACCTATTGGCATGGCGGGTGTATGACTGTCCAATCAACTGAACATGAAGGAATACAAGCCCCTGTCTGGATAGTATTAGAAGCCTCTCATTCCAGCTTTAAATCATATAACACACCATGAAAAAAATAATAGGGAGGAGACGCTACCCTGAGGTCTCCCGGTATCATTGAAAGGCTAACTATCAACATCATCTTCACCTCTTGTAATCAAGGTTAACCCATGACTTTTGTCGGTCGCAGGACGGATCGTTCCTGGTGAGGAAGAGTTCGGGTCAAGACGCCCAGCAGCCGTACACGTTAGTGGTCTTCTACAACGGGCGGGTCTACAACATCCCCATCCGCTTCCTGGACTACCCTCATAAATACGCGCTGGGGAGCGAGAAGAAGGGCGAGGAGGTAGAGAAACCAACACCTTCACCAGTTCATTTAAACGATGTGATTATTGTCTCGACAGTACTTTGACAGCGTGGCCCACATCATCGAGAACCACCAGAGGAACCCGCTGGTCCTGATCGACAGCCAGAGCAACAGCAAGGACACCGCCTTGCTCTGCTACCCCATCACACTTTAAAAAACAACCCTCCACCCTCTCGAGGGGAAACTTCCCTGAACTCCACACAGACTCAAGAGCAGCGTTTGAATTCATGTTTTATTAAAATGCTTCTGCAGGTTCAGTCAGTAAACAGTGGGTTTTGAAATGAACGCGAGGAATGAAGCGGGGAAAAAAAAGAAGCGGCTAGCTGTCGACGTCATTTCTATACTTTTTTCTTTTTTTTTTAAACTAACTTCTCAAATCTGCTCACGTGTTCAGTCGTCTCATGCTTCCACTCGTTGCATAAGGAGAGCTCGACAGGCACTTGGTGAAAAAAGAAAACGTCCTACAGTACCTCTAACAGGACATACAGTTAGAACTCTTTTGAAAAAAAAAAAAAAGTATATCTACAAAAACACTTGATTGTGCGCCAGCCACAGAGATGAGCACTTTTGTCAGCACTTTTCGATGGTCCTTGACAAACACACACACACACACACACACACACACATACACAAACACACGCGGAAGCCACAGTTCCCTTGCTGAATACTGAGTAATCATGGCTGCACGAGGAGACTGAGATTGTCGTCGGCTTGGGCCTGCTGCGGTGAGGTAACAGGAAATAGAAATCCTCCTCTAATAGTGCAATTTAATTAGAAACGAAAAAAAAAAGAAGAAGAAATTCATCGATTCAAGTCTATAGCGAGGAAACACACGATCCAATCATGGTCTTGATTTCTCAATTGTTTTTTTTTTGCTTTCGGAGACCACACAGGTTTAAGCAACATCTTGAGTCTGACAGACAAAATTTTGTAAATGATACAAAACAGATAAAACAGCGATTCTAACAGCCAGCAAGCTTAAAAAGGAAAGTACGCAGATCTTGAAGTCATAAATTACAACAAAAAAAAAATTAAACAGCTTATAGTCTTTTTTTTTTAAACGCAAAAGTTTTGGTTTCTCTGAGCCACGTGTGGGTGCGAATCCCAACATAAATATGACAGCTACTACTCTGTAAAGCCTACCCGTACATTAAAATAACTCATATGGTATGGCAAATATACAGTGTTCCAGTAAAGACTCTGTGTGACAGTGTACTCAAAATTTACCTTAAATAAAGCTATTGACGACAAATAAACTAAATAAAAACGCCACATTCGCGCGGCTTTACAAATTACTTCTCAACTTAAAGAGTTCAAGCTACTCGGACTGGGAGAGAGACGGCAGGTAAATGTTACCCTGAGAAATTGACCTCTCCCACATTAAGACTTGTTCAACAAAAACTGCTTCCTTTATGGTTTTGTATTGCATGAGTGTGTCCATTTCCAGGCAGTTTTTTTTTCATTTATTTCAGTGTGAGCGACGTTCCAAAGTTCTCACAGTGAGAGCCTCGCCACTCCGCCAGATGCCGGCGCCGGTGAGCCATCAGCATCTGCTGGCACGGGAAGATCCTGCCGCAAAACCAGCAGCGAAATTTCCTCTCCACTTTAAAGCCGGGGGAAACGCCTTCCACCACCTCGTACTTTTTCCGGTTCACCCGCCGCAGTTTCATTTTCAAAATGAACCTCTCCTGCACCGTCGGGTGGTCTTCGGGGTCCGTATCGTTTGCGGTTGTGGCCGAAATGGCGCTCAGAGTCCTACGCGACAGGACCACCTTCTGCACCTCTCCTTTGTTTCTGTTGATGACGTTCATGATCTTTGCGACTTCGGGGATTTCAGCATCTGGATGGTTGAGCACCACGATGGGCTGTTCTCTGAAGGGTCTCTTGACCAGCTGCGAGGGGCTCGCGGCAATTATCCTCAGCGTCCTCAACAGGTTCTTGGGGGCGGGCTGCCATCGCCGTTCGATCCCAGGTAAAGGCGCCTGCTCGACAGCTTGGTTGGGGGACGACTCTGAGCCAGGCGTTTCTCCATCCTCGGGTACGTCTTCCTCTCTCGGGTCGCTCGGCACTGAGGAGACAGTTAGTCGTGATCAGATCAGAGTTACGCTGTAAGAGCAACATTCTTTTAACAATGAATGTAGACTTCAAAATGTGTTGAGTGAGTAAAACATAGTGCGTGTCTGACTGAGCAACGGAAGTTTAAACGAATAAAAGAATAAATGTTTTAAAAAAAAAGGTAAAAGCTCTCGATTAGATGTTTACAAAAACTAACGCTCTGGTCTTCTATTATTCAGGATTTATTTAAGATTGACTCGAAAATCGTAGGTAACACCACATCAATCTTTGATGAAAACATAGTTTCAAACATCACTTGCAACACACCCTCAAACACCTTCAGCCAATTCTCATTGAACTCACACCTTCCCATGTTGCCCGAAGCAACCATCTCTTTTAGAAACGGGCTTCAACTGTGTTGCAGTTGAACCTCAACATGTGTCTGCTGTGCGTTAGTTCCGCTATTGTGATTGCGTGTCTGAAAATGATTATAAGTAAATGAATATGACAAGATATGTTGAAACTTACGTCATACTTTTGGTTTGCATAGCAGGTCTTGAACCAGAACCTTAAACTGGAACTACTTCAAATATAACATCCGACCAGCCTTCTAACCAAAATAAACTAACTCTCCTTGCACTCATTACTTTTTTTTCAAACAGGACTCTCACTCCCCCTTATTGAAGTCACCTAAACTCCTTTCATTTCCCATCATCATGAATGCATACGCAGAACCACTGGGCACTACCCTGAATACTGTAATACAATCTCGAAGCCCCAGTTACCCGTTTAAAGATGCGGTTTCTAAATACGATCAACTTTAGACCAGTTAAGAGAATCATGCATTTGTCAAATCCTGTCCCCGGAGACAGGCTCGCCAGTACAGGGTTAAAGGAATCTAAAGCGAATGTCCTAAAGTTAAATCCATAATCATCGAGTGAAAGGAGACCCTGCAATTAGCCGGCTTACCATGTGGTGTAATGGCGGGTTGAGCAACAGACGAGAGGGTCCGAGAGCCACTGCATTCTGGATCGAGCGCAACGTCCTCGTCGGGAACCGCGTCTATGTAGTCTTGCTCTTGTTCCTTCTTCACCGGAGACTCTTTAGAAGCCTCCCGACCCATCTGTGTAGTGGACTGTAAAGTTGCCAATATGGCTTTTGAGGTTTCTTGATTCTCGGCGTTAGTCTTCTGGTGCTCTCGTGAAGTCGGCTCATCTTGCGTCGAGTCCCGTTTCGTTACGTGAGCGATTGTCGGCTCTTGGTTGTTCGCGGCCCCTCCTGGTGGAGACACAGAGCTCTTCGAGACCCACTGTCTTTCCTTCACAGGATTCTTCTTCAACACGATCTTTAACTCGGACGACGCGTCTTGTTTTTTGCATCTGGTTTTGCGTTTCCTTCCGCCTTTTTTCCTCTTGGCTCTGGGTAAGGCTTTACCGGCGGGAGTCTGCTCTTGGATTTTATCCGTCTCGCTGGCGTCTTCCTCTTTCGTCGATGCATGCTGGTGGTTGTGGATCGCCGTTTTCAGTATTTGGTTTTCCCCGTTTTCTCTAGAGCGGGCGCACTCCAGTCGAACGTCCTGAGTGGACTGCGAGGCGTCGTTTAGTCTGGCCTCGGCCTGCAAACAGTGGGTTTGATCGTGAAGGTTCTCGGGGCGTCCGTTCTGAGCGTTGCTGCAGTTGAAATCGACGCCGCCCTCGGTGAGCTGACTCTCCTTTTCCACCATCACCTTCCTCCTCTTGGCGTAGGTGGCGCCGTTGGGAGCCACGGTGATCTTGTTCTTCACGGTGAGTACGGTGAGATCCGCCGTGATTCCGTTCTCCGTCATGGCGTGGAGGTTGATGTCCTGAGGGACGCTGGACAGGACGCTCTGGAGCGCCTTGGTCAGCTGCTGCCCGCCGGCTCCTTCCGTCACGGACTTCATCAAAAACTGCTGCGTCTGCTCTAGTGTTTTCTGAGGGTCCGGCAAATGGCAATACTTGTCCAGGAACTCCCTCCCTGGTATGTCAAGGCAGTCTTGTGTCAGCCAGCACGTCTCTCTAACTGCACTTCTTGTTAACCGGTGATTCGCTCTCGGGATTGTGCTGTTGGCTCTGGAGTTGTGCTTGTCCCTCCTCTGGCTACCGTTCAGGCTAACGTGGTTAGTATTCATATGATTCGTCAACATCCATTTTCGAGACGTCTCGTAGCTGCAGTGTTGACAGCGTAACATAGTGTTTGTTTTACATCCCAGCAGATTATTGTCATTAGGGTAGGGTACCACGTCCACCTGATTGAATCCTTCAAGGCCCAGATGGCGCGAATACATGTGCTCGATAAATACTCCCGGGTCCTCCGCCGAGAACTTTCGACACGTCTCGCACAGGAATTTGCCGTTTTGGCTGTGACACAGTGTAAGGTGTGCGCTGAGTTCAGACCATGTGCGTTCGACATTATCCTGGCAGACGATGCAGCTCGAGAAAGTGTCTTTGTGGCTTAGGAGATGAACCTGAAGGAAGGACAGCTCCGGCGTGGTGAAGGTACAGACGTGACAAGGAAAGACTGGTTGGGTCCCGCTGTGGTTTTCCTCAAAGTGTTTGACCAAGTCTTTGGGAATATATTCAACGTCGTCCTTGCATTTGATGCATTTCAACCGGCTGTTGGCGTCCGTCGTCCTTTGTTGACTGGACTGAGCTACCTTCGACGACGGTGACTCTGTTCTTTGTACCTTCTCCGCTGGCGACTTCTTCTTTGGTCCATTCTTATCTTTGCTTTGCATAGTTGGCGGCTGAACTGCAGACTTCCTGCAATGCAGCCGTTTGCACCAAACTCTATTCTTCTTGTCGACTCGCCGTTTATTATCTCTCGTGGCAGGATCTGTGCAGACGTCCACAGAATCCATGTGTAGTCGGGGGTCTGAAAAGAAGAATATGTCATTTGTTAATGACTCAACGACAGTGTCCATAAACCTTGATACAATGTCAACTGGATAATAGTTTGACTTGATATTACACTAACATCTATAAAGTCCCTTCAGTTTGTGTAACGTCTTTAATGTATGTGTGAGAGAATTGTTTCTGAAAGTCCACTTTAAAAATAACAGAACTTTGTTCTTGGTTTTTAATGCCTGGAGATCCACATATTTACATATTTTAGAGGGAATTCATTTATGTTTAATCTGATTCATTGTCCATTCCAGGTGTGTTGGTCAGTGCTGTTATTTAAGGTTTTTATTTTTAAGCTGCAAAAAGTTAAGATATTTAATCAAATAAAATGATTGAATCAATTAATAATAAAATGCATGCCTAGCTTACAGGAAAGTAGTGTCACGTAACAAGTATCTTGCGTTGGCCAAATTAAAGAATTATCCAAAGAAATACATTTGCACATTGAATCGCAATATTGGTAAAACAAATGTATTTACTTCCCCTTAAAGTGGAAAACGACATCCACCACATAGCTGACAGGATGAGTTCATTGAGAGGAAGCGAGACAAAGAGAGCAGTGTTGGATGAACAGGTGTTGAGTTGGAAAATAGTTTCCAGAAAAGTTTAAAAAATGACTTAATAAACACATAAATAACGTATGCAATACATTGAAAACAGAGGAGAACAGAGTGTACTAATAGTGTAATAATGGAGATACCAAAATAAATATTGTATAACAAAAAATAAAAAAGCTAATACAAACGTAATGTAAACTGTCTGCATCTTTGTTGAAAACTACAGATGGAAATTAGCATTGTGCTAAATCTGGTGCAGCCATCTTTTTAATGTAACTGCACGTTGTCCTTTTAAATAAACTGAAACTGATACAATAAAAGGGACAATATCTGATAACAGTAGCATTAATCTATATAGTCTTGTATTTTATGTATTATATTTCATTTGCCGGTGAACAACAATAAAACTTTTCTGATTCTAAAATGATTATGAAATTGCCTTGAAACAACAAAGCAGACAAACTCAAACTCAACACTAGTTGCAGAGAGCAGATCACTCAACATACTACTAGTCATCAGTGGTCAGAGAAGCAGATGCAGTGCACGAATGCTCCTCCCATGATGCAACACTAATAGACTCATTCATTCCACATGCTATTAGATTGTTTAATTCTGAGTTTGGGGGCAGGAGTGAAAAGATGATATTCCATGTTACTCTTTGTATCCATTGTCTTTGTTATTTTTCTTTGATCTATGTTCTTTATACTTAGAGCTTTGTCGTTTGTCTTTTTAGACTAGTCTTTTGTTCTAGAACAAGAACAAGTTCTTGTTGTTGTTTCATGAATCTATCGTCTATGTTGCTGTGTGCTGGAAAAACAATATACCGAAGGAGACCTCCAGAGGGATCAATAAAGTGTATCCATCCTTCTATCTATCTAGTATAACGTTGAGCAAAATCGAACCTTAAATACAAATTTAAGTTGACTTGGTTGAAAAAATGTCAATGTTATCTGGTTTCTCCACACATATAACCATGTTATCCAATGTATTGCTTTTCTTCTAAATTCTGTTCAGTTCAAAATCTGTGCCAAAAATAGCTCATTTTCTGATTGAAAGATATAAGCAGCGAGTCAAACTCATGTACTTCCTGCTCTGGTAACATGCATGCAATTCTTGAACCATGTCCAAGTCAGTATTTTATTTATTTTAGGTTTCTCATGATTTAGCATTTCTAGAACACACTTCAGATGCGTAAAAAGCCTTCAAAACAAAAGGCCTTTGTTCTTCCTGATAGTTGAAAGCTATTTGAGGCGATCCATTGGTCTGTGTACACCATTGGCCATTCAAATCTTATTTTGAAATCCAAAAAATAAAAAGGTGACCCACCACTGATTTAGATCTACAAACACAGAATCCATAATCAGATTTTTGTCTAATTCACATCTTTTGAGGAAAAACAATTGCATTAAATTTGAATGTAATATTTTATTTGCTCTGGAAACTTAGTCTTTTTCCCCTTTTTGCAAAGCTATGTCATCAGTTAATGTTAAAGTGTGCATCGATAAGCTATATTAGCTAACATTTCCATGCTAAACACACCTCCGTGTATTGAACCGTCTAACTAAGTTGAACAAATATATTGCCAAATAAAGGACAAATCCTGTGACCATTTTCCTTCTAGACAAAGTCTGTAGGAGTCCATCGTGCAAATCAAGTGCACGTCATTGTTAGTGATTCTCTAAACATTGTGAGTGTGAGGTAATATATATATAAACTAAAGAAGAGTAATACAGTGTAGGTTTAGTTTACGTTCTAAGAGTCTAAATATGTCATGTATTTTCTACTCACCCTCATGTCGACTAAGGGTTGATGTGAGTAATCTGTGTCTCTTAGAGTTATAGGAAATGTATGTCAATTTTAATGACGCGAATGATGCTCAGTTGTAAGTAAGTTTGTTTATATTTGTAGAGCGCTTTTCTAGACCAGGGTCTCAAAGCGCTTAAACAATCAAAACAATACCCAATAAAATATATACCTTAAAACATTAAGACACATACGACAAACACAGGAGTCTTTGAGAATCAAGGAAAAGACAGCTTCAATAAATCTGTATTTTAAGTCGTCTTCGTCTAAAAAGACAAACTTAAAAACATCTAAATACCTCCATACTGCTCGTCTGTAACATCCATTTTGTATTGAAGCCTTGACAATAAGTATTGATCCGCAAAAACTTCAATAAATCTGTATTTTAAGCTTGTTTGTAACAAAAGTATAAGGAATAACAAGCGACACAGACAGGAACTACTCTAGTAAATATCGCGAGCACATCCATTGTAGACGGTAGACTGTATTGATATTTACTAGAGTACTTCCAAGCTCTGAGCTCCAGCGGCTACATTAAAATGAACATGCATTTTTGCCCATAACTCTAAAACGGAACGGATTACTCTGGAAAAAATCCCAACCCTTGGTCGACATAGAGATTGATTTTGGGTGAACTATCGCTTTAAGTTGACATTTTCCAACAGGGAAGAGTCCCTTGTCAGATGGGAACGAATCCTTTTTTTCTACCAGAGATGCAGGCGACTAAACAAAAAGTCATAAACATAAGATAAATTACTGAGATATGCAGGATATTTGGATCCATAAGAAAACTCTACATAACTATCCATTACAGGAGAGCCCTGGGGAGTCCAGCTCCCATATGAACAACTCTTGAGTGTAGACATCAGTGTTCCTCATTTTTTTCAAATCGCACACTGAAGTAAAAGAATGAATTGATGCCATTTTAAGTTCACCTGTCGTCACTATAAACGCCTGGTTCGTTCACTCCTCTCAGGTGTATAAGCGAACGTCTAGCACCAGGTGTGCACCACGCTGTTATTACTACTATTCCACTTGTTTTCAGCCCCGAAATGCAAACATCAAACACACACAAAGCGAGTAGCAGGATCACGATGAAAAAAGGAAAATAGTGGCCTGATATTCTGCAACAGATTAGGAGCCAGTTGGGCGGCCATTGTGTAGTTTAACTTGACCACAACAAAGTGATGATCCTGCGCCTGCAAGCTGCACTTTAAACACACAAACTTTGTTCGCCTGAAAGTAGGGCTTTTTTTTAATATATAAACCACGAAACATTCGTAGCACGAAAAAAGCGTTCGAGGGGGTTTGAATAAACGGAGGATCTTTCACCAAATAACTTGACGTGTTAAAAAAAGAAAAGAAAAAAAAAAAGCGTCGCGACAAAGTTACGACCGTTTTGTTTCCAAACTCCACGTCGAGTGAACACCGCGAACTTACCCGACGGGAAGCGGAATAAAATGATAATTCAGTTGTTATTAGCCCGGTTGGGTTGGTTTTTACCTTTTTTCTTTTGTGGGGGAGCTTGACAGCTCAGCGAGTGGCAGCCATGATGGTTTCATCCGGGGATTACAGCTGCTGAGCCGCTTTAGCTTGTTAGCCGCCGCCTGCTCGTCCTCGTCCCGGCCTGTACTGCCCATCAGTGTCTCGAAAATACTCTCTTATTCCGCCCAGAACCTTCGTAAATATCTGTACATTTAACCTCGCGACAGAGACTTGTGCTCACTATGTGAATAATACCCACAGTTATCTAATAAATCCACTATAATAGCACAGTGAGGGTGAAACTACACTGAAGTAAACAGACATGTCTTGGTCCCTAAAACTGTTTTTATTTAAAAATCCATTAACAAGTCTTTTCTTTTGGTTTAGTGTATTTGTAGGCAACTATTCTTACATGAATGCGTCAAGTTAAGTCATATTTTTGGTGTGTCTGGCCCTCAAATTCAAGTAATCCTTTAATTATTTACTAAATATATGTTTACAAAAATACACAATCACAAATAAAATGAACTAAAACCTATAGACCGGTGAGATAAGACATTTGTTTAAAGATAGCTTTGATAATAGGTCATCTTTTTATACCACACCCTATTGTCCCTTTATTTAAACAAGACCTTTATATATACCTGGACTCCACCACCTAGTAAAGGATTGACTAGTCTGTTAAATTTAAAGCCAACTCTTTTAAGACATCATAAGGAACTACCAAGGAGAGACTGGGTCGTAAACACAATGATATCATCAACAAAGAACACAAGCGTAACGTTATTTTGTTATGAATTGATCGCAGTCATTACGTTTTTTTGTTTTCGTGTTTATGTAGGTTACTTTTCTAAAACTATTCTGTTGAGTCTTGTATGTATTATTATGTCCAAATGCTTTGCTAGGCCTTAAACTAAAATAGTCTCATAAATGCTTTGAATATTAACTACACATCTATTTTACAAAAAGACTAAATCTCAAGTAAAATATAAAAATCTTCTACACGCTATCCTTCCTTTGAGTCAAAAGAATGTACCTTTTTTTTGTACCGTATCTTTTTTACCACACTCCATGCTTTCTTTTTGTCAACATGACCTTTATATAATTAGACTCCACAGCCTGGTAATGGATTTTGTCCCCCAAAAAATGTAACATTGTAAATTTAAAGCCAACTTAGGTACTTCAGGAATTTACAAAATAAAGAAGACTATTATCTAACTACCAAGGCAGGAGTCTTAAACACGATGGTACAAACCATTCAAAAAGCCAGCATGACGTTATTCTATTTCGTGAACAGAGATACTGCGGAGCCCCCAAAACAGTAAAAAAAATAATCGAGTCCTTTTTTGTTTGTGTTGGTAACTTTTACATTTTTCATGTTAAGTCTAGGTGAACATATTTTGTTTTCCAAATGCTTGGCTGGGCCTCAAATCAATGTTGTCTCATATATCCTTAAAATATTGAGTAAATAGCTACTATACAAATTCCTAATTCACATGTAAAATAAGTTAAAATGTAATAACTGGTGAGATTTTACATTTTATTCCAATTGCACTAAACTCAATGTATCCTTTATACTACACTCTATTCCTACTTTGTCAACAAAACCTTTATATCTGCGGACTCCATTACCTGGTAAAGGATTTTGTCCCCCGATAAATGTACCACGATAAATTTAAATCCAACTCTCTAGGACATCATGAAGAAGACATCAACCTATCAAGACAAGAGAAGATATTAAACATATGATATAATCATCAAAAGGGTTGTTTTTTTCATTTAACGGTGTGTAAATAATAGTCTGTGTTAAATTATTTCCATTAAAACAATTATGTTTTCTTCAAGAGGTTGTCTTCTTGCATCCATAAATGTGTTTTAATCTAGAAACGACCCGTGTTGGCAGAGTCTGATCATTTGTAATTTGGAAACGGACAATAAAGGATAACATTTGACCTTCTTGAGAGACATTCATTTGTTCTCCACTTCCCATTAGTGTGACACCGTGTTTGGTCTCTCTTTCAGGAACAGCGGTGGATTGTCACATGACTGAGTGGGTCATTGACCCCCAAAATGTTTCCAAACCAAGGAGCTGCGTGATGTCAGCGTGAGCAGAAAGAGCTTGCTGAGCAGCACGCCACTTGTGTCTTCACAGAATTAGTTCCAGCTAACAGCATCACTGGTCCATTCATGCTCCCTTTTCTATCTGAAATCTCCCTGGTGGAAGAAGCGCACATTATTGCTCGCCCTCAAAAGGTCGTCTGGCGTTCTTAAAATAAAACAAGTTAAAGATGTTTATTCGTAAGAAAACCTCTGACTTTCAACAAATCTGAAGATATATTCACATATGGTTATTTCTCATAAATATATGGAATGTTTCTATTTTATATAACATTATAGATTGGATGAAGAAAATAGCTAATTAAGTTGTTAATTGAACATTTATAGGAGGTTGGTCAGGAGGAACAGCAATGCCTTCCATGTCACAAAATTAGGTCAAATATAATTGTGTACTTGTCATGACTATTCGGTCTGAATTATTTGACTTTTATTTGTGCAGGTTTTTCCTCGATTCTCTGAGACTCCTGTGTTTGTCTCGGTGGTGTCTTGACCTTTTAAGTATATATTTTATTAAGTAATGTTTTGATTGATTAAGCGCTTTGTGACCCTGGTCTAGGAAAGCGCTCTATAAATATAAATTACTTACATGCTGGGAAGAATGATTTCACACAAAAAACAGTTTTGTACATTTGACCGTTAAGAACACCATGTAAAACAGTTGACATTTTAAATTCAAGGTCTACTTTATTTCTGTTCTAAAATTTTGAATTGTACTTTTGTGCTATTAGAATTTGTATTTATAAACATTTTAAAACACTCATATTATTATTTGTTTTTTTTGTGAAATGATTGGAGTGCACTACACAAAAAAGTAAACATTTGTTTTAAACATTTTTTTTTAAATTGTATTATAATACATTACGTGATTATGTTTCCACTCTCAAATCGATTCCCATTTGTGTCACAACACAATCTGGAGTCTATTATCCATGCGTTTGTGTCTTCTCGTTTAGACTATTGTAACAGTTTATTTTGGTGTCTAAACAAGAAGGATCTGTCTCGCCTGCAGTTAATACAAAACTCTGCAGCAAGAATTCTGAGCCGCTCTAGTAGAAGAACTCACATTTCTCCAATCCTTAAAACTCTTCACTGGCTGCCAGTTTCTTTCAGGATCAACTTTAAAATTCTGGTTCTTACTTTCAGATCTATTCATGATCAGACCTTCCATCAGTGATCTTATCCAGACTTACACCCCAGCTCGGGCTCAGGTCTGTGTCTGAGAATCAACTGATGGTTCCTGAACACACTTCAGGACCAGAGGAGAGAAATCCTTCCAGACTTTTGCTCCTAAGCTTTGGAACGATCTCTGTGTTTGATGATCTACTGACTCCTTCAAGAAACATCTCAAGACATTTTTATTTGTGCTTTTCACTGATTTTCCTGGACTCCTGTGTTTGTCTTATGTGTCTTGGCATTTTAAAGCATGTATTTTAGCTGTATATTGTTTTTGTTTGTTAAAGCGCTTCGTGACCCTGGTCTAGAAAGGCACTTTAGAAATAACCCCTACTTTACTTTACTTACTTACTATCAAAAAAAGAACAATCATAAAATGTCCTTTGTGTAATTTTTATTTTATTATTATTTAAAAAACACATTTGCTAAAACCTTTAAAAAATAAGTCAACTCAAAAATCAAGTATTTATTGATTTCAATACGTTGTTTTACTGCTTCACGCCCATTTCTTGCCAAGGTGCCTTCAGAGGTCTTCGGAAATGTCATTTTCATCGCTCAAACGTTTTAATAAACAGACATTTAATTTAAAAAAAACTAGTAACTAGGGTTAATGTTCCAGGTTTGTGTGTAACTTAAGTCGATATATTACTTGTGATTCCCACGCGTTAGTGTTGCAAGTATCGCGGCGCTCGTTTTTTCCTGCAGCCCGTAAATGCAGCAGCGTTTGTTTGGCGTGTTTGGGGAAACCTCGCTCGTCCACGTGAGGTGCGAGCATGAACCTACAACTTTAAAACCCCCCCAAAAAACTCCTGCCTCGACATACAATCCTCGCTGGGTGAGCCTCAAATGTCAAAAAAATGTGGACGTAACTGACGGGATGAATGTAACCAAACAAACAAACAAAAGTTGTGCATGACATGTGTTGGATTTAAGTGAAGGATGTTGTGTTGTTTTTGTGTGTCAGAGGTTTGTGTAGAGACGAGGCAATGGAACTGGAAGAGCAATGGTGGAAGGGACAGCTGGCTGCAGACATTTACCAGGCGCTGCGCTTGAAAGTGAGTCATTCAACACTTCATGTGCACGTTTACTTTAGAAAAATCGTGGAAATAGTTGAAGACAAATGACTTGCATGAAATTATTTCCCTCCTTAAACCCATATTAATATCCTGCTAGTGTCATAGTCTGCCATAAAGTGGATTAATTTATTTTTACAACCCCATAAGATGCATCTCGTTTAAGAAATAATCAATTTATATTTTTCCAAACATTGCATGTTTGCTGTCATCATCAACTTGATCTCATAAAATTAATATAGAATTCCAGAAATTCAATTGTTACTCATTTTGAATTTTAATAAGCTATAAAGTTTATGAGAGTGGGATATTTCACCCCAGCATTTTTTGTTGGTTTGTCTAAAATATTCCTGCATGGTAAAGAGTAATACTTTCAGAAGAAGCCATATTTTATGAAGATTCAACAAGGCCTTATACTATGTTTTAGTTAAATATTTTGACTTCTTTTTAACGTCCAACATGTATTTTCTACTGGCCCTCAATGAAAACCTGAGCATCTTCAACTCTTGAGTCTTCTCTTCTCTTCTCTGCTTCTTGTCTCTGTATTTTGTAAATTTGTATTTTCTTGTGTCTGAAATATTTGAGAAGTCTTCTGAATCGTTGCTTTCTTGATAAGTAGTGTAGGCAGTTACTCCGTTTTCATTTTAAATTCTAATTTAATTGTATTATTTTTGTCCAAAAATCTTCTGAAAAGGAACATTTTTGAGGATTTAAATGCACACATTTCTTGTTTTAACTAAATAAAACTAACTTAAATTGGAATTCTTGTTTTCTCTTGAATTTGTTATGTTCTGTTTGTCTCTTTTAGTCTATTTAAATATGGTGTAAATGGTCCTAAATGACTCTTGACTAGTTAAGTTAGAGTTTATACCATTCTGTTGAAACTTTTTCTTCACTGGATATTACAATTAAAAATATAAAATGTACGTTACGGGGTGGTAAAGATCTACTGAACTACTAAATGGATCAAATAAATATCAATTTTGTGAGAACATGCATGAGACCTTGGCTCCTGCAAATGTTTGAGTGATGTCACCTGATGTCTCTTCTGTCACTTAAAGACACAGTGTCTTTGTAATATCAATAGCATGTAAGTATGATGAATCCTGATGATAAAAACAAAAGTTATGAAGTCGTTGAATGAATATAAAATGTTCTACTGGATGTTATCTTAGATAATCTCATCTCATCATTCCTTCTGCTCAGGAGCGCAAGTTGTCTTCCTTCAAGGGCCAATCATCGCAGCTCCCCTTGAGAAGATACTTTGCTGACCTCATTGCCATAACAAGCAACCACTTCAAGCTCTGCCCTGCCGCCAGACACCTGGCCGTCTACCTGCTGGACCTCTTCATGGACCGCTACGTTCTCAACGTCCATCAGCTTCACTTGATCTCTCTGTCGTGTCTCCTGTTGGCCAGTGAGTGACGCCTCATCATCATCGTCATCATCATCATCATCATCATCATACCTCTCCACCAATCTCTTCTCAGGCAAGTTCGAGGGCCGCGAGGATCAGGTGCCGAAGCTGGAGACTCTCAACAACCTGGGCTGCATGACCTCCATGAACCTGGTCCTGACCAAGCAGGGTTTGCTCCACATCGAGCTCCTCCTGCTGAAGAACGTCCAGTGGAACTTGTACCTGCCCACAGCAGCTCACTTTATCGACTACTACCTGTCCATAGCGGTCCAGGAGGGGGACCTTCACAACGGCTTACCCATGTCCAGCCTGGAGAAGGCCCAGCTCTACATGTCCAAGTATGTCGACTACTTCCTGGAGGTTTCCTTGCAAGGTAAGACGCGTTACATTTAAGACCATTTTTGTTTAATATGTCAATTAACTGACCATAATTTGGCGTTTCACAGAAAGAAAACGTAAAAAAAGAATTGTATTTAATTTCTAGGGGTGTGTTTCTGGCAATGCAATAAAGGGGCGAACGTTACTACATATTGTGATATATTGCAATACAAAAAAGTATTGACTCACTTGACTTCTGATGAAATTTACAGACCTTTTGACTCTTGACAAAGTCTTTAAACTAAGCTATATTCAAACATTGGTTTTAAAAAATTACTGTAGCCGACTGTATCCTCTTGTCCTCAGCAGGATCTAGCAGGATTTCGTTGTGCCTAACTGGCCTAATTACCGACTGCTTGACTCCTGAAACCAAAGTGATGCGCAAACGTTATTTTCAAGAGCTCTTGGAGTCAACTGTATCCTCTCATCCTCAGTCATTGATGGGATCTAGCTTTTTTTTTATAGATCTTTTAGCTGCAGAGGATGTTATGACTGCTTTCATCTAGTGGACGGAAGAATTTCTACACAAAAATTAACAAAGTTGTGAATATTTGCATGTTTATTGAAAAATGAAATACAATTTTAATATTTTAGACACACGTTATTTAACTGTAAACCATAAAATCACTATAATAAAATAAAATGCTGTTAAAATGTAATGTAAAAATGGTAAAAAAAAAAGAAGCAAAAAACGATAGGGTCGAATAAAGTAACTAAAAAAAAGAAAATAATAATAATATATACAATTATATGTGTGTATGTTTTGTGTATGTGTATTAATGGTCATAGACTTGGATGAGCTTATCCTCGTCCACTTCACAAACTTTTATTTTACTCCAACTGTGTTGACCGTATGTGTGCGTCTCCGTAGATCATGTGTTTGTGTATTTCGCTCCATCATTGGTGGCGGCAGCATGCGTGGGGTCGTCCCGCCTCATCCTCAACCTGTCGCCGACGTGGCCTCCCCGACTGCAGCGCCTCACCAGCTACACGTGGGAGAACCTGGTGTCCTGTGCCGAAAAGATGCTCATGTAAGTGTCTATTTTCCCATGATTGCAGCTGATGTTTGAACCGACTCTATCCCTAACTTTAAGACTTTAGTGCCCCTTGTGCTGCTCAGTTACACACATTTAATTCACTACATTTCAAACACTTATTACATTATATACAATTTATGTAACTCACGGTTTGATACGTTGACAATATTTGTACCACTATATGACGATCTCATTCAGCATGAGATTCCATATATTGCAAGAAAATTTATCAACAATATATCACAATATATGTGATGGAAGAAAAAGGTAAAATGAAAAACATCTAAGGTATTTATTTCCAAACTTGGTACAATGTACAAATGGATAAACACCGTACAACTGGACATATTACAGTGTACGGACATTAATATCATGTAAAGTTGGGCCGATTGAACCTATTTATTAAGAAATTAAATTGAATCCTGAGCACATTTAAGTTTGCATTCAGTGTAAAAGTAAACAAGCTTTTTGTTGTCTCTGGGTCAAGGTGACGCGAAGGCCCGAAAAGAAATGTGTTTGTGGTATCCCTTGTATTGTCTCTGGATTAAGGTGACACGAAGGCCTGAAAACAAATGTGTTTGTGGTGTCCCTTGTGTTGTCTCTGGCTCAAGGTTACACAAAGGCCCGAAAACAAATGTGTTTGTGGTATCCCTTGATATTGATTTTTGTCCCAATGGTTAAAAAAAAAAAGCAAAACGAATACCTTGGCAGAGGTCTGCATCCCCTGAGTGCTCTTTAAATTAAAAAAAGGGAGTATATGTTATTTTATGAGGGAAAAACTATTTTAAAAGTATTACAATCATTTTAAGTAAGGCAGAAAAATGAAGTTTATAGTTGTAAACTGACATCGAACAGTTTGTAGGTACGTGTTTGAAAACTAATTTCCACGCGTCTGTCCCAGAGCACATGATGGTGACGTCCAGGAGTCCAACAACCAGGAGGACCATCAGCTGCGGCAGCAGCAGCAGCAGCAGCAGCAGAACATGTACTACAGTCTGGGCCAGACGGCCAATGTGGCTCCGTTCCTGCTGCGCCCTCGTCCACGGTATCCTCGGCAAGTCTCCAGACCGGTCTTCTACCTGCCCGCCCCGGCGGTCCCCCTCACCCGACCGTGCCCGGGCCATCACTTCATCACCAGAACTGAAATCTAAGAAGTCACCCGTGTCCGGTCGTGGGAAGATCTCTACAGTCGTTCATGCGGGGTTGTGATGTGATCTCGAGTGGAGCCATTTTAATTTGAAGACTTGAAGAGATGAGCTCATCACAAACAGATGGTGAGCTCGAGTGCAATATTTTTTTTAAGGTTGAGTTATATTTGGTCCGAGTGTTGAATGGCTCCAGGTTTTTGCCGCAGTCCTGCTTTTCTTTAGCTGCAGACTCGTACGTCTCTGGAGTGAGTGAGTGCAGCTGATATGTTTGAAAACAGTAAGTTTGGACCATAGATTTAACGTTTTGCTCTTTTTTTCCCCCTTTTGTGGTTGTGCAATTAAGAAAAGTATTTGTTCCCTCGCATGGATGTTTATTTGCAGTTTTGTAGACAAGAGATTGCAGTCGGTGCTATGCATCAATAGTTTTAAATTAAAGAATCTGCTGTTGAATTGCGTCTATTATTTTTCATCGTTGTGGTCAAGCGAAGACTTCGTCTGGTGGAAAGGACAAAAAGCAGAGTTGTGTTGTTGTTTTTGGCACACATTGACATTCATTATGTCATTCATAGTGGAAAGATGAAGTAAAACTGTGATCACAGCAATATAGTCATCTATGATCAGAGTTTATACAGTTTTACACTGATTTATCTATAACTTAAACATTACTTTATTGCATGAAATCTACTTAACTTTCTAAATTAAGCCACCACCAATACACAATATTGTTTAAAAGAAAATGTGATGAGTAAAGCAAAGTATACAGAAAAATTTGAGGAATAAAAGAACATTTTGATTCCTCAATAATTCCAAAAAATTCCTAATTTTTATATGCAATAAAAAAAAAATACACCAAATGAATTATAACATCATTACAACAATAGTAGTCACAGTCAATTCAAATTAAGTGTACAAATGTAATTGTAATGTTTCTACTATTCTCGCATGGGTTTCCTCAAGACACTCCAGTTTCCTCCCACATTTCAAGAACACACAGCTTAATTAAAAACTCTAAATGGCCTCTAAAAGGTTAGTCTTTTTATGGATAAATATGTTGAAATCCATAAGATAAAATTAACATTAATACATGTGTAAATAGAAATGGAATTAAATATATCCATTTTCCTTTATAAATTAAGCCGTCATTAATAATCCATATAGTTATAAGGAAAATGTGATAATAATTCAAACAAAGTTTAAAATAATTCCAAGATGTATTTCCTAATACTGTCACACCAATCATTCCATTTTTATCTGTTGCTGGTTTAATATTCTAACTTAAAATGAGGAGTCAAGGCTCAAAATTACCCTTAGATTTTTTTGTAATAAGAAACAACATGAAATAATTTAAAATAAGACAATTAAAATAGCAATAGATCAATAATAGTCACATAAAATCATTTAAATTAAGTGGGAAATAGGTTTAAACCTTTAAATGTGAATGTTTCTAGAATTCCGTGCTTGCAAGGGTTTTATCAGACACTCCGGTTTCCTCCCACTTTCTTAAATCCCACAGACGGTTTATTGTTTCTGCCTCATTAGGACACCAATACTTAAAAGAAATCAGATCTTAGCTCCAAGACACACACTCCTGTCTCTTCTAGTTCAAGTTTATATCCCTTAAGGTCACAGGTGCCATGTTCCTCTTACAAATCCTGAGAGTCAACTGCCTAATTTCTTATCTTGCACCTGAAGCAGGCAAACGCACTGCTGTAGTCATTATTAAATGATATGTGGTTCATGTGTCTAACATACTTTGCTTCATCATTTGAACATCATCACATCATTTCAAACCCTAGTTTCTCAGTTTAGTCATTGTTGTCATCTAATTTATTTTTGTATTTTAAACTTTTAAACTTGTTGACTCTCAGGATTTGTTATGGTGTAGTACTTCTCCCTCACGTTTTTATTTCATGTGCACATATAAAACCAAACATCTTCACAACTGTCCAACCGTACCTGTTTGTTTTTAAATTGACAAATATATAAATCATCAATCCTGACTATGACGGAGAATATTTGATGTTAATAAAAGCCACCAAGTCCCAGTTTTGCATCTTGAAACACGATGGTTTGAGACTCGCCGTCCTGCTCAAGCGTCGTCTGATTATTTCAGGATGTTGCACAAATAAAAATCACGTTTAACGCTCGACTGCAGGGAAGGATGCGTCATCCTCCTCCACCGTAGCCTCACAAAAAAGACATTGTCCACCCCCCCTTCATTTTTTAATCAAGTGCATTATTACAGAAATATGTTTCACTCAGCTTTTTTATCCTTTCCACTCCTTTCAAAAAATAATTAGATACAAGTCCGTCATGACACAACACGAAGAGGAAAAGGCCTCATTTTCATTTTACAGGCTCATTTCGTGTCCATGGTGATCTGAATCATCGTGCTCGGATGTCTCTAATGCCTCCTCAGGGGGGTATTCAAGTGGAAGGAGGACCCGGGACAGACCCGGGACACACAAAAGAGTTATGCCTCTTTGTTAAAAAAAACAAACTATGGAGGGACGTCTGTGCCTCTTTGCGTCAGATGCTGCCCCTGTGAGCCTCGAGGAAAGCCATGTCTCTGTGGTCGTCAATCATAAACAATCATGAATCACAAAAATAACGTGGAACTGCAGTTGAATAAACAGTTTGGAAGTTCTTATGTTTGCTTTACACATTACAGCCAAATATTCTATTTATAGCAGCAACCGCCTTCTTCTTTCTCCTCTCATCCTCTTTCTGTTTCTGGAGAGAAGTGAAGGAAATGAGATCAATGATGTAATCTGTCTGTATCTTTTCATTTCTACAGTGTATCAGGAGTTTAATGTCAATTTATTTATTTTTTCTGCTCTTTTATTGGAAATTTAGAAATGTAAAATACAGGATAAAAGATGGATGCTTCGAGGGGCATCTGGTATCCACTTGTTTTCTTCCAAATGTAATTCAATTAAAATCTCATTAACAAGTTAGTAGTTTGCCTTCTCTAACGCCGCAACACGCTGCGTCAGAACACTAACAAAAGTCTAAAGCAAAACCTGTTTCCATAGCAGCTGAAAACCCTCACAAAATGTTCTAACTTTACTTTTTCAGCTTTCTGCCACGACGAGATGAATGAACACCTGACTCATTTCTCATTAGAGCTTCTCCACCTTTGCCTGCAGACAAACGTTTCCATGACACTGTGGGTTTAATATTAATTTAATTTAAATCAAGTGAATGAATTAATGGACGAGAGTAGATAGGTGTTTATCTGTAGTTAAACTTCTGACATTCACTAAACTTCCACTCAAGATGAAATCGATTTTTTAAAAACTAATTCTATTTATCTTGAAAATTAGCCTTAATATGTTCAATAGTGACAAGTTGCCTACTGATTCAAAGTACTTTTGTTATACTTTGGTTAAGGAAAACACTGTTACAGTGGTAAATACTGCATCCATTTAAAAAAAAAAGTGGAGTTTTTATTTTATTTTCTTGCTGTGCGTCAAAGTCAATTTTATCTTGATCTTTTTAGTATATATTATTATTATTTTTTTATTTTTTTTATTGATTTAGTAAGGTAAGGTAGAACTTTATTGATCCCTCAGGAGGTCTCCTTCGGGAATTGTGACCCTGGTCTAGAAAAGCGCTCTATAAATATAAATTACTTACTTACTTTCTTACATCTTTAAATACTTGGTTTATCACATTCATGGTTAAAATGGATTTTAATGTAAAGAGAATACAGATCGATAGCTTTTCAAGTCCAATGTTACAAGCGATAAAAAGGTTTAAATTGGTAAATGTATTTATATTACACTCATTCTGAATCCAGAGTGATGGTGGGTTTAAATACCCAGCACTCGGAACATCTGTCCCTATAAATAAAGATGATCTTTGAATCTAAGATTGTTGTTGTTTTGAATGAAAAAGGTAATGTTTTCTTTTTTGCCTTTAATTCGACTATTCTACTAACGCGGCTTCTCATTGGCTCGCCAAGATCCCCTCGTAGCCAATCAGTCACGGCCTGCCATGGAGGAAGGAATAAATGCAAGATGGCTGCTCCTATAAAAACAGTCTTCTGGGTTGCTCTCAACGTGCAGCAAAATAACTCTTTATACCTTATCAGGCTGAAATACGCATCCGCGACCACTTCCGAGGGATAACCCGGACTTCAGCACTCGCTCGGGGGAACGAAGGAGATATTCGGGACGTGTTTGTAGCCATGAATTGATTGTGGAAGTCGCCGTCTTTGGCGGACGGAGTCCGGCTGTAACAAGCACCAGCGCCCGGGCCTTGTCTTCATCTACTCTTATCCTCCTGAAAACGACAATATTATCTCCTCAAATACCGCCTGTTGGATGTGGGTTGAGAAAGTTCCGTCAACATGGCAGTTTCAAGGTAAATTAAACAACACTTTTTATATTCTCGTGTTTTTTTTCGCCCCCCTGCTCCCCACCGGACTTTCCCTGAACCATTAGCCGGCCACACTGCTTCCCCACACGGCATGGCGACTGACCGACTTCCCTAATACCACCAACAACAATAGTCTCCACTTTAAACCTGAAACTATTTATTTATTTGTGTGTTTTAATAAAGATCCGGGCTGTAATCCAAACTATTCTGTAACGAGAAACTCCCACTTGTGTTTTAATATTAGGCGCTATAATTCAAAACATAATTTGGGGTTAAAAAGATCTGACTTTTTAGTTATTTAAACCTGTTTTTTAATAATTTAAATGTGTGTGACTTGAACCTGAGAGATCCTGGAACCATCCCAGTGTCAGTGGTCTCGTTTCTTTTTTGCATTGCAAAGTAGACGCATGTGTACTGAGGCTTTGGTGCTACTAGTTATTCGTGGTGACTGTTCAACACTAATCCAAACAGATAAACGACCTAAGACGATCAATGAAGGGTTCACTTGGTCATAACCAGGGGTGTGAGCTAATATATATACACAACGATATATATATATTTTTTCACGATTCTCTATTGATTTTCAAAAGCACTGTGTCGTTTTTTTTTTAGCAGTGATCTATTTGTTTTTGCCTTTAAATCACTTTATTTTTTTGGTGTGATTCAACTGTGTTAAAATGAATTCTAATTTACAATTGAAATTCAAATACTGTTTTTATTTTTGTGTTGCAAAAAAACAACAACAATGAAATCGCACGAGATTCTGGCGACTACTGAGGACGAGAGGATACAGTCACCTCCAGCAGCTTTTTAAACGGATATATTTCCATGTGTCGATTTAAAAATAATAGAAAGCAGTTACGACTGAGTCAAGTACTCACTTACCTTACCTTACTCGACAATACTACAAATGTATGCTTGTTCTTACAGTATCGCAATATATTGTATCGTTGCCCCTGTATCGTGATATGTATTGTATATATTTATTATATTCACAATTGGTTTCTCTATGAAACATTGCTGGTTCCTTTTGGATCCAAAATCTAAGTAAAGAAACATTTAAAATTATTTTTGTGTTATAATAAAAAAAAAACTCCAAAATCCCCCCATCTTTCTACATTTTACAGTATTTGCTATATCATTTATATTTCAACGTTAAATTTCCGAGCTCGATTCCTGCCATTGCCACTAGAAGCTTTTTCAAATTTAGAATCATTGCTTTTCACTTTTAACGACTCCATTTTAAGTGATTTAAGCTTATCTAAATGGTGGTTACAGATAACTATCTGATGGTGTGAACTATGACTCATTTTCAGCTATTTGCTTGATTTCTTACAACGTTTTGTACAATAAATATCGGGTTATAAATATCAAATGTCAGTTTAATACACTTGTGGATTCTCTAAATTAAAAACCTCATATGATTAAAATGTTAAGTATGTATCTGTATCTTAAGGTAAGCAAAAGTTTTTCAACGGAACTCAATTTGTTTTATTGATTAAGATGGAGGAGGCCTGACTTATTGAGTGGTGTTATCATTTTCTCTTAAAAACACAGATGGTTAACCATAACTCAATCTCTGTCATTACTTTTCAGACTCGACAGATTATTCATCCTACTCGACACCGGGACGACACCGGTGACCAGGAAGGCAGCAGCCATCCAGCTCGGTGAAGTAGTTAAACTCCACCCACATGAACTTCACAACCTCCTATCAAAGGTATGTTAATAGTTTTTAGAACATGACTTTGCAGGCATGCGAGTTTAAAAGACACGGGAATCTTTTTACATCACTGATCTTGACTGAAGTATTTTTGTGTAAAAAAAAAAACAAGTTATTCCTCGAAGGAACGTGCCATGTTACAATTTGTTCATCACTTGTCTAAAGTTCTTTCAAAACAATTGAGTCGTGTGGAGTCACAAATTCTATAGTCTAGTTAGATGTAAATAAAGTAAAGGTTATTTGTAAAGCACCGGGTACACAAAGCGCTTTAACAAACAAAAACAATCTCCACTTAAAGACATGCTTTAAAAGGCCAAGACACTAAAGTGAACTCAATCCTCCTTCTTGTCTAATGAGTTCTGGGCATTCACTTGATCCAAGGAAGAGCGAAATTTGTTTGCGAAATCTGACTCCATTATGAACAACAGATGTTACTTTCACTCTTGGTATACTTTCTTACTGACCTAGACACTGAATCTTCAGTCTTTCTTCACACTCCGTTACCCTTCTCCTGGGCTACTGAACATGATTTCTGGGTTTTGACATTTTGAGAGCCGAACAAGTTCTTATCTCATCATGGGAAGAGTACTAGCTTGACAGCTTCTTCCTTAAAACATATATATCTTTCACAGCTCCCGAACAACGATGCACAAAGGCCTCTATTATTTATATCAAGAGCCGCACACGAAGGTTCGTACAAAGTTGAGGCACAGATACTATAGGCTATACCTTTTCAACCTTGTTTTTTCAGAATATCGAGTTTAAAAGATAAAATACAAAAATGTGTTTTTCATTTCTGAGTTAAAGGTAATATTGTCAACGTTAACAATTGATTAAACATGAATATATCAAATAAGGATATATAATTTAACCCTTCAACACATGAGAAACAAACACAGAAAATCAGGGAAAAGCACAAATAAGAATGTCTTAAGATGTTTCTTGAAGGAGTCGGTAGATCATCAAACACAGGAAGATCGTTCCAAAGCTTAGGAGCAACAGTCTGGAAGGATTTCTCTCCTCTGGTCATGAAGCGTGTTCAGGAACCATCAATGGATTCTGATCCACAGACCTCAGAGCTCGAGCTGGGGTGTAAGTCTGGTTCAGATCACTGATGGAAGGTCTCACCATGAATGCATCTGAAAGTAAGAACCAGAGATTTAAAACTGATCCTGAAAGAAACTGGCAGCCAGTGAAGAGTTTTAAGGATCGGGGAAATGTGAGTTCTTCTACTAGAGCGGCTCAGAATTCTTGCTGAAGAGTTTTGTATTAATTGCAGGCGAGACAGATCCTTCTTGTTTAGCCTCAAATAAATTGTTACAATGGTCCAAATGAGAATTTTCTGTCGATTACCATGTCTGTGACGCATCAGTGATTTGATGTGTTCTTTAGAAGTAGTCGTGATTGCTTGACTGCGTCTTCTTTTTAGGTGCTGAACTATCTACGGAGTCCCAACTGGGACACGCGCATCGCTGCAGGTCAGGCAGTAGAATCCATCGTGAAGAATATTCCCCAGTGGAGCCCAGCTCCGAAGCCGAAAGATGGTGAGTTCTCAGGCGTCTGCACTTCTGATATTGGATAATACTTTTGTCCCGGGTGAAATGATTGAGAACTAGAGCAGTATTCTTACATTTGGACTTTAAAAAAAATGCTTGGGTATCAGTGTGTTACCTCTTGTGAGGAGTTCATCACATGTGATCCCCAGACACGCTGAAGCGCAACGGCTCACATTTGGCTCTGGAAAATGTCTCTGTATTCCCCTTCCTGGTGGGATCTTATCATTTTACTTTCTATCCTCACGTTCATCTTTTCAAGGTTGAGGTTGATGGATTTAGCTGAATAATGCTCCGAATTTCTGACCTTTCACGTGACCGTTTCGATCATCCAGTCTGCGATTAAATGGAGATATGG
The DNA here is from genome assembly GCF_982586985.1 of Callionymus lyra. Lineage (NCBI taxonomy): Eukaryota > Metazoa > Chordata > Actinopteri > Syngnathiformes > Callionymidae > Callionymus > Callionymus lyra. The sequence goes on from NC_141828.1 coordinate 10,392,571, forward strand.
CTGTACTCGTCATACGACAATACATCACTACACAACACGTCGACACACTACACAACGTTAATGAAATGGAACTGAGTCACTTCCCTCTGCTAAGCTTGTCCTACTCTGAATGCCGACTATTATTTTGGAATTAACTTCTGTCTTTTACAATATTAAAAATATTACTGCGTGTGTGTTAACGATGCTTTTATTTATTTAGTTACAATGATTTAAGTGCTGGTTACAGATTTAAGGTCTAGTGTTTTAATGTCTATTTGCTGAATAGTGCAATTATATTTATATCATTGCTTTTTTGAGGTAATGAGTGTTAATAAAGTCATATTTATTATTGCAAAAGTATTCGGCCCCCTTGAACCTTTCAACATTTCAGGCTTCAAACATAAAGATATACAATTTTAATTTTTTGTCAAGAATCAATAACAAGTGGGACACAATCGTGAAGTGGAACGAAATTTATTGGATAATTTAAACTTTTAACAAATAAAAAACTGAAAAGTGGGGCATGCAATATTATTCGGCCCCCTTGCACTAATACTTTGTAGCGCCACCTTTTGCTGCAATTACAGCTGCAAGTCGCTTGGGGTATGTCTATCAGTTTTGCACATCGAGAGACTGGAATTCTTGCCCATTCTTCCTTGCAAAACCGCTCGAGCTCAGTGAGGTTGGATGGAGAGCGTTTGTGAACAGCAGTCTTCAGCTCTTTCCACAGATTCTCGATTGGATTGAGGTCTGGACTTTGACTTGGCCATTCTAACACCTGGATACGTCTATTTGTGAACCATTCCATTGTAGATTTGGCTTTATGTTTTGGATCATTGTCCTGTTGGAAGATAAATCTCCGTCCCAGTCTCAGGTCTTTTGCAGACTCCAACAGGTTTTCTTCCAGAATGGTCCTGTATTTGGCTCCATCCATCTTCCCATCAATTTTAGCCATCTTCCCTGTCCCTGCTGAAGAAAAGCAGGCCCAAACCATGATGCTGCCACCACCATGTTTGACAGTGGGGATTGTGTTTAGGGTGATGAGCTGTGTTGCTTTTACGCCATACATATCGTTTTGCATTGTGGCCAAAAAGTTCGATTTTGGTTTCATCTGACCAGAGCACCTTCTTCCACATGTTTGGTGTGTAAACGAGACTTTTTATGGATATCTTTGAGAAATGGCTTTCTTCTTGCCACTCTTCCATAAAGGCCAGATTTGTGCAGTGCACGACTGATTGTTGTCCTATGCACAGACTCTCCCACCTCAGCTGTAGTTATCTGCAGTTCATCCAGAGTGATCATGGGCCTCTTGGCTGCATCTCTGATCAGTCTTCTCCTTGTTTGAGATGAAAGTTTGGAGGGACGGCCGGGTCTTGGTAGATTTGCAGTGGTCTGATACTCCTTCCATTTCAATATAATTGCTTGCACAGTGCTCCTTGAGATGTTTAAAGCTTGGGAAATCTTTTTGTATCCAAATCCGGCTTTAAACTTCTCCACAACAGTATCTCGGACCTGCCTGGTGTGTTCCTTTGTCTTCATGGTTCTCTCTGCGCTTTAAACAGAACCCTGAGACTATCAAAGAGCAGGTGCATTTATACGGAGACTTGATTACACACAGGTGCATTTTATCATCATCAGTCATTTAGGACAACATTGGATCATTCAAAGATCCTCACTGAACTTCTGGAGTGAGTTATTATTAAATTATATTATTCTACCGTTTGTAATTTAATATTATCTGACTGGAACATTTAAAAAACAATTATTATTAACTTAAAAACTATTAAATTACTTTTTTAAATGTGTATTTCTTTATAGTATTTTATTTTTGCAGTTTGGAATAGGCTTACAAATAATTCTGTTCAATAATGTTAACCTCATTATGTCTATACTCTTCATATCAAAATGTTTTTTATTTAATTTAAGCTTTATCCAACGTTTTCAGTAATTCCTCTCAAGCGACTTGATTAAATACCAAAGTCATTTTTGTGTTACAAAACATCTAAAGCCTTATTATGTGTGTTTCCTTCAGAGTCGGCAGATGATTTATCGCCGGATTCCTCGTGCGATCGACTGAGTTTCTACCACTTTGACATTTCCCGCCTACTCAAACATGGAGCATCTCTGCTGGGGTCTGCAGGGGCAGAGTTTGAGCTGCAGGACGACAAAACTGGTTTGTTCTGATTCATGGAATTGACTTCTTTTCACCAACACACTGCAACTCTCTCTGACTGTTTTCAAGTGGTTACAAAAACTGTAGAAGATATTCTTTTTGGATGAATCACAAGTTTGCTAACATGATTTTCAAACAATGTTCCTTTCTAGATCGTTTTCTTAAAGGTCTACTTTAGTTCTATTTGAAGTTATGATGCTCTCAACCAGAAGCTTCACTAATCTTAAAATACGAAATATAAGTAATCTCTTAATCTTTAGACAAAACCACAGTAAAAGATGAATCTTAAATATGCAGAAGAAAACTGCATTTAACTAGTTTTGATTACCACACATGCAGACAAAAGTTTCTAAGTTATGAATTTAAATCTTTAACAAAAAATGTATTAAATGTTTCCTCTTTCATTTTTCTGCAGCGGAGATGGACCCAAAGGAGCGCCTCGCACGACAGAGAAAGCTTCTTCAGAAGAAGTTGGGCTTGGACATGGGGGCTGCCATCGGCATGGACACCAACGAACTCTTCAACGACGAGGACCTCGACTACACCTACCATCAAAGTGGACTGAAAGCCCACGGAAGCAAAGCCCCTGCAGGGAACAGCTCACGCAACCACACGGTTAGTGTCAATATACCAGTATAATGGTTTACCCATCATCATGGTTCAACTTTATCAATTGGATGTGAGGACAGACTGGACAGTATTCCCCCTTTTCTTATCACCGTGTCCATCTGAGAGACCACATTGCACAATCTCACTCACTCACTCACTTCCTTCCTTCTTTTTTTTTTTTCTATAAACGTCTCTTTTTTTGTAATTTTTACCCATCACACTACCCATTTGGGCGACCTCGACATGCAAAGCTGAATTATTAATATTTGCCAAATTAAACTAAACATTAGCTTCATTGCTTTTCTCACATTTCGTAGAATTTCATCCTTTATTGGATTTTTAATTGATAGAAGTAATATTTGTAGAGTGCTTTTCTAGACCAGGGTCACAAAGCACTTAAACAATCAAATCAATGCTTAAAAGGTCAAGACGCATAAGACAAACACAGGAGTCTCAGAGAATCAAGGAAAAGCCTGAACAAATAAAAGTGTCTTAAGATGTTTCTTGAAGGAGTCAGTAGGTCATCAAACACAGAGGAAGATCGTTCCAAAGCTTAGGAGCAACAGCCTGAAAAGATTTCTCTCCTCTGGTCCTGAAACGTGTGTGAGGAACCATCAGTAGATTCTGATCCACGGACCTAAGAGCCCGAGCTGGGGTGTAAGGCTGGATCAGATCGCTGATGGAAGGTCTGACCATGAATAGATCTGAAAGTAAGAACCAGTATTTTAAAGTTGATCCTGAAAGATGCTGGCAGCCAGTGAAGAGTTTTAAGGATCGGAGAAATGTGAGTTCTTCTACTAGAACGGGTCAGAATTTTATCTGTAAAATTTTGTATTAACTTCAGGCGAGACAGATCGTTCTTTTTTAGACACGAAAATAACCTGTTACAATAGTCCAGACGAGAAGACAAACGCATGGATTACAAGCTCCAGATCTTGTTGTGACAACATTTTCCAAAGTTTAGACATTTTTCTCACTTGAAGGAAACCGTTTCTGGTCAGTTTTCTGCAGTGTTGAACTAGAGACATGTCTTTGTCAAATACAACACCCAGATTTCTCAGGCTCAGTTGGACAGACTGACCTAAGTCACCCAAGTATTGACTCAACCCTGGAACCTTATCATCAGGAGCAATAACCAGAGTTTCAGTTTTGGCCACATTTAGCTGCAAAGTGTTTTCACTCAACCATTGTTGATTTCTAGTAAACAATTGACTAAGCTGGGGCTCAGTTGGATCAAAAGAGCCAATTTACATTAATACAAGTTTTTGAAGTAAAGCAAAAGGTAATTTATATCAAATCTAAATCTGATGTGACGCAATATGGAAAGCCTTGTTGAGTGAAAGTCATCAGGCAAAGAATTAAAGGGAATTTTATGATTAAGAGTCTAAAAGATCATAGAGCATTTATGGAGGCCAGACTTGCTGCATGAGAAGTCAAGTTGCCATGACAACGGTCTGCTCGTAAAGCTCTTCTGTTAGATGTAAAGAATTGAGGAAAAAATGTAACTTTATGGAGGTTCTTTGTGTTAAAATTAAAACTAAAGTGCATCTCTCTTTCTCCGAGTGTGATCATTTTTCACCAGCAACAACTGATTCATAATGAAACGTCAACTTTATTTTCTTCTTGGTCTTCCACCATTTGTCGTCGTCGGCTTTATCTGCCGTTGAGGTATTTACAAGGTTTGATAATGAAAGCAGTTTTGTTCTGCTGCCACACTTCCTTGTTTCCACCCCACGCACATGTGATGACACAGCGTGGTTTTGTTGACAGTGGGCTTTACCTTTACAATAGACTTCCTGCTCTCAGTGCTTCACTGTGTTTCCAGCAAAGAACTTGAGTTTTGGTTTGCATTTTTAAAAACGACTAAAAAAAATTAAAAAAAACAGCTGCTCATCGCTCCACAGCTATATTCATGGAGTAACTGGAATAAACTGTATGATTCATTTTAGTAGCTTAAGATAATTGTTTGAAGAGTTAAACAGATGTATTTTAGACATGTATTTAAGGTTGCAACTGACTCACATTATCGTATAAAAACTTGTTAAAGCAACTACATAATTATTGAGTAAACAATACACATCAGAGGTAGAATCTGAATTTTAGTTTACCTAAAACAGCCGATTAAATGTGATGCACTGTCCCATCAACATTATTGTTTTACAAGACTTTGGTTGACTTCTTATTTAAAATCTTTATCAGATGCAAGCTGCGGAGTATATCGACTCGGAGTTCCGGCCAGGCATGAGCAGTCGCCAGAAGAACAAGGCCAAGAGGATGGCCAAATTGGTTGCGAAACAACGATCCAGAGACATGGATCCAAATGAAAAGAGGTGATTCATATTTTGTTCATTTAAAGATGAAATCTTATATTCTGACCACAATTGTACGACTGCTTGTTCGCAGCAACGACAGCTTCGATGGTGAACCCGAAGAGAAGAGGAGGAAGATCAGCAGCGTCGTGATCGATCAACCTGCCACGGAGCGCAAAGTCTCATTAAATAAAGTTCCAGATGACGCAAGTGTCTTTGAGGAAGTACGTGACAACCAAAACTGTCTTAATGGGTTGGTCGTTGACAAAAAGGTCTGACGTCTCTGCTCTGTTGTTAGATTCCGGAGTGGCCTTTGGAGAGTTTTTGTGAGGAGCTCTGCAATGACCTTTTTAATCCCTCTTGGGAGGTAAGATGTCGTTAAAACCCATTTTAAAAACTTGAATAGTTGTCGGCGAGCCGTTCTCAGTGCATGTGTTGGCGCACAGATCCGACACGGTGCAGGCACTGGTCTGAGGGAAATCCTCAAGTCACACGGATCTGGCGGTGGGAAGTTGGCGGGCAGCACTGCAGAACAGGTACGTGTCAGAAAGAAGACATTATTGTGGGACTGGACCCCTGATTGTGATGTTGAAGCTCTTGTGTTTAACTTGAAAAGATGCAGAGGCAGCACCAGGAGTGGATAGAAGACCTGATCATCCGGCTGCTCTGTGTCTTCGCCCTCGACAGATTTGGAGATTTTGTTTCCGACGAGGTTTGTGCCCGATAAGAATCTCTGAATGCAAACAAATACATGTGAATATGTGCTGATCATGAAGGCATTAGAACACTTGCACCTGCATCATTTCAAACCTCTGACTAAAGATCATGTGATGTAGATTATGATGCCAAACTAGTTTCTGCTTGGAACCACTTTGAGGTTCTGTTTTGACTCACAGATCTCAACTTCTCTATAACAATCACAGTCAAAACAAGTATCTGAGCAGTCATTTAAGAATCTATATTATGCAGCGCTGACTCCTCTGGTCACCTGGATTTTGTCTTCTGTTCTTCACTATGTAAAACCGAGGTTTCAAACTGATTATGGGCCTCTTGCGTGATCAAATTTAAGTTTCCGTGCGAAAGGTCGTCCGAGCTTCAAAGATTGACAATTACACAATCAGAACAACACTTCCTGCCACATAAACTTGATCTATCAAAATGATCTCGCATTCAAATCCTTTCCTTTTAATCAGAGTTTCACTGTTAACAGGCCGGTGTGTTGTCTTATCTGGACCTTGTCATATATTAAACACTGGCATCTTTACAATTTCAACATGAACATTAATTTCCTTTTGATTAAAGGCAACCATCTGACTTCTGGTAATATTGAATTCAAACTTCCCTGACAGTCCTTGGACTCAGAAGTATGATTTCTTTTTTTTTTTTCATATTGTCTTTCTATTCTTTGAGGCCAAATTTATCTTAATTATCTTTGTCCAACGTCTACAAAACAGTTTCAATATCTGTCTCTCATTTGTCTTCCACACTGACCTCTTTAGAGGTCTCAATATCTACATGTGCATTAATCTACTTTGATTTTGAGCCAATCTTTTCGAGTGAGACACATGTGGTGTATAAAGAACCCAGTGGAGCAGTTTCAGTTCAGTTTTTTGTTTCTTATTACCAGCTATTACACCACAAAATGTTAAAATATTGCACTGCATCTAAAACAGTTTTTATTGTTTTTATTTTATAGTCATTATTATCGGTCATTACATGTTCCCTAATCAAAATTGTTTCCTAACGTTCACCAGGTGGTTGCTCCGGTCAGGGAGACATGTGCTCAAACACTCGGCGTTGCTCTTCGCTACATGACTGAAAGCGGCGTTTCCATGACCGTAGACGTTTTGCTGAAGCTGTTGCAAGAAGACCAGTGGGAGGTTCGACATGGAGGCCTGCTGGGGATCAAGTACGCCCTGGCCGTCCGTCAGGTATGTACTCGTGATGGTGGGAGGACAGGTTATCCTATAACATCATCCATTATTGGTTTATGATAAGTCATAATACGAAATTGTATCTGATATTTGCATCTTTCTATCTCAGGATTTGATCTCAATGCTGCTGCCCAGGATGCTCCCGGCCATAACGACCGGCCTGCAGGACCTTGACGACGATGTCAGAGCTGTAGCTGCTGCATCTCTCATCCCTGTGGTGGATGGACTGGTCAAGCTTCTGCCCAACAAGGTTAGGAAAGAAGATTTCTTTTTTTTTTAAACATGGAGATGGACAACTTCATAACCGGGAATGCTGGTGTCAGATCCCTTTCATCGTGAACACCCTGTGGGATGCTCTTCTGGATCTGGACGATCTCACCGCCTCCACCAACAGTATCATGACACTGTTGTCGTCTCTTCTCACTTATCCACAAGTGCAGCAGAGCAGGTTAGTGCAACTCAAACTTCAGTTAATGTTGAATTTAAACGTTATTTTCCAACAAATCTTTGACTTTTGGTTGAATGTGGGCGTCCTCTTCTAGCATGCAGGAGTCCCTCACAGTCCTGGTCCCTCGTGTCTGGCCCTTCTTGAGACACACCATATCGTCAGTCAGGCGAGCAGCTCTGGAAACTCTTTTCACCCTTCTGTCTAAAGCTGACCAGGTAAACACGGTACACATGTCACGGAAAGAAGTACTCAGTCACGGATAATGTGCCTTAATGTTTAACAGAAGTGTGTGATGTGGATCAACCCGATCCTGCAAGACATGCTGAGGCACATTTTTCAGTCGTGCATACTTGAAAGTACCGAGGAAATACTTGAACTCAACCAAAAGGTTTGTGGTTCGTCGTCATCCTGTTCTTTGTGTGGCATTAGTTTATCATCTGGTTGTTGCTGTGACACAGGTGTGGATGGAGCTGCTGTCTCAGGCTCCGCAGCAGTTTGTGGTGGCAGCCAGTTGTCCGTGGATGGGTGCTTGGCTCTGTCTAATGATGCAGGCTTCACACATTCCCATAGACCTCAACATGCTGCTGGAAGTGAAGACGCGCTACAAGGTATAACATGTGACTCTGTCATTTAAAAAAAAAAAAGCAGAACTTTCTCTCTCTTTGTTCTCTTTGTTTCGCTCTTTTTCTTTCACTCTCTCTTTATCTCGTTTTCTCTATCGCTGCATCTGAACTCGCGTGATGCTGCTTCACACAATGTAGCCCCAAATTCTACAAAGTATCTATTAAATTAAAATAATGGAGACACAAAAACATTTAGTTCTAAAACATTGCTCTTGAATTTCATTGAAATGCCTTTTTAAGAAATGTTTTTCACACTGTTTGTTTAAGCACCAGGGGCCTCTTGTACTAAGGGGTCATACGTGCAAAAAAAACGAGGGTACATACTTTTCCACCTCATATTCCATATGTATCAATACGGAAGATAGTGTTAAAAAGCCTCACTAGTCAAAGTTAACACAAACACTGTGTTTGTTGTTACACAAGTGGATATTAAATCATTCACCGAACTGATTATCTGTATTTATTAAGAATACATCGATCCTTTTCTACTGAATATTTTAATCTGCTTTTTCACGCTATTCAGAAAAAATGTTGAGGAATAAACTTCTTTTTATAATATAACAAACAGAATTGTCAGCACCTGATCGCTTTAAGTCTTTCTACGGGAGTCACAGATAAACATTGCGTGAGTTTGATCAAAGTAAAGCTGCAGAATGAAAGCAACTGACTCTGGTTCATTTAAATATTATTTAAATAGGTAAATGAGGGCGTGCAAAGGGCCAAGCAAGTCTGCGATTAATTCTACATTGATTGCGATGTGCAAAGGAAAAGTGGTTTTATTTGGGTGCACATGCAGATTAATACATCTCAATATATTTGTATGTGCACCATTTTCTGGATTTTGGGTGTCATATTTAGTAGAAGGCCCACACATTCCTTTGTACACGAGGCTCCAGCACTCTTAACAGTTTGTTACTAGCATAGATGTCAAATAAATTGTAATCAAACTCTTGAACCTTTGCCTAAAATAATCTTCACTGCTCTCAACAGGACAAGGCCTGCGCAAAGGCACGTCTGGGCAGCATTCCGGTGAAGGAAACTGTCCAGGAGTACATCGCCGGAGCAGAAACGGTGTCGGACGACGCAATAACACGAGACTACGTTGTGGTCCGTGCTCGTCTAATGTCTGCAAAGTAAGTTTGACAATTTTCGCAGGGGCTTCTCTTTTCCATAAAGACTCAAAAATGTTTCTCTGCAGGTTGCTCGGGGCTCTTTGTCGCTGCATTTGTGACCCTGAACTCAACGCCGAGACTCAAGAGCTGAGGCCTGCTGAGTCCCTGGGTAATCTGCTGCTCTTCCACCTCAACTCCAAGTCTGCTCTGCAGCGCATCGCTGTGTCCTTGGTGCTCTGCGAGTGGGCTACACTCCAGAAGGTGAATATATGACCAATTCACCTGCTGCCTGAATATTGACTTCTCATCTTCTCCGGGTCAGGACTGTCAGGTGGTCTCATCCATGGTCGAGCCGCGGCTGTTGGCTATTCTTTCCGAGCAGCTCTACTACGACGAGATCGCCATCCCTTTCACACGTATGCAGAACGAGTGTAAACATCTCATCGCATTGTTAGCCGAAGCCAACATCGACCTGAAAGATCGGCTCAACTGCAGCGTCTTCACCATCGACCAAGCTAACGAACTGGTGAGAAGAATTAGATCATTTCTTCAGTTCGTGGTCCTCATGGGATTGTAGTTGAACCATAAAATGAATCATGTAGAAATGTGCCTGCAGCTGAAAGTTTTATTTGTCCTTTTCTATAATTAATTGTTATTTATATTATATCTTTTAGTTAAAGTTCTTGGTTTAAGATCTTAATTTATTCTGGCCTTTTTAAAAAAATATACCAAAAGATTTATACTTGTGCAAAAAAGAAGATGCATCTATTTTAACTCCTGTTTCACACTATCTTGGCATAATTTTACCATTGGATTATTTTATATTCTTTACTTGAGTTACTTGAGTATGATTTTTGAGTGTATATTATGTGTTCCCATAATACAGGGTACCTTTCGTGGTACCTTGGCTTTGACAGTATATATATATATAGATATAGTTAGATTGATATAATGTTGCTACTTGGGATACTATTTATTTAGGTTATATTTAGGTAAAAGTCCTCTAGTGGTCAAAATAAATCAATGGTTTTTGTTTAGGTTTTTTGCAAACTTTGAAACATTCTAGAACATTCACTGTCCTGTGAAAATGATGAACAAATCAGAAAAAGAGAGGTGAAACCATGGCTTACAAAAAAATTGATAAATGCCTGCAGGAAAAAAAAACTCTCTACAGACAGTTCATAAAATCTAGGACGATCCAGTCAGAAATTGGATACAATAGGTACAATTCAGGTACAACAACGTACAGGAAGAGAACCCAGAAATCATAACAAACAAATTCAATTAATTCTTTGTGAACTTCGGGCCGAGGTCAGCCAAGGACATTCCGGTCTCACCCCTACTCTGGGACCACTTTGATAAGAACACAGACATGAATCCAAGCTCTGTTTTTCGCTCCAGTGAAGGACACAGAGATTTGACACCTGGTCAACATATGTGTAGCAGAAACGTCCACTGATGAAATGGTCTGAAACCCATTATAAAAAGGTCTTACCGGGAATCATTGCACCGCTAACTTACATTTTCAATCTCTCATTCCAAACTGGGACATTTCGCAACAAAATGAAAGTGGCCAAAGTTATCCCAGTGTTCATACACATGAGTTTACACCAACTACAGACCAATCTCAATACTGCCACAACTGTCAAAAGTACTGGAGAATCTATTTAACAATAGTAGTAGTTGATGAAATCATCTACTACTATTTTTAAATCATCTAACACAAATTACTTTATGACGGCCAGTATGGATTCAGAAAGAATCACTCGACTGCCTTAGCTCTAACTGAATCTGTAGAAATTAATACCGACGCCATCGACCAAAAACTACACTCAAAAGAATTTTCAAGGACCCGAAAAAAGCAATAGACACCACTAACCATGATATTTTCATAGCTAAACTATATAGATATGTTGATGATTTAAACTGACCTGCCCGAAATAAACTTTATTTATTCATTCATTTTTTCACATTGAGTTTCAATTATTTTTATGAAATAATAGAAGAATCTTCAACCCTACAGAGATATTTCATGTTCTCTCTGATCTTACTCTCTCAAACCTCAGGTGACCACCATCTTTGCTGAAACAACAGCGGGTCTGAACGTGAAGACGAAACAGTTCCAGGCTCTGGAGAGCAAGCGGCAGCAGGCTCAAGCCACGGTGACCGAGACCAGCACGGAGTGGCAGCAGCTGCAGCTCCGCGTCCACATGTTCACCGCCTGCGCCATCATCAAACTGCAGGTGCTCCCCGACAAGCTCAACCCTCTGATCCGGCCTCTGATGGAGACCCTGAAGCGCGAGGAGAACACCCTGATTCAGGGCTACGCCGCCTCTTTCATCGCAAAGCTGCTCCAGCAGTGTGCGCCGCGAACGCCATGTCCCAACTCCAAGATCATCAAGAACCTCTGCGCCTCCGCCTGCGTGGACTCGTCCGTCACTCCTTCGTCTGTTCGCCCGGTTCCCCCGACACAAGACCCCGCGAGAGGTAATTATTCAAGCAGCTATTCATGTTAATGTTAATGAACTCTTTGATCGCTACAAATGGCCTGGTTTTATTTTTAGATTCAGTGACTTTAGAATTGTTTTAACATGTGCTATAAGTCTGTTATTTGACATCACTACTTAAGTCACTTTTAACTCGCTCGATAAATACTCAAAACGGATATCTCTAGTTTTCATCTCACTCCCTTTGAGTGAACTCATCCTATATAATGTTCTTTACGAAGCTTGTCTACGTTCAGCAGATCTTTTTAGTCCATCAATTGTGAAGCCTTATTCTGTTGAGAAGCTTCTTTCACTATTGATGCAGGTGAATCGGGTCTGTGTTTGTGCTCGATGCAACTGTAATGACAGAAGTGCTGAACGTGATGTTTGCTTTCAGTTGGTGTTTAAAAGTTCTCTGTAGTAGTGATGAGGCCTCAAGAAACGGCCAGGGAGGTATCACGATACAGTGTATAGGGTTTCATTGACTCGGATCAGAACTAGATATAAAGCGGTGGCCTTTCAAAATGAAGACGCTGCGTCATGAAACCTCATCTTCTGTTTCATGAAGCCTCATCCACCCATCACTGATATATAAAGTAAAAGCTCATTTGAAATTCACAAGTTAAATGATGAAGACGATAGGATTGTAGGGAAGAATTAGAAAATCCCCCCATATTTTATTTTACTTAAATTTACCAGCAACATTCCCACAGTCTTTCCATTTTTCTCCTCCTTAAGGTACTGGTCTCGAAAAAGACTGCACTCATCACATGGTCAACCAGACTCGGGGCATCATCACTCTCTACCGCCACCAGAAGGCTGCCTTTGCAATTACAAGCAAGAGGGGTCCAGTCCCGAGAGCCCCCAAAGCCCCGTCCACAGAACTCCCTCCTGGCAGCACCATCAGCACGGACAACGACGAGGTTCCCCGTGTTCTTCTGTCACTGTTGTCACTTGAAAAGTAAATACTCATGCTGGGCGATTTTGTTTCAGACGAAGAAGCCTTTTCTGATCCAGAGGCGAGGGGCGGAGTTTTCCCTGACGACCATCGCACGCCACTTTGGCGCAGACCTCACCAAGTCTCTGCCGTATCTTTGGGAGAACACAGTCGGACCGTTGAGGATCGCGGTGGATGAAAATCACAGCATCGGTACGTTCCTTCCTCTCGTGGGGTCGTGACCCATTCTCAGGGTTCTGATCGGTCTGTTGTGTCCCAGATCGACAGGTCCAGTTACAGCGAGGAGACGTCGCCGCTCAGGAGCTGGTCAACTCCTTACAAGTGCTGGAGATCATGGCCGGAGCCATGGACCAAGAACTCAAACCCCTGGTAACATTATTATTATTGAGTTATTTTGACTATCAATCTCTCAACATTGATTATTTTTATCTCCTCTTTCTTCCCATCCCAGCTGCTGCAGCACCTCCAGCACCTCTTCACCTGCCTGCAGCACCCGTACACGGCCGTGCGTCACATGGCGGCGCGCTGCGTCGGCGTGCTCGGCAAGATCGCCACGCTGGAGACCATGAGCAGCTTCCTGGAGAGCGTCCTCCCCTGGCTGGCCGCCATCGACGACTGCACCAAGCAAGAGGGCGCCATCGAGGCTTTGGCCTGTATCCTGCACTGTTGGGGGCCAAAACATTTTGCCGAAAGGGCCACATCATATACGTGTCCAATCAAAAGACAAAAGCGGAACCATACAAAATATATTGACAAATATGATTTGAGATTTAAAAAAAAGTTTTTTCTTAATTTGGGCATTTTAATTTAAGGGACACAAAACAGTTTTTTTTAGAAAACATTTAAAATACAAATATTTATGATTTATTGAAAGGACTCTTGATGGCAGTGTTTTTTATGAAAATGATGTTTTTATGAATCAATGAATTAGTGGATCAGAGCCAAAGATTATAAAGCAGGGAGTGCCATCTAGTGGTCTTTCAAACTGAAGACGCTGTGTCATAATACCTCATCAACCCGTCACTAATGAATCTAGTGAGAAAACTCCAGTGAGTCTCATTATCTGTCATAAATGTCTATGCAATCAGTTTTACTTTGACTTTGTGACGGCCACATGTGATCACAATATAAAAGCTGTAAAGTTAACAAGGAGGCACAGTATAGGATGAATTTGGATTTTGTGACTTCAGCTTTGAGCTTTCCTTGACCAGTTCACCTGCAGGTGTGATGGAGCAGCTGGACGTGGGCATCGTCCCCTACATCGTGCTGCTGGTGGTGCCAGTGTTGGGCCGCATGAGCGACCCGAGCGACAGCGTCCGCTTCATGGCCACTCAGTGTTTCGCCACGCTCATCCGCCTGCTGCCGCTGGAGGTACAGAAACTACATGCCGTTTTTTTTCCCCCGATGAATCTACATGGCTCCAATGAAAAGTGTTGATCTCTCTCAGGCGGGAATCCCGGACCCTCCCGCCATGTCGGCTGAACTCATCCAACAGAAAGCCAGAGAGCGCCACTTCCTGGAGCAGCTGCTGGACAGCAGGAAGTTGGAGAACTACACCATACCCGTCCCCATCAAAGCCGAGCTGAGGAAGTACCAGCAGGTCAGTGTCATGAGTAACACTAGAGACCATCACAACATTTTCACTCACAATTCACTGGCCTTTTAAGCATTTGAAATATTTAGCCCAATGGGACAAAACAAAAAAAGTGACTCATGGATTCAAGTGGTTATTTAAAAATACACTTTTCTTTAAATGTTAATTGTAATCGTTTATATATATATATATATATATATATATATATATATTTTGGGGGGCTTTTTTTCACTTCATCACTTAAATCATTGTATACTGTTTTGAAAATCGACATTAGAATATTTTTTAAATTGCCGTATCTTCCGGACTACAAGTCGCTCCGGAGTACAAGTCGCACCAGCCATAAAATGCATAATAAAGAAGGAAAAAACGTATATAAGTCGCAATGGAGTATAAGTCGCATTTTTGGGGGAAATTTATTTGATAAAATCCAACACCAAGAACAGACATGTCTTCTTTAAAGGCAATTTAAGATAGAGTAGAGGCAACTACAGGCCGAATAATTGTACGGTATGCTTACGTTTCATGACACAACTGAGAACGTGCCTGGTATCCTAACATATTAAGAGTTATTCAGATATTTATAGCATAAATAACATGCTAAGAAGTTTACCAAACCATCCCTGTAACTCCAAATAACTAAAATCCAATGAAATCTTCATCCTCGGTGTCACTTTTAAACAATTCCGCTAACTCCGGAGGTAGAAGATGTGGCGCTTCCTCTTCTATGTCGAAATTATCAACACAGGCCTAGAGCGCCCTCTTGTTTAGTGTGAAAATAACATGTGAAATGATATACCGGTAATAATGTGTTAATAATCTCACACATAAGTCACTCCAGAGTATACGTTTCACCCCCGGCCAAACTATGAAAAAAACTTCAATTTATAGTCCGGAAAATACGGTAGTTGTTAAAAAACTGCTTGCTCATGAATTATAGTTCATATTTTGATTTATTTAGACTCTGTTCTTAATGTTTTTCTAGAAACATTTTCATGGTGACAAGTTGATAAATTAGGTCCCAGGATTTAGATGGATGGATTGAAAACTGGATCTTTTTAAGGATCCAAAAACTGCATTCAAATGTTTTTTTGCTTTAGAAAAAGTTTACAATTCTTCCTCTCACCTCCACCAATTTCACCTTCTATTTACTTTAGACCCTACAGCAGATTGACCTAGTTTTTAGATGCTGGTACAACGTTCAAATTCCAAGCTTCTGATTGGCTCCTCTAGGACGGCGTGAACTGGCTCTCCTTCCTGAACAAATACAAGCTTCACGGCATCCTGTGCGACGACATGGGTCTCGGCAAGACGCTGCAATCCATCTGCATCCTGGCCGGAGATCACTTCCTCCGGTACCAAGTGTTTTTAACGTTTTGGATATTTCGGCTCTCGTTCGGCAACACTAACGGGGTCTGCTGGTTCAGGGCGCAGGAGTACGCCAAGACCAAGGGGGCGGACTGCAGCCCGATGCCGTCGCTGGTGGTCTGTCCGCCCACCCTGACCGGCCACTGGGTGGACGAGGTGAGCAAGTTCTGCTCCAAAGAGTACCTGAACCCGCTGCACTACACGGGGCCGCCCACCGAGAGGATCAGGTGAGATCACGGCTGAAGCGTCATTTCTGCTCGTGACCTCACATCCTGTGTCGCGTCCGCAGGCTCCAGCACCAGGTGAAGAAACACAACCTGGTCGTGGCCTCGTACGACGTCGTGAGGAACGACATCGACTTCTTCAAGTGAGTCGGCGGGTTCAGTCCCAGCGTGCCGGGGCAACACCTGCGCTGGTCGTAATCATACTCTCTGTTTAGGAACATAAAGTTCAACTACTGCATCCTCGACGAAGGCCACATCATCAAAAACGGGAAAACCAAACTCTCCAAGGCCATCAAGCAGGTCGCCGCCAACTTCCGCGTCATCTTGTCGGGAACGCCGATCCAGGTGAGGTCGACGGTTTGAGTCCAGAGTGGATTCACTTCAACCGACGCTCTGCTCTCAGAACAACGTCCTGGAGCTGTGGTCGCTCTTCGACTTCCTCATGCCGGGATTCCTCGGGACGGAACGCCAGTTCGCCGCCCGCTACGGGAAACCCATCCTGGCGAGCAGAGACGCCAAAAGCTCCTCGCGGGAACAAGAAGCAGGTGCGACCAATAAACTTGTATTAAATTAAGAAGAAATATTTAGTTTCAGTTCAACAACTAAAATGTCTTGACAGACATTGACCTATTTACAATAACAAACTTTCAAATGGTTCAAAATCATCATCTGAGTTTAATTATTTGTGTCCGTTTAGACGTATTATCATGTCATAAAGTTTTTTCATTAACGCCATCCTTGCACAAAAGTAAAATAATAACTTTTCTTGACACTAAAGCGGTGTTCAGCCGAGCCGTGACCTGAAATGTCTCCTGCAGGTGTTCTGGCCATGGAGGCGCTTCATCGTCAGGTGCTGCCTTTCCTGCTGAGGAGGATGAAGGAGGACGTCCTGCAGGACCTTCCTCCCAAAATCATCCAGGACTACTACTGTAACCTCAGTCCTCTGCAGGTGCTTTTGCTGACTCTGCTCAAATACAATCTGGGTCGTTTACACTTAAAATGTTAAATAGATCTATATGTTATTGTGTTGAAAGTGTTACTGGGTGATGTGTAGAACTGTGTGACTGTAATTTTATTAGCAAGTTGTACTTGAAAAACAGTTAAAATTACTACGATCATAATTTGAATGATGGAATAAATGACGATTTGTGACTTTTCTTAAAGAACATTCACAATTTATCCATAACTGAAAATACAAATTAATATTTACAAATCATTGAAACCAATGTTCTGTTATTCACAATTTCACACGACAGTTTTTGATCTTTTTTAAAAGTACATTTTGCTTTTAGTTTTGAAACCAGATTATTTAAGAAGCTCGTGTGTCGTTTTCCTCTGTTGACGTGAACTTGGTCGTGTTCAGGTTCAACTCTACGAGGACTTCGCCAAGTCCCGGGCCAAGGCCAGCCTGGAGGACAGCATCTCTCACGCGTCCACGGAGGAAGAGAAGCCCAAGCTGAAGGCGACCGGACACGTCTTCCAGGTGCGAGGACGCTTGTCGGGAGCCAAAGAAGATGAAACTATATATAATGTTTGTGTGTCTCTGGTGCAGGCGCTGCAGTACCTGAGGAAGCTGTGCAACCACCCCAGCCTGGTGTTGACCCCCCAGCACCCCGAGTACAAGCGGATCTCCGAGCAGCTGGCGAGTCAGAACTCCAACCTGCGGGACATGCAGCACGCTCCCAAACTCTCGGCTCTCAAACAGGTGCGTTGTTCGCGTCACATCGGTTTCCGATATATCTTGACGCTGTCGTCGTTCGACCCCCGCAGCTGCTCCTGGACTGCGGTCTGGGAGGCGGCGCCGGCTCCGAAGGAGGGACGGAGGCGGTGGTGGCGCAGCATCGCGTGCTGATCTTCTGCCAGCTCAAGAGCATGCTGGACATCGTGGAGCACGACCTGCTGAAGCCCAAACTCCCCAGCGTCACCTACCTGAGACTGGACGGCGGCGTGCAGGCCGGCCTGCGCCACTCCATCGTCTCCAGGTGAGAAGAAGACCCTCGTAAACGTCCAGGACTGGGTTTTTTTAAGAAAAGTGTTTTTTTTTGTTCCGCTCGCAGGTTCAACAACGACCCGTCCATCGACGTGCTGCTGCTCACCACTCATGTCGGCGGTCTGGGTCTGAACCTGACCGGCGCCGACACCGTGGTGTTCGTGGAGCACGACTGGAACCCCATGAGGGACCTGCAGGCCATGGACCGAGCCCACAGGATCGGACAGGTGAGTCCATCACTTGCAGCTGCACAGTAGGACCGAACACAGGAGATGGATCCGCACGAGAGTCGAGAGACGCAAAGATTATCCTGACGACAAAACTCCTGAGCTTCATGTGTGATAGAAAAAAAAAATGTATTTAGAATATAATAATAGCTGTAAAGTGGAGCGTGATGATGGTTAAATATGCACCTCTGGTGCTGAGTTCACTAAGGGGGGGTGAGACGAATACTGCAGTGTTTGAGTTGGTGATTGGGTAAAGTATATTTTTTAGTTCCAGAAGACTAGTTTTGATTTTCGATGTTGAGACTAGTGGAGTGTAAAAAAAATATATCGATACACTTGATGGTTGAAACGGTATCGTTGGAAAAAAATTATGATATTTTACAGATTAGAGTCGTATACTAACTTTATCAAAGTAATTTTATGGTTTAAATTTCAATAGTTTATTTAAAATTTGTGTTGCAATTTATCTTCCGGCCACTAGATGGCAGCGGTCATAAGATGGTAAAGTAACAAAGAACTCCTGCAATGACTGGGCACGAGAGGATACTGTACAGTGGACTCCATCTTCTTTTTAAACATTTTTTTAAATTCTTGAACATATTTTGGTTTCAAATCAAATGAAAGCAGTACCAACTTAATCTTGGTCTGGTCTGTATATTCTAAAAATATATATTCCTTGTTCCTACAGTATCACAATATACCGTATCGTTGCTCCTGTATCGTGATTTGATCGTAGCGCCAGATTCTTGAACCCCTAGTGGTGACAGTGGGAAGACCTTAGTGCAGCTTAAGCGATCAGAGCAGCCACGATTTGCAGGAAGATAACTTTTATAAAATGAAAATACACTTTGTGTAGTCGGGAAAGGGTTAAACCAGTTTGTGGTTTGCAGAAACGCGTGGTGAACGTGTACCGGCTGATCACGCGAGGAACCCTGGAGGAGAAGATCATGGGCCTGCAGAAGTTCAAGATGAGCATCGCCAACACCATCATCAGCCAAGAGAACTCCAGCCTGCAGAGCATGGGCACCGACCAGCTGCTCAACCTCTTCACCCTGGACAAGGTCCGAGCTCTCGCTCCCGCATCGTTGTCCGTCCGTGCTCACCTTCTTCTTCTTCTTCTTCTGCAGGAGGAGAAGATCAAGAGCGACCAGTCTTCGTCCACCTCCGGCAAGTCGTCCATGAAGTCGGTGCTGGACGGGCTCGGGGAGCTCTGGGACCAGCAGCAGTACGACACCGAGTACAACCTGGACAGCTTCATGCACTCCATGCAGTAACATCCCCCCCAACCCTCCTCCCCCCTGCTGACCAAGCTGGACCTGGTCAGAACTTTCTTCTTTTTTTTTTTTTACCAGCCTGACCTCCTCCCGCCGAACATCACGCCCGAAGCAATAAACCCTGATCAAGTGCCAGAGAAACAGTGTTAGGAACGACTCCGTGATTCTCACACTTTCACTTTCCGCATCTTCAAACTTCTTCTGGAAAAAGACTCCAGTTTTCCTGACACTCCCGACGACAGGAAGTGACCTCAGGAGACTGAAGTGAAAAAGCTGGTACCCCAAACTAGTCGCGAGTATTTTAAAATAAATAATAGATGTGTACATATTTGTGTAATTGCCTTTTTCTTTTGTCACTGAAGTGGAATCGTAATAAATTCTACAAACTTTCTCTCGCTGTCTGGATTCTCACTGCCAGCAGAGGGCGCCGTCGCTCACCGTTATGATCCGTAGGGGTCTCGTCAAGAAAGGTCGCTGGTTAGAATCCAGCTTGTGAGTTTTCTGTCACAGTACAATAACATTAACTCGAGTTTGAGTTGCTTCAAGAGGGATTTGAACCAACCTTTTTGTTGCGATGCTGATTTTTCCTTGATTTTCTGGAACTCCTGTGTTGTTTATTATATTGACCTTTTAAGTATATATTTTATGGAGTATTTTGATTGTTTAAGCGCTTTGTGACCCTGGTCTGGAAAAGCGCTATATAAATACAAATTACTTACTATGAAATAAGTTTATCCAAACCATTAGTGGATAACCGTCAGTCATCATGTCCGCCACACCTGCACCCTCTTCTTCGCCTTCCTCACACACAAAACAGACTAAATAAAACACAACTTTGTTCCATTCTGTCATTTTTATTTTATTGCCTGTTCAACTGTTTACATTACGAATCACACAAACATCACAAATAAGAAAACAGTTTTTCTCTTAAGGTCCCTTAACTGCTATTGTAAAAACCCAAACAACAACTATTACCTACATGTTTTAAAGTTTCTTTACAGCTGCAGGACGTGAGGAAAATAATCTCTAAACATCCAGGTGACGATGATGGGAGTCGGTAAAATCCCTGTTGGACAGTTCATGCTGGTGTTGATGGCTTTGTGCGCCTCAATGTTTAAAAAATAAAAATAATAATATTGGTGATCAATACTCATTCAACTGAGGCCACAGATGTGAGATCCATGTTTGTTGAAACTGCTGCTCCAGCCTGTGACGGGAGGATCAGGAGCTAAACCCCGGCTCATCATTTGACTTCAACGTGACATTCTTGTGCATGAACCGACATATGCGACGCGAGTTATTGCTCGGACTCAGAGCCATCGTTCGGAACCGTGGCCCGTTTGTTCCGCCGCCAGCTGCTGGAGTGGACCGTGGTCACGAGCTGCTGTTGTTCCTCTGGTGTTTGGCTTCGGCGCCGACACACGGTTTCAGTCGACGAGATTGAACAAATGTTTTGTTTCACAGCTCAGAACGCGGCAGCGAGGCTGAAGGTGGAAGCGCTCGACCCCGCAGACAACATCCTGGCGGACGAGCTGAAAAGAAAAAGAAAAGAAAAGAACATGAGCTGATTTAACTGCTCATGTTTTCTTCAGTTAGTCTATTCACTATTCACACATCACTGGGCTCCCCATTCAGTTGGTTTCAGAGGGAGTAGTTGGAGCTTAGTAGTAGGGCTCTTTGGAGCCTCCACCAGGTCACTTTTCCGGGGGCTTCACGTTTGTTGATGGAGTGAGTGGGACTCGAACCCACGACCAACCGATAGAGCCACCTGCTCTTGTCACTCCACCAGGTCACTTTTTCCAGGGGCTTCAAGCATCACTGGGCTCCCCATGTCCCACACAGTTTGTTGATGGAGTGAGTGGGACTCAAACCCACGACCAACCGATAGGGTCTCAGAGCCACCTGCTCTTGTCACTCCACCAGGTCACTATTTCCAGGGGCTTCACGCATCACTGGGCTCCCCATGTCCCACACAGTTTGTTGATGGAGTAAGTGGGACTCGAACCCACGACCAACCCAACCGAAAGGGTCTCAGAGCCACCTGCTCTTGTCACTCCACCAGGTCACTTTTTCCGGGGGCTTCACGCATCACTGGGCTCCCCATGTCCCACACAGTTTGTTGATGGAGTAAGTGGGACTCGAACCCACGACCAACCCAACCGAAAGGGTCTCAGAGGCACTTGCTCTAGTCACTCCACCAGTGCTGTGTCTCAATTCGCATACTACTCTTAGTATGCTAGAAGTTAGTATGCATCAGTTTAGTATACGTACTAACTAGTACGCAAATTCTCCACAGATAGTATGTCTCAAATCAAGCACTGCTGCTACACACTAACCGGAAATCACATGACAGCTTCTTCTTCTACTTCTATTTAACGATGTTTCAACCAGCTGTTTGAACGCTATCGCCGACACCTGCTGGCAGCACGTATTGCAACTTTGGAAAAAGAAATAAAGAAAAAATATGAGAATCTAAATATTCGCGAGATATTTAAGCTGGTATCAGCAGCGAAGACGTGTTTATCCTTCTACTGCTGCTGGAAATGCACCTGTAAGTATATGAATATATATGCATTTATATATGACGTAACTTCCGTTTTAAACGTCACTAAGACGGCGGCTGTTTAGTGTGGTTAGTATCCATCGAACCATGCTCAGTTTTGTGGGCGTGTTAGTACGCCAATTTAGTGTGCATGGCGCACTAAATTTCGCATACTAAGAATTGAGACGCACTAACGCACTAAAAATACTCACTTTTAGTGCGTTAGTGTGCGATTTGAGACACAGCACAGGTCACTCTTGTCACTCCACAACAGAACTTTCAAATTTGACCTGTGCTCCGGGCGTATATAGCACACATATTGAGGACAAACACATTAAAATTTAAACCCTTGGCTCTCTCAGTTTGTTTCAGTTAGTGGTGGAGGGAGTGGGAATCGAACCCACGACTAACCAAACCGAAAGGACAAACCGTCACTTCGAGACTCAAAGCGTCGATTTTTATGGAAAATAACATAAATAATTAATAATGTCTTTACATTCTACTGGTTTCAATCAAGATAACTATTAATATATTATTTAACAAATCACAAATAAATGTTTCGTTGGACAGAAAAAAAATGAGATTACTTAAGTGTAAAATTCATGTTATTTCTTTAATTTCTATTCTTTAAAAGTTATGAAATTACCAAAAAAAAAAAGGTTGCTTCATACGAATGGTTTTCTAAAAGTGTCTCAAAAAATATCTGAGATAAAATTTGCCAAAAGAATATGACCAGACTCATTCAGGAATAAAAATAAAAAAAACGTTAGTCACGTGATTCCCTCCACGAATATTTCCCTTTAATTGTTCGCACCGGTGTGATGCGCTGGATTAGTAACACCTGTGCAGGTGAGTTCAGGTCACTTTGTTACATGTAAATGATACTGAAAAAAGGGGTATTTTTAGAATAATAATAATTTGATTATTTGTAAAAGATTAGTGATGTGTGTGTAAGAAATACTTGTAAACACATGATATATACAAGTCATGTTGTACTTTGTTATACAATACGACTTGTATATATCATGGATTGTATAGGAAGTATATCAAGCACCGGAGTTTGTAATTATTTTACTACAGAGAAAACCAATCATGAATATTTCTTATCGTTTAATTTCAGGTCTTCTATTTGGATGTTGCAACAAATAAAGTGTCAACTGCTTTCACATTCTTCTTGAAAGCAGTCCAGCTTCATGGCTTACCATCAAGGTATTATGGCCTGACAAAACTTAATTTGTGGGAAACGTAGAGGTTCTTCAAATCACATTATTTTATCACTTAATTTAAAACAGTATACTAAAACATCTTTAAATTAATTTGTTACATGTTACCATGTCAAATTATTCTTGTGAATAAAATACCTTTTCTCTTTTAGGGTAAGAGGAGATCAGGGAGTAGAAAACCTCAGGATTGCGGAGTACATGTTCACCACACAGGGAACAGGACGAGCTTTATCTCAGGAAAGAGTGTCCACAACCAGAGGTACAGTGTGTTGGTAAATCAATGATATTTTGGCTGTAAAGTATATATTGTAGCAGGTTGGAATTTTATTTAAAGTGAAATCTGAGGTATAAATTAAAGTCTACCTATTTTACTTCTTTTCAGAATAGAGCTTCTTTGGCGTGACGTCTGGGTTGCAGTTAACAGCAAGTACCATGATGTCATCCACTCTCTGGAGGAAGATGGTCTGCTGGATACATCTGATGTGGTTCACCTCTTTGGTGTGCACTACATATTTCTCCCTCGAATCCAAGCTGACCTCAACACCTTCAGTCAAGGCTGGAATAATCATCCTCTACGGACAGAGGGAGGTCTAACTCCAGAACAACTGTGGTGTATAGGGCATCTACAACATCTAGATGAAGCTGTGAGAGTAGAGGTATTACCTCTTTCCTACCTGTAGACCATAACTAGTGTTTGCTATGTGAGGCACACATATCATATTTTCTAGACATGTTTGTATATGCAAAAATCATGTTGAGATTATTTGGCTGTTCATTTTGTCTTAAACATTTTCTACCAACTGTCACTAACACTTTTAAAAATGTGAAATAGTACTTAGTAATACACAACAAAATAATACCTTGATCCCAAAACACCACACATGTATGGTTGTCATAGAAAACATTAGAGGCCTATTGAACTGATGGTTTTTTGTTTTATCTGAAGGAACTTCAAGACCCTGGAATTGAATGGGAAAGTAGTGTACAACGAGAGGACCATCACGGAGCTGTTGTAGTTCCAGAGATAATGTGCCCACTGGATGATGAAGCCCTGGAAGCACTTCAGAGAAATGTTGATCCTCTGGCACATTCTTTGTCACATGGCCATGACTTGTACATTCAATTGTTGCGCTGTACTTCGACATTGACAAGTCAATTAACAACAGATTGTCATCCAAGACAAACTTTAATAAGCAATGCACTGTATCAACTTCAAGAGGTCAATAGTAAACAATATCTATTGTCTCCATGTTTCAAAAAGAACACTTATTAACAAATACATTTTGCAGAAGGGCCACAACAGCGCAGGATACAGGCTAAAGCCTCAATGGCCGTGTACGGGTGCTGCAGGCAGGTGAAGAGGTGCTGGAGGTGCTGCAGCAGCTGAGATGGGAAGAAAGAGGAGATAAAAATAATCAATGTTGAGATTTGTTCTCCCAAAGATACGGCAGAGACTTGGTGAGGTCTCCGCCAAAGTCGTGCGATGGTCGTCAGGGAAAACTCCGCCCCTCTTCTCTGGATCAGAAAAGGCTTCTTCGTCTGAAACAAAATCGCCAAGCATGAGTATTTACTCTTGAAGTGACAACAGTGACAGAAGAACACGGGGAACCTCGTCGTTGTCCGTGCTGATGGTGCTGCCAGGAGGGAGTTCTGTGGACGGGGCTTTGGGGGCTCTCGGGACTGGACCCCTCTTGCTTGTAATTGCAAAGGCAGCCTTCTGGTGGCGGTAGAGAGTGATGATGCCCCAAGTCTGGTTGACCATGTGATGAGTGCAGTCTTTTTCGAGACCAGTACCTTAAGGAGGAGAAAATGGAAAGACTGTGTGAATGTGGAAACATTAAATAAATATAGTTTCATCTTCTCTGGCTCCCGACGAGCATCCTCGCACCTGGAAGACGTGTCCAGTCGCCTTCAGCTTGGGCTTCTCTTCCTCCGTGGACGCGTGAGAGATGCTGTCCTCCAGGCTGGCCTTGGCCCGGGACTTGGCGAAGTCCTCGTAGAGTTGAACCTGAACACAAGTTCACGTCAGAACAGAGGAAAATGACACACAAGCTTCTTAGTTCATCTCGTTTCAACACTGAAACCAAAATGTACTTTTTAAAAAGATGAACTTTCGCGTGAAATTGTGACAGAATATTAGTTTCAATAATTTGTAAATATTAATTTATATTGTGAATATTCTTGTTAGAAAAGTCACGAATCATCATTTATTCCATCATTCAAATTCTGATCGTAGTAATTTAAACCGTTTTTAAAGTACAACTTCCTAATAAAATAACAGACACACAGTTCTACACATCACCCAGTAACACTTTCAACACAATTACTTATAGATTTATTTAACATTTTAAGTGTAAACGACCCAGATTGTATTTGAGAAGAGTCAGCAAAAGCACCTGCAGAGGACTGAGGTTACAGTAGTAGTCCTGGATGATTTTGGGAGGAAGGTCCTGCAGGACGTCCTCCTTCATCCTCCTCAGCAGGAAAGGCAGCACCTGACGATGAAGCGCCTCCATGGCCAGAACACCTGGAAGCACTTTAGTGTCAAGAAAAGTTATTATTTTACTTTTGTGCAAGGACGGCTAAATAAAAAAAAAGGACTTTATAATATGATAATAAGTCTAAACAGTTACAAAGATTTTACTCGGATGATGACTTTTAACTATCCAGCTTTGAAACGTTCGTTATTGTAAACATGTAAACTATGTCAATAATGTCTGTCAAGGTATTTTAGCTGTTGAACTGAAACTAATATTTATGTGTAACAACACTATAGAACCAGCTTCTTAAATAAATACAAGTTTTCAACCCGATTAAAGACTCACTACAAATTAGTTTTCACAAATCGCGCACTTCTGCTCTAACGCCCAATATCCCCTTAACGCCAAGTGTCGCGAATTCGCGACATACCGCTTCCATTCAGAATGCAGCATTGATCGTGCGCGAGTTCACCCAATGTTGGTTCATGCCTCTTCGATAGGAACCTAGGAACGTTTTGCAATCACTAGTTTCTCGTAGGACCAATCAAATTTGAAACCACGTCCGGTTTACGATCGCGTGTCTTTCCGGGTGTTGCGCAACCCATTCAAAGTTGGAAATGCGAACGGATCGTCTTGTTTGAGGTAAGTTACCGTAAAAAAAAAAACACGTCTGCTCATTGTTTGTCTATGGAACTAGGAAAAGTAAAATAAAGTAGTTTTGAACGTAATTTTTGAAGATATTTTAAGTTTTCTGTATGTCGTGAATTCGCGACATTCGTCCATAAGGGCTAAATTAATCAGTATGGCCAGATGCGCAATGGCGCAGTACACACTAATATATTCAGATGGATTTTAGCCGTCACACGCTTTCTATAGCAAAAACAATTCTTGTAACAATCTGTAATCGTGTAGCATGTTTTATGAATTACATTTTTGACGTTTATTTTTCCTCAAGAATGTTTTATGGTAAGCGAACTCCTGTAGAAACCAGAGTTCCACCAGCTGAGAGTGAGGACATCTGTCTCAGTGAGAGTGGAGAAGTTGATGAGGAATACACACCTGCACAAGGTGGTGAAAATAGCAGTAATAATGCTATAATATTGTATTGTACAGACTTTCAGCTTTTGTGTTGTAAGCCACATATTTGAGGACGTCGCTTTGAGAGCAGGTTGTGTAAAGTTCTACCTAACCTAACCTAAATAGAATAGTCTGCACTTTTCAATGGTGTTTTTTTTAAAACACCAGATGACAGCAGTGAGGAAAGCTTCACTGCTGAAGAGGATGATGAGCTTCCTAGTGTAGCTAATCCTGAACAAAAAGACAGAGTAGAGTGGGAAGAAATAAAACATTATTATCATCCATTTCAATGACAACATGGCGCCAAACAATGACAGACTTTTCAAAATAAGGCCAGTGATTGATGCACTTCTTCCCAAATTTCTAGCTGTTCTACAAGAGCAAATGCTCTGTGTTGACGAGCAAATGGTTCCTTTCAAAGGAAAATCAAGTTTAAAACAATATGTCCCCAAGAAGCCACATAAATGAGGATATAAAATATTTGTGCTTTGTAACACAAAAGGGCTGGTGCATTCTTTTGATGTCTTTGAAAGGAAAACTGACCCTGTGTTCAAGTGTTCTAAGTGCAATGTTCACTTGTGCCTGAACAAAAATAACAATTGCTTCAGGGAGTTTCATGAGTAAGGCACCCCACAATTGAAACAGATCAGTTACCGTTGTTATAGTAGTTGTTGTTGTTATAGTATTAGTTGTTGTTGTTGAATATTCAGGTACTGCATATCTTGGTGTTAGCTTTTACTCAGTGCACCTGCACACCTGGGGATTCCTTGCACCAGAGAACACACTGTGGGACCAGAAACGGCCATCTTATTAGTGACACGTCTGCAGCACGTCAGGTGAAGCTTCTGAGGAAGACTTGAGTCACTTTTTTTTATTGTTGTTTTCTTACCACTGTAATGTATATGTTGGCATTAAAAAATAAAATTTCATGCTTAAGATGGGAAATGTGTTTTTATTATTTGTTGGTCCTCTAATGCCTGTTGTCGCTAATTTGCGACATACACAATTTTACAATAATTGTATGTTCTACAGTAAAAAAATGTATCTTCACTTAATTTAGTCTCTGATTGAAAGCAAAAACACACATAATTATTTTTTTTGAACAATTGCAAATAAATTCAGGCGTCAAGGGGTTAATTTAAGGGACACAAAATACAATTTATTTTTTAGAAAACATTTAGAATGCAAATATTAATGATTTATTAAAAGGCCACTAGATGGCAGTGTTTTTATAAAAATGCCATGTTTTAATGGATTAGTGGATCAGAGCCAAATATTCTGAAGCAGAGGGTGCCATCTAGTGGTCTTTAAAAATGAAGACACTGTGTCATGATACCTCATCATCTGTTCCATGAGGCCTCATCAACCCGTCACTAATGAACTCCAGTGAGTCTCATTAACTGTCTTAAATGTCTATGCAATAAGTTTTACTTTGACTTTGACGGCCACATGTGATCACAATTTAAAAGGTGTAAAGTAGGCCCAGTATAAGATGAATTTGGATTTTGTGACTTGAGATTTGAGCTTTCCTTGACCAGTTCACCTGCAGGTGTGATGGAGCAGCTGGACGTGGGCATCGTCCCCTACATCGTGCTGCTGGTGGTGCCAGTGTTGGGCCGCATGAGCGACCCGAGCGACAGCGTCCGCTTCATGGCCACTCAGTGTTTCGCCACGCTCATCCGCCTGCTGCCGCTGGAGGTACAGAAACTACACACCAACGAATCTACATGGCACCAACAAAAAACTGTTGATCTCTCTCAGGCGGGAATCCCGGACCCTCCTGCCATGTCGGCTGAACTCATCCAGCAGAAAGCCAGAGAGCGCCACTTCCTGGAGCAGCTGCTGGACAGCAGGAAGTTGGAGAACTACACCATACCCGTCCCCATCAAAGCCGAGCTGAGGAAGTACCAGCAGGTCAGTGTCGTGAGAGTAACACTAGAGACCATCACAACATTTTCACTCACAATTCACTGGCCTTTTAAGCATTTGAAATATTTAACCCAATGGGACAAAACAAAAAAAGTGACTCATGGATTCAAGTGGTTATTTAAAACAAATTACTCTGCATCATAAATCTGTTCCACTTTTCTTTTAAATGTTAATTGTAATTGATTTCTTTATTTTTGGCTAAACTATTATAATGCAAAATAATATCTTCAGCTCTATTTTATTAGTTTCCTTCACTCTAAAGCATAAAATTGTTTCATGAAAGAACTAATTGTAAAAATAGTAGTAGATAATTTAGATACTTTGTTTAGTTAACAGAATCTTAAACAGTTTTTTCCACCCTGTCTGCACTCTCTACTTCACCACTCTTCATCACTTCATCACTTAAATCATATTATATACGGTTTTGAAAATCAACATTAGAATATCATTTAAATTAGTTGTTAGAAAAACTGCTTGCTCATGAATTATAGTTTATATTTTGATTTATTTAGACTCTGTTCTAAATGCTTTTCTAGAAACATTTTCACGTGATGAGTTGATAAATCAAGTCCCAGGATGTAGATCGATGGATAGATATATTGGAAAACTCCTAAAGCAGATGGATCTTTTGAAGGATCCAAAAACTGCATCCAAATGTTTTTTTGCTTTAGAAAAAGTTTGCAATTCTTCCTCTCACCTCCACCAATTTGACCTTCTACTTACTTTAGACCCTACAGCAGATTGACCTAGTTTTTAGATGCTGGTACAACGTTCAAATTCCAAGCTTCTGATTGGCTCCTCTAGGACGGCGTGAACTGGCTCTCCTTCCTGAACAAATACAAGCTTCACGGCATCCTGTGCGACGACATGGGTCTCGGCAAGACGCTGCAATCCATCTGCATCCTGGCCGGAGATCACTTCCTCCGGTACCAAGTGTTTTTAACGTTTTGGATATTTCGGCTCTCGTTCGGCAACACTAACGGGGTCTGCTGGTTCAGGGCGCAGGAGTACGCCAAGACCAAGGGGGCGGACTGCAACCCGATGCCGTCGCTGGTGGTCTGTCCGCCCACGCTGACCGGCCACTGGGTGGACGAGGTGAGCAAGTTCTGCTCCAAAGAGTACCTGAACCCGCTGCACTACACGGGGCCGCCCACCGAGAGGATCAGGTGAGATCACGGCTGAAGCGTCATTTCTGCTCGTGACCTCACATCCTGTGTTGCGTCCGCAGGCTCCAGCACCAGGTGAAGAAACACAACCTGGTCGTGGCCTCGTACGACGTCGTGAGGAACGACATCGACTTCTTCAAGTGAGTCGAGAGTTCAGTCCCAGCGTGCTGGGGCAACACCTGCGCTGGTCGTAATCATAATCTCTGTTTAGGAATATAAAGTTCAACTACTGCATCCTCGACGAAGGCCACATCATTAAAAAGGGAAAACCAAACTCTCCAAGGCCATCAAGCAGGTCGCCGCCAACTTCCGCGTCATCTTGTCGGGAACGCCGATCCAGGTGAGGTCGACGGTTTGAGTCCAGAGCGGATTCACTTCAACCGACGCTCTGCTCTCAGAACAACGTCCTGGAGCTGTGGTCGCTCTTCGACTTCCTCATGCCGGGATTCCTCGGGACGGAACGCCAGTTCGCCGCCCGCTACGGGAAACCCATCCTGGCGAGCAGAGACGCCAAAAGCTCCTCGCGGGAACAAGAAGCAGGTGCGACCCAATATATCTCTGACGGCAGAAGACTAAAGAAATGTATCCAGAGAAGAGACGCGAGAGCTAAATGATAATCATGTCAAAAGTCTGTAACGAGTCTAAGTCTGACGAGTTCACTGCGAAGGATTGAGACCAGTGCTGTGTCCAAGTGCACTTTTTACAGTACTCTGTTGAACAGTGCATGTCTCTTGTTCAACACTGCAGAAAACTGACCAGAAACTGTTTCCTTCAACTGAGAAAAATCTCTAAACTTAGGAAAATGTTGTCGGAACATGATCTGGAGCTTGTAATCCATGCGTTTGTTTCTTCTCGTCTGGACTATTGTAACAGTTTGTTTTCATGTCTTAACAAGAAGGATCTGTCTCGCCTGCAGTTGATTCAGAACTCTGCAGCGAGAATTCTAACCCGAGAGAATTGATTGTTAAAGCGCTTTGTGACCCTGGTCTGGAAAAGCGCTATATAAATAAATATTACGTACTTACTTACTTACTATTTACTTGCGCAGTGCTCAAATTTCGACAGTGTACTACTGTCTCAAATCAAACACTTACGCTACACAGAAGAAATGACTCGACTAGTTTCTTCTACTCCTTTTTAACACTGATTACAAGGCCGTTGAAACACTATCGAAGACACTTTACAGCGATTTTTCACCAATTGAGACAAGTTTTAAAGTTGTGTTTTTATTGTGTTTGTTATTGTTGTTTTGTGGTAAAATTAGTGTTTTCTCAAGACTTTTATGCCAGTATCTGCTCAGAAAACGTGTCACCTGTGACGTAGCTTCAGTTTAGTGTCATCTACGTCACTGAGATGGCGGCCATTAAGGGTGGAAAGTGTCCATCGATCCACACTCAATTTTATGGCCAATTGAGTGCTCATTATGCACTACATTTTCGCACACTGCTCATCGGAACGCACTTGTGCACTCACCATATTGGGCGTTAGAGCAGAAGTGCGTGATTTGTGAAAACTAATTTGAAATGAGTCTTTAATCAGGTTGAAAACTTGTATTTATTTAAGAAGCTGGTTGTATAGTGTTGTTGCACATACTGTAAATATTAGTTTCAGTTCAACAGCTAAAATACCTCGACAAACATTATTGACATAGTTGACATATTTACAATAACGCACGTTTCAAAGCTGGATAGTTAAAAATCATCATCCAAGATAAGTTTTTGTAACTGTTCAGACTTATTATCATGTTATTACGTCCTTTTTGTCATTAACGCTGTCCTTGCACAAAAGTAAAATAATAACTTTTCTTGACACTAAAGTGCTTCCAGGTGTTCTGGCCATGGAGGCGCTTCATCGTCAGGTGCTGCCTTTCCTGCTGAGGAGGATGAAGGAGGACGTCCTGCAGGACCTTCCTCCCAAAATCATCCAGGACTACTACTGTAACCTCAGTCCTCTGCAGGTGCTTTTGCTGACTCTGCTAAAATACAGTCTGGGTCGTGTACACTTAAAATGTTAAATAAATCTATAAGTAATTGTGTTGAAAGTGTTACTGGGTGATGTGTAGAACTGTGTGTCTGTAATTTTATTAGGAAGTTGTACTTTAAAAACGGTTTATATTACTACGATCAGAATTTGAATGATGGAATAAATGACGATTCGTGACTTTTCTAACAAGAACATTCACAATATAAATTAATATTTACAAATCATTGAAACTAATATTCTGTCACAATTTCACGCGAAAGTTTTGATCTTTTTAAAAAGTACATTTTGGTTTCAGTGTTGAAACGAGATGAACTAAGAAGCTTGTGTGTCATTTCCTCTGTTCTGACGTGAACTTGTTGTGTTCAGGTTCAACTCTACGAGGACTTCGCCAAGTCCCGGGCCAATGCCAGCCTGGAGGACAGCATCTCTCACGCGTCCACGTCCGGTTTACGATTGCGTTTTGTTCCGGGTGTTGGTGAGATAATGGCTGTCAGCCTGGCACAAGGTGGCCCACGGTGGCCCACCTCCTGCTTTTATGAAGCTTTTTTAATGGTGCTACAACTTCCTCTGCACAGGAGCAGTAGACTACCATTCTCTGTCTGAGGAGGATGTCGCAGATCTTGAATCCCGTCTTCTCATCAGCAAGGTATTGAACTAGGTTTGTAAATGTAATATTGAATACACAATATCTAATTTAGTAATGCATTACACAGGTCAGAAGTTCAACAGATCAGTCCTTGTTGGACTATGCTGATGAGATTGTGAGCTGTAGATACACCAGCACCACATACATTTACAGTATATTTAAAAAAAATGTCTATCTCAAAACCAATGTCTATCAATGTTTTTGTGTTATTCAAAGAGCAATTGTCCTACATTCTATAACACGGCTAATTCCAATACTGCAGCAGCTTAGGAAGGGCTTGGAATTGTATGGCCTGGTTGATCAGATTGTTGCAAACCCTAAAGCTTGCCACTCACTGTTTGTTCCTGGAAAGATAAGTAAGAAAGTAAGTAAATGTAGTCAATTTTTAATGTTTTAATAAATTGAATAGTCTTTTTTCATTGTCACTGTTAAAATATTTATTTAATGTTTTTTTAGCCTGATGATGATTTTATGATGATGAACTGCGAGCCACAGTTCAGTGAAAAGGGGACAAACAAGGAAAGAAGTGAGAGGAGGATTATTAATTTCCTCCAGGATTTCTTGCAGGAGATTGAGGAAGCAGGTGTAGTATATAAGTAGGTATAGTATTAGGTGTTCAACTTAATGACTCAATCCATATATTTTTTTAATTAATCCCCCAATTATTTATTTAGTAGTTTGTAGTGCAATATGCATATTAATGATCTGAGGTTGAATTTAAGTTTCTTCATTTGCCCACCAGATGGCAGTTTGTTATCTGTGACCATTGCCTTTGGAAAACTTTTATAATTAAACCTCTTTAAAAATAGAGTGCTAAAAATGAAGATGCTGACCTGCATCAGCCCATCACTAGTTACTAGCTTACTTTTGTTAAAGTTAACATGCCAACCATGTTCTAGAATATGTACAAGGCTTTGAGTTCATACTGTTCATGCCACCTGACATGCATATCCATTACAGATGAGGAACCAGACCATACTGCTGCTGAAGTGCGTCTCACAATTCCGCATGTGCTCCAATGGATGTCGGGGCGCTCTCACATCCCCATCCTTCCTGCTGAAAAAAGGCTCTTTAAAATAACGTGCAATTTTGACCATGACTGTGTGGAACACCTTGGAGAGCACTCTGTGTGTTATCCAATAGTGAGTGAGTGCACTCAGACCATAACTTTTCCAGTGCGACATCTTGGAACTTACAAAGAATTTCGGAAAATTTTGAGAGAAGCAGTGCAATATGGTGGTGGATTTCACAGAGTTTAACAAATGCCATACTAATTGTATTTGTTAATAAGTGTTCTTTTTGAAACATGGAGACAATATATATTGTTTATTGTTTACTATTGACCTCTTGAAGTTGATACAGTGCATTGCTTATTAAAGTTTGTCTTGGATGACAATCTGTTGTTAATTGACTTGTCAATGTCGAAGTACAGCGCAACAATTGAATGTACAAGTCGCGGCCATGTGACAAAGAATGTGCCAGAGGATCAACATTTCTCTGAAGTGCTTCCGGGGCTTCATCATCCAGTGGGCACATTATCTCTGGAACTACAACAGCTCCGTGATGGTCCTCTCGTTGTACACTACTTTCCCATTCAATTCCAGGGTCTTGAAGTTCCTTCAGATAAAACAAAAAACCATCAGTTCAATAGGCCTCTAATGTTTTCTATGACAACCATACATGTGTGGTGTTTTGGGATCAAGGTATTATTTTTGTTGTGTATTACTAAGTACTATTTCACATTTTTAAAAGTGTTAGTGACAGTTGGTAGAAAATGTTTAAGACAAAATGAACAGCCAAATAATCTCAACATGATTTTTGCATATACAAACATGTCTAGAAAATATGATATGTGTGCCTCACATAGCAAACACTAGTTATGGTCTACAGGTAGGAAAGAGGAAATACCTCTACTCTCACAGCTTCATCTAGATGTTGTAGATGCCCTATACACCACAGTTGTTCTGGAGTTAGACCTCCCTCTGTCCGTAGAGGATGATTATTCCAGCCTTGACTGAAGGTGTTGAGGTCAGCTTGGATTCGAGGGAGAAATATGTAGTGCACACCAAAGAGGTGAACCACATCAGATGTATCCAGCAGACCATCTTCCTCCAGAGAGTGGATGACATCATGGTACTTGCTGTTAACTGCAACCCAGACGTCACGCCAAAGAAGCTCTATTCTGAAAAGAAGTAAAATAGGTAGACTTTAATTTATACCTCAGATTTCACTTTAAATAAAATTCCAACCTGTTACAATATATACTTTACAGCCAAAATATCATTGATTTACCAACACACTGTACCTCTGGTTGTGGACACTCTTTCCTGAGATAAAGCTGGCTCGTCCTGTTCCCTGTGTGGTGAACATGTACTCCGCAATCCTGAGGTTTTCTACTCCCTGATCTCCTCTTACCCTAAAAGAGAAAAGGTATTTTATTCACAAGAATAATTTGACATGGTAACATGTAACAAATTAATTTAAAGATGTTTTAGTATACTGTTTTAAATTAAGTGATAAAATAATGTGATTTGAAGAACCTCTACGTTTTCCACAAATTAAGTTTTGTCAGGCCATAATACCTTGATGGTAAGCCATGAAGCTGGACTGCTTTCAAGAAGAATGTGAACGCAGTTGACGCTTTATTATTTGTTGCAACATCCAAATAGAAGACCTGAAATTAAACGATAAGAAATATTCATGATTGGTTTTCTCTGTAGTAAAATAATTACAAACTCCGGTGCTTGATATACTTCCTATACAATCCATGATATATACAAGTCGTATTGTATAACAAAGTACAACATGACTTGTATATATCATGTGTTTACAAGTAATGTATTTCTTACACACATATATAGAATAATTGTATTGCCCTGCACAGGAAAACATCACAGCTGCTGATCAGAAAGACATAGCAAATATTTATTTGTAGGAATTATAAAATTCCTACAAATGACCAGCTGTGGAAACGAGAAGAAAACATTGAGTAAAACATCATCAACAGCTCGAGGAGTTACCTTTCTCGAGTAGCCATCCACTCCACCAAAGACCACGATATTGTACCTGTTCCAGAAGGGTAATATATATATTATGTCCATCTTGCGATTCTGCAATCTGCAGAACATTTTTCTTTACCTTATCAGTTTGTGGTTTGTGTCAATGTGGACCAAGGAGAGAGGGCCTTGGACAGAGTACCTTCGACGCACAACACACCCAAAATCTTTGATTCGTGAGAAGGTTCCAGCAGCAGCAACACGATGCATGGAGGCCATCATTCTACGCCACTGAACTCGTACACCCATTGACACCAAATGTCCTTGTATCAATCTGTAACCAGCATTTGGCATCTGACCCTTAATCATTAAAATGGTTCTGTCTAACTCTTCATCAGTCATGATGCTATATTTTCCTCTTACTGATAAGCCAAGTTTAGTCATTCTTCTGTTGGAACAGAATAAGTTCATGGTGTGTCAGAAATTCCAAATAATCTAGATTTAGTGGCTGGTGTTCTAATGCAGATTGCAATTTGGTGAGAAGTCTCTCCATCATTTGTCGTTGCAACACATCCTGTTGGACAGAAAGAGTAAATTCAGAATGTAACATTTAAACTTCCTGAAATACAGGCTAGTATCCAACATTCAACTCAATAGAACTTCATAACAGAATAATAACAAATGAGATGAAAGACATTGTGTAAAATGCAATCATTAGACCTTGTTTTTGTTAAACTTCTACTAAATAAATGTTTTGTTATAATGGTGTGAAAATTAATTTTATTATCCTCGAAGTTCGGTGCCAAGTGCTGGGTTCGCTACGTTAGCTGCTGTGATTCGCTGCTCCGTCAACAATTCTGAGATCTTTTGTACGTAGAGCAAGTGCATTTTAGTAAGTTAGTAATAGTTATTTGTAGGAGCGAAAAGTCTAATTTCAAATAAGCTAGTGTTAGCAACATACGCTATTGGCTACTGGTTAGCGTGGTAAATATAGTACTTAAACGGCAGGGATTATTATTAAGTCTTGACGCAGCATAAAGACCACATAGAAGTCATAAAACAACTGACCTGTGGCTCTGCCTGTTGTTCAGTCGACATTTGTAATTTTTCCGTCTTTTTCCGTCGGTCCGAATTGAACTGTTGAGACCCAGAGGTGAAGTGTCCCCCGCGCCCCTCCTTTCTTCTCTCACTCACAGCTGCACCTTGTCAGCGAGCAGCTGCTGCAGAGGCGCATTTTAATTGTTGTTATCGGCGGCTGACCCGTTCAGCCGTACCTAAAACCGCTACTGCGCACACACTGACACATGCGCACACCAGTGACATGCACACAAACGCATAACTACACATCACAAACAAACCTATAAAATGAATAAAACAAAAGAAAAAAAAGATGCCAAATGCCAAAAAAAGATGCGCATGCGCATACCAAAAAAACATGCGCATGCGCATATCAAAAAAACATGCGCATGCGCATATCAAAAAAACATGCGCATGCGCATACCAAAAAACATGCGCATGCGCATACCAAAAAACATGCGCATGCGCATATCAAAAAAACATGCGCATGCGCATACCAAAAAACATGCGCATGCGCATATCAAAAAAACATGCGCATGCGCATACCAAAAAACATGCGCATGCGCATATCAAAAAAACATGCGCATGCGCATACCAAAAAACATGCGCATGCGCATATCAAAAAAACATGCGCATGCGCATACCAAAAAAACATGCGCATGCGCATACCAAAAAAACATGCGCATGCGCATACCAAAAAACATGCGCATGCGCATATCAAAAAAACATGCGCATGCGCATTTCAAAAAAACATGCGCATGCGCATACCAAAAAAACATGCGCATGCGCATACCAAAAAAACATGCGCATGCGCATCTTTTTTTGGTATTTGGCATCTTTTTTTTCTTTTGTTTTATTCATTTTATAGGTTTGTTTGTGATGTGTAGTTATGCGTTTGTGTGCATGTCACTGGTGTGCGCATGTGTCAGTGTGTGCGCAGTAGCGGTTTTAGGTACGGCTGAACGGGTCAGCCGCCGATAACAACAATTAAAATGCGCCTCTGCAGCAGCTGCTCGCTGACAAGGTGCAGCTGTGAGTGAGAGAAGAAAGGAGGGGCGCGGGGGACACTTCACCTCTGGGTCTCAACAGTTCAATTCGGACCGACGGAAAAAGACGGAAAAATTACAAATGTCGACTGAACAACAGGCAGAGCCACAGGTCAGTTGTTTTATGACTTCTATGTGGTCTTTATGCTGCGTCAAGACTTAATAATAATCCCTGCCGTTTAAGTACTATATTTACCACGCTAACCAGTAGCCAATAGCGTATGTTGCTAACACTAGCTTATTTGAAATTAGACTTTTCGCTCCTACAAATAACTATTACTAACTTACTAAAATGCACTTGCTCTACGTACAAAAGATCTCAGAATTGTTGACGGAGCAGCGAATCACAGCAGCTAACGTAGCGAACCCAGCACTTGGCACCGAACTTCGAGGATAATAAAATTAATTTTCACACCATTATAACAAAACATTTATTTAGTAGAAGTTTAACAAAAACAAGGTCTAATGATTGCATTTTACACAATGTCTTTCATCTCATTTGTTATTATTCTGTTATGAAGTTCTATTGAGTTGAATGTTGGATACTAGCCTGTATTTCAGGAAGTTTAAATGTTACATTCTGAATTTACTCTTTCTGTCCAACAGGATGTGTTGCAACGACAAATGATGGAGAGACTTCTCACCAAATTGCAATCTGCATTAGAACACCAGCCACTAAATCTAGATTATTTGGAATTTCTGACACACCATGAACTTATTCTGTTCCAACAGAAGAATGACTAAACTTGGCTTATCAGTAAGAGGAAAATATAGCATCATGACTGATGAAGAGTTAGACAGAACCATTTTAATGATTAAGGGTCAGATGCCAAATGCTGGTTACAGATTGATACAAGGACATTTGGTGTCAATGGGTGTACGAGTTCAGTGGCGTAGAATGATGGCCTCCATGCATCGTGTTGCTGCTGCTGGAACCTTCTCACGAATCAAAGATTTTGGGTGTGTTGTGCGTCGAAGGTACTCTGTCCAAGGCCCTCTCTCCTTGGTCCACATTGACACAAACCACAAACTGATAAGGTAAAGAAAAATGTTCTGCAGATTGCAGAATCGCAAGATGGACATAATATATATATTACCCTTCTGGAACAGGTACAATATCGTGGTCTTTGGTGGAGTGGATGGCTACTCGAGAAAGGTAACTCCTCGAGCTGTTGATGATGTTTTACTCAATGTTTTCTTCTCGTTTCCACAGCTGGTCATTTGTAGGAATTTTATAATTCCTACAAATAAATATTTGCTATGTCTTTCTGATCAGCAGCTGTGATGTTTTCCTGTGCAGGGCAATACAATTATTCTATATATGTGTGTAAGAAATACATTACTTGTAAACACATGATATATACAAGTCATGTTGTACTTTGTTATACAATACGACTTGTATATATCATGGATTGTATAGGAAGTATATCAAGCACCGGAGTTTGTAATTATTTTACTACAGAGAAAACCAATCATGAATATTTCTTATCGTTTAATTTCAGGTCTTCTATTTGGATGTTGCAACAAATAATAAAGTGTCAACTGCGTTCACATTCTTCTTGAAAGCAGTCCAGCTTCATGGCTTACCATCAAGGTATTATGGCCTGACAAAACTTAATTTGTGGGAAACGTAGAGGTTCTTCAAATCACATTATTTTATCACTTAATTTAAAACAGTATACTAAAACATCTTTAAATTAATTTGTTACATGTTACCATGTCAAATTATTCTTGTGAATAAAATACCTTTTCTCTTTTAGGGTAAGAGGAGATCAGGGAGTAGAAAACCTCAGGATTGCGGAGTACATGTTCACCACACAGGGAACAGGACGAGCTTTATCTCAGGAAAGAGTGTCCACAACCAGAGGTACAGTGTGTTGGTAAATCAATGATATTTTGGCTGTAAAGTATATATTGTAGCAGGTTGGAATTTTATTTAAAGTGAAATCTGAGGTATAAATTAAAGTCTACCTATTTTACTTCTTTTCAGAATAGAGCTTCTTTGGAGTGACGTCTGGGTTGCAGTTAACAGCAAGTACCATGATGTCATCCACTCTCTGGAGGAAGATGGTCTGCTGGATACATCTGATGTGGTTCACCTCTTTGGTGTGCACTACATATTTCTCCCTCGAATCCAAGCTGACCTCAACACCTTCAGTCAAGGCTGGAATAATCATCCTCTACGGACAGAGGGAGGTCTAACTCCAGAACAACTGTGGTGTATAGGGCATCTACAACATCTAGATGAAGCTGTGAGAGTAGAGGTATTTCCTCTTTCCTACCTGTAGACCATAACTAGTGTTTGCTATGTGAGGCACACATATCATATTTTCTAGACATGTTTGTATATGCAAAAATCATGTTGAGATTATTTGGCTGTTCATTTTGTCTTAAACATTTTCTACCAACTGTCACTAACACTTTTAAAAATGTGAAATAGTACTTAGTAATACACAAAAAAAATAATACCTTGATCCCAAAACACCACACATGTATGGTTGTCATAGAAAACATTAGAGGCCTATTGAACTGATGGTTTTTTGTTTTATCTGAAGGAACTTCAAGACCCTGGAATTGAATGGCAAAGTAGTGTACAACTAGAGGACCATCACGGAGCTGTTGTAGTTCCAGAGATAATGTGCCCACTGGATGATGAAGCCCTGGAAGCACTTCAGAGAAATGTTGATCCTCTGGCACATTCTTTGTCACATGGCCATGACTTGTACATTCAATTGTTGCGCTGTACTTCGACATTGACAAGTCAATTAACAACAGATTGTCATCCAAGACAAACTTTAATATGCAATGCACTGTATCAACTTCAAGAGGTCAATAATAAACAATATCTATTGTCTCCATGTTTCAAAAAGAACACTTATTAACAAATACAATTAGTGTGACATTTGTTAAACTCTGTGAAATCCACCACCATATTGCACTGCTTCTCTCAAAATTTTCCGAAATTCTTTGTAAGTGCCAAGATGTCGCACTGGAAAAGTTATGGTCTGAGTGCACTCACTCACTATTGGATAACACACAGAGTGCTCTCCAAGGTGTTCCACACAGTCATGGTCAAAATTGCACGTTATTTTAAAGAGCCTTTTTTCAGCAGGAAGGATGGGGATGTGAGAGCGCCCCGACATCCATTGGAGCACATGCGGAATTGTGAGACGCTGCACTTCAGCAGCAGTATGGTCTGGTTCCTCATCTGTAATGGATATGCATGTCAGGTGGCATGAACAGTATGAACTCAAAGCCTTGTACATATTCTAGAACATGGTTGGCACGTTAACTTTAACAAAAGTAAGCTAGTAACTAGTGATGGGCTGATGCAGGTCAGCATCTTCATTTTTAGCAGTTAGCACTCTATTTTTAAAGAGGTTTAATTATAAAAGTTTTCCAAAGGCAATGGTCACAGATAACAAACTGCCATCTGGTGGGCAAATGAAGAAACTTAAATTCAACCTCAGATCATTAATATGCATATTGCACTACAAACTACTAAATAAATAATTGGGGGATTAATTAAAAAAATATATGGATTGAGTCATTAAGTTGAACACCTTATACTATACCTACTTATATACTACACCTGCTTCCTCAATCTCCTGCAAGAAATCCTGGAGGAAATTAATAATCCTCCTCTCACTTCTTTCCTTGTTTGTCCCCTTTTCACTGAACTGTGGCTCGCAGTTCATCATCATAAAATCATCATCAGGCTATAAAAACATTAAATAAATATTTTAACAGTGACAATGAAAAAAGACTATTCAATTTATTAAAACATTAAAAATTGACTACATTTACTTACTTTCTTACTTATCTTTCCAGGAACAAACAGTGAGTGGCAAGCTTTAGGGTTTGCAACAATCTGATCAACCAGGCCATACAATTCCAAGCCCTTCCTAAGCTGCTGCAGTATTGGAATTAGCCGTGTTGTAGAATGTAGGACAATTGCTCTTTGAATAACACAAAAACATTGATAGACCTTTGTTTTGAGAAAGACATTTTTTTTAAATATACTGTAAATGTATGTGGTGCTGGTGTATCTACAGCTCACAATCTCATCAGCATAGTCCAACAAGGACTGATCTGTTGAACTTCTGACCTGTGTAATGCATTACTAAATTAGATATTGTGTATTCAATATTACATTTACAAACCTAGTTCAATACCTTGCTGATGAGAAGACGGGATTCAAGATCTGCCACATCCTCCTCAGACAGAGAATGGTAGTCTACTGCTCCTGTGCAGAGGAAGTTGTAGCACCATTGCTTCATAAAAGCAGGAGGTGGGCCACCTTGTGCCAGGCTGACAGCCATTATCTCACCAATAGTTCTGTGTGCAATGTAAAATAAAACTCAAGTTAAAAAGGATATGCTTGGATTAAAAAAATGGTTTAGTTTTGATCAAATAATAAACAACCAAGATGGCTCATCTGTAAATTAATAACCACCAACCTGAAATTGTCATTATCAATGTCGGTCAAAGAGTAGTTGGGATTTGTACCCTGGTTCCCGTCACATTCAAAGAACCTCTTTTCAATACCTGAAATCATTTCTGTGGGAAAAAGCAACATTGTTCCTGATCTATTGGGTTTGTTTTAAGTCAGAATACAATGGTATGTACAACTAACCAGTCAAAAACTCTTTCCTAAGTACTCCTGTATCAATGCCAGCCTCTCCAATAAAAACTACTTTCAGAGCACTTGTTGGAGACGCATTTTTTTCCTTTTCCACTGGAGAATGCTCCTTCAGGAAGTTCTTCTCTGTCGACACACAGTTGGAATTCTTTTATATTGTCAACCTGTTGTTCCAGGAAGTCCAATACATCTTCCACACTTAAACAAGAGGACAAACGGAGTACAAGATCAGCCAACACTGCCATATGCAATTTGTAAAGTAAAAAAGAGAAAAATAAAATAAATAATAAAATATAGAATAAACTCATGAAAACAAACCTATTTGGCGTGGATACTGTAGTGTTGGCTTCTGTACTTGGACTTCTGAAATTTGGTACAGTGCTGTAGATGAAAGAATATGAAGTTTTAAAAACATACATTATTAGATTATGCATACTATGAATTCACCTCTCTCCACACAGGCTACCATGGACTGTGATGTCATCAATTGGGAATTCTTTGGTGCAAATTGGGCAAACCACCTGAAATTTTACATGAACTGTAAATAAATTATCCAGTGTTGAAAAAATGTAAATCAATATGCTGCTTTCATTAATTTGCACCGCATTACTCTAGGTTTTGTTTCTTCTCTCCTCTACATGTTTGTTGCGAGTACTAAAGCTTAGAGATAAAATAAATAAGGCCTGGACTCAAGATGGTTTTGACACTGAATAAACAGTGAACAGGTTGGAAGAAGGATGTTAGAAGTGGAAGCCTCCATTTGTTTATGTGCAATATTTACCTTTAACGTATTCTCCACAATACGCAAGT
Source organism: Callionymus lyra (assembly GCF_982586985.1). Lineage (NCBI taxonomy): Eukaryota > Metazoa > Chordata > Actinopteri > Syngnathiformes > Callionymidae > Callionymus > Callionymus lyra. The sequence continues at coordinate 10,435,496 of NC_141828.1, forward strand.
CATCAGAGGACTGCAAATATGAGAAACAGTAATGTTAGTAATGTATATGTTGAGCATCAGTTTAATAAAGAAAATGTATATACTCTGTTCTCACATCATCAGTAGTCTCATCAGAGGACTGTTTTCCTTTGCATCTTTTAATGTGCACTGCAAGCATCTGCAAAGGCATCACTTCATTGCACTGATGGCAGGTCTTCTTGGGCATTTTAGAAAAGTGCTTTGAGTCAGCAGGTAGAGGAGAGGTGTCCAATGATTCTTGTAGTGGAACTCTAGAAAACGTGGCTTTGCCACCAGCTGTGGCTCGTAACGCTCTGACATTATATCCCTCAGCTTCTGGTGGAATGACTGTGAGCTTTCGCCGTCCACTGCCACCTTATTTGTGTTACAAGAGAAAACAGCAAGTACTTTGAAATCAGGTTTTCTGGATTCATATTCATGTTATACATATTTAGAGCATGACCAAAGACTAAACCAAAACAGTTGGAGACGTGGTAATAATGTAAAATTAAAACACTTAATTACAATAAATTGAGAATAAAGTTGTATTAATCAAATAATCAATCAAACAAACCTGTAGCCTTGTGCAAGAGCCACCCTCCATTTTAAAAAACGTCTCTGTTAAAAGCACTGAAATCTTGACAGATGACAAAGAGAAGAGAGAGACAGCGACTGTGTCAGATGAAAAAGGCTTACATTTGAATGGCAGTTCAAGCACTGTACCTCTGCATGGCCACCATTTCCAGGAAGCATCACTGTTTGTCTCCCCATTCCAGCCTGAAAAAGCTCAAGCTCCTCTGTTGGAAAAGGTGTGTGTGAAGTGTTTTTTGGTAGGAGAAAAAAATTGAAAGGGGTTTCCTTATTATTCATTTTTATCTGATGCTTGGTGGCAGTCAAACACCTTCTTTTGCTCCTGTTGGCACCGGATCTGAAATATCCAGGAAACGATCTATGAAAAGAAAAGAAGATAAGTGACAAATAATGTGCGCATTAAACTTTAAACTAGAGTATATAAGTATGTTTACTCACAACAAGATTGTCTGACAGTCATTCATCATATTGTCTTGAAAATACATGTGTGGCATATCTTACAAACCTTGCCATTTCTTGGGGCACTGTTACATTTCTGGGGGCCGGGCGCTCCGTCTCTGGGGGCCTTACAGAGCTAGAAGCTAAAGTGCCCAGAAGACAGGACACCAGGTTTCTAGCAGCTGTCTCAACTGCACCTTTAAGTAAAACTTTCTCCATTATATTTTAGTTCAACGCCATCATTGACAACTTTTTCTTGGACACTTGACTTTCGCATTTTCTTGTGAAAACGCGACACAGGATGTGAGGTCACAAGCAGAAATGACGCTTCAGCCGTGATCTCACCTGATCCTCTCGGTGGGCGGCCCCGTGTAGTGCAGCGGGTTCAGGTACTCTTTGGAGCAGAACTTGCTCACCTCGTCCACCCAGTGGCCGGTCAGCGTGGGCGGACAGACCACCAGCGACGGCATCGGGCTGCAGTCCGCCCCCTTGGTCTTGGCGTACTCCTGCGCCCTGAACCAGCAGACCCCGTTAGTGTTGCCGAACAAGAGCCGAAGATCCAAAACGTTAAAAACACTTGGTACCGGAGGAAGTGATCTCCGGCCAGGATGCAGATGGATTGCAGCGTCTTGCCGAGACCCATGTCGTCGCACAGGATGCCGTGAAGCTTGTATTTGTTCAGGAAGGAGAGCCAGTTCACGCTGTCCTAGAGGAGCCAATCAGAAGCTTGGAATTTGAACGTTGTACGAGCAACTACAAACTAGGTCAATCTGCTGAGGGGTCTAAAGTAAGTAGAAGGTCAAATTGGTGGAGGTGAGAGGAAGAATTGTAAACTTTTTCTAAAGCAAAAAAACATTTGGATGCAGTTTTTGGATCCTTCAAAATATCCATCTGCTTTAGGAGTTTTCCAATATATCTATCCATCGATCTACATCCTGGGACTTGATTTATCAACTCATCACGTGAAAATGTTTCTAGAAAAGCATTTAGAACAGAGTCTAAATAAATCAAAATATAAACTATAATTCATGAGCAAGCGGTTTTTCTAACAACTAATTTAAATGATATTCTAATGTTGATTTTCAAAACCGTATATAATATGATTTAAGTGATGAAGTGATGAACAGTGGTGAAGTAGAGAGTGCAGACAGGGTGGAAAAAACTGTTTAAGATTCTGTTAACTAAAATAAGTATCTATATTATCTACTACTATTTTTACAATTAGTTCTTTCATGAAACAAGTTTATGCTTTAGAGTGAAGGAAACAAATAAAATAGAGCTGAAGATATTATTTTGCATTATAATAGTTTAGCCAAAAATAAAGAAATCAATTACAATTAACATTTAAAAGAAAAGTGGAACAGATTTATGATGCATAGTAATTAGTTTTAAATAACCACTTGAATCCACGAGTCACTTTTTTTGTTTTGTCCCATTGGGCTAAATATTTCAAATGCTTAAAAGGCCAGTGAATTGTGAGTGAAAATGTTGTGATGGTCTCTAGTGTTACTCTCACGACACTGACCTGCTGGTACTTCCTCAGCTCGGCTTTGATGGGGACGGGTATGGTGTAGTTCTCCAACTTCCTGCTGTCCAGCAGCTGCTCCAGGAAGTGGCGCTCTCTGGCTTTCTGCTGGATGAGTTCAGCCGACATGGCGGGAGGGTCCGGGATTCCCGCCTGAGAGAGATCAACACTTTTCATTGGAGCCATGTAGATTCATCGGGGGAAAAAAAACGGCATGTAGTTTCTGTACCTCCAGCGGCAGCAGGCGGATGAGCGTGGCGAAACACTGAGTGGCCATGAAGCGGACGCTGTCGCTCGGGTCGCTCATGCGGCCCAACACTGGCACCACCAGCAGCACGATGTAGGGGACGATGCCCACGTCTAGCTGCTCCATCACACCTGCAGGTGAACTGGTCAAGGAAAGCTCAAATCTGAAGTCACAAAATCCAAATTCATCTTATACTGTGCCTACTTTACACCTTTTAAATTGTGATCACATGTGGCCGTCAAAGTCAAAGTAAAACTTATTGCATAGACATTTAAGACAGTTAATGAGACTCACTGGAGTTTTCTCACTAGATTCATTAGTGACGGGTTGATGAGGCCTCATGGAACAGATGATGAGGTATCATGACACAGTGTCTTCATTTTTAAAGACCACTAGATGGCACCCTCTGCTTCAGAATATTTGGCTCTGATCCACTAATCCATTAAAACATGGCATTTTTATAAAAAACACTGCCATCCAGTGGCCTTTTAATAAATCATTAATATTTGCATTCTAAATGTTTTCTAAAAAATTAATTTTGTTTTGTGTCCCTTAAGTTAACCCCTTGACGCCTGAATTTATTTGCAATTGTTCAAAAAAAATAATTACGTGTGTTTTTGCTTTCAATCAGAGACTAAATTAAGTGAAGATACATTTTTTTTACTGTAGAACATAAAATTATTGTAAAATTGGGTATGTCGCAAATTAGCAAAAACAGGCATTAGAGGACCAACAAATAATAAAAACACATTTCCCATCTTAAGCATGAAATTTTAGTTTTTAATGCCAACATATACATTACAGTGGTAAGAAAACAACAATAAAAAAAAGTGACTCAAGTCTTCCTCAGAAGCTTCACCTGACGTGCTGCAGACGTGTCACTAATAAGATGGCCGTTTCTGGTCCCACAGTGTGTTCTGGTGCAAGGAATCCCCAGGTGTGCAGGTGCACTGAGTAAAAGCTAACACCAAGATATGCAGTACCTGAATATTCAACAACAACAACAACAACTAATATTATAACAACAACAACTACCATAACAACGATAACTGAGCTGTTTCAATTGTGGGGTGCCTTACTCATGAAACTCCCTGAAGCAATTGTTATTTTTGTTCAGGCACAAGTGAACATTGCACTTAGAACACTTGAACACAGGGTCAGTTTTCCTTTCAAAGACATCAAAGGAATGCACCAGCCCTTTTGTGTCACAAAGCACAAATATTTTATATCCTCATTTATGTGGCTTCTTGGGGACATATTGTTTTAAACTTGATTTTCCTTTGAAAGGAACCATTTGCTCGTCAACACAGAGCATTTGTTCTTGTAGAACAGCTAGAAATTTGGGAAGAAGTGCATCAATCACTGGCCTTATTTTGAAAAGTCTGTCATTGTTTGGTGCCATGTTGTCATTGAAATGGATGATAATAATGTTTTATTTCTTCCCACTCTACTCTGTCTTTTTGTTCAGGAGTAGCTACACTAGGAAGCTCATCATAATCTTCAGCAGTGAAGCTTTCCTCACTGCTGTCATCTGGTGTTTTAAAAAAAACACCATTGAAAAGGGCAGACTATTCTATTTAGGTTAGGTTAGGTAGAACTTTACACAACCTGCTCTCAAAGCGACGTCCTCAAATATGTGGCTTACAACACAAAAGCTGAAAGTCTCTTCAATACAATATTATAGCATTATTACTGCTATTTTCACCACCTTGTGCAGGTGTGTATTCCTCATCAACTTCTCCCCTCTCACTGAGACAGATGTCCTCACTCTCAGCTGGTGGAACTCTGGTTTCTACAGGAGTTCGCTTACCATAAAACATTCTTGAGGAGAAATAAACGTCAAAAATGTAATTCATAAAACATGCTACACGATTACAGATTGTTACAAGAAGTGTTTTTGCTATAGAAAGCGTGTGACGGCTAAAATCCATCTGAATATATTAGTGTGTACTGCGCCATTGCGCATCTGGCCATACTGATTAATTTAGCCCTTATGGACGAATGTCGCGAATTCGCGACATACAGAAAACTTAAAATATCTTCAAAAATTACGTTCAAAACTACTGTATTTTACTTTTCCTAGTTCCATAGACAAACAACGAGCAGACGTGTATTTTTTTTTTTACGGTAACTTACCTCAAACAAGACGATCCGGTGTAGGTACAATTTCGGTCCCCCCTACAATATCGGTCCCCCCACTTCCTACGTGATGACGTCACACGCGTCATATGCGAACGTCTCTTTAAAATATTTTTTATGGGTTAAAATAACGTCAACATAAGGTTTACATGATACTTTTAACCACACATGAAACATTTATATTGACAAAAAGACGATCTTCGTCAACATAATCACTTTCCGTTCTTTCATTTCCTGGTCTGACGACACACCTACATACATTTGACGAAGCCGCTGATTGGCTGAAGCTGTTTTACTAATAATAAAGCACAACTGTACAATTAAATAAAAATCATTAGAGTTCCGAAATAATTCGCTTTTCAAAAAAAGAAAAGTTAGAATATTCCCCTTTCAATAACTTGTCTGTAGTTCGGATCATAAACACCTCAGTAATTATTTAGGTTTCGATTTTTTTTAAATCAATTAAATCAATTATTAAATGTACATATGCCCACTTTATTGAACGAGTCATTTTTTTTAATTGTCATATTTGTATAATGTATGCACTACAAAAAAAAATCGTGTTTTTTTAACACTACTGGCAAAAAAACATTTTCTAATTTTCACACTATTGAGATTTGTTCTCTTCATAATACTTTTGGAATATAATATATATATATATATATATATTCACATATACATTTAATAATTGATTTAATTGATTTAAAAAAAATCGAAACCTAAATAGTTACTGAGGTGTTTATGATCCGAACTACAGACAAGTTATTGAAAGGGGAATATTCTAACTTTTCTTTTTTTGAAAAGCGAATTATTTCGGAACTCTAATGATTTTTATTTAATTGTACAGTTGTGCTTTATTATTAGTAAAACAGCTTCAGCCAATCAGCGGCTTCGTCACATGTAGCGCGGACCCTTCCGTTAGTCTCAAAGTCACGTGTGTCGTCAGACCAGGAAATGAAAGAACGGAAATTATGTTGACGAAGATCGTCTTTTTGTCAATATAAATGTTTCATGTGTGGTTAAAAGTATCATGTAAACGTTCTGTTGACGTTATTTTAACCCATAAAAAATATTTTAAAGAGACGTTCGCATATGACGCGTGTGACGTCATCACGTAGGAAGTGGGGGGACCGATATTGTAGGGGGGACCGAAATTGTACCTACACCTGATCAAGTGCCAGAGAAACAGTGTTAGGAACGACTCCGTGATTCTCACACTTTCACTTCCCGCATCTTCAAACTTCTTCTGGAAAAAGACTCCAGTTTTCCTGACACTCCCGACGACCGGAAGTGACCTCAGGAGACTGAAGCGCAAAAGCTGGTACCCCAAACTAGTCGCGAGTATTTTAAAATAAATAATAGATGTGTACATATTTGTGTAATTGCCTTTTTCTTTTGTCACTGAAGTGGAATCGGAATAAATTCTACAAACTTTCTCTCGCTGTCTGGATTCTCACTGCCAGCAGAGGGCGCCGTCGCTCACAGTTCGAATCCGTAGGGGTCTCGTCAAGAAAGGTCGCTGGTTAGAATCCAGCATGTTGAGTTTTCTGCTCACAGTACAATAAAATTAACTCTAATAGTTGCTTTAAGAGGGATTTGAACCAACAACCTTTTTGTTGCGATGCTGATTTTTCCTTGATTTTCTGGAACTCCTGTTCTCAGTATAATCTTGCCCTTTAAAGTATATACTTTATTTAGTATTTTTTTGATTGTTTAAGCACTTTGTGACCCTGGTCTGGAAAAGCGCTTTACAAATACAAATTACTTACTATGAAATAATTTCATCCAAACCATTAGTGGATAACCGTCAGTCATCCTGTCCGCCACACCTGCACCCTCTTCTTCGCCTTCCTCGCACACAAACTCGTACAGACTAAAAAAAACACAACTTTGTTCCATTCTGTCATTTTTATTTTATTGCCCGTTCAACTGTTTACATTACGAATCACACAAACATCACCCCCCCCCATTATTAAGTATTATATTATCTTATTATTAATCATTATTATTGTGAGTGTTTTACCCTCTAGTTCATCGTCACACTAATGTAAGCGACATCAGCGAGTTAACAGGTACAAGCGATAGCAACTCAAGACACTTTAGTAACAATATTACAAACTTTTTTTTTTTTTTTCTTTTTTTTTTCTTCCCAAAATAAAAAAAGTGAAGAAATGGAAAATAGATTTTTTTTTTCTTCCAAAAGAATTAAAATTAATTTAAGTAAAAATACAAAATAATATTAATGACATTGACCGGATATGAAATTCTCGTCCAGAGGAAAATAAAATAATAAAAATAAAAACACACACACACACACGAAATAAAAATATGTTGAACTTCTTTTTAGCAAAAAACTCTAGAAAATAATGAAAAGTTCTCCGTACAAAGGCTACATCACTACTGGAGGGTACTAGCAGGTAAATACACAGTAGAAAATGATTTGTGTGAATCACGTGATCCGCGATGAAAATAAATCTGCGATAGATTTACGCATATATATATTTTTTTAAACATTTTCTTTTTTCTTTTTTTTTTTTAACAAACGTACAAACAGTATTGCACATTACAACAAAGAATTTTAGCTTTTTAAAAAACAAAAAGGGCTGATTCAAGTCTTGCATGAGTAAGAAGGCCACCGGTCTGTTGATTCTCATCCAGTCACGAACTTCTTAAAAAGGGAATTAAAAAATTGAACCTTCACGACTAATGATTATATAAATACAGCAAAAGAAAGAGAGAAGAAAAAAAAAGGGAAAAAGCATCTCCGTCGTAAATGATAAATCTCATGACGTCATTATATTCGTTATAAAGCTCCTTCGTTGTTAAAAAAAATAAATTCTGAAATTAAATTATTTCTCTTGAAGAATTAAATTAATACATATATATCTATATATATATACTTTTTTTTTTTTCAAAATCATCCGTACTAGGAAAGTCTCTCCTTTGATTTCAAAATTGAGGTATTGCGAAAAAAAAAAAAAAAAAAAAATCAGTCAGAAAAACTCCGAGTGCATAAGAGAGAATTCGGGAAAAAACAGTTTGAGTTGAGAGGAAAAATAACTTCCTTTTTTTTTTGTGGATGAAGAAACAGTTTACGACTAAAACCAGAAGCTAGCACAAAGTCCCTTGACCCTCCCCACCCCCCACCCCTGACCCCTGACCCCAAGCAGCCAACTCTTCCTCGTCCAGTTTGAACTCTGCACCTCAAATAAAAATATATATTTATACTTTTTTTTTTTTTTTTTTAATCGTCTTCCTATAGCAGGTTCGTAACTTCAAGCTTCGCAGGTAAAAAAAAGTTCAAATAAAATCTGGAAACCTCGCGCCTCTCGTCCCGTACGAAGTGCTCGGGTCGCTTCCAAAAACTTGAGAACACGTGAGATTTTTCAGCGAAAAAACGTGACTTTGACGTGACTTCAGACGACAGCGTTCACAGGATTTTAAAGTTTTATTCGTTGACGCCATTTTTGATTTTATTGATAACATCGTGTCGAAACTAGTGATGTATCGATGAAGCTTCATGAAACAGTGTCATTATTTTCAGAGTCCGCTAGATGGCGGTCTCTGCACTATTTTCTTTTGCCTCGAACAACTGTTCTAATGAAACATAATTTTTAAAGTGATGGCGCCACCTACTGACCTCTAAACAACATGACACTGCTTCATGAAGCTTCATCAACAAATCACTACTTCGAAGTACGAATGAAATTGACGTTTATTTGCGAATCGGCGATCACGTAGTTAGCTTTGCCGTCATGGTAGTTGGTTATTGTTTTGTTAACATTATAAACTAAATCCAAAAATAATTATTTCATTTCCTGTTTTCATTAACTTTTAAATATAAACAGATTATTTTTAATTATTAAATATTAGATGAAAGTAAAAAGATTATCGTAGCTTTTACGATTTTTCCACAGCATCGTAAACAACTCTTAAGTGCAACTAATATCGCAAGTTGCGAACGATATCCGATCTTTTCTGTCACCATATTCATTGAGAAAAGTTCGCAAATATACTTGTGTTTACGATGTCACTCGTATGCTAGCGTCAGAAATTGCTACGTTTTAAACTGTAGATAAAACAGATGTTTGTTTGTTTAAAACGTCAAAAAACACCACTATTTGCGCCGTTATTAGTCATTATCGCAATAAACTAAATAAAAAATTAGAAATTCTATTATTGTCTTTCATTTCCTGTTTCCAAAATAAAAGTCTCAAAAGTAAAAACTGTAAAAAATATTCTCTCACCAAGTTATTTTTTCGTAGTTTCTCCGATTAACCCCGACATTTTTTTCCATCCATTCTTGTTTGTGTGTTTGTGGAGAGATGTTGTGTACAGGAGAACATTTATACGTGTGCGTTCACTAACTACGAAGTTTCACAGGACTTCTATGTCGGACGTTGACGACGACGTAAAAGCGTATCACAGTTCTAGGCAGACCTAATAACTACGTAGAAAAAAAAAAAAAATTGCACAATTATATCAACGATCACTGCAAAAATAGTACTTCGGCTTTTTCTATAGACGGTCGCCATGGGTGACGCCCCTGCTCCGCCCGCCTGTGCAAACATACACGTATTGCATGCAGCCACCTGATTGAAATAAAACATGCAGCCAAGACGGGACCCCCATACCTCCCTCCCCCAACCCCCCCCACTGACCGGACCCCCACGATCGTGGTACCAGTTCACGTTAGCAGCAAAGTGGCGACGCCGGATCCAAAAAAAAAACCTCTGAAACAAACGCATGAGGTCAAACTATATAGTCGTGCTACATGATGTGGCGCCCCCTGCCTTTGGTAATAGTTGTCCGGGGGCGACTAGTGATGTGAGATAAGTGCATGCTCCTCGGTCTAAAAGGTACAAAACTAAAATATATATTACTTTTTTTCTTCTTTAAATATTAGTCGGTGAGAACTGAAAGCAGCCGAACCATCCTGTGAATCTTTGTGCTGAAAGTGCAAGTTTGAAACCCCCCCCCCCTGGGGAGGCCCAAGAGTCCCGTCCTGGATTTATTCCCGGTCAAGGTAGCAGGGTTGACTGTAGGTGGCGCTAGGGTGGCAGGAGATTCTCTTCAAGGGTGCGGGGGGATTGGGTGGAGGGGGTGGTGGTCTGGTTGGGGGTCTCGCACCCGTGCACGTGTCTCAGCTCCAGCGGAAGGACACGTGTCGCGGGCGGTCGCCGCCCTCCTTCACCAGGGGCTTGTGGAACTCCCGGCCGGCCCTCGAGTGGATGCTGGCCCAGCAGAACTCGCAGTAGTACTGCAGGCAGGTGACGTTGGCGCAGAAGAACGGCGCGAACTTGCCGCCGCAGCGAGCGCCCTGACACTCGTCGCACATCTGGTCGTCCAGCACGTACGGCTTCACCTCCACCTGAGGAGACAGCAGCGGCGTCGGTAAATATCCAGACGGTAGCTTTCACGAAGCTGCATCAATATTCAACAAACATTTTAGCCTTTTTGAACAATTTACATGCAAATATTTAGGAAATTTGTTCATTTTCATGTTGCAATTAAACTTCCGGTGGCAGTCATTACGTCATCTGCGGCTAAAGCAACAATGAAATCCCACGTGATCCCGATGATGACTGAGGACGAGAGGATGCCGTCGACTCCAGCAGCTTTCGAAACTTTTTTTGTGTTGCAATTCAACTTTTGGTCGCTTAATAGCAGCAGTCCTTAAGTCTTCCGCAGCTAAAGGAAACAAATTGCAAGACGCTGGCCATGACTGAGGACGAGAGGATACAGTAGACTCCAGCAGCTTTCAAAGCTTTATAAGGGTATGTTTATTATTGTGTTGCAATTAAACTTTTGGTTGCTAGATGTGCACAAGTTATTCCGTCCTCCGCAGCTAAAGGAACAATTAAATCCTACGTTATCCTGGCGACTGAGGACGAGAGGATACAGGTGATTCGAGCAGCTTTCAAAACTTTTAACGGGGAAATTTTGAGTCGCAATAAAACTTTTGGTTGCTAGATCACAGCAGTCATTATGTCCTTAGCAACTAAAGGAACAGTTAAAATCTTTTGGGATCGCTGCCATGACTGAGAACGAGAGGATACAGTCGACTCCAGCAGCTTTCAAAACTTTTAAAGGGGATGTTTTGGTTTCACAACAAATTGTGTTGGAATAAAACTTTTGGTCGCTAGATGGCAGTGGTCATTGAGTCTTCCGCGGCTAAAGCACAGATTACATTTCGCGAGATCCCGGCGATGGCTGAGGACGAGAGGATACAGTCGACTCCAGCAGCTTTCAAAACTTTTAAAGGGGATGTTTTGGTTTCACAACAAATTGTGTTGGAATAAAACTTTTGGTCGCTAGATGGCAGTGGTCATTGTGTCTTCCGCGGCTAAAGCACAGATTAAATTTCACGAAATCCCGGCAATGGCTGAGGACGAGAGGATACAGTCAACTCCAGCAAAAGCTTATCTCTCGATATATTTTGGTTTCAAAACAAATGAAAGCACTTATGACTTTGTCAAGAGTCATGTGGTCTGTAAATACTGCAACACCAGAGTCAAGTACTCGACAATACTACAAATATATAGTTGTCACTACTGTATCACAATATATCGTATCATTGCCCCTGTATTTGTGATATGATCGTACTGTCGGATTTCTGCAAATAAACAAAAACTAGGACACAGAGAGAATCACTCCCACAACTCAAGTGAAGACCTAACTCAGACTTGACGGCTCCATCTGCTGCGCCCGGTCGCTTCTGAAGAACAATACAAACAGCAATAACGCTGATGGCAACCCTGCCGGTGTAATTAGGGCTCTTGTGAGTCCTCCGGCAGCAGGTGTTGCTCAGCAGCGCGACGGCAGCGGCGTCGTCGTCGTCCCTGCGCAGGTTATATTTGTACAGTTTTTTTCCCCGAGTAAGAAGCGAGATTGAGTTTTTTTTCCAGCCCAGGTCTGTAATGAGTTTGACCAGCGGCCAGCAGAAGTGGGAGCACCGTCGCCATGGAGACGCCGCATGAGAAGACAGAAGATGCTAACCTCGTCATTCATCCGAGACCTTGGGGGTCAGAAGGATTTCCTATTGAAAATGTGCGTCATAGTAGAACAACTTTATATTCCATGATATTGTAGAGTAAAAAAATGCAGGGGCACCTAAATTGTTTTATCAAAAATAATTAAAAAAAAAAGAGAAATAAACATGTTTCCAGCATTTTAAATGTGTTCGCTAGCCTGTCATTAACGGTAATGATGTCATTGCGACCCAAGTGGGTCTAAAATTAGTGGAAAGTCAAAATGGTGGATCAGAGAGCCAGATCTTTAAGTCTTCCGCAGCTAAAGCAGCAATTTGCAAGACGCCGGCCATGACTGAGGACAAGAGGATACAGTCGACTCCAGCAGCTTTCAAAACTTTATAAGGGCACATTTATTTTTGTGTTGCAATTAAACTTTTGGTTGATAGATGTGCAGAAGTTATTACGTTCTCCGCAGTTAAAGGAACAATTAAATCCTACGTTGTACTAGCGACTGAGGACGAGAGGATACAGATGACTTCAGCAGCTTTTAAAACTTTGAACGGGGAAATTTTGGTTTCACAACAAATTGAGTTACAATTAAACTTTTAGTTGCTCGATCGCAGCAGTCATTATGTCCTAAGCAACTAAAGGAACAATTAAACCTCTGGAGATCCCGGTCATGACTGAGGATGAGAGGATACAGTCTACTCCAGCAGCTTTCAAAACTTTTAAAGGGCATGTTTTGGCTTCACAACAAATTGAGTTGCAATTAAACTTTTGGTTGCTAGAGCCCAGCAGTCATTATGTCTTAGCGACTAAAGGAACAATTAAATCTCTCGAGATCCCAGCCATGACTGAGGACGAGAGGATACAGTCGACTCCAGCAGCTTTCAAAACTTTATGAGGGCATATTTATTATTGTGTTGCAATTAAACTTTTGGTTGATAGATTTGCAGAAGTTATTACGTCCTCCGCAGTTAAAGGAACAATTTAATCCTGCTTTATCCTGGTGACTGAGGACGAGAGGATACAGTCGACTCAAGCAGCTTTCAGAACTTTATAAGGGCATATTTATTATTGTGTTGCAATTAAACTTTTGGTTGATAGATGTGCAGAAGTTATTATGTCCTTCGCAGTTAAATCCTGCGTTATCCTTATCCTATCCTGACTGAGGACCAGAGGAGACAGATGGCATTAAAAACTTTTAAAGGGCATGTTTTGGTTTCATAACAAATTGTGTTGGAATAAAAACAAATGAAAAAGGAAAAAAATAAATATTTGGAGAGTTGAGAGTCGAAAGAAATTATCAGCCCTGAGTCCAATGTGTCGGTTCTGATTGGTTTTCGTGCCACGAAACAATAGAAACACGTTTAAGTTTCTGCAAACACCGATATTCCAAATACACTTATGTCACAAGAGAAAATATTTACAAATTACTTTCATCACATCATCGTGACAAAAAGACCAGACGGTCGGTCATAATTCTAGTACGGTTTTTCCATCACCAACTGTTCTCTTAACATGAACCACAGTCGCATGTGAGTTCACGTCACATCTTAAAAACGTTGTTTAGGTCATGATCTGGACCGAGCCAACGACCGACTCATCATCCCTCCGCAATCCAGTGTGTAGCCAAAATAAGCATGCAGCGGCGCAGCACATGCACGCAGAGCGGCGACTATAATTAACCGCCTCGCGTGTCTGACGCCGAAACATCCACGGCGACGCCGAGCGGCTCAGTGATCACGCAAGGCCTCCATTATCCACCGCGAGCGCCCGGAACGTTCCCCGCCCAGCGTGATGAGAGTTCTCAGGACCGGACGTTCGCTCACCCTCTTGTCGATGTCGTTGTGCTGCAGCTGGACGAAGCGGGCGCTGATGGCGGCGATGTAGCTCTGCTGGTTGGAGAAGGCCACGCGCCCGGCGCCTTTCGGGTACTTGAGCTCCGGGTCGGTGTCGATGCCGGCGTAGCAGACGCCTCCGTACAGACGGTCCATGATCATAGCCAGCTCCACTGAAAACACAGGTGGTTACGATCAGCACTGGACGCACATAAAAGTGTTTTACAAAGTGTCTTCTTTTAAAGTGTGCACAGTCTCAGTGGCTTTATAGTTTTACATAGTATGACGGAGCTCTAGTAGATTCAGAAAAAGTGAACCTAAACCAAAATATATGATAGTTTAAAGAGCATATAATGTGAAAACCCAGCTCTTTTGACTCACTCACTTGTTTCAAATATTGAATCTTCCTCTCCAAGATACAGTAAGTCCCTCATCATGACCATGTTTTCAGCTAATTACTTTATAAAGTTCGTCTGAAATCCTGGCAAACAAGAGGTTACGAGGGCGGAGTCTATTATCATGTAATAATGGCTTCACTCCTCCTTCAGCCAACTGTAATCCCGCCCCGCTTTGTTTCTACAATGAGTCCCTTGGAGGTGGAGACTCCCGTGCTTGATGTCGCGCAGTGACAATCCTTGATGTTTGACCAATCACAGCAGCGTGGGCGTGGTTATGGTAAAGAAGTTTTCATCTCCAGAAAAACAAAACTTTTTCAGTGGGTGGGGCTTAAGATCATTTTCTAATGTAAATATCTCAATGAAAATAGAGTTTTGTATAAACAGAAACTGATGATACAATAGAAGATCTATTTATGAGACACTTAATAATACTGCCCCCCTGTGGACAGTTTATATAATGCCTTCAGTGGACTAAAGTAGTCACTTCCATCATTATATCTTGAGAAAGAGAAGGGAATTGAATGAGTTTTCTGGTGGAGATTTGAAGGTCTGTATAGTCAGAACTAAGACCATTTGTAAAAAACTTCTTTTGTTTTATTACAGGACATAAAAACACCTCTGAACGTGAAGTAGAAACCAGAGACTTCTTGTACAAGTTCCTCCTCCGATCACTGCAGCAGCAGCTTAGCAGGTATAATTAGCAACACGACGGGCGCTTTTAGTTACAACACAAATACTTGACACGAAGACCACTTGGCCCGCCTCCCGGAGGACTTTTTTTTTCACTTTCCACGCCGCCTCTACAATCGCTTCCAAAGGATTTAGGGCGCGACGAAAGACGGGTGACCCACCTGCACGCAGAGGTCGAGGAACTCCTCCCACGAAGATGGTCTTGCGCGGGTCCAGAGGCTGAGAACCATCCATGACAAAGTCACTATCGCTTAGGTTCCACGGACGGATTTGGACCTGGGAACAGAACCAGGAACCAAGTCTTTAACGTTGGGGAAACGATGGAGGTTTCTCAACATATGGCAGAAAAACATCTACAAGCTTCAGGAATCATGTGGATTCTTTTGTTCGTTTCCTTAAAAAAGTCTCACCGGCTTGTCTTTGATGGTGGGACTGGACACGCACAGGTACAGCTTGTTGTCCTCCTCGATGCAGGCGTCGATCAGGGCCTGGACCGAGGTCTCCTCCTGGAACAGCAGGAAGGCGTAACCTGGAGGAGAAAAAAAAAGGAAGAACAGAAGGTCAGTTATCCGTGGACCTCGACGATCTTGAGCAGATCATCGCATCTGCGAGAGACTTTTATTACAACACCCTCAAGGAATTGTGGGGCGAGATTTCGTGGAGATCCCAGTAAAAGTGGGCTAACGTGACATGACTAATCCCTTCATCTCTTCCTTCCAATTATTCCAGGAGGGGGAAATAACCTCCGGTTCCTCTGTCCTCAATCCGCCGCTCTACTTCCACACGAGCTCCTGGTAAGTGGCTCCTGAAGGAGCAGGATTCATCATCACGACGCTCCGCGGGGTCTGGAGCGTGGTTTTCCTGGGAGGGTAGAAAAGGCAACTCCGTCTCCTGTGAATTAGTGAGAACGGTGACCTCATCCAAGGTCAGCACTGCAGAGGGGGTACGAGTCTAGGGCTGGGGGGAGGAGGGGGTGCATCCATCACCGGTGTTTTTTCGGGGTCGAGGAGGTAAAGTGGCTCAGATTTACGAGCGTGTAGCTTTAATAAAGTGGACGGGCCACCTGCGGTACAGTGGGTTTGTCAAGAAGGTCCAGATTAGCGGCGCCGAGACAAAAGCATTGTCCCTGGAATATAAATGTGAGGCGATTAAAGGAGGAATGCGAGCGAGGGGTTTAAGAAAAGAAGAGGAAGACTTTTATAAGTTAACTAATAAATAATTAATTCACTTTTATTTTTTAAAGCAGAAAACATTTAACTGGAATTAATTATTCTACATGACGACGTACCAGATTTGAAAGAAAAAAAAGTTTTTATTTGGAAAACGGAATATCTTAATCGCTTAAGTAGATATTAGTGGATTTAAAAGGATCATTTAAAGACGTTTGACATTTCAAACTTTGACCTGGAAATGATCCATTAGTTCTTAACTGTTTTTTTATGTTACTAGACCTTAAAATCTGTTATTAACTCATCCTACCAAGATGTCACACACGCAGATTTATTTATTATTTTGTCATGTTTCTGCTGATTTGTGTTGAAATTTGTGCAGACATCAGGATCAACACCAACAATAAAAATACACAAGTAGGCAGAAGAACGCACATCTAATTGTGACAAACAGCGGATTGTGACATTGAAAAAAATTAAAAAACGATCATTTGGAAATGACAATGAAAATGATTTGATTCCAGTTTTTTGGTTCCAAAATAAAAGTATACACAACCGCAAGCTAGTGAAAATTGGTGACGATAGAAAAATGAAATAAAACGTATTTAATAATTAATTTGTATTTTTTAATGTCAATTTCATTCATTCAGACTGAAAACTGTTGGAGAATAAATGTATATTTGTATTTATTCTTTCATTTTCAATGTATTCTTCAATGGAAACCATCCACCTTTTTTGTTTCACAAAAACCTGCTTCAGAGCTTTCACTCTTGCTATTTTCAGAAGTGCTGGTGGGCACCAGGAGCCCATGGATGTTTGGAATTAAAAATTTAGTAGCTCACACACACACACATGCACACACACCTGCATGGAAATGGAAAATGTTCAACTGTCACGTTCTCTGAGCAGACGAGAAAGAAAAGGGAAAACTACCAGAGTCTGCAGCTGATCCAGTCAACTGTGGTATGTGTGTGTATGGAGATTGTGTGTGTGTGTGTGTGTGTGTGTGTGTGTGTGTGTGTGTGTGTGTCCGTGTGTGTGATGGAAAAGGGCATCAAAGGAAAACCTTAACAAAGGCGAAATGGAAAGGCAGGTGGATTAGAAGTCTATTTGTGCGACAGCTGTTTATAAAACACACACACAAGTGGGTGTAATTTCCTATATTTTATAATAGAATACATCAAAATTAACAACCAGGTTTTGTCTACGATATAAAATCTAGACAACAAATTTGACACTAACAGAAGATGTACACTAGAAATAGTAAAAAACGACATAAGGGTCAGAGTAGAACTTTAAATCATGTACAAAACAATAAAAAATGTTTTAAATTCACTATTAATAATCAAAATATAAAATCAGGTTAAAGTTGTTTTTAGGACAAATATCCCACTTTCATTTATTTTCTATGTTGCTTTACGAATATATTTTTCAATTTTCATAATTTATATTTAAATAAAATGCACATAAAATCAAACTTTGTAATATATATTTTATACTCTGTTTTATTCACATTTTCATATCATATTCAGGTCATTATTCTTTGTTTATTTTAGTGTAACGTCCCCGTCAGCCACAGCATAGAATATTAACGCACTAGTTTCTACTTTCATTTAGATAAAAAATGGTGGCGACCAGCAGTTCCCCCGAGTCGAGAGGTCGTCGCCGTGTCATCCTGCACTCGAGGAGTAAAACACGAGGCTCGATGGCGCTCGGGAGAGAGAACAGAGTGTCCCATCACTCCGGGCGGGAGAGAGAGAAGACGAGAGAGTCTGGCAGGAAGCGAGCGAGAGAAGGGAAACCGGAGTTCAAACAGAAAGGGGAGCAGACAGGTGCTATGGTGGGGGTGATGCAGGACGGCCACTTCCAGCCGCGCTTCGCTCCATTACACGCCGCCGACGCCGTAAAAGCTCGGCCCGTTGCTGCGTCACCAGAACCCATCAGCGAGCGGCACCGTCGGTAAACGACTTTGTGGAAAAACAGAAGGGTCGCGGAAGAGATAACCTGTGCAACTTTATTTCCCTCAATAAACAATGAACCTCCATGGAAACAAAGAGTTCTGGTTGAGGTGATGGTTCTGGCGGACGAGAGTCCTTTTTGTTTCAAATGTATAAATATTTCAAATTAAATCTGTTATTTGAAGCGTTGTCATTGTTAACCCTTGTGTTATCTAAGGGTCAAGGTGACCCAAAGGCCTGAAAACAAATGTGTTTGTGGTACCCCTTGTGTCATCTCTGGGTCAAGGTGAACAACCTCCCTGGCTTCCAGAAATACATATGCAGTGGTGGAGGTCGTTCACCTTGACCCAGAGACGACACAAGGGACACATTTGTTTGTTGTAGAAATAGTATAATTAGTAGTAGAAGTAGTATAATTATTAGTAAAAGTAGAAGTAGAAGTAGAATTAGTAGTTGAAGTAAAGGAAGTAGTAGTGAGAGTAGAAGAAGCAGTAGAAGAAGAATTAGAAGTATAAGAAGTGGTAGTAGAAGTAGTAGAGGGAGTAGAATAAGTAGTATAAGTGGTAGAAAATGAGAATAAGTAGTAGTAATTAGTAGAAAAATTATAAGTAGAAGCAGTAGAATTAGTTGGATAAGTAGAATAGTGGAAGTAGAAGAAGTAGTAGTAGAAGTAGAAGAAGTAATAGAAGTAGTAGTAGAATTAGTTGGATAAGTAGAAGTAGTAGTGGGAGTAGAATAAGTAGTAGTGGGAGTAGAATAAGTAGTAGTTGTAGTAATTAGTAGAACATTTACTAGTAGAAGCTGTATAATTAGTAGGATAAGTAGAAGTAGTAGTGGGAGTAGAATATGTAGTAGTAGAAGTAGAATAAGTAATAGAAGTAGTAGTAGAATTAGTTGGATAAGTAGAAGTAGTAGTGGGAGTAGAAGTATTGGTAGAAGTAGAATAAGTAATATAAGTAGTAGTAGTCGTAGTAGTAAGTAGATAAACTTATTTTAAAGTTGTATGTTTTAAAAGAAAAGCGCAATTTTGAAAAATATAAATCATGACCACCCAGTAGTTTAACATACGTAATGTTTCATGCTGTGACTATATAAGACACTATCACGGATGTCAAACCCTTACTTTTGATGGGTGTTTATGAAATGTGATAAAATATAGAAACTGTTCAAATTAAGTTGTTTTCTGAGATCATTTTTTCTTGCAGTGTGACAAATCGCGCACTTACACTTCATAGTTTTGTGTGAATGTCTCTAGATAACACTAATTTTTTAACACAAAACAAAACAACAACAACAATAACACAATGAAACACAACTTAATAACTTGTTTCAATTGACGAAAAGTGCTGTCAAGTGTCATCGATAGTGTTTCAACTTCCGGTTGCAATCGGAGTTAAAAAGTAGTAGAAGAAGAAACTGTCACGTCATTTCCTGTAAGTGTGTAGCAGCAGAGTTTGATTTGAGACAGTACTACACTGTCGAAATGTGAGCACTGGGCAAGTACGTGCACCGTCTTAAAGTGTACTGTAAAGCAGTGCACTAGGAGAAGTGCGCGATTTGGGACACAGCTAACAGTGATTACCTGCTAGCTTGCTAAATGAAACAATGATAACTCTGAGGTGAAAACACACATGTTGTAAATCTTTTTCTGAGATTATTTAGGATGCGTCCTGGAAGCCTCCCTAGTGAGGACCACAAAGAGGAGGCGCACACTGGAGAGGAGGTGCACTAGAGATACATCAAGTTCGAGAAGTCCAAGAAGTATATTTTGTCTGGCCAGAGACGGCTTTGGATTCACATCTACTCGACCGAGAAGCAAGTTTTGAAACTGACCTTGTGAGAGTTTGTGTTTCGTACGCTCGGCCGACCTGGTGCTAGAAACTCGACGCAGAGAAGTCGTGACCCGGAGATCAGAGCAATTTCCCTTGTGTGTGTGTTTGCGAGAAGCAGGTTGGATGTATTAGATGACATGGATAAGAGTTCTACGATTAGTTCCACATGTCTCCTCCTCTTCCATGTCTGCATCCTCCAGCTGCTGTAAGCTCATTCATTCCCCTAAAAGGATGTTTCTTTTTTTTCCTTTTTTTTCGGCTGCCGGCTCCTGGCCTAAGTAGAGCCGAGAGCTATTCAAAATAATCCTTCCAATATAGAAAAATGGGAGCGAGTGGAGAGAGGGAGGGAGAGGGGGGGGGGGATAGGTTAGAAGCTTTCAGTGCGTTACCATCTGCATAAAGAATGTCTGTTATTTCCACGCTTGTAATGTGGCACAGAAGACGAGCCGAGCCAAGAAGTGGTGACGTAAGCGGCCGGGAAAAGATTAGACTCATCAGCTCTGAAGCAGCAAATTATCTCCCAGAAGGCCTCGGAAGACACTCGGGAGCCAACAAGTCTGTTCTCCATTTGGAAATCATTTGGGAAATAATATATAGATATAAGAACAAGAAAAGAAGAGGTTAAAAGTGTTTTCAGTTTAACAGCTCTGCCGGTGTCAGTGCACGTGTGAGTGAGTCGGAGATTCTGCTACAAACAAAAATAAAACACAGATTCCGTTTCCCGGGGACGATTTCACATGTCTGTGCTTTTTTTGGCGAGTCTTGTGGAGGAAGAAAAGTGAGCCTACATGGATACATTGTTTAAGAAAATAAACATGAAATGAAATGAACAGATTAAAGTTTAATTTTGTATTAACTATCACTTTATATACACATCTTACAGTAAAGAATATCAACTTTACCTGTTTAATACAATATATTTAAAAATACATTCGATTATAATAAAATATATATATTTAAAATCCTAATAAAATTATATATATATATATATTAAAAATATCATTAAAAGGATGGTTTTGATATACAATTATGCAAAACATTAAATTCTAAAATACACATTGAAATATTAACGAAAAAAATCTACACATTTAAAATAAAATGGAAACATTATATTCTGTTTAAAAAGCTTATTTAATTCTTAATTAACTACAATAAGAGCAGGAAAACGGTTGATGTAAAGGTAAAAGAAAACACCAAAAAACATTAAAAAATATATATTAAATATAATAAAAAAAGGAAAAGATACATTTAAAATCAAATGTGGTAAAGCATTATGTTTGAATAATTTAAAATGTTTTTTTCCCCCAAAGTTTCTCCAGATAATTACCAACACGGACTTTTGTCAATATTGTATTTTTTTTTTATATACTTTAAATTTGTGAATAAAAAGTATTTTATATTTAGAATTCTACTTGTTTTGTATTATTATTTTACTTTTTTTTTTTTTCTTTTTTGTGCTCTTGCTTATTGTATTTTCTTTTCCCTGATGCTGCTGTAAACTAAAATGTCCTAAAAAAAGAAATACCTGGATCATCTAAGATCAGCAAGATGGCCAAGAACTGATTAAAATGGAAACTAGTTTATTATTATTATTATTAGTGAGCATCACACCGTGTTCCGCTCGTCAGGATCACAGCAGGATGTTTTACATCCAAACATCCACTCAACAGGAGAAAGGATTTCTGGGTAATACGAGAGGTGATTTTAACTGATTACCTTTAGGCGGGAAGTAGGATTTGCTCTCGGCTTTGTGCGGCCAGTCCACCACCAGGTGACCATAGCGACGGAAGCTGTTGGTGATCTCTTCTGCGGAGGGTCAACAAGAAGATGGACGTCAGTCCAAAGTGCACTCGTCATGTGATCTTCGTAACATCCATAAAACATGTCATGGGACGAGGAGGGACTCGAGGAAAAACCAAATCAAGAACTTTAATGTCACCTTCGTCGATGTCGGGCGGCAGACCTCCGACGAAGACCTTCCTGGAGTAGCGTTCGATCCGCTCTCCGTTCTGACAGCGGGTGGGTGAGTTCAGGCCCGGCGTCAGAGAGGGGTCGCCGTGGCCGTCGTCCAGGAAACCGTCCTCGAAGGGGAAAAGGCAGGAGCGACCTGGGGTGAGAGAGAGAGAGAGAGAGAGACAGGGGTCAGGCGAGGGGGAATCAGGACGCCACGATGAAACAAAACCACTTCCTGTTCATGCACTTTGTCATCCATCAACCTATGAACAACAAACATCTTTTCTAAAAAGTTCTTTTAGAAAATGCAGTGAGTTTTCATGATGAACGTGGACAGAGAATTAGTTGAAGGTGAATTGACATTTCAACATGCAACGTCACCGGATCTGATGGAAAAAATACGTTTACATCGACCATGACGTGAGTTCAGAATCAACCCCAAATTATTATTATTCTTTTTTTTAAATCCAGTCGTGAACAATTGAAGGTCGGATGTTTTGATAATGTGTCGTTTTCTCTCCACTTTAAGAACCGTTGGAATCCAGACTTTATTAGAACATTGTTGCGTTTTAGACATTGAGCCCCGACGTTCGGTCGCCAGACTTTACCTCTTCTGCGGCCAAAACTCCGAGCTGCTGGTCAGTGCAGAGGATGAAGGAGGGGAGACGGAGGGGAGACAGAGGGGAGACAGAGGGGAGACAGAGGGGAGACATGGGGTCAGAGCAGGAACACACAGTAGGAAAAGTCACATGGTTTATACTCCACCAAACCGCCGCCTTTTGGTGTCTTCACCAGATCTCGGAAATATATGTTAAATGTATTTAAGAGGATCAAAAGTTTAAGTCCCTTTTTATTGTAAATATAAATCTTTTAGTCAATCGTTTTCCAAAAACATGGACAATTATTTCATGTGCATTTTAATAACTAAAGGAAATACAAAAATACTAAATTTTACTTTATGGTTTGTTTTAAGAGAATTAAAGCATCATTTATTCTACAGAAAATAATCAATGGTGTCATTCCTACAGTTTTACATTCCATCCATTAATACTTAATGTGTACAAGTTCTGGTAGTTACAAGGAAATGGTTTCTTCAGGTGGCATCACTAAAAATCCTTAAAGGAGCCAAGGTCTCAAGCATGCAAGTTCCGGCAATAAATAAACAGTTTATTTGGGTTTATTTGGAAGTTAGACCTTTCGGTAACATATAATAGAAAAGAAAATTCTTTATATATTATTCATTATTAATTAATTATATATTAAG
The DNA here is from genome assembly GCF_982586985.1 of Callionymus lyra. NCBI lineage: Eukaryota > Metazoa > Chordata > Actinopteri > Syngnathiformes > Callionymidae > Callionymus > Callionymus lyra. The sequence goes on from NC_141828.1 coordinate 10,458,512, forward strand.
TTTATTTTTTTTAGCTTAATGGAAAATCAAGGAATAGCTAGCAATCATTTTGTTCTAAACGTTCTATTCAATAGCTAGCACTGCTAGCTATTAGGTAGCCTAGCTATTGACCCAGAACACTTTGTATTTTTCTTTATTATGAAGATTAGAATTTGAATTATGTAAAAACCCTAATGAAATTTAACAAAACTACAAGTATGAGTTTAAGAAATGTTATGACAAAATAATGAATGTTGAGAAAAAAAAGCACATTATCATCAAATTTATGAAAAATTACATCTGGGTCAAAATAAAAAGAAACTCAGAATGTATGTGTGATGTGTGAAAATTAAATTAAAAAAGAGTAGAAATATGTCTTGTAGAATGAACCACGACATCTATACGAGGTAAAAAAAACATTTAATCTTGAGCATCAGGAGGAGAGAGATGAACCGGGTCTGGCACCGGCCGCTGGTAAAACCTCCTGCATCTGTTGCACGGTGAGGTCTTAGCCGCGGTCCAGATATTTAGCAGCATAATGCGGAGCCTCATAGCCGGACACGGTAATCTGGGCTTAATGAGCCGGCGGTGGCTCGCATCCGTGCTAATCTTCTGCGAATATTCTCAAACCAGGCCATAAAGCGGGCCTGCACGACGGCCCCAGGGGCCCAGGGCCGGTTAGCTATAGTCACGGCTGCGGTGAAATATTAAAGAGGTTCCGAGCACTGGCCCCGCAGTCGCTGGAAACTTCCCACGGAGGACGGCAAAGAAGGTGGCTGGAAAGAAGCCTCGGGTCAGAGGGGAGGGGGGGTTTAAGGGTCAAATCCATGAGATAGGTCATGTTTTTCTACTGGTGCAACTTAAAGAATAGAAACTATATGTAACATATTGCTATTAATATATCACGTTTTTATAATGCTAGGTTTCATTTTGAACAGTCATGACTCAGTAGAACTATTTTATTTAGACGATGTTCATCACTGCGTAACCACTCGGAGGGTCTTAGAGTGTCATGTCACCATAAAGCTTAGTGACAGGGTTTTCATATGAAGTACTGAGAAACTTTTTGTTAATTCATCAGGAAGATGAAACAAGAAACAGGCACAGAAATTGCAAACATGTACACCAGGAGAATTAATTCACAAGATTGTGATTACTATGTTCCGACACTAGAGGGAGCAGAAACACCATTTTAAATATGACTGTTTGGGCCTTTAAAATATATATATTTTTAAAAGGTCCATATTAAGCGGTTTAAAAAGGAGGAATGGCTTTTAATTAACTGTTCCACCTTCGTTTTTACGCTCATACACTTTAGGTAGTGAACGGCAATATGTTAATTTTATTCGAGCAGGAATTTGTGTTGGCCAAACAAATTATAATAATATAAAATAGAGTTTCAAATTGATTATGGTTCTTGCTTCATGATTCTTATTCATAGGGGTGTGAGAATATATTGATATGCCAATATATAACGTTTTCTTTCTGGAATACTGAACCAATATTCAAAAGCACCATCGAGTTTATTTTAAATTGTTTGGCTTTCAAATCACATCTTATTTGTTATCATAGATCCTTCATGGAAATAATTTGCTTCTACTATTCAAATTATAATTATTCACTACAATTGTTTTTTTTTCTTCTTTATGAAATACATTTCGAGGCCTCTAGATGGGAGCAGTCATTTTGTCTTTGCGTTACAACTTCTTCCAGAGTCATGTGGTCAGTTAATTCTGGAATGTCAGATTCAAAAAAATCGGACAGTATTGCAAATATATCCTCGTCCCTCACAATATATGGTATCGTTGTCCCAGTATTGTGATACTTATCGTATCACCAGATTCTTTGACACACACTTACTTATTAAACATATAATTAATTAAATAGATAATAGTAACTAAATACAAATAAAACACATCCAGAGTTAGTCCTAACACTCTTTTGAGGATATTTAAAAATAAGTCTTTTGTGGCACACTTTATAAACAAGCGCACTCATTAGAACTTTTCCTCAAAACACAACATACACCAAAAAGAGCAAGTCTAGCTTCACACACACACACAGCAGGAGGGCAGAATTAATCAGTCTCAAGGGACAGACTTCTGCTTCCAACACTAATAAGGCTCCGTGAGGGTCTTGTTGTGCCCTGGTAGCCCCTCATCCCAGAATAAACTCTTCGCCTCTTTAACTTTTCATTACATAGATCCCTGGAAAAGAAATGGGCTGCAGAGAGTCACCTAGCAACAAGGGAGGGGGGGGGGGGCAGGGGGGCGAGAGGGTGAAGAATAAGTAGCGACTTTTAAGTGTGTTTAAAAGAAGATTCCTTCGGGCACCTCGGCTCTTCAAAGAGCGGAGACACTTTCACACCATCAGGGAAGTTTCTCAGCTTGAAGCCAGCAAAGCTGATGGAGAGTCGAAGAAGCCCCGAGTTTCAGTCGTGTCCTTATCTGCACACTTCACAAGCCGGCGCCGGTGACAGATTCTGGATGATGTTGGCAGATCTGCACTCGTCTCTGTGTAATCCCTTGACACAACCGTTTTACTTCAAACCCGGGCTCGTTTTCCAGGATGACAATGAAGACGCGGTGGAGTGAAATAAAGGCTCATTGCTTTTTTATTGAACTTTTTAGCTCATTATCATTTAATAGTTTAAGTTAAAATGTCATATTCGTAGTTATATATTGCTTTAAAATAATGATCAATGCAATCAATTGTAAGTAAGTAAGTAATTTTTATTTGTATAGCGCTTTTCCAGACCAGGGTCACAAAGCGCTTAAACAATCAAAACAATACTCAATTAAGTATATACTTTAAAGGGCAAGATAAAACTGATAACACAACAGGAGTTTCAGAAAATCAAGGAAAAGCCTGTCTTTTATTACCATATACCATACCTTAATACAGAAAATTATCCAAGCGAATAAGCTATATTTTAACCATTAGGGAAGCAAGAAAACCAACATTACATTTGTCCAAAAAATAAACAATAGGAGGACGAATCTTTTTTTAAATTCACCATCTCACTTTGCCCTCATATACTCAACTCGTTTGGTATGAATTTGACTTGAGATCCAAGGGGGCGACGGTGAGCCCAGGCCTTGTGCATGCAGAACGTTATAAGCGGCGAGACTCTTAAAGGGGATCTGGCACGCTACAGTATTTTGGGAAGCTCTATTTACAGGTCAACTGTGGCGAGAGAGGTCTGTCCCGGGTTTAAAGTGTCAGGGAAGCCAGGGTGCTTCAAGGCAAATTCCGTCAGTGCCTGATGGTAAACAACTCATTGTGACATACATATATAGTAGCCAGGGATGTCCTACTCAAATCTCCTTTTTGTATTTGTCCTTCATGGGGAGATTATAAATCAATTATTGACATATAATCTCTTCAACAGCCTTCATATCGTGAGCAAAGCCGGACCACTGTAGTCTCCGCAGGTCAAGATATAGTGAACTTTAGCTATGGTCATAAGAGAAGTAGTGAATGAGATTCACACTATGACTATCTTAAGCTCTTGTTGGACACATAAAAATATAGGATGGTTGCGATCAGGGCCTTGAGATTGACAACTAAGAAATCATTATCTTAAAAAGAGATCCCTGAAAGATACATCCAACATTAGGTTACATTTTGAAGTTTCAAATGATCCAAAAGAAATACAGGAAAATTGTGTATATGTTCCACAGACTGACACTCACAAGTACTAGTTCTAGTGATCCAGTGAGCACTAGTAAGGCCAACATTTGATCTTAAAAGCTGAAAGAAATTAAAGAAGAGAACTTGAAGAGGTGAAATAACAGGCGTTAGGTAAACTGGTTGGAGCTGTCTGGAGCCCGAAAGTCAACACAAACTGAAAGGCAAGGAGCGATAAAGTGACCCAGGACTGTCCTCATCTTCTCAGCGGGTTCACATTATATATATATATAAAACTGTTAAAGCTCCTCACATGCCGAGGACCCACTGTGGCACTGAGATGTCATATTTAACGAGCACGGATGATGCGGAGAAACGTCGGGTTATATATAGAGCGAGGTGTAGGGTGACGAGAAGACTTCTTGCGTTGAATCCTCAGAAGGGAAACAAAGCGAAGGAAAAAATCTTGACTCCTGGAATGCACTTAATCGACTTTGATTCATTAAACCCTGGGTGGGTTACAAAAGAGTAAAGCATCGGCTTACAACAGCTCGCTTAAGGCTGATAACGCTTTAGACTCCATGTGTGAACTAGTCCATGTCAGGACATAATACGGGTGCTAATCGCAGAGTTTGCAACACTTTGAAAAGGTCTCATAAAGTTTCCTGTGATAAAGTAGATAAAGATGCAGGCCCTTGACATGGAATGACATCTTTTCCTTGAAGGCAAGTTATTATGTGGCCTGTATGTAGGCATTGTTATGCTCTTGATAAATTGTTTTTTGAACTACACAAATAAGGCATGTTCACTACCATCGATACCAACCGGCACGTTATTTATATAATTTTGTAAAATTATTATTCATGAAAAATGTAATGTTCTATTGAACTTTTTCCTGTGGTAAATCCAAGACAATGATACATGTTGTTTATGGTGGTTTGCAAAATAGATAAACATTTTATTTTCCGAGATGATTTGTTTAATTTTGATCAGTCAAAATTTCTGGATTAGAAATATCCTTCGTTTGTTTGAGCGAACGCAACCAAAAAACGTGACCAAATTGCCTAATGGCAGTTGGTTATTTTCAACCAAGGCCCAACAATATAATACTTTTTGAATGGAAAATAAAAATCTTGTATGGGGAAACAAATGCTTACGTTTTTTGCTAGCTGGAGAAACTTCAGTTTTCATGACAGTGGAGCCACAATGAAATACTCTCAATTGCAATGTGAAGTGAGAACGTTTGTGTTCAAGTGGTAAAAACAGGCTATGGCTTGTCAAGTGCGCTTAAGTGTTGCAGTGCCTTATGGGACTAGAGTGGGACAACATTTGTTTGCGAGAACATTAGCATTAGTACTGGACTTTAGGAAATCCTATCATGAGCTAGAACATTCAATCCAAAAACAATGTTGAATTTGAGACATTAAACATAGAATGAGAGAGAAGAGTTGATAAACGTATGGATGATAATAAAATACATTGTGGAATTTGTTTCATTAAAAGTCCTCCCTGAGAATATGGATCGATAGCTGGGACGTGTTATGAGAAGAAATCAAGTTGAATCCATCCAGAAGTGATCCTGTCAAATCGACACTTACTGTTCAGTGGCATGATGTGGTCTGCTCCCGGATGATGGAAGTTGATGCCCATTCGTCCTGGCGGGGACAAAAAACACAAAGACATTTTTAAGTAAGTCGTCATTTGATGGGGGAGGCGTTCATTTGTCTTAACATTTACTTCTTGGAATGATAAAACAACACATTTGCTCAAGCTATTAGAGCGACAAGAGGAGATGAGGAAAACACTCGCTCCTCTGTTGTCACACAGCTCATGTGCGTACGTACACACACGCAAACAATGAAGCCGAAAGCTTCAGAATCCAACAGAGCGTGCATTCTGCTATGGTGACAATGTCTGCGTGTTACAAGGGCCCATCTGTCAGTGCTTTGCACGGGGAGTGGGCCGGTGCGGTATCTCTAAAGAGGAAGCGTCGTGGTTATCTCCTTCTTCGCAACAAAACCTGCACCTAAGCCTGAGATAGAAACACCCTGACTGGACGTTCTTTTTCTTTTTTCACCCTCACTGTCAACATTATTAACAGTTGCAGTCACACAGGCACGCCCTTTATCCCTCACCACTTCAAATAGCGCCCCGTGTCAAAATCCGCCTACATCGGCTGTCTTAGACACACCGAGCCTGCAAGGAGACGTTTTAAAAGACAGGAGGTGAAGCAATGTCTTTGGGGGACTAATAGGAAGATTCCGTGAAGAAATAAGTACAACGAAAATTCATCTTTCATCGTTTTTTGTCACTGTCTGGTTTTCACAATCATGGAAAAAGTGACTGTTTACAACAGCAGCAAAAAAAGACATTGACATTGAATTTGAAAAATCTGTTATTTTTTATTTATAATTCTGGGACCAGAATGGGCCCAAACTATATACATTGAAAATTCAACTTATCATGGAAAAAGGAACCAAAGCATTCACAAATTGTGGTACCAGGTACAAAAAAGGTTTTGGGATGTGGTAAAGAAAGAGGATGTGAAAAGAAGTGTGCAGAAATATGTCCAGAACCGCAGCAAGGACACGACTGAATGTTTGTACGTACAAATACATCTTTATTATAAGTGTTTCACTGTAGAGCTGCGGACACACAATGGCAAGGAAGTTGCTTAAAAGTAGTCTTCTTCAAAACCTCCAGAGTTCTTTTTAACAGTGTAGAGCGAAAATGGTTGAGCCTTCTTTAGAAGTTACACTTGGCAAGATGGAATATGTTGCAGATTTTAGTAAGCCTAGTTTATTTAAGCATTAGGCTGCACCTTTTAGGCTACAAACGTCGACAAATGCAGGTAGGAAAGCCTTCTACGAAGTATTTTAAGCCATCCACGGGTTTCTTAAGTAAAGGCAGGAGGTGACGCAATCTCTGAACAATGATCCTTCTCATTACGAAATATTGTGTTGGATTATTGGAGTCGCTCAGATTTAGATCAGGATTGACGGATTCAAAGTTGTGAAAGTAGGTTTTCCAAGAGGTGACACGGACTTTGAAATAAAGTTTTAAAAAGAAAAAAGTAAAGCTTTGCATTAAGCCAGAGAGTAGTGGGACAAACATGGACCTCCTCCTCAATGGCAAACAAGAACGGATGGGGCTACCAGTTAAACCTGGTTGGGAACTGCACAGGCGGGCCGGGGGGGAGGATAATAGGGCAGCCAGTGAGAATCGAGGAAACACTTGAGCTCAAGGGCAAACAGAGTCAGGTTTTTACATACATACATCTGTCTGACTGGGGACCCTGTCCTCACATGCCCCTCTCTTATAGCCATGCAAATCAACATTTCTACGGCTTGCAAACATCTGCTCCTCGCCACACATCCCTCAAATCCTGTCAGCCTTCCATGGTCCGGCCCCCTAAATTTCAAGGTACATCTTAAAGTATGGAAGTATCTCCACCCATAGTTGGGCTTTTCCTTGACTAAAAACCTTGTTGATACACCGGTACAGATCAATTATTGACCCAGGTGGGAAGAGGAGAGTTTTCAGTGGACACGTTCACCACCAACACTGATGGAAGTTCAGAAGTCGAGACCCACTGTGTAGCCCTCACTTGCCATTCAGTCCTAGTTAGTCATTCAGGGTGACGGAGGGGGTAAAAGTTGTCTTCCTAATGACTCAAAATAGCTCTGGGCTTGTGCCATCTGCTCCCCCCAGGAGCTGAGTGGCAGGCCTGGAGGGGCCCTCGGATGCTGTTATGGTGACATTTCCTGGGCTATTCTCAACCCCCTTGTAAGGAGTAAATAGGAGGGAGCAGTCACAAAAATACTACCACTAAAATATTAACTTGATGAACGAATGAAATAGAAAAGCACCAAAGATACATCTTTGACTTTATAAAAACAACTTCCACCATACAAGAATTGTGCCACCAGACGGCCAGTGGCACTATCATCTATATCCGTTCAATTCCTGATTTCAAGTGAAAGAAAAATTCTTCAAAACATTCCAGTATCCAGACGGAACTACCGGAAACAACTATATCTGTATCATCTGTTTTCTATTATGCCGAAAAGGTAATTGAAATATGTTCTGAATTTTCTTTGTTTATGCCAAAGGACAAACACTGAGACTCCGGAGAAATCCGGCACCACTTTCTTATGAAAGAAGAGTGGGTGTGCTAACACCTTCCACGGCCAGATTGTGGAAATGTTAGCCTCTGGAACCAAAAACAACTGAACAGCAGTGGGGTGCCTCTAAGCCGGACTACAATTCCCTTTCAAAATTAATAAACACTTCAGTTTATTAGTTTTAAAAAACAGCGACATGAAACCAAGATTACAACAAGCCCCTGGAAGAAAGTGCATTCCACACACCTGACACATTAATGGAAACTTTAAGGGAGAACCTGCTGAGGGAATTATTTTGTGTTTTGTCACTGTGGCCTACTTCTGCCAGCCCCTGCTGAACCCTAGGACTCCAGAGAATTTACATATAGATGACAACACACTTTTATCAAGCCACTGATTTTTGACTCAAAAGGAAGAAAAAAAACAATACCTTGAACTCCCTGACATTCTCAGAATCCAGAGGAGCCTCACGCACCGCTTGGCACTCACACTGACGCGCTCACTAGTATTCCCAGGATTGTGAGTTCTGGACGAATGTGATTTTTAATAGTCAAAACAAGACGAGTCTTGTCCTGTTGCCGGGACTGAATTAGCCCAGTCATGCTCGAAGGATTTTCCACCAAAACAAACCATGGACAGTGGTGTTTCATGGAGACCGGGATGTTATTTAACTTTTTTTCATCACAGCCACTTGGCGTCAGTCAACAGTCAAGTACAGGGACATCTCTCCGTGTTTCGAAAAGGGTTAAGTCAAGTAAACATAAGCCCAACAGTTGTAAGCGATGAACCCTGACCCAAAATTTTAGGCTTGGGTGACTATTCGTTGAACCAGAACCAGAGCACTTCCTCTGCTAAGGTAGGAAGGAAAGGGTAGTATTTGTCTGGTTCAATGTTAAACTTTCATAACACTTCTTAGGTTATCATGAATTTGTGACACAAATCCTGTGTCCAAAAGATTTCGCTTCAATCCTCAAATCTTTCCAACAGCTGTATCTGCAGCTCCAGGTTTCCTGCTGATAAAGAGCCATTGTGACGAGACCTGAGGTATTCCAAGTTCACAAGCCATGTGCAACAATTCTATTCAAACCAAACACGATTTGTTTCCGATATTTCAACTTTTGATTCTTCTTTAATGTCTGTCTACTTTTCCAGACAACTATGAGCGGTCGGCCAAACCCTGAAAAAACACTCGATCATTTACACTACATCACAGTCTATGGAAGTTGCTTTTCCAAAAGTAATGCATTACTTTCGCTGGAACAGACTACAAGACATTGGAAACTAGAAGGCAAAGTTCACAGAAAGAAAACCAAGCAGAAAAACTAATATAAAGCAGAGTCCAATAGTGATTTTCATAAGATAAGAGTGAGATTTTCTGAACTTTGGTTTTTGAAAACAAGATTCCATTAAAGGTTGTTTTGGATAGTCTTGTGATCTCTCATCCCTAAAGTCTTAAACTGCGGTTCTTGGTTATGAATTCGCTACGGTGCTTGACCTAATATTGAGTGTTTTCGTTTCCCATTTCCATCGCTATATACTTCAAAATTAAAATGTCTGAAAAAACGTCTTCATTAATGTGTATAAACTTTGGTGAAGTTTTTTCAAAAATCAGGGTTTTTCATTGACAGTTATGTTGTTTCGGTTTTTCTAATGGTGATGGGAATATAGAGTGTGCACAGAGAGGCAAATCAATTTATAATTATAATTGCTATCTGACTCGAATCATGTGAGTCACAGCAGCCGAGTGAAGAGATCATGAGGATGAAATGGGATTTCAGCTCCTCTCCGTCTCAAGGGTCGAATTAGGAGAGTGTAAGTATCTGGAGTGGTTAGTGATAACCGAGACTGATTGTGCTCTGTCGGGATATGTTTGAGGCGAAGAAAAAAAAAACGAGAATTGTGAAGATGTCTGGTTTAGATTACACACGTGTAAAGTAATTATTATTGGCGCGGCGTGGAACTATGTGTTTTCGACGGATCATGTGAGCGGTTGTTTTTTCAGGGATAAAGGAAGAGTATGGGGTGCCTCGCTCAGCTGACCCAGTTCAAGAATAACATGCGAGAGCGTGTGTGTGGCTGCAGAAAGGGCCCGTTTGTTCAGGCGTCCCTCGTGGCTCTTGTTTTTCCTCACATGGGAGTCAAAAGCTTTTAAAACTGTTAAGGGTAAAAAACATGAAACACGCACAGCAACTTAAATAACAATGGGGCCCCACCCGTCACTCTTATTACCCGAAGTGGGTCCCCATATATAGGCGGAGTCGCCCCGCACTCTAGTTTTAACGCCGCTAATCTTTAAGTGTCACTAAAAAAGACACCGGATACACAAGAGCAAGAATGCGTCCTATCTCTTCGCTCGGGAACCAGTTCGGCTGGAATTGCAAAAAAAAAAAAAAAAACTGGGCCCATTGGGGTCGACTGTTGTTTCAAAGGGGGTGGTTTCAAATCCCACGGCGGGGCTTGTTTGTGTCTTTTATCGGATGTTTGTTTTGATAGATCACCTGGTTATCTGGAGCTAATTTTCATACAGTGGTCATGGGTTTTACTCAAGGAAACGATCCGAATAAACAAGAGCACGACAGTGGAATAGCACACCTTTTATAGACTTCTCACCGCCGTCCTCTGTTGCTCGACATAAGAATAAGTTGGTGGTAGAGATACAAGGCATGTAGAGATCACTGTGATTCTCCAGGAGACCTGACCTGAAGTAGCTATGATGCGTATTTCCAGTTCACCTTCTATATTTAACACTCCTTAAATGAGATATCCTTGAAATGTATGCCGATACTTGGAAATTAAACCAATCATAATTTGCCCTTTATTCGACTTTTCATTCATCACTTTTATCATGATGGGCTTTTTTTTTTACCTTTGTCGTGGTCGGTCCTGATCATATCCATCAAAGAATTCTCCAAAGAGTGCAAGCTGAACGCATCAAAGGGCCGGTTCCGTTCCTACGAGACACAGCAGAAACGTCATGGTTAGTATGATTAAGAACAGCAATTCATTGAATGCATACCTCTGCCAAGGAGATCATTATACAGAGACAATCAAGTCAATAAAACAACATACAGTATGTGACTAAAAAACGTTTTTGCTCAGGATTTCAACACTCTACTTTTACGTACACACTATTACCACAAGACTACAAAGGAGTAAATAGAGTCATAGAGGTTAAAGTGCATAGCGCTGCCGAAATCTTAGTTCGTTTATTTTTAAATCTAAAAAATGTCATGAAAATCAATTTCTGCTTTAGACAAACAAACAATCGTTAAATGAAAAGATAACTTCATCACTCCTTTGGCGGAGACAATAGTAAGTAAGTTAGTAAGTAATTTGTATTTATATAGCGCTTTTCAAGACCAGGGTCACCAAGCGCTGATTTTAAACATGAAATTCCACTTTTTTTAACCCGTGTTATGAAACTGGTGATGCTTCGTACTATAACAGGACTGTGAGCAACTGACCAACATCAGAGGAAAATGTTAGTTTCCTGACCAAGAAGAAAAGCAAAGGATTTCCCACACCACTCGCTTCATCCTTCCAATATGGAAACTGGAAAATAAACCCTCATAAGATACAGCTATGAGTCATGAGTCAAGGAGAAGCATAAAAATATCCCCATGAAAATTCCACTCAAAAGAATTTCTAAACTGAGGCGTAGTAGGAATGTATGATGAGCTGAAACTGCATCGTCAATACTACGGCGAAGCACCTCAAAGCCGGCGCACCACTCCCCTGAATGAAAAGGCTTCTAGCATGTGTGAATCAATTCATGAGAGCGACATGTATGCCAAAGGTGAGGCCTTGTGGAGCTGGAGGCTGCTGGTTTGGCAGCTGTGTCCTGTATCCGCTGCCCCGGCCAGAGTCGCATTGTTTGCACGCCAGCGCCATTGTTGCTGGTTTGGCTGAGCATTCAAAACAGTTATTCCCCCGACTCTGACGCCGACAGTGCTACGTAGATAAAAATCTGCTCGCTTAGTGCGAACGGTAAACAGATGAACTGCTGATCTTTTCGTCCCCCCGACCCCCCGAACCACTGAACCTCCTCACTGGTGCTCATTGTGGGACAGGGATGGAGGTCACAGGGTGATCAGCCGAGGTTCTCTTGAGTTGCAGCGTAAACGAAACAAATTGAATGAATGCCATTTTAGCTTCCATCTTTAAAAAGTAAAGTTGAGATTAAACGAATGCAAATACGACACGCCCTGGCCCAAAGGAATTGATCTCAAGGTTCTACAGTCAAGGGTAGAAGTTAATGTTATGGATTTGCCCAAGGGCCTCCCTCTAGTCCCCCAGAACGGCTTATCACGGAGGTATCCATGAATCATTGTGACATGACACTTGCAGTGTGTAAAAGTGTAAAAGTAAATTACAAAAAGAGGGTAAATGTAGACACCGTTGAACCAAATGTATACGTTTTCTGCCACGCCTTGAAAGGTATAAACCGTTTGGCACTTCTTGAACAGGAAACATGCCTAAACAGACATTAGTTCCTCATAAATACTTTGAGAAAAACTTAAACATTGTGATCTTCGTAGGTTACAATAAGCATGTTCAGTGACCTACTTCTCTGAGGCTTTCTTAGGGGTCATGTCAAATGACTAAGCCGACCTATGCTACTATACGTTTTATAAAGTCAATGTTTACCAGTTTTAGCTGGTTCTAAGCCGCGCAGTGTGCAATGAAATAAACAAGTGAATGACAAATTCTTTAAAACTTTCCAGGATCCGGATGAAACTACAAAAAAACTACTATTATTTGAATCATCTGTTCCTTGTTGTTTACGTGTCAACATATGCTGATCATTGAAATGTGTTCAGAATGTTTTATGTTTACAAGGACAACTAGAGAGAAAGATACTAACACAATAATACATTATATTCCTAGGTTGGAGTTTTCAGAATAGGAATCGGAAACTTTTATTGCCATAAACGATTCCATTTTTGGTGTCAGTACAGAAATAAAAGAATGAAACAGAAAGACAAAGACACAAAAAATAAGGCATGTATTATCCTCTTTGACCAACAACAGTTCCCATAAAGAAAATAGGAATAAGAATAAGAATAATGAATGCTTCAATTTTTTAATTTTTTTAAATAAACTATGATTAGCATAAGAGTTTTTTGTGGCTCGCCACTTAAAATGACGGAGCTGGTTTAATCCCAAATCAGAATTTAATCACTACTATGGTCATTTAAGGTATGAATAATCAAACACCAAGTTGACCTTTTTAAGCATATGAATTATTAAATATAGATCTTCAAATTTAAATAGGCTCAATGAAACAGAAGTTACTAGTATTGTTCAACAAATCCACTGAAAACACATTTAATGAAGATCCCTTGGACCATTATGACCATCTCATAAAGATTTAATTGAGGTCGTTTCATATGTTTTTTAACCCATCTTGTTATCTATCTATCTATACATATTTAAGCATATTTATGTATTTTTTATGAAGGAGGGAAAGGATAATAATGCATATATGAATTTGTGAGCGTAGTATTTTTTTGCAGATAACTAGTCTTATACTCCGCCAGGGTGTAAAGGTCAAGGCAAGACATTTAGAGATTCCTGCAGAATTGATTCTGGAAACAAGCTTAACCAGATTCACTGGCTACCCTGAGTCATCCTGGTTACACCCTCAACAATCTTCTGTTTTGCATGACCATCAGTCAGCTCTCTGCCTCTCTTGACGTCGCGACTCATCCCGCAAACTACAATCCAGAACCCGACAAGTGGCGATTGTGATCACAAAAGGCAGGTATCGCACCGCCCATCATGTGACGTGGTGTCTTAAGACTCACGGCGACACGTTAAGTTGAATTCCACGCATTCCGCACTCGCTCGGACACAGAAAACAAGACCGGTGTGGGAGCGTGTGGACCCTGAGCAGGGTGGTTTAATCCCAAATTTCATCTGAAGAATACTACTCTGTGGAATGACAACAGGTGTCACCTGTCAACCACGTCCACGTGACAGGGCTGGGCTGATGCGCGCACACACACACACACACACACACACACCGCCTGGCTCAGCAATTTGTTTCACTTCAGTAAACAAGAGGGTTGACATGTGGCACCCTGACCTTGCACACTGGTGATAACTCTTCTCCAATTATGGCTGTTATTGCCCCGCAGCGTAGTGTGAGGATGATGTCGCAAAAAAAAAAAGAATAACCTTCGGATTTATCAAGAATGAATGGTCGATTAGCTACATTACTAGCATTGCTATTTTACACGTACTTGTTTTTAAGGTTGGGCTACAATAGTTCATGAAGCAGTTGACATCATAGGGGTCATTAGCAGTTGGCTGTGACCAAGAGTGACCTTCACACCTTCATAAAACATTCACCTCTTTACCTGGTTGCACACAAATACAATATACATGTCAGCCATGTTGAACCTTAAATCACACCACAGTGTATCATAGTGTCCTCAATCCATTAGAAAAGTAAACATGCAATGTCATCTTGAATTTCTTCCTCTCGACTAAGGTCACGTTGTGTGGCTCGTACTTCACTCTGGCTCGAAGCCAGTTGAAAACATCACAAGAAAGAAAAACCTGGATACATCCAGCGAAGATGGCCAATCCTTCTGACTTCTATCCCCATCTACAAATAGGGGACAGGGTCTTAGATCTGATCCTTAACCTACTATTTCGGTTACGAAATGTTCCAGTTGGAATTGACTACCTTGGCCAAATGGTCTGCAAAAAGCAGTAAATAGCTTGAGTATCTCAAAATTCGGAACGTCTCACAAGGAAATGTTGTACCATTTACGACTATCCACAAAATTTGGACCCATGACAGGTCAAAACAGACTTTTAAGTGATCAAATTTACCCACCTTTTTCGGGGTGTGGACGGCTAAATATCAAACGTATGAGTCAATAAAAATAAATCAGATTGATTTATTCATACTGCTACATTTCAACATCATATTTCTGAACCAAAGAGAATCATGATATAGCTCGCAAGATATGAACAAATTGTGACATGTTTTGGAACATTTAAATCAGTCTTGCTGTAACACATGCCTTGGGTTTGCATGTTAGGACCAACTTAGGGAGGTATTTCTGACAGGTTAAGTGTGGTTAAGTCCTTTAGCAACAGTATTTCAATGAAGATCACTTTAATTGTAGGTGAATTCGGTTCAATTACAGAAGTAGGGGCTTTTTTAATATAAACACAGAAATACACACTGTAAGTTTGCTTCCTATAAATCTCCAATAGCGCCCACGAGTATGTAACGACGAAGTCACTTTTCACCGAGTTACTTCGTCTTTGTTTGTCACACTTTCACTTCAGCAAACGCAGAGAGGGTGACGCGACCTCCTGACCCTGTCCCCTGGTGACACTTCAAGCCATTGGCCGAGTCAAGAGGAAGACATCAGACATTGCGGCGGAGGAAGTCGGGGAATAAAGACGAGACGACCGACATGCACAATTATTTCCCTCTCAACAGACTGCCTGGGTCTATAAAGAAATCATCTTCTCACTCAGCTCGGCTTCATCTTTTGTGTCGTAACATTTCAGACAGTGAACTATATTCAAAATGTATCAACCAATTGGGCCAATTTGGAAAATAAACTATCAGTCATATGTCACGTTACTATAATAGGATATCCCTGCGGGAAAGAAATGTAATTTAAGTGTGTATTTTTGGACTAACTACACATATTTTAAGGACAATTTCTCATTGTCAAATGAATCACATACATGTTTGGCATATTGTGAAGTTCTCCAGCACCAATTCCAACTAGTAAATGTTTTGTTAACACAGAAATGCTTCAATTTCTCTAAAATGGTTCCAATATTTTGTCTTTTTAACTGACAGGGATACGTTTAACACTGGTATGCATTATTTATTTGAAAACTACAATACAGTCACTCAATATCATGCATTTATGAGTACTTTTAAAGCTATTCCAGAAAGAAATTAAATAAAAATTCCCCATGTAAACGAATATACAAACAATCCTTCCTTTAAAGCACCATTTTAATCTTATTTTACAAAACCATGTAACTTAAATAATGTAATCATTTTATTTGTCAAATATTTTTGTTTTAAACAAGAATTGTTTGTTGTTGTTTTTTTTAAACGTACCTTTGAACAGAACTACTCTTTTAAAGAACAATTGTAAAATAAACAGCGTCTTCCGCTTCCTCGTGTTAAGCCCGCCTACTTTTGATCATCCGTCCAATCAAACGCGAGTCATTGGGTTACGATCAGGTGCTGTGGAAATGTTTCCTGAATTTTGACGCTTGAACTGATTTTTTTATTCTGTTAATACAAACGGAGAACATTTGAATCAAATATTGTATATAATTTAAAGTTTAGTCGTTTTTTTGTATTATTTTAAATTAAATCGAGAACATATTGGGAGTGTTATAGAGGGTGAACGAGCAGGGCTTGAACGCATCATGTGTCCTTTAAATCCAGCGTGACTTATATTTTAAATAAATATGGAACTGTACTATCATGTATAAAAAATGTTATATCCAGCAGAACGTTTACTTAAAAGTTAAAATAGATTTAAAGTAACAATCAACAAAGTGATACAATTAAATACTTTTTTTTTTTTTTACCTGGAAAGGCAACACGTTGTTGTCGTTCCTGAAGGCACCTTCATCCATCCACGGCTTGGTCGTGAGCGGACCCGGTCTCGGGAACTTAGGCGGCGCGATGACATTGCTAGAATAGGGCTTCTTCATAGGTGAGATCGGGTTTAAAGGTGACGGCATCCCGACGCCCCGGCGCGGGTCCCGACCCGCCTGTAGTCCGCTCCAGGGGCCGGACGCCGCCGTGCTCCAGGCGGCGTTCTGGTGGTTATTCCAGGTCGAGGACGCGGACGAAGACCCCTTGCCGTTGTTCATGATGGTCTGATAAGCGTTCCTCTGGGGGAAGGGGCCCTGGCTGGGGCTGACAGGGGACCTTCTGTGCTGCTGCTGGGACTGGGGGGCCAGCCCGATCTGCGGGGAGAAATTCGCCCCGAAAACCGGGTTGACAGGGTGGGGAAAGTTTTGGAAAAGCATGGTCCCGTTCACGGAGGGTATTCCCTGGAAAAAGCTGTCCTCCACGGCGTTCGTGCTCCCCGTGGACCAAGTGCTGCCGAAGGAGGAGGAAGGCGAGGACAGGGAGCCGCTGCTCGAGTCCTGCTGGTGCGGCTGGTGGTGGAAGTTCAACCCGGGCAGGATCGGCGACTCCATGGGCACTTTGTCCTTGGTGGTGCTGGTTCTGGTGCTGCTCGTCGAAGGACTCTCGGATCCCGACGACGAGGAGGACGGTTCCAGGGACGGGGTCGGGTTGGAAGAAGAAGAAGGAGGAGGAGGAGGAGGGTCTATTTGATCTTGCTGATGGTGGTGAGGTTGGGCTTTGTTTTTGTCCATCAGTAAATCATCCTGCATGGTTTGCTGAGCTGCAACGAGTGGAAACAGAGAGTTCTGGTAAATCACCGGGTAGGATCGGATCAAGTGGGACAAGTCCGACAGCGATAGGACGTTAGAGGGAGCAGGTAACTGCACAGCGAACACTTGATCTCCCATTTAATCAAAAAAGGAGAAGAATAAATTCATAAATCCAGCAACAACAAAAAAATAAAAAAAAACTCGCCACGTCTCGGATTCTTCTCCTTCCACGCAGGAGCTGCAATGTGAAACTGATTTAATGTGCGTTTCTGCTCAGGGACCTCCCCTGCCTTCATTTGCGTACGTCAGTAAATACAGCTGTCCTTCAACAAGGTTACAAGACACCTTCTTTGCCTTTCTTTAAAACCAAAGTACATTTATTTTTTACATAACTCACAGTGAAATTTCCCTCAATTATAGACATTTATTATGTTTTTTTTCATTTGACCTTAAACACCTCCCCGAAAAAGGGAAATAAATGACATTGTTTGCGAGCTTTCCAGCTTGAGACCTTGGCTCTCACATGACATCTGCTGTCTTTCACGTGACTTAAAGAAAAAGTGTTTTGTCGTAGCCAGTTTAAGTGTTTAACAAGTAAATAGACATAAACATATAGTGAGTAGAATGTAGTGTGAGTATATATACGTTTTTTAATTTTGTTTAATCTATGAAAAAATAAATATTTTTCATTTCTCAAAGCCCATGGAATAGACTTGACACTTTAAGGACGGGTTGTGCCCAAAATAATACGCGCAGGTGACGCACTGAGTAAGCTTTTTACGCACAAGAAAAACGTCGTTTCTTTAGATCCCAGAATAAACAATCGACATAGAACAGTTGGTAATACACCGAAGAACGATCTAAAACCTTCCGTTTTGCGCATTTTTTGTACCAAAGTTCCGCAGTGAAGTCACCAACCCACACCTCCATACTTGACATAATATATGAACAAATATTAATTTATTTAAGCGTACTTCATAAACAGCTGGTGTCTATTATTGACTTTTAACCAAATTATTCACAGCATAAAGTTGTTTGAACAGCGTTTTACTGACAATCCTTTCAACATTAAAGATACGTTGAGTTGTTGAGGGACTGTAAAGTATTGATAAGGCGACTAGGATATCACCCTGCAGCTAACACCCAGGGCCCTTTTAAAGTAGTAAAACTGCCACTAAAAACGACCTGTGTCATGCACGGCGGTGTTATGACACAGATCCACAGTGAACAGTTTTAAAAAGGGTGGTTCGTGTGGACGAGTGTTGAACAACACTGGCCCGGTTAATCCATGTTGTGTGTTTTTTTTTCTTCCCCCCTTCCAAGGTCATCAAACAGCACTATCAGCAGCCCACGGGCACCACAAACCCACACACCCACACCTGCCCTTTTACCTCAACACAAGACCAAAAACATGACCTTTACACATCCAGCCACTGATCGAATCACCCGGTACCTTTCATCTCCCGACCCCCCCCCCCCTTTAATCCATATGTGAGCGCCTCCAGAACGACGTGCACAACACACAAACACGCGCGTCGAGTCAAGTTGAATTACCTTTATCGTTCACCTTTTGCAGGACTCTGAAAGTACAGACACTTCTGTTGGCCTCGCCTGGCGTTTAGATTTTGACAAGCGAGCTGCTGGTGCCGAGACAGTCAGCAGTTGCCTCAACAGCTGATTGACTGCGGCGCATGGATGATGGCGCGGAGGCTGCCGGGAGTTGTAGTCGTTCTCTCCGCTGTAGTCGAAAAGCTGCTGCAGTGAGATAAGACAGGGGGGGGGGGGGGGGGTCTGCTTCTCGAGAGGTGAACGCCGGGCTCGAGGCTCTTATCGCAATGGTGAAAAAAGGCAAAGTCAAACATCCGGTGATGTCAACGTCGCAACATTGTTTTGGGTGATGCACCGTTTTCAGGGTCACACCTGCCAAGACGATAATGCGTTTAAAAAACAAATATTGAGCAATTTTTTAAAACAAATTCAGGTTGTGTAAGATCTTTTCCATCTCAAACATGAAGCCATATTAATTATTTATATTTTATTGTGCCACAGTCAAGTTGCACTTCCTTTAATAATGAATACATTTATTTAAACATAACATTTAATGTTTCCTATCATGAACATGCTCTCAATTTTATAAAGGAATTTATTGTATTATACGTTTCTGATTTGTTTGTAGATGTACAATATAGACTATAGTCTTCAACAAATACTATCAAAATAATTCAACAAAAAAAATCATATTGGCGTTTTAATGATTTGCCATTTTATTGCCTATTATTAAATTCAATTTATATATAGTTTTTAAATATCATAATTCTGTTGATTTATATTTCCCTTCCCCTTATTATACTTAGCAACTAACAACTAACTTCCTAACCAAAAACACACCCTGGGTTGGTAAGTCATGTTATTGGATTGGTAACTCTTTTATATATATATTTAACTGAGCTATACATACATTTATCCTATTATATATATAGGATGTTAGTGGGATTTTTGGGGATAAATAATTTCTCTAAATATTAAATATACATTTGAACAAATGTTATAGATAATTATATTTAAGGGTTTCCAACCAGAACAATTATTTATGTCCTTGGTAAAAATGAACAAACACAGCAAGGTCATAAAACTGTAAATATTCAACATGTCCAAAACACATCAAAGAGCACCCCATTTACCTCTACATCAGTGGCCAAGCATTTTCTAAGGGGCCACATTTTATAGCAATGAGGTTGTTAGGGACCATCAAGCAAAAAGAGTGTTAAAATCAAGCTAAATATGCTAAAACTATTAATATATTGTATTTTTTAAATCTGATATAAAAGCACAGTTTCAATATTTATATACTGTATATATTTACTTTAATCTCCTTTAAGGGACATACAGACTCACACAAATTACAAAAATGGATGAAGTGAACTATACTGTTAATAGTTAGTTTCCACATGATCTTCGACCGCATCAGGGCCTCATAGATACAGTGAGCTTGTCTGTTCTTTATTCTTCTGGTAAGTAAACTATTTTAAACGTCCTTCCATCCATATTTATATATATATATATATATATATATATATATATATATATATATATAATTATTATTATAATTAATCTAATCGAATTATTATTATGGTCCACTAAGAAAGTAGACCTAGACAATTATTCCACACAGAAATATATATATTTTTGTCTTCAATTAAATGATTTTCTCACATCTTTCTTTCACTAAACTCCTAGAGAACGTCATTTCCCAAGAGGCCAGAGGTTGTTGGTGACGTCACCAAGGCACAGCTGAGCTACAGCCGTTACGTCAGGAGTTTGACAGTCAATGGAGTCAAGCGGTCACGCCGATGTTGAAGGAAGAAAAGCGAATTCTATACGAAAATAAGTAGTTGTTTTTTTTAGATAATCCGAGGCGCAGGTTTGTCCGCCCAGGAGTCATGGACGAGCGGGACTAGCTCAGCGGTCGTGACGCTACGTGTCAACAAGGAGGCCTGTGCGGTTGTAGCGGTAACGTTAGCTTCCGCCGCTCCCCTTTTCTTGCTCTCATATGTGGCGCTGGAGAACCACGTTCTTGAAAATACTTTAGTTATAAAACGAGTTCCCTCCATTCAGGACATGACGGAAGAGACGGCGGTGGCCATGCAACAGAATCTGGACAGGTGAGTTCAAAGTGTCAAGCTAGCTCGCTAGTAGCATTTACGTAGGTGGTGCTAAAAAAATCACGATTTTGGATGATAAAGTAAAAAGTTAGCTCGATTTTCGTGGTTGAAATAGATAAATGAACAATAAATATATTATATTAAAATGATTTAAGTCCCACCGCATTAAAAACAAACTATATTGAATACATTTTAACGAACATTTATTTTGAGTCAGTTTGTAGCATTTAGCTAAGCTAGTATTTACCTTTCCTGGTAACATTTTTTAAATTATAGCTTTAAAGACATATACATCTATATTATAGTTATTATATAGTCTATATTAAATTAGATGTATATTCACATCAGATCAGAAAAAAGGATGAAGGGAGATAATGTACAACAACCATAAATATCACAATCTAAAGAAAGATAATAAAATCAACATTTCATCCGTTATCAACAAACGACTACTGGAAATTAACGCGAATATTATATAGTATAACACATGAATTATTGTTTTACTATTATCAATTTAATACTTTCAATATATTATTAAATTCGAAAATGAAAGTATTAATATTTGGAGTACTTTTTTTTTTTAATTTAGATATATGAATGTAATGTTATCTGAGGATATCTCGGTCTTGATAATACAACAATATAACTGTAGATTTAAAAATGAAAGTAAAATTAATATTTCCCTTAATAAAACTTGTATATGTTCTTGTTTACTTTGCAGATATTTATGTATCTGGATTTATCGAAGATCTGAATACCCATGTTTTTCCACATTTATAGCTATTATTATTCTGTTATTATAACACCGATTTTTAATATGTCCATTGATCTCTTATATCTATTCCATTAACATAATGTGACGTATATATACATTCATGTTAGGTGGAACCGATCCTCCTAACACATCAACTACTAATCTAAGTTCTAATTTAAACAGACTTTTGCCTCTGGAGGCTGAAGTTTCATTTTGTTAAGGGGTTGTCAAACAGAAACTTAAGATCTAAACTGAAAGCTTGGTAGTAAAGCCATGGAATATTTACAAAAGGCACCGACACTACTTCAAGGGAAGACGGTAGAAGAAGAAGTAAGGGAGTCTTGTCATAACAACTTCTAGGTTAATCATCCTTGATGGTTCTTGTTGAAGTTGTTTCATAAATCAAACAGACATATGACAACTTAATCTTCGAACCAACGTGGCAGCTAAACAGTTGTTTGTCACGATCAAATGAAGCTTAATTGTACGTCACCGCTGTTCTCGGTGTGTGATGTAAATATAAATGATGAGCCTGAAGTCTGGCATATTCAATATTTCCCTGTCTTGACACAAACTTATACACATTGTTTAAATCTTTCTAGTTGCTTCAATCAGGACAATGAGGGTAAAACGCCATCCTATACATACTACAAATATTTCCTTAGAGAGTCAAGTTAAAAGCCAATAAAGTTCTTTATGTGCTGTGTTAAAGGGCTTGTGTATTGTTTACTTTACGTGTATGTTAAACACAGACATCCCATAACGGCATGTGATGATGTCAAATGTTGAATGACACATCATTCTGTTGCACAATTCAAACACTGGCTGCTCACACGCTTAGGCTTATTTCTGTTTGAATTTGAATATGTCAATATTTTGAGCAGGACTCTGCACTGTAAACAACATTATGGGGTGACTCTCACCGGGAAAACGTATCACTCGGTGGGAAGTTGTATAGTCAAACAGTCGGCCCTTGCTCAGAGAATGAGTTTGTATTCTAGTAAACTGCATGTTGGAAGTCTTCCCCCATATCCAACACTGATCACAGACATAAAAAAATTAACTGTAAGTTTAAACAGATTTCACACTAATAATATAATTGACTGAATGATATGTCACTAAAATGTATATACAAACAATATTAAGGATCATCATTTATTTAAGTGGACTTCAAAAACAGCTGGTGCCTATTATTTACTTTTAAACAAATTATTCACAGCATAAAGTTGTTTGGACAGCGTTTTATTGACAATACTTTAAACATTACATAAAGACATGTCTCTTGTTCGACACTGCAGAAAACTGACCAGAAACTGTTTCCTTCAACTGAGAAAAATCTCTAAACTTAGGAAAATGTTGTCGGAACATGATCTGGAGCTTGTAATCCATGCGTTTGTTTCTTCTCGTCTGGACTATTGTAACAGTTTGTTTTCATGTCTTAACAAGAAGGAGCTGTCTCGTCTGCAGTTGATTCAAAACTCTGCAGCGAGAATTCTGACCCGCTCAAGTAGGAGAACTCACATTTCTCCGATCCTTAAAACTCTTCACTGGCTTCCAGTTTCTTTCAGGATCAACTTTAAAATTCTGGTTCTTACTTTCAGATCTATTCATGGTCAGGCTCCTCCTTACATCACTGATCTGATCCAGCCTTACACCCCAGCTCGGGCTCTGAGGTCTGTGGATCAGAATCTACTTATGGTTCCACGCACACGGCTCAGGACCAGAGGAGAGAAATCTTTTCAGGCTGTTGCTCCTAAGCTTTGGAACGATCCTCTTCTCTCTTTGCGCTTGATGGAGTCTACTGACTCCTTTAAGAAACACCTTAAGACGTTTCTATTTGTTCAGGCTTTTCCTTGAATTTCTCGAACTCCTGTGTTGTTCTCAGTATTATCTTGATCTTTAAAGTATGTACTTTTTTTTTGAGTATTGTTTTGATTGTCTAAGCACTTTGTGACCCTGGTCTCGAAAAGCGCTATATAAATAAATATTACTTACTTACTTACTTACATTAAGGATACGTTGAGTTGGTGAGGGACTGTAAAGTATTGATAAGGCGACTAGGATATCACCCTGCAGCTAACACCCCCTTTAAAGTAGTAAAACTGCCACAAAACGACCTGTGTCATGCACAGCGGTGTTATGACAGATACACAGTGAACGCTTTAAAAGGGTGGTTCTTGTGGTCCATGTAGCAGGAAAATGAAAAAAGTCTCTATGTACAAAAAGGTCTGCGCCTTTTACCGTGATCATGGTTAGAGCAGTGGAGTGTTACTAGGCACCAGTCGCTGTATGACCCAACTGTGTCAATATTGTACTTTGGACATGTAGCATGACTTGCTTTGTGTGACACGGTGGAATAATGGAAAGAAAGGAGTGTGCTAGCTTAGTGCTACAGTAGCTGTGTGACCCCGGCTGTGTTCAAGGAGCTGATAACCAGACGCTGCGAGTCACCATGTCAATAGTAGCATCAAGGTTCATATCTGAGTTTACCACGTATTACCAAGTTTCACAAGAACTGGTTGCTTGGCTCTTGATTTGACCTTCTTGGAATCTTCAACTTCACGTTTAGTTTCTCTGTACAGCATTCAACCGATTCTTTGTAAGGTGTCTCGCTCAACCTTAAATTTGAACCATAAATTACAGCTCCTACACTTCAGGCTGAATAATGCAGCGCTCGGCCTGACCAAACAACCACATGGGGTTTATAAAACGTGTCGACTGGAGCCATTTCAACACCTCTGGCATTTATTAACCTCTTTTTAGCGTCTCTGTGGGCAGAGTTCCGGTTTTCCTCACATGACCAGAGCTGGGTGAAAAGATCCTTTTACACGTAAGAGTTGAGCCTCTTGCTGCGAAAGCCTGAGTTGGTTTAAGACCTATATTTAGACATAACATCAGTCACACTCTTCATTTTTTTTTTATAACTTCATATGAAGTTGAATATTCAACTCTTTGGGTCCATGAACATGTCTCTTATTTCTAGCCTTTACTCTGGATTAATAAATGATGATCTATACCATGGTAAAATACCACAATGGTGTCACCAGTCCTGTTATGAACAACAGCCATTATGACGCTTCAATTTGGTTATTTTTCAAGTTATCATTATCAGTTATCCTAGACATTAAAAAAAAAACAGACGATCATAAAGACAAAGTTAACACTTTATTGTTTATTATCAGGACTCCAAGCAGATTTGAAAAGTGCCCCACTCATTGTTAGACCCCCCAAAATATTGAAATAACATTCAGGGAAAGTTAATTCATATGTGTATAAACATATGTTTGTCAAATAACTTCTTGTTTATTTATCTTTTATTTCTTTGCTGGTTATACATCGACATCGAATAAAACCAAAGAAAATCTCAAATAATGATCCTCTAACCAAGTGTTTCAAACCAGCAAAAAAAAATGTAGCTTTAAAGAAGAGTAATTTATAATTGACATTTGTTACGTTATGAGAGAGAAAGTGTACATCCTATAAACATAATAATATTGGTAATATTATAAAACTGAGCAGGGTTTTATTCAATAACCTACGGTAAGGTTTGCATGTTAAACTTTGGAGTTTGTGCCTCATCTCGCCCGAGGGACTAAGGTTTCGCGTCAAGGCTAACGTTTCTGCTTGGTCCTGTCATGATGTGGAGCTGGGTTACAGGAATCGGAGATGTTCTAGTGAAGGAAACCGTTTTGTTCTCTGCTGTCCTGCTTACCCATTGTTCCATGTAGTCTAGTGCTGCCTCAGTAATAATGCAAGTGCTCCAGAAGTTTAGATCCTCAATATATAGCCCTCAAGAGTATCAAATGTGAAAATGGAGAATATTATTGTCTGTCTGTTAATTTTATGTTGTCACCTGTGAGCTCCAACACCTCTCCCCACGATGTGTTTTATTTATCATCCAGAAGGAAGAGAAAGATGTAGCATGTTTGGGGCCCCAACTCTCTCTGGTGGCCCGAGAAACTGAGAGCGAAAAGGTCGAATGAATTTCACATTTATAATTCAACTAAAACCACAGGGGAGGCTTGGAATATACACAGTGAACTGTATATAGAAGGGCCTGGAGTCAGGTTCTCTACCTTTTTTAAAAGAATATTTTTGAATGTCACACAAACCATTAAACACCGAAAGACATCCGGCTCGTCCTGTGTCTTTTATTTGGCATTGTTCATGTGCGGGCTCGCCCATTCCAGACATATCTTGCATTCAGAGCAAGATGTTTAACCGAAAGTTCCAATGCAAACACGTAGTTAAAGAGTTTCTTTGAAATGCTAATGCCTTACTTTTATTTTCATATTCAAACACCCCACAGTATCCTGCCTTTGTAGTAATGGGACCAGTTTGGTAATGAACCAACTGAAAAGGATTTTGGTGCTTCATTACAGTTTTGTTTTTTTCAGTCTCCCTCTTGAAAAGTCTTGATATAAAATACAGACATTTACACACTTTATCAAAGCTCCTCATTCAGACGATCAAGCCCCGTCAAAATGTAACTGCCAAAAATTTTTTCAAATAAGTATATCCGCAGAATTTCTAACAAAGTACAGATTTTTTGTCATTAACACTGTGTATTTCCTTTTGAAATTTACATTAATTTTTATTGCGATACTGTGGGAACAACGATATATTGTCGACGAGCTGGTCTTCCTCCACGGCTCGCGACTGTCTTGCTTGTTTTAAAGCCAAAATAGGTCCAAACCAAAGCTTTAAAACC
This sequence comes from Callionymus lyra, assembly GCF_982586985.1. Lineage (NCBI taxonomy): Eukaryota > Metazoa > Chordata > Actinopteri > Syngnathiformes > Callionymidae > Callionymus > Callionymus lyra. Next base: position 10,484,780 of record NC_141828.1, read on the forward strand.
TGCTGGAGCCTGGCGTATCCTTGGTTTTCCAGTCATTGCTGCCATTTCGCCGGTTGTGTTGTACTTTTGCCACGTAGGAAATGATGAACTAGTGGCCGGAGTTTTAATCGCAACACACAAATGAACAAATGCTGTACATGTTTGAGTGTTAATTGTATATTGAAGAATTGTCTTTTATACACACACTATTGAAATATAAACCATGAATTTATTATGAATATAAATTTCAAAGGAAATGTTTAAATATCGATACAATATCAGGAAAAAAACGATTGTGATATATTGATATTTTGTTACACCCCTAGTTATCATGTTATACCTTAACGATGCCAATGTTCCTGGAAACGTCTTTAAGCCATGTTGACTCGTCGCTGTCTTCTCAGGAGCTGCTGGGTCTGCTTCGCCACAGACGAGGACGACCGGACGGCAGAGTGGGTGCGACCATGTCGCTGTCGCGGCTCAACGAAGTGGGTCCACCAGTCCTGCCTGCAGCGCTGGGTGGACGAGAAGCAGAGGGGCAACAGCACGGCGCGGGTGGCCTGCCCTCAGTGCAACGCAGAATACCTCATTGTCTTTCCTAAACTGGGTATGTCGTCCCAACGTCGCGCACCTTCGTCATTGCTGACGAAAGTCGAGACTTCAGAAGCACAAAAGTCCCCTTGAGGGATATTTTCCTTTTTTTTAATTGAATTTCCTGCACTTTGTTGGAGCTTGTTTGGTGAGTCAGCGTTTCCTGGCTGCTTGAAAGATGTCCTGGTGTTTCTCAAGAAGCAGCAGGTGTATTATGGCCATCAAGATCTGACGATGTCTCTTCTTGTGTAGTGACATCGCTGCAAGTTTTTGTTTATTGAAACTTAAAAGAAAAAAAAAAACCCTTTTATGTCAGAAGGAAAGTCGACCAGAAAATCAACATAGCTGGGATATCAACACAACTTTACAAGTCGTCTTTCTCTGGTGTTACCTCAGTGACACTAATGTGTGGTTTAAGATAAATCCTTTATATTATTCTATTCCGTATCTGCCTAATTTTTGTTCCACCTCCAATAACGTCGGCGTTGTTACATGTTTTCTTTCAGCGAGAAATAAGCCAGTGCATGTGTCTTTTTGAAAGCTCTTCAGAAGCTGCTGAGGTCACCGTCTCTGGTCTAAGTTCTCCGACACAATTGCTTGTTTATTATGTTCAGAGCAGGCATCGGGTCTGCCGCGAATCGGGTAAATATTCCTGCTCGCTCTGATGAGGAGCAGAAGGTTCTTCGATCGTGGCTACTCCGGGGAGCGGCGACCTCGATTAACCCCCCAACCCGACACTGACGGGGATGTGAGCCGGTCCTGAACACCAGAGAAAGTTCTTCCGGGAGCTTGTATCCAGCCCCTTTGTTAGTTTTTTCAAAACATTACACGTACTGTCAGTTCTATTTTACCTTTGAGCATAAAGACCTTGAGAGAGAGGAGCAGGCTGTTCAGCTGCAGGAGGCCAAGCTCGCCTGGTAAACAGGTTCATGTATATTAATAGGGACCAATGCTGCGCTGTCACTCAATGTGATGCTATAAGCAGATGCTGCTTCCTCAATCACATGACAATCTAGGAGATTATTGATCGAGTGACGAGTCAGTATAGGGGATGAAGTAAGTTCACATGAACAAGATTCATCATCGTACTTGCATTAAGCTCCACGATTGATTTTAATTCCCAGACTGAGAAGACGGACAAGTTGTGCATGCCTGACTGGTTGCTAGGCAACATTCCAAAAGGAAGTCTGGAAACTCTAAATACAATATCTGTCAGTAAATATTTAAGAGGAAATTGTTCCGCATTGTAAAGATTCCATTTATTAATTTTTTTTACAATTTGAGTCAAAGTTTAAAATTCCTTTCTTTAGACGTTTAACATCATTGCTCATTCTAAATGTATTTTATTTTTCGCAGAAGACTCTTAGGAGAAACGCATAAGAAATAAATATGCTAGGAAAAAACCCCTGAGATAGTCGGTCAATAAATCCTCACTACGGACATCTTGACCAGGTGTTGCTGAATTTATTTATGGTCATTCAATAGTCGAGGTGTTTTGGTGCTGAAGGATTACTGGAAATAGGACGCGGGCTGCACATAATATTTTTCATGGACTCCATATTGATATTTTCCAAACGCTGCCAGCAGATGTTATTTCACAGTGCAAGGAAAACACTGGCCGTGTTGCGTCACCGGCCTCTGCGAGCCGCGTCAGCTGCTGACGACTGCTTCGAGTGTTTGTTTTCTCTGGTCAAGCGAAGCCGTCCGAGGAACAACAATAAGTCGTGTGACGGTTGGAAGTGGAGTTTGCTTCCTTAACTTCCTCAGGCTGTGGGTGTTGAAGATTGATTTGTTATTAACCGAAGAGAGTTAATTATGTTGAAGAAAACATGTTATTAAATCCCAAGAAAGAGTCGAGCAAAAGCCGGATATGAGGTGAAAAACAGTGAATTTACAGGTATTAAGTGGGAGAAGTAGACGGGTTTAATTTTGAAAATAAAGTTTTTGTCATTAACAACCATTGATAAAAGTACATTGGTGAGAAAATATCAATACATGTTGTATTGCAATATTTTTTCAGGATAGTGTATTCATTTTATTTTTACAAAAAACATGTTTCATATATTATTATTTATTTTTTTATATTTATTTTTCTATCTTAGTTACTATATGTTTTTTATTGTGTGTATGAAAAGTCTGTGTAAAATAAGATTATTTTATTCGATTTCTATTATTTACAATTATGCAAATATATAGTATTTTTCTTTTTGTTTTCTTATTTAAATTCTGACCACTAGATGGCAGCAATCACTACATCCTCTGCAGGTAAATAAACAATGACATTACTGAGGACTAGAGGATACAGTTGATTGCAGCAGCTGATCTTTGGACAAATTCTACAACACCAGAGTCAAGTACTCGACAATACTACAAATATATCCTTATTCCTACCAGGAATATATTGCAAAATATTGTATCATTGCCTCTGTGTAAAAAGAGTGTTGCGATTAAAGCACCAACCAACATTTTTAGTCTCTGAAACCGAAACTAAGCCAAGGTCCTCTGCTTCAAACCATAAACCGTAACGGCACTTCTCATTTTTGTTCCAGTACTTGAAGTTCACGCAGTTATCTTTTTTTTTTTTTTTTTAAACAATAGATAAAAAAACGTTTTTTGTGTCTGCTTCCCATTGTAAAACGCCACTGTTTTTTTGGTTTTGTTTAACAGACAACTTCTGTAAAACCTCAAGCAAATATATATATATATATATATATATATATATATACTAGAAACATGCATTAACTAAACGTGTGCGTTGTCTGAGGAGGACAAAGCACGCATGCTTATATATATATATATATATATATATATATATATCATTATTGTGCATATAGATCCTCCTTGTCAAAGGCGTTGAGGTCAGTTTGGCAGGAACAACCGACCCTCCAGTAGAATCCCAGCAGCGCTCCAACACACGTGTTGAGAGAGAGTAGCATCTAGCCGAGACGAGTGCCACGACATTGTCATCCCTCACCCTCACACTTGAGTGGAATCACCTCTGTCACGACACGGGGCAGCAGCTTTTATTCCTTCTAGCAAAGCTCAGAAAATGATGATTTGAACTAAAGGGAGTTGTTTATTGTCCAGAGACGCCTCCGAGATGAAGCATTTTCTAACGGCAATGTTGTTTTTCAAAAGAGACATGAACGGTTTCCTAAAATAATTTGACTGGTAGCACTGAGAGCGATGAGATATTAACGTGAAGTAGCAGATTTTATTTTATATTCTTTTTTGTTGCACTTCACCCATCAGTTAATATAAGAAAGCTAAGGTAATGCAGCGGTCCCTGGACAAGATCCGTCTCTCTCTGAAGGACTTTCTTGCTCTTGATTGGTTGTCCGTCGATTCAAAGCATCAGCGGGATTTGGTGGTTGGTTTTTTTCTCGAAATGACCTTTGACTCATAAGCGGCAGCGGCGGGAGCGTCCTGGCCCAAATTCCCTTTCCCTTCCAAAACCCAAAAATCCAGTCCCGTCCTGATTACTTAAGGACACGGTGTCCTCGCTTCCTCTTGATGCGCCGACGCTGCGAGTGGACGAGCCAGCTGGAACCGACCCGGCATGCGAAGCCCTTAGCCGAGGAATTCGAGCTGCACTTTTACCCCCCCACTCTCTCTTCTGTTCTCCATCCATCCATTGTAATTATCTTAATTATGGAATCCGCTGCCAGTGGGTGAACTAAGTGGTCACTATTCCATCGTGCCACGGAACCATCGAGAGGTTGACCCGCTTCCCTGAAGATCTGTGAGATGGAAGCTCAGGAAGAACTTCCTGTTCGCCCCTGAGCTCCGTAAAGAGATGGAGACGTTCTGGCCGGTGAAGCAGCTCAAATCTGAGCTTTGAAGCAGCAGAAGTGGGTGTTTTTCGCCTCACACTGGCCGCTCTGTGTTCGGCCCGTGGCAACACGCCGTCGGCTTTATATAGTCGCAGCTGCGTCCAGACTGTAAAGAAAAAAAGCTTCAACCCCCGAAATAACCAGCGAATAATTGAAGCAAATTGGTTTCTCTTTTTATAGAGCTCTGGAGGAGCTTCTTGTGTGAAGGCACAAGGAGGAGACTCAGGAGGGGCTTCATACCACACACTCGTCTGCTTTACACCCAAAGAGACCTGGTAGAACCAGACTTTGGCTCTGGTATTTTCAAAAGGATTGGGTTGTGGATTTCTCCGGCAGTGCGAGTCACAACTGCAGTAGAGGTGTGATATTTTGCCATGGACAACTCAAGATGCGGACGGCTCCGTTTGTCAAAGCAATGCCATTTGTGAAACATGTATGTGGAAATCAAGCGTCGTATTGGCGTGATGGGTTGTAGTGTGTGGGTCAGAACCAAAGATGATACAGCAGAGGGTGCCATCTAGTGGCCTTCGAAGTTATGGACACCGTGTCACAAAACTTTCCCCGGGTGAACACGACCATCCATCAGTTTGGTGTTTCGTGGTCCAAAATTCCTGCAGCTTGTGAAGCTAACACCAGTGATGTTTAAATGACTTGGCAGTTTTTGGAAGGGAACTGGGTCTTGGTGGCCTGAGTGAGAGTTTACCGGTACCAGAGCCATTTGTGCTGGCATTTAAAGTGACACTTAAAGTGGTTGAAGGCTTTGAACTCTTAAACGTCCTTCGGACTCAATTCTGCTCTTCACGTCCTCCAGGTCCCGTGGTCTACGTGCTGGACCTCTCGGACCGACTCATCTCAAAAGCCGGACCCTTCGCTGCCGCCGGCATCATGGTGGGTTCCATTTACTGGACCGCGGTCACCTACGGAGCGGTCACGGTCATGCAGGTGAGAGAGGGTTGAGAAGGTCAACCAACGCCCCCGTCCCCTCCCCCGCTGTTCTATAGTGTGACTGTGTCCTCCACAGGTGGTGGGTCACAAGGAGGGTCTGGACGTGATGGAGCGGGCCGACCCGCTCTTCCTGCTCATCGGCCTGCCGACCATCCCCGTCATGCTGATCCTGGGGAAGATGATCCGCTGGGAGGACTACGTCCTGCGGCTCTGGAGGAAGTACTCCAACAAACTGCAGATCCTCAGCACCATCTTCCCGGGTCAGAACCAGTTTGTGACGCACCCGGGTCTGATCTCCGTTGCACTCCGGAAGATGAACTTCGTCTTCTCTGCAGGGATCGGCTGTCCGGTACCTCGGATCCCGGCCGAGGCCAGTCCTCTGGCGGACCACGTGTCGGCCACTCGGATCCTGTGCGGCGCCCTTGTCTTCCCGACCATCGCCACCATCGTGGGGAAGCTCATGTTCAGCAGCGTCAACTCCAACCTGCAGCGCACCATCCTGGTGGGTGTTCACACACGCACGCACACACACGCACACACACACAAAACTTCTACATGGTTGAAGTTTCCAAACTTGTTGACGTCCTTTATACGAACTTCATTATTTACTGTACGATCTTAACGTTACGTTGTACAAACTGTATTGTATGAACTTAGCATTACGTCGTAAAAACTTTATTTATTGTATGAACTTAGTTACTCTGTACGAACTTTATTGAATGAACTTAACGATGCATTGTAAGTAAGTACGAACTTTATTTATTGTATTAGCTTAACGTTATATCGTACAAAGTTTATTTATTGTATGAGCTTAGCGTTAAATTGTACGAACTTTATTGAATGAACTTAACGATGCATTGTAAGTAAGTACGAACTTTATTTATTGTATGAGGTTAACGTTACTCCGTACAAACTTTATTTGTTGTATGAACTTAGTTACTCTGTACGAACTTTATTGAATGAACTTAACGATGCATTGTAAGTAAGTACGAACTTTATTTATTGTATGAGGTTAACGTTACTCCGTACAAACTTTATTTGTTGTATGAACTTAATGTTACTTTGTACGAACTTTATTTATTGTAGGAGCTTAACGTTACTTCGTACGAACTTTATTGTATGAACTTAACGTTATATTGTATATAACACTTTATAAACCTCTAGATTTATTGTACAAACTGAATGATTTATCGCACAAACACGGTCTGGTTTCTTAATTCATTGTGCGAACTGATCTCTAACCATGAGTTTTCGCGTCTCCAGGGAGGAATCGCGTTCGTGGCCATCAAAGGAGCCTTCAAAGTTTACTTCAAGCAGCAGCAGTATCTGAGACAAGCCCATCGCAAGATCCTCAATTTCCCCGAGCAGGAGGAAGCCTGAGGACCAGAAGGCGGAGGAGGACACCAGACTTTTTAAACCTCCTTGTCCCCGGCACACTTGGACGCTAACACTCGCATGTTGATGTGGAGAGTTTTATAACGTTTGTTTTGGAGCGAGACATTCGGTGTGGAATGTATCCCGATGATCAATAAAAATGTTCTGAGCCATGAAGGAAGAAGCTCGTACGGTTTTCGTGTCTGGACCACGAGTTTGAGTTGACAGCCGAGCTTCAACTCCAGGATAAAAGCAGGAGCTTGATGTTCATTTTCTGCAACATTTTGTTCACACACATTTCAAGTGTCAAACCACATGTGGATTCGTGAGTTTGAGTTTACGATCCACAGGTGTTTATGATCCAGAAATAGGCTCATTATTCAAATGGTAAATGAAGAACTGAAGAAAGTTGGATCCTTAAATGTAACCAGGTTGACCATAGACTTCGTTTTAAATGACAAGACCCTAGACCACCTGTCTGACATTAGTCCGCAGTGGTCAGTAGCCATGTGAGATGCTAAAAGAATGCAGCTACTGAGGCCACAGAATTGTGCTCATTCTGGTTCACCGATGTACTGAAGAGTCACTTCAATAATGGCTGTGACTGACGGGTGTCGCAGAAGGTGAAGACGAATAAATGTTTCTCAAGACACTTTATACATTCAGTCTTTTATTAAACACAAAACAATCGTAAAACATCAGTGACAACCTGCGACTCATTCACGTTCAAATAAAATATAAAAAAATGGTCGAATCTTTGATGGTTAGAATCCGAGTAAAAGACGACGAAAACGCTGTGACAACGACCGGACAAACTTTTTTTTTTGTTTTGACATCATCGGTGTGTGTGAGCCACCGGTTGCTACTCAGCAGGGGGCGCTGTTTGGACGCGGGGGTTTATTGCTGGAGTGACGAGTGCATATATCGGCGACCTCTTCGGGATGGAACTGAGAGTGAAGGTCAAACCCTGATATTCTACGGTGGGATTTAAAAAAAAAAAAAAGTGGTGTCGGACGTTTTCCCCGCGGAGAAGGATCAACTAAAAGGATAAATATAAGGCAGACCATCGTCGGATGCATCCGTTTAAAAGAGTCGCTAAAATGTTTCCACAGCTACAGCACCTGGAACCAGGTTTCAATTAAACCGACGGCACTTCCCGTCTTTCGCCGTCGCTGCTGCTGCTACGGCAACGACCAACTTTAAATTAAGAAAACAACGTTTGATTCTCGTGGCTCCAGCCACACACATGCACACACTCGCCGGTCGTCCTGGTGGTCGGAGCGTCTCCGCGGGTCGTCGCTCACAGTTTGGCTGCCATGAAGTTGATGTGAGGTCGGGCCACGGGGAAGAGCGGCAGACTGCGCTTGAACTCCGTCATGTCCTGCACCTGCGACGGCTGCAACACACACGTACACAAGGTTAACACATTTAACAACCAAGACATACTCGCTGAAAACTGTGGCAGTAATATCACTCCATAGACGTGCCCCATTAATCCCACCCTGTGATGATGGAATGACATAATCCCGCCCATGGCGTGTCATGAAAGTGTTTGTAAACAAGTCACCCTCCAGGTAATAGGTAAAGTAGTTTTTTGAGAAAATTAAAGGCCTTGAAGAGCACCTTATAGTGCGGAAAATACGGTTATCACTTAAAACGATACGTTTTATATAAAAAGTAAAAAAAAGGACTGACTGGGACGAGAAAAAGTATTTCAAATGGAATCAGAAAATGTTTTAAAGAGCTCAAAAATGCATCATAAATACCCAAATAAATCATAAATATTTAAATATATATATATATATATAAAAAAATGAAGTACTTCATTAACAGGACTTTATTGCGTCATTTTAACCAATTTTTAAATTATGTTGCAAATGCCAACTAAAAAAAATAAAAATAAAAAAAATCTTATTTTCTCCTTGTCACAGTATTTATTGAGCTTTTGCCTAAATAAAGACGGAGGTTAAAAACAGCTTTTATTCTTATTTTACAATAAAACTACATAAGTTGAAACGGAAAGCATCAAGTACATGCTTAAGAAAAAGTCTATTCATTGTATTGATGTATAAAAACCTTAAACAAACGTGAACTGAAGGACGCGAGCGTGTGATTGACAGCATCTCACCTGAGGCAGAGACGGCGCTGGTGCCAGGTTGACGTCGTTCTGAGCCGGGAACTCTCCGACGAGTGGACCTGCAGGAGAGATGATGTTCAGGACCGGCAGTGAAGGAGCAGCAGAGCAGGAGTTACTCACAAGAATCCATCTCTCTGGACAGAACGTGGATCGACACCTTGTGTCTCTTCGCGGCGCCGACGGACAGACGCTCCTGTGGGACACCAGAGCATTTAGAACCTGGGACTTCTTTGATCGACTGGTACGTTTGAGGTTCTCAGCTCACCTGGACTTCATGTTTTTTTATGAAAAAGTTTTTAACGCAAATGAATAGAAAATTAATAATTATTAATAATAATTTTAACTCATGTTTTCCCTCATTGGAGGTCAATAAAAGTCTATATTTAGATACTTTATTACCCAACATCCTTAAAAATCTGATCACATGACTCATGAAAAAAAGCCTCGAGTCCAGAACCTCGAGGCTCGCGAGTCCAGAACCTCGAGGCTCGCGAGTCCAGAACCTCGAGGCTCGCGAGTCCAGAACCTCGAGGCTCGCGAGTCCAGAACCTCGAGGCTCGCGAGTCCAGAACCTCGAGGCTCGCGAGTCCAGAACCTCGAGGCTCGCGAGTCCAGAACCTCGAGGCTCGCGAGTCCAGAACCTCGAGGCTCGCGAGTCCAGAACCTCGAGGCTCGCGAGTCCAGAACCTCGAGGCTCGCGAGTCCAGAACCTCGAGGCTCGCGAGTCCAGAACCCCCGAGGCTCGCGAGTCCAGAACCCCGAGGCTCGCGAGTCCAGAACCCCGAGGCTCGCGAGTCCAGAACCCCGAGGCTCGCGAGTCCAGAACCCCGAGGCTCGCGAGTCCAGAACCCCGAGGCTCGCGAGTCCAGAACCCCGAGGCTCGCGAGTCCAGAACCCCGAGGCTCGCGAGTCCAGAACACCGAGGCTCGCGAGTCCAGAACACCGAGGCTCGCGAGTCCAGAACACCGAGGCTCGCGAGTCCAGAACACCGAGGCTCGCGAGTCCAGAACACCGAGGCTCGCGAGTCCAGAACACCGAGGCTCGCGAGTCCAGAACACCGAGGCTCGCGAGTCCAGAACACCGAGGCTCGCGAGTCCAGAACACCGAGGCTCGCGAGTCCAGAACCCCGAGGCTCGCGAGTCCAGAACCCCGAGGCTCGCGAGTCCAGAACCCCGAGGCTCGCGAGTCCAGAACCCCGAGGCTCGCGAGTCATTAGAATCAAATGTAGCAACAAAATACATTCCAAGAACGTCCAATAAAATGTCCAAACATCGAGTCGGTCTCATCTATTGACGCTGCAGACATTTCCTAAGTTTCAAATTTGGTCTGAAAAGACGACGAGTGACGATGTTTCCTCCTCCCTTCAGTCTCGCTGACATTACAAATGCTCAGATAAACTGTCTCTAGAGGCGTCTGCTCGTCATCACTGAGGCTCGTCTGTCGAGTCGTGACGAGCACGAGGAAGAATCAATGATGAAGGCTCGGGAGAACAAAGCATGCTGGGAAATCCTGTCTATCATTTCTGACCTTCTCGGTCATGCTTTTAAAACAAAAACATGTTTTACTTTCAGTCAATACAAAGAAAAATTGACATTTTTCTTGAGTGAAGAACAAAGACTAAAGAGCCAAAATAATAGAAAAATGTTTGGAAAATATAACCAAAAACTTAAATATGCCAATAAAAAAAAAGGTATCAACCTTTTGTGAAAAAGGTGTTGAAAATAACTTTCTACATTTGATCAATATTCAATTGATTTTTCTTGTCGCATTAAATAATTCCTTTCATTAAAAATATTTAGATTCAAGAAAATAAATACAAAATGAAATTGTAAACGTAGAACATTGTTCAAATTGACATTAGAAAACAAAAAACGTAGGAATGTAGTTCACATGCCAGGCCTGTGTGTGGCGTAGTTTTCCTTATTGAGTCTGAAGAAGCTCGACTTGGACTTCATTAGTGTCGACATGACCGAGACAATCCTCTGACTGGAGAACGTGTGACCTTCAACCTGCTGTTCTAGGAGGCGATACATTTTATTCCTGCAGCACTTGAATGCGTCGCCTGTGAGTCGAGCTTCACATAGTTGTGAAACACTCGATCAGATTCTATTTTTGTTTCATCCGAACCGTGACGATACAATAGCAAGATCTCCAACACAAAAACTAAAACCTCCCTCCTCTTGATATTCATCTCCCCCACCTTCCTCCTCACCCTCGTCGTCATCATCATCATCATCATCACACACACTGCAGCGTCAGACGACTCGTGGTTCATCGACTAACAGCGACAGTGACTAGTGAGACCGTTATTAATATCTCTGTCTTTGATGAAGTCACACGTGTGATCGCCGGTTTCTCACCAACCTCTCAGAGCCGGACACAGGAAGTTTAAAAAAAAAGAAGAAAGGGGGTGACTTGCCTTCAAGAACTGCATCACACTCTCCTTGGTCAGAGTCTTCAGGTGAGCCACCTCGATGTTGTCTGGAAGAAGCAGCAGCAGATTAGTTCAAAGTAACTTTCAACATTTTTTTTCCAGCAGAGAAGACGATGCACACGATGGAGTGAATGAAGGAGGCGAAGAAGAGAGTGCAGACCGATTTCATATTGTACAAAATTGAATCATTTAAAATGTATTTGATGATGTTAAATTTAAGACCTTTTCAAATTAATTAATTCACTATCGATTTATCCCGGGGATGGAGTCGCGGGGAGACAGTCTCCTGCCTCTCGCCCTATGATACTGGGATAGGCTCCAGTCCGTCACGGGTCACGCAAAGACGGACCACCATTCACACACGCCCTCATACCTACGGACAATTTCCCAAAGTTTTCTATACACCTCTGTATGTTTTTGGACTGTGGGAGGAAACCGGAGTGCCCGGAGTAAACCCACACAACACGAGGAGAACATACAAACCCCGCTCACCACTGCGCCAAATTAGATTTAACAACTCCGAAATCAAACAAAAATAATAATAAAAAAAACTCAATTACAGAGTCGAGCATGATTTTGAATTTCATTTGAATAAAGTACACGTTATTTGGAAAAACGATTCTCATTGAACTCACACCTTACTATGAAGGGTTGACTGACATTCTTGCCGCCGTCAACAGGAAACATTTGTTTCCAAGTTTCTACATTAACAGTTTTTAGGCTGAAACCGTGTCACGGTTGTATTTATGGAGTTGAGATCATGCGTCAATCAAATGTACATTTTCTTTTAATAAATACATAAATAATAAAATATTTCAAGATTTAAAACGAATACATCTTACTCATCATGGGTCATCATTTTTAATACATTTAGAAAATCTGACATTTAAGGCCTCGTTTTGAGTTTTAACAAGGATCTGTGGAAACCCATTATTGGCTATAACACACGCCGAGGATTCACACGTTTTGAATGAACTTGGCGACAGATAAACGTGGAAAAAATGGAAATATTTGATGGATGTCAAGTTGCTGTGTTGGACTGCAGGTTGCTGAAGAAAACCAGTATCAGGAGCAGCAGCTCCTCCTGGTCTCAGCAGGAAGTCACTGAGAGCCAAGAATCAAAGCCACCATTATTCACAGCCGCAGATAAGACATCGATCCAGACTCGACTCCTGCTGAGCCTTTAAATATTGATAAAACTTCCACTTCGTTGGAACTAGAACTTTTTTTTGGCGGGGGTGGGGAGGTGAAAGTGGGTCATTCATTTAAAAGCAGCAGCAAAGGTGTGGAGTGAGCTCACCTCGGTCGAAGTTGTACTGCTGGGACATGATCTCGCTCGAGTACTTGGCGCACTCGGCCATCATGGTCTTGGGCTTGTCCAGGCGCCTGATGGCCAGGGCCTGGATGTGCAACTGAAAGGCCTCGTCGTTCATGTCCTCCAGGACCTTCTCCATGGTGCTGAGGAAAGCCTCCACCCGGCTCTCCAGGTAGTGCGGCGCCTTCTCCGACTGGATGATGAAGCACAGGCCCTGGACGCCGTTGCCTCGCCGCGGCCCACTGACCACGATGTAGCCTGAGGCGGACAGTAGTGGAGACGTGAGCTTACAGGGCTAATTCTGGAGAAGATTGACAGCCTCACGAGTTCCTTCACCATATTAAAATATGATACAATGTAGCAGAACTCTTAAGTTTATCAGTCAAGTCTTTACGGCCGGCCCAAAGACCAACCAAACTACTTTACAGCAGAGGGTCCGAGACAGTGTTTTAATATAAAGAACTTGGTTCCTGGCTTTCTTATGAAGTATCCGACACAACATTAGAATCATTCTTTATGGCAATAGCAATACTAGAAATTTAGGACATTACAGTTACACTTTTCCAACACTAGGGGGAGCCAGAAACACTTTTAAAGTATAATGGATGGGAGCTTTAATACAACTTGATTTGTTATAATACACCATACATTATATCCAGTATTCTTAACGACTGTTTTATGAATTAAAAGGTGAAACACTTGCAATTATTGAAGAGAATTTTATAACAACATTTGACCATCATATTTTTAAACATTAACCAGATATAAACATTCTATGTGAATTGAAAGCAGAAAACAAATAAGCATCCTGAGATGACAACTGATGAAAAAATGAAAAATGTATCAATGTAACCATGTTCCTATAGTGTAATCAAGTTTAAAATCCAGTTATGTTTTGTCTCATCTCTATTTTAACTGTTATATTTTCACGGTTATTGATCTTGAATGATGAAATAAAAAAAACAAGTGTAAGTTACAGGGACTCACCGAGTTGCTCTTTGGTTCTCAGCGTGTTGAAGCACGGCTCGGAGATGATCTGGCAGAAGAGCTCCAGCAGCATGTTGTCGTGTGTGGTCTGCATGTCCGTCTGGTAGTAGATGTGGATGCCACAGTTGTTGTGCACCTCGTTCTTCTGCTGATACACGTACCAGCTGCCTGTGGAGAAAGAACATCAGCTGATGTTTTAAGACGTCTTTAAACGGAACCTCCAAAGGTTGGCACGCGACCAAACACCTGGATCAGAACCCCCGACAAGCAAGTCATTTATATATGTAGAGCGCTTCAACAATCAAAACAATATATACTTAAAAGGTCAAGATAACACCGAGAACAACACAGGAGTTACGGAGAATCAAGGAAAAGCCTGCATGAATAAAAATGTATTAAGAAGTTTCTTGAAGGATTTAGATCATCAAACACAGAGAGAGAGGAAGATCGTTCCAAAGCTTAGGAGCAACAGTCTGGAAGGATTTCTCTCTCTGGTCCTGAACCATGTGCGAGGAACCATCAGTAGATTCTGATCCACAGACCTCAGAGCCCGAGCTGGGGTGTAAGGCTGGATCAGATCACTGATGTAAGGAGGAGCCCGACCATGAATAGATCTGAAAGTAAGAACCAGAATTTTAAAGTTGATCCTGAAAGAAACTGGCAGCCAGTGAAGAGTTTTAAGGATCGGGTAAATGTGAGTTCTTCTACTAGAGCGGGTCAGAATTCTCGCTGCAGAGTTTTCTATTAACTGCAGGCGAGACAGATCCTTCTTGTTTAGATTATTGTAACAGTTTGTTTTTATGTCTAAACGAGAAGACACAAACGCATGAGATATATAGATCCAGATCATGCCATTTTTCAGTTTAAGGAAACAGTTTCTGGTCAGTTTTCTGCAGAGTTGAACTAGAGACATGTCTAATACAACACCCAGATTTTTAAGGCTCAGTTTGACAGACTAACATAAGTCACCAAAGTATTGACTCAATCCTGGAACCTTATCAGGAGCAATAACCAACCACATATGATGACTTTGTAGTCATCAAAGTCATCGAGATAAAGACCTGCTTCGTTTACTTCCCTCAATTGGTACCAATTCAGAGAATCTTGCAGCCTTTGGACCACATAGTCACATTAGTGATGCAATAAAAACACAGTGGGAAGTATAACTGAAAACATTTAAGTGCATTTTACATTTGACGACAAGTAGAGCCTCTTAACTGGAAAGCCAATTTTCTGATGTAAAGTCTATATATATATATATATATATATATTCCAGTCGGACCGGAAGCCAGGTGGCGTCACAATGACGACAGCCAGCGGATGATTAAGACCCTTCTGTGTCGTCACCGTGGAAACCAACTGCTGATGATTTGATGCGTGTGTGTGCGTTTGTGTGTATAAGGGGAGGAAATGAAGGACTCACCATCTGGAACCTGCACTTCTCTGTAGCGGACGAGTTGGCTCGGCAGGAGGGGCTTGGTGTGTGCGTACTCAATAAACGTGTCCTCCACGGTTTGCATCATACCGAGGGCCGACTGCAATGATGACGGGAGAATTAGGCATCAGTCAGAGTGTCTTCTTATGAACATCACGTCAGAGACATTCAAGATTAGAAACAAGCTTCAAGAATACGTTTTACTGATTAAACACATCGGGTGTTGCCTGTTTTATTACATACAAGATGGGATTATTGTGAGGACCATTTATAACCAGGCACCACTTAAAAAAAACAAAAAAATAAACAATCGGAAGTTAATAAAGTTTCTGTAAATGTATTATTAATTTGAGTTTAAGTTTATTTTTGATTTAAAAAAATAAAATAAAATCGATTTAGTCTTGAACAAAAAGGGTCACAGTCTATCGGATGCATCTAAAGTGTGCCAGGAAATATAACAGAGGACATAATGTGGCAATAAACCATTAAAAAAAACATTAACATCAAATTCAATCTGCACAGGAGGTCATCTGAATTCCTCTGTGAAACAAAAAAAAACTCTTTCAAAACAAATAAATGGATTTTTCACCATGTTTAAATGAAAGTTATTTTTCGGTTTCTCTGGATTACAATATGGAAACCATGAATATCGTCAATGATTTGTCACCTTCTGTGGAGAGAGAGCTTGTCTCTACCACGCATTTTGTGAAGTACCGGAAGACTATTAGGCAAACCCATTGAGCTCTCCTTGCTTATGATACGACCAAAGATACATGGAATATAATAAGGTTTAGTCACGTTCTAATTGAAATCAAAATTCTATACTTCCTCCATTCTGACAGAATGGCCTCAACCAGGATTCAAACTTGCAACCTCTGTGCTTCACTTGCTCATCTGCATTTGTGCTTCACAATATTGAAATGTCACGACATTAAAATAGTCATTTTGTGTCTAAAACCTCTTCATAGTTGATGGAAACAGTACGAAAGGTTGTTGCAAAACTTGAACACCTCACATTCACTTTGTCACTGACGTCAGACCAACGGATATTTCCGACCCACTGGGCTCAAAAATCATCGACTCAAGAGGTGAGCGTCGTGACATTCGAGACCCTGGCATTATGAGATTTCATTGCAACCCAATAATTGGCCTTTTGCCGAGTGATAAGATACAGAGCCCGGGCGGGCAGAGGGAGAATCTATTGTCTCTCCACGTCACGACGCCGGCGAAAGGGAATGAATCAGAATTCAATTTCTCGGCAAAGAGACGGCAGACAAACCTCCTTGGTGATGTTGCCATGGAGAAGGGCTTCAATATGTAACTGTGACAACAGCTGAGGTATGAAGGCCTTGAGGCGTGGGAGAGTTACATCTGGAATACAGAGAGCAAACAGAGGAAAGTCAGTGGAAGGGAGATGACCAAAATGTTTAATTCACTTTCAATTTGTCTGTAGAAGTAACGATACGCAAGATTTTTGGAGTAAAAAAAAGAAAAGAAAAAAAAAAGAAAGTATGTATCATAAGGACCCGCCTACAAGTGTCCATGTTTTCACATCAAGTACTGACACTTTAAAGAAAAAAAAAACCTTGAAACAAAAAATCTACTGCTTGTAAATTGGTTTACAAAACAATTTAAAACGTCAACGCAGACAAATAGTGCAGTTTGTTCAATCGGACACTAGGGGATCAGAAACGCCATTTAAAATCCAACAAATTAGGCATTTAATTTTGCATAAAAGGAGCCGTATCAAAACGGTTGGATTTTTACCGACGTTCTCAAAGAAGTCTGTGCGTCTCTGGTGCAAAGAATGGCGATGATGCAACAGGCTTATCGGAAAACGAAAACTATGCACCAGCTTTGGAGAAAAACACGACGGGCGTCTTTGAATGCTGTACATTTTTCACTTCGTGCACAACTATGATAAGTAAATGGGACAAACTAAAGCATTGATGGAAATGGCAGAGGAGAGCAAATTACACACCAGGAAAAATAGCTTAGGTATCAAAAGATTGTGATTTCCCTGGAGATCTGTGATAAGACTTAATCAGCATCATGAAAAATTTTAAACCTAATATTTGTACGACACGCCCGACATTTTTTGCAATTCTATATTTCACCTGCAGCAAATACTAGAGAACTCCAAGAATTTGAAAAAAACTAGAATATATGAATAAAAACTGATTTAATGATTGAGTTTATACACTGCAGTCTTCTCTGTACCAGGAATACAGGTGTTAAAAATATGCACAGTCATTCATAAATGCACACGTTGTTCCTAAATGTGGCCTTTTTTTTATTTTATTCAAGCCATGTCTGACCCAGATTCTGCCGCTAAGCCTCATCAGCTCTCCGCAAACACCGACTGCATCTCTGATGTCTATTTATACCAGCACTTATGCACACAGCCCAGGAGACGCTGCGGAGACTGATCAGTGAGAATAACTTGGCCCTGGCGAGTGCGCTGCAGGCCCGCATCCTGCAGGTTAATCGAATCTCATCAGAGGATAGTGTGCGTGGGCTAAAAATAGAACAGTCTGCCCTTCAACTCTCAGTCTGTCTCTGAAGGATCACTGCAGGGAAGGAGGCATCCACCAGAGGACTACCTCTGCATTTGGAAAAAGGGATTTAAGTAGACGATAGAAAGAGTCCAAAAGTAAACTTGTGGAGGAATAAATAGAAATCACAGAAACACATTAACGACGCCTTCAGCTCTGGTCTCCGTGAGCCGGGCTTGACCTACTAAAGAATAATGGAGAGAAGGAGTCTCACCCGCCAGAGAATCTCGCAGTTCGTCTTTGGTCCAGCACACCTCGGTCATCAGGAGACGGAGGTAGTAAATGGCGTGCTGGTAAGGCTGTTCGGCTCTGAAGTTGTTCAGCGACCTCATGTACTGGAGGCGAGACAAGAAGAGTTTCAATGAAGTGCTTACGTTGCTTCCACAAACCGCGGAGCTGAGCTCACCGATTCCTTCATGATGTCGAAGCGTTTCTCGTCGATCTCGAACGTGGTCATCTTCTCGATGATCCTTTTCAGCATGATGTGCTGCTTGTCGTTGTAGCCATTGACGGACAGCTGCAGTGAGAGACACACGCCTTTAGAAACGTCTTCAAAAAAGGCAGTCAAGCTTATTGATGTGAATATTTGACAAGCACAGCCTAATCAGTTACTAAATGGTAAGAAATTAAAGTTATTATATTGGTGAATTTGGAAGAAAAAAAATATGTTGGTGATAAATTACAGTGGTCCTACATTATTGTGGGAGTTACATTCAGAAAACTCCTTGCATTAAAAAAAACTACATGTTTTACTTGTTTAACTTGACACTCCTTTGAATCTGTAAACTCAACTTTGCGTACGCAATTCCATGCCTCTCAACATCCCTCTGTAATGGTGACCTGAACAGCTGACATAATGCTTTGCCGCCCAGTCAGCGCATCGAATCTAACATCCATCACTTTTAACAAGGCAACGGACGTAGAATTAAATTAAGTATTGCAACGACTATAGAACAGTTACTAAATGGAGCAATGTGAAGAAAGGCACCATGGTACTTTACTTTGTTATACACCATCACCAAGTACTGTGCTCTTGTCTGTTCTAAACGTGATTCAGCAGAAAACAACTCGCCGCCCTTCAGTGACACCTGGAAAAAGCTAATCTGTGCGAAACACATTAACCTTGAGAAAGGGTCGACCAGTCCTGATATTTCTGCTGACTCAGACAAATCGCTCACACAGTTCAGTACACACAAGCTTGTGGTGCGATGAATCCAGGTTAGTGGGTTAATACAACACACCATTAAGCATGGGTTTAGAAACATACCCCGAAGTTAGATTATTGCATTCTTCTTCATTTTTAAAGCAACTAGAAGATATTTTTGCTGCAAATAAGTGACCTTGGATGCATTTTCTGATACATTTTGAACACAGAGCAGCTACATTCCTAAACTCTCAGTCTCTGGATGGAAGTGGGGATTGAGGCGTCTCACTCAGATTTCATACGGTTTCCTCACGAGGATAAAGTTCATCCCAGAGGCTTCTGCATAGCTTTACTCTTTTCAATCGTTCTTCAGTTACCCCAGTAAGAAGTGGGTCATTTTGCAGTGCAGGAGGTCGACTCATGGGTAGCCGTCGATGACGGGTTTGTGTTGTGCAAATTCTTGCAACCACGCAGTTATGATTTGTACCCATCAGGAGACGTGGCCAATAAAACAAAGCAGCATAGAGAATATAAATACTTTCTTCTGTTGTCAGGAGGCGGACAGGCGGAGCGAAAACAGATCAATGAGGGATGAAAAGGGAGATGCAGACGGAACAGAGGCTAATGTGGGAGCGGCCAGGTCTGACCTCTCGGGTGACAAATCTAATAGAGTTCAGCGATTCCACGAGAAAGATCCATCTTATTGAATTGGAGGCTCGCAGCGTGCAACAGACTGAGCCTCAACGAAGTTTATGGCGGATAAGAGGGGTCGATGAAGTTAGCAGGAGGGCGATGGGGAAACCATACTTACAGACATCCCATAAACTGTATTCTGGAGTTGATAGTTCAGGCCGGCTAGCCTGGCTGCATATGCGTACTCGTTGAGGGAGTCCTTGAGGAGCCCCATGTATAAATACGCCATGTTGGAATGCAATGGGTCCATGTACGCAAACGGGCTGCAGAGAGAAACCAAAGTAATTAACAAAAAAAACAAGCTGATGTCTTCACTGTTGACCTACAGTAACATGAAATGTTTCACTAGTTCAACTTTCTTCATCCTTCTGGATAATTAACTTTTAACTTAACTCAAAGTTCAAGCAGCTTAGACACTTTTCTACTCGTTAAAAATAAGATACAACAATCTAGTGACCTTAGAACGGCCGAGTAATCCATGTACTTAACAATTATCTTTAAAAACAAAACCGAAATTCGATACATACCTAAAGAACTCAAAGTTCAGCATGGCTTTTGGCAGGAAGAACTTGTCGTCCTGCTTGAACCAAACCTTGCTCATCGCAGTGTTCTAGAAAAAGTAGCCAAAAAAAGTCATTAGGCCAAAAAAAAAAAAGAAGAAAAAAGCAATGAGAGCACATTTGACAGCTAGGTTGTAAAAGAAACGTAGCATGAACATTTCCCATAATACAAGGAGTATAACTGGAAAAATATATTTCAACTCGAGTGGAAATTCCACTAGAGGTAAGATTTCAAACGCAAAGGATTTAACTAATAAACTTTAACTGGTGTTTAAAGCAAAAAAAACAGCTCGTCTCCACAGCTATATTCAATTGATTTATTATAGCAGGAGTGTCTAACGCGATCATAACAGGGGCAAAAATGAGTTTGTAATAATTGTATATCCACAAAGCCACAGTAAATGTAAAAACAATATCAATAGTACTTCTGGTTAGAGACAAATCTTAATTATCTTGTTTTGGTCTTTCTTCAACACTCACTTCAAATCACTTTCATCTCTCCCTATACATTTGTTGGCATCCATAATTCCTGTTCCTCATCTTATCTCAAAGACTGGCTTCTTTATAGGTTTTACCAAAACAACAGGATCATTAATCTACTTGGATTTTTAACCAACCATCCGGAGGATGCAGATCTCGGTAAATCACATTTTTTTAATCAGGGATTCTGTGCCTCATTATGAACATTTCACTCATTTGTTATTTTGCCAACGGGCAGATGAACACAATAAAACCTCCTTGGCAGAGAGGCGCATCAATCGTGTACAGTTTATGACCAACACTTGCCTTGATCAGTGTCGGTATAGAAGGCGAGTCTTTCTCCAGAGGGTAGATCTCAAAGTTGGTCGGGATGAATTCGTTCTTCATAGGCAGCTTGAAGTTGCCGTTGAGGTCTGCGGTGGCCCATTTCTTTAATTACAATTATAAAAAAAAAGAAATGAGATGACATTTTTATTGACTGTGCGGTGATTCAATGATTTGGGGCAGTAGCCAAAATCAATCTACCTTGATGGTTTCTTCAGAAATGGCCTCCTGTTTATACTGTGTGCCGTACCACTCTTCCTTTTTATCCGTTTGCCCCTCAAATGACTTCGACACAACTGCAACTCTGTAGGGACAATAAAAATTATATCAAATTTTGACAAGTTGTAGACTTTATTTAGCTTCTACACACTAAAGTATCGCGGTCTTGATTAAGCAGAAATGGACCATGCTGCGAGAGGCAAACATCACACTTGAGGAGGGGCTTTAAGAGGCTCACAAACTCAAGGTTAAAGCTCATACTGACACGAACACAAGGCAGTTATTCCTCAAACATTTGTCATCTTAAATGCAGTTTGCTTGACACTACAGCAGGATGTCATTAAATAAATGGGTGTGAAAGTCACTTGTCAAACTTGATGATCTCCAAGACAGCCTTGACTAAATCTCACCGCAGTTTATTACGATGTGGCAAACTTGGGTGGGGGGGACGTTTTTTGACTGACCTGACAAACTGTGGCTGCAGCTTGTCCAGCAACATCTCAATCAGGTCCGGCCTGAAGTCCTCCTGCAGGTACTCAGCTGCCAGGACCTCTTTGAGAGGATAGTACTGCAAAAACAAAACAAAATTAACATAAGACCAACATATAGCCTGGAAACAATAATGCAGATGAGGAGTACGTACATGTAATGAACAAGCCACTTTGGGTGTGTATGAAAGGGGTCGCTCCTTGTCCTTGAACCTGAACGCCACATTATTCAGATCCTGGGGCGAGAAAGACATGTCGGTTAGCATCTCTACAGAACCCGCTTCAAATCCAATGTCAACATGTGTGCAAAAAGTCAAATACCCCTGTTCAGAATGTTCCGCACCACATTAACTTAAATTTGAATGGCAGTTGCGGTGGATTGATGAAACTACACAACTATTTCAAATAATCTGCCTAAACTAACTGACATTCTTTGAGTACTTAACATTCCAAAAATGTGTTTTGGCTTACTTTGTTTTCATCAATGGTGATTTTAAACAATGTAGTCAATACTTTTTACATTTAAAAAAACCCCAAAAACAACAACTTAGAAATGCATACAAATCATTAATTTGCCATCTTTTAAACACATGTGGCAATGGCAACTCTCCCTGTGTGCAAAATATATGTCCTGCTTGTTCTTTTGTTACTGTCCGATTAGGCTTTAAAATCACCCTATAAAATCATTCAGGAACACCACCTGGTCATTTTAATTACAATGGCTAAAACAGAATTACCAATAATGTAGAAAATAAAAATGATCTTGTTATGAGCACAATCAAGATCAAATCTTAAGGTTTTAAATCAGTCTTTTGATCGCAATTTTAATTCTAGAACTGTAAAAAAAACATTAGCTGAAATTTCAATCTTCAAATGAATGACATAAGCAGCAGTTAAGTTCATGAACAAAAACAAAATGTCCTTTAGTAAACTAAAAGTTGAATTTAGTTGCACAAGCTTTCCTCGCCACATGAATTACCTTGCACTCTTCAAAGACCCAATTCTGTGGCCCCTCGGTGCGCATCTTCTGGATGTACTGGAACATGTGAAAGATGATGTCCTCCACATGCACTGAGGTGAAAAAAACACAAGAAATAAGGACAAAAAAACTAAAACAAACCATTTTTAGAGAAACAAAAAGATACTCACAGAGTCCTTCCTCGGTCAAGTCCACATTGATGCTGAAGAACATGAATCCTTTGGCACCTTCTTTCTGCCCGCCGACAATTGTGTTTACCCAGCCTGACGGGAAATTAACTTATTAGTTTTACACTTCTTGACACCAATTAAATTTGACATTTAAATGTCCCTTTTTTTCTTTTTAAAGTCACCAAATTCCAGCAAAACATTTTTATAAGATCCATATACAGTTCAATCCAACCTTTATTGTTTAAACGTCAATAAAAATCACAAGAAAAATATCTAGTTCTACCTTTAGATTTGAGCTCCGACAACAAACTTCCTGGTCCTTCATGACCGATCAGGTGTCCCAGATAATTTCCTGGATTTGACTTGTAGTACTTCTGCAGGTCTGGGATGGGGAACGTCACGTAAAGGTTCCTGATGTCTTTGATAGGCACGATTTTGTAGATTTGCTAGAGAGGCACAAAGCCACATCAGGATGAGAATAAGAAAAATCACATTGAGGATTAAATTGGGACTTACTTTGAGATGCTGCTCCTCGAATGGGTGCTCAAGGAATTCTGGGATGGGCACATTCTTGTTCTCCACTTCACCAAACAGCTTCGCAACCATGGCTGTCAAGTCATCTAATGACTCTGTAGAGAGCAAAGATTGCTTTGTTAAACTGATTAAATATTTATTTGACCAAAATATATAAATTAAATAAAAAAAGCTTTTCAGTGCCATGTTTCAAACGGTTGTAAATCGAAATTCAACACTTAAGATTAAATTAAACATCTGGTTGTATTAAACATTGTGTACTTCGGTTCTATTTGCAATTAAGTGTTTTGTTTTTTTAGAGAACAAGCGACTCACCTCGACCCAACACACACAGTCCCATGAGATTTGAGGAATAGTTCGTCGAGTGAAACTTCAGCAGCTCCTGTCGGACGTCGATGCCATCTTGAGAGGGTCTGGTTTCAAGCGTCAACTTGTTACCTGAAA
This sequence comes from Callionymus lyra, assembly GCF_982586985.1. Lineage (NCBI taxonomy): Eukaryota > Metazoa > Chordata > Actinopteri > Syngnathiformes > Callionymidae > Callionymus > Callionymus lyra. The sequence continues at coordinate 10,508,400 of NC_141828.1, forward strand.
ACAAATGTACATTGCAGTTTGCAAGCTATGGACGGAAGCAGTAACCATGAGGGTATCAGGGTTCGGCTAAAGGATTGCATTTAGATTCCCTCATCTACGCAGAAAGAGATGTGAATGATGGCTTCCATCTTGTTACATTATATAATTTCCCATTAATACCAAATACAAAGCCATCTGCCCTACGAAGAGCCATTTTGGTAAATATACTTAAACCCTGACTGTTAAATAGGACTAACCTCTGCATAATCTTACTGTTTTTATTAACATTATACATGTCTCGTAGCATGGAATTACCACCACTTAAAATCTGCTGTCATTTTAGAAAATATTTGGCCTACAAATACGAAACTTTATTAAGAAACCGAGGGGGGATGCGTCAGTCACAACATTTCTCCATCTTTAATTAAACAACGTTGACACGTGTTTCACGTAAATTGCCGCCATAAGGAAACGTAAGAAAGATCAGAACTGAATTCCTTAAAAAAAAATTAAAAAATATATCCAAAAGCTACCTGTTGCAAATTTACAAAATGGATGGTTTGGGTTGCCAGTTGCCTTCTCCAACTGAAACAGCCTCCAGGCGTCATTCATGAGGTTCTTCTCGTGCTCGGAGTCAACAGCGTTCACCTCCCTTTCCTTACAGCTCTCGTCAAACAGCGGGCACAAGAAGAACTGGGCAAACCTGCGTCAAGAGGTGAAATAGTTAGACATTTTAATCATTATATCCTTGATATTTACTTGGTCATTTGGAGTCAAACTGAAAACGCCAAAATGGGATAAAAAAGAAACATTTGCATCAAACTTTAGTGGGAGTAACGAGATGCAAATGGAGACACAGAACTTCCATTGATTATAAAAAGGAACTTGTTTTCTACTTCTGCTGAAAATATTAAAGACAAATCAAAATTGTATAAAGGCCGAATAATACATTTATTGCGGAACTTTGGAATAAGGACTGCATTAGGTACTTGGACACCAATATGCAAATGTTCCAGACAACCAAGAAAATGACAAGAAAACAATGAGCCCACGAGAAACAGGTGTTGCCTCCAGGGCTCTCCATTTATAAATTGGTAATCTTACACCGGCTTCAGTACAGCTGACGAGAGACGAGCCCCCAGCGAAGATAAGGACACTGATCTCAAAACAAGATAGAGGTTTTTGATGCTAATGTGGTCAGAAACAGATGACTGATGACCACTAAACATCTACTCTGGCTAAGCAGTAGCTTTTATTGGAGTTATGTGGAGACGGATGTCGACCGCAGGCTGTACTTCAAAGATTACTAGTTTCCCCAAAACAAAATCAGAAGAAAAAGAGCCATATATAATTCACTATATTGTTGGTAGTTTCTACTTGAATAGATAGTTGTAGCTGGTCAAGTAAATAAGGAAATCAAATACCTATCAAGCGCTCCTTGTAAATGCTCATGAGAAACATCAAAGTAATAGTTGGTGTGTTCTCCACTTGTGAAGGCATTGGAGCTTCCGGCGTGTTCGCTCAAGAACTGGCTGTATTCATTCTCCTTTGGGTACTTCTCGGTTCCCAAAAACAGCATGTGTTCACAGAAGTGCGCCAGGCCCGGGATGTTTGTGGGATCCGATAATGAACCTGTGAAGGGTCGGAGAACAAATGCTCAATGAAGATCTTAAGGATACATAAGAAACAGTTTTTTTCAAGAACATAAACTGGTTTTGGCTCATTACTAAGATAGACAGGTTACATACAGGACATTGCAAAAGTGGGTCAAATACCTATGTGAACATCCATAGCTGCAGATGATTTATCTGCCGTTGGGTCACTGATGAGCATTGCCTTGATGCCATTTGTAAGTTCCAATCCTCTGTATACCCGCTTGTCCTCTGGAGAGCGAATTATGTCACCGATCACATTCTTCACTGCTGGGTCCATCATTTTGAGTGGAAGGGAAGACACCAGCCTGTAGTGGATGAGCCGTTATCACAATGCCTCATGAAAGAGCCTGAAAATAATCATAATGGAGGCAAACAGATCAGACAGTTTTAGATGAAACTACATCACAAGATCCTCATTTCAGTTAAATGTATGCCTGTTTAAAATCCCAAATGCTAATTTCTTGTTACATTCACACAGTTCTATTTGAGAATTAAAGAGAAACTAGCTGAGTGATCAGTTCTATCTTTCTATCTTTTATACAACAGGTGGAATGATCCAATAGAAACGCCTTTTTTCTACCGAGTGACTAACAAGGGATGGGCAAGATGACCCAACCAGGCCACACAAACGATACACAACCAGGTTCTGATGCGGAAACATGGTGATAGGACAAAATAAAAGGAAAAACTGACGATTCAGATTCATATACATTGAATAAAAACAACGGAGATGATTAAACGGATAGCTTGGCTATATTTTAGTATACATTTACACGGCATTAATAATATATGGATAGTTATATAATGGATATGCATGTATATAAATAGAGTTTCCATTTAATGTTCGCAATCTTAACATAAAACTCTAAATATAATCCAAGTTTCAACAAATAGCCGGTCATTCTTCGAAGACAAACTAATCCCATCTCAACGAAAACTAGCCAACACTAGCTAGCAAACAACACATTTATCTTTTAAATGTGATTTAAAAACCAAACGCTAGTAAACAATTCTTTATTCCAGTGTCGATAGTTTATCGCTGAAGCTACCGGCTTAAGTAGCAACAATGCTATTATAAACATAGCTCGACCTTCTTCTCGTCTTCTTGGATACATTTTTTTTAAAACGTCCAGACCTTAAGTTAGCATAAGTCCATCGACGGTGACTTACTTAAATGTTTGGTCTCGGTGGAAAGCGGTGCTGGCAGGGACGAGGTATCTTTTCAACTGGGCCGTTCGGTTAATGCACTTAAACATCGTCATCATGGTCATATCCCTCTTTCACCTTCGCGTTTTATGGCGGCTAGCAAACAACGTTACGGCGGATTACCGCCCCCGCCTGGCGTGGCATGTGTAGCGCGAGTGTAAGCTTCGTTTTTAGAGGCTGGTAAACAACGCTATGGCACATTACCGCCATCTACCGGTAAAAGTTAACAGTTCATGTTTTTTTCTATTTCTATCTATTTATATTTTGGATTAATGCGAGTTTTTAATGTTTAATGAAATGGATCTCTTCGTTTTTATTAAGTTTACTTACTTAATACGTCTGTACTATAAGTCCAAATCTTACTTTCAGGCTCCTCCTTCCATCAGTGATTTGATCCAGCCTTACACCCCAGCTCGGGCTCTGAGGTCTGTGGATCAGAATCTACTGATGGTTCCTCGCACACGGTTCAGGACCAGAGGAGAGAAATCCTTCCAGTCTGTTGCTCCTAAGCTTTGGAGCGATCTTCCTCTGTGTTTGATGGATCTACTGACTCCTTCAAGAAACATCTTAAGACGTTTTTATTTGTTCAGGCTTTTCCTTGATTTTCTGGAACTCCTGTTGTGTTATCAGTCTTATCTTGACCTTTAAAGTATATCCTTTATTGAGTATTGTTTTGATTGTTTAAGCGCTTTGTGACCCTGGTCTGGAAAAGCGCTATACAAATAAAAATTACTTACTTACTTACTTAACCATGATATACTTGTCTATTCTCTTTGAGTTATTGTTGTGTCTCTCAGGATTCTGACTGTCCTTTTAACTTCCCAATGTTTTTGCCTTCATTTTTATTTTCATTTCTCTTAAACTCAGTTGAACCATGACATCGATGTTATCTTTTATTGTGTTTTCACAATACTTGTCATCGGTTTCAAATTTTCAAACTCCTTTCTGTGTCTGAATGTTCATATTGTATTTTTTGTCTTACAATTTCACCAACTTGACTGTGTCTTCTGTTTATTTGCAACTCCAAGAATACTCCTGAGATTTGAATGATTTGAGATTTGAAAGGTCATGGAGATGGAAATAAACTGGTCACGTGACGCCCATATATAATCACATGACACATATAATGTGCAAATTACACATCGGTGCTTGCATGAAGTTGATATATCATGTTCACATATGACATTAATACTTACACACATAGATAATCATGAGACTTAAAGACAAATACACTCAAGCATGAAGTAATAGCCTGTGTATTCAAATAAAAAAACAAGACTATGGGGTAACCAGAACTCTTCTTCTCTCTGCTACATTTCAATAAATATATTATATATATATATATATATATATAATATATATATAAATATATAAATATATAAATATATAAATATATAAATATATAAATATATAAATATATAAATATATTATATATATTCATAGAAAAAAAAGTGGGTGTGACTTGAAGTGTAAAACTACTGAAAATTGATTACAGCTTAAAAAAATAAGGATTAAAGACATGTAGTAAATTGTATATACAGTATATATATATATATATATATATATATATATATATATATTATTTTATGAAGTATTTTGTACGACTTTAATATTGTAATAAATTATTTTCCTACCAATTGACGTTAATCTTGTAGTAAAATAATAATAATAATGAAAAAAAATGGCCCTAATTCTCCGTCTTAACTTCTGAGTGATAAGAATTGTATTTTATTTTGGCCCGTAATGTACGGAATACCCAGAGTGCCAAATCACAATTGTTGACGCGCTGCGAGTTATATCCAGCAGGGGGAGTTGTCGTAAAAGTAGAGTTTTATAAATCTACTCGTTCGAGTATATCTTTCTGTTTGGTCCCAGGTGAGCTAAAGAGACATTATTGACATGATAGTGGACACATGACTGTGAGGTGAAGGGAGTTGAGATAGAAGAAGATCCTGATAAAGTTCTCAACAGTTCATTCAAAGCAGCAGCAGCTGCTGTCAAACATAACGAGTGAATATGAAAAAGTGATTTGTCGTCAAGGACACTCGGGGTGTTTGCTCTGCTCCTCCCTCTATTAATCTTTACCCACCTCACCTCAGCTCCCCTCTCTGCCATTTGGAAGTGGAGAAGCAGGAGCAGAGACCAACTGAAGACCCTTTTTTTTTTAATAAGAACCATGGAGGCTTCCAAACCCAAGGAGGAGCGAGTGGTGGCAGTGGTGGGAGGAGGATTGGTAAGACTGGAGCGAAAGTCACTTTTTAAAATGTACTTTGAGCTGTTGAGAGTGAAACACATAACACATTTATACAATCCATGCTTTATTAGTCACACGTTTAAATGAGTGTAGCTTTAAAACAAACACAATCTTTATTTTTGTTTCATTAGTATAATCACTTAGGTTTGTGTCTTTTCTCACACGTGTCTTAGGGTCAAATTTTTGGATTAGGAAAATGGGGTTAAAGGTGTTGATTTCTCTGTCTATATTGTGAGACAAATAATAAAAAGTGTGTAGTTCAGAGCAGGATGTGCACCTGGGGGGCCTCATGTGGCCTCTCTGTTGCTGCTTTACGACACTGGAGAGAAGCTCTGAAGGTTTGGTCTGACCTTCCATAGTAATGTTGCGGCTGTTATAAAAAAATTAAAATGAACACTCAAAACCGACATGTTCGGGGTGAATCCTGACCAATAAAGTGACTCAATCTGTTTAGACTCCAAACAAAGTCCAGTCCAGGGTCCAAGTCCCGCTGATAAAAATGTTCCAATTTCTTAATCTGTTTTACAACTTTAATCACCCCCTTTATATTCTTTAAAAAGTAACAATTCATTCACTAATTTTAACAGTATGTCAGGTTGGGAAGAATAATAATAATAACATAATACATAGGATTTAAATAGCATTGCAATTAGACAAGTTTAAATAATCATGGGGTTCCTCTGCCCCCCAGTGTGCCCCCTTTCCCTTGACCTGATTTAGTTGCCCAAACACATTTTTTAAAGCAGTTCTTTAAGAGAGGTTTGGAAGTCAATAAGACTTTAGGATCAGGCTGAAACACACGTAGATTTATTTAATATAAATTAACAAATAAATGAACAAATTCTACAGCGAGAAGGTCGTCGGTTGCTTCCAGGTCGTGACGGAGCCAACCGACCTTCTTTCGTGACCTTTCTGTGTGGAGTTTGTATGTTTCCCCCTGTGTTGCGTGGGTTTACTCCGGTTTCCTCCCACAGTCCAAAAACATACAGAGGTCGATTGAGTGTGTGTGTGAATGGTTGTTTGTAGTTGTGTGCTCCATTACAGACCGGCGTCCCGTCCAGGGTGTCCCGGCATCTAGCCCCAAAAAAACTGGGATTGGGTCCATCCACCCGTGACCCCCATAAGGGATTAAGCGGTATAGAAAATGAATGAATAAACAAAGTTCAACACGTGTTTTAGAGTTTTCAAAGTAAAAAAAAAGTCATTAAACAAACAGTATTTTTCTCCAACATAATCAAATGTGAACTATTATCAGGTCCTGAATACAAGTCTTCTCGTACCTAGAGGTGTAAGTTCCACATTAATTTATTTCTAAACGTCTGTTTTCAGGTCGGAGCCTTGAACGCCTGCTTCTTCGCCAAGAGGGGCTTCCGAGTGGAGGTTTTTGAAAGTCGTGAAGGTAAAGCAGTGAAGGTTTAAAAGTCGCTGAGAATCCTTAAATAAAAACCTGTCCGGGTCCGTTCTCGGGGGGCAGACATCCGACAGGCAGAGGTGGTGCGAGGCAGGAGCATCAACCTGGCTCTGTCTCACAGAGGCCGACAGTCGCTGAAGCATGTCGGGCTGGAGGAGAAGGTGAGTCGAACGTACGGTCGCCGCTCGACCACCTTTCCTCTGTGGAATCGATATGAAGTGTGTATCCAGGCCTGCGTAATCATCTCTGACTTCTATTGCTCGACATTCCATCTGAGCTTTCATTCTTCCAGCTGGGGTCAGCAATTTTGATTCGTGCTATAGAATTCATGCATGGATTTCTTTTTTTTTATATATAATCTTCACACATGCATGATTTTTCCGCTTGACAAAAGAACTTCGGTGCAAGGTGAGCCTGGAAAGCTGGAGCTTCAAATATGTACGGATATGTCTCTAGTTCAACACTGTAGAAAACTGACCAGAAACTGTTTCCTTCAACTGAGAAAAATGTCACAACATGATCTGGAGCTTGTAATTCACGCGTTTCTTCTCGTTTAGACTATTGTAACAGTTTATTTTCATGTCTAAACAAGAAGGATCTGTCTTCTCTGCAGCGAGAATTCTGAGCCGATCTAGTAGAAGAACTCACATTTCCCCGATCCTTAAAACTCTTCACTGGCTTCCAGTTTCTTTCAGGATCAATTTTAAAATTCTGGTTCTATGGAAGAATATCAATGCCATCAGAATATTGAATTGTTTAATGTATTTTTTTCAAATATTGTAAGGTTGAATTCATTTCAATTATTCAATATTTGTTATGTTTTAATTTCAATTCTTCAATATTTGTTATATTTTAATTTCAATTCTTCAATATTTGTAACATTTTAATTTCGATTATTCAATGTTTGTTATATTTTAATTTCGATTATTCAATATTTGTTATATTTTAATTTCAATTCTTCAATATTTTTTAATTTGAAGCCTTTTAAATTCAATTTTAAAAATACGGAGCCTTTTAAATTCAGCATAACAGAGCCACCAGACAAAACCAAACGAGTACAGAGCTACTGGATCATACTTGCATAAACGATCAGGTGACTACATCTCTGCTGCATCAGTTTAGATGTTTTCATGACAAAGTATCAACTTTGTTTTATCGTCTGGAGTTTAAACATCTTAAACTAGATCTCACGATCAATCAGTAGATTCTGATGTCAAAGGATTTAAACAGAAACGATAGTTTAATCTGATGCTCTGATCCTTCACTATAAGACAGTTTTTTAGCCCCAACGTTTGCTTAGCTCGTCTGACAGAACGTTTGTTCTGTGAAAAAATGCAATTTCTTCTAAATAACTCCCAATGATTCCCCGGTTCATGATCACAAAAAAAATGGATCTCACTGTTGTTAAGCAGTACAGATGAGCTCCGGTGTAAATGTTTATATTTGACATACATCAACACAGATACTTTATTAACAGAGACGATCTTGTTTGAAACTGCTTGAGCGTAAGTTAAACAAAAACAAAATTGCAAATCACAATAGTCATAAATTCAACCATTCATGTTCTGATGGCACTGATGTACTTCCATATCATGGTTCTTACTTTCAGATCTATTCATGGTCAGACTCCCTCTTACATCTCTCTGTGTTTGATGATCTACTGACTCCTTCAAGAAACATCTTAAGACATTTTTATTTGTGCTTTTCCGTGATTTTCTGGGACTCCTGTGTTTGTCTTATGTTTCTTGATCTTTTAAAATGTATATTTAAACTGTGTATTGTTTGATTGTAAAAGTGCTTTGTGACCCTGGTCTAGAAAGGCGCTTTACAAATAATTACTTACTTCCTTACATTTTCTTTAATCCAGATTGTGTCTCAAGGAATCCCCATGAACGCAAGAATGATCCACTCTCTGAATGGGAAACAATCGCCGATACCGTACGGCAAGAAAGGACAGGTGAGGGAAGTTCGGTTGATCAGGAGCAAATATTCTACGTTTATTGGCCACATCAACCAAGTCTGTGCATGAAAATACCTTAAAAAAGACTCTTTGCATCAATTATATCAAATATATTTTAAACAGCTTTTAGCATTTGGAAAATCATTTAATTGGCAATGACATGAACTTGGTTACACAACAAATACAATAAGATTGTTATGCAGAACACAAGATTATTCCTATTGTTACTTCTTTATCTTATCGTTAATATTTTTATATTTATATAAATTTATATATATTTAATTGAAATCTCTGTTAGAGAAAAGTTATATTTAATTCAAAATGTATAAATATCATCCCTTAAATTAAATAAATAATATAAATAAAAATGTCTTCAGTAAACTAAACATTTTGTTTATTATAGTGCTAACAATTGCTTAAATTTTAAGTACAAGTTTATTACTGTAAAATTAGTAAAACATATGTGGGAGTACTCATCTTCTCACTCAAAAAGTGAATTGTTGCAAGATTTCTTGTTCATGGATTTTGGTAGTTATGTTACATTTACATTTTTTGTAATATTAAAGGTTATTTTATAGTTTTGTCTTGTTGTTAGCAATTAGATAAAGTTAATATTTGTTGTAATTAAATTCGAATTAGTTTTTTTGTTGATATACAACATATTAAATAGAGAGAATTCAGTTATTTAGTTTAAAATATTGGCATTTTTACAAATTTCTTGGCTAAATTTAATTTCAGCGAAGTTTCTTATTCATTTATGATTTTGTAAGAAAAAAAAACAGCAACCTTTTGTCTGATTCTTGTGAACTATATATAATCGAATCATCATTGCAGTTCATCCTGTCCATCGATCGAGCCAATCTGAACAAAGAGCTGCTGGAAGGTGAGAGCATTTGAACGTTTGTGTCTCTTCTTGTGTCAATCATCAGAGGTTAGTTGTGTTGAAAAGTCTTTCTTCACAACCACTGCCTCAAATGAGGCATGAGAATGTCTGGGAATATCAGGAGACGCTTGGCTCTGCAGCAGATAAAAGCGTCTGATATTTAATGAAGTGTCTCTGCGTTCTCTGGGAGACGTGTGACAGCCCAGGCCTCGCTTTAATTAGATTTTTCGGAGAAAGTGCCCGATTGTAAAAGAGTTCTTATCGGAGTCTATCCAGACTCCAGATACCAACAAGCTGATTCGGAGAGTCCTGGAGCTCGGGGAGCCCAAACTTTGATGCACACCAGTGTCGACACGCTGATAACTGAGCATCTTTTGGCAGGACTCGCTTGCTCAGCGGGCGGTTTGTTGGCTCTGATTGATTTGACTGTTTTCCAGATGAGCTCATAACTTCACTTGAATCTTTTTCATATGCAGACATGCAGACATGCACTTCCCTTCTCTGTGTCCTCGTTCCATGGATTTCATTGGTATTCCCATGCTGTGTCTCATATGGTGCACTTCTCTAGGTGCACTGCTTTACAGTACACTGGAAGACAAATCTCGACAGGGTAGTACTGTCTAAAATCAAACTTCATAATATTACATAAACTGTATATTTCAGTGTACCTTGGAAAAAGTGTGCGTCTGCAACTAACTACGTTTCTTCTTGTTTTTAAAAAATCCTCTAAAATTGAACTCATTTTTCGTTTAAATGTTCTACTAAATCTATGACCTGATTTTCTACAACCTTAGGCACATATATCAATAAATATAATAATTTAATTACATTTGTAATAGACAAATCCCCACGACAAATAAGATATTCTCTTATTGAGGCACAACATATACATGTATTTTACATAATTTAATATTTTCAGAAGAATGTTCTTTGCTTGGTATAAGAACTTGTTGTAAATGTGCAGAATTTAGCAAGTACAGGATTTTTTAAATATACCAAGAAATAAGTGTTGGTGTGTCAGGGTGGTACATTCTCGAAAAATAGATAATTCACTTTAAAATGTTATTCACTTTATAAAACACGACCACCTCACTTTAACATTTTGTGTTTTATGGCGACATAAGGTTAATATTAAAAAATAGGTGGATGGAATGGATGGATGGATGGATGGATGGATGGATAGATGGATCAATGTCATTTTAATAATGAAACTTGAGAAAATCTGGCAAAAAAAGAAACATTTCAAGTTATGTTTTTGGTGTTTATTCTGTACTTGATTTTTGGACAAATTCCTTTGAAAATAACCAACAGAATCTGTTGATATATATTCACAATGAGTTCAAAACATTTATTATGTCAAACAATTGTAAAACACTATTTAAAAAGTTCACATTTCTGGTTTCGTAGAATGACACACACACACGTTTTCTTGCCAAAAAAAATAAAAGTAAAAAGCTTTTAGCATTTTTTAATCCTTTGAGTAAAACATGTTTAGCGTTATGTGGAATATTAAGTCCAGTTTGTGATCGGAACAGTTTTGGAAATTGACAAAGATAACAACATTGACCTGATGGTGATGAAACATATGTTTGTTTGTTTCTCTGTCATCAGAGGCCGATCGGTACCAAAACACCAAGTTGAACTTTGACCACAAGCTCCAGGACTGGAGTGCAGAAACGGGGCTAATGACCTTTGTTAGGTAAATTGTTACACACACACACACACACACACACACACACACACACACACACACACACACACACACACACACACACACACACACACACACACACACACACACACACACACACACCACACACCACACACCACACACACTGTCTCATGACTCTGGTCATATCGATCCGACCCCCGGGAAGCTTGCATTTAAATAAACATGTCACCTTGTGCAACGTTGATATAAAGTCACTAATGCTGGCGCACACGTCTAGAAAGTCTGAGTATATTTGTTCTTGATCGTAGCGAATGACTTTCTATAACAACCCTCGACAGCTTATCATAGTTTTTCTAATTTAGATTTCTCGTATCCAGTTAGCAGCCTTTGTGTTCTTTTTCAAATCCCCGGCGTGTGCCGATGAGTCGATGTGCAGACGTGCGAGAAACACTTTAGTGAACTTTTAATTCAATCAGAATCCCGACAGCGACGCGTGTGCCTGGAATGTAAAAGTCGCTGGAGCAGCGAGGACATCCTCCTCCCTGAGGCTCGCGTTCGTTTCTTCTTCTGTTGTTAAATTCTCACCTGCAGGCCGACGGTGCCGCTCGCCTCTCCCTCGTCTCCCCCCGAGTCAACATCATTAGGTGACTCATGAAGTGCTGAACGGTGGTTTTTAAATGTCTTTTAAGTGATTGAAATATATTTGTGAGGAAACGGTGTTCCTCTAGGCTCTGTCTTTAACCCTGCTCAGAGCCTCACCTCTGTCCCCCTCTTTGCTGATGATATCGATCTGATCTAAGCTCTGCCTGCAAGAGGTGAAGGTGCTGAAATCATGTTGGACCTTTTTTCGGCAGCTACTTTTCACTTCATCTTTTTATAGAAACTAGCCTCAAGCTGTGAGCCGTCCTGTGATTGTTTTAAAAAAAATCCTCAGTCAGGTGAGAGGAGCTACAATGTTTTATGGCTTGAAACCAGACCAAGGTCTAGTTTTTGTTGGACTATAAGTCGCTCCTGAATTCCTTAGATTGTATGAAAAATCAAGGGTTCCTTATGTATTTATTTTGGTTGTACTTGCTAACACGAACCCATTTTATGTTGTACACAGCGCTCAAAAAATTTCAATTTTTTTTTAGTACGACTTTGGTAAGCTATGATGCTACACTGCAAGGCTCGGTAGTATTACTCTGTGTGGCTTCATAGAATTACTTAAAGAGCTTCTTAGTATTACTCTGTGAGGCTTAGTAGTATTACTCAGTGAGGCTCTGTATTATAATTCTGTGATGCTTTGTACTATAACTAAGTGAGGCTGCCTGTTACTACTCTGTGAGGCTTTATAGTATTACTCAGTGAGGTTCCTTATTATAACTCAGTGAGGGTTCATAGTATTACTAAGTGAGGTTTTGTAGTATTACTTAGTGAGGCTCCGTATTATAACTGTGAGGTTTCGTAGTATTACTAAGTGAGGTTTTGTAGTATTACTCAGTGAGGCTCTTTATTATAACTCAGAGAAGAGAGAAACTTTATTATAACTGTCAGGTTTTGTAGTATTACTCATTGAGGCTTCGTAGTATAACTCAGTGAGGCTTTGTAGTATTACTCACAAGTGGCTCCGTAGTCAGGAGTAATACTATAGAGCTTCTCAAAGTAATACTAGGAAACCACACAGCGGCTATCTGTCGAGGCTAACAGTCATGCAGAAAAATACAGTACTTATTGCTATATATTGCTAAACATTTCCACGGCTTTGATCGATACAACATGTGAGTTATAACATATAAAGTATAAAATAGTTGTCTTTGAAACTTTCACACAAACATACCAGAAAGAGAAACTGGGACCTGGTGAAGGTCACCTTGAGAAAAATACAACTTTTAACTTGAACTCTCGTCTACCATTGTTATCGTCCACGTTTGACTCGAATGAGACGTGCATTGTTTAACAAAACTGTTTTCCGGCAATGGACACATCTGGTCCACAATCCACTGCACCGCCTCCAGAACATCATTGATGGTGAAACAAAGTGGTCTTGATGTTAGCGGCAGCTCGATGGGGGGGGGGGATCAGGCTTCAAAGCCAAACACCGACTCAAGCGAAGAAAGCAGGAGTTAAAGATGTTTGCAGGAAATTAGTTTGTTGGTCTTTCTGTCCGTCCCACTTGACACCCTCCGAGTTTTCTCTCTGACACTTAGAGATCCTGTTAAATACGAATCATTTAAAACGCTGATATGAGTTTATACTTCATACCGTCTGGTGTCAGGTGCGACGGGTCCGAAGAGACGATCCATGCGGACCTGATCGTCGGCTGTGACGGAGCGTTCTCCTCCATCCGTAAGCAGTTCATGCGTCGAAGCCGCTTCAACTACAGTCAGACCTACATCCCTCACGGATACATGGAGCTCACCATGCCGCCCGTCCACGGAGAGGTGAGTCCACCTTCCTGTCGACGCCTGTCTTCGTCTTCACTTTTTTTTTAATTTATTTCGGTAGTTTGCCATGAAGCCAAATTTCCTGCACATCTGGCCACGGAACACTTTCATGATGATCGCTCTGCCCAACATGGTAAGTTGCTTGATCCAATATTACACTCCAGTCCAGGATCAGAGCAGTTGGAAGGGATTGAACCTGTGGACTCAGATTGGACAACGACTGTGAATGATGCGACGACTGCCACTCAGGGGTCACAGACATTATCTATTTAACCAATTATTTATAATCTATGGCAAATATTCTGACTTAATTTAAATTTAACGTTTTACACTGCATTCTTTTTCTCTTTAAAAGAATCCAGGCAAGATTTTTATTCTTTTTTGCAGTTTAGATTTGATAATTTTACCCTTTAAATATATTTTCAAGGGCAACTAATGACAAAAACTCAACTTTGCTGACTCACTCTCATGTTTCAAATGTTCAAATCTTTCTCTCAAAGATACAGTAAGTCCCTCATCATGACCATGTTTTGAACTTAATACTTATAAAAGTTCTCCCCTGTCTGAAATCCTGGCGAACGAGAGGTTACGAGAGCACATCCATTTTGACGTAATAATTGTTTCACTCCTCCTCCAGCCAGCTGTAATCACACCCCGCTTTGTTTATGCAACAAGTCACTTGGAGGTGGAGACTTCGGGGATCGATGACATGCGGTGACAAACCTTGATGTTTCACCAATCGCAGCAGAGTGGCTGTGGTTATGGTCAACAAGATTTTATCTTCAGAAAAACAACATACACACACATCAAGCACAAACATTTCTTTCAAACATTGATGTTTTCTCACGACAGTTTCCATCCTTCCACCCGTTGACGTCTTTTTGGTTTCATGTCAAGCAGACAGGAGAGTGTCTTTGCATGCCTTTCAAGGTTTTGCCTTGTAAATATATGTTCAGTATTCCTCGCAAACGCTCGTCAAACTCGAGGTCGGAATCCCGCTCGCAAACTCGTTTAATGTGGCTCATATAAGATGTGCTTGACAAAACAAAACCACTTCCAATTTAATTTCGAGGTTATGTGATTCAAAACTTTCATAAGACTCCTTTCAAGCAAATAGAAACTTTAAAATAAGGATATTTTTTTTCGAATAAGGGAATTCAATTTAAAGTGGAAAAGTAAATCTTCTTTGAAAAGTGCTTGACATGAGGTAGAGTCAGTGTTGAAGGAGATTTGTATTGTGACACAAAACAATAGTGAAACTTTAAGCCAAAATTAGCATATGGGAAATAACTAAAATAAACATGACCAGAAACTGAGACGAGACTATTAACAACAAAACTGACCAAAGGATAAATAAAAGCAGTCATTGTCTGATGTTCAGTTTCTTATCTCTTCTTTACACATAAACGACAAGATGAAATTTTTGGATTTTTGGAAATTTTTGGACATAGAAGTATAATAGCAGAGATATCCTGCGTTGCCTCTGGTGCAAAAAATACATTTAAACCCAAAGAAGAAGTTGAGGAGAGAGGAAAGTCAGTCCAGGAAAAATGACTGTTATAATTGCTGAAAAGAGCTGAAATTCTAACTAAATATGGTATATACTTCATTGAAATTAAACAAACTGTATTTCAGTTTTCATAGGGTCTCCTGACCCCTTACAATAAACCGAAGGAGCTGGAATTCTACCTTACTTAGGATGTAATATACATTTAATTTCCACAATATCATAAAAATAATATATCAAATGTAAGAAAAGATAATGTAAACCAAAAAAAAAATATATCATTAGGATATCATGATTTCTAGGTGCCTTTGCCAATCACGACAGTTAAAGAAATACATTTTAGTTAGATTTATTAAAATAATAACAGTTGGATCTGTACAATTCATACTGTATATTTAAAATATTTTACATTAAAAAAAAATTCTCCATTTTTTTCTGCCAGTTGACAAGTAGGACTTGAGACTAACCAGACTAGCACTGACCTTCTCACCAAAATAAAATAACGTTCAGTCAATGAACAAGGCAATGCTTAACTAATTTACATTTTCTTTTTAAGAATTATTTTAAGGTGAAAATGTAGTGTTTCAGATCAACATCCGGATCCAAACATCTTTTGAAGAATGTGTTACTCTCTAAAGATAAAAAAAAGTTTAAAATTCTGTTGTATGTTGTGGGAGTAAGTTCTGGAACACTAATGTTGCTCTGAGTTTATTTCTATCAAGGCTTGTTTTTACTGCTAATGTTAAAAAAAAATAAAAAAAATTGATTAAATAAAGCAAATCATTAAAAATGTGTGGAAATAAAAAGCTTGCAGTCTCAGGTGCTCCCCTAGTCAAGAATTCAAAGTCATGGCGAAAAGAAGCAGAAAATCCATTAGTGCAGATCTCCGAGACTTGATTGACCTCCTGGACGTCCTTGCTCAGCTAATTATCCTCGTCTCTCCTCAGCTGTCCTGAGGTTCAACCTACATCCAACCATCACGTCACTCCGTGTCTCCTTTGTCAGCATCTCTGTGGGCCACTCCTGTCCTCTTTAATCCTGCAGCCATTTCTTTCCACCGGGCTGAGTCAGCGTCAGCTCCTGTTTTTTTGTGGGTCCAGGTTAAGACTGTGTTGGCTCTGCCCCATTTCCTCAGGCCCCCGAGAACAAACACTCCAGCTCCTCTGGGCGCCATGGTAACAGCTTTTCAAGGTCCAAGATGACGACTTAGTGATGTTTGCGATCAAACGCCTTTAAACGGGAGGATGGTTTTTACCTAGAGTGGGAATTAGTTATCGATTTTTAAACCTACAAAGACATGTTGCTGCTAGTGAGAGTGGTCCATTAGGTCGTGAAGACAAGAAGGAGAAGTTGAAGGTTTTTTTTTTAGACCGACACGGTTCAGGAAAAGGTTTATTTAAAGTCCTGATGTTTTCAACCCTTTAATGTGAAGGACGATCAATGACATAATTATTTCTATGACTATATACATTTATTCATTTATACATAATGACGTTTATTTATTTGCACATTTCTGTTATTTCAACATTTATTTATTTATGTATGTATTTATAAATTTTGTCTTTTATTTATTCATGTAATAAGAGATCAGGAAAAAAAATGTTAATGTCACGATTAGAATGGAACAGAAGCCAAGTGCAAGTATGGGTTTCAAACAGAACACAGGAGTTTAGATCCAAATATACAGTTAATAAAATAAAGTAAATAATAATATTTCAATACAAAAACAAGAGTCCAATATATCATTACATAGAAAAGAGTCCAATATCTCAATAAAAAAAGAGTCCAATATCTTTATACACATACAAGAGTTCAATATCTCAATACACAAACAGGGGTTCAATACCTCAATACACAAACAAGAGTCCAATATCTTAATACACAAATGAGAGTCAAATATCTCAATACACAAAAAAGTACAGTATCTCAATACATAAACAAGAGTCCAATATCTCAATACACAAACAAGAGTCCAATATCTTATTACACAAACAAGAGTCCAATATCTTAATACACAAATGAGAGTCAAATATCTCAATACACAAAAAAGTACAGTATCTCAATACCCAAGCAAGAGTCCAATATCTTAATACACAAAAAAGTCCAATATCTCAATATATAAACTAGGGACAATATCCTAATACACAAACAAGAGTCCAATATCTCAATACACAAACAAGAGTCAAATATCTCAATACTCGAAAAAAGTTCAATATCTCAATACACAGCAAGAGTTCAATATCTCAATAAATAAACAAGAGTCCAATATCTTAATTAAATTAAAATGTTTTCTAGTGTTAAATATGAAACAGCACTGACCAACTAGCCTTCCAACCAAAATAAAATCACTTTCTGTCTCAGTAAACCAAAAAAAATGTTTTGACATGGTCTCTCTTTGTCTCAGTCCCTCTCAGTGAACTCATCACTGCAGCTGCATGTGCAACTACAGCGTTTGGTTTCAGAAACCAAATATTACGACCGACAACGTGATGAAATTTTCTGTTTTTTTCTTCTGTTTTCCAGGACAAGACGTTCACCTGCACGCTCTTCATGCCCTTCGATGATTTCGAGAAGATCACCACGGGAGACGAGGTCATAAGTCTCTTCCGAAGATACTTCCCCGACTCCATCCCGCTAATAGGAGCGTGAGTGACTCTCTCCCTCTCTCTCTCTCTCTCTCCGGCCGGCGTCTGCTTCCTATGAAAACCTGCCAACTCAAAACATTTTCATCGACTCGTCCACGGCCTCATGAGGTGTGAAATTGCCGCGTCACATGTGCAGCAGCTTTTTAATTCGAGGTGAAACGATGGCGAGATTGAGGAGACAACGCTCTGAGGCTTTCATTCACTCTTCCCCCCTCACTTTGCAGGAATTTACTGTGAGCGTTCAGGCGTAAACAAGTGCTTTCCTTTTCTCCGTCTGCTTCTCTCGCCCTCCTCGTTTAAAAACTGATGAACGCAATATTTTCTTCCTGCCTTTTCGCCACAGCGACGCTCTCAGGAGGGACTTCTTCAGGTTGCCCGCCCAGGCCATGGTGTCCGTCAAGTGCTCGCCACATCACATCGGCGACAAGTGCGTCCTCATGGGCGACGCCGCGCACGCCGTGGTTCCCTTCTACGGCCAGGGCATGAACGCGGTAGGTGGACCTCGTAGTGAAAGTGTCAATAAATCAGTCCTGAAGTGTAAACTCGTCTCAGGGCTTCGAGGACTGCATCGTCTTCGACGAGATCATGGAGCAGCTCGACGAAGACTTCGGTGAGACACTCGAACGGTCTCATAATGGACTGCAACAGTTCACGCTCCGATACACAACCCATTAACAGAGATCCCTCTCCTGTCGCCCCGAGCGCATCCAATCGATCAATAAACCGGCTAACCAGTACAAACTAGATTGCCCCTATTGATGGGTGACTGGGTAAATCGGCTTAACATAATTCATGTATATGATGAGTTCTAGGAGGGGGGGTGAGACACGGAGATGGCGAGGGTGTGTAAGTGAGTCACTTAGTAAGAAAAGATTCAGACAGTGATTGATTTGAAAGTATATATGGGGAGTGATTAAGTTATTCTTTGTAGGCAGTATCTATGAAACCTTGGGTATATTCATAGGGTATACTGGTCATGTCAACTGCTTAGGTATGAGAAGACGTTAGATGATTAAAAAAAATTTATAGAAATGTCCAAGCAAGAACATACTAAATGGTGAGTTAGAAAGTTTGTCAGAAAGTGGTTGTATGTAGTCCAATATCTCAATACACAAACAAGAGTACAATATCTAAATACACAAACCAAAGTCCAATATTTCAATACACAAACAAGAGTTCACTATCTCAATACACAAACAAGAGTACAATATCTCAATATACATACAAGAGTCCAATATCTCAATACACAAACAAGAGTTCAATATCTCAATACACATACAATGGTCCAATATTTCAATGCACAAACAAGGGTACAATATCTCAATATACATACAAGAGGACAATGTCTCAATACACAAACAAGAGTCCAATATCTCAATACACAAACAAGAGTTCAATATCTCAATACACATACAGTAGTCCAATATTTCAATACACATACAAGAGTCCAAGATCTAAATACACAAAACAAAGTCCAATATTTCCATTAACAAACAAGAGTCCAATATCTCAATTCACAAACAAGAGTTCAATATCTCAATACACATACAGTAGTCCAATATTTCAATACACATACAAGAGTCCAAGATCTTAATACACAAAAAGGGTGCAATATATCATAGCATAGAAAAGAATCCAATATCTCAGTACACGGTGTGCAAAATCTTAAGAAATTTCCAAAAATCAAAGCATACACCAACTTCGGGAATAAACAGGAAACAAAAAAACACAATGAGAGACCGGAAAACACAGAACAGAAAATACAGAAGTCAATTCACTCTTAACATAAAAAACAAAATAAAACCACAATAAATATATTTAAAAAAGTTGGTCAATTCATGTCCTTTTCAGATTTCTTCCCATGTTATGATTTTTATTAAAAAAAACAAAAAAAAAACTTCTTAAGTTTCTAAACAGATACGACCCGACATAAAAAACATCATATACTGAACACCTAATGTATCATTGAAAAGGTACGGCGGCACTCATTCTAGGCACATTTTCTAACAATTGTAAAGCCATAACAAGCCATTAAGACGGGCCAGCTGTATATAATTGCAGTCATAAAGGGTCGAATCAATTTGCTATTGCTAATGAAACTGGGTCTGTTTTTAAAAAGTCCATTTACTTTAATCGTTTAACAGCTTTCTTTCCTTTATTGATATTCACGACACAGCTCTCTCTAAGAAGAAAATAATACAATTTAACAACTCTGTTTTCCTCCCCAAAAACAGGTGCAGTGTTGCCCGAGTACAGCAGAGTTCGAGTGCCAGACGACCACGCCATCGCAGACCTGGCCATGTACAACTACGTCGAGGTACTGGACGCTATTTAGCCGAGGAACTGAACCCTCGAAAGGGAAATGACGGGTGGATTAAGGATATTAATCCAAAGTTTGTGCCTGAGCTTCTGTTCTGGCTCGATCCAATTACTGGCAGACGCTGACTCTCCGTCACGTCTGACAGGTGAACATCTGCATATTCAACCTCATCCTCTCAGAACACGCCGTTCATTTATCACCTGGCTTTTGTTCCCCCGGCAGCTTTCATCCCCATATGTGCAGCACTTAGATCCTGCTTCACCTCAGACAGATGGTTCAGTTCACTAACACAAGGTCTGTCTGGCAGATGCGCGCCCACGTCAACTCTAAGTGGTTCTTGTTCCGGAAGCGAGTCGATAACCTGCTTCACTTATTCATGCCGAAGACCATCGTTCCTCTCTACACCATGGTGAGTGTTCTTGACCTGGTGAGCCTTCTCATGAGTTCACTGGGAGGGAGTAGGACAAGGAAAGAGCGGTATTAGATAACAAGTTTGTAAAAAGTGAGTTAGAAAGTCAGTCGGAAAGTGGTTGTAGAAGAGTCAGAAGGGTAGCAGTTTTGTTTCACATTTTGTGTGAGTCTGATGCATAAAACAACATCTTAGTTTAGTCAGAACTATTTAGATAACACCACACACGCAATTAATAAAATAAAGTCATAAAGTAAAAAAAAGAAAGTCTTAACATAACCAACAACAGTCCAAAATCTCAATAAACATACAAGAGTCCAACATCTCAATACACAAAAAGAGTTCAGTATCTCAATATACATACAAGAGTTCAATATCTCAATACACAAACAAGAGTTCAATATCTCAAAATGCATACAAGAGTCCAATATCTCAATCCAAAAAAACAAGAGTTAAATATCTCAATACAAATACAAGAGTCCAATATCTCAATACACATACAAGAGTCTAATATCTCAATACAAAAAACAAGAGTTCAATATCTCAATACACAAACAAGAATTAAATATCTCAATTCCCATACAAGAGTCCAATATCTCAATACACAAAAAAGAGTCCAATATCTCAATACACAAAAAAGAATTAAATATCTCAATACACATGTCCAATATCTCAATACACAAACAAGAGTTCAATATCTCAATACACAAACAATAGTCCAGTATTTCAATACACAAACAATAGTCCAATATTTCAATACACAAACAAGAGTTCAATATCTTAATACACAAACAAGAATTCAGTATCTCAATAGAAATATAAGAGTCCAATATCTCAATACACAAACAAGAGTCAAATATCTCGATACACAAACAAGAATTAAATATCTCAATTCCCATACAAGAGTCCAATATCTCAATACACAAAAAAGAGTCCAATATCTCAATACACAAAAAAGAATTAAATATCTCAATACACAAACAAGAGTTCAATATCTCAATACACAAACATTAGTCCAGTATTTCAATACACAAACAATAGTCCAATATTTCAATACACAAACAAGAGTTCAATATCTTAATACACATACAAGAGTCCAATATCTCAATACAAAAGAACAAGAGTTCAATATCTCAATACACAAACAAGAGTTCAATATTTCAATACACAAACAAGAGTCCAATATCTCAATATAAATACAACATGTACTCTCTACACCATGGTGAGTGTTCTGGACCTGTGGTGAGCCTTCTCGGTCTGACACCCTCTCCTCCGTGTCCAGGTCACCTTCACCAGGACCAGGTACCATGAGGCGGTGGAGCGCTGGCACTGGCAGGACAAAGTGAGTGGGAATGAACCTTTTATGTTGAGTCTTCTTGAGCAATGTTTAAACCGTTTGACCTGAAGTTTCTGATTGTCCCTGAACGCACCATCTCTGATTATGTCACAGTCTGTGTCAACCTATACACAAAATACCTCCATTTTAAAAGGAAATCTGAAAACTTTTATTATTATTCTTGTAAACACAACACAGATTTGTGTTGTATTTGTTGTGGTGGCGGTACAGCAATAGAAAAATGGAACCAACCACCAAGGCAACCATTTTTTTTTTTTTTTTTTCCAAGACCATCTTGAATTCTTATTGCTTGTAATATTTTAGAACAAATAAAAAAATAATTCAAATATCCAATTCAACATTTACAGTTAAAAAAACTAAAACTTGTTAATGGAATCTTTAAAAACTATTGTAAATATTCCTTTATAAAAAATATCTAGTTTATGGATGGAATATAAAAGTATGTCATATTTTCTGCTTGAAAACTTTCCTGATGACAATTAGAAAGAATTAAATCAACTGAAATAGTATTAATTTGAACATTGGACTAAATTACTTTAAAAACTAAAATTGTCGCTCATTTCAAAACCTATTTTGTATTATTTCTCTTTTCCCCTAAAATACCTACATTTTAAGATTTTATCGTTTTAAATATTTTAGAAAAACTAAAACAGAATAGAACATATACTCATATATTTAATATAAATATATAATAAACTACCTAGGAAAACTAAAATAAATGGTTAACTAAATTAATTTGGCCATAGATTCGATCATTTAAACACAAATTGTTGCTCATTTCGGTTGTTTAAAAAGAACAGAGGTAATTATTCAGCATGAAGGTTCAGTGAGAGGCTGAGAGGAACCTTTCTGTGCAACAAATGTCCAGCTGGACGTGAGTCAGGTTTTCTCAGGTTTTCTCCTTTTTTTTATCTGAAGGGGGGATTGGACTTGAAAGCAAATAGACTTGAAGGTTCTTTGACGAGATCTTGTGAGGGAAGTAGGTCAACCAGTCGGGGTGTTCCTTTAAAAGCCTTGTCTAAAATGTCTGATAGAAAAAACACTTCATCGCATTAAAAATGCATTTTACCGGGTCTCGGTGATGCTGATGATGGTGGAGAGTTACGGATCACATTCAGAGAGAGTCCCGGGTTGAGTTTCACTCACAGGAAATTAAACTTGTCTTGAGTTCATCCACTGGTCGAAGCCTCCTCTCACTCGAATATAGAGACATGACAGAGAAGTGGTCACTGCTGCAGTCGTGCAACAATAAAGGTTGTTGATGGCTTCTCATTTATTCCTGTGAGTGACCCTGGGTAGCTGGGATAACCTCCAAAACCGCTCAATTCCATAAAATGTGCATCAGACATTTGCAAATTGAAGCTGGTTCCCTTCATATTCCCGCCCTTTTTTCCCCCCATTTATCAAAATGTGTTGATGTTATATTGTTTTGCTGTTTAAAAAAATAGTTATATATATTATTAATCATGTTATTCAACCTACAGATAACAATAAAAAAGTAGTATAATTGGTAGTAGATGTAGAAGAAGTGGAAGTAGTGGGAGTAGAAGAAGTATAATAATTAGTAGTAGAAGTATAAGTAGTAGAACAAGAAGTAGAATAAGTAGTAGAAGTAGTAGTAGAAGTATAATAAGTAGTAGAAGTAGTAGAAGAAGAATAAGCAGTAAAAGTAGTAGAACAATTTTTAGTATAAGTATAAGTAGATGAAGAATTAGAAGTAGAAGTAGAAGTATTAGTTGTAGAGGTAGTAGTAGAATTAGTAGTAAACGTATAATTGGAATTAGTAGTAGAAGTAGTAGTACCCAGTAATAGAAGTAGTAGAATTAGAATTATAAGTAGTAGTAGAATTAGTAGTAAAAGTAGAATTATAATTAGTAGTCAA
The DNA here is from genome assembly GCF_982586985.1 of Callionymus lyra. NCBI lineage: Eukaryota > Metazoa > Chordata > Actinopteri > Syngnathiformes > Callionymidae > Callionymus > Callionymus lyra. The sequence goes on from NC_141828.1 coordinate 10,531,966, forward strand.
ATTAGAAGTAGTAGTAGAATTAGTAGTGGAAGTAGTAGTACCCAGTAGAAGAAGTGGTAGAAGTAGTAGTAGAATTAGTAGTAAAAGTATCAATGGAATTAGTAGTAAAAGTAGAATTAGTAATATAATTAGTAGTATAGTAAGTAGTAATAGTAGCAGTAAGTAGACGAAAGTGTTTTTAAAGTTGAATGAAGTTTCTAGGTGTGAGTAGATAAATGTACCTGAAGGTCAAAGTGGAAGGAGTTGAAACATGAGTTGGAGATTGTTCCTATTCAAGTGAATAGAGAAAAAAAGTTTGAAAGATGAATAGAAGAAAAGAGTAGAAGAGATAAAAGAAAGCTAGAACATACATTCGTATTTTTCAAACTAGCCGAATCGATAAAAGTTTGAATCGTTAAAATCGGTACAAAGTTAAGGTCAGATGAGAAAAAGTAGATCTTAATATTCATTCAAACAAATAAATAGATAATTTTTTGAAGGTAAAAGAAACTTTAACTAATTGAGAAAATGAGTCCAGAAAACCTCTCTTCTCGTCCTCTGCAGGTGATCAACAGAAGCCTGATGTTCTGCGCTGCAGCTTCTGTCCTTGGAGGCTCCATCGTTCTGGCCAAGAATCCGCCCGATCTGAGCAAACTCACCGTCTCTGCTGAGAAACTCTGTAAGAGGATCACGACCTACGTCACGTCACGCTGAGGCCGTACGACAACTTACACGTCGTCACGAGCATCAAGAACAATAAAAGTGTTTCTTGGATCGAGGTCTTCTTCTTTAACGGCCATGATCTCTGGCTAAGAGAGACACAGCGCCACCTTTCTGCCTCTTAATTACGAAATGATAAAGAATTTAGGCTAATAAAGGATTTATCTCTTTGTTCTTAAATAGTATCTGTTAGTAATGCCTGTCAAAAAGAAGCATTAACTAAGTCAATACATTTTACAAAGAAGGACAAGTATAGCTACATCCGGATGTTGCTACGATGTGTTTCTGGATTTTCAAAATATTTAGGCACTCATGTTGCTCGGTATTAAACACAAATAGTGTCTAAAATAAAACGGAAAACCACGTCGAACCCTGAAAGTAGAACTACACCTGTTGGCGAACGATACTTAGGAATGATGTCAAGAAAGGGATGAAGACACCTGGAGAATGACACATCAGAACATCCAGAAGCGTAAACCAAAAAAAAAGGCTCCACGATAAGAAGTAAACTATCGTTTTACTTCCAGAGTATTCAGATGATCAGCTCTCCTACAAAACTTTACTTGAATATTGAGTATAAAAATCAAACCAAAATAAACTAACGTCAACAAAACTATTTAATCTCGTAGGTATTCCAAAAACATTAATTGTATTTTTCCCTTTGTAGTCTAAACTATTGGAAATACTATGGTCCCAGATCACTCTCCTAATGGCCAATACCGGGTCTTTCTCATGGACTCCACCATGTCGCTTCACTCGCGAGGCAAACAAGAAGACAATTCAATTAATTTAAAACCTGATTTATAGACTCCTGTCTGTATATTTGACCCAAATCTATGCAGTGTTGTCTTTCATCCATCTTCTGCTGTCAGGACGGGCGGAGAGAAGACGTGAAAACTCTCCTGAAATCAAACCTGACGTAATTTGAAATGCACAATTTGCTGTAACTTCTCTGAGGGTTTGCGCTCAGATAACTGAGGTCATGGTTTGAGTAGGTCCTGGTTATTGAGTTGATGAGTTGGATAGTGATTTAAAAGGCTAGTTAGGAAGTGTTAAATTTGAAGTTTATCTTTTTACTTTTAGGCAAGGAACTAATTTAATGCTGTGTCTCAAATTGCACACTTCTCTAAGTGCACTGCTTTACAGTACACTATAAGACAGTGCACTTACTTGCGCAGTGCTCACATTTCAACAGGGTAGTACTGTCTCAAATCAAACTCTGCTGCTACACACTTACGGGAAATGATTCGACATCTTCTTCTTCTACTTTTTAACGCTGTTGGAACCTTATCGTCGACACTTGACATTGCTTTTCGCCAATTGACACAAGATATTAGGTTGTGTTCAGTGTGTTATTATTGTCGTTGTGTTGTTTTGTGGTAAAAATGTTTTTTTCTCGAGACATTTACGTCGGTATCTGCTCCGAATACGCGGCGTCAGTGACGTAGCTTCAGTTTAGTGTCATCTACGTCACTAAGATGGCGGCCATTAAGAGTGGAAAGTGTCCATCGATCCACACTCAATTTCCTGGATGTTTGAGGGCGCCAATTGAGTGTTCATTGCGCACTATTTTTCGCACACTGCTCATCGGCACTCAAAATATTAAGTGTAAGATTAGGGACACAGCCCAAGTCATAGCACAGGAGTTAAGACCACCTGGACATTCTAGCTCTTCAGGGACACCAAGGGGTTCTGTGCCCCGAGTCTGACCTGTGGACTCCTCCCGGTCGCCCCGGTTTACCTCCCTGAAACAGTCTATTATTGCATTATTAGGTGCCGCATCAACACGACTCTTTGTCGCACACTTGTCTACGCTCATTAACATTTGAGCAGCTCTGGGAATCCATTCATGGCATCTATTCATAGCCGACAGCATCTCCAAGGGAATCCTCTCTTTACTCGTCTCATTCCACCAGACCGTTCTCTCTCCCAACCAAGAAAACATTCAGACCAGACGAGTAGATAAAATATCTCTTTATTGAATCCTGTCCACAGCAAAGACCGTCTCTGGTCGATTATGGCTAAAAGAGCTAAGGCTTTTTTTCCCCACGATACACAGTTGGGTACCAACCAAGACGAAGACCCCCGGCGTCGTCCAGCTACTCACCTAGAGTTGTCACGCGTATGGTAAATATGCTTCACGAGCGTCTAACTACGTCACCACGAATATATCTCTAGATCACAACGACTGAGGGCGGAAGAGGACCGCCTCCTTCCAGGTACTGTCGGGAAAAGACGGTGATATTGAGGTTTTGGGTTGAAGCTGCAGCAGAGTATTTACATTGTAAGGGCACTTTCACAAGCAGTGTGTGGTCAGAAACTATTTTGCAGTTTATTTCTTTCTATCAGCTAAAAAGTAGTTAAAATCAGCGATTAGATAGTTTTAGTGTCACTGTTTATATTAATCTACCCTTTTTTTGTGCAATTTTAACCAAAAAAAAGGTCCTTGATACTATACTATATGTTTTTATTTTTAAGTACTTTTATGTAAAAGCAATAGTCACATTGTTTGGCTTTTACAAAGAAACTGTTTCTTTTTGAACACTCCTGCAGGAGCCATGGAAAAATCAACTGTTTTTCAAAATGTAGGTAATAAAACTGCAAAGAAATTGCTGAAAGTGAAGAATGAGAAAAAACTAAAGAAAAAAACAAAAACAAGATCAATCGTAAATGACATTATTTAAAAATCTTAATTTGATTGTTTTTAATGTTAAAAGCATCTTTTTTATGGAGTATAAATATTTCAACATATATTTATTTCCAAGAAGTAAAATTCTTTATATTTTTTAAAGCCTTGATTATTTTAAGCTTTTGATTTATGTACGTATACATATTTATAATTAAATGAAAAAATATTTGAATATTTACACATTTGTGAACGATAATGAATATACACATAAACAGCATATATATATTATTTTTTAATTGAAAAGGGTTTACTATTTCCCCTCAGAATGAAAAAAAATGTATTAAATAAATATTAAAACGTTCAATTTGGTGCTTTTACTTATAATAACAGCTTTTAATGCTCAAGATGTTTCTTCTTTTATTTACAACAACGCAACAACAAATGAAATAAATAATTCAAAAAATACATAAATAAATAGTTTAAGCTCATTGATATACTGCTGAATTAAATTTTTAAGTTTTGAAACATATGGAGGGAATTGACGGTTATATTAACAAGCTGATAAAAATGGAAGAAGCCATGTATGAGGAGAAAAGTGTTGCTGAAGTCACACCTGATTTTTTTTAAGAACATCTTAGCACCGATATCTTAAATGTGCTGTGTTGCTCTCTAGGCTCAGATAAAAATCTAGAAACGCTTTGTTAGCTAAAGGGATTATTTTTGGAGCTTGTGAACGCGCCTCGGAGAAGAAGGCCGAGGGAAGGTCGGACGGAACAGTTCTGGCTCGTGGAGCGCACCGAGGCAGTAGGTGAGAAGGAGTCCGGCTCACAGCGGCCTCACTTGGATGACGTTGAGCCGATCGGATCTGGACGACTCTCCGCCCCTGGAGGTCATGTCCAGACGCTGCAGGTCGTCGCTGGTGATGATGAAAACGATGGACGACGAGTTGAACGTCACCCTCTTTTTGGGCCTGTTGCGGGCGCCGCACGCTTCGGACGCCACGATGGGTCTGATGGGCCGCTCCACGGAAGCCAGGGGGCGCTCTTTGAAGCTGTGCTGCGTCCAGGAGAGCCGGGAGCAGAGCAGCTGCAGCAGGCAGCGGCGGAACTGTGGGAGCGATAAGATGAAGAACATCAAGAAGAACAATGAAGAATCAATGAAGAACACCGACCTTCCGGCTCATGAAGACGTAGATGAGCGGGTTGTAGGCCGTGCTGGACTTGGCAAAGAACGACGGGATGATGGCCACCGTGGGGGAGATCACTGTCGTCCTGCTGAAGGCCTCCATCATGGACACCACAGCGTACGGCGTCCAGCACACCAGGAAGCAGGTGATCATGAGCAGGAACATGACGGCCACTTTCTTCTCGTAGCGCAGGATCTTGATGATCTGAACCGTCTGGAGGTCCTGGATGGAGCGCAGCTGCAGAACAGAACCAGGGGAACCACAGAGGGTTTTAAATGGCGCAGTTGTCGCTCCTCTATGGAAGTGTATCAGTGCCATCAGAATATTGTTGTTAATAATGTGTTTCAAATGTTGGAACTTTGTTGGTTATTTTGATAGAATGTAAAAAATATCATAATATTTTTGGTAAAATGGAATTCAATATGTAGTATATTGAAAGGTTGATTTAAAAAGATTGTGAATATTTTATACATAGAGTTTAAAATTGGAATTCTAATAACTGAAAAATATTTATTCTAAATTCAATATTTTTTAATCCATAGCGTCTTGAATTCAGTACAAAAATTTGGTAAAGTGCCACCAAAAGATTGTGAACAGCCTTGAGATCTTCTGCAGGTCGTGGCTGAAAAGTATGATTAAGTAGCTCGGTAATCGCTTGGCTTGGTCTGGTAAACAGTTTTATTGAATTCAAAAGGCTACAAATTGACGAAATATTGAATTTAGAAAATATAATTTTTAATTACAAAAAAGTATTTAATGTGGAAAATATTACTAAAAAAAAAACAATACAATAACTGCAATATTTCAATAAAGAAAAAAAACAAAGATTAAACCTTTGAAATGTTAAATTAAATATTCCGATAGTACTTCCATATTTCATTTTCAAGGTTAATTCTATCTATTCTACACACAACAACACACCTCCCAAACACAATGATTTTCAAAGCAGAAAAAAAAGTGCCTCCTGAGTATGTCTGACTCAAATCAATGGTGACTGTAATAATCGACAAAATGCACACAGCTGTATTGATGAATTCACTGAGAGGGGGTGAGGAGAAGAGAGGGCAGTGGAGGAAAATAAAGTTTGGAGCGCAGAGTTAAACCTGTGACACTGTTTTGTTGATGGCTAAGTGACTTTGAGGGATTTAAAACACTTAAACCCGTTAAAAAGAAACATAAGTGTCAGTTCCAGTTCAGCAACCGGTTCAGGTCCTACCAGAGCATCCCAAAACAGCTGACTTCAACTGGCAGAAAAACGAATTATTAAAATCCAGGAGTGAACATTTTTTAAATATCCAGAACCTTAACAGCTCCAAGTCTGAGACCATGGTTCTCAGTGGAAAATATATGGGACCTAAGATCCGATGCTTCTCCAGGTGGAGTTCTTTCTAGTATTTGTGTTTTGTATAAAAGTGAGGCGGGAATCAATAGATGCAGAACTTAATGGGAAAAGAGCTGAGCCAGAACACAAAGCTATACATTCACTTCTTACACTTTAAATTGTGGTCACTATTAATTGAAAGAAACAAGATCACAGATGAAAGTTTTTCTCACAGGATGTCTTGTCCCAGTCATCTAGGAGAGACTCAAAGTACAACCACTAGTTCACAGTATCTTTGCCAGGAACCCTTTATACAAATAACTCAAACTTCCCCAACATCTAAGGAACAAAGGAATATCAATCACTCAGTTGACCTCAGTGTTCCCAGTGGTGTTTTGAAATGAGGAACAAGCCCCTGAACATAAAAATCGAATGTCTTTGCAAAGAATCTTTCATTATTATTGTTTGATGGATCTTTTCAAGAGATCATATATATCTAAAGTATTTAGGGATTCATACACGGAGGAATATAAAGCCAGACAAAGATGGCGAGAGTGTAAATCCAAGGTAATTCCCAGAGTAAACATCGTAAGAGCTGCTCGTCTCGACAGCTGAAAAGAAAACATCTTTGTTTTGAAGTTTGTTTTGAACGTCATTTCCCAGAAACCTCCAAGAGTCTGCAGACAGAATTCCCAGCTGCTCCGGTGGATGTTTGGAGCTCCCACGGTTCCCACCGCACCGCATGAATAATGCCTCAGAGCCAGGGATGAGCTCTTCTGGGATTTTGCTTCCGAGTTCGGAGGTTTTTCGAGGATGAAGGAGCTTAAACCTCCACAACAAGCTCCGCAGAGCGAGTCTGATATTTGCAGTTTTCCTCCCTCCTCTGTTCAAACACCATCTGCTCGACGCCACAAGGGGACTAATTACATCCACGTTTTAATCTGCCGCGGTCGCGAATTATCATTTGCTCGAGCGCTCGGAAGCCCGACCGGGAAGACCGGACGTTAATAAGAAAAAATGGCAGGAGGCGGCGATAATAGAGGGAAAGATGAACGAGTGCAGGAGGGCAGCACGGGGGTCGACCAGTTCCTTTTTAATAATAGCAAAGTCAAGAGTCAGCAAAACTTAATTCAGCCGCACTCAGCTGAGTGACATTCCCACATCTGGAGTGGAACAAATGAGAAAAAGAACTAATTCCCTTTTGAATTAAGTCGAGCTGAGAGAAAGTTTTTAGGTCAAAGTTGAGATTATGAATAATGGATGTGGCTGTGAAGGGTGCTGATGGTTAATCCTGTTATAAAGGTATTGTTAAATCATATCATGAAGTGAATCAAAACTCCAGATGGACGTTTAATTCTAATATATAAGTAAGGTGGAATATAGTAATATTTATTTGTAAAGATCTTTCTAGACCAAGGTCATAAAGCGCTTGAACAATCAAAAACAAACGACATTAAAAAATACCTAATAATTTAAAAACTGTAAAAGGCCAAGACAACATAAGACAAACACAGAAGTCCCAGAAAATGTTGCTTATCCATCAAACACAGAGGGAGAAGAATATCGTTCCAAAGCTTAGGAGCAACAGTCTGGAAGGATTTCTCTCCTCTGGTCCTGAACCATGTTCAGGAACCATCAGTAGATTCTGATCCACAGGCCTCAGAGCCCGAGCTGGGGTGTAAGGCTGGATCAGATCACTGATGGAAGGTCTGACCATGAATAGATCTGAAAGTAAGAACCAGAATTTTAAAATTGATCCTGAAAGAAACTGGCAGCCAGTGAAGAGTTTTAAGGATTGAGGAAAATGCGAGTTCTTCTACTAGAGCAGGTATGAATTCTAGCTGCAGAGTTTTGTATTAACTTATCTGTGATCTATTGAGTTATAGTTGTATGATACATTTGTGTTCCATTATAACCCTTTTTCATGATTGAAGAATGTTAAAAATGTCATATTAGTGAGTGAATTTTCTCCGTTTGGCACCAAAACAATACTGAACATAATTGTGTCAAAAATGGAGAGATAATGAATTTGAATTATAAACTTTTAGTCCTGGACTCTGAACATTCAGTTTCTGGTCCAGGTGTTATTATGTGCTACGACCATATTATGACCTCAACCTCAGAATATCCATGTCAAACAACACAACTTTTCTTATTCAAAAAGTACTTCAAGCTAGTTTTCCAACATCACTCTCTGCGCCTCACTCCCTCTCATTGAAGTCAGCTGTGGGTTTTTCACAGATTTTTACTTAATCATCTGAAACATCTGTTCTCAGAAACTGACTTTCTGAGAAACCTGTTATTTAATAAATGAAGTTTGCATTTTTATAGAAAGTATAAACTTTTACAGCACATCGTGTATTTAAAATCAATCCAGCTTTTCTCTCACTTCTCGTCTGACCTTGATTTCGGCTTTTATTCAAATTTAATTGACACGTTGTCGGAGAATGGATTTGCTCTTAAATCTCTTACAACAAAGTAAGAAGCAAAACTTTTTAATGACTACCTGAGGATATTCTGTCTTTAAAGTCTTTAAATTCCCATGAAAAATAAATGCCGACTCACCATTTTGACCGTGTACAGGATGTTCCCGTAGCAGTAGATCATGATGCCCACGGGTACGAAGAAGCAGGCGAGCAGAAAGAAGAGGATAAAAGAGGCGTCGTTGGGATCCTTGGACGCCCAGTCCAGCGAGCACCCCAGCCGGTGGATCTCCAGCGTGTACCGGTTCCACCCCAGCAGCGGCGCCCCGGTCCAGGCCAGGGAGTAGAGCCAGATGTGGGCGATGGCCCGCCACGCCCAGGCGAAGTCCACCACCTGAGCGTGCACCACCCGGATGTAGCGCTCATAGGCCAGGGCGGCCAGAGTCATGATGGACACGATGCCTGAGGAGAGAGAGAGAGAGGGAGGTGTGATGAAGAAGAGGGACAGGATCTGGGTCAGCGGCTCCTCAGTGACTTGGTGGTCAGACTTCCATCATCAAACAGAATGATAAGGATTGACAGCCGAGGCTCAGAGTCCTCCGAGCTTTGACTGAATTCAGATGATTTCCCTTCAACCTGAGTGTTCACACTTCTTTCTGTCACCCTTTAGAAAACTTCCTCACCTTGGACCCAACACCTACATATCACCCAGGAAAACTGACAAAAACTTGACAGATATAAGAGCAAAGTTATATTTAAAGCCTTATGTGCTTCTGTTTTGTTTCATTTTTAAGTGACTTTCTTTTTTTCATGTCAAGGTATAACAAATAAGACGAAAAAAATGTACTCAAAAAAGGTGCAAACCAACAAAGGAAGGCAAAAAAAAAAAATCAATGTAGATCATGTTTCTGTCAATGTAGACATAAAAAAAACATAAACAAAAGAACAAACACAAACCATACATAAAGCAAGAGATTTACTCAAGAGTGACATGAACAAATAACTGAAGAGTGTATTAGGAAGATTGTGATACAAAACGTGTCATGATACACGATACAACATATTGCAATATATATGTGATACCGTAGTTTCAAGGATATATGTGTAGAATTGTCGAGTACTTGACTCTGGTGTTGCAGGATTTAGAGACCACATGAATCTTGACGAAGTTGTAACTGTTTTCATTTGTTTTGAAAACAAAAAAGGTCCAAACATTAGCTTATAAAAGCGGCTGGAGTCTGCTGTATCCTCTCGTCCTCAGTCATTGTTCTTTGTCCCTGTAGCAGTGAAGGATGGAATGACTGCTGAAGTTTAATTGCAACACCAAAATAAACAAAAGCTTTGACTATTTACAAGTTAAATGTAAATAAAATGCAATTATTTTGTTTTATATTCACTTAATTTGATTATAAACCATAAAACTATGATTAAAATAAAACAATATTAGAAGCCAGGGAATAAAACCCCAAAACCTTTTTTTTTCAAATTCAATACAGTGCTGTTGAATATTGACACAGTATCGTGGTATTTAAGTACAACAATATTTTCTCACAAGACTAATTAAAACACAGACTAAATTAATAAATCGAACATACAAATTTGCAAAGTAATACACATGTACTTAAACAACCATGATTACATTTAAACATCAATAAACAAAACACAAAAAAACTAATAAATTAACCAACCTTAAACTAAAAAAAATGGCCATAACCAGATGAAAACATATAAAAAAAAGATTGATCTAAAAAAATAAATACATTTCAAACTTTCAAACATTATCATACAAGGATGGAAACCAAAACATAAACTAAGAGAAATAAAAAGTCAAAAATACCAATGTGAGATTAACAAACGGGCAACAAATAACAGGAGAAAATTGAACTGTAAAATAAAAACAAACAAAAAGATATTAAGTAAACAAGCATAACAAAAATAAAGACAAAATTAAAAGGATTAAAATAGAAATATAAGACTAGAGATAAACTAGAGAAACCGTAAATAAAAGAAGACGCCACACAAAAACAGACGTTACCAACCTTTGTTAATAAACTGACAAAAACTCAAGATCAGGCGAGATATTTGTCGGATACACAACATTAAACACGTCCATAAAACGTCACAGCTTCTTGAACACACTCGTCTCCACCAGCGACGCACACTTCAGCGTGTGTCGATTCAAATGTCACGCAATCAACACAAAGACGTGGACACACTTCTACAAGTGTGTGTTTGTGTGTTTGTGTGTGACACCTGACTCCAGCCACAGCAGGAGGTGTCTCCACGGTGGAGGACGCTGGAGCTATAAATGTTCACGTGAAGCAGCAGAACGTGTGCACATGTGTGGACTCGGATTTCCTTCGACGGTCGATAACGTCATGCGTGCTCCAGGTCTGTCCTCTCGTCGGCAGGACAAGGTCACGGAGGTGACGGAAACATCCTCCACGTTCTCCTGTGAGGACGTCCTTCAGAGGTTCTACGTCTGTGGGGTCTGCCTCTTAACGGTCTAATGAGCTCATTAACCCGGTCCTTCAGAGATGAGAGTCCCCCCCTCGAGGAGACCAGGTCTCATTCACACATTTCTGCCGCAGAGTTGCTTAGAGAAGTGGGACGAGACGAGGGGTTTGGACGAGGCTCGTCCACCTCAGAGAGACGAGAACCGTTGACGTCATCACCTGACAGGCTGAGTTACAGTTTGAATCCGCTGTGGGCTCACGGCAGCCTTTTTTTTCTACATCCATGGAACTCCAAAAACATCGCCCAGTCATTGTCAGCAGCTTGTTCAAGATACATGAGATACATGTCAATCAACCTATTAACCCATCGGGTCACCTTGACCCCGAGGGCCCCGAAAAACAAGCGTGTTTCACATTGACCCGGACGCAACACAAGGGATAACACGAACGCATTTGTTTCCGGGGCCTTTTTCGGGTCACCTTGACCCTGAGGTAACACAAGGGGTTAACACTCTTGGGTACACTTTTGATTTAAAATTCAGCATGCTCACCTCGCTTTGAATATCACCTTCCCCGTCCATTTTAGCGGTTATTTGCAGGAAATTAATTAATTAACTTTGAAAACGAAGAAACTGATTAAAAAGTAAAATTTTCTCCTCAATTAAATCGTCTTTCGTCGTATGTTCAAATGAATCGATAACCCCTAGGGGGCGCCAAGTTTAAACACCCTTTTAAAAACTGTTGTATCGGAACATTCCCTCATAGTACAAGATCAATATGATATTCATATTTGTCCACTAGATGGAGAACTCAGTTGTTGAGCTTATCGGAAATATGAAACAAATATTTGGCAACAACTTCTTCGCCGTCATCTCGCCCGATCGTTGCAACGCCACCTACCGGCCTGGCATGTGTACTACATCTTTTAATTTATATTTTAATTTCAGTGATTTTTAAGTCTATTTATATAATTAATTAAGTTAATTTCAATGTTAATCACAGTCATTGAAAAAAATGATGCATGTCAATGTAGACCATTGACAGTCGTGAAAAGATAAATTGTTAGAGAAAGAAATTAAAATAAATATATAACACATAAAATTGTTCAAGTAAAATCACTCTTACACATCAAAAAGGAAACATTCTTGTATTTTAATCTGATTTTTCCCTTTTGATGTGTCTAAAGATTTTGACTGAAGGGAGCAGCTCGGTAGAAAACGTAACCTATCGTAATATATCTACTCATCTATGATACTGGATCAATTTCTGATCCGGATCAAATTAAATTACTTTACTACTTTAATGAACAAATATGTGTGTTTCTTTCCGCTTCCTGAGGTAACTCCACAAATAATTACGTTTTTAATGTTTTTGTTGCATCAAATAACACATTGAAATAAAAAAAAAAAATCAATTAATCTGCAGAAGATCTTTAACATTAAATCTCAATGATCAGGTCAGTCAATAGTAAGTGATATACTTTGTATTTTCCACTAAACTTCACTGTATTTGTCTTTTTTTCAAATGCTCTACATCTTAGAAATACTTCCTTAGCCATCATTAAATCTTCCCAAATTGAAGATAATCCCACATGAATGATCCATATCACTCCTGGTCCAGCAGCCTCTCACCGAACAAGCTGTTGCTGAATCCATCCCAGACGCAGGTCGCGTGGCTCCAGCTCCATCCTCTCCTGACGCACGAGACGAAGGTGAAGTTGATGCCGATGAGTGACACCAGCAGGTCGCTGAGGCTGATGTTGACCAGCAGCAGGTTGGTGGGGCTCCTCAGCCGCTTGAACCTGCAGTAAAGCACGACCACCACCACGTTGTTGCAGAAGCCGAACACGCCGATGGTTCCGATGGTGATCGCCAGAAGTTTGTAGGTGCCGAGCGCGAACAACAGGTTCGGTTCCGAGGAGCTCCTCTCGGTCCTGGACTCGTTGAAGGGATTCATTGGCTTGGGAAAGTGTCCAGCATGGTGGACCGTGAGGGAGTTGCTGGAAAGGAAGGAAGGAAGGGGGGGACCACCTGGATTCCGCTCGCGCGCGCGTGTGCCTCTGCGCTCCCCGCGCGCGCGCTGCTCATTCAAACACTCGCGAAAAAGTGGGTCAATGTGACACCGTCAACGCGCGCGCGTGCGGGCAGGGAGAGGAGTTTCCGGTTACGCTTTCAAAATAAAGCGTGTGCCGACAATCACCGTAGATGGACATAACTTAATGAAAGAATTGGAAATTGCAAATACGACCCTCTTTTGACACACAAAGCTTTTTAATAAGGGCCATTAAACTGTAATTTATTTTTGTTAAAACATTTAACTTTAGAATGGTAATATCTTTTATGATACATTTTATGAAATAATTAATTCGTTTTATGAACTTTGTCTTTGTTATTTTTCTTTGATCTATGTTCTTTATCTTTAGACTTAGATTGTATCATCTTGTTCTTTCTCTTTGTTCTTGTTCTTATTTTGATTTTGATTTATTTGTTTATGAAAAATTGCTGTATTTTCCGTGGCTATTGGAAAAAAACAATTTCAATAAAGTTTTACCTTACCTTTCAGACATTCTCTGTCACAAGGTGATTTATATTAAAACAAACAATGATTAATGACAAGGTCTTGCTGAATAAAAACAGCAGAATATCAACAACAATAAGACGAAAAATGTAGTTAAAAAAAAGAATATCAGAGAAAAAAACGATTAAAACAGAGGAAAACTCCATTAATGAAACATTTTATTAGTCAGAGTCAACATTTACACAGTATCTACAGTAAGTTATTCGTGTTCCTTGCAACCGGAGAAGACCAAAGATTAAAATAAGTAAAATAAAAATACTCATCATGTTGAAAGTTCAAATCTTATATCATATATTGTTGTTATTAATATCTGGTAATTAGTCCCTCATAGTTAGCTGGAAAAAAACAATATACATTTTCAAAGTGGTTTCAAAGTAAATATGTATCCGCTTTATGATTTGTATTTAAATACTATTGATAAATTATCATTTATTTTCCTTAAATCATTTTTTCCCCTCTCCAATTCAGTCTTAAGGACACACAATACTTCATGCCAGCAGGTGACCTCCTTTTCCCGAGAGCCTGCAGGTGGAGCCAAAATTAGACCTTTTTTTTTTTTTTTCGACAATAACTGCTTGTTTACACGGAAAACAACAACAACAAAAAAAAGGCAGATGAGTCATGCTGCGTTGAATATCACCGCATCAACATGTATTCTGGGGTTTAAAGACTAGTTCCTTTGTCACTCCAAAAAGATGACAATGACGATTAGAAAAAGTATAATTTCATATATTTTACATGTATTGTATATGTTTAAGGCTGAAAAAACCGAGTTTATAGGCCACATTTTATATATTTTTTATTGTTTTCGGTATTCCACACCAAACAAAACACTAACGCGAATCTGGACGGAGATGAAAAAAGGGTCATCTTGACCCGGACAGCAACCGCTAACAAGGTTATTGAAGTAAATCATCCGACAACCTTCGGTTTGACGTTGGCGTTCGGTAAACGTTGTTGTGGAGACTGTACAGCTCTTTGAATTCTCGGTCCACTCTTCTAGGTCTTGTTGGGTCATAGAATGTGTCCTTGTATATTCAAGCTGGACATCAACCCTGAACTCCTTTGGTTGGTTAGATGAACATTCTGCAACACGTTAGCGAGACAGTCGAACAACAGCTTTACAAGGTTGTCTTCTTGGAAGGAGACCGAGAGGTCGGACAAAAGACTGAATGGATTTTTAACTATATTGAACAAACTTTGATCTTGAGATTTCTCACATCAAATGTTATCGTTTATTTGGCTTTAGCTTTATCGTTAAGTATAAACAGAAAACAAACTGAAATTCAAAGTGAAACCACATAATATTCCACTCTGCTGTTGGTGTTGAGTCAGTACTTTAGGTTTGTCCTCTAAATCTACAAGCAGGCGTCCAGAGGTCATTCACCGCCGGTGGGTTTTCTCTCTCAGCATCTTCTCTACTTTCCTCTGTCGAGCACCTGCAGTGACAGTGACTTTTGTAAAGACAGTGTCGTCAATATAATGTTTAGATTGTTACAATAATAATTGAACGATCTAGTGTTGTGTACGACAATTAATTATCATCCAAAAGATCAAATGTACAATAATTGTCATGGTTGTACGTGACCTGCAGATTTGTATGTATATCAGTGACTTGAATGGTAGAATTAAACATTTCATATGTTGAAACCAAAAAAAAAAAAACGTGATTACAGCTGGAGGAGGAGTGAAGCCATCATTATGTCATAATGGACTCTCGTAACCTCTCGTTTGCCGAGATTTCAGACGGGGGAGAACTATATAAAGTAATAAGTTTAAAACATGGTCATGATTTACTGCATATTGGAGAGGAAAAACTTAACTTATCCAACCCTAACCCTAACCCTAACCCTAACACAACTGTTCAGTATGAGTTTTTCCTGACATTATTTTAGAAAAATCAAATCATTTTGACCAAAAGTGCTTTGTTGTTGTTTGGTCCGAGAACTGACATTAACCAGAACCAGACCTGAAACGTCGCTCTTTAGATGTCTTGTATTTAAGATAACATTTTTTTTTTAATTCCATAAAAAACAATTAAACACTGTATTAAATAATTGATTTGAACTCTAATTGATTCAAAAAGTAGGAAGAAAAAATAAAATCTACTCATCTGCACTTTCAGTTTTCTGTCTATTAATGTTTAACAGTTTTTAAAACGTGAAGATTTTGTTATTCGTGTTGGTGTTATACCTTATAGACATCATGCTGCTGGCAGGTCTCTTTAGTGAAAGAGACGTTTTCTTACATAAGAGCGATTTGCAGTCGGTGAGTTCAGGACATGAACTGATACTATGTCACCTCAACGCCTGTTAACGAGAGTCTGAATGAAGCCATTTATATGAGAAGCCATTGGAGACAAAATTCAGTTTTTCACTCACATTATCAAACCCTCTCACACTTACTATCAAACTCTCTCACATCAACCATCAAACCCTCTCACACTTATTATCAAACTCTCTCACATCTACTATCAAACTCTCTCACAACTAAAATCAAACTCTCTCACATCTACTATCAAACTCTCTCACACTTAATATCAAACTCTCTCACATCAACCATCAAACCCTCTCACACTTATTATCAAACGCTCTCATATCTACTATCAAACTCTCTCACACTTCTATCAAACCCTCTCACACTTACTATCACACACTCTCATATCTACTATCAAACTCTCTCACACCTACTATCAAACCTTATCACACTTACTATCAAACGCTCTCATGTCTACTATCAAACTATCTCACACCAACTATCAAACTCTCTCACATCTACTATCAAACTCTCTCACACTAAATATGAAACTCTCTCACATCAACTATCAAACTTTCTCAGATCTACTATCAAAGCCTCTCTCACCTTCTATCAAACTTGCTCACATCTTGGGGGCGACATAGCTCAGATGGTAGAGTGGTTGCCTGCAGTCCAAAAGGTTGCAGGTTCAATACCAGCTCCAGACAAGCTTGTGTCATTGTGTCCCTGAGCAAGACACTTCACCCTGATTGCTCCTGATGGTGAACTTGGCGCAAGTGTGCAGCCTACTCCCATCAGTATGTGTGAATGGTTGAATTACCTAATACTAATAAGGGATTCTAAAAAAAAAAAAATCTACTATCAAACTCTCTCACATCTACCACCAAACACTCTCACACTTACTATCAAACTTTCTCACATCTACTATCAAGCTCTTTATGAGCACTTAATAGTACATGTATGAGTACTCGATTGTACGTGTATGAGTATTTGATAGTGAGCGTAAGAGATCTTGTATATAAGTGCACGAGAACTTGATAGTGAGTGTGAGAGAACTTGATTACACCAGAAGCCGCCCCTTTTTTAAGGAACTTCAAAATAAAAAATTTAAATCGTTGCTTAATTTCCAGCATTTTAATACAAATTGTTATCATGTTATTTCTGATATGATCACGTTATTTAATTATATTGCCGCATTCATAAGGTAATTAATAAACGTGTCTGCTGATGGACATCATGTTCTCCTGAAGTCCGTTTAAGCGTTGTTCTTTCATCTTTCTCTGGCGTCAGAAGTAGGATGGGGTTTGCAGATTTTAAGAGTTGTGGCCATTTTTTCCCCATTGGCTCTCTAATGATGTCATCAGACGCTTCCCGAAGTGATTATAAAATTTAAATTTGTCTGTAGAAGTTCGAGCCTCATCCTAACTTATGCAGAGCAGCAATCTTCACCGGATGAACGAAGATGAGTCCTTGATTAGTCTGCGACGTGGCGACAACAAAAAAAATGTAATCACTTCATCTCGCGGTAAATCGGCCGTGCTGCTTTCAAGGACGGCCGGAATTAATTCCCGATCACGGGGAGTCGCAGGTTGGTGGCCCCAATCTGCCACGGCAGGAAGTAATGCAATCGCATCTGGCACCAGCGTCAGAACAGATGACAACACAATCGCTCTGTGATGTTCATTAACGTAACAACACAACAAAGACTCGTTATTGTTCCTCACAGACATGTTTCCTGGAGCTGTCGATCACATTTCAATCCAACCGACCGCAGTGTCTCTAAATGCTGATCTAAACGTTGCAGCAGGAATAAAAAAAAAGGCTTATGTCAGATGCTGCGTCCTCTCATCGGTTCCTATTTTCACCTCCGGACTTTTGTCACCTTCATCGGAAGCCAAAAAAAGAGTGATGTCACGAGGCTGATCTGGAGCCGAACCAACTATTTGACGCATGTCTAGTGCGAATGTGATTCAGGGGTGAGATTTCCTCCATCTCTGCAATAACTGAGGGTGAATCTCTGTTAATAGAATCTGGATGACATTCTTATCCGTCATTTCTAAGCCACAAAATCCAATCATTTTTCTTATAATTACAGAAAAGAAAACATTTGCTGCATCAAACCACTGCGCCCGGTCGTTCTGCAATCTCTTAAATAATTAATATCGGATTCATAACTGATCGAGTTTAGCCACTTTTCCTCTGTGGGGTTTCATCTTGAAGCTGAAGATTTCTCTGACCTTGGTCACTATAACCAGCTCCCGGGCCATTTGGGGAATTTAATCCCTTAAATTTGTGTCTTAATCGACTTGTCCAATGAGAAACAAAGACAAATGCCTCAATATATATGTAAATAGGGCAAAAAGATAAAATATCAGTATGTTTAACTATGATGTTTTTGACTATATATGCTTTAATTTTGAATACAATTTATTCTAATTTGTTACAGCTTTCATACTTAAGTAGTGGATTTCTTGGTAAATAACTAGTTTAATTTAAACAAAATCAGGAATATCTTTCTTGTATATGTTCAAAATATTAAATGGTAATTTCACAGTAGACTATTGCTAGCAGCGCTAGCCACTAGCTAGCTAAGCTAGCAAATGGTTCCAAATTTCCTTCATTACAGTTGAAAAATACCATAATGGTAATTAAACAATGTGGTAATATTAATGTTAATGGACACATCTGACATCCAAGAAGTGTAAATTATTAATTTTAAATTTAAAAGGATTGAGTTATGACGAAGAATTGTTTGTGTAATAGCCAGAATACGTTAGCATTATGGGGTGGTAATTACAACTGAGAGATTTAAATCACAAAATGGTACTTAAATCTAAAAAAAGGGAAAGATATTAGAAGACAAGGAGCACAATTTAAATGATTAAACAGACAAAACGTTCTTTAAAAAAAAAAAAGGAATGAAGTACTAATAAAAAAAAAGATTTGGTCACATTTTCAAGAGATTGTAAACTGTACCACACATCACTGGTGTCATAAGAAGACCCATAAATACTTAATATTTTGTTTCATTTAAACTTCAAAGAAGTTAGAATAACTTCATCAAATATTTCCACATTACTGTTAAAGGAAAAAATAACAAGAAAAAAAAAATCAAAGAACATGAAGATAGTCACGCTTAACAAAAAAAGCAACAACAATAATTGTTTCCCTGGTTTCGTTATGAGAACCGGGAAGCCTTTGAGCAAGCATGTCCTCGAACACACTTGTCTGTGTTCTGACCTACATTCATCTTCAACAAGAGCGTCTGAGGATGTGATGCTCGCGTTGACGTCAACACAACAGCCTTTTGAAACCTGTTTGCAGTCCTTGAGTGAATGACTTCTTTTCATTAACGTGAATGAGATAATTTTTTTCATGTCGATCTCTGTGTGATAAAGATCTTTCATAGACTTGCCAGAATCCAAAATACTGTTTTGATCGCAAGGGAATATAAACAAACAAGACAACATTTTATTAAAAAGTTTTATTTTTTGTATACACTGCACTATACAATGTGTTAGTTTATATGTGCATTTCTTTTTGTAGTTTTCAAGAGTAATTCTTTCCATGTATGGTCTGTCAAATGTTGCTATTTTTTACCCCTCCAAGTGGATTTCACAGTATTTCTTCTTTTCCTTCTATGCCCAAGTGTTTTTTTGTTTTTTAATGTACACATTTTGGGGCCAATTATTGTAATTATTTGCATTCTTTGCTTGGATTAACCTTACTTGATTTGTTAATGTTCTCAGTTGTTTTTAAGTGTTGATTTTCATCTTAATTGAAAACAGTTTCTAGCTTTCTTCCCTTTTTTGTATTATAATATTGTGTTTGAGCCTATTGATAAATAGATGTTTTTATCTTTTCTATGATCTTTTGTGTCGACACAATAACGAAGAATTGAATAGACTTTAAAAACATGAGTGGAGATTTCAAAGCTATAACAGCTTTGGATAGGAAAGTCAATGAGATTCAGGTGACCTTAAGATTAAAGGGAAATCTGGCAAGAATAAAAAGTGAAAGTGAAACAGGACACTTGCCAAAATATCTTTTTTAAGATAACTACGGAAGTTGTGGGAAGTTCTTTCCTCCCAGAGAGCCTTCTTTTTTGTCTGCTAAATAGCTTTTAATTTAGGTCCTTTTTTAGCTTTGTACTTTATTAACTAAGTAAGTAAGTAAGTAATAGTTATTTGTAAAGCGCCTTGCTAGACCAGGGTCACAAAGCGCTTAAACAATCAAAAGCAATACACAGTTAAAAATAAATACAAATTAAAAAACTCCAAATAATAAAAGATAAAAGATCAAGGTCAAGACACATAAGACAAACACAGGGGTCCCAGAAAATCGGGGAAAAGCACAAATAAAAATGTATTAAGAGGTTTCTTGAAGGAGTCAGTAGATCATCAAACACAGAGGAAGATCGTTCCAAAGCTTAGGAGCAACAGTCTGGAAGGATTTCTCTCCTCTGGTCCAGAAGCGTGTTCAGGAACCATCAGTAGATTCTGATCCACAGACCTCAGAGCCCAAGCTGGGGTGTAAGGCTGGATCAGATCACTGATGGAAGGAGGAATCTGACCATGAATAGATCTGAAAGTAAACACCAGAATGCTAAAGAAAGGCAGTTTTAAAGATTTGGGAAATGTGAGTTCTTCTACTTGAGCAGGTCAGATTTCTTGCTGCAGACTTCTGTATTAACTGCAGGCCTTTTATTAACTTTATGACATGAGTTCTGTACTGTATGTTTCGTTTTGGTGACATCACTTCCTGTTTTGCTTATCGTTACCTTTCAGCAGGAGTCAGGCGCACGATTTTTTTCTCCCTTCGCCGGTCTCAGTTGTTTCAAGTCTTGCCCTGCCACCAGAGTTCTGGATTTTGGATTTTGTTCTTGCCCCCATGTTGGAGCCCATTTTTGGATTTACGCAATTAAAGACATTGACTTTTGGATTAAATCCTGTGTGTTTGACTGTTTCTGCTTCTGTGTCCTCTGACGCTCCTTAGTGACACCTGAGCCTCACCTTTGCAAAAATGAATGGTTTATGTTGAAGCCACATAATACAAAACACCCAAATCTATAAACACAAACGTCAAGCATCTCATCCATATTAAAGTCTCAATATATATATGTTTACGATCGTCTAAATTTTCATCCCTGTTACTATGTTGTTAATTCCGTCCACTCCCCTCGCAGCCCCAGGTGTCATCCGTCCTCTACTGTCACTGATTCATAAACAACGGGTGGTCCGATCCATCACATTAGCTGGATTGATGACCCGCACGTGGACTCACAAGCTGATGGCGAGCTTGTGTTTCATCTGATGGACGTTAGAAGAGTTAGAATCTCTGTTGAGTAGACGAAAACACAGATTTCAAACTTGTGTCCACAGCACACCAAGATATTTCAATACATATACTTGACAGGAACGGGATAGTTGTAATGCAAACTTATTTGTTGACTTATTAAGATAAATGCAATCAGGCAGGTTTATAGAAAATATGTCTGAAGTACCCGGTGTTTGCCGGGGATTTTTATAAGATACAAAAACGTAAAAAAAATATTTTAGATGAAAAAAAACCCCCAAAGGACGCAATAAAATTTTAATTACTTTGAATACTTGCATGGACGTAAACGAGTGCTAGCGTTATTACATCCGATTAACGACAGATCCTCAAAATGATAGAGAAACTGCTAAAAAGAGGACTTTTAAAAGGTTCTAACTTGCTTTATATACGATTGTCATTCCTGGGAATGAGAAGAATAAAATCAAGCGAATAATAATGGAGTAGTTAGCACTATTTTTGGCCTATTGTGGCCTTTGAATATGGATCAGGCTCAGTCCAGGCACAGAGAATTTCATGGCGGTCATGGCAGTAAAGCTCTGTAGGATAGGAGAGGGTAACCAAGCTGATACAAGTGTCCTTCATAGATACAGTATAGATATAATGATTCATCAGGAATTTGATGAGGGTTGATTTATGAAAACTGATGCCTTTAGTGTGGTTCTGATTTTTTAAACTATTAATTGAAGTGTCTTATATAACCTTCAAGTTTCAATTATACATATATTTATTATTATTTTATAATTTCTTTACATTTGTCAAACATATTTACATTTTCCCTATGTTTGTAAAGTCAATATATCCGTACAAATTTCATTTCTGACTTGCTATGATAGTATATTTAAAAATGGAATAATGAAAAAATGTAAAAGGATGATCAATACCCACTGTTTTACTTTCAACGCCATGACCAAAAGAGAAAAGATGATTTGCATTAAGGAGGTGGTAAAAAAAAAAAAAGCTGATAAATATTTCACCCCAAAATTTGTTTTCTTGGCAACATTTCTAAACGTCCTGCATCAGCCACTTGCACAGTTTCCCTCCGGACTCTACCTCTCTGTCGGGTGTGTGACAAACCGAATTAAGCATTCGAGACACTCTTTCCTCTGAGGACATGCTGACTGACACTTTAACACACAAGTCTTTGTGCTCAGCTCCCTCGACCTTCTCCCACTCGCTGTATCTCAGGGTGAGCTGTGTTTGCGTCATTGAAGAAGAAGAAGAAGAAGAAGAAGGAGGAGAAGGAGGCAACACACGGTGCATTTGAATGTTTTATTCAAATTAAAATCCATATTCTTGCTCTGAATATTCCAGGGACAGTGAGGTGACCTTCTGTGCGATTACCCACATTGCACTGCAGCAATTATTGATAAGACTGAGAGGCACAAGTTGGCACAGTGGTCTGTTTGGACGCCTCTCGGCAAGAAGGTTGCCGTTTGCTTCAAGGTCGGGAGGACGCCAACTTTTCACCTTTCTCTGTGGAGTTTATATGTTCTTCCCGTGTTGCGTGGGTTTACTCAGTGGACTCTGGTTTCCTCCCACAGTCCAAAAACATACAGAGGTTGATTGGGAACTTGGGGAAATTGTCCATAGGTGTGAATGGTTCTTTGTCTTTGTGTGACAGGCTTTCCAGAGTGTCCCCCGACTCTCACCCAATAAAACTGGGATCGTCTCTAGGCCCCCGTGTCCCCCATAAGGGATTAAGCGGTACAGAAAATGAATGAATTAATGACAAAACTGAGTCCATATTCTGCCGATACATGCCGCTACAGTTTGTCCACCTGTGAGATACGCTATTGCGCGTTCTCCAAGGCTATATACCTATCTCAAGTAAGTCACCTCAGAAAAGGGTCATGGGCAGGAAACAATATTTACTCACATGTGTTGCATAATTCTGTTGTGAATCTAAGCTTTTTTTTCCAAAGTTGCCTGAGTAATGATATTGCGCTGTGGTTCTATATGTCTCTGTGCAAGGTTGGGCGCCTCAATGAAAAACAAACAACTACCTTTAGCTGAGGAAGTAAACTCTAAATTACTTACTTACTTACTTACAATGAGGTAAATGGCTTGATTTTTTTTTTTGCTCAATAATAAATATGTGTCTGCAGGGTCAGATTTTATACGTTACTAATAATTACGACTAACAAATTCAGATTATGTTCCAACCATATTCTTTTTATAAACTTGGACCAATTTTACCTTTCAAGGCTAAACAAAGTTTGATAGAAGGTGACATAGCTCCAAGCTCCTCCACCCACTACTTAAACCGCCTTTTATTTTGAGGAAAAATTTGAAAATAGGAAAATTCTACCCAGTTTTACAGGGAGAAGTTAATGAAATGTTCCATCAACTTATTTCCAGTTCCAATGACCACAATGGAAGGCGGGTATTGCTTTTAAGTCCAGTTCCACATGCTAATGCTATTGCTTTCTTAGACTGCGATAATGGTTGTAACTCAATTTGGGAATAATTTATGGTAAAAAGAGGCTACTCTGGTCATTTCTGCTATCTAGTGAGCTAACCAGCTTTTCCATACTTTTTTGAACTAGCATGTGATGGAGTAAACTGGAGACCTTTCCACAATCTGAGATGTCACAATCTTTGTGTTTATGACACATCCAGCTGCTGTCAAATTGCTCAGAATGTAGTTCCATCCGGAAAAACCTCGATAATGGTTCAACAGCATCACACTGAGAGTCACGGGGAAAAGCTTTTAGCAGTTCCAAAGTCACATTGAAAGTGTGACAGAAGTCAGTTTTTTTAGGATTTGGTCTTGGATTAGTGGGCAGAGCAGACAAAAAAAGAACTTGATCCTCTTCCCTGCCAGAGTTCTGAGGGGGCGGGAGGAAGTAGACAGTGAATGTGGAGAGGAGATTTAAAAGTCATGAAAATGTCAAGCCCAAAGAGAAGAATTGACGATGCTCTCTGCATCCTGTAGCTTGTGTTAAAAACAACAATAAATGACCAAGAATTCATTAGTAAAACTGTCTCACCTTACTGCGGGCTACCAGATCCATCCTGGTGGGGTAAAGGTGATGACAGGCTGTGAAAAGGTCTCTTGCAGGCTTTGAAAACTTAATAACCCTCCGGGGGATGGAAAAGAACTGAGGGGTCAATGACACCTGAAGACCATTAAATAGTCTATGACCGGTCACAGCTGATCAGAAACTACTTGAATTCTGGATGTAGAAAGGTAGTGTTACGGTTGCTGAGCACCAAAGTGTGTTCAAGTGGTTCAGCAGAAAGTATAATATTAGGGAACAGAATGCAATGCTGCTTCCTGTGGTTCAATTTTTGTCTCTAGAGGTCTTAACAATTCTCCCTAAACCCTGGTCACCAAACACCTTAAACGGTCTCTGTTATATATTACCCTCCCTGAACTTACTTTACCATGACCTAACCCTCATTTTAACCATTACAAAACTCTTACATTTACCCTGCCTGAACCACTATCTTCACACTTACTTAACCTAAACCCATCCAGAACAGTACCCTTGACACAAACCCAAACTTTGACCATCCTGAAACTACATTATTTATCCTTTCAAAACCATAAATGTTACCCTTCCTGAATCTTCCCTTCACCCGTACTTGACCCAGACTCTTACATTTCCCTTTTCCTAACCCTTGCCCAAACTTAGCCCTTTAACCTGACCCAACTTGAACTTTTGCCCTAACTTAAATTGTTCCTGAACTTGAAAAGCCACCCTTACCTAACTCAAAATAGAAATGATCCTGCCTTATCCCTTCCTATTGCGCAAAAAAAACACTTGTGGTTGCAATTCTTCCAATTTGATAAGAATATGATGCAAACACAATCCACACACATAACCCTTGGGTTTTCTCTGGGTCAAGGTGACCCGTTTGAGGCATCCTTTGTGTTGCCTCTTGGTCAAGGAGTTTTCGGCTCTGCGGGTCACCTTGACCCAGAGATAACTCAAGGGTTAACTTAACATAATCCTAAAAGAAAAGTGAATAGGACTCAATCTTAAATTCTGCTCCAGCTACATTCATAATATATTTCACAGTCCACACATTCATTTATACCAACTCAGCACGTTCTTTCACCTGTTCATATTATTACCTTGGAGTCGGCACCATTTATTATTAATGGTTTCACTTTGATCATTCATGAAAAGCTAAAAACAGAAGTCCCATTTGTCAAGTGAGACCCACCGGAGCGAGAGTCATTGACTTTAAAGGTAAATTAAAACTCGCTCTTCATTTGTCAGGTGACTGACTTCGGGGAGGATTGATAGTTTCAAGCGGAAACCCTAAGATGTCTCCAAAGACTTCTCTGTCAGAGTGAATCTAACAGCAGCTTAAGACATATCGCTCGACTGGCTTTGTAGCACATGTAGCAAACGCACACTCTGTAGATGTAACTTGTGATAGGATTCTTGTAAACGTGCCAAGTGTTGCTCATGCTTACAATACAGTCAGGGACAGAAGTGTCATAGAGTTAATCTAGTTATTGGTGCTTTTTTAGTTATACACACTGCATCTATCTGCCTATCAATGAATATATAAAATGAAGCACTCGTAGAACATGGTTACATTTTTTTTTGGTTAAAGAAATTCTTCATATTTACTTACTACGTCTGGAATAGGCCAGATTTTTAGTTTTTAGGCTAAAAAGGCTGAAAACAGTTGTGCGCTTTATACTCTTCTCTTATGATATAAAACATTGCTCTGCAGCACAAATATTAAGTAAGTCACAGCCTTTTTAAATGTTTTTGGCTTTCTTTTAGTGTCCAAGTCATTTTGCGTTAGCACCTTTTTAAGTCCATGGAAGCATGTATATGAGAGGGACAATAAAAAATACATTTAATGACCTTTACACATTTAGATCTAAATATTTTTGGCTGTTTAGTATCTCATAAAAATCCACAGGTAATGCCGGGTACTTCATATAGTATTGTCTAAAGTCTACATATTTGAGCTTTTATTGGGCTCCTGTTTTTTGCTGCTTACAATCAGCAAAGTTGAAATTATAGGGCTAGTTCACCCAAAATTCAAATTTCACCCATTTTCTACTCACCCTCATGTGGACTAAGGGTTGGGATTATTTTCAGAGAAGAACTGTTCCTTTTTAGCATTATAGACAAAAAATGTTTTGTTCATTTTAATGTAGCGACGGGAGCTAAATTGTCTTTGTTTTCATCTAAAGTAACGTATTACTCTGAAAATAATCCCAACCCTTAGTCCAGATGAGTGTGAGTAGAAAATGAGTGAAATGTGGATTTTGGATATGACAAGAGGGGTAACATTGCAGAAATCTTCCTTATTTTATATGTAATATTGGTCGTATCAATTGAAATTGGAGATGTTTTCATTTTTATACGTTTCTTCTGCCATTCTTACTCCCACCTTGTCCTTGAGTTCAAATTCTCTTCCCCATAAAGCCTTCATTAAGAGGTCAGGACTCTACTAATCCTGATTCTCAAGATATTTGACCAGCAGGTTGCTGTCAGTTGTTAAGACACCACCTGAAATCTAAAAAAAAAAAAAAAATACTGTGTGTGCATCACACACCTACACACACCTACACACACTTCATGTAATCTGCTCTCCAGGGATGCAAATATCAGATAATCAACGATCGCCTCCTTCCGACTCTTCGGACTCCTCTGAGCCAAAGCTTCTCTTCTTCAACGCAGACGGATTCCTAATGAGGTCGAGAGGCTTCAAACGAGACCGTGAGTCAGCCTCGGCTCCCACCACGACCAAGGTCATAATGTCCAAGATGAGCAGATCGGCTCATACCTGCCCTCCTCCCCTGCATGCAGATGTGTGCGACCACGCACATCATTTCGATAGATGGCCGGGAGAGCTGCCGCCAGGTAGATTAACACCCACATCGCCCACAAAATTACCTGAGCGCAGGCGGCGTTATATAACCAAAGTTGTTTTACTCAGGAAACCCTAACGGCTGTTAAATTGATTTTCCTTATCTTGCTGTCAAGAGTGAAGAGTGTGGTGCCGGGAATAGATGGAGAAACATTTGAGTCTTAAACTCAAAGTGCAATAAAGTTTTTAGGACCACGTACTCATTATGTCATAATTCACCATTTGATTGCAGGCATTGTAAAAGCTGCTTCAAAAAGTGGATTTTTTGGTAAGAAAACTGTTGAAAAGAGACAAATCTTCAAACAAATCTTTCTGCACAAATTATATACAATATAGAATAATACAAATTTCATATTTTTTTGTGGTCCTATGGTGTTTTTTTGGTTGTTTTTCCAATGTGAAATATGTAATTATTGTATAGACAATTTGTGTAAATTCTCTATCATGTCCTGGGTCCGCCCTGGGGCCTCCTCTAAGTTGTATATGTTGTATAGGAGGATCTCTCCAAGTTTTTAAACAGCCTTAAGTTTACATTTCAGCATTTTCCTGTTGTAACAAACACTCAATCGTCTACCTCGAGGTTATCATCATTAAAACGATGCTAGAGTTGATCTTAGTGCTAATGGCTACCTTAGAAAATGCTTATGCATTTTTAGTGATTTCGGTATTACCAGAGATTAAACAAAATTATATAAAATGCAGATCTTAAGTAAGAGTAATTCAATCAAAAGACATTATATAAGCAGCCTTCAATAGAATACAATAATAATAATTTAATTAATTTTTAAATGATTCTTACCTTCAAGTGACAAACTAGACTCCAGCAAATAATCAAATAATATCTCATCTGCGTGTTCATCAACCACACAACTCAAACTCTCTTTTGGGTCCCAAACTAGAGCACAAAAAACAACACAGACACTTCTACTGACGGGTAACCATGTGAATTTGTTATTCTGGGTGGACTCAGTCTTGGAAAACTCATAAATCAAAGTATTCACAGAGACAGGACACAGAATTAAGAGTGCAGCTCCATTTTACAGTATATGCCAGAAAACGTATTATAAAACTACACTTATTTTATCTAAAATATCTTTGTTTGTTTACTCTTTGTCCGTACTGGACTTTGATGTCATAAAAGACTGAAGACACAAACAGGAAATGAAATACAGGCATTTATTTGGAATGATTTACATGAGAATAATATCAGGAAATGAAACTGTGTGGTGGAAGGCGTATTTTACCTGACACACTTTTGGATATGAGTGGGTGTGTTTTTGTTGGGCCGGTCTGCGTGAGACCGTTGTGTTTGTGATTCCTCCTGCAGAGCTGGTAATAATAACCCCCATCGTCACCTGTCTTCACCTCCAGCATCACTGTCAAATCACACGTCTGTTTCCAGATCAGCTTCAGGTTTGGACTGTGGAGAGACTCTAGTTTCCTCCCACAGAGAGTTACCCTCGCCCACTACTCATTGACCCTGTTGCCAAATCCAGCCATCCTGGTCATTTTTACATTTTAACATGTTGTTTCAATAGGCCAGTGGTTCCCAAACTCCCTCCGGTTACCATAGTGACGGACAGTCAGGGGCAGCAAGGGATTCTCTGCTGGTCTAAACATATTTACATCGTAAATTAACTCGTAATTAATGTTTTATGTTATGTGATATTATTTCCACTTGGCTGCGCTTTTCTACTGTCAAATTTAACATAAGAGTTTTCATCCAAACACAGAGGCCATCAGAAGCACTTTGTTATCAGCACAAAATTGTCTGGTTTTATTTTATTATTTTATTTTATTGTCCTTTCTGAGTTCCACAGCGCCTGTTGCTCTGGGAGCAGCTGCAGCTCATCATGCAATCACCACCTCAGCAGCAGGGCTTAAAGCCACCTCTCCTGCAGCAACAGGCGCCAGATTATGATCGTCAATACCTGTCTCCTCGTGCTTTTTCTCTGCCTGACTTATGGTGCGCTTTGAATTTCCTTTGGTCAGTGATATGGACACTTAAGAACTTAATTCTTTTTTTTTATGAACTATTGTGATTAAACATTTTTGGATTCTTTCTGTTTTTTTGTCTGTTGTTTGCATCTGCACTTGGGTCCAGCTCTAGACAAAACTTTGCAAAATGTTTAAGAAATATAAATTATGTCTGATGGAAGACTTATAGATTTAGTTGCAGATATATCTGAAGCGCAGAGATGCACTTTACAACAGAGACATTGAGAAAAGAAAGAAGGAAGAATTTTCTTTTCAAATTGGAAGGCGACAGGAGATTACAATAATGTTGATAAGTGCATTTTTATTTTTGTGAAAATATGGTGACTGGTAATAATTTCTTATGTGTCAAACCTCATAAATTGATTATTAAAATTACATTTCTTTAAAATGTTTAGGCTTGAAAACATATTTTTTCATCTTTGGTTTCATTTACTAATATTGTACTTGAACTTTGAACATTTGAACTTTGAGAGTGTTTAAATAAGAGAGAAGTGTGAGAAAATGTTAATGCCTGTCTGAGAAAAGTGTATAAATTGTGTGGTTAGGGGTTTTACGGCCTTAAAACATGTATAATAATTGTAAAAAGTAAAACTGATTACTTCGCAGATTTCACCGACTAGGGGTTATTTTTAGAACGTATCCCCTGCGATAAACAAGGGACAACTGTACTGTACTGCACTTTTTAATGTAAATAACTATAATAACTTTTTAAATAGTTGTTTTTTATTCAACTCAAATCAACTTTTATTTTTCGAGATCCTCTCTTAATGGTGAATGTGAGCTTCGATTGAGTTTCTCCAGAAATAAAGAGGTCGGACTAATCAATACATCCCTGTCGGCCTACGGCTTAAATGCACGGCTGGCCAGTGTGTTTCCAATATGTTTTGTGCATAAAAACAGTAAAGGCTAAAAGTTTGTACACTCCTTTTAATTTGATGTGTTTTCTGTATTTTCTATTGCCTATTAAGATGATAGATTATCACTGAAGGCATCACAAATATGAATAAATACATGTGGAATTATGTACTCAATGAACAATAATGACTGCTTTCCTTTTTTAACTTTTTTTTGATGAATTCAAGAGGAAGTCACCAGACATGAGCTTCACTTCACAGGTGTGTCCTGTGTGGGTTACTTTGTGGAATGTCTTGACTTAATATTGAAGTTTGGGCCATCAGTTAAGTTGTACAAAAGTCAGGTTGAAACACAGCCGAGAGCCTTATTGGACAACTGTTAGAATTCATATCATGACAAGAACCAATCAGCTAAATGAAGAGAAACCATTGAACATCATTATTTTACGAAACTTAGATTAGCTGGACCGGAAAAATTAAAAAAACTTTGAATGAGCCTTTTGGGTGTCTCCAAACTTTTGTCCTTTACTGTATATAGATCATGATATTTCACAATACCAGGTCAAACACTGTTGCCTTACTAGCACCATACGATTGCACCGACTGTATCTTTTAGCTGGTAAGTGCAAAGTCCAGATGATAGAGATACAGAATTTCACCCTCAATTTTTTACCCTCAAATTTATCACAAACTGTACAAGCTTTGTGGTGTATTTTAGAGCCATTTTTCAGCAAATTTACAAACAAACTAACTCTGATTTTTCCAGATTATTTATGTGCCCATCGGTACATTTTACGGCCGGAAAATAACAATAAAAATGACAGAACAATGACTTTTACAGTTAGTAATGGCAATAACAGAAATGACTGACAGGAAGTATGAAACTGTAGTTTTACTCTCCACATGGTGTATGCTATTTAAATCTAGGTACTGGCTTCACTTTGCAACACGGATGCCGGGGGCCATAGCAACAGCGGGGCGAACACTTTGAGTGGCGTACCCGCTTTTTCATGGTTTGTAATTCGGATTTTCACCGCACGTGTCGCGCCGGGTGCGCCCCCCTCTGGATCCGTGCGTGAAATTTACCATAAAAGTTGCATTTGGTGTGAATGTACATTAAGACCGTGTTTGTAAATCTGTAAAAACGCCTGAAGGAGTTGATCATAAACTTTGAAGTTCTTTTATATTATAGTAACCACCAACACATCCTCATTTACAAATGAGAATCCAAGGAGAAACAAATGCTTCCTGTCGTCATTAGCTATGATAGCATCGGCTACATTTATCTTCACGACAGCATCAGACACGGACCAGCAATTTCCTGCACAAACATATTTCATTTCTCCAAACATGAATCTGTTACTGTCTGGGGCCCGGTAGTGACATTAAGCAAGATGTAATATCTCCTCTCACACGCTTCCTGGCTGTAATTAGCGGGATACGAGCCCCCCATGGTTACAGAGGAAGCCGTCACCAACACGGATGATAACAAAGTGACATTAACCACCTGATAAGCACGAGCTCATTAGCCCAGCGTGAGGAAATGATCCGGTAGAGATTTTGAGGAAGGGTCACCCCTGAGATCCCGGCAAATGAGCGGATGCTCCGGGGGTTCGTCCTCTACATCTACAAGCAGGCGTCCAGAGGTCATTCACCGCCGGTGGGTTTTCTGTCTCAGCATCTTGTAAAGACAGTGTTGTCAATCAATTTTTTTTACATTGTCACGATACTTCAACTACCTAGTGTTGTGTACTACAATTAATTATCTTCCATCACCAGGCGTCATCGTTGTATAAACAGAGCAGGACGTGATTACAGCTAACTGCAGGAGGAGTGAAGCCGTTATAATGGAGTCCGCTCTCGTAACCTCTTGTTCTCCGAGATTTCAGGCAGTGGAGAACTTTGAAGTAACAAGTTCAAAACATGGTCATGATGAGGGATTTACTGCATCTTGGAGAGGAAGACGTCAACACTTGAAACATGTGAGTGAGTCAAGAAAGTTGGGTTTTTCAGAGTAGTTACCGTTTAAAATTTGAATTAAAATAATAAGACTTCAAATATATTAAAAAATTACACTAATAGACCAACAGTTACATTTTATTTGATTTTCATTATTGGAATTAGGATATCAAATTCATTTATTTTCTTATTTTTTTATAACTAATTATTGACATCAAGTATTAAAAAAGAAAAAACAAACTAGGTCATGGGCCGAACAAATGTATATTTGCCAAACTGTCAATAACAGGGAGTATTATCTACGTTGATTTTGAGGCACTTGGCGTGACATTGATTTAAAAACCTTGATTGTGCATCTTAGTCAAAATGACATTTGTAAGATTTCACGTAGAACTTAATATAATAATATAAGTTAATGAACCCACATCGTCACATTATCCTACTTATTTAGCATACTTGTATTAGCTTGTTTTAGTAAGTAAGTAAGTAATTAATTTGTATTTATATAGCGCTTTTACAGACCAGGGTCACAAAGCGCTTAAACAATCAAAACAATATTCAATAAAATATATACTCAAGATAACACAGGAGTTCCAGAAAATCAAGGAAAAGCCTGCACAAATAAAAATGTCTTAAGAAATGTCCTTCGAAACATCGCTCCAACTCGCCATTTAAAAACATCGGAAATAAACAATATCAATAGGAAATAAACACAATGTTTGGTGTTTGTTCTTTTGCTCATTTACAATCCCTTTTGTGGCATTAATGGAATTCTACTTTACTTTAGATTATGTTGAACCTTACTCAACCATGAAAAAGACTAAAAAATGTTGCATGTATGAAGTCAGTTTTCTTTCATTCACTGCAGAAAAGTTCAGTTTTTTCACACTGTTGTGTTCGTTCTCCTCCAAGATAGAAAGACATTGTTCAGCTCTTAACCTTGCTAGAGTTAATGGTCGGGGTTTAAAGCAATCATAATGTAAATGCAATACGGTTTCCTTTGCGTGGTTCCTGTAATACCAGGAATGACATTTAGAATAAACCCTCCAAGTTCATTTCACTCCGCGGTCTACTTTGGTATTCATCTCCTGGACATCATATCAGACTCAGCTTTGATTCGTCCAGCGGGGGTTTACTCTTCCCCCTGTATTACCCCGGCAAACCTTATTTCTATTCAGAATCAATTCCAGCTTCA
This sequence comes from Callionymus lyra, assembly GCF_982586985.1. Classification (NCBI taxonomy): domain Eukaryota; kingdom Metazoa; phylum Chordata; class Actinopteri; order Syngnathiformes; family Callionymidae; genus Callionymus; species Callionymus lyra. The sequence continues at coordinate 10,564,703 of NC_141828.1, forward strand.
GAAGAAACTCATGTTTGAATGCCAGCAGGTGCTGAGCTAACTGAGAGGACGAGACGGACGACCTTCTCCATCAAGCTCCTTATCCGAGCACAACCTGCGTGACATTCCTCAGCCGGGTTGTGTTGTTTAAATATGTGCTGCTGGAGCTCACATGTCATAAAAAGTGGTGATAATGTCTAAGACAAGTGTGACTTTGTTAGTAGATGTGATGTGTTTCTAATAATGTGGACATTTCAATGATATACTGTAAAGGCAGTGAGTTTTTCTGTTGATTGTTCTCCATTCCTGGCCCAACACTGTCTCTTCATGTGTCAGCAACAACTGTCCTCCTTATCTTTGTCTCATTTATACGTCAAAAAAACAACTTTCTTTGTCTCCATTTATACGTCTCAAAAACGACTTTCTTTGTCTCCATTTATACGTCTCAAAAACGACTTTCTTTGTCTCCATTTATACGTCTCAAAAACGACTTTCTTTGTCTCCATTTATACGTCTCAAAAACGACTTTCTTTGTCTCCATTTATACGTCTCAAAAACAACTTTCTTCCTTATCTTTGTCTCCATTTATGTGTCAAAAACAACTTTCTTTGTCTCCATTTATACGTCTCAAAAACAACTTTCTTCCTTATCTTTGTCTCCATTTATGTGTCAAAAACAACTTTCTTTGTCTCCATTTATACGTCTCAAAAACACTTTCTTTGTCTCCATTTATACGTCTCAAAAACGACTTTCTTTGTCTCCATTTATACGTCTCAAAAACACTTTCTCTGTCTCCATTTATACGTCTCAAAAACACTTTCTTTGTCTCCATTTATACGTCTCAAAAACGACTTTCTTTGTCTCCATTTATACGTCTCAAAAACAACTTTCTTCCTTATCTTTGTCTCCATTTATACATGTCAAAAACAACTTTCTTTGTCTCCATTTATACATGTCAAAAACAACTTTCTTTGTCTCCATTTATACGTCAAAACAACTTTCTTCCTTAACTTTGCCTCAACTTTAAATCTCTCAAAAACAATTGTCCTTCTTGACCTTTTCTCCATTTATACGTTTCAAAAACCACTTTCTTTGTCTCCATTTATACATGTCAAAAACAACTCCCCTCCTTAACCTTTTCTCCATTTTTACGTTTCAAAAACAACTTTCTTTCTCTCCATTTATACATCTCAAAAACGACTGGCTCCCTCAGCCTCGTCTCCCTTTGTTGTCACTCACATGGAGCCTAAATACATTTTTTTCTTTTCAAGAATAAAGCCTGGCGATTGTCAGGAATCACTTTGTTGCACTTCAAATCTTTACTAAATCAATATCGAGCCAAATGTTTATTTTTTAATCTTTTGCAAGTGAAATGAAATACAGCAACAACACACATGCTGATTTAATGTCTCACGTGTTTTTCAAGGATGCCAGTCTTCCTGCTTCCATTAGATTTGACCTTCTGATCTGCCATTACAGACAATTACTGCCCACACTGTTGCCGTATTATTAATAAAAGCTTGCTGGTGAACGTGAGCGAGTTATTTGAAGTGCTAGAAAAAAAAAATACACCAGTTGTTTCAAGATCACGTTGATGCTCTAAATGCATTGAACATTATTTTTCTGCCACCAACAGCATCACAGGAATCACAGTAACTAACTTTTATATTCCCACATCAAACATAAATGATAACATTTTTAATGGTGTTATTATTAAAAATGTTATGTGACACTGTATTGTATTTTCCATTCCGGCTCTCCATGCATGTTTGCATACATCCCATTAACACTGCCATGTTTTTGCTATTACAAAGACACTGTTTCTTTAACGTCACAGACTGATGCTAAAATCGTCTTAAGCAGGACATTTTCCAGACAATTCAATTTATTCGAGTCTTATCACCGCGTAACATGTAGAAAGTATTTTTTTCAACCATAATGACAAATTAAAGACTATGTTTTTGATTGTTTAAGAGCTTTGGGACCCTGGTCTGGAAAAGTGCTCAAGAAATATAAATGACTTACTTACTTTTTGCACTGAATGCTATACTTGCTAGCATAGCTAGTGGCTAACATTGCTAGCCACCGTCATTCTTGGGTGAAATTCACGACCCTGTACATTTTTTTATGGGTTTTGAATATGTAATATCACCAATGAGACGATAAACTGTGGTTTCTATTGTGAAATTAGTGACGTTTCTGTCTGTCAGAAGCGGAAACAGTCAAACCCACAAGAGTAAATCCAAAAGTCAGTGTGTTTGATGAATTAAATCCAAAGCGGGATCCAACATGAGCAAAAACAAAAACAAAATCCAGAACACAAAAGTTCACGTCTCAGGTAGCGAGTGAAGCCAAATCTGGTCAGGAGGCGCGTTAGACCGGCGAGAAGACGGAAGAGATCGCCTCAAATCAAATTCAACCGTGCATCTGACTCCTGCTGAAAGGTAACAAAAAAAAAGAAAGTAAAAACAGGAAGGGTTCTTACCAAAATATAAGACTGTACAAGATTCATGACAGTATCTATGAAATAAATGAATGTATTGAACGTTTTTTTAAAATGCATTGTAGCTGTTTTTCTTTTGCCTATTTTGTGTGTTTTCTTATTTCCTTCTGTTATTGTGTACTGTTACCACAACATAAATCCTATTGTGTTTTTAAACACTGGAAAACGTAATTATTTCTCTTGTTAAAATGGATTGTATAAAATGGTACAAGATTCAAAGAATGACTCTTACTTGCTTCAACTTCTGTCAAAGTCAGAATTTTAACCTCCTCATCATCTCTGGAACCATTAAATTGTGTATAGAATTTTTTTTTTCTTTCATTCTTGATAATTGAGGCTGCTTCTGTAATAAATGACCCAACTACTCACGTCCGTGGAAGGTGGCTCAACCTCTTTCTGACACCGTCCGAACATTTATCTTTTGATAATACTCTTTCATGAACATCAATCTGGAAGAAGAGGCGATTCTTAACCCTTTTGTTTGGACTCCCAGGGTTTACCTCAACAGACAACCTATCGATTAGACAGCATTTATTCGCCTGCCTTTAGACATCAATGCTTTTACTGTCTTTTGTAATTGGAGCTGTCGTAAGGTGCTCCATCTACTTTATGAAATCTATACCTCTATACATGGACCCGACATGCTTGGAGACACACGTGTTCTTATAAATAGATGTTTGACGGAGGTTAACCAACAACAGGCTTCAATCTTCGTCGCTGTCTTCTTGAGGAGGGGGTCGTCGACTGTATCAGTATCTGAAGGTCAGCGAGGGAACAGTGGGTGGGAAAGGAGAGAGTGGATCAAAAGAAGCAAGAGAATTGATTTCAGAACACTGAAAATAACAGCCTTGATACGACAAGGACGACGCTCAGCAAAGAGTTTCTCTTTTTTAGTGGTCGGACTCCTGCTGTCGTCTTAGAATCTTTCTTTAATGGGTGGATCAAAGGGAGACAAGTTCTATTTTTAATAAGGCCAAACACTCACTGAAAAAAAGTTATAACTCAGATAAACTTTTGTTCGGTAGGAATTGAACCTAAGATACACATCTTTGTCAGGATTACCATCTGGATCCACAAACCTTTTGAAGGATTGACTTAGAATGCAAACTTCACCCAATCTGGTCATTGCTCTCGTTAAAATTATAATGCTTAAAAAGTATTCAACCGTATGAAAGATAAACCGAACAGAAATAGTTTTAATGATTAAATATCAACATTATCACATTAAATGACTTGTGTTTCTGCTATTTATTTGAAAATGTAAGACAAAATATCACAATAAAAATGTATTCAAAGTAGTCAAGGAGGATTTTTGTTTTTTTAAACTGTTCATGGGAGCAGTGCAGTAAGAACTATGTAAACAAAAATAACATAGCAATATGCAATGACCTTATTGTGATGAGGCAAGAAAATGAGAAAAAGTCAATTGTATTATATTCATAATATTCCAACATAATTTGGCATTTTTTTACATTTTTGTGCTGGTAGTAACAATATAAATCACTGTCAATGGAGCTAAATCGAACTTGTTTAATCATCAAATTTCCATGTAATTTCTGTTTAGTTCAACAGTATTATCTTTTAGTTTGTTATTCTCCTTTTTCCTGGCAGAACTTCTCGCTTTCATGGTCGGTACCATTGATCAAAAGTACAATTTATTTTAAATTGAATTGAATTTTCTTGTCATAATCTTAACTCTAACCGGATATTTTTATTACTGTAAAAAACCTTTTCCAAGAAATTCAAATTGTATATTGTTTATTTTTTATACACATTTTTTGCTGTCGAAGCGCAAAGGAAAGCCACCACAGTACAGAGAGAACACTTTTTGAGATGCTGGTCAGGCTGATCATATCGTAAAGAAGTAGAACTCATTGGGGAAACCATGAATAAATAAACGGTGAATGTCACAACACATTAGAAGTCTGATAAGACAGATAGCGGGGGGGCCCGTCAGAGAGAAGAAAACCTCCCGCTATGTTGGATTATACACAGGAAACTTTTAATGATCCACAAACTATTGTAACGAAAACACCTCTGAATCCTCCACCATCTCATTTGACACCCCGAGGTGGGTCAGTAGGTTTCCAAGCTCAGCATCACAGCTTTTCAATTTTAAGCCTATCTTTATTAAATATGTGTGAGAATGGAACGTGAGGAAACACATTCCACCTCTGTTGGAGGCTTTATTGGAAAAAAAGGTAATGAAAAGATGCTTTTGTATGAAAAGATGCTTTTGTATGAAAAGATGCTTTTAGAATTATTTTTTTCCAGGTATTCACATTAGAATTTTATTTAAAACAATACAATTCTACACTATTTAAATGCATAAAAAACTAAAAAACATCATCCATTTTTATCAAGAAAAACAATTAATACATTTTATGTCAACGAACGTGAGCTAAGGAACTAGTCTAGTTAGTCACGCTAACATTGGGTTAAGGCAATAAACAAACCTGACAAACCAGCCTTCAACTATGTATATTAAAATAAAAGAATTAACAAATTAACAAACATTTTCTCAAGCTTGTTTTTTTAATTTATCGCCACAAACTGTTGAACTTTACTGTGTAAGCTAGTTTAGCTTGCATTGCTAACATTAGCATGGATCAATAAAGTCTGTCCGTCCGTCCGTCCGCCCGCCCGTCCATCCATCCATCCATCCATCCATCCATCCATCCATCCATCCATCCATCCATCCATCCATCCATCCATCCATCCATCCATCCATCCATCCATCCATATCAATCCATCCATCCATCCATCCATCCATCCATCCATCCATCCATCCATCCATCCATCCATCCATCCATCCATCCTGATCCATCCTGATCCATCCTGATCCATCCTGATCCATCCTGATCCATCCATCCATCTAATTTTCTTTTTCAGGACTTTATTAGCTAATTTGAAAGTGGCAAGGGACAGAATTCAGAAAGAAAAAAGAAATCCAACTGATGGGAAATAAATATGGGTTCGATTGTTGTACTTTTGAAAGAGTAAATACTGCTTGGATACATCATTACTACTAACTTTAATGTCTTCTGTCAACATACAAATAACCAGTAAAGGTCACAGAGAAACCCAAACCAACCCTCTCTCAGAGCCGACGGCCCGGGTTAAGTGGTTCAGCCGAAAGCCATTTTGTTGTCAACACATGTGTCAGGTGCTGACTGAAGGTGAAAGTGTCGTCTAAGTGCTGTTGTGGAAAATGTTAGACCCTGAGATACCTCTCGCGTCTTCGGCGACGCTAATTTGTAGCTTTAACTTTGATGACAATTTTTTTTTTCAAAATAGCTTTTAAATCCTCAAAACTTTCACTCAAAAGTTGGAGAAAAAGATTAAGGACGTTGATGCATCCACTTAAAAAGACACCAGCTCCAGGCCCTCGCTGGATAAAAGGATGATAAATAATGAAGCTTTCAGAATGCAAATGAAAGTCGGAACCTTTTACCAGCCGGGGCCGCGGGGGCCCGGGAAGTTTCATTCAATTGACATTAAAGTATTGAAATGCAGCAGAGGTGTTCGTCGACGGCTCATTACAGCGGCGGCGGAGTGTCAGGATTAAACAGGATGAAGCGTCACCGCCTGCTCTCTCTTCGTCATTTAACCCTTTATTCAGTTCTGAATTATTGTGAAGTCACTTGAGAGTGCAGACATGTTTCCTCGCCCACCAAACATAATTATTATCCCCCCTGTGGGCAGCATTTGCATTCTGGGAGGGATGTTTTGAAAAAGATGGTATTGTTTCCACAGATTATCGCATAGAACATTGAGAATTACATGCGTTAAATGCACAAAAGGAGCGGTTCTGAACACAATTCCACAAATGAAAGAACACAACAGAAACTGTAAAAGCTTTTACAAATGTGTATCACAAATTTGGAACATTTTAGATGTTAAATTGTAAATTATAAATGTCTATTCATATACAGATAATCAGTTCCAAAAATGTGCTACTGTGTTTAGTGAATTGTACATTTGTAAAGCGTGAGGCGATAATTTATTCATTGATTTGTAAATGTGTAAATAGAAGTGTAATTACACTCATTTTTTTTAATAAATAGAGTAAATGTCTATAGAGATTGTGCGTACATGGAAATGTGCATGGAATTGCCAATTTGTCATTGGTGTTTCAAATTGTAAGTATGTAAGTAAGTAAGTAATATTTATTTATATAGCGCTTTTCCAGACCAGGGTCACAAAGCGCTTTAACAATCAAAACAATTGTAAATGTGTATAGTGAATTTTGAGTTTGTGCAATGGATTATAAACGTGTATCACACATTTGTGAAGCAAATTTAAAATGTCTAAATGATTTGTTAAGAGATTTTTAAATGTTTTTTTTTTAAAAAGGAATGTATAGAATTGCACATTTATGTTGAAAATTGTAAATGTCTTTGGGGAGTTTTCAACTTGTGCAATGGATTGTAAATGTGCATCACAAATTTTGAATTTGCTTTGCAAATGTGAATTAAAAATATTTGCAAATTATGAATTAGTGAAGCAATTTATAAATTAGTATAGTAAATTATAATATGTCTATAGAAAATTGTAAATGTGTATCATTCCAAACTGCTAATCTGTTCAGAAAGTTGTAACTGTGTTGTGTTTTTAAATTATACTTTTGTAAAGCAAAATGTACAATTAATTTGTTCAGAGATTTGTAAATGTTTATTAATTATTGTTAAAATATTAAGCAATTTGTACATTTATACAGAGAATTGTTAATTTTGGTCATCTAATGGAAATGTGTAGATAGATGTGTGTATATGGAACTTCACATTTGTGTCGCAAATTGTAAATGCATATGGTGAGTGTGATGGATTGTAAATGTGCATCACTAATTGGGAATTTCTCTGCAAATGCGTTTATTAAATTGGGACAAGATTTATACCAAATTGTGGACTTATCGCGTCGCGATTTACGTGAAATTATTAATTTTCATAAAGATGTCCAAATCCTCTACTGACCAACTTAGTGACCTACTTTCTCCCCACGGACATCTTTCTAAAATTAGACCCACAGCGGCTCTCGGCTTAAGAAGGTTTAGAAATATCTTCTAATGATGAAATCATCCATCATTGCTCCAGGTAGCGTCACATTTCCTGGTGGTTGAGTGATGTCCTTGTCCTGGGACGGTGAGATGGTGCTCTTGCTTAATTGAAAGCGGTGACCCCCCCCCTCCCCTGGTTGCCATGGACACACAGGTCGACGGACGACCTTGGAGGTTTCAAACCACTTGTTTTTTCCGCCACATCAGGATGTTGACGTGCCGTCGTATCTCCTCGTTCTATAGTGAGTTACGCTAAATTCCTGACCTTCTATGAAGCCACGCTGGGAATAAATGTCAGAGGCAGCAGGAGGAAGTCAAGCTGTGACATGTTTAATGGATATAATCCATTTATAATCACCTGTCAATCACAAAAGGTTAACCATATAGATGGAAATGCATTAAAGAAAGATTAAAGATTTTATACTTTGGTCAGTTTATACAGACATTTAACGACACAATGTAACACTTAGAGAAACAGCATAAAAGTAATTCTAAACAAAAAGTTGTTTAGCTATGAATTCAATGTTCATACTAAACTTCAAGCGGATTTTTTTTGTGATGCTAGTGATGCTAACATAGCGGTTATGCTATATATTGGAAAAAAAATAATTATCAAAACCACATAAACACTTGAACAATTCCCTCTGTATTAACAGTTGATCTCTGTAAACATATTTCTAATATCCTTGAATTAGTTAATTGACTAGTTATTCTTAAATTGTAAATAACAAATATTAGCTAGTTTACCTTCAAAGCTAATACTAGCATGTTTTGTTTATTGTTTTGTTAAATGCATTTAATGTTTTCAGAAAGATTAGGTTAAAGTTAATAGACACATTAATGCAATTTAACCCTTAACAATAATTGGAGAAAAACAATAAGAAAAAAAAAATTCAGTTTAAAATCTGGTCATGTTCAAATCCTGGAGGTTTTAATTTAATTTCTGTCCTGGTTCTGTCTCTGGTTGTCGTGTTTGATGGATGTGGCTTCATGATGGCAGCGCTCCAAAAACCTGACTTAACTTTTAATCAGCAGAACAAATAACTGTCAGCATGATTTCATGATATCTCGGAGCAGACGCTCTCGCTGGAGCTTTCCAACGACAGCGCCATTGATCCGTATGTGACGAGAACAAATCTCTCATCGCTTTTAAATCCAAAACAAAATCTGTGGTCTTTAAACTGTTGTGTTAGAAGTTAAAGATTTTCCATTTTGTAGCAAAAATAGATTAAACTTCAGGAAATTGAGCCTGCTTAACCAAATATAATGAATATATATTTTGTTTAACTTATTACAAACAACAGAATTGGTTAGTATATTTTGTGTAGTTTAGTTTTGAGTGGCGTGTTTTCACTTAATATAAATAAAGACATTAAGTATTAAACATTTTGCTACTGTTACATTAGCTAATCTTTTTAGCATTAGCTACTACTGCTTAAAGTACTACACCTGAACTACTTCAATGTTTTTTTCTCCAAAAAGTTATTCTTGGAGTATTTGTTTTACTGCTATACTGTAGCATTACTTATATATATTCTACTAATACTTATGGTTATAGTAATACTACTAACTACTTCACTACTATTCACTAAGCTAAAGCTACTGCTGTAGCTACTACTGCTTCAACTGCAAGTATTACTAATTTATCTGCAATCACCACCCCGACCACTACTACTACTACTACAAGTACAACCAGGTGCACCACTAGTATATACACTACTAGCACCTAAACTACATACTGTACACAGCGCTCATACTAAAACTACACTTACTCTACTATCTTCTTCTGCACTATTGTCAGGACCACTAGTAGAACTAGAACAGTACTAGCACCTTTACTGAATACTATACACAACTACTGAAACTACTTTTACTGAATATTGTATGCTACTCATGATACAACAACAAGTATTAAATCTCTATTGCTGATGCTTTTACTTTAACATGATTTACCACAGTTACAACTACTGCTAATGTAAAATCTTGTTTTAACTTATTAATAATCTTCATTTTAATAGTAGTTCTAATGAAAACATTACATCTTTGTGATTTACTTTATCGCCGTCACTAATGCTAGTATCACCATAACTACTTTTACTATTCATTTAACTACACACACTACTACAACCATTAGCATTACAGTTACTTCTATGTTAGAACCCAATTACTTTCTTAGTTTTAGTGTTGGTTGGAGTAGATTCTAAGTTACCCATCCTGGGTAGAATATAGTCATGGATAGGTTAATAATCGGAAAATATATAAATATGTCTAATTGTCATTTAACTACATGCACAAATACTACTAGTAGAACTTTCACTGTGTACACTACCTTTAGTACTAGAACTTCTTTAATTACTATTGATATATACTTTATCTTACATGTTAACAGTATTACTTAGGATAGATGTTACATAACAATATCATTATTATTAACATGTTTTTTAATTATTTTGAGACTGAACTACACCAACATGACCAGAAGGTGGCAGTGCGGGGTCGATAATCAGCTCCTATCTTGAAGAAGCAGAAATCTCACTTTCTTTCCCAGTAAGCAGGCCTGACAGGTTGAAGGCAGCTTCTGCTTCATGGCTGTGACAGCAGAGCTCGCTTTGAAGCGCTTCTCATCATCTCCGTGTGAAATAAGCGGCTTAAACGGAGGCTTGGAGAGTTTGAAGAGACAATATCAGTAAACAGTGTGTGTGTGCGTTGACAGGCGACACCTCAAACATCAACGTCAACGACAAACAAACTACAGTCTCCCAACGTAAGCACACAGAAAACTCTGATCGCTTAAGACCAAAGCACAACTTTCCACATGGCTTGCTAAGTCATTCCGCTCGGTTTAAACGTGAAGCAAAAGGTTTTCGTGTGAGATTAAGCAGCAGGTTTGAAAAAAACAACATGATTTCTGCAGCGTTCACCGATGAGATCTGCTTCATAAAGTGCTTGTATTGTGACTGCTCCACTTTCTAAGACTTTAAACTGCTCTAATAAGGTTTATGTAATTTAGGAAAGCTGACATGGATCGGATCATTTAAGGGCTTTAGTGGATCAGTTAGCATGCGAGGATTAAACTGCCCGAATATGCCAGTAATTTTTCTGTGTCTGAGCCAGAGAGCGGCCTCTGGTAATACAAACACTGGGATTCTGAGGCTTCAGGAACGTCAACACTTTTATTAAGACGACAAACACACGGAACTGCTTGTTATTAGAGTCAAGTGGAAGAAGTGCTGGTTTTTCCTGTTGGTTTTAGTTTAAAATGATGTACGAAACATTTGCACTCAAAAGATATATCAATATACTGTGTATGTAAATGTATGCATAGAACTTAAATGATTATTTCACTATATCGCAAAAGAAAGTAAAACTATGGTGGCTGGGAAGTACAAAAAAAAAAAATCCAAAGTCTTTAAACAAATTTATAAATATTGAAACTAAACTACAAAGGAACAAATAATATTATGGCAGTTTGTGAATTTGATCTATTATTTTGTTTTTGTTTGTTTTTTTGGGATTTGTTTTGCACTACTAGGTCTGGGCAATACTGATACCTTCAATTTGATATCACGGTTTCCTGAACAATATTTTCATCAAAACCAATTTTATGAGATCAATACTTACAAAAAAAAGTACACATATTTCAGATTTTGAGTCAGATTTGAGTCTCTCTTGAGCTCTGGCAAATCCCCACAACAAGCTAAAAGAAATAAATAAACACCGAAAGAAAAGAACATTTGCTAACAAGTGAAAATAAATCAGATGAGCTTTACTTGAAGTATTGATCATGCATGTATACTGAAACTTGGCACTTGCCACGCACTGTATCAAAGAATGCGTATTTATGGGTGGAAATGTTTAACCACAACACACAAAATAAAAGCTTCTTTTTTTTTTTCCAAAGTGGTAGTACGTGTTGAACCTGTTTCCATTAAGGTTTGTATTTTTAAACATTAAATTCTAAGTGGTGGACAGTCACACCAAAAGCAAAAACCCAGAAACAACAAATTAGGCACAACCTACAATAAAACCAGATAAGCCCAAAACCGTTAATTAAAAACATACATAAAATAGTTTTTTAAATATTAGTCAAATTCCAATCAAAGGATTTTGAGGGCCACAAAATATTCCAAAAAAGGGTAAAGTAAATAAATAAAATATTTTGGTCAGAAATATTTTCTCTATGCTATGAATTACTTACTGTTTGCTTTATTATAGCCTCGTAAAATTGCACTATTCAAGTGCAGGGTTCGAACCCACATCCTCAGGTTCAAGAGTGTGCTCAACTAAATGAGCTATGAAGGCTACATACTAGAAGTAGAATCAACTACTTACACCAGGAGCACCCGCAATATTTACCAACATGTTTACTGTGTAGCATGTTAGCCTTTAGCTTCAGCTACAAACAAGTTTAAAATATGGACTCGTTTTTTAATTATCCAGGAAAATTCCTCTTGTCGAGGCTTCAACACAAGATGAACGTTACAGATGAGCAGTACAGAGGTATTTGGATGTTTTTAAGTTTGTCTTTTTGAACGAAGAAAAGTGAGCCTTCACGTCAAATGTACTTACAGTGCTGCCTAGGAAACACATGAATTGAGTCACTAGCTGTGTCTCAAATCACATACTTTTTTAAGTGAACTGGCGGTAAGTATGCATCAGGATAGTGTACGTACTAAATAGTAACAAATTCTCAACAGATAGAATAGATAGAATATATATATATATATATATATATATATATATATATATATATATACAGGGCTTTTGACTGTATTTATGCGGCCCTCGTAATGTCAAAGTATGATCATGTTTAAATGGTTCTAATGCATTAACAAATGTATTTTGTATTTATTATTAATTTACATTTTCACATCACACAACATTTTTTTGAGTATATATTAAGTTAATTGAATAAATGTTTCGAAAAAAAACCTCATATATACAAGAATTAAATTGCACCTTATTTAGCTTAATAAATGTCACGGCCTAGTGACGAATGTCCTTTTTCAGGGGGGATTTTCCTCGTCTTTCTTTTTGCTGGACGGCCCCTAACTACATTCACAAAATTAAATGTGGCCCTTGAAGAATTATAATTTCCCACACCTGGTTTACAACATCAACGTCACAAAGATGGTGGCCGTTTAGGGTAGAAAGTGTCCATTTAGTGTGCATGGTGCACTACATTTCGCATACTAAGAATTGAGACACACTTATGCACTCAAAACACTAAATTTAAGTACGCAAGTATGCGATTTGAGACACAGCTACTGACTCTGCACTCTGATGTAGGAACCCGTCGTCACCCCTCGATTCACTTTAAACACCCGTTCACCTGAAGTGACCCCTGGAACCGGTTCGCACTCTCCTCTGGTTCGGGCCCTCTGGTTCCGACCGGGTGTCGCGACCTCCTCCTCCTCCTCCTCAGACCGGGGTCATGTGACGTCGGCGACGCTAATGATGTCGTGGCACGCAAGGAGGTCGTTATCCCGCCAGACGAATTAGCAGGTCGCATGCAAGAGGTCTTGGGATCAGGCCAAAACCGCAAAATCGTTGAGTCATTTTCATTCTTCCTCTCCCTCGTAAAGGGAAGTGCAAACACAGATAATCTCATTAGTAAAACATAACTTTAGCAAATGAGCTTTTCTGAGCCTGAACAGTAGCACGACATGCTTTCAACGGAACCTTTGTTTTGACTCAAACACCGGCTCACCTGGGAGTCACCTGAGGACACCGCGTTTGACAGTCCAGCGGTGGGGAATGTTATTGTCCAGAGTGTCCGGGTGGTCCAGCAAAGGGGGGACAAACAGGCCCAAATCCTCTTAAATAGTTTAAGCTGTGTGTGGTTCATCTGGAAGTTGAGTGACGGTTAGACATGTGTAGTTCTGATGCTCGCCGCTAGAGGGTACTGCTCACCGCTCTGTTAACTAACAGCGTGATTCCAGGACTGTGTCCAGGAGATCGTACAATAATAATCGGATTATTTGTAAATCAAATAAAAATGCATTATACGTTATATAATGCTCCTTTAGTGCTCCCTTATCTCCCTTATTATTAATCATTTTGTATAATTTTTCTACTGCCAAGAATGAGTAACTTTTTTTACGTTTCAAATCGCAGTTTTAACAATGACAAAAACATCAAGTAATATTACTTTTGTCTGATATAATTTCAGTGTATTCCCAGTGGTGATTAAAAAAAAAGAAGCAGTTAAGATAAACAAAAATAAAATCAAATCAATTGATAAGATAAGCAAAATAGATTATTGACGTCATAATGACTAAAATTTCATGGCTTCGTTTTGTCCTACGTTTAGTTTTTAGGTTTTTTGTTGAAATGAAATCTCGATTTCTCTTTTTCTTTCTTCTGAAATGAAAAATGTAACCTCTAAGATTCGAGATATTTGAAGTGTTTCTTGTGTGGTATAAACTTAATCAACTGTTAACTTAATTAGATTTTAAAAACGCTAAAGGTTAAAGTTAAAGTTAAAAGAGGGTGAATTCATCCAGAACACACTTGCTTATCTTGTTGATGGAAGGGGCTGAGTCCCAGCTACCCGGGGTTGAAGAATTACCGGTTCATCACAAGACAAAGACACATATAAACTGCCTCTGTTTTGAGGAGTAAACTCTTCACACACTTGTCGAGTACGGACACAGTTTTACACACAATAACTGTAGCTGGATTGAAACCAACAGCCTTTATTTTCCTGTAAGGAATATGTGACTCCTCTTATTCCACGTTCCCAAAAGAAACTCCTACATTCCTGAACCCCTCTGCTCCTTATCTGACCGCCTATCGTAGCAGATATTTTCAACAACAGTCACGGATTCGGCCACGACCACCACAAGGTCGCTCACCCCGTCGGGCCTGATTCATCGTCAAGTTCTCCTCGGAACCTCATGTCCCGCAAACCCCTGGCAGCACAAACATGGGAGATGGTATCTGGGAGGTTTTTCTGGCAGCTCATCCGAAGACCCTGTGACCTCTGACCCCGGGGGGAAAGGTCGGTTATGTAAGAGAAGCTGTTGATGATCTGATTAATGAGGCTGTTGTGCAACCTTGTGATCGATCGAGTCCCTGCTGAGGAGGTGAAAAACAAACGCGCCTGTTTGCTCGGAGAGAAAATGATCAACAAGATCAACACAATTTTACTTTTAAGTGGCATGTAACGAAAGGCGCTGTACAAATATATACTATATAAAATACTCACTTTTTTATAGAAAGAAATGGTATATCTATTGACGAAAAAGCCAATTAATATTAAAAAATATATATAAATCCAACAAAACTAATGAAGTATATTCAATGTGAGAATCATTTTTTTTTGTTTTAGGATTTGGATTTATTTTTAAGTATTGTTTAAAAAGAATAATTTTCCTCAAACGTTTAAAATTAAAGTTTAAAAAATGAATTTGAAAAAAAAAGAGAGTATTATTATAATTAGGAAATATTTATATCATAATAGAAAATATATATATTTGTGACAAAATTCAATAGTAACCAACAAAAAAATTAATTGGTAAAAGGTAAAACAAAAAAACAAAAAATCTCAGAACAAATATGAAATTAAATTAAACTAATATATTAGTAGTATGGATAAACTGTATTCCCCTAAACGTGTTAAATATTACATTTATCAATCTAAAAAATACATTATCGTAATTAAATTAAATATGGCCAAAGGGTAAATAAAAAACTGCACTACTATAAATATTCTTTCTCCAAGAAAAACTGCCTTTTAATTGCTTTAAAAACAATGCAAAAACATAAATGTCAAATAATAATAAATAGTAAAAATGTTATTGTATTCCAAACGTGAAAATAAAAATGTAAGTATATTATTGAGGTCTTTATACTATTTGACATAAAGTTCCATAAATAAAAAATGAATTTAAAGTTGCGTGGAGAAATTATTTTGATGGCTTAACACAGTTAAACTCATCCATGTTTGTGTTTTGACAAATATATACCAGACAAAGACACGTTCTCAAGCAGGTGTAGCAGTGAAGTTAGTTAAGATTTACTCCACATCTTCATCCAGATGTCTCTAGGTTCTCTGTATCTTCCTACAGAATTGATTTTTAATGTTTATTTCAAACCTCATGAATTCATGTGTCAGGTCTGTGATCGAACCTGGATCTATAGTGCACAGAGTCTCCAAGACATTCCAGGAGATTTCCAATGGACTGACAAGTCAAAAAAGCTGCTCTACCACTGCACTCCCTGCAGAGGCGGATGGAAATGAGATGGATTTCTCAGACTTGCGGAGCTTCTCGTGGGAGAAGCTGCCGTCGCGAAGAAGAGAACCTTTGTCTCTCGGCTCATCATCTGTTTTGTCTCCACATGCCGGGAGTTGTTCCTCTTTACCACCCGGCCGTAATTCAACAGAGCAAACACGAAGATCCAGAAGCTGCTGTTCAGAAAGGATGGGATCTCCTGGTAGCTCAAGTGTCCTGCAGATGGGAAGAAGACTGCGGTTGACTGGTTAACCAGAAGGATCAACTGGTGGGAGGCTGAGAAGTGTGACCTTTAACACCAGAGTCCAGCAGGTGTGGACCTGAACTGGAGGAATGTGGTCTGCTGATTTAACGGCTAGAAGAACCACAGTGTGAAACAGCCACAACAGAAAACACCAGCCTTTGAGATCCACCTGCCTGAAAATCCATCAAGCAAAAGCAAAAAGAATATCATTTAACATGGACTTCAAAGCTAGTTTTGTCAAAGAGCAGTGGAAAAATTATGAGAAATAAATCTCAATCTAAAAAAAGAGTAAGAGCTTGACTAGAAAATGGAGTGAATTGAAACACATTCACGATCGATAACAAGATTGAAGGGGAGGCAACCTGCTGATACATTCAAAAACATAAAAAACAAATTACGGATAAAAACAACATAAACATCAATTTATGATGAAAATAATTCATCAATGAAGAATAGTTCAAAAGAGTCACAGACATAATAAGAGAGAAGAAATAATTGTATCTCAACGTTTACACATGAGTACACTTTTAAGAAACCGCTTCTTTGCTTCCAAAAAATGGTGGGTTTCTGTGATTGAAAACTGTATTTTTGTATAAAGGAGTATCAAAATAAATGCATTTAGATCGATGGATTGACTTTATTAATCCCTCTGGAAATCTCCTTCGGGAAATTGTGTTTTTCAATACACAGCAGACAATAGAAGGTACAGCAAGTTTCATAAAAACGAGAACAAGAAGTGCAAACAAAAGAACAAAGTGCAAGGTATGTCAAAGTGCAAGTATAAAGAACAGAACAGGCCAGTACCGTCCCCTGAGGTGCTCCTGTATTGTCAGAGGTCATGTCCTACAGCCTGTTTGTGCGTTCCTAAATAATAAACAACAACACATTAAAATATTTTAGCAGGTATAATTTGTGTCATTATTTTTCTTACTGAAGCATCAGTTCGTCGAAAACATATATCTACGTGTTTATTTATTTATTTTTCATTTACAATGTTTTTGTGTTTGTCTTTTTTTTTACCAACAGATATATACGAAAGCAAAACCAGTAAAATGAGTGCATTTGAAATAAAAAAAACTCAGTTAGGTTATTTAAGTTAATTACAAATCAAACAAAAAAACATCTAATACAATACTCAACAACAATACTCTTTAGCTCTCCTGACCTGTGAATCCATCATAGATATAAAGAATAGATGTCGCGGCCAAAGCAATGGAAGGTTGAATTATGATTTGACGACAAAACCACTGCACTTTTAATGTTTAACACCAACAACCATTCTGATTTTTTAACCAGGTTTAAGGCTATCAGGACTAGTTTTTGCCTAGGTGTGTATGTGATGTTTCTTTATCCAGCCAGCCTCAAGTGGACACATGGAGAACTGCATTTTTCTGTTTCACTTCTGCACTGGGTTCTGACTACTGAACAATATTGTTTATTAGCTTGGAGCTTTAAATTAGTTTATTCTTTTGCAACTCAGCGTCGAAGGTTCAGAAAGATGCTGTGAGAACCAAAGACAATAAAGAAGCAAACAACAGGAGGTTGATAGTTTGGAGCTCTCTGGCGACCAGAGAAGATTTATGGAGGAAAAGGTTTAAAATCTCAGCTCTGCAGAGAGACAGGAGTTCCAGGATTATTGTCAGTGGAGCGACTTTTAAGGAATTTACAGCTTCTTAAGAATCCCAAAGAGCCTTCAGGATGATTTTTAATACACAACTGACACCACTAGATCAGTGGCTCGTCTGAAAGAAACCTGGATGAAGATCTCGAGCTACAAATTAAACATCATCGGTCAACGTTTTCAGAAGATGACGAGTATGAATCAAAAGTGTTGTTTTCTTTTCAGGAAACTGATACACACTCGTGGATTTACTGTGAGTGAGCGAGTGTTTGGACCAACCATGATGGATTCATTTGATGATTCAGCACATGTTGTTTATGCTTCCATATGTTTAGAAGCGCTAATATATTTTAGTTCTAAATGTATACATGAGAATTGTTACTCCATTTCTATTATTATTTTTTAACTTGACCGTTTCCCCCACAACATTTACAACTTGTCAAAATGACAAAAACAAACCGACGAACTGAACGTGTTAGAACCTACAACCCTTATATAACGACACTAACGTTGAATGTTCTGTACCGTACATTCCAACACAGTCAAGCTGATGATGAGTCTGTACGACAGTGTTATGAAACACTCACTGTCATCTCTGACTCTTATCTTTTACGGCACAGGATTCCACTGCAAAAGTGATTGACGAGATCTGGTGGACACAATGTCCTGGTCCAGGTGAAAATGGATCTGTAGAAACATCTGTAGAAACATTTCTGCAGTGCTAGACAGCTACGTAATACTATACCTTCTATCTAATATCTAAAATTTCCAGGAATCCTTGAAATTGTTTTTTATAATTGAGTATTTATTCAATCTTCACTAAACGTTACCGACCTATGGATGGAACTTTATATCCGTCAAGAAGTTTTCTGGGCCATAATATGTTAAAAGTACAGTCACAAAAGTAGCTTTGTCCAAGTTAGCTTTTTAATTTTAGCAGCAGCTCATGCTAAGCTAGCTGTTTTATTGTGTCACCATGGCTGTGTCCCAAATCGCGCACTTCTACGAGTGCACTGGTTTGTATTAAAGTACACATTAGGCAGTGCACGTAATGGCCAGTGCGCCAATTTGGACAGGGTAGTACTGTCTCAAATCAAACACTGTCGCTACACACTTACCAAAAATGACTCGACAACTACTACTTCTACTACTTAACGCTGATCGCAACCGGCCGTTGGAACTCTATTGTCGACACCTGGCAGCGCTGTTCGCCAATTAAAACAAGTCATTAAGTTGTGTGTGTGTGTGTGTGTGTAAAATTAGTGTTTTGTCGTGACATTTACGTCAGTATCTTCTCCGAAGACGCGTCGTCAGTGACGTAGCTTCAGTATAGCGTCATCTACGTCACTAAGATGGCGCCCGTTAATGGTGAAAAGTGTCCATCGATCCACACTCAATTTTCTGGGCATTTGACTGCGCCAATGGAGTGGTCATTACATTTCTACATGTTCGCACACTGCTAATTGGGACGCGCTTGTGCACTCAAAATATTAAGTGTAAGTGCAGAAGTGCGCGATTTGGGACACATTTATCATGACAGTACTTGTCATTGGCTTTCTGCGAGGAAAAAACTCCTCCCCGTCACTCAAGTCAAATATGAAAGTAGGCCAGTCTTAAAGAGGGTCTTCAGTTAGTGGAGAGTCAAAATGGTGGATTGCAGAGTCAGAATTTTAGCTTTTTATCCAACATGGAAGTAGAAAAAAAGTAATATCTAGACACTAATTTCATCAAATCCTTTGCAGAGCTATCAGTTCATAATGTCATTCTAGTTTTATTCATTTTTAAAGATGTATTTATGTCATATAGAAATCTGAGATTGTAATAGAGCGACTTGTTTTTAGCATGGCTTATTGATTAGAATGTACCGTTGTTAGTTTCGTCCAGTTAATTTGTTAGACAACCTATCAAAAGTCTGCTGAACCTATGTGTGTGTGTGCTGAGGACCCAGAGGTAGCCAAGAGGTTCACCTCATTCTTTAGACTGAAAGAGAATTTAGTATTCTGAGATCATCTTTGGCTGATAAATGGAGCGTCACAGTAGTCGAGAAGACACAAATAAATCTGTGAACGATCTTAGCACGTCGCTAGCTTTATGTCGATCTCACCTTCCCTGAGGTGAGAAAAGCGAGAGGCTTAGAGTGAGCTTTCAAATTAAGATTCTAAAATTACAACAACATTGAGACTTCTATAAGTGTGCTACCGACGCTCTCATGCACGGTAACCTGACACACCAGTCATGTGAGTCTTATTTTATGTCTAATATTTGGGGTTCAGAGTCGGGGGGTGCACAGACGATATTTTAGACTCTGGAAGAGCTTCTGTAAAACCTTCTAAGCAACCTCGCCACTATTCATAGTAGTGCCACATATCCGCCAATTAATGTCTCTCTCAGAACAACTCGGCGACCTGACCTCATTATTCGAACACATAAATCACTCGGTCATATCATCGGTGATGTTGAGGAGGCTAGAAGTGATGTCACCCCCGTCGTCTATAAGGGGCGCCGCCACTCCTGCGTGACACCGGAGGAATTCTCGGTGGAAATGGTAAGACGTATATATAACTTGTCGGTGAATATAGATGCATGAAAAACACCCCAATGAGCAGTTGCTGCCCTTTAATGGGGCTCGAAAATAAATAGTCAGTGGAAGATTCAGTTGTCGCCCTTAGAAGGAGAACGAATGTTGCCGTGCCTTCCTTGAGTTGATACAAATTAAAGAAAGGTTTCCTGGGGTTTCAACGAAATGATGCCATTCATCAAAAATCTGTTTAATATCACATTTGGAGATAGAAATTCCGCCTCTGGGATGGAAAGGAAATATATTGACATAAAATATTACATTCAGGAGGAAAACAATAGCAATAATTAAGTTGAATTAAAAAAAAAGAAGAAGAAGAATTTTGGAGAAATATTTGCAGGACTTTCTGTGTCACAATCTCCTCTTGAGTCATTTTATTTTGTCTGGTTACTTCCT
This sequence comes from Callionymus lyra, assembly GCF_982586985.1. Taxonomy (NCBI): domain Eukaryota; kingdom Metazoa; phylum Chordata; class Actinopteri; order Syngnathiformes; family Callionymidae; genus Callionymus; species Callionymus lyra. The sequence continues at coordinate 10,585,317 of NC_141828.1, forward strand.
GTCCTGTACTCTGCTTTGTCTGTTTCTGGTGACAGTAGACAGGTCTGAAGGGGATTGGCAGGGACTAAGTGCGGTCAGTGATCAACAGCCAATGCTGGATTTCCTGCAGACCTGTGTCAGCTCGTTATTCAGTCCCACTTGGTAATTCCTGAAACTTCTACTTCCTGTTTGCTGAACTAACAGTGTAACATGGACCTTGAGATTCCTCGCAGTTATTTAATCCAAATGTTTTGTGACTCCTTTTTTGTGTTTTGATTTTTATCCTGTTTGTTTCTTCCTCAGTGGATTGTGCGTCTGGCTGCCACCCATGTCTGGATTTTCCCCAATTTGTATTACATTGAACTTTGTATTGAGAGAAAGGACTCAGTGGACACTTGAAAAGATTGTTCTGAAAATAGCCTCAGGACTTTGGCCCTACGTTTTAGACGTCTTGCTCATTGTTGATGTTTGTATTTCATCAAATGGTCACTTGCCTAAATTTAAGCTCACTGCATGATTATTGTCGTCTGATCCTGGATCTCCTTGTTTCGTGAGTAATTGGATTCTGGAATAAACTGCAAAAATGTATATTTACAATAGCAAATGAATATTCTTTATCTTCCAAGAGCTCCTGAAATGTTACAGGAGGCTCCGGTACCTTTTGCAGTGTCACTGCTGTTCAATAAGTGGGACAGCAACAGGACTCTGCAGCAGGAATCTACCTACTTGGCACTAGAAGCACGAGCGAGCCTGTCTTCTGTCACTTAGGCATTCTGGTGCCGCTTAGGTGACACATCTTTGTTTAGCCGTGGTCTCATGTGCCCTGATTTTCGTCCTCACGTGCGGGAGAAACACATTAGTCGCCATAGTTACCGCCGACCAAACAACCGTCAACATCCAACCACAGATATCTGCAACCTCGACTGCATGCGAGCGGCTCTGCATCTGCACTGCATCACCCTCCTCCTCCTCCCTTCCTCCCTCATCCTCCGATGAACCCCCCATGTGCACTCCTGCTAAATCAGCAATCCTGAAGCTTCATGTGCAGCATTCCAAAATAAATGTTCCTTACAAAGGTCAACTAGTCAGACTGCGATTATCACGGTCTTGGCATCGGCCGCTGGAGCAGACGCAGGAATCTTTCAACGATGAATGATACGACTTCAGCAGGAAAGAGAAATATTTGGGAAGATTTCTGAGAAAAGATCTAGTGCCATATGGAACACATTCTCTCAGGCTTCCACAGCTTTTTTTTTTTTTTAAGCGAGGAACAGAGAGAGCAGGTGAAAACAAGAGCGGCTTTATGTTGCACGTCTCTGCTGCTTCCATCTCAGGCAAGCGAGGAAACATCTTATTAGACTTTCCCCTCTCATCCGTCCTCCAGCCGAGGTTCTTCCACGGACACCTCTCCTGCTAGACAGTGAGCACCTCTGTTGTGGAGCCGGTGTGGAAATTTTGAAGGATTTGAGCGCTGCTTTCATTGGCAGCGGAGGCCTCGGGGGCGAAGCTTATTCATCTGTAAACCACAAATTCACCTCACACAAGGAGGCTGTTTAGCTGGGGAGGTTGTGTGTCGTTGGAAATGTGAAGCTAGTTCATCGTTCCGCACGACACGAACAGAAACACCATTGCTTTGGAATCCACCACGTGATCGTCTGCGCGACGTATGATTGGCTGAAAACGCCATTACATTTTAAATGGCTCTCACTTACAGTATATAGCGCTCTCTGTGCTTTTTCAGCACCCAAAGCTCTTTACAGTAAGTCACTCATTCAAAAACATACTGGTGGGAGTAGGCTGCGACGCAGTGCGCCGACTTATTCATCAGCAGCAATCAGGTTTAAGGGACACAAGGCCTTTAGTAGATAAAGTAGCTCAGTATTCTTTTGGTTTTGTCAGGTGGCACCATTATACATTTTTATATTGCATTTAAAAGCTACAAATTTAAAAATATTGAATTTGGAATAAGAATATCAGTCTTTATTTGTAAAAAACAAACAAAAAACATTTTAAAGAAAATTATTTAATGTCTAAAAAACAAACATAAACTTAAAGTTTCAACTGTAATCTGAACATTTTAATGACTCACTTCATCATCCTTGTTCACCAAAAATGATTATTTTTTCCAAAATGTTGTAAATTTAGTTAATAATAAGGAAATTGACTCACATCATGAAATGGAAAAGCAGACGACCAAAGAAGGACTTGTACCATGAACCAAAAGAAGGGGAGAATTAAACAACCATAATTATTTGGATCATGAGCCAGACCTTCTCCAGTGACACCTTTTCAAAATAAAATAAATAAATGCAGAATTATGACTGAGATAGAACAAGGTCACTCCCTGAGCAGACTTCATTTCACTTATGAGTCACATGTGCAGGTGTACGTTGTCTGTGTTTCGGGTGGTCCCATCGCAGAATTGATGACTAACGTAATGCCAGCACAAAGCCCCGGGTTTTTACTGCCAGCTGGTCTTTGAATTCTCTAGAGAGGATAAACCTTTGAGGCAAATCCTGTCGGTGTCTACTAGTCGATTCTATTTGACCACTTGTATTGAATTAGCATTTTTTTTTCCCCAACTTTTTTTCTTGGTCCACATGAATATATTGCAACAATCTTTGATCTTTTCAGTCAAGCGGCTACAAGGTGAACCGATGACAGACTATGAAACATCTAGATAACGTTTTCAGGTCCGACCTGTGGCTGTTGCATAACAAGCATTGTTGCGTTTCTCAGTGGCATCTTTGCAGCCTCAGAACTAACTTAGGTAAGGTAGAAATATTTAAGTCAAGGTTGCCTTGGGTCAAAGTTCCACCTTGGCCATGTGGTAACACGAAACAGCCCACCAGGACTATTTCCACCTCCCATCCCTCTCTGGTATTTTTCCCTTTTCTCCCATCAAGCAGCAGAAACCTTCGTCAAGAAACTCGAGACTTTAAATGTCTCAGTAGCGGATATAAAACCTCATGTTATAAATACACATACATCCAATCTGTCATCTTTTCGTACAATGTTTTCGGGCTCAGAAGTAAAAACACTTCTGTGTCTGAGTTCACGATCCAGTATTTGTGTTGGACTCGCCAAAAGTCTGGTATTTCCTGGAATATTGTGTCTGAATTTTTTTTAGCAATAACGCAAGAACTTCCTACATGTGTTACACAACAAGCTCATAGCACAGGTTAGTCATGTAACCAAGAGAGGGGGGGTCAGTGAGGGGTCCACGCCTGTCAGATGAAGGCTGTCATCAGGACAATGATGTACCGTGGTCACCTTAAGAACAGTCATTAGCTTCGCAGCAAAGGTTTTCATTAGTCAACTTCAACGCGAGCAGGAGTGCCAACCTTGGGATTTTCCAAAGGGTGGAGCGTCTTTGGTGGAGAAACGTTCACATCTCCTCAAACATCTGGTTTCGCGTTGACTTCGGAAGCCTCAGCTGGGATGTTTGTGGGTGTTTACTGACGTTCTGGGGGTAGTTCTAGGGGTCAAAGGTGCTTTAGCACCTGGATTTGAGATGTTTCAGTGACCACATCAAGGTCCATGGGTTATAGGCACAAACCATCTGCATTGGTAATTACCGTTCTCAGGCACTGCAACCTATCAAAACCAAGATTTTTTTTCTCCTAACATTTGCATTCGTAGCATTTTAGTGTTTTGAAATTCACTGGAGCATTTATCTTGCTTATGAGACAGTTGTTATGATGTTGTTGTGTTTATCTATTTGCAGAATAGATGAACATATTTTCAGGATCTTTCAGGAAAAAGAACAGTCCATTCGATTCACAAGGTGTTCTGTAGCTCTGTGTTGAAGGATCACTTCAAATTAAACACTGACAATAACTTTACTGTTACTATGGTCACAAAAGGTGTTGCTATTTTTCATTTAATAATGTTTTGTACCTTCACTACCTGTCAGATTACCTTATTGATTTTCTTTTCCTTGGGCCTGCACAATTCTGGAATCACAATCTTTTTTGGACGTTATTGTATGCCATTTTTTAAATGTTCTTCATTAACTCATTGCTCACTGGCAAGTCTACTATATACTATATAATATACAACCATTGATGTTCGAACGAGCCACAGAATGTGAGACTTTTTTTCTTCTCTTGTTGTTAAGGTATTAGATAAATAGGTATATAATGAATAAATTATGTTTTGATCATCACACGACTCTGTGTTGAAGGATTACTTGTATATTAAACAAAAGGTGTTGCTATTGTTAATTTATTAATGTTTTGCACCTTCACTACCTGTCAGATTACCTGATTGATTTTATTTTCCTTGGGCCTGCACAATTTCGGAATCACAATCTTTTTTGGACGTTATTATATGCCGTTTTTAAATGTTCTTCATAAACTAATTGGCAAGTCTGCTATATACTATATACTGTACCCCCATTAATGTTCCAAACAGCCACAGAATTTGAGACTTTTTTTCTTCTGGTTCTTGTTAAGGAATTAGATGAATAGGTATAAGATGAATAAATTATGTTTTGATCATCAGACAACAATTTTGTATTTGGATTTATAGTTATATATGAGCTTAATTATTGGTCATGGTCAACAAATTCCTCACATTCTAAACCTGATTTCATAACAAACAAATCGAATAAAAATTGATCTTATAAAGAAAACCCATGTGAGGTACTTGTTGAAAGTCTTGCTCTTTTGTTATAATTCAAAAGTGTTTCGAATACTACTCCAGCTGATGTCTCCTCCTGTTGTTTACGGCCTCATTTGAGCCCGAGGGCTTTGTTTTCCTGAACCTCGTGTGTGTCTGCTGTCACTTGTACTACTATGTGAGGGGTGGTCGGGTTCAAGAGGCTCATACCTGTAATCCCTGCAGCTTTGTTGGTTTTACACTCCAGCGGCGTTATTGAGCCTCGTTTGACTAACATTGTAGGTTTTTAGGGCTTCAATCTGGTTGAGGTTGATGGATAGTGGGACACGCCCACCCCCAATTGAAACAGCTGATTTATGTCTGGTCCAGGACATTTGTGCTCTGTAGCTGGAATGTAGGGAATTTTCAAAGACCCCCCCCCCTCTTCTGCCGGTCGTGTCGGCACACAAACAGGCGCCTGATGGAGCAGTCAAGGGCCCACCGGTGCTCCCACTTCAGGGCAAAGAGACAGAATGCCAGGAATGTCCGAGGCCAGAGGGAGAATCAGCTCTGTCCTTTTTGTCATTTAAACTAATAAGCTATTCCAAATATTGCGACAGAAGACGGCAGTGTTAAGAGAAAAAGATATTTATTTGTGATTTAAAACAAAATAATGCTTCTTGTTTCTTCAAATGGTGTAACAAGTGAGTTCAGTCGCTTAATAGAAAAAAAAAAGAGCAGAGGACCTCAAAGCATTTGTACGGGAAATAAAAAGGCACGTCGGCGGTGTTTGAGGAGAAACTCATGCATCGGAACATGCGGCAAACAAAGGAAGAAAACAGTTGAACACTCCATAGAAGCTAGAATAGTTATATGTTTTGACAATAAAAACATAAGCATTTTCATCACAGATCCAGACACCGTTTTAATTCCCTCTTCATGGCTGTTTCAGAATTCCCTTTTTCTTCCCTCTTTTTAAGGCCGGCTCTTGACCGCTGGCTTGTCCATTATGTTGAGCACGTCATCCAGGATGGATGGACCCAAATCAAGTTCAAGGGAGAGGAGGGAGCCTGTGATGTGGGCGAGCGACTCCTGTGATGTGCTTTTCTCTTTGGTGAACTCGAACTCATACTCGCAGATGCGTCCCTCCTCCACCCCGCTGTCCCGGTCCACCCAGTCTCCTCTGCAGCCGGAAAGTTCCTGCTTCAGATTAATGTCATTGTTGAACCCCTCGTAGCCGACGTTGTTGCAGACGTTCGGGTTGAAGTCGTCCTTGAAGCTGTCGAAGCTGTCGCTGCTGGCGTTGCTGTTGAGGCTTCCGTTGGCCTTGTAGATGATGTTGCTGCGGCCGTTCTTGTAGATGGACTTCTTTTGCCCGCCTTTGTTTGCCTTCGCTTTTCGCTTCTCCGAGTTCTCGAGGAGATCCAGGAGGACGTCAGGCTTGGACGTGATCTCCACGGTCGGTGAAGACGGCTTGCTGGAGAAGACGTCGCTGGAGTGCAGCAGAGCGTCCATCTGCAGAATCTCGACCTCCTCGATGCTGTCGGCTTTCAAGGGCGACGAAGGGCCCACTATGTCTCCCAAGGGCTCCGGGGGTAAGGGGAACACGGTGGAGGAGATAAGAGGAGGAAGCGTTAACGCTTGGCAGCCCCCAATGGTAGGAAGGGAGATGGCATTCTTGAGAACCGGAGAGGGGGTCTCTGGGAAGGAGGCGTCTCCGGTGCTGTGGGCGCGACAAAACTCACTTTGAATGCCATACTGATACTTTGGGTCCATCTTCCCCTGAAGAAGCTCAAAGTTCCCCTGAAGGAAGGACATGTCCCCAAAAGTGTCCCTCTGACCGCCTCTGCCAATGTGAATGGTGTGTCGGAAGTCCCCGAGCGGCGGGCTGATCATGTCCGGCGACAGGATATCCCGCAGGCGACACTTCTTCCCCTTCTTGGAGTTGACGGGTTTTAAATAAATGGGCGCTTTAGCAGGCATGGCGGCGACTGTGGGAGCGGAGCAGAGTCGACGTGTTGGTTTTTAGATGTTGCAGTTCCCCACCGGAGAGGATCCGGTTACATTCTCAGCCAAGTCAGAAATGAGTCCAAGAATAATTTCAGCAACTGTTGCATTGATCAGGAGCAAGGATTCCAAATTCCTCTGGGGATGGAAAGGTCACTCGGAGGCTCTCCTGAAACGAAAAGACAAACAGAAAGTTTGTTGGTGGTCAAACATAAACGTAAATGTTTTCGACTGTCCAGAATGTAGGTCATCAACACAGATCCTATTCAAGGAACAGCTAAACATCCTCCTCGTACATCTGGCGAGGCCAGAGCAGAGGAGATATTGACAATTCCATGAACGGCTCCTGTGGCCTCCTCAAGTTAGGATGTGCTGATGTGCAACAGCTGCTGCACAGACTGGGAGGAGAAGAAGCAAACATGACTGTAATGAGATCACAGCCTTTTTTTAGAAAGGAGCTACTGCTCTCATATCCAGGGGATTGACAGAGATTGATAAGAGCGCTGAGAGAAAAAGGGTGTAGGGGGTCGGGCATAGCGAAGGGATCTGGAGGTGCTGAGGAGCTATTGATTTGGGTTTTTATCCAAGCTAGGAATGTTCTCAAGGTTATCATGGAGCGCTGAGCAAACAGGAACTGGTTATTGATCGTGGAGAACTTGAGCCGTCTGGCTTCATCCTGATGGTCACACGGGTACTGGTGTGTCTCAAATCTTATTTCTACGGATTATGAGACACATCGGGAAGTGAACACGGTGATAATGCAGGAAAACAACTCTTACAGAAGGTCAACAACAAACCGAAGGTCAGAACAAACCGAGAGTTAAGGTAGAATGTAGTCTAGAAGTTATCAAACTATTAGCTTGTACTTGCTTGACCAGTTGAACCCTATTAAAATAGACTTACATTACATACACATTATTTAATTCCCTATAATGAAAAAAACATTTTATTGAGAATATCTCAATGAAGACTAGAGCTGAAGGAGGGGAGGTTGGGAAACAATCCTGATCACAATCTGATGTCACATATTTGAGGTTTTGCTGGCAACATAGTCACTGGAATCATCTTACAACTTAAACATGCCCTTGTTTTATTTTTTTATTTTTGTTAATAACTATTATAGTACTGTTCTTCATGCTAACATTATACTGAATAATTATTTTACTGAATCATCTTATATTTAATGCATAATCATACATATAAAAACACATTTCTTCCTGAATGACAATAAAATGATGTTAATGTATTTAATACACCTGTATCAAACCCATGACACAAGCTAAGTAACTTCATGTGGCCGCCCGATGCTTTGCCCAAAATCAAAGTAAACTAATGTTCATGTTGATATACTGAACTATAAAGATACCAAGTTAGGCTAAGGAACAGAGGTTATGGATGTCAACAAGTATGGCGAGACTACTAATAAGAGCAAGATTGATGGTGATAGGAATTAATTCAAGATGATTTGGTAAATATAAAATTAGACCAAGAGTGCTCAAAGATTTTAACCACTTGTCTGAGTTTGATATTCACAATTTTTTTATTTTTTTTTTATTTGATATTTTGTTTGCACAAATTGTATATCGCTTTGAAAATAATAATTAAAAAATTGTTTATTTCAGTGAGCCAGTGAGCCAGTGAGCCACTACCATGATTTGAAACTAAAGCGAGCCAGAAGGACCGGAGGAACCGTCCATAACCTGTTGACGCATTCAGAAACGATGTTGCATCTTTTGAATTCTAATCTTGCCCCAAAAATCTTGACTCAGTGAAGTTGAAGCAAACCAGTGTAAAGACCTGAGAGAATGAGGAAAGTGCGTGGGTTAGGTAGGGGGGGTGGGAGTCCCAGTGAAGAGAGAGCTTGCCCATTTATAGACATATTTACTTCTGTGAGGTCTGTCAGCGGTGACCATCTGACGGCGCAGCTGGACGGTCAAGTCTACCGAAAAGGAAAAAGGTTAAAGGAAGAAAACATTCCTCCTGCAACCGTCACCACCGTTTTCAAGGGACGCTGAAGTGATGTGTTCGCACATGAAGGACTAACAAACCCCCTCCAAAAACTCCATCCCTGACCTGCTTCTTCATTTTGGGAAAGCCTTCACCGCATAAATAAACGGGTCAGAACGCCAGCACAATGGAGCTAAATTTACCGCAGGAGCGAGCGCAACATGTGTGAGGCCGACTGAAGTGGTATTCGTGAGTGACGGCGAGAAGGCTTGTCGACGAGGGATCGCTGTCCTGCATGCACGCGATGTGTGGACGCCAGTAGTTTGTTAATACAATGTTGTTTATGAGGAGAAGCAAACACTGCGGTCTTTCGCCGTCAAGAGTCCAGACATTATCAATCAATTGATAGTCTGGGTTAAATTATGACTCAACTAAACCCAAGTAGTGGTTGATAATGTATCTTTGAGAGACGTGAGGCCTCCCAGCATGCATTGCAGGACTACAAGTACTTTTAAAAAGGTTGATGTTATTATGGTATTTACTCTGATAATATAGGTGTGACATTATTAGAATATCATTTATTTATTAAATGAAGTAAAACTCTGCAGATACAGTCCCATTTAACTTCATGATATTGTGTAGCTCGACCAAAACACTTTCCTGTTGCCACACAACTGCACTTCAGCCATAAAATAAATCGTATTCAAATGTGTTCAGTTAAAAAAAAGTGCGAGTACTAAAACATTATGTATCTGTTATTAATATTTTATCGCAAAATGTTTCCAGCTATGAGCAATCAAATATTATTTATTTATTTTGAAAGCGGGATAGTAACAGATTCATGGGGGGCTTTTAAAAGTCTGAGCTGGAACACCAACAATCTTGCTTCATACTTAAGTCAGTCAAGGGGAGGTGGATCTTGTCCCAGACTTTTTTTTCTTTGCCTAGCAGGGGTGTGATATTCTGCCCGGGCCAAACAATCAGAGGAAAACAACTTGTGTAATTGTTATTATTTTTTAAGTCATTTCATTTCCGTTCAACTCCACAGAATTTTAGACAAATTCTGGATGATAATGCGACGGTCTGTAGGCCCCCGGGAAGTATTGTTGGGGGCCACAAGTGACAAATATTGCGTCTACTTTGTTGTATAAAATAAGGAAAACATAAAAAACTATTTTACTCACACTGCCCCCGGTTGACCAAAGTAAGAACTGAAGAGTTGGACAGAGGTCGGCGATCAAGGAAAGGAAAAAGGGAAGAGCCACAGCGGGAGGTTGAACTTGGACCCTTCTCGGGTCTGCAGCGTGAAAGAATGAGACGACTCTCTCAGGACGACATCTGCTGCTTGACTAAGCCAAGGTCAAGCTGATGCGGAGAAAACGTCTGACCTTCACATCAGCCTCTCCACTGGTGGCTCAGCGTCGGCTCGTACAGCAAACATGAGAGGAATTCCAGAGGTAGGACGGAGAAGAAACCCCCCCCCCCCCCCCCCCACCACGTTAGGTTTGTGGCAGTGGTTCTGATTTTTAAAACCGGCATCTCTGGACCTGGCCCGCTGACCTAATGAAGCTTTATGAGTTTAGCGGTCCGTTAATAGTCCGGCAGGTGGCTCGACAGTCAAGCCCTGATTCTCACACTCACTCTGGAACCGGTCCAGAGAGAGGCGCCGTCGGCACGTGTTGCCCTGCAGCGCTGCTGCCGCCAGCATAGAATGCGGGTTTTTATTTACACCTCAGAGACAGCGGATCTGCTGTAGACCGCCTGACGGGAGGGGGGGGACGGGGGGGACGCTGCCGTGTCACTGGGTCAGCAAGAGATCTGGAGCCTCTCCAGCATTACATGGCCTCATCAGGAGGTGTGAGGACCAGGAGGGAGCGAGGTGACGAGAGTTCGAGGCCAGATAAATGCGGTGTTGGCATCTGGCAATTAAACCAATGACTCTTGAAGTCGAAGTCACGTGTGGCGTAAATGGGTCAGTGTATAGTTAGAGCTGAGCTAAAGCCCTCAACGTAAACAGACGCTGAGGGAGCAGCTGCTCTGAACATGACCTGTCCATGACTTCCCTTTGAAATAGAAGAGCGGCACAAATATCAAGGAGACGGCGGTGCTGACAATTCAGATCTTGATGAAACCTCAATACTTCAGAGAAACTTTTTTTTGGGGGGGGAGATTCTTCTCCGTCCCTGAATAGCCGAGACCCTAAGTTTTTTGGGTTACGCCTGCCGCAGATGGCTAATTGCAGTCCTGGAGAATAGACTTGACCTGTTCGCTAGATTAAAAAAAAAAAGAACCACAATTATAGGCAAAGCGTTTCTTTCAGAAGGGTCTGGTGGTGGGAGTTTACTGGATAGCAGGGTGGAGTGTTTGCTCTGTCATTCTTTCTCGCCCCCCCTTTTTTGCCACCCGCAAGCCCTTGCAAGAGTTATCGTTGGCAGGGAAGCTCAGGGGAAACATAAGGAAATCGGTTTCAAGTAGAAGGCGAAGAACCGGAGTCGGTGCTGCACTTCATAAGAGATCATCGAAAACAATGTAAGCTCTTGGGTTACCATGATGCAACTGGATGAGCTATCATCCACAAATCACACAAACCACAGCAGCCGAGGATGAAATGAATCCCATTCTGTGCTCACCTTTGGGTTTTCTGGTGGCAGTCCTAGCTCCTGCTCCTGGTCGCTCTGCCTGCAGGCTTCTGTCGACTGGGACGTCTGCCGGACAGCTGTTTTGGAATGACTCCTCGGCTCCTCTCTCTGAAGTGAGTCTCCTCCTCTCCCCCTCCTTCACCGCCTCCCTCCTCTCTCTCTCTCTCTCTCTCTCTCTCTGTCTCAGCTCTCTCCCTCCACCTGTGCCTGTCTGTCGCTTCTTCAAAAAAATGTGAGAATTCTCGCCCACTTCCTGACGACGAATGTGTCATCGGTGCTTCCTCGTGATGGCGAAATGTGTGACTTTGCACCACCGTCTGATAGATGCACTCTCTCTCTCCTTCCTCTCTTTCTTCCCCTCAAGTCTGCGATCCAGAGTGACCCTTATGCGACAAAGTGTCCGACTGGCTGCTGCAGCGGTGGGCCGCAGCGCTGCAGCAGCGAGTCGCAGATAATTGTTGGAACCATCACCTTGGTAACAGTGATCCTCGAAAAGCTGTCGGGGAGCGAAGAGGTGTGTGTTTTTCGCCAGCACAGCAATAATGTCGGGGGTGTGTGTATATGGGGGGGGGGAAGGGTGAAAGCGTGTGCTCACACGTTATGATAATAATCCCGTCTTGTCTGACAAGCAGAAGAAGCGCATCGTCTGCAAACTACTTTCCTCCATTCCTTCCTAATCCGCTGCTGCACAGGATGAATACCGGGTTCTGTTTGTCAACCACGTGCCGCGGCACCGAAAAAAAAAAAACAGCCTCTGTTTATCCGGCGGCCGTAAAACAGCACTTGTGAATGAGGTCCTGTTAGCATGCCGCCGCCGTGCCACCCCAGGCCCCCGAGGGTGATGTCATGGCGGACGTTCATGTGGTCGGCACATGATCCGCTAATGGAAACAGTCGCGACGTCTGTCTTCGTATTGGTGAAAATAACTTTTTTAAGGAGCTATTAAGAGGAAAGCGTGAGTCGCTCGTGGAAGAGAGGAATGAAAGAATTCTGTTTGAAGGTTTTTTTTTTAGTTATGCACAGTTTCAGTGGGAGTCTGTGTTCAGTTACAGCGAGCACAACAAGATATTAGTCGTCTGACACATGATGATGAAATGCATATTTTCTGACAGTTGTTTTTCTAGGATGGGATTGTTTTCGGGGGTTTTTTTTATGCTGAAGGAGATTTGACTGTCAAGTCTTTTTAGTGTGTTTTATACAGGCCTGCTTTTTGGTGGCCTATGTGGCTCCTACATTATGTTGACCTCTGACTGTTTAACCCTTGTGATGCAGTTTGTTTTGCTTTAGTGTTGTTTATCTTGACATTCCACAGTTTTAGGCACATTTTTAAGGGCAACTATTTTACTTCATTAAACTACCAGCAGTTTCTTGATTTCTTGTGTGATAGATTTGATCTACAGTTTGTGTTTTGTATATGTTTTATATGCCACATTTGTGTTTGTTAAAAAAATATTTTTTGTACGATCTCATGTGCATTAAGTAACTCGCAATGTTCTTTAAACAAAAATATATCCTGAAATGTTTATTTCAATTTTGACTTTCATAACAAACACAGTAGGACTTTAATACCATTACATGGAGGTTAATAGAATAATTTATTTTTCCAATTTTATGTACTGCTGCTTTAAAGATGGTTATTTTCCGATGGTCAAGTTTTATGGATCTTATGTGGACTTTTAGTTGTTAAAGGATTGTCAAGCAACACATCCTGTTAAGCTGGAACCTCTTTTTGTTTGTTTTTAACGTTGCCTTTTTGTCATTAATTTGCTTTTTGCTTTGCATATTATTAACAATCTCAAATTCAGACAAAATTTCTTCAAGTTCCAAAATTCTGTGAACATGGCATATATTGCATGTTCATTGTAGCATATTCTCTCACTAGTTATAGACCTTTGTCTAGTTTTGCACATGATAACGTGTGCAAAACTAAGCTCAGAATGTTTGATTTTCTCAATGAAAAGCATAATATTTAGACAATTTTAAATATTAAGTAATTTGCAAATGGAAATCCAATATATTGCATCACAAAGTGACTTTTTTGTTTAACAGATAAACTGATTTATTGCGTTATTGACGACTCACTTGTGTATCTGTTTCTCTTGATAGAGAAAGAAAACTAAATGTTCAGAGGAAAATAGATAACGTTTAACATTCCTGATCAAGATTTCTGTGTTTAGGCACTTTTTTAAAACCCGAGAGGGCAAACGAGGAGAAACCAAACTCAGAACACGACAAGATGGATGTCGACTGCCAGGAATAAATCCACAGTCCTGTTTTTTGTTTGTTTTTTCCATCACATGTGATGTATATTTTCATTCAGCTCTACTTCACAACAAGTCAGCTCTGTTATTCGTCCGAACGGTTCCACTGAGCTCACGTTTTCTCCAGACCTCGCAGTCACTAGAGGTCAGGTAAACAAGCACACATTTGAAATATGAAGGTTGAGAACACTTCTGCAGCATTTCAAGTCGTACCTGCTTGTTGAGACTCTGGATGTGTGTGACGTGCATGATGACTTGCTCGTGTCTCATCGATCAATCACAGTGTAGATGATCACACACATGAATCCTCCTCAAGCACTTTCACCGGAAAACAAAACAGGTCAATGTCATTCACAATTAATCATTTTATATTGTATCAATAAAAATAGACGCAACTTTATCAACACTTTAAGGTGAAAACTTGAGTTAATCAGTTGGAATTTATTCACAAAAAGGTATTTGTTCTCAGTGTCACTTGTTCAGTAAAGTTTCCTCAGAGAACCAGACAGTGATAGATAATGAACATGAAATTCTTCTAACCTCCAATTCATTTTTTTGAATCTATTTAATTTAAGTAATGTTTTAAATATATATGAAACTATTGAAGTTTTGAACATATGTTTAAAAAAAATCGTATTAAATAAACCTTGAATGCCATTTTTTAAATCTATGCTATGCCTAAAATTAAATTAAAAAATGTTGTTTATCACCGGCAATAAAATATGTAGATTAGATTAGATAGACTTTATTTAAATTATTATTACTGGGTTTCCAGTTCACAGCAGACGGTACAAAGTACATCATAAAAACAAGAACAAGAACAAAGCGTAAACAAAAGAACAAATTGCAAGGGATGACAAATTGCTAAAAGAACATTGATCGAAGGAAATAAAACAAGAAGGATACAAAGATTCACATAGAATAACATCATCATTTTACTCTGCTCCTACCTCCAAACTCAGAATGTATATTTTTCCAAACTACAGTCTAACAAACAACACAAAACTCCATTTTAACCACATGTAAATTTGCATCTAGATATAGCATCATTGAACATAAACCCTGGCATTTAAGATCTACCTTTCAAAATAGCAAACATCTGATGACACGGAAGCTTTGCCAAACAAAGATCACAGGAAATGACTCAAGGAAGTTACACAATAAACCTACACTTCATGTGACCCAAGCTTTGATTTGTTGTTTCCTCAAAGTCACCATGATGGTGCAAATATTTGTTTTTACTTATGCCAAATATGTCATTAGTTTTTTTCTGTCATCACAAACATGTTTATCATTTAAATAATTTTATGAAACCTCTTATTTAACAGCTTTAGAGTCATTTGAAATGTTTACTGTCTATCAAGAGAAACGATTTGAGACACATTCTTACAAAGTCCAGCTGAATTGTTTGCTAATGTTTGATGAAAATATTCAGTTGCTTTAAGTTAAAAAAAAGTTTCAATAACGTCTCCGGCTCTCTGGAGAGAGATTTGTTGTCTTGGACACTCGTCTCCACAGGTTGACAGATTTATCTGCGAGTCCTCCATTAACGTTCTTATCAAGCTTTCACTCTTCCACTGCGGGTCCTCATTCATCTCCTCCTGACAGTAAACATCTCACAATGTTCCGGACCCTCCGGGGCGGCCGGCGGGGAGGGATCCGGCGCTGAGGGCAGCGGCCAGGGTTTCCGAGAGTAGCCAAGCGAAGGCGAGGGAAGGAGGCGGTGGGCAGTCTAAACATGGTGCTGCTCTGCGGCTCTGTCCCTGAATGGTCTGTTGGAGTGAGTGGGTCAGGGCCCGGTGGACCACACAGAGTTAGCACCTCGGCCCTCTTATTTTTGACACGACTGGACCAAAAGGTGAGAGGTGGAGTTCAAGAGCAAGAACTCATGAAGCTTGGATTGTGTTCAAGGGCTCTGCTACGGTTCTGTTCCAGGGATTCAAATCTTTTTTTAATAAAGTCTTTTACTATAAACTGAAAATGAAACATAAAATAACTAAGTCAAAGTTCTGAATGTGTGTATTTGTTTTATTTCCATAATACAAAAGTTACACAACAAAACCTCTCTTGAAACAATGAGTTGTGAAAAAAAGAATTAAAACCGGCTTTTCCACAATTTTCTGCGGCCCAGTTTCGACTACAGTGTCCCTCTTTCGGCCTGCGGGCCATGTCAGAGTTTGTCAGGCGGAAACGAGGCACAATGTGTCGTACACTTGTACCAAGAGAGAGTAGGTTATAGGTAAAGATAATAAAGTGTTTTCATTGTCATCTTACTTTTCTTTATTTTACTTTATAAAAAAGCTATATGGTCTCTGTGATGAAGAAAGAGCTGAGCCACAACACAAAAACTGTATTCAATGGCAGTTATGGGCAATGAAATGTCCTAAGGGGCCCGATTTTATATAGTGGATGATGTAAAGGTCCATTAAGAAAACATAAAGGATGTTTAAATTATTATTTTATTGTTTTTTATGTAACTTTTTTTTCTTTTCAAATCAAATAAAAAAAGACGTTTTGTCAATAAATATTTTTTATATATTTACTTAAAATTTATGTGGGGCAAAAAATACTTAATTGAAATAGAAAATAAAAAAAAGAATAAATAAAAATAAAATAACAACAGTGAGATGTAACGCCTGTACATCTTAGTAACCCAGCAGGTTTTGCAAAAATGTATAAAAAGGGAGGTTTTTTTTCCAAGAAACTGTACACCAGAAAGAATTTGTCGTTGAGCTTCTCCCACGCAGATGAGCTCATGTCTCCAAGTGACTGTTGTTTAAGGTGTTTCATTTTAATTTTTAGAAAATGACAGGATTAATCAGTTATATATATACAGTATGTATTATTTTTTTTCATCATTCATTGGTTGTTGCCTCTTGTTTTTATTTGGAAACGAAAACTCCAATCACTGTGTAACCAAACTGTTGACTGTTTAGCATGTGGCTAACAGTTTAGCGGTTTGTTTTTGATGTTCACACATGTAACACAAATGTAGACAAATATTTTTTGGCACAAACACACTACTACAGCTAGCATTTAATCGTAAAAATGCTTTTGCATTGATGAATTGACAAAGTGCAGCAAAAAGCATCTCAACAAGTAGCAAAAGTTTTTATTTATTTATTAGCGTTTTAGTTCAAAGATTCTCATAAACCTTTCAGTAAAAATGTTCGTTTTGCAAAGGATTGTGGGCTCTCCAGGAAGGTCAACCATTTTAGTGTTGCTGATTCTGAATAGGTGACTTCTTTTTATACTTATGTAACGTAATATATATAGATATTAAAAAATATATATATAGTTATTTGCAAGACAAAGAAATATACAATAGAAATATACAATAGTTTCTCTTAACAAAAGCAAGTTATAAAGATAAAGAAAGTTAGTGAAAGTAACTTCTTGTTAGCTTCTGATAGCTAATAAACATCAGCAGTCAAGTTTCCACATGAATCCGACACGTCGTTGAACATTAGCTCGTGTATAAACCATTGTTGCGAAATGTAGAACAACTGTTGAAAGTCAAATCCCACTGAAGTCGTCACTAAAAGAATCACTAGTTTTCCACTGACAAGCTCAATAAATCACGATCCGACCCCCCCGCAGTCACGCTGCATTGACACGGCCCGACTATTTCATTTTGCTAATAGGAAACACAAGTCTGAACTTTCTTGTTGGTGTTTTTTCGCCTTCCATCACTTCTGTTCCGCCTCTCCACACCAACACCAGCCCCACTGCTCAAAAACCACAATTGTAGAAAATTGTTGGATGGAAGATGGAAACAGGCGTCTTTGATGGAAAGTAAACAAGAGGGGAAAGTATTTAAATGTCACATCTCATCACACAACGACTCGCGGAATGCTTTAAACATCTTGGTTTGATGATAGTGTAAGAGTATACGAGGTTTTTTTTTCCTCCTCTTTCAGCCCCACTGAGCGAACTCTCCTCCTGCAATTACACTATCTTTGTGTGGACGTCTGGCACTCGTCCTCGGGACCACAGCCAGTGAAACATCACTAAGAGACAAGTGAGTCTTGCTCCCTGGAATTCCAGTAGCTGATCTCAGGCCACCCTGTGTTCCTCCGTTTACACCAGACTTTTCCCCGGTCAATCGACGGAGGCCGCCGTCATGTGACCTGGACGGCGGCCATCAAGCGAGTCAAGCCGAGGCCAGCTGATCATTTATTTCATGGTTTCTGAAGAGCAAAAGTAAATATTCTCAAGTTCACAGGATAAAACCGCAAAACTGAGTTATGTTTTTGAATGTTGGCTTGTAAGTTTTCTTAGGATGGTTCAATAAAAGACAAACACAGAAAGAGAACGAGGGAGAGAGATTCTTATTGCAACACTTTTTTTTTAAACCCAAACCATCCTCTGGAACTTCCAATACATTTGAATCAAATCCTTTTACTAATAAAATATTTTGATCAGATCTTCTGTATTTTTGCGGCCCTCATGTGGTCAGCCTGAGCGTGAGACAATGAAACCTTAAATGAATGCTGTTGTTGATTTCCATTTGAATTCTAATAATATTAGTAAAACATTGATTTCATTAAATGTTGATTCTTTTAATTGTCTTTTATTTTATTTTTAAAAACGTACTTCAACTTTGAACCTCTTTTCCTTTCTATTTAATATTAGGCATCTATTCTTTGAACAAGTCATTTGGTAATGTCTTGACATTTTGCTCACTATTTCCCAAAAGGTACCTGATATCATGTTTATATTTTTTTCCAATAATTGTTATATAGTTTGTTTTTATTTAAAGTGATAGTTCACCCAACGTTTTAACTTTACCCATTTTCTACTCACCCTCATATGACCCAAGTGTTGGGATTATTTTCAAAGTAATCTGTTCCTTTTTAGAGTTATAGGTAAAAATGTTTATTTTAATGTAGCATCTGGAGCTCAGTGGTCTTCATCTTCATCTAGAATGAGGCACTTAAAAACATCCAAATACCTCCATACTACTCGTCTGTAACGTCCATCTTGTATAGAAGCCTCGACATGAGGAATTGTTCCAAAAAGACTGATATAATTCTGTATATTTTAAGTTTGTTTGTAGTGGAAGCTATAGCTATCTAAGTCTTTCCTCATTGACACACAATGCAACTGTCAGTGTGATGCGCAAGATTTAGGCTGCTAGCCCTTTAGCTTCCGCTAAAAACAATCTTAAAATATAGACTTGTTTATTTTATTTCAGGAACAATACCTCTCGTCCACGCTTCATCACAAGAGAGACGTTACAGACGAGCACCAGAGAGGTTTTTTTTGGATGTTTTTAAGTGTCTTTTTGGACGAAGATGAAACTATAGATACTAGCCTAGCAACATCCGACAAAGTTAGACTCCAGCCAGTGGTTAGGAAACACTATTCCTGACGGATCAATAGATTTGTTCTTCAAAACAATGTACCTGATGCAAAATTGATCTATTTTGCCTTTCTAATGTTTCTTCCCATGCTCCTCACATTATTGATTCTGACAAAAAACACTTGTTCTGCACTTTCTTCACCTTTTGACCGCGACATGTGTTCCTGAGTTTGGCCAATAATGATCTTTTTCTCAGGACTATTACGTTTACATTTGATGTTTTGTTGCAGACACTAAAAAACAATTGATGGGTCGAGAGATCAGGTTGGGATGTTCTTCAATAGCTGAAAAAAGTATTAAGTATTAATCAATTAAGTGAAATCAACTTTAGGAAAGGAAGGGTTAGGGTTAGAATTAGGGTTAGGGTTAGGGTTAGGGTTTGGGTTAGGGTTAGGCTTAGGGTTAGGGTTAGGGTTAGGGTGAGGGTGAGGGTTAGGGTTAGGGTTAGGTTTGGGGTTAGGGTTAGGGGATAGTTTAGGGTTAGGGTTAGGGTTAGGGTTAGGGTTAGGGTTAGGGTTAGGGTTAGGGTTAGGGTTAGGGTGAGGGTTAGGGTTAGGGTTAGGTTTGGGGTTAGGGTTAGGGGATAGTTTAGGGTTAGGGTTAGGGTTAGAGTTAGGGTTAGGGTTAGGGTTAGGGTTAGGGTTAGGGTTAGGGTTAGGGTTAGGGGATGGTTTAGGGTTAGGGTTAGGGTTAGGGTTAGGGGATGATTTCCAGAGATTGTCTGAGGTTCTGGTGGACTAATAAAAAAACATAACTAACTAACTAACACATATCTATTAAAACCAAAACAGAATAAGAAAGATACAAAACCTCCCAACATCTTTGCTGCAGGCGATGTTATTCCTCACATGGTGTTGAAGTCTCAGACGTTCCGGGAGAAATCTCTGGATAATTAGTCTTGTAAATACCCTCAGTGATTTATTCGTCAACCGCTGTCAGGCTCTGTTTCATGTTGAAAGTCCCTCTTCAGTCTGCAGGAAGTGCTCCACCATGTAGGAATTAGGGGAATGTACACAGCTAAAGACGAAAACGTGCTCATGCGTGGCGATAATCTAAATAAACAAGAGTGCGATTATAAACCATGACGCTGACGTACCGTGGTTCAGGACCAACATTCATCACGGCCGCAAGGGCCGCGGGCGTTAAAAGAGAGAGTAAAGGCTCTTATTCAAGGGGGTTTATTACGTGGACGTTGCATGTGAAGTACGGGCGGGACTCGAACATTGTTATCGCTGATCAAGTGATTACTTCCTGTTTGTCTACGTCGCTACTTACAGGTCCTTCGGGAGCTCTTGTCGTTTCAGTTGATGCTGCCGTTATCGGTTTGGCCAGAAAATAACATTCCACATTTGAAAAAAGCAGGAAATGTTGACCTGAAGTTAAAGGTTCAATTTGGCGGCAAATGGAAAATTGCAGCTAGCACATTTAGCCACAAGCTAAACTTGCTATTTAGGTTCGTTTTTTATTGATCATGTATTACAGAATGGCCTGCCTAACTTCAGGGTTGGTATAAATCATTCTTTATGAATTATATATATATATATATATATATATACTGTATATTCTTTGACTCGAAAATAGGACGTAGTAACACAGGAGTCTCAAAACCCAATAGCAAAAAGAGGACCAAAATGTCAGCAGTCAAGGTCACTGGCTGAACAAAAAGTATTTTCTTTATCAGCAAGTATAAATCTAATTGTTATAATCCATCCAAAATATCTTTACATTTTTCCCCCTTTAACAAACACCTCCATCAAATTAATTTTCTTCGAAGTTTCTCTTCTGTTGTTGACTCTTATTTTTGGCTAATTTTTGACATCATTATTTTTACGTAAAATGATTTTGCGGTCCAGTTTTTGCCACTAAGTAGTACAGTATTAAGGGCAGTAGTTAAAAGTCAATTAATGTGTTTTAGTCTTAAATAGATCTTGAACCTCTATTGTACTCATCAATATGTGTCTGTTTTTACAAAACTATCATTTTATTAATATATTTGCATTGTAAAAATGTTCTTAAACCCCGCCCACTGAAAACACTTATTTTCTGGAGATTAAATCTTGTTAAAGATAACCATGCCCACTCGGCTGTGATTGGTTACCGCAAAGTTCCTGGTAAAAAAGGACCAACAATGAGCACAAAGACATCAGTTTCGTACAAAGACCCTAATTACTGTTGCAAACGTGCAGTAGAGCAAAATAGCGAACAAGCTCTTCCTCATCCTGCACATCATCACGCTGGATTGAATAGTTTCCACGACAACATCTGCCTGGATTATCTCCACCAGTCTGTTCATTAGACGCGCCGGAGCTTTTCCAGAAACACTGGGATTAAGATGATTACATTCATACTCCACAATTGCTTAATTGTGTTATTGTGAAAGGAGGAAAACATTCCTGAGGACTTTCCCTTCCAGTAGTTTTAGTGGCGGATCTACTGGGAATATGATTGTTTTGAAAAACGGCTGCAGGATTTAAGCCAGGACGTTTTATTTAAGAGCTCCAAACACCCTCTGCTCCACTTTCTTTTCTCACTAGCTTATTTTTTTTAAACATCTGAAATGAGTTTAGCCTCATTTTCCCTTAAGTGGGAACAATTAATCTCTATTTTGGGGGGATACAAAATAAAGCGTGTAGTACAATTACTGCATTTCTTAGAAAGCTTCTATCGAGGCCCAATTTTTTTTTTTCTACTGACCCAATTTTTCCAGGGATGGCTTTTTAAATGATCTGTATTTTAATATTTCTGTTTTTCAAGGTTGTGGGGAAGAGATTGAAAGAGATAAAGAAGAGGGTGCAGACAGGATGTAAAAGGGATGCCATACATGCAGGAATCTGTCTGAAAGTACACACTCTAAGACGCCTTATAACCGAAACTAAAGTCAAATTCTGAAAGTAATCATGGTTGAATAGACTTCCTACTTCTCACCCCCTTTACTCCATCACTGTCTGGTTCTCTGCTGAAACAACTCAGCTTGGAAATTGCATATTCAGGTATATTGTGAAGCAAATTATCTTTTTTTTTAATGTGTGACGCACTTAATCTTGAATTAATAACTTTTAATAAGATTGAAGATGCTCAAGTAAATCTCCAAGACAGAAATAAAACACCATTGCTGTGTCTCAAATCGCACACTGCTTTACAGTACACTTTGAGACAGTGCACTTACTTGCGCAGTGCACAAATTTAGACAGGGTAGTACTATCTCAAATCAAACACTGCCACTTACAGGAAATTATAAGTTATTAAGTTGTGTTTAATTGTGTTATCACTGTTGTTGTGTTGTTTTGTGCAATGGAGGGTGGATAGTATCCATCGATCCACACTCAATTTTCTGGCCATTTGAGTACCCTAATTGAGTGTGCATAGCGCACTACATTTTCGCACACCGCTCAGTGTGAAGGCACTTGTGCACTCAAAGTATTAAGTGTAGGAAGAAGTGCGCATATCTCTACGACATTCAGAAATACAAAGTACATTTGCGTTGCCACGACGACCAGTAAACTTGACACTACATTCGAAGTGTCCGTCTTGTCCAGACGTGTTGACATAAGCGAGAACATTGCAGGTCTCGTCAGAAAATACCCTAATTAAACAAAGTTCCGTGACCTCAACATTCCTCTCTTGCGCAAACGTGTCGGCGTGTCGGACTCAAACGTTAGCATTAGCGCGAGGAGAAATGTGCGAGCGAGGCCTGTAATGAAGTTTCTCTTCACGCAGAGTGTTCACGGAGCATGTCGGGTCAGATCGAGGAAGAGGAAGATGATCAAAGAGGGGATCATGTGACTGAGGTTTGGGGAACGCTAACTTTGAGTGGCAGCTCTTCGAACGGCTCTTTGATGGGACGTTGACCTTATAATTGATTGTTTGCGATGGTTTCCTGCATGTTGACAAATTGGTGTCGTCACAGAAGATTGTGACCGCGGTCGTGATCTAATATTTCTGGAGTAATCTGGATTGAAGAAGACATTAGTGAGCGATTTATTGGTCTATACTTAACTCATTTAGCACATGATTTAGCTAAAAATGTCTTGCTAACTAGCATGTCGTCAAACTTCCACCTTTTGTAAATATAAAAAATACAAAACCGGCGAGTTAACTCTTTTGATGTTTAGATATAGTGTTTTGCTGTCATTCTCCATTTGTTTGCAATCACCAGTAACGCTTGTTACCTCAAAGAATAGTTGCTAACTGCTAATGCTAATGCTAATGTGTTTCATAATTAACACAGTGATTCCAAACTGGTGGGTCACGACCCCAAACAAGGTTTAGTGATGGTCTTTAAAAATAATCTGCTTTGATTTAACAAAGTCAAAGTTGGTCTCCACTAGTGGATAACCATATTATTACTATTTTGATCACTATATATAAACGTTCTAATGCCTCGATTAACATTTATATCTATATGCCGAGACAATGCCGGACTATCTGGAATACTGGGAGAGATGGAGTTTCATGAAACAGTGTCATCGTTTTTAAAGATCACTAGATGGCACTCTACTCTAACCCACTTATGCGATTTCAAAATGGTATCATGAAACAATTGTAACACTTTATCATGAAACGTCACCATCTGCTTCTCAACAATCCATGACTGGAAGACATATAAAATGTCATTTTTTCCTAATATGTTTAGATCAACAAAGTCAATTTTTGTGGAGCCTATTCCGTTAACTGGGAAGTGCTTTTTTTGAACATATCTGCCAAATTTGAATAGATATTTTGTTTTTTATTGTTTTTTGGATTTGTTTTCACTTTAAATTTGGGGACTTTTTTGTCAAATTGTAAACAAATAACATAGATAACATTTGAGGTGATGATCTTTATTACTTAACAATCTGATGTTGAAGTAGAAAACTAAATAAACTTGAAAATCTACAATCTTGTTGACTGGAACGATGGTTAAATGATAACAAAAAGCGTCTCTTCTTGTTATCTGGTCGTCAGTAAAACCTGCGAGAAGTTACAAAGCTGGTTTTGTTCTCTTCTTCAGGCTGAATCCTGAACACAGGACATAAATCACGAGGAGTTCTCAGGGAGCACTTTAAGGTTGAACTCCCTCGACATCCATCAGCAGCGGGAGGACCGTCGGAGGAGGAGCTCGACCCAAATCAATAGTTATGATCGACGGCGGCACTTGTGATTGAAATAATATGCTGAACAGAAGATTTAATCGTTGAGTGAGGGATCTTTGTATGAAATTAAAAGCTTATCTCCTCAGGTCTGATAGCACCAGCTCCTCTTACAGGAACCATCGATCGGACACAAATAGCCGCCGAGTGGATTTCCTGCAGCAGAATGTCAAACATCGTCTTAACCTCAGTCGGGCCGGGTCAAATCAAAAGTGTCCATTGACGACGCCAAAGTCCAAGATAAGCTGGTTCTGAGCAGCTGGAGTGTTTTCCTCCATGAACCCGTGTTGGGGTCGGAGGTTGAGGACGGAGACGCGCTGATTCCCCCTCGAGTCGGATCGGGTCTTCACCTTCCTTATGTGGTGTATATAGAGCGGCGCTGAGGGCAGGAGCTGTTTCCTGTCACGGGCCCAGACTCTGAGTGATGATGGCAGACATATTCAAGTCCTTAATGGAGCCGGAGATTAGAACCTTCAGCTGCTCTGGGCTGTCTGAGAATGGATGAGGAAGAGAAACAAGAAGGATATGTCTCGACTGCAGTTGATACAAAACTCTGCAGCGAGAATTCTGACCTGCTCTAGTAGAAGAACTCACATTTCCCTCTCCCCCTCTTCACTGGCTGCCAGTTTCTTTCAGGATCAACTATAAAATTCTGGTTCTTACTTTCAGATCTATTGATGGTCAGACTTCTCCTTACATCAGTGATCTGATCCAGACTTACACCCCAGCTCGGGCTCTGAGGTCTGTGGATCAGAATCTACTGATGGTTCCTGAATACAGTTCAGGGCCAGAGGAGAGAAATCCTTCCAGACTGTTGCTCCTAAGCTTTGGAAACGATCTTCCTCTGTGTTTGATGATCTACTGACTCCTTCAAGAAACATCTTAAGACATTTTTATTTGTGCTTTTCCCTGATTTTCTGGGACTCCAGATATATTTTATATATTTTAACTGTGTATTGTTTTTGATTGTTAAAGCGCTTTGTGACCCAGGTCTAGAAAGGCGCTTTAGAAATAACCATTACTTACTTACGATCACAAGCTGTGATATTTGAGCGTATATATTTTTAAAGAAAGCTAATTTAAGGAATTTTTCACTGTGACGCATGAAACAGCTTCGCCAGGTGAACTCGCCTGCACGTGTTTCAAAAGAACTGCCAGCGTTGATCTACAAATCTGTTTGTTAATCAAATGAAGGTGTGACCGAGTTATTTTGGAGGCACGAGTAGAGAAAACTGTGAGTCACCACATGTTTTTGTTACTCTGTGGTGTGTTTTTTAATACATTTTAAGACGCCTTAAAACTTCAATTTGTCAATAAAGATTTGCCATCTCAATCATACAACAACTGAAAAACAATCTGAATCTGCTATTTTCTTAAAAATAATATGTATTATTAATGTAGATGTTGAAGTTCTACATGGTAATCTTTTGTATGTTTTTTTTAAAATTGAATATAGCATATACTATTTTTTATTGTATTTAGAGTTTCTTTTTCAATTTAATGTATAAAGCTTTTCAAATATTTTGTGTCAATAATTGTTTTTTTTGTTGTTTTTTTTCCCTCACAGTCTTTAAATAATTTCTATAGGTACTATTTAGGTTGTATTTAACTTGTGTTGTGTGATGTTTTAATATATGTTAATTAAGTCTGTTCTCTTTTTATTAGTTTGATTGTTTATTTGATATATTCTATTACTTATTATGGAATGTGTGTATATAATTACGTCTCTTTCTGCCTGTATCCCCTTTTCTCTGTTGTTCTTATTAAGATGTTTTTCACCATTTATTTCATTTTGTTTTAATTTAAATCTATGTAAGAAAGTTAATAAGTAAATTATATTTGTAGAGCACTTTTCCACAAAGCGCTTAAACAATCAAAACAAAACTCAATAAAATATATACATTTTATTTGATGAAATATGTTAAATAATGTTAAATAATCCTAATTTATATATTGTTTCTATATATTTTTGGAATAATACAATATAACTTCATGTTAATGTTATTGTTTTAAGTTGTTTTTAACACAACATTTAAATTTGCTTTTTAGCTTGAATTCTTTGTTTAAATCAGAATAACTAGATAACGCTTTTAACTTGTTAAACAAATACTTTTTTGATGAAGTTTCAGTTGCATCTTGACCTCCTGCAACAGTGTAAGAAGCCACATTATCAGCAGTAAAAAAAAGTAACAGGAAAAAAATGTTATCCTTGCAAAAGTCACAAATGATCCCCCGGACATCAGCTGTGAAGGACGGACATAAACAAACTCTTCCAATGAACTCCAATGAATTCCCAAATCCTGGGATGAAGGTGAAAGGCAGCTGTGTGAGTCGGAGCAGAGGGAGGAGAGAAGAAAAGAGAGGAGGACAGAAATAGTTGAGGGTGTGTAGGCTGAGCTCCGACCGCCGGCATGCATGAGGAAGCAGCTCATTCCACAGCTCAGCAGCCCACATGCGAGTCCAGAGCTCCTCCACGCCCTCGGCTATTCTGGGCCGCTCCGGTGGTTTGCCTGGGCCTCCGCAGAAGTACAACCGGGAGTGAGGCGAGCAGATGTATTGTTTCATGCTCCATCACTTTACTTCCATCTGAGACGTCCAAAGTCAGCTCAGGACTCGCCTGCACAGAGTTCACCACAGATGCTGACACTGTCACAGTGGTGTGGTGTTCCTGTCGTAGTAGTAGTTATCATAGTAGTAGTAGTGGTAACAATAGTCCTTTTTCTATTATTAGTTAATGTAATAGTATAAGCCTTAGTAGCGGTACAAGTAGAAGTGGCAGTAGCAGTAGTAGTTTTAGTTGTAGTAGCAGCAGAGGTAGCAGTAGTAGTTTTATTTGTAGTAGTAGCAGCAGAGGTAGCAGTTTTAGTTGTAGTACTAGCAGAGGTAGCAGTAGTAGTTTTAGTTGTAGTAGCAGCAGAGGTAGCAGTAGCAGTTTTAGTTGTAGTAGTAGCAGCAGAGGTAGCAGTAGTAGTTGTAGTTGTAGTAGCAGCAGAGGTAGCAGTAGCAGTTGTATTTGTAGTAGTAGCAGCAGAGGTAGCAGTTTTAGTTGTAGAAGTAGCAGAGGTAGCAGTAGTAGTTTTAGTTGTAGTAGCAGCAGAGGTAGCAGTAGCAGTTTTAGTTGTAGTAGAAGCAGCAGAGGTAGCAGTAGTAGTAGCAGAGGTAGCAGTAGCAGTTTTATTTGTAGTAGTAGCAGCAGAGGTACTAGTTTTAGTTGTAGTAGTAGCAGAGGTAGCAGTAGTAGTTTTAGTTGTAGTAGCAGCAGAGGTAGCAGTAGCAGTTTTAGTTGTAGTAGTAGCAGCAGAGGTAGCAGTAGTAGTTGTAGTTGTAGTAGCAGCAGAGGTAGCAGTAGCAGTTTTATTTGTAGTAGTAGCAGCAGAGGTAGCAGTTTTAGTTGTAGAAGTAGCAGAGATAGCAGTAGTAGTTTTAGTTGTAGTAGCAGCAGAGGTAGCAGTAGCAGTTTTAGTTGTAGTAGAAGCAGCAGAGGTAGCAGTAGTAGTTTTAGTTGTAGTAGTAGCAGAGTTAGCAGTAGCAGTTTTATTTGTAGTAGTAGCAGCAGAGGTACTAGTTTTAGTTGTAGTAGTAGCAGAGGTAGCAGTAGTAGTTTTAGTTGTAGTAGCAGCAGAGGTAGCAGTAGCCGTTTTAGTTGTAGTAGTAGCAGCAGAGGTAGCAGTAGCCATTTTAGTTGTAGTAGTAGCAGAGGTAGCAGTAGCAGTTTTAGTTGTAATAGCAGCAGAGGTAGCAGTAGCAGTTTTAGTTGTAATAGCAGCAGAGGTAGCAGTAGCCGTTTTAGTTGTAGTAGTAGCAGCAGAGGTAGCAGTAGCCATTTTAGTTGTAGTAGCAGCAGAGGTAGCACTAGCAGTTTTAGTTGTAGTAGAAGCAGCAGAGGTAGCAGTTGCAGTAGCAGTAGCAGTAGTAGTAGTAATAGCAGCAGTAGTCTTACTAGTAAAGTTGTTGCAGTTATAGCATTAGTAGTAGTACTAATACAAGTGGTAGTAGTTTTTTTAGTAGTAGTAGTAGCAGTAGCAGTAACAGTAGAAGTAGCAGTGGCATTAGTAGTACTAGTTTTTGTATTAATATTAGAAGTAGCAGCAGTAGCAGTTAAAGTAGTAGTAGCACTAGCGGTAGCTTTAGTAATTGCAGTAGAACTCATCATAGTAGTAGTGGTACTAGTTGTTGCAGTAAAAATAGTAATAGTAGTTGTATTTTAGTATTAGTAGGTCTATTGTAGTATTAATAGTAGTAGTAGAATCAGTAGTAGTAGTAATAGTAGTGTTGGTGAAAGCCATAGTAGAGGAAGTATTAGTTGTAGTAGTAATAGATGTTTTGAAGTCGTTATATAATAGGAGTAGTAGAGGGAGCAATACCACTACTAGTAGGAGTAGTATAAGTGATGGTATTTGTTGTTGTTGTTGTTGTTAAGTATGTTAAGGTTAGTAATCCGACTGGCATTTTTTATTTATGGTAGTAGCAGTATTATAGCGCTAACACATAAAGTATATGTTTAAGTTGAAATAAACAACCGTAGTAATAGCACTAGTAGCTCAACTAACACTGCATATATAAGACTGTTACAGATGTGGTTATGGTTCTCTCAAATATAAGTATTTATTCAAGTATTTGACCACAACATGCTCTCACTTCCCGAGTCGTCACCTGTCGCTTATTCAGACATTTTTACAGGAAACAATAAATAGTTGCTTTTCCAGTGAACTGGACATTTTTTACAAGCACGGAGGGAAGTTTCTCCGCGTTATTAATTCTTCGACACCTGCTGGCACGTGTGACTTTCTACACTTCTGTCAACGTTTCCCTGCAGGACCATCAAGCTCAGCTAGTCACGGATTCTTTGACATTATCCACTTGTTCGTGCGCTCAGGTGGAACTTTTTTAATGCGTCTGTAAAGTGCTTTATAGCAGTGTTGAATAAACACACAAGTGTACATAAGTGTACGTACATGTCTGCTAATGATGATGGTTAGTTGTTTAAGTATATTCAATATTTTAATCCACCTTGTTAATATAAAATACAATTATAAATGGTCCTTTTACATTTAAATTATTATTAAATATTTATTTCCACAAGCTATTTTTTATTATCTTATTTGTTTGAATATATACCATTTTATGTTGTTTTAATTATGTGTTTTATTCTATTTTTTTCTGATCTTTTTTCTGAATATTTTCATTTTGTTATAATTGAAACCTTTTCGAACTTTAGATTTCGGAACTTCCATGTGTCCATTTGAAGAATTGAAATAGTAACAAATATACTTACTAATCAAAGTATATAGTAATGTAAATACAATTATGAATGGTCCTTTTACATTTAAATTATTATTAAATATTTATTTACACAAGCTATTTTATGATCTTATTTGTTTGAATACATACCATTTTATGTTGTTTTAATTATGTATTTTATTCTATTTTTAAAAAAAAAATCTTTTTTATGACTATTTTCATTTTATTTTATTATAATTGAAACCTTTTCGAGCTTTAGATTTCGGAACTTCCATGTGTCCATTTGAAGAAAGAAATAGTTACAAATTTACAAAACAATGTTTATAGCAATGTAAAGAAACACAATTTTTTTCTGTGTAAATAAAAAAGAAATGTATTAAAACTCATGATATTATCATTAATTGAAAATTTAACTGGAATATGTTCTGATATGTTTACTAATCCATCCATTAGGTTTTCTTATTTTGTAAATTAATCCATTAGGTTTTCTTATTTTGTAAATTGAAAATTGAAAAATTACATCACGTTTAAAGTTTGAAGTTCAACAAAATGGAGGTTCTTGGAAGTACGATTCAACAAACCTCTGAAGTCTCGAGAAACTTTTTAAAAATGAAATTCAAACTCGTCATTTGTCTCGTCCATGACTCCAAAACAACAATTGCATATTTAAGTTGAGTTATTAAGCAACTTAAAGTCTTGACCCCAGACGACCACAAGAGACGTGACTCAGCATTTCTTCACCTTCTCAGCAGTTTCCTAAAGACCTGCGTGTCGACATGAAGGCAACAGATTAGTTTGATCTTTGGATGATCCAACACAGGAGTCTGATGAAGAAGGAAAAACTGCAGAAGCTCAACTGACAAACTCATGTCAGCGTTTTTCACCTGCGAGAGTCAGACAGGAGGGTCTCATCTTCTCTCTTCAGGCTCCCCCTGCTGGAATAACTCAGCCACAACATCCGAGTGACGCGACAGGACTGAGGGGTTTACTTACTTTCAATGAGTAAGACATTAAGAAATAATTCAAAATTCAGTTTTAGATAAAGATATTTCATGACGAAAATCATCTCCTACGTATGAAACATGAATTAAATTACATATAATGGTAACATATGGAAAAAAGGTATTTAAAACAAAAGCACAAATTAAAAATAAATGCACATAGACATTAAAAATGTATTTCTAATAATAATATTGCATTACACAGAGCATGTTATTCTTCTTCTTCTTCTTCTTCTTCTTCTTCTTCTTCTTCTTCTTCTTCTTCTTCTTCTTCTTCTTCTTCTTCTTCTTCTTCTTCTTCTTCT
Organism: Callionymus lyra; assembly: GCF_982586985.1. Classification (NCBI taxonomy): domain Eukaryota; kingdom Metazoa; phylum Chordata; class Actinopteri; order Syngnathiformes; family Callionymidae; genus Callionymus; species Callionymus lyra. The sequence goes on from NC_141828.1 coordinate 10,615,793, forward strand.
TCTTCTTCTTTTCCTTCTTCTTCTTCTTCTTCTTATTGTTATTATTATATATTTAAATAGTTCATTTGTACTCATTAAGGATTATAAGTTCATAAATATCCTCATGGAGTACAAGATGTTCCACTTGTGGCTCATAAATCAATTAATTTCATAATAATAATTGATTCAAATTAGCATTTTCAAGACATCTAACTTTTCAGGACTTAAAATATCTGGTTATCTGGTTATATATGGTTTTAAATCAAATAAATTGTTTTGGTTTGAGGCATCAATTATTATCTCAGAATGTATATTATAAGTAAAAGTCAGATATTTTTTAATGAATTAATCAATATTTTAACTTTCTGAATGATTTGCCGTGTTCTCAGTAGGTCGTGCATGGGAAGCAAACGTCTCCGTTCACTTTACAATGTAAAAGTTTTATTTGCTTACAAATGAACCTTTGATTTTGTAAACCTTTTCTCTTGCTTCCACACAGCTGTGACACACCAGTCCCAGAGAGAATACGAGGAAAGGGGTGTCAACAGGTGCTGCTTTTTCCACTTTGATACTTTCCATCAGCTGTTCGTAAAACCAAACCATGACTGGAAAGTTTCAGAAACACAGAGTGTTTTAAACACACAACATTTATATCAAACTGATTTTTAACTTTAGATTTTCAACTATCTAAAGATAGAAAGTGTTACGGAGTGTAAATTCTAAGCACTGAATGACTGCACATAGCTAAGCTTAACTTTCTGTTATGTATCATGAGATCGTTCCAAAGCTTAGGAGCAACAGTCTGGAAGGATTTCTCTCCTCTGGTCCTGAACCGTGTTCAGGAACCATCAGCAGATTCTGATCCACAGACCTCAGAGCCCGAGCTGGGGTGTAAGGCTGGATCAGATCACTGATGGAAGGAGGATCTTGAACATGAATAGATCTGAAAGTAAGAAGTTGATCCTGAAAGAAACTGATGAAGAGATTTAAGGATTGTCTATTCATTATTTTAACAATAATAATATAAATTAATATTGTCATAATAATCCATTGCAAATTTTGTATTTTTATTGTAATTCTATCGTTATAAAAAACTATATAACTACACAACTATATACATTTAAAACAAAAATATCCTTTTCTTATTAACGTTTTTTATTTTTTTATGTGTTTCTATTATTATTTGATTTCCATTTTTGCATTTTTTATTTTATATTTAATGTCTAAACATAATATGTATGTGGTTTTTTTTGTAACTGCTGTGACTACTGAACTTTCCTCAATGTGGGAAGAATAAAGGTGTATAAAATCAAATCAAATATAAGTCATAAATCATAAAATATATACTTTAAAGAATAACCAGATTAAAGACATGTTAATGAAACCTTGACAGAAAAAATTGGTAGAACTGCTGTATCTGCTCCAGGATGTTCCTTGATGTCCTTTTCTCTCACTTATCTGCCTATAGAAAAAGAACATCGGCTCAGATTGACATCTGCAGATGAAGTTCCCATGGAGGACTTGCGCAACATCTACCACATCTTTACATCTGAGCGACTCTTTAAAGATCACGCCGTACTGAGCTGACAACACATGTTTTCCTCACAACACCAGCTTCTGTACACGGTCTCTCTGATAGTGACGCCTTGTTTAGAGCTGATGTTTGACAACTTATTTCAGAGCTGAAAGACAAAAAAAAAATAACGGGCAGTCGTGCGGTGGGTTGATAAAGCGGCGGCGTTGACACTATCTGATTGTCTTTGACCCGACTGGAGCGAGGCTGTGGGGTCTTATCTCCACATCTGAGACTGAAGGTGACGCAGAAGGCCTTGCTGCTGCTGCTGCGCTCAGACGCTCCTCCGGCGTTCAGGCTTTTTTCTTGTTCTGGCAGAATGCAGATGTGGGTCGAGGAACAATGTGACGTTCAGAGAGCAGGAGGGAAAAACTGCACGTACAAGAGTGTTGACGTGTCTCGGCTTCACTCAAGAACCACCTGTATTTTCTTTTTTCCTCCACTTATCCAAGACACAGGCTTCCCTCTCTGCAGAAAAGATCCTCCAGCTTTTAAAGCCTATGTGCTCTCAACCAGGGGAGGGCCACGTTCTACTCGCATTCATTCGTAGAACCGTGGTTACGTCAGGTAACCCGGGTTTATAAACTGGCGCCACGAGGGAAATCAGTAACCAAGAAATAACAAAACAATAAATCTCCATAAAAAAGAAAAAATATATTAAAAATAGAAAAAAGACCAAAGTGAGTGAGTTTAAATTGTTGGCATATACCTTATACCTAAATAACAAGTAAATAAAAATAAAATCCTGTACTGTTTTTATATGCCATCAATTTAACGCACTAAGCAGACTTTTTACCAATGTTTACTGACACACCAGAACTTGATTTTGGAGGCAATAAACAACATTAGCAAATACGGTAAAGATGTTACAAATACACAATAAAGAACCACTTTGGTGTCCTTATCAACCGTCAGCACTGGATTTTCTGGAACAACCTCTATGTCTCTCTTTCACCTCATGTTACCAAGTGGGCACTTCTGGTCGTAAATGTAACCTTTTGAGGATTTTGACATTCGCGCCGAAAGCAAGTTCAACTTCCGGTTAAAGGTTTTCAAAATATCAGAACACGTAACAAAATAAAAGCATTCAAAACCACTGCATTTACAAGTGTATGAATGTTTTTTTTTGCTTTTGCTCAGAAAGATGGGAGCCATTTAGAAACATCCAACGTGTTTTCCGGCTTGTCAAATAGGATACAACATTATTGGATTGAAGCAGTTGGTGATGTGACCAGAAAGGAGATTAAAAAGGATATTATTGACCACCTTGTTTTCTGGAGAAAATATTTGAAAAATGACATGAAGAGACATAATTCAGAGTCATGTAAAGCAGTGATTCCCAACCGGTGGGCTGCGAAGGTATTGCAAGTGCGCCGCAAAATCGTTTCCAAAATAGTATAATTTTTTGTGGGAGGGTGGATGTAATTATATAAAAATAAAAATAGACATAATAATGTTTTAAATGTTAATACTCGTTAAATTTAAAAGGATATTAAACATTTTCAAATATTCTTTTCATTATGTTGTTTTTCCTTCGAGTATTATACATGTGACAAAGGAAAAAGGAGAACGCATTATAATTCCTGGTCATTTTTGGGGTCGAAGGTGGGCCGCAAAGGTTTTTGAGACTTAAAAGTAGGCCCTGAGTTGGATAAGGTCTTTTATTCAGTCTTTTATTCAAGGTCAATGGTTAAACTTTATTAAGACTGAAGAGGAAACAAGAGTCACAATGATTACAAACAAACAGTGCAGTCAAAGAAAAGCAGATTCAACACATGGATCATGTTGAAGCCTCAGAGAGTCTCTAAGCTCACATCTGCTGACGCTGGAGACAGATCAAACATTTCCACTTCCTCCACAGCTACTGGGAGCTGCTCTCTACTCCTCCAGACCACAACAACAACAACAACACACATCATGACGATCACAACACTGAGCAGCACAGACCTCACGGTCTTAGATGTGAACGCAAAACGAACGTCTTTCATAACCACACACCAGAACTCTCCGCCGTCTTCCAGAGAGATGTTAGTGATCACCAGGCTCATGTTGGAACGAAAGACTCTGTATTTTTGTCCTTGGTTTAAAACACGTGATGGCCTTCCTTCAGTTCTGTTGGTCTTCATGAACCAGAGAACCTCACCAGTCTGACTCAGGACACACAAACAGGCTGTAATAATTATCCACGTCTGTGCTACTGTTTTGCTTAGCAATCTATTCACTCCAAGCTAAAGTGGAGTCTAATGGAAACTACATTAACTTTTAATTATATGTCAGTTTTCACGCCATTTGCGTCACTTTTGCTTCCTTGTCCACAGTCAACGTTTGATGTCGGCAACACTCCGATGGTGAGCTCCACAGCTTCTCTGACTTGATTCCATTTTTTAGCCAAAGCACAAGAAAATAACCAGACAGACAAAAGCCAATTAACCTTGTGACTGTAAACACTGAGGTTCGTTTTCTCGATAACTACAAATGTGTTTAGGGCGGCAACCCGCAACCCCTACTGATTAATGGGGACTGTGGAATGAGTTTCAGATTTCTTGGCACATACATCTCAGAGGATTTCTCCTGAACTTCAAACACCACTTCAATTACTTTTTACTCTCTGAGGATCCTCAGGAAAAACAACCTGGAGGAGAAGCTGCTGCTGTCCTTCTACTGCTGCTCCATCCAGAGTGTGTTGGCCTACTGTATAACCATAGGGTATGTTACTGCACTACAGTGGACAGGACAGTACTACTGAAGGTCATAAACACTGCCCAAAAAATCACCGGCCGCCCTCTGCCCACCCTGATTGACATCTTTACCTCCAAGATCCTGAACCCTTGCTAACCTGTTCCTAACCTGTTCCTAACCTGTTCCTAACCTGTTCCTAACCTGTTCCACCTGCTGCCCTCTGGTACAGGTCCCTCAAAACTGGCACAAAAAGACTCCAGAACAGTATCTACCCCTCAGCTATACGTGAACTGAATAAACACAAATAAGGATCAATCATTCAGGAAAAAGCCACAGCTTCAGAATGAGACCTGATACAAATAAATTAATATAAAAGGGGGAAAAAAAATCCAAAATAAAATCAAATAATCAAAGAAATTATTAAAAGGCATTAAAACAGGTGAACAAGTCAGGGTGAACTATCGATTCTGTTTAAATCCTTTGACATCAGAATCTACTGATTGATCCTGATGTAATAGACGTTAAAGCAAAGTTGATACTTGAAAATATCTAAACTGATACGACAGAGATGTTGTCACCTGATCGTTTATGCAAGTATGATCCAGTGACTCGGTACTCGTTTGGTTTGTCTGGTGGCTCTGTTATGCTGAATTTAAAAGGCTTTGTATTTTTAAATATTTAATTAAAAATGCTAGGAATTAAATAATATTGAATAATTTAAAATAAAATATAACAAATATTGAATAATTTAAATTAAAATACAACAAATATTGAATAATTGAAATTAATTCAACCTTTCAATATTTGAAAACAAATTAATTCAACCATTCAATATTATGATGGCATTACAGTTAGTAATGCTCTAGTTACATGATCTACAAACTGTATTTAGAAATACAATTTGTACAAAATATAATTTTTCTATAGTTATTAGTCTGAGATAATGAGTCAAAGCCGCATGTCGTCTCCCGCAGTGTCCTGGGTCTGCCCTGGGACCTCCTCCTAGTTGGACAGCTCAACGGTGAGACTGTGACGATTAAAAAAACACTTTTTAAGAAAGAAATGATTCCATTTTTACTCGAAGAAGCACATTTTTAGTCTAAATATGTCTTATTTCAGGAAAAAGAAATCTAAATTGTATTAAGAAGGTAAATGAAGAAGTTTTATTCAAGGCACAACATGTATTTTTTTATTTTCCTTATATATATTCCTTATATTCCTATTATAGCCTGTTTTTTTAAATGAGTTTTTTTTTTAGTTGAGCGAAGATACCTCATCCAGAGTTTAAGAACTGTCTTAATGCATACTTCCCTCATGTCACAAGTAGCAGTGTGCTTAAGATTTTTAACTCTGCTTGCTCCACTAATTCCTCTTTCTTATCTAACCAACTGGAGATCACATGACCCCAGAAAACCAAGCAAGTCTAAATTGTGAATCTTAAGGCCATAAGTGTTTTGTTGTTTTACCTGATTTTAAACAAACACACTTCTACATAAATAAATAAGTAAGTAAGTCAAATAAAAACCCTGGCAGTTGGAAAAATAATTAATCAGAGACTCTGCAGCTCAACTGCAGCAGCGAGGACGGTCCAAGGTTAAAGTGATATAGTGCTGTTTAGTAACAGTTTCCCCCCAAACCTGGTTCACACTCGGTCACAGGAGTTCAGTGAACGCATCGCAATCTTGAGGTGAGTTTTCTCCTGAATGAGGCATGTTAACCTGTGCTATTTGTTTGTTAGTTCATTAGCTTCAACTACATGTTGCAATCTTTAACTTGTATTGATTTTCCTTTATTATAATCTTTTATAAATGAACCTTGATCTACGTAGTGTTTACTATGCTGGCAATACAAGTTTGTGATTCTGATTCTGACAATACAAGCTCCCGAGTATCATTAACGTTTATTATTTTCTTCAAGACCAAGCATGTATAAATGCCCCCATGTGAGCGATTACTACTGCTGGTAGTTAATGAAATATCAGTTGGAAATCACACAGTAAGAGCTTGTTTCACTGAATGTGTTCCTGTCTTATGAAGCATTAGGCCCCATATTTTCAAAATAAACTTATTTTACTGTAGAATAAAGCTCCTAGTGTGACAACATTTAGGTGTTCTCGCTAGAATCATAAGACACAGTGTGTGTTTTAAAAATGTAATGTGAAATTATCTTGGTAAATGTGTAAACTCTATAATATTTGCCCTTTTTATCATTAAATTAGTAAAATATGTGTCTGTAAATCCCCCTCTAGCCATATTTGTTAAGGCATTTGTAATCAATTATGTTTGTTCGCATAATTTTAAAATCCTATTTGCTTTTGTTTATTAAAACTACAAGCTCATACACGTATCACGATCACAGAAACGCAGTCTGACAAAGACTGAGGGTAGTTTCTGTTAAGAACAAGCTGATCTAGTTACTGGGATTGTAAATGAGTCTCACTGTGGCACAAAAAAACCTGATGGCTCACATTTCTGGATGGCAGAGGAAACAAAGAGTCGTCGACCAGGTTGCCAAAGAACTTAACACTTTCTTCACTTTTACTGTCAAAGTAAAACGAAAACTACATTAGTTTCTTCTCAGTGTGTTTTAATATCAAAATAGAAATGCATCGCATATAATAGAAGGTTCTACTCCAATAATAAGATAGGAACTGATTAATGTAGACACGTTCGATGATTAAATAAATACATTTAAAAAAACGTTCGAAACCATTAGAAATATTTTTTGCCGTTATCTTTTTTTAAAACACTTTCACATGCGGAACCTTTCTTTTCAGAGCGCTGCTTTCACACGGATACCCTTGACTGTAACACTACGAGCTCTGGTCTCCAGCCAAGCGCCTGTCCTCTACTATCAACAGTAAGCACTTAAATCTTTTACTTTTTATTCATTTCTTGAGTCATAACGCAGTTGTCTTTGTATTGTAGTCAGGTGTGTTGCGTGAGTGTGTGTTAAACCCGTATTTACGTGAAACAACTTTGTTTATTACGTTGCTAGTTGGAAAAGGGATATTTTTTTATTAAGGTATAATTCATAATGTTGTTTGTGTCATGCTTTAACGCAGATAGAATCACAATTAACTACATTTAATTCTAGTAATGTGCTCGTAGTAGTGTTGTCTGTCGAACTAAGAGCCTTATGGTGATCCAATTATCTAATCTATCTATCTATCAGACTTGAGAAGGTGTTAGTAAATGTGCAAGAAGTCAATCTGTTAAATGGTGGAGGCTTCATGTGAAGGACAAGGACCACAAATGTGCTGCAGCTTTTTTTTAAAACTACCTGGCAATTGTTCCAGGTCTCTCTCTTTGCTTGCACACACAACACAGCTGAAAGATGTCCATGAACAAGGCAGGTAAATATTTGATGTCTTAACTTTGAGACACAAATGATGACTCAAAAACAGTGAAAGAAAACATTACGTTAATTGTTCAGGTAAGTTTGTCAAACTGAACATAATAAAGTATTTACTTTCAATGCCACGCGTAATCGGCAATGTAAATGGATATAAGAGAAATCCAAAGTAAAACTAAAATAATTCAGTGTACAAAAGTTGCCTATTATTTAACACTTTCTTTAATTTGAATTTTCACAAGACAATAATAGTAATATTCGTCAATTCTTCAGCTGATACTAGCTATGTCGGGGTGAATCCTAAAATGTATGGAATAATAATATAATAGTACAGAATACTATTTTAAATAAACAACGTTAAATACAAGCTGAGTGTGAATTCAGTGTTTGAATCATGTAAATATACTCAAACTCGATCTGAAGGACATTATTTCTGATCTGAAACCCTACTCTAAGTCTTTGCCATGATTTATTAGGATAAATACTTCAGCAGCTCAATCAATCTGTTGCATACAAACCTATTTAAAGTAAATTAAATGAACAGGAAAGCTAAATTCTAGACAGTATAGAAACTTTTACTCACCTTTTATACATTCTCAAAATAGAGACCTTGTGCACAAACGGTTCATCCTTTGTTAACTCCGTTAACTTTTAGATGATTGAATACATGAGTTTATTTTATCATTTAAAAAAAAACCTGAAATAATGGACACTAAATAAAGTACTTGTATTTATTTTTTTAACCCTGCTCTTTTGTGATCTGTTGGTGTCTTTATCTTTCTTTTCCTTCTGTTTTTATATTGAAAAATGATACTTTATTTTAATAAAATGTCATATATACATTTTAGTTAGTTGTTTTAATTAATTAAATCAATTAATAATACAATCTCTATAATCTTATTAGCTTTATTAGTATTTTAGTTATTTTTTATCAAGCGATGTTAAAAAAGTGGGGCGTAAATTCAGGTTTGTTATAGTAGATAGATAGTAGTAAATGTGATATATTATGAAGTTTAAAAAAATAAAGCATGCAAAACAACCAAAATAGTAAATATAGAATATTGTTCAAGTTAGACAAATAATGTAAAATAAAATACACACAATCCAGAATAGATAATACTACATAATTAATTACATAATTATGTCTTATTAAATACCTTATCTTGTTTTTCATCATCCCTGTTCCATAAAGTCTTTGTTAAATATCTCACAATTTTAGCTGCTTGCGTTTTTTATTTTCAAGCCTTTGTTGTCGCGTGACTTATGAAAGGACAAATAAAAACCAGAGGTTCATATACAAGAGAACATTTAATTGCTTGCCCGTTTCCATGAAACACCAAAGAGGAACATAAGAGATGTCGACACAATGAATTACTTCCAGAGTGAGGTAGAGATAAGTAGGTGCTCAACAACTCTAAATAGAAAAGCACAGTTTAACAACTCTAAGGACAATATTGTTAAATCATCACCAGAAAACAAGTTTGAAAAAAGTTAAATAATACAAGAAAGTCACTTTAGGCATCTTTTTTTCTTATCATTTGAGTAGCACATACTTCCTAGTTACATGTTTGTCTATTTTCTTTGGTTCCCTTGTCATTGAAAACCTTGTAAATACACCCTTTATACTCCATATTTTTTCCATTTGAGTTCTAATGAACGTGTCAGAATTAAGATCTTTAAGATTTTCCAACTGAAACAAGTATCCAGGGGAGATCTCTTGACTTAGAGGTTAGTTATTCATCTGATTTAAACAACTGTGCTAGAATATCAATGCAAACATGAGAACCACAACACCAGCAACATGAAATATTTTGGTAATTCGTAATTTAATCTTGATGTTGGTCCTCAAATAACAAAGTCAACAAGGTTTTAGCCAATCGGGTATTGCTTGCTGCAATGTTTGTGGGATGAAAGGTCATGTGGGAAAGATATGAGGCAGGTTTATTTCCCTAAACGGTAATAAAAGTTAATAATTTTAATTACATTGCTAATTATTTTTCACCCAACACTGCTGCTGTTTTTCATTCTGTAACCGACTGTAGTGTTCTTAAACTCATGTTCATCAAGCATCTGACATTTATTGATTTAGAAAAAGAACATTTTGAGCCGGAAAGAAGGCTCTTCTTACCTGTATTCATTTCTATGAAACTTGCTACAAGAACACTACCTTTCTTTGTTTCATTCTTCATCATTCTTCTTTCAGGAAAAAGCAAGAGCTTCAGAGTGAGACCTGATAAAAATAAATGTAAATTAATATAAAAGGGGAAAAAAAATTACAAAATAAAATAATCGAAGAAATGATTCAAATGCATGAAAACAGGTGAACAAGTTAGATGAACTTTAAAATAATTGAAAAGGGAAATAAGAAAATCAGAGACTTAAAACCCCAAAAGCTTTTCTAATCCAAAGTGAAGAATGTGTGTGGGAAATGTAAATAGAGTAAAACAGGGCCGATATAATTAGATTTTATCTTTGCCCTGCTCTTTTTCTATTTCTGACATGACATAGAAATGAAAATGGAGTCATTGTGTCATGTGTTGGAAAGTCAGAATGAAATAAACCTTCCTCTTCTCCTACAGAGATGGAAAAGGAAATCATTACAAGAATAAAATCTACATCAAAACGGAAATTAATAATAAAAAAAAATGAAGGATAACAAAATGTTGTTGTATGTTACATCAACAAAAAGAACATCAACTATAATGTCAATTAATTCGGATAAAAAAAAGTTTGAAATATTTGTTTTTAAAACACAGATATGTGAATGTAAACTGAAAAGATTGAAATAAATTGATATTTTTAGTATTTTCTTTCCACTAATCCCAGATTGTCACCCGAGTTGTTACAAATAAAGTTTTCTGTGCAGTTCGGCAGGATGGCCCAGCCGGACGGCAAGGTGCTGCTGCTGGGCGCGCTGGCCAGCGCGGCGGGCATCGGCATGGCGGCGGTCTTCTACAAGAACTACAAGTCCAAAAGACGAGAGTCGTGTCCCGCGTTGTTTCGCCACCGAGTCAGCGGGCAAGGCAACGAGCTCATGCTGGTGGACGGCGGCCCAGATCTGTCCAGGGGTCAGCTGGCGGTGCTGCACCGTCTCGAGGCGCTGATCCAGTGCGTGTCCGAGCTTAAGGACGAGATGAAGGCCCTAAAGAACGCCATCCCCACCCTGCAGGATCAGGTCCGGGGCGAGCTGAGAGGACGAACCGCCGCCTCCCAGCACAGAACCACGCCGACGCGCAGGAAACGGACTTCGGCGAGCCTCGCCGTGGCGAGACATCAAGGTGTGAGCTCAGAAGAGGCAGAGAGCGAGGGAGGGTGAGTACATCTTCAGATGCAAAATAACATTTTTTAACAAATGGACTTCAAGTGATCACCAATGGTACATATTATCATTTTGAAATACTTCATATCTGACATCAGAAAAGGATAGCTTTCAAATGATTCACTGCTTCAATGATGCTCGTACACATGTTCAATGCATTCAGCATCAAGGATGAGTTCATCAAGAAGGGGTGGAACCAACAGGGAAATGAGTCGACAAGTTATTTTTCAACTTTTCAACTTAATTGTGGTAGTGTTGTTTAAGAGTTTAGATTGTTGATCTCTCTCTCAAAACCAGCGCTGAGTGTTTGGAGACCACAAGGCTGCTCAGTTCTGCCACAGCAGCAAAACAGCCTGACATGATTACTTTTCAATCGGCAGAGAAGTTGAATAACAAAGTTCCAGAAGTGACTTTTTTTTTTTTTATATGTCAAATACTTTATAGTTTAAGTTAATTATCTACTTTTTTATTTATTATTTCATATCGGGGTTCTTACTGTGTTATAAAGTTGAGAAAGTATTTCATTGTCTCGTCTTCTATTTTGAAATTATAAATTAAAAACTATTGTATAACAAATCAAGCCATAATAGTTGATGGAATCATTCACAATAACTTACATTAAATTGCATATTAAAACCATAAATTCTTGACCTTTAAAGTTTATATTTTATTGAGTATTGTTTTGATTGTTTGAGTGCTTTGTGACCCTGGTCTGGAAAAGCGCTATATAAATAACAATTACTTACTTACTTACTTACTTATAAATACTATAAAATATAGTTTTTATTGTGATTTAAGACAGTAAAACTGATTTACGCAAATATGTACCTCATTAGCGTTTGAATATTTGTGTGACCCTTGGTTTAAAACGTAAAGAGTTTCATAAAACAACAGCAACACTTTGAACATCTTTTGAGATAGAACGAGGTGAAGAGCTGCAGCGTGACTTAATATTCCTGTGGCGGCCTCTGCTGGACAATTAGGGTAACACAGCTGTTTAAGACTTCCTCGACATGTATGTCCCATAGACATATTAATAAGGCAGTCTATCTGAATAGTTAGACATTCTTTTTAGAATTAACTTCAGTTTGTTAATTAGGTTTTGGTTCAGAACATTGTATAAAAACAATCTGAATGAAACAAGAATAACACTGAAGAAACTTGCAGAAAACTGCAAATAAATCATTTAGAATCTTAGGCACAGAATTAACTATGCACTAAATTACTATCTTGTCATTTTTAGACATTCATTTCTGTTTTTCTTTCTTTACACAAGCACGGATCTGAACAAGAGATAAAATCTAATAATTTGGAAGAGGTTTGGCCAAGCCCACTGCTGTAGTGTGTTTGCTCGATTATGGTTTTGCACATTAGCCGCCGGGTGTGTTGTGAACATAGCGCTAATCAAGGAGCAGCACATGCCCAGTCAACCACCTCCGTCTCCAGCCAAGAGCCTTGAACTCCAGCCAGCTCAGTCAACATAAACAGTAGATCTTTCGGTCCAAGACCCGGTGAGGATGATTTAACTATTCATCTGCCACATCGTGGTAAAGTGCAGTTTGTCTTGGATGTCACTGAGTGTCTTCTGGAGGTATCTTCTCGCAGACATACCCAGTGGAGGCTTTCTCATGAGCGTCACCTGGTGTGCTCGCTCGGTAGGATGTGTATTGTGTTGCCAAGTAGACACCTCAAGCAACTTTTTACACCCGACACAGTCTGATGTGCAGCGAGCGCCAGATCACAGTGCCTGCCATCCATCCCTCTATCCCTCTATCCCTCCCTCCCTTCTTTCTATGCAGCTCTCCTTACTTTGATTAGTCAAGCGCCTCCAGCACATTTCTTACAACTACAACAACACAAAGAACCGCAAGTGAACACCAAGTTCAACTCAGATTAAGTATCACTCACGTGTTTGTGTGTTCATATTTTACCGAGCCCGTTTGTAGCGTACATATAACACGGTGTTATGAAATTAAATCACGGCTACATCATAAATAATGCTGTTGTACCTGAGAATTAATTTTAGAAATGGTCTGTGATATTTTAGAGTAGATTCATTATAAGTAGATTTTGCATTTAGGATTTAAAGTTATCACTTGTTTTTCCAGCTTGATAGGGTTTTGTTGTTTTTATTATTATTGTTAATGTTTTTATTATGTTAATTGTTGTTGGCGTTATTGTGTTTAGCAGTTTCATAAATCGAAACATTTATTATGCGATTACTTTTTTCAGAAGTTCTTTAATATTATTGCACAATAATATATATATATATATATATATATATATATTATATATATAATAATGTATTTTTCCAATTTAAAACAAGACAAGTTTTCCTCTTCATTCTAAAAAGTATACTAAAATACACATATACAAGTATATTCACAATAATACAAGTAATATTTGATTTGTTATTTTTGGTCATTATGATTTATGATCTTAGCTTTGGCTAAACAAAGTAAATCTTCAATATGCCAATATCTTTAAGAAATGGGAGTGTCGACCACATGAAACATGTTCACTGAGACCAAAGTCTTCACGACTTTCAAAGAAATTTCATCAAACCCACACCTACTGTAATTAGAGAGCATGTTGTACTGCTCTGTTATTTATACGAGGGTGTGGAGGGAGAGTGGAAATAAAGTGCAGAGGTTCTGTCCTTGGTTTTCTTGTAGTTGCCCCCTAATCCGTCCTCACCACTTCAGGTGTGCTGGAGTAAACCCAGAGTCAGATGTGAAAGGTTGTGTAATTCTAATTGCATTTTTGTCGAAATCCAATGCCTGAGAATACTTTATAGATTAGCCACATTTTAGAGTATTTATTGCAGAGTACAAAATGTATGTTTGCAAACATTTAATTCAGCAGTTTAGTGTCTTGGAAACTACTTATTTGATGCACGCTGCCATTGGTTGAATTGTTAACTTCAGCTCCATGTTTTGAAGCTTGTGTTCTGTATTGCCGTGCACAGGTAAAAACGTCACTAATTGAATATAAAAATGAAAAGCAACAATAACTAGCCATAGCACAATGACGGTAGAATTTTCAATTAGTGTTCTTTGTGTACAATAATTATGTTGTTGCCACTTCCAAAATTAATTGAACCTGTTCTAGATTTGGCAAAAAGGCAGAAATTGTTGAGTTTGTGGTGAATAATGAAGGTTAAAAAACTGTCAAGCAAGTATGAACCAGTTTTTGTCAAGTTTCTTATGTGTAATTTGTCAAATGGAGCCAAAATGTCTCATTGAGTGACTGTTTCAACTCCTCTCCGATGCTGAAGAATGTTTTATGCGTGTGTTAAGGATTTTTTAATTTCTATTGAGATTGCTTTCCTAACCTTTTGCGAGGGATCTTGGCCCGCTGCCTGCTCTCGCAGTTGAGCTGTCATGAAGCAAAAACATCCGCCGAAGAGCTCGGAAGAAAAGCGGAGCAGAGTTGGTGACATAATGTCAAAATGACGGAGCCGGAGAGTGTCAATGATCAAACATGAGAAAATGTGAAAGGTTGACCGTTTCACCTGTTTAGTTCACTCCTCACATGTCACAGTGGCTTCCTCTCAGCTAAATCTTCGCAGACCCATCAATCAACCCGCACTTAACATGTCCTGTAGCAACTTGTCATTCTGCAAAACAGTTCTTACTGAGTTTTTTTTCACATTATAGCGGCGTAAAGCAAAGACATTAGCACTTTTCTCGTCATCCTTTTTCAGCGAACGAGAAGTTGTGACTTTGGGAGAGTTGTTGATTCAAGAAGATAAAAGCGTTTGTTTAGGACGGGCAAGCCTGATCAACACACTCACGAATGTTTAAAAACGAGTAAAGAAGTTAATTGTCTGACGTGTGATTAAAAGCTTAAGTGAAACAACTCTGACGTCAACTGGCTTTTTCAGCACAGCTGTCCACAATATGACAGCAGCGGCTTCGGGGAAACACAAAAGAACATGAACACAGTATATAAATAATACTTCAGTTGCAGGAATATTATCTGTTCTACAACTTGTCTCTAAGCCTTTTCTTTTTGCAGACATCTAGTGGTGGTAGTGTGGAATACAACTGGTTAATGATAGTACGAGTGTTGACTTGAAAAATATTTGATGCTTATTATAGTTCTAGAATAAAAAGCATAATTGCTTCCATTGCTGTTGTATCTGGTTACATTTTTCGTTATTCTTGTCACCACTTATACCGGATATCGTATTGGATCATTCACCCAAGAACAGGGCTTTTTATTGGCAATAATCTAATAATATGATATGTATCCAGTACTGTAGGAACAAGCACAAATGTGTAGTGTTGTCGAGTACTTGACTCTGGTGTTGAAGGCAGTTAAGACTTTATCAAGAGTCATGTGGTCTGTGAATTCTGCATTTGTTTTGAAAACAAAATATGTTCAAACATCAGCTTTAAAAGCTCCCGGAGTCCACTGTATCCTCTCGTCCTCAGTCATCACTGGGATCTTGCAGGATTTCCTTGTTCATTTAGCTGCAGAGGACGTAGTGATTACTGCCATCTAGCAACCAAAGGTTTAATTGCAACAAAATGAATAAACACCGTGAATATTTGCATGTTAATTGTAAATATAAATAAAACAATGTTTTTTTTTTTTTTTTAACAAATAACGAAAGCAAAAAAGACAATTAATATGTATTTATTCTTTAAATATTGTTACAGTGCTGTTGAATACTGTGGTTTTAATTGATATTTTCTCATAAGCTTCTTGCTTTTGGCAAATATTTAAAGGGGAAGAAACAAACAGCTTTTGTAGAGGATGGATGTTAAACGGCTTGTTGTGCAAAAAGACCAAAGAAAAGGATGTAAATCTCTCTAGTCGAAAGGGTGAAGTCTCCTGCCGTTTGCGTCGCCACAGCTACGAGTGAAAGAGCGAAGCTGCATGTTCACTGTTGCAGTGCTGTTGGGATGGTAACTCTGCTTTGTTTTGAATGATGTCACCGGGGAGCTTGTCTCGGCTCCATTGAAAGCTCCCATCGATGCCTCCTGGGCTGTTGAATAGCCAGTCTTCCCTGGTGAACACACTTAGTGCTGAAAATGAAACCCTGAAGCTTGATATCACTTCTTAATGCGTGACCATGGTGGTAAACACATTTTTATTATTCTGAAAGTTTTGACCGCTATGGATTACTGCTCTCCAAAAAATTGTCACCGATGCCCAATTGTCTAAGACTCGACCTTTACCTGAGGGTTGCAGGTGCATTTCTACATGTTTATAATTGTTTTTTATGATTTTGTATTCTATTCTTTTTTCTTTGGGATGTTGAACGTCTTGAACCATGATTTTTCTTAAATGGATTCTGATGTTTTACACTTCAAAAAGAGCGTGGAATTATATGACTTATAGTGTTGTTTCCATAGAAATCAGGATGATATATTTTTTGAGTTCTCCATGATGACGTTTTAAAAGTCGTTAACCCTTGTGATATCTCTGGTTCAAGATGACCCAGTGGTCTGAAAACAAATGTGTTTGTGGTATCCCTTGTGTCGTCTCTGGGTCGAGGTGAACGACCTCCACCACTGAATATTTATTAATGGAAGCAAGGGAGGTCAGGTCGTTCACCTCGACAACAAACATTTTTGTATTTGGGCACCGGGTCACTTTGACCCAGAGACAACACAAGGGATACCTTCAACACATTTGTTTAACGCACAAGGGATAAGCCAGCTAAAAAAAACTATCCGCTTTGCATTTTTGTTAAAGACAAACCAACTGAACAACTGGTTTTGAGTCCAAAGAGGTCCAAATTCTGTCCAAATCTGCATTAAATACCTTAAAATTGGTCTGATATTAATTTCAACGCTAATTTAAATTGTATCTAAAGATTGCCTCAAATTGTTTTCATTCTATTGGCCAACAAAGTTGTTCAATTTTAAGTAAACACAAGTAGGAATTAAATTGTTGTTCAATAAGTATACACTTTGACATGTCAACAACCTGGACTGTGCTCAAGTTTCCAATGGCCCCTTGTGTAATAAAAGTATTGCATAATACCAGGCCAATGACAAAAAAAAAAGCTCAACTTTATGTCTTGGTAAATGTTATGCAAAAGCTTTAATGTCCGTTTATCTGTTGACTAAAGTCACATCAACTAATGACAACGGAAAAAAAAAAATACCAATAAATAAGAAGCTCAAAACAATTTTGTGTCAACTAGGTTCAGATATTAAGACATGTTCAGTCTGGCAACACCACAACGATGATACTGTTCATGCACAATCGTAAGTATACTCTTTATGTAATACAAACACGCGCATCAATAGAAATGGATCTTCGCGTCCACCGTCTTTCAACTGATTCATGAGCCGTGGAATGGCGTGACAGGAATGCGCTGATCTCTCAGTACTGTGTTGCCAGTCTCTCCAGCTCCGCTGAGTAAATAACTGCAGGGAGGCAGATAAAACAGACGGCCGTATGAATAAAAGGACAAAAGGCTGAATGAATTAGCGAGTGAATGAATGAATGACACGGGTCCCAAAAAAAAAAATTGTCCGTCTTACCACAACTGAAGCCCAGTCTGGTTTTTCCAGTGCATCCCTCGTTGCCGAAGACCAGTTCTGACAGTCCAAAGATGAACGCACACCCATTCAGATTTCCTTAAGCTGCAGTGCATTTCACAATAATCGGTTTGATCTTCTGAGGTTTGCTCAAGGGTTAGTATTTAGAGCAGGATTGCGGCTTGGATTTGCCATTCGATCCCGAAATGACAGTACAAAGACAGATCAAGATTTAAACTAAGATTCAATAAAGTCTAGGTTTCCAAAGAGGAATAAAGCTCATGTACAACTATGCTAGCCGCCGCTTTGGCGAAGCTACAACCGATAATACGAGAGGAGGAGCTAAGAAAGTAACAATGTTCCACTTATCCAGAAAGTTTTAAAGCGAGGACAAGTGGACTTTGTAGAGTTTTAAGGAGACTGTTCACCTCTCATCCAAGAGACTTCTTCACAGTTTCCTTTATTTGGAGCTTTCTGGATGACCATGACCTTGATGAATAAGAATCTAAATGGATATTGATGTTGTTGGTAGACTTCCCACTCCAGTAATAATTGCACCAGCTCCACCAAAGATCTTTCTGTGTTTCTAAAGCTGGAACTTTTTAAACCTTTTTTAACTTTGCTAAACCGCCAGAGGAACATGTTCTTCCAATGGATGACTGAACCTTTAATCCTTCCTTAAATCACAGCCTCCTTGAGTAGCTTATGTCCTTAAACTTGCTCTTCCTTAAGAAAGATGTCTTTTAGTTGCAGTACATTTTTTCCATTACACTTTGGATACATCACTTCCTATCATAAATAAATAATAAAACGAAATGTAAACATTTTGAAAAAGTATTTTCACATTAGAATTGTTTGATATTGAAAACGTAATCTGGAGAAAAATGGACAGTCAATAAACTTTGGTCGGGTTTTAATTAAAAGGACCTACGCGTTCTAGCATGTTAAACATGTTAAATGTCCTAATGACCAACTGTCGTTGGTTGTCTTCTTACTCTTGCTTACAAAACTAGCAAACCTAGATATTACCTCGGTTGTTTGTCACACTCCCTATCTTTAAACTCACCACTCCAGCTTTGTGTGTTTTAGAAAAGTTCACCATCAATATTGATGCGCTTGCAATACATTTTTAAAAGGCTGTTTCACCAAAGAACAGTTGTTTTTTTTTGCACTTATTGTATTTAGGAGCCTGTTAACGCTTGACGCATGTGCAGCTGAATCTTTTCTATGTTTGGGTGGAGGTGGTTTTAGGGCGTACAGCAGTGATCAAAACTGTGGTGCACTTTAAGAAACTGTGTATTATAACATTTTTGGCAGTAAAAAAAGGTGATAAAATATAATCAATTTGAGGTCTACCTGGAAAGAGTTCGTAGAAAACCCAGTCTGTGTTATCAACTGCTGGGGTGGAGTCTGCACGCAGCCTCTGGCACGAAGCAGCGTTCGGGTCCGTGATGTTGTTGTCTGCGACCCGCTCCGACACATCCCTGAACTGTGGCTGCCAGCCGAGAATATTCCCTTAACCACCAATGACGCACGTTCCATCGCTGCCAACGCTTAATTGAGGTTGTTCATATTTTTGCCCTTTGTGTGTTGTTTTTCATTTCTTACCTGGACCATTTTTTACAACTGTGTCTTAAGTGCAAGCTCAGGGATTTCGGATCATACTTGCGGTAGTTGAAAGGGCACCATTAAACGTCAAAACAAGTGTTGGTGGGGGGGCCGCACCCTGACGAGTCTCCTTCAAGTCGCCTTCCGGTCTGAATAGATAATTGGTAATCACAACATGCATAAAAAGATCAGAAAAAGCCTGTTTAATGGAATCACGATGTTTACGATTTGAGCTACCGTTGAGCAGGATTTCACCCTGGGCTGATTTTCTTGATGGAGACAGTCTGGATCGATGGTTTTGAGTCAGCGTGTTTTTTTTTATTCTATTGAAACCAATCAAGCAGTACGAGAAGTACAAGTGGTGTGATCAAGAATGTTGATTGATACAATAGGAGATTCAACTTATTCTCATTTATTGCAGGTACATTACTGCACTGACGGACTCCGAGGACGAGGACCTAAGTGATAAAGAACAGAGTGATGAAGAGCAGCAGTTAAAGGAGGATAAACTAGTCAACCTTCTCGAGAGGATCGACTGTTTGCACAAGGGCAGCGAATCTGACAAAAAGGAGAGTCTGCATCTCCTCCTGCAGCACAGAGAAGAGGTTTGCTTTCAAGCTGGTCTCATCTATACTTGACCACATGACTCATATATTTTCTGCATTTTCTAGTTTGGACAGAACTCCGTTTTTCTCTGGAGATTGACCCGGGCCTACTGCGACGTTCATGATGTCGCCACCACGCTGGAAGAAAAGAAGACCCGGGCGGAAAGTGGTAAATATAATAGAAAATCTTATCTACTTGCACCATTTTGTTTTATAACATGTATTCTATAAATAATGGTGAGAAACTTTGTTTTTTTAAAGTGTTATTTCCTGTGCTCTTTACTTGACACCTTGACATTCACTCTGTGATTATTATTAGACCAGATGACACTTTCCATTATGCAGGTTATTTCCACCTTGTTTGTTTAACCTTTAAATGGTTATAAATTATCTGCCACACCTGACACCTCCACTAATTTAAGGTATTAGTTGTTGTGCTGATCCGAGTGGAGTAAATTAACGTGCGTTTTAATTCAATCTAATCTAGTTTTCATGTCTCTTAGGAAAGAAAGTCGGAGAAGAGGCTGTGCGGCTGAATCCTATGTGTGCAGAAAGTCATCTGTGGTAAGCAGTTTTCTAAAACTCTCTATACATACAGAATATACGGCTGAGTTCATTGAAATTGTTCAAGACTAGTGACTCTATTTAACTAACGTGTTGGTCGACTATCAACACAATCAAAACCACTACATCCACATCAGCTGTATGTTTTTATTTGGCTGAAGAATCGATTATAATTGTGTAATGAGTCACTGCTTTTGTCCCTTTTTTTTTAAGATAAATGTATTTTTCCATAATGTGATCATCATTTAAAATCCGGAAAAACATGAAATGAGATGATAATTAAAACTTTTTGAAAGCTTTTACATATCTATGCTTGCAAACTTTAACTAATGGACTTAACTTATCCAGTTTTTATGCCAATTGACAAGTGAATACACAGTTGTTTTTAACTGTGCTTCAGTTTCAGTGAGACTCGCAAGCGAGCTTCTAAATATGATAAAATCACTGCCTGACTTACTGTTTACTCAATAAACCCATCTAGTTCAATACGCTCGAAAACCATTATTCTTATGATAACCTTTGTCTCACTCCCTCTCAGTGAACTCTTCATCAAGCTAGTGCAAACCTTTGAGGTGTACTGGTTATTTGTCAGATATTTAGTCAGTATTTCTTATAAATTCATCCTCTGCACACCACAAAACAGATCTCTTGAGCCGTGCAAACCGCAGCCTGAATGTGATTATTGCCCATGTGTGTATATTTCAACGGCCTCCGCTGGACGCTGCCATCTTTCCTCTCAGATTGACACATGCTTGAAGTTTAAAGTTCCCCCTCGAAGCAGTTGTGATGGCATGTGAATCGCGGTTGTTAATCCTCGTTGTTTAAATCTCTCTTGGTTGACTTCTAATCCTGTTAAACATTTCACTTCATGCTATGAGACCAAGCGAAAACAGAGGACAGGTACTTTCCCAGGATGAGGTGTCATGGGGGGGGGGGGGGTGTTTGACTGACACGGCCGCCCCGAGCTGCCGCTTCTCTCACTCAAAGTTTGGACCATGAAGAACTGGGTATTTATTGGATGTGTTGGTCCAGTGCTTTTTGCAGATGGGCGAAAATATCAGTTTTCAGCAGAGTGCCATGATGTTCTCGACAGGCGTGCGAGTTCGTGAGATAATAGTTTCTCCCCTCCACAATGAACCCCCCCCCCCTCATCCACCTGATACCATCACATCCACTTTGAGGAATGTAAACACAGGCCTGGTTGACTCCTCTCAGTACGATTGGCTCCAACCGGAACAACTGCAATGAGATTAATGACGATTTTTTTTAGATTTCCGTCAGAACAAATTTTTTGTAGTTGGGATGAAAACGGGAAAGTTTTTCATGCCATAAAAAAAATGTAGTAGTTTATTTTCAATTATTTTTACAAGATTTTAATCTAAGGACAGAAAAAAAAAAGTTTAGAAATGTTTGACCGTTACTAAAGTATTAAAATGCATCAAGACAGATGTGTGGACGACCATTCGGTGTGAAGCTCATTCCACTGAGAATATTGAGGAGAAACTCTTCTGCTGATCGTGCTTGTTTTTGAATCCATCTTTATTAATTATGTGTAGAAATCACCTGGTGGAGATCGGCGTAATCTCCGGCCTCCGCCGTTGCATTCCTCCTCCGATACACGGCTCATGTCAAAACTTGACTGCCGCTCTCACGAGGACGACAGACGTCAAGAGATGAAGATCTCACCAGATCAGATCAGAATGCAAATGAAAAAAACAAAAACAAATGGGAAAAAAAACGGAATTCAATTTCAAACGTGTGAACATTGATCGATTTTTTTCCTCTGGTGTATGTCGCTGCTAATTTCATTTCCTGTAATTTAGCTGTTGCGGTGACTCTGTGTACACATGCGTGTGGAAAACGGACCCCGACCGTCGACTCGGAGCCAGCGCTCGTGTTCGCACTCGTCGTTGGGAAATAATTAGCGTCAGCTTCGTGCTCGTACTGCAGCGCTCGTCGGGCAAAACGGAAGGCCGAGTTTGTTTAGTTAATTACCACCAACGGCTTTGGAAAAGCTTAATATTTAATCCTATATCCACTGATGGAATTTACAAGGCTCTTAAAAACGCAGCAGAAACGGCGTCTGGGCCCGAGCGTTATGGAGGCTTGGGAGGAGGTGACGGCCCGGCGCCGGTTGCCAAGCTCTTTTGCGAGGAAGTTTATGTCTGAGGGTAACTGTTTACGTAGTGCGGCGATGCCGTGAGAAAACTTGTCACCTGTTTTCCTGTGTGCCGCCCAGGTTGTCACGTCTTGGCAGACGTTGTAAAGACGCGCTGCCAGTCCTGCTCCGCCACTGTTTTTTTTCACAGCCCTCAGTAATGATTGACATTCTAACGCTTTCCGCTGCCATCGCTCCTCATTTAACCCGCCTCATGATGCCAACACTTGTTGACTGAAGAAGGCGACACTTGTTGTTCGATTACTCCTTTTATTAGAACCATATTTTCTGTCCCTGCCCTGGAACTTTCTTGAAAATGACATTTGTACTCTAACAAAACGCTCATTACTTTCCTAAGATGCAGCGAAGAGATTAATTTATTCTGAAGCCTCATTAAGAGTTCCGAGTTGGGCGACCAACCAAACCAGTTTTCCACGTCTCCTGTTGAACAAAGTGTCACTTAGCTGTTTTCTAGCTACTCTTGCTGCTCAGAATAAGAAAAAGTTGCTCCAATTCAAATCAAACACATTTTCTCACGCTCAACATCTATCATACCTCTGCCAAGGGTCTTGTTTCACTTTTATGAAGTTGTTTACAATTAAATTGAAAATTGGTTACTCCGGACACTCCGAGTTTCCTCCCACAAACCATACAGAGGTCGATTAGGAACTTGGGGAAATTGTCCATAGGAATGAGTATGAATGGTTGCCTGTCTTTCTGTGCCCTGCGACCGACTTCCTTTCCAGGTTGTCCCCCCGCCTCATGCCCGAAGAAACTGGGATGTGGCTGATGGGCCATTTGCGACACATCACCTGTTATTGTCTTCGTTTTTGAGTGCAGCCAAACCAAGGGACTTGTTTTGTTTGCCTAACGTCTGATGGTTAAAGAATAAAGATTATTGCATGTTATAATCTTTATAGCTTTGATTTTATAGTTAAAGAGCAACTAATGTGTTAAATTAGTTTTGTCTCTTAAATAGGACTTTATTGTATCGTCAGTATGTGTCTGTTTGTACAAAACTCTCTTATCATTGAAATATTTACATTAGAAAATGATCTTAAGCCCCGCCCACTGAAAATACTTTTTACCATAACCATCACCAGTCTGCTGTGATTGGTCAAGCATCGAGGTTTGTCATCTCGCATCATCATTCCGAGAGTCTCTACCTCCAAAGGATCATTTTATAAAAAAAAAACAAGGGGTGTGATCACAGCTGGTTGGAGAAGGAGTGAAGCCATTATTACGTCATAATGGACTACACTCTCGTAACCTCTCGTTCGCCGAGATTTCACAAAATAAAAAATATATAAAATAGTGTCGTAGAGTTGGACAATAATGGCCCACTGAAACGACACGAAAAATCGTGAAACATTAAACAAACATTTGGATCAAAGTCGTGCAGAATATTGAGATGAATGTGAGGAGATGATGGAGAGATTATAGATGACTGGAGAGTCTTGGCCTCTTTAATTTGGCTGTTTCCTCATAACCTCTTTTTTAAGTGCAGCAGCACAGCAGATATCAAAGAACCCATTGATCCCACAACCTTCTGCCTTCTTTTTAAAGACTGCAGACGTCCAGAGTAGGAAAAACGACTGGTCCTTTACACAACTTTTGATTGTCAAAAGGACCATCGTTGTTGTATTTTCCTAGTCAGTAACTCGAGTTTGAGAAGGCAATCTAATTATGTAACTAATGCTGACAATCCCTAATCTCAAGTGGTTAAGCAACGCTAACCTCACAAAGACGAACACAAAACATCTTATCTGTTTGAAGATGTGGGGCGATGAATGAATGGAATGATTGTGCAGCCGTCACCAACTGTTCTTCCCCAATCCCTCCTGAACAAAACTAGCGAGGCTGGAGGAGGACTCTTTTGAAACTGGATGTGTATATGAGCACTTAGTCAAAGAGCAGCGCTGGGATGGATCAGTTTCTCGGCTCTTATGTAACAACAGACTTTTGTTCTTCTCAAAAAAACTCACCTATTTTACCAGCTCTTTGTAAATGGTTTTACTCCAAGTCTTTTCACTTTTCTTACCTTCTAAAATGTCTGAAACCAGCCTTGTAAGATTGTTTTCTTCTTGTTTAGATGTCTAAGTGTCCAGATCCGTCCTGTTTAAATTGAATTTCTCAAAAGCAACATGAGACGGCTTTGATGGAGCCCTTTCTATGACCTTGGTTGAAAGACTCTAATTTTGGGTAGAAACAAAAGCTAAATGTTGGAATCTTCAATTCAGAATCCTTTTTTTTTTGCATCACAAAAGTCTTCTTCTATTCCTTTCCATGACCAAAACATACATGAGACAGAATAGAATAATTGATAGAGTCAACATTTAGTTAATTATTTTTCTCTTCTTGGTGGTTTCGTTCTTTTTAATACATTTTTTGTTAAATATATATCTAAACCTTTATGAATCGGTTTTCAAAACATTTTCAAAGTTAATTTCATTGTGGTTTACTCAGCCCTGTCCAAAACTAGCTAAAATAACTGGAAAGTTAACTTTTATATATTACAGCATAGAATCAAATAATGGGCTAACCTTCTCTTACGTATTTCGTTCAGTTGATCGCTCTAGTAGGAGAACTCGCATTTCCCAATCCTTAAAACTCTCACTGGCTGCCAGTTTCTTTCAGGATCAATTTTTTTAATTCTAGTTTTAACTTTCAGATCTATTCATGGTCTGGCTCCACTTTACATCAGTGATCTAGCCTTACACCAAAGCTTGGGCTCTCGGTCTTCTGCTGATGGTCCTTCCAGACTATTGCTCCTGAGCTTTGGAATGATCTTCCTCTCCCTCTGTGTTTGATGGAGTCTACTGACTCCTTTAAAAAGCATCTTAAGTACTTTTTATTTGTGCTTTTTCTTAACTTTCCTGGTGATGCTGTGTATGTCTCTATCTTGTCTTGACCTTTTATAGTTTTTACATTTGTATTTTTTTTAACTGTATTGTTCTTTTGTTAAAGTGATTTGTGACCATGGTCTGTAAAAGGTGCTTTGCAAATATAAATGACTTACTAACTTACTTATTGAAATTGTAATGCAGCAGAGCAAAGGTTATCTTTTGATCAGTTGGTCATAACATTTACTTTATTCATTTGATTTCATGCTGAGAGGTATGTGCAGTCTCTCTGCCTTTTAATGTTTATTTCTATTCTTTCGGGCGTTTGTTTCTTTTGGTTCATCGTGACAGTCGAGGTGCAAATGTATTTTTAATGACCAGGCTGACAGCTGTGAGATGTAATTGCGTACTTCTATCGCCACCTATGTCGGTAGGTACGCTTCCATTGATCCTCGCGTGTGAGTTCAGCTCATGCTAATCCCCGACTCTAGGGCCTCTCTGATGGCACAAAGACCGCTGGATTAAGCACGGAAGCCAGTCACAGGAGCAGCGGGTCAATTTTTACCTCCGCAAAGACAAGTTTAACTTCCCACTCGTGCTCTGTCGCCATGCTTTATCCTCCCGAGTGTCACCTTGGTCGTGGGCCGTCGCTCCGTCGTCCTGGAAAATCTTTGTGTCTGGAAACTTCAGTTCTCTCAGTACTTGGGTTCACCAGCACAGGGCCACTTCACACACAGGAGCAAATCCCCCCTTCTCATGCAAAGAAAACACTGTGGTCCCTTTGTTGAGGGCTGTAAGGGACCATCTCTCTCTGTAGTCCAGAGTCTCTGGACCGCTTTCATTCCTGATGTATTTGACGTCATCAACCAAGTTTCCGTGCATAGCAGCTGGACTAAGACAGAAGCTCCATTACGATCAGAAGTCTAACCCCTGTCTTACTCCAAACATAAATGAAGCGTAGAATAATTTCACCTTCATTAAGATGGGTGGGACAGAGACCCCTTCTTTATTAATGAGTTTGTTTCTTCATATTGCTATAATTATTGAATATCTGTCAATGTAATGACCTTTACCAAGAAGCTTTTGTTGTTTGGCTGCGTCAGGTTAAACATAGATGTCGTCCAACAGGAGCTCTGAAAAAATCAAAGCAATCCGATCAAGTTTATATTTTAAATATTCCCAAAGTAGAGACGTGGTTGAGATGCTTTCTGTTTGTGCTAGTATCTGTATGATGTCGTTAAAACCACTTCATTACGTAAATGCTGGAGTACAAGATTGTAGTTGGTTGCTGCCAAATATACACAATGGTATCGACTTCACCTTGATCCACAACACAACAGGTTTGTGTACTCGTGGAGTGCGCGAAAATATTGGCAAACCTGAGGACTATTTGGATGCACTGGTATTTATAAAACACGTAGAGTCATAAGAATCTAATGATTCAAATGTACTCAGATTGTCTTCAGTTCACAGTCTCTCTTAATCATACTAAGGTGTTTACATGCCTTTTTAAAAAGTCTGATTTTAGCCGGGCTTAAAGCAACAATTTGATTTTCTCAGCTCTCATTGAAACCTTTTGTGATGTTGCTCTGTACCGTGGTGGGATTTCACAACTTGAATGAAATGACTAATGTTGCGCACTTAAATGTTGTGCTGTCCTCGCCGCCTCGCTGTCACAACATCTTCCTCCCCACGTCATACTTCCCCTTGTTGACTTAGACAGTCAGGCGGAGATTATATTTCATTTCTGAGAAGAAAGGGGAGAATAAACAACAGCAGGTCGGCCCTCGAGGCACGACACGCCTCTCTACACCTTCAAATCCCATCTCTGTATACTATCACTCCCCTCCATTAACCCCGCCCCTCACCTGTCCACTCACTTCACCCCTGCAGTGCAAAGGAAGTGTTGCATGAGACCATATACATTTCGTATTTCTTTCTTCATCTTGAACGGATGCGAACATTATGGTACAAGAAGGCAACACAGGACTTGCTTCTTCCCAGAAGACTTGCTCCCCAGAATGTACAGATCACGACCTGCCACAGGCACTCACTGTACTGTTCATAAAGGACATAACAACCTGGTGAATAATGCATGAGATCACCAATAGAGACGAGTAATAATGTGCCTTGTAGTTGCCTGTAATTACAGCAGTTGTTTCTACTGCCTTCCACGCAACATTGCTCTCCTTTACCGTGTCAAATCTTAAAGCCAAATTTTAGAAACGTGACAAGTTTAGTCAATCTTTTATTTCCAGATCACTGTTTTGAAGTCACTTGACAGGATGAACCTGAAATTTTAACACGAGGAAGTGCAATTTAGCTTCAGCAAATTATTATTTATCATTGTGATTACAGTAGCGTACATACAAGCTTAAACCTCCCATCTGTCACTTGTTCATAAAACAACTTTAAAGAGCCACTCAGTGGATGTTTACTTTGCTTTGCTTTGACAAGAAAACCGTTTTCACTGTGATTTAGTTTTTATAGAACTCTTTGTTAACCATTTCTCGCCCGCCTTCCACTTCAAGATCCCTCTATTTTAACACTCAGTCATGTGCTCAGAGTTTCAGAAACGTTTACATTAAATAATTTATTCCTGGAAAAAATTTAAATTGCATTGCTAAAATCGTCTTCGCACCTCATTTGCTGACTTTTAAATAATTGTTCTAGAACAAAAACATTGTATTCACTTGTACCTTTCGGTACAGTATTTTATAATGGCTGTCCTGCTTGAAATTATTTCTTGAGCCATGGTTTTGTAGAACATTCCGAAGAGACTTTTTAAATCCACGCCACTTTGAAAATCATCTACCACACCTTTTAAGTTATGTTTTATTCAGGAGCAACAGCTCATGAGTCTTGTTGAAACTTTGAGGCGACTTTATCAATCAAGACTGAAACCTTTGTCAAAATCTGTTCAAAATCAGAGTATAAAACAAACCCACTTTTGCCATTGGACGAGAGTCCTGGAGCTCTGGCAGAAGGGTTGTGATTATAGGGTTGTGATATTTTGCCCAAGGCAACCAGCTGGAAATGATAAGAATGAATAATCAGTGGCAAGAAAACACATTTCTTATATAAAGTATCTTTCTATATGGAGGGCATGATATCTCTTCAACATTTCAAAACATTTCTCGGCAAACGAGGTTACGAGAGTGTAGTCTGTGATTACATAGTAATGGCTTCACTCCCCCTCCGGCCTGCTTTGTTTATACAACGAGTCCCTTGGAGGTGGAGACTTTTGGGATTGTTGTTGTGCAAGGGGCGTGGGTAGGGTAAACAAGAATGAAGCATCTTCAGTGGGCGGGCTTAAGCGTAAATATTTCATAAAGAGTTTTGTTCATGATGAGTAAACTAGAGGTCCAAGATCTATTGAAGACACTTAAATCCACACATTAGTTGCTCTTTAAAATTTGTATGACTTTTTCCTCCTTTATTTTCATTGTCATTATTTCTTGTCTCTCTTAAGAAATATGATTTGATGTTACCTTTAAATTAAAAATACTCTATACAACATTATTAAACATATTTTAACTAAGTCGATTACCTGCTATCTTTTCAATACTCTTTGTATTCATTTAAGTTTTCCTGGTATTAAGGCACTTCCTCTTTTTCAGTTTGTGTCAATGGCCCACCACAAGTGTCCCGGTATATAATGTAATCCCAAATTGAAAAGCCGTCTTCCGATCTAGATACGATAATGCAAGCAAGAGGCTCTAATGACTACTTTAATTTGATCCTATAGATCAACAGTCGCTTCCCTCAGATCTTTACAACCGTCCTCATTACAAGCCTGCCAAAATAGCTTTGATACTAAGATACGATGATGTGTTGCTCCTGAAAATTCATCTTAAATCCTCTTAAGAAGATGTTTACGATTCACTTAAGCCGATGGATCGCGGAGGATTTTATGCTTGCTGGTGTTTCCAGTAAATTTAGGTTTTAATGTTGACATGCTTGATTGACTCGACACCTGTGTCAATTACCAGGGGGGAGGATTACGACCACAAGGAGTTTAAATGTTCCAGTAAGTTAGCTCAAAGGTGTATTATCTTATTACCTGCACAACAACAGGGGCACTATTTTTATGATCACAACAGTTG
Source organism: Callionymus lyra (assembly GCF_982586985.1). Classification (NCBI taxonomy): domain Eukaryota; kingdom Metazoa; phylum Chordata; class Actinopteri; order Syngnathiformes; family Callionymidae; genus Callionymus; species Callionymus lyra. The sequence goes on from NC_141828.1 coordinate 10,645,084, forward strand.
TAGGGGCTTCTGAGAACAGGAGTCCGTCGGCCATCATGCTCCGTCTGAACGAATAATCTGCTGGCACATTCCGAACCCCTCAAAACAGATCCACCATCAGCACCACCATGTCAGACCGTGTTGTCAGATGACCTCTCCACCCACTGATCCCCGGAATAAAAAGGTGTTTATGTCACAGTGCGGTGTTTGACAGAGCACCGGCGGGATTAGAGTGGACTTGGTGGTGAAAAGACTTTGATCAGCCTCTGTTCTTCTCCTTTGGAAACCCTCAGCGTCACGCTGGCTTACACATCCCAGAGCTGAAATCACTACCCCCCCCCCCCTCACCTGCCCTGAAGTCTGTCTATTAATTACAGAAGAAGTGGAAGCGGCTTATCTTGCCCGTAATGAAGAGCCATGCTGATGTCTGTAGGTTCACCGTGTTCATTATCAGTGACCCGGAGAGAAGGTGCTGTGGCCGAAATCTGCCTCAGATCTCCCATCATAACTCGTATAGATAGATATCATGACGGCTTTGAAAATATGTTTCCGGTATCAAATGTTCGAGATTTCTTATAATTACAACCGTTTTATCTTCCCCGTTTGCTCTCAGGTACGCCATCATGTGCGGGATCATGTCCGAGTACGACACCCTGCAGAACAAAATAAAAAATGGATTCATCTTCAAGGTGAGTCGTTTTTCATCTGAGCAATCGGTTACCATATTTATCGGACTATAGGGCGCAACAGATTATGACGGGATTTCGTTCTACAGTTGGCAATCCACTTCGTAAGCATGTCTCTTAATAGATGCCATTTTGGGGTCATTATACACACATGCCATAGTATTATGTACAGTAAGTAAGTAATGGTTATTTCTAGAGTGCCTTTCTAGACCAGGGTCACAAAGCGCTTCTAATGGCTAACAATCACAAACAGTACACAGTTAAAAATATGTAAGTACAGTACCTAAAGCATATTAATCCAGATTACAATGGCGAGGCTCCTGAATATGGAGTAATACAACGGTGTCTGATTTACAAACTCGTAATCCTAGTTTCGTCCCAGTTTTTTGGCAGATTTTGAGCCGGTGTACTACATTCAATCGATTGGAGTTTAGTAGGCCCCAGAGAATCAATACATGAGATTCTGGTGAATTTAAGTTACACTGATACAAATGTCTTACTTCGATACCTATTCCTGAATGGAAGTTTTTTGATACCAACTTATCAATTCTAACAAAAAGTTAATGACATGACACGTAGTAAAATTGAAAGTAAAAATATTGAGTTTTTGCAAATCCCTCTTCAAGCTTTTGCTTACAAAAAGAAAATTATAATGAATAATTTCCAGTGCAAAAGAGACTAATATGATGTTTACTGTCTTTGACACTAGTTCTTCCTTAGATAAAAAATCCACTAAGGTTTTGAACATGACAAATAACACGAAGCATGTTTCGGTACTACTGTAGTATTTTTGACGGCGTCACAAGTTCGATAACCGGCCCTACATGAGGCACACAAGATTATAAGGCACACTATGGATCTTTGAAAAAATTAAAGGATTTTAAGTGTGCCTTATAGTCTGAAAGATAAGGTACTTCTGTTAACACTGTTTTTGCAATTATTTTCACAACCACACACACACACACACAAACACATTTAAATACAATTGAAAGAAAATGAATGAACAATGATGAAGAACTGTTGTGTTTTTCAAGCACCAACTGGATAAAGGAGGTGTTTGAATGAATCATAACCTACTTGTGAGGTTTCTTACCAGAACTAAACGTGAAAACTTGACCTGACAACGGCATCAAATTGAGTCACTAAGATAAATCGATTTTCCTGTGACTGGAGTTACGTGCGACCAATGTTTGTCGGACTTCATATTTATTTGCCATTAGCCTATTCTTAAATCGTGGAAGCTCAATGTGATTGTGCCAACAAATTTATCTCCACTTACAATGTTCCAAAAACAAATAATTTACAAGAACTATTTGTTCGGGTCAGTTTTACTTGACAGAATCATTACTTCCATGATTCCTTTTGTGTTTGGCTCATGGCAAAAAACTTGGAAAACAGCCCGATTTACCACCATGTTAGTAGGAAATCCAATATTTGCTGTCGTACAAAAGACACCTTATTATTATCTTGACCTCTCAAGCCAAGTCAAACCCAGACAGGAACTGAAAATAGCTTGTTTTTATACACATCCCCACAACAAGAGATGTTTTATCTCGTTTTTTCTTTTTGCGATCTATCCCCAACCGTTGCCCTCTGTATTTATTTTCCCATTCTTTGACAAGAATACTTCGCCAATCTCTCCCGGTAGATCCCTCCCTCCGTCTCCGTTGCATAAGCCAGCGTGTGGAACAACGGCACGTAGCCCTTTATCTTCTGTCAGCAGGCTTTCCCCCAATCACGGTGTACCTGTGAGCCTCCTGACAGGTGACCGGGCTGATGAGGGAGGGAGTTTTTTTTTTAATCACAGTAAGGCTGGATGGAAAAAGGGGGAGGGAGGATGCGTGACAGACGGAGAGTGCGGTCGGATCGCCAGGATTGCGTGTGTGAGAGGTGTTTGTGAAATACTTGTGGGTTGGTGAAGCAGGACAGATCAGGTCAGAACAGAAGGCAGCAAGAATAGCAGCTGTCTCATGAATCAACAGTAAAAAAAAAAAAGCTTCTGTCTGTCTGCTTCCTCCCTCAGGATCATCTGGATAAAGCCATCGAGCTGAAACCTCAGGACCCGCTGTCCTACCACCTGCTGGGCCGCTGGTGCTACACAGTACGTGACCCTCGCCTCGACACATATACACACCACACCGTTCCCGACCTCCCGCCGCACGCCCACGGTTTTTCCTCCTCAGATAGTCGCACTGTTTTGGTTTCACGGTTTGTTTTTCCTGTCTGGAGCGTTCAACTGCGCTCGTTGTCAGATGGCAGCGAGACAATATCCAGTCTCTACAACAGGAAGTTGTTTCTTATCACTCGTCAGTCTGCCACCGTCTTAATTATGAAACCTTTATTCAACTAACCTTTTTACTCTCAAGAAAGTTTATTCCGACCAAATAAATGTCAATATAAGTATTAAACATCCTTATTTCTTTACATACAGAAGTATTTTAGCATCTCTGAAAATGCAGTCAATGACCACTAGGGGTGGGAGAATACTGTTAATTTAGGATTTAATACTGTGACGATATTTGGCCCACGATAATGGTCCGGACATGATGTATTCCATATATAATATAGAGAGAATTTTCATAATCCCAATATTTCTGCGAAATAAAATCCCCATTTACGAAAGGTCTTATTTATTTATTCCAAAACATAGGAAAATGTACAAATGTATAAACACTGTACTGCGCGACACGATAAAGTGCATAAGCATTAATAACATCTTATGTAAACCAGGTAAGTCTGATAGTAACATCTTGTTTTAGGCAAACTTGGACCCGTTGTAGTTTAACAATATCTTCAAGGTGAGAATAACATAAAAATGTAAAAATAATATTGGGCACATTTTAGAGTTATGTCCATGTGTCTAATTTACTGTGATAGCGAATGAGGTGCCTTTGCAGATACCCAGGGGTGATATTTGATCTTTACCTTTAAGAGTTTTGCGTGATGCATCTTCTTCATCCAGTTTTCTCATGTCTCTTGTTAGGAACTAAGCTTTATCATTTGAGTCCAGACAGAGTTGAGGTTGGAGAAGAACTACCTTCAGTATTTATCAGAACTTTAATAATTAATAAGCGCATTAATGTGGCCCTCATGAGGTCAGGGTAAAGCTTTGCAGACGTATCATGTAAAATGATTTTTGTTCATTGTTATTCATTAAAGGTTAAAAAAAATTCCTTTTTGTTAGTTGTTCTGGGCCCTCAAAATCATTTCAGGGTAAAAATATTCTGGTTTGTATCCAATTTCTTTATAAAGGTTTGTATAAAACAAACATTATAGTTGGTTGTTAATGGGTTTTTCTTTTACCTTTTGACAACTATTCACTCAGTTATTATGGCTCGACGACCCCTTAAAACAGTCGCTGCATATAATGTGGCCCCTGTGGAAATTTAACCGCCCGGCCCCTGATATAGGCTTTTAAAACATGAGGCGTTATTGTCCAGTAGCAATTTTCAAGTCCGTCATGTTTAACAGCGAACGTTTTAACAAGTCTGTTTGAAGGCTGCGACGATGACGCCAAAGCAACGCTACACCTGCAATTAGACGCCACTGATGAATGTGTATGTTTATTACACGTCTGACCCCGAGGCCAACATCCCCCCCCGTGTGAGGCGACAGGGTGGAAAAGTGTGGGTGAACCAAGTGGATTCGCTCATTAACATTGGAGACGTGCCGCATAAAAAAACGATACAAAAATCAAGTTTCATGATAAATCTTTATACAGAAAATAACTGAAGCAGGAGTTTATGTAGTTTATGTTTTGCCTTTGGGGGTTTTTGAGTTATACTTAAAAGTTCTAGTCATGTTAAATGGCTTTTTTTTTGTCACTTTTTGAGGCAATTAAAACTCGAGAGTCAAAGTGCAAAGTCTTGGTCGAACAACATGCATATCTTAATTTCCTGACTATAAATCACAACTTTTTACACACACTTGCGACCCTTGAACAACGGCGTGGCTCGAACTGAACGTGAGAACGGTGAGTGACAGGTGGAAGAGCGAGTTAGACGATAGTTTAGAGCTGGTGTTCATTCACCAGAAGCTGGAAGCTAACCGCGGATAAACAAGGAATTGAAGAATGAGATTATTAGATATTGTTTCGAATGAATCGATTTGTGCATCACACACACAGACATCTTTCGATATAGACCGATGGACCCAGTGATGATCCACACTCGTCAGAAAGTAACCTTTTAACTTTAATTTCAGTGGAATTGACGGGCTTTGAATTTGATCTGGCTTTTGTTTTACCAATGAATTTCATTTTGAGCTTATTAAAACTTATTTTGGGACACTTACATTTACTTTATAAGCCAATTTGCCTCTGAGTTTGACACGCATGATTTATATGACGCAAAAAAAAAAACTTTTTTGGTAGAACAGCAAACTCTTAATATAAGAAATAAACATTTAAAAATGTAAATGTAAAAATAATGTTTAAGGATTTTTCTTGCTATTGATTTTTTTATTAAACTGTATCATGAAAATGAGTTCATATGTGCCAATAAGAAGTTTAGGAAGACGCGACCTGGACCACAGATACACATTTAATAGAAGAAAAATTCTGCATTTTTCAACTTGGTAATGAACTTTTCACCAAGTGATGATGGTAGTTTTTCCATTTTTCCCCTCAAAATGAAGGTGTTTTCCAGATGTAAGAGGCGTCCACACAAATGTTACCTGCTCTTGCTGAGTAGCTGTTGGGCATGAGCGATGAGTGAGACACCTGGCCGCCTCACTGGGAATTTTACAAACTCATCCATCAGCTTAAAGCCTACGTGACTCGGTCTCCCCCCCGACGACCGAAGGCACGCACATTTGTAATTGCTTCCAAAAGTTACACTCTCATGACAGTGTGGGAGGTTTTGAAGCTTCCTGCGCCTCCGCCATCAAACGCCGCCGCCGCCGTCTCCTGTGGCCACAGCTTCTCGTCTTCCTCTGAAGTAACCTCTGGCTGTTTTGTTTTTTTCTCTCTCGTGGCAGGTGACCCAATTATCCTGGCTCGAGAGAAAAGTCGCCGCCACGTTATCCGGGGCGCCTCTGGTCGCCACGGTGGAAGACGCTCTGAGGAACTTTCAGAAGGTGAGTCGATTCCTTCGAAGTGTCGACTTCTCTCGTCGGTGTGTTTTCTTCCCACAATCCGGTTGTTTATATAGTTGAGAAATGGATTTAGCTTCCGGCCAATCCTGCCGTGCACATCTCGAGTGGTCCGTGTCCCGACACGTCGCTCATGAGCGAAACACTCAAGAGATCACTAGAGTCAAATGTTGGGAGTTTTGACCTAAAGCAAACCAAAACCTCACGTTTCTCTCTCTGCAGGTGGAGGAGCTCCAGCCCGGATACTCCAAACTCAACTACGTCTTCCTCGCTAAGGTGACTCACTCACTCACTCACTCACTCACTCACTCACTCACTCACTCACTCACTCACTCACTCACCCCCTCACTCACCCCCTCACTCACTCACTCACTCACTCACCACTCACTCACTCACTCACTCACTCACTCACTCACTCACTCACTCACTCACTCACTCACTCACCCCCTCACTCACTCACTCACTCACTCACTCACTCACTCACTCACTCACCCCCTCACTCACTCACTCACTCACTCACTCACTCACTCACTCACTCACTCACTCACCCCCTCACTCACTCACTCACTCACTCACTCACTCACTCACTCACTCACTCACTCACTCACTCACTCACTCACTCACTCACTCACTCACTCCCCCACTCACTCACTCACTCACTCACTCACTCACTCACTCACTCCCCCACTCACTCACTCACTCACTCACTCACTCACTCCCCCACTCACTCCCCCACTCACTCACTCATTCACTCACTCACTCACTCACTCACTCACTCACTCACTCACTCACTCACTCACTCACTCACTCACTCACTCACTCACTCACTCACTCACTCACTCACCCCCCCGAGATGACGACTGGATTATATAAAAGTCCAACCATGGTTTTTTCTTCTCTAGTGCTACAGGGACGTCGGCCAAAGAGAGAACGCTCGGAAGATGTGCGAAGCTGCCTGTTCGATGGACGCGGCTTCCAAAGAGGTAGAGAAGACGACTACTAGTCACTTGTATGAATAAATAAATGAAGATCTACTTAGGGTGCAGAGCAAGAACCTTCAACTTCCTCCTGCCTTCATTTAAATGCTTTTGTATAAAATAAATCGACCATCACAAAGAAAATCTCCCTGCAACTCATGCTGAGACACAAACTAGTTTTATTAGATTAAAGTTGGGGAAAATCTGTTGTAATTTCAGGTTCAACTAAAGTCATGTTGACGTCTGAGGAAAGATCAGTGTTTATGTTTTTCTTCATCATCAGAATCTCCATCAAATCAATAGATGGTGAATCTGTGTTTATTACTGGTTCTGTGTGTGTAACTATAAGTAAACAAAGTTCTAAGGCATTTAGTTTAGGATGTAAATCAACAGACGAGGCAGAGACCCTAAAAAAAAGTTGTCTCGAGACCTGCCAAGATCTTGACTAATACAACACTCTAATACAACTTTCAACAGCAATAAAACCTAAATAAATCCAGAGGACCTGGATATGATCTTCATTAAGAAAAAAACGTTAATTTATCTTTTATTTCACTCATCAGGGTCGAGTATAAACCAAGTCAAAATTGAGAGTTAAGAAAAAAAACTAATGAAGGCTTCATAGATTATTAACAAGCAAGTCTAGAACCTTGTGAACCTTGAATGAACAAACACACAGTTTGACAACACAGTCCCCTGAATGTGGATTCATGTTTTAATAATTTTATTGTATGTTGTGTTTTATTAAGTCTATGGTTTTTGCTAGTGATGAAAAAGGTTGGCATGTGAGCAGCAGCGGGGAAGAGCCATACAAAACCTTCATAATCCAGATGAAATGACAGAACACCATCAAGATCTTGTCACGTTTACGTTAAATAACTTCTAAAGAAAATAAGAAAAGTTAATTTCTGGGATGGATGATGGAAAAAACACCGAAAAAACAAACAAAAATAAATCCTTCCCCAAGTTTATTGTTGTTTTTCTTTCATAAAGCTGTATTTAATACATTTTTATTATATTTTTCATTTTATTTGATAACTTAGATGTGACAAGATGTAGATGTTGTTTTGGATCTAGATGAAGGCTGGTTGTGTATGGCTGTTCACTGCTGCTGCGCACACACCAACTAGAAACAAGCAAAAACTAGGGTGTAAAAAGATATCTTATCTATATAAATATATATATATATATATATATATAAATATATTTGACATCATATTCTTCTCCCTGAAAACTCTTCTCCCAACATTCTTCCATCACTCTACCCATTCACCTTGTTCTGTCGGCCATCTTGGATCCATGATTAATAAAGCGAGTCTAATCTTTCAGGATGAAGAAGCCCAGAAGGAGCTGAGCTCACTCTGCACTACACTCGGAGTACTACTGTGAACCTGATCCACCTCCGTCGGACCAAGGAAGCACGTGTGTGTGTGTGTGTGTAAGTGTGTGTCTCTGTGCACAAGTGTGAGCATCATGTTAAAGATAAGGGTTCTTCGATTACTAATTGTACGTAACACTTTTGTGGGTGAGGTTGTGTGGATCACGGAGTTCCTTCTTTTCCCGCTGATCCGGCGGACTCGTTGTTTCCCATGTCGTCGTGTCTCCCGCGGACATTTAATCGGCAATAAGAAACAGACGGCAGACGGACAAAAAGGTGCTGGAACGCAGCCCACAGTCTGACCTTCTTACCTTTTCAACCCCGGCTTCCCACGACAGCCCCAAAGATGGCCGAACACACGCCGTCGGCTTTTAGACGGTTTCGCCGACGCCGCTCTCCGGCTGCTGTCCAGGAGCTCCTTTTCCGACCCATCTTCCACTGTCTGACAGCGGTGATGGTGCAGAACATGAAGCCGGATCGACTTTCCTTTTCAGTGCTGGTTGATTTTTAAGGTTCTGTATGAAACTGTCCTGAACGTCCAAGATTAAATCTCGTGTGAATCTCGGGTGTGAATCTATCGCACCTCTGTATGGCAATGCGTTGAATGGCCGTCTCCCGTGATCCTCGTTTAATCGCGAATAAAATCCACCGTAGCGAGTGCATGTAAACATCGTAGGTTTATATCCAGATTTTATTGTAGAATATCAACCCAAATATGTCGCGACGAGTTTAATTCTGCTGCTAAAAACAAACATTTGTAAAAGTGTTCGATACATTCCTGCGGTTGTACTTTTTCCATGTTTCAGAACTTTTTACAGCTGAAATTGTTTTTAGGTTAATTATGTATTTGTGCAATGGTAGTTTCTGACGAGCGCCATGAATGTATCGGGTTATATTTAAGATTCTGTTAAGGGTGTCAATGAAAAGCTACGAGGAAGTGACGGTGATTTATTTAAACTCATGTGATCGACGCTCGAGTCTATCATTAAAAAGTGTGCAATCTACTTCCTGGATGTTTATTTACATTACATAACATGTTGCACGTTTTTCTTGTTTTTCAACAAAGCACTTTTTGACAAGTCGTCACTAGATGGATGGATGGATGCATTGATGGATGGATAGATGGATGCATTGATGGATGGATGGATGGATGCATTGATGGATGGATAGATGGATGGATGGATGCATTGATGGATGGATGCATTGATGGATGGATGCATTGATAGATGGATGGATGGATGCATTGATGGATGGATGGATGGATGCATTGATGGATGGATAGATGGATAGATGGATGGATGGATGCATTGATGGATGGATAGATGGATGGATGGATGCATTGATGGATGGATGGATGCATTGATGGATGGATGGATGCATTGATGGATGGATGGATGCATTGATGGATGGATGGATGCATTGATGGATGGATGGATGCATTGATGGATGGATGGATGGATGCATTGATGGATGGATGGATGGATGCATTGATGGATGGATGGATGGATGCATTGATGGATGGATGGATGGATGCATTGATGGATGGATAGATGGATGGATGGATGCATTGATGGATGGATAGATGGATGCATTGATGGATGGATGGATGGATGGATGGATGCATTGATGGATGGATGCATTGATGGATGCATTGATGGATGGATGGATGGATGGATGCATTGATGGATGGATGGATGGATGCATTGATGGATGGATAGATGGATGGATGGATGCATTGATGGATGGATAGATGGATGGGTGTGTTTTCGGTTCTGACCACTTTTCATTTGATTCATTCGATCAAACAACCTTTCGCCGCCTCTCAAGTCATATCTCACAAAGTAGGGGAATCTCCAAAAAGGTGGTGTGGGGGGCGGGGGGTCTAAAGTTAGTGGAAAGTCAAAATGGCCGGTCAGAGAGACAACATTTTTACCTCTTTTAACTGATGTAGAATAATAAGATAATCTTAAAGAAATGTGATGCTGTCATCTCTTTGTTCATCAGATCCTTAACCCTTGGGTCATCTTAGGAGGCAAAAATTGACCCTGAGACAACACAAGGGATACCTTAAACACATTTTTTTCGGTCCTTCAGGTCACATTGACCCTGAGATAACACTAGAGTATTTTTTTTTAAATAGCTCTGACGTTTTCTTTATTAAAGAAAGAACATGTTTAGCTTTTAAGTGATTATATCATATACAATATTACACAAAAGTATGAGTTTGAAAGCAGTAAATCTAAGAAGGACGAGGTCATAGTTAAACAAATGTCGTCTAAAATGTTTTTTATCCCGGCGGGTTGTGTTAACCGTGTTGATCACAAGGTGCCCAGATTAGTTGTTTTCACACATTTGTGTGTGTTTATGGATTAATCGAATAACAAGGGGAAAAAAAATCAGCTGCTTATTAATGAGATTTCCTGAGGTCTGGCTGGAAGATTGTGTCACGCAAGAGTTCATTCAGGGAACCATGATTAACTTCTGATGTCAGAGAGAAATGTAAGCGTTCATTCTGCTCTTAGACTGATCAGTAGGTAAAAGAACGACTTTATGAAAACTATATACTGCCACTGCATTGAGGGGTCACATGTCAAAGGACGAGTTGACGTAGAAAATAAATGTGACTTTATTAGTGTGAAACAGAAAATGGAGTAAGTAAGTAAGTAGGAGATCAACAAGTGTAATGATGGTGCTTTATATACAAGCTAGAAGTGTTCTTTATCTATTATTTAAACATTTTATCACACAATAATGTTACAAATTGTGAAAAGGACACTGAATAAAACAGAATGACATATTTACATTACATTTTATTATGAGACTTAGATAATGTAAACGTTAGTTCACTTGTATTTTGTTTTATTGTAATACTTTGATATCGTAAGAGTATTCCTTATCCCTTGTTTTGTCTCCGGGTCAAGATGTCCCGAAGGCCCGAAAACAAATGTGTTTGTGGTATCCCTCGTGCTGTCTCTGGGTCAAGATGACCCGAAGGCCCGAAAACAAATGTGTTTGTGGTATCCCTCGTGCTGTCTCTGGGTCAAGATGACCCGAAGGCCCGAAAACAAATGTGTTTGTGGTATCCCTCGTGCTGTCTCTGGGTCAAGATGTCCCGAAGGCCCGAAAACAAATGTGTTTGTGGTATCCCTCGTGCTGTCTCTGGGTCAAGATGACCCGAAGGCCCGAAAACAAATGTGTTTGTGGTATCTCTCATGCTATCTCTGGGTCAAGATGACCCGAAGGCCCGAAAACAAATGTGTTATCGTATCCCTTGAGTTGTCTCTGGGTTAAGGTGACCCGAAGGCCCGAAAACAAATTTGTTTGTCGTGTCCCTTGAGTTTTCTCTGGGTCAAGATGACCCGAAAACAAATGTTTTTGTTGTATTCCTTGTGTTGTTTCTCGATCAAGATGACCCAAAGGCCCGAAAACAAATTAAACCGAAAACACCTTGAACCATAGACAACACAAGGGATACCACAGACACATTGGTATTCGAGCCTTCGGGTCATCTTGACCCAGGGACAACACAAGGGTTAAATAAAAAATAACTTTCTTTTAACCAGTTGAGTACTTCTAAAAAGCTGAAGTTCTACACTGAGTTCCTACCCGATGAAGGGCGTCCGAACCCAAAGTTTGAGGTCAGATGAAGGGATCTTGTTTCAGTTTCATGCTCCTTGATCTACACAAACCAAATACATGTATTAAAAATCAAAGGTTCATCTTCTGATAACCACTAAAATCCGTATCTGTCGTGTCATTCAAGTCTGCTGCTCTCTTTACTCCGATTTCAAGTTAATTTCCTGTTTGCGGTGCAGCTCGTGATTAGTGATCGTCTGTAATTACCACGAAATATAGAAGCCAGGCTTCCTGTTTTCAGGCACCTGCAGGCCTGAACTCTAGTCTGTTTGTTTTTCTTTTATCACTGGCCAAGTAGGTTTTTTGATCTCGCTGGAAAAATATTTGTGTTATTTGCATATAAATACATCATTGAACTGTGATGACTATGCAACTCTTGACAAGAAACAAAGGAAACCCCAAAATAACTTATTATACTAATTGTTGTTTCGTTTACGGCTATTACTGTGTAGTTACATCAGTAAAATCAAGCCATTGCCATCTAACGCTTCGAGACCAATTCAAATTCCAAAATTAAGAAAGTATCTAAACCTCACTGAAGACTAATGTACAGGTCAATAATGGACTGGGCTGCAAATATTGGTCAAATATTAAAACATTTTCTCTCAAGAAAAAGTACATTTAGGTGTATTTTCACATTTATTATTAGAATAATTGAATTAAGTGCAACTGCTTAAAGACGAGCTGAGTAGTTTTGAGGGGTTTCATTATAGTAGGGAGACTTTCATGAATAAACATTTTTCAAACGTAAAATAAGACATAAATGAAAAAAATTGTTTAAACTATAACAAATGTGTTTGTGGTATCCCTTGTGTAGTCTCTGGGTCAAGATGACCCGAAGGCCCCAAAAAAGGGGAATGTGTTTTAATGTGTAACTTTGTTCATAGAAGTGAAAACTTTTGAGTTATTGTTGAGATTGTTTTAAATTTGTTATGTATACAGTATGTTTTCGGGCCTTCGGGTCACCTTGACTCAGAGACAACACAAGGGATACGACTAACACATTTGTTTTCAGGCCTTTGGGACATCTTGACCCAGAGACAACACAGGGGATACGACAAACACATTTGTTTTCCGGCCATCAGGGTCATCTTGACCCGGAATACTATATATCCTACGCTCTTTAACGCATCGTAAGCGTGAGAAGCTAAAGTTACCAGATGTCGTATTTTTTTGTAAAGTGTACAGCGTTAATTATTAACGTGTTTTATTGCAATAAGACCACTTAGGTTAGCGTTAGCATGTCCGGTTGTTGCGTCATCACAAACTCCATTTTTGGTCGTGTTTTTTTTTATGACAAAAGCCAAAAAAGGCCTCTACCCTCATTTTTGGTGGCCTCGTCTGACCCGACACGGTTCCAGAGCTTGTCGAGTTTGTTTGGACCCGAGTCGGAACACTTTGAGACTCACTTGTTGACTTCGTGGTGACCTCAGACGAGAGGTCAGACTCGGTCTCTCTTCTGACTGTACCAGGTGGGCAACCCAGAAGAGTGTGTTCAAGTCGTCCATCCCAAGGGTCTCCCGGATCTGACCGCGCGATCGAGGGCTCTCCTGGGCCTGAACCCACCGTGACCCTGGTAGCTGCTCCTTGCTGCGCGCAAGGTTTTGTCAAAAAGGTTACAGGGTTTTTAGCCCTAATGAGTTTTTTCGGGGCCTTTGTTCCTTAGGGGGCCCAACAGGAGTTGGTTTCGACCTGACCAGGGAGTCCTGGCAACAGGTAAGATCTGATTCCCACCACAGAGCCGAAGTAATATTTCTGAGGTCAAAGGTTACTCAAAGGTCACAATCTTTTTCACCCTTTAGATGCCAGAAACAGTAGGTGTGAATAGCAAAGTGCTAATATGGCCCTTCGGCTGTATTTATGTGGCCCTCAAGAGGTTTGAGTAAAACTATAATCATGTTTAACGTTTCCAACAACTAACTGACATTTTTATTTGGTATCTAATGGTATTATTATTTTTGTTTATTTGGTATTTAATGGTATTTATTATTATTTTGTTTATTATTAGCTTGTAGTGTACTTTTCTTAGGACTATAATTCTTGTCTTTTCATTTTTTGAGTATTTTAATGAACTGAAAATAAGAATTTTTTGTTCTATTTTTAAACAAACTTTACCAAAAAAAACATGTTTGTTATCTCTATGTCACTAAACTCCATTATTTTAAAGGTCATTTTTGTTGACTAAATGTTCAGTTTTAAATACTTTGTGTTTATTTATACTGTGTTAAACCACCCAATAGATGAAGTAATGGATAAAAACTGTTAATTTCAACTGTAATAAAAAGTAGATTTTAAACTGAAAGCTATAACTGTTAGCATAGCTGGTGGCTAACATTGATAGCTTCAGGTGTAATTCACCGCCTCGTAACACTTAGGATTCAACATTTTTATAAAAGGAAAAACATGGGGTAATTTGAAATAGAATGTGTATTTCTGGTCACTATAAAAATGTTATATTACAATGTATTGCTGTGCTGGCAATATCATTTAAAATCACTTAAAGATAATAACTGACATCGTAGTTTTTAATGTAGTATTTCCACTCGACTAGTATCTGCGATCAGCTCGAGTAGATTTATCTGAATTTGTCACGCTCTCTCAAAGTCGTCTGGCAGGTGCTCGGGTACAGGATGTTCTGGCAGGACCAGATAAAGACTCTGCAGGGGGAGCTTCTGTTCCCACCTGACCTGGTCCTGCCTGAACATCACTGGTTTGTGTCGCCACGGACGCACTCGAAGAGTTCATCGTTCGTTTCCTCTTCAACACCGTGTGAAGTTGTCAATGAAATGATGAGTCGACAGTTTATTGACATATTTAAAGTCGCTCACAGACGTCATGAAAATATTTGCATACAATATTTTCATTCATAAGATCTCTATTTCCATATCTCCAAATTCAAGTTGAAAATACTAAAATATAAGTTAAAACTCATCTATCCTCTCCATGTAAACACACATGCTGTTTAAAGCTTCATCTTGTTGCTGCCTTCAAGTATTTTAGCTAGCTTTAGCATTTTTGCTCGCTTCGTCTATCAGCTAGCTTCAACTTTTTTCTAGCATTAGTCTTCCGCCAGCTTATGCTGGCTGCAAGCTTCACCTTTTTTTCTAGCGTTAGCATTCCGCTAGCTTGAACTATGAGTGAGCTTCAACTTTTATCTAACATTAGAATTTTGCTAAGTTCAGCTGTCTGCTAACTTGCTAGATTCAACTTTTTGCTAACATAATTTTGCCAACTTCAAGTGTCTGCTAGCTTCAATTTTTTTAGCATTAGCATTTTCCTAACTTCAGCTTTCTGATAGCTTCACCATTTTACCAGCATTAGCCTTTTCTAACTTCAGCTTTCTGCTAGCTTCACCTTTTTACCAGCATAAGCATTCTGCTAACTTCAGCTGTCTGCTAGCTTCAGCTTTTTCCATCATTAGCATTCTGCTAACTTCAGCTTTCTGCTAGCTTCAATTTTTTTAGCATTAGCATTTTCCTTCCTTCAGCTTCCTGCTAGTTTCACCTTTTTACCAGCATTAGCATTCTGCTAACTTCATCTGTCTGCTAGCTTCAACTTTTTTCCAGCATTAGCATTTTGCTAACTTAATCTGTCTGTTAACTTCAGATTGTTTCTGTCATTATCATTTTGCTAACTTAAGCTGTCAGCTAGCTTCATCTTGTTTCTAGCATTAGCATTTTGCTGAAGGGAACTAACTGTCTACTAGCTTCTGCCTGTTGTTATTTTCTTTATGAATAATTTTATGAATTTATATTTTTATAACATTTTTATTACTTATTCAATTCACAGGCAACAACCTATAATCTGTGTTTTTATTTTTTATAAAGAACAGTTTATATCTGTCAAAAAAATGGACTCTTCTTTTTTAATTACACCATTCATGCAAGGAATGACAACATTTGATTAAAATATGTGTTTTAATGTATTTTCATTTAAATAAAACTATCAGAAAACGACACAGAAAATTCATCATGGGCTGTAAAATATGTTGATTGAACTCATCAAACAATAAAGTGTTTTTTTTTACTCTGATACTTTTACTTTTATTCATAAAAACACCAAATCTGATGCTGCTGTTGATCAGCAAATAAAGAGTAAATCATTGCCAACAATCACAGGTGAGATTAAATGCAAAAAAAAACAACGTTTGGTTACCGGCATTGGAAACGTCTCCATAGAGCAGCGTCTTTTCTACAAAAAAAAAAACCTTTTACAAAACAAGAAATAACACTATAACACTGATCAAATTGTCCGTCAATCACAACAGCAGGTCACAGACGGGCAGGTAATGTTGCCATTAGTGTAGGAGGATAGAAGGATCAGCTTATTCACCTGGTGGTGCTGAGATCAGTAGTAGTATTTGAAATATATCATTTTTTATCAGCTGGAACGATACAGAAACCTCCGGGATCTTTAACTCAATTTATGCAGTTTGATAATAACAAATTCACTTGTTTTTAATATTCATTACTAGTTCAACCAGTTTTTTATCTGTTATATCTGGAAAAAGAAAGTATAATTTTAAATTTAAGAATGTTTTTTGATTCACTTTAATACAATCTGTGGTGAGATGGGGCATGAACAAGTTTCGCTGAACAAGCTAAATACAATATTATTATAATTTGTATATAAAAATATTTATTGGAATATTTTTGGAAAGTTTTTGCTGCTAATAAATGTCTTAAAAAATATAGGGAAATGCTACTACTTTTGACAGCGGTAATAGAATTTAAGAATTGAGCTAAAAGAAAGTTAGAAAAACCAGCGACCGTCAGGCACTATAATACTTGAGTAAAGGCAGCGAACGAATAGTTCCGATCACACGTTTGAGCCTGAGATGACGGATCATAAATAACAGTTCAGCCTTCATTATTTCATCCTCTGTAGACACTCGGGGGATCTATGCCGGCCCGTCGGCGGGCGAGGAGAGGACGGCGTCCTCCCGTAGAGTCACCGAGATGGAGTAGGGAAGCGGTTTCAGAGTCAGGCCGTAGGTGCCCTCCAGGGTCGGGGGTCGCGCCGGGTCGCCCTGGATGCGGCACTGGTGCACCAGCAGGGCGGTGAAGAGGAAGAGCTGCATCTTGGAGAGCTCCTCGCCGATGCAGCGCCGCTTGCCCAGCGAGAAGATGAGCACGCTGCTGCACAGGTCCTTGTCCAGCGAGCCGTCCTGGTGCAGGAAGCGCAGCGGGTCGAAGGCCCTGGGGCGGCGCCAGCGCTCCGGGTCCTGGTTGACTGACCACTGGTTGACGAAGACCACCGTGTGCTTGGGTATGTGGTAGCCCAGGATGTGGGTGTCGACCGTGGTGGAGTGAGGGATGGTGAGCGGAATGAAGCTGGTGAAGCGCAGGACCTCGTAGATGAAGGCCATGACGTATGGCACCCGCGGCTGGTCCTCGCCCGACGGCAGCCGCCCGCGGCCCACCGCCTTGTCCACTTCCTGCTGGAGCCGCTCCTGCTGCTCCGGAAACCTGGGAAACCCACGGACAAAACCGTTAGACATCGTTACGACGTCAAGATTGTTCAGCGTCAGTACCGCATTGCTCCTGTCCTGTTTGTGGGGGCGCTGTTCCCGTAAATGAGGGTAAAGCCTGGGTTAGCAGCAGCCGGAGAAGAAGACAACTTGACAACAATCATAGAAGACTCGACGCAGGTTTCCGTGATGTCATAATCGTGGGACAAACATCAGTTTCAAATCTTCAGTTACCCGTTTCGTCCCACCATTATTCAAGACAGTGGAAGTAGAACTTAATAACAGAACTGTGGCCATAAGTCTACTGACTCCTTTAAGAAACATCTTAAGACATTTCTATTTGTTCAGGCTTTTCCTTGATTTTCTGGAACTCCTGTTGTGTTATCAGTTTTATCTTGATCTTTAAAGTATGTACTTTATTGAATATTGTTTTGATTGTTTAAGCGCTTTGTGACCCTGGTCTGGAAAAGCGCTATATAAATAAAAATTACTTACTTACTTACTTAACACATTCAGACATGACACCAGCGATCCAACAATCTCATTGGTTGACCAGCAGCCAATCAAAATCAAGCTTATAATGATGAGTAAAAACGAGCTGCTTGGCAGAGGTCTGCACTCTCAGGAGGTTCTGCGAACAACCTAATAAATGACTCAAAACATTAACAATCTGAGAAAGTGGCTGCGAGACAAATAGCAAACGATTGCGTCATCTTAAGTTTCAGGAGGTCCATCTGGATCCACGAATCCTTTGAAGGATTCATCACTCTTTGAAAGAGTGGCCTCAGGTTTATCTTCTTTTACTGTGTGTGCTGTGCGAGTGAGTTCTGACACCCATTAGAGCTCATTTTTTAAAACTGAATATATCAATATTTCACCTTAAAGTGTGTAAAATCATGTGAATAAAACAATTGTAGGTGAATTAAGGTCCAATATTCAGTGAATAAATACAAATATAATACAAATGACTCACAAACTACACAACACTGTTGCCTGCGGCTGATAAAACGCTCGTCGAACTCACGGCTACGTTTTCCTTCCGACCAGCAGAACAATGTCCTCCTTCAACCATCAACAAGTCTTTCTTTTTTGCAAACAAATAAAAGCAAGAAGTCGCCGGCGAACAGACCTGCGGGCGTTCAAGTCAGCGACTGCGAGTCGAGGTGAGCTCATGGGAAACGTAACAAAGACTCTGCTATACAGTGAGTCGCTGATGGTGCACTTTCCCTGGTGTGAAGTTTCAGCTGTTGTGTTGCGCTGCCAGCACCTGAGGACGTCACATGACAACACAACAACTGGCCTCCTTCACACTCCTCGGCAGGTGAGGACGCAACGTTATACACGACGTGAAATGAAAACTCGAAAGCTTTCGCCAAATTTTTGTTCTTCTCAACAGTTAAAATACAATGAAATGATCCTAGATGGCCCTCCCATCAGGCGAACCAAGCAGCCGCCTGTTGATATATATGAAATACAAAAGAAGGTTTATCAAATACAATATATATATATATATAGCTTTGATAAACCTTCTTATTCCAAATATTTTTTATCTTTTTAAGGTGCAATTAATACTCAAAACATATTTAACCAAATCAGACAAAATCAAAGCCCAAAATCAAAATAGAAATAAAAAAAAGCAATTAATACAAAAAATAATGAAGAAATATAATTTAAAAAAAATAATAATAAAAATGTATAAAGAAATATATAAATACAACCAAAGGGCCACATGTGTACTAGAGTATTAAGGTTTTCATTGTTGTACAATGAATAAAAATTTATATTATCCGATTTATGACGGAATAATACGTTTGTGTTTGACAGAAATGTTGATCATTTTCCATTTTCTCAATTAACAATATTCATAATTTTAAATACATTTTACTTAATGAAAAGGAACTTTTAAGCTGTTTCGTAGATTCGACCCACAGAGCATTCATATGTTTTTTAAAAATGTATTTTTGTTTAATATAAAACATGAAGCTAGCTAGAGATATATGGATATATGATGATTTATTTTTTATTTTGTTATTTGATACTAAAACAGACAATCACATAACTTTCTGAGCGCAAAGGACCTCATTTTATTGTGTTTTTATTTTTATTATTGCTTATTGCTTATTTATTATTATTGCTAACACCACGTTTTCAGGCTTTTCTTCACTTCATGTTAGTGAATATGTTATTTTCCTTCAAATAAATTAGAATACGTTGAAGATATATACTTTTTAAACATGGCTTTTATTAAATGTTACGTGCTATGATTTGTAAATCGAAACATCAATTGCAGCTTATTTATTATGGCATAATGACATGTTTATTTTTAGGTTTGGTTCCTTCTTTTTATTGCTTTATCAGACCTTTTTGACTCACTGTCTTTATGTTCTGTGCTTGCTTCACCTAATGGGAGGGCCGGCCCCGCAGACGAACAAATAAACGCTGGACTCACTTGACCAGGATGAGGATGATCCACTGCAGGGCTGTAGACAAAGTGTCCTGACTGGCCCCGAACACGTCCCCCACGGTGGCCGTCACGTAGTCCTTCTCCTGGGAGACCCCGGCCCGACCCGTCATCTTGTCCAGACCCACTATGAAGGCGTCCGTCATGTCCCTGATGCTGCTGGACTCGATGGTCTTCCTGTGCTCCACCACCTTGTCGCGGATGAACGCGCCGAACTCCCGGTTGAGCTTCTTGAAGTTCTCGAACATGGTCTTGATGGGGTTGGGGAAGTACTGCAGCCAGGGCATGACGTCCACCATGCTGCCCGCGCCCACCGTCTGCGTGAACTGGTCGTTCCGGCCCACGATCTCGCGGAACTCCAGGTCGTCGTAGGAGTACCTCTTGCCGAAGCACACGGCGCTCATGATGTTGGCGGTGGACACCACCAGGTAGGACATGGGCTCCAGGTGACCCTGAAGTTTGGTCTTCGCCTCGAACAGCTGCAGCAACTCCTGGAGCTCGCTGATCACGTGCTGCTCGAAGGTCCTCTTGGTCTGGGGGTTCCCCGTGGAGAACATCCGGACCGCGGACTGGGCCACCCGGCGGTGCAACTTCCACAGGTCCGTGTTGGTTCCGAACGCCAGGCTGTTCCCGCCGGAGACGTACTGGAAGGAGGTGAAGTCCGGTCTGCCTGCAAACTCGGGCCCCTGCGTGACCAGCGCCTCCCGGATGGTGGCCCCGTTCAGGACCACCACGGCCCGGCTGCCCAGCTTGATCTGGAAGATGTCGCCGTACTTCTGGGCCATGCGCGTGAAGTACAGGTGCGGGTGCGCGCCCAGCTGCGCCGCGTTGCCGATGACCGGCCAGGGGATGGGCCCCGGGGGGCCGTGGCCGGGGGGCCGCACCAGGACCCAGCGCCACAGCTGCAGGGAGAGGAGCAGCGTGACCCCCGCCAGCAGGAACGCCCTGAAGGTCGCCGGGTCAGCCTTGTCGAGTCGGAGGTCCAGGAAGTCCATGGCGACTAGGGGTCTGCGGGAGGAGCAGACACAGGTGAGTCCAGGTGGGTCTGGGGGGGTCGCACCTTACGTAGCGGTTCGTGAGGACTTGAGGACTCGTGGACCTCCTCAGCGTCACATCACGACCGCCGGCGTCTGCGTCCTGCTTTGATAGTGTGGGCAGGTTTGTTTCAATGGGTGTCACCCTCCCAGCATCACCCCCTCCTTCCAGCACCATCACCCTCCTCCTCCTCCTCATCACCTCCTCCTCCTCATCACCTCCTCCTCCTTCACCTCCTCACACACTCTCGATGCAAATATTTTTTCTGTTCACTTTCTTACTTTATCCTTCCTATAATAATGCGTTAACAAAGTTTCATTTTTCATCATTATTTTCATGGTAGTTGCTTTTATTCATTAAAATATATACATTTAATCTAAAGCAGAAACGAATTGTCATGATCTCGAAACATCTGTGATGATAATATAAAGCAAAGGTTTCAAACTCGCAACCCTCAAGATATTCAGCGGCCCTACATGCCCACGGCCCCCCAAAAAATATTGTAAATTTGACGTTTAATTGCAAAATAGTTACAATTTAAATCTACAATAGTATCTACAGTACTCTACTGAAACATGTTCAAAATATTACAATATTGTCAATACAATTTCCAATTAATACGAAATAAACATTAACATTTATAAACAATATATATATATTTACTTGTTTTTGTGAACATTAAAACACGCATTATTAAATTTAAACATTGAATAAAATTAAATCGATATTTTTTTCATAATTATTTTTGGTTTAAAATGTGTTTATCATTTAACGATGTGCGCTAATAAAATGAAATAAAGTGAAACATGTCAATGACGAATTAAAAAGGCGTTTTAACTTTTTTGTTGTTCATTTTTTATATATACAGTATATATTTATTATTGTCTTTGTTCTTCTCGTGTGTTTATATTCCTTTGAGCGGCTTCTCCTTCTTCCTCGGGTTGGACTCGGGGTGCGTTTTCCAGTGAAGCCACCAGGAGGAGGCGAACCCCACTATTGTCATTACTCAGTTCCCAGACTTGTGATGTGTTTAGGTCTCTTGTGTGCGATATAAATAAATAAAAATAAATATATACCAAAGTCTCTGCGTTTCAATATTTCCTCTTCAACGATGAACTCGTCTCGGCTCTTCGGGTCCCCTCGTGTCTGCTCGGCTGGTTCGGGGATACGGCTTCAGCACCGCGGACAGCGGCGGCGGTCACCCCCGGAGACCCCCGACCCTTGACCGCGGATTCACCCGTAAAATCATGTCTCGTTCATTAAATATTTATAAGTTATATATCTTTTAAGTTAACCTGTTTTATGAGCGTCAACTATCGTCAAACCAAGGCTAAAAGAATGGATTGTAATTATGTTTTAGTTTCAGTAATAAATGAGATTTAAAATTGACTTAAAAGTCACTTAAAATAACTATTAAGATCTAAAATAAAAAGTTGATTTAATAGGTTTCGAAATGAATCCATGTGACAAACACGCACGTAAACTTCACGCACACTTACTGAGTTGTGTCTCCTCGTGATGAGATCCGGTGACGATGATGCGTTTAAGTTCTGATGATTGAAACTAGTTGATCAACGACAGATCCTGCTGTTTAGACACCACCCCTGACCCCCCCCCCCCCCAACCTCACTCGCCCCTCCACCACTCGTTGACTTGCACGCACCTCGCGTGTGTACGTGCGTGTGAGTGTGTGAGGAAATATTCCCTCCATCACAGACAAACGTGTAATTCACAGAATGACGAATGGGTTTTTATAATTAACCACTCATTACGTTTTAAATAATATAAATACATGTTGTTTATTTTTTCTCGATGTGTTCAAAGAATGCCTTGTAAAAAAAACGTGTGCATATGAACTTAAAAAAAAAAGTAAAATAATTGTAATTCTTATATAAATGTCATAAAGAGATATGTTAAGATTATGCAGTTTTAATTAAAAAAGCCACAACCATTGGTTCAGACTGGAATGGGTTAATACACTACATTTTCATTTTAAGTAATTATTATATTACAATTGTATTTATTCCAGGTTTTTGTTTACTCCCTGATTTTGATCATTTACTATTATTATTACAATTATTATTATTATTATTATTATTAAAGCTATTATTATTATTATTACTATTACTGTTACTATTACTATTACTATTACTATTATTTTAACTATTATTATTATTATTATTATTACTATTACGATAACTATTATTTTTATTATTAATATAATTATTTGAATTATTACGATTACTATTATTTTATTATTATTATTATTACTATAACGATTACTATTATTTTTATTATTAAAATTATTATTATTATTGCGATTACAATTATTTTATTATTATTATTATTATAACTATTAATATTACTATATTATTAACAATATTATTATTATTATAGAATCATGTACAAAATAAATATTATGTTTAATAATGAATAACTACATTTTTTGTAATTGTAATCGTAATAACAATTGAATGAAATCATGTCTTACATAATTACATTTCATTTACATATGAAATGTAATTTAAAGGTTAAAACATTCAATTTCTTTCTCATTTAATTAAAAAAAAACGTTTTTAACCCTAAGGGTTGTATCTGTATCTCTATCAAACATTTTTTAATCCGGCTCTTAATCTTAAAAATGTCATTTTCATTTATTTTTGTATTATTTATTTATTTTTTATTTGAGATTTTCCTTAATTTCCGTTTGGATCTATTTTTTAGTTTATAAAATACAACTCATGAATGAATTTTTGTCTCCAGTCCAGCCTGGTTTGAGATCGTGACCTATTTATCTGCTGTTTAATGACAGATAATCACTTGAACTTTAGTGACCTCACTTTAAATAAGATAATATAATAGTTTTAAATATAGCAGAAACAAGTGTCCACTGGGTAAAGACGTGAAATAACTCCTTTAAAAGTCTGTTCCGTGCAGGACGGGTTCGCGGCTCTCCTGCCCTCGGCCACCAAAACTGTTACAACAGCAGCTCGTCTTCCCTCATGATTGACAGCTCAACTGCCGATCGCGTGTGAGCGGCGTGTAGGTCAGGGAGGGGCATGTTCAGGTGTGTGCAGGTGATGATTTACTCTCACAGTCCAGAGACTCTCACAACTGCTGTCACACTCACGGGTCACGTGATGCCGTCGTCTGAGCTCCAGGAAGTGACATCGTTAGGACTGAACAACAGAAGTTGATTTATAGAGGGAGGGGGGGGATGAGGGGGTCATGACCTCTGACATCACTTCCCGAGGAGGTCAAAGGATGTCGGAGGAGCTTCAAATGATTCTGTGACTCGTTTTTCTTCACTGGATCTGAAGAACATTTGTGTGTTTTATGATGTGTGTACCTCCATGTTACTTTTGTGTTTGTGTTCGTGTGCTTAGTTTTGTTTATTTATCCCTCTGTGTTGTGTGTCTGAGCATTGATGTGTGTGTGTGTGTGTGAGTCTATGTTTGACTGTATATTGATGTTTCAGTCTGTGTGTGGGTGTGTCTGTAATTATGTTTTATGTGTTTATCTATGTTTGTGTGTACCTGGATGTGTGTGTGTGTCTATGTTTGTGTGTGAGAGGATGTGTGCGTGCATGTATTCCTCTTTTTTTGTATGTTGATGTGTGTGTGTGTGTATATGTGTGTATCTGTGTTTGTAAGTGGATGTGTTTTTGTGGTTATATGGATGTGTGTGTGTATCTATGTTTGTGTGTATATGTATGTGTGTGTTTAGCTATATTTGTGTGTATATGAATGTGTGTGTGTATATGGATGTCTGTGTATTTGTGTGTGTGTATATATAGATGTTTGTGTGTATCTATGTATGTGTGTGTATGGATGTGTGTGTATATGGATGTCTGTGTATTTGTGTGCGTGTATATATAGATGTTTGTGTGTATCTATTTATGTGTGTATATGGATGTGTGTGTATCTATGTATGTGTATATATAGATGTTTGTGTGTATCTATGTATGTTTGTGTATGGATGTGTGTATATGGATGTCTGTGTATTTGTGTGTGTGTATATATAGATGTTTGTGTGTATCTATTTATGTGTGTATATGGATGTGTGTATATCTATGTATGTGTGTATATGGATGTGTGTAACTATGTTGGTTTGTATATGGCTGTGTGTGTATCTATGTTTGTGTCTATATAGATGTGTGTGTATCTATGTATGTGTGTGTTTATCCATGTTTGTGTGTATATGGATGTGTGTGTTTATCTATGTTCGTGTTTATATGGATGTGTGTGTATCTTAAATATGTGTGTTTATATATGTTTATCTTATATATGTGTATAGTGTATATGGATTGTTGTGTTTATCTATTTTTGTGTGGATATGGATGTATGTGAATGTATATTTGTGTGTATATGGATGTGTGTGTCTATGTTTGTGTATATATGGATGTGTGTATCTATGTTTGTGTGTATATGAATGTGTGTGTTTAGCTAAATTTGTGTGTGTATGGATGTGTGTGTATATGGATGGGTGTAACTATTGTTGTGTGTATATGGATGTATATGTGTGTATCTGTGTTTGTAAGTGGATGTGTTTTTGTGGTTATATGGATGTGTATGTGTATCTATGTTTGTGTGTATATGTATGTGTGTGTTTAGCTATATTTGTGTGTTTATGAATGTGTGTGTGTATATGGATGTCTGTGTATTTGTGTGTGTGTATATATAGATGTTTGTGTGTATCTATGTATGTGTGTGTATGGATGTGTGTGTATATGGATGTCTGTGTATTTGTGTGTGTGTATATATAGATTTTTGTGTGTATCTATTTATGTGTGTATATGGATGTGTGTATATCTATGTATGTGTGTATATGGATGTATGTGTGTGTAACTATGTTGGTTTGTATATGGCTGTGTGTGTATCTATGTTTGTGTCTATATAGATGTGTGTGTATATATGTATGTGTGTGTTTATCCATGTTTGTGTGTATATGGATGTGTGTGTTTATCTATGTTCGTGTTTATATGGATGTGTGTGTATCTTAAATATGTGTGTATATATGTGTTTATCTTATATATGTGTATAGTGTATATGGATTGTTGTGTTTATCTATTTTTGTGTGGATATGGATGTATGTGAATGTATATTTGTGTGTATATGGATGTGTGTGTCTATGTTTGTGTATATATGGATGTGTGTATCTATGTTTGTGTGTATATGGATGTGTGTGTTTAGCTAAATTTGTGTGTGTATGGATGTGTGTGTATATGTTTGTGTATATATGGATGTGTGTCTATATGGATGGGTGTAACTATTGTTGTGTGTATATGGATGTATATGTGTGTATCTGTGTTTGTAAGTGGATGTGTTTTTGTGATTATATGGATGTGTATGTGTATCTATGTTTGTGTGTATATGTATTTGTGTGTTTAGCTATATTTGTGTGTATATTAATGTGTGTGTGTATATGGATGTCTGTGTATTTGTGTGTGTGTATATATAGATGTTTGTGTGTATCTATGTATGTGTGTGTATGGATGTGTGTGTATATGGATGTCTGTGTATTTGTGTGTGTGTATATATAGATGTTTGTGTGTATCTATTTATGTGTGTATATGGATGTGTGTGTATCTATGTATGTGTGTGTGTGTGTAACTATGTTGGTTTGTATATGACTGTGTGTGTATCTATGTTTGTGTCTATATAGATGTGTGTGTATCTATGTATGTGTGTGTTTATCCATGTTTGTGTGTATATGGATGTGTGTGTTTATCTATGTTCGTGTTTATATGGATGTGTGTGTATCTTAAATATGTGTGTATATATGTGTTTATCTTATATATGTGTATAGTGTATATGGATTGTTGTGTTTTTCTATTTTTGTGTGGATATGGATGTATGTGAATGTATATTTGTGTGTATATGGATGTGTGTGTCTATGTTTGTGTATATATGGATGTGTGTATCTATGTTTGTGTGTATATGGATGTGTGTGTTTAGCAAAATTTGTGTGTGTATGGATGTGTGTGTATATGGATGTCTGTGTATTTGTGTGTGTGTATATATAGATGTTTGTGTGTATCTATTTATGTGTGTATATGGATGTGTGTGTATCTATGTATGTGTGTATATGGATGTGTGTGTGTGTGTGTAACTATGTTGGTTTGTATATGACTGTGTGTGTATCTATGTTTGTGTCTATATAGATGTGTGTGTATCTATGTATGTGTGTGTTTATCCATGTTTGTGTGTATATGGATGTGTGTGTTTATCTATGTTTGTGTGTATATGGATGTGTGTGTATCTTAAATATGTGTGTATATATGTGTTTATCTTATATATGTGTGTATAGTGTATACGGATTGGTATGTGTATCTATTTTTGTGTGGATATGGATGTATGTGAATGTATATTTGTGTGTATATGGATGTGTGTGTCTATGTTTGTGTATATATGGATGTGTGTATCTATGTTTGTGTGTATATGGATGTGTGTGTCTATGTTTGTGTATATATGGATGTGTGTGTCTATGTTTGTGTATATATGGATGTGTGTATCTATGTTTGTGTGTATATGGATGTGTGTGTTTAGCTAAATTTGTGTGTATATGGATGTGTGTATCTATGTTTGTTTGTCTATGGATTGGGTGCATCTATTGTTGTGTGTATATGGATGTGTATGTGTGTATCTATGTTTGTTTGTCTATAGACATGTGAGTATTTTTGTATGGAAGTGTGTAACTATATGGATGTGTGTGAGAACCTATGTTTGTTTGTATATGGATGTGTGTAACTAGGTTTGTGTGTATATGTGTGCATGTATTTGTTTGCATATATATTGTGTGTGTCAACTATCATAAATCATTCATTGCTGTATTGATGTATATTTTTGTTTTCCCTCCAGTAACACTGATCACTCGTCAATAAAGACTCACCTGTGATCAGAAAAATCATTTGGTCCTAAACCCTGGAGTGTGTCCTCTGGGTGAAGGTCCTCCGTTAATGACGTCCTGCCGCCGCCGCGGCGTGATCACGTGACCCGCTCCGGACCCTCCGAGCTTGGCGTGGAGTCACAGAGGGTCGAGGTCCTCATTCTTTGGTCTGACCGCGAGTGCCTCATTACGACCGAGCGACCCCGGTCACACCGAACGTCAAGCACAACAATCCTCCCCCGTCCTCAGCATCGCCGTCACATTTGTGTTGTCCTCAGAGACCGAAATAGACGTCCTCCATGAGAATGATGCTAATGAGTGCTGGACAAATCTTCTTCTTTTCCAGAGGCCCTGGCAAAAAGGCGCAGTCAGCCGCCCGTGAAGGCGTCGCCCCACCGGTCCCACACTAAAAGGCCATTTTTCCCCCTCGGGATTCTCCATCGAAGTGCATGACTGACTTTTTTTTGTCTTTCCAAGAAGAAGTCTTTTCAGGTTCTTTAATGGACTTCATTGTAAGCGGCGACACACTTCGAAAGTGGGACGCTTGTTACGCGTCTCCCCGCATGACTGCGCTTTTTCAAACCTGCCGACTTGGGGTTTAAAAAGATCGACCCGAATAACCGGACCTTGTTATTTCTTTTTAGTGAACAACGAAGTTAGGCTGACAAACACTCTTGTTATTTATCATCTTACGATGGTTTTCACGAAGGAACGACATCACAACTCAAACAAGTTGTGTTACCAGAACCAACACACTTGTGTCTCTGCCTGGTGAGTCCTGGTCAGATGGTCTCTCCACAGGAACACAGTGTTGCTATTCTAACCCGAACCAGGTCCATCATTAAAAAGTCACTGGAGCTTAGAAACCCCCCCCCCCCTTGTGTTTATCTCTCCCCCCTGTCTCAGGTCAAAGGTGAAGCGCCTCACAAAGGGAACCTCTTGTGACGAGGCTCAGCCTTTGGTGTCCTCACAGGAAGACGTGATGAAGATGAGATGAAGGTTGTCACCCACTGGGAAAGTTTGTGTCTGAGTTTAAGACGAGAGACAATTGAATTGCCGTGTGTGTGTTTATGTGTGTGTTTCTTTGTTTGTGTGTATCTTGATATGTGGGTGTGTGTGTATATGTGGGTTATCTGGATTTGTGAGTGGATGTATTTGTGTATATATCGACGTTTGTGTTTATCTATATTTGTGTGTTTATGTATGTATGTGTGATCTATGTGTGCATGTATATAGACGTGTGTGTATTTATGTATGTGTATGTGTGTTTATCTATGTTTGTGTGTATATGGAAGTGTGTGTTTATCTATATATGTGTGTTTATGTATGTATGTGTGTATCTATGTTTGTGTGTATATGGACGTGTGTGTATTTAACTATGTGTGTGTGTGTTTATCTATGTTTGTGTGTATATGGAAGTGTGTGTGTATCTATGCTTGTGCCTATATGAATGTGTGTGTGTATCTATGTGTGTGTGTGTATATGGAAGTGTATGTAACTATATTGGGGTGTATATGGATGTGTGTGTATATATATGTTTGTGTGTGAATGAATGTGTGTGTGTATAGAGATTATTATTATTATTATTATTATATGGATGTGCGTGTGTAACTATGTTAGTGTGTTTGGATGTGTGTGTTTATCGTTGTTTTTGTGTATATGGATGTGTATACCTATGTTAGTGTGTATATATACTGTATATGTGAGTGTATTCATGTTTGTGTGTATATGGATGTGCTGTGTAACTTTGTTGGTGTGCATGGATGTGTGTGTTTATTGATGTTTGTGAGTATATAGATATGTGATTTTATCTATGTTGGTGTGTATATGGATGTGCGTGTGTAACCATGTTGGTGTGTATAGATGTGTGTGTTTATTGATGTTTGTGAGTAAGGTAAGGTAAGGTAAGGTAAGGTAAAACTTTAGTATATAGATAACTTTAGTATATAGATGTGTGAGTTTATCTATGTTGGTGTGTATATGGATGTGCGTGTGTAACCATGTTGGTGTGTATGGATGTGTGTGTTTATTGATGTTTGTGTGTATATAGATGTGTGAGTTTATCTATGTTTGTGTGTATATGGATGTGCTGTGTAACTTTGTTGGTGTGCATGGATGTGTACATACCTATGTTGGTGCGTGTATGGATGTCTGAGTGTTTCTATGTTTGTGTGCATATGGATGTGTGTGTGTAACTATATTGGTGTGTATATGGATGTTTGAGTGTATCTCTGTTTGTGTTTCTATGGATGTGTGTGTGTAGCTATGTTGGTGTGTATAGATGTGTGTGTTTATCTATTGTTTGTGTGTATATGGATGTGTGTGTAACTATGTTGGTGTGTATAGATGTGTGTGTTTATCTATTGTTTGTGTGTATATGGATGTGTGTGTAACTATGTTGGTGTGTATGGATGTGTGTGTAACTATGTTGGTGTGTATAGATGTGTGTGTTTATCTATTGTTTGTGTGTATATGGATGTGTGTGTAACTATGTTGGTGTGTATAGATGTGTGTGTTTATCTATTGTTTGTGTGTATATGGATGTGTGTGTAACTATGTTGGTGTGTATGGATGTGTGTGTAACTATGTTGGTGTGTATAGATGTGTGTGTTTATCTATTGTTTGTGTGTATATTGATCTGAGAGAGAATATAATTATTATGGTCCATAACTTGGTTTCGAATATTGTTATTGAGAAATTGGTCAAGATTTATCTCTAGTCACTTGACCATTAACATCAACAACAAGCTGCAATTGGAGATTCAATTATGACCTTTTTCACCGACTTATCAATACTCTTATCTACCTGATTCCACTCCACCTGGTTTGTCGGATGTTTCCACCATATGTTGAAGCGGCTCATAAAAATGGTGCCGTTCACCAGTTGATCCAAAAAATGACGTGACTGAAGAGTCATCGGTGTGTCTTCCTCTACAAAAAATAAATCGGCCCATTTTTATTATCACGGAAAGCAGAAAAATAGTCAAGCATTGCGTGTCTCCTTGGGCTTCTCGACTGATCAATCATACCATCGTCAGTGACTTCAAAACAACTTAACCTTAAAAAATGTGGTCTGTTTAGCTCTCTTTATATCTCGTTCCGTCACAGCCGCGATATCTACGAACATCCATGACGGGCGTTGCCTGATCTTACATAGGAACCCTGTTATAGTCTTGAAGTATGAAACAGGCGTACAACATGCATGATCGCTCAAAGTGGTTTCTTCTCTATACCAACTGTAGTCCATTTTTAAAATAAGACGTGGTCCAGGTTAGAAGAAAAACCATTGTTATACCATGTGATAATGCTAATGCTAATTTCATGTGTAAATGATGTCATTACATTCGAGCACTCACCTCTTACCTACTATTACGAGCTGGTTCCAGGCGTCACTATGACAAGGAACGTGCTGGTAACATGGGCACCCTCCAGGAAAGACCAGGACCTCATGAGAATCACTGCCACGCTCAGTTGTGGCAAGAACTGTAACTTCAGCAGCACTTGGAGTGGATTTGGTGAGCATGGACGGTTCTTTTGTGCGAAGACTTTGGATCGGTTTCACATCGTTGTCCCATGTTTGCGTCTTCATGGCTGGAAAGATCCAAACAAACAAGCATCAATGTCCTCTGGAGCGTTGAACTGTGACTTATTTTCCACTCATGTGAAAACCAAGACCACATAAAAACGCTCGGCACCGAAAGTGGTCGCGTTGTCTCTTTTCCCATCGCTCGGGGACACGGTGGTCTTTTCGTAGATGAGCTCGAATGAAATAGATGATTAGTCATCGGTTTTGAAGGCAACTTTCACGGACGCTCTCTCTGGATCTTCATTGTGCGGATCGTACCTGGTGGACCTTTTTCAGCACCATCCAGGTGCTCACCAGCTGCTGAATATCTTCATCAAGAAACCATACACAGGAATATAATAGAATTCAGATCTAAATCTACGGATTCTTTTGCTTCTTTTCTTTAAACTGATCCCGAAACAAATCGTACAGTGGAATGACAGATGGAAACGTTCACCCGGACCACCCTTCTCGGATAGTGTAGGATCCTCAACCACCCACTGTGACCCTGGACAAGCAGCGGGAATGTTTCTTACTCCAGTCAAGGTTGAGGCAACTTCTGTGGGCAGTTATTTGTGTGTGTGTCCACTGGAACTCTGTCCGTCCACAATCCAAAAAAACATACCGAGGTTAGTGGTGAGACTTGAGGGTGGCCCTCGTCCTCTGTAGCTGGGATTAAACATCTGGAAAATAACTCTAAAAATGACTGATGCTGTCACGATGTAATTGACGTTTTTACGAGGAGACACATTTTCTCACCTCAGGCATAACTTCGTATTAATAGTACAGTATGTATTGGGTCCCAGGGCACATTTTACCATTTTATTGTATATTTTGCTATCATCAAGTGTTACAGGCCATAGCTAGCATTGTTTTCCGTTTCCAAATATAGTAAAGTAACGATTCTCGTCCATTTTAAGGGATGATACTGTTACTGTTGTGACTGTGCACAGGTTCAACGAGTGCATCCTTCTGATAGCCATAAGTTCTGGGCTCATTGTTGTGGGGAGGGCTGGTATTTCCTCTGAGCTCGTGGTCCGTGCTGATACGGCATTCATGCTCCATCAGATAGACTATAGGTAAACATATGGAAACAGATAACGTCCGCCAGGTTCTGGTCTTTAACTTTCACAGCATGTTTTAGAAGTACAGATTAACACACAAAACACAAGCAAAGAAAATGAAAGCTAGAATAACCTTAATATGTTGTAATATGAAACTTATCTACTGTCATATAGTAATACATTTCAAAGAGATGTCCACGCGGTACCATATGGGTTTGTGCGACTTCCTCTAAATTTTCAGATTTTCTTCCAGACACTCCAGTTTACTCCCACAAAAACATACAGAGATTGATTGAAAAACAATCCGACAGCATTTAACCAGACAATCAGTGATCAGTGAAGTGGCGCAGCGGTTAATGTGATCGCCACATAAATTATATTATTGTCCTGTTATCATCATGACATTTATCTTGAACGAGTTATTATAATACATACAATATGTGGAGATGTGTCTTCTTATGCGTTTGCAGAGTGTGCAGTGGTTAATGTAATCGCCACATTGAAACAAGGTTGCCGGTTCGATTCCTGGTCGGTAGGGAGCCAACTTGTGACCTGTGGAGTTTGTATTTTCTCTCTGTGTTGCGTGGGTTTACACTGGGAACTCCAGTTTCCTCCCACAGTCCAAAAACATACAGAGGTTGATTGGGAACTTGGGGAAATTGTCCGTAGGAATTAGTGTGTGTGTGAATGGTTGTCTGTCTTTGTGTGACCTGCGAGGGACTGGCAACCCGTCCAGGGTGTCCCCCGCCTCTAAGCTGAAGAAACTGGGATGAATGAATGAATTATGTAGCTAGTTTTGCTAGAGCAACATCTACAGTAAATATTCTGATTAATGATGAATTAATTGTAATTTAATTGAAGATTATATTACTTATTAAAGTTTAACATTTTTTTCAAACATGCATTTCTTCATTATATTTACATTTAATTTCCTTTACATGTTAGTAACTGTGTTGTATTCCATTCGATTAATATAATTCTGTGTCCATAATTCATTTTTACACTATGCACTCTTTTATAGCTAGTAAAGTCCTTCATTTTAATATTTAATTATTTAAAAAGAAAACTTAAATCATGAACACTTTATTTATTCATGACTCATAAATGATATCAATGTCCTGTTATCATCATGACATTTGTCTTGAACGAGAATTATTAATGTTATTTATAATACACACAGTATGTGGAGATGTGTCTTCTTATGTGTTTTCAAAGTGTAATTCAAAAGGGAATTAAAGTGTACTGAGATGAACTTCCAAAGAAAGCAAACAACATACAGTGATATATAATGAGACACAGAAATGTTTCCTCTCTCCCACCCTTCCGAGATAAAAACCCCCCCGACAGAAATAGAGTCCCGTAGGAGTTGATTCTATTGAGAGAAGGAAGGGTGGAGGAGACGCACAACACGACTTATCATCTGGAATGAAAACAGCAACAACATACACACACTGACACAAAATTCAGTCTAAATGTAGACATGAAGACATGAGGGTCCAAACCTGTTACAGTCATTTATTCTTGGTGACCCTAAAGTAGGAATTAATATAAATAATCCTGACATGGATTCCATCTTTTCTCTCCCTTTCTTTCTATTTCCTGTTAAATGTCTCCGTCTTGGTCTATAAAAGTCCTGGATTTGACTGGAATTCTGCAGGTCTGTCTTTTGTCACCGGGTGTTTTGTCAAACTCTCAACTCAGATTGTGTTAACTCTGTAAGACCAGGACTATTAAGATGTGAAATGTTCTGTCCAGGATTCTGTCATGAGTCGGGGAAGGATGGAGTAGAAGATGGATCAGCATCACTTAGTGGTGGATTCTGGCAGTATTGTAGTAACATAAGGAACGGATACATGAGATTTCTCTGACGGTGTATGGACTCTCTAAGGCTGCTGGGACGTGGCTAAAATGGTTGTTCAATCTGTTGGGGTTTCTAAAGTTAGTGAAAAGTCCAAATGGTCGATTCCGAGAGGCAGAATTCTACGTCATTATCTAAAATGAAAATATGGGAAAAGTGAAAAAAAAAAAGATTTTGAAGGTCTTGAGAATGAGCCAAAAGCTCAATGAGTTCTATTCTCCTACTTCTTGATACATTTTCCCTCTCGGTATAGAATCTAGACTCAGATTGATGAAAACGATGCGACTAACTTCAGAATTTTCTACTCAAATTTGCTATGATGTAAAGTCACCATAAGGACTCTTACTCAACCCGCTGCTGTGGTGGAGAAATCAAGCCACCTTGTCCTTGGGATACGATAAAAAAAATTGATTGAAATGATTTTCTCTCTGTTAGAATCTTATCCAAATCTTCAAATGTCGGACAGAAGTGACAATCCTGGAGTTGACTGCCATCATTGTGTAGTTTCATGACTTTACTTGTTTTTAGTGTAAACGTTGCTTGACCTGGAAACGTATCATAAATGCTGGGAGACGTTTCTGGGGATCCGGACAGTATAATTTTCGTAAACTTATAATGGATAGATGTGATGTTTCAGTGGTTGTCATGACCCCCCACAGAAATAAGGTTGCTTTGGTTTACTCCGGGCACATCAGTTTCCTTTCCAAAAAATGTTTTCTGAGAAAAATCTGTAAATTTAGGAAAATGGTGTCACAACATAACTGAGATCTTATAATCCATGCGTTTGTGTCTTATCGTTTTCACTATTGTAACAGTTTATTTTCGTGTCTAAACAGAAAAGAGCTGTCTCGCCTGCAGTTAATACAAAACCCGAGAATTCTGACCTGCTCTAGTAGAAGAACTCACATTTCTCCGATCCTTAAAACTCTTCACTGGCTGCCAGTTTCTTTCAGGATCCATTTAAAAATTCAGGTTCTTACTTTCAGAACTATTCATGGTCAGACCTTCCATCACTGATCTGATCCAGACTTACAGCCCAGCTCGGGCTTTGAGGTCTGTGGATCAGAATCTACTGATGGTTCCTGAACACGCTTCAGAACCAGAGGAGAGAAATCCTTCCAGGCTGTTGCTCCTAAGCTTTGGAACGATCTTCCTCTCTCTCTGTGTTTGATGATCTACTGACTCCTTCACGAAACATCTTAAGACTTTAAGATGAAGTTTTATTTGTGCTTTTATTTTGTGGCCTTATTCTGTATTTAAATTTGTAGGTATTTTTAAATATGTATCGCTTTTGATTGTTCAAGCGCTTTGTGACCCTGGTCTAGAAAGGCGCTTCGCAAATAACTATACATAACTAACTTACTTACTTACTTACTTACTGACTTAACAGTCCAAAATTATACAGAGGTTGATCTGAAATATTGCTAAATGGATTTCGGAAATACCAGTCGATGATGTGAGACTTTGCTGCCAAATCTTTTGGGCGAAGCGTCTAGAGATCGGAGGTCAAGAAGCATCGCTCCCTCTCGGTCGCATTGACCCATAATGGCTCCTCTAAGGCGGACCCCTCGAGCGTGACGTTCTCATCATGTTGCCACAACACCGTCAAAATGTCACCGACCTGCCGCAGAAGAAGATGCCACCGAGGCAGACAATGAGAGGATTCGGGGGTGTGGGAGAATCGGGGTCAGCTGACCTGTCAGCAACGGTCGGTGATGTAAACAGTGGCGTCATTTTGTCAGTGGGATTAATTAAGTGTTCCTGTTGTTGTTGTTGTTGTTGACTTTGCCAAGATAAACGTTTGGGTTAGAAGAATGAAGGTGGCGGTTCTCAGGGCGTGTCAAACGGTCTCGCAGAACAACACAGACATGCTCTAATAACTCGCTAACTAAACTCTAATTAGATCCCAGCGTCGGCCGTTTGTTAGCCTCTCCCATTGATTGACAGGATGACCCCAAACTGCTACTCTTCTCTCAGGAACTTTTGAAGAATGTCACCACTAACTGATGTTAAG
Source organism: Callionymus lyra (assembly GCF_982586985.1). Lineage (NCBI taxonomy): Eukaryota > Metazoa > Chordata > Actinopteri > Syngnathiformes > Callionymidae > Callionymus > Callionymus lyra. The sequence goes on from NC_141828.1 coordinate 10,681,185, forward strand.
AATGTGTCACCATTTTTATTGTGTGTGTGTCTTTTATGTATTGAGGTTTCCAAGGTGCCGAGAAGGTGTGGAGCGCCTGGACGGTGTTTTTGTTTTGCTAACGTTGTTTAGAGAACTGCTGTCATGGTTTCTATTGCACTTTGTGTGTTTTTGTGGGACAGTTGTCACGAGGACATGAAGAACTGGTGCAGACCTCGACTCAAAGTGAGTTCCGACCCTGGCGTTCTTACTGAATTCACGCGGCCCTAGTGAGTTCAGAGTACATATATAACATTTTATCGCCATAAGTTAAAACCCTTTTTTTTTTTACTTTTTACCACTATCAATTTTAAGTAAAACTTTCTTTCCTCTGTTTGTATTTGATTTTAAGTGAGTAACCAGAGAATATTTAAGTCATATTTATTGGTGTGTTTTTTTGGGATTTATAAATAAAAAAATATATATGTTAAATACTTTTTATTAATTCACACTTTTTCACTTTACATCATTGTATATTTTGAAGGTTATAGTGTCAATTCTGTAAAAATCCAATATAATTACAAAGATATATTTTTCTATATGAAGTTGAGGACTTTTATGATTTATTTGAGAGGAAAATATTATAAATAAAATATATTAAATATATAATATATATATAAATATTATTAATATATTTATTTAAATATATTTATATCCACACATTATGTCTTACATGTAATGCATTTCGAAAAAATATAAAGAATAAATTCTGATTTTCCAACTCAAATTAATAATAAATAAATAAATAAATACAATTATTTACTTTTTTTTAATATCTCAAGAAAAACCAGGGAATACTAATAAAGAAAACTCTTTTAATGGGAAATCACTTGTTGAAACTATCACTTTATGTGTGGGTTACAATGAAAAGGTTAATGTTTTAATTGGCTTGAGATGGATTTTCTTTTTATTGGCATTTTCATTGAATTTATTTGCAACTTTTGAGCCTACCATACAGGTCTTGAGTTTTGACTTCAATCAAAACCTGTGGTAAGGGTTAAAACGTGTTTTACAAACCAGTGTAGGCAAAGCCATTTGTACAGTTCAGCTTTTTTAAACAAATTAATTCAGCGTCTCTCATTCAGCTTATATTTCTGAATGGACTTGTCGCGGATCCTTTCGAGCTTCCTATATGATTCAGCAGGATTTGTGAATGGTTCGCTCGAGCGCCTCAGCCATTCATAAAAGTTCGCCTTACAAGTTTGACCCTCTTTTTTTTCCCGATCCACATTCTTCGTAGTCAACATTCCAGCGTCTGCGTGTGTACATCAAGTTGACTGACACAAAACTGGACGAGCGAGCTTCATCTCTTATGAACTCCGTCGACGCCTGCACGCAAGCACACACACGCAAACACACAGAAACACAGTTTTTTTTAAACCTGAACTGTGTATTCTGCTGAACCGTGCAAATAGCTGGACGCATCCCTGTCTGCTCCGTCCACAGAGCAGATGATTGAGGCAAGACTGGCTGTCGCTGGATTATTGTTACAGCTCAGGCCTCACGTGTGGAGACGGCACCTCGGCGTCTCCGGGTTGCAGCCTCTTCTCACGAAAAGATCGAGCGAGGGAGGGGAGGGTTTCTGCGGTGCGACTGCAATATCTGATGATGAATCTCTCAGAAGTAGCTATTAAGAACCTGTGAGCTCAGGCGGAACAGTTATCTCGCATGTACTGGAAGCTGACAAGAGCAGTGAAGAATTCAGATGAACCTCAACGTCTACAGAGAGTTTCTTATTGAGTCATTTCAACATGTCTGTTTTCATTTACTAGCAACTTTTTTTTTAGTCAGAAAAGTTTGTTCAGTGCAATTGTTTTTTACTGTTGTTGTAACTTTGCTTCCTGTCAGAGACACACATTTAAGTAAGTAAGTAATTTATATTTATAGAGCTCTTTTCCAGACCAGGGTCACAAAGCGCTTAAACAATCAAAACAATACTCTTTTTTTTTTAAGTATCATATATTGGAGAAAAGAGAAACAAGATCCTAGTTAAACAACAATGAGTGAATCACTTTGTGGCAGTGGCAAAGAAAAAGGTCCTTGTAGAAGGCAGAAACCTCGAGCAGAACCAGACACAGTCTTGACGGAATGTCATTACTTTCACCTAAAAAAAGAATGGCATGAACGCATGCATAAAAAAAATACATTTGAAATTAAAATTTCAGGAAATGTTGCTATTAAATGAATTAGTATTTTTTTTTCACTCTCTGTGTTGTTTAGAAATTCTTCCTCGCCTACTGTTTGTGTTGTGCGAGCAAATTCTGTAAAACGATTGCCACCTGCTGTTACGTTGTGCGCATTGCTTAACACACTATACAAAATACTACAAAATGTATATTATTATATAGGGTTGTATATTTGGTGAAAAAGAAACAACTAGTGTGGAAAGTAGCTTCTTGGTGGAGGTCTGCGCTCTCTATGTGCTTAATTAGTTCAGCATATTGATGTCTTCCATAAAATGTAAAACATAATTATTTTCTCATCCACCATCTTTCACTTATTGGTGATTAAGTTGTGGGAAATTCAGCTGAAAAAAACAACGTGAAACTGGAAAACTCCTTCAGCTCCTGCAGGGATCAGCTGCTAGTCATGGGCCTGAACTTCACATGAAAAATACTAGCACTGCCTACACGTGTCGAGTCATAACTTCTACTGTCTGTTCATTTGGTGAGAATTGTGTGCGCGACTGTCTTCAGTTTCTTCAAATAAAACCCTTGAAGTTGCCTGCCAAAATATTTCCACCCTCTGATGCCCTTGATGAATCTGCTGACCGTGTGTTCTTGGTGTCCGTGGTGACGCAGCTCGTTTCTGTCAACACTGAAACCATTTTTGTAGCAAAAATCATCTTGATGTGGTTTTTGGAAACAACCGTTTTTTTTTAATTCCTCGACCTTGCCCCGCTTCGACCGCACGTCTGGAAACACCTGTAAGAACTCACGTCCTCCTCTGTCATTAATTACTAACGGCAGCTGTTATATATTTACGTTTCGTTCTGTGGGTCATTCCACCAAACCAGTACATTTGGGTCCAGAACATGTTTTGTTTAAAATGTTTAAAAAAATACATTCGTATATATAATTAATAAAACTATGAATCATTTTCCCCAAGAACTTCATGTCCTGTAAATTCTTACATATGCATTCTAAATTAGCCTCTATTTTATTATTGTGTGATTTTAAATCAAATGGCACAGGTTTTGTTGATTGACATCTATAAGTACATTATGTTGTTCGGCGTTGGAATTATTTTCCTGAATCTTCGTTCCACTAATTCTACAACATAAACATGAAAATATGTGGTTCATAAATCACTGCCCCCCGGAGGTTGTTTTGCCTGCTTCTTCATTATGTTTCTACCCCCCTTTTACATAAGAATTAAACTGTCATCAATGTAACCACATGTACGTCACAGGCAGACAAGCTAACAACTCACAACATGCTCGGATTTTGTTTTTGTTTTGTTTTCTGGGACGCCTGAACGGTTAGATTAGCAGCGAGACAAAATTAACTTTATCTTATCGTTGCTCCTGACAGCAGTGACGGTAACAGACTGACACTCAAATTTATCTTTAATTGTTTTTATTCAAAAATATACATTTGTATTTTATTAGTATGTCTGCATTAACATAGTCCGGCCTGTTGGTGGTGTAAAGCTTGTTTATGGGTCTTAAGTAGTGACTTTTTTTGTGGCTTCTGTTCGCTCTTCTGAGGTTAGAAAACTTTGATACTTTATTCTAAACAATGTTTAGCCCTTTAATGTGTTGTCAACATGCCCCGAAACTCAAGTCTGTTGTTTTACTGTTATTTACTGGTGCGATGCTAACTGAAGCTAGCGCAGCATGCTAACAAAAGCTAGCATAACATGCTAACTGAAGCTAGCGCATCATGCTAACTACTGTGTTGTTCTCAGTATTATCTTGACCTTTAAAGTATATATTTTATTGAGTTGGTCTGGAAAATCCCTATATAAATACAAATTACTTACTTACTTACTTATAAATATAACCTTTTTGCCTCGAAGTTATTTAAAAATATGTTGGTAATTAATTTCAGGTGAATATGAACATTAAATAAACTTAAGTAACCAAGTTAAGTTTAAATACTTAACTTAAGAAGATTTTTGAAAACATTCAGGTCTGTTGCTTGTTGAAATATGACTTTAAATGACTGGTTATTCACCTAAATAATATAGAATATAGTCGCTGCAGAATGGCTGCCTTGGTGCTTGCTTCTGTTTTTCTATTGCTTATTTTGTTTTTTATCTTGTTCATTATTTTATTATGACACCACAAACATACTATGTTGTGTTTACTGGCAATACAAGTTTCTGATTCTGATCTTGATATTTATTATCTTAAAGTTAAGACACAAATAATTTCTATTTATCCATAAAAATTTTATTGAAGGGCGGCTATTTATTTCCCTCCTTATTTATCGTCCCGGCAACAGCGTCCGGCCCAGACGTCGCCTGATCACCGAAGCGCCATCGAGGTGCCCGGCTACGCCTTTCACCTTCAGGTCAGTCGACGCGAGTGTTGGGCTGATGATCCGCCGCCGCCGCTGACAGCTTCTCATTGTGTTGCTTAAACCCGTTAACGTGCGTGTGCAGAATTCAACACTTTCTTCAGCACCTGGTGACAAAGCTCTGTTGTCCTGTGTTTACTCGTTGCTAATTGATGGCGATGTTTACTTATTTTCTCTCTCGCCGCCACAGCCCGGACGTAAATCCTATAATTATTCAATCATGACAGCTGATACTTTAATTTGTGATAAATCACCAGCGGCGTGGTTTATATAACAGTATCTATAATGTCACTCAATTATGTTTTTTTTAACCTGTCATACTGGTGCAAGTTTGATGAAAAATGTTACATATAAATAGTAAGTAAGTAATTTTTATTTATATAGCGCTTTTCCAGACCAGGGTCACAAAGCGCTTAAACAATCAAAACAATATTCAATAAAGTATATACTTTAAAGATCAAGATAAAACTGATAACACAACAGGAGTTCCAGAAAATCAAGGAAAAGCCAGAACAAATAAAAACGTCTTATTTTGTTTCTTGAAGGAGTCAGTAGATTTTCAGTTTTCAAAACATTCACATGATGAAAGCTAGATATAGCCTTAAAAAATCTCCTCCTACAAATTGAATGTCTGTAAACATCATTTTTACATTGGGACCCAGTTGTCATTTATTTTAGCCAACAATCTTTACACAAGATTTCCTTCATTTTAGACTTAATGCCTTGCTTTGTTTCAATATATTAAAAGTTTTCATGTCTTATAATTGCGCTTACTTTGATTTTGTAATTTTATTAAATAAATGTGCAGAATTTAGAACACAAGCTTCAAAATATAAAGAGATTCAAAGTGTTACAAAGATTAAAATTCCCCTTCAAAATGACCGCAGGTAACTTTTTTTTTTCACTAGGTATCAAGTATAGCATTAGGTAAAAAATGTCCTTCGCTTTACATACAGTAAAAAGAGTATACAGTTAAATATAAACATAAAAAGTAATTTTAACGGTTGATAACTAATGTTTCGCTTAATTTCTATCAACTAGAAAGATGAATAAATCAGATTTTGAACTCTCTTGCTTAAGGACCTTGGCTCCTTCAAGGGTTTGACTGATGTCCTTTACTGTCTGTGACTTAAATTAACAACATTACTATAGCAATAACAATGTGTTACGTGGTGGAATGTGAAACAATAGGATGCACAAATATCATGATTTTTTTTTTAGCATCAACGTTTGTAGATTTATATTTAAAATAATATTGAAACATTAATTATATTGTTCATTAGAAACAGAACTTGAAGTTTTGCTCCTTTTAAAAAAAGCGCTATATAAAACCTAAGTATTATTATTATTATTTTAAAATATAAATGATAATAATTGAATTCTCGAAAATCAATCCAAAGAAGCAGATCGGACCAAAAGAAAAAGCACCTATATTCTAAAATGACTGCGTGCGTCACTCTCAGGAAACCACAGACCTGCTGGAAAGTCTACCTGTGATTTGATTAGACTTTTATTTTTAGCCTGATATTGTGTTTCTACAGTCCACGAGCGGGCGGACGACAACAATGTGGTGCCGTTGTGTCTCTGTGTTTCTATTTACCAAAATATTCAAGACTTCCTGGGTTTTTCCAAACGTGTAACACTTCCTGATTGAGATTATATCTATGATCAAAAAATAATTCCATCAACACGACACTTCCTGTTTGTTTAAATTAAAAAGTCTGAGTATAAAACAGATATGTGATCAAGAATGTCTCTTTTAATTTAAAATAAATAGCAGGAATATTGCATGTGGTGTTGCCGTGTGAATAACGTAACCCGAGGACAGTGAAAATAACAGTAGTAAATCATTTTAAATCATTTCCATGACTAAAGAAGAGGCTGGTGAGTAAGGTCCTAATGATGTGTTTGGACCGGGTTTAGTAACGGCTGGTACCGGTGATGACCCGCACCACAGCGACATTCCAGGAATGATATTAGTCACTCCACCTGGCTCGCAGGGAAAACAGCAGCTTGCAGCAAAGATAATTGTTGGGTCTTATTGCTCAATCTGGCCGCCAGGATTATGTTCCTCATGACATGTCTGCGAGGTTTGTGTCTCGGCTCGCATCATCTCACCCGCATTCTTCTCAATGAAATTCCTCGACACACAAACAAAGTGGTTTCGAGGTAAACGCACTTGTGTTGTTGTCTTGTTTGTGTCTTTAGGTGTTAAAATCACTGACAGGCTGGATTTTGTGTTACCGCTCAGAGACACCTTCGTTTATTTACAAATCATTTATAAAGCGTTGATGAATACTGCTAAGAATTTCACCGACATGATGTGCAGTATTCCAATGACAAAAATATTGTTAAAAACAGTTTAACAAAAACAACAGAAATTAAATATATTACAATAAATGTGTGATTATATATTTGCAATCAAAATATGGAAAATTAATGTTGAAATTTTTGTTTTTGAAATTCTTTTGGGTTTTTTGGAACTAAACTAATTCGTTTTTTAAATAATTGAATTGTATTAATTTGTTTTTATTGCCTGATTTAATTCAATAATATATAAAGTATATTGAAAGTGGTTTGTTTTGAATTTATCCATGAGTATATTATATATATATATATATATATATATATATATATATATATATATATATATATATATATATATATATATATATATATATATATATTAAATATATATTATATTAAATATATATATCAAATATATAATTGAATCAATCATTTCTTGGGGAATTTACCGAAAAGTTTAGTGAGAACTCTCTTAAATTTGGCTCAAGAGTGAATAATCCCGAGAGACGGCGTTAGACAAGTGGTGCTGTAGTGTTGCTTCTGATTGGTTAATATTACGTCAGGCCTTCTGTGATTGGCTAGATTTACGAAAAACCGGAACAATGTTTATTATGGTGAAAAATATAAATATTGAGTATTAAATGGGTTAATATAAGAGTGAAAATAACAAATAATCTTTTTATTTAAGGCCAAAAGGTAGTTTTAAAATATTCAATTGTAATTTTCTTAGTCGTACTTACTCTTTTTTATATGATTGAAATTAAAACGGTTTCTGGTCTTTTATTTTATCTGTAGATAAAGTCCTTGCGCCTTTCCTTCGTCACACAAACTTCCCTAAGAAAGTAAGTAAGTAAGTAACAGTTATTTTGAAAGTCTGGAATAATATATGTAAAATATGTTTTCATTTTCAAATTCCAATAATTATAAAATGAATGTTCAATTAAAAATGTTATCATTCGTAGCCTTTTAAATATAAAAATGTTTGTATAAAAGTACCCCCCAAAAAATACCAAAATAACACAGCTACCTCATCAAACAGTAATGTGACGTAATGTGACGTGTGGAAAATAATATGATGACGTAGAAGCACTGTCTCATGGATTCATCATGGTGGATTCCAAAGCAACAGCATTGTCTGGTGCAACTATTATTCCAACATTTTTGTATTCAAATTAAAGGACAACTAATTAAAAATCTTCAATTTAGAATTCATTCTTGAATTATTCGAATTAAAATCAATCATTCACTATTTGCATGGCACTGATATGCTTCAATATGAAACCACAATTTAATTTAATTTAATTTAATATTAAAACATAGAACTAAAATATCAACTAAATATAATATATATAAAAAATATACAAACATTTTCCGAGGATGTATAGGTGGTACTTTTTACTTTAGGTTAAAAGACTTATAGTCAAGCTTGAAAAACTCCACGCTGTCCATACTGTTCCTGCTTCACAATAATGTTTTATTATCATCTTTACCATGTTATGAGGGTCGAGGCACGCAAACGTTTTGATCCTCTTTATCAAGCGGACCGGCTCGGCCCACATGCTCGACAGACTCGCAGGTGTACCGAGCTCGTTTCCTCACAATAACAAGCTCTTTGTTATCTGCTGCCACACTGACAACAAAGCATCTCAGTGGGAACCAGTCCGAGGTTCTGTTCCTCACCGGCAGGTGGGATATAAAAGACCGGTCCGGGTTATCAGCCAGGGGACGTCTGTCAGGAGCCTCTATCAGCCTCTGGGATCCTGAGAAAGACCCACCTGTGGAACGTGAGGTGGATGAAAGAGCCGAGGTTTTTTGCTTCGTATTAAGCAGTTGTTGATGGGACCCGGTTTCATGCTCCGTCACCGTGGAAACAAGAGCTGCTTGAGCCAATTATGTCATGACATAAGCCATTCAGTCAGCGTTGAAAGAAGAAACCTTCGCAGCCCGTCCAACTCCCCGAGGCTGAGGATGCGCCACGACACTGCACACATTCACAATATGTAAACTGTGTCACGCCGTCAATCAATCAATGTATACGTGACGCGATACCTTCGGCTCGTCTGTAACGACGAATCCTACAATTATCCGTGGTACACAACATGAGAACGTGTACATGAAGACAACAGTACTGCTTTTGCTTTTGCTGTCCAAAACTGTTGTTTATTTCAACAACTGCTTCGATGTTGCTTCTGATAACCGACAGAGACTCTGTTGTTTCTACTATTATTACATGAAAGATACCTTTGAAACCAACATGTCAAACTGTTGGCCTGGGTTTGCTAAGTTTGGGTCGTTTTATTTTGCCTGATTGAACCTTAACAGATAATGTATTGTAAGTTAAGAGAACTAGCATTTTGACTTCATTAAGCCGGCGGTGTTCAAGTTGTTCCGTAGGCTGTAATCAGTAAATATAAGGAATATTAACATCTATTACTTTTTCAACTCAACTTCAATTTTCTTGATATCGAGCTTCTTGACCTTCAATGAGATAAAAAAAAATAATCTAATTTTTTAAGAAAGACGTTAACTCTAAACATCATATTCTTCTGGAGCCATGTGTCAAGTCTAAAAACGTAAGACTTTTGTGTCCAAAAGGTCTTGCAGAGAGAGAATTAAAGCTGCTTTTCTCAACCATGTTTTCTACCAATAAACAGTAAAATAAATGAATAAACCAAAAAGTCACTGTAACAGTGCATACCCCTTTCAAGGAATTACAATAAAACATTTTGTCACTAGTCTGTCAGGTATATAAAAGTGGATTTATTTTAATGATTTCATTCTATTTCTATGAAGTTTCAGTGCCAAACAAAGATTCTACAGAATAACACTTTAGTTTTAAGGTAAAAATATTGGCTCCTTGGCAGAGGAGATTAAAAATAAATGCACATCAGAACCAGAAACTTTTATTGACAGTTTTTTGGGGTTGTAAGTACAGAATAAAAGAATGAAATAAGAAAACACACAAAATGAGCAATAGAAAAACAGAACCAATGCATGTATTATTCATTAACCCTTGTATTATCTCTGGGTCAAGGTGACCCGGTGGCCTGAAAAACAAACGTGTTTGAGGTATTGCTTTTGATTGTTCAATCGCTTTATGACCCTGGTCTAGAAAGGAGCTTTACAAACAACTCTTACTTACTTCCTTACCTGAAACACATTTGTTTTTGTGCCACCGGGTCATCCTGACCCAGAGACATAACAAGAGTTAGGGCTGATGTAGGTCATGACTGCAGGCAGCCTGGGTTTCTCCTTACCAAGCAGTCTCACGATCAGCTTGTATCTGTCGGATCAATTTTCACTTTCAGTTGTCGAGATTTGAGACAATGGTCCAGTGGATGAACAGAGTGTGTGTGTGACCTCTAGACACACTGAGACGACTGGTACTGACACATTAAATCCATTCGCAGTCATGACTTCTCCATCTGGGAGCTCCTGCAGTTGACAGTCGTCAAACCCTCGCGTGGAAAGGAGTCGTCAGCTGCCGCCGTCAGAGTCAAGCAGCCGTTCACCATCTGTTGCTCGCCATACGTCGCACACGCCGGAGCCACAGGTTCACGTTCAAAAGACAGACACCTTCGGTACGGTTCAATCATCCGACACTCAGAGCTGCACTCCCGTCTCCACTTTCACAACGTTGCTCCAGGGTGTTTTCCAAGATTTGCTCAAACCTCTGATGTCACACGACAAAGTTACATTTGAGTCTGGAAATGTAGTGATTTGACTGAACAGACACACGATTAAGCAATAATGCGTGTGTGAGAGATAAACAGCCATGATGAGTTCAAAGACAACTTTCATATAGGAAACATATCGTAGTCGGTCATACTTCATTTGAATGTCAAATATGAGGCCTTTAATTTTTTTTATATACAACATTTTTATGCGTATATGTTTTTATTCATATATATATTTCAATTACGATGTGATTGGGAATTTTAGGTTTATCATGTTTAGATTTTTTGGATTTTTCGTTGCTCTTTTAGTTCGGCTCGACCGCCCTCAAAACAGTACTGTAATGAAGAATATATATATTGATATATATAAATATATATATATATATATATATATATATATATATATATATATATATATATATGTATATATATATATATTGATATTGATATATATTGATATATATAGATATATATATATACATACATATATATATATATATATATATACATACATATATATATATATATATATATATATATATATATATATATATATATATATATATATATATATATATATATATATATATATATATTGTGAAAGTCTAATAAATACTATCATTAGGTTTAAATATTATTTTTGTTATTTCCTTTAACTTTTTTTTAACACTTGGCTTTGTAAAAAAAAACATGATAAAATTATTTAAAATGTTTTATTTATTTTAAATATTATTTCATTTAAGTCAAATGACAAATAAAGAAGATAATTAAGAACTTTGAGAATTTATATCTGTATTTGAACTAGTTCTTCAACTACAGATAAGTCATTATTTTTGTATTTTAACATTTTCTGACATTAGTTTTGTAGTTTTACTCTGACCTGACTTATAGAGTCACGGGCCGCACTTTTCCCAGGTCTGGTTGAGACTCTTTCGACTGGAGGTTTTATGTTGCTCCACATCAAAATACTTGGCGAGCAGGATTCGGCTACCGAACCTTGAAATTGACACTTAATTTTCTCATCCTTAAGAAACACTTGTTTGGCACAAAACTTGTTCTTTTTAAATGAGGCAGACCCTCTTGCTGAGATCAAACTTTTACCATCTGTATTCATCTGTCGAGTGACTCTGAATCTACTCCACCCCCCCACGCGTTATTAGTCTGGGATTAGAAGCTGCTCCAGACTCCCAGGGTTATACTCCAGTGACCATACACACAGAGAGTCTCCCGGTCCTGGTTCAGCGGCCGGTCAGAGGAGCTCAGGTGTACCAGTGCAGAGACCATCAGGGAGGTCTTCGGCTCCTGCAACACAATCAGAAATAATTACATTCATGTTGGGTTTTTCTGCTCATGTCAGTGGAAAAGCAGGTCAAATTTACAAAACATCTCTTCTGTTTCATAACCGGAGGAGGCTCGTTTGTTTTTGTTTGTGTGTGTGTGCAGGTTGCCAGTCGTCCCCCCGTTACCATGACGAAGTGCCATTAAGAGCAGTGTTTTCTCTCTTTAGACTGTCGCTCCTACATTCCCCTGAAGCGGATAAAATCTCACATCTACGTGTGTGCATGTGCGTCCGCATCTGTGCAAGGGTCACCTCGGTCCGTTATCGTCTTCCTCGATTACCATCTGCCAGTGTTCCGATCACAGATAGCGAGCTCTGGCGATACGACTTGAGGTGATGTCTGGTTATCTTGATTCGCCGGTGACCCTTTGACCTTTCCATCTACGTGTGCGGTGTCACAAGTGTTGCAGTGAAATATATATATTAAAAATAATATAAGACTTTATATTCCATCTATAATATTAATGTTATATAATCAATTATAGGTGCAACATGGCTGCTTTGGTGCTTAGCTCTGTTTTTCTATTGCTTATTTTGTGTGTTATCCTATTTTATCCTTTTATTCTGTATATTCTGTGTATTCTGACACCACAATATACCCTATGTTGTGTTTACGAAACTTGCAAAAAAAGTTTATGATTTTTTTATATATTGTACTTCATATTATATCATATATAATTGGCATTATACAGTATACTGGGTCACATTATTGATGCTTGTGTAGTGATAATTATTAATCCATTAATATTATGATGAAATAATATAAAAATTACATTAAATAAACATTGTTTTATATTAAATTAAATGGTATACATTGATGTGAGGGAATTATACTATATTTGTTATATTATAAGAACACATTTAGGAAACGAAACCCTTCAATAATTTAAGTAAATAAAATCTTAATAAATCTCAGAATATGAAGAAGAAAAAAAATGTAAAAAAAAGTAAAATAAACACTAGTAAATAGAGGAATCATTTTAGAAAATGGATCAGTGAATTCACGATTGATAGAAATCTAAATGTATAATATTAAAGTTTAAAATGCATTAACAAAAAAGTCTAATTAAATTATAATACATGCAAAATAATTGTCATTAAAAAACAAATATAAAATGGCTGACTTTTAATTAAAAACTTCATATTGCAAAACAAGATTAAAATTGTCAAAACATAAAGAATGTGTACTCGGTTTCACCTGAAACTATTTTACTCATTCATTTTTGTGTCACACCTGTGGGTCAGGGGGGGAAATTTCCCTGTCTTCCATAGATACATATACATTGGCGAAGGTCGTTCATCTTGACTCAGCGACAAAACAAGGGATACCACAAACACATTTGTTTTCGGACACCGGATCACCTCTGTCGCTCGTCCATAAGGTCTGCAACCATATTGTGTTCATGCTTTGTGAAGAAGTTTTCTAGCTTGACAGGATTAAATTCCAAGAGGAGGCGAAACTATGAACTTCTGTTCCGTCAAAATGAAAGTGATGCAGAACCAGAATAAGAGCGACAACCAGCCTCCCTCAGACACGCGAACCTAACGCAAACGTCATTCTACCGGGGAAGGGAAGTGGATTATTTTATTCATCCCTCCTACACATCCTGTGATGAAATATCCAGCTTGACACTGGCGTTCACCCTCTTTCATGAGGTTCCTCTTCCCTCACAGGGTCGTTAAAACGTCCATGTGCTGTCACTGAGGTGCAGTGATGTGTGTTCTCACACCTGAGCTGATTTATGCTGCGTCCACATGTAGGTCAGGCGGCTGGTGAATGATCCAGTGTGAGAAACCCATGTGCGCTGGTACAACAGGTCTGCACACTGTTGCGTGTGAACCGCTGGCCGCGGGCCAGAGGAGAGTATTGCACGTCGCACAGGAATAAGTTGCATAACAAGAGAAGTATGTTTTGGATTTTAAAGGAGTTTGTCACGGAACGTGTGTTTCCACTGTCTTCACGGGAACATTTATGAAAGAGGAAGGCAACACAATTAAATAGACAGTATGTAACCACTTGAGTCTACTGACTCCTTTAGGAAACATTTTAAGATGTTTTTATTTGTTCAGGCTTTTCCTTGATTTTCTGGAACTCCTGTTGTGTTATCAGTTTTATCTTGACCTTTAAAGTATATACTTTATTGAATATTGTTTTGATTGTTTAAGCACTTTGTGACCCTGGTCTGGAAAAGCGCTATACAAATAAAAATTACTTACTTACTTACTTGTAATTTGTCAAGAAACAAAATGGCTAATTAAGCATTTATATAGGATCATGTTGTGATAGAAAATAAGGCAATACACCTTTGATTTATTTTTTAGTATTTTAATAATAAGAATTAAATGACTTTGATTGACAAAAAATAGATTAATTAATTGTTCTTTTTCCATTTATTAAAGTTGCTTCTTGATGAATTGAAAGCACCATATGAATCGATTATTTCATTAAATGTGATGTATATTTTTGTGGTTTAATACATTTATAAATTCGAGCTGAGACTAAAGTGAACGAAAGCAAACCAAAGTGTTGTTATGTATTTTTATTTAATGTTTCATTACATATAACATCGCTCATACGAAAGCTCAGAAAAAAAACACGTTTTTAATATTTATTTTTAAACAACACGACACATAAAGTGAAATTGCCCTTATGGCAACTTTTATTAACCAAAGCACATCTTAAAAATCTTAAAATCTACAATAAATACAATGTAAAATGGTATGAATTCTTAAAGATACATGTATTTTTTATTTAAATTGTTTGTCCATTTTATTATTATCAATATTATTATTATTATTATTATTGTAATTATTATTATTATTATTGTCATTATTATTATTATTATTATTGGTGATAGTAGTGGTAGTATAAGCTTCATTCATATTAGAATTAGTATTAGTTTCAATAGGTTCGCTCACGGAAGCATCCTGTGAAGTTAGTCAAAAGCGCCCTCTAACGGATTTAACGCTCCAACGCAGACCTTTCACAAGAACGACAAGTCCCAGGATGCAGCTCGGCAGTCCTGTTCTACTTCCGCAACTTGACGTGTAAAGCGTGTAAAGATGGACGGCGGGACAGTGAAAGCGATTTTGTTTGACTTCGACAACACTTTGATCGAAACCACTCGTGCGGGCGGAGTGGCGATACAACAGGTTTGTTGTTTTTTAAACAATTCTTCACGCTCGTGGTTTCAACGTCAGCCGGAAGTAAACGGTTTGATAAAAGTGAATGATAGAGTTAATGTTGACGTCATCAAGTTTATTTGTTTCGTTAATGATGCTATAAGATAATAGATAGTTGCTCTGTGTGGCTTTCAATGTCGTAGGAAAATATTACAACTGTAATCGGTTATTTTCATTCATTAATAATTTAATAATTTGTTCTAAATGTACGTGTTCTTTTTTTCTTATATTACTACATTGATCATCAAAAATGTTATTTATATTTTGTTGATAATCAATGTTGATTCTCAGACCATTTCATTTTGTCATGACACTGTAATGTGATTGACAGGTCAGTGAGCTGCTGAAAACCTCCCTCTGTGCCGATGACGTCACCATCTCCAGCATTTGTAGCAAATTCCGGCAGAAACTCGCGTCGGAGACGTTCGACCCGTCGGCCGGCAGAACCATCGACGAGGTGCGGACGAGTCACATGGAGGAGAGCATCCAGGAGGCGGCGGCCGGCGGCCGTCACCCGCCTTCCCTGGCGTCCGACTGCTACTTCCTGTGGAAAAGCAGCCGCTTGCAGATCATCGCTCTGACGCCGGAGATCTGCCGCCTCCTCGAAGACCTGCGGACCAGATACAAGCTGCTGCTGCTGACCAACGGTCACTCGCAGACCCAGAAGGAGAAGGTGGAGGCGGTCGGGTGCGAGGAGTACTTTGACGCCGTCGTCGTGGGCGGAGACCATCCCGAGCAAAAACCGTTCCCCTCCATCTTCAAGCTGTGTTTCGACCTGCTGCAGGTGGAGGCTCGGGACTGCGTGATGGTGGGAGACTCCCTGGACACGGATATCCAGGGGGGCTTTAACGCCGGCGTGAGGGCGACGGTCTGGATCAACACCGGAGAAGATCATGTGCCGGAAGGTTCCGCCAGACCGGACTTCACCCTCCGTCATGTGCTGCAGCTGCCTGGTGTTCTGGCCCAGCTAGAAGAGTCCCAGACGTTAAAGTGAGACCAAAAACAATGATGGTGGAGGTGCTGGAGCTGGAGCTATGATGGAAGAACTTTTGGTGCTTTTTGGGGAACATGTGGTATTTGTACTGATTGATTTGCACTTTATATTGTGAACTTTATTGAGCGTGTTTCTTTCAGATCGTGGTTTCGTTCAGTTTGCAATTGAATAACTTGTTTTTACTGTCGTCTTACATTGACAGCAAATATACTGATGGGTTTGGTTTGACTGGGACTTGAACTAATGACAAGTAATGAGAATAAAATACAGGCTTTTAAATGTATATTTTACAGTTTTTTGTAGATCAACTGGAACGTGTGGAAATTTTGTAAAGTAGAAAGAGATGTATAAATGAATGAAAAGCTGTTAATTATATTACAACGTAACATTGAAATAAAAATACACTGTTTACATTAAATTAAACAATATTTAATTTGAATCTTTCACACCTAAACTGTACAATTTTTCAACACGGATTGAGTTTATGAAAGACAAAAACATGGTGAGTTATTGTTATTTGTTTTGAAGTAGTAAATTATTGATATCTGATCAATTGGGATTCAGAAATTTCTCTGAAATACCATCTTACTCAAGGCCACTGTCAAGTGTACATAGAAAAATGCAAAAATGAATGAAGGGAAATGGAAATGTTTTTTTTATTATCTTACTGTATGAATTTCACATTCCGTTCAGAATTGTAGTCTAATCAAAAATAGTTTTCTCCTCATCTAATTTATCTCTCATTTGTTGAATGACGATTTAAATGGGAGCTTCGGTTCCGTTCCTGTCCAGGTGGGGGCAGTGTTAAAGCGATGGTAATGTTGAGATTATCCTTGATTTAAGAAAAATTAAGTGAGTGAAAAGATGAAGTCCTTTGCTGTGTCTCAAATCGCATACTAGCGTACTAAAAGTTAGTATTTTTAGTGCGTTAGTGTGTCTCAATTCTTAGTATGCGAAATTTAGTGCGCCATGCACACTAAATTGTCGTACTAACACGCCCACAAAACTGAGCATGGTTCGATGGACACTAACCACACGAAACAGCTCCATCTTAGTGACGTTTTAAACGAAAGTTACGTCATATATAAATGCATATATATGCATATACTTACAGGTGCATTTTCAGCAGCAGTAGAAGGATGACACCTCTTCGGTGCTGATACCAGCTTAAATATCTCGCGATTATTTAGATTCTCATATTTTTTCTTTATTTCTTTTTCTAAAGTTGCAATACGTGCTGCCAGCAGGTGTCGGCGATAGCGTTCCTACAGCTGGTTGAAACATCGTTAAATAGAAGTAGAAGAAGAAGCTGTCATGTGATTTCCTGTTAGTGTGTAGCTTCAGGGTTTGATTTGAGACATACTACCTGTTGAGAATTTGCGTACTAGTTAGTATGTACACTAAACTGATGCATACTAACTTCTAGCATACTAAGATTAGTATGCGATTTGAGACACAGCACTGGATTACAGGTGTGCGCCACCACACCCGTGCTAGAAGTTAGTATGCATCAGTTTAGTGTACATACTAACTAGTACGCAAATTCTCAACAGGTAGTATGTCTCAAATCAAACACTGCTGCTACACACTAACCGGAAATCACATGACAGCTTCTTCTTCTACTTCTATTTAACGATGTTTCAACCAGCTGTTTGAACGCTATCGACACCTGCTGGCAGAACGTTTTGCAACTTTGGAAAAAGAAATAGAGAAAAAATATGCGAATCTAAATATTCGCGAGATATTTAAGCTGGTATCAGCACCGAAGACGTGTCATCCTTCTACTGCTGCGGAAAATGCACCTGTAAGTATATGAATATATATGCATTTATATATGACGTAACTTTAGTTTAAAACGTCACTAAGATGGAGCTGTTTAGTGTGTTTAGTATCCATCGAACCATGCTCAGTTTTGTGGGCGTGTTAGTACAACAATTTAGTATGCATGGCGCACTAAATTTCGCATACAAAGAATTGAGACGCACTAACGCACTAAAAATACTAACTTTTAGTACGCTAGTATGCGATTTGAGACACAGCAATGGTGTTTAGAATTGAGGGTCCATGATGTCACTGGATCCAGAGGACGGACATTATTTGTAAAAAAGTGTATTTATTTATTATGTATTGCTATTGGTATTTAGTAAAATTTCTAGAGAGTCGAAGTAAAATTTTAAGTTTAATAATTTTTAAATGAATAAATAAATATTTATGATCTGTTGTTCACTCGAATTTAAATCCCTGAAGATCTGAATACAGCAGTTGATAGACAGACAGACGAAGATAGTTAAATAAAACTGAATTGATTCCTAAATGGAAAAAAACCTACAATATTGAATTTATTTTAAAATTTAGAATTTATTGTACGTGTCTGAAAGTGAACTCAAGAACTGATCGATTTAAAATAAAAAAAATTTTTCAAATGAATGCTGTCCTCAGGACACAAATATGAAGCGACGTCATGAACCCTGAGTTACAAACACCATCAGATCAGTGAGTCCATCAGCCGGGTGTGGTGGCGCACACCTGTAATCCAGGTGACTGGGAGGCTGAGACTGGAGGATGGTTTGAGTTCAGGAGATCTGAGCTGCAGTGGACTGTGTTGATCAGGTGTCCACACTAAGGTCCGTGTCCATATGGTGCTTCTGGGGGAGCTCAGAACCAGCAGGTGGTTTAAGAAGGGGTGCACCGGCCCAGGTCGGAAACGGAGCAGGTCAAAGCCCCCGTGCTGATCAGTAGTGGGATCACACCTGTGAGCAGACACTGTAGTGCAGCCTGAGTGACACAGCAAGACTTCATCTTTTCACTCTCTCTGCTGACTTTAATATCACAAATTCATGTTTGTTTCTTCACTGATCAACATTCATTTATTAATCTTACATTATAATACTAACAAACCATTATTGTTATCGCTGGAACACTGACACCACCTGGACAGGTACGGTATTACAATTGCTCACGCCTGCAAAAATGAATTAATAAACTCATTTATTTATTTTACATTGAAGAGAATGTAACGACTAAAACATGAGATATTAAATATGTAAATAAAAAGTCAGTATTTATTCAAACTATTAATAATGAATATAATGTGCTAAATTAACTGTATTTATTTATTTTTTATTTATTTATTTTTTACCTAATTTATTATCAATATTTTAGAGGAGTTTAAAATTAGGTAAATAATAAATGTTCTCTAATCGACTCCTAAAGTCTTGACATTATGAGACACAGCGAGACTTTATCTTTTGATTCTCTCTGGATCATAACAAACTAAACACGTCACAGAAGCTTCCGTTCTTTTCTTCTTCCTTTTATCAAAATCACACAGTGCACGATCATTTTAGGAGCAACATTGCCACCGCCTGGACGAGAGTGACATTACAGTTCATTATTAGAAGTTAGCGCATGAGTTTATTTGACACCCAGTATCTGAGAAGAATGTTTTAAAGTGCGCAGAACTTTATATATAATATTCATAAAGTAAAGTGGATCGTATTGTTGACGACGAGTGACTGTGTCTATGTCAGCGTTTTTGAATGTGATGTCACTCTTAGAATGTTTTTATAATCCACTAACTAAAAAACAAACAATTTACCATCAAATTCATTAAAACCTTTTTAGTTATTCATTTTTTGAATGTCTTTTACCCTTAATTACATATTTAAAATCAACTTCTGTTTTAGTCGTTAGATACTGTACTTTGAAAAAAGAAATGTAAATAAATACATGTTTTTATTCATTCATGTTTCCAGGTGTGTGAGGAATTGTAATACTGTACCTGTCCAGGTGGGGTCAGTGTTACAGCGATAACAATAATATGTTTGTTGATATTATAATGTAAGATTAATAAATTAATGTTGATCAGTGAAGAAACAAACATGAGTTTGTGATATTAAAGTCAGCAGAGAGAGTGAAAAGATGAAGTCTTGCTGTGTCACTCAGGCTGCACTACAGTGTCTGCTCACAGGTGTGATCCCACTACTGATCAGCACGGGGGCTTTGACCTGCTCCGTTTCCGACCTGGGCCGGTGCACCCCTCCTTAGACCACCTGCTGGTTCTGAGCTCCCCCAGAAGCACCATATGGACACGGACCTTAGTGTGGACACCTGATCAACACAGTCCACTGCAGCTCAGATCTCCTGAACTCAAACCATCCTCCAGTCTCAGCCTCCCAGTCACCTGGATTACAGGTGTGCGCCACCACACCCGGCTTTTGTCCAAGAGGAGTTTCAACAGGTTGGACAGGTTGATCAGGAAGAATCTTTAGCTTGTATCATCTTGTTCTTTCTCTTTATTTCTCTTTGTTATTGTTCTTATTTTATTTTCATTTATTGTTATGAATAATTGCTGTATTGCTTTGGCTAATTGGAAAAAAACAAACAATTTCCCGAAGGAGACCTTCTGAGGGATCAATAAAGTTCTACCTAACCTAACCTAAAATTTTTCAACCTCATATGATTACTTCTCCTAACTTTCTCAAAAATGTTTCTATATATTATACATTTTTACACTGGACAACACTGAGAAGACACCGTCACGTGTTTTCAGTTCGTGAAAATCATATTATAAATACATTTCTGAACACTACCACAATATTATTCATAGCTACTAAAATAATACATTTGATATATGTTTACATGTTTACAGGTCAAAGGAGAACTTTGTATTCAATTATTTTTAAATTTAAATTTCCAGTACAAGTGAAAGTGAAAGTAAATCGAGTAGGAGGATATAAGTGGACTCTGCTCTGTTGCAGTGCATTTCGACATTCATCTCCTGAAAGTACTGAGTCGAGGTAAATTGCTTTTATCTTTTCTATCCACACTAACTCAATATGATACTGAAACATTGGAAAACACAATTCTAAATGATGAGCCACTTCAAAATATTTACTGTTAGAATAGGTAATATTTTGCAGAATGACACATTTACAGGAAATTAAGTTGTTTTTTTTTGTTTAATTGACTAAAGTTGGATTGTGGGGTTTTCCAGTTTGATATGAGGGTTTAATAAGATAAACCTTCATCGGTTCCTTAGTGGTGACATTTGAACAGCAGCACAGATCACATACTTTCTTTTTACGAATTATACATAAGAAAAATATTTTTTATTGCAAAATAAATGTGGACAAAAAGTGTGGGAGAGAATTACAAAAAACAAAAAGACAGTGAGGCTTATTACTTATTTTGATTGTGTAACCGGGCAGCTCCATCCTGCAGGACGGGAGTACAATGCTATATGAGAACATTCATAAGAGATTATGATGCATTTATGATGCTTTATAGAAGATGCCATGATGGTTAATAGTTGCCAACTTGTAAAAAAGTTTGTGTGGTATTGTGAGTTATCGATGGAAAGAGCTTTAGTGGGAATACTTTCTAATGTTGATACACATGAGATTTAACTCTGAATAAAGTGCTATTTTTATAACAATGCAGTTTATTGTGGGAATCAGTGATTTTTAACAGATCTACAAGGATATTTCTTATGAAGAGCATATTTTCTTCAGACCACACCCTAAATTCGCAAAGATTCTGACCCTGCGTTGAGCTGTTTATTTCATTTTTGAACATTATTGGGTTCTACATGATTCCTATATTTACATTCAAGTACATGTAGCTTGGATTACTTCACTCGAATATTTAAATTCAATGCATAACAAGAGGCAGTTATTTCAACTCTGTGTTTTATTTTCAGAGCTGAGGAAGCTGAAAGATCTGAACACATTTCATTGAAGCACAGTAAAAACAATGGTAAGTACTTCAAACTCACCTCTAAGAATCCCGTTTTGTACATTAAAAATGAATAATAAAAATAATGTTTGATGCACGTTCCAAAAACACCTAAAGGCAGAAGAAACTCTCAACATGTTTACATAAATATTTATTTTGTTTCACTATTAACATGTAGGTACTTAACTGATTCAGGTCTTCTTCAACCTAAAACGGTCAAAACAGGATTCCGTTCCGGTCGCTCCAACACGCCGTCACTTCCGGTTCTTGTGGAGAAAAATGGTCAATTCAGAGTGTCACGGGTCGTTAATTCGCCGCTTCAAGTCAAACAAAATACAAGCTTTACGATCGCGACCGGACACACTTTCTCTCGGCGACTTTACAGTTCAATAGTCCTGGAGAAAAGGTCTCGAACTGAAACGATGAAAAGAACATCGCGATATTTAAGGCAAATTTCCGGGCCGAGAGGTCCTCCCCCTTACGCCATATTGGTTCCTTCAAGCATCCTGTGCCACGATCCCCTGTGGAGAGTACTTCCTAATTTGTTTCCTTTTCTAATCATTCAAATGTTCTTGGGTGGGGGTTTCTGTCTCCTAGTCCCCCCCTCACGGATGTGTCCCGCTTAGTTCTTAGATCCACATCCCAAGGTGTAAAAAGGCAGACAAACAGACGTTTTAAATAACCGGTGTCATGTCTCTAATTCTGTTCCAATCTTGTCTTGAGACAGTGAATCAGTCTGAGTGAAATGTTGATTGTGAATGTGTATTCAAACGTTTAAGCTCTTAGATGAAGCAAGTTATTTATACTTTATATTTTATTATCTTTTAGCGTTAATTTAAGTATGGTGTATAGTGTATAATAATTTTTAATCAAACACACCAGAGTGACGTCAGAATGTTTAATTTAAGGCGTAGTCTCGTTTGGCGAGATTTCATCGTGATGAATGAACTACTGTGTTTTGAAGAGGACGACCTCATCATATACAACATGTGAATAAGTCAGGAGAGTCGGGTTTTCACATAAGGTGCCCTTTCATTTTTTTGTTCTTTCAATAAAGTTATATTTTTGAACATCTGTCAAAACATCGTCACTCCACGTTTGTGAATAGTGTAATGGGATCTAAACGGTGATCGATTGTTCCTGTCTGGTTGCTGACGGAGTTAGAGAGGCCAGTGTGTATGCTAGTCGGAATACTGTAATTCTGCTAATTCTGTACTGACAGGCATTTCAATGTTCACTCGATCCTTCAGATCCTACTTCAGCTGTTCTGAGATTTGGAATTACCTTAAGGCGGTGCTGAGGGCAAGTGAGGGCACACACCTGTTTGGTCAGTTTTCATTGTCTGAGTCATTCACTTGTTGCTTTATCTCACGGACAACTCCCTAAAATATTCATGGAAATTGGATTGTATTGTACCTCTTCAATCACTGGTTTTATTGTAGCATCCGCGTAACGTGATGTAAACGTGTTGAAATCACTTCATTCTGGTTCTGTCTTTCATCCGAGCTGCCATCATCATAATTAGATGAGTTGTTTGTGTATATATATCAGTGGCGGGCCGTGCATTTCACACATAGGTCTTCAGTGGCGCACATTTGAATGAATCCGCCTCTCAATAACTACTTTAAGGTTCTTTATACACCACAGGGATCTGACCGTGTACTGTTAAAGGTCAATAAGACGTTTAGATCATCATCAAATGAACACAACATCAGTGCATTATATCAAAATATCACTCCCACTACAGTCTGTGTGGTTTCCATGGCCACGACACACATGCTCTGCATCGCTCCCCCCCACACACACACACACTACGGGCTTCAGCACTAGAGCTGAAACACACACACAAGCACCACTATTGATCTCATAAAGTGCAATATTATTTAGAAAAAAAAAGCATTTACTCACGTAATTCATGGAGGAAATAAATAAGTAATTTGAAGTTCTTGGAAGACTCGTCTTACAACGTCCAGCTTTAATGGAAATATCCTTCTTGAAAATTGCTTTGCAAGTATATCCTGTGACCAGATCAAGTTCTTCAGCCATTGTGTGTTAAAAAAAAAAAAGTAAATTCATTCAAAAAATCGTTTCAACTCCATGTGACTTGTCTCAGTGCTATCCAATCCAGGCTGTTCCCCTGTTTTAATGTGCTCCAGTCGCACTCCTATTGCTGAGCAGGCTCTTTTAAAGTTCAATGGAGTTTTTTTAACCAGTTCAATTGTGTTTTCTGGACATTGCGTTGTGTTGCACTCTGTATGTTGCTTTGTATGTATGTGTAAAAGTTAGTGTTGATTTGTGTCCCTTTTGTTGTGAAAAAACATATTGTATGTATTTGTAAAGTGCAGACTTGAATAACTGATGTTATTTTATTTTTATATTTTTATATATGTTGATTCAGAGTGACGAAGATGAAGGCATGGATATTCATCACGCTGAGGAAGAAATGCAGTCGGATCCGTCCTCAGATGGTGATGATCATCAGGGAACTACTATCAGCGGCATGCAAGGTGAGCCAGAAGATGAATGATTCTAACCAAGGGAAGACAAATGCAATTGATAAATGTCAAGACATGCAAAGAGAATTTGAATAATGTTCAATAACTAGTATTTTCTGTTTTTGTAGGGTCACAGCTGAGAAATTACTTGACTGACCTCGGTCTTCACTGCGAGGATAAACTGTCCCTGAGAACGGTTCTTCAGATCAACAAAAAGAATGTCAGTGATCAACACCCCACATGTGTTTCAGACCTGCCTTGTTATTTGCTGAGAAAACTAATGAGTGTCAATGTGACGGCTCGAAATGTGAAGTTTACAAACTCCCCCAGTGAGGCCGCACAAGATTCTGCCACCTTGGACTTGGATCAACTTCTAGATGGTCTACATGTAGACAGTAAAGAAAACCCATTAGATATCATCACAGCACTTTTGCTGTGTTCAGATAGTTTTGTTCAGCAGGAAATTGTCCTCAAAATGTCCATGTGTCAGTTCGCTGTACCCCTTCTGCTTCCTAGCATTGACTCCAAGCAGAGCACTCTGCTGTTGTGGGCTATGAGGGATATTGTCCATAAATACAGGCCCCAGTCCCTCTCTGAATCAAAGGGCTTTGTTGAAGAACAAACTGTTCTTGCTAAACTGCCTCTTGTATCTTTTGTGAGACTAGGCAAATGCTCGTTATCCAAGTCAAAGATTCTCAACAAGGTACTAAGTAATTCCCAGCAATATCATGACATTTTTGTTCATCACAACATGGAGTGCGGAAACATTCCAAGAAAGATTTCAAGTGGAATGGTGGAAATGACTTGGTATCTGCCTTGTGGAAACAAAAACATGGACCATTTCAATGTACCTGTGTCGGTGACTAACCTGCGAGGAGATGTCGAGTCATTTGACGCACAATACTCGTTTTTGTGTAAAATATCAACAGCCGTTTTTGTGTTCTGCGATGATCTAGCCTTGGGATCGCAGGTGTTAACAAAACAGCATCACAGGGCACAGATGTTCTTGATTAGTAACAGTCAAAGTGGATGCTTTAACGTTGAGCATTTGAAACAGGTCGCCTCCAAGTTGAAATTGAATAATAAGAATATCGTTCTCAAGAAGCCGCAAAATAATGAAGCTGACTTTCTCAGGTGTCTGAGGGACGCGATCAATTATGCGGTGGATGCCTCAGATATCAGGATGAGCATCGAGGGGATGACTGATGTTGCCCATGAATTGGGGATTTTGGTGGATGAGGACTTGCCGGCGTGTCAAGGGGCAAAGAAAAGTGCTGATGCCATCACAAAAGAAATAGTGGACCCCCTCATATACAAAGAAGTCAATCTACCAAGGCAGGGAGAAATCTGGAAGAAGCTGACTGATCTTGAAAAAGAGCAATTCCGTTTGCGAAAAGCTGGAAATCAAAGTATAGAAATGTACAAAAGCCAATTAGAAACAGAGAAGAAACACTTTCGTAGACTACAGCAGTCTTATGAAATTTCCTCTTCTATGAAAAGATTTATAGAAGCAATATCAACTCCAGGAATGGAGAGGGAATTTTTCCTCAAATGGATGAAAATAAATCTTGATAACTTGTCCAGGGAAAAGCTGTCAAAACTCCGTGAGCAATACAGGGATAAATGTGACAGTTCCAAAGACAGAGAGGAAATTCAGAAAATAGACAAACAGCTTTCCAGTAGCTCTCTGGGGATGGAACATTTATTCCGGGAGATGGGCCAGATCTATGAGGCTTCACTAGCAACCAATGCAACAAACCCATGCTGTCAAAACTTACAGCATCTTCCAAAACTGTGCGCAGAACTGATGCTAAAGGGTTTGCCACTCGAGCTTGTTGATGGGGATGCGTCCAACACCCCCCTCATGTGGACACGGGACGTCCTTCTCCAGCTCAATGCTTTGGTAGCTCATGAAGCCAGGATCAAGGTTATCACAGTTCTTGGAGTCCAGAGTACAGGAAAGTCCACTCTCCTAAACACCATGTTTGGAGTGCAATTTGCTGTCAGCAGCGGACGTTGTACGCGCGGTGCCTTCATGTTACTCATAAAAGTTGGTAAAGACGTCAATCAAATGCTCAACTGTGACTATGTGGTTATCATTGACACAGAGGGGCTGAAGTCACAACAACTGGCCCAACTTGAAGAGAGCTATGACCATGATAATGAGCTTGCCACACTTGTTGTCGGCTTAAGCGACATCACCATTATTAACATATCTATGGAACACATGCAAGAAATGGAGGACGTCCTACAGATTGTGGTGCACGCCTTTCTTAGGATGAAGGAAGTGGGTAAAAAGCCCAAATGTCTGTTCGTCCACCAGAATGTGTCGGATGTTTCTGCTCATGAGACCAACATGAGGGACAGGAAGGTGCTGCTGCAGAAGTTGAACAGAATGACCCAGGAAGCAGCCAAAATGGAGAAAAGAGAGGAGAACAAGCTCTTTACTGATGTGATGGAGTACAACCCAGACACTGGGAACTGGTATATCCCTGGGCTCTGGAATGGAACCCCGCCAATGGCCCCAGTCAACTTGGGCTACAGTGAAGCTGTGAATGATCTAAAAAACCAAACCATACATAAACTTAGCGACTGTAACTCCTCTGAGAACAACATTAAGGCCTTTACTGAATGGTTGACCAGCCTTTGGAGTGCAGTGAAGCATGAAAACTTCATCTTCAGTTTCAGAAACAGTTTGGTAGCAGATGCATATATCAAACTGTGCACCGAGTTCAACAAATGGGAGTGGGAATTCCAAAAAGCTATGTACACCTGGACTTCCAACACTGAAACCAAAATCTCAAATCTTTCCGGGGACTCTAATTCAGCCGACATGACAACTCTCCTGGATTCTCTGAAAAGAGAAGCTGAAAAGGAACTGTCTCACTGGGAGCGTAAGCTTCAGGACAATCTAGCAAAGTACTTTGAAGATGCAGATGGTTCTGCTCACCTTATTGAAAGATACAGAGCGCAGTTTGCAAACAGTGCAAAGAGTCTGAGAATGGAAATCTCAAATTCTGTTAAGATCCAGCTGGAAAGGGCCTCAGAAATAAAACAAGGGATGATTAAACTTAACAGAATCAAAAAGACACACACAGATGAGTTGGAAGGTCGAGTGTGTGACCTGATTGATAAATGTCGAAAGACAAGCGGCAAGATGACTGATCCCCAACTTAACCATGAGTTTGGAGAAATGTGGAAGGAAACTGTGAACAAACTGTCCTTCACTGAGCAGAAAGCAATTGATGTCTTTGACAGCATTGACAAACACCTCAGGAAAAATGTCAATCACAAGGGAGCAAAAGCATCTCAGTTATTACATGAGAAGAATCTCCATGACTGTGGATCAGAACCTTTCACATTCAACCCTGACAAGTTGACTTTTATTACAGACAAGGTTGTAAAATTGTTCAGCAAAAAGTCCCACATCGAAGAAGTGCAGGACATGGCTGACAGCATTATAGCTGAATGCAAAAAGTTTGTACAGGATAAAATAGACAAGAAGTGTAACTACCATGAGACTTACATCCAAGAAATCCTGTATCTAATTGATCATCAGCTGAAAGCCAAACAAAATTTGAAGACAGACATTCAGTTTGAGATTTTGCTGAAACAACACATTTGCGGAACTGTGGCCTGGGATTTCCAAGAAATGCACAACAATTTCATTGAGCTGAACGACCCGTACAGGTGCCTGGCTCAGAACAAAGAGAAATTCTTAGCCGATTTCAAAGATGTGTTTCATGAGCGGGACCAGTGCCAGAGCAAGGCAGATGAATTCACCAGCAAGTGTCTAAAGCCTGCAATCACAGACTTCGTCTACCGTTCTCTGGGCCTCAACATTGTTGATAAAATGCTGACTCAGGAGGAGTTCAGCACACGGATGTCCTTCCAATACTCTCTTTTGAAGGATCTATTGTCCAAGATGGACCTTCAAGAGTATCTGGGGTATATTTGCTCCTATGAAGAGTATGCTAAGCGTTGCATAAATGAAAAAATGGTCTCTTACTTCTCAGTCTCTAATGAAATGCTTGACTTTGAGGATCGACACATCCGTTCTAGCATCAGCAGCATCAACAAGGCAATAGAGCAAGGCAAAACGGAGACGGGGGGCGATTTAAGGGGCTATATTGAATATATTTACAAAGCTCTTGGTGACAAACTGGTCATCCCCCAGACTGCTCGTGGAGATTTTATGATTTTTAACAAAGCTGACCCGAAACAGTTTGCTGTTTTTCTCACAAAGAGTCTCGAGGACATGAGCAAAACTCTCAAGAAAGAGTTTCAGAAGGAAACATTTGAAACGAAGCTTAAAAAGCTTACTTTGAATCCAGAGAATGAGCTCTTCTCAAAAGTCATTGGATGCGGTAAAAAATGCCCGTTTTGCAAAACTCCGTGTGAGGCCGGAGGCAAAGCCCACGACGAGCACTGGGCATCCGTGCATCGCCCGATGGGTCTGGGGAATTGTTCTTTTTCTGACAGTGACAAACTGTCGACCGACATTTGTTCATCTTTAGTGATCAGTGATATGAACTTCAGCTGCCGGGATACAAACAATCAATGGCATCCCTACAAAAAATACAGCGAAATCTATCCAGACTGGAAAATTTCTCCGGATGTCAGCCTTAAATCATCAGACTACTGGAAATATGTTATGATGACGTTCAACGAAGACTTTGCAGGAAAATATAAATGGAAACCTGCTGTAATTCCTGAAACTTGGAAAGCTATCACATCAAAACAGGCAGAAGATAGTCTCAAGCAGTCCTTTAACAGTCACTAACTCACTCATAGTATTTACTGAAATAAAGTTTTTACTTTGACTTGTCAAATAATGGTTTGAAATTAGCAGTGATGACTCTGGCGAAATCAAGGTGGCGCAGTTTTTGTCCATCCTTTTTTTTTTTTAAAGTTTTTCAACACATTTCATTGAACTGTACATTGTAATTCAAAAGTGTGAATTGTTGTGTACTGCACTGTCAATGATTGTACTTATTTGGAAATGTAGGTCCAAATTATTTTCCTCATTTTATTTGCATTCATACTAAAAAGAACCAAGTGCCATTAAACTTTTTTGCAATTCATGTTCTTACAAGCTGCTGTACAAATGCAATACATAGCAGAATAGTAAAATAAAGTTTACTAGTGCTTGCAAATTTGTTGAAATGCTTTTGTGACATTATAAAGAATGACGTGCAGAAAAAAGACATGTTGTGTTTATTTGGTTTGCAGATGTGTAAAATACTATTACACATCAGACTCTCATCCACCACATTCAAGTTTATGTCAAAAGTCCTCCGTATCAATCTTCAGTGCAAGCATAAAGGAGTAATAATCTAATCTATTTTATAGTTCTTAGTCAAGTTAAAAATTGAGTTAAATGATAAATTGCTTCTTATCGATTGCTTATGTCTGGACGTTATGAAAGTGAAAAAGAAAAGTATTTCACTGCATCCATAAAGTGTAACATAACAAGATTACACCTCCTAACATTTGATGGTAAATTGTTTGTTTTTTACTAAGTGGATTAAAATAACATTCTAAGAGTGACGTCACATTTAAATGAACGCTGACATAGACACAGTCACTCGTCGTCAACAATGCGGTCCAATTTACTTTATGAATATTATATATAAAGTTCTGCACACTTAAAATATTCTTCTCAGATACTGGGTGCAAATAAACTCATGCGTGAACATGTTTACCTAACTTCTAATAATTAACTGTAATGTCACTCTCGTCCAGGAGGTGGGAGTGTTGCTCCTAAAATGATCGTGCACTGTGTAATTTCGATAAAAGGAAGAAGAAAAGAACAGAAGATCGGTGAGTCCATCAGCCGGGTGTGGTGGCGCACACCTGTAATCCAGGTGACTGGGAGGCTGAGACTGGAGGATGGTTTGAGTTCAGGAGATCTGAGCTGCAGTGGACTGTGTTGATCAGGTGTCCACACTAAGGTCCGTGTCCATATGGTGCTTCTGGGGGAGCTCAGAACCAGCAGGTGGTCTAAGGAGGGGTGCACCGGCCCAGGTCGGAAACGGAGCAGGTCAAAGCCCCCGTGCTGATCAGTAGTGGGATCACACCTGTGAGCAGACACTGTAGTGCAGCCTGAGTGACACAGCAAGACTTCATCTTTTCACTCTCTCTGCTGACTTTAATATCACAAACTCATGTTTGTTTCTTCACTGATCAACATTCATTTATTAATCTTACATTATAATATCAACAAACATATTATTGTTATCGCTGGAACACTGACCCCACCTGGACAGGTACAGTATTACAATTCCTCACACCTGCAAACATGAATGAATAAAAACATGTATTTATTTACATTTCTTTTTTCAAAGTACAGTATCTAACGACTAAAACAGAAGTTGATTTTAAATATGTAATTAAGGGTAAAAGACATTCAAAAAATGAATAACTAAAAAGGTTTTAATGATTTGAATTTGATGGTAAATTGTTTGTTTTTTAGTTAGTGGATTAAAATAACATTCTAAGAGTGACGTCACATTCAAAAACGCTGACATAGACACAGTCACTCGTCGTCAACAATACGATCCACTTTACTTTATGAATATTATATATAAAGTTCTGCGCACTTTAAAACATTCTTCTCAGATACTGGGTGCAAATAAACTCATGCGCTAACTTCTAATAATGAACTGTAATGTCACTCTCGTCCAGGCGGTGGCAATGTTGCTCCTAAAATGATCGTGCACTGTGTGATTTTGATAAAAGGAAGAAGAAAAGAACGGAAGCTTTAGTTTGTTATGATCCAGAGAGAATCAAAAGATAAAGTCTCGCTGTGTCTCATAATGTCAAGACTTTAGGAGTCGATTAGAGAACATTTATTATTTACCTAATTTTAAACTCCTCTAAAATATTGATAACAAATTAGGTAAAAAATAAATAAATAAAAAATAAATAAATACAGTTAATTTAGCACATTATATTCATTATTAATAGTTTGAATAAATACTGACTTTTTATTTACATATTTAATATCTCATGTTTTAGTCGTTACATTCTCTTTAATGTAAAATAAATAAATGAGTTTATTAATTCGTTTTTGCAGGCGTGAGCAATTGTAATACCGTACCTGTCCAGGTGGTGTCAGTGTTCCAGCGATAACAATAATGGTTTGTTAGTATTATAATGTAAGATTAATAAATGAATGTTGATCAGTGAAGAAACAAACATGAGTTTGTGATATTAAAGTCAGCAGAGAGAGTGAAAAGATGAAGTCTTGCTGTGTCACTCAGGCTGCACTACAGTGTCTGCTCACAGGTGTGATCCCACTACTGATCAGCACGGGGGCTTTGACCTGCTCCGTTTCCGACCTGGGCCGGTGCACCCCTCCTTAGACCACCTGCTGGTTCTGAGCTCCCCCAGAAGCACCATATGGACACGGACCTTAGTGTGGACACCTGATCAACACAGTCCACTGCAGCTCAGATCTCCTGAACTCAAACCATCCTCCAGTCTCAGCCTCCCAGTCACCTGGATTACAGGTGTGCGCCACCACACCCGGCTAATGGACTCACATTTATTTTACATTGAAGAGATTGTAACGACTTAAACACGAATTGATTTTAAACATGTTAATAAAACATAAAACAAACGTTTAAACTATTAATAATGAATAGAATGTCTTAAATTAATTGTATTTATTTCACATTAACATGTTATAACTGTTTTCGAGTTTAAAATTAGGTAAAATAATAAAAAATGTTCTAATCGACTCCTAAAGTCTCAACATTATGAGCGACACAGCGAGACTTTATCTTTTGATTCTCTCTGGATCATCAAAAACTATTGTATTATGTCACAGAAGCTTCTGTTCTTTTCTTCTTCCTTCCATCAAAATCACACAAAGTGCACGATCCTTTCCATGATCTCCATCTCCTGGACAAGAGTGACATTACAGTTAATTATTAGAAGTTAGGTAAAAATGTTCACGCATGAGTGAACACCCAGTTTGACACCCAGTATCTGAGAAGAATATTTTAAAGTGTGCAGAACTTTATATATAATAGTCATAAAGTAAAGTGGATCGTATTGTTGACGACGAGTGACTGTGTCTATGTCAGCGTTCTTTGAACGTGACGTCACTCGTAGAATGTTATTTTAATCCACTTAGTAAAAAAAACCAAACAACTTACAATCAAAAGTTAGGAGGTGTAATCTTGTTATTTAACATTTTTTAGATGCAGTAAAATACTTTTCTTTTTCACTTTCATAACGTCCAGACTTAAGCAATCGATAAGAAAACCATTTATCATTTAGGTTGGTAGGTAGAACTCTATTGATCCCTCAGGAGGTCTCCTTCAGGAAATTGTTTTTTGGAATTAGACACAGCAATACAGCCAATTATCAATAAAAATAAAAATAAGAACAAGAACAAAGAGAAATAAAGAGATAGAACGAGATGATACAATCTAAATCTAAAGATAAAGAACATAGATCTCTCAGCAACTGTCACCAGTGAGTCCAGCTTCATTCCAACCACAGAGCCAGCCCTCCTGATCAACCTGTCCAACCTGTTGACACTCCTCTTGGACACATTTTTAACTTGAACAATAATAGTCTGCTCAAGTGAAATAAATTCAAATCTTTAAAACCTTTTTACTTATTATTATTTTTTGAATATCGTTTACCCTTAATTACATATTTAAAATCAACTTGTGTTTAAGTCGGGTCCAGTTGAGGGTCCATGATGTCACTGGATCCAGAGGACGGACATAATTTGAAAAAAAGTTTATTCATTTTGATGGATTGGTATAAGTATTGGTATATAAGTATTAATTAAGGTCAGAGTCTTCAATTGGATCATTCTACTGTGACTATATTTCCCCATACCTTCACTTCAGTGAGCTTGAGCTGCCATTTTATGGTCGTCATACTCCAAAGAACAAAAGCCATGTTTTTTCTTTGTATCGTCTGGCTGGTTGTTCAAAATGACATCAGTAAGAGAAACCATAGCTATGATGTTTGGGTAGATATATGTTAAGTCCAGGTCGAAGCCATCCTCCTGATACCTCCTTTTCTTCTGGCTGACCATTTCTTTAATAATCGCAGCCATTGCAGCAGGCGACGGGAGCCTTTAAGTGAAAAAAAACAACGTGTTATTGAGTCTATATCGACTGTTCGATTCCGTGTGTCGCTGTTGTGGGTCCTCACTGACGGTTAGAATTTAACTCTGACTCATAACTTCCACTTCCACTTTCCAAATCCTGCAATTCAGCCAACAGCTTCGAAAAATCACTCATTCAGTCAATATCCAAACCAATATTTTCTTCATGCTTACTCACATTTCTCCGATCCTTAAAACTCTTCACTGGCTTACAGTCTCTTTAAGGATCAACTTTAAAATTCTGTTTCTTACTTTCAGATCTATTCATGGTCAGGCTCCTCCTTACATTACTGATCTGATCCAGCCTTAGGTCTGTGGATCAGAATCTACTTATGGTTCCATGCACACGGTTCAGGACCAGAGGAGAGGAATCCTTCCAGGCTGTTGCTCCTAAGCTTTAGAACAATCTTCCTCTGGGTTTGATGATCTACTGACTCCTTCAAGAAACATCTTAAGACATTTTTATTTGTTCAGGCTTTTCCTTGATTTTCTGGAACTCCTGTTGTGTTATCAGTTTTATCTTGATCTTTAAAATATATACTTTATTGAATATTGTTTTGATTGTTTAAGCTCTTTGTGACCCTGGTCTGGAAAAGCGCTATACAAATAAAAAATTACTTACTTACTTACTTACTGAAGATTGACACGGAGGACTTTTGACATATACTTGAATGTGGTGGATGAGAGTCTGATGTGTAATAGTATTTTACACATCTGCAAAACCAAATAAACAAAACAGTTATATTTTCTGCACATGCCGTTCTTTATAATGTCACAAAAGCAGTTCAACAAATTTGCAAGCACTAGTAAACTTTATATTACTATTCTATTATGTATTGCATTTGTACAGCAGCTTGTAAGAACATGAATTGCAATAATGTTTAATGGCACTTGTTTATTTTTAGTATGAATACAAATAAAATGAGCAAAATAATTTGAACCAAAGTGATTAAGTAAAGTTGCTAAATAGCTACATTTCGAAATAAGTACAATCATTGACAGTGCAGTACACAACAAATTCACACTCTTTGAATTACCATGTACAGTTCATTAAAATATGTTGACAAAACTTAAAAAGAAAGGATGGACAAACACTGCGGCAGCCGACCTCACCATCTTGATTTCGCCAGAGTCAAATACTATGACTGTAGTTAGTGACTGTTAAAGGACTGCTTGAGACTATCTTCTGCCTGTTTTGGTGTGATACCTTTCCAAGTTTCAGGAATTTCAGCAGGTTTGCATTCATGTTTTTCTGCAAAGCTTTCGTTGAACATCATCATAACATATTTCCAGTAGTCTGATGGTATAAGGCTGACATCCGGAGAAATTTTCCAGTCTGGATAGATCTCCCTGTATGTTTTGTAGGGATGGGGTTGATCGTTTGTATCCGGGCAGCTGAAGGTTGTATCACTGATCACTGAAGATGAACAAATGTCGGTCACCAGTTTCTCACTGTCCACAAAACGATATGCCCCCAGACCTTCGGGGCGATGCAAGGATGCCCAGTGCTCGTCATGGGCGCGGCTTCCGGCCTCACATGGAGATCTGCAAAACGGGCATTGTTTACCGCATCCAATGACTTTTGAGAAGAGCTCGTCCTCGGGATTCAAAGTAAGCTTTTTGAGCTTTGTTTCAAATGTTTCCTTCTTAAACTCTTTCTTGAGAGTTTTGCTCATGTCCTTGAGACTCTTTGTGAGAAAAAAAGCAAACTGTTTCGGGTCAGCTTTGTTAAAAATCATAAAATCTCCACGAGCAGTCTGGGGGATGACCAGTTTGTCACCAAGAGCTTTGTAAATATATTCAATATAGCCCCTTAAATCGTCCCCTGTCTCCGTTTTGCCTTGCTCTATTGCCTTGTTGATGCTGCTGATGCTAGAACGGATGTGTCGATCCTCAAAGTCAAGCATTTCATTAGAGACTGAGAAGTAAGAGACCATTTTTTCATGTATGCAACGCTTAGCATACTCTTCATAGGAACGAATATACCCCAGATACTCTTGAAAGTCCATCTTGGACAATAGATCCTTTAAAAGAGAGTATTGGAAGGACATCCGTGTGCTGAACTCCTCCTGAGTCAGCATTTTATCAACAATGTTGAGGCCCAGAGAACGGTGGACGAAGTCTGTGATTGCTGGCTTTAGACATTTGCTGGTGAATTCATCTGCCTTGCTCTGGCACTGGTCCCGCTCATGAAACACATCTTTGAAATCGGATAAGAATTTCTCTTTGTTCTGAGCCAGGCACCTGTACGGGTCGTTCAGCTCAATATAATTGACGTGCATTTCTTGGAAATCCCTGGCCAAATTTCCGCAAATGTGTTGTTTTAGAAAAATCTCAAAATGAATGTCTGTCTTCAAACTTTGTTGTTTGGCTTTCAGCTGATTATCAATAATATGCAAGATTTCTTGGACGTGTGTCTCATGGTAGTTACACTTCTTGTCTATTTTATCCTGTACACACTTTGTGCATTCAGCTATAATGCTGTCAGCCATGTCCTGTACTTCTTTGATGTGGGACTTTTTGTTGAACAATTTTCGAACCTTGTCTGTAATGTAAGTAAATTTGTCAGGGTTGAATGTGAAAGGTTCTAATCCACAGTCACGAAGATTCTTCTCATGTAATAACTGAGATGCCTTTGCTCCCTTGTGATTGACATTTTCCCTGAGGTTTTTGTCAATACTTGCAAAGACATCAAGTGCTTTCTGCTCAGTGAAGGACAGTTTGTTCACAGTTTCGTTCCACATTTTTTCAAACTCATGGTTAAGTTGGTCATCAGTCATCTTGGTCTTTGTCTTTCGACATTTATCAATCAGGTCACACACTCGACCTTCCAACTCATCTGTGTGTGTCTTTTTGAGTCTGTTAAGTTTAATCATCCCTCGTTTTGTTTCGGAGGCCCTTTCCAGCTGGATCTTAACGGAATTTGAGATTTCCATTCTCAGACTCTTTGCACTGTTTGCAAACTGCTCTCTGTATCTTTCAATAAGTTGAGCAGAACCATCTGCATCATCAAAGTACTTTGCTAGATTGTCCTGAAGCTTACGCTCCCCTTGAGACAGTTCCTTTTCAACTTCTCTTTTCAGAGAATCCAGGAGAGTTGTCATGTAGGCCGTATTAAAGCCCCCGGAAAGATTTGAGATTTTGGTTTCAATGTTGGAAGTCATGGTGTACATAGCTTTTTTGAATTCCCACTCCCATTTGTTGAACTCGGTGCACAGTTTGATGTATGCATCTGCTACCAAACTGTTTCTGAAACTGAAGATGAAGTTTTCATGCTTCACTGCACTCCAAAGGCTAGTCAACCATTCAGTAAAGGCCTTAATGTTGTTCTCAGAGGAGTTACAGTCGCTAAGTTTATGTATGGTTTGGTTTTTTAGATCATTAACAGCTTCACTGTAGCCCAAGTTGACTGGGGCCATTGGCGGGGTTCCATTCCAGAGCCCAGGGATATACCAGTTCCCAGTGTCTGGGTTGTACTCCATCACATCAGTAAAGAGCTTGTTCTCCTCCCTTTTCTCCATTTTGGCTGCTTCCTGGGTCATTCTGTTCAATTTCTGCAGCAGCACCTTCCTGTCCCTCATGTTGGTCTCAGGAGCAGAAACATCCGACACATTCTGGTGGACGAACAGACATTTGGGCTTTTTACCCACTTCCTTCATCCTAAGAAAGGCGTGCACCACAATCTGTAGGACGTCCTCCATTTCTTGCATGTGTTCCATAGATATGTTAATAATGGTGATGTCGCTTAAGCCGACAACAAGTGTGGCAAGCTCATTATCATGGGCATAGCTCTCTTCAAGTTGGGCCAGTTGTGGTGACTTCAGTCCTTCTGTGTCAATGATAACCACATAGTCACAGTTGAGCATTTGTTTGACGTCTTCACCAACTTTTATGAGTAACATGAAGGCACCGCGTGTACAACGACCGCTGCTGACAGCAAATTGCACTCCAAACATGGTGTTTAGGAGAGTGGACTTTCCTGTACTCTGGACTCCAAGAACTGTGATAACCTTGATCCTGGCTTCAGGAGCTACCAAGGCATTGAGCTCGAGAAGGACGTCCCGTGTCCACATGAGGGGGGTGTTAGACACATCCCCATCAACAAGCTCGAGTGGCAAACCCTTTAGCATCAGTTCTGCGCACAGTTTTGGAAGATGCTGTAAGTCTTGACAGCATCGGTTTGTTGCATTGGTTGCTAGTGAAGCCTCATAGATCTGGCCCATCTCCCGGAAGAAATGTTCCATCCCCAGAGAGCTACTGGAAAGCTGTTTGTCTATTTTCTGAATTTCCTCTCTGTCTTTGGAACTGTCACATTTATCCCTGTATTGCTCACGGAGTTTTGACAGCTTTTCCCTGGACAAGTTATCAAGATTTATTTTCATCCATTTGAGGAAAAATTCCCTCTCCATTCCTGGAGTTGATATTGCTTCTATAAATCTTTGCATAGAAGAGGAAATTTCACAAGACTGCTGTAGTCTACGAAAGTGTTTCTTCTTGGTTTCTAATTGGCTTTTGTACATTTCTATACTTTGATTTCCAGCTTTTCGCAAACGGAATTGCTCTTTTTCAAGATCAGTCAGCTTCTTCCAGATTTCTCCCTGCCTTGGTAGATTGACTTCTTTGTATATGAGGGGGTCCACTATTTCTTTTGTGATGGCATCAGCCCTTTTCTTTGCCCCTTGACATGCCGGCAAGTCCTCATCCACCAAAATCCCCAATTCATGAGCAACATCAGTCATCCCCTCGATGCTCATCGTGATATCTGAGGCATCCACTGCATAATTGATCGCGTCCCTCAGACACCTGAGAAAGTCAGCTTCATTATTTTGCGGCTTCTTGAGAACAATATTCTTACTATTCAATTCCAACTTGGAGGCGACCTGTTCCAAATGCTTAACCTTAAAGCATCCACTTTGACTGTTGCTAACCAAGAACATCTGTGCCCTGTGATGCTGTTTTGTTAACACCTGCGATCCCAAGGCTAGATCATCGCAGAACACAAAAATGGCTGTTGATATGTGACACAAAAACGAGTATTGTGCATCAAATGACTCGACATCTCCTCGCAGGTTAGTCACCGACACAGGTACATTGAAATGGTCCATGTTTTTGTTTCCACAAGGCAGATACCAAGTCATTTCCACCATTCCGCTTGAAATCTTTCTTGGAATGTTTCCACACTCCATGTTGTGATGAACAAAAATCTCATGATATTGCTGGGAATTACATAGTACCTTGTTGAGAATCTCCGACTTGGATAACAAGCATTTGCCTAGTCTAACAAAAGATACAAGAGGCAGTTTAGCAAGAACAGTTTGTTCTTCAACAAAGCCCTTTGATGCAGAGAGGGACTGGGGCCTATATTTATGGACAATATCCCTCATAGCCCACAATAGCAGAGTGCTCTGCTTGGAGTCAATACTAGGAAGCAGAAGGGGCACAGCGAACTGACACATGGACATTTTAAGGAGAATTTCCTGCTGCACAAAACTATCTGAACACAGCAAAAGTGCAGTGATGATATCTAATGGGTTTTTTTTACTGTCTAAATGTAGACCATCTAGAAGTTGATTCAAGTCCAAGGTGGTCGAATCTTGTGCGGCGTCACTGGGGGAGTTTGTAAAGTTCACATTTCGAGCCGTCACATTGACACTCATTAGTTTTCTCAGCAAATAACAAGGCAGGTCTGAAACACATGTGGGGTGTTGATCACTGACATTCTTTTTGTTGATCTGAAGAACCGTTCTCAAGGACAGTTTGTCCTCGTAGTGAAGACCGAGATCAGTCAAGTAATTTCTCAGCTGTGACCCTACAAAAACGGAAAATACTTGTTAATGAACTTTATTAAAATTCTTTATGCATGTCTTGACATTTCAATTGTATTTGCCTTCCCTTGGTTAGAATCATTCATCTTCTGGCTCACCTTGCATGCCGCTGATAGTAGTTCCCTGATGATGAACACCATCTGAGGACGGATCCGACTGCATTTCTTCCTCATCACGATGAATATACATCGGACTGGATTTCTTTCCCATCAACCAATGTATCCATGCCTAAAAATAAAATAACATCAGTTATTAAGTTCTACACTTGACAAATGCATAAAAGATGTTTTGGGGGATTTTGATTGAAGGAAAGGGACACAAAAGGGACACAAATCAACACTAACTTTTACACATACATACAAATCAACATCCAAAGTGCAACACAACTTAAACTCCAGAAAACACAATTGAACTGGTTAAAAAAAAACTCCATTGAACTTTTAAAGAGCCTGCTCAGCATAAGGAGTGCAACTGGAGCACATTTACAACAGGGGAACAGCCTCTGATTGGATAGCACTGAGACAATTCACATGGAGCTGAAACAATGATTTGAGTTAATTTAACTGTTTTTCAACACACAATGGCTGAAGATCTTGATCTGGTCGCAGGATATACTTGCAAAGCAATTTTCAAGAACGATATTTCAATAAAAGCTGGACGTTGTTAAGAAAGTTATGCTAACTCCAAGACAAGTCTTTCACGAGCTTCAAATGACTTATTTATTTCCTCCATGAACTACGTGAGCAAATGCTGTTTTTTCTAAATAATGTTGCACTTTATGAGATCAATAGTGGTGCTGGTGTGTGTGTGTGGGGGGGAGTAATGCAGAGCATGTGTGTCATGGCCATGGAAACCACACAGACTGAAGTGGGAGTGATATTTTGATATAATGCACTGATGTTGTGTTCATTTGATGATGATCTAAATGTCTTATTAACCTATAACAGTACACGGTCAGATCCCTGTGGTGTATAAAGAACCTTAAAGTAGTTATTGAGAGGCGGATTCATTCAAACGTGAGCCTATGTGTGAAATGCACGGCCCACCACTGATATATATACACGAACAACTCATCTAATGATGATGGCAGCTCGGAGGAAACAAAGAACCAGAATGAAGTGATTTCAACACGTTTACATCACGTTGACGCGGATGCTACAATAACAACCAGTGATTGAAGAGGTACAATACAATCGAATTTCCATGACTATTTTAGGGAGTAGTCCGTGATATAAAGCAACAAGTGAATGACTCAGACAATGAAAACTGACCAAACAGGTGTGTGCCCTCACTTGCCCTCCTTAAGGTAATTCCAAATCTCAGAACAGCTGAAGTAGGATCTGAAGGATCGAGTGAACATTGATGTGCCTGTCAGTACAGGATTAGTAGAATTACAGTATTCACACTAGCATACACACTGGCCTCTCTAACTCCGTCAGAGACCAGACAGGAACAATCGATCACAGTTTAGATCGCATTACACTATTCACAAACGTGGAGTGACGATGTTTTGACGGATGTTCAAAAAAAAACTTTATTGAAAGAACAAAAAAATGAAAGGGCACCTTATGTGAAAACCCAACTCTCCTTACTTATTCACATGTTGTAAATGATGAAGTCGTCCTCTTCAAAACGCAGTAGGTCATTCATCACGATGAAATCTCGCCAAACGAGACTACGCCTTAAATTAAACATTCTGACGTCACTCTGGTGTGTTCGATGCAAAATTATTATACACTATACGTATACGCCATACTTAAATTAACGCTAAAAGATAATCAAAATATAAAGTATAAATTACTCGCTTCATCTAAGAGCTTAAACGTTTGAATACACATTCACAATCAACATTTCACTCAGACTGAGTCACTGTCTCAAGACAAACTTGGAACAGAATTAGAGACATGACACCGGTTATTTAAAACATCTGTTTGTCTGACTTTTCACACCTTGGGATGTGGATCTAAGAACGAAGTGGGACACATCCGTGAGGGGGGGACTAGGAGACAGAAACCCCCACCCAAGAACATTTGAATGATTAGAAAAGGAAACAAATTAGGAAGTACTCTCCACAGGGGATCGTGGCACAGGATGCTTGAAGGAACCAATATGGCGATAAGGGGAGGACCTCTCGGCCCGGAAATTTGCCTTAAATATCGCAATGTTTCTTCAGTTCGAGACCTTTTCTCCGGGACTATTGTCCTGTAAAGTCGCCGAGAGAAAGTGTGTCCGGTTGCGATCGTAAAGCTTGTATTTTGTTTGACTTAAAGTGGCGAATAAACGACCCGTGACACTCTGAATTTACCCTTTCTCTCCACAAGAACCGTAAGTGACGGCGTGTTAGAGTAACCGGAATGGACTCCTGTTTTACCGTTTTAGGTGGAAGAAGCCCTGAATCAGTTAAGTACCTACATGTTTTTAATGTACAAAACGGGAGTCTTAGGGGTGAGTTTGAAGTACTTACCATTGTTTTTACTGTGCTTCCTGAACAGGAAATGTGTTCACATATTTCAGCTTCCTCAGAACTCTGAAAATAAAACAGAGTTGAAAAAACTGTCTCTCATTATGCATTGAATTTAAATATTTGAGTGTAGTAATCCAAGCTCCATGTACTTAAATGTAAATAAAGGAATCATAAAGAACCACAATAATGTTGATAAATGAAATAAACAGCTCAACGCAGGGTCAGAATCTTTGCTAATTTAGGGTGTGGTCAGAAGAAAATATGCTCTTCATGAGAAATATCCTCGTAGATCTGTTAAAAATCACTGATTCCCACAATACACTGCATTGTTATAAAAAAGGGCACTTTATTCAGAATTAAATCTCATGTGTACCAACATTAGAAAGTGTTCCCACTAAAGCTCTTTCCATCGATAACTCACAATACCACACAAACCTTTTTACAAGTTGGCAAAAATAACTATTAACCATCATGGCATCTTCTATAAAGCACCATAAATGCATCATAATCTCTTATGAATGTTCTCATATAGCATAGTACTCGCGTCCTGCAGGTTTTGTCCGGCACATTTATTTTGGAATACAAACTCTTTTTCTTATGTATAATTCGGAAAAGAAAGTATGTGATCTGTGCTGCTGTTCAAATGTCACCACTAAGTAACCAATGAAGTTTTACCTTATTAAACCCTCATAGAAAACTGTAAAACACCACAATCCAACTTAAGTCAATTAAACAACAACAAAAAAAAATCTTAATTTCCTGTAAATGTGTCATTCTGCAAAATATTACCAATTCTAACTATAAGTAAATATTTTGAAGTGGCTCATCATTTAGAATTGTGTTTTCCACTGTTTCAGTATCATATTGGGTTAGTGTGGATAGAAGAGATTAAAGCAATTTACCTCGACTCAGTACTTGCTCAGCCTTTCAGGAGATGAATGTTGAAATGCACTGCAACAGAGCAGAGTCCACTTATATGTTCCTACTCGATTTACTTTCACTTTCACTTGTACTGGAAATTTAAATTAAAAAATAATTGAATACAAAGTTTATATTCTCCTTTGACCTGTAAACATGTAAACATATATCAAATGTATTATTTTAGTAGCTATGACTAATATTGTAGTAGTGTGCAGAAATGTATTTACAATATGATTTTCACGAATTAAAAACACGTGACTTGTGTGTCTTGTCAATGTTGTCCAGTGTAAAAATGTATAATATATTGAAACATTTTTGAGAAAGTTAGGAGAAGTAATCATATGAGGTTGAACAATTTTAGGTTAGGTTAGGACTTTATTGATCCCTCAGGAGGTCTCCTTTGGGATTTTTTTTTTTTCCAATTAGCCAAAGCAATACAGCAATTATTCATAAAAATAAATAAAAATAAAATAAGAACAAGAATAAAGAGAAATAAAGAGGAAGAACAAGATGATACAATCTAAAGATTCTTCCTGATCAACCTGTCCAACCTGTTGACACTCCTCTTGGACAAAAGCCGGGTGTGGTGGCGCACAGGTGACTGGGAGGCTGAGACTGGAGGATGGTTTGAGTTCAGGAGATCTGAGCTGCAGTGGACTGTGTTGATCAGGTGTCCACACTAAGGTCCGTGTCCATATGGTGCTTCTGGGGGAGCTCAGAACCAGCAGGTGGTCTAAGGTGGGGTGCACCGGCCCAGGTCGGAAACGGAGCAGGTCAAAGCCCCCGTGCTGATCAGTAGTGGGATCACACCTGTGAGCAGACACTGTAGTGCAGCCTGAGTGACACAGCAAGACTTCATCTTTTCACTCTCTCTGCTGACTTTAATATCACAAACTCATCTTTGTTTATTCACTAATCAACATTAATTTATTAATCCTACATTATAATCCCAACAAACCCATTATTGTCATCTGTAACACTGACACCACCTGGACAGGTACGGTATTACAATTCTTCACACCTAGAAACAGGAATTAATAAAAAACATGTATTCAAGTACAGTATCTAACGACTAAAACACAAGTTGATTTTAAATATAATATGTAATTAAGGGTAAAAGACATTCAAAAAATTAATAATAAGTAAAAAGGTTTTAATGATTTGAATTTATTTCACTTGAGCAGACTATTATTGTTCTTAGTCAAGTTAAAAATGTGTCCAAGAGGAGTGTCAACAGGTTGGACAGGTTGATCAGGAAGGCTGGCTCTGTGGTTGGAATGAAGCTGGACTCACTGGTGACAGTTGCTGAGAGCAGATCTCTGGACAAACTACTGTCATAAATCTTGGATGATGACAGTCATCCTCTCAACACTGTCATCAGCGAGCAGAGAAGCAAATGGAACACGAATGCACCTTCAAAGATGCAAAACAAATAGTCTTAAGGACTCATTCATTCCTCGGGCTATTAAATTGTACAATTCTGAGATCGGGGGCAGTAGTGGAGCGAAAGTATGATGCTCTATTCTATGTTAATCTTTGTATCCTTTGTCTTTGTTATTTTTCTTTGATCTATGTTCTTTATCTTTATTGTCATCGCTGTAACACTGACCCCACCTGGACAGGTACAGTATTAAAATTCCTCACACCTGAAACCAATTAATGAACACATTCATTTATTTGACATTAACAACTTAAACACAAATTGATTTTAAATATGTTAATAAAACAT
The DNA here is from genome assembly GCF_982586985.1 of Callionymus lyra. Taxonomy (NCBI): domain Eukaryota; kingdom Metazoa; phylum Chordata; class Actinopteri; order Syngnathiformes; family Callionymidae; genus Callionymus; species Callionymus lyra. The sequence continues at coordinate 10,725,532 of NC_141828.1, forward strand.
TTAAAAAACGTTTAAACCATTAATGATGAATGTTTACTTTAATAAATATGACCTCAGTCGAGTTCAGTGTTGAATAGCTTTATTAACTATTAATTTTAAAAGAAACCTTATATATAATAGTCATAAACTAAAGTGGATCACGAGTGACTGTGTCTATGTCAGCGTTCTTTGAATGTGACGTCACTCTTAGAATGTTATTTTAATCCACTTAGTAAAAAACTCAAATCAAATATTAGTAAATGTTGTGTAATCTTGTGATGTTACACTTTATGGATGCAGTAAAATACTTTTCTTTTTCACTTTCATAACATCCAGACTTAAGCAATTGATATGAAAACAATTGACAATTGAACAACATTTTTAACTATATTAAGAACAATAATATTCTGTTAAAGTGAAATAAATGTATATCATCAAAATGTTTTTATTTATTATTAATTGTTTCGAATGTCTTTTAACTTTTTATTTATATATTTTTAATCAACTCATGTTTTTGTCATTAGATTCCCTTCTTTGAAAAAAAAAAAGAAAAGTAAGTAAGTAAGTAAGTAATATTTATTTATATAGCGCTTTTCCAGACCAGGGTCACAAAGCGCTTAAACAATCAAAACAATACTCAAAAAAGTATATACTTTAAAGATCAAGATAATACTGACAACAACACAGGAGTTCCAGAAAATCAAGGAAAAGCCTGAACAAATAGAAACGTCTTTAATAATCTGTTGCAGGTGTGAGGAATTGTAATACCTTACCTGTCCAGGTGGGGTCAGTGTTACAGAGATGACAATAATGTTTACCTTACCTTACCTTAATGTGTTTGTTGGGATTATAATGAAAGATTAATAAATGAAAGTTGATCAGTGAAGAAACAAACATGAGTTTGTGATATTAAAGTCAGCAGAGAGAGTGAAAAGATGAAGTCTTGCTGTGTCACTCAGGCTGCACTACAGTGTCTGCTCACAGGTGTGATCCCACTACTGATCAGCACGGGGGCTTTGACCTGCTCCGTTTCCGACCTGGGCCGGTGCACCCCTCCTTAGACCACCTGCTGGTTCTGAGCTCCCCCAGAAGCACCATATGGACACAGACCTTAGTGTGGACACCTGATCAACACAGTCCACTGCAGCTCAGATCTCCTGAACTCAAACCATCCTCGAGTCTCAGCCTCCCAGTCACCTGGATTACAGGTGTGCGCCACCACACCCGGCTGATGGACTCACTGATCTGATGGTGTTTGTAACTCAGGGTTCATGGCGTCGCTTTATATTTGTGTCCTGAGGACAGCATTAATTTGAAAAAAGGTGCATTTTTTGTAATCGATCAGTTCTTGAGTTCACTTTCAGACACGTACAATAAATTCCAAATTTTACTTTTGTTTCTACTTAGGGATCAATTCAGTTTTATTTAACTATCTTAGTCTGTCTGTCTATCATCTGCTTTATCCAGATCTTCTTATATTTGAATGTAAATGTTCCGAGAGTTAAAGTAAAGTCAGGTAGATAAGTTGTGTTACCAGAGTAAATGCTTTAACTAAATAAAGAAGAACTAAGAGCACACGTGTGATACTACAGCAGCAAAACAAAAATGTCTATAATAATGTCAAAATATAATGTTGAGTCAATGGTTTGAAACGTGACCTTGTGGATCAAGAGTCATAAATATTTACTTATAAATTTCAAAATTCTTACCCTTAAAATGTACATACTTCGACTCTCTGGACTTTTAAATGTTAATAAATACTAAATATATCATCGCCCCTCAACTCTAAACACCATCAGATCAGTGAGTCCATCAGCCGGGTGTGGTGGCGCACACCTGTAATCCAGGTAAGGTAAGGTAAGGTAAGGTAAAACTTTATTAAAAATTGTTTTTTCCAACAGACAGCAATTTTCCATAAACAATACAAAATAATAAATAAAAATAAAATAAGAAGAAGAACATAAAGAGAAAAAGAACAAGATGACACAATCTTAGTCTAAAGATAAAGACAAAGAAAATAGGTCAAAGAAAAACAACAAAGACAAAGGATTCAAAGACTAACATGGAACAGAACATCCAGATACTCTCACTCCACTCCTGCCCCCGAACTCAGAATTGTACAATTTAATAGCCCGAGGAATGAATGAGTCCCTGAGTCTATTAGTGTTGCACCTGGGTAGGAGCATTCGTGCACTCATTCTGCTTCTCTGCTCACTGATGACAGTGTTCAGAGGATGACTGTCATCATCCATGATGGACAGTAGTTTGTTCAGTGATCTCCTCTCAGCAACTGTCACCAGTGAGTCCAGCTCCATGCCAACCACAGAGCCAGCCCTCCTGATCAACCTGTCCAACCTGTTGACACTCCTCTTGGACACATTTCCACCCCAACACACCACAGCATAGAACATGACACTGGCCACCACAGACTGGTAGAACATGCAGAGGAGCTTCTTGCAGATGTTAAATGATCGAAGCCTCCTCAGAAAGTACAGTCTAATCTGAACCTTCTTATATACATGGTCTGTGTGGCAGGACCAGTCCAGTTTACTGTCCATCCACACACCGAGGTACTTATAGTTGTCAACTATCTCCACCTCGTCGCCTCTGATGGACACTGGACGTGGCTTTGTCCTGGACCTCCCGAAGTCCAAGACCAGCTCCTTGGTCTTTGAGACCAGACCAGGGTCCACATGCATCTTAGTCAGTTTGTCCTGGAGCAAAGTGGGTTGGATAGTGTTGAAGGCACTAGAAAAGTCCATCTTGGCATCTTCCACACCAACTGCTGGCTGGTAGGCAAACTGCAGGGGGTCTTGCGCTTGCTGGACTTGTGGCCTGAGATGTTTGAGGACCAGCCGCTCCAGTGTCTTCATCAGCTGCGAAGTCAGTGCCACCGGTCTGTAATCGTTCAGCTCGCTCCGTCGGATCTTTTCATCTAGTTCAGCAGCGCAGGTCTTTAGCAGTCGAGCAGACACCTTATCAGGACCAGCAGCCTTCCCTGGACGAATCCTCCGAAGTACATCGTGTACCTGGAGTGAGGTGAAGCTGGGAAGTGGTTGTGTGGAGCTGGGGGGGGCACAAGAAGGTGGGGCAGGTCCTGAGGCGGGCAGCAGTGAGGGTGAGGTGACCTGCTCAAACCTGTTGAAAAAGTTGTTCAGTCCATTTGCCTCCTCCACCATGTCCACTGCAGTCAGAGAGGCCTTGGTCTTGTGTCCAGTGATGGTTTTAACACCATCCCAGACCTTTCTTATTTCTTCTCGGCTCAGCTTCTCCTCCAACCTCCTCCTGTGGCTGTCCTTTGCCACCCTCAAGCATCGCTTCACCTCCTGCTGAGCTGATCTCATTGCGTCCCTGTCCCTGCTCCTGAATGCCACTTTCTTCCTGTTAAGGACATCCTTGACCTCCTTTGTTACCCACGGTTTATTATTAGGGTAACAGCAGACAGTCTTAGTAGGGGCAACAATGTCCAAGCAGAAATTTAAATAATCCGTTAAACAGTGTGTCTGTCCCTCGATGTCCTCACCATGAGACCTCAGCAGCACATCCCAGTCTGTTGTTTCAAAACAGTCTCTGATGGCGTCCTCCACAGCTGGTGTCCACTTTCTGATTGTCTTGGTAGTCACAGTCTGTCTCTGCACCAGAGGAGTGTACTGTGACTGAAGGTGGACCAGGTTATGATCGGACCTTCCAAGAGGAGGGAGAGGTTTGGCTCTGTAGGCGTCATTCAAGTTGGAATAAAGAAGGTCAATTGTCCTGTTATTCCTGGTGGGACAATCCACAGCCTGATGGAAAGTAGGCAAAGTAGAGTCCATGTTGGCATGATTAAAGTCTCCAGAGATGATGATAAACGCGTCAGGACGTTGATTCTGAAGTCGAGCTGTCATTGTGTGGATCTTCTCACAGGCAGATGCAGCCGCAGCGCTCGGAGGAATGTAAACGCACAGCGTGATCACGTGACTGAACTCAAGCGGTAGATAATATGGACGCATGCTGACAGCCAACAGTTCTATATCTTGACAACACGAGACTTTCTTCACAGTAACGTGTCCCGGACTACACCAGCGTTTATTCACGTACATGACTGGGAGGCTGAGACTGGAGGATGGTTTGAGTTCAGGAGATCTGAGCTGCAGTGGACTGTGTTGATCAGGTGTCCACACTAAGGTCCGTGTCCATATGGTGCTTCTGGGGGAGCTCAGAACCAGCAGGTGGTCTAAGGAGGGGTGCACCGGCCCAGGTCGGAAACGGAGCAGGTCAAAGCCCCCGTGCTGATCAGTAGTGGGATCACACCTGTGAGCAGACACTGTAGTGCAGCCTGAGTGACACAGCAAGACTTCATCTTTTCACTTTAAAAACATTAATAAATTATAATAAATAGAAAAAATTATAATAAATAGAAGATGTTAAATTAATTGTATTTAATTAGCCTTAAAGCAGCCCTATGCAATTTAAGTCGAGCGACGCCAGTGGACTAAAGTGGTAGTGTTTAGCCCGACAGGAGACCACATTTCCCATGAGAACTCACTAAACGTAGCAAAAGTTGCCACGTCCCGGTGTAGGTACAAATTTGGTCCCCCTTACAAAATCTGCCCCCCCCACTTCCTACGTGATGACGTCACACGCGGCATATGCGAACGTCTCTTTAAAATATTTTTTATGGGTTGAAGAAACGTCAAAAGAATGTTTACATGATCCTTTTTACCACATAAAACATTTATATTGACAAAAAGACGATCTTCGTCAACTTAATCACTTTCCGTCCGTTCATCTCCTGTGCTGTGTCTCAAATTGCATACTAGCGTACTAAAAGTTAGTATTTTTAGTGCGTTAGTGCGTCTAAATTCTTAGTATGCGAAATTTAGTGCGCCATGCACACTAAATTGGCGTACTAACACGCCCACAAAACTGAGCATGGTTCGATGGACACTAACCACACTAAACAGCTCCATCTTAGTGACGTTTTAAACAGAAGTTATGTCATATATAAATGCATATATATGCATATACTTATAGGTGCATTTTCCGCAGCAGTTGGAGGATAAACACGTCTTCGGTGTGTGACGTCATCACGTAGGAAGTGGGGGGACAGAATTTGTAGGGGGGACCAAATTTGTACCTACACTGGTTTGTAGCAGTCGGACAGATTTTTTGTTTCCAGACTTCCATTGACTGAAAGAAGGATGGATACCGATAAGGTAATGAATCAGATTGTTGGATAATGAAATATGATATATGTTATAACGGCTTTGTAAATAACATAACTTTAACTTTGTTTTTTTACAGTAACTCGCCACAACCAGCGCGATAGGTAGCATGTTCACACCATCCCCAAGAACTTTTAAAGTGAAAATAAAAATCACACAAAACACCTCAAGTCACGGTATATGAGTAATTCAACTATTTTAAAGTTGATGTGTCATCACAAGTGTGGTATTAAGGGACTATGTTTTCTATAGCGCACTGCGCATGGATACATCGCGTGTGACATGTGTGTTGTGTTGTTCTTGGTCCAAAGCTACGGCTAAAGACGTGTTTTAATAAAGCTCCTACACGGATATTCCACGCTTGTTTATTTGTGACTAAATATCACTACATGGTGTCAGAAGTTGAAGGACCATGGCGAAATTCTCCCCACCAGAAAGTTTGGACTTTTCTCGCCCGCAACTTTGGCCGGAGTGGAGACAACACTTCCAGCGCTACCGCGTGGCAACGAAGCTAAACAAGGAGGAGGGAGAGGTGCAGGTGTGTACACTGCTCTATTCGCTTGGAAAAGAGTGTTTAAAATGTTCGTCTTTGGGCAAGGAGAAGATGAAGATGACTATGAAACCGTGCTGGGCAAACTGGACAATTATTTTGTGCCAAAAGTTAACGTCATACACGAACGAGCACATTTTGACCAGCGTGTACAGCAGCCCAGTGAGAGCACGGAGGAGTACATCCGCGCCCTGCACAAGCTCGCAGACACGTGTGCCTTTGCCGAAGTGAAAAATGAAAATATTCGTGACAGACTGGTCGTGGGCATCTTGGATAGGGAACTGTCAGAGAAGCTACAGTTAACACCGGACCTAACTCTGGACAAAGCGGTCGAGTTAGTGCGTCAATCAGAACAAGTTAAATGTCACATCAGTGAGAGACAAGAACTAACCTGAATGAAGTATCAAAGTGGAGAACAAAGAAGGATGCTGGTCAAATGCAGAGACATGGACAAAGAGGAAATCAAGCACATGCCTCAAAAGGAAGAAAGAAGTGCTACAAATGTGGAAAAGCTCATTTAAGAGATGAGGTGTGTCCTGCAAGAAACTCTGAGTGCCACACATGTAAAAATATGGGACATTTTGCTGCTGTGTGTCGTTCACGCAGTCAATGAGGTCAATGTGAGGACAGACAACCATCATCTACATTTCCTAGGAGAGGTCACAGAAGTAAACGACTCTAATGACGCCTGGAAAGTGAAACTCAGAATTCTTGACGTTCTGGTAAACTTTAAAATTGACACTGGCGCTGATACCACTGTTATATCAGAAAATACATTCAAGTTGATGAATGGAAAACCTGCATTAAAGAAGGCCCAAGTACCACTTGACCGCCCAGGAGGTCGCCTTGAGTGTTTGGGTTATTTCACAGCGACTACTAAGAGTAAACAGAGACATTATAAGTTGAAAGTTCACGTACTCTGTGCTAGTGAAAGTCATCTGTTCGGAAGAAATGTAGCAACAGCGAAGGGCTTAGTGAAACGGATCGGAGAGGTAAAAACTTCACAGAAGGAAAAGATCCAAAGTTCAAATGAAATTGGAACATTGAACATCACACCAATAAAAATCAGACTCATAGATGATGTCCAACCATACAGTCTGACAACAGCAAGAAGAGTGTCAATATCTATGCTTCAGAAAGTGAAGGAGGAATTGAAACGTATGGTTGATGCTGGAGTAATTACAGAAATCAAGGAACCAACAGAATGGTGCGCTCCAATGGTACCAGTTCCAAAGAAGAACAAGGTACAGCTGAGGATATGTGTTGACTTGAAGAACCTCAACAGAGCAGTCAAGAGGGAAAAGTATGTGCTACCAACGATAGATGACATCTTGCCAAAATTAGCAGATGCCAAAATGTTTTCTCTACTTGATGCTGCAAGTGGATTTTGGCAGATACCGCTGGATCCTGAGAGTGCAAAGTTGACGACGTTCATAACACCATTTGGGAGATACTACTTCAACAGGCTTCAATTTGATATAACAAGTGCCCCAGAAATCTTCCAGCGTCAGATGACAGAACTGCTGAAAGACCTCGATGGAGTAGCTGTTTACATGGATGACATTCTTGTTCATTCAGAGTCAGAGGAGCAACATGAAGAGATACTTCAAAAGACTCTTGAAACCTTGAGGAGAGCAGAACTTAAGCTGAACAATGAGAAGTGCTTTTTTGCACCCTTGAAAATTGACTACTGACAGTACAGTTTTGAGCCTGAAGAACATCTTCGCAAGATGGGGTTGTGCAAACAAACTCATAACTGACAATGGACCACAGTTTTCAGGTCAAGAGTTTGCAGCTTTTTAAAAGCTTATGATTTTGATCATATAACTACTAGCCCACATAATGCACAGGCTAATGGTGAGGCAGAGAGGGCAGTGCAAACTGCAAAACAGATTCTAAGACAGAGTGATCCATCACTAGCACTCTTGTCGTACAGAGCAACACCTTTACAAGTGACTTGAGTGAGTCCAGCTCAGTTGATGTTGGGAAGACAAATTCGTACAACTCTTCCAACCATTGAAGCTAGATTGCAACCTGCATGGCCTGATCTGATGCAGGTAAGGCAAAAAGATGCAAAAGCAAAGGAAAGATACAGTCAAAACTTTAACACAAGGTACAATCCTAAACCCTTGCCGGAGCTGCAATCCGGAACTTTAGTGGCTGTAAAATAAGACCAGGAAAAGGGCTGGATCAAACCTGCGACTGTTGTTAAACAGTTTGATACACCAAGGTAGTCCAGACTGACAAAGGTGAAGTGAGACGAAACAGACGTCATCTTAGACAACTGTTTAAACCACCGGAATAACCAACTGAAGGGCTCGAGACTGAGAAAGAAAATGTGACTGAACATACAGAAGCCACAGAAGAAGATTCTTCTCCTGTCAAACCGGAGAGTCCTAAAGTCTTAAGAAGTAGTGGAAGGGAAACAAAACCTCCAGAAAGATTTAAGGAGTTTGTGTAAATAGTTGTTCGGGATACCCTAGTTAAATGTTTAAGGAGTGATATCTCGGATATTAGAAATGTTACTGAAACATGCTCGAAATATTGTTTGCACAAATCTCTATTTATTTGTTTTGAAGAAAATGTTTATTTGGTAACACTATGTCTCAACAGACTCAAAGGAAGGGAGATGTGGTGTTAAGGGACTATGTTTTCTACAGCGCACAGCGCATGGATACATCTCGTGTGACGTGTGTGTTGTGTTGTTCTTGGTCCGAAGCTACGGCTAAAGACGTGTGTTAATAAAGCTCCTACATGGATATTCCACGCTTGTTTATTTGTGTCTAAATATCACTACAAGTTATTTTAGTACAAAAATATTAAGGTACCCAAAACTACCCAGAGCTGCTTTTAGTTGAGTTAAAATTCAGTAAAATAATTAATTTTTTTCTTATCCATTGCTTATGTCTTGACATTATCAGCGACACAGCGAGACTCTCTGGATCATTACAAACTATTGTCACAGAAACTTCGTTCATTTTTTCCTTCAATCAAAATCCCGCAGTGCACAATCATTACATGAGCAGCAGCGCCACCTCCTGGACGAGATGTTGACTTTAATAAATATGACCACAGTAGAGTTCAGTGTTGAGGAGTTTGATTATGAATCAAGATAAATATGTAAGTAAAAAGTAAAATGCCATTTAAATTGTTGATACTGAATATAATTTGTTAAATCAATTGTATTTATTTTACCTTAACTTATTTTAGAGTTTAAAATTAGGTAAAATAATAAATTGTTCTCTAATCGACTTCTAAATTCTCAACATTATGAGCGACACAGCGAGACTTTTTCTTTCGATTCTCTCTGGATCATCACAAACTATTTAAACACGTCACAGAAGCTTCTGTTCTTTTCTTTTTTTTGTCGAAGTCACACAGTGCACGATCATTTTATGAGCAACACTGCCATCTCCCGGACGAGAGTGACATTACAGTTAATTATTAGAAGTTAGATAAACATGTTCACGCATGAGTTTATTTGACACCCAGAATCTGAGAAGAATGTTTTAAAAGTGCGCAGAACTTTATATATAATATTCATAAAGTAAAGTAGATCGTATTGTTGACGACGAGTGACTGTGTCTATGTCAGCGTTCTTTGAATGTGACGTCACTCTTAGAATGTTATTTTAATCCACTTAGTAAAAAACAAACAATTTACCATCAAAAGTTATGTTAGATTAAAAATTATTATACACTATACGTATACGCCATACTTTAATTAACGCTAAAAGATAATCAAAATATAAAGTATAAATTACTAGCCTCATCTAAGGGCTTAAACGTTTGAATACACATTCACAATCAACATTTCACTCAGACTGACACACTGTTTTCAAGACAAGCTTAGAACAGAATTAGAGACATGACACCGGTTATCTAAACGTCTGTTTGTCTGCCCTTTCACACCTTAGGTCGTGGATCAAAAGAACGAAGCGGGACACATCAGTGAGGGGGGGACTAGGAGACAGAAACCCCCACCAAAGAACATTTGAATGATTAGAAAAGGAAACAAATTAGGAAGGAATCTCCACAGGGGATTGTGGACCAGGAAGCTTGAAGGAACCAATATGGCGATAGGGGGAGAACCTCTCGGCCCCGAAATTTGCCTTAAATATAGCGATGTTTCTACAGTTCTAGACCTTTTCTTCCGGAGCTTTTGACATGTAGAGTTGCCGGAAGAAAGTGCGCCCGATCGATCGTAAAGCTTGTATTTTGTTTGACTTGAAGCGGCGAATAAACGACCCGTGACACTCTGCATTGACCTTTTCTCTCCACAAAGCAAAGTACAAGAACCGAAAATGACGGCGTGTTGGAGCGACCGGAACGGACTCCTGTTTTGTCCCTTTTAGTTAGGAGGTGTAATCTTGTTATGTAATAATTTATTAGAATTTTTTAGATGCAGTAAAATACTTTTCTTTTACACTTTCATAACGTCCAGACATAAGCAATCGATAAGAAAACAATTTACCATTTAGGTTGGTAGGTAGAACTTTATTGATCCCTCAGGAGGTCTCCTTCAGGAAATAGTTTTTTTTTCCAATTAGACACAGCAATACAGCAATTATCCATAAAAATAAAAATTAAATAAGAACAAGAACAAAGAGAAATAAAGAGATAGAACGAGATTATACAATCTAAATCTAAAGATAAAGAACATAGATCTCTCAGCAACTGTCACCAGTAGTCGTTAGATACTGTAATTTGAAAAAAATGTAAATGAATAAATGTTTTTTATTAATTCATGTTTCAAGGTGTGAATAATATTAATCCTGTACCTGTCCAGGTGAAGTCAGTGTTACAGAGATGACAATAATGTGTTTGTTGGAATTATAATGTAAGATTAATAAATGAATGTTGATCAGTGAAGAAAGTAACATGAGTTTGTGATATTAAAGTCAGCAGAGAGAGTGAAAAGATGAAGTCTTGCTGTGTCACTCAGGAAGCACCATATGGACACGGACCTTAGTGTGGACACCTGATCAACACAGTCCACTGCAGCTCAGATCTCCTGAACTCAAACCATCCTCCAGTCTCAGCCTCCCAGTCACTTGGATTACAGGTGTGCGCAACCACACCCGGCTGATGGACTCACTGATCTGATGGTGTTTGTAACTCAGGGTTCATGACATCACTTCATATTTGGATCCCGAGGACAGCATTCATTTGAAAAAAAAAAGTTAATTTTTCTATTGTCAGTCAGTTCTTGAGTTCACTTTCAGACACGTACAATACATTCTAAATTTTAAACAATAATTTCCATTTTATATGTTTTTTATCCACTAGAGTATCTATTCAGTTTTATTTAACTATCTGTTCGTCTGTCTGTCTATCAGCTGCTGTATTCAGATCTTCAGGGATTTAGAATCGAGTGAACAACAGATCATAAACATTTATTTATTAATATCAAAATGAATACACTTAAAATGTTCCATACTTCTACTCTCTGGACATTTGAATATTAAATAAAATACTAAACAAAAATACTTTTACCAATCCATAATTAATAAATAAACTTTTTTTCAAATGATGTCCGTCCTCGGGATCCAGTGACATCATGGACCCTCAACTCTAAACACCATCAGATCAGTGAGTCCATCAGCCGGGTGTGGTGGCGCACACCTGTAATCCAGGTGACTGGGAGGCTGAGACTGGAGGATGGTTTGAGTTCAGGAGATCTGAGCTGCAGTGGACTGTGTTGATCAGGTGTCCACACTAAGGTCCGTGTCCATATGGTGCTTCTGGGGGAGCTCAGAACCAGCAGGTGGTCTAAGGAGGGGTGCACCGGCCCAGGTCGGAAACGAAGCAGGTCAAAGCCCCCGTGCTGATCAGTAGTGGGATCACACCTGTGAGCAGACACTGTAGTGCAGCCTGAGTGACACAGCAAGACTTCATCTTTTCACTCTCTCTGCTGACTTTAATATCACAAACTCATGTTTGTTTCTTCACTGATCAACATTAATTTATTAATCTTACATTATAATCCCAACAAACTATTGTCATCGCTGTAACACTGACCCCACCTGGACAGGTACGGTATTACAATTCCTCACACCCCAGCAAACATTATTAAATTATAATAATTTAATCAGAAGCCCTGGATCAACAGTCAAGTACGCCACATGCTACGTGCCCGCTCTCTTATTTTCAGGTCAGAACTGAGGAATGCCATCACAACGGCCAAGTGGATACATTTTTAACTTGACTAAAAACAATTTACCATCAAAAGTTAGGAGGTGTAATCTTGTTATGTAACATTTTTTAGATGCAGTAAAATACTTTTCTTTTTCACTTTCATAACGTCCAGACATAAGCAATCGATAAGAAAACAATTTATCATTTAGGTAGGTAGGTAGGCACAGCAATACAGCAATTATTCATGAAAATAAATATAAAATACGAACAAGAACAAAGAGATAGAACAAGATGACACAATCTAAGTCTAAAGATAAAGAACATAGATCAAAGAAAAATAACAAAGACAAAGGATACAAAGATTAACATAGAATAGAGCATCATACTTTCGCTCCACTACTGCCCCCGATCTCAGAATTGTACAATTTAATAGCCCGAGGAATGAATGAGTCCTTAAGACTATTTGTTTTGCATCTTTGAAGGTGCATTCGTGTTCCATTTGCTTCTCTGCTCACTGATGACAGTGTTGAGAGGATGACTGTCATCATCCATGATCCATGACAGTAGTTTGTCCAGAGATCTACTCTCTCCAACTGTCACCAATGAGTCCAGCTTCATTCCAACCACAGAGCCAGCCCTCCTGATCAACCTGTCCAACCTGTTGACACTCCTCTTGGACACATTTTTAACTTGACTAAGAACAATAATAGTCTGCTCAAGTGAAATAAATTCAAATCATTAAAACCTTTTTACTTATTATTAATTTTTTGAATGTCTTTTACCCTTAATTACATATTTAAAATCAATTTGTGTTTTAGTCGTTAGATACTGTTCTCCCCGGCTGATGGACTCACTGATCTGATGGTGTTTAGAGTTGAGGGTCCATGAGGTCACTGGATCCAGAGGACGGACATGATTAAAAAAAAAAGTTTATTCATTTATAATGGATTGGTATAAGTATTGGTACATAGCTATAATGTTTGGGTAGATATATGTTAAGTCCAGGTCGAAGCCATCCTCCTGATACCTCCTTTTCTTCTGGCTGACCATTTCTTTAATAATCGCAGCCATTGCAGCAGGCGACGGGAGTCTTTAAGGTGAAAAAAAAAAAAGTGTTATTGAGACTACAGTATATCGACTGATCGGTGCCGTGTGTCGCTGTTGTGGGTCCTCACTGACGGTTAGAATTAGACTCTGACTCATAAGTTTCACTTCCACTTTCCAAATCCTGCAATTCAGGTATTGTCAAGAGCTTCGAAAAATCACACTTGCAGTCAATATCTAAACCAATATTTCCTTCATGCTAACACTGAAGATTGATAGGGAGGACTTTTGACATATACTTGAATGTGGTGGATGAGAGTCTGATGTGTAATGGTATTTTACACATCTGAAAACCAAATAAACACAACATGTTTTTTTTCTGCACATGCCATTCTTTATAATGTCACAAAAGCATTTCAACAAATTTGCAAGCACTAGTAAACTTTATTTTACTGTTTTATTATGTATTGTATTTGTACAGCAGCTTGTAAGAACATGAATTGCAATAATGTTTAATGGCACTTGTTTCTTTTTAGTATGAATGTAAATAAAATGAGTAAAGTTGCTAAATAGCTACGTTTCCAAATAAGTACAATCATTGACAGTGCAGTACACAACAAATTCACACTCTTTGAATTACCATGTACAGTTCATTAAAATGTGTTGACAAAACTTTAAAAGAAAGGATGGACAAACACTGCGGCAGCCGACCTCGACATCTTGATTCCCCAGAGTGATCACGGTTAATTTCAAACCATTATTGGACAAAGTCAAAGTGAAAACTTTATTTCAGTAAATACTATGAGTGAGTTAGTGACTGTTAAATGACAGCTTGAGACTATCTTCTGCCTGTTTTGGTGTGATACCTTTCCAAGTTTCAGGAATTACAGCAGGTTTGCATTTAAATTCTTCTGCAAAGCCTTCGTTGAACGTCGTCATAACATATTTCCAGTAGTCTGATGATATAAGGCTGACATCCGGAGAAATTTTCCAGTCTGGATAGATCTCCCTGTATGTTTTGTAGGGATGCGGTTGACCGTTTGTATCCAGGGAGCTGAAGTGTATATCACTGATCACTAAAGATGAACAAATGTCGGTCACCAGTTTGTCATTGTGCACTAATTGACATGTCCCCAGACCTGAGGGGCGATGCACGGATGCCCAGTGCTCGTTGTGGGTGTGGCTTCCAGCCTCACACGGAGTTTTGCAAAACGGGCATTGTTTACCGCATCCAATGACTTTTGAGAAGAGCTCATTCTCGGGATTCAAAGTAAGCTTTTTAAGCTTTGTTTCAAATGTTTCCTTCTGAAACTCTTTCTTGAGAGTTTTGCTCATGTCCTCGAGACTCTTTGTGAGAAAAACAGCAAACTGTTTCGGGTCAGCTTTGTTAAAAACCATAAAATCTCCACGAGCAGTCTGGGGGATGACCAGTTTGTCACCAAGAGCCTTGTAAATATATTCAATATAGCCCTTTAAATCACCCCCCGCCTCCGTTTTGCCTTGCTTTATTGCCTTGTTGATGCTGCCGATGCTAGAACGGATGTGTCGATCCTCAAAGTCAAGCATTTCATTAGAGACTGAGAAGTAAGAGACCATTTTTTCATGTATGCAACGCTTAGCATACTCTTCATAGGAGCGAATATACCCCAGATACTCTTGAAAGTCCCTCTTGGACAATAGATCCTTTAAAAGAGAGTATTGGAAGGACATCCGTGTGCTGAACTCCTCCTGAGTCAGCATTTTATCAACAATGTTGAGGCCCAAAGAACGGTAGACGAAGTCTGTGATTGCTGGCTTTAGACATTTGCTGGTGAATTCATCTGCCTTGCTCTGGCACTGGTCCCGCTCATGAAACACATCTTTGAAATCGGCTAAGAAATTCTCTTTGTTCTGAGCCAGGCACCTGTACGGGTCGTTCAACTCATTGAAATTGATGTGCATTTTGAGGAAATCCCTGGCCACAGTTCCGCAAATGTGTTGTTTCAGCAAAATGTCAAACTGAATGTCTGTCTTCAAATTTTGTTGTTTGGCTTTCACCTGATTATCAATAATATACAGGATTTCTTGGATGTAAGTCTCATGGTAGTTACACTTCTTGTCTATTTTATCCTGTGCAAACTTTGTGCATTCAGCTATAATGCTGTCAGCCATGCCCTGTACTTCTTTGATGTGGGACTTTATGCTGAACCATGTTTGAACCTTGTCTGTAATGTAAGAACATGTTTTAGGGTTGAATGTGAAAGGTTCTAATCCACAGTCACGAAGATTCTTCTCATGTAATAACTGAGATGCCTTTGCTCCCTTGCGATTGACATTTTCCCTGAGGTTTTTCTCAATACTTGCAAAGACATCAATTGCTTTCTGCTCAGGGAAGGACAGTTTGTTCACAGTTTCCTTCCACATTTCTCCAAACTCATGGTTAAGTTGGGCATCAGTCATCTTGGTCTTTGTCTTTCCACATTTATCAATCAGGTCACACACTCGATTTTCCAACTCATCTGTGTGTGTCTTTTTGATTCTGTTAAGTTTAATCATCCCTCGTTTTGTTTCTGAGGCCCTTTCCAGCTGGATTTTAACGGAATTTGTGATTTCCATTCTCAGAATCTTTGCACTGTTTGCAAACTGCTCTCTATATCTTTCAATAAGGTGAGCAGAACCATCTGCATCATCAAAGTACTGTGCTAGATTGTCCTGAAGCTTACGCTCCCAGTGAGACAGTTCCTTTTCAGCTTCTATTTTCAGAGAATCCAGGAGAGTTGTCATGTCGGCTGTATTACAGTCCCCGGAAAGATTTGAGATTTTGGTTTCAGTGTTGGAAGTCCAGGTGTACATAGATTTTTTGAATTCCCACTCCCATTTGTTGAACTCAGTGCACAGTTTGATATATGCATCTGCTACCAAACTGTTTCTGAAACTGAAAATGAAGTTTTCATGCTTCACTGCACTCCAAAGGCTGGTCAACCATTCAGTAAAGGCCTTAATGTTGTTCTCAGAGGAGTTACAGTCGCCAAGTTTATGTATGGTTTGGTTTTTTAGATCATTAACAGCTTCACTGTAGCCCAAGTTGACTGGGGCCATTGGCGGGGTTCCATTCCAGAGCCCAGGGATATACCAGTTCCCAGTTTCTGGGTTGTACTCCATCACATCAGTAAAGAGCTTGTTCTCCTCCCTTTTTTCCATTTTGGCTGCTTCCTGGGTCATTCTGTTCAATTTCTGCAGCAGCACCTTCCTGTCCCTCATGTTGGTCTCAGGAGCAGAAACATCCGACACATTCTGGTGGACGAACAGACATTTGGGCTTTTTACCCACTTCCTTCATCCTAAGAAAGGCGTGCACCACAATCTGTAGGACGTCCTCCATTTCTTGCATGTGTTCCATAGATATGTTAATAATGGTGATGTCGCTTAAGCCGACAACAAGTGTGGCAAGCTCATTATCATGGGCATAGCTCTCTTCAAGTTGGGCCAGTTGTTGTGACTTCAGCCCTTCTGTGTCAATGATAACCACATAGTCACAGTTGAGCATTTGTTTGATGTCTTCACCAACTTTTATGAGTAACATGAAGGCACCGCGTGTACAACGACCGCTGCTGACAGCAAATTGCACTCCAAACATGGTGTTTAGGAGAGTGGACTTTCCTGTACTCTGGACTCCAAGAACTGTGATAACCTTGATCCTGGCTTCAGGAGCTACCAAGGCATTGAGCTGGAGGAGGACGTCCCGTGTCCACATGAGGGGGATGTTAGACGCATCCCCATCTACAAGCTCCAGTGGCAAACCCTTTAGCATCAGTTCTGCGCACAGTTTTGGAAGATGCTGTAAGTCTTGACAGCATGGGTTTGTTGCATTGGTTGCTAGTGAAGCCTCATAGATCTGGCCCATCTCCCGGAAGAAATGTTCCATCCCCAGAGAGCTACTGGAAAGCTGTTTGTCTATTTTCTGAATTTCCTCTCTGTCTTTGGAACTGTCACATTTATCCCTGTATTGCTCACGGAGTTTTGACAGCTTTTCCCTGGACAAGTTATCAAGATTTATTTTCATCCATTTGAGGAAAAATTCCCTCTCCATTCCTGGAGTTGATATTGCTTCTATAAATCTTTGCATAGAAGAGGAAATTTCACAAGACTGCTGTAGTCTACGAAAGTGTTTCTTCTCGGTTTCTAATTGGCTTTTGTACATTTCTATACTTTGATTTCCAGCTTTTCGCAAACGGAATTGCTCTTTTTCAAGATCAGTCAGCTTCTTCCAGATTTCTCCCTGCCTTGGTAGATTGACTTCTTTGTATATGAGGGGGTCCACTATTTCTTTTGTGATGGCATCAGCCCTTTTCTTTGCCCCTTGACACGCCGGCAAGTCCTCATCCACCAAAATCCCTAATTCATGGGCAACATCAGTCATCCCCTCGATGCTCATCCTGATATCTGAGGCATCCACCGAATAATTGATCGCGTCCCTCAGACACTTGAGAAAGTCAGCTTCATTATTTTGCGGCTTCTTGAGAACGATATTCTTATTATTCAATTTCAACTTGGAGGCGACCTGTTTCAAATGCCCAACGTTAAAACATCTACTTTGACTGTTACTAACCAAGAACATCTGTGCCCTGTGATGCTGTTTTGTTAACACCTGCGATCCCAAGGCTAGATCATCGCAGAACACAAAAACTGCTGTTGATATTTTACACAAAAACGAGTATTGTGCGTCAAATGACTCGACATCTCCTCGCAGGTTAGTCACCGACACAGGTACATTGAAATGGTCCATGTTTTTGTTTCCACAAGGCAGATACCAAGTCATTTCCACCATTCCACTTGAAATCTTGCGTGGAATGTTTCCGCACTCCATGTTGTGATGAACAAAAATTTCATGATATTGCTGGGAATTACATAGCACTTTGTTGAGAATCTCTGACTTGGATAACGAGCATTTGCCTAGGCTCACAAAAGATACAAGAGGCAGTTTAGCAAGAACGGTTTGTTCTTCAACAAAGCCCTTTGATTCAGAGAGGGACTGGGGTCTGTATTTATGGACAATATCCCTCATAGCCCACAACAGCAGAGTGCTCTGATTGGAGTCAATACTAGGAAGCAGAAGGGGCACAGCGAACTGACACATGGACATTTTGAGGACAATTTCCTGCTGCACAAAACTATCTGAACACAGCAAAAGTGCTGTGATGATATCTAATGGGTTTTCTTTACTGTCTACATGTAGACCATCTAGAAGTTGATCCAAGTCCAAGGTGGCAGAATCTTGTGCGGCCTCACTGGGGGAGTTTGTAAACTTCACATTTCGAGCCGTCACATTGACACTCATTAGTTTTCTCAGCAAATAACAAGGCAGGTCTGAAACACATGTGGGGTGTTGATCACTGACATTCTTTTTGTTGATCTGAAGAACCGTTCTCAGGGACAGTTTATCCTCGTAGTGAAGACCGAGGTCAGTCAAGTAATTTCTCAGCTGTGACCCTACAAAAACAGAAAATACTTGTTATTGAAATGTATTCAAATTCTCTATGCATGTCTTGACATTTATCAATTGCATTTGTCTTCCCTTGGTTAGAATCATTCATCTTCTGGCTCACCTTGTATGGCGCTGATAGTAGTTCCCTGATGATGAACACCATCTGAGGACGGATCCGACTGCATTTCTTCCTCAGAACGATAAATATCCATGAAGTCATCTTCCTCACTCTGAATCAACATATATAAAAATATAAAAATAAAATAACATCAGTTATTCAGTTCTGCCCTTTACAAATGCATACAATATGTTTTTTCACAACAAAAGGGACACAAATCAACACCAACTTTTACACATACATACAAAGCAACATCCAGAGTGCAACACAACGCAATATCCAGAAAACACAATTGAACTGGTTAAAAAAACTCCATTGGACTTTTAAAGAGCCTGCTCAGCAATAGGAGTGCGACTGGAGCACATTTACAACAGGGTAACAGCCTCTGATTGGATAGCACTGAGACAAGTCACATGGAGTTGAAACGATTTTTTGATTTAATTTACCTTTTTTTTTAACACACAATGGCTGAAGAACTTGATCTGGTCGCAGGATATACTTGCAAAGCAATTTTCAAGAAGGATATTTCCATTAAAGCTGGACGTTGTTAAGAAAGTTATGCTAACACCAAGACAAGTCTTTCACAAGCTTCAAATGACTTATTTATTTCCTCCATGAACTACGTGAGTAAATGCTTTTTAAAAAAAAAAATATATCGCACTTTATGAGATCAATAGTGGTGCTTGTGTGTGTGTTTCGCTTTAGTGCTGAAGCCCGTAGTGTGTGTGTGTGTGTGTGGAAGCGATGCAGAGCATGTGTGTCGTGGCCATGGAAACCACACAGACTGTAGTGGGAGTTATATTTTGATATAATGCACTGATGTTGTGTTCATTTGATGATGATCTAAATGTCTTATTGACCTATAACAGTACACGGTCAGATCCCTGTGGTGTATAAAGAACCTTAAAGTAGTTATTGAGAGGCGGATTCATTCAAACGTGAGCCTATGTGTGAAATGCACGGCCCACCACTGATATATATACACAAACAACTAATCTAATGATGATGGCAGCTCGGAGGAAAGAAAGAACCAGAATGAAGTGATTTCAACACGTTTACATCACGTTGACGCGGATGCTACAATAACAACCAGTGATTGAAGAGGTACAATACAATCGAATTTCCATGACTGTTTTAGGGAGTTGTCCGTGAGATAAAGCAACAAGTGAATGACTCAGACAATGAGGGGGCGTCATAGCTCAGATGGGTTGCCTGCAGTCCAAAAGGTTGCAGGTTCAATCCCAGCTCCAGACAAGCTTGTGTCGTTGTGTCCCTGAGCACATACTTTACCCTGGTTGCTCCTGATTGCTCCTGTTGGCAGACTTGGCGCGTGTGTGCAGCCTACTCCCATCAGTATGTGTGAATGGCTGTCAAAGCACTTTGTGACCGTGGTCTAGAAAGGCGCTATATAAATAGAGATTATTATTATAATGAAAACTGACAAAACAGGTGTGTGCCCTCACTTGCCCTCAGCACCGCCTTAAGGATAATTCCAAATCTCAGAACAGCTGAAGTAGGATCTGAAGGATCGACTGAACACAGGATTAGCAAAATTACAGTATTCCCACTAGCATACACACTGGCCTCTCTAACTCCGTCAGCAACCAGACAAGAACGATCGATCACAGTTTGCATTACACTATTCACAAACGTGGAGTGACGATGTTTTGACGGATGTTCGAAAATATAACTTTATTGAAAGAACAAAAAAATGAAAGGGAACCTTATGTGAAAACCCAACTCTCCTGACTTATTCACATGTTGTATATGATGAGGTCGTCCTCTTCAAAACGCAGTAGGTCATTCATCACGATGAAATCTCGCCAAACGAGACTACGCCTTAAATTAAACATTCTGACGTCACTCTGGTGTGTTTGATTAAAAATTATTATACACTATACGTATACGCCATACTTAAATTAACGGTAAAAGATAATCAAACTATAAAGTATGAATAACTCTCTTCATCTCAGAGCTTAAACGTTTGAATACACATTCACAATCAACATTTCACTCAGACTGATTCACTGTCTCAAGACAAGCTTGGAACAGAATTAGAGACATGACACCGGTTATTTAAAACGTCTGTTTGTCTGCCTTTACACATCTTGGGATGTGGATCTAAGAACGAAGCGGGACACATCCGTGAGGGGGGGACTAGGAGACAGAAACCCCCACCCAAGAACATTTGAATGATTAGAAAAGGAAACAAATTAGGAAGTACTCTCCACAGGGGATCGTGGCACATGATGCTTGAATATCGCGATATTTCTTCAGTTCGAGACCTTTTCTCCGGGACTATTGTCCTGTAAAGTCACCGAGAGAAAGTGTGTCCGGTCACGATCGTAAAGCTTGTATTTTGTTTGACTTGAAGCGGCGAATAAACGACCCGTGACACTCTGAATTGACCTTTTCTCTCCACAATAACCGGAAGTGACGGCGTGTTGGAGCGACCGGAACGGACCCCTGTTTTGACCGTTTTAGGTGGAAGAAGCCCTGAATCAGTTAAGTACCTACATGTTTTTAATGTACAAAACGGGAGTCTTAGGGGTGAGTTTGAAGTACTTACCATTGTTTTTACTGTGCTTCCTGAACAGGAAATGTGTTCAGATCTTTCAGCTTCCTCAGAACTCTGAAAATAAAACACAGAGTTGAAATAACTGTCTCTCGTTATGCATTGAATTTAAATATTTGAGTGAAGTAATCCAAGCTTCATGTACTTAAATGTAAATAAAGGAATCATGAAGAACCACAATAATGTTGATAAATATGCTCTTCATGAGAAATATCCTCGTAGATCTGTTAAAAATCACTGATTCCCACAATACACTGCATTGTTATAAAAATAGCACTTTATTCAGAATTAAATCTCATGTGTACCAACATTAGAAAGTGTTCCCACTAAAGCTCTTTCCATCGATAACTCACAATACTACACAAACATTTTTACAAGTTGGCAAACATAACTATTAACCATCATGGCGTCTTCTATAAAGCACCATAAATGCATCATAATCTCTTATGAATGTTCTCATATAGCATTGTACTCCCGTCCTGCAGGATGGAGCTGCCCGGTTACACAATCAAAATAAGTAATAAGCCTCACTGTCTTTTTGTTTTTTGTAATCTCTCCCACACTTTTTGTCCACATTTATTTTGCAATACCAACTCTTTTTCTTATGTATAATTCGGAAAGGAAGTATGTTATCTGTGCTGCTGTTCAAATGTCACCACTAAGTAACCGATGAAGGTTTATCTTATTAAACCCTCATATCAAACTGTAAAACACCACAATCCAACTTAAGTCAATTAAACAAAAAAAAATCTTAATTTCCTGTAAATGTGTCATTCTGAAAAATATTACCAATTATTAGAATTGGTAATATTTAATATTTTGAAGTGGCTCATCATTCAGAATTGTGTTTTCCACTGTTAGTTGTTAGTTAGTTTCGTATTGAGTTAGTGTGGATAGAAGAGATTAAAGCAATTTACCTCGACTCAGTACTTGCTCAGCCTTTCAGGAGATGAATGTCGAAATGCACTGCAACAGAGGAGAGTCCCTTATATGCTCCTACTCTATTTACTTTCACTTTCACTTGTACTTACTGGAAATCCCCCGAAGATGACATTTAATTTTTAAATATTTAAAAATAATTGAATACAAAGTTCTCCTTTGACCTGTAAACATGTAAACATAGATCAAATGTATTATTTTAGTAGCTAGGAATAATATTGTAGTAGTATGCAGAAATGTATTTACAATATGATGTTCACAAATTAAAAACACGTGACGGTGTCTTGTCAATGTTGTCCAGTATGTAAAAATGTATAATATATAGAAAAATATAGAAACATTTTTGAGAAAGTTAGGAGAAGTAATCTAATGAGGTTTAACAATTTTAGGTTAGGTAGAACTTTATTGATCCCTCAGGTCTCCTTTGGGATTTTTTTTTATTTTTTTCCAATTAGACACAGCAATACGGCAATTATTCATAAAAATAAATACAAATAAAATAAGAACAAGAACAAAGACTAATAAAGAGAAAAAACAAGATGATACAATCTAAAGATTCTTCCTGATCAACCTGTCCAACCTGTTGAAACTCCTCTTGGACACATTTTTAACTTGACTAAGAACAATAATAGTCTGCTCAAGTGAAATAAATTCAAATCATTAAAACCTTTTTACTTATTATTAATTATTTGAATGTCTTTTACCCTTAATTACATATTTAAAATCAACTTGTGTTTTAGTCGTTAGATACTTTGCAATACTGTACCTGTACAGGTGGGGTCAGTGTTACATCGATGACAATAATGGGTTTGTTTGGGATTATAATGTAAGATTAATAAATTAATGTTGATCAGTGAAGAAACAATCATGCGTTTGTGATATTAAAGTCAGCAGAGAGAGTGAAAAGGTGAAGTCTTGCTGTGTCACTCAGGCTGCACTACAGTGTCTGCTCACAGGTGTGATCCCACTACTGATCAGCACGGGGGCTTTGACCTGCTCCGTTTCCGACCTGGGCCGGTGCACCCCTCCTTAGACCACCTGCTGGTTCTGAGCTCCCCCAGAAGCACCATATGGACACGGACCTTAGTGTGGACACCTGATCAACACAGTCCACTGCAGCTCAGATCTCCTGAACTCAAACCATCCTCCAGTCTCAGCCTCCCAGTCACCTGGATTACAGGTGTGCGCCACCACACCCGGCTGATGGACTCACTGATCTGATGGTGTTTAGAGTTGAGGGTCCATGATGTATTTGGTATTTATTAAGATTTAAATGTCCAGAGAGTTGAAGTATGAAAAATGTTAAGGGTAAGAATTTTGAAATTTATAAGTAAATATTTATGATTTATGACTCTTGATCTACAAGGTCATGGGTTCAAACCATAAACTCAACATTATATTTTGACATTATTATAGACCTTTTTGTTTCGCTGCTGTAGTATCAGACGTGTGCTCTTAGTTCTGCTTTATTTAGTTAAAGCATTTACTCTGGTAACACAACTTATCTACCTGACTTTACTTTAACTCTCTGAACATTTACATTCAAATGTAAAGAGATCTGGATAAAGCAGCTGATAGACAGACAGACTAAGATAGTTAAATAAAACTGAATTGATCCCTAAGTAGAAACAAACGTATCATTTGGAATTTATTGTACGTGTCTGAAAGTGAACTCAAGAACTGATCGATAACAAAAAATGCACCTTTTTTCAAATGAATGCTGTCCTCAGGACACAAATATGAAGTGACGTCATGAACCCTGAGTTACAAACACCATCAGATCAGTGAGTCCATCAGCCGGGTGTGTTGGCGCACACCTGTAATCCAGGTGACTGGGAGGCTGAGACTGGAGGATGGTTTGAGTTCAGGAGATCTGAGCTGCAGTGGACTGTGTTGATCAGGTGTCCACACTAAGGTCCGTGTCCATATGGTGCTTCTGGGGGAGCTCAGAACCAGCAGGTGGTCTAAGGAGGGGTGCACCGGCCCAGGTCGGAAACGGAGCAGGTCAAAGCCCCCGTGCTGATCAGTAGTGGGATCACACCTGTGAGCAGACACTGTAGTGCAGCCTGAGTGACACAGCAAGACTTCATCTTTTCACTCTCTCTGCTGACTTTAATATCACACTGATAAACATTCATTTATTAATCTTACATTATAATCCCAACAAACCATTATTGTCATCGATGTAACACTGACCCCACCTGGACAGGTACGGTATTACAATTCTTCAAACCTGGAAACATGAATGAATAAAAAACATGTATTTATTTACATCCTTTTTTTTTTCAAAGTACAGTATCTAACGACTAAAACAGAAGTCCATTTTAAATATGTAATTAAGGGTAAAAGACATTCCAAAAATTAATAAGTAAAAAAGGTTTGAATGATTTGAATTTGATGATAAATTGTTTGTTTTTTGTAAGTGGATTAAAATAACATTCTAAGAGTGACGTCACATTCAAAGAACGCTGACATAGACACAGTCACTCGTCGTCAACAATACGATCCACTTTACTTTATGAATATTATATATAAAGTTCTGCACACTTTAAAATATTCTTCTCAGATACTGGGTGCAAATAAACTCATGCGTGAACATGTTTATCTAACTTCTAATAATTAACTGTAATGTCACTCTCGTCCAGGAGGTGGGAGTGTTGCTCCTAAAATGATCGTGCACTTTGTGATTTTAATAAAAGGAAGAAGAAAAGAACAGAAACTTCTGTGACATGTTTAGTTTGTGATGATCCAGAGAGAATCAAAAGATAAAGTCTTGCTGTGTCTCATAATGTCAAGACTTTAGAAGTCGATTAGAGAACAATTTATTATTTTTACCTAATTTTAAACTCCTCTAAAATATGAATAATAAATTAGGTAAAATAAATACAATTGATTTAACACATTATATCCATTATTCCATTCTTTCCAGACTTCCATTGACTGAAAGAAGGATGGATACCGATAAGGTAATGAATCAGATTGTGGATAATGAAATATGATATGTGTTATGACGGCTTTGTAAATAACATAACTTTAACTTTGATTTGTTTGTTTGATTAAAAGTGAAAATAAAATCACACAAAACACCTCAAGTCACGGTATCCGAGTAATTCAACTATTTTTAAGTTGATGTGTCATCACAAGTTATTTTAGTACAAAAATATTAAGGTACCCAAAACTACCCAGAGCTGCTTTTAGTTTAGTTTAAAATTCAGTAAAATAATCAATTTTTTTCTAATCCATTGCTTATGTCTTGACATTATTAGCGACACAGCGAGACTCTCTGGATCATTACAAACTATTGTCACAGAAACTTCGTTCATTTTTTCCTTCAATCAAAATCCCGCAGTGCACAATCATTACATGAGCAGCAGCGCCACCTCCTGGACGAGATGTTGACTTTAATAACTATGACCACAGTAGAGTTCAGTGTTGAGGAGTTTGATTATGAATCAAGTTAAATATGTAAGTAAAAAGTAAAAAGCCATTTAAATTGTTAATACTGAAAATAATGTGTTAAATTAATTGTATTTATTTTACCTTAACTTATTTTAGAGTTTAAAATTAGGTAAAATAATAAATTGTTCTCTGATCGACTCCTAAAGTCCCAACATTATGAGACACAACGAGACTTTATCTTTTGATTCTCTCTGGATCATCACAAAAATATTTTCACACGTCAGAGAAGCTTCTGTTCTTTTCTTCTTCCTTCTATCAAAATCACACAAAGTGCAGGATCATTTTAGGAGCGACAGCGCCTCTCTCTGGACAAGAGTGACATTGCAGTTAATGATTATAAGTTAAAAGAACCCGGATGTTTACTTTAATAAATATGACCTCAGTCGAGTTCAGTGTTGGGTAGTTTTATTAACAATCAATTTTAAAAGACATGTTATATATAATAGTCATAAACTAAAGTGGATCGTATTGTTGACGACGAGTGACTGTGTCTATGTCAGCGTTTTTGAAAGTGACGTCACTTTTAGAACGTTATTTTAATCCACTTAGTAAAAAACACAAATCAATTATTAGTAAATCTTGTGTAATATTGTGATGTTACACTTTTTAGATGCAGTAAAATACTTTTATTTTTTACTTTCATAACGTCCAGACTTAAGCATTCGATAAGAAAACAGTTTATCATTTAACTACATTTATAACTTGACTAAGAACAATAATATTCAGTTAAAGTGAAATAAATTCAAATCTTAAAAACGTTTTTATTTATTTAAACCGTCTTTTAACCTTTTATTTATATATTTTAATCAACTCGTGTTTAAGTCGTTACATACTATTCTTTGAAATGATTTTTTTTTAAATGAATTTGTTTATTAATCTGTTGCAGGTGTGTGAGGAATTGTAATTCTGTACCTGTCCAGGTGGGGTCAGCGATAACAATAATGGTTTGTTAGTATTATAATGTAAGATTAATAAATGAATGTTGATCAGTGAAGAAACAAACATGAGTTTGTGATATTAAAGTCAGCAGAGAGAGTGAAAAGATGAAGTCCTTCTGTGTCACTCAGGCTGCACTACAGTGTCTGCTCACAGGTGTGATCCCACTACTGATCAGCACGGGGGCTTTGACCTGCTCCGTTTCCGACCTGGGCCGGTGCACCCCTCCTTAGACCACCTGCTGGTTCTGAGTTCCCCCAGAAGCACCATATGGACACGGACCTTAGTGTGGACACCTGATCAACACAGTCCACTGCAGCTCAGATCTCCTGAACTCAAACCATCCTCCAGTCTCAGCCTCCCAGTCACCTGGATTACAGGTGTGCGCCACCACATCTGGCTGATGGACTCACGCACAAGGAGGGGTACACCGGCCCAGGTCGGAAACGGAGCAGGTCAAAGCCCCCGTGCTGATCAGTAGTGGGATCACACCTGTGAGCAGACACTGTAGTGCAGCCTGAGTGACACAGCAAGACTTCATCTTTTCACTCTCTCTGCTGACTTTAATATCACAAACTCATCTTTGTTTATTCACTGATCAACATTAATTTATTAATCCTACATTATAATCCCAACAAACCCATTATTGTTATCGCTGGAACATTCACCCCACCTGGACAGGTACGGTAAGACTATTCCTCACAAACCAGCAAACATTTAATAAACATGTTCATTCATTTTATATTTTCAATGAAGACTATCTAACTACCCATTTATGAGTTGATTTTAAATATGTTAATGATAAGAAAATGTTAAAGAATCATATTCATTTCACCTTAATATATTATTTCTGTTCTTAGTCAATTTAAACATGTTGGTAAATTATAAATTGTTATGTAATCGATTGCTTAAGTTTTAACATTATGAAAGTTAAAAAATAAACCTATTTGGCTGCCTTAAAATTCTTCAACCTCACAAGATTACACCTCCTTACTTGCTCAAATATGTTTCTATATTTTTTTACATTTATACATTTTTACACTGGGCAACATTGAAAAGACACCGTCACGTGTTTTTAGTTCGTGAACGTCATATTGTAAATACATTTCTGCTGTGGTCCTATTTATTAAAGTCAAATCTCATCCAGGAGGTGGCGCTGTTGCTCATGAAATGATTGTGCACTGCAGGATTTTGATTTAAGTAAGTAAGTAAGTAATATTTATTTATATAGCGCTTTTCGAGACCAGGGTCACAAAGCGCTTAAACAATCAAAACAATACTCAATAAAGTACATACTTTAAAGATCAAGAAAATACTGAGAACAACACAGGAGTTCGAGTGAAAATAAAAGTATTTTACTGCATCCATAAAGTGTAACATCAAAAGATTACACAACATTTACTAATAATTGATTTGTCATTTTTACTAAGTGGATTAAAATAACATTCTAAGAGTGACGTCACATTCAAAGAACGCTGACATAGACACAGTCACTCGTCGTCAACAATACGATCCACTTTAGTTTATGACTATTATATATAAAGTTTCTTTTTAAATTGATTTATAATAAAACTCCTCAACACTGAACTCAACTGGGGTCAGGGGGTCGTTGTGTAACAGCTTCAAGAAAGTCGTGTGATTTCCAGGAAGTACAAGTGAAAGTGAAAGTAAATCGAGTAGGAGGATATAAGCGGACTCTCCTCTGTTGCAGAGCATTTCGACATTCATCTCCTGAAAGGCTGAGCAAGTACTGAGTCGAGGTAAATTGCTTTAATCTCTTCTATCCCCACTAACTCAATATGATACTGAAACATTGGAAAACACAATTCTAAATGATGAGCCACTTCAAAATATTAACTGTTAGAATAGGTAATATTTTGCAGAATGATACATTTACAGGAAATCAAGATTTGTTTTTGTTTAATTGACTTAAGTTGGATTGTGGGGTTTTACAGTTTGATATGAGGGTTTAATAAGATAAACCTTCATTGGTTACTTAGTGGTGACATTTGAACAGCAGCACAGATCACATACTTTCTTTTCCGAATTATACATAAGAAAAAGAGTTTGTATTGCAAAATAAATGTGGAAAAAAAGTGTGGGAGAGAATTACAAAAAACAAAAGACAGTGAGGCTTATTACTTATTTTGATTGTGTAACCGGGCAGCTCCATCCTGCAGGACGGGAGTACAATGCTATATGAGAACATTCATAAGAGATTATGATGCAGTTATGGTGCTTTATAGAAGACGCCATGATGGTTAATAGTTATGTTTGGCAACTTGTAAAAAGGTTTGTGTGGTATTGTGAGTTATCGATGGAAAGAGCTTTAGTGGGAACACTTTCTAATGTTGGTACACATGAGATTTAATTCTGAATAAAGTGCCTTTTTTTATAACAATGCAGTGTATTGTGGGAATCAGTGATTTTTAACAGATCTACAAGGATATTTCTCATGAAGAGCATATTTTCTTCGGACCACACCCTACATTAGCAAAGATTCTGACCCTGCATTGAGCTGTTTATTTCATTTTTGAACATTATGGTGGTTCTTCATGATTCCTATATTTACATTCAAGTACATGTAGCTTGGATTACTTCACTCGAATATTTGAATTCAATGCATAACAGGAGGGAGTTATTTCAACTCGGTTTTATTTTCAGAGCTGAGGAAGCTGAAAGATATGATCACATTTCCTGTTCAGGAAGCACAGTAAAAACAATGGTAAGTACTGATTTTTTTTTTTAATATTTGTATTGATATATCAAGTCAGAAATAACAGATTTTTTCCAGTTCAATAAATCGCCAGGTTATCTTCCTAACCAAAGTTCTATGAATGTATGTGGCGCTCTCTACAGTCATTATGGGTGACTGTGAATACTGTAATTCTGCTAATCCTGTACTGACAGGCACTTCAATGTTCACTCGATCCTACTTCAGCTGTTCTGAGATTTGGAATGACCTTAAGATGGCGGCACGGATTTCCCTGAGGGGCGGTGCAAGTGAGCGAGGGGACATAAATCGAATATTGAAACGCAGCCATATACACAGTGTAATCACACCCGCCATCCTTTCCCTAGGTGGGGTGGGTTTCTATTAGCTCTGTTTTTGTCAGTTTTCATTGTCTGAGTCATTCACTTGTTGCTTTATGTCTCACGGCCAACTCCCTTGAATAGTCATGGAAATTTGATGGTATTGTACCTCTTCAATCACTGGTTGTTATTGTAGCATCCGCGTAAACGTGTTGAAACCACTTCCTTCTGGTTCTTTGTTTCCTCCGAGCTGCCATCATCTTTAGATGAGTTGTTTGTGTATATATATCAGTGGCGGGCCGTGCATTTCACTCGTTTGAATGAATCCGCCTCTCAATAACTACTTTAAGGTTCTTTATACACCACAGGGATCTGACCGTGTACTGTTATAGGTCAATAAGACGTTGAGATCATCATCAAATGAACACAACATCCGTGCATTATATCAAAATATCACTCCCACTACAGTCTGTGTAGTTTCCATGGCCACGACACACACGCTCTGCATCGCTTCCACACACACACACACTAAAGCGACACACACACACACACGCACCATTATTGATCTCATAAAGTTCAACATTATTTTGAAAAAAAAGCATTTACTCACGTAGTTCATGGAGGAAATAAATAAATAATTTGAAGCTTGTGAAAGACTTGGTGTTAGCATAACTTTCTTAATAACGTCCAGCTTATATTGAAATAGCCTTCTTGAAAATTGTTTGCAAGTATATCTGCGACCAGATCAAGTTCTTCAGCCATTGTGTGTTGAAAAACGGTTAAATTAACTCAAATCATCGTTTTAACTCCATTTGACTTGTCTCAGTGCTATCCAATCAGAGGCTGTTCCCCTGTTGTAAATGTGCTCCAGTTGCACTCCTATTGCTGAGCAGGCTCTTTAAAAGTTCAATGGAGTTTTTTTTAAACCAGTTCAATTGTGTTTTCTGGATATTGCGTTTTGTTGCACTCTGGATGTTGCTTTGTATGTATGTGTAAAAGTTAGTGTTGATTTGTGTCCCTTTTGTTGTGAAAAAACATCTTAAATGCATTTGTAAAGTGCAGAACTGAATAAGTGATGTTATTTTATTTTGATATTTCTGTTGATTCAGAGTGACGAAGATGACTTCATGGATATTTATCGTGCTGAGGAAGAAATGCAGTCGGATCCGTCCTCAGATGGTGTTCATCATCAGGGAACTACTATCAGCGGCATGCAAGGTGAGCCAGAAGATGAATGATTCTAACCAAGGGAAGGCAAATACAGTTGACAAATGTCAAGACATGCATAGAGAATTTGAATACATTTCAATAACAAGTATTTTCTGTTTTTGTAGGGTCACAGCTGAGAAATTATTTGACTGACCTCGGTCTTCACTGCGAGGATAAACTGTCCCTGAGAACGGTTCTTCAGATCAACAAAAAGAATGTCAGTGATCAACACCCCACATGTGTTTCAGACCTGCCTTGTTATTTGCTGAGAAAACTAATGAGTGTCAATGTGACGGCTCGAAATGTGAAGTTTACAAACTCCCCCAGTGAGGCCGCACAAGATTCTGCCACCTTGGACTTGGATCAACTTCTAGATGGTCTACATTTAGACAGTAAAAAAAACCCATTAGATATCATCACAGCACTTTTGCTGTGTTCAGATAGTTTTGTGCAGCAGGAAATTGTCCTCAAAATGTCCATGTGTCAGTTCGCTGTGCCCCTTCTGCTTCCTAGTATTGACACCAATCACAGCACTCTGCTGTTGTGGGCTATGAGGGATATTGTCCATAAATACAGACCCCAGTCCCTCTCTGAATCAAAGGGCTTTGTTGAAGAACAAACTGTTCTTGCTAAACTGCCTCTTGTATCTTTTGTGAGACTAGGCAAATGCTTGTTATCCAAGTCAGAGATTCTAAACAAGGTGCTATGTAATTCCCAGCAATATCATGACATTTTTGTTCATCACAACATGGAGTGCGGAAACATTCCACGAAAGATTTCAAGTGGAATGGTGGAAATGACTTGGTATCTGCCTTGTGGAAACAAAAACATGGATCATTTCAATGTACCTGTGTCGGTGACTAACCTGCGAGGAGATGTCGAGTCATTTGACGCACAATACTCGTTTTTGTGTAAAATATCAACAGCCGTTTTTGTGTTCTGCGATGATCTAGCCTTGGGATTGCAGGTGTTAACAAAACAGCATCACAGGGCACAGATGTTCTTGATTAGCAACAGTCAAAGTGGATGCTTTAACGTTGGGCATTTGAAACAGGTCGCCTCCAAGTTGAAATTGAATAATAAGAATATCGTTCTCAAGAAGCCGCAAAATAATGAAGCTGACTTTCTCAGGTGTCTGAGGGACGCGATCAATTATGCGGTGGATGCCTCAGATATCAGGATGAGCATCGAGGGGATGACTGATGTTGCCCATGAATTGGGGATTTTGGTGGATGAGGACTTGCCGGCGTGTCAAGGGGCAAAGAAAAGGGCTGATGCCATCACAAAAGAAATAGTGGACCCCCTCATATACAAGGAAGTCAATCTACCAAGGCAGGGAGAAATCTGGAAGAAGCTGACTGATCTTGAAAAAGAGCAATTCCGTTTGCGAAAAGCTGGAAATCAAAGTATAGAAATGTACAAAAGCCAATTAGAAACCAAGAAGAAACACTTTCGTAGACTACAGCAGTCTTATGAAATTTCCTCTTCTATGCAAAGATTTATAGAAGCAATATCAACTCCAGGAATGGAGAGGGAATTTTTCCTCAAATGGATGAAAATAAATCTTGATAACTTGTCCAGGGAAAAGCTGTCAAAACTCCGTGAGCAATACAGGGATAAATGTGACAGTTTCAAAGACAGAGAGGAAATTCAGAAAATAGACAAACAGCTTTCCAGTAGCTCTCTGGGGATGGAACATTTCTTCCGGGAGATGGGCCAGATCTATGAGGCTTCACTAGCAACCAATGCAACAAACCGATGCTGTCAAGACTTACAGCATCTTCCAAAACTGTGCGCAGAACTGATGCTAAAGGGTTTGCCACTCGAGCTTGTTGATGGGGATGCGTCTAACACCCCCCTCATGTGGACACGGGACGTCCTTCTCCAGCTCAATGCCTTGGTAGCTCCTGAAGCCAGGATCAAGGTTATCACAGTTCTTGGAGTCCAGAGTACAGGAAAGTCCACTCTCCTAAACACCATGTTTGGAGTGCAATTTGCTGTCAGCAGCGGCCGTTGTACACGCGGTGCCTTCATGTTACTCATTAAAGTTGGTGAAGACCTCAAAAAACTGCTCAAGTGTGACTATGTGGTTATCATTGACACAGAGGGGCTGAAGTCACCACAACTGGCCCAACTTGAAGAGAGCTATGACCATGATAATGAGCTTGCCACACTTGTTGTCGGCTTAAGCGACATCACCATTATTAACATATCTATGGAACACATGCAAGAAATGGAGGACGTCCTACAGATTGTGGTGCACGCCTTTCTTAGGATGAAGGAAGTGGGTAAAAAGCCCAAATGTCTGTTCGTCCACCAGAATGTGTCGGATGTTTCTGCTCCTGAGACCAACATGAGGGACAGGAAGGTGCTGCTGCAGAAATTGAACAGAATGACCCAGGAAGCAGCCAAAATGGAGAAAAGGGAGGAGAACAAGCTCTTTACTGATGTGATGGAGTACAACCCAGACACTGGGAACTGGTATATCCCTGGGCTCTGGAATGGAACCCCGCCAATGGCCCCAGTCAACTTGGGCTACAGTGAAGCTGTGAATGATCTAAAAAACCAAACCATACATAAACTTAGCGACTGTAACTCCTCTGAGAACAACATTAAGGCCTTTACTGAATGGTTGACCAGCCTTTGGAGTGCAGTGAAGCATGAAAACTTCATCTTCAGTTTCAGAAACAGTTTGGTAGCAGATGCATATATCAAACTGTGCACTGAGTTCAACAAATGGGAGTGGGAATTCAAAAAAGCTATGTACACCTGGACTTCCAAAACTGAAACCAAAATCTCAAATCTTTCCGGGGACTCTAATACAGCCGACATGACAACTCTCCTGGATTCTCTGAAAAGAGAAGCTGAAAAGGAACTGTCTCACTGGGAGCGTAAGCTTCAGGACAATCTAGCACGGTACTTTGATGATGCAGATGGTTCTGCTCACCTTATTGAAAGATACAGAGAGCAGTTTGCAAACAGTGCAAAGAGTCTGAGAATGGAAATCTCAAATTCCGTTAAGATCCAGCTGGAAAGGGCCTCCGAAACAAAACAAGGGATGATTAAACTTAACAGAATCAAAAAGACACACACAGATGAGTTGGAAGGTCGAGTGTGTGACCTGATTGATAAATGTCGAAAGACAAACACCAAGATGACTGATGACCAACTTAACCATGAGTTTGAAAAAATGTGGAAGGAAACTGTGAACAAACTGTCCTTCACTGAGCAGAAAGCACTTGATGTCTTTGCAAGTATTGACAAACACCTCAGGGAAAATGTCAATCACAAGGGAGCAAAGGCATCTCAGTTATTACATGAGAAGAATCTCTATGACTGCGGATCAGAACCTTTCACATTCAACCCTGACACGTTGACTTTTATTACAGACAAGTTTCGAAAATGGTTGAGCATAAAGTCCCACATCAAAGAAGTACAGGACATGGCTGACAGCATTATAGCTGAATGCAAAAAGTTTGTACATGATAAAATAGACAAGAGGTGTAACTACCATGAGACTTACATCCAAGAAATCCTGTATATTATTGATAATCAGCTGAAAGCCAAACAAAATTTGAAGACAGACATTCAGTTTGAGATTTTGCTGAAACAACACATTTGCGGAACTGTGGCCTGGGATTTCCAAGAAATGCACAACAATTTCATTGAGCTGAACGACCCGTACAGGTGCCTGGCTCAGAACAAAGAGAAATTCTTAGCCGATTTCAAAGATGTGTTTCATGAGCGGGACCAGTGCCAGAGCAAGGCAGATGAATTCACCAGCAAATGTCTACAGCCAGCAATCACAGACTACGTCTACCGTTCTCTGGGCCTCAACATTGTTGATAAAATGCTGACTCAGGAGGAGTTCAGCACACGGATGTCCTTCCAATACTCTCTTTTAAAGGATCTATTGTCCAAGATGGACTTTCAAGAGTATCTGGGGTATATTTGCTCTTATGAAGAGTATGCTAAGCGTTGCATACATACAAAAATGGTCTCTTACTTCTTAGTCTCTAATGAAATGTTTGACTTTGAGGATCGACACATCCGTTCTAGCATCAGCAGCATCAACAAGGCAATAGAGCAAGGCAAAACGAAGAGGGGGGGCGATTTAAGGGGCTATATTGAATATATTTACAAAGCTCTTGGTGACAAACTGGTCATCCCCCAGACTGCTCGTGGAGATTTTATGATTTTTAACAAAGCTGACCCGAAACAATTTGCTTTTTTTCTCACAAAGAGTCTCGAGGACATGAGCAAAACTCTCAAGAAAGAGTTTCAGAAGGAAACATTTGAAACGAAGCTAAAAAAGCTTACTTTAAATCCCGAGGACGAGCTCTTCTCAAAAGTCATTGGATGCGGTAAACAATGCCCGTTTTGCAAAACTCCATGTGAGGCCGGAAGCCGCGCCCACAACGAGCACTGGGCATCCGTTCATCGCCCCGAAGGTCTGGGGACATATCGTTTTGTGGACAGTGAGAAACTGGTGACCGACATTTGTTCATCTTTAGTGATCAGTAATACACTTTTCCTCTGCCCGGAGACAAATTGGCAACAACATCCCTTCAAAACATACAGGGAGATCTATCCAGACTGGAAAATTTCTCCGGATGTCAGCCTTATATCATCAGACTACTGGAAATATGTTATGATGACATTCAACGAAAGCTTTGCAGAAGAATATAAATGCAAACCTGCTGTAATTCCTGAAACTTGGAAAGGTGTCACACCAAAACAGGCAGAAGATAGTCTCAAGCAGTCCTTTAACAGTCATTAACTACAGTCATGGTATTTGACTCTGGCGAAATCAAGATGTCGAGGTCGGCTGCCGCAGTGTTTGTTTGCTTTCTTTTTAAGTTTTGTCAAGTTTAATGAACTGTGCATGGTAATTCAAAGAGTGTGAATTGTTGTGTACTGCACTGTCAATGATTGTACTTATTTGGAAATGTAGCTATTTAGCAACTCTACTTAATCACTTTGGTTCAAATTATTTTGCTAATTTTATTTGGATTCATACTAAAAAGAAACAAGTGCCATTAAACATTATTGCAATTCATGTTCTTACAAGCAGCTGTACAAAACAATACATAGTAGAATAGTAAAATAAAGTTTACTAGTGCTTGCAAATTAGTTGAACTGCTTTTGTGACATTATAAAGAATGGCATGTGCAGAAAAAAGACATGTTGTGTTTATTTGGTTTTCAGATTGTGAAAGAAATATTGCTTTATTACAATATTAATGTGTTTTAAACTGCTTACTACGTTATCACAATATTAATGTGTTTGTTTTGCCACAAATGCATATGTGTTCGAAACTGCTCATCGCCTTAAGCAAGAAACTGCTGATTGCTTTGACAATGTATTTGTTTGAAACCCTTCATGGGATATAACCAATTTAAAGGGTTCAACTAAAGAGCACTGATAAATATATCCACATATAGGGTTCAACTAAAGAGCACAGAGGAAAACATTAACTAGGTTGGGAGGGGGGATGAGCAGAGGATCTCGTCAAGAGAAGATGCACAACGGCCTTGGCTGTTATCCGAAAGGTACCATGAGGTACCATGACTAACAGCTTGAGACTGCTTTTGATGTAACCCCTCCACAATGTGTTTTGCTCTGAAGAACTGAATAAAAGAGGAGGAACGCAGGGCCTTCGTTGGACAGTTGGTGCGAGCTAACTTCCGCGTTGGTTCCTCTGTTCCCTCCGGAGTGAAGAACAATCTCTTTACTGGTGTGTGTCTGAATCTTTTGCTATTGAACTGATTTGTCTGTGAAACTTTGTGAACAGTTTTTCTGACACAAGATTACACCTCCTAACATTTGATGGTAAATTGTTTGTTTTTTACTAAGTGGATTAAAATAACATTCTAAGAGTGACGTCACATTCAAAGAACGCTGACATTCACACAGTCACTCGTCGTCAACAATACGATCCACTTTACTTTATGAATATTATATATAAAGTTCTGCACACTTAAAATATTCTTCTCAGATACTGGGTGCAAATAAACTCATGCGTGAACATGTTTACCTAACTTCTAATAATTAACTGTAATGTCACTCTCGTCCAGGAGGTGGCAGTGTTGCTCCTAAAATGATCGTGCACTGTGTGATTTCGATAAAAGGAAGAAGAAAAGAACAGAAGGTCAGTGAGTCCATCAGCCGGGTGTGGTGGCGCACACCTGTAATCCAGGTGACTGGGAGGCTGAGACTGGAGGATGGTTTGAGTTCAGGAGATCTGAGCTGCAGTGGACTGTGTTGATCAGGTGTCCACACTAAGGTCCGTGTCCATATGGTGCTTCTGGGGGAGCTCAGAACCAGCAGGTGGTCTAAGGAGGGGTGCACCGGCCCAGGTCGGAAACGGAGCAGGTCAAAGCCCCCGTGCTGATCAGTAGTGGGATCACACCTGTGAGCAGACACTGTAGTGCAGCCTGAGTGACACAGCAAGACTTCATCTTTTCACTCTCTCTGCTGACTTTAATATCACAAACTCATGATTGTTTCTTCACTGATCAAATTCATTTATTAATCTTACATTATAATCCCAACAAACCATTATTGTCATCGATGTAACACTCACCCCACCTGGACAGGTACGGTATTACAATTCTTCACACCTAAAACAGATTATTAAAGACATTTATTTATTTTACATTAAAGAGATTGTAACAACTTACACACGAATTGATTTCAAATATTTTAATAAAACATAAATAAAAACGTTTAAACTATTAATAATGAATAGAATATGTTCAATTAATTGTATTTATTTCACATTAACATATTATAACAGTTTTGAGTTAAGTTTAAAATGAATTAAAATAATAAATTGTTTTCTAATCGACTTCTATAGTCCCAACATTATGAGCGACACAGCGAGACTTTATCTTTTGATTCTCTCTGGATCATCACAAACTATTTAAACACGTCACAGAAGTTTCTGTTCTTTTCTTCTTCCTTCCATCAAAATCACACAGTGCACGATCATTTCAGGAGCGACAGCGCCTCTTTCTGGACAAGAGTGACATTGCAGTTTATGATTATATATATTGTGATTTTACACTTTTTAGATGCAGTAAAATACTTTTCTTTTTCACTTTCATAACGTCCAGACTTAAGCAATCGATAAGAAAACAGTTTATCATTTAACTACATTCATAACTTGACTAAGAACAATAATATTCAGTTGAAGTGAAATAAATTCAAATCTTAAAAACGTTTTTATTTATTTAAATCGTCTTTTAACTTTTTATTTATATATTTTTTAATCAACTCGTGTTTAAGTCGTTACATACTATTCTTTTAATTTTATTTTAAAGATGAATGTGTTTATTAATTGTTTGCAGGTGTGAGGAATTGTAATTCTGTACCTGTCCAGGTGGGGTCAGTGTTACATCGATGACAATAAAGTGTTTGTTGGGATTATAATGTAAGATTAATAAATTAATGTTGATCAGTGAAGAAACAAACATGAGTTTTTGATATAAAAGTCAGCAGAGAGAGTGAAAATATGAAGTCTCATCTCATAATGTTGAGACTTTAGGAGTCGATTAGAGAACAATTTATTATTTTAATTAATTTTAAACTTGACTAAAACTGTTATATGTTAATGTAAAAAAAAATACAATTCATGTAACACATTCTAGTCATTATTAATAGTTTAAACTTTTTTTTTATGTTTTATTAACATATTTAAAATCAATTTGTGTTTAAGTTGTTACAATCTCTTCAATTTAAATAAATAAATGTCTTTAATAATCCGTTGCAGGTGTGAGGAATTGTAATACCATACCTGTCCAGGTAGTGTCAGTGTTACAGTGATGACAATAATTGGTTTGTTGGGATTATAATGTAAGATTAATAAATGAATGTTGATCAGTGAAGAAACAAACATGAGTTTGTGATATTAAAGTCAGCAGAGAGAGTGAAAAGATGAAGTCTTGCTGTGTCACTCAGGCTGCACTAGAGTTAGAGTTGAGGGGCGATGATGTATTTAGTATTTATTAACATTTAAAAGTCCAGAGAGTCGAAGTATGTACATTTTAAGGGTAAGAATTTTGAAATGTATAAGTAAATATTTATGACTCTTGATCTACAAGGTCATGGGTTCAAACCATAAACTCAACATTATATTTTGACATTATTATAGACCGTTTTGTTTTGCTGCTGTAGTATCAGACGTGTGCTCTTAGTTCTGCTTTATTTAGTTAAAGCATTTACTCTGGTAACACAACTTATCTACCTGACTTTACTTTAACTCTCCGAACATTTACATTCAAATATAAGAAGATCTGAATACAGCAGATGATAGACAGACAGACTAAGATAGTTAAATAAAACTGAATTGATCCCTAAGTGGAAACAAACGTATAATTTGGAATTTATTGTACGTGTCTGAAAGTGAACTCAAGTACTGATCGATAATAAAAAAAATGCACCTTTTTTCAAATGAATGCTGTCCTCAGGATCCAAATATGAAGTGACGTCATGAACCCTGAGTTACAAACACCATCAGATCAGTGAGTCCATCAGCCGGGTGTGGTGGCGCACACCTGTAATCCAGGTGACTGGGAGGCTGAGACTGGAGGATGGTTTGAGTTCAGGAGATCTGAGCTGCAGTGGACTGTGTTGATCAGGTGTCCACACTAAGGTCCGTGTCCATATGGTGCTTCTGGGGGAGCTCAGAACCAGCAGGTGGTCTAAGGAGGGGTACACCGGCCCAGGTCGGAAACGGAGCAGGTCAAAGCCCCCGCGCTGATCAGTAGTGGGATCACACCTGTGAGCAGACACTGTAGTGCAGCCTGAGTGACACAGCAAGACTTCATCTTTTCACTCTCTCTGCTGACTTTAATATCACAAACTCATGTTTGTTTCTTCACTGATCAACATTCATTTATTAATCCTACATTATAATCCCAACAAACCCATTATTGTTATCGCTGGAACATTCACCCCACCTGGACAGGTACGGTAAGACTATTCCTCACAAACCAGCAAACATTTAATAAACATGTTCATTCATTTTATATTTTCAATGAAGACTATCTAACTACCCATTTATGAGTTGATTTTAAATATGTTAATGATAAGAAAATGTTAAAGAATCATATTCATTTCACCTTAATATATTATTTCTGTTCTTAGTCAATTTAAACATGTTGGTAAATTATAAATTGTTATGTAATCGATTGCTTAAGTTTTAACATTATGAAAGTTAAAAAATAAACCTATTTGGCTGCCCTAAAATTCTTCAACCTCACAAGATTACACCTCCTTACTTGCTCAAATATGTTTCTATATTTTTTTACATTTATACATTTTTACACTGGGCAACATTGACAAGACACCGTCACGTGTTTTTAGTTCGTGAACGTCATATTGTAAATACATTTCTGCTGTGGTCCTATTTATTAAAGTCAAATCTCATCCAGGAGGTGGCGCTGTTGCTCATGAAATGATTGTGCACTGCAGGATTTTGATTTAAGTAAGTAAGTAAGTAATATTTATTTATATAGCGCTTTTCGAGACCAGGGTCACAAAGCGCTTAAACAATCAAAATAATACTCAATAAAGTACATACTTTAAAGATCAAGAAAATACTGAGAACAACACAGGAGTTCGAGTGAAAATAAAAGTATTTTACTGCATCCATAAAGTGTAACATCAAAAGATTACACAACATTTACTAATAATTGATTTGTCATTTTTACTAAGTGGATTAAAATAACATTCTAAGAGTGACGTCACATTCAAAGAACGCTGACATAGACACAGTCACTCGTCGTCAACAATACGATCCACTTTAGTTTATGACTATTATATATAAAGTTTCTTTTTAAATTGATTTATAATAAAACTCCTCAACACTGAACTCAACTGGGGTCAGGGGG
The DNA here is from genome assembly GCF_982586985.1 of Callionymus lyra. Taxonomy (NCBI): domain Eukaryota; kingdom Metazoa; phylum Chordata; class Actinopteri; order Syngnathiformes; family Callionymidae; genus Callionymus; species Callionymus lyra. Next base: position 10,766,074 of record NC_141828.1, read on the forward strand.
TCGTTGTGTAACAGCTTCAAGAAAGTCGTGTGATTTCCAGGAAGTACAAGTGAAAGTGAAAGTAAATCGAGTAGGAGGATATAAGCGGACTCTCCTCTGTTGCAGAGCATTTCGACATTCATCTCCTGAAAGGCTGAGCAAGTACTGAGTCGAGGTAAATTGCTTTAATCTCTTCTATCCCCACTAACTCAATATGATACTGAAACATTGGAAAACACAATTCTAAATGATGAGCCACTTCAAAATATTAACTGTTAGAATAGGTAATATTTTGCAGAATGATACATTTACAGGAAATCAAGATTTGTTTTTGTTTAATTGACTTAAGTTGGATTGTGGGGTTTTACAGTTTGATATGAGGGTTTAATAAGATAAACCTTCATTGGTTACTTAGTGGTGACATTTGAACAGCAGCACAGATCACATACTTTCTTTTCCGAATTATACATAAGAAAAAGAGTTTGTATTGCAAAATAAATGTGGAAAAAAAGTGTGGGAGAGAATTACAAAAAACAAAAGACAGTGAGGCTTATTACTTATTTTGATTGTGTAACCGGGCAGCTCCATCCTGCAGGACGGGAGTACAATGCTATATGAGAACATTCATAAGAGATTATGATGCATTTATGGTGCTTTATAGAAGATGCCATGATGGTTAATAGTTATGTTTGGCAACTTGTAAAAAGGTTTGTGTGGTATTGTGAGTTATCGATGGAAAGAGCTTTAGTGGGAACACTTTCTAATGTTGGTACACATGAGATTTAATTCTGAATAAAGTGCCTTTTTTTCATAACAATGCAGTGTATTGTGGGAATCAGTGATTTTTAACAGATCTACAAGGATATTTCTCATGAAGAGCATATTTTCTTCGGACCTAAATTAGCAAAGATTCTGACCCTGCATTGAGCTGTTTATTTCATTTTTGAACATTATGGTGGTTCTTCATGATTCCTATATTTACATTCAAGTACATGTAGCTTGGATTACTTCACTCGAATATTTGAATTCAATGCATAACAGGAGGGAGTTATTTCAACTCGGTTTTATTTTCAGAGCTGAGGAAGCTGAAAGATATGATCACATTTCCTGTTCAGGAAGCACAGTAAAAACAATGGTAAGTACTGATTTTTTTTTTTTAATATTTGTATTGATATATCAAGTCAGAAATAACAGATTTTTTCCAGTTCAATAAATCGCCAGGTTATCTTCCTAACCAAAGTTCTATGAATGTATGTGGCGCTCTCTACAGTCATTATGGGTGACTGTGAATACTGTAATTCTGCTAATCCTGTACTGACAGGCACTTCAATGTTCACTCTATCCTACTTCAGCTGTTCTGAGATTTGGAATGACCTTAAGATGGCGGCACGGATTTCCCTGAGGGGCGGTGCAAGTGAGCGAGGGGACATAAATCGAATATTGAAACGCAGCCATATACACAGTGTAATCACACCCGCCATCCTTTCCCTAGGTGGGGTGGGTTTCTATTAGCTCTGTTTTTGTCAGTTTTCATTGTCTGAGTCATTCACTTGTTGCTTTATGTCTCACGGCCAACTCCCTTGAATAGTCATGGAAATTTGATGGTATTGTACCTCTTCAATCACTGGTTGTTATTGTAGCATCCGCGTAAACGTGTTGAAACCACTTCCTTCTGGTTCTTTGTTTCCTCCGAGCTGCCATCATCTTTAGATGAGTTGTTTGTGTATATATATCAGTGGCGGGCCGTGCATTTCACTCGTTTGAATGAATCCGCCTCTCAATAACTACTTTAAGGTTCTTTATACACCACAGGGATCTGACCGTGTACTGTTATAGGTCAATAAGACGTTGAGATCATCATCAAATGAACACAACATCAGTGCATTATATCAAAATATCACTCCCACTACAGTCTGTGTAGTTTCCATGGCCACGACACACACGCTCTGCATCGCTTCCACACACACACACACTAAAGCGACACACACACACACGCGCACCATTATTGATCTCATAAAGTTCAACATTATTTCGAAAAAAAAGCATTTACTCACGTAGTTCATGGAGGAAATAAATAAATCATTTGAAGCTTGTGAAAGACTTGGTGTTAGCATAACTTTCTTAATAACGTCCAGCTTATATTGAAATAGCCTTCTTGAAAATTGTTTGCAAGTATATCTGCGACCAGATCAAGTTCTTCAGCCATTGTGTGTTGAAAAACGGTTAAATTAACTCAAATCATCGTTTTAACTCCATTTGACTTGTCTCAGTGCTATCCAATCAGAGGCTGTTCCCCTGTTGTAAATGTGCTCCAGTTGCACTCCTATTGCTGAGCAGGCTCTTTAAAAGTTCAATGGAGTTTTTTTTAAACCAGTTCAATTGTGTTTTCTGGATATTGCGTTTTGTTGCACTCTGGATGTTGCTTTGTATGTATGTGTAAAAGTTAGTGTTGATTTGTGTCCCTTTTGTTGTGAAAAAACATCTTAAATGCATTTGTAAAGTGCAGAACTGAATAAGTGATGTTATTTTATTTTGATATTTCTGTTGATTCAGAGTGACGAAGATGACTTCATGGATATTTATCGTGCTGAGGAAGAAATGCAGTCGGATCCGTCCTCAGATGGTGTTCATCATCAGGGAACTACTATCAGCGGCATGCAAGGTGAGCCAGAAGATGAATGATTTTAACCAAGGGAAGGCAAATACAGTTGACAAATGTCAAGACATGCATAGAGAATTTGAATACATTTCAATAACAAGTATTTTCTGTTTTTGTAGGGTCACAGCTGAGAAATTACTTGACTGACCTCGGTCTTCACTGCGAGGATAAACTGTCCCTGAGAACGGTTCTTCAGATCAACAAAAAGAATGTCAGTGATCAACACCCCACATGTGTTTCAGACCTGCCTTGTTATTTGCTGAGAAAACTAATGAGTGTCAATGTGACGGCTCGAAATGTGAAGTTTACAAACTCCCCCAGTGAGGCCGCACAAGATTCTGCCACCTTGGACTTGGATCAACTTCTAGATGGTCTACATTTAGACTGTAAAAAAAACCCATTAGATATCATCACAGCACTTTTGCTGTGTTCAGATAGTTTTGTGCAGCAGGAAATTGTCCTCAAAATGTCCATGTGTCAGTTCGCTGTGCCCCTTCTGCTTCCTAGCATTGACACCAATCACAGCACTCTGCTGTTGTGGGCTATGAGGGATATTGTCCATAAATACAGACCCCAGTCCCTCTCTGAATCGAATGGCTTTGTTGAAGAACAAACTGTTCTTGCTAAACTGCCTCTTGTATCTTTTGTGAGACTAGGCAAATGCTTGTTATCCAAGTCAGAGATTCTAAACAAGGTACTATGTAATTCCCAGCAATATCATGACATTTTTGTTCATCACAACATGGAGTGCGGAAACATTCCACGAAAGATTTCAAGTGGAATGGTGGAAATTACTTGGTATCTGCCTTGTGGAAACAAAAACATGGATCATTTCAATGTACCTGTGTCGGTGACTAACCTGCGAGGAGATGTCGAGTCATTTGACGCACAATACTCGTTTTTGTGTAAAATATCAACAGCCGTTTTTGTGTTCTGCGATGATCTAGCCTTGGGATCGCAGGTGTTAACAAAACAGCATCACAGGGCACAGATGTTCTTGGTTAGCAACAGTCAAAGTGGATGCTTTAACGTTGAGCATTTGAAACAGGTCGCCTCCAAGTTGAAATTAAATAATAAGAATATCGTTCTCAAGAAGCCGCAAAATAATGAAGCTGACTTTCTCAGGTGTCTGAGGGACGCGATCAATTATTCGGTGGATGCCTCAGATATCAGGATGAGCATCGAAGGGATGACTGATGTTGCCCATGAATTGGGGATTTTGGTGGATGAGGACTTGCCGGCGTGTCAAGGGGCAAAGAAAAGGGCTGATGCCATCACAAAAGAAATAGTGGACCCCCTCATATACAAAGAAGTCAATCTACCAAGGCAGGGAGAAATCTGGAAGAAGCTGACTGATCTTGAAAAAGAGCAATTCCGTTTGCGAAAAGCTGGAAATCAAAGTATAGAAATGTACAAAAGCCAATTAGAAACCAAGAAGAAACACTTTCGTAGACTACAGCAGTCTTATGAAATTTCCTCTTCCATGCAAAGATTTATAGAAGCAATATCAACTCCAGGAATGGAGAGGGAATTTTTCCTCAAATGGATGAAAATAAATCTTGATAACTTGTCCAGGGAAAAGCTGTCAAAACTCCGTGAGCAATACAGGGATAAATGTGACAGTTTCAAAGACAGAGAGGAAATTCAGAAAATAGACAAACAGCTTTCCAGTAGCTCTCTGGGGATGGAACATTTCTTCCGGGAGATGGGCCAGATCTATGAGGCTTCACTAGCAACCAATGCAACAAATCGATGCTGTCAAGACTTACAGCATCTTCCAAAACTGTGCGCAGAACTGATGCTAAAGGGTTTGCCACTGGAGCTTGTTGATGGGGATGCGTCTAACACCCCCCTCATGTGGACACGGGACGTCCTTTTCCAGCTCAATGCCTTGGTAGCTCCTGAAGCCAGGATCAAGGTTATTACAGTTCTTGGAGTCCAGAGTACAGGAAAGTCCACTCTCCTAAACACCATGTTTGGAGTGCAATTTGCTGTCAGCAGCGGCCGTTGTACACGCGGTGCCTTCATGTTACTCATAAAAGTTGGTGAAGACCTCAAAAAACTGCTCAACTGTGACTATGTGGTTATCATTGACACAGAGGGGCTGAAGTCACCACAACTGGCCCAACTTGAAGAGAGCTATGACCATGATAATGAGCTTGCCACACTTGTTGTCGGCTTAAGCGACATCACCATTATTAACATATCTATGGAACACATGCAAGAAATGGAGGACGTCCTACAGATTGTGGTGCACGCCTTTCTTAGGATGAAGGAAGTGGGTAAAAAGCCCAAATGTCTGTTCGTCCACCAGAATGTGTCGGATGTTTCTGCTCCTGAGACCAACATGAGGGACAGGAAGGTGCTGCTGCAGAAATTGAACAGAATGACCCAGGAAGCAGCCAAAATGGAGAAAAGGGAGGAGAACAAGCTCTTTACTGATGTGATGGAGTACAACCCAGACACTGGGAACTGGTATATCCCTGGGCTCTGGAATGGAACCCCGCCAATGGCCCCAGTCAACTTGGGCTACAGTGAAGCTGTGAATGATCTAAAAAACCAAACCATACAAAAACTTAGCGACTGTAACTCCTCTGAGAACAACATTAAGGCCTTTACTGAATGGTTGACCAGCCTTTGGAGTGCAGTGAAGCATGAAAACTTCATCTTCAGTTTCAGAAACAGTTTGGTAGCAGATGCATATATCAAACTGTGCACTGAGTTCAACAAATGGGAGTGGGAATTCAAAAAAGCTATGTACACCTGGACTTCCAACACTGAAACCAAAATCTCAAATCTTTCCGGGGACTGTAATACAGCCGACATGACAACTCTCCTGGATTCTCTGAAAAGAGAAGCTGAAAAGGAACTGTCTCACTGGGAGCGTAAGCTTCAGGACAATCTAGCAAAGTACTTTGATAATGCAGATGGTTCTGCTCACCTTATTGAAAGATACAGAGCGCAGTTTGCAAACAGTGCAAACAGTCTGAGAATGGAAATCTCAAATTCCGTTAAGATCCAGCTGGAAAGGGCCTCCGAAACAAAACAAGGGATGATTAAACTTAACAGAATCAAAAAGACACACACAGATGAGTTGGAAGGTCGAGTGTGTGACCTGATTGATAAATGTCGAAAGACAAACGCCAAGATGACTGATCCCCAACTTAACCATGAGTTTGAAAAAATGTGGAAGGAAACTGTGAACAAACTGTCCTTCACTGAGCAGAAAGCACTTGATGTCTTTGCAAGTATTGACAAAAACCTCAGGGAAAATGTCAATCACAAGGGAGCAAAGGCATCTCAGTTATTACATGAGAAGAATCTCTATGACTGCGGATCAGAACCTTTCACATTCAACCCTGCCACGTTGACTTTTATTACAGACAAGTTTCGAAAATGGTTGAGCATAAAGTCCCACATCAAAGAAGTACAGGACATGGCTGACAGCATTATAGCTGAATGCAAAAAGTTTGTACATGATAAAATAGACAAGAGGTGTAACTACCATGAGACTTACATCCAAGAAATCCTGTATATTATTGATAATCAGCTGAAAGCCAAACAAAATTTGAAGACAGACATTCAGTTTGAGATTTTGCTGAAACAACACATTTGCGGAACTGTGGCCAGGGATTTCCAAGAAATGCACAACAATTTCATTGAGCTGAACGACCCGTACAGGTGCCTGGCTCAGAACAAAGAGAAATTCTTAGCCGATTTCAAAGATGTGTTTCATGAGCGGGACCAGTGCCAGAGCAAGGCAGATGAATTCACCAGCAAATGTCTACAGCCAGCAATCACAGACTACGTCTACCGTTCTCTGGGCCTCAACATTGTTGATAAAATGCTGACTCAGGAGGAGTTCAGCACACGGATGTCCTTCCAATACTCTCTTTTAAAGGATCTATTGTCCAAGATGGACTTTCAAGAGTATCTGGGGTATATTTGCTCCTATGAAGAGTATGCTAAGCGTTGCATACATACAAAAATGGTCTCTTACTTCTTAGTCTCTAATGAAATGTTTGACTTTGAGGATCGACACATCCGTTCTAGCATCAGCAGCATCAACAAGGCAATAAAGCAAGGCAAAACGGAGACTGGGGGCGATTTAAGGGGCTATATTGAATATATTTACAAAGCTCTTGGTGACAAACTGGTCATCCCCCAGACTGCTCGTGGAGATTTTATGATTTTTAACAAAGCTGACCCGAAACAGTTTGCTTTTTTTCTCACAAAGAGTCTCGAGGACATGAGCAAAACTCTCAAGAAAGAGTTTCAGAAGGAAACATTTGAAACGAAGCTAAAAAAGCTTACTTTGAATCCCGAGGACGAGCTCTTCTCAAAAGTCATTGGATGCGGTAAACAATGCCCGTTTTGCAAAACTCCATGTGAGGCCGGAAGCCGCGCCCACAATGAGCACTGGGCATCCGTTCATCGCCCCGAAGGTCTGGGGACATATCGTTTTGTGGACAGTGAGAAACTGGTGACCGACATTTGTTCATCTTTAGTGATCAGTAATACACTTTTCCTCTGCCCGGAGACAAATTGGCAACAACATCCCTTCAAAACATACAGGGAGATCTATCCAGACTGGAAAATTTCTCCGGATGTCAGCCTTATATCATCAGACTACTGGAAATATGTTATGATGACGTTCAACGAAAGCTTTGCAGAAGAATATAAATGCAAACCTGCTGTAATTCCTGAAACTTGGAAAGGTGTCACACCAAAACAGGCAGAAGATAGTCTCAAGCAGTCCTTTAACAGTCATTAACTACAGTCATGGTATTTGACTCTGGCGAAATCAAGATGGTGAGGTCGGCTGCCGCAGTGTTTGTTTGCTTTCTTTTTAAGTTTTGTCAAGTTTAATGAACTGCATGGTAATTCAAAGAGTGTGAATTGTTGTGTACTGCACTGTCAATGATTGTACTTATTTGGAAATGTAGCTATTTAGCAACTCTACTTAATCACTTTGGTTCAAATTATTTTGCTTATTTTATTTGGATTCATACTAAAAAGAAACAAGTGCCATTAAACATTATTGCAATTCATGTTCTTAGAAGGAGTTGTACAAAACAATACATAGTAGAATAGTAAAATAAAGTTTACTAGTGCTTGCAAATTAGTTGAACTGCTTTTGTGACATTATAAAGAATGGCATGTGCAGAAAAAAGACATGTTGTGTTTATTTGGTTTTCAGATTGTAAAAGAAATATTGCTTTATTACAATATTAATGTGTTTTAAACTGCTTACTACGTTATCACAATATTAATGTGTTTGTTTTGCCACAAATGCATATGTGTTCGAAACTGCTCATCGCCTTAAGCAAGAAACTGCTGATTGCTTTGACAATGTATTTGTTTGAAACCCTTCATGGGATATAACCAATTTAAAGTGTTCAACTAAAGAGCACTGATAAATATATCCACATATAGGGTTCAACTAAAGAGCACAGAGGAAAACATTAACTAGGTTGGGAGGGGGGATGAGCAGAGGATCTCGTCAAGAGAAGATGCACAACGGCCTTGGCTGTTATCCGAAAGGTACCATGAGGTACCATGACTAACAGCTTGAGACTGCTTTTGATGTAACCCCTCCAATGTGTTTTGCTCTGAAGAACTGAATAAAAGAGGAGGAACGCAGGGCCTTCGTTGGACAGTTGGTGCGAGCTAACTTCCGCGTTGGTTCCTCTGTTCCCTCCGGAGTGAAGAACAATCTCTTTACTGGTGTGTGTCTGAATCTTTTGCTATTGAACTGATTTGTCTGTGAAACTTTGTGAACAGTTTTTCTGACACAGATGTGTAAAATACTATTACACATCAGACTCTCATCCACCACATTCAAGTATATGTCAAAAGTCCTCCGTATCAATCTTCAGTGCAAGCATAAAGGAGTTATAATCTAATCTATTTTATAGTTCTTAGTCAAGTTAAAAATTTAGTTGAATGATAAATTGCTTCTTATCGATTGCTTATGTCTGGACGTTATGAAAGTGAAAAAGAAAAGTATTTCACTGCATCCATAAAGTGTAACATAACAAGATTACACCTCCTAACATTTGATGGTAAATTGTTTGTTTTTTACTAAGTGGATTAAAATAACATTCTAAGAGTGACGTCACATTCAAAGAACGCTGACATTCACACAGTCACTCGTCGTCAACAATACGATCCACTTTACTTTATGAATATTATATATAAAGTTCTGCACACTTAAAATATTCTTCTCAGATACTGGGTGCAAATAAACTCATGCGTGAACATGTTTACCTAACTTCTAATAATTAACTGTAATGTCACTCTCGTCCAGGAGGTGGGAGTGTTGCTCCTAAAATGATCGTGCACTGTGTGATTTCGATAAAAGGAAGAAGAAAAGAACAGAAGCTCAGTGAGTCCATCAGCCAGGTGTGGTGGCGCACACCTGTAATCCAGGTGACTGGGAGGCTGAGACTGGAGGATGGTTTGAGTTCAGGAGATCTGAGCTGCAGTGGACTGTGTTGATCAGGTGTCCACACTAAGGTCCGTGTCCATATGCTGCTTCTGGGGGAGCTCAGAACCAGCAGGTGGTCTAAGGAGGGGTGCACCGGCCCAGGTCGGAAACGGAGCAGGTCAAAGCCCCCGTGCTGATCAGTATGTATTCAAAGATGAGAATCTAATGATTATAGCATTAGTTGGTTATAAATATGTAATTAAAAAGACATTTAACAATTATTAATGAATAAAAACTTTTAAACCATCTCATTTTATTAATTCTTTTTTCATTTTTTACCCTAAAAAATACCTTGATGTGTTTACATTACTTGAAACAAATAATTTCTGATTCATGATTTATAGAGATAAACGTGTTTAAACATGTTTATTTGTAATGGTTGATCAAGGCTAAATATTTCAGACCAGAGTGAATTATAGTTTAAACTGAAAATTAAAACACTACATCATAATATTAAAAAAAATCAGAATTAACATTTTAAAAATGTTTTTTATCTGATTGTGAGATAATGTCAGTGGTCCTCACACTACACTATCTACATTTAAAGCTCTTGCAGGCCTCATGGGTGACCAGGCGGGGGCAGAATTTGACTTTCTGACATATGGTCTGAAAAATACTTAGTGCAACAACCTTTAGATTTTTAAAAAAGGGTTGAAATCAAGACAGAAACTCAATACTGATTTTTATTCTTGCAACATTGTCTCAGATTAATCCATGCAAGAGTTGGGAAATCAACAACACACACGACAAACATCCTTCCTGGTCACGAGATTAAATCCCATTAAATGAAACGCAGGCTGGTTCGTTTGATTCTATCTTTGGTAGAAGGACATATGAAGGCCAGGAAACATCTTTGACATTGAATGTGCAAAATCTTGACTCTGGACAGGAAATGACATCACAGAGGACGAGCCCAATACAGTTAAATGATTGAAGTAGATCACTTTCTTTTTTTTTTTCTAAAGTAATATTATTGCTTTAAAAAAAAAAAGCGTATTGACGAGTCGGATTAAACAGCGGCGACAGTGACCTTTCGTTTTCTTCAATCTGGTGATCACAGCAGCACAAACAAGCAAGTTTCTACATTCCTTTCCAACAATCCAAGGCCTCATGTAGCGCAATTCAATCTTTATATCGTTCCTTTTCATTATGAGGAATAACTCCAGGAAGATTTTTCCAGAAAATGGAAACTTAACAGTGGAAGTTAAGATATTGGACAAAAATTAATGTAAATTAAAAAAGAAAACATAAAGTGTTGTAATCCTAGCAGTATTAAAAGAAGCTCTACCCCAAGTGTCTCATGGATGACTGATCTCTAAAAGAGTCCAGCAACACTAAACTGTAATATGACACCGTTTCAATCAAAAGAACGACTCATTAAATCAGTCTAATGAAGTACAAATAATAGTAATTTGAATGGTGATGGTGTTAACCAGGAGCCATGAAGTACTTTTACACAATCTACTTCTAAATCAAACCCGTACACGACACAAATACACAATTATTCTTTACACATATAAAAGCCACACACGGATACAAAACCCCTAAACATGCTCAAATATGTATCCGGCACTAGAAGAAAAACATACCAAACGAGGATAATACTGGACAAGGTATCGTCTCGAATGCAAGGTCGAGATAAGGATCCTTCATGGCGGAGTCTCTTTAAACGGTTTCTATTTAGGATCTAGATTTTCTATTGAATAGCGTTGAATCCTGTTCAGGTATGAAGGGCACATCTGTTCATGCTTTGACGCTACACAACTCAAAGGTTTACAGTCAGCTCTTTGAGGGGGCGTGGTCAGAACAGTAAGGCACAAAAGTCTCAGGCTACAAACACAATACTGTGTTTTGAAAAACGTTCCAGCACGACGCGTCCGCGTCACCAAAGAGTCACGCTTGCGAAAGTATGGAACCGACTTTCAGATTGGATTCATCCTCCATGCCGAGTCAGCATTAATGTGTAGATGTAAGCTCCTGTCATGACCTTCTGTCGTCAGTGTTGCAGAGAAGCAGATGAAACATGAATGCTCCTCCCATGATGCAACACTAATAGACTCAGGGACTCATTCATTCTTCGTGCTACTAGATTGTTTAATTCTGAGTTTGGGGGCAGGAGTGAAAAGATGATTCTATATCATGTTAATCTTTGTACACATTTTTTTTTTTGATCTATGTTATTTATCTTTAGATTGTGTCATCTTGTACTTTCTTGTTATTGCACTTTGTTCTTGTTACATGAATCTATCGTCTGTGTTGCTGTGTGCTGGACAAACTATTTCCCAAAGGAGACCTCCAGAGGGATCAATAACGTTTATCTATCTATCTATCTATCCTCTTTGACAGCATTTTATTTCTGGAAAACCATGTGACCCTTTAAACTAGTGATGGAAGCAGTGTCATTATTGTCAGAGTCCACTAGATGGCGGTCTCTGCACTATTTTCCTTTGTTATAAAACAACTGTTCGAAATAGTCGCAGGAGGTCAATCAATATTTTATTGATAGTTCTTTAAGGTTTTGTTATAATTCTATCACTGAACTGCAGCAACAAATTCGCTCTATTCTTCCTGTGGGTCAATAACCTTTATTAAACTTGTGTTTTGGAGAGTGCATTTTTTAAGCCTTTTTTTTTTTTTTAAACAGACCAAAAGTAACAAGATTAACTTCACATTCCTGTAGTAAACGTACTCCTTCAATTGTTTCTATTGAGCAGTGAATCCATTCATATCTCTAGAAACATGGCCGACAATTAGAAAAGTCTCGTAACGTGCAAAACTAAACGAGAGATAAAACACAGCAGTGTGTCTGTAGCCTCAGTGGAAGCGTCTCTTTCGGTAACTTACAACAGGACCCGTCTACTCGGGGGGGTGGGGGGGGGGTACACCGCTCAGAGTCGAGTGAAGGGCCCGACGTGCAGGGGCCCCCTCAGTTTGGGCGAGGAGCAGGAGCTGGTGGTGAACATGGAGGAGGGCGAGGAGGAGTATGGCGAGGAGGAGGCGGAGGAGCTCTCGCTGCCGCTGCTCATCGGGAAGACGCTGGAGATGGCCACGTCCACGATCCCTTGACAAAGCTCCGGGTAGAGTTTCCTGGAAAAAGTAGATACGTTTGAAGAAACTGAGATGTTTTTTGAACAAACTTAAGATATGACTGAGAAACTTTTTCCTGTGGTGACCGATGAGAAATCCTCGGGGGCCACATGTTGTGAGGGGCCGTCAATATGCTTGTTTATATTTCTAATATTTTACCCTTATTTAAAAACACTTAAATAGTTTTGCATGTTCACGTCAGTATTTTTTTGGCAATAAAAACTGAGTAAAATTAAAAACAAAAAAAAGTTCTAAAACAAAAACTATGAAAGTTTATCAGTCCCGTCATTGACTTGAATAGTTAAATGTAGTGATGGTCCGATGAAGCTTCATGAAGCAGTGTCATGTTGTTTAGAGGTCAGTAGGGGGCGACATCAGTTTAAAAATGTGATGTTTTATTAGAACAGTTGTTGACCGCCATCTAGTGGACTCTTTTTTTTTTTTTACTGATTACACTTTTTTTGGAATAATTTAATTAATGTATTTCTATATTGAAAGGTTGAATTGTTTTTTTTAAAACAATAACATTTTAAAAAAAAAGTTTTTTTAACATAGTTATTGTAATTAAAACAATAAAAAAAATAAATTCAACATTTTTAACCATTTTGATTAAGAAAATTGGTAACCTTTTGTTATTTTCTGGTTATAACAGTGTTTATATAATTAATTTAAAAGGCTACAAATTAAAAAAAAATTGAACATGTAATTCTGAGTTATTGGAATCAAACTTTATGTGTACAATAATTGAATTCATTTACAAAATACCACATTATAAAAATTAAATAAAAACAAATTCAACCTTTCAATATACAAGTTATTGAATTCAATCAAAACAAAAATATCAAAACAACATTTCAATAAAAAAAAATCATCTTTATTTAATTTTTCATATTTAGAGTCAAATTATGAAGAATATAAAACAGTATATAAAACGGTTCTACATGATCTTTGACCTCAGGCGGGCCACATAAACGCATTCAAAAGGGCCCTTATGTGGCCCAGGTCTGCGTTAGAGGGACAATCTAAGAAGTTTGGAGACAAAGCGAGGGAGGAAAGCTGGAGAGACACTGATGGGACTCACTGTGCACAAGCTGGCGCTCCGTTAATCTCAATGAGCCAAACCTTGAAGCTCTCGTCCACCATGAAGTCAAACCCGAAGAGCTGGAAGCTCTGATAGGACAGAAGTTTGGTGCTGATCGCCGGCTCGATGCACGTCAGGCAGCTCCTGCAGGAAGACGTGCCACGTTTGAAAACCGTTGCTCTCGAGTCGTTACAAGTTCGTCTCACGTACTTGATGATCTGCTTGATCTGAGGTAAGATGTTGGACTCCAGCGTGATGTTGTGAGTGTTCAGCAGGTAGAGCCGGAACTCGTCGAAGAACATCTCGTTCCCTTCCTCGTACCGTCCGTAGTTCTGGGAGTGCTCCTGCTGGATGCAGTGGTTGGTCAGGTGGCTGGTCATGTCCTGCAGGTCGGAGCTGTTGTACGGCTCCGAGGAGGTCCTCAGCACACCCTCGCGGTACAAGTAGATGTTGTACTGGTGGTCCACGAGGACCCAGCTCCTGAGAGACACGACAACTACAGATCAACATCGCCGTCCTAAATGTTATGTTCGGATGCTGAACGAGTGGCCACATAAGGCTCTTTGACTGGATTTATGGGGCCCTCGTGTAGTGATTTGCTGATAAAGCTTCATGAAACAGTGTCATAATGTTTAGAGGTCAGTAGGTGGCGCCATCAGTTAAAAAAGGATGTGATGTTACATTGGAACAGTTGTTCAAAACAAAGGAAACTAGTGCAGAGACCGCCATCTAGTGGACTCTGGAAATAATGACACATCATCTGACCATCACTACCCTCAAGTTCATGCCAGACCTCAGAGTTGAAGTGATCTACATCGAAAACATTCCTGACAGCTACAGCTAAAAAATGTATGTTTATTATTGTATTAACTCTAAAATACAACTTGCCTAATTTAATCTTTGAATTGTTATTTATTTCTCTCCCCTCAAATTAATCCATCATATCATATTTAGAAAAAAATATATCTATATATACATCCATATTTTAATTTGTATTGAAGGTTTAAAAATGTATTTACATTTTTTAACATTTATTTTATGTATTACATTTTTTATTTTTTTTTGACTTCTCTTATTTGTTCTTCTCTTTTGGCAATATATGATGAATACGATGAACATGAATTGAATTGCCCACCAGGTCACGTCACATGGTCTCCTGCTTTTGTTTTTTATAATAGCATGACGCCTGATGCCAACTTTGGAAAAAGGCCCATTTGTTAGGTCACATCAAAAGTCTTCATTAGGTCACACACACACCTGATGTCAAACTTCCGATTTCCCGGCTGTAGAAGCAGTGGCTTCTCCAGGTACTTCTGGATGACGTGAACTTGTCCCTGATTGTCGATGTAGTCCAGCAGCTCATTGGCATTGTGGGATATCAAAATTCCAGCACCTTATAAAGACATAAAAGTAAATGCAGGACACGAGTGAGTCAACACGACAATGAGTCATCGGCTGATTTTGCAGAGTTGATGGATCTTAAAACAGGTTAATTTAAAGACTTTTTATTGCCATTTGAGCTCAAATTAGAGACTGACTGGACAATTAACAAAAATGAAAAAATAACACTACAATCTGGCGATACACAATAGTATTGTCGGCTCTGGTGTTACAGACCACATGACTCTTGACAAAGTCGTAGCTGCTTTGGTTTGACTTAAAAAGAGAATATGACCAAACATCAGCTTTTAAAAAAAGCTCCTTGAGTCAACTGTATCTCCTTGTCCTCAGTCATCGCCCGGATCTTGCAGGATTTTAATTGTTCCTTTAGCTGCGGAAGGTTTAATTGCAACACAAAAATGAACAAACGCTGGAAATATTTATATGTTAATTGTTGAAAAAAGGCCATTCTTTTATTTCAAAAACACTTTTTTTTAACCATTAAACATTAAGATTAAAATTATATGTATATATATTTTGTGCTGTCAAATATCAATACAGTATTGCACAAATTACAATATATCGCAGAACCAATATTTTCTAACTTCTCTATTTGTTACATAAGTTCAGGGAGATATTTATCCAATTGTCTATTTTAACATAAAACACGACTTGACTTTGGTCTGGTGAAAAACTTTCAATTTGAAAAACACAACTTCAGGGTTCAAGACATTAAAAAACAATAGTCAAACTCAATATTATTCTAAAAATATATATATATATATTACCAAATATTTTGACCTGAAACTACCAAAAAAAAAGAACCTTTTTTTTGTAAAAACGTCAGACTTTTGAAAATTTGATTCAAGACATTTTGAAACCAATTAAGGAATCGTCTTTCTTTCCATCTCTTTTATAGTCATGAATTGAATGCCTCTTGAGACTCTCTAAGGATCCACAGGAACACTAAACACTGTTGTGTTACAGTGTGTAGCAGGTGTGCAGCAGGTGTGTTACCTTTAGCTCCAGCGGACGACTTTGCGATCCACACCGTCCCCTCGCCGCTCTCCTTCTTGGAGAGATACGACGCCAGGAAAACCTCGCGCTCGTCGGTCTTGGGATTGCTCTTCAGATGGCTGAGGCCATTAGTGGCCGGAGCCACCGGAGTGTTGAGGTTAGTCGGGTAGATGATGAAGGACTCCGGGAACCAGCTGCTGGAGTATGAGAGCTCCGGGCAGGTCTTGATCAACCTGAAAAGACACGGACATGACTCAGCTTAATGCGTCCTCCTGATGAAGGATTCAATCGATCTGATTTAAAGACACACTTGACCAGCGACGCCTTCCTGCAGAGCTTGTCGGCTCCTCTGTAGTAATTCACCAACTGGACCAGACCGGGTTCATGACCTGTTGAAAAGTAAGATGGGGATTAGTTGTATACTATCTTTGGCTTTCGGCTCAGCTCTTTTTGCCATCACGACATTGTTTGACACCGATGTATTAGTAAGTAAGTAAGTACATTTTATTGTAGAGCGCTTTTCCAGACCAGGGTTACAAAGCGCTTAAACAATCAAAACAATATTCAATAAAGTCTATAATTTAAAGATCAAGATAATACTGATAACACAACAGGAGCTCCAGAAAATCAAGGAAAAGCCTGAACAATTAAAAACGTCTTAAGATGTTTCTTGAAGGAGTCAGTAGATCATTAATCAAGAGAGGAAGATTGTTCCAAAGCTTAGGAGCAACAGCCTGGAAGGATTTCTCTCCTCTGGTCCTGAACCGTGTGCGTGGAACCATCAGTAGATTCTGATCCAGAGACCTCAGAGCCCGAGCTGGGGTGTAAGGCTGGATCAGATCACTGATGGAAAGAGGAGTCTGACCATGAATAGATCAGAAAGTAAGAACCAGAATTTTAAAGTTGATCCTGAAAGAAACTGGAAGCCAGTGAAGAGTTTTAAGGATCGGAGAAATGTGAGTTCTTCTACTAGAGCAGGTCAGAATTCTCGCTGCAGAGTTCTGAATCAACAGCAGGCGAGACATTTCAAACATGGTTCATCATCAGAAGGATTCGGGAACATTACCTAGACGCCCGAACGGTAGTCTGTTCCTCTCGCCCAGCATCAAGTTGAACCTTGGGTTGTCTCTCTTCAGTCTCTTCCACTGGCCGGTCGAGATCAGGATCTTGGCGACTTCAGCGTAAACACTGCTGTTGTCATCTCGAGTGACGAACGTGTAACCAGAGGCGTTCATTGTGTTACTTTTTTTTTTATCCAACAAATCTGTTGCGAAAATCAGAGTCAGAGAGGGCGAGTCAAGGGCTGGACAGGCGGACACTGCAGTGGTCAGTGGTCTTGGTTATCTCCTGTAGTCCTGCCATGACGACGTCATCTTTTAGCCCGAGATTAGCGCGGCTCTGGTTCCAGAACGTTCACAGAAGCGCAGATAAATGATGGACCTTTAGAGGGAAGAAAGCAGGGAGACATTAAAGTTGAACTAAAAGGTCCTACTGGTCCTCAAGAACCCACACAAGGGTGTGACTCCAGCCGGCTCCGGACTCTGCTGGTCCTGTCCGCACCCACATCCGGTCACCACCAACGGACCCGATAAACTTTTCCTTGGTGCTGATGCGCAATGAAACTATTCGTTTAAAGTGAATATAAAATAATAATAAAAAAAATAAACGCGTGGTATTATTTGCGCAGTGTTTACCCAGGAGCAGCGTGTGCTGTCATCCTTTAAAGAGCTCTTGTCACTTCCCGTCAACACAAAAGACAGGGGTTATGGGTAATGTAGTTTTATTAACAAGCACGTAAAGCTATTTTAGTTTTTTTTTACATCCTGTGTATCAGTAGTAGACACGCATATGGGGGCCAACAAAATAGAACAAACTGTATGATCGGGTTTTCATTTAACAAAGATGCTTTGGAGTGACATTTTAATCACACACAGTGGGCAAAACGACATTTCCCATAATGCAAAGTAGCAAAGGTCTCGTTGGCAAAACGCTTGTTCTGCTACAATAATCCCAGAAGGTGGCGGCATTGACTCGATCTGTTTTTGAGAATATGCGTGGAAACTAAAAGGCAAACACAATCGAATATATTATTATTTTATTATCGATGCAGCGAAGTTTTTTACTATATTTATTTTCCAACGAAGCACAAGTATCCATGTTTTCTGTTGATCTGGAGATGACGTGGAATGTTTCCGTTCCAATACTTCCTCCAAAAGTATTTGTTACACTTTACTGGCTAAGCGTCATACTTCAACGCATAAGTTTCAATGACATGTACACATGTTATATTGTGTATCGTTAAATGGCCATAACGTTAAATAAATTCGGCGACGGGCGTTAAATACACAGAGCAAGTTGTTTACAAAATATTAACGGAACGAACCCGGCAACTGGCGCGAAAATGTGTTTCCTGTGGAGTCGTCTGACAACTTCCGCAAACATTATCCTGCAAAGTTTGAAGTTACCGCGTCAGAGTTTTAGAACATTTACGTGCAGTAATATTATTGTTCACAGTTCTTTATTGTAACGCGAGGACGAGGCATTATTGTCTTCTTTCGTGAGGCTTGCAGTTCCGGGTTCGGTGAGTTCACTTCCACTTACTGCGTTCTCAGATGCAACACTTTCTGTAGTGTCATCGTTGTGTTACATAAATGTCTGGAATGTTATATTCAACAATTAATGAACGTCATGTAAACGTTTGACCTTCCTTTTATTCATTCATATTTATTTATTTTTAGCTTTTTTTTTTATCGTTTTAAGTTAACATATAAGTGACAACACGTCAGTTTTTATGATATAACTTTAGTTTAGGTTGAAATAAATGATCACCTTCTTATGCAACGAATAGTTTTAAATTATTATTCATTTTAAATTATATATCATAGACGAGCCACTTTGTATTGTTTCAGTTTAGTAACTCAAGGAGTTTTAGTTTTTAATGTTTACTGGCATTTTTTCTTAAAATACATGATTTTTTTTGTTTTCATAAAATGTTCAGCATTGGTTATAAATGGACTATTGGTTATAAAAAAAACTATATGAATTATGGTGGTGTTCTCTATTTCATATTGATATATAAATGGGTAAAATCAAAAACTTGTCAATAAATAGATGGATAGTTAGAACTTTATTCATCCGGAGGTCTCCTTCGGGAAATTGTTTATATATATATATATATATATATATATATATATATATATATAAAGTTTAATTACTCAATAACTCCGCTTTCTATGTACATGGCTCCATTCAAAACTGGTAAAAACCAGAAAATTGCACTGCATATAACACACAGCATATAATGGAATAACTCGAATAGAGTTTCTTTACAGATCTAAATGAGTTGCTTGGCAGAGGTATGCACAGTTTTAGTACATTTCTAGTGTTATGCTTATTTAGTTCAGATGGCGACATTTTAAAATTCAAACAAATGTCTCTTTTGCTCTGTGGAAACTCTCCGTTTTTAAAGTGGGCTGCTGTGATATATATTTTTAATGACTTGTCGCCTTTCCTTCACCAGGCAGGAGCAGCCCAGGCATGAGTGAAGCACACCTGGACGAATGGCAGAGAAGGTCCTTTGACATTTCATCTGGCAACTGCACACCTGAACAGAAGGCAGATGCCTACCGGGCCCACATCCTATCCATTCAGTATGCATGGGCAAACTCCCAGCTCTCTCAGGCCGGCATGGACAGCCTGTTCAGGACCTACTCGGAGCGCTATGCCGCAGTGATGGACTCTGATGACCCCAACACGGGCCTCAACAACTATGCAGAGAGTGCAGTTCATCTGGCGAGAAGTCAGAGGAACTTCAGCGACAAATGGGAGTCGTCCCTGACCATGGAGAGTTTGATGGAGTTGCCTTGCGTGCAGAAGATGCTTCAGGCTGGGACGGAGGGAGAAGAGTCCCTAGTGGCACCAGCAGATGTTAACATTTGCGTGGGGCAAGATGAACGCGGAGGCAGCTCCGCCTCGAGGTCAGAGGTTTCTTTTTTCAAACCTGTACGATCACTACAGTCCAAACCAGAGGTCAACAACGCTCCCAGTATTTCAGCCAATACGTTTACTTCTAGAGGTGCTGAGATAGTTTCCGTTAGTCCCAACATGCCCCCCCGCCCATCTGCTAAACCACAACCTTTGTTCAGTTATCCCTCCACGACACCCCAACAGGTCAACGCCTGCACTCACAACACCCAGTCCCCCTCCTTCCACTCATCCAACCCTTCGAAACGAAAGAACTTTCACAACCCAGAGGCAGGAAACGGCAGCAGAGGTTCACCTGCAGGCCAGACTAGTTCAGATGTCAGACCTGGTACCAACTTCAAGTCGGCACGTGAAAAATTAATGGTCGATCAACAGAAGAAAAACCAGCAGCAGCAGAGAGGTCCGACTTCAGGGGCGGCCGCAACCATGAAGAAATCTCTAGGCGCCAATAGACCTCGTGGAGCCTTCTCAAAGTTTGTCTCACCTTTGCAAAGACAGGAAGAGGAAGATGGTGGAGCCAAGCAGAATTCCAGGGAGGAACCTCAAATACTTGACGAGCGGTTGAAAAACTTTGAGCCCAAGATTGTGGAGCTGATCATGAGCGAGATCATGGACCACGGACCTCCTGTGGTCTGGGATGACATAGCAGGGCTTGAGTTTGCCAAGACCACCATTAAGGAGATTGTCGTGTGGCCCATGTTGAGGCCGGACATCTTCACCGGCCTCCGAGGACCACCTAAAGGAATCCTACTGTTTGGACCACCAGGTACTGGGAAAACTCTGATTGGAAAATGCATAGCTTGTCAGTCAGGGGCCACCTTTTTCAGCATCAGCGCTTCCTCGCTCACCTCCAAGTGGGTGGGCGAGGGAGAGAAGATGGTCCGGGCACTCTTCGCTATCGCCCGCTGCCACCAACCCGCCGTGATCTTCATCGATGAGATCGACTCGCTGCTGTCACAGAGGACGGACGGCGAGCACGATTCCTCGCGCAGGATCAAGACGGAGTTCCTGGTGCAGTTGGATGGAGCGGCCACCGCAGCAGAGGACCGCATACTGGTGGTGGGAGCCACCAACAGACCTCAGGAGATCGATGAAGCTGCCCGTCGACGGTTGGCCAAGAGGTTGTACATCCCTCTCCCGGAAGGAACCGCTCGGCAGCAGATAATCACCAACTTGATGTCGAGGGAGAGAAACCAGCTGAGGGACGACGAGCTCGTGAACGTCGTGGCGGCCACAAAGGGTTTCTCGGGCGCCGATATGAACCAGCTCTGTCGGGAGGCCGCCCTGGGTCCGATCCGCAGCATCCAGCTGTGCGACATCGCCACCATCTCAGCAGATCAAGTGCGACCGATCCTGTACGGAGACTTCCAGGAGGCTCTGAAGACGGTTCGGCCCAGCGTGTCGCCAAAAGACCTGGAGCTGTATGAAGACTGGAACAAGACTTTTGGATGTGGACGTTGATGACTTACGTTTTCTGAACTTTTTCGTTGACACCTTCTTCCTCTCGAAGTAGATTGTTTGTGTGTAATGGTGATTATTAATGTGGTATTTTTTTCAGTCCTTAAATAAAATGAAACGCCACCAGAATATCTATATAACTTTTTCCAATATATTTAATAAATAATAATAAAAAAAATTAATCAACAATATTTAATCTGTGGCTCTAACTGTACACTTGACACTTTAGTGGCCAAAGGTTTGTCTTTTATTTTACCACCGTATCCATTTATTTCCACTCATTCAGCATTTTACAACCAAAGAAAAGTGGCAATTGCGGCTACAAATCGTTGAATTCGAGGTAAGTTGAGCTTTATTTGGTGTTTTCACAGCTACTAAATTGAGGTGGTGTTTGTGTAAAAATTATGTTAGTTAATTAGTTAAAAATGAAACTGATTTCTGACTTTAGTTCCACAGACAAAAGTATCAAATTCTAATGTGAGGTTTACTGGAAGACTTTGAGTCCATCATCAGAAACGGACATGACCCAGGTTCCAAACCAGGATGTTGGTGCCACTGTCCCATCCACCTATGACGTAAATGAACAAGTCTGGAACTATCAACAAGCAGTTTTCTATGGGGGGAAAAAAAGGTGAGTGCAGCAGTGATTAGTATTAATTGTGGACATTGAAGTTGCTGAAATAATAATTCCAGACTAACATCTTTACTTATGGTCAAAGAAATACAACTTTCTCTTTTGTTTTGTTGTCCATGACTGGTTGCAATATCTATGTGGGTGTGAGTCAATTTAAAAGGAGTAAGGGTGGGTCCTCAACCGTGAAGAGGGGATGCCCTTTATTACAGAAAAAAGGAAAGGGCCAGCTTAGGTTATATCCCCACCCAAAATGCTATGGTTTCTAGTTATGAAATAAAACAACCAGCTGACATAAAACAATTATTTTGTGTACCTCATCATAACAATTATCATTCTTCTCTGTAATGAGATGCTTTCATCTGGTGCCATTAGCTGATAATGTCCACAGTAGAGATGCAGTCCTTTAAAAATAAAAATAAAAACACCCTGCAGACCCAAAACTATGACAATCAAATTTGTCTGTACTTATCAAAGAATGTAAAACAAATGTATCCTTCACTTAATCATTACTGATTACTTGCTGATCGTACTTGAGTCCGTTTTTTTTTTTGCGGCAGAAGCAGACATGTCAGCATCAGAACATTATTACTAATCCGGACGGGGCATGTGATCTGAGGAGCCAGCAAAAGTTTCTTCCTCCAAACTCCTGACCTGCTCCTGAAGCAAGCGCGAATCTCGTCGGGGGAAGTTGGGCAACATATCCTGGGTCTCATGTTGAAAAGTCCTTTTTCTCTCCCTCCCTTCCTGTTGATCAAGACTGCAGTGGGCAGAACAGGGACATCTGATTCTGCAACAACCCTTACTCCATAAACTTTACATCCTTGCATGAGGCAAAACCTAGATGTGCAATCCACACGGTGGACGGTTGAAGACTCTATACATCTTTAAAATGCATCCCTCATGTAAATTTAATGACTTTCAAAATCTGGAAGGCCATAAAGAAAGACTGTCATTTATTTTTTATCTATTTGTCAAGCTTCTGATTAATATTTCAGACGCGTGTGGTTGGCCACTCTATTTAAACTTTGTTCAAATAGCCAGCAGTCAATGTTGTCACACAACCCCCCCGAGGGTGTCTCCGATCGCTCGGGCTTCTCACAGCAGCACCAAGACAGATGCACAAGATTCCTCTGGTGCTGCCTGGGATCAGTCTGGTCCTCTGAGGCCGGGGCGAAGACCCAGCGCCATGTGGTGTGACTCTTTAATCCACTGGTCACAATGTTAAATTAGTCTTTTCGGAAATAAGGATGTCAGCGGCCTGTTTTCAGACCCAACATGTGTCTCTAAATATGAGGCCCGGTGGCGAAATCCGGCCTCCATACATTTTAACATGTACAGTTTGCCAAAAAATCAAATACATTTTTATTTTAAATAAAAATTTGTTGCCTTAATGTAATAACCTTCAGCGATGAGTGTGGTCAGAGCTGTTTTGTAGCAAGTATGAAAGATTGATTTAGATAAACGGGAATTCAACAGAAGTTGGGAGTCTTGAATCGGTTGTAAAATAATTTATTTTGAAACTATCCACAGAGATGAGTTGTACCAAGAGTAGTGTCCCATTTGAACCTTAAGACTTGAGAAAATTGTTTTTTCCCGTCTATAACTTGGACCGAGTTTAAAACTTTGGCCTCTTATTTGTTGAAATTTGTATGTATAACAATAATATTTTATTTTATTTGAAAGTACCTTTTTTACACTCAAGGTACATGTCATTTTAAGAAATGCAAAGCACAGTCAAACACAAAGTTAAGAATGTGAGTTCTTCTACTAGAGCAGGTGAGAATTCTCGCTGCAGAGTTCTGTATCAACTGCAGAAGAAAATCCACCCTTCATAGATAATGTTTAAAACATAAACTCAGATGATACGCAACACCACAATATTTTTTAATCACTTTGAATCTATTCACACTATTTTTAATGATGTTCTTTGCAAAACGAACATGAATTGAAACTCTACTGCTCCTTGGTGGAGGCATTAATGCGACACAATGCGTGTCATAGCTCAGATGGTAGAGTGGTTGAGTGGCAGACACACACACACACACTGAGAGATTGGGAAAATATCTTATGTAGTGAGATTGGGAAACATCTTGTGAAATCGTCTTGGCCGAGTGTCCAGAACCGAGTCATACCAAGGAGGTCCGGAGGGCGGACCCCACTGTGTCCTAATAATATAAAGTCAATGTGAATGCTGTAAGACTCTGATGATCGTAAGGATTGCTTTGTGAATTACCTGCTGGGCTTCGACCCACAGTTAATAAAATCCATCATCAAATTGACCTGGTCTGGGTTCACTAATTTCCAGTCGACAACCTCTTGGTTCCTTCTTCAATATGCGCTGCGTCGCAGCCTACTCCCATCAGTGTGTGATTGTATGTGTGAATGGGTAACTTGGTGTAAAGCGCTTTGGCTGCTGAATAAGCATAGAAACACGCTATATAGAGTAAGTCGGAGCCATTTACTATTTACAAGGGATACCTCAAACACATTTTCGGGCCTCGAGTCACCTTGACCCAGAGATAACAGTGGTTAAGGGTGAGCCAATGATGTTTGAGGCTGCCCTTTTTTATTTGGAAAAAGTAAATGATATATTAAAGTAATAGAATATTTCAATCGTGTGTGAACTTCCATGAAGACGTGTCACCTGATGGAGACGAAGTGAGAGTTGGAATTTTTGGCGAAGTCCAACTTTGTTGGCCGGATCGTTCCTCCCCATGCAAACATGACCCCTTCCCTCTTCCTTCTCCCCCTCACCCTCCTCCTCCTCGGCTGGGTACCAGTCAAGCGTAGGGGGGGGGGGGGACGGCGCTCTGGTCACAGCTGCTTCCCGATTCTGCTAAATCACACAGCAGCCATCTGGACGAGCGTGTCGCTGCACATCACGCTGAGCTTCTCCTTCAGCCAGACAGGGCTTCCTCAGACGGGCCGGACCCTCTGAGCTCTGGCCCTCAGAGCCCCGGCCCCTGCCTTCTGCTCCACTGCCTGATCCTTTCTGTCCTACCTCGTATGTCTTTGGTCCTTAGAGGGCCAGCCAACCTCCCCAGGTCTTGGACCAGGCATATGTGGACCTCCTGGTGTCGCTCAAGGAGAAGTACTGCGAATACAACTGCTACAGTTGAGAGACTTCCTGACACTTCTGAGAACTGCAGTTGTTACTACTCTAAGGGTTAAGCTCAGGGAACTATAGCGTCAACTGTTGGTACCTATCGTGAATGCTGATGTCAATATAATTTCATATATTTAGAGAATATCATCATCGCGGCTGCAGAGCTTCTTCATCGCCCGTCTGTCAGTTTCTCTTCTCCTTCACTTTAGTTTCTGTCAATTAGTGCATCAAAGTTTCTCCCCGGTGTGTTGGTGAGTGGGAGTTTGACTGACACTCGAGTGTTTCGGATGGTTCTGAACAACATTTTGTAACTGACACTGGATATGCTAATTTTGAGGTATTTCTACTTTAGTCAAGTTGGACACGGAAAGTTTTGCAAAGAGTTTTTTCTTCCAAATATAAACAGTCAAACTCAGATAATCATTTTAATAAAGAAACAAAAGTATTTACTAATAGTTACTGTACTACTATAATTTCTTGTCTGGAACAAATGCATAATACTACAACAATGACTACTTTTTATTCTACTACTGTACAACATTTGACATTTTTTTGATAACTAATTAAATTACTTAGTGATAATAATACTTCTACTATAACCCCTTGTGCTACTAGTTTAAACTTAACATTTTACTGATACTTGATGCTGCTACTTGAATCTTCTATGATTTCTATTACTATGACTAATATAGTGACTATATTACTACAAATTCTACTGGTACAACCAATAATGCCACACCTATCTCTTATTTTGCCTATACTTCTACTCCTACACGCAGTACTTCCTATCTGAAATCTAACATTACTTCAACGAATACAACTAGTACTACATATTCTACCAAAACTGGTAAATTTAACCTGAAAATTGAAGCAAGACATAAATCTAGTTCTATTTATTGTGCAAAACCAGAAGTTGCAGATTATTCATTTAAGTGTTTTATTTATTATAAAACATTGAGTAAAAGTGTTTCCTGGAAATGATTAATCGCAGCATGTTTAATTCGTTAATCTCCAGAATTCAGACTTTATATATTTCTACCTTTACTACCACTTGTATAACTGGTCGTACTACTTTCCTTCATTACTGATCATACTATTTCTTCTTCTGCCACTGATTTAACTGATACTGTAACGACTCTAGATCAATTATTTATTCTCTTACTTGGAACTTAGCATAATTAGCATTATATAATCGATACGAACATTAAACCACGACTGTTGGCTGCACCAAAATCTACTATGTTTATTATTTTTTTATATTGTAATGTATAATTTTAGCGTTTCTGTTTGAAACTTAGCTGGGGTCGGGGGTGAAAATGATGGTAAGCCTAAAGTGACCATATATTTATCAGGTAAAGTGTATAATTCATTCATTCATTCATTTTATACCGCTTTATTCCTTATGGGGGTCACAAGGAGACTGGAACCTATCCCAGTTTCATTGGGCGAGAGGCAGGGGACACCCTGGACAGGATGCCAATCTGTCACAGGGCACAAAAAAGACAGAAAACACACACACACTCATACCTATGGACAATTCCCTAAAGTTCTCAATCAACCTCTATGTTTTTGGACGGTGGGAGGAAACCAGAGTTCCCGGAGTAAACCCAGGCAAAAAGGGGGAAGCGACCCAGCAACCTTCAGATCTTTATATAGACATGATGTTTTACTTTTGTTCTCTATTGATTTAGACAAAAGAACACCACAATATTCACCCTTGCTGGTGCAACACTTGAGTTTCTCTTATAAACAATACATTTTAATGTATTTTATCATGAATTTAAATGCATTAAAGTCAAGTTGAGGACTAAAAATGAGATTTATTAGATTAATTAATCACGGATCATATTTAAGGAATCTCTCTCTTCTATAATCCCAATTATCTCACATGATTGTTTAACTCGATACATTCATACTGACATAAAGACCAAACTGTGCGCTTTTATACGTATAAAATATTCTTTATTGATTCTTTGCAAGCCTCTTCAATCCTCACATCACGTCTCCAGCAGCAAGTTCTGCTCAGGCTGAATAAAAACAAGGATGTAATAAATACAAAGAAAAGACGTGATAAATAAAGTGGATGTTCGTCATATCTACACTTTTATGTACAAGTTGGTCATGATGAAAAAAAAAAAATGATGGTAATGATCAATCATTTTTATTATTTTTACATGCGGTATAAAAACACTTCCACAAGTTATACAATCAGGTCGATGACTCCTTTCGCTTGGATGCTAGTGACTCCATCTTGTTTGTCTCGTCATATTTCTCTCCATTTCTTGTTCGATTATTGTCGCCATCTTCAGTTTGAGACGCTGTCTGAGCTGAAAGTGCTGCTCTACACAGAGTCTCTGCCGGATGACGACTTTCAATCCGCTCTTAAAGATATTCAATCATGACTTCTGTGGACAAATATCTCATCAAACAACTCAAACTAAAACCTCGGGGGGGACAAAAGATTAACGGTAAGATAAAAAAAAAAAATGAAAACAATTATCACATACATTAAAACGAAGCAAATTTATACAGCAGAAAGAAAAGGAATACGGTTTAGAAACATCGGCGCAAACATGCTGTAAGTCACTAATTGTGTCGAGAAATGTGCATTTAAATAAAGATTGATAATTGTCAATTTTCTCAAAATGTTTTAGATGTTAAATTGGTAAACCTTAAATACACCAGCGTCACACTGACGACCATGTGACGTACGAATGGAGCCGAAGATGAATCTACACTAAAACACACAAACACAAAATTATATGTTGCATAATGACACGTTTATACAATATAAAGATGTTTTTTTGAACAATATGAACTCATGTTTTGTACCATGAAAGTATCAGACGATTCTGAATGTACGGTTTAACACTAACCAATGATCATTGACCTTTCCAGGGTGTCCCCTCGCTGGAGGGGGGGGGGGGAAAGAGATCCGACTTGATGAGTCAAAGAACTGGTTATCGTGCGGAACTAACCAACGTATAAAATGTAGCATGACAAAAGTCCCCGCTGGAAGTGTGGCCCTTTTTTTTTTTTTTTTTTTTTTTTAGAAGCGGTGCTCGCCACGCGTGATGTGAGACGAGAACTCGTAGCGGTCTTGACTCCGGTGGCCGCACAGGTTGCACTCGAACGGGTCCCTGAAGCCGTGGCAGCCCATGTGGATGGTGTACATGACGTGGTCCAAGAAGAGGACGCGGCAGTGCTCGCAGCGGTACGCCCTCACCTGGTCGCCGTCCGACGTCATCACCTTGAAGCCCTCCGACGCCATCTCGATGCTGGCCCGGATGGCCTCGTACTGCCGCTGCTGCTCCTCCTTCACCAGCGGCAGCACGCCGTTCCTCACCCCGGAGGTGATGTGGTTGGTCAGGTAGATGAGCCCGGAGGCGCCGCCGCCGCCCGACCGGTCCTCGTTGTTGCTCTCGGTGTCGGTGGAGTCCTGGCCGCTGTGGCTCGGGGAGCCGTCCTTCTCGCTGGAGGCCGACTTGGACTTGGAGAGGAGCAGCAGGTTCTCGGCCGCGCTGTCTTTGGCCGACAGGTTGTGGGGGGCCCCGTTGTGGCCCTCGGCGGACGGCTTGTGGAGGGGGTAGATGGAGCCCAGGCCGATGTCGGAGGAGGCCGGGGAGGTCTGGACCAGGGGACGGAGGGACTCGGCTCCCAGGTAGCTGATGGCGCTGTTGATGGCCTGGTCCATGACGTGGGGCTGCATCATCTCGGCGGCGCCGTCGTAGGAGAGCTCCGACAGGTGTTTGTCTCCTGAGGGAACCAGGACACATGGTTAGAACATCGAAACACCTCACACATTAGTAGACCTATATATGTTTATTTTTATTTTACTTTAAATATATTCTGATTAATCTGAAATAGACCCGAGTTGATTCACGGATCGGCTGAAATAGCAAACATGAGTATCATCTACAGTGTGTCGTTGAGTATGAAGATGCAAGAGGAAGCAGATTGGGGCCCTTACCAACAAACTTCTGTGGCATAGTGCTCTTACGCTTGGCTACATTATTAGCTAGTCTGTCTAGCACCAGGGCTCTGTCTGTTCCCGTCTGGCTTAAGTCTTCTCTCTGTTCGCCCTGGCTGCTTTCTTCCTTTACTACTGGAAAAGCAAGACAGAGAGGTAGATTTTAGAGGCAAAGTGTAACTGCGGCTATTCTTGCAGAGCGAACCGTTGTGACTCGTGGGTCACTCTACGAAACCAGTGCCTTGTTGAGCTCTTTAGAATGGAAAAAAATGTTTGTTTTTTTAATCTTTTTTTTTAGTTTATCACCTTTTTATTTGAAGGCTTTTAGTCCCACAGAGAAGTAACGGCCTACGTCAAAATGTTCAACTAAAAACATTAAAGTAATTCATTAATTTCATCTTTATAAATGTGTCCTACTTTATGTTTAAAAAAAAAAACTGAATAAAAGTATATTTTTTTAATATATAATTGATGATAAATGCCTGTCCCACAGTGTTACATCCCTTAACATTTTCTGAAATGAGACAATGACACTTTTAATTTAAGTTAAGATAATACCACTCAAGCACTTAAAACAAGTAATAGAAAACGCCCCAAAAAATTGATGCAGTTATTTTTCAAATGTAACGTTAATTTAAGGACATTTTAAACTGAATTGTACACTTGCTAGATCGATATCTTATTGGTGTTTTATACACTGTTTTTTTTTATTTAAAAAGGGGTTATTACTCTTATTCTTTATCAACCACTAACATTTCAAAGTATCTTTGAATAGTTAACATAAATTCTATTAATCTCTCTCTTATATGTAATTTTGGATAATTTACTATAGTAAACAATGAATTTTTTAATTTTATCGGGGTAGGAAAAGTCACAGCGGGGTCATAATAAAAAGATCATTATACATTAGAAATGTATTTGTCTCTATATGACTTTAAAAAATATTTTCAAAAGATGGAAATGGCACCAGTTTGGTAGAATGACCCACTTACAAAGCACCTGGTCTATCATGTCCTACTGAACATAGTATTTAAAACTAGACAAGCTGTGCTTCGAGATAAACGGCTATGACTCCTGAGTCGTCCTCGGTGTGGAGCGTGAGTACGAACCGGCGTAGATGCTGTTCTGTCGGCCCATACACTGCAGGTAGTTGTGGCATCGCTCCTTGTGCTCCTCCAGAGAGCTGCGCTGCTTGTAGCTCCGTCCACAATACGCACATTTGTGAGGCTTCCCGACTGCGGAGGACATGACACCAGTTAAAAGGAGGTTCTCTCTTTAACAAAACATATTTTAAGCCCGTCTCCTTCACATATATTTCTATCACTGTCATGTCTGGAGAACTTCGTCCTTATTTGGGCCATGTCACACCAGAACTTCTGCAAAACTTTCACACACTAAACACGTCTTTTTTTTTTTTTTAACACATCTGCACTTCCTCTTGTCTAATTCTTGCTGCAGGAAGGTTTTCATGGTTTCATAACCGATTCTGGAAAGATGTTTTCTGGGAAAAATGGGTTTTACTTGCAAAGTAAAACCTGGATTCGTACATGAATACGTTCGACAACAAGTTGACTTTCTTCAAGAGCCAAATTAAACTGAATTATTGTTTTGTTGGAAACAATTAAATAGGTAACAAACTAATCATTTAATTTGCTGTATTTACGAGCTGTTGTCTCAAACTAGAATGTGACCTTATGTGGGCGGTGCTGTATATGACAAAGATCGCTATCTTTACTTTCTGACTCTCCGGCTTACAGACCTACTTATAATCATGCATCTTTTGAATTTTTGAAACTATTGTATTCTCTCCTTCCTTAAAGCGAGACTATGACCTCTAAGATGACCTTTTTCCGGTTTTATTTATTTGAAATACATTTTCTCTCAAATGTTTTGTTATTTTGTAAATATACATCTATACAACTATTTTTTTTAGACAATTTCCCTTGTGGATTTTGACACGCACATATTCTTTTATTTCACTTGTAAGCCCATTGGCAGTATTCATGTATAGTAGTAGCAAGTATATATTTTGTCATAATGAGCTGTTCAAGTGTTTTTCTTTTCTCGAAAAACCCCGTTGTAATAGTGATTTTATTTTTATTTTTAATTATTTATTGTTAATTATTATTAGTTATTATTCCCTCTTTTTAGCTTTGTTGTTAAGAGTAACATTACATGATCTTAAGATAAGCACATAACAAAGGTTAAATACATCATTTTAGTTATTATATTTCAAATATATTATTATTATTACATATATTAATAATTAGGTAAAAAATAATATATTTAATAAAAGAGAAATTAAGTCAAATTTGCCCTTTTTTTTTGTTTTCTCGATACAATTAATTTCTGAAGACACTCACCTGAGTGTGTGCGCAGGTGTCCGGTGAGCGCGTCCCTCCTGCGGCAGGCGTAGCTACACAGGTGACACTTGAAGGGTTTTTCGCCCGAGTGAAGTTTTATGTGACGCAGAAGGTTCCCTTTCTGGGTGAAGGAGGCGCCGCACTGGCTGCACTGGAAAGGCCGTTCACCTGTGGAACGACAGAAAACACCTTTCAGGAATGGAAGCTAGCTGCTAACATGCTAACAGATAGATATACTCTGTGGATTAACTCGTCGATTTTTAGCAAGTTTTGCGCTAAAAATGAATCAAAACCTTTATTTTTTTAACGAAATTTGGGGTATTTTTAGCAGATTTTTACACGTTTCTTCGAAACATGATGGTGACTTTACTGGCTTGCCATACATTGCTCCACTAAGTCAACCCTAATTTGTTTCTTAACTAAGTCAATTCTTGGTCAAGACCGCTTCAGAATCAGTAACTTTTATTTTCATTATTTTAAGTGTTGTAAACACAAAACTGGAAATTGTTGTGCCTTCTTCATCAAAACCTCACTCCTGTGATCCCAGGAACCAAATGATATTCTCTTTATTTCAAGTGTCTTCCAAATTCCTTCAAAATCCAGTTTATATATTATATATATTTAATTTAGTCCATCTTTATATTATGTCGTTTATCTTTTTGTGCATTTCCCCTCTATCTTTTCTGACGGGTTTTTTCACAGACAACATTTTAATGCAAATGGATTTGATGCATTTTTTTTTTTTTTTTAAAGGCCCCTCAAAAAAAGTCCCAGTGTAGAATGTGGCCCTTCTGGGGATTTATCTGCTGAGCACATACCTTACAACAGGTGTGTGAGCGGAACACAACCGTACGAGTCTGATCGTGACATTATTTTCTTAATTCTTTGAGGCTCAATGTATCTTATTATTAACCTCATTTTGACTTTTATTGAGAGTTTTTCAATTTCATGTTGACCTTGACAATGTATGTGACTTATCTCATATGGAACATTTTCATGGGTCACCATATCAACACCGAACACTGATCCATTTGATTTAAGACGAACATAAAGTAACTTTGGCGGGTCATGAGCATCTCCGGTGGCAGAGAGAACATCCAGAAGCTAGAGAGGTTTCACAGCAGAGCGACCCCCCCACCAGCCCCCCCAGTCTCTGCCTCACCAGCTCCTGGCACTCTGATCGAACAAGAGCCTTTCACACTCAACCTGCCAGCTCCGTGATGCGCCATTGCCCAGGTCAATTTGATCTGAAAATCTCATTTTTTTCCTCTTCTTCGTCTCTAAAATAAGAGCGGCGCATCACAATGCAAATGCGGCCTCATTTGAATAAATCGGAGGAAACACTTTGTGTTGAGAGCCAGTCTTCCTGATCAGCGCCTCTGGAATAAACCAATATCCAGCCGCTCCGACTGTTGTGGCATTCTGTGAGGACCTTTTAATGCGGCTCGCTCGATTTTTTTAGTCAAAGGCCCCCCATAAAATAAGAGTCACCAGTGAAGCAGCAAAAATATATCAAAGGGAAATTCATTAAAAATGCATTTCAGGAGCAGAGACTCGCCACAGAATATTTTCGATTGAAATCGGAGGCACTTCATTATATCGCTCATTGTACTTTCTCTTGCATTTACATTAGTGCTCCTTTTCTTCCAGCTCCACTTTCATTAGTTTCTCAAGCTTGACAGTTAAGAGCCTTTTCGCGCAGAGGTTCCCCACCAGTGCCTCGACTTCCGAATAAAAGAATATCAATCTTCAAATTTGAAGAACTTTTAACGGCCCGATAATTGCGGCTCCATGAAGAGTCCATTTAATTGCCGAGTTGATTCAGAAGCGACGGGCGACTTTATTTATTTATCTACGGGAGACACTTGGTGTCGTCTGCATCCTAATGTCATCGACTAGTGTTTTAGATGAAGTTAACATCGAGTGTCTAATCAAAGTATTTCCACTTCCATCTATATATATATATATATATATATATATATATAAAATAAATTTAATTACCGGAGGTTATGGTCCTTTTATTAAGGAGGTTATGGTCCTTTATCAAAGTAACCCAAAAACTGATGTTATTGATCTTTCAAAAATAGGTTGACCAGCAACCGGTGGAGTTCTGGACATCCATCTGGGTTAAGGAAGTTTTTTGAAGGATCTCTGAAACGCTTTTAAGGCTGCTGCTTCTTTAAGATCTATTAATAAATCTGAAAAACCTTTCTAAAAAGCTAGCGTTACTTGTGGTGTAGCGGTTTGTTCCGTGTTCACCCTTCACGCACCACAGGATCCATCATGTTCAGGTCGACCATTCTTTCATCAGTTATTTTGATATTGGGGGGTTTTAAATGTCATCTGGATCCGATAGTCTATTGAAGAGGCATCATTTAATGTTGCTCTGATCGATTTTTATATTTTTAGTGCAGTGTGTTGTACAATTGAGTTGCTATATCTTTGACACACTATCCCTTGTGTTGTCTCAGGGTCGAGGTGACCCGAAGGCCCGAAAAAACAAACGCGTTTGTGGTATCCCTTGTGTTGTCTCGGGGTTAAGGTGACCCGAAGGCCCATAAACAAATGTGTTTTTGGTACCCCTTGTGTTGTCTCTAGGTCAAGGTGACCCGAAGGCCCAGAAACAAATGTGTTTGTAGTATTCCTTCTGTTGTCTCTGGGTCAAGGTGACCCGAAAACAAATGTGTTTGTCGTATTCCTTCTGTTGTCTCTGGGTCAAGGTGACCCGAAGGCCCAAAAAACAGTTTCTGGACCTCCCTGGCTTCTAGAAATACAAATGCAGTGGTGGAGGTTGTTCACATTGACCCAGAGACAACACAAGGGATACCACACACACCTTTGTTTTCGGGCCTACTAAATCTGAGTCTTTAACCCACTGATGGAAATTTTGATGGTCTCGTAGTTATGTAAAAGTTACGCAGTGACGATCATGATAGTTCACCTGTTCAAGATTAAACCAATTGTTTCAGAGTATATGAAAAAAAAAGTATAAATGTTACATATTAGGGCTTTAATATAATTTTCCAGCGTTGAAATAATGTGGAGACTTCACTTCAGTATCATCACATGACCTCCATCATGGGAGAAGTGCTCTTAACTTGGAGCAGGAAGGAGCGAAGCAGACGATGGTGTCGATCAAATGGTGTCAATGTTGTCATGAACGAGCAGAGAGAAAATCAAACGTTGAATCACAGTGTCGTGCTGAGATACAAAATAGGACTTGAACCTCAAAACATGACGACAGAAAAAGCGAGTTAAGAGGAGGCTTACGAAAACTGCACTTTCTAGTTTTACTTTCTGTTTATTTATACCAATTTCTTCTTTTTTCAAGTCAAGTGTGATTCAGCATTTTCCATTTTTACCTCTACTGAGAATGTCTCTTTTTTTCTTCCCTACTTTTCTCTGCAAACAGCTATTTTTAGGTTTTCAAGGAAGGTTTGGAACTAGTATGTTTTGTTTTTTACCACCCCGACAGCGCCGTGCTCTTTTAGAACCAGCAACAACAGCAGCAAAAACATAATAAATAACAGAAATCCATTGAATAATTAAACTTTAATGTGACTTTGTTTTTAAGAGAGATGCTAGAGACCAGTGTATCCTGAACCTGCTGACATTTGTTTTTTTTTGCTGTGAACCCAAAACGGTGCTTGAATCCTGCACTTGTTGTTTTTTCTTATTGTATGCTGTGACTCAGTCCTTGGCAGAGGTATGTGCTGACTCAGTACACTACATAATTTATGTTTGTCATTTTATTTAAACCATAATGCACACACCGCTACACTTTTTTAGGATTATCTTAAAACTCATCTATTGCGGTCATAATTCTTAAAATAATAACAAATAATTCATGGATTTTCTTAAAGGTGACATGTTTATTTAAAAAAATTGCACCTGTGACTGTCGTCAGGGAAGAGGTGGGCGGCGTTGTTTCCATGTGGACTGACGTCATGAGACGTTCAGTAACCACAGTGAGGTTTGGACGCGCAAAAGTGTGAACCAAACCTGGAGGATTAAACCAGTTCCATACACAGTAAAACTGGTCAACTATTTGAAAAGGGTGTCAAAGTAGTGCTGAGTGTGTGTGTTGGATTTCTACACCTGGGTGCGGTGGGAGGTGCTTACCAGTGTGGCTTCGCTTGTGCACCATCAACACATTGGGGCCAATGCAAACTATGCCGCAGATATCGCACTTGAGCTTCCCGTTGGGCAGCCGGATACCCCCGGCGGAGGAGTAGGCCTTGACTTCGAGGCCCGGCGCCGAGCCGTTCACCTTGACCCCCGAGGACGCGATCACGCGCAAGTCTTCCGCACACTCCTCCTCTTCCTCTTCCTCCTCCTCCATGCCATTCACGTGACAGGCCAGCCCATTCTCCTCATCACTGCGAGCCTCAACTTTAATGTTACAGGCTGGAAAAGAGGGCAAGGAGGGGCCACCATTTAGAATAGCAGAGCTTTCATGATGAAATGGAAAATGTGCTGATGCGTTAGATTCTGCTCCGAGGGCCCCCGGCTACGCTCCCGTCTAGTCCCGAATGAACAAGATGTCCACCTTGTGGTCATTTTTTTTTCTTCATAGTTAGCGTGTTCAAGACTCTAGGTTCATTACCGATCGTTCACCGCGTCTAGTTCACTGGGGGTTTTTTTCTATGTCCTGAGACTGATGCCATGAATGTGATGCCTTTTGTGTCATGAGCTACAGAAAATGTAAAAAAGTACCAAGTCAGCTGTTGTAAAAGACATAATTTTAGCGTAAATATAAATCTACAAGTTTTTACATCTTGAAAATCACAAATAGATCTAAAACCTAATATATTTATTAAAACATTTAAAAAAAAGTAAAGCAACACTTTCATTCATTTTAAAATATATATATATATATATATATATATATATATATATATATATATATATATTTTGGGAGTATAATCTCATGTTTAATAATCCAAATTGAAAAGGAAACATTATTTAAGAGCATTTTAGTAGCATTGGTTTGATGAAGCTTCATGAAGCAGTGTCACTATGTTCAGACTCCACTAGATGGCGGTCTCTGCACTATTTTCCTTTTGTTTTGAACAACTGTTCTAATTTAACATCAAATCCTTTTTAAACTGACGGCGCCACCTACTGACCTCTAAACAACATGACACTGTTTCGTCAAGCTTCATCAGACCACCACTACATTTTTGATCCCACCGCGTAACATTTATTTTGTTTTGGCTATTACAAGTGAAATCAACCAAACATTTGCAGGAGACAAGGTCTTAAACTGGCAAGTTTTAACATCCCATGATGCTTTAATTGATGTTTCCTCCTAGCTACAAAAGCACTTAACTGACCAATCCTCGACAATCTTCTACATCATATAACTCAATGACATTTTCTTGGAATAAACTTTTTTTTGTAATGAAAAACTTGTAGTTAAACTAAACTGTTTTCTGGATAGCATAGTTAGCTCATAAAAATGCTACATGAGGTCATTCCGGGGTGAAATTTGTCAATTTGTTTCTTTGAATATTTTGAGGAGTTATAAGTATTTCTGTTATAATTAAATAAAAATAATACAACGTTAATTTCTTCTTTCAAATTAAGGACATTTTTTAAGTCGGAAAAACACTTTATTAACGATAGTCTTACCATATTTGCTTGATCTGACTAATACATCTCCTAGAAGTAATATTCAGGTTTGAATCAATAAGAATCATTAAGTTATTTATTAATGATTGGGGTTATTTATCATAGAAATTGACATTATAATGGAAGCTGTACTATAGTTAATGACAAATAACTCATGCTCACATTCACACAATTAGTTAAATTGGTTAAATTCCATATTTAGAGGGCGAGGCTCTGTCGTGAAAAAGGCAGTTGCCGGCCGTTTTATAATTCACTCCCGTCCTTCCCTTTCTGTCACTTCTCCATAATTCTTAGAATTTCAGTTCGACAGACCTTCTCTCTCAAGCTTCCTCTTTTTTCCATGGATTCCTATATTTCATGTTTCCACTTCTTCCTCTTCGCTTGAACAAACAGCCGCGGGCGTTGGGAAACCAGACATGAAAAACCACAGCGAGCCGCGGATCTATCACTTCCCTGTCGCGCTGCGAGGAAAAACGAGGACTCGACGCGCACATGACTCGTGAATACACGACGAGCTCTCTCTCGGACTCCATTGTCATGGGACAAATAGAGGAAGATCGACTCCTTTAAGAAACATCTTAAGACGTTTTTTATTTGTTCAGGCTTTTCCTTGATTTTCTGGAACTCCTGTTGTGTTATCAGTTTTATCTTGATCTTTAAAGTATATACTTTATTGAATATTGTTTTGATTGTTTAAGCGCTTTGTGACCCTGGTCTGGAAAAGCGCTATACAAATAAATTACTTACTTACTATCTTATTTTCCTTT
The DNA here is from genome assembly GCF_982586985.1 of Callionymus lyra. NCBI lineage: Eukaryota > Metazoa > Chordata > Actinopteri > Syngnathiformes > Callionymidae > Callionymus > Callionymus lyra. Next base: position 10,803,683 of record NC_141828.1, read on the forward strand.
CATTCCTCACCTTTCATCTACTTTAAAAAACATGTAAGTTTTCATCTTATGCTTTGTAGACGACAAGTATCAGGACATTCCGAAGCGAGTGCTAAGTGTCTCCATTTATTTTTTGCCCTAAACAAACTAGAAACTAGATCACTAGTAGCAGTTCTAAAAAGTGAACTGATCTCATGGTTGTCAATCTAAATTCAGTCTATAAGAAGTAAAAGCTTGGAAAGCTAAAGAAAATGCCTTGATAAAGCTCTACTATGAATCTCTCACAGACGTGTGTGAAGTGAGAGTGAAGAACATGTTTACTGTGGTAAGAAAAGCGGGAGGAGCTCGTCATCCAGCTGAGACTTGGAGTAGAGCTTTTGTTACGTACTTTATAAAAGGATTTTTCAAGAACCCTGAGAGTGTAGCGTAATTTTTTGACGTTCTTTAGCCAGAGTGGGTTAAAGATGAACGCTGCTACATCATGACATGTGTTAATGCAGTTTAGCCGTAATATATTTCTATTTATTACTGTAAAGAAAGTTGACTTCAACTTCACATTTTCAATTTCATTCTAATACATACACGTCTATGTTCGAGCAGCACATTTAACGTGAGGAAACGATTGCTGGTCGTATCTTTCATCTCAGTGTTCGAGTCACATAACAGGATCAGGTGGAGAGCGCTGGTGAAAAAGTCTGCAGCGGCGCCTCGCGTGCGTCGTCCTCGTCCCTGCTTTCTCTCGGCTTCCTGTGCGGCTATTTCCTGTTTGTTGTTGCTCTCGTTTGCCTCAACAGAGTGTGATGGTGTGAGATGAAGTGTGTCACTCCGCCTGTACTGACGCGCTCGGACTGGATCCATGCGAAGGGTCTTTATGAATCAGACACAATGATTGACGTAGCAATTTTTTTTCGTTTGAGAGGAAATCTGGTGGGAATTTCCGTAGTTAATGTTTTTAAAAACGGCTTAACGGCTCTTTTGAATGCATCCTATAGTATTCATTTTAATTCATTTAAATAATTAACTTTGACTTTAACTGACACAGAACAGTTTTTTCTTTCGCCCCATTGAAATTAAATGGAATGAATCTATTGATTTTGGATTGTTATTTTTATTTCTCTTCCAATTGAAGTGAACTCACTTCCCACTCTGGCCTTGGGAACATCTCATTCCAATATGCAATAAAGTGGCCAGAAAATGTCAAGTAAATACATTTGAACTAAACAATAATTATGGAATACATTTCTATAAGTTCTAATAGAACAAGTGAGCAGATGGAGGAGACGAGTTACTCTATCTTGGGAATTATTTCGGATGCTTTCGTACAAGAGGGAGCAGATGAAATGACAAGAAGTCAATTTAACAAATAAAATAATACAAAGGGATAATAATTGTCATATAAATCACCTTTTATTCCCAAAAAAAAGGCAATAATTCCCACTTTTACTCTTTTGTTTTGGCATTAACAATTACATTTTGATATGGGATGGGATGACCATCTGGATTCGTTTTTCTATTGAAGTATTTGTCACTCCCTGTGACAATAGAAATCACCATATGTGTGTGTAAATGAGCGGGGCAAGTGTTTTTCTCATGATTAATAATGTTTTTATTTTGCTGCTAAAGTCTTCCCCACTCTCTGCATTGTTGCTATTAGCCACCAGACTCACAACTTCCCATCATGTGTTAAAGGAGAACTGTTGAAAATCTTTGTTTGTTAGTTTCTGGCGGTCATAAATACATGGTCAGAGCGTTAGGGAACCACCTCTCATGGATAAGAGGAAGTATAAATGGGAATAGGAAGAAGTTTTTTGACTCGATGTCACGCATCCCCAGCAGCTCTGGTTTGGGAAGCAGTTGTCGAACAAACATAACAGCCTGTCAATAAAGTCATCGAGATGAGAGTCGTTTTTTTTTGTTATCTGACATAGAGGAACAAGGCAGGAGCAACGAGTGCAGATATAGAAGCGAGGTGTGCAGAGTGGAAAGACGGCGAGCCGACTGAAAGTTCCTGTTGCAGAGCCGCTCGGCTCTCATTGCCTGAAAATAACCCAAAGGCGTGGAACACCGAACCAGACTTTTCCCTCTTACACCATTTTAAACGCTCAATGTCTTTTTCTCAAGCACGTTCGCTGGTTTAAAAATAAATAATCTTAGCAACAACCGAGTATCATGACGTCACTTTGCATCCTGGGGACGTTTTCTGACTTTGATAGGATCAGGAACAGCTACTTATAAAGATAATGTTTGACAAAGTTTTGCTGATCGGGTAACTGTGGTACAAACCCAGAACCATCAATGATTGTCAAACTTGCCTGAAGTATGTGAATCAGGAAGCATCAAAGGAACTAGTCGGATCACTAGAAATGTACTCACTGCTCTAGTCTCAGGCTCGGGTTCGAGGGTTTGAATCCGGCCCGTCACGTCAAACCCTAGATTACCCACAATGCATTCTTAAATCATGAGCCGTGATAACGGACAAATCCGTTAAATTGCATTTATTTGCCTTAAGAATAAAAATAAAGTCCGTCTTTTGCCGGAAATGTTGTATTATTTTCGTATTATTTTCTCAGATATCCATTTATTGTATTTTGTAGGCTAATTAATATCTAATTAAAATTGACACCCACAGTGTTGAAGACTTGCATATCTTCTTTATCCAGGCACAGGACTTGGCCTAAGTGTAACATTCAGTTTGGACAGCCCTGGTCCAGTTTGAACAAAGTGTTTTCCTGGTCTGGCCTTATAGGCTGATCAAGAACTCATCCAAGGAGTGAGTGTGCCTTAAAACGTTGTTAATAGGCCTATTTTAAACTTATTTGAACTAATAAAATACATTTAAAAATAAAGTGTAGATCTTTAAGAGATGACTAGTTGGAGCAAAGTATTTATGAAGGACTCGGATCAAAACAAGGATTCTTTAATTCTATTGGGTCAAAGAAAGTGTTTCTGGTATAAAGTAGACTTTGCATGTATATACTGTATATATATATGTAAACTCACAAGTATCATTGTGTGCTGGAATTTATTATTTTGTTTATCTACATTAATGTATGTAACCTAAAACGACAACAGACTGAAATGAGTCTCATCTCTGAACATCCTTTGATGATTTCAAAAGTGTAGATGTTTTTGTCGGAGTTGCGTGTCTGCATTTCTGCTCGAGCCGCGACAACATCACATCGGCTGGGAAAAGCGATCTGCAACAGGAAAGAACCTGGTTTTGAGGTTTTCTTCGCTCTCGATACTCTGAGGTCCGCTGTCCCACATATCGTCCCCCCCTTTTGCTTTTCTCGGTGCAGAGCGTCACGCAACACATGATCCCGGGCGATAATTCGAACCCTCCTAACTCTCCTTCTCATCGCTCGCTGAGATGCACCAGATACTTGCACTTCCCTTCTCTCGCCCCGATGCACACACGGCACTTCTGCCAGTGATCGTACAACAGCTGTCGGTTATTCCGACACTTTTCACTTCGGACTTTCATTGGCGTTTCAGTTTGTAAATCTGTTTTGTAAAGAATTCTTAAGTGAGGCGATATGCAGATGATATATCCCTCTATGTCCATGTGTGTACGTGTGTGTGTGTGTGTGTGTGTGTGCAGGTGATGTTCCTGAACTCTTTATCTCCAAGAGTGTTGAAACTGTCTGACTGCAAGTTCTTCTTAGGAAACTCTTACACATCCTATTTCAGTTTCCTCTCGCAGTTCGCTTCAGCGGCTGCTGTTCTGCCTTCTTGGATCGGTGGAAAAACCCCAAAATGTTGAATTTCTTTACTTATTTTCAACATCCAGAGCCCTGTTTTTTTTTCCAGGTATGTTCATGTCTGGAGGCCCTAGACCACGGAAGCATGAATTGGACAAGAAAAGTAACCCCCCAAAATCTCCCACAGATCATATCCCACGAGGGATATTCCGTGAAAACCAGTGCCATTTTCACTTTCTTTTATTAAAAACCATCCTATTAATATCATTCATCTAAACCACTCCCTAATGAATGAATCCATTTAATATAGTGTAATATAATTAAATGATATACATACCCCTTAAATACGTCTTTTACTTCATAGTTTAAAAAGTATTTCCGACTCTAACATGCATCAAGGAGTGAGAAGGTTAAAGGTTAACAGATTGAATTTAACTAAAATTGATGATCATTAAATGTGTTTATATTTTGTCTATTTTTGAGAGCTTATGGAATGGACACTTGTTTTGCTAGCTGTAGAAATTCTTCACAAATAAGCGAATAGTTGCAACAATATGACAATTTAAAAGTCACCAAACAATTGTATTATAGATGTTTGAGCCTTGGAACCTGCTTTCTGTGAGTGTTTAGTTTTTATGCTAAAAGAAAACCGTATATTTCATCTACTAAAGGTGGTTTTAGTAAATGTAAATATGTAAAATCAGTGTATATTGACGATCATGGACAAATATTCCCAATTAACTTTTATAAAGACATACATACTCAAATCAAGGTGCATTTAAACATGTGAGAGTAGATGTAAGAGCTGATATATTAATGGATAGAATGTTCTTGAAGATCCTGATGATAAACTATCAGCTAAAATCCTCACCTTTTCTCATCCTCTTCTTCTCTGGGCAAAACGTTCTCAACGTATTTATGCAACATTTAAGAAGTTTAACACAAGGCGAGAGATGAATGATTGAATATGATATGAGGAATTTTAGCATTGTTCCGGTGTTATAAAGGAATGTTTTAAGTAATTAAAAAATGACTTGTATGGCCTCTAACCGCTGCTGCTCTTTTCTAAACTATAAAAAAAACACAGAAAATGTGACTTTATGACACATAGCATAACAGTAATAGAACCCCATGTAACAAAATGTTATAAATTGTCATTTGATGTCTTTCTTTTAGGGTTTGCTACATTTTCTATAGTTTTGACTGCTCTGCCACTAACAATTTCAACACAATTCTTAAATATTAACTTTAAATGTACAGTATTTTTTCTTGCTGATCTCCTGTAAAGGTTCTATTATTTAAGAAATATTCCTGTTTTATTGACTATTTTGGACGTGTTGGTATTGAACCACTTAGACTTGGAGAGTAAATTGATCCAGATTCAAAAGGAAACTGTGATGTGGAGGCAGATGTCAAGGCTTCCTTCTTTCGCCACGATATTCCCTGGCTGGATGTTCTCGAGCTCAAAATCAAGGCCACATTAGCTATTCCTTAAGATTCGTCTCTACTCAAGACATGGCATGGATCAAAGGCGGCTATTTTTAACGTTTTGCCAAATGACCTAAATGTTTTGCTTGTGAAGTCCGAGCGACGGCGGGAGAGTTTCCCCCTCCGGACGTGTGAAGGTATTAGCCGCGTTTATGGTTCTTACTTTATCGGTTTGATTCGAGCCGCCGTGCGAGCGAGACCACGGGGGAGGAAGGAAGGTCCGGTTACTGGCTACTGCGGATGATGGTTGTGTGCTCAGAGGGATGTGGTGCGGGTACCTTTGTCGCCTCGGTTGTTCTGCTGCAGGGCGGAGCCGGTGGACAGGTCCTCGGGGACCGCCATGGGCTCCTCGGCGTCCTCGGACGTCTCGTTGGCGGGAGGGGATTCTCTGCCTGCGTTGGGACAGGAGACCAGTCACTCACCAGTTCACTTGTAATGTAGCTATTGTGTACTCTCTGGACTCAATCTTTACCTGGCATCTGGGCCAGTTCCTGCGCCTCCTCTGTCTCCATGCGGTGCAAGTACTCTGCGAGAGACCAGGTTTAATCAAGGTGAGGAAACATCACTGAGGGAAGCGACGCTCGCCGTCCTCCACATCACACCGACACTTCCATTACAAGTCTGACAGACAGAGTTCGGGTTCGGATCTAGAGGGGGGTTGAGGGACTGGGGGGGGGGGTCGTGGTCCACGCTTGGAATAGCTTTCGCATCACATTTGTTATTTATTGTTAATTTCCTGCCACGTAATCATCCAAAAATGCAAACTGACTGCCGCAAAATTAAGCAGAAAATTAACTGGACCCCGGGTCAGGGGGATGCGGGCGCTCGGCGGGGCCCGGCTGATCGCTGCTCGTGTTCTCTCTAATTTGGTGAGCATGCATGGCTGAGCCCACTCGCGGCCCGAGCGCAGACGCCGTCAGAAAAACAAAGACACGGAACAGAGACGGACGGACGGAGATTACAATAGAGGTCGGAAGGGTCGGAGACGACGGTGCGACAGAAAAGAAATTGAGCGCTAGAGAGGAAAAAAAAAAAAGAAGAAGACGATGAGCCTGTCCGGAAGTCTTTCTCTGGCCCGGGCCTGAACATCTGAGGAGTCGACCAGCGCACCGTGGCCCCATTAATAATGGATGGCCCTCAAGCCTGCAGCAGATGGGGCCCGTGGCGTCGCCACTTCAAGAAGCCCGCCGCTGCCCGGTCCAACAGCCACACAGGGAGAAGTGAGGCTCCCGAAAATAGCGAAACGAGCCCAGGGGAGAAGAGGAAGCGAGGCCTTCCTGTTTCACTGACAGATGGCTCCACACGTTTGGAACAAATAGTGGGAAGCGATGAGGCTGCTCTGTCGCAATGCTGCTGCCGCCGCGGAGTCAGGAGCTTTCGGGGAGGACGCCCCCAAGATGCGAGACCCGGCGGGGTTAAAGGTCAACGAAGGGTTGGCGGGTGCTACCCCCCCACCTGCCTCTAGAGGCGACGGGGGAGTTCTTCTTGTGCTGTGGTTTGGAGGCGAAAGGGGGGGCGAAGGAGGGAAACACCCGGGTGCCTGGGGAGACGAGGGGGGCGACGAAGAGTTCCGACACCCCGCGTGGGCCGGTGGAAAATGAGGGTTTAGGAAGTGACATTATCGTCTTCGCTAACTGACACAGACGCTCCTACAAACTCAATATATCCTGACAATTACAATGTATTTTAAATCAATTTTCCTCCCGTGTTCTTTCAATAAATAATCGAGTACTTGATAAAGGTGAACTTTCCAGGGTGTCCCCTGCCTCTCGCCCTAGCCGGGACACACCATTAGCGCCCTGCGACCCCTCGATGGATGAAAATAAAAGAAAGGAATTTGAGTTTAGATAAAATGGAACAAATTAAAAACAATGGACATTATTGCTTCAATGCTGTGGCGTGAGCTAACGTGCTAATTGACGAGACTTCATGACAACTAGAGATCACAAGTTGAAGTTGTTTCCTCGCGTCAAACATTTTACTTTATGGTCGATCAGGTTGAATATTCATTTCGTCGTGAGCGTGTTTGTGTTCAAGTGTGCAGCAGGTGGAATCAACAAAGTTGCAAGGCGACTGGAAAAGTGTTGCTCTGAGTGTGAGGAAGGCAGGATGAGGCTTGTGGGTTGAGAGTGTTTTCTCGGTCTGTGTGTGTGTGTGTGTGCGTGTGTGAGTGTGTGTGTGGTGCGGGGGGGTGGAGGAGGTGTTGGGGGTGCAGGCATCTGCTCATCGTGAGGTGCAGCAGCTACAGCAGGAGCAGGGTGGAGATGAGAAACCGTTAACAGATACTGGGACCACACCAGTCAAGTCTTCTGGATGGCCCTGGAGGAAGCCGAGTGTGTGTGTGTGTAAGTGTGTTTGAGTGAGTGTGTGTGTTTGAGTGAGTGTGTGTGTGAGGAGAATTGATCACATTTAAACATCAACCACCTACAACTTATAATGTGAAGTGATGTGATCAGTTATTAATTACTACTTATTTATTGTTATTAATACTGTTATTACTTAGAATTTTGAGAAACACTGTTATATTATTGAGATTTTGGGCAATAAAAGTGTATAATCAATTTATTGATTAACAGGTTGCTTCTTATTTTCTTAACTTAAACACACAGTTTAATTGAGGGCAACCTATTTGGTTTGTCTTTTTTAAAATTCTGATAAAAACACTTCAAAACGGTGCTGAAAAATCTGAATGACTACGCATATCAGCAGAAATAAATATTTATTTTTAAATTAAATGATAATTAAAACAGAATGTATACTACATCTACATCAATACGAATCAGATTTTTTTTTATAATCTTTAAAAAAAATCGTATCCCTGATCATAAGCACAAAAAATACAGTTTGTTTTTCCTTTCAAGGTAAAGTGAAGTTAACAAACCAGCAACAGATATTAGTTTACAATTATTTTTCACAGGTATTTAATGTGTTATTACCTCGATGTTTAACCTACGAAGTCACCTTAGTGTTGATTGAAAAGTTTTTAAACCCCTTTTAAAATATCCTTTTTAAATTAAATGAACAAGTACAAAATACACTTTTTAAATAAACTAACATGTACACAGTAATCATGCTTTTATGAGTTGTTTTAAGAAGAAAAATACAATTTCAATGATAAATGATCTATAATTGTAAATTTAATATACATATTAAATTGTGGTTGTAATATTTAAGACTATAAAATATGTAATGATGTGATAACAAATGAGCAAAAGGACGGACAGAAAAAGTGTGAAAAGTCTCTCGCCAAAAGGAGGCAAACATTTAAAATGAAATACAACTTGTCGATTAAAACTACATTCATCATAATCAATGAAACGGTGATAAGAGACTGATATAGAATCATTCAGAATTACACATATTTTAAGTTAGTTAATATAATTCATGCTAATGTTAGTTTTACTAACAATATATTGAAACACGATGATGATCTCACTCAGATTAAAGTTGACATATTTGACATAAACGTTGGGGATAATTCAACATTTAGCTTTAGGAAGTTTCAGGTCAATTATTAATATATATACACATAGAAAAGAGACATTTAAAATCTAATAAAACGTTTTTAAGTTTATAAATTATACTTTGACATATTGTAAGTCATTTCAACTACATGTAAAAAACAACTTCTAACGATTCACTGACAGGCAATTTAAAAATTAACAATAGGTAAAAGTATTCATAAAGATTGTTTCAAAAAATAACTCTAAAGTTACACATAATATAACTTAAATACTTTGTGTTAAATCATAGTGTTAAATGAAAACATTTTGAGAGAAGAAAATAATAGATCTTTTTAAATGATTATATTATTTGTGTTAAATATAACTTGTAAAGGTTTAAATCAAACCTTAACAGCGGCATTATCAGAAAAGTAAATAAATATATTCTTAAATTATCCATTACCATTTAGAAAGAGACATTTGGTATTTAATTTACAAATGATTCATTAACACGATCACTTTTTTAAAAAATGAGAGAAAATTAATTGTTTTCTGGGGGATGGAACAAAAAAGAGCAGCTGTTTTGGAAAGATTATGGATGTATCTGATTTCCCAATTCAAACTGAACCCAACTTAGACGATTCATCAGTCATTTTAATTGCGATATTGTTTTTAAAAAAAAAAAATCGAGTGCGGTGACCTTTTCTTCCCACGACATGGTGACCTTTGCTCCCGCATGATCTGTCTGATGGAGGTGTCGGGGAGCGGATGGGGGAGAAGTTTCCTTCATTTGCATCCGACACACTTGACTTCTCCGCTATTCTGAGCTTAGGATCATTTTAATAACTGTCTGTCTGGCTCTCCCCTCCTACTTCTGTTTCTGCTTGACAAGAAACGTGATGAAGTATCGCATCTTCTTCTTCTTTCAGGCTGCAGGTGTTTTTTTTTTTTTAAATATACATTTCCTGACATTATTCTCAGAATCTAAAAACAGCTGGAATTCACTCTCGTTTCTGATATTTGACAAGAGGAGTTGTTTGTGAAATAATAAAAGAAAAAATAAATTAGGATTTGTGCAAGAAAAATTGAGGAACTTTGACGTCACTTTGAAGTTTAGTGCGTGTGTGTCGTTAACAGCTCGTGGTGTTAAGAGGCAGCTGTGAAAAAAAAAACAACAACGGCGCAATAATCGGTTTTTAATTCGTTTTGTTGTGTGTTTTGAAGCCACCAAATATGTTGATTTAAAATAAAAACATGTTTGAAAATAAATGGCTGAGCAACAGGTGCGATAAAAGCAGGAAATCATTTTAGTATTTAAGTTTTTTAGGGGGAGGGGGGGTTAAAATGTTTAGATCCAAGGATTCCCGGAAGGAAAAAAAAAGTGGGAAAAATTCCTGCTTTTTAAAAAGGAGTTATTGAGAACTAATAAAAGTTTTAAAAGAGTTGGATGAGTTGAATTAAAAAAAAAGTTTTCTAAAAATCGTTGAGAGACTTTTTTCCACAAGTCCCGAGGCGGAAACAGTGTGAGGATTAAAAAAACAGAAGAAAAAAGAGTGTTAAATTGGGATGGAGGGGTTTACCTGCGATCCCTTGAGTCTGCAGGATGAAGTTCTTCCAGCTGTCTCCGGCTCCATGTGCTGGAGGTCGCAGCGCCGCGGCCCCGTGGAGCTGCGCCCTCAGTCCCTCCCCTCTCCACTGCACTTCCTCGTTCCAGCCCAACATCTCTGCCTCTGACACCGACTCGGGCATTTTGCTCGCTTTTATCCGCAGGCCGGGTCCTGCAAGCGAAGCCTCCCTCCGAGCCCTGGCACCCGCCGCAGTGTCGTGCCAATAAGAGCTGACAGCCAGCGGAGCATCACTGGCAGCCATGCATGAGATGGGATGAGGCGAGTGGACCACTCATTGTTTATTTAGTTCATTCTCACACAGGACCCTTGATGGAGGGGTACGGCGAGGGAGGAGGGTGGAGGGGTGTATAAAGGGGGGGTCCCCTCACCCTCGTATAGAGGACCTGTCTGTCACCTGCTCTGAGATCCAGAATCAGCCCATGAAATTAACTTTTTTTTATTCCATGTAATGAGTTCTTTAACTGGTTCTTCTGTGAGGGACTTTTTTTTTTCGTCTCCGGGGTCACCACAACAGTTTGGTCCGTACAAAAGTTACAATTGCAGTGTTTTCCTTTTTGTTTTATCATCATACATAGATATTTATCTAATTTTACTTATATAACATCCTGGGCAGACATTTCCAAATCTGGCCCCGGGGGATATCTTGAGGTCCTTTTGTTATTTTAATTTACTTGAGGCTGACCATCAGTATTAACCATTAAAATATACATACAGTAGTTACTTTAAACGGCTTTATTTCCTTGAAGTTATAATACTTACCTGAGCCAAGACAACACTTTCTGAACATATTAAAAATACATTTTAAAACAAAAATATTGGGACAAGAAACATCTATGGACTTAATTTAGATTTAGGAACGTTTCACTTGTATGGATTCTAAACAATGCTGGTGAGAAGTACGGCAACCATGGAGGGAAAAAGAAAACAACAGAAGGTCCGATGAAAGACGACACTAAATTTCTACTCAACATCACTTCACACATATTTAAGATATAAAAAATGAAGAGACAAGAGCCACCATTAAGGCATCGATGGTAAATGATCACAAGTTTAAATTTAATTCATTAGTAAATTTTGCCAAAACAATACTTCGTCATGGAAGTTGTTTTATTACTTGGATTATATGCCAGGTTTTTACAAACACCTTCTCAGTGGCTCTCCAGTATAGGAAATCCATAATAAGTTGAATTTGCCTTCAAATAAACACACAATGGATTTGCAATTCTGAACAATACAACCATTTACTAAAGATGCTTCAAACTTGAACTTCATTTACGCTCAATAATTAAAACCATATAACTTTAGAGGTTGGCTCCATATATCTGTGGAAAAAGTGTGGATGTCCTAATCTAGAGACTTCTGGCTAAGACAAGATAAGACACTGTCGAACAGCATCACAGCACAGGAGCGATCCACGGTAAACTCGGGTAAAAGGAGTGAACAGAATTGATCGTTTAGATATTTTTGACAGCTTTAGAACTGTTGCTTTCAATTAACCTTTTTTTTATTTCATTAGTTGTTTCCATTTAAATTATAAATATAAATATTTATAAAATCAAATTTATTCTTTTTATTTTCTTTCCCATTTGCTGTTTCTGTTCTTAGAACCAACTGTTTATTTCATGTGATTGTGTTACACTCACTTACACACTTATATAGACCTGTTTGTGCAAGTGTGTTACCTTTTGAGACGAGACACACAACAGCAGAGGGAAGCAGACAACAGCAGAGTAACAACAGCAGAAAGAGACATACACCCGTAGAGAGACACACAACAGAAGAGAGAGACAAACGCACAATAAAAGAGAGAGACACAACAGCAGAAAGACACACAACAGCAGAGAGAGACACACACCCACAGAGAGACACACAACAGCAGAGAGAGACACACAACAGCAGAGAGAGACACACAACAGCAGAGAGAGACACAGGACAGAAGAGAAAGGACACACAAAAGCAGAGCGACACAACAGCAGAGACGGTAATTCAACAGCAGAGAGGGACACACAACAGCAGGGACAGACACACAACAGCAGAGAGAGACACACAACCGCAGAGAGAGACACAACGGCAGAGAGAGACACAACAGCAGAGAGAGACACACAACAGCAGAGACAGACACACAACAGCAGTGAGGGACACACAACACCAGAGAGAGACACACAACAGCAGAGAGGGACACACAACCACAGAGAGAGACACAAAACAGCAGAGATAGACACACAAGAGCAGAGAGAGACACACAACAGCAGAGAGAGACACACAACAGCAAAGAGAGACACACAACAGCAGAGAGAGACACAACAGCAGAGAGAGACACAACCGCAGAGAGAGACACACAACAGCAAAGAGAGACACACAACAGCAGAGAGAGACACAACAGCAGAAAGAGACACAACAGCAGAGACGGTCATTCAACAGCAAAGAGAGACACACAACCGCAGAGAGACACGCAACATCAGACAGGGACATTCAACAGCAGGGAGACACACAACAGCAGAGAGACACACAACAGCAAAGAGGGACATACAACAGCAGAGAGACGCACAACCGCAGAGACGGTCATTCAACAGCAAAGAGAGACACACAACCGCAGAGAGAGACGCAACAGCAGAACGTGACACACAACAGTTGAGAGACACACAACAGAGAGAAAGACAGAGACGGACACACACCAGCAGAGAGAGACACACAACAGCAGAGACAGACACACAACAGCAGTGAGGGACACACAACACCAGAGAGAGACACACAACAGCAGAGAGGGACACACAACCACAGAGAGAGACACAAAACAGCAGAGATAGACACACAAGAGCAGAGAGAGACACACAACAGCAGAGAGAGACACAACAGCAGAGAGAGACACAACCGCAGAGAGAGACACACAACAGCAAAGAGAGACACACAACAGCAGAGAGAGACACAACAGCAGAGAGAGACACAACCGCAGAGAGAGACACACAACAGCAAAGAGAGACACACAACAGCAGAGAGAGACACAACAGCAGAAAGAGACACAACAGCAGAGACGGTCATTCAACAGCAAAGAGAGACACACAACCGCAGAGAGACACGCAACATCAGACAGGGACATTCAACAGCAGGGAGACACACAACAGCAGAGAGACACACAACAGCAAAGAGGGACATACAACAGCAGAGAGACACACAACCGCAGAGACGGTCATTCAACAGCAAAGAGAGACACACAACCGCAGAGAGAGACGCAACAGCAGAGACGGTCATTCAACAGCAGAGAGACACACAACAGCAGAGAGACACACAACAGCAAAGAGGGACATACAACAGCAGAGAGACACACAACCGCAGAGACGGTCATTCAACAGCAAAGAGAGACACACAACCGCAGAGAGAGACGCAACAGCAGAACGTGACACACAACAGTTGAGAGACACACAACAGAGAGAAAGACAGAGACGGACACACACCAGCAGAGACGGACACACACCAGCAGAAACACACTTAATCTACTTCATCAACCAAGCGAACATATTCACAGGGCTGTCAATCATGGAGAATCTGCAGCAAATGATGGTATTTGTCTAATAACTGTGAGTACTTTTATACAATATTAATACTCTCCATCAGAACGTGTGAACGTGTTCATCATCAGCTCGTGCAGATGATTTAAGGACGTCCTGCCTCACGATGAATATTGATGGACTCTGAATAATAAACCATGAGAATCATTATCAACTTTCTTCATAACTTCACACACGTGTGACTCGACGTGTTGTTTGGATTCATGTTTCTGTTGCCGTTCCCAGGATCCCGCCGAGCGAGGCCCCCCTTGGGCCCTTATCTCAGGAGAGGACGCGCGAGTGTGCTGAGTCACCTTCGGTGGGAGGCTGCTCTTCTTATCTGCTCCGGCACAACATTCAGGCGGTTGATCGCAGAAGGAGGAACTCTGGACGGGAGAGCGAGGGTTGTTGCAGAACCCACTTGCTTCACACCTCTCTGAGGACCCGGGTTCTGTGGGTGACACCAGGTCTGAGGAGGCATGACTCAGCAGATGATAGGAGAGGTCCAGAGGGGTGGTTTGTGGACTTCCTGGGCCTAGAGGGCGAGGACTCGGACCAGGATCTGCTCTTGAGAACCAGGTCTACGGTTCTGAACATGTTATCATCATGAACATGTTACTGATGTCAAACAAAATATTGACACAAACATCCAGAGTTCAAGTCCAGCTACAGCTGAGATCGACTTCTACTACAATACTTAGTTACTAGTACTACAGCAGCAACAACTACTTTTACAACCACTTAAATATTAGATACTACTTTATTGATCTCTTGGGAAAATTCCTCTGGGAAATGATTATATGGCAAGTTAGCAGAATAAATACTACTTTTACAACTACAACCCTTATAGAAGATTTACGGATACTACTATTAAAAAAACAACCACAAGTACTACATCTTCTCCTACATCACAACAACTGTTAGTGCTTCAACAAAATAATTATCACTACTTTTTCACAAACTTATTAGTACTACTAGAATAGTTCAACAATGAATAAAACACTACTATTTATGTTACACAACAACAACAAATACCCCTACAATAGAACCCTATCCGACTACTTCTAAAACAACTACTACTATGATAACAAACACTTCTTCTATAAAATGACTACTACTGCGAATGCTACTACAGCAACAACAGAACTACAACAACAACAATGAAATACTATTTGTACTATTAGTTAAAAAAAAAAAGCCTATTAGTACTACTTCTACAAAACGGCAACTAGAAACAACAAAAAAAACAATGTTTGCAACTTCTACTATGAGTGCTGCTACATAACTACTGTAACAAAAACACTACTTGCTTCAAAAGAACCTACTCGTATAATTTGTATCGTACTACTACACAACAACTGTGACATTCACTACCACAGTACTAAAAAAGCTGCGACAACAACAACTACTTCTACTAGAACAGAACCTTATACCACTACTTCTTCTAATACTACTTCTATAAACCAACATCTCTTATAATACAGCTACTACAGAACTACCACAACAATAAAAATAACAAGCTACTATAATACAACAACAAAAATGTACAACATACTATACTATAAGTACAAGTAACTCAGACCTGGGAAAAAAGTGCGGCCCGGGGGCATCGTTCTGCCCTTTAACTGCATTTATGGGCCGCTCATCATGTAAACTAACAAATGTATTATTGTATAAATTATTAACTTTATAATTATTTCTGCTAATTATCACTACTATTTACCATGAATATACATTTATTGTACTTTTACTTTTTTGTATATGTATTGCCCTCAAATATATTTAGGTGAATATTAAAATCAAGTTTGGAAAAAAGTTTATTTTTATATTAAAGCTTCTTTTTAAATAAAAGCTTTCTAATATACAGTAATATAATAATTAAAGCACCTTTAGCTTAACTTCTATGACAACAGTAGTAGTAATAGACAACTCCTATACTTTGCTGTACTACTATAGTCTCATTTCATTTCACGTATCTTATCTATGTATTTGTTTTTTAATGAGCAGCCAAAATATTGGAGCTAAAAATGAATTAATTGAGATTTAAATATTAATTTGGCTTGAATATTATATGATATACTGATGGCACATATTAAAACACATTTTTCCCTAAATTAAATGTTTATTTTTTGTGAATAAAAGTGATTAGTTTGATGATAAATCCCTCTGATCGACAGCATATATACTTCTATATCCCCGTGTGTTCTCCACCACTGGATGCACATCACGTCAGTGTAATTAATACCCTCACCTGGCTCGAGCCTCAAAACATCATCAGCAGATGTATCTGGCCGAGCGCCCAACAAAACCCCTGCGACTGCTTCTTATTTCATGGATCTTTAAGCAGTATTCACTCGCGAACACTTGGAAGCGCCGGCGGCATGTAACCCTTAATTGGTTTCAACACCTTAATAAGTCAAAGACGTTCAACACTGATAATCACATTAAATAGTCCAGTTATTCTAAAAAAAAAAGTCAATTGCAAAAGAAGAAAAAAAAAAAACCCTCCCTTTCTTTAGGAATGTATTATGCTGCGAGGATGTCTGGGTAAATTAACTTCCCCTCTGCACACTAAAGCATCAATTTCCTTATGGTAATTATCTGCTGGAATAGACGTGTCACTAGAAGGAGTCAGGCATGCTTGACATTTAGCCTTTTTATGGGGGAGTCAAAATTAAGATGAGGAAAATAAATTAATCTGCGGCTCAGGCAGGCAGCGAGAGATCCTGGAGGATAGCGGCGAATCAATTATGATGTTTGTGCGGCTGCTTCTTGAAAAGAATCCGGTGATGAGATTCAGACCACCGGCTGGAAAATCAGTGAAGGAGGAAGGTTTTTGACAAATGCACTTATGATTGTCAGAAGATGAGCTCTTAGACATGAGAGAAACTTTAGGAGCTGCTGCGTCTACTCTATTCTTCAGGGGTTTATCCTAATTTGTTTTCTTTCATTTTGCCTTTAAATTATCTTTTTTTTTATCTCACAAATTCACAAAATTGATCGTAGATACAACAATACTACTGTCTTCAGTCACTACAAAAAAAAAAGATTTGTCCTTATCTATTTTTAAATGTTGGATTGAATAATTGAATACAAAAAATTCTAATATTCTCACAATGAATAAAATGATTTTTTAAGAATATATTTTAAAATATATATATATATATATATATATATATACATATTTTGTTTGTATCCTTTTAAATTAAATATAAAAATATTCCTAAAATTCGATTATAGATTATATAATATTATATCGACCTTTTTATATTCAATTTAAAATGCTATAAATTGAAAAAAGAAAATGACATGAAACGTAAAAAAAAACCCTATTTATTTTGAAAATATTTCTATATTTAATAATTATTAAAATGGGAAGTTTTCTGAATAATTGAATTATAATTATAACTCAATAGTTCCTAAATTCCTAAAAGGGTTGTTTTAATTTATTAATTAATATTTGATTTAAACCATTTCTGTATCAAAAGGTCGAATTTCCTTTTTATTTAATAATTTAATTCAATAATTTGTATATTAAAAGGTTGAATGGCTCTGTTCAACAAACTTGATCTCGACTCCAACCTGGAGAACCATGGTCTCAAACTTACAGGAGCTGAAAAAAAAACCGACTTCCTGTTTGGTTACATAACAGTGCATTGATTTACAGTTAAAATGGTAAAATCAGAAATAAATAAATCGTAGGTTATTTTTTTGACATACAGTGTTTTCTTTTCATTCTTAATGTTTATCAACACATGTACACACATTAGAGAGTAGGAAAGCACTTCACTAAATGAGATAGAAGCGGATAACCTGGATAAGTATATTCAAGTGTACTATGAGGATAATTACTTTAAACTAAAATTGAAGAAGTGTAGTTTAACTTTATTTTGACATACTATAATTCGTATTGTACACTGATCACCTCGGGGAACTCTTTTATTGTGGTGATCCATAAGTAAACTGTGTTATAAACTGGATTATGGGAGTGGTTGTTATTGTTAGATACACACATTTGCTTTCAGGTATAATCTTGATTATACTGTACATATACAGGTGTATGATCAATTAGTGTTGGAGTTCAGGTTCATAGCAAATAGTATGTGAACCCAGTTGTAACCGTTATGTACATTAAAGACACAAAAAAGACAAACATTTAACCTTTTTAATTGATCAAGTTTGAGTCCCTTTATAACACGATTTGTCAATTGTGTTATAAAGGTACATGTAAATAACACAATTTGAAAACCTGACTGTGTATAGGTAGTACATGGGTGGTATAGAAATAAGTAAATGAAAGTATACTTCTGTAAATTAAACTATAGACTTGGAGTGTTTAATTTGTACACTGGTAGTTTAAAGATGAGTACTTTAACTATCCTTTGTAACCTAAACTATAGACTCTGAGTATATACCTTGTACTCTGGTAGTATAGAGAGGAGTATACCTAAAGTATACTTCTGTAAACTAAACTATAGACTTGGAGTGTTTAACTAGTACACTGGTAGTATAGAGAGGGGCATACTTAAAGTATACTTCTGTAAACTGAACTATAGACTCTAAGTGTATTGTATACCTCTATGTGTAGTATATAAATTAGTTTACTTGAAAATATACTTCTATAAATTAAACTATAGACTTTGAGTGTATACCTAGTTCATGTGTGGTATATAAATGAGTTTGGTCTCGAAAATCGCTATATAAATATATATATATATATATATATATATATATATATATTTTACTTGAAAAGTATACTTCTATAAATTAAACTATAGACTCTGAGTGTATACTTAGTACATGTGTGGTATATAAATGAGTTTACTTGAAAGTATACTTCTATTAACATAAAATGTTACAATTTAGTCTGGAAAAGTATCAAATTTGTATACTTTAGTACACTATCAAGTACATTTTCCATAGTATACTCACTATACCTTAAGTGTGCTTGATAAAATAACTTCAAGTATACTTTTTTTTGGTAAAGGGGAAATCTCTCATTATTCTGACACACAAAGAAGACTCTCAGAAGTGCCTGGTTTCAGGCCTTGATGCGCAGCGAGGGGTTGCAGGGACCTGAGGTGGTCACCATCCTGGACAGAGGTCCCACCGCTCGCTGCTCTGGATTCAGAACATCTGGAGAAACCTGCTCCAAAAAGACGGTAGAGTTCTGGGGCCCGACCAGGAAACAGGTTCTCAACAGTCAGGAGAGTTAAAGAGCTTTATTTTTTTTATTGATACAGTTTTTGGTTTCGCGGAGAGATCATAGTTCAGTCATAGAAGAAAATATAACAACATGATGGAACTTCTATCGTTTATTACTATTTAATGTAAATTCTCTGAGCAACGTGTTTTCAAGAGCGCGTTAGACTGACACCTAGCGTTCACATGTGATAACAAGTACAGGCATTTCTAAAGATGAAATACATTTTAACTCAAGTGGATCATTAAATACACCATTAACAGTACATCAGCTAAATATTTTAATATTTACATATGATTTCCCAAATAAGGATTTTATTTCTTTTCACCTCACTGTATTATCTTGATCTTTAAAGTATATACTTTTTTGAGTAAGCGCTTTGTCACCCTGGTCTGGAAAAGCGCTATATAAATAAATATTACTTACTTACTTACTTACTTACTGAGCAAGAATAACTTTAATCTGATAATAAAGAAAAGTGAGATGTGTACTTAAAATAAAAGGACAATTGTTTCAACAAAATGCAAAAATAATTATACAAAATGTTAAGTAAATGGTGGCACAAATAATAAAATAACAATAATTCATTCTTTTATCACAATTCAAGCTATTATTTGACCTCTGTTTGGACAGGGGGAGGAAACCAGAGTGCCCGGAGTAAACCCACTCTTGCACAGATGAAGATCATTAATCGATCAGTTGATGGTCTTTTAGACTCACCTGGACTCAGCAGGTAACGCTGTCACAGTCGCCCATCCTGTGTTGCGGGAGATGCTGGTCCAATTACTGTGATTAAAAGGTGATAAATAAGTGTGTGTCCACGTGTGTGTTGAAGAAGTCGTACCCTGACAGGTCCGTGGGCCGCGGCACGACGCTTCTCTTCACCGTCAGCGGTCGGAAATCCACCTTCGCGTCGTCGATGTCGGTCAAGTTTCTGGAGCCGACGACTCCGCTGTAGAGAATATTCACATTCATCCTTAGAGAAAACTTGTATTTCTTGTATTTAATCTCCAAGTTCGTGTCGCCCTGGTGTCTAGCATCATGTGGTTCAGTGGTGGGAAATTAAAGTTGGCCCTCAGGGGCCACATTTACACGGTTACTGGTGTTAGGGACCAACAAGCAAACATAAAAGAGTGAAAAACAAGCCTAAATATAAGGGTCACGCAGACATAAAAGGAAATTTACAAAAAAATATATTAAAGAGATGAACTAGTACTGAATGATGTAAAAATGGTGTCATTTTTCATTAAAAACAGAAAATAGTGGAGAGACCGCCATCTTGTGGACTCTGAAAGTAATGACACTGCTTCATGAAGCTTCATCAGACCATCACTACAGTAAACAAATATGGTTGTGGTATCCCTTGTGTTGTCTCTGGGTCAAGGTAAACGGCCTCCCTGGCTTCAGTAAATACATATACAATGGTGGATGTCGTTCACCTTGACCCAGAGACAACACAATGGATACCACTAACACATTTGTTTTCGGGCCTCCGGGTCACCTTGACCTTGATATATAACAAGGGCTGAGGGCACCTCCTGCATTGCTGCTCCATCCATCCATCCATCCATCCATCCATCCATCCATCCATCCATCCATCCTGATCCATCCATCCATCCATCCATCCATCCATCCATCCATCCATCCATCCATCCATCCATCCATCCATCCATCCATCCATCCATCCATCCATCCATCCATCCATCCATCCATCCATCCATCCACATTTGAATTTATATAAAGAATTACTTTAAAATCTAATATCAAATGCTGCCTAATTTTTGCTTGATGGCCCCTCACAACATGTTGGCGCCTGAGGAAATTGCCTGTTCTAGTAGCTGTTGTGATGAGGATCAGCTCCTCCAAGTCATTGTAAAAAGTGAGCGAAGGCCGGAGCGTGACCTTGATGGACGACCCAAGGTGTCGAGTGGTACAAGACCATCCGACGTACTCACGTGAAGAGCGGGATTTGACCCGAGCGTGGACATGGACTGCAGCTGACGAGGAAACAAACAGACACATTTGAAACATAAATTCAACCGTCTGTGTCTTTGATTCTTCAGATTCTCAGCGTCTTTGTTCAAACTCACAAGGTTATCGGTTTCCTGGCGTCGTGTCTCGTCCTCAGCTGCCGTCTGCTCCACTCTCCTCCGACACCCTGAGAAGAACCAGCCTTCATTCCTCCATCCTCTCACAGGTAGAAGGACCACGACTGTCAATCATGCCGACAGTAACGGCTCTCAGGTAATGACGAAGAAGATGAGAGACGCCCGGGGGTTCCTAAAAGCCTCTATTTACATCAGTCAAATCTGTTGTTCCTCTTTCCAGAACAAACAGTGATCAATTATTTAAACCCCTGCAGCTGGAGGGAAAGGGGAAGTGAGATGCGGATCTGTTTCATTTTGGAACAGCTCACCTGCCACGGCTCAGGTCGACGGTTGTAGCGGGCGGGGGAGCGACGCTGCTCCGGGAGAGGGCCTCTCTCCGGGGACAACACCGGGGCCCGTGGAGGGAAGATGGAATCCAAGGGAACCTCCTCGTAGCTCCTGTGCCATTGATTAGAGAAGTCATTATAATTCCAATTATTTTTGAATTCATCTCCAGCATCGGCAGCCAAACACAACTTCCCTCTGATGGCGGCTCTGGAGACTTGGATCCATCTTCTCTCCAAATTAAACTGGAAACTCTGAAGATGATTGAAGTCCAAAGCTATTTAGTTTATAGCTAAAACACGAGAGGATTTCTACTTTATACCATGTTCCTTCAGTATTTAAATCCTACTAGAAAGAGTTGATTCTTTTTTCATGTAATAACAATATTAAAAACACCGTTTAGTAAACGGCGTTTACCACTTTAGATAAACTCTTTACTGACACCCTCAGGTCAGTTGTGATATTTTTCCTCATACAAAAAAAACATGTATTATTTAAATTACAAGTAAACTAAATGATTGTTTTTCAAAAATTATGTTTAGACAGTTTTCATGGAATAATAAAAATAAATACAATTAAAATGTTTTATGTTCAGATGCATTTTAAATAGAATAATAAACAAACTTCAGTACAGCCACAAATTGCTGGACGTAAAAATAAATGAAAATGAAGGTGATACGGTTGAAAATGACACAAAACTGTATTTCCGAAAAAAAAAGAAGATTTTTCGTTGTATAAATAAAATAAGAGACGTGGAAGAAAAATCAATGTGGATATAAAACAAAAATGAAATAAAGTAATGAAATAAGTTAATAATTAATGATATTACTGTTTATTTTGTTGTTGTTTTATTATTCTTTGTGTTTTAATAAATCGAATTAATGTATATTTGTTTCTCAATATTTAAGTAGAGAGAAGATTAAATCTCAAATAAAGCCACGATGGAACAATGCTGGAGGAGATTCTTACGCTGGAATGTTGTTTTTGTTCTGACCTCTGAGTAGCCGAGGTGAGTCTGAGGCGCTCCAGTCTCCGTGATTGGTCGGTCCACGGCCTGAGGTCAGGAGAGATGTCAGCCTTAAGGAATGAAAGTTAAAATAAAAAAATATATATATTTCAAGGTTACATTGTAAAGTCAAAAGTTGTTTGTTCTGAACCCGAAATGAATTTACAGCAAATCTACTTTCTATCTTTCATCAAATGTCTGTTTTAAAAAACTTATTTCTATGACATTTTCTTTTGGTTCTGAATGACCATCTGGATCCAGGTATCATTTAAAGGTTGTTACTGGCTCCTGCGAGTTCCTAACTATTGTCTTATGCCTGGGTCAAGGTGACCCGGAGGCCCGAAAACAATTGTGTTTGTTGTTAACCCAGTAGCAACACAAGGGATACCTCAAATACATTTGTTTTCAGGCCTCGGGGTCACGTTGACCCAGGGATAACAACAAGGGTTAAAAGCTGCAATCATAGATATTTCAAATGCTCAAAAATGTTTTAGAATACATTGTTAAAATCGCCTTTACAGCAAGAAGGTTGCTGGTTCGCTTCCAGGCGGAGCCAACTTTTGACCTTTCTATGTGGAGTTTGTATGTTCTCCCCCCATGTTTCATGGGTTTACCCCGGAAACTCAGATTTCCTCCCACAGTCCAAAAACATACAGAGGTTGATTGAGAACTTTCCGAAATGTCCGTAGGTATGAGTGTGTGTGTGAATGGTTCTCTGTCTTTGTGTGCCCTGCGACACACTGGCATCCTGTCCAGGGTGTCCCCTGCCTCTCGCCCTATGATGCTGGACTAGGCTCCAGTCTCCGGGCGACCCCGGTAAGGGGTAAAGCGGTGTAAAATGAATGAATGTAAAAAAAAAAAAGTATGGATATAATATTGAGTATTAAGATACACAATGAGCAGCTTGGTGGTGAGATGCGCTCTCTGAGTGCTTTTGTTTTAGCGTAGCTTCAACATAAAAGTAACAATAGCATTACGGCGCCTTGTTTTCACACGAACACATGCTATAGCGTGGAGTCGGACACGTGTTCATCATACGTGTGAAAAAAAAAAAAAACTTCTGCTGCTCTGCCGCCACTGAAGGTGCCGGCGTGATAATGAAGAGATTAATTCAACATCAACAAACCAGGAGTGTTGCTGATTAGATGAATTCATCAGCCGCTCCCCCGACACCTCCACGGGAGAAGAAATGAAGGAAATGAGACCCGAGTCCGCGGGGAAGCATCTCTCCATCTGTGTTGTACACACACTTGTGAGTAGGAATTTAATTCGACGGTTGCTCACCTGAGCGCCGGCTTGTTTGCGACAGGACCTCTCAGGGTGAATTTCCGCACCTTCAAAAACAGACAAAATGACCCGACATTTTTTTTTTGAACATACGTTCCAGGAGAGTCTCTGACGCATCTTTTGGTCGAGGCTGCTGAGGTTAAGCACTCATGAAAGCGTGGGAACACAACAGACTGCAAATGGCTGCTTCATTATTCTGCACTTGGCCCTGCAGACACCGGCCTTGTGTTGCTGATCACCTGGGCCCGGGGTTTGTTTCCAGCCTCACACAGAAGGCAAAATTCAAACGACGGGTGATTAAAATCTTGGAATTATCATCGCTCCTCTGTGACCTTTGTGGAGGTAATTAGGCGCGTCAAAGCAATTTGGCTCGATGGAGGTGGAGTCCAAGCTTCTGACACGTCTCACCTGTGAAGGTTGACGAATGTGTCATGAAGTGAGATTCAGAGTTTGGTTAAACTGACAAGGCTTCATATTACTGTTTAATCATTTAATTTTGAGTTCATTTGTAATTTAAATTATCATGTGCCTGACCTCTAAGAATATGCATGTCAATTAATGCATCATTCCACCGTCGATCCAAGGTCACAGGGGTTAAGTGAGAACGTCACCTTCCCCGGGGAGTTCTGCTGGAGCCACACAGATGTTCATAGGTCAAGAGAGAGACTTTTCTTTCGACTTAATTGGTGGTTTCTGTGATTCAATGTACTATACTGTGATTCAATGTACTATACTGTGATTCAATGTACTATACTGTGATTCAATGTACTATACTGTGATTCAATGTACTATACTGTGATTCAATGTACTATACTGTGATTCAACGTGCTATACTGTGATTCAATGTACTATACTGTGATTCAATGTACTATACTGTGATTCAATGTACTATACTGTGATTCAATGTACTATACTGTGATTCAATGTGCTATACTGTGATTCAATGTACTATACTGTGATTCAATGTACTATACTGTGATTCAATGTACTATACTGTGATTCAACGTGCTATACTGTGATTCAATGTACTATACTGTGATTCAATGTACTATACTGTGATTCAATGTACTATACTGTGATTCAACGTGCTATACTGTGATTCAATGTACTATACTGTGATTCAATGTACTATACTGTGATTCAATGTACTATACTGTGATTCAACGTGCTATACTGTGATTCAATGTACTATACTGTGATTCAATGTACTATACTGTGATTCAATGTACTATACTGTGATTCAACGTGCTATTTGATATGCATGTTGTGAATATAATTCTGATCTGAATAGAACACTTTTAAAGTTATAGTTCACCCAAATTTCAAACTCCGATCGTAAAATTTAGACTTGTTTTTAATTTTTTCAGGAACATGGGATAAAAGCCTCTTGTCTAACGAAACATCACATCATTTTTAAATGGATAGCGCCACCTACTGACCTCTCAACAACATGACACTGTTTCATGAAGCTTCATCAGACCTTCACTATCAGTTACTATTAAAATGACCAAACATTTTTGGCTATAACTAGAGAAAAAAGGATCAGATTACTCTAAATATAATCACGATTAGTTGACGTGAGGGTGAGTAGAAACTAAGTTTGAATTTTGGGTGAACTATCAGTTTAACTTATTACATGTTTATTATAAATGTTTGTAAAATATAAATTTGAATTGCTAAAGATAATTGTATTGTTGTTTTTTAAGGTGCCCTTGTAATTGAGGTCAGAGTCCACTAGATGGCGGTCTCTGCTCTATTTCCCTTTGTTTTGAACAACTGTTCTAATACAACATCACTTAATTTTTAAACTGATGGCGCCACCTACTGACCTCTAAACAACATGACACTGCTTCATGAAGCTTCATCGGCACATCTCTAGTGTTTAGTCTAGGATACATTAGCTATGGGTGTTGATAACAAGATGTTTGAAACAGTATCAATTAGAATCACAACAACATACATTTTATTTTGGTTTCTCTCTCTCGGATTACATCAAAAGTAATAGTAAATTAAAACAAATAAAAACATGTATACTGTATATCTTTGTATACAAATGTATATGTTGTAGCATTTTAAGTACGTTATTGGCCAATCTCAGGTTCTGTATCAAAAGCACTTGTTTCAGACTAGTACTGGATAAAACCTACTCAATACCCATATCAACATGAAATCATCCTTCAATCCGACAACTGTTAAAACGAATGGCATAAGTCGTGTTAACATCTTCTGTGAAGACAACAACAACAGTGTGAGCTCCAGAGAGATACACAATCTCCTCCTTTTTCAGTTTTCACGGAGATAACACTGCCTTAAACGACCGAACGTCTTTATTCAGTTATAATATTCCACTTATTTAGCATTTGCATTGAACAGGGCCGTTTTTTAAACTAAATATTTAGGCGTATTTCCAACTTTTATCTTAATCACTTTTGTGCTCTGTATGAAGTGTTTCACGCATTTATAGAGAGCTTGATTTCTCCACCACAGCAGCAGATTAATCCTTTTTGTGCAGTTTGAATAGGCTTACGGTTATTTTGCATCTTTAATTATCTATTGATTTTTTAAATTTTGTATTTTTTGTCTCCTACTACTTTATTTATTACTGTTATTATTACTAAGATTACTATTTTGAATGTATTGGTTTTTAAGAAGGAACAAAAATATGATTTTAAATTATGTTTTAATGACATGATACATCAATAAATATACTGTAAAATAAACAGGGACAATAATCCAGTGTGTCCTGGGTCTGCCCTGAGGCCTCCTCCTAGTTTCCTAATAGCTAAAAATAAATGCATCAAGGGGACACTGACAGATTCACTTCTTGACGATGAGGAGTCTGCGTTCTACCCTGAATCTCTTATGGATGAATGACCTTCTCATCCTAAAACCAAACACAAAAATATGAGCAAATTTGGAAGTTTTACCATAAAGTCTGGCTCTTATCGCTGCGTCAGGGACCCTCCTGGAGTTCCAGGACTGGACCTCCTGGCCTGCCTCCACACCAGACCGACGAGGGACCCACAGATCCGACGGTATGTGAGTGTAATCCATAAATCTCGCTCGACCTTGCAGGCCCAGATCCACCTCGGCGCCGGCGCTCAGCTGCCCGCTGCAAGGGTCCAGCAGCGGGACGTCGTCTCGCATCGGTGCTGGGCAGGAGCGAAAGGGAGCAGATGGAGGTCTTACAAGTCCGGGTCTCTTGCCCAGCATCCTGGTGTCCTCAGATCCAAAGCTTCGCTCCATTAGGTGCTGGACGGCAAGACGTGTGGAGCCGATGGTGCAGGTCGTCCTATCAGAGGCATCCGGTTGCCAGGAGACTATCCTTGTTCGTGGGGTCCTCAAATTACCCGCAAAGGTCACGTGACCCGCCTGTCTGAGGCCCTCGACACGCCTTAGCAACACATGAGACAATCGAATAGAAAGCTGCTCTGGTTTCTGCTCACGTAACTCTGGAGCTCAGAGAAAAATGTTTGGTCAGTTGTTGGTGGCAACTGCTGTTTGTGGAAAATAATGAGGACGGCCAGCACACGGCGCCTCAGGGTGTTATGAACGACCCCCTGATGATGGGAGCAGTCGTGCTCGGGAGAGAGGCGTGTGTTCCCGGGTGCGACCGCTAGATGGCAGCAGAGGTCGGGAGGGGACGTGGGGGAGACGAGCCCGAGGGGGGAGTGAGTGAGTGACAGCAGACAAATTCCACTTGAGAGGAAACGTCAAAAGTGATGCATCGAGAGCAAAAGAAACATTTATACTGTTTCAAAACTTTACCCTGAGTTTTCTCACCTTCTCACCGAGACAGTGTTGACAGTTTGACCAAATGCACGCTTCTTCCTGAATGTTTCAACTTCTCATGATATATTTTTAATATAAATAGGATTATTCAGTTACAAATTAGAGTCAATAAATGTACCTTGTTGCGTCGAACATATATTTATAAGTTGTTTTGTGCCTAAAAGTCTAGAAATTAGTTTATGATGTATCTTAAAAGGCTGTTTAAATCAACGCCAATTGAAATCTTGTGGATCATGGATACTGTTTGATAAGAACCATACAAACACATAGTACAAATAATTCATTAAAAACTATTAATAACATCAAAAACTATTTATAACATCAAAAACTTGTAAAACAAAGGTTTGCTAGTTGTCCTTGTGGCTAAAGGTGCCAGCTGCTGCCAGGTCAAATTAAATTCCCCGTATACGTTTTTTTTAATATTCGGATCGCCATTCTATAAATCTCCATGAATATAATAAACCTATTATTTTGAGTGTCAACTTGAGGAAATTTTTATATTGTAAAAAAAATTGTATTTTAAAAACATTAAAGTGAAAGTTCACCTGAAATTCAAACGTTGCTCATTTTCTACTCACCCTCATGTTCACTAAGGGTTGATATTATTTAATCCTCCCTTCTTAAATTTTTAGAGTTACGCAAAAACGTATTCATTTCAGAGCTCATACAGTTTGCTGTCTAAACTGGAAGCGCTCACGATACTTACCCAGAGTACTTCCTGTCTGTATTAAGTAAGTAAGTAAGTAAGTAAGTAATATTTATTTATATAGCGCTTTTCGAGACCAGGGTCACAAAGCGCTTAGACAATCAAAACAATACTCAAAAAAGTACATACTTTAAAGATCAAGATAATACTGAGAACAACACAGGAGTTCCAGAAATTCAAGGAAAAGCCTGAACAAATAGAAACGTCTTAAGGTGTTTCTTAAAGGAGTCAGTAGACTCCATCAAGCGCAAAGAGAGAGGAAGATCGTTCCAAAGCTTAGGAGCAACAGCCTGAAAAGATTTCTCTCCTCTGGTCCTGAGCCGTGTGCGTGGAACCATAAGTAGATTCTGATCCACAGACCTCAGAGCCCGAGCTGGGGTGTAAGGCTGGATCAGATCAGTGATGTAAGGAGGAGCCTGACCATGAATAGCTCTGAAAGTAAGAACCAGAATTTTAAAGTTGATCCTGAAAGAAACTGGAAGCCAGTGAAGAGTTTTAAGGATCGGAGAAATGTGAGTTCTCCTACTTGAGCGGGTCAGAATTCTCGCTGCAGAGTTCTGAATCAACTGCAGGCGAGACAGCTCCTTCTTGTTAAGACATGCACATTAACTCTGCAGCGAGAATTCTGACCCGCTCAAGTAGGAGAACTCACATTTCTCCGATCCTTAAAACTCTTCACTGGCTTCCAGTTTCTTTCAGGATCAACTTTAAAATTCTGGTTCTTACTTTCAGAGCTATTCATAGTCAGGCTCCTCCTTACATCACTGATCTGATCCAGCCTTACACCCCAGCTCGGTCTCTGAGGTCTGTGGATCGGAATCTACTTATGGTTCCACGCACACGGCTCAGGACCAGAGGAGAGAAATCTTTTCAGGCTGTTGCTCCTAAGCTTTGGAACAATCTTCCTCTCTCTTTGCGCTTGATGGAGTCTACTGACTCCTTTAAGAAACATCTTAAGACGTTTCTATTTGTTCAGGCTTTTCCTTGAATTTCTCGAACTCCTGTGTTGTTCTCGGTGTTGTCTTGATCTTTGAAGTATGTACTGTTTTGAGTATTGTTTTGATTGTTAAAGCGCTTTGTGACCCTGGTCTCGAAAAGCGCTATATAAATAAATATTACTTACTTACTTACTTACATGAAAACAAACTGTTACAATAGTCCAGACGAGAAGAAACAAACGCATGGATTACAAGCTCCAGCTCATGTTCCGACAACATTTTCCTAAGTTTAGAGATTTTTCTCAGTTGAAGGAAACAGTTTCTGGTCAGTTTTCTGCAGTGTCGAACAAGAGACATGTCTTTATCAAATGCAACACCCAGGTTTCTCAGGCTCAGTTTGACAGACTGACCTAAGTCACCCAAGTACTGACTCAACCCTGGAATCTTATCATCAGGAGCAATCACCAGAGTTTCAGTTTTGTCCACATTTAGCTGTAAAATGTTTTCACTCAGTCATTGTTTGATTTCTAGCAAACAATTGACTAAGCTGTTCAGCCTTTGGGGCTCAGTTGGGTCAAAAGAGCAGTAGAGCTGGATGTCATCAGCAAAAATGTGATAAGAAACATCTGGAAATCTCTGAATGATTTTACCGAGGGGAATCAAGTACAGCAAAAACAGAACAGAACCTTGAGGGACTCCACACAACAGATCTGCCGATTCAGACCTCATTTGATTGGCAGATACACTAAAACTGCGCCCAGAAAGGTAAGATGAGAACCATTCTAACACAGACCCAGACAGTCCCACTTCATCCCTTAGTCTTCTCAGCAGGATCTGGTGATCAACTGTGTCAAAGGCTGAGGACAGATCCAAGAGCACCAGAACAGTGAATTTACCCGAGTCAGCCGACATCATGATGTCACTGGACACTTTCAATAAAGCTGTCTCCGTAGAGTGATGTTTACGGAAGCCAGACTGAAACTTCTCATGAATGTCGCTCTGATCCAGGAACAAAGACAGCTGCTCAGACACCACCTTCTCCAAGATCTTGGACAAGAAAGGGAGCTTAGAAATAGGCCTGAAATTACTGAGGTCAGTTGGGTCTAAGCCTGGTTTTTTGAGCAGAGGCTCCACAATGGCATGTTTAAATGCATTGGGAAAAACCCCTGTGGAAAGGGAGAGGTTCACCATATTGGTAACCCAGGGGCCAATTACATCCAATACTTTGATAAAAAGCCTACAAGGAAGGACGTCATCTGAGCAAGAGGATGGTTTCATCTTGTTCACTAGTGCTGAAATATCACCCAAAGATACAGCAGTGAAGGAGGACCAAGAGGAGGAGTTGGGCTCAGAGACAGTAGGGGTTCCAAACAAAGGGGGGGAGATTTTCTCTTTGATTTAATTTTGTCAATGAAAAATCTCAACAATGCATTGCTGTCAGCTTCACAGAAGACAGGTGTGATTTGAGGAGCAGGAGACACAAGAGAATTAATCGTGTCAAACAAAACTTTGGGGTTTTTCCTATTTGCTGCTACCAGTTTTCTGATGTAATCAGATCTAGCAGTTTCTACCATCTCATTGTAAGAAGTCAACAGATCCCTGAGGTGAAGTCTGTGCACCTCAAGTTTAGTGGACTTCCAGAGACGCTCAGTCTTTCGACAAAGTCTCTTCAGACTCAGGAGATCTTCATTTGTCCAAGGGCACCGTTTTTTCTGAATTTTCAAGTTCGATTTAACAGGTGCCACTTGATCCAGTATTTCAACACAATGACCAGTGAAACAGTGAATCAAACTGTCCACGTCTGGGCAGTAATCAAAGAAAAGAGCGTCAAACATAGCAGAAAAACTGTCTGCAGTATCGGCTGAGATGACACGCCTCTGAGACCTAACTTTCAAAGGCTTAGGTTCAGGGATGAAGTCCAGGTTAAACAAGACAAGAGAATGATCACTCAGATGGACATCATGTACAGATACATTAGAAATGTTCAGGCCAAGAGTAAAAACTAAGTCTAAAATGTGGCCTTTTTGATGAGTGGGTTCAGAAACATGTTGCTCAAAATTAAAGGCTTCAGTTAAAGTTAAAAGTTCTTTAGCAGAACAAGATGTGACGTCATCAACATGAAGATTAAAGTCTCCAAGAATAAGAACAGATTCCATTTGAATAATGGAAGATAAGAAGTCACTAAAGTCTTTCAAGAACACCGCCGCAGGACCAGGCGGGCGGTAGATTGACACACAATAGAAAGGTCTTGTAGAACCAACCAAGATCATCTGAGACTCAAAAGAAGTGAATTCCTGTGTCTGAATCACTTTGCAAGAACAACTCTCCCTAAAAACAGTAGCAAGACCTCCCCCATGACCAGAGAGGCGAGGCTTCCCCAGAACAGCGCTCCCTACTGGACAGAGTTTGTTCAGATGAATAAACTCTTCCTCTCTCTGCCAAGTCTCAGAAAGACATAATAAATCCAAATTAACTCTTGTGAAAAGATCATTAAGAATAAAGGACTTATTAGTAATGGAGCGAACATTAAGAAGTTCCACATTCAGCACCGATGACGTCACTGTTATTCTTTAAACTTCTGCAACAAACAAACTTAAAATATAGACTTAAGTAAGTTTTTCCGTAACATTGACTCACATCGAGGCTTCAATACAAGATTGACGTTACAGACGAAGGGTATGGAAGTATTTGGATGTTTTTAAGTTTGTCTTTTTGGACGAAGACAACTGAGCTTCATTCGCCACATTCAAACGGACAGAATTTTGCTTATAACTTTTAAAAAGGAATGTATTACTCTGAAAATAATCCCAACCCTTAGTCGGCATGTGGCAAATGAGTGAAGTTTAAATTTTGGGTGAACTTTTATCACTTTAAAGAATGTATTTTGTCCTTGAACAACGTGCAGTTACATTAAAAAGAGTTTAATTGCTCTATGAGAAATAAGTCACAATATAAATGGGAATTATACATAAGGTGGAAAAGTGAGTCTGATTGATTTGGTGAAAGAAAAGTTGAAATGGCACTGGTTTCGACCTCTTTTACTTTTAGTCAGAGGCGGCCAATGCCACCGTTTAATGGTGTTCATGTAGAATCAGTCGTTTGCACTCGAGTTTGATGTCGAATCGAAGAAGTGAAAAACAGTTTGGCCCCACAGCTGCAGGAGAACTATTAAAATGGTAAAGAGATGCAGCACCTGAGATGCATTAGAATTTTGATTCCCTGCGAGTGATCAGCTGTGCGACACACGCCGATGATGAAGGAGTGAAAACCAGTTCAATGTTCATAGTTCATTCAAGACCAGAAACTGCCTCGTCACTTCTTCTGAGCAATTATTAAAACACTTCAGGTTGTTTACCTCTGTGGGAGTCGCGTTCAGGTCGTCAGAGAGAACGTTTGTTGGCTTATCTGACAGTAAACAAAATAAAAAATAGTGTAAATGGCTTCCCCGTAAGAACGTTTTCACATAGGGGTGTCATCTTTGCTGGCTTTTGAATGAGCTGTCGTTTACTCAAGCAGGCAACGACTGCACATTCCTCGTGCCTCAGCGCAGATTAATTAGTTTGCTTGGTTTCCCTAAATCGGTGAACCTACATTTAAAAAAAAAAAAAAAGGTCCAGCCCGTCTTGGGAAAGCGAAGGTGGCACCGTTCTTCCGAGAGTGTGCGCGTGTTAGCGCTGACGTGATGTTTGCTGATGGATGTTCTTAAGTCACGTGAACCCCCGAGAGCACTTTCAAATGATTCTGTTAAAAATAGCCTAATTAGACTTTCCATGTTTTTTTTCCAGACTCCCACACAACCCTCCCCCACAAACCCCACACTTAAAGACTTCACACATACGCAGAGTAATCTATTGTATTTAGATATCATTAATAATTTCCAATCCGCAGCCCCCCCCCCCCCCCCCCCGTTGCTTCATGTCCCAGTTATTTGGGGTGTTTTCTCTTCCTTACAGGGATTTAAATAACAAGCCAATTGAGGGATGACTGGGACTCTCTGGCAGGGAATCAGCTATTCTTGAAGTTGAGAGTCGACCGAGCCCTTGTTACCGACTCCGGTGTTATTAGTCAGCCTGCCTGCTATTCTCTGGACTCCTCCGCCATCTCAGAAATTATTTAAATCTAACAACTATCCTGCGGCGGCCTGCGCTGCTGCTGCTTTGCGGCCGTCGCTAATTTGCACCGGGCTGCATGTGAGGAGAACTTTTGCTCCAGATTAAGAGGCATTGTTGTCACCACTGCGCCGCTGAGCAGAGTCATCAAAGCAAGATGAAGACAATATGTGCTCGTGTTCCGGAGCTCGCACTTTATTAGTCAGACAACCGTGAGGGACTCGGATAGACTCCTGACGATCGGTCCTCAGGGGACTGTCTTTGGAACGCGCCGGGTTTGGAAAAATAAACAATCTGGATTCAAATTTTACGTCCAATATATTGAATTGTTTTATTTATTCCATTCTTTCCTCATGTTAAAGCGTGGTTCATGGGCCACATCCTGACCATTACTTCAACTCAACTTTATTTATATAGCTTTTTAACCCTTGTGTTGTTTCTGGGTCAAAGTGATTGACCTCCATGTCTTTCATAAATACATATGCAGTTGTGGAGGTCGTTTCACTTTGACCCAGAAACAACACAAGGGATACCGCAAATACATTTGTTTTCGTGTCACCTTGACCCTGATATAACACAAGGGTTAAAACAGCAGTTGACACAAAATGCTTCACAAGAACAGAAAACCATATCACAAACTAAAAACGCTGAAATAATACTGTAAAAGCAAATAAAACAAGAGTCACTAAAACGGCTGCAGAGTCTCATGATGAGTTCAAGTGTGTAGGTTTGTAGTGCGTTTGTAGTAGGTGGAAGATAAATTTCAAAAAGTAATTGTTTAATAAATACATTTATTTCAGAGTAATCAGTGTCTTTTTGGGGTTATAGAGGGATCCATATATAATTTTAGCCACAGCTGATCACATATATTTGTTCAAAAAGACACACAAAAATACATCCAAATTCTTCCAGAATGCTCGTCTGTAACGTTCCTATGTATTAAAGTCCCGACAAAAGTAATTATTTTGAACAAATGTAAGTCATTATTTATTTTAAGTTTGTTTGCAGTGGAAGTGACTGTCATGTAAAAGTACAAATCTGTCTGTAACTCCAAAACAACATGACAAAATTCTACTCACTGTCATGTGACACATTTTGGAGATGCTGGTGATGGATTATGCACACAGTAGATTTGTGTTTTTTTCTGAATTTTATAACTATAAATGGCTCCTTCCATCTAGTCATTGCAGAATCACCATTAGACCAATCATGTGCCTCTTTCACAGAAAACGATCTATTCATAAATAACTAGTTCTGAGAACATTTACCGTATCTTTGTTGATTTTTGTGTGTGATAAAGGGAGTATGTGGCAAAAGAACATTCAGCCCATAATATGATTGGGCTCTCGTAATAGTACTCGGATTGTTACCTGGCAACAAAGCAGGTCGCAGCTATTTAATGTTAAAAATATTGCGTTCGAAATAAATGTATACAATTACATTTTTCTACGAATGTAGGGGAAACTTTGTATTCACTTGAGAAAAGGATCCCAAAGATTCCACTGGGGTAGATAGATATATGATGGATGAAAGGCTGGATGGATAGAACTTAAATTTCAGGTCCCAGCGAATCAATGAGTGACAGTGGCGAAGAAAAACTTTCTTTCAACAGAAACGAACTCGTGCACTATCGTGAAGAAATACTTTGATCTTGTCTCTTCGTCGATAAATACAATTGGGTGTCATCAGCATTAAAATGGACATTTTGTGTGATGAAGTATAAATTGTGAATAGGATTGGAACGAGAACAGAGCCTTGTGGTACACCATGACGTGTTTTCTCGATTAGGTGATTGACATGTACATCGTGATGTCAACCTAAACTGGATGTCAAAACCATAAACATTCTTAAATCTCAACATTGAAACTATGTTGGATGCTCAACTTAAACATGGACATTTTTTCAAACTTAGTTGAAGTTTGAAGCTCTTGCGGCCCAGATCAAAAGACTTGGCAGGCTTTATTCGGCCGCTAGGCCATGAGTTTGCAGCTTTAGTTGAAAGTTTTTATTTACATTAATGTGACAGAGTTGAATAAAACTTGCAGTGATATTTCGTCACACTTTTCTGCCCAACACTCTTTGGCCTCCAAACTTGAATCTCCACTTTTGTTGAAAGGATTCTCAATGTCTGCAGATATTCAGAAGGATGGCGGAGGTGGCTGAAATAAATCCATACGAATGCATTATCATCGGAGCGAAGCATGGAGCTCTGACCTCGACTTCTTGGACTAATGAAATACACAGATGAAGATAAGCGAGGGGCAGCGGTGACCCCTGGGAGTAGCCAAAGGCGCAATGGTGGTGGAGCCGCATCCTCGCCCTCCATTCCCACATCTATCTGCTTGTCAGAGCCGGTTAGCTCAGCGAAGTCATGAATATGTTGCTGTACATTTTTGCATGAGTGCGGTTGCGGGGAAGAAATCCGCCGCTTTTTGATGTATAGAAGTTTTCCGCGGCACAAGCCCCCCCGCCAGGCAGCCTACAGGCTACACACATGCTGCAAGAGCATGGCGTCTAATGTTGTTATCCCCCCCTCGGGGGGAGGCAGCCAATGTCACTCTGACTCCAGCAGACGCACAAGGAAGAACCCGAGTCAGTTTGGATTCTTGATGATGAACCTTTTTTAGCGAGCGACATATTCAAGGAAAACACAAAAGATTGTAATGAGATTAAAGGTCACATGTTACAGTGGTTTCGGTTGCGAGGGAGATGCCGGAGTAGAAGAAGAGATGGAAGATGAGAAAAAGAGGTTGAGAAAAACTGAGTTGGAACAAAATGATGCAGATTTGATTGATGGAGCATTTATGACTTGATGTTGATCATGACAAGAGTTTCTAGAGGCTGAGGTGGTGGTTATTAAAGCAGCATAACAGCGTAAAGATCGGAGGTTCCATTCCAGTCCTTTTTCCCAGAAATGTGAGGGGATGTCTGGCATCCTTTCCAGAGTGTCCCAGGACTCTTCCCCCAAGTTGGATACTTTAGAAAGGTAGCAATTGAAAATATTTTATTTGGAATATTCTAATAAAACGTTGATCAATGTTCATTTTAAACAGGTATATCTAAAGTTCCTGCTCTTCATTCATGGCTTTGCACATCTTTCATGGATTAAATGGGGTGATTTTACTGATTCCTTCAGCTCTATCAAAGAAACCTCTTAATGGTGTAATATTGAGAAGCCGCCAATGATGTTCTTTTGTGTGAGAATTTTTTTTTTTTTTTGCACATAAAAGACATGAACTGAAAATGTCAAATGTAATCACTCTATACTTAACCATTTTCATCCTACGCTAGCTGACTTTTATCCAGATTTTTACTTTGTCCTTATTTGCCAGTGAATCTAAATTGTGTTCAGTCATGACCATGCTTGGAGTCCACAGAGTCCCTCAACTATTCCACAAATATATATTTAAAAAAATCAAACAAATAGGTAAATAACCAAAAAAAAGAATCCAAAGTGACTGGAAAAGAGACATGTATGTATATATTTACTTTCTGCATTTCCAAAAAAAACTCACTTACTGTTTTATTGACTCAAGTCCTTTTCTGCGTATGCATTTATTCCTTCCTTCTTTTCTTCCTGGTGTCAATTAGATGCTGTGACAAGCGTGGATTTGGTGGATATTAAACCTCGCTCCCATGGGAGAAGTAGTTACCAATCACTTTGACAGAAAGGCAGGAGTTTCTCTCAACAGGATACATGGGCTCAGTTCTCTCTATGCTCTTTATATTTGCACTTTGTTCTTTTTATTTGCACTTTGTTATTGTTCTTGCTTTTATGAAACTTACTCTACCTTCTATCGTCTGCTGTGAACTGGAAACCTTATTTCCCGAACAAGATTTCCAGAGGGATTAATAAAGTCAATCTAATTGTATCTAATCTAATCTAATCTAATCTAATCTAATCTAATGTAATATAATATAATCTACAATGGCTGGTTTTACAAAATTGACATTAGGTTGAGCAAGATCTTTTAAATTCCATAAAGAGAGCTATTAAAACTGAGTCTAGCATAATACATGTAGAATACATTGTATAATATATAGTTGAAATACACTTAGTAAAGTTTGGATGATACTTTAAATAACGTGGTGAGCTATATTTTGTCCACGGGCTGGTTAAAGAAAAAAGTATCATTTACATAGCATTCATTATATACTAAAGGTTGATGTTTCTTAAATCAAATAACGGATATAGCGAGACCAAAATTGCTAAAATTTGCAAAAAAAATCCATAAAACACACTAATGCCTTGCACTCTCTATAAGATATTTACAGTTGTGTTAAAAAAGGAGAAAAAGAGGATGGAGTGAGTGTGTGAGGAGGACGACTAAGGTAGGTCAGGATGGCTTGAGGTTGTCAAGTGGAAAATGTGAACCTGAATGCAAAAAAATGTCACTTGAATTGTCATGGAATATATCAGTTGATGAAACCACGGGAATGTCTTTCACACACCAGAACCTACTGCAATTATGTCACATGCCAATTCCTTCTCCACTTTCTGCCGCTCTGCTCCCAAATCTCAATTCTGCAGTTTCCATTTCACGTCCACATTCCAGCCTGCTGAACTTCTGCGTTCAATTCTACTCAAACTAAGCAGAAAATGTATTTCTGTCACATTGCGGAGCCGTGAAAACAAGTTTGAGCGCAGAAAACTGATGCGGGTTTGATCACCAATCATGGAGGGGTGATGCCTTCAATGGCTGTCAGAATTCAGCAACAGCGTCCAGGAAATAACTCCGCCGCGGCTCAGAAGTGGATCCATACGGTCGATGTTTTTGCGCGAGTCACTTCTTTAGGGCCTCATGGATCATTTTTAAAAACAGCCAAAGTGAGCAGGAAAGATTGATGCGATTTTAACAAGCTTTATTTGTCTGAAAACAAGTTATACAGATGTTGTAATTACTCAAAGGAATGATTCTTAATTTGTTTCTGGTAACGGATGCGGACTTAGAAATGAAATTTATCCATTTAGATTAGATTTAATTAGACAAAATAAATCATGGACGTCTCATGCTAATGGAGGGGCGGATGCTGCTGATCCGAGTGATGGCAAATAGACACACACTCGCAAAACTCACACACCAAACAAACAGACACAAAATGAATATAAAGCTTGAACTAATTATTTGTGTTTGTCATCACAAGGATGTTTTTTTTAGCCATCCGGAGAACTCATTAAGATGCACTCGTGTTTTTAGCCTCGGGCTCATTTGATTAAGCCTCGGATCAAATTCAGTAGAAAGAAGTTAAAGACGTGTTTAACATGGTTGTTAAGATAATGAGAATTATTTTTTTAAACAAGATTTTCCATTAGACTTGTGTTGCTGTTATCTAAAAGAAAACATGTCAATAAAAAAAAGTGATTGAATGTGATGTAGGAGCTTTTCTTTTTTCCTCTTCATCAAATATTCATTTCTGTGGATTATACAGGACCGTAAAAACATCGTCTTTCAATGACATATTCACAAACACAAACATATACACAGTGACATTTAATTTTTAAAAAGGTCGCCAATGAAACAATAAGAAAAATAGTTTAGGCTAACAATTTAGTTTATAATATTAATAATAATAATAAGAAATTACATTGTATTTGTTGATAGCTTTACATAAATTGATCTAAAGGGACTAAGCAGTAAAAAGAAGAAATGTCACAATAAAAATATAATATTCAATCGAAGACAAGACATACAACTCTTAAGGGTAAAACTAAAAAGAATAAATAAGTGAATTTATACCTTTTTTTAACAGTCGGAGGATTGAGGGTTGTTGTCAGGTAAACCCTTCATTTCACAGGCATCAGTGACAGAATGACATAAATCTGGGATTTGTTTGTGACATCAGTGTTCTCATCTACTTCTCTGTCAACAGATAAAGCGTCATTAATCTCCTTTTTAATATCCCTGCTGATCACATCACCAATTGCTTTAGTTAAATCATTCTGCATCTTGTTTGACAAGCCAGAAAACACAGAGGATGTTTCTAATTATCCAGCTAACCTGTCATGTTTCTCAGCAAAAGCATGAAAGTTCTACAAAGTTTGACTCTCATCATAAGTATGACAGGCTAACTGCTGTTTGATGGGAAACATGTTGCATTAATAAGGTCTATTCAAATATATCCCATCTCTGCGGCTGTTTATGTTTAGTCCTTATTACTCATCCAACACCAACATCAGATCACTGAGGTAAGAAGGAGTCTGACCATGAACAGTTCTGAAAGTAAGAACCAGAATTTTAAAGTTGATCCTGAAAGAAACTGGAAGCCAGTGAAGAGTTTTAAGGATCAGAGAAATGTGAGTTCTTCTACTAGAACAGGTCAGAATTCTCGGTGCAGACTTTTGCAGGCGAGACATTAAAACAAACTGTTACAATAGTCTAAACAAGAAGACACAAACGCACGGATTACAAGCTCCAGATCATGTTGTGACATAATTTTCCTAAGTTTAGAGATTTATCTCAATTGAAGGAAACAGTTTCTGGTCAGTTTTCTGCAGTGTTGTACTAGAGAATTACAAAAAAAATCGTGCACTTCACTAAGTGCACTGCTTGACAGTACACTGTACTTCTCTGAAATTCAAGTGATAGGAAATTGTATTTTTTGATTATTATTATATAATTTAAATATGAAAACCTTCAAAAACCTTATTTATTGGGTGACAATGTTAATCTGTCTTAAACAATCAATAGATATGGAAAAATGGTATTAGATCGGATGTCACAAGGGAGGCACAGCTCTGTCCTGCCTCACCAGGAAGTTTCTGCCTGTATTTGATCCCCCAAAAATTAAGTTCATCTATTTTTGACTTAATATAATGTCAAAAATGTGTAGAATCATACTGCATATGCATCGTAACCACAGATCAGTTTCAAATATAAATATCCATTTAGTTGTTTTTTTTTAGTTATGATGGTTGTTGATATGTCACTTTAACTCGACAGCAGTTTGTTCCGTCCCTTTGTCTCCGAGAAGTTGTTAATGTTTTGTGTAACATTCTTAGTTACATCATGTCCACCGAGGAGCAGGATTGCAAACAAAAGCTCAGTGTCAGGCCCTGAGATGTTTTGCCAGACAGGTGTTCGTCGCACGACTATTAAATTGACGGCAACCTTCAAAGCCAGCAAATCCAACACCGGGAATTAAAGACGTTAATGTGGATGTTGCCCTCAGGTAACGTTTAACACCCTGCTCTGAATTTTTGCTCTGCTCCGTGCAGAATGAGGCGTCTGTGATTTTCAATTACTCAAAAGATGTTGCATTAGGCAAAGACACAGTCAGAGTAATGGACTTTTTCTGTGCCTGGAGACCTCGTTTCCATTATTAAAGCAGCGAATGTCCACCCGGGCTGTTTCCATTTGCTCAGACCAAAGTAAAATTACCTGCTTCTCAAACCCGCACAAAAAAAAGGGAGTGCAAACACCTCTATTTCCTTCTGTGACAGCCATCTTTTTTTCATGTTTTTTTGTCTCGCGAAAAGACAAAATAAATCTACCGGCAGTGTTTTCTAAGAGCCCTGACATCCCTGAGGTTTTCATCTATATAGCGCATATCCCGAGGGACTCCACCGCTGCATGTGAGCCGGCGACTAATGCATTCATGGGGACACTAGCCGCATGTTTCAGAACCTGAATGATGAATTACCTGAGAAGGAGAATGAGAGAAAATAAAGAGGGATCCTGAAGGAATGTTGGAAAGCCCATACTTGGCATTCAACAGAGGCGGGGAGCAAAGCAGCCTCTTCTATGATAACACAACATTCCACAATGCTATCTCCGCTCTGACAGCTATTTATGCAGATGCGAACGACCGGCTCTTCCCGGCTGAGTTTAACCAGTCCTGTTTCTCCACAGTCACGTCTGGAGGTTTGTTGTTGACGGAAGTCCGTCCTCGAAGATGCTCTGAGCTTCATCGCTCACCTGCTCGACCCGTAGACGTCGGAGACTAATGCTCCAGATTAGAGGCGACTTTATATCTACTCATATATACACACACCG
This sequence comes from Callionymus lyra, assembly GCF_982586985.1. Classification (NCBI taxonomy): domain Eukaryota; kingdom Metazoa; phylum Chordata; class Actinopteri; order Syngnathiformes; family Callionymidae; genus Callionymus; species Callionymus lyra. The sequence continues at coordinate 10,844,934 of NC_141828.1, forward strand.
ACTCACATGCACACACTTATAAACGTTCCTTCTGGCATTTTACCTCGTGAAATGTCGCGGAGAGATTGGAAAAATATCCACAAGTTGTTCTCGCTTAAACTTGCACACGCATTCAAAGAGCAGCCTTACAACAAAAAGCGAATAAATATTTGCAATAGAAAATGATCTTAAGCCCCGTCCACTGAAAGATGCATCATTTTTCTGGAGATTAAATCTTGTTTACCATAACCACACCCTCTCTGAGGGGTGCGCTTCATTTTTCTGCTGATCGCCACCGATACGGTAAAAGGACACGAAAGCTGATAAGGGCTAAAAAAGGCCAAGAACATGGGAAGACTTACGACTTTTAAAAAGGCTTTAACTTGCTTAATATTAAAGCTACAGAGCTCTAATTTAGTTTAAAACCTTAGTTCGCGCTGTTGCTGTACTAATAAAGGAGTAGTTAGCACAAGGCTGTTTTTGGGCTCTTTAGCCTTTTCAGACGAATAAGGACAAAAACTGAAAATCAATCAATTATGTCATAGTTCTGTCCTCACTTATTATTTCAAGCGTTAATTTTCCGGGACTTATTTCTGTTTTTGTTTTGTTGAGACAGAAGAGAGGATGCAGCAGCTGCGGACAATCTGGCAATTATGGACCGGCGCTGAAAAGAACCTGGGTTCCCTGAACGCATCGTCAGTGGATCTCGTCAAAGGACCTGTGCTGTGTCTCAAATCGCATACTAGCGTACTCAAAGTTAGTATTTTTAGTGCGTTAGTGCGTCTCAATTCTTAGTATGCGAAATTTAGTGTGCCATTCACACTAAATTGGCGTACTAACACGCCCACAAAACTGAGCATGGTTCGATGGATACTAACCATACTAAACAGCCGCCATTTTAGTGACGTTTTAAACGGAAGTTACGTCATATATAAATGCATATATATGCATATACTTAAATGTGCATTTTCAGCAGCAGTAGGAGGATAAACACGTCTTCGCTGCTGATACCAGCTTAAATATCTCGCGATTATTTAGATTCTCATATTTTTTCTTTATTTCTTTTTCCAAACTTGCAAAACGTGCTGCCAGCAGGTGTCGCTAGTGTTCCTACAGCTGGTTGAAACATCGTTAAATAGAAGTAGAAGAAGAAGCTGTCATGTGATTTCCGGTTAGTGTGTAGCGTCAGTGTTTGATTTGAGACATACTATCTGTGGAGAATTTGCGTACTAGTTAGTACGTACACTAAACTGATGCATACTAACTTTTAGTATACTAAGAGTAGTATGCGATTTGAGACACAGCCCTGGTAACTTCCTGATGACTTCTTCGATCGTTTTGGAATACTTCCTAGCACTACCTGGACAAATTGTGCTGACGTTGTCAGCGCTTTCTGTTGGTAATTATAGTTTTCTGATTTTCTTTTTCATCTCGTTCGTCTTCAGTGCCAGTGACTGTCTGCACCCTTCGCAGTTCCCGTTCGTTTCTTCGTTTTCCTCGTTTTCCCCGCATTCCTGACATTCTTGGTTCTTACTAGTGATGGTCTGATGAAGCTTCATGAAGCAGTGTCATTATTTTCAGAGTCCACTAGATGGCGGTCTCTGCACTATTTTCCTATTTTGTTTTGAACAACTGTTCTAATGAAAATTTACATCATTTTTCAACTGATGGCGCCACCTACTGACCTCTGAACAACATGACACTGCTTCATGAAGCTTCATCAGATGATCACTAGTTCTTAGTGGTTGTTTTGAGTCCAAGAAGAGATCTGTAGGACATCCATCCGCTGACTCAAGTGCGCTTTATAGTCATAGATTATTGTCTAAGAGGTGTTTAATTAAAGTATTTTTTCTAAATTCATATTATCTTAGACCCTATTTTTTTCAACTTACAAAAGTACAAGTCACTACTGAAGATGAGTTTAACATCGACTCTAAAGCACAAAAACTATATCAGAGAAACCAGCCTTCAATATTATGGCGAGCCATATTTTTTATGCACTTAACCTTTTGCAGGTCGTGCCATTTTACTTTTGATGTTTTCATCCCGTCCGTCCGGGAAAGTAATGTCGACATTAAACAGCTCCGAGGTGCAGAAATGGTTGGCGACACCTGCTCAAGGGAAACCTTGGCAACCCTGCATTATTTTTATTTTTGTGGGGGGTTTTTTTGTAAAAACTTGTGGCCGACCTGTCATTTTTAAACCACCCTTAAGCTGGTCACATAACATGACTTGACAGGAAAGTGTTGGCAGCCAGGAAATAAGTTTGACACATGTGCAATATTTGAGCTCCAGCAAATGAGTAGGTTAAAGAAATGTGTTCGACAAAAATTGATGGGACGGTAAGAGAAAACCTCTCGTGGTACCAAGATGAAGGAGAGTTGAAATATTTTGCTCTTATTTTCCTGCTGCAAGAAGGTTCAAAACAGATATTTTGACTTCACACTGGCTAATACGTGGTTGGGTTTGAAAACCACTCAAATAAACGAAGTCCTTTATGAAAATGCCAATAATGTGACAACTAAATAGTTCAATAAGAGTCAGAGTAGACACACACCGTGATTGATGCCTCCGTGGGTACATTTGTCTCCCCGACGCTCGCCATTCAGGTCAGAAATAGACTTGTAGTCCGGCAGCAGTGTCGGGCGTCGCACATCCACTTGTTCTGATTTGTCCTTTTAAGAGCTTGATGGCACTCACTAGAAGGCCGTCTGTCACTCGAAGCTCCTCAGATGTACGGCCGGGAAGACAATTTGAACACAGTGGGACTGGTGTCACCCTCATCTGGAGGCGAGGCATGGCTGGGAGGTGAAATTGAAAATGTGAATGTCTGGCGGCTAATGGCAGAGGAGGAGCGCCTCTGAGATATAATTCCAAATCTATAAAGGACAATTTCAGGCCAGAGACTCTCGAGAGTGAGCGGCTCAATCATAAAGTGATTCACTTTGATTGATCAAGGAGCGTCGTAATCACTTGGGAATGATCCATGTGACTACGTCGGTGACTCATCCAACTGTTAAGAGATTCAAAGCTATATTCAACGGATTTGGCTTCATGTGGCTTGAATCAGTTTTTTAAAAAAAGGCTGTGATGTTCAGAAAATGGCGCAATTAAGCTCAGAGCTCAGTTGAAATTGGAAAGCTGTGTTCGCTGTAACATCCACTAATGAGGGGCTGGCTCTGGACACAGCCGGTTAAAATAAAGGCCAAACTCTGCTAATAAGACTTTTTCATTTCCAAAATCATCCCCATAAATGGATCACTGACCTCTTAAATCTGGAATTGATTTCTAAAAAATTTCCCTGTTATATGAACAAACACCACCTCATGATGCATTTGTCTTGTCACATTATTTACCTCTTCTGTCACTCGGCGTGCGTTCAATTCCAGGACAGGCCGGCGGTGTTGGTGACACATGCCGGCGCTCGGGATTCAATCATGAAAGCAAACGTGGGCTTTCAAATGGTCTCATTGAAGTTGTCAGCGACGGTTTTTCAAATCAAACTTCAAATGCGTTTCTATGTTAATTTTCGCCGCTCTTTATCCTTTTCCGTGATCGGGATGACAAGTGAATGAATTTGTCATCAAATAATTGGTTTGGCTAATCTGACATCTCAGTTCTCCCTTTAAATAAACGGTATAAATTGTGTTGCTAGAATCTGATACCGCAGTCATTGGAATGTTCTTGTTGTACCAGGGGTCTCAAACTCAGTTAGTCGTGGGCTGACAGGGGGCAATTCTTGAGGAGACCGTGTGGAACTTTTAGCTAGCATACGAGTCGTTTTCGTCTTTGACACAAAATGTACCTATATTTTGTTGTACAATATTTTGTTGAACTTTGTGTGTATCACTTAAAATAAAACAAATCAAGCTATAGAAATAACATTTACCTTCATCAACCTTCAATCAGTACTCATCAAAAATTGAGTACCTTGGAAACATACTATACTTAGACATACGTGGTATGAAAAAGGCACCCCTGTACATTTTCATGATTTTCCTTTATAAATCATTGGTTGTTTGGTTAAAACATTCCAGTTAAATATATGTTATAGGAGAAAAACAGCAGTGATATTTGAGAAGGGAAATAAAGTTTATTTGATTTACAGAAAGTGTGCAAGAATTATTTAAACAAAATCAGGCATGTGCATAAATTTAGGCATCACTGGCCACACAGCCCCACAGCATGATGGAACCACCACCAAATGTTACTGTAGGCAGCAAGTTCTCTTCTTGGAATGCTGTGTTCTTTTCCGCCATGCATAACGCCCCTGGTTATGCCCAAATAACTCTATTTTAGTTTCATCAGTCTACAGCACCTTATTCCAAAATGAAGCTGGCTTGTCCAAATGTGCTTTAGCATACCTCAAGCGACCCCGTTTGTGGCGTGTGCAGAGAAAAGGCTTTTTCCGCATTACTCTTCCATAAAGCATCTCCTTGTGTAAAGTGCGCTGAATAGTTGAACGATACACAGTGACACCATCTGCAGCAAGTTGATGTTGCAAGTCTTTGGAGCTGGTCTGTGAGTTGACTGTGACTATTCCCACTATCCTGCGTCTCTGTTTATCTGAGATTTTCCTTTGTCTGCCACTCCGGACCTTAACTAGAACTATGCCTGTGGTCCTCCATTTCCTCACAATGTTCCTCACAGTTGAAACTGAGATCTTACATCTCTGAGATAGCTTTCTATATCCTTCCCCTAAACCATGATTTTGAACAATCATTGTTTTCAGGTCATTTGAGAGTTGTTTTGAGGCTCCCATGTTGCAACTCTTCAGAGAAGATGCAAAGAGGAGAAACACTTACAATTGGCCTCCTTAAATACCCTTTCTCATGATTGGACTCACCTGTGTATGGAGGTCAAGGGTCACTGAGGTTACCAAACCAATTTTGAGTTCCAATAATTAGTGCTAAAGGTATTAAAATCAATAAGATATAAGGGTGCCTAAATGTATGCACATGCCTAATTTTGTTTAAATAATTATTGCACACTTTCTGTAAATCATATAAACTTTATTTCACTTCTCACTTCACTTCTTTGTTTGTCTCCTATAAGATATATTTAACTGGAATTTTTTATCCAAACAACTAATGATTTATAAAGGAAAATCATGAAAATGTACAGGGGTGCCCAATCTTTTTCATACCACTGTAAATTTGAGGACCTCATTACGTTGTATGACGGGCCTTTAATGGCCCACTGACTCCAAGTTTGAAACACCTGTGTTATATATCAGATACAGAAAGACTAAACCCGCCCTGCACAGCCAATCTTTCGTTCCCTTCCTTCCGGCAGGAAGCTGCAGAACATCCAGAGCAAGACACCCGGACTGAAAAGGTTATTTTCCACTGCTATCAAGAGCACGTGGATGAAGGACCAACTGACCCAGAAAATGTAGAGTGCAAAGCAAAGGTATTAATTGAGGTTGCTAGAGCGATTCCCGCACTTTCAGACCTACACTGACTTCAGAATGAATTTTAAAAGGAAGTAATCCAATCCTCAGTTTTTTTGTAAACAGAACGTCACTCTGTCGCAGGACACAAAGAGACACACAACCAAACTCACACTCATCCCTGCAGACAATTTCTCAATCAACCTCTGTGTGTTTTTGGACTGTGGGAGGAAAACAGAGTTAACCCACGCAACATGGGGAAAACAATACTTTCTTGCTGTGAAGTAATAAAATAAATAAATAAATACAATTAAATTAAAATTAGATTACCTGTAGATTAGATTGGATGAAATTAGGTTGAATAGATTAAACTGACCCCGACATTAAACAGTGCATTGTCTTCGTTATCTGGGATCGATTTGCCATGCTTTGATTGGCAGGAACAAGAATCAGGAGTCAAGACCTGCTCACTTTAAAGTCTGAATTTGAGAGATAAAAAAAATCATGACAGGGATGACGTCAGTTTTACAAAAGCAACCTCATTTTCCTGTACAGGTTTCACGTCACCGCTGCTGGATGAATTAAAAGATTATTACTATTTTTCAGTTTTCTGCTGCACATTTATAAAGATGTATTTTGATCAGTCTGGTTCGCAGCAACTTTAACAGAGACAGTAGCTGAAGCTTATGAATATTTTCAATCAGAAAAATCTAGCTTCTAATGAACTTTGGACCACGTTTAATAACATTGATTCTGCACTGATGCCTCGTGTCGGTTTACACAATCCTGCAGTGTTTGATGGATCCAAAACTTTTTTTTATAGTTCTCTGGAGTTTATGCTGCGTAACTTCAGAACATCTTTATTAAATCCAATAAATTCTCTTTTGGGTTTTTGGGGTTGAGTTTCCTGAACCGATGAATCATGGATCAGTGACAGTGAACAACATCCTGCACGGAGATGGATCAATCTTCTTTGATTAACTTTTCTGATAGTCATAGTCAGGGCCTTAAACCTTTGTTTAAGTGGAATAAATACATTTAAATTGGATTTGTTTATAGAATGTTTAAAGGGCAACTAGTGTTAAAACCCAACTCTCCTGACTCACTCACAAGTTGCAAATGTTGAAATCCCTCATCATGGCCATGTTTTGAACCTATTACTTGAGATTTTAAAATGAAAATAATTATTTTCCTTTGACATTTCGACCTCTTTTCACTGAGACACCTGCTAGGATTTTTTTTTTCGATTCAAAATGATTACATCGATGCTTGCATCATTATCCGTACCTTCACACTAAATAGTGCCACTACAGCAGGGCGATTATTACTGTGCTGTATTCATAATTTCATCACCTGCTGGGATAATAAGTGCAGGCGAGTGTATTGTCTGGATCTTGGCACAAGTCTAATAACATAGTTAGAGTGATGAGTAGCTCACTCGTGGTCCCCGGTGGTTCTCTTCGACAGATGTGCCCAATTAATGGCACATCTTTGAAGGAAGACCGGTTCAGACAAGCACCCTCGCTGGAGATTGGATTTCAAAACCGAAGCCTCTGCTCGTCATCTTTGAAGAGTCGACGTAACGGCCGGTTTTTAATCACACGTCGCTGGTGTGCGGCTGCAACCGTGTTGAAGGACTCTCAGATCATCCGAGGGCAGCTGTGAGTGTTAACAAGCTGACCAGGGACCACAGGGGGGTCAGGAGCAGGTTGAGCCCGGGGCGGACAACCGGTGCGTGAGCGGGAGAACCTGTCACACCTGCGAGGTATTCAACGCTCAACCGAAGGTCTCTTCAATCTCACTCAAGACATCCTGTAACAAAATGAATTGCTAACGATTCATTCTCAGAGTAAATTTTTTGCCATCCATCCGATTCTCCCGTCGAAGCGCTTCCCAATCCCCAGGAAGCAGTGACAATGATGGATGTTTCCAGCGAGGATTGGACTCTCAGAAGACGCGCTTTCTTTTCAATGTTTCATTCGAGGAAGCAAAACACAAGATAAACTATTTCACTGAGAAATGTGATCCGGAGAATCAATTAAAAAAAATGCATACCTCAGCCAAGGAGCTCATTTCTTTTCAGGGTATAAGGAACTTGCGGCAAAGATAATAGATCCCTTAACAGAAATGTAACTTTAGACACATTGAAAACTGATTTTAAGTGCCGAAATATACCAATAATGGTTTAATAAGCATAATGTCTTTCAGGATACATTTAAAATTCTGATTCTGATACTGATGGTTCCTGAACACGCTTCCAGAACAGAGGAGAGAAATCCTTCCAGACTGTTGCTCCTAAGCTTTGGAACGATCTTCCTCTCTCTCTCTGTTTGATGATCTACTGACTCCTTCAAGAAACATCTTAAGATATTTTTATTTGTGCTTTTCCCTGATTTTCGGGGACTCCTGTGTTTGCTCTTTAACCATGTCTAGAAAGGCACTCTAGAAATAACCATTACTTTCTTCTTTCTTTCTTTCTTTCTTGCTTGCTTGCTTGCTTGCTTGCTTACTTACTTACTTACTTACTTACTTACTTACTTACTTACTTACTTACTTATATTGAAGAACTCACTCAAATTAAACAATACATTGATTGATTACATAATGATTATTAAAAAATAGGCCATGCAAGACTTCAAGTACAATTACAAAAATCACGATACAAAGTTAACAAAAATGCAGATTATTCAGAAATGTAGAAGCTATTATTAAAAGTGTGAGCGCTCGGTCCACTCTCCTTCAAATCCCTGTTCACCCACCACATCCTTCCAGAGAGTGGCCCTGAACCTTCACAGTTGTCTCCCTTGCATACACCTCCAGAGCCTCCCTTTTTAAGTTGATTTATGACCATTATGCTATGGCTGGGTAGGAGAAGGTGTCTTTTCCGATATAGTTCCGTCTCAGAATACAATAAGGATTTTATTTCCTCGTTACATGTTTCGATTCCGTTTTCGCTTCTTATCGACCCATACCCTACCCACTTTAGCCTTATCCTCTGTTTGACACTTAAACCTGTGATGGTTACCATAGAAATACATCACTTCTGGGTATTAAACATTTTACTGGAACAGAGATAATCTGAACTAACAAAGATGTGCCTCTTAGGCAAATACCTTTCTGAGCAGATGCCCCTGTACTCAGTCAACCCACACATGTGGTCCTCCTTGGCTCAGCTTGTTGAGAATGTTGGAACAGAAAAACATTCATCACACCGTCACACATTTGAATGCAGGATGTTAAAAGTGATATAGTTCAACCTGTGTTTGTGTATAACAAAAGCAAATGTCATGAAGGTAAATACAAGAATATATTTCAATATTTGTTCTTATAGAATAGATAATATTGTTAACATTAACGTTTGATAAACATTGAGTACATAAATGTGGATCAATCTGAGGATTTATCTTCACTTACTTACTTAACCTGGTTTATGGTTATAAGCACCTGGGGTTTGTTATTGATCAGCAGCCTTCTTTCCAAGTGCATGTTAGAAATTAGATTTGAAAATAAAGAGCAATGCTCTTTTTGTTAAAGAAACAAGTCTTTGTTTCTCCCTCACGGCTAGGAAGGTCCTGACATTGGGATCTGAGTTTCATCACTGGTTGCAGCTGCCACAGCTTCTATGTCTTCTCTGTGAGTAAGACACTACACACATTGGATGACTCTGGTCTTTAGCAAGAAGATTCGGCCAGAGATACAAGGAGGTGACAGAGGTTTGGCTTTTATCGAAGTCAGTTTATTGAGCAGCGCCAAAGCGACATTAGTATTGTTCCAAAATCATCGGACTTATTTTATAGACATTTACAGTGGACTGTGTCTAAGAGAGGTCCACACCATAGAACCAGACTGTGGTTCCTGACCGTTAGAAAACTTTCCTGCAAAAAAAACTGGTCGTCAGGTTTTTTTCTCTGACTTTTCACATATTTCTGGTGAGGAGTCGGACGTCAGTTCTTTTGTGGCCCTTTGGCCAAATGCAAGTATTCTTTTGGAGCTGCTTTTCAGCCGTTTCTATTCAGGAGTCAGTGAGTTCTTTTCCGGCCCTTTGGCCATGTGTACAATTTATAACACCCTCCTCGGCTTGGCCATTACGCCTGACGTTCCAATGACATTTTGCACATGTTTGTTAGGACCGAAATGGCAAAAAAAAAAGCTTTCGGTTTCTCTTCCTCGTCTTTTATGGATACTCTCCAAACTGAAGGTAAATTTGCTAGCTTTTAGTTCACAAGGAGCTTTCCGCTCCATCTTAAGAGACCGACAACAAAAATCCACTGAACAGCACCTATGTTTTTAAAGTGTTGTAGTTGTTGTCTTCCTTTTATTCAACTATGATTGTGTGCTGCTGCCTTTCTTGGCTCAGGTCGCCCAGATCTTGATCTCAATGGGTCTTTTATCTGGTTGAATAAAGGTAAAATCAATATTTATGCCAATATTTCGTCCATTACTATACGTGCAGAACTTTTCTTTTTGTGGTTAGCCCACCAACGCTTTCACACACACAAGTCTTTAATGTGGCCCGGGAGATGGTTGTCTTCTAATTAATGTAGATCATGGATGTCAACAATTGTATTTCAAACAACAGTAAAGATGACGAGGGAATGGAATGTGGGAGTGTTTAGTGAAGGAGCAAAAAAAAGATAAAAACCTATGACAGACAGTTAGCTTCATCTACATTTTGTTCGGCCAACTACCTCGTCTGATAAAAGTTAATGACCCCTAGAACGAATAAGCCCTGGTCTATATATCGTCATTCTAGGTACGTCAACTGGTTGATGACTTACCTTTTTTTTGTCTTTTTGTCCACGAGTGGGCTTCCGTAACGGACAGATAAACGCAGAAAATCACATAACATCCCCAAGAGCATCTATTAGCAATAACAGCATTAACATACATTGATCTATAATTATAAATTTGATATTTCATCAGAGATCTCATCGAGCATGTATAACAGTCAAAGGTTATTCAGTCAAATCAGGTAAAAAAAAAACAGATGAAGATAAATAAAAGGAATTTCAGAACAAAGATCTGCCGTAATGAATTGATAATATGCAGAAACACACTTGTCTGTGAGCGAGCGGTGGAGCGAGGATTCTCCCGGTCATGGGAATGGGAAGCGGAAATCTCAATAGATCAGTTCCAGCTCTCCTCAGCCGCTCGACAGGAACCTGCCAGGTAGCATGTACACGCATTTAGGCCCATTTACTTCAATCTGGCGGGCCGGCAGGAAGGCACGTCTCTCCGCTGGAGGTGCTGCGGCGTTGTCTGGCAACCTCTCCATCACCGAGCTGTGACCGATGCTTGGCCCTCGGCGACGGCGTTTTTTTTGTGGCCGACGCAGGCGATGTCAGGGGAATACATAGTCTGTCAGAGCTCGTAACCCCAACCGCAATTATTCACCGGCGCGTTCGCTCGCTGGTCAGCGGTTCCCCAGAGGCTCCGAAAGACAACAAGTCTGGCTTGATTGAAACAACACCATTGGAGTCAGTCAAGTTTGTGAAGCTCACAGCGACTGCAACACTAATGTGAGAACTCGTTAAATATTTAACTGCAGAATGTCAGGCTGAGAGATGATTTTCCATAAACCTCGAACTGCTGACATCTACTCACATCGATACGTTAGACCTGTGAGTTTGTGGCAAAATAAGGAGACTTGAGGAGAGATTTATGTTTAGATCTTTGTTCTCTCATGATGGTGCAGGTTCCATAAAGTCCTGGTCATCAAATGCTCTATAGGCCGGTCAGATTACGCCACATCGCCATCTTTTTCGTATGAATGAACGGCGCAATTTCGAAATTGTAATGGTGAATTCATTTTTAATGAAACCTTTGAATTAAAAATTTGAACATTTTGTATATAAATTGGTTGGGTTTATTTTTATATTTCGAATTTGATATTCTGATTCAAATAATTCAAAAGTAAATTTCTGAATTCATCAAAAACCATTACTTTAAATTCAATGTAAACTTTTGGTTTGGTAAAATAGTGCCATCAGACAATACTTCCAAAGAGCCCCGAGCTACTTGATCGAGCTTTCAGCCAATCCTGAGAGGCGCAGACAATCACGTGACTGTTGATCAAATAGCTTGGTATTCTTTTCAAGTTTCAAGGATTCAACCATTGAGTTTCCTGATGGCACTGTTATGCGTCATAAATATGTTACATATACTACTTCACAACCCCAACCTGGATTCAAGAACTACTCACCTTCTGACGGTCATTTCATGGCACAGCAGAGAAGCCAAGAGAGAGATGAACACATGACGCTGAAACGAGTTTTGTGGAGATGTGGAACCTTTTCCCGGTGTATTTGTCCTAATAGCAATCGAGAGACCAACTTAAGCTTTCATAGTTTAATGAATTTGGTCAATCTTGAACTGAAAACCTTCAAAAAAAAAAAAAGGAAAGTATCTTAATCTTACACTGACATCCGGGTCCCAGCACAATCGTATCACCTCCCTCTACATTTAAAATGATGCGCAACCAAGCTCGCCTTAAACACCTTTTATCTAAATCTACTATGAGGATGGTTACCCTCTCGCGGTGCTACAGAGGATCTACAGAGCTCAAAGTGACCTCCATGAACTAGACACAGTCTATATGTTTTTGGACCTTATTCCTTCCCAAAGGCCAAAAAAGCTGAAACGATTCTGCACATATGACGCTGTTATTATTTTTTGCTACAATAGGGAAAAGGCTTGTTTTCTTTGTTTCATTCCAAGGGGGGTTAGGCTTAATGTTGCTCGAATATTAAGTAAGTTACAGCCTTTTAAAAGTCTCAAGTCCTCCAACGTTCTCGGCTTTCATTTTGCCATTAGCAGCTTTTTATTCTGTCTGGATTGGGCGAAAAATACACTAAAACAAGTCATCATAACAATCTGTCTGACATCTGTCAGTTTGTAAATATTTTCCTCTTTTTTTGCATCTTGTAAAATTCCTCGGACTACGCCGGGTACTTCAGCTAGTGACTTGATGTGAGTCTGTTATTTCAGCTTATTTATCTTCCATCTAAACATTTAAACCAGGAAGCGACCTCTGCTTCTACCTTCCTTCTTTGTGTCTGGACCGCCTCTATTATTGACCCTCACCAACAGTTTGTTTATCTTTTGGACTCACTGACCCGAGGCTGAGTCAACAGAATCGACTGGTCGTGTGTGTTTACCGTCTGTTACCACAGTGACCCCCGACGGAGTTGATGAGTGACTCAACGCATCCATTCTGGCACTAAGTAACTTCTGACAAACTAAGTCTGCCTCACTCATCGAACTCCATCAATCCTTCTTTCAGAAATAATTTTTTGGCTTGTGGTGATTCTAGATTTGGCATCATTTCGTCTGCTATCAACACTAACATAAGTTTCTCTTCGTCCATAGATTATTCCCAGTATTGGTTCCTAGTTTAGTTTTGGCTACCAACTGGTTCCACCTACAGAATCAGTAAAGTGTCAGCAAAGCCACATTATTTTGATGGAATTGTGTCTCACATGCTTGCTCAGTATTAAATAATTTTGTCGTTCTATTCCCCAAATGTATTGCTTGTTTCAGCCTGTTTTTGGTCTTTTGTTTTCGTAGTAGTAGTGGTTCTTAAGATATGATGCATCTTTTTAAATGGGTCTCTTTTCACAGCATTTCTGATGCTCCCATAAGGCCGAAGAAATACTATAAAAAACTATTTTTAAAATGTTAAAGAACTTTTTTTTGCGCTTAAAAAAACAAAACATTTGGAACTAGTTCAACTGTAAATAAAACATTTTAATGTTCTTCGAGGACTTTGTCTCTGTATTTGAGTGTTTCCTGTAATACATTAATCCAATTCTTTTTATGAAATAAAGTTACTTTTTACCGTATTTTCGCACTTTAATCCATTTTAATATGTACATTGAGGACGTTTAATATAATAAATATGATAAAGAAAATAAGTAAAATACATTAAATTAAAATACTTTAGCTCAACTTAAAAAAAAACTTTAGCAAGTCAATATTTTGGCGCTGCTTTGCTAAAAAGCAAGCTCTGGTGTAACTTAACCCTTGTGTTATCTCAGGGTCAAGGTGACCCGAAGGCCCGAAAACAAATTGGAGCTCAATTGTCATCCTCGACTTTTTCCAAAAAGACTTTAAAATGTCCAAATAACTCCATTGTTCTCGTCTGTAACGTCCCTCTGTATTGAAGGCTGGACATTAGGATCTAAACAGACCATTTAAAGGTACAGTAGGAACTTACTGGCCCTTATGAATGGAGGATTGGTTCAATGGGAAGAGCATTCAGTGGACTGAAAACAGCAGTATCGAGCGTTATTATCATCCTTCACAACTTCTTTTGTACAGAGAGCACAGACCGGCATTTATTTCAAACATGAACACACAAGAAGAATACAAAATAGCACTTTTAAATTAAAACACAAATCCATATTTTTCTCGAAGATATCCCTCCGGTTCTAAGACTACACACAAGCTGAGAACGAGTCCTCGACCACTGCACGGTTGGCGTCATAACAGTCATGTTTCTGTGTCCATTTTAAACACACATATGGTTGAAGAGTTCCGCACAAGTGGCATCTGCACAGTGGTGGAGAGTTTAGTCAATGAGGGTCTTCAAGATGAGCAGTGAGAGTTACAACTATACATTCTGATCAAGTGACAGTACATCGTCTAGTAAAATTCCCGAGGCTATAAAAATATTCAACTAGTCCAGCACCACTCCTAGATTTGTATAACGTCATAAATAAGTCAATACATAGATAAATATATTCTTGTGGATTATAAACCTTCATAAAAGGAGATTAGAAATGCTGACGTGGTTTGGGTTGCCATACGACCCTGATGTCCGGTAAACTGGGTGGAAGTCCGAGAGTGTAAATGCGGATTGGCGCTGGCGTTGCATGCCAATGTTCTAGCTCCGCTGGCACTCATTTTTACTGCAGGTGGCCTGGCGCTCGATTTGCCACGTCCCCTCCTCGTATGTGCAGTAGCAGATCGTACAGTCATCAATCTTCACCTCTCGGCCCGCTGGTATCACCGCGGTGTCCGCGTAGCAATTTGGACCTGTGGGGAAGAGGTGGGAAATTGAAACTCACAGCAAGTAAGAACATCATTTTCATGTGTTTCCGAGGAGAACATATTTTTTCATTTGTGTCACAGAATCGAGGTCACGGTGAACGGGCAGGACTTGACTCGCCGGTACAAGCTGGAGCAAAACTTGGTCAAGCAGTGTTTTGTTTGCAAGTCGCCCAGAATGTTTGCACGGCCCTAAACCTGACATTAATATTCAGGAGTCGGGAGCGTGATGTTGAACTCACAATCTCTAAAAGACACACACACACCTACACACACACACACACACACACAACAAGGTCATTTCTCTGCAGGCATTCAAAAGTCTTTTTTCTTTTGTGTATCAAGGATGGAAAAAGTTTTGAAAAAACGTTTTCATACCAGGATGAATAGACGTCTGATGCAAATTTTCTTCTCTTGTCTGTTGCACCGATATTCAAGCGCAAAGAAACTGAACTGAATCGGTCCGTGCAGGAACACTATTTTACTTGAACAAAAAAGATTTAAAACATCAAAAAAATATTGTCAAAAATGACAATGAAAACAAAGCAGAATCATTCATGTTTTCATTCTTGGGTCTACCTTGGTTAATTGTCAACAAATACTGAGTATTAAAGTAAAAGAACACAAGAAACAAGTTCTATTCAATTTTAAAAAATAGAACTTGAAATTCTTTCTTAAACCAAGATTATAACTACAGTGGTTTACATGCAACTCTTGAGGGACACGTTAAATCAAGGGATCAATAAGAACATCATAACCTCGCTGGCGAGAGCTAAAGAGATAACTACTTAAATCGACCAGGTATATTAAAATAAATGATCTCAAGAAAAAAAACAAGATGAATAATAATCTAGATAACATTATAGTTTGATGTTTTCAAAGTAAATACAACAACAAACACAAAAGATAACCTGACGTCCCTATCATTCAATGTTCATTTTCTAATCCCTCAATATAAATTGGTGGTTCTTCTTTAATTTTTCATACTCATCATGTTTCTCAGTCGTTTTCAAGTCCTGGAATGTGTTTTCATCTTTTTTTTATGCCATATGTGGAGTTCTTTTTTCTGTTCATTCTTTTTTTTTCCAATCATGTCAAGAAACCTCAAGGTTAACAGCTGGATGTCAACAGTGCAGCGTCTTTGTTTGAGATTTCTCCCAACTGCAAAGGAATTGCTTTTTACTCCATTTATTATTGAAGCATGGTAGAATTTCAGATCGGATAAGATTACAGAGGATTTGTCTTTCCAGAACTGGGCTATTGATTAAGAGTTTTGATGTGGATTTCACTCTGCACAGACGAGCGCGAGTTCAAACCAGTTTGGCTAAAAAAAAAAAAAAATCTCAGACGTGAACACAAATGAACAAGAGATCTAACTTAAGTCTATGTGGAGAAGTGGATTTACCACAGGACAAACAGCAGGGGTGTGATATTTTGCCTGAGGCACGAATCGCTAGGAAACACGTTTTCTTGCTGTGACAAACTTGTTTACTTGATCTGTTGACTTTTCATTAAGCTACAGAGCTCCAGATATGATATGGTAAATAAAACAATCATTTTATTTAATTAAAATGATTCGATTTATGTAGAGGGCGCAGTGGTGAGCGCGATCGCCTCCCAGCAGTTTGTATTTTCTTCCCATGTTGCGTGGGTTTACTCCGGGCACTCTGGTTTCCTCCCACATTCAGAGGTTGATTAGGAACTTGGGGAACTTGTCTGAAGGTATGAGTGTGTTTGAGGTCTAAGGTCTAAAGAGTAAGAACTTAAATATGTTGTTCTTTGCGCTTGATGGATCTACTGACTCCTTTAAGAAAAATCTTAAGATGTTTTTATTTGTTCAGGCTTTTCCTTGATTTTCTGGAACTCCTGTTGTGTTATCTGGATGTTCTGTTCCATGTTAGTCTTTGTATCCTTTGTCTTTGTTGTTTTTCTTTGACTCTATGTTCTTTATCTTTATCTTTATACTTAGATTGTGTCATCTTCTTCTTCCGCTTATGTTCTTTTCTTATTTTATTTTTATGTATTATTTTTTTTTTTTGTTTCTGAAAAATTGCTGGCTACTGGAAAAAAACAATTTCAATAAAGTTTTACCTTACCTTACCTTATCAGTTTAATCTTGACCTTTAAAGTATATACTTTATTGAATATTGTTTTGATTGTTTAAGCACTTTGTGACCCTGGTCTGGAAAAGCGCTATACAAATAAAAATTACTTACTTACTTAACTGAAAAAACCTTGAAATCATTCAGTTTAAAATAAAATATTAAGGCTCACAAGCTTATTATGAGACACAAGACATCATAATAATGTATTATCTCAAGAAAATGTACAGAGAGAATTTAATATTCTTCTACTTCAGTGTTTTGCTTATTTTATATGTGGCCTTTTCTCCATCTTGGAGAGCAGTTGAAAAGACAAGGATGAGATATCTCAGGATTTTAAAGCAATTTAGCTCAAACTTACTTCTACAAAGACTTAAAAAAAACAACTTTTCCCTGAGATTTCAGTCCAGCCACGGCTCATGGGAATGGTAGGAAAGTAGGACAGGACTTCACTCGTCGCATCAACGCTACTTTGAGATGGCCTTGCGGTTGTTATCCACACGGAGCACACCATTCCCTCTTGAATAGGCTTTCCGAGCATTCCAGCCAATCAAACGTCATCTTTTCAAATGAAGACTTGAGCGCAAACAGGCTGGCCTTCATCATTCCTCGGAGGAAAACATGTCCTCTCGTCTGCTCCTGCATCGATTGTTTCCCAAAATAGTTTTGGGACAGAAAACGTGATGAATATGAACACCAGCTTGAGGAATTCTGACCGGGCTCCGTCGGTGTCAACGACCTGCCCTGACGGAGACAGATTGAGATTCAACCCCATGCACCGCACATAATGACTCCCCAGAGACTTTTAAAGGACACTTTCCCACAATCCATCACGACTCTTCAGCCGCCAGTTATCAAGGTTGCGTTTTTTATGGGCCGATAGACGACGTCTCACCGATTTATGGTGCAGGCCGTAGTTATTTTGAGTGACAGAAGAGGATTTAGAAATAAAACAAATGGTGTCATCAGGCAAAAAACAACAACATTGGACTCAATCCAAATTGATCAGTGCAAACGTGTTGAGTCTAGTGATGGTCTGGTAAGCTTCATGAAGCAGTGTCATTTTGTTTAGAGGTCAGTAGGTGGCGCCATCAGTTTAAAAATGATGTTTCATTAGAATAGTTGTTCAAAACAAAGGAAAATGGAAACCGCCATCTAGTGGACTCTGAAAATAATGACACTGAAGCTTCATCAGACCATCACTAGTTGAGTTTGATTCCATCTTGTATGTTCTACCTCAAGTTTCCTTCCTGAATCCACAAAAACACACTAATCTCACGTGTCGAACTTATTTTAAACAGTCCACTCTCCACGGTCTCATTGCTTCAGTATCTTCAGACAAGGTTCCTCTCCCTCATTTTGCTACATGGAATCAGAAATGCACTTAAAGACAAAACATAAAGTGACTTGAGCAAATATAGATCAGATAAACGTTCCTTATGTCTTACGTTCTCAGCCTCCAATTTAAAATGTTATCAGAGAGACTTCCATTACTGTCGAGTACTGTTCAATAGATATA
This sequence comes from Callionymus lyra, assembly GCF_982586985.1. NCBI lineage: Eukaryota > Metazoa > Chordata > Actinopteri > Syngnathiformes > Callionymidae > Callionymus > Callionymus lyra. The sequence continues at coordinate 10,862,974 of NC_141828.1, forward strand.
CATTTTGTTCAACCTGTAACATGTTTGTTGGTCCCTTCAGTTTAAGTTATGAGAGGTCGTCTGAAGCCCTCTAAGACACATACAGAATTACCAGGATAAACAGGTCAAAGTAAAAGAGTCATCCTGCCATCAGGTCAAATGTCAAACATGGTTGTAATGGACAAGTGTATTCACCAGCAGCGTTCCTCTTTTGAGGTGTAAAAGTTCATCAACAGGTTTCCCCCGATGACCCTGACATGTGTCACCCGTCAATCAAGACGCACAGTGGCAAGACCAGCAGGTCCGCCAGCTATCCAAGGCGAGAAAGAATTTATCCGGCTCATATCTGGAGCTGAACAAGACATGATGATATATAAAGACATGACCCAGATACTAGAAAAGAAGTGCATCCACCGGAAGTCACGCAGGTTAACAATAGTGTGGTGTGCATGTAAAGTCTTGTTATTAACATTGTACGATGATGCACATGTTGGCCTTCAATGTTCTGGTAGGAAACTATGATGGTTCTTAAGGGCACAGAATAAAATCACAAAAATGAATCATCTTTTATTTAAATGTTTCGTTCTTGATCATTCAACAATTGCTTTAAGACATTAAAAAGTTGTGGCTGATGTAGAAGGAACTTTTGGAGGCCTGGGGAAGCAGCACAGCATCTTCTCAGCAGGGGTTGACAATCTGTGTCTCTTGAAAGATGAAAAGCATCCACAAGTGAGTGGGTGAGTAGTATTGTCTCCAAAAATAGCCAGCCCACTGTCTTTTGTCAGTTTAAGAGTGTGCCTCTCACCCTGTGTAGCTGGGATAAACCCAAAGCTTATGACCCAAACAATAAAGTTAAGGATTATGTTTTAAGACATGTATCTTTGGAAATTCTCTCCATGGATCTCGATGAATCCCGAAAACATTTTGTTGTTGTGATATAGCCTGAGGCAAATACACACCCGGCCATCACTGACCCCCCAGATACCTGTGATGCTGGACCACTGTTTTCATCATTGTGTCTATGAGAAGTAAGAATAGGGTGTCGACCTGTGCTGACTCCGTAGAGTTCCTGATTGGAATTCCATTTTGCTTATTTCCGGACACGGTTAGACCCCCGACGCACTTCAAGGTAATCTCTCAGCATTGCTCCGGGAAGGAACGTTGTGTTAAAAAAACAAATTACGGGTTGTTGCGCGGAGCTTTAATAAACTTCTCAAGTGCAGCCTCTAGGGATTGTTCTTTTCCTATTATTTCCGAGGAAGTTGCTTCTTCGTAATTGAAATTGGGACGTTATTTGTAGCAACTGAGCCTTGTAAATAGCTCTAAACAGAAATTACAGATGGCTTGTTCTGTGTTGACTCTCAGATACCCGGGAAACCTCTTCACCCGCTCGGCCAAACAAGTAACACCATCTGCTTTTGTCTTGGAAAGTGGTACTGTCAACCACCTGCTGCAACAAAAAAAAGCTTCACTAAATCATCCATTATCTCCCCAAAACCACAGTGAAAATATAAACACTGCCGGGGACTGCATCCCTGCCTTCAGGTATGTGTAACAATGGTCATTTCCTCTTTGCTAACAAGGTCTTGAGCCGCGGCGCCGTATAATTGCGATGCTGATAAATGTTGAGTCTGTCAGCGGCGTCTCATTGGACGGCCAGAAGGGAGCAGGCTGGCACATCAATCAGCGTGAACAGTTTGCAGAGGCCTGTCAAAATGTCAGCCCTAACACATTTATAAGTCCTCAGATGAACACGCACACACCCAATCTGAATAACAAGTCATCATGCGGCCGTGGCGGCTGTCGCTGCTGATTCATCATTAGCAGCTTTTCAGTTGACAAAGGCGCCACACTTTAGAGACACGTGTCGACAAGCACACGCAAAGCATTTTTTTTTTAACCGACTTTAATAAATACTTTTTTTTTTTTCTTGAAGCAGAATTACACAGCAAGACTGTCGCAGTTGACGCTCATTTGTGTTAATTAATGGACCCGGCAACGCTGTGCTTAGTCACAGCAAGTCACCCCATTACGCCGTTGCTCTCGTCACACCCACTGAATCCTGGTTCTTGCTGACTGTGGCTCTGATCGTAGAGATCTGAATGAACTTTCAAACCCACTGATGTGTTTCTCCATGGAAGGCTTACCAGATTCTCTGAAACATTTTAAAGAGATTCCTCTGATTACAGTCATTTTAAGAGGCTTTAATATTCAATATTTAACCCACAATACTGTGTAACTAATGATAAAATCCCCAATAAATCTGAAATAAAGTAAAGTATAATATAACGCCTACTCTGTTGTGATTGGTCAGGGTCTAGATTTAAAATTGTTATTAGATCCTAGTGGAACACAATTCTAAGTTGTTTTTTTATGATGTTGAAACCACGATGGAGTAAAGATAATTATATTTAGTTGCCTTAGTATGGCTAAATATCACTTTTCACTAGTGATGGTCTGCTGAAGCTTCATGAAACAGTGTCATGTTGTTCAGAGGTCAGTAGGTGGCGCCATCAGTTTAAAATGATGTGATGTTTTATTGGAACGGTTGTTCAAAACAAAGGAAAATAGTGCAGAGACCGCCATCTAGTGGGCTCTGAAAAAATAATGACACTGCTTCATGAAGCTTCATGAGTTCATCACTTCTTTCACTTCCAATACTGATTTTACAACTTTCAGTTTTGACAGGTATCAAGATACCAAGTCCATACACTAAGGTGGATGGCGAAATAGATCAAAAGTCTCAAGCTCACCTTTTTTGAGTTAGAGTTTTGGTCCAAGATTCCAATAACAATACAGAAAAATGGACTAGAAAACCCTGTTTTCCAATTCATTCTCATCAGTTCTTTTGTATAAAATAAATTCTACCAATGACTGGATGAGGTATCATGACACATTATGATACTATGTTCTTATTTTCATGAACTAGTCAATCTCTTCTCTATAATCTTGGGTTCTGAAATACTAATTTGGTAAAATCTATTAGCTCAAAAAAGAACGACGACACTATATCACGAGAGCTCGTCAGCGAAGCTTATCTAACTGTCCCTATAACTGATAACATCTAGAAGAGAGTTGATAGAAAAATAATAGTGTGAGACAGGAGTATAGAAAGAAAATAGCCAGTGAAGAGAAAGACAAAATTGAAACTGACAGGTGCTGTGATCAATATTTTACAGGTCCAGAGTTTACTTTGACAAATACGAGCATCGGATAAACAAGAAGAAAAAGCCAAATATGAAGCTCAGTGAACTGAAAGCTCCTCTTAAGAACATGATTAACTTAAGACATGTCTTTCTGAATCTTTTTCACATTAGATAAAGAGATCAAGTGCTGCTACTTCCATACATCATTTTATTAAACTGTTCTGTCACCAGAAAAATGTCCTTCTAGTAGCTCAGGTAGGAGATTTAAACGTCGGCGTAGGTGTGAACGTTTGCTACGTTTATTAAGAACCTTTTTGTTTTCGTGATTACTCACAGGTGAGAGAGCGATCCATCTCTGAGGAAGATGCAGAGAAAATTCTCTACTTGATAAAGTAAAGCGTTCCTGCTGTGCAACCCTGCTCTAGGAACTTAAATATCTCCTCCGACTAATGTTGTCTGTGAATAAATCACGTCTATCCTACAACTTCTCTGTTAATGGGTTGGTAATGAGTTTGTTGTTCGGGAAGATAGGCAGGAGGATCCAGGAGTATGAGGCTTTCACACAGACATGGAGGGGAAGGATTTCAAGAGCTTTGAAGGTGAGCAGCGTGATTTTAAAAGGAAGTCTTACTTAGATGTTTTCGAATCCATTGAGTTTGTTTGAGGATCTTGGAAAGCATTTTTTTTTTTACCTCAACATATAGACTCCCTCATTGTGGAGTCCATTAACCGTTACCAACCTACGAGATCAGAGAAACCCGACCAGCTGGGCCCACTCGCTGCTTTTCCCTCGCACGTGAAATGTGGAGCGCGATCTGAGCAACACTGAGAGCAGGTGTTTATAGACACGTCAGACCTTCTCACCGACGCTCTAATGGGCAGAGACAAATGGACTTGCTCATGAGCAGTTGGACTCGAAACTGTCCCCGCAACCTGTTAAAAACTGGCGTGTAAAAGTGTGAAGGACCATCAGCACCTGCGGAGATTGGCTCGGTGTCAGCGGCACGATAATGGCGACGTTCCCGATCACCAACGCGTCTAAATCTGAACCCTCGAGAGCTCCATTAAAACAGAATGAAAGGAGGCAAAAACAGCAGAAATCACTCATCCTAATGCGACTCTTAAGTAGACCTCCATTATCAAAAAGTGTTTCTGAGAACTTGGTGAGTAGAAAATGTTCCTGCGAGTGCTTGGTTTTTAAATATTAACGTCTCCTTTAAAATGTGCGGGCAGGGAGGTTTCGTGGAAGTGCAGTGTCATGAGAACGTACACTTGCATACGTTGTCGGATAATACTAACGCCCTTGACAGCCGCAGACACGGGGAGTCAGGTGTGCCAATTTAAAGTGTGCATCACAAACAAGAGCCGCGGACGCACTCGCTGACCCCTCGCTATTTAATTTGCCGAGGGTTAACGCGGCAGCCATTATCTTCAATTATGGTGACATTTACAGGCGTATTGTAACTTCCTCGTACGGCTGTAAAAAAAAAAAGGCGGTATTGTCCATGCGTGAAGTGGAAACTGTTTTTCAGACAACTTAATATGGCCTACCTCGTTCGTGTGCTTCTCTGACGGGGATACATAACATTTGGTTGCCATGGTGAAGTCAAATGGGTAAGAACAGTGTAATTGAAGGGTAGTTATAATTTTCTAGGTCATCGTCTGTTTGAGAGATTTTCTTTAAATAAGTCGCTATAACGTCCGATGTACTCAAGTATTATGAATATGGTTAAAGAACTTTGATGAACTCCCACAAGGTAAAAACACAAAAGTCGTCAGAAATATCTTATGAGTTACGAGTTCTAATAGCAAGTCGACCTCCTTAACTTTTGTTGTGACAGAAAAGATAAAGAACAAGGGGTTTTAATGTGATGCGAAACGAAAAAAGAGAATTATTATGTATCCAATCTTTTCATTTGATTGTATAATGTTTGAAATACATTCCTGCAAAAATAATGTAACTCTGAAATAAAGATTTACCAAACCTGTTAATATGGGTAGGAAAGATCCTTCTTTTCAAAACAGTTTTTTTAATGTCATTTCAAGGGTTAGTTCACTCCAAATTCACCAATTTTCTACTCACTATCATGTCAACTCAGGGTTGGGATTATTTGGAGTTTAATCTGATTTTTTTAGAGATATAGAAAAAAAATGTTTGTTTATTTTAATGTAGCAATTTAGGCTCAGTTGTCTTCGTCTTATTCGTCTTCCAAAAAGACACACCCTTACACCTGAAAATAAATGTGTTCGTGGTATCCCTTGTGTTGACTCTGGGTCACGGAAAACAACCTCCCTGGCTTCCATGAATACATATACAGTGGTGGATGTCGGTCATCTGGATCCAGAGACAACACCAGGGATACCACAAACACATTTGTTTTCCGGCCTTCGGGTCAGCTTGACCCTGAGATAACACAAGGGTTAAAAACATCCAAATACCTCTGTGGTGCTCGTCTGTAAAGTCCATCTTGTATTGAAGCCTCAACGTTTGGAATTCCCTGGAAAAACTGAAATAAGTCTATATTTTGAGCTTGTTTTTAGAGCAAGCTGCCAGGCCATCAGTCAAAGTCTAGCGCACTGACACTATGAGGAAAGACTTTAGGCATGATCTCAAAGACCGAAAACTTCCAGTACAAACAGGCCTAAAATACAGACTTTTTTTCTGAACAATTCCTTATGTTGAGGCTTCATTTCAAGAGGGACGTTACAGACGAGCATCATGGAGGTATTTGGATGTTTTTAAGTGTCTTTTTGGACGAAGATGAAGACGACAACAACTGAGCTCCAGTCGCTACATTAAAATGAGCAAACATTGTTGTCTATAACTCTAAAATGGAACAGATTATTGAAAATAATCACTTGAGAACAAAACTGTTGGAAAACCAACACTTCAATCAAGCTTCAATCTATACTTCCTTATCCTTACAACCAATCACTGGAGCCAACATCATCGTACATAGAGACGCCTCTGTCTCCTGAAAGATCAGGTGAGAGACTCACAGTAGAACACATACACAGTGAGAGAGTAAGCCTCCTCAGGAAAGTGGATTTATAAACAAACAAGCACTTTGAGTGGTTTTAAATTATAACTTCTGCAGTGATTCAGACTTTTGATTTATCATCAGTGTGTTTCTGCACTGGCGTAAAAATGGGAAACATGATTGATTCATGATTGATCAGAGGACCAAACACTTCCCCTCTCTGACAGAATTACTTCATTAGCCGCCGGTTAGTTTCTTGCACTAAATGATCAGCTATTTCATCACCTGAAGCTCATCAGAGACTGTACTGCCGCTGAACCCTCCGTTTCTTACCCCTGCTGTCTGTCTCGGAGCAGCGTCATCGAGCTGCGTCAGCAGAAATATCAAATGTGTTGCCTATCGTTTCATCTTATTAAGCGTTATCTTTAATCACCCAGGCTGTGTCCCAAATCGCGCACTTGCACTAAATATTTTTGCGTCCCAATGTAGTGCGAAGCTACACAGAAGCTACGTCACCGACGACGTGTCTTCAGGGCAGATACCGGCGTAAATTTCTCGATAAAACGCAAATTATACCACAAAACAACAGTAATAACACAATGAAAGATAACTTAATAACTTGTTTCAATTGGCAAAAAGTGCCAAAAAAAACTGTCGACGATAGTGTTCCCACTTCCGGTTGTGATCAGCGTTAAGAAGTAGTAGAAGAAGAAGCTGTCGAGTCATTTCTGGTGTAGCGTTTGAAACAGTAAATTTGCGCAATGTGCAAGTACGTGCACCATCTGAATGTGAACTATAAACCAGTGCACTCAGAGAAGGGCGCAATTTGGGACACAGCCCCTGTGGAAAGGGAGAGGTTCACCATATTGGTAACCCAGGGGCCAATTACAACAAATACTTTGATAAAAAGCCTACAAGGAAGGACGTCATCTGAGCAAGAGGAGGGTTTTATCTTGTTCACTAGTGCCGAAGCCAGTTTCTTTCAGGATCAACTTTAAAATTGTGGTTCTCACATTCAGATCTATTCATGGTCAGACTCCTCCTTACATCACTGATCTGATCCAGCCTTACACCCCAGCTCGGGCTCTGAGGTCTGTGGATCAGAATATACTGATGGTTCCATGAACACAGTTCAGGACCAAAGGAGAGAAATCCTTCCAGGCTGTTGCTCCTAAGCTTTGGAACGATCTTCCTCTCTCTCTGTGTTTGATAGAGTCTACTGACTCCTTCAAGAAACATCTTAAGACGTTTTTATTTGTTCAGGCTTTTCCTTGATTTTCTTTAACTCCTGTTGTATTATCAGTTTTATCTGACCTTTAAAGTATATACTTTATTGAATATTATTTTGATTGTTTAAGCGCTTTGTGACCCTGGTCTGGAATAGCGCTATACAAATAAAAATTACTTACTTACTTACTTACTACTTCCCCCGGAAATTTGAAGACATGTCCACAGACAATTCAAGTATGTGAAGAAGAAACATCTTACTTTCAACTGCGATAGTTCTTTAGGTTTTGTTTCCTTTTTTTTTTTGTTTCTTTAGTTTCTTTGACAGCAACGCCAATTTAAATGGCGTGAACTCATCACGACAGCCGTGTGCGTTTTACTGTCATCATCGGACCACCAACCACTGAACAATGTCTCATCAACCCCACATCGATTCCTGGCTTTGGGAGGCAATCAGAAGTGCCCGATCATCGGGAGAGGATTCAAACCCCGCACAGTGAACCAACGTGACCCCGATGCGAGGCTGTCGCTGCCTCCACCACCATGCCACCTCGCTGCCAAACTCTCGACACCATTTTGCCAAAAAATGTGTTCAAAGGATGCCAGATTTCCCAGAGCCCAAGCGTCCAATTAATACTCGTTTTTTTTTTTCCTCCGCTCTGCCGCAGACTCGTTCAACCCGACTCTGCGTCATGTCCAAATATTATTTTAGCAGTTGAGGTCACATAAGTCTGCATATTCCTCGAGTGACTGACTGTGACGGCAGCAAATAAAGCCTGTGCAACACTCGGTGATAAGACTTTCTCAAAGAAGCGTAATTTATTCTGCATCCACGAGGGTTGCACCCGCGCTTATCGCCGTTTTCCGCCTGGAAGAAAAGCGGCTTCCGTCTTCTGCTCGGTGGGAAACCTTCTGAGAAGAACACAACCTGAAAGGCTGCCGATGAATCATCTTCATTTAGATGACTTGTTATCCCTCTCAGGGGCAGGTGTTTAAAGAGATTTCGGTCATGCCGTCGATCGCCTTCCCCCCCCAGATTAGCGCTGACCCCAACGTCTGCTTGAAGAGCGCCTCTTGTTTCCCCGGTGCGTTGCCAAGGAGATGCAAACAAGTGCAAAGGACAAGAGGGAGGCTGGGGCGGCGTCGCTGAGGGCATTGAAACATCTCCGCCTTGCCTTTGAATCCACGAATCCGAACCGTTCAATATTGACGCCGTGAATCAACGTCGCTCAATTCCTCGTTACGACGGCGGCGGAATGAAACTTTAGAGGGTACGGGAGCGTTTAATTGCGGTGTGTTCCGGCCCTTTAAGATAATGAGTCGAGATGATAAGAACCTGCCTCCATTCACAGCTGGTCTTTGATATTCATGAACAACTGTCTGCCGTGGATGTTGGCGATACCTCTCACTTTCATCTTCCTCCCATGGCTCTCCCCACCATTCAGAGGAGAAACAAGTGTGAGGTGGAGTGCACAGCCACCAGCGCAGCTATCGCACGCCTGAGAAGTCCAAGATAAAGCCTGTGCATAATTGATGGACTTATCAAACATTGAAATACTTTATTGGACTTATAATGGCGGAGGGAATGTTGAAGAGCTGTTCGGCTGTAACGCGATGACCCCGGGGGGATGTCTGGTCTAATGAGGGCGACTCTCCTCCTCTCTCCCGAAACGTGACGTGTTTCGCCTTCGTTTCATTATTCCCCCATAATTTAGCTTTGATGTGACACTTCAGATCTCGCTGAGGTCCTCTGAGGTCTCAACATCTGTCGTACAGATGAAACAACATCTGTACACGGCACAAACAAGAGCGACGATAAGAGACCGCTGCATCTTTTAACTAACAAGAAAACGTGTCTCTGACGTTTATTTCAAATCAAATGTTTATTACCCCAAAAATCTGATTTTAATCGTGACAATTCTCCAGGTTTCTCTGTCTGTCTAAATAAAGATAACTTGGATGAGAGGATTTGGAGACTTTCCCGGAAATTTTGGTAATAAGAAAAGTAACTGATTTAAATAAATATAAGATAGATATAAGTAACTCCATATGGTGCAGAGGATGCTGGGAAATTCCCACTCATTGTGTGTGTGTTGTGCAAGAAAAATTAATATTACAAAATAAAATAAAAATTATATAAAGAGGTCACGATCTGAGGTTATATATCTGTAATGTTTACATCAATTTTAGACCCAAGCATTTTTTAATTGGGTTGCCATGGTGACCACGTTGTTCGTACATTGACCGTCTGAGATCACCAACAGTTTTCCATCCCTAACTCAAAACCGTGAGAAGAGTTTTCCATTAAATCTTCAAAAAAAAATTGATTCAAATTTGGTGATTTTTCTGAATTACCATCTGGATCCAGGAGTCTTTTGAGGATTTGTGCCTTGTGTTGGAAAAGGAGCTGATAATGATTGTATAATAACTATCAAAACACTACTGCCTGTTGTTCTTTAAAGCTCATAGCCAGGATACAGTCAACAAGTCTGCGGTGGAAGTGTTCCCATCCATCTGGGGAAGACCCACCGATAGTCGTGTTGTGTTGACATGAGTGTAGAACAAAAGAGAAAGATTTTCAGCGCAAGAAGCAAAACCCTGCATACAACGCAGATCACAAGCTCCCTGTCACATTCTCAACACTGCCTTATAAGAGAACAGTTTCTATTGCTTTTGTCTCATGAAAGCTGGTAACTAAAGAGATCAGCTCTTCTAAAGTGGCTGTTAGTGATGCAATGTTATTCCTTTTATTTGTAACACTAAACCGTCTTCTGGGCAAAGAGCTGGAAAAGGAGGCAAATCAAATTCTTCAGTTTTGTTTCACTGAAAACTATTTGGATCCTGCTTAAGTAATCGTGACTCGTCCAAGTCGTTCTGAGTCATTGTCGCCTCACAGGCCAGTCAGTTACAGGCCTGTACGTTAGTATAAGTTATAGGTTTATGTTGATAAGAAACGTTTATTTTCTGCATTATTAAAATAATGATGATATTAATATGTTAAAAACAAACAGGATTCAGTTCAAGTTCAGCACAATATGGGTGCAAAGGAGCTGCTTGGCAGATGTCTGCACTCTTTGATTGTTTTTCAAAATGTTGTTGTTGTTTTTTTATCTGAAAGATTTGTTCTCTGGACACCTATGAGACATGATCCTTCCAGTGTGTCTAATGTAAGTGGACACTGTCAATATTACATTCAATATGAATGCAACAACTTAATTTCCCCAAATACATTTTAGACGTTCTCTGTGTGTGTGTGTTTGCGTGTGTGTGTATTTGTGTGTGTGTATGTGTTGGGGACATTTTTGGAAATACCCTTTTAGTAGAACGACGTGCCTATTGAGGACAAAAATTTTAAGCTGACATGCTCCAACATGAATTCCTTCTCCAAAATCTACTTATTTGAGATTTGAGAGTGTAAGTGACTGTGACCCCCTCGAACCCCTGATACCCCCCCCCCCCCCCCCCCCATCCGTCTATAATCTAGAACTCTACACCTCTAGCGTAAGTGTGAGGTACTACACCCTGCAATGTCCACAATGTGACTAGAATTTCTCAGTTTGTCGTCATCAGAAACGACAAAGATGATCAGACAAGATTAATCTAATCCTAGATCATTGTTTCATTATTTATATCATACTGCACACAATATTTGGTCGTATCAATTTGGTTTTAAAATTAAACAATCATCATACTTTGGAAACAGACGAGTTAATTAAAAAATAATATTATTTTTGGAAATCAGGGAATCTTTTTACATCTAGTGAGAGTCACACACTCTACACCATTAGACAACTAAACAAATATACGTGGGGTGTTGTGTCAGACGTGTGTGTGTGTGATAATAACAAATGCATTAATCATAGATTATGTAGCTGCTGTAGTAACTGGCCCCATGCAAACATATATATATTCATTGACTTCATCTTCTTACTATCACTCTAGTGTGCATTCATATTGCTGTCTTGTGATGTTCCTGTACTTCCAAATCAGTTTTTTGTATAAGTAATTATTCTTTTTTTGCCTGGCTCCATGATTGAAATTTATAATTTACATTCATAATGTATTTTTTCAACCCATTTTTAATGTCCGACCTTCATTTAATCGACTCAAGTTTTTACAGTTTTAAACATTGCTTAGTATCTCAATGGCACAACACACATACTACATAGAGCTCATTTTACAACCATCAACAGACAGATCTTCATGTGATTTGTGGATCCAGATGGTAATTTAGAAAGAGTTGTAGTGGTCCTGCTGATTGAAAGTGGCATAAATATCACAGAACGATGTCTCTGTGTCACATTTCTTTGCCAGCTTTCACGAAAAGTCGAAGTATAATCCAAGTTAACGGTTAAATAGCTGATGAGTCAAGTCTGGCAGTGAATAAATACAATGACTCGCTTTGCACATCTAAGACCTCCGTGCCAAACTGAAATAAAACTCTCAGCTACTCACAGGAGAGCAGTTTTCGCCATCATGTTCCCAAAGATGTGCGATAAAACTTTCATGCAACACAGAAATGGATGAATAAACATCCACTTTTATGGGGAGGAGAGATTTACGATTTAATGTGATTTGTTGACGTTGAGCCACGTTGGACTTTATTGTCCAGTTGCAACAAGAGATTCCAATTTATGCCTCAATTGTAGAAAGGGAGAGTTCTTCTTATTCACGCACACAATTTCTTCAGTTGGAAAGTGAAACACAAAATGACAAGGCTCTTCCTCTCGCGTGTTTTATTGCACATAAAAGCAGTAATTCTTTGTTATGCTGATTCAGCACTTTACATTTTAAAAAAACGTATGCAAAGGGCAGCATTTTTATTTGGATTCTGCTTGTGACTCTTTTATCATCGCAGATGCTCTGAGCTCCGAAACCAGCTGCTCCTGCTGTTCCTCTCACGCTCTTCCTGCAGACACCCACATTGATCCGCCTCACACTTCCTCCACACATCGGGGGCTCCTCTCTCTCTCTCTCCAGGACGACTCCACTCAGTGGCGGCGGTAGATCGCGCGATACAAGCCGATTACCAACCACTCGTTCTATCGATCGTCGGCACTGATTTACAGATTGAAAGGAAACGGGGAGTAGCTGCTGTCCACTTCAATCACCCTTACAAGCAACAATGTCTTGATTTGACTGATGAACGCTTCAAACTCTACACAGATTTCTGCTTTTTCACAAAAATAAATCAGTTTTTCTTTGGTTTGTTGGAGTTTTTATTGGATCTCTCCAATCGTGTTTCTGATGTAGACCAGAAAAACACAGCTAGAGACTCCATGTTTGTGAGGGAAAGTGACGGATCTACATGTAAACTCAATGTAAAGTTGTTACTAAGTGCAGCAAATAAAGGATAAAGTGCTACAATTCTGCATCTTCCATCCACCATTTTGACTTTCAACTAGCTTTATAATACATTCTCATTTCGATGATTCAGGCAATATCAAAGAGAATTCTGTAAGTTTTCAAAATAAAACACTACGGGACTAGCGACCGAGTCTCGGCCAATGGAGCCAGAGCCAGTCATATTAAACAAAATAAATAGGTTCAGATTAAAGCGCAGCAAGAGGCGTTTTCCTCATTCTACCAGACCTATCTCCTGAAATATGGATATCTAACAAGTAGTGATGGTCTGTTAAAGCTTCATGAAATAGTGTCATGTTGTTTAGAGGTCAGTAGGTGGCGCCATCAGTTTAAAAATGATTATTCACTAGAACAGAAACAAAAGGAAAATAGTGCAGAGACCGCCATCCAGTGGACTCTGAAAATAATGACACTGCTTCACAAAGCTTTATCATGTGAGAAATGAACGAATAGAAACTAATAAACCAGTTTATATAAAAAGTGTATATTTTCATCTTGTTTTTAGGAGAACCACAGGTTTTGGTTTATTAAAATATGACTGACATCTTTTAATAAGGCCGTGGAAAGGGATGAACACATGCTGAATTTCACTTTGATTGGGATGTACAAAGAAAGTTTGCTTGGAAATCCACGCAAGTACTTAGTAGGAAATCAACCTAATCTACTTAGTACATGAGTTCCCCTGGTAATATACCCAGGACTACCTTAGACTATTTCAGATAAGATACAAAGTCTCAACTGTTCGACCTAACAGTTTACCAATCCCACTATACACACAGAAGTATACTTTATACTTTACAAGCTGAACTCTAAAAAAGAAACCTTTTTTTTCTAAAATATGGTTTGTGTTCATGTGTAGGTGAGCACTTCTTATTTGCCCACACATCCATCCCACCCGTCAAGTGTAGTATATCAAGATGCTGACCGTACACTTACGAACAAGTGTCCCTTTGTGTATATAGATTAGGTTTTAGACCGTTTAGTTCAGTTCATGATAAAATCTTTACATTTAAAACATACAAATTGACAAATTCTATTTGAAACCATCTAGTTTACCAGGTTTAAATATATTCTAAAAGTCTAGTTTAGACACAACTACTCAACCATTATTTTCTTAAGTGTAAGTGTTTTGGACTCACTGCTCAACTGTTTTGTCAACCCTTTTTTCAGGCATAGAGTTTGGGGTATTTTTTTGGTTTACTGGGTCTATTATGTACTTCCTAGTTTCCTTACACAACTCTGATTTCCTAGACTGTTTGAAGGATATTTTAGCCCGTTTAAATTCACTGCGTATTCTCCGGATGTCAAAACCTTCCCTTGAGTATTTTCCATTTAGCCACTGGATCATTTGTTTTCCTAAATCGACTTTGGTCAGTAAAACCAATCGAGTCTAATTTGGACGTCGTAGACAATCAGTCGGTCGGTAACTTCTAAAGCAGGTGAATGAACTGATGGAGAAGCTTTAAAAAAAAAAAACAAGGTGATAATAATTAAATAATACACACCGTTAAGATGGTCTTCACAATATTTAATTCTCCTCTGTTCCTATCACCGACGACCCCGTCACATCAACCTCCAATGAAACCAGCAGCACTACAGTTTAATCCTGGGAGTACGGGCGTGGCAAGCTTCCAGGCGGGAATGATGCACGCCCAGATAATCGAGACCTCTTCGGGTTAATTGAGAATCGGCTCCGTTCGCAGGAAGGTGATTGTTCAGAGCGTCCGCGTGATAAACTGGGGATGTGTTCGGGGTGTATCTCACCTCTTGGTCAATGTCAAGCAGCGCCCGGGAGAGAGCAAACAAAGAGGGAAGGATCTAATCGAGCGGCTGCAGGTTCCCTCAGAGACGCTGCACAACGTGGAACGATGTTGAACTGTATCAGTATGATGTTTCTGCAACTGTTACCAACTGTCACTGTTTTCTTCACCATTATTTTTGGTATTTTGTCCTTTGTGTTTTCACCTTGACACAGAGACACAACTTTATCAGTCACATTTTAACTAGTCACCACAAGAAAGCACATCATATTATAACGTTACTGCGTACAATTATTAATGTCATTATTCCACCACAGTTTTATGATAGTCTTATTGGTGTGAAGTGGCGCATGAAATTGAACACAAAATGGTTATCAAGACAACATAATTGCCGTTTTCAGTTTTCTAATAGTAAAGTTGAATCTTCATTACAGCTTTAAAATATAATAATGGAACTAACTTAGTAATTACTTAACAATTTTAATAAATATTTCAAGATTTTCACAAAATCTTACAAACTTAAACAAATTGGAAAACTGTACAGCAAATTACATATTAACAAAGTCACAAATTTAAACTAATTTAACTTCTTTAAAATCCTGGGGGGGAAAAGACAAGAAAATAAGCAATCTCTAAAACAAACTTTACACAATTTACACTTTTATTTTTGTGTGTTTATTCCTATCAAGAGTTTGTTCATTTGTTTCCACGTGTCATCAAATGTGTTGAGATATTTTGAGTGTCTTTCCTGTACAGCTTGATTTCTCATCATCAACTGCACCAATGACTGTGAAACCTTTTAACAACATAAAACACTTTGGAGGCAACATCAGTAAAAAGTATCCACCTTAAAAAAAAGATAAACTGATTAAAGCATTTAAAGACACTAAAGGCAGTGTTGATGGTCACGACGATCCCCTGTGAGCTGCACTTAACCCTCAATTAAAATCTAATTTAGCCAAAGATAAGAACCTTTATTAAATGTGAGTGAGTCCATTACGTTTCCCACGAGAGCTATAAAAAGAAGAAGAATAGGGAGGACTGTAGAAGGAGGACAAGCATCCAGAGGGGAAACAGAAATGTTTGTCTGAAGCAGACAAGTGCCCAAGTCAAAAACTGAACAAGGCAGCAGCGTGATAAGAAAGGAAATGATGTTCTTAAAAACCAGGATGAAGTCAGAAGAGCTGCTGCCGGAGAGACAGAGTTACCTGACAAACAACCGATGATGGAGAAAAATGACTTGCAGCAGGACTTAATGTACCAAGAACTTAATGTCTTTAAATGAGCAAACATAGAGAACAAACACAAACAAGTTATACATATTGTATTAATCAGGGCTGGGTATCGGTAAGAATCTGGCGATACGATACGATACAGGGACAACAACACAATATATTGCAACATATTGTGTAGGAACAATGATATAGTTGTAGTATTGTCGAGCACTTGACTTTTTATTCTTTAATTTACAGACCACATGACTCTAGATGAAATCGTTACTGCTTTCATTTGTTTTGAAACCATATCCTGTATCCTCTCGTCCTCAGTTGCCCGGATTTCGCAGAGCTTTATTGTTCCTTTAGTCGTGGAGAGGACATAAAGACTGCTGCCATCTAGTGATCAAACAACGTTAATATTTAGTTAGTTGAAAACAAAATAAAATCTATCTTTTTTATTTCAAACGCACTTTGTTAAACTGTAAAACATTAAAGAACTATGATTAAGAAAAAAAAGAGATTTGAAGAAAAAATAAAATTGATACAGTATCGACAAAAACATTTTTTTCTAATACCTCTAGTGTTGATATTACTGATATTATATTATATTATTATATTATATAAAGATTGTAAAACTTTTCTTTCCCTTCACCTCACTCTCTCTCAGTGAACTCATCACTAGTGTTTTTGAATTTGGACCTGGAACAGAACATCAACATTTAATACCATCACCTTCTGATGGTGTTCTGGATTACCATCGAGAACTTTTGTCTCTCATTCGTCTTCTTCCCACTCTCTCCTTCATTATGTCTGTTGTGTGAGCGAGCTCTGTAACCTGCTGTCCTCTAGAGCTGACACCAAGGAAATGAATCGATTAGATATGAACTTTTCTAACTGTACTCTGTGGTGGTCTGGAGGTATGAAGGACCAGTGGTGGCCCAGATCATTTTCTCACTGTAATAGGTTCCACAAATCAAAGTCTAACTGTATATCACAAGTGTCAAGACCTGAGCAGGAAGGAGAGCGAGACAGGTTATGCATACTGCATCTCCACGCATTACCTGCTGCAGGAAAAAAAAAAAAAAAAGAATTCCACATCAACCTGAACTCGGCACAAATGAAGCATAAATACTGCTGAGAGCAATTTCTCTCTCCAGCGAAGACCCGCTGAGCTCGGGCAGACTCGTCGGAAAAAAAGTGTGCGAGTCTGAGCCGGCAGAACTTTTTTTTTTATGATGACGTCGCAACTGACCTGATGATTTAGCGAGATCCAGGGCGGGAAATAATGCGGCGTGATTAAAGAGGCGCCGGCGACGTTTATCATGGCAGGAACAGGGAAGGAGGAACTCGCAATCAGAGAGGTCGGGGCCCAGAAATCGCAGCGTTCAGCACATGTGTCGACAACCTTTTGTTGTTTCAGTTGAATGTCTGGTACATGACTCATCGTACATGGATCTTAGAGTTCAGAGGTCAACCTCTACAATGGAAATGACTATACACTTGAACATCCATGAATCCGAATGTGAAAAATATAATATAAATAATAAATAAACAGACAGAAAAACAACTTAGATTGAAAAAATGATTAGATTCTCCATCAACAAACTGTTTTTCAAATGGCCTAATATTTTAGTTTACTACTAAATACACAATCCATTCGTCCATCATCCTTCAGAGTTCAAGCAAAATAATAATTGCAACATATTTCCTAAGATATCATATTAAAACATTTGCTATTCTCTCTTTGCGCTTGATGGAGTCTACTGACTCCTTTAAGAAACATCTTAAGATGTTCTTATTTGTTCAGGCTTTTCCTTGATTTTCTGGAACTCCTGTTGTGTTTTCAGTTTTATCTTGATCTTTAAAGTATATACTTTATTGAATATTGTTTTGATTGTTTAAGCGCTTTGTGACCCTGGTCTGGAAAAGCGCTCTACAAATAAAAATGACTCACTTACTCACTACGGAGCCCCTAAAGTGACATGGAAAAAAAAGAAATCTACCATCAGTAGATTCTGATCCACAGACCTCAGAGCCGGAGATAAGGCTGGATCAGATCACTGATGTAAGGTCTGACCATGAATAGATCTGAAACTAAAATTTTAAAATTATCCTGAAAGAAACTGGCAGTCAGTGAAGAGTTTTAAGGATCAGAGAAATGTGAGTTCTTCTACTAGAGCGGGTCAGAATTCTTGTTTTTGTATTAACTGCAGGCGAGACAGATCATTCTTGTTTAGACACGAATATAAACTGTTACAATAATCTAAACGAGAAGACACAAACGCATGGATTACAAGCTCCAGATCAAGTTGTGACATCATTTTCCTAAGTTTAGAGATTTTTACTGAGAAACTATTCAAGTGTGGAGCAAAAAAAAAAAAAGGTTTAAAGTTAAAGCTAGAAATTCCAAATTTGGTTTAAAAAAAGTATTGAATTTTATTTGTCTTTTGTGCAACTTCTTGTTTAGGAATTTTTAATTAAAAAGTGTAGATTTATATTGACAATGAAACTTTCATTAAATCATTAAAATCAGGAGTTTTCTGTCTTTTTTTTCTCTCCCCAACAAGATGGTCCCAAATAGAGTTTGTGTCTCACAAAATGTATGATAGTTATTTATTTTCTTTATTAACATGAGCCTCTTGACTTGTCATGTGTCCCAGGCCAGTGTTACTTACAAAATCCAGTTTATTTAAAAAAAAAAAAAATGTTTTCAGTGGAATTTAATTAAATATAAATGGTTTTATCTTTCCGTGCAGGTATCATGAATTAATCCTTTTGAAAACCTTTTCAAAAAATACATTTTGCAACATGTTCGCGAGCTCATAGAGTCGAATGGAGACAGAAGTTTTGGAACCATTCATTAGAAAAAACCCTGGGGAGAACAATCTAATATAACATCAATAAATAAAACAAGATTCTTAAAACACACCGTAGGTTATTTTGGGACAGGAAACATGACCCCACACATTAACTAAGCCCGGGTGAAATATGCAAGATTTTATGCTGATACGGGCTAAAACTCCGATATTCTCTTCGGCTGAACGAACCATGGATTTGACTATAGATGCTCCTCTCATCCTTTATCTCCAAGTGCGTTCCTTCCAATACGCCTGCGGACGCAGCCCAATAAACCCGAGGGGCGATCCAGCACAGGGAAAGTGGATCTGTGCCCAAACTCGGCCCAGAAGCTTTCGCCGCTCGATCAATATGTGCATAAAAAGTAGTTTCGCTGCGACTTGTTTTTCAGGATTACAGTCAGCAAATAAGAGCCGCCGTGTGACTACAAATGCCCATACCTCGGACATTTCGAGACAATCGAGTTCTCTGATCGTAAACGTACTTTGATGACGGCGCTGATGAGTAATACTAGCCACTACTGTGAGGGAAAACACTGTGGACGGTGCGCTGGTGTGCACTTTGCTGCTGTATACAGAAGGATATTGGTTGGGACGCAGCCAGAGTGAACCAATTTCCATCCCAGAGATTGTGACACATGCAGATTCAACTTTGCACAGCACTGGAAGAGAAAAGCTCGGCTTTTGTTAAGGTGACTTAAGGTGAAAGAGATGAAGAAGTGTATCAATTTGATCCGTTATTAGTCCAATAATGCACTTGATTGATGCACAATGTTAGCATTGATGCTAACTGTTCTGTCATGTTGTTATTAGTTAGGAGCAGCATTTTATATATTAGGTATATAGAGACTCAGCAGGTCAAGAAGGCAGATGCTGCACCGGACGTTATTTATTAGTGTTTAAAGAGCTACTCATGTGAAAACTCCCCTCACTCACATGTTTCAAATGTTGAGGTCTTCCTCTCCAAGTCCCTCATCATGACCATGTTTTGAAATTATTACTTTATAAAGTTATCTTCCATCCGAAATATCGGCGAACAAAAGGTTACGAAAGCAGAGTCCATTATGACGTAATAATGGATTCACTCCTCCTCCAGTCAGCTGTAATTATGCCCGCTTTGTTTACACAACAAGTCCCTGACTTGCGGTTGATAACCTTGATGTTTGACCAATCACAGCAGAGTGGGTGTGGTTATGGTAAACAAGATTTTATCTCCAGAAAAACAAAGTGTTTTCGGTGGGCGGGGCTTAAGCCCATTTTCTAATGTAACTATTTAAATGAAAAGAGAGTTTTGTACAAACAGACACATACTGATGATACAATAGAGTCCAACATCTATTTAAGACACACTTAAATCAACACATTAGTTGCCATTAAAATATTATTGTTGTTTAAGCGCTCTGTGACCCTGGTCTTGGAAAGTCCTCTTTAAATACTAATTACTTACTTACTTACTTATAATGGTCTATAAACACCATGTTACCATTAGCTTTCACAAAATAGACTCAGTTTTTATCCTTTATTCCTTCGTTACATTGCAGGTCATTTCAACTTTCTTCCAGAGAATGAACCATTAAAAACGACAACATTTGAATAAAGTCACCGTTAATTCAGACCATAGAATGCACCTGGATACAAGCCGCAATAAAGAATGTAAAATAGTAGATTTACGTCGCATCAGTCTTTTAGCAGCAGGTATTGAGATATTAAAACAAAAAGATTGTTTACATTTTTATTAAAATAATGTTTTTATTCTAAACAGTGCTTGTAACGACTAGTTAGAAACTATAACCAGCCGACCAGAACAGTCATTGTTAAAATGGATCAAACTGCTTTTAGTAGCCATTGAAGTCCCTTTGAATTGAGTCATTTATTTACGCTGCCGTCTCCAATATCCTCCATGCATGATATCTTCTGTCGCTCATTCTCTTCCTTCTAGAGGAATCTCAAGATAAGTGATGGAAGAAACTTTGTGTTTTGGTCTTTTGTAGTCATAACTAGTTTATAGTCCATTTTTCTAGTATAACACGTTTCAAGTTAATCCTTTCGTTCATAAACAGTTCAGTGTCTGCCCTCAGTCTGAGTCACTTCTAAACACAAACACCATCCATTCAAAACGCACCAAACACTGTTTTATGGTTGTTTAATTATTTTCTTAATTGAGATTTTGCATATTTAATATTTCCTGTCAGATCCATGTCTGTCTTGTTCTCTGTCCTGTCAGATCATCGTCTGCACCTGGTGTGGTTATCCTCGGCTGTCCTGTGCTGTGTCTCAAATCGCATACTAATCTTAGTATGCTAGAAGTTAGTATGCATCAGTTTAGTATGCATACTAACTAGTACGCACTACTGCTACACACTAACCGGAAATCACATGACAGCTTCTTCTTCTACTTCTATTTAACGATGTTTCAAGCAGCTGTTTGAACGCTATCGCCGACACCTGCTGGCTGCACGTATTGCAACTTTGGAAAAAGAAATAAAGAAAAAATATGAGAATCGAAATAATCGCGAGATATTTAAGCTGGTATCAGCAGCGAAGACGTGTTTATCCTCCTACTGCTGCTTAAAAATACACATTTAAGTATATGCATATATATGCATTTATATATGACGTAACTTCCGTTTAAAACGTCACTAAAATGGCAGCTGTTTAGTATGGTTAGTGTCCATCGAACCATGCTAGTTTTGTGGGCGTGTTAGTACGACAATTTAGTGTGCATGGCGCACTAAATTTCGCATACTAAGAATTGAGACACACTAACGTACTAAAAATACAAACTTTTAGTACGCTAGTATGCGATTTGAGACACAGCACTGGTCTCTGTTTAACTCCTTTGTCTCTCTCTCTCTCTCTCTCTCTCTCTCTCTCTCTCTCTCTCTCTCTCTCTCACTCTCCCTCTCTCTCTCACTCTCTGTCTGTTGCCAGTTTGTTGTTGATGTGATGTCAGATCCATGTCAATGCTCTTTATTGCTTTTCATCGAGGCCTTGTCAGTCATGATCTTTGTAACTTCCTGGAATCAAACCAGCACTTTTTTCCTGGACCTGAGAGTTTTTTTTATTTTTTTCTTTCCTTTTTACCTGGAATTGTTTTTAGTTTAGTTTTTGATACCGTGTGAAATAAGGTCAATATATTTTCTTAAATGTAGATTTTTTAATTCATAGCCTTTTTGAATCAAATATTATATTTCACCAGACAATAATAAAAGAATACCCAGATACTTCATCGGACTTTGAGCCAATCATGCGAAGTGCAAACGATCATGTGACGATGAAGAACCATGTGGTGGTTTCCAAAGCAACGGTATTGTCTAGAACCGCTATTATACAAACCTTTGTATGTTGAATTTAAAAGACTAACAGAAAACATTCAATTAAGTTTATTATTATCATCAATATTATTATTGTTGGAATTTGAATATTAAACTGTATATTTAAAAATGGAAAAGAAGCTTTTAATATACAAATGATTGAAAAAAATCTTAAATAAAAAACTATTTCAGACTTTGAATATACAAATTATTGAATACAATTATTAAATAAAAACAAAATCAGTCTTGCAATATACATATTATTGAATACAAGTATTGAATAAAACAAATTCAGACTTTTAATATGAAAATGATTCATTAAAATATTGAAATAAAACAGAAATTCAGAATTCTAATATTCAAATTATTGAATAAAACTATTAAATAAAAATAAATTCAGACTTTTAATATAGACATTATTGAATACAATTATTAAATACAAACAAAATCAGACTTTTAATATACAAACTATTGAATAAAATTTGAAATAAAAACAAATTCAGACTATTAATATGAAAATTATTCAATACAATTATTAAATAAAAAACAAGTTCAGACTTTGAATGTATTTTAAATAAATAAAAAATCGAGACTTGTAATATAACAAATTATAGAATAAATTATTAAATAAAAACGAATTCAGATTTTTAATATGAAAATCATTAAATATAATTTTTACATAAAAACTAAATCAGACTTTTAATATATAAATTATTATATACAATTATTAAGTTTATTATATTAAACATTTTATAAAAAAAATGTTTATGTCTTATTACTATTGTTTAAGTAAATACATCCCATATCGCCAACAACAAAAATGAAAAAGAACTATAGAGGATCAGCTCATCAAAAAGTGAAGTGAGAGGAAGTGAAACATTAAACACAGACACATTTGTTTATCTTTTTTATTTTTTTATTTATTTGTTTATCTATTTGTTCAGGCTTTTCCTTGATTTTCTGGAACTCCTGTGTTGTTCTCAGTATTATCTTGATCTTTAAAGTATATACTTTTTTGAGTATTGTTTTGATTGTTAAAGCGCTTTGTGACCCTGGTCTGGAAAAGCGCTATATAAATAAAAATTACTTACTTACTTACACAGTCACAGTACAAAGAAGTGTCTAGTGTCACAGTGTCTAGAATTCTATACTATAATTCCGAGCCCAGAATACATGGAAAGGTCTAGAACATCTCATCACTAAAGTATTCTCTGCTGAAACTGAGAGTTTGTTGGTTGACTATTCAAATGTACCGACTCTCTAGTAGAGTAGGAGGATTGAAAAAAATCAGAATCGCTCAACTGCAGCGGCTTTTAGAAATCTGTGTCGAGCTCAAAACTGCATGGATAGTTTTGTTTCATATCTCTCACGCAGGCAGAGATAGGAAACTCATGAAAAAAATAAAACCTTTGCACCAAACAGGCCCTTTAGTGACACACAGAACCACAATATATTGACGGAAGTAATGTTTTTTTAATCATGTGGCCTGGCAGTTACGTCTGATGATCTCTGTTTGTTTCATTTGCAGAGTAAATACACAGGTTTGAGCTGCCAGTGTCAACAGAGCATGAATATAACAACCACGGCTTGTCTCTGAAAAGACAAAGACAGCGCTGTCACACAGAAGCAGCACTTTCTTCTTTGGGGAGGCAACAGACTCCTTATCTTCCTTCCATCGCACACGAAACGTCTCCTGCATTGTTTGTAGTCGGCGGCGGGGGGTCGCCGTCGCTTCGAGATCGTAGGGCCGTAGATACGTATATCGCAAGTCATCACTTCTTTTTTTTTGCTGAAGGAAGCAAAGTTGTCGACAACGCCGCGTCGCATTAGAGTCTCGCCAGGACAACAAGGGGACGTAATCTGGGACACGCTGTCTGGAACGGTCGGACGCTGCTTCAGATAATCGACTATGAGCTGCTCGGGTTTTCTCGGCTCCTTCACTCAAAGCTGCCGTCTCACCTGGACTACAGGAGTATTTAACGTCTTGAGTGAAAAGTCGAATCGAACGACGTGAGTTAAAACGCTCCGCCAAGCGCACAGACGGCAACACTGCAGTGCAGCAGCACTTTCTGATTGATGGAAGCTCCGTCTCTGCCGTGGCCTGCTGAGGTGCCCTTGAGCAGATCTCTGATCTAATGTAGCGAGCGCTTCATCAGGGTAATCACAGGTAAAAAGCCAGACTTTTTCTCTGCACTCACCGCCCTTGCAGATGGGACAGCACTGGTCCGGCTCGTACTCCGGGTCCACGCACTCGGTCTGCGGGCAGGCCGACACCGAGCACAAGACCTCGCCGTTGGGTTCGCACCGGCACTTCTCGCACGGAGACACCTGGGCGTGGACGACAAAGAGTGTCACTCACTAATACTGCAAAGATATCAACACATATTCTCACAATATATTTGAAGTAAACAAAGCAAAAGGTTAAACTTGAAACTTTTTTAGATCAATCACATCTAAGGTGTGAAGAAAAACCTCCAACCTTCAATGCAAGACAAGCAGCACAGAAGTATTTGGATGTTTTGAAGTTTGTCTTTTTGGAAAAACATGAAGACGACTGAGCTCCAGTCGCTACATTAAAATGAACAAACATTTTTGCCTATCATTTAGTTGTTTGTTTGTGTTCAGAGTGAGACTTTGCATTAGTTTATTGAGGCTTCATGATACATTATAATACCTCATCAGATGGAACTCTCTCTCTTCTGTAATCTTTGAATCTGAAACACTAATTCTCACATTATTTTCCGACTGAGAGCGCCACCTACTGACCTCTGATAATTCTGAAACTCTTTCATGAAACCTCATCAACCCATCGATACTCCAAAGTCTCCGATAACAAATTGATCCAAAAAATACATAACTTAGGATCAAAATAACATGAAAGATGTGATAAATGTTTGTTTATTCAGATGTCGGTATCATTTTGGTACCTGGTACTGTTTCGGTCCGGGCACTTCCTAACCGATGACGGCATGAGCTGAAATCACAATTGCTTTTTTTTTTTGCTTTTGCAAAAATAGTGCGGAGACCGCCATCTAGTGGAGTCTGAAAATAATGCCACTGCTTCATGAAGCTTTTTAAAAGTAATTTGTGTTTACAGGGTTTTGTGTAGGAAGTTCCCGGACCGAAATGGTAGTGATGGTCTGATGAAGCTTCATGAAGCAGTGTCATGTTGTTTAAAGGTCAGTAGGTGGCGCCATCAGTTTAAAAATGATGTGATGTTTCATTAGAACAGTTGTTCAAAACAAAGGAAATTAGTGCAGAGACCGCCATCTAGTGGACTCTGAAAATAATGACACTGTTTCATGAAGCTTCATCAGACCATCACTACGAAATGGTACGAAGTATGAAGTTTGGCGAAGTTTTACTCATGGCCAGTAGATATGAACATAATTATTAAAAGTTTATTGTATTAAAACAAGTTTTTAACTTTGATAATGAATTATTCATTCATTGCTGCTTTGTTTTCTGTATGATTTCCGTGAGGAGAAAACTGGTCAAAAAACCCTGCACCGGAATACAACCTAGAGAGTTCCTGGTTCTTTCTGTTTGACTGTGCAGTGAAGTGGTTTATCGTTCCTGAATTCTGTGGACTTAAAATATTAATGAGAAAGACCAGCCTGCTGAGAATGTTATCCACCAGAAGTTCAACTCTAAGATAAAGTGGTTGAGCATAAAATTGGGAAATTTTTTCGAAGACAAACAGGAAAAGATGGTCATGTGACTTATTATCCGCGTGATATTTAATTCTATCAACAAGGTTTTTGTCATTCTGTGAGCAACATAACTCATGCAGTCTTGAACATATTGAAACGAAGATTCCATTCATGAATGATCTGGAATATGACTCGGCTTAGAAACATTCTTCATCCTCTCATAGGGCTTCTATGAGCAACGGTGGCCTGGTACTGCCAAAACTAGAATACTAATAAACTAGAGAATACATGACTAAGGATTGACTTTGGAACCTTGAACGCTTGTTCTGATTTTTTAAGTCACAGATCAGCCAATATTCAAATTTCACATATTTCTACACACCCTCATGTCGACTAAGGGTTGTGCTTATCAACAGAGTAATCCCTTCCTTTTTAGAGTTATAGACAAAAATGTTTGTTTATTTTAATGTAGGGACTGGAGCTCCGTTATCTTCGTCTTTATCTTCACCCAAGAATACACTCTTGAAAACATCCAAATACCTCCATACTGCTCGTCTGTAACGTCTTTGTATTGAATTTATAAGTCTATATTTGAAGCTTGTTTGCTGCAGAATTTTAAAGAATAACACGCGATACAGACAGGAAGTACTCCGGGTAAATATTGTGAGCGTTTCCAGAGCTCACAATATTTACTACTACTAGTACTTACAGTCTGTATCACTTGTTATTCTTTAAACTTCTGCTATAAACGAGTGAAAAAAATATGGACTTATTTAAAATTTTCCATAACAACAACTCATGTTGAGGCTTCAAAACAAGATGGACGTTATAGATGAGTAGCATAAAGGTATTTGGTTTTTTTTAAGTTCGTATTTTTGGCAGAGATGAAGACGAAAACAACTGAGCATCAGTCGTTATTATTTTGTCCAGTATTCTACTTAATTTCAACTCCTCAACAATGAATACAATCTAAAATACTCAAAAGGAAAATTCAGTGTCTTTCCTTTGTGCCTGTTACATATCCCATTTTAGTATTTCTCCAGGATCAAACCCATATTTACGGAGAAATCAAAAAAGCAAATCTTCTTATTCTCCACCGAGCGTGAAGTGGAAGAGAAAGCTGTGTTTAGTGAAGCGGTCATCGCGGCCTGATAACACGCCGAATGACACCTCCGTCTGAAATTTCCTGTTTCATTTGCCGGCTGCTGGTTTAAAGCATCGCACCTTTGGATTTAACAGGAGAGCAAAGGTTAATTCCAGCATCGCCGCCACCGATTGCGGCAGCTCGTGCCTCCGCAGGCACTTGAAAAATGCAGTGAAGCATCTCTGAGTACAATGGTCCAGAAGTCACAATCACCCTGCCTGTTGCTATGCTTCGTTCCCGGCACAGGGTGCAGACGCTCACTGTACATCGAGCTGCTTCTTACTGAAGCTTTACATGATCATCTCCCGCTGAGCTGACGGTGAGAAGAAAAACGTGTTCCATCTGTAATCGTGGTGCGATCTTGTTCTCTTCACAAACACCCACGTGAAGCAGAGTTCAGCCATTACTACGACTGTTCCTGCTTGTATCAACAATTCGAAAACAATGCTGAAGCCGCAGAGAGAAACTGCCCGCGGTGATTTCCTAGTGTTGTTTGAGACGAAAGACAAGTGCTGACCTTCGCCATTATAAATCTGCCTGCCAGCTCACCGGGCGAGCTGCGAGGCAACGCGACCGCTTCGGCGCGATGAGCTCGAGTCGACTGTTGGGTCAGCACTTCTTTTAGGTCTCGGCGTGTCAAGAGTGGTTGGTCTCACCGTGAACTCCTCCAGCGAGCCGTAGATCTGGCCCCGGAACTCGCAGTAGTTCTTTTTCTCCTTGCACTGCGGGCAGCACTGACTAGTGTCCACTTTGATGCAGCGCGGGTGAACTTTGGGACACTCCGGCTGGTTGCAGAGAGGACCCTCGTCCGTGCACAGGCAAGGGCACGTGGACGGACCGGGCGTAAACTCGTCCCCGATGGCGAACACGAAGCCGCTCTCGTCCATGCAGCCTTTGCCGCGGTAATCCGGATACGCGTATTCGTCGATGGCGTCCAAGGACAGGGCGACGTCGCTCGTCGGACCCTCGTCGATCTCGCTCAGGCTGTTCCGCTCCGTCCAGACCTCCTGCGACTTCCCGTCTTTGGATCCCCGCGAGTCGGGCCTGACCCGGTTCGCCGCCGTCCTGTTGCCACCCGGGGCGTCGCCGTCCTGCTTCTGGCGCTGCGAGGCGAAACCCACCGCCTCGTCCTTGTCCTCCCTGGCCTGGGTCAGCACCCTTTCCAGGCGCTCGCGGCTCACCGGCAGAGTCGTGATGGGACTACACCCGGCGCTGCTCATCAGGAACCCGAGGACGAGGAGTACTTCTGTTGTCATGGCGACGGAGTGCAGCATCTCGCCCCACCACCGGCGAGGTGGGAAAACACCTTGGCTCACATAACACTCTTCACATCTCAGGTGCGAGCCGGTCCATCTGGAGAGGGAGAAAATGAGAAGGAGGTTACGAGTTGCCGTCACCTAAACTTGTGCAGAATGTCAATCGCCTTAAGCGTACAACAACCAAACCACCTCGAAAGTAACCTCCAGTGAGCTCGCAATAAAGTGATGCAAGAACTGTGTATTTACTTCTTAGGTGTGAATAGTTCAGAAGCTTCCACTCACCCTCAGATGCCCCTTAACTCAAGACATGTTTTTAAACCCACTTTCTCTTTCATTCACTCGCCTTCAGTCGGCTTTATCTCCTTGTGAGTTCAGCGTCTTGCACGACACAATCCTCCACATCCCTTCAAGGTCTCGCAACACCCATTGGTCACGGGGTGGCCTCGCTTCGTCGCGGCTTTCTGGGATCCCTATTTCATGTGTACAGCGAAGATAGACTTTTTTTCTTTCCTATTTTGTCACTGTTTATGTCAATATTTCCTTTTGACGTTTCACTTCTTTTTGCCAAATAATAAAACAGCAGCAGGCGCCTCCAGCTCCGCTCCATCATGTCGAGCAAACAACCTGCTGAGCGTGACGTCTGAGATCGGTGAATTGGATCAGGGAGTATTCACGCGTCGGTGTGAGCCAATCGATGGTGCTGTAACACTTCCCCGCATCGATATCTCCTCG
The DNA here is from genome assembly GCF_982586985.1 of Callionymus lyra. Taxonomy (NCBI): domain Eukaryota; kingdom Metazoa; phylum Chordata; class Actinopteri; order Syngnathiformes; family Callionymidae; genus Callionymus; species Callionymus lyra. The sequence continues at coordinate 10,891,605 of NC_141828.1, forward strand.
CGGAGAGGGAAGAAAGGCCAAAGCAGGACACTCGATTTGTGATACAGCATCTTTTTTGGAGCAGCTGTCGTAGATAACATTGATTTTAAAAATGGCAGACAATGATAGTCTGGACAGTAACCGAAATGTCAGTTGGTTTGTCAATTTGATATCTCTTTTTTTTCATCACTTTCTGTTCAAACTGAACTCCTTAACGCCATTTCTGTGTTTGTCTTTGGAAACTACTTTGAAATTCAAATGGTCGCCACGATGCTCCCGCCGCGCCGACTGGCCTAGTTCCATTCATTTCAGCAGGTTCGCCATGTTGACGTCCGTGAATGACAGAGAGCTTACTCTGTATCGACTCGACGGTCAATTAACTGTAAAGTGCTGTTAGCATTTGTTTGGTTTCAAGGTATCGATTCCCGCGTCGACTACAATGAACAAAGCAACAATTACTCGCTCGGAGTGATTGGGGAGGATCTTTGAATCTTCGGCAGAACAATTAAGCCTCATGTGTCGACACGCCTGACGCCTCGCTCTGTTTGTTTAAAGCCGTGTTAATTGATATTCATGAGTTCTCATCCGTTCAGAGCCGACTTGTGGAAATTGACCGGTGCCGAGCGAGGGTTTCAGATTCCTTGACATCGCTGGAGAAGGCAGAAGAAGCAGACTGGGCTGAATACTGATGACCAGACGAGAGTGAAATGAGAGATCTCGCCTCATTAGTGGAAAAGATTTGATTTGAATTTTTTTATTTTTTTAGGCACTACCTCTCCACCTCAACAGCTGTTCCTGGCACTGCTGCGATCTCCTCGAGGACTTGACGCTCAACAAAAACAAAACAAAAGTGTCTGAACACATAATCACTCACTATTTTATGCAACACATGTTTTGAAGATCATTTGTTTCCCACTGCACTTTAATTTTCTGCAGTCTGAACATTTGATGGATTTGTAGTTATTCGCCCACAGCACCATTGCAGTATTTATGCTCAAATGATTTCCATTTCTTAATAAGAGGTTTATTTATGTTGTTCTTTTCGTAACTGACCAGCTTGTCCCCACTTAATATCACCTCGTGGAGGCCCCTGACACTTGCATGATTAAAACTTGGATGGACGTTAACCAGTTGAAGAAAATCTATCAAATGTCAAACAATTTCTGACACAAATCTAAACTAGGGTAAGAGATAATTCGCTCTCAAAGATAGGGTCTACCAGGAAGTGAAAAAAAACGACATGGACCATATACAACGTGAAACTTGCTAGCATTTCATTGATAATCACTCCCTATAAATGTTCAGGATTATTTACAAATCAAGAATTGTAATGGCACCACTTGTTTTATTTAGCTCCTACACTCAAAATTTAGAGAATATATTTGAAGGGTAGAATATATAGTCAAAAATGTTTGCATTAAATGTGAACTTTAGCCCGATGTGTCAAACTTAATGAAAAAAAAATACTCAAAGATAACTTAAACTAAACTTTATTAATAACATTTTAAAATAAATGATCTTTGACTTAAGATGCTGTATTTATTTTCATAAAATAAACTAACAAGAAGATTAAATAGATTGCGAAGAAATAGAACAAGCTGGATGGATAAATGGAAGGATATATGAATACATTGATGGATGGATGGATGGATGGATGGATGGATGGATGGATGGATGGATGGATGGATGGATGGATGGATGGATGGATGGATGGATGGATGGATGGATGGATGGATGGATGGATGGATGGATGGATGGATGGATGGATGGATGGATGGATGGATGGATGGATGGATGGATGGATGGATGGATGGATGGATGGATGGATGGATGGATGGATGGATGGATGGATGGATGGATGGATGGATGGATGGATGGATGGATGGATGGATGGATGGATGGATGGATGGATGGATGGATGGATGGATGGATGGATGGATGGATGGATGGATGGATGGATAATTAGATGGACAGATAAATGAATGCATGGATGTATAGGTGGATGGATGCATGTATAGGTGGATGGATGGATAAAAACATATTTGAATACATTGATGGATGCAATAAAGGTCTGAAATTATTTGATAATTCCTTGCACAGTACTAATGCTCTTGAACTGGTGTCGATGCCTAAATGGTGCATAAATATGTGCTTCAAGAATAGAAAAAAAGCATAAATTGGTGGGAAAATAGGTTCAAATAGATTCTTCTTGAACGTCTTCCTACAGTTGCAGACTTTGTTTGTGTTAAGTCAGCGGCTTAATTGTGTTCACATTGAATTTCTATTTTCCTAATTTTTGATTAAGATTTAAATGAGCGAAAATAAAAACAACTGAAGCACTTAAATGAGGCAAATGAGATCCGTGCTGCTTATCTTACATCTCAAAATGTTGATCATCCAATCACAGCCAAAGCCGTTAAACTCTCCATTTAAATCATTTCCCGGCTCTTGGTGGAGTCCAGGTGGAAGCAGGGCATCCAGGTGTTGCTTGTGAGCAATGTTGAAGGGTCATTGATTTACCTTTTTTTTCCAGAGCCCTGAAGAGAATTCAATGTTTTTTGCTTGACTGCCCCGGAGTAGAAAACACATCCAGCAGCCAGCAACAGTCTGTATGTGCCGCAGGTTTCAGATGAGCAATGTGAACGAAAGGATGTGGTTCTGTTACGGCCACGCCTGATCCATCATGTTACTGTACTTCATTGTGCAGAGGTGTGACCTGGAGTGGCCCCGGCTGCTCGTTTCCATCAATCAGGATTACAGAAGGCGACCCCGGCGGCTTCTCTCACTTTCTCTGACGCCTCAAGATCAGCCTCTCCAGAGGAAAAAGGGAATCATCTCGTGAATGGAACAAATAACGCTCGAATTAACACTCGACAACATCAAGTCATTATTCCTGCAAAAACAAACGACAAATGCAAACTAAGCCGGCGATCTCAGTCACTTGGCTCATTAACTCGTTAACGAAGAGTTTTTCTTTTATATATGTGTGTCTTTACAAGTCATTTATCAGCTTTCATGCATCATTTGTTCTTTTGCTCTTTTTGCTCTTCAGCTCTGCCTCGAACAGGAAATATAGACGTTATTGGAAATAAGAGGTAAAAAAACATATTATTGACCAATGACCCTTAATTATGAAATACAAATATATAAAACTTGTTATTATGTTGAAACATTTGTTAAATTTAAGGCTGCATTAGTTGGTTGAATAAGAACAATTATTATTTAGTAATACATTAGTGAGAAACATCTGCACTTTGGGCAAATATTACCTAAACAAAATTATAATATTACAAAACATTTCAAAATCAAAAATCTGATATGAATACATGTATTGATGGATGGATGGATGGATGGATGGATGTAAGGGTGTATTAATACATGGATGGATATATGGATGGATGTATAAATACATGGACGGATGGATGGATGAACACATGGATATATGGATGGATGGAAGGATGTATTAATAAATTGATATATATAGATGGATGGAAGGATATATTAATACATGGATGGATGGATGAATACATAGATTGATGGATGGATGGAAGTATGTATTAATACATGGAAATATATATAGATGGATAAAAGGATATTTTAATACATGGATGGATGGATGCAAGGATGTATTAATACATGGATATATGGATGGATGGAAGGATGTATTAATACATGGATATATGGATGGATGGAAGGATGTATTAATACATGGATATATGGATGGATGGAAGGATGTATTAATATATGGATATATATATAGATGGATAAATGGATATATTAATACATGGATGGATGGATGGATGGAAGGATGTATTAATACATGGATGGATGAATACATGGGTGTATTAATACATGGATATATGGATGGATGGAAGGATGTATTAATACATGGATATATATATAGATGGATAAAAGGATGTATTAATACATGGATGGATGGATGGAAGGATGTATTAATACATGGATGGATGGATGAATACATGGATGTATTAATACATGGACAGATGGATGGATAAATACATGGATATATGGATGTATGGAATGATGTATTAATACATGGATGGATGGATGGATGGATGGATGGATGGATGGATGCATGGATGGATGGATGGATGGATGGATGGATGGATGGATGGATGGATGGATGGATGGATGGATGGATGGATGGATGGATGGATGGATGGATGGATGGATGGATGGATGGATGGATGGATGAATGGATGGATGGATGGAGTTTCATCTCAATATATCTGTAGGTTTGTAAAGAGCAGAAAAGTCTGACTCAACTTAACAACTGCTGCCTCTGCGACATGACCTTGAATGTATTATTTCACAGCTTCATCATCAAGCAGTTGTTGGAACAGATACACTGAGGTTTTATTTCAAAAGTGTCTTAAAGAATCATGACAAGAATCTCAACTTAATGAATTAAATAATAAATGCAGCTGAATCAGCTTTTAGGCTCTCGAGTGACTTTAACTCTAAGAAAGTGATGATCGATCAGGTGTGAGCGTTCTGATCAATATGAGCCAGAATCACTCGACACACCTGAGCTGTTATTGTTTTCTCAGCAGAAGATATGATTTCCATCAAACCTGTGCAGATGATCATGAAGACCTTAGATGCACAGAGATCGTGATCGATGCTCGGTTCACCTGGAATACCCCGGCGTTCCACCAGCTGGTGCAGGATTCTTGGGGAGAGAGGAATTCTGAGCCTCTTAACTTCGGCTGCTTCAGAAGTCAAGACTTAAACAGAGTCGGTCGGCGGTCCCGGCCCACGTGGACGTCTTCAACATGTCTTCAACTCTGGCCATCCCAGAATAACATCTGAGCGTCGGCTATTTCCACCACTGATGTTTCTCGCGTCCCGCTGAGCCGGCGGAGACTTTAAACTTTCAGATTCACATCAACAACATTAATTACATCTATTTACCACTTTCTCGGAGCAGATGCTGTTCTCGTCCTCAGCCCGTCAGGTGATGACAGAGACAAACAATGGCGACGCTGTTCACTTTCCATCTTTTGTCCTCATTTGATTAACATTGTCTCTCCTCTCCACGCGTCCTCGCCATCTGTCCTCGCTTCCTCTGCAGACTTCTAAACACGCGCCGCTCCGCTGAATAAACTCCGTTAAGAGAAAAGGTCAGCGCGCCGTGAGTACAGAAGTAATACGTTGTACTGTTTACTTCTGAAATGTTCCTGTTTTTTTTCAGGAACATTTGTTCTCTCTTGTCGTTTCTCACTCATCTGTTGAAGGCCATGTACTGTATATACTCACTTTTCTCAAGTCTCTGCTACACTGAAGTCAAGCTGGCAAATATTTTATGACTTGAAGAGACATTTGCCAGCTTGACTTGAAGAACACTAGTGCGTTGATCATCAGAGAGAAAAGTTCAACTGGCTCAAAGTGTTAGGACTTGTTTTAAAAAAAAAGTGTTAGTATGTACGGGTAAAAAATCGTTATTTATGATCGTATTTCAAGACTAAAATCATACATTATAGGTTTATTACTAGATTAAAATCTTATATAGTATATTTATTTACAGATGTAAGCCCCATATTATACGTTTTATAAGAGATTAAAGTCATGTATAATACATTTATTACTAGATGAATGTTGTATGTAATACATTTATTGCGAGGTGTATTGTATATAATACATTTATTACTAGATGAATGTTGTACGTAATACATTTATTGCGAGGTGTATTGTATATAATACATTTATTAAAAATCAAAAGTCATATATAATACATTTATTACGAGATAAAAGTTGTATTTTAATACATTAATTACGAGGCGTACTGTATATAATACATTTATTACAAAATGAGAGTCATATAACACGTTTTTAAGAGATGAAAGTTGTATTTAATAGTAAGTAAGTAATTGTCATTTGTAAAGCGCCTTCATTTATTACGAGGTGTACTGTATATAATACATTTATTACAAAGTGAAAGTGATATATGATGCATTTATTAACAGATAAAAGTTGTATCTAATAATAATTGAGTAAGTAATAGTCATTTGTAAAGTGCCTACATTTATTACGAGGTGTACTTACTTACTTACTTACTGTATATAATACATTTATTACAAAATAAACACTGCATAAATGATAATTTATTACAAGATAAAAGTCATTTATAATACATTTATTAAAGAGAAAAGTTGTGTATAATACATTTATTCAAAAAATTAAAGTTGCATATATTATAATTCATTACAAGATTAATGTTAAGACAGACTTACTTACTAACTTATAATACTGTTTATTTAAGACATTAATGTTGTATATATCACATTTATTAAGAGATTCAAGTTGTATACAAAACATTTATAGCAGGATAAAAGTTGTATATAATACATTTATTAAGAGATTCAAGTTGTATTTAATTCATTTATAATGATATTAAAGTTGTATATAAAACAATTTATTATGAGATAAAAGTAATTTATAATGCATTTATTACAAGATTAAAGTTGTATACAAAACATTTATAACAGGATAAAAGTTGTATTATACACTTATTACGAGATTTATTACGAGATAGAATAATGGATTCAAATTATTTAAAAAGAAAAAAAAGTTTAAGTAAAGTATATTTTAATCATATTTCCATTGGTGCAATGAATTTTGAGAATTTGAGAGTTTAATAACTTTTCTTCCATCATATTTTAAACATGGCCTGATTACTCTTGTTGATATCCTGACTCACATCTGCTGGATCCAAACCTTCCAGCTGAGCGGCTGCAGAACTAACCACCATCGTGCTGCGTCTATACATTATATATCATACAACTGTTGCCTCTTCAAAACGCTCTTCCTGTTGTCCTGATATTTTCTCGCAACATTCCTTCTCCGCCGCAGAATTCTGTCCAACAGGAATTTCTCTCGACTTCCTGTTGACGCCCGAATACAATCTTTTATTAGCAGAGGCGTCGTTAAAATATTTAAAATCACCACGCGGCGCCGTCTGCTTCCCTCTGGCTTTCCCTGCTGATAGAACTCCGCTTGGTTCCAAACATCTTAGCAGCTCAAATAATTACCAAGTGTTGTTCAAATAGCCAATTATAAAAAAAATAAATAAAAAAATCATCGTGAGGCAGAAACTCATTTGTATTTTTTTGCAGCGATGGGATGAACCCAGAAACAGTTAGTGGCGCCTCAATCCTCATGCGGTTCTGGACGCATCGTAATTATGCGTCACCTGTTTTTTTTTTCCGCGCTTTAATTTCTAATTTTTTTTTTTGTTGTAAATAAATGATGATGTCAGTCACTAGTCAGCAAATGACTAATTTCCTTCTTGGTGGTGTATTAAATATAGATGACGTTAAAGCGGGAGCCCCGAGGATCGAACATAAATCTTAATTAAAGTGGATTTAGAATTTCACACAGAGCTGGTGGTTGCATGAGTGTAGAAGCAGGACCTGTCGTGCACATGTGAATATATATACTCCCTGATTATTCAAGAAGAAATGTTAATTTACGTCATTGTCGTTCTTGAAACCGGTGTCTTGTGTTTCCTAAGCTCTTTAGAATAAAACTGAATGACGTAATGTATCATTTAAATTTCTCTATTATCAATTTTTCCTTCTTAAAAAGTTAAGAATGTTTTTATAACCATCACTGTATCACCTTTTTTTTAATTGCAATCATAGACAACAGATAGCATTACTCCAAACCATGCAGGAGCCAAGGTCAAAGACTATTGGATATCATATCTTGGCTCTTTCGGTACTTGAGTATGGTCTGTTACGCCTTAATTAAATAAAGTTAAATAAATACATTTTCCTCATTCATTTATGAACTGTAACATATAAACGCGATGATTATTGTTATCGTCAATAATGGAAACAAACTAAATAAACAATTGACAAGGTTTTTTTTTTTTTAATACAATATATATTTAATATATATATAATATATCTGGCTTTTGAAAAGTAACCTTAATTGATAATAAATTACCTGGCACTATTTTTTTCATTTTCATTCGAGCATCATGAGTAAAACAATAATTTTCAAAACTAAATTTAGTTAACCTACTTCTTAAAATATATTTTATATTTTTTATAGATTGTAAACAATCGCCCGAAAACAATCAAAATCTAAATATGATATTGCAGTCGTGTTTCTCGGATCTTCCAGTTTGGACTTTTTACTAGTGACGTGCTGATGAAGCTTCATGAAGCAGTGTCATGTTGTTCAGAGGTCAATAGGTGGCGCCATCAGTTTAAAAATGATGTGATGTTTCATTAGAACAGTTGTTCAAAACCAAGGAAAAGAGCGCAGAGGCCGCCATCTAGTGGACTATGAAAATTATGACACTGTTTCATGAAGCTTCATCAGATCATCACTACTTTTTTGTACTTTTGAGATATTGAGACTCTTATTTTTGCAGATATTGGCCTCCATTATTGATACTAAATTGTGTACTATTGCTGTACACTGTGTCATCTGCCGGTTACTCACATTTGCACTCGTGTTCTACCTTATTAAGATTGTGACTAATTAAATACAATAAACATCTCTTCTTTTGTTAACAGTATGTGTTTAACAAATGTAATGAAACCATTATGTTTCCTTGTTAAATTTACAGTTGCCATTCGAACAGCTTCACAATTAGGTACAGACATTACAGACGAGGGTGTTATGTAACCAATTAACATCCAGCGTCGTCGTAATGACTCTAATTATAGCACACGGCGGCGAGAAGGATAATGGAGCAAACATTTCCATTTTTTAAATGGTCCAATACAAGCAGCATTCATAGTTATTGTGTTATTACATTTAATTATTTACATCATGGATCAACGGGACTAAAGTTGTCAATATTGTCGTGACAAATAAAGTTCTTCGATTCCTAACAGGATTATATATTATTATAGGATTAGGCTTCAATGGAAACAGCCATTCGTCGTTACAAAAAAAAAACGTAAACGTCGCACCAGATGAAATTAGTTTTTTGGTGATTTCCAAAGATGTACACAAGATGAAACTGCATTGATGACAGTAGATATATGATCACCTGGTGATGGCGCTGTTGTAAGAGTGTGAGTTCACATTAAAAGCGTATGAAATTAAAATTTACCAAAGAAATCGCACTTTTCATATTCTTACTCTTACTCTAGTTGAGAAATTGGGTAGCTTGATTTCTCCACCACAGCAGCTAATGTACAGTGTAGCAAAAAAAAACTACTGCTTGGATTTCTAAAGATAAAACAAAACAAAACTAATATCAAAGCAGAATTTTCAAAGGTTGTGAGTGTTAAATAAACAACATACACCAAGTAAAAAAAACCTTGGATTATAGCTTTACTCTGGCCTCAGTCATATACTCGGTCTGTTCCTCTTATTCACTGCAACTGACCATGACTGGGTTTCCTCATCATTCTTAAGGACATAAGAAGACTCCTAAGAAGGAGTGATAAGAAACAGGTGTTTCCCAGTCACGCTCTTAACTGTCTTCTTTTAGGAGAACCTTAAAATCAAGCCATTTAGCAGTCAGTGGGAGCTGTCCACCGCTGTGGTCCTGAAACGGATTAAATCGATGCCACCGTTTTAAGTGAGTTATTCAAAAACAGACTTTGGCAACGCCTTGATTTAATTCTTAACCCAAGGTGACCTGTTGGCCTGAAAAAAATGTGTTTGTTGTATCCCTTGTGTAGGTCATATGTATCTCTATATATCTCAAACACATCTGTTTTCAGGCCACTGGGTCAAATTGACCCAGAGATAACACAAGGGTTATAAGCTCATAAAAAGATCAAAGCACTCAACAGCCTCAGAACTAATCCGGCAAATGTTATTTAAATCCTCAAAAAGCTGAAGATACACACTTGTTCAGAACTAACTGAGTGTCTTCAGTTACTAGAAAAGAACCAAAGTAAAGTAAAAAAAAAGAGTAAATTGGAGGGAAAGCGGGAAGGAGGACAGATGGTTTTGGGCAGTGAGGCAGTGTTGGAGATGGAAGAAGATGAAGACAAATTAGATTCTTGGATGTGGTGATGAAAGCAAGAAGAAGGTTACGACCCCTTTTTTTTTCGGAAAATGCTGAAAGAAAATGTTTGTTTTTTTTTGGTGGTGTTTCTCTGCACTGACCTCCTGAGGTTCCATGAATATTTATCGTTTATTAAAGACGCTCCTTAGCAAGTCCAAGGGGACAAACCGGCAGGTGACATTAAGGGGTTCGCAGCACAAACCTGGTGTTGACATTAAAGCTCGGGGAAATTAAACAACCACAAAAGAGATAAAGGAAAAAGGTTCCATGTTATCCGGTTCGCCTCCCGCCACCCCGCAAATTGAACATTCTTTTTTTTTTTTATTTCTCCATATTTGCCCTGAAAGCACTTTGATGCTGATATAGAGATTCCATTTTCTCTCCTACAAGTTAAACACCCAAAATCAAATGACCACAGATCACAAGGCGAGTCACAGATATTACAAAGTAAATGAGCTCTTTCTCAACTTAAACGTGCCCTGATGGATCTCTGCGGAATTCTAATGATCCGAACACAGCAGGAGCTATTTGTTCGGAGGAAAGAAAGTGATTTGTTAACTCACTATAACAGTGCAAATAGCTCTGTCAGACTTTGATCTACTGACCATTACAGCTGCAACCACTTCCTGCTCTCAAAAGAATAGAGGCGACTCGATTTTGGCAACAGGAGCGTGTTCCGCCCTACTTGTATTACGAGAATAAATCCAAGTCCAAAGTTGATGTTCGCGCCGGGACTGGACTCGTGAGCCGCAGCGATAAATCAAGCGGAGACTATACCTGGCTGTTCACGGTTCAGTGATGCTCCCGATTGCATTGATTAAACGCTCATAAATTATTGTTGTTTTCATTACCCTGCGCATTCTTAATGCTTCATGAAGCGCCAGTCAAGAGGAAAAGGATGAGATATAGAGGACAACATCTAAAGGAAAGAAGTTCAAGGTGATGTTTCGGACGTGTTTACAAATGTCTTCATGGATAGATAGAACTTTATAGATCCCTCAGGAGGTCTCCTTCGGGAAATTGTTTAAATTTAAAGTTATTATTTTTGTTATTATTAATTTAAACTCAATTGTTCATGAGATACTTCAGAGTTTAGATTCAGTTTCCTCTCGTCCTTCGATTTATTGAGAATATAAACAACACAGTAGCTGGGATATACTCCACCCACTGCGACCCAAATATCTAAACAATCTGTAAAAATAATAGCACACAAAATAAGATATTATTTCACATAAAAGATTAGCGACGTTAGCTCTGTAGCATTCTCGTGTCCTTAGTTCACCACTCAGTCTCCTAGAAGAATGTCAAATTACAAATGTGACAAGAAAATACGACGTATACTTCTGCCAAGGAAATGATTTCACATTAAAAAGTAGCGACGTTAGCTCTGTAGCATTCTCGTGTCCATAGTTCCCCATTGTGTCTCTTTAAACATTGCAATGACAAAAGTAATTAGATAATACCTCTGCCAAGAAGATCATTCAACATGAAAAGCTAGGACCGTTATCCCTGTGGCATTATGGTGTCCTTACATCGCCACTCTGTCTCTTAGGAAGATGTGAAATGAAAAAAAAAGTAATTGGATTATACAGCGCATACCTCTGCCAAAGAGATCATTTTTACATTTGAAAAAAATGGTCTCGTTAGCTCTGTAGCATTCCTGTGTCCAAAGTTGGTCACTGCGTCTCTTAGAAGGATGTGAAATTGAAAAAAGTTATTAGATAATACAGCGCATACCTCTGCCAAGGAGATTTTTTTTTTTAATAAATTAGCTTTTAGCTCTGTAGCATTCCTGCGTCCATAGATTGTCACTGCGTCTCTAAAAACAACGTAAAATTGACAGAGTTAACTAATGTTAATATATTATCGTATAAAAAAGCAGTGGAATTCACGAAATTATAGACATATTTTAATAATAAACAATAGTCAAAAGACTTAAACAAATAGAAAAATCCATTCTTGATTATAAAAATGAATTCATAAAAAGATAATAGTGTAATATTTGACATAATAAGGGTCAGGTGTCACAAATATAGTGTCAACAAGGTAACATCGAACTAATGTTTCTCCTGTAGCTAGTGCTGATCCGAGTTTTTATTTTTAGCACGGGTCAAAACATCTCTCCTCTAAAATCTGAAGCGGTTGTGTTTCATTTTACTGCTGCATTTGAAATAAAAACCTCTCAGTTATCTGTTCATGATTTGTGTTAGCAATTAAATCCCTGCAACATAATGGACGAATAAACAATAAGACAGATGAGCTATGTGATTCATAAATTGGCATTCTAGGCTGTGATTGGATTCTTTTTTTTTTTTTCTTTTTAATTGCAGCTCTATTTGTCGCCAGTACTTAATCTGAAACAATCGATGAAAGCCATCTGAGTTCATTCTGTCTGACAACCAGCCATTAGTGTTGACGCTGGAAGAGACTTGGAGCTTCTCGAGTTAACAAACGGTGACAAAAACTACTTTTTTATCGCTTTCTACAAAACAAGTCAATGTTTCCTTTCAATATAAATATATATTAAGTGTAATTACAACAGGAATGTGTTTATTTCTTTAGAAATAAATGTCAGGATAACTGCAAATAGAATCCCCATTAGCAATGTAGCTTTAAATATGTCACTATAGTTGATCATTTACTGTGATAGAAGCAGTATTTCTGATACTTTAAACTTCCATATTTATGAGAAATATATAATTATTCATACAAAACAGGTGCACTTTTATTTAAATTTAAAAAGAAATATGTGTTAACAGGTTGGAGACGAGATCCTTCTTCAGGTGGAGGACTATGTTGGGGTCTTGTTCGCATGTGTAGGAAAGAAGGAGGTTGACCAATGCAACGAGGAGTATCGAGTACTTGTCGCTCTGAAGTAAGAGCTCAGCTAAGTGAACGCGATTCTGACTTATTTTTATTTTTTCACTCACTCAAGAGCAAGAGTTTTCTGGACAGGTTGTGTGGACTGTTTCTTAAAAGACAGCTTGTCATCTGGGAGAGATTCAAAGTAGAACAACAACACCTCCACATCAACAGAAGTCAGTTGAAGTTCAAATTTCAAAGCCTGCCTTTGAAAGTCACTTTCGGTACACCACTCCACTGTATTGCCATGGTTGAGGCTAACTGGTAACAGATGGTGTCAACAGTGGGATGATAATTATAGAATATCTTGAAGATCTTTTGATGGAGCAAACGAGAATAGATCAACCTCTGTGTGAGGAAAGGTTTGATGTTTTGGACATTTATTTTGTGGTATGGCTTGATGACGCCCTCAGAGACACCTGATGATAATCTCGCTCTCATAAACAGAAAAGGAGTTTTACAGAGAATAAAAAATATTTTCTGCAAGATATTATTTATGCGCCTCAGGAGGAAAAACAACTCTTAAGTTTATAGTGAAAGGTTTTATCTGTAACTTCTCCAGTTGCATCTAAAAATGCAAGTCACACTGCAGGTTGTCTAAAGTTAGTGGAAAGTCTTAGTCTAATGTGGAAGCATACAGAACGAGAAACATTCTCTTTTCCAGCAAATAACTTTCACTTGAGGACAAGAAACTTTCACTTTAGGACGAGTAACATTTACATCCGGACGGGACAAGTAGATTTGTGAATAACTTTCACGTCAAGATGAATAACTCCTACGTTAAGATGAGTAACTTTCACGTTAGGATCAGTAACTTTTATGCTTGGACAAGTGACTTTTAAGTCCTGACAAGTAGCTTTTACGTTAAGACGAGTAACTTTTATGCTTTGACGAGTGACTTTCACGTTAGGCTGAGTAACTTTCACGACCGAACAAGAAACTTTACTAGTCCTGGTGTTACTCGTCCGGATGAGTAACTTTTACGTTAAGACGAGTAACATTTATACTAGGAGAACTGACTTTCAAGTTAGGCTGAGTAACTTTCACGACCAGACAAGAAACTTTACTAGTCCTGGTGTTACTAATCGGGATGAGTAACTTTTAAGTCCAGACAAGTAACTTTCACGTCCGGATGAGTAACTTCTACATTAGGACGAGTAACCTTTATGCTAGGAGAAATGACTTTCAAGTTAGGCTGAGTAACTTTTAAGTCCAGACAAGTATTTTTCACGTCAGGACGAGTAACTTCTACGTTAAGACGAGTAACATTTATACTAGGAGAAGTGACTTTCAAGTTAGGCTGAGTAACTTTCACGACCAGACAAGAAACTTTACTAGTCCTGGTGTTACTCGTCCGGATGAGTAACTTTTAAGTCCAGACAAGTAACTTTCACGTCCGGATGAGTAACTTCTACGTTAAGACGAGTAACTTTTTTGCTAGGACAATTGATTTTAGCATTAGATGGAGTAACTTTCACGTTAGGGTGAGTAACTTCTACGTAAGAACGAGTAACTTTTTTTGTCAGGACAAGTAACTTTCACGTTAGGGTGAGTAACTTATACGTAAGAACGAGTAACTTTTTTGCTAGGACAAGTGGCTTTAGCATTAGATGGAGTAACTTTCACGACCGGACGAGCAATTTTCCAGTCCAGACAAGTCACTTTCTCGTAAGAGTACGAGTACTTTATATATTAAAATGAGTAACTTCCAGGTTTGGACAAGTAACTTTTACAATAGAAGTATCTTTAACGAAGGATGAGTAACTTTCACGTTCAGGCGACTAACTTTAACATCCGGACAAGTAACATTTACGGAAAAAATATGACGAGCTGAGATGCTGCGCTGATCATGTTATTAACATTCAAGACGTGTTTGATCGGCCAGACGAGCGTTTACTCCTTTTTTTTTCTTTTTTTTTTTACATGTAAGTAAGTAAGTAATATTTATTTATAGAGCGCTTATCCAGACCAGGGTCACAAAGCGCTTAAACAATCAAAACAATATTCAATAAAATATATACTTTAAAGGTCAAGATAAAACTGATAACAACACAGGAGTTCTAGAAAATCAAGGAAAAGCCTGAACAAATAAAAACGTCTTAAGATGTTTCTTAAAGGAGTCAGTAGATCCATCAAGCGCAAAGAGAGAAGAAGATCGTTCCAAAGCTTAGGAGCAACAGTCTGGAAGGATTTCTCTCCTCTGGTCCTGAACCGTGTTCAGGAACCATCAGTAGATTCTGATCCACAGACCTCAGAGCCCGAGATGTGCCTTGAAGGACTATGTACTTCACCATAAAATCTAATGTGTGATCGGTTAATGTGCCTCGACTTATTGTTGAGTTTAAATCGTCCAATATTTTATACCACATGTCTGGAACAATGTTGCATTTCACTTTGTAGTTTGACACATTCAACAGAGTCTTCACCTGTAAATCTTGTGCTTTATATCGCCCAGTTAGAGCTGATTTAAGACACTTTGAGGCTCAAATCAAACATTGTGAGTTGAAACGTAAACATCAATGATCCCAGAGATCAAGTGGTTCAGTGGTAGATTCAGACTCAAACCCCCCTCATAAAGCCTCTTAACGACACCAACAGACGTGGAACTAACGCTCGGTTCCCACTCATCCACTCGGAACAGTTGCTGAAGACACAGGCGTCACGTCCCACTTATCTTGGAGAGCAAAAAACTAATGTCCCTCTGCAGGATCAAACTGGAAGTCAGCGAGAGTAAAATGCTCTCCCCCAGGCTAGAATTAACTCTGACAGACAATCTGCCTCCGCCACTTCTGTGCACTTCAATTATCCTGAATAAAACATCTTCCCGCGAACACACAGCACGAGGGGGATGCAACTATTTACTTTGAGGTCTTCTTCAATGGGTGCCAGGGCGGATCATGGGGGGGTGGGGGGGGGGGGTTGAGACGTGAGATGTTTGGACAGCGCAGGCTAGTGGGCTCGGCGTTGACGGAGCTGAGAGACTATTGGATTAATGATGCCACGTTTAAAAGTCGCTCCTATGGATGGAGGAGGAAGAAGAAGGAAAAAAAAGGGTGAGAAATGATGGGGTTTAATTAGAGCAATAAGGGCAGGACACGAGAGTCGCAGGCCATCTGCCAGGGACCGCTGCCGGGCTGTCTAATTGAATCCTATCCTCCGACTGTAAAACTCACCACTGACCTAAATCTAATGAAAGTTTTTTTTTTGCACTAAAAACACGCGAAACAAAGACCAGTGACCCCTGCAAAAAAACTGTCACACTGTCTTAAGATGCTGGCGCCTGAGTCAGGTGTGCGAGTGTGCACCAGAGGACATGAGATACAACACAACAGCAACACAAAAATGTGTCTTATGTTTGTGTTGCATTTTTTTTTTGTTCATCCCAGACCCTGGGATCTAAACTCAGCCACGCATCCACAGGTGCGACAGGCAACAGATCGGCATTGGACCCCAAACATCAACACATTGAATTTAAAATATTAATTTAAAAGGATTATTTCATTAAAACACAACATGATTTAATTCCCCAAGCAGATTATTCTCACCTGTGATCCACGGTCCAGCTTGTGCACGTCCTCACACTGATGCCGGACTGAAAAACAGCAACAAATGAAGATGATGCTCCACGAAAAGGCTGTTTCCGTGGGTGATCCACGCAACTTTAGAGAGGGAGGTCCGTGTCTGTGTGCTCAGCTCAGAGCCCGACACTCCTGCTGCTGCCTCTGCTGCTGCACACTGACACTTTTATTCCCCCGAACATGGAAATTATTAAATAAATGGAGCGTCGCGGTGCCGCTCTCGGCCACCAGAGGGCGCCATTCAAATGGAGGAGGGGTCCGATCCGGGGTCACATCTGGAACAATTTCCCTTAAATAATTTAGAAGATAAAGGTCAGGCTTGTGTTTCGAAGTTTCAAACGCTTACATGCTGTCGGATTTAGCTTTAAATTATTTAATATTATGATATACAAACCAGGGACCAAATAAATTAGATTTTTCATGCTTAAAAAGGGTTCAAGGAACCTTCAATGTTTTTGTTTTCATTCTAAAAATAATTATAATAAAATAGAAATGTCTTTTTTTTTCGAGACATCTGATGTTATAAAATATTTAGACATGATGTCATCTAAATAATACAATATACATGTTAACATAAATATACTGTTGTAAACGTTTAAAAATTAAAAGATGATGATTTGTAGCAATAAATAAGTAATATATATGGTTAAACATATTTACAAACAAGAGGATGGTAAACGCACACTTGTTCCTTCCACTGTAAAGATACTCGGTCGTAAATAATGTCCGAAAATTCCAATGTTGTTCAATTAAATCTAGTTGTTATTTAGAGTAAAATGGAGAATCGTGTTGCTAGAAACTCAACCTTCAGCACCTCAGTCCAATTAGTACAGGAACATGGCAGCCATGTTTCCAGGCAACAGGATTCCTGGTTGGTCACATAACCCTGGATTGCGCTTTTATTCAAAACTCTTTCCTTGAAATGCAGAATTATTATTCTTATTTTCCATTTAAAGGCTGTTGGAAAAATATTACCGTTTTACAACACGGCTCTAGGATGATGAATGTGGAAAACGATCTGGTGAAAAGAAATACATCATTTCCACATCACCTTCAAGGGTCCTTGTTCCATTCAAAGAGTGAAATAAAACGGTTCTGCGTGTGATGGTTGACACATTTGTGTGTTACACACAAAAGGTCACGTTGCCTTTCTAATTGAGTTCAAGCGAGCCACTCTTTTTAATTTCCTGCCATCCTTATCTCAGAACATATCGTATAAATACCTTGAGGGGTAATTAGCACATTCGTTTCATGGCTTCCTGATCCGAGTTTAATCACTTTATTAGTCATGATGGCAAATGAATCAATTCAAAATAAAATGAAAGTCAAAATAAAATAAACGTTAATTATTATTCAACAAAGATAAGAATGAAGTTAATCAAAAAAGACAAAAACAATAGAGTAGACGTTAAAAGATGA
This sequence comes from Callionymus lyra, assembly GCF_982586985.1. Classification (NCBI taxonomy): domain Eukaryota; kingdom Metazoa; phylum Chordata; class Actinopteri; order Syngnathiformes; family Callionymidae; genus Callionymus; species Callionymus lyra. The sequence goes on from NC_141828.1 coordinate 10,909,446, forward strand.
AATTATGTTAAAACATGAAATTATGTTAAAACATTTTTAAATATATAGATGTGAAATGTGACGTTTCTTTTCATTAATCACCAATTAAAAAGTTTCGGTATTTGCGGAATTAACATAAACATCAGCTTGACTTTGTGGGGGAGTTTTTTTTTATTATTAACTTATGAGTCATGTATTGTTTGTTATCAACGTTTAATTTTGAATTTTAAAGCCTGAATTTAACATTCAGTGGTTGATAAAAATGGAGGCAAAATGTGCATTTCTACACTTTTTGTCTGAAACAAGTTGAAACATTTGTAATGTAATGATAATAATGACAGAGGAACTTAAACCTTTCTTCTTTGGACAGCTCATACAAAAAGTATCAAGTGGAAAAAACAACAAGTCAGAACTGTGGTGTTTCCTACCTTAATGCCTTTAATAGAGAAGCACATAAATCGAACAACTTACCTGCAGTGCAGCCGTACATTTAATATTTTTTATTTCACCTTTTCGTCATTTCCTCTAAAAGTTCCCCATCATCAAGAGGGAAACAACTCCTACTTTTGGGGGGTCAGCAGATCGGATAACTACCCACTAGCTGCCTCTTTTTTTTTTAGTTTCCTGGTATAAAAGAGCGTTTGGCTGAGTGCTGCATGAAAGAACCCGTCCGATCGCCTGACAGGCAGGAAAAAAGGAAATCATTAACGGAGCATTAGTGGCTGGCTGTGGACTCATAACCGCCCTGGGCTCACGTCTGCGTGGCAGCGGCCCTGCTCTACACCGCTACACCTCTCCTGAGGTGGAAATGTGTTCCCTCACTGTCATTACATTTATGTCCCCATTAACTATTGATCATCTCCAGCACCGGCCCACGTGACTCGGCAGAGTGGGCCGCAACCCTGGTCCCGAAGAAGCCCTGGAGAAATAAGTAAGTGGGGAGTCACCTGGGGGGACGTGGCGAGCGACTCCATGCTTGAGCAGACAAAACCGCAGGTTAACTTGTTCTCTTCCTGGACCACGAAGGACTTCTCTGCTCGAATGTGCTGCATATTTACCGCGAGGTTCACCTTCTGTCGTCCCCGAGAGAAGCAGGTGAAAAGTTTGTTTGGGCAAAAAAAAAAAAGGCTGCGCAACCTTTTCTGTCAACAAACTGCTTCCACAATATGTTGCTCTGCTGTGGACTTAGCTCGCCTGCCAACGCTTCCCCCACCACTGCTCCTGGGAAAGGTAGAGTTCCCTCCAGAAAGAGCTAGATTGTAGCTAAACCTCCAACTGGGAGTTTTACCCCCGACAAGCCAACATTGGTATGTTTGAAAACAAAAAATATTGTAAATGCCACAAAGGATTAAAGACTATTCCCTAAATTGTGGCTTTTCTGCTGCTATAACATTTACAACTGAAAGAGCACTAAGCCTGCGCACACTCCTGCCAAGGGCCTCATTTCACCTGTCCTCATAAAACACTGCATACGATCAACGGAACAATGTGCCACATTCCAACACCCTATAATGTTTACTTTTTATTTTTATATACCGTTAATTAAAGGGCATTAACGTGTTGATTTAAGTGTGTCTTAAATATATCTTGGACTCTATTGTACTCATCAGTGTCTGTACAAAACTCTATTTAATTTAATATTTTGAAAATGGTCTAAAGCCATGCCCACTGAAAACACACTTGTTTTTTTGGAGGTTGAATCTTGTTTACCATAACCACACCCACTCTGCTGTGATTGGTCAAAAGTCAAGAATTGTTACCACGCATCATCAATCCCAGAAGTCTCCCCCTCCAGGGGACTTGTTGTATAAACAAAGCAGGGCGTGATTGCAGTTGGCTGGAGGAGGAGTGAAGCCATTATTACATCATAATAGACTCTGCTCTGGTAACCTCTTGTTCGCCGATATTTCAGACGAGGGAGGACATTATAAAGTAATACGTTTAAAACATGGTCATGATGAGAGACTTACTGCATCTTGGAGAGAAATACTTTAACATTTGAAAGATGTGAGTGAGTCAGGAGATTTTCACAATAGTTGCCCTTTACAAAGATATTCTTAATATTCACTCAAATTATTTTGAAAAAGAAAAAAGTCCTTAAGAAAAAAAAATCTATTTAGAGTTCAACTAGTCTTTGTTTAAAATGAATGCAAATGAAAAAGGTTTATGCGAGGGTTCTAGAGTTCTACTCTCGCATAAATACAGTCCAAGCGCTTTTCCCTCGTCTGTTTTAGGCACGGTCTGAAAACATCACAAATTAGTCACATCAAAGTTGTTTTATTGTAGATACTGTCACTGAATCAACCTTTTCTGACCTTATTCCTGCGACAAACACACAAACTTAACTCGAAGATATAACTTGTTGATATAACTTTTTTACTTTAAAGTTCAAAATCTTCTCCATAGAGACGAGAAATGAAATGAACAAAACACAAACATCTAACGTTTGAATTACCAACATATAGACAGATAAATACATCCACCATTTGAGTTTAAATCATGACATGGCAGTTTTAGGAACAACCTAAATTATTATGTGAACTCACTCCAGCTATTGTAGTTCACTGGATCTGGTGCCAAGTCTTCTAGAGGCGTTCTTCATTATTTTATCGCCAATAATTTGTAGTCATGTCGGCAGCACTGCCAGTCCTGGTACAGCGGGGAGCGCAAGTAATTCCTGTAAGTCCCACACATCCATAATATTTGCCTTCCTTTTTGACCAGAGTCGTAGATCGTTCTTCGAGAGTCCCTGAGAGTAAACTGCACACCACACACACCAAAATTAAAAAATTGTTTTCTTGGGCAAAAACTTGCTGTGTTGAAACCCACACATTTAACCCTTGTGTTGTCTCTGGATCAAGGTGAACGACCTCCCTGGCTTCCATAAATACATATGCAGTGGTGGTCAACACAACACAAGGGATACCACAAACACGTTTGTTTTCAGGCCTTTGGGTCACCTTGACCCTGAGATTACACAAGGGATACTACAAACACCTTTTTTTTAGGTCTTCCGATCACCTTGACCCTGAGATTACACAAGGGATACCACAAACACATTTGTTTTCGGGCCTTCCGATCACCTTGACCTTGAGATTACCCAAGGGATACCACTAACATATTTGTTTTCGGGCCTTCCAATCACCTTGACCCTGAGATTACACATGGGATACCACTAACACATTTGTTTTCGGGCCTTCCGATCACCTTGACCCTGAGATTACCCAAGGGATACCACTAACATATTTGTTTTTGGGCCTTCCAATCACCTTGACCCTGAGATTACACATGGGATACCACTAACATATTTGTTTTCGGGCCTTCCAATCACCTTGACCCTGAGATTACACAAGGGATACCACAAACACATTTGTTTTCGGGCCTTCCGATCACCTTGACCCTGAGATTACCCAAGGGATACCACTAACATATTTGTTTTCGGGCCTTCCAATCACCTTGACCCTGAGATTACACATGGGATACCACTAACACATTTGTTTTCGGGCCTTCCACTCACCTTGACCCACAGACAACACAAGGGATACCACTAACACATTTTGTTTTCATGCCTACGCGTCACCTTGACCGGTTACTTAGAGAGTATTAGAGGAAGTCGTTCGCTGAAAGTGAGAGTTAGTTTTTCAAAAGACGGACGAATCTTATCTTAAAAAACTGTATATATAAAGTTGTTATTGATTTTTTCCTTCAATGTTATTATCATTATTTTATGAATGACGTGTCATTTTTGTGCGTCGGTCGTTGCACTTTGATTCCGGCTGATGTAATATTTATTCAGCTGAGATGGCGCTTTCTTATATCTGTGCGGCGACCTTGAGAGATTTGAGCTCTTAAATAAAATGTATCATTTTTATCATCAGACGGGACAACAAATCTGTTTCGAGGGTGCAATTCCCCAGATGACCTGAGGGGCAGTAATGACTCTTTGTAGAGTCTAAATGAGATTCAAAAAGCGATGAAGAAGAACACTTTTTTTGGATTATTTTCAAAATTTCACTTTCCTGTACAAGTTTTACTTCTTTAAAAAAGTAAAAACATTGTGCCATATGTTCTCCCTGTGTTTAGGTACTCCGGTTTACTCCCATGGTCTTGTTGGTCTCCGGTGGCCTGTTCAGAGTATCCCCTGCCTCTCGCCTCAACTAGCTGGGACACACATAAGGTAATCAACAGATGTAAAAGTAGTAGAATAGTTTTTATTGCTTCATTACGTGTTGTCTTTTCTTTTTACTCTCATCTGTCGAAGCTCATCAGTGGAATCTCGAAGTGATCCGACAATAAATCAATGCAAGGATCTGAAGTTTAAAAACTTTTCCGCCCTAAAAATAAGTCAATTTTTCTCCAGACTTTCACCGATATTGATGACTCGACACAGGCCATCCGTCACATTTATTTTATATCCTACACAAAGTCGTATACTCACTCACACCTCTCTAGCGTGGGGTTTATTTATCGCTGGCCTTCAAAGCCGTGGGATCGGACTGTTCCAAAAAAAATCTGGCAGAGGTTTTACTTGCGGGCAGTCTTTTCTCTGCGCGGTTGTTTCAGGCTGTGTTTCTTACCGCGGTGCGTCAACATGGTCCAGAGTTGAAAGAGAAATCTTCTAAATGTCTTACAGGATTGAAATGTCATCATGCTAGCTAGGTAAATAAATTAATAATAAATCAACATTTAATTTAACTATAGCATGAGAAGCAAATATGTCAGTGCTTTGATTTAAAATAAATAAAAACTCTCGGGTTGACATTCAACATGAATCTACTGTACATAAACAAAAACGTGACTCATCTTCGTCATAATTCCACATGAAATGTCAATCAGGATAAACGCGACTCTAACGAGACTTGAATTGTAACTTAGTTTGTCATCAGGCGTGACGAAGCGGGATGATTCAATATGAACGAAAAATTAACCTTTAAAAACCAAAATGGCATTTTGAGAATGATGTTTTTTTAATTCTTGCAGCCTGGAAAAAAGTTTCTCATCTCATCATAAATACACACAGATGTAAAGTATTTGTAACAGTAGAGGCATCAGTTCAGTATAGTACAGAGCTGGACTTTTTAATTTCCTAATGGGTCACTTTATATTTTGTGGCCGTGAGTAAGATGTGAAAACAACAATTTGAATTACAAACTGTATATCACGGTTACACAAAAACAATGTTATTTTACTGTGTCTGAATCTTATTCAAAAAGAAATACTGAAAAAAAAGCAGATCATTAAGCCCGACAACGAAGAAATCAAACGTTCTCACATGAAAAGTAAAAGCAAGTGCAAAAATCATAGTCAGAAAAATTTCTACATGATTGATTTTATTGTATAAAAGCTGCACTTGGCTGAAATGTGGTGTATTTGAAGTCGTAATACATTTTACTGACTATAAAATAAATATATTTTGGACACGTTCTTCATCACTGAAATGGTAGCTTTTTTTTATTATTTTTTTGACTTTAATTTCGGATTGATAAAACTAATAAATGAAATGCACAATACACAAAAAAATACCATTTTAGTCACCTGTGGATCAAGTAGTCATATAAAAACATTGAAAAATTACTTTAAGGCGTCTGTTCAAAATGATTGGATATTGATAAGTCAATCAAACTCAACCATCATTTGTCCCACTCTGTGTTGAAATATCATTTTTTGATGCCATTTTGAATATTATCTACCCTACCTTTAATTACAAATGGTATATATTACATATCTTTAGATATTAGTATAAGTAATTGCAGAAATAATAGAAAGGAACTGTATTCACAGTGGTTGCACTAGTATGTTATGTAGTAGTAGTTTTACTAAAACATTTAGTAAAAATAATAAACGGTTGGCGTGGTCAAAGTAGTAAGAGTAGTAGTCACAGAAATAATGCAAAACAAATGTAGTATTAGTAAAAGAAAACAGAAGTCATAGTAGCAATAACAGCATTTAAGCTAGCATCAATAGCAGCACGACATTTTTTTTACTTGTAGTAGCAGCGGCAGAAGTAGTTTTACTAAAATATTTAGTAAAAATAGTAAACAGTTGTCATGGTCAAGGTATAATTAATAGTTGTCGAAGAAATAATGCAATAAAAAGTAGTAGTAGTAAAAGAAAACAGCAGTCATAGTAGCAATAACAGTATTTAAGCTAGCATCAATAGCAGCACAAAATTTTTTTTACTTGTAGTAGCAGCGGCAGAAGTAGTTTTACTAAAATATTTAGTAAAAATAGTAAACAGTTGTCATTGTCAAGGTATAATTAATAGTTGTCGAAGAAATAATGCAATAAAAAGTAGTAGTAGTATTAAAAGAAAACAGCAGTCATAGTAGCAATAACAGTATTTAAGCTAGCATCAATAGCAGCACAACATTTTTTTTACTTGTAGTAGCAGCGGCAGAAGTAGTTTTACTAAAACATTTAGTAAAAATAGTAAACAGTTGGCATGGTCAAGGTATAAGAAGTAGTAGTCGAAGAAATAATAGGCTTAAATAAAACAGCACTCATCGTAGCAATAGCAGTATTTGAGCTAGCATCAATAGCAGGATAGGAGTTAGCAGTTTTTACTATATACCTGCAAATTTCCTTCACCCTCTGATTAAAATAAAAGAAAAAAAACTTTGGTAATCTATGCAAAGGACAAAATGTGTTTTTTATTTTTAATTTAAGGGGGGAAAATTATGACTTATTTAGACAACTGTAACGATGTATTTATAAATGATGCTTGAGACGACCTGGAGTGTTACATTTAATTAAGATGACACTTTACCCTGATTAACATTCCCAGACTGTTTTACAACAACTTCTCATGTTATTGTTTTTTTTCGAGGGGTGTGGAGAGCTCCCATCATTTCTACCGCTGACACTTTTATGCTCTGCGGGCGATTATCCAGCCCGGTGAGGGAAGTGGTTCTGATTTACGTGCAGTGGTTCCCCCCGGGAGCCCACCGTGAGCGAGCCCCGATGTCACGGCGATCGTCAAGAAAATCACAGCCAAACATCCAATCTGTATTCATAAAAAGTCCTATTTATTTCAAAGTCATTTCATCACAAATATTACAAATCTGCATGGATGGTGGGGCGGACCCGCACCGGGAGCGCATGAATAAAACATTTAATACAATAATTGTGCCGCGTCCGACCCACACACTCGCCGGAACCTTTTCGCTCTTTTCGGGGTTGGAGAGTAAACAAGAATCAAGTGGGGCGCACCGACACAGTAAATGAGTTTGTTGGGTCAGGATTACAGTTGCTGTGTGGAATCCACCAGAATCCAGGGTGGCTGGAGGATAATCCAGGACCAGAACAGTGCAACGCTACTACAGAACCCCCGAGCCCGCTAGCACTGACGACAGCCTGAAGTGAGGGAGAGGATGAATCATGACACAAGTGTGGAGCGTTCTTTGAAAAAATAAACCTCACTTCTACAGACACTCTAACACAAGATCTAGTCACACGAGTAGAAAACTAAGTTGCATAAACATTTCGTCGAGGAAATGCCGTGTAAAGCTCTGAGATTAATCTGCGGATACAAGTCATGTGGTCCAAATAAAACCATGTGTTTTACCAGAATAATTTTTAAAATGTTTAATATCAAACTGTCCATAAAATTCGCCTGGTTAAGTCAAGAGTACAGTGTGCTAACAAGCATAGCTCAGTACCATTAAAATAAAGAGCAAGTTCCAGGAGATGGTAAATACTGTAGAGAAAATCTCAATCTGATAAATAATGTGTTGGATTGTGAGTCAAATTTGATTAAATATCATCTTTAAACATGAAACATTTAGGATTCCTGAATACATTTCTTGCTAGTATTACCTCCACCAATGATGACGTTATGTTACTAAAAGTTAAAAGTAAAACAAACTAAAAATCGTATTGTAATCGTTCCAAATAACCATCTGGATCCACAAATATATTGATAATTCTTTACGATCAGTACAGAAGGAGCTGCTTCACCAGAGTTGCAAGACGGGAAATGATCAGACTGTTTAGGGTATTTATCGTATATAAAATGACAAGCTTTTAATGTGCTATAGTAAGAAACACATGTACAGTCAGGGCTCACTCTAGCAACAAAGTATCGTACATTTTGTCTTTTTGGAGGATTATTGAGGGGCAATATTTAAAATGTTAAAAAAAAGTATTAAATAGCTAATAAACAACAATAATATAAGGAGGAAGAATTTAAAAAAGTCACAATAACAGTGTAAACTCACAGCTTGTTGGAAGTCTGTCACAAAACGTCATCATATACGTTTCAATTTTAAATGTTGTTGAAATGAAAGGTTTTAGCTTCAAGCACAACAGTCAATTCACTTGATGCCAAAAACCATCATAAATGTTGCTATTTTGTGAGTTTTATAATCAGACTGACCCTACTATACTTTCTTAGCTCAAACAATTGTTGGGTTTTTTATTGCGTATTTTTGAATTTTTTGTAGAATAGGGTACCACACAGGCCAAAAATAGCAAAATCGTAAATTGGCAAACACAAATTTCTCAAACTTCATAAGCCTAAACTATAACTTAACTACACGACATGTGGAAAACTAAAGATGATAAGATAAAAATGGTACCGGCGGATGCTCTGTGATATCGGCATTGGACGTGAAAAAGTGGTATTAATGAAAAAAAACAGGTGTTAGTGATGAGTTTATATTGAGGACGTTTTTCAGTTAAATAAAGCAAAATCGTGAACACATTTCATTTGCAAAAGAAATGCAACTATAATTAATATGTAAGAGAAATTAACTTTATATATTGTTCTCATGCGTCTTCAGATCACATGACTTGTAATCCAGTTTCCTGCAGACCAGCTAGTTTAGCCAAACCCTGATACTTCGCCGTGGTTAGGCTACAAAACAGCTCCGCTTCTTTAGCTTGAATTCCTATAAATATCAGTCAACAGTTTAACTTGCATTTTTATTAAACGAGATATCTCCGAAACATCCCGTCGCTACACGACGCTACGGAAAAAAAAAAAAAAAAAAAGGTTCCTAGAGCCAACGCTGAGAAATGGAACGAACCTCAGTTCCACTGTCAACACCTGAGATATTTGTAGAAAATACTTCGTCTTGATTGTCTCAAATACTTTAAAGCCAAAGTGCTACTGACAACGTCATCGTCTCCGAGTCGCGTCAATACGGAGCGAACTTCTGACGGTCCGACTTTTTCACGCCGGCCGTGGGCATTTTGGCGGCGTAAGCGGACAAACCCTGGGCTAGGCTGGAGGCGGCGGCGGGGTGGACGGTCAGGACCGGGAGAGTTTTCATGCCAAGCAGGCTGGAAACGGGGACGGCGTAGTGGTTTTGGAGGGCTTGTATAGCGGAGGGGGAGTGGACGTTAATGGTGTTGGGTGCTTGGGTGGCGGCGGCCAGGACGGCCATAGAGGTAGCGGCTGTGGAGGCGGTGGGGATGGACTGGGAGTAGCTGGTCAGGTCGACGGCGGTGGCGGCCGACGCCGCCTGCATGGTGTATTTAGCCATCTCTAAGCTGCAGGACGTGACGTCGTGGGTTAGGAGACGTGGAGGAAAAAAAAAAAGGGAAAAGAGGAGGAGACAGAGGTGAGAGAGAGAGGGAGAGAGAGAGGAGAAAACATAAACATCAAAGAAGGAATTTGTAAGAAAGCTCAGACAATCAGGGTTTATATTCCGTCGAGGGACCGCGGCGAGTGAGCTGGAACAAATCCAACGCTCGCCCGACACCAATCTGCCCCCCTGGAACAAACGGCGTGATGTCTCACCTGGCGTTGATGAGATACTGGGCCACGCTGATGCTCGCCGGAGAGCCCGTGATGGTGACCTGGCGCATGGCCGAGCCGTCGGTGGCGCTGGCGATCTTGATGTGGGCCCCGGAGACCTGACGGATCTCGTTGATCTTGCTGCCCTGACGGCCAATTATGCAGCCGATAAACTGGAAGGGAGGAGGAAGGGATAGAGAGAGAGAGAGAGAGAGAGTTACCAACAACAGCTTGTGACTCTCGGGCTTCCTCAGGAATTCGACTCTTCCAAGTATCGTCTGTGGTGTGGCAGGGCAAGGAATGAAATTAATAAGCGGAGTTGGAGTGACTTTGAGGGGAGAGAAGTAGTTGTCAACAGCTGGCGACTGCAGATTACATGTACGCTCACGCGGCAAACTGGCTGATTAGAGCCAGTCGTGATTAGAAAACAAACTTAAATTCTGGTCTGTTCCAGCGGCACTGAAGAGGAGAGATAGAGTCAAAGAAACTCAGAGTTCACAATCCAGTATGGCTGCAGACAGTTATTAAGAAATGTTGATTTTATTGTCTCTAAATTTCCCAAAATTTCCCCTTGTGGGTCTAATAAACGAAAAATATATCTTAATTCCCTGCTCTTTTCTGCCACTACAGTCCACTGGTGGGTCTGGATCTTGTTCTGACACACCTCATGTGCTGCTAATGTTCCTTTAAAAAAAATGAATCTGTTTCCGCAGAATGTGCTTTTGTTGTTGATTTGACTGATACACTTCGTTGAACTGCAATCTTGTGTCTGCACAAAAAACAAACCTCACCTCTTCACATGCAGATTAAATCACGGACATCTGCTGATGTGATGGATTTTTTTAGGTGCAGGCAAAAGAGTTAAATCCACTTTAAACACAAAAGCTTTAATAGTGAAGAACATTTGTTTGCATGTTTTAAATAGTCTGTTTCTAGGGGGGAATAAATCAAGAGGCAGTTTGAGGAGGCTAGGTTAATTTAGGTTAGGTTAGGTTAGGTTAGGTAGAACTTTATTGATCCCTCAGGAGGTCTCCTTCGGGATTCTTTTTTTTCCAATTAGCCACAGCAATACAGCAATTATTCATAAAAATTATGTATGTTAAGTGAGAAACGAGGCCAAGAACTCGAGGTTCTCCTGTAGAAGTTTTGACTATATTCCTTAAAAAATGTTTTTTTTTCATTAACTCTTATTATTATTGTTAGGCATTAACACTTGTGTTATCTCTGGGTCAAGGTGACCCGTTTTATACTTTCTGTTATCTCTGGGTCAAGGTGAACGACCTCCCTGGCTTCCAGAAATATATATGAAGTTGTGGAGGTCGTTCATCTTGACCCCTAAAAGCAACTTGAGGGATAAAACAATTACATTTGTTTTGGGGCTTTCGGACCCTCAGAAAACACAATGGTTAAAAAAAAGTAAATCACATTATTTTTAATAAAATGTTGTGAATGAAGATATCAAAAATGCTTGCAGGGATACAAGAAAAAAGTAAGACCTGAAGTATATCACTGTAAATAAAATGAGGCTTTTATCTGTATTTTTTCCTTTCAAGAGGCTGCGTAAATACAGGAGATGAGCTACATGTGGCCCCTGGGCCTCAGTCAATTTACCATCAACATGAGTGTGGAGGAAACTTTGTTTTTCATTTTGAACTTGAAATATATTTAAATAAAACACTGTCTAAAACATGATCCATCTAAGTAGCTTTTTGTTTACTCTTAAGGGAGTCGGTGTCAGCAATAATCAGATGTCTGTGGATGTATATGTTCAATACATTTTGCAACACTTTTGCAGAATGTGTCGCAGAGACGACGTGTCTTTACTACACGCTTGATATGTTTCCGCCGTCCAACACATGATCACGTGACCTTTAACAGCTCTGAGTGACACTTAATAAGTCAAACCATCTAACGTATTATTTGATTCATGATTTATGGTCTCAACTACTGGAGAGCGTGTGAGTGTATTTTTCAAAATGGCAGTAATGAGGGAGCAGAAGGTCATTACTCCCACCAGAGAAAACATCTCGCTGATATTTGTTGTTTGGTAACAGAAATGCAGGATTAGAAACTGGTGGAAAAACATGGATCTGATGTTTACTTGATATATCCTAATATGAGTATATTTTAAAATAGGGTTTTAAAAAGTATTACGGTATAGCTAAGTTAGGTATCGAGAAGTGGTATAGCATAGTATAGTATAGTATAGTATAGTATAGTATAGTATAGTATAGTATAGTATAATTCAGCATATTATAGTATAGTATAGAACAGTATGGTAAAGTATAGTTTGGTATAGTTTAATTCCGTGTATTATAGTATTGAATAGTATAGTATAATATAGTAAAGTAAAGTATGTTTTAGTACAGTAAATTACAGTGCAGTGCAGTGCAGTGCAGTGCAGTACAGTACAGTAAGGTACAGTACAGTACAGTAAGGTATAGTACAAAACAGTATAGCATACTGTCGTAGTTTAGCATAGTACAGCGCAGTACAGTTCAGTACAGTACAATACAGTACACTGAATGCAGTGCAGTGCAGTACAGTACAGTAAGGTACAGTACAGTACAAAATAGCATACAGTTTTAGTTTAGCATAGTACAGTGCAGTACAGTTCAGTACAGTACAGTTCAGTACAGTACAGTACAGTACAGTGCAGTGTATTGCAGTGCAATACAGTACAGTACAGTACAGTACAGTACAGTGCAGTGCAGTGCAGTGCAGTACAGTACAGTACAGTATAGTTAAGTACAGTACAGTACAGTACAGTACAGTACAGTACAGTACAGTGCAGTGCAGTGCAGTGCAGTGCAGTACAGTACAGTATGTAGTATTACAGTATTACAGTATGATATAGTATAACACGGCTATGTCCTGCTATTTCAAAACAGCTTAGCATAGCATTTCTTGGTTCAGAATATTTTAGAATAGTTTAGATTTGCTTAGCACAACATAGCATAGAACACATTTGAGCAAACATACGAGCGAACTGAAACTACAAGAGAGTAGAATTCATGCTCCACATGTCAAGGCAATATTTCTTATTAAATGCGCCCTCCAGCACTTTGTTAATGGAGTGTGTCGCGTGTGAGAGCAGAGAGAACACAAACAATGACACTTACATCATTAGGTATGGCCAGCTCCTGTGAACTGGTGGGGGCTGAAGCATCCAGACCTGTAAAGTAGGACAAGAGACGCTAACGACACAATGACACTAATGGTTCTCGCCTTCATCATCTGACATGTTGCCCTACTTTATCTACTTCATCACAGCTACATGTGGACCTTGTCTAGCAACGTACATGTCAAGCCTTACATTTCTACGAAGATGACAATCATGTGTGTGACGGTGTCATGTTCCTGAGTTAGTTCATGAGTACAGGGTTCGGTTCGGGGCGGGCGGTTTGGCCGATGTTAGATTTGAGGATGGAGGACGAGGGTGAGAGATTAGGATTTGATTTTGGAGAGGGAAGTTGTCATTTAAGGGGATTCTTTTTTTTCACTTTTCCCTATCACTCGGCTTTGTATCTGTTTAATATAATGTTTATATCAATACATATATTTATTTTAATAACCATTTTTCACCAAGCATTCACTAACAGATCCTTACTAGGTTTGTATCTTTAAATATGTTTTGTATTGTAGTACATTCAGGTTATATCCACTTTTTGTCTTTTTTTTTATTACTTTTTAAATTTAATTATTTCTAATCCAAATAAATATATACATTAATAAATCCTTGACAATACTACTAATACTAATACAAATACTGAAATAATATGGATGTTTTATTTTTCATTATAATAATAGAAACTTTATGACGATACATCATTTGTTGATGTTTGATTCATTTATATATATACATAACATATATATACATATACTTTTCATTTTTATATTAAGGAAAATAATATCTGGTCAGGCTTGTTTAAGCTACTTTTTTATGTTTCTTTACCACCCAAAAATAGAAATATTTAAACCTGAAAAATGAAAGTGAAAATTTTCATAATACTTATTTCAAAGAGCATTTAATCACTTAATTATTATGTTTTATTTAGTCATTATAAAATCTGAATAGGGGCAATTGACCCCATTTGACCTTTTTCCAATTGTTTTTCTTATTAATAATATATATCCTTTATAAATAATTGCAAGAACAAACGTGTTGTACCTTTATGATATTATTATTTTTCTTTAATTAAACAAAAAGCTTGTTTTATGAAGTAACTAGCATGACTATTTCTTTCAATTGTTTATAATATTATTATTTTGTCATTAATGAAATTTCAAATTTACACAAGTTAGCAACTCCAGATAAATTGACTAAAAAAAATCAGATCTTCACGTCTGAATACATCATAGAACGGTTCTTTAAAAGTCATAATTACTGGTATTTGTTGAGAATTGAACTGGTAAATGGAGCTATCGAGGAGGACAGTGAGGTCGGTCTTGTGTGGAGTGAGAGGGGTGTTCGGTGGTGTGAATGATGAGGAGTGAAGACAGAAGGGCACATGGACTTCCCCGGGGGATCCGTGGGTACGTACCAGGGAAGGTAGGGTTGCTCTGCCCAAGGGAGGGGAGGGGGATATGCTGCATAGCCAACTGGTGAAGCTTGGTCAACTGCAGGGTAGGAAGGAAGTTAGAGCTAACCAATCAAAGTGGATTATTTCAGAGGAGCTACAATACAGAGCTGATCTTCATTACACAAACATCACAGTCAGTGTGAAGAGATTGGTTTTCCCTTCAGAAAGCATGCTGGATTCTGACGATCTGAAATCACAGTCACATCTTGGGCTACACGGCTAGCACTCGATCATGAAGGTCTACTCGGAAGAACGTGGAGTCATCGACGCATGCGGCTACTGTTAGTGTTAGTGAAGTTCCACAGATCGGGGGGGTTGTTGTTGACGGTTCGTCGCCGGTGGGACGGAGGAGGATGTCGGGACAGGAGGAGGGTCGGTGGGCGAGTGTCAGTCGCCGCGGATACTTACATCTTGATGTGCGAACGCGTACTGGCCAGGAATGGCGAAGGCCTGCGTGAAGAGCAAAGAGAACACTCAGTGCTGCTGCAGAAAATAAAATCCATTTCACGGCTAATGTGTGCGGATGTTATGGAATTTCCGTTTGAGCCGCGCTCCCTTTTTTTTTTTTTTTCCCCTCTCTCACTTTTAGAAACATTCAATAACACCAGCAGATGTCGGATAGGTCAACCGAGACCGTGCCAAACTCAGATAGCGAGCTCACGGAAAAAAAAACACGAGGATTAGTCACGACATATCTCGCGCTGCAGGGACATTTACTAACACAGATCTCATTCAGGTGTGGCTCGCCTCCGTCATTTCAATACCAATGTAGAGTACAGCAATTACGCAAATCTTTCCCTCCAGAGCATGGGTGGGCAATTAGGTTTGGTAAGTGCCTGCATTACACACCGGCAGGAAAGTGTCCAAGAAGATATTATGGGGGGGTGTGGGAAGTGTTTTATAAAATTAAAGGTTATTTAACTTATTCATGGTTTTCATGAAAGAAATGTACATCATTTAATGTAGATTTTAAATAAATATTAAAAGAACAATTGATTCAAGTGATTTTATTTTATTTTTAAAAAAAATATTTATTTAAGGACAAGAAAAAAAACACATTTTTAAAAATAGTAAAGAACATTTAAGTATGTTATATATGACAAAATAGAATGTCAATTGTATAGTTTCAGTCTGACCTCAAGAGGTCCGCGCCAGAAAAAAGACAAGATCCCCAAATTAAAAAAAAATCCAAGTTCGGATATTGTTAATTAAAAAGAATACAGATAAAGATTAATGAGTTCTTAACATTCATATACCACGAACATTTGCAAACAGAAAAAGCTGATTTTAATGAAGCGGTAAGTAATAACACAATAACAACACTTTTACGGACTGGCTTTTGTGTGATGTCGCCTTTTTAACCCTTAACCCTTGGGTTCACGAATGGGCTTTAACTCTCCTTTATTTTCAGAGTTTTTTAAATTGAATTTAATAATATTTTTCCTGAATGGAACACCTGTTGTTTTATCTTGTTTCAGTTCTGGGCAGTTTTAATGGATTGTGTTATTTTGAACTGTATTTGTTTGCTTTTATGCAAAGCACTTTGTAACTACAGTTTAAAAAGTGCTTTATAAATAATAATAAGTATTATTATGTTTATTTTTTTATGATACACAACTAGAGAAATCATTCACATTTTAAAAAGTGGTCTAATTTTTTTGTCTAAATGTTTATTAATAATCATACACTCATGTTTGTATTTGCACGGTGTGTGTGTGTGTGTGTGTGTGTGTGTGTGTGTGTGTGTGTGTGTGTCTAAATGATGGCAAACAAATGAAAAGCAGACTTACTTGTGCAGGGTGTGGCTGAGCTAGCACGGCGTGAGCTCCTGTAGGTAGAATTTTCGGCCTGTACGGGATCGTCGCTCCTTTAGGTGGAGACTTGAAAAGGAAACACCAAAAAAAAAAAGACTTAAAGGGGCTCTCGACGTGTCGAGGGCTCTTCAAATAATCCCGTACATCCATCAGAGTTTGTAATTGGAGGACGGGAAATGACACAGGAGCTAAATTTAGCATTCCACTTGAGCAGTAATTGCGATGAGTTGAAAAAATATTTATCCGAGTGCAGCGTCGACATCTTACGACGTCTAATAAAAAAAGTTCATCTGTAAAGAGCCTTCATCCAATTTCCTTGTAAAAAATCCATTTAGCAGGTTTCATCAGGATGTGGCACGAACACAAAAGGGACGGATGTTCATTTGCGTTGTTTACTTTCCCATTTAGGATTTCGGCAAATCGTGACAGGCTTGTTTTTGAAGCCCAGAGACGAGATATGGTAGAATTCTCCTCGGTCGGTGATTCCTGCTTTCATAATAATCTCATTAAGTTCGCTCCGAGCTCTCGTCAAAGACAATGTGCGGTTCCATTAAGACGTCTTCTCTGGAGAGAGTGACCACGAGAACGTCGGTGAAATAATGAGAACACAAGGCAATGAGCTTTTTTGATCCAGACAAGATAAGAGATACTAAAGATATCCTGGGATGTGACTCATCAGTGTAACTTGTAAAGTTTGAAGTGAGGTTTTCAAAAACGCTATTTTGCCTTGGAAGAGTAAACTGATAAACTGAAACCCCGATCATGTAGCTCCTCTGATCTCACTTACAACCTCAATCAGAGCAAAGTTTTCAGTCCCACAGAGACAGTGGATTTTGTCTCTTATGCTAAACAATAGTGACACTCTTGAGCTGCTGGTGTGACGGTTGAAGCGTGGGCTGACTGTGTTTACCTCCAGCATGACGGAGCAGATGTGTCTCACACACTGAGTGATGGCCTGCGGGGTTCCCGAGATGGTGACAGCTCTTTCCGTGGAGTCCGGCAACATGTCTCCTGCCACCTGAACTTGAGCGCCCGTGGTCTGTGGAGGGAGGAAGAGTGTTTCGAAAAGATGAGTTCTGGCCGGAATTGAAGTCCCATTTCAAATAAATTACAGTGAGCACGCTGGGAGCAGGTGGGAACCCGAAAGACATTTTAACACGTCGGTTTTTGAGTTCCCCGATGATCAGAACGGGCTAGTTTGGAAGGATTTTTAATTATCGGGAGGCAGGATGTCGTCCGCCTCGCACATATTAAGCCAACTAGAGAGGATGGAAACCAGTTGGGGGAGCGTGAGATTTGATGAAGCTCTACCATGTTACCTCTGTACGCAAATATCAGAGAGTCATGGAGAGTCACAACATATATTCGTGCCTATAAGAGATTGGGATGTGAAGATAGTTAAAGCAAAGTGGTCTAGACTTTCCTCTTCCCATAAACCCCTTCTAGGTGATTTGGGAGAATACCAAGTGGTTTCTAGGCCAACTATGTGTTCTGGGCTGGTTAGTAGTAGCAGTATTAGCAGTGGTTCTACTTTGAGTCCTTCACGAATGTCTCGGCTCGTCAGCGTATTTTTAAACGTATCAATGTATCTATTGTATAATTGTGCATTCAAACCAAACAAGGCTTGGATGACCTTTCCGTAGTGGCTGGTATTTGGCACCAGAACAAGTTCCAGTCGCCCCTCAAGCCCCAGCTTGTCGAATGAAATAAAATTTGAGCTATGCAAATATTATGTATTTATTCTATTTATACCATATTGCAGTATTTTGAACTCATTAATATTTATACTTTCATATACATTATTTTATATATATTAATTCTATGCAATGTTTAAAACGTTATTTATTTATTTTGTTTATACTATATTGCACTATTTTTAATTTATTAATATTTATATTTATACTTTTATATATACATTTACTGTAATGGGTTTTTTAACGGTTGCCAAGCGACAACATTTCGTTGCCAGTTTCACCGCTGTGTTTTCTGTGCAATGACAATAAAAGAAAGTCTAAAGTCTAAAGCTAAGAAAGTTAAGTCACCCTTTTGACTTATTTTGGAGGTTGGCGGCGGTCTTATGTCGGGAAAGAGTCAAAATGGCAAATCGGTGAGACGGTATTATAGATCCTTACCTAATGTAGGAGTGTTAAAAGAAGTTTTAAAAAGATGTGGACTAACTTCAACTTCAGATCCATCAGAGGAGCGATCCGCCTTACATTTAACTTCCTTTATTTTCTGTCACCATATCATTAGCGAGGTTGATTCAGATCAATGAAGATGTCGAGTGTTTGAGCTATAGATGTTAGTTCCCGAGGAACAAATTGAAACTGAGAAAACAAAGGTTTATGCCCTTCCTACAATATTGTTGCTGTAACAGCACCTCTTCATCGACTTTACCAGTCGCATGGTGAGTGTGAGCGCTCCCTAGGGGGCAGTCCAGAATCAATACTTAGAAAATGGTCTTCCTTGATCTAGATGAAACACCACTTAATAATTGTTCAAGAGTATAGTTTTCTCGTGACCACCGTGCCTTAAAGCTCGTACCTCTCTGATCTCCTTGATCTTGGAGCCTCCTTTTCCAATCAAGGAGCCACACTGACTCCCCGGGAAAACCAGGCGCAGAGTCACAGGTGGTTTGCTCGTCACGTTGCTGTTTGTCATCGCCGCGCTAATATCCTGAGGGGAGATTCAGAAATACCTTGTTATTTCCCGCTAGCAGTCAAAGAAAGCACAACAAAAGTCACATTTTGGCACGTTGATGGAAGCTCTTACAGCGTCGGATGTAAATGTGAAAACGGTAAACAATGTGAAATTCTCTTTAAGGGAAGTGTCGGCAGAGATTTAATGAGGTATTCGTCGGCATCGCCGGCTGTCGCCTACAGTCACAGAGTGTCACATCCAACAAGAACGACAAGAGAGCAGCCGGTTATAAATAATAGAGAAAAGCATTGTTTAAGCAACTGCTTTGAATGTTGGAATCATTTTAGAGACAATGACTTCCCATAAGATGTATAGAAGGTACCAACTCTCTTGTGCTACACAGAGAAGGTTAAGAAAAGATTGTAGCCACTTAAACACTAATGTGTTTGTCATTAGATCAATTAAGCATAACTTATATGGTAGACGAACATTTTACCAAAGTAAACTTCTGATTCTCAAGTTAACCATGTTTGTTGTTAACTTCCTAGTCTACCAAGTTAATTTCTGATTGGCTCGTTTAATATGTTGGTTGTTGATTTCCTAGTCTATCAAGTCAATTTTGTATTCTCCAGTTTACTATGTCTGTTGTTGACTTCCTAGTCTACCAAGTCCATTTCTGATTTGCTAGTTTAATATGTCTGTTGTTGACTTCCTAGTCTAACAAGTCAATTTTGGATTCTTTAGTTTAATATGTCGGTTGTTGACTTCCTAGTCTACCAAGTCCATTACTGTTTTTTTCTGTTTCAATGTCTGTTGTTGACTCTGTAGTTTACCAAACCTATAGCTGATTTTCCAGTTTAGTCTATTTCTGACTCTCCAAGTGTATTTCTAAGTTTCCACTTTATAATGTTTATCGTTGACCTTCTTGTTAAACCTATTTTGGCTTTCTAGTATACCAACTGTATTTTGCATAGCTAGTTTAGCAAGTATTTTTGTCCTCTTCAGTTAAGCATATCTATTATTGATTCTAGTTTACAAATATACTGTTGACTTTCCTGTAAACCAAGTCTATAGTTGATTTTCCAGTGAACCAAGTCTATAGTTCACTTTCCAGTAAATTTAATTTCTGGTAAACCAAGTCTATTGTTGACTTTCCTGTAAGCCAAGTCTATAGTTCACTTTCCTTTAAACCAAGTCTATAGTTCACTTTCCTTTAAACCAAGTCTATAGTTGATTTTCCAGTGAACCAAGTCTATCATTGACTTTGCTGTAAACCAAGTCTATTGTTGACTTTCCAGTAAATTTAATTTCCGGTAAACCAAGCCTTTCGTTGAATGTTTAGACTACCATTTATGTTTTGATTCTTCAGTCGAGCAAGTCTATCGTTGACTTGCTAGAAAACCAACTCTATAGTTGATTGTTTAGTTTACCAAGTCTATTATTTATTGTCTGGATTAACAAGAATTGTTTAATTCTCCAGTTTAGCAGGTCTATTGTTGACTTTATATATTTAATAAAGTCTAGTGTTGACTTTCTAGTTTATCAAGCCTGTTGTTGACTTTCTGAGTTAAATTTTTTTTTTGTTGATCTTATGGTTTAAGTTTGGTTTTGACTTGATAGCGTACCAATTCTATTTTTCACTGCCCTAAAAAAAATGATGACTTTCTGTTTTCTATTACTTTTGATATTACAGTCTATCAAGTGTATTTAGACGGACTGTACATGACCACATGTATTTAATATATTTAGTTAATTTGACTTATCGTCAGTTAGCTCCGGTCATTCCAATGAGAAGCTATGATCTTTGATCAAGAAGCGATGATATGATTCTTAATGATAACTTGACGATAAAGAGACAGAATGAGGCTTGTGAAAGCAAAATCATTTAGAAACCTTTTCACATTTGGATAGAACGGATTATTACGCCTCGTTAAAGCTGTTTAAAGAGATTTCAGTAAAAACAATCGGCACAAGAACAGCAGGTAGAAAACAATAAAAATCCTCCAACAGCTTCTCGGCTTGAGGCTGATTATGTTTTAACGCCTGCCGTATTGGACACAAACTCATGTAGGTTTCATTTTATTTCTCTGTTTCACTTCTGTGTAATCAGGCGACCACACTGTGAGGATCTCTTCCTTCAGGGGAACATGGACAAGCAATGACTAGTGAAAGTGAAGACAGTAAAATGTAGGGAAACATAAAAAAAATGTCATCACTGATGGTAGCCAGACATAACCTTTGCTCCCAGAAAATTTTGAGTTTGATTGACAGGAGTTTTTGTGTACCTCCTCTAGCTTCTGCGCGATCATGGAGAACGCTCTGAAGATTCCCTCCGTGGGTCCAGTGATGGTCACGATCCTCTCGGGAGAAGAACCCTCTGATATGTTGATGCGAGCGCCACTCTAAAAAAAAGAGTCCATGTCAGTGAAAGACAAAAACATTTTACAATAATATCAGCCACTATGAAAGTTATGAAAAAGCTAACATAGCTTTATAAAATATTCAAGATTTAATTTAAATAGTTTTCTTTTTCTCTTTTTAATAGGCGATTTATTAGTTTAAAAGTTTAACAAAAGTAACTAAATATTAAAATACAAAGCCAAAGTATTATAAAAGAAATTATGTATCTTCAAATAACAAATGTAAAATGAAAATTATTAAAGATAATTAAGATTGAAATTATAAAGGAAAAATATAATTAATGTATTAAGAAGCATTAATTGTAATAAATGTAAAAACATAAACACAATTAGGGGATAAAGAATTTCAAGTACAAAATTGAATACAAAAAAATCTAATAAATAAAAAGGGGATAACATAATTAATCATATATATGGATTTTATTTATGGAAAAGGAAATGGTGCAAAATGTAATAAATATTTTAAATAAAATATGTTATGATGATGAAAAAACATTGAAGAAGTAGGAAAAACATTTAAAAAATAAATAAATAAATATAGTTACATTAGTTACATTATAATAATGTGTATTAATTTGATTAAAGTGATCGGAATATTAGTCACTGTTCATTCTGCTACTCACCTCTTCTCTCATCTTCTTCACTGTCTCTCCTTTCTGTAAGAAGACACATATTTTAGAGTTTAATTGGATTAGTTTTAAAAAAAGAGAGCAAAAGAGGACGACAGCATTGTGAATCAATTAATGGATGTAATATAATTATACCTTTCCAATTATGCTGCCAACTTCCTGTGAATAAAGAGAAAACAAGACTTGAAGAAGCAGCAAAAGCCAGACAGGAAGTAATTGTTTCAACAGCGGCCATTAAAACTTTTCGGCTATTATCATGAAGAAAATTAGTTGTGCTATTTCCACTTCCAATTACCTTCCCGTGCATCAGGAGCCGGAGCGTCAGGGTAACGTTCAGATTCCCGTCTGATGCCATTTCCTCCTTGTCTGACATTCTCTTTGTGCTTTGAAGAAAACAATCTGCTAAAGAAAGAAGAATTTTTCAACCTTTGAAACTAGATTTTTCTTTTCAAATCCTTTACTGAAATGGTCTGGTGGCAGTTTGATGTGAGTGATTTCTAAAGATCAAAGTATTCTGAATATTTCCCAGTCAGAATAAAATACTTATCATTGAAAAGAAAATAAATCGGTAATTTGCATATATATACAAAAAATCAGCAGTCAAAAACACTAAATAAATATGTGGTCTTAAAGGTTTATTGTAATTAAGTCTATCAAGAATAAATTAATAACGTTAACAAATAATTATTTGAATTAAATGTAATATTACAGAGAACAAAGTTGTAGAAACTCACAGGATTTTATTAAAAACATATAACATAATAATACATATATAATATAACATATGTTAATTATATTAAATACAGTACAACAATACTGTCAAATATTCTATTGGGAATACATTATGGAAACATAAGTGTAAAATTATGATTATTTAAATGGTTAACATGATAACTGTGCATACATTGTGTGACTTCACGTTTATATATTTATCTCGGTCGAGAACATCCAGATAAAAGGACTATCACAACATTCCATCGTCACATGCTGAGGGATCTTTCGTTCCACCCCAGGAACGTGTGTGACTCTCTTCTTGAGGCAAGAAAACAAAAGAAACCACTTGTTTCTATGGAGGGGTGTGTGTGTGTGTGTGTGTGTGTGTGTGTGTGTGTGTGTGTGTGTGTGTGTGTGTGTGTGTGTGTGTGTGTGTGTGTGTGTGTGTGTGTGTGTGTGTGTGTGTGTGTGTGTGTGTGTGTGTTTCCTAACATGGCGTGGAAACACAACGGCGTCTCTCTTGTGACTGCGTGGCTAATTCTTTGTACTCGCTGAACAAATAGAATTAAGAATTAAGGACATCTTGCTGTATTTAGATGCTGAACTGAACAGTAAATCTGTTGTTTTTTTAACTTTTTATTCACGCTGTTGGCGATAATATGTCCATTTGAGATTGAAAATTGGATCTTTCCCGTATTAAAGTTCAACAACGAGATGTTGTGAACGTGCGCCCTCTCTCCTCTACGCCCTTGAAATGACCCACCCGGAAACAAACTACTGATATAGAGTCTCGGATCATTCCGCTCATCCGTCGACCAGAACTTCTGGATCACAATTATAACCAGATCCCACTGACAACATGGAGAAAACTTAAAGACTTAATCTCATTCTGTTAAATGTCACTGCATTTAGAGGAAACTCATTCATGCATTAATCTCAGCGAGAATTGTATTCTTTGCCTTTTTTTTTAAAGGTCTTCACACATACATTTGTATATAATCCCAAATGATATTTGATTGTGTTTCATCACCGAAGCTTATAATTCTGCATATTTTTAGACATCAAGATTTTTCAAGACGTTACATCAGAGGTGATTCTAAACATACCAACGAGACAGTATTTGTTACATTTACAGAAGTTTTGTTATATATTTTAAGAGCCAACACAGCTTCAAACAGAGCTAACTCACCAACAGGCTAACATTCTTGATTCAGGACAATATAATACATTTTTTTTCTTCCAATTGAGAAATTTCGAAGTATGTTTGTTCTTAAAAGAGAAAAACTTTGGTCTTTTATCTCTAATGGTCATGGTTTGTAGTGATGGTCTGATGAAACTTCATGAAGCAGTGTCATGTTGTTTAGAGGTCAGTAGGTGGCGCCATCAGCAAAATGTGTGATGTTTCATTAGAACAGTTGTTTGAAACAAAGGAAAATAGTGCAGAGACCGCCATCTAATGGACTCTGAAAATAATGACACTGCTTCATGAAGCTTCATAGGACCATCACTAATGGTTGCAGAGAGCCAGATTTTATTGAAATCAGATTATTAAGGAAAATCATTTTTTTTATTAAGGAATTAATATTAAACGGTATTTTAGCTAGGCAGTGATTATTTAATCTTATATATTTTCAAAATAGAGAAATTAAATATTAATAAATTAATTTTTAAAGAGGACGTTTTTTATATATAGGTGTTTTTATATATATATATATACTGTAAATTCAACTGTAAAGTGTCTTGAGATAATTTTGAATTGAATTGAATTGAATTGATATATACAGAGAAACAGTCTATTAAATAAAAATGTTTTCCTTTATTGACACAATGTTAGTTTTTTAGTAAGTAATTCAAAGGAAAATCTCTAAAATCTGTGTTTCTTATTCAATATTCCGTCAAGAAAGTTTAGAGTCATTGACAGAGAACTGTGGGAGGATTTAAATTTATATTGATGGTGTACATTTCTTTTTCTTTTTCTTCTGCTTCCTACCCAATATATATTTAAATTCAGACTCAAAACAATATGTTTTATTTGCATAAAAAATGTTAACTTTAATATCCTCTCAACTGCCTCAACTGAGTCGTTTTAACCCTTGTGTTATCTCTGGGTCAAGATAAACGATAAGACAGGGGATACCACAAACACATTTGTTTCGGGCCTCTGGGTCACCTTGACCCTGAGATAACACAAGGGTTAAGGTTTGTGCCTCCGGTTGTCTGTAAGGTTTTAACATTAACATTGATTTTTGAGCGTTGCTATGTCGACAGAGTTGCTAACCAGAGGGCAACAAGCGACTCGGTCTTTACATTTTCAGTTCACGTCAATCCTGAAAATATATACATTGTGTTGAACATTTATCTACATGACCTTTGACCCCTCGCAACCCCCACAGGATACTCGGAAGCGCCATTAGTTTCATGATGGATTTCCAAGTTTTTAGCATCGCCTACACCGTAAACGGCAACATCTCCGTCTAATCCAATAGGCCGGGATTTGTTTGGTTAATGCTAAAACCCCTTTGACCCATTTCTGTCACCTCCAGCATGTCAGTGTGCACTCAAGACTTCCCCACAAAACACTGGAGCCACCACGTCACCCGCCGAGCACACATGATAACAAAGATAATCCAGAGGAACTCGCAGCTCCACCGTTGGCATCGTGCGGCGAAAAACATGGCGATAATCCCGGAGAACAATGCGAGTTGGTCACACTTCGCGCTCGCTCGTAAATAACGGGACGAACGATTATTAAAACACTCAAACATGTCAGATTGAAATGTGTTTCTATTTAATTTCTTCAATATTCTAATCAGTTCGGCCATGAATCAAACTCTTGGGCTTTAAAAAAAAAAAAAAAAAGCAGCAGGAAGCTCAAATTAATTCCTACTAATAGATGTCAGGAGATGCTGGTGAAAACAAAGAAGCTCTGTCTCCTGGCTATTAAAAAACATGGAAGCTAAATTCTCAAGTTTCATGCATGACTCCACAGCAGAATCGCAACATTTTGTAGTTATACCGAGAGCACGCGCTGACCTTTGCCGCGGAGAGAGGGGCCTGTAACAAGAGTAATTATGATAAAGTACTGACCTTATGAGGGAGACTCCAGACTCGGCTTCTTTATTTCTGATGAAGACACTGTTGGTACTCCGTGCCCCCTTTGTTGTCAGTTATCCACAGAGTGGACAGATGGCTCCCTGTGCCCTCAGACCGGCTCGAGCGGAGGCTGGCTCTGCTCTTAGTCCCTCAGCTTAGCCCAAGATAAGCCCCTACGCAGGGCAAGTGAACCCGCGTCTCATGCCTAATACTCCCTGTCACAGCCACCCAAACGGGCGTTTCTTCTGCTCCTCCGCGGGGCTGGAGAGGCCAGAGGGCACTTCGTCTTCTGCAGGACACCAGCCAGCAGTCACCACCACTTGAAAAAAAAAAAAATGTCTTTCAAAAGAAAAGAGGCTTTGTTAACTGATGCTACTGTGTGACTAACAACACCACATGACTGCTGTGTTCTTTATTAGATTTTCAGAGAGCTTCCCGCCTGCACTGGGCCAAACCTTCCCTAAAAATAAACCTCCCTATGATTTTGGTGACAAGGAACCTGACTAATTGAGGACCGGGAGGGACAATGTGGTGTTAGCGGAATATGGGGATGTTACGCACAATGTCTTCATGGGGTGCTGCTCCCCCTTATCTGCGGCGCCCTCCCCCCCACACGGCGCTCTTGTAATGAGGCCATAGTGGATACAATACAGCCCTTCTGCACAGAAAAATGTATTCAACACAGCCTGCAAATGGCGAAGGAAATGAATCAGTGAAGCATAAGTGGCATATTTAATTACTATTCACTGTGTTGCACGGAAACAATGACGGCTGCTGTGAGACTCTCAGTCGCCTATCAGGCGTTCAAGCAGCCACATAACAGTCGCTCCTCCACTCGGATTCTAAGATAACGCTCAAGTTCTGTGATTAAATTACTTTGTTTTATCTCAGGGAGGGGCGAGATCATTTATTTAAAAGTTTGGGTGGATTTTTTAAAAGGCTTCCTCTTCTTTATCTTCTTCTTCTTCCGGAGATGGACTACTTCTGTGTACCTTCTGTGTCAATGAGATTAAAGAGCCCGGGATTATGTGAAATGGGATTACAGTGAAGTGATTACTCGGATGTTGCTGTCGACAATAACTGCACCTTGATAACAGGCGTTACAGTCGTACAAAACCCAAATAATGGACTAAGTCTTTCACAGAATCCGAGATGTTTTCAGTTCATATTTGATCACAACATGTTAATAATTTTGTTGTTTTGTTGTTCTCCAGTGAAGCGAGGTGAGCACCGGAGGAGTCATGATGTCCAGTAGCAGAGGTGGAACAATGTGTGTTTTTTCGGTGGCGAACTTATTTACTTTCACAGTCGGAGGTCGAGAGACCAGAGATGGAGATGAAAACAAGCAGTGTTGCTCCGTCACCTCTTTTACATGTCATTTCTGTTTTCTTCCTCTTCACCTCGTGAGTCAATTCTAGGAGGACTATTTGTGGTGTCTTGTTTATCTTTTTAAATAAATGAGATTATACTGATACTATTCAATTAATGTAAGACATTTACAGATACACGATAGAAGAACATAATAGCTCTTTCTATCCCGTGTTTAAATGGAGCCAAATCACTTTACCTTTTCTCACTTAAAGAAAATAGGGTGTCACTTTTGGATCTGATAGTACGCCTGTGACCTTTATTTATAATGTTTGTCTCTACGTATCTTATATAATAATGTTGTTGTGTTTTTTTTAAACAGAGTCATTTTTCATCATTTAATTAAACTAATTCATTGCAAACAGGTCTTGCAAATTGAATTATTATTATTATTATTTTTCAAATGGGATCATTTCACTAGTAAAATAAAAAAGATTATAGAAGAAGAACAACAACATTATAGCTATCAAAACTTAGTGTTAATATAACACTAAAAACATAAACCACAAATGTCTTTTTTCCATGTATGAATTATAAGTATTAATTATTGAATGCATGTAATTAATATCAGTTAAATAATATCATAAAAAATAGACAAGAATATTATTTTGATCATTAATTAGGGATTAAGAAATACAAAGGTGAAGAAAACATGTAAATATATGAAATAAAAAACAACTTAAACTCGAGTCTAAATAATATTTTTAAATATTACATTTTTTGTTTGACTATTACTGTACATGAAGGATGCGATTATTTCTTATAAATGTAATGTTTCATACGTTTTAAATGTATAAACTTATGGACACCATCATTTGTACAAACCATTTGTTTACGTATCAAATAAAAAGTCTTGGAATTGCTGGTGGGTGCTGGAAAGTAGTGTCACGTGATCACTTTTTCTTTTTTTTAAATTCCAAATAGAAAAAAACGTTATAATTATTATTCTTTATCTTTACTCGAATCCACTGTTGTGCTCGGATCAAAAATGTATTTAAAAAAACAACAAATAAGTTATATTTTCTTTTGCCATTTCCTGTCACTCAAAAACGTTATTGACACAAAAAACGAGAAGAATGGGAAGCACGTTCTTCGTCAGATCTCGCGCGTGCCAATCATTCGTAGTCAGCAGACTTTGACCCCGATCACGTGACCGCGACTACGAGACCTTTTCCCTTTTTTTTTTTAAACAAAAGTTTTACAACGTTTTCAAGCCGCTCCAGCATGGACGACATCAACAACATCGACACATTCAAGCAACTCTGCGGTGACTATGGTTATGGAGGAGACTTTCACGAGGTCGTGGAGAGAGAGTTTGCGCGCATGAAAGGTAGGAAATAAAAGAAATAACTGTAAAAGGGAAGAGAGAAAAGAGAAGAGCTCGCTGACATGACAGTTGT
Source organism: Callionymus lyra (assembly GCF_982586985.1). Classification (NCBI taxonomy): domain Eukaryota; kingdom Metazoa; phylum Chordata; class Actinopteri; order Syngnathiformes; family Callionymidae; genus Callionymus; species Callionymus lyra. Next base: position 10,937,825 of record NC_141828.1, read on the forward strand.
TTCAGGGATAACGTACTTGGATCACGCGGCTGCGACTTTATACCCAGAATCTGCGGTTAAAGAATATTATCAGGATATTTCCAGGAATGTTTACGGTAAGAAGTCGATTATATATGAGTTTTTTCATGTTTAAATGTATGTTTCATGTACAGGAAACCCTCACAGCCGCAGCTCCAGCAGCAGACTGACACATGACACCATCGAGAGGGTCAGATACAGGTGAAGTCTCGTCCAAACTTTCCTTTTTAAGAATAAAAAAAAAGCTGGTTGAAAACAGAACTTTTTTTCCCTATCCCCCGCCTTTCAGGATATTGCAGCACTTCAACGCGGACCCGGAGGAATACTGTGTTATTTTCACTTCTGGGTGTACAGCTGCTCTCAAATTAGTTGCTGAAAGCTTTCCTTGGACGGCGGCGTCTGGGCGAGAGTCGGCCAGTCGCTTCTGCCACCTGACTGATAATCATACCTCGGCGGTGGGCGTACGAGGACCGGCGTCCGACGGGGGGGCCGTCATCCTGCCCGTGACCCTGTCGGATGTGGAGAACGGAGCCCAAGAAGATGGGGGTCTGGGTGATGGTGACGGTGACGCCTGCCTGACGCCGCACCTCTTCTGCTACCCCGCACAGAGCAACTTCTCGGGACACAAATACCCCCTCGACCACGTGAAGGCCATCCAGGCGAGGCGGCTCTACCCGGCGTGTAAACACCCAGGACGCTGGTTCGTGCTGCTGGACGCGGCTTCTTATGTCAGCTGCTCGCCTCTCGACCTCCGAGACTGTCCCGCTGATTTCATTCCTATCTCTTTCTACAAGATGTTCGGTTTCCCCACCGGCCTTGGCGCTCTTTTGGCGAGCAGGGATGCAGCCGGCATACTAAAAAAGACTTATTTTGGAGGTGGTTCAGCGGCCGCTTACCTTTCAGGAGAAGATTATTATGTGCAGACAGAAAGCATCTCAGACAGGTGAAGAACCTTGCATTCACTCTGAAGATTCCAGTATTTTTTTGTACCTTCACGTACTGAAATATTTCCGCTGTGTTTCTCTCGTCAAGGTTTGAAGACGGTACTGTGTCTTTCTTGGAAATTGTAGCTCTGAATCACAGTTTTGAAGCACTGTACAGGATCACAGGTGAGATCCCCCTGTTGTGTGTTAATATAGTAGTTTAATATACAATAGCAAACTTAAAAAAGTCAAAGTAATTTAAAACATTTTTAACAGTTGGTGAAAAAATAATTGATCTTTTTTATGTAAAAAGTATGGGATTCACCGGAAAAACATAAGAACTTTCAGAAATATCAGGGAAAAATTAAATAAAATAATGTAAGGGTATTCCTACATTTACTACCTAAATATTTTTATTAATTTCAAATAGTTATACATTTTGGTCCGACTGGTATTAGCTTTTTAAATCTACTACGAACCCTGTTTTAAAAATGACATGGACCTTGTAAAGGTCTGTAGGTACGTCAAGGGACCTGGTTTTGACTCTATTGCAACTAGGGGTGTGTATTGCCTGGATACAGTTCGTATCACAGTACATAGACAATCGTACAATATATTGTGTTACTGTAGTAACAAGGATGTATTTGTAGTGTTGTCCAAGTACTTAACTCTGGCGTTTCAGAATGTACTGATCACATGACTCTTGAGGAAGTCGTAACTGCTTTCATTTGTTTTGAAACAAAATATGTCTAAACAGCTTCTGGAGTCGACTGTATCCTCTCGTCCTCAGTCATCACCAGGCTGTTGCACGATTTAGTTGTTCCTTTAGCTCAAGAGACCATTATATTGCAATATTTTGTATCAATGTATCAATATTCAGCAGCAATGTATTTTTATTTAAAGGAAATAATAATAATTATAAATAATTAATACATTTGCTTTTAATCATATTTAATTTTTTGTTATATTTCATGGTTAACGAATCATAGTTTGTATTTTGTTTTATATATACAGTATATATATATATATATCTTTTTTTTTAACATGCAAATATTCACATAGTTTTTTTCGTTTTTATTTTGCAATTAAACTTCTGGTCGCTAGATGGATGAAAGCGACAATGCAGTCTCACAATATCCCAGTGATGACCGAGGACGAGAGGATGCAGCTTTTAAAGCTGTCGTTTTGACTTATTTTGGTTAGAATACTAACTTAAGTTGTTACTTTGAGTAATGTGGTCTGTAAATTCTGCAACAGCAGAGTCAAGTACTTTGGGCAATACTGGAATCGATATCTTTGTTCCCATACTATCGCAATATATTTCAATATATTGTATTGTTGCCCCTGTATTGTATCACAAAAAGTGAATCCTGCTGTAGCTTATAGTGTCGGTATTATCTTTTTCAAAGTATTTTCCAATGTATTGTTTATTTGCCTTAAATACTCTTAACTAACAACACATTCATTATCGTTAAAATCTATTAAGAAAAGGCACATCTTCACGTCTTTATCCCTTCGTCTGCTTTCAGGCGGCATGACCAACATCCAGCAGCACACGTTCGGTCTGGCGCGCTACACTTACACGCTGCTGTCAAGTCTTTGCCATGGCAACGGTCGACCGGTGGCTCGCATATACACAGAAGGCCAGTTTGAGAGTCCGCTCACACAGGGCGCCCTCCTTAACTTCAACCTCATCGATTCCCGCGGACAAATAATTGGCTATACTCAGGTGTGCCCGCCGCTCTCTCTACATTATGCACAATAGTTATCTTTTTGACTCATTGATGAACCGTCACAGGTGGACCGGATGGCCGCTCTGTACGACATCCATGTGCGCACGGGCTGTTTCTGCAACACCGGTGCGTGTCAGAGTTTCCTGGGGATCAGCAACCAGCAGATCAGGAGGAACCTGGAGGTGCGAGCAGGAGAGAATAGTTTAAATTCGAAGCAGAAGAGATTTAAAAAAAAAAAAGTTCTCGATTCTCTGTTTTTTTTAAGGCTGGCCATGTCTGTGGAGACGCTATCGACCTGGTGGACGGTCGGCCGACCGGATCGGTCCGCGCGTCCTTCGGCTACATGTCGACATTTGAAGATTGTCAAAGGCTGCTGAGCTTTATAGCGGAGTGCTTTGTGGAGAAACCGGTGACGCTAGACAGAGCCAGACTGGAGGCGCTAAAGGCCACAGCGGCATCCCAGAGTCTCCACAACAACAATCCTCCGGTCACAAACCACACAGAGAAAGTCGACAAGACGCAGGGACTCGCGGCTTCGCCGGAGGGATCCAAGAGGATCAACCCGGGCGGCCGTGACCAGCCGTACACTCTGACCAACATCTACATTTATCCCATTAAATCCTGTGCAGCGTTTCAGGTGAGAGCGAGCGTCTGTCGTGTCTCACTCAAAAGTGTGAACCTGCTTTATGTTGTTGTCCTGCAGGTGTCCAACTGGCCGGTGGGACCTCAGGGTCTGCTGCACGACCGAGGCTGGATGGCGGTGAATGGGAACGGCGTGTGTTTAAGTCAGAAGCGAGAGCCGCGCCTGTGTCTGGTTCGCCCTCAAGTCCACCTTCCGTCCAACAAACTCCTGCTACGGGCGACGGGTTCGTTCGCCTCGACTGCCTGAATAATACAAGCTCGCACATATTTATCGTTTCTCTCTGCGCAGGGATGGAGATGATCTCAGTTCCACTCGAGGGGCCAACGGCGGAAAACTATCCCGGGTGTCAGAGAAAAGTTTGTGGACACAGGTGCGACGATTCACTTAAGCAAATATGATGAGAAATATCCGAATCAATATTGTGTTTTCACATGATTTTTGTATGGTAAGAAGAAGGCGTCCGTTCTCCCCGTTTCAAGCTTCAGATTACAAACATGAATCCCACAACGAGAAGAATTTGTCATGGCAACTGATGATGGCGATATAGCTACGCTGCTTTTGTCACAATTGTAGTCTGTAGCAACAAAAAGCAGAGATTATCATCTTTCAGAAATGATGGTTTCAGCGTGAATGATGAGAACCATTTGCATATGATTGTTCGCTCGCCATCACCAAGATGTGGATCAGACCTGTCGCTGTATAATCATATCATATAACACAAAACGAGCGCAGACCTTCGCTTCATTTAATTTTCAGTTTTTCTAAACACTGATATTTCCCTTTAATTACTCTGAAATATATTAAATTACAAACATGTGGATGCAGTAAACCCATTGATACAATAGGTGGCAGTAGTGATGCAGAACTCTCTTAATGGGAAGAGAAGAAGAAAGTTGGCATTGAAATGACCAATACCTTATAATAATGATGTACTCGGGTGGTACTACAGTTAGCAGCGGTCAATGCAGAGGATATCAGAATATTGAATGGATGAGTATTTATAAAAAAAATCAATAATTTCCATATTCAAAGGTTTAATTTTGGTGGTGTTTTTTTTACAGTTTTATAAAACAATAGGAATATTTTCCAAATTAATTAATTTTTTCTAGATATATATATTCCAATTTCAATAATTCAAAAATAAATTTTCTAAATTCAATATATTCTCATTCATAGCCATTAAAATTCAATTTAAAATGTTGGTATAACAGTGTCACAAGACCAAACCAATACAGTACTTGGCTTTTTTGCAGCTAATGGTAGTTTTAAAGCTTGGTGTGAATATATTTTCTAACTGAATATTTGAATAAGAATATCAAACTATGTGTAAAAAAAAAATAATTTAAAATATAATTATAAATACAATCCCTTTTTAAATTATTTAAAAAAAAAAAGCATATTTAAAAAGGTTGTTAATCAAACAAAACATGCTTAAAAATAATTTAAATAAAAGTTTTTGAGTTTCAACATTTAAAATAATTTATCTAAACATTTAATTTTCTGACGGCAATGATGTTCTGCCATAGTTGGTTAGATAAAATTCTCATTGGAAGATATTAGTTCAAGCTGTGTAACTTTCCTGAGGAAAAAGGTGAAAGACAAAGCATTAATGTTCTCTGAATCACTTTGGTAAGTACATATATAATGGAAGTTATAGCAACACATTTTGTCCCTCTGATGTTCAAAGGTTTGTCACCGAGATATGATCACGATCTGCATTTTAACTCGGGCTATCATACTCTCTGTCGATCCCAGGGTGGAGACGGTGGACTGTGGGGACGAGGCAGCAGCATGGCTTTCAGAGTTCCTTGGACAGCCTTGTCGGTTGATAAAACAAAATCCCAATTTCACACGAGACAAAAAGGAAAGGCCCGACACAGGTAACACTGAGCCCTCGTGAGGAATGCCTGCTGACTTCTGATTACTTTCCTACTCTGGAGATTTGTAAAAAAAAAAAAAAAACAGAAACTGCTAGTCTTCTATCTGAAATAGAAAGTCAATCTTTAATGTATTCCTTTGCCATTCTTTCCTGGTATCTTCAACATGTTATGGTCCAAAACTGTCTCTCTTTTCAAATTGTATGAAACCATCTGGCCCAGTAATCTAACTAGCCTCTGGCTGCATCTTCCTCCTTTCTTCTCATACACATATGTGTGTGTCCTGTCGGGCGTCTCCTTTAAAAATCTCTGAAGACTTGTCTTTGACTAGTGAAGTGTATTGGCTTGAATCTGGAGATTATGATTATATACGATATGATACATATCATGATAAACGCGGGATAAGTATGATATCTTACAATACTTAAGGAAAAAAAGAGCATAATTGTTGCGTAGTCCTAGTACTTGACGCTGGTGTTGCCGAATTTAAAGACCACATGACTCTTGACAAAGTTGTTACTAACTTTATATGTCCAAGAATCTGCTTTAAGAGCTGCTGTAGTTGACTGTATCCTCTCGTCCACAGTTGTCTCTGGGATCTTATGAGATTTCCCTGCTTCTTCTAGCTGCTTAAGATGTAATAACTGCTGCCATCTAGCGACCAGAAGTTTAATTGCAACAGAAAAATGAACAAAGTTTTGAATAGTTGCAGCTCAATTGGGAATGAGAATTGTAAAATATAAGGTTAATACTATTGTAATAATGCGATATTTAGGTGCATCGATATTAAGTATTCTTCTGAAAGCAAAAATAACTTATTTCTTAACAAAAATTAAACAAATCAAACATCGAAATAACATGTTTATTAAAATAATGAAATAAACTCCCAATCCATGAAATATGTTCTCTAGCTTCCCCCTAGTGTCTGGGTAGTGTAACTGCGATGTCAGAAATGTTCAGATTCTGGTTCTATCCTTCCTGGTAACTTCACAAAGTATCTCAGTACGACACCGTCTCTGACCTACTGCTGTAAAATAGTTTGGTGGTCACATGACACTAACATTATCATCAAAGCTGCATGATTGCGCCAGTTATGACGGTTCAAAATATAACCAATTAATCAAACATTTAATGGACGGACTTTATTGATCACTTGAGGAAAATTCAACCTGAAAATGAATTTATTTTTTGAAAGATGACATTGTCATAATTATGTCACACATTAACCCTTAAATAAATATTGCTTAGTGCTTTAACATCTTTTTTATGTCCTGCAATCACAGATGTTTTCTATTTAGAGTGTATTATCTTAAAGTGTGTATGTATGGCTACAGTGTATACAGGTGGATCAGGCTTTCTTACTTATGGTGCACGAGCTCGGCTCTTTTCAAATCAACATCTCTAAGCACAGACTCCCATCACGTTGATTTAGGATATTCACTCGACAAATAAGAAGTCACGGACGATACCTTGTCGGTCCTGACCTCCAGCTCTTGTTTACGCCGGTGCAATCCTACAGCAATATGCATAAAGGGCGGCTCGCGCTCAAGCTCAGTCGCAGCCGTGTCCTCGAGTCAACTCGTGCACCGGCGCTGTAAAGTCAAATAACGCGAGCCCCGGCCGTCTCTTGGAGGCGCTTTGATGCTGAGATAAGTGACGTTGCCTGGAGGAGACACGATCATCCGGGTAATGTGGAGTGTTTTTCTCTCAGCTGCCGCCGCCGCCGCCTCCACGTCTCTCTCTCTGGTGAACGTCGCTCAGTATCTGATGATCAACCGAGCCAGCGTGGAGCACGTTCGAGATCTGATGAGGAGCAGGTTCGAACACGAGCGCCACCGTTCACATAAAAACACACACACACACACACTCCAACGTTTTGCTCTTTCCAGGCTGGATGGCTCGGAGGACGATCGTCTCCTCGACGCCGACGACGTCATTAGTCGCTTCCGAGCGAATATGGTCTTCGCTGGCGTCGAACCGTTCGAGGAGGACAAATGGTCACGCTTGCTCATTGGCAACACTCGATTCACGGTGAGCCTCCAGTTGAACGTCTTCACCTGTGGACTGAAATGAAGTAAAGGTCATTTGTAAAGCGCTTTTCTAGACCAGGGTCACAAAGCGCTTTAACAATCAAAATACATACTTTAAAAGGCAAAGACGACATAAGACAAACTAGTCCCAGAAAACAGTGAAAAGCAAAAATAAGAATGTCTTCAGATGTTTCTTGAAGGAGTCAGTAGATCATCAAACACAGAGAGAGAAGAAGATCGTTCCAAAGCTTAGGAGCAATAGCCTGGACAATCTCTTCTCTGGTCCTGAACAGTGTTCAGGAACCATCAGTAGATTCTGATCCGCAGACCTCAGAGCCCGAACTGGGGTGTAAGGCTGGATAAGATCACTGATGGAAGGTCTGACCATGAATAGAAAGAAACTGGCAGCCAGTGAAGAGTTTTAAGGATCGGGGAAATGTGAGTTTTGTATCAAAGCGAGACAGATCCTTCTTGTTTAGACACAAAGATAAACCGTTACAATAGTCTAAACGAGAAGAAACGCATGGACTATAAACTCCAGATTGTGTTGTGACACCATTTTCCCAAGTTAAGAGATTTTTCTCAGTTGAAGGAAACGGTTTCTGGTCATTTTTCTGCAGTGTTGAACTAGAAATAAGTATGTTGTCATTGTGATTTATCCCAAGGTTGGAGGCCCATGTGGACGCTGCCAGATGATCGGAGTGGATCAGGACTCTGGGAACAAAACAAAAGAGCCACTGGTGTCTCTATCTTCCTTTCGTTCTGGGAAGGTCAGTCAAAACATATCGATTGAACAGTCTGTGTGTGTGTGTGTGTGTGTGTGTGTGTGTGTGTGTGTGTGTGTGTGTGTGTGTGTGTGTGTGTGTGTGTGTGTGTGTGTGTGTGTGTGTGTGTGTGTGTGTGTGTGTGTGTGTGTGTGTGTGTGTGTGTGTGTGTGTGTGTGTGTGTGTGTGTGTGTGTGTGTGTGTGTGTGTGTGTGTGTGTGTGTGTGTGTGTGTGTGTCAGGCATATCTGATGTCGTCTGAATCAATCAGAGTCCTTGAGTAATACATCGACGTGTATAACTGAGAAAATATTCTTAAAAGATAATCAGTCATTCACCTCATGGCGGATTTTCAAGAGGCTCATTTATTCTTCTTTATATCGCACCTGAACTCTGGCCTTGAACTTGAATGTTGATTCTAAATATTAGTGATTCCTAGCCTGTCTCCGCACACAAATGCTGAACGACTCTTATGTATCATGAATTACATTTTGAGTTCATTAATAATGGCAGTATGTCAGTGTCATGAGAATATGGATTTTTTTGTATTTTTATAATTGAATTTAAGTTTAAAAATGATATATTGACATTCCTTATCTGTCCTTGTCAGCCTATATAAAGACCCCACAGTAAGTAAGGATGTATTCTTATGTTAGTGCTATCACAGGCGTCATGTTGACATTATCTTTTTGAGGATTGAAATCCGCAATGCATTGTGGTACATGGGCGTTATCGCCTCACACCAATGCTTCTACGTTGTCACGTGATCGCCTGTGTGTCGCATGATTGGCGGAAAGTTTGATCAAGTAGCTTTTATCCACTTCTAGCATTGTCTGGCGTGTACAAAAAGATAATTAATTTTAAAATTCAATACATTTTATTCATATTTTTTTAATTAAATATTCTGATATCCTCTGACTGACTTCATCTCGTCAGCTTCAAATACATTGTTTTTTTTGTTCAGGGAAAATAGGATGGTGATCAATTGATAAATGTTCAGTTTCAATTAAGACTTTAAACGTATGAAATCAAGATCATCGATTCAAATTTAAATGTTTTGTTTCATTTATATTTGCATTTTTTTCATGTTGGTATTATTTAGAACCAATTTGGGGTTAAAACTAAATTAAAGGGTCTATTAGGAAGTTATCAAGAGTTGGTTTCAGAACCTATCCCAGCTACACGGGGCACTAGGCATTGACCATATCACTTAAAAAGTCCCCTGTGTGATGTCGAGGACTGAGAATAAATAATGTTAAATTTGTCTACCACACAAATAAGCAGTGTGAAATAGCACAAGATAAGAAAAAGTCTCGCTTAACTTATTTGTCGCGTTAACTGGCAGATGATGGATTGAAATGTGTTAAAGAAAAAAGCTCTGAACAACAATGAAGTCTCAGCTTTAGAATCACTTGCCGTCGTATGCAATCAAGGAGAATTGTGTACCTGACAGCTCACCTGCATGTTCACCACAGTGTCCTGACGGGTAAAGTTCAGAGCTGTATTTCCCTTCGCACACATCGTTCAAGAACATGAGTTTGGTTCCTCATAAATGTTGCAACAGCCGCCCGTAGAAAAGTAAAACAAAAAAGATGGGGACCCCTGCTGCACAAGTGTCATAAAGGTGTGAGTGCCGGTCCTACAGCTGCCCAGAACTCTGACTCTGGCGCTCTGTGGAGAATAACTGAAGAAAAGATGTGACCTTATGGCAGCGACAGTATGACTCATCGTAGGTTAATACACTTGAGTGGAATTTCAAGATGTTATGGGTTTTTGATTTCTGGTTGAGATCAGTCGAGAGAAACGTTTTGCTTCTAACCAGTAAACAGGTTTAAACTGATCCAAGACTATACATGACTTTAATCCCTCCTGGACACATACTAACTCTTTTACAGTCATAATCATTATCAGAACTTCTTTTGTTGTAAACATAACACGGTTTTTTTGTGATGGAATTACAAAATAATGAAATACAAATGCAAAATATTACCATAATATGGAATATACATAATTAACATAAATTAAATGCATTCAATTTTATTAAATAAAGTACTATAATTCTAAATATAAATTAGATTTGGATTTCATTCATCCGAATTTGAAACCTGGGCTATGACTTTTATTTTAAATAAACCTTTTTCTTTTTTTTTAAACATGCATATTAATTTCTCCAATTCATACATTTTTAATCTAAGATGACATTAATATGATTCTCACTCAACCCTTTTTTTTAAAAAATATTTTAAAATCTTCCAGAGGAACCAAACATATTCATGATGAACTGAACAAAGAATCACACATTTTAAACATTGTATGTTATTCAACCAGAGAATGCAAAAAGGACAAGAACATGAGTCAAATGAGAACTTGACAACGTGAAGCGACAAACTTTAGATGCTAATGCTCAAATTCTAAAAATGTAAATTTGTGTCTGTCGTTTAAAAATGTTATCAGGCTAATTTTTCAACATCATTAAATGTGTCCTGCTTACGATAAAATGTTTGGACACCCCAATTTTGAACATATAAAACATTTCTTGACCCACTTTATTTTCTTATTCAAGTTGTTCTGCAAAATTATTTCTTATTTTTATAGTCAAAAGCAGCATCAATACTTCAGAATCAATTGTAGAAGAGATGTTTCTTTTTTATCAGTCGGTCACGGCTGAAATTAAAGGACCTTGAAAATATTTATGACATACGATCTGGAGCTTGTAATCCATGAGTTTGTGACTAGTTTATTTTTGTGTCTAAACAAGAAGGAGCTGTCTCGCCTGCAGTTAATACAAAACTCTGCAGTGAGAATGTTAACCTCCTCCAGTGTTGTTTTTGATTGTAAAAAGAACTTTGTGACCCTGCTCTAGAAAGGCGCTTTACAAATAACCTTTACTTTACTTTACTTACTTTGCCATCTGCTCCACTCCAGCAATAACGATTGCAATAAGATTTTATTATCCAATATGTAACACTTTCGCAAACCACTCTTAAATCTTCATCATTAATCTTCAGTTGTTAGTTGAAATTATTTCCATCAGGAGGATTGGATTTGTTTCAGTTCATCTCGGATGAATAGAATCTGTGGGAGGAAACTTCCCTCATGTTGCGATGCTGCCGTCAGTGTCTGATTTTCATCATGAATATGAAAAGTGTCTCTTAAAATGAGGATTTTCTACATGATGTTTCGGAGTCGTTTTGCTACATTAACACAAGTTAAAGGTTGCGAGGGAAAAAAAGCAATTCATGTAATGACTTCACATTTCTTCTTCCTCTCCACAAGGTGACTTTCGGTGTTTACCTGACCCACCATCTACCGGAGGGCTCCACCTCGGCTGGACTCCTCTCCGTCGGGTCTCTTGTGCACGTCGAAGCCCGGGCTCCTGCAGGACACCATCCGTGAGCCTCCCTCACGTCTCCTGGACATATTCTGCGATTTTTTTCTCAGAGTCATTCTTGGTCAAGATCACCTTTGTTTGAGAGAAAAATACAAACAGGTATCGATCAAACACTGTTGGATTTAAATGGATTAGTTACCATCTTTTTTTTCTTTTTTTTTTACCGCAGGACTCTTTATTCCTCTGTAAGTTTTTCTCTGGCGACGAACCTTTGTCGTCAAAACATTCACACTTTTCCGCAGGGTTAATTATTTGAACGTTGAACGTGTGATTGGTACTGCAGAGAAAACATGTCAGCCTCTGACGCACTAATCACTGTTGTTTGTTATCCTGCCAAAACTTTCTTTCTGTCGGGTACTCCTGTGGAGATTTACTGCACTTTCTATTCCAAACGCGTCCTCTTAAGCGCTGCCAAAATCTTCTTCCTGGGAGAGACGAGAAAACAAGAAATTGTGTTATGTATGAGCTTGTTATTAAGATACTGCAGTGGACCACTTAATTAATGCCAAAGGGTTAATAGTTAACTGAAAAAATGGAGGATGTTCTGCACATATATTCATGACAACTCCAGAGAGGAGAGAATGATGTGTGGTGAATAATCAGCTCATTCTAATGAAATTGCAACCCTTTTCCTGTTACTAATGTTTGGTTTTTATATCTTTATCCGTTTATGCAAACGATGGTTTGAAACCGTCCTTCATTGTCTGCTGTTTCCAATGTGTGACGTGTGACTACTTTTTATCTGGACTGGCTTGTGTTGATGAGTCCTTTTTTATTGAGAATTGTAACTCTTTTTTTAAATGCTGTTCATTTTATTTAAAACCTCATAAGACATCAGAGACAACATTGTGGCGGCTTTTGTGTTGTACCTCCTTTAAATCCCATCTGTTACATATGAATATTTAGAGGTTATTGGTCTGTTGAAGTGGGATTTGGGCAGAATTCATCACCCGCAGGTGAAGCAGGGGTTAGATTTACCGACGGGCTGCTTAAAGATAGATAATAACTGTAATAGTAAGTAAGTAAGTAAAGGTTATTTGTAAAGCGCCTTTCTAGACTAGAGTCACAAAGCGCTTTAACAATCAAAAACAATACACGGATAAAATATATACTTTAAAAGATCAAGACACATAAGACAAACACAGGAGTCCCAGAAAATCAGGGAAAAGCACAAATAAAAGTGTCTTAAGATGTTTCTTGAAGGAGTCAGTAGATCATCAAACACAGAGGAAGATCGTTCCAAAGCTTAGGAGCAACAGTCTGGAAGGATTTCTCTCCTCTGGTCCTGAGCCGTGTTCAGGAACCGTCAGTAGATTCTGATGGTGTAAGGCTGGATCAGATCACTGATGGAAGGTCTGACCATGAATAGTTCTGAAAGTAAGAACCATAATTTTAAAATTGATCCTGAAAGACACTGGCAGCCAGTGAAGAGTTTTAAGGATCGGAGAAATGTGAGTTCTTCTACTAGAGCGGGTCAGAATTCTTGCTAGAGAGTTTAAATATATGTTCAGTATATCAATTATATATATGTGCAATGTTGGATAGGTTCTGCTGATTAAAACTGCCTGTGGCTCACATGAAGACTTCATAAAAAAACTACGACACTTAAAGTAAATGTTTATTTTTATGTTAAATCTCAAGTTTATTTTGTACATATTTGTCTATATATTTTCACCCTCAAGAAAAGATTTAATGAAGTGTGTTCTTGTGTTCGCTATATAGTTATATTGTTGTTAATAACCAAATTCCAATTATGTATTTAGTTATTGACCAATTTATATATAATTTAATTAAAATTCAATAAATATATAAAATATGTTCATTATCAATTATTTTTATTTACACACATTTTAGATTTTTGTTCACAAATGCACAAATTCTGACTTGCTGAACGATTATTTATCTTTAATTAACATATTCGTTTGTCATTTTGCTGCAACATATTTTTTAAACGATCAACGTTCAATTTTCCCCTATTTTAATGTGAAACCAGTTCGTTTTGACAACATTTTCCCTCGTATGATTGACTCCATCAAATAACATCTTAAGACAATTTTTATTTGTGCTTTTCCCTGATTTTCTTTGTTTGTCTTATGTGTCTTGACCTTTTAAAGTAAATATTTTAACTGTATTGTTTTTGATTGTTTGTGACCCTCGTCTAGAAAGGCGCTTTACAAATAACTTTTACTTACTTACTTAAAAGCGCTTTACAAATAAAAATTACTTACTTACTTATTAAAACTAGGAGTTGCGCAACATGTCACCCTGTTACTTTACCGTTGGTTAAAGTAAATAAACTATTTCTTATCTTTTAAGGTAGAACCAGTGGATTAAGCCAGTGCGTGGCATTTTAAAGTGGGATTATAACGATCAAACAGTCGCCACCTTAAGAAATAACTTCTTCCGCCGTTCACTGAACTTTGACTTGGATTCAAGTTATGATTCTTCACTTTAGGTTAACGGTTTAATGATAAAAAGCGTGCATGTGTTTCCTCACGCGTGATACAGTGCAGGTACAAGATGAAGAAAAGAATCCCGAAAAGTGATTCTTCTCCCTTCAGCAGAAGAGAAGCTCCGAAGAAAGCAGCGCAGAGGAAGCAGCAGAAACAGTGAGTTTGCTAACTAACTAGCAACAACGCTAACCTGCTGTAACTCAACCAGTAGATGCTAATATGCTAATATGCTACTCCTCTCAACAGTGTGACTAGTACATCATGTTTACACCAACTTGACTTAATAATAGTAATAACAATAGTAATAATCATAATAATAATAGTAATAATGCATTGTTTTGGAGTATTGAACCATTAACCAGTATCATTTCTTGTGATGAATATTAAGAAAGTTATGGATTATTAAAACTGGTGATAATGCACTAACTTCTGGTCAACCCTCCTTAATACTAAGTCAAGTTCAAGTTCAATATTTTAGCTAAATCCGACTTGCAAAATGTCATAACTTGTTTAATATTTAGCCAAATAAAAATACTTATATCATAGGAAAGCTTGCTAAACAAAGAAACTGGAAACAAGATTATTGTTATATTTATGTTAATCATTTTATCAATGAATGAATAGAACATTTGGCGCCAAAAATATGTTTAAATTAAAATAATTTAAAAATAAATAATAGTGTTGTTGGTGATGAAAACAAAGCAAAAATGTATAAAAATAAATTATATAAAAGTTGCACTTCCATTTTAGCCTAGTAAAGGTATATATAAAAAAACGTTTTGTTATAGAAGAAATATTTTAATCTTCAATATTTCTGAAGAGCATGACGGGCATTTGTGTGGCTCAACATTTACAACCACCAAGTGTTTTAAACTTAAATACATTTTTGATACATGTTTTGTGTTACTTTGGAGCTATAGCAGTGAAGTATTCTCATATTAAAAAAAAAAAAATACAACATGATTCTCACTTTGCATAAAACAACCGGCAAGAATTCTAATAAAAGAAACCCCAAGAATACATTTTAACCGAGCGGCATAATAACATCCTTGAACCTTGAGAGCGTTTCTGTTGAAGATCTCAAAAGGTGATGCAAAAGTGCTAACTCTGGTCAGGAGAGGAGGCAGAGTGATGCTTGTTGAAATAATCACCTCCTCGATGTTTCCCCAGAGCGAGTGCAGAAATTAGTCTTTTACTAAAAGGGCTCTTCTGGCTGATTAGAGTGTTAAAAGAGAACCTGGGATGTTTTGTCCATTAGATCGCAATTGTCTGACTAAAATCTTCTATTATAATGTTGCCTGCGGGGATTCATGGTCCCAGCATTAACAGTTACACCCTCTCTAGTTGGATCATTCCATTCATCTCTCTCATGGTAATGTTTGCAACCGTATTTTCTATGAGAACTAGCTAAGATGTCTGCGTCTTAACTCACCTTCTTCCAGAACAATGGCCTTCTAATGTTATCAGCCTCATAACCTGAAGGTTAAACGATGGAGCTTGAAGATAATGCTTCTAGATTTCACGTCATTAACCTTGATACACTTTTATTATCTTGGACTCGTAATGTGTTTCTGATTAAACAAAGTCGTATAAAGCCTTGTGGTGTGACACTTTCTCATTTTGGATTGTAACACGAAACACATTGTTTCTTTCAGTAGGTTTGTCTGTATCCTTGGACGTCTACAATCGTGGACTCCACACTGTAGTTATCTTCTCAAATCATTAACTTTGACGCTAACTCACCTTCTTATTATTGTTCCGACGCAGCTATTAAGAACCAAGTGTTCTAGAAAATAAGTAAATAGACTGTTAGGTATTGTAAAAAGTAACATTTATTTTGTTGCATGAGATAAACCTACAGATATGTGTTTTTTCAAACTGTTGGGGAAAACCGAAGTACCCAGAGTAATGCCCTTATTTCCTCTTGTGTTTTTTTTCACTTAATTTTGGCTGAATCTATTGATATACAGTATATGTCTGTAAGAAATTAATTCTAAATTAAATTAATATTTCTAAGACATTTCTTGTTTTCTGTCTATATTTATATTTTATTATTATATACTATTGCTATATGGGTTCTCACCAGGGTTTTTCCACAGCGTAAGGGGTGAAGGCAAGGGATGAAGTACAGAGTACTGTAGGGGGAATTTGGAATTCAAGTAAGGTCTGAATCAGCGGATCTGTTGTGTGGAGTCCATCAAGGTTCTGTTTTAGGTCCTTTACTATTTTTGCTGTACTTGATTCCCCCGGGGTAAAATCGTTCATAGATTTTCTGGTGTTTCTTACCACATTTTTGCTGATGACATCCAGCTCTAGTGCTCTTTTGATCCAACTGAGCCCCAGAGGCTGAACAGTTCAGTCAATTGTTTGCTAGAAATCAAACAATGACTGAGTGAAAACATGTTGCAGCTAAATGTGGACAAAAATGAATCTCTGGCTATTACTCCTGATGATAAGGTTCCACGGTTGAGTCAGTTCTTGGGTGACTTAGGTCAGTCTGTCCAACTGAGCCTGAGAAACCTGGGTGTTGTATTTGACAAAGACATGTCTCTAGTTCAACACTGCAGAAAACTGAGAAGAAACTGTTTCCTTCAACTGAGAAAAATCTCTGAACTGAATGGAAAAATGATGTCACAACATGTTCTGGAGCTTGTACTCCATGTGTCTTCTCGTTTAGACTATTGTAACAGTTTATTTTCGTGTCTAAACAAGAAGGATATGTCTCGCCTGCAATTAATACAAAACACTGCAGAGAGAATTCTGACCTGCTCTAGTAGGAAAACTCACATTTCCCCGATCCTTAAAACTGAATCTACAGATGATTCCTTGCTACCGCACCCGGACCAGAGGAGAGAAATCCTTCCAGCTTGTTGCTCCTAAGCTTTGTGACGATCTTTCTCTCTCGCTGCGATTGATGGAGTCTATTGACTCCTTCAAGAAGACATTTTTATTTGTGCAGGCGTTTTCTTAATTTTCTTGGGGCTGCTCTGTTTTTCTCTTTGTTATCTTGGCCTTTTAAAGCATGTTAGCTACATGTTAACTATGTATTCTTTTTTATTATTAAAGTGCTTTTTGACCCTGGTCTGAGAAAGGTGCTTTACAAATAATGACTTACATACTTATGTTATTAATGTTGTATTCACATTTTTTGTCATTGTTCTGGTTAATGATATCAAGAACCAAGTGTTCTAGAAATAAGTAAATATAATAAATTAATTCCAGGGCACACAGAGAAACACAACAACGCAAACACACATTCACACCTACGGACATGTTTTTTTATGGGTGGGACTTTTGGTGGAAACAGGAGTACCCCGAGTATTGCTCTTCGTTAATTTTGCCCAGACGACCCGCCCGTTGTGAGTGTCCACATGACCTCCAAGCTAGTAATTGGAGCTGTGTTTTCATATAAGGTACAGAGAGACGTTACCAGAAAGATAAAACGGTGACAAAACAAGAGCCTTTACTAGTTTTGTAAATAAACGTAAACACAGAAAATTGGAAACGGGGGAAATGGAGATAACATTCAATGCTTTGCAGTTACACTATTCTGACACTATTCACTATTCACCTGAGCCATGACGCACTTTATGGCCCCTTAAATCTTGTAATAACATAGTATAAGACTGAAAATGTCCAATATGTATAAAGAAAAGTAGAAACAAAGCTTTTGAAAACAGCAGTTTTGTTATTTTGCCCTTTTTAAATAAAAGCACATTAAACCAATGGCTTGATAAAATACCAATTATTTCTTCATGTCTCACCTCTGAATGGACTGGACCCCTCCCTTGCACATCCATCCTGGAAGTAGGTTTTAAGAATATCTTTCTACACCAGCAGATTCATGTGGGACATTCAGGGACACTCTTGCTTTTAAGACGGCAGCCAAACCAGTCCCTGAACACATCCATTTACCATAACTGACAAAGCTCTTTTTAGTGTAACTTATTTCTGCTCTACAGACTCGGCGGGTTTGAAAGGAGACGCCATCGAAAATGGACTGTGCTTATGCATTAATGTAATAAGATAACAACATCTTGAAACATGCTGCCTTCACTTGTCTAACCACATGTTCAGATTGATCTCTCACGGTGCGAGCTGCCGTGAAGACACATTAATCAATAATGATTATACCACTGAACACAGATGGTGCCGCTCCTCACTCCAGAGCATCATCTTTCATCCACAGCACCCCGAGTCCTCGGAAGACGCCGGAGACTTCTGGCTAAATAAAGTACTAATAATAACAATTAAGAGAACAAAAAGACTATTTTTCCGAAGTGCTACACAGACAACATCTTATTGTCCTGGGGATGACCAGTTTTTTTCCAGGGATTCTCATAAACTTCCTTGTAGAATGAGCCATTGCGCACACATGCAATTTTTGTCCCCCTCAAAATACTAAGAATTTACCAGCAACCCTATAAAAAGTACATGTTTGCCTCGGGTATCCCATAACACTCTAATGATTACCCAGAGCTACACTCATGCTTCCTACAATCCCATGACATGAATCGGCAGCATTTAAAAAAAAAAAAAATGTTCCCAATATTCTATTATTTCAAATTATTTTTTGCCTCTTGTGTTTCCCTTCAGTTTAGGGTTTGGACGAAGTGTATATTTTCTGATCGCTGTCGTCCTTCTCCTGGTGCCTTTTGTGGCAATGAAAGCTCCAGAATTGATGCAGTACTTTGCCGATAAATTCAGAAGTAAGTAAACCCTAGGAAGGTGGTGGAAAATGACATTATTAATGGGCCACATTTCATTTGCGAGGTGCCTACATGCCAACATTTGAAAGGGACTAGGGCTCAACGTTTTTTTGAATTCAAATAGAAATTGTGATTTATTGAATGCAACTTTCAAAATGGCCGATGCTACGCTGACTCCACAATAGGTGGCAGCAGAAACAAAAGCTTACAGAGAGATAGTACCTTTGTTTTACTTTCTTTTTAAAAAAAAATATGTTAACATAGTCTATTGATTGAGTTTTTATTGAGATGTATGCACTTTAAATTGTATGATGTATATAATGAATTGCTATGTTTAACATTAAAAATGTCTTGTGCCATTTTTAATTTTTATTTCTTATCAGTTTTATAGTTATAGTCTCCTCTCATGAGGGCCCAATGGAGATGACTGGCAGATCTTCATATTGTGTACAACTTTCATTCTCTCTCTGGTCTGTAGTCCGGTTGCCGTTCTGCATCGACCTGAGCCGACCCGCCGAGCTCTCCTTACATCACACTGCCAACTTCTACTTGACTCCGGAAGATGGAATCTCTCTCGGCGTCTGGTGAGATTCGCCAGTCTGACATTAAAAAGAAGGTTATAGGATGCACTTAATGTTTACCTGTGGCTGTAATTATGCTGTTTTTTAAACAGGCAAACACTCCCTAAAAGTCTTTGGAAAGAGGCTCAAGGGAAAGACCTGGCTTGGCACCAGAACTCATTAGGCGACGGCAGGACGGTCTTCATATATCTTCATGGAAACACGGGAACAAGGTGAGATAAATAATGCAGTGGTGTTGCTCGCTGACGAAACAATGCGCAGGAGTTGTTCGCAGAGCGATTAATTGTCATTTGCGTTGTCTGTGATTCATCGCCACAGGGCAGCGCCTCATCGAGTTGGAGTAGCAAAAGTGAGTGATCACCCACGCAAACAAATCCATCATGTGCAGGATTAACAGAGTAACATAAAGCCTGAGCGCCGCTGTCATTTCTTCACAGCTATTAAGTGAACAAGACTATCATGTGGTGGTGCCCGACTACAGAGGTGCGTTCTGACTTTTATATCTCTCCCTTCCGTTTAAATGATTGTCTTGAGATCTTCACAAATGAAAGCCAGTCTTGTGTGAAACTTCTCCTCTGTGTGACTGCCACCATGTGGTCGTCACGCCGCTCGAGCCTTTGTGAAGAGAGCAGTGAGGTTGACGTGAGGAACTCTGACAGGATTTGGGGATTCCACGGGGGAGCCCACTGAGGATGGCCTGACCACTGACTTCCTCCACGTGTACAACTGGGTCAAAGCCCGAAGCGGGAGCAGCCGGGTCATCATCTGGGGTCACTCACTTGGCACCGGGTCAGTGCACGAACTGCCATTGTTGTGAGGAAACGGAGTGTTTATTTAAAGACGTCCTCCTAAAAAAGGTCATCAAACTGTAGCTTACAAACAGAATAAATAGATGCAAGTGTGCAGCAGTCAAGGGAATTAATATTTGTTTATGCTCGACCTAAAGTGCTGCGAGCTTTTCTCCTTCAACAATCTTTGCATAGAAATGACAAACAACAGCTTTGATTTGAACTTCGATTAAAGAAAACAAGGAGCCGTTCTCCTTCAATAATCCATCTTCAGTTATGATAAGTAAGCTTCTGAAGTACTGGTTGTTCAGACATGCAGTTTTTAACCACTCAGAGTAAAGTTGATACTGCGTCAGTGAAGGAACCAGATGAGCAGTTAATAAAAAATTAAAAAAAGGTCGAACCAAAACAGATGTGTGAGGAAAAGCAAAGGTCTGGGAGCCACATGTGGTCATAAAATGATAAGCAGCATGTGCTCAAAATCTCTTTTTTTATCTCTAAAGATTTTAATTCTTGGTAAGTAAAAAGTAAAATTAACTATTTTCTGAAAGAATAGTTTTTTATGTATTCAGAAACATAACGTAATAACATGTTATCCCAAAACCATTTTGATACCCGTTCTCTCCTAAATAAAAAGAAGTACCTATGCTATGTTTAATGGAATATATACAATTAATACACATTTAAATGGGTCTTTAAGGGGTTAACTTTAATGTTTGAACAATGTGGTGACAATGTGAAACCCTGCATTAATACATTTACTTTACTGTGTGTTCTTGTTACTGTTATATCATTTCGGGAATTTCAGGTTCACACTCCTGGTTTTAAAGTTTGAAAATGCAAAAGTAGAATCTGTGAAGCATGTGATATCCAAATCTTTACACCTTTACTTTTGCTGGAGAATAACAAGATCCTTATTTATATTGAAGACTGGAGAGGGACTGAGAGACAGTCAATAAATATGTGTGTGTGTATGCGTGAGCGCGTGTGTGTAATTGTTTGTTTGTGTGTGTGAGTGATTATACACACAGCTCCAGGCGGCATCACTTAATCACCAACTGAAGGTGTTTCCAATAATACACACACTTCTATACATCACAAAAAAAAGTAGCTGTTCGTAGTGATTTATAAATGTCTTCCAAAGTTTTATTGGAAAACCAGCTGACATTTTTCTCTCCCTTCTTCTCTGCAGTGTGTCCACAAACGCTGCCGTCAAACTCCTAGAACAAGGTAGGAAGGAGTTAAATAATCCCTGATATTGACTTCCTCTGTTTCTCTTGTTGAATGTTGATCTGCTGCTGTGACAGGTGTAACTTACGACGGCTTGATCCTTGATTCTGCATTCTGCACTGTTCGACTGGACATCAGAGAGCATACCTTCTCTTGGGTAACGTCAAGACATCTTCAGCGGTCTTCATTTCAACTTCACCTCTAACATGTTCTTTTTAAGTTCTACTGGAAGATACCCGGTCACGGGCTCCTCTTTCCAGAACCGTGGGCAAACAACAAGCTGGTGTTTCCTACGGAGGAAAAGTATGTTTTTTTTTATAGTCATAAGTCGTTGATTTCATTTATGACTTGATGCTCTGCCGCAGTCTGAAGAAAATGAAAAATCCAATCCTCTTCCTTCACTCTGAGGATGACCCCGGGGTTCCTATTTGGGTTGCAAAGGAGGTAAATCCCAAGTTGGTTTATATACGGAGAAGTGAACCCTTCTGGAGGAACGTTTCTGTTTGCGGTGTGACAGCTGTGGGAGTCGGCGGTGAAGGCGCAGAATGCTGAGCAAGTGAAAATGGTGGCCTTCGAGGGTTCTCTCGGGTATCTGCACAACGGCATTTGGAGAGACTCCAGACTGCCTGGAATCATAAAGTAAGATTCACCAAGCATGGTCATCTCTGTGGCTCTCGGTCGACGCCACAGTGCTGTGTGTTGACGCTGCTTCTTTGTCTCTACAGGGAGTTTTTGGAGCGCTTGTAAAGGAGCCGGATGATACATGACAGTAATTATCTTCATTTGTTCGGTTGCTCTATAATTGAGTGAAAACTCATTATAATGGAATAAAATAGGATCAGTTTTGCTTATATTTCTGGATTATTCATTTTATTTCCGCCATCATTTTGGATACAATCCAAGTACATGTCAATTATGTGACCAAACGGATGCTTGTGTTTAAAACAAGATAAGCAAGAGATATTATCATGTTGAAAATTATACCAAGACAGGAAGTGAGAGTTATACTTGTATATTTTTTACCTTTTAAGTATATATTGTATTGAGTATTGTCTTGATTGTTTGCAATTTGTGACCCTGGTCTGGAAAAGCTCTATATAAATACTAATTACTTACTATGTATTACTTACTTTAAAGATTTGAGCCAATAAAAATGACTTACTTAGTTACTTGTCTATGTTTGACATGCCATCATCACCAGGCCTGTGACAGACTTTTTATGGATGAGAATAATGTTGTTCCCATTGACGATTCTATAGAGAAACACTTACAAACAATGTTTGTCTCCAGCACTAATGTGTTAAACGAAGCAGGGACGGGCTGAGGAGCGTCGGTGACGTCACCAAGGAACCCAGACACTCGTGATGAACATCATCTGACCACCGGCTGGAAATGTCCCAGCAAACAAAGGTGTGATAATTCATGTCTGCAATGTTAAGAAAAGAAAAGTGTTAATCAGGAAAATATATGTTCTGATTTCCTGGATCCATTAAAGGTTCCTTCAGTGTCGGATAGACAATCACTTACAATCACTAAATATTTGGTCTGGTGTGGCTACGTCCTGAAGATAAACGCGTGTCATTTAATTTTATAATGGCTTTTATCCTGCAGCTGTCCGCAACAAAATGTGTCTCACGGCAATAAACCGGTTTTCTGTGGAAGAGAAAATGTATATCAAATATTTAATGTGGAATTATTTCATCTAAATCAGGTTATTTCTTATCCATGAAATTCTCTCGTGATGGAGAAAGGTTTCTGTATGTTGTTGATGAAACCACTGCAAAAAATTGAGTCCTTGTTTATATTGAATAAATGACATAACAATGGGCTTTTGATTGATTTAAAAGTTAAAAGAGAAAGAAAGAAACAAAGACTTTGTCACTTGTTTTGATTATATGTTCTTAAGTGGGGCATAAGTGAAAAGGGAATATTAACTAGAATTGCTGCACTGATCAAACCCCCAATATTATTTTAGTTTTTTAAAAATGTTTTTTTTTGTTATCATTTAAAATGTTCCTTTCACTATCATTCATGTTTGTGGATCTGAATAAATTAATATAAAGAGTAAAATGTCTTTGTCTCACTATAATCCATCTATATTTCTATATTGAATAATATAAAACTTAAATTGTATTTACATGTATGAATATACAATGTTGTTTTTCTTTAAAATCTTTTATGAAATACATTTTAATAAATACAATTATAGGCAAGGCTTGATGGATCTACTGACTCCTTTAAGAAACATATTAAGGCGTTTCTATTTGTTCAGGCTTTTCCTTGATTTTCTGGAACTCCTGTTGTGTTATCAGTTTTATCTTGACCTTTAAAATATATACTTTATTGAATATTGTTTTGATTGTTTAAGCGCTTTGTGACCCTGGTCTGGAAAAGCGCTATACAAATAAAAATGACTTACTTATTTACTTACTTACTTAAATCTGAGTTTGAGGGGCAGGAGTGGAGTGAAAGTATCTTGACATTCTGTTCCATGTTAATCTTTGTATCCTTTGTCTTTGATCTATGTTCTTTATCTTTATTTCTCTTGTTCTTGTTCTTATTTTTATTTTTATGAAAAATTGCTGTATTGCTATGTCTAATTGGAAAAAAAAAATCCCGAAGGAGACCTCCTGAGGGATCAATAAACTTCTACCTAACCTAACCTAACCTAATATAGAATGACCTTTATTTCAAAGTTTTAAAATAATGTTGAATTATTTATTTATACTTATTTTACTTGGTGGCTCCTTCAACTAGTCACAATACATTATGTGATCCCGCTTGGATTTTTTTTTTTTCATTTTGTTTAAGCGGAACATATTCATCTCGGGCTCGCAGGTGTACAGGTGTACAGGTGGAACATACGTGTCAGGTGTGGAGAACAGATTCGCTGAAAGGTGAAGCTCCTCTCCAGGCTCTCGGGTGACGTGGCTGAAGGTTGCGGACAGAGTTTCTTTACTCACCGGTTGTTCACCAGCGCGCCCTGTGATTGGCTACACTATTCCACGTGACGAGGTCTGGCCAATCACCGACGCGAACGCTGGCTGTGGGTAAAGCACTACGCCATATGCGTACGAGCGCATCCTAAAAAACTGCCTGTCATAGAACCAGGAAGAAGGTGGGATAGCCATTCTACGTCCCCCCGATCTCTCTGCGTTTTCCCCCCCGAAAATAATGGGATCTTCCCGGTGGAAGGTGGCAGCAGCAGCAGCGGTGTTCCTCATTGTCGCGGGATCTGTATTACCTGTGGAGGCGGATGAACACCAACACACGGTGAGAGGAGGCCGAGTGTGAAGTGGAGCTAGCTGTGGTGTAGCTAGCTATGGCTGCAAGCTACACATGAAAACAGCGTTTTTAACAACAAATGGTCGCGACACAGCCGGCTTTTTATGCTGTAGTTTCACAATATTTATGTGAGAATGTGCTCAGCCTGAGAGCTAACAGGGTAACGTTTGTAGCATTGACGCTAGAGTCCAATGACTGTTAGCATGTTAGCACAAAGCCTTCATTTGTCACCGGCCAAAAAAAAAATGCGATTTAGCTTCATAAGTGAGTTGAAATAACAATGGCGACTTCAACATCTGTACGTGTGAGGGTTTGGCAACATGTACGACTTCAAACGGTGGAGCAGTGAGCTGTGGCATTTGTTAGTTTAGTTACGCTATACCGGAATACCGGGTTTCACGTCCGGGCCCTGTTTTTTTTTTTTATACACTTTTTTTTTTTGGACTAGAACGGCCTCAATAAAAATCCATCTACGCTGTTGTTTAACTTTGATTTGTATCCAAAACACTTACAATAATGACAGTTAAAATGACATCTGTGTAGTTATGCTTTAGAAAGTTAGCTTCTCGGAATTCGATTGTTTTGTTTTTTTATATACACGTCAAATACTATAGTTACGTTTATTACGCAGTTGTTAGTGTCTATTATTATGAAGACTTGAAATAAATGACCCACCTCAATAAATAACAATAATATATATAGATATGTTCAGGTTCTCTTTTATCTTCCTCTCTCTTTGCGCTTTAAGAAACATCTTAAGACTTTTTTATTTGTTCAGGCTTATCCTTGATTTTCTGGAACTCCTGTTATGTTATCAGTTTTATCTTGATCTTTAAAGTATATACTTTATTGAATATTGTTTTGATTGTTTAAGCGCTTTGTGACCCTGGTCTGGAAAAGCGCTATACAAATAAAAACTACTTACTTACTTACTATCTCAAAGTGGAGGCATTTGTATCAAAAGTTATATTTGACGTTTATCACAAGCTGAACAGACGCGAGAAACGTCAACATAAATGTATTTACTGACTTGGAATTATTGAGGGCAACAGTTCTTATTGGTTATTTTGAATATATATTCTACAACGAGCGAATATCAAGTGAATTTAACTGATTCAAGCCTTGTTTTCTCCCGCAGTACATGGATAAGGAGGAGGTAGTTTTATGGATGAACACAGTCGGGCCTTACCACAATCGCCAGGAGACGTACAAGTATTTCTCTTTGCCCTTCTGCGTGGGCTCTAAGAAGACCATCAGTCATTACCATGAAACTCTCGGAGAAGCGTTGCAGGGAGTGGAGTTGGAGTTCAGTGGCCTTGACATAAAGTTCAAAGGTAACAAACGTGAACTTGTGTTATGCGCTTGGCTAGAATGTTTGAATAAAAGGATGGCTTTCACATCTTCAAATGTTTTCCTCTTTTTCAGATGAGGTCATGCAGACCACGTATTGTGAAATTGATCTGGACAAAGCCAAGCGAGATGCTTTTGTCTACGCTATCAAAAACCACTACTGGTACCAAATGTACATCGATGACCTTCCCATCTGGGGTGAGTACTAAGTTGCGAAGTTGCTGACTCGCTGGAAACAAACGTGTGTTGTTGGATGGACAATGTCTGAATGTTTTAAGTGTTGAATAATTTAGGTCTTAATAACTCACTTGTTGGTACATCTGCCTAAGTCTTGACACTGACTGCGTATCAAACCTTTTGAATAAAAGTGCCTTGCGGAGATATTTCACACTGAATTCACAATATTTGTACTTGTAACTCAATGGCTGAAGTGAGTCATTAAATATTTGCGATGTATGCTGATAAGGGGGAGACATTCTATTGACTCTAAATGGAGGAAAGGGTAGACGATCAGTTCTAGTTTCAATCTTTCAAATGCAGAATCTTGATGATGTTATCCTCTCAGTCTTGCATGCATTCTATCCTTCTATCCTCTATTCTATCCATCTTGGGATTTCATAGGAAATGGTTAGCTGGTTCATTGTTTTGCAAAATGTGGTGTATTAAAATGGAACAATGAATTTTGTGATTTGGAATCAATAACCTCACATTATTCAAGAGTAACTGTGGTTTAACATAGTGCTTGACATTTGTGGATCTCTATCCTGAGATTTTTAGCTCGAACCATTTGTCAAGCTCTGTGCTCCGCAGAGACTGAAAAAGCCAATTTTTCTTACAGCATGCAGTGTTTAAAAACGACAATGATTATGTGAAGTCTAAAAATATTCATTATTGAAGCTTTTGAATTTGAGGTTCATTATGGTTCTTTGTTTTTATCAGCTGAACTGCTTAAACGCTTACACCATATACAGTATAACGTCTGCAAGCCTTTGTTCTTTCCATAATGACTTTTCCCTGAAGCAAAATATATTATGTTTGATGTTTTTTAACCAAAGCTTCAACATATTACTTATTTCTTTCTACTAAATGTTTGTTATTCTGTAAAACTATCAACTATAATATACAATATTATAGTATTACAGTATATTATAGTTTCTTAAAAGTCATACAGTTCCTTTTTCTCTGGGATTTCAGTCGGAAGTTACTCTCATAACTTCATATTTCCAATTGAAAGAAGAAGTTTCTAAATCATGGGAAAACCTGTCAAACCTGTTAGAGAAACCTGTTGTGTGGTGTGGTATTAAGTTGTTATAGTACATAATGGTCAAGCTTTACAGCAGAATTGCATTGATCTTTAATCCCTGTACAGTATATGCAGAATGTAAGTAAATAATTTATATTTATATAGCGCTTTTCCAGACCAGGGTCACAAAGTCCTTGATACTTTGTGTGTGTGGATGTGTGGCATTGCTGTTCTGTTTCCTGAGATATGCATCTGCGGTTAGTCCTGTTTGGTGACGGTGTCTCTTTCTAAAACTGTATTTAAAGTGTCAGAAAAAACATGATCAATGTTTTTGTAGGTCTCCTTATTTTTGGTAAATATGAGGACAGACTCTGTCAATAATGTAAAAAAAAAAGGGAAAAATATATTGAGCTTTTCATGTAATTTCTTCTGGGGCGACATTTATGGCTTAACTAGTTGTGGTACAAAGTGCTGGGTGGTACCGCTCCAGCAGTTCTTCAAACACCAGCGTGTCAGCCTGTTGGTCGTAGGTGGAGCACTACCAATGCAAACAATGTTGACTCGTAAAGGCTTTGATATTTGATAAACTTGACGATGAACATCGTTTCTTTCTTTAGGACAGCTTTGTTTGTCTTTCTAACATTTTACGTCGAGTCCACTATGTTAAATGAAACCTGGCATCATTTGAACTGTCACTATTATTTATAATCAACTGATTTTTCTGTTTTTTGTAATCGTATTGTTATGTAATGTTATTTATTTGCTTACTTTACATCATCTTTCTTCAAAATCTCTGTGGCTGACACGTTATTTATATTTGTGTTTGTTTTAAAATGTGTGTATTTTCTCAGGTATTGTTGGGGAGGCCGATGAAAACGGGGAGGACCACTACCTGTGGACCTACAAGAAACTGGAGATCGGCTTCAACGGCAACAGAATAGTTGATGTGAATCTGACCAGTGAAAGCAAAGTACGACTGGTGCCCAACACCAGGATTGCAATGTCTTACTCGGTAACTAGCCCAGCATTCCCCCCCCCCCCCCCCCCCCCCCCCCCACATCAATACGGCTGCATGTCTAAACCTCTCCGTCACAGGTGAAGTGGAAGAAATCTGATGTGAAGTTTGAAGACAGATTCGACAAGTACCTGGACCCGTCTTTCTTCCAGCACAGGGTGAGCCGAGACAGATTTGTAAATCACTGTCTACAATGTATAGTTTGTCTTGTTCTTCCAGCTTTGTTACTGACTTGTTAGCTCAAATATGTATTATTTTGTCAAGGTTAGGAACAAATGTACGCAATTTGTAAGAACTCATTGTAAGAAATGTCTCGGAACAAGTTTGCCTTTGTCCTTAAGATGTGCTGTCACAGCTGAGGTACTTTTTTCTTTATTGGCACCAATATCATGCTTCTTGTTACACATTTAACTTTACTTCAAGTTAAATACAAAATACAAATACTTGGTGTAACACTGTGAATGTGGAGCTCTTATCAACAACTTGTTTTTTCCCTCAAGGTTTAAATACGGAAGATATGTGACGACAATAGTATTGGAAAAACAAGGAGACAATATATTTGCATTAATTTTTACATTAATTTCCGTCTTAATGATAAGTATTTTTTTTGCACAAATTTTTGCTCTTAACACATTTCATAAGTTCATTTACTCTTTAAGTATTTAGTTTCAATGTTAAACGTTTTCCCTGATTGTGTGGTGATCAAATGGAATATGAATGAATGGAATAGAAGTTTAAATATATATGGAGTAACTTCGGAGCTTCATGTGAAAGTGATATATTTAAAAAGGTTTTTCTTTTACGTACATTTTGTTTTTCCCTTTTAAAGAAAATGACCCCAGAGTCTGAACTTAATATGTAAATGATTAATTAAAACGAAATAAATTATGTTTATTCTTATTTTTGTAATTTTTGGTGCTTTACCTTTGGAGTGTCTATTGATGTATTTCCTCATACATTTTAAGGTTTTAAAACTTGGCTTGAAAACACCTCACACTTGTACTGAGGAATACAAACTCTATCAGTTCTAGATCTATTGTCCGGCAACCAGTTCTAGAGACTTCCCACAAGATGGTTGTTCTATCATTTTTCAATGATGGATGCTTTTCTCCTTCCAGATCCACTGGTTTTCCATCTTCAACTCCTTCATGATGGTCATTTTCCTGGTGGGCCTGGTCTCCATGATCCTGATGAGAACCCTCAGGAAGGATTACGCCCGATACAGCAAAGAGGAAGAAATGGACGACATGGTGCGTTTGATTTTAAGGCACATTATCGCACGTCTTGATGTTCATCTGAAGGTAAGACTGTTCTTGTGGGATCTGCCCAGGACCGAGACCTGGGTGACGAGTACGGCTGGAAGCAGGTCCACGGAGACGTGTTCCGACCCTCCAGCCATCCGCTGATCTTCTCCTCGCTCATCGGCTCCGGCTGCCAGATCTTCTCGGTGTCGCTCATCGTCATCGTCGTAGCGATGGTGGAGGACCTGTACACGGAGTGAGTGACTCGAGCTTTTCTTGAGCGTCATCAGATGCTGCTTCTTTTATGACCTAATGTTAATAGTTAATAGTTTTTGCTCTTCATTTTAAGGAGTCTTTGTAGACTCGCTTCATTCAAGACACAAACATTTATTAGGCTCATAAACACTGCTCTAGTAAAGGCAACTTTTATATTCTTAGAAATTGCTTCTTTTAAACATCCTTCTATACTTTTATTACCCTGATGCCCATTTTGTTCTTAAATACATTTCCATCTTCTGCATATTCAAACATCTCATTCGAAATCAGCAGTTCCTTGCAAGCGCAAAAATCCCGAAATGCTGTGGTTTGCAGGCTTCAAGAACTAGAATCATTTTGCTTCTCTGCAGGAGAGGCTCCATGCTGAGTACAGCCATCTTTGTTTACGCTGCAACATCCCCGGTCAATGGCTACTTTGGTGGGAGTTTGTACGCAAAACAAGGAGGTAAATTATTTGCTGTGTTTTCAAAGCACCTGGTGTCTTGAATAGTAATATTGATTGGACTAAACGCAGGGAGGAGGTGGATAAAACAGATGTTCATCGGTGCCTTCCTGATCCCTGCCATGGTGTGCGGGACGGCGTTCTTCATCAACTTCATCGCCATCTACTACCACGCCTCGAGAGCCATTCCATTTGGCACCATGGTGGGTTTGACTCACGTCACAGCAGGGAACCTCCGCTTGCTAGTGCTACTGGAGAAAACTTTGAAAACCTTTGTAATAATGGATGATTGAAATGTGATCCATGAATAGTTAAAGCATTTGTTGAAGAGATGACTCGGATAAATGACCGTCTGTCTTCTCGCAGGTGGCCGTTTGCTGCATTTGCTTCTTTGTGATTCTGCCTCTAAACCTGGTGGGGACCATTTTGGGGCGGAATCTCTCCGGCCAGCCCAACTTCCCCTGCCGGGTCAATGCAGTTCCGCGGCCGATCCCGGAGAAGAAATG
Organism: Callionymus lyra; assembly: GCF_982586985.1. Taxonomy (NCBI): domain Eukaryota; kingdom Metazoa; phylum Chordata; class Actinopteri; order Syngnathiformes; family Callionymidae; genus Callionymus; species Callionymus lyra. Next base: position 10,968,322 of record NC_141828.1, read on the forward strand.
GTGAGTTCCAGCCGGCGTCGACGTCGGGTGTGAAGGACGAAACCGTTCAGCATCTGGGAAATAAAAAGTCCTACTGCAATAAAGTCAGAATTAATGTTTGAGATCTGCTGCCAGGCTCATGGGCCGCCTGCCAAGAGACCCGGCTGGATGTGACTTTAGATTTCATTAGAGCGTAACACTCTCCTTTGCCTCCTAAAACAATACGCGGGTCCGCGGCCGATGATGAATTCCAACCTTTCGTCCTCAGGTTCATGGAGCCGGCTGTCATCGTGTGCCTCGGAGGGATCCTTCCGTTCGGCTCCATTTTTATCGAGATGTAAGTCCGGCCTCACGGAAGATGTTTACTTGCAACCTACAGACAGTTCTGACCGCTTTTCTCACGCAGGTATTTCATCTTCACGTCGTTCTGGGCGTACAAGATCTACTACGTGTACGGCTTCATGATGCTGGTCCTGGTCATCCTGTGCATCGTCACCGTGTGCGTCACCATCGTGTGCACGTACTTCCTGCTCAACGCCGAGGATTACAGATGGTGAGAGATGATTTTCAGGCCTGGGATCTGATCAGACTTTCAAATTGCACATTATCTTGGTACAACACGGTTATTGGATTAGATTAGATTGAGTTTGTTAATCCCTCTGAAGATCTCCTTCGGGAAATAAAGTGGACAGCTAACTAGTGTTGGTGAAATATATACTCAAATTCAGATTTTGTAACTGCAGCAATAAGTGTAACAACGTTAAGCTTATAGCAACGTTAATTACTTAACGTTAAGCAGTTAAGTAATTAAATGTTGTAAAAAATCTATTAGAGCTGTAGAAAAAAAAATGAACACTCTAATAAAGATTAGAGTTGAGATGGATTGATGAGCTTTATTGATCCCTCTCGACATCTCATCGGGAAATTGTTTTTCCAGCTCGCAGCAACACAGACAATAGATTCATAGAAACGAGAACAAAGTGCAATAAAAAGAAAGACTAAGATGACAAAATCTAAATCTAAAGAACACAGATCAAAGAAAAGGATACAAAGAATAAGGTGGAATATCATCTTTTCACTTCACTCCTGCCCCCAAACTCAGAATTAAACAGCCTAATAACACAAGGAATGAACGAGTCCCTGAGTCTATTAGTGTTGCATCATGGGAGGAGCATTCGTGCTCCATCTGCTTCTCTGTTCAGAGGACAACTGTCATCATCCATGATGGACAGTAGTTTGTCGATATATTAAGTCTAATATTTATTATATTACTATATTATTAAACCTCAATATATAGCCTCAATATATATTTTTATAATCTCACGTTAAAAACATCAACTGTTTTCACCTTTTGTTATCTATTTAACTTTTACATTTATCAGGCGCACTTGAAATTCTTTCAAAAGCCTAAATCTCAAATGGATCATTCTGGTTTGTTCAGTATTGTCCTATCGTACAACCATCATGTGATCAACATGATAGCCTCAGACATTTCTGAGAACTTAATGCAGATCACAGTCCATGGCATTGATGCAGCTTTAGGAGAGAAAAGTCATGAAAAAATCTCAGCAGCAGGTGTCGCTTGAAACGGTTGAAGACAGAGTCCAAACTTTCTCTCTGTGCAGACGATTTAATCATCTTCCCTATAAAATCAATTTCTGATCAAATTAATCATACATTTTGCAAAATGTTCATGAGACTTAATTTCTTCTTTATGTTTTATATTTTTTCATCACTCATACCTAGAATATACAGTTAGAATGGGATTATGAGTTTCATGGTTGTTTTATTTTGCAGGCAGTGGACAAGCTTCCTGTCGGCTGCATCCACAGCCGTCTACGTTTACATGTACTCCTTTTACTACTACTTCTTCAAAACCAAGTAAGTCGTGTTGGCGTGTTTATTGCAATCAAGAAAGTACTTGATAGCATCTTGAGTACGTGAGTCACTGTTCAAGTGTTAGATTTGTGTTGCGTTTGTGTTGCAACAACAGTGCTGAGTTGTTGCCAGTGACGCACATAAAGAAAACAAAAGAAGAAAAAGCATTTTTTTTAAAGTTGCAGTTTCCTGTTGAACTGGTAGTTTGAGCTGCAGGTGAACTCGTTTCATTTGAGCTCCTGGAACTAAAGATGTCATTGTGATGGAGGATGAAAATCCAGCTCAGATGTCTTCTTTACGCTTCAGGATGTACGGACTCTTCCAGACGTCCTTCTACTTCGGCTACATGGCCGTGTTCAGCACCGCTCTGGGAATCATGTGTGGTGAGTGACCTTCACACTCGCGCTTGTTTTCGTTAAGGAGAGGGAAAAAGGATTTTGCTGCGTCACCGTTCCAGAGAGGGATCAGAAATAGAACAGATCAAAGTTTTTAAAAAACAAAGTGCAACTGCGTCGACATCTGTCTCCTCAGGCTTGTTGTCATTGTGCTTATGCAACGAGGATAAACTGGGGAGAGCAGCTGTCTGTCAGGTCAAGGACTCAAACCATCTTCACAGTAGTTTTCATGTAATCATTTCAGTTTCTTGTTTCGCTTCTTCTGGTTCTTGGTACAAACATTTGTCCAGAAGACGTGATGATTAATAATTTCCTTCCACCAACTGATGTGTTTGAAACTCCTGGGTTCATGACTTCAGTCATATACAGGTTTAATTAGATTTTGTGGTGGTTTAAATGGTGTTAAAGCGAAATAAATAATACATAACTATAACAAATCTTAAAAACAAGCCTTAGAAGATGGTAAGAAAACTGTGAAACTACATGAAAAATCAAACAGAGATGATGAGTTAAACTTATAAACTTTCACTCTTAGACTTAAATAATATACTTTTTCTGATGTTATTCTGTTATTTTAACTTTCGCTTGTGTGGTAGGGCTTTTTTTTTTTGCTTAATCTAATTTTATTTTATGGTTTATATTTCAATTTTCACATGCAAATATTTACAGTGTTGGTTCATTTGTATGTTTTAACTATCGGCCTAGCCATTACATCAAGATTCTGTTGATGACTGAGGACGAGAGGATACTGTCGACTCCAGCAGCTTTTAAAGCTGATGTTTGGACATAGTTTGGTTTCAAAACAAATTAAAGCAGTTATGACTTCATCAAGAGTCATGTGGTCTGTAGATACTAGTGATGGTCTGATGAAGCTTCATGAATGGTGTCAAATATTTTCCACTAGATGGCGGTCTCTGCACCATTTTCATTTGTTTTGAACAGCTGTTCTAATGAAACATTCATTAAGGTTCATTAAGGTTTATCAGACCATCACTAGTAAATACCAGAGTACTTGACAATACTACAAATGTATCCTTGTTCCTACAGTATTGCAATATATTGTATTGTTGTATCTGTATCGCCAGATTTCATACAGTGTTTAATTCAAAAGCTGATTAACTCTGGACTGCAGGTGACTGTCTGTAGATGCTGATCCTCCGTCTGTGTTGCAGGTGCGGTGGGTTACATGGGAACAAGTGCCTTCGTGAGGAAGATCTACACAAACGTCAAAATCGACTAAAGAGCGGAGCAGCATCGCAGGGATGTTCACGGAGTTGCCGCCGCTAATCCTGGGAGACGGCAGGCACAACTCATTCTTTACTTTCCTTTCTTGCAAAGAGATCGTGAGAATCTCACTTTGTAGTTTTTTTTTTTCCTTCCATTTTTTTCTGAATGAATCTCGACGCTGCGACACGACGTGAACGAGAGGACGAGGTTTGACACCCCCAGGTTCTGTTTTTATCGGTTGCTAGGAGACAGACGTTCGGGGGGGCCACACACACGTTTTAAGGCTGACCCGGCTGCAGTTCCTCCAACCTTTAGTCCCACCCGACACCAGAGAAGACCCGGAACAATGTAGCTCTCTTCAGTGAAGAGTGTTTGGAAGTCTCTGCTCTCTCGCGCCAGGAGTCGCCCGCCTCGGACTTGATTTCTCTTTTGTATCCTCTTCAAAACGTTAGCGCTGCAGAAGTATCCCCTAAAAAAAAAAGGTCCACATGTTGAGTCGCCCCCACAACGCCCTCACGTCCCCCCGTTACAGTAGCAGTCCATCCAGATCAGAGCGGGCCCCGCTGTGTCGGCGGCTTTTTAAAATGGACGACCGATCTCATTTCCAGTGGAGTCTTGTTTTTTTCTAAATGTTTGGGTCCGAATGAAGTCTACTTGTAAAGATAATATATGGACGGGGAGAGTGTATATAACCGTAATGTACCTTTAGGTGTAGATCCCAGATGTATTTTCGTTGTACAGATTTACTACAGGGTGTTTTTTTTTTTTTTAAACAAATCGGTTTGTTCTTTTTCCTTGTTTTTTGGTGCTCGGTTGGGGCTTAAGGTTTCATCCTGCTTGAATTTGCATGAAGTCTCAAGAAGGCAAAGCCGGGCTTCCTCTCGCCGCCAGTCGTCACCACGTACAGCTCAGCCATGTTTTATCATTCGAAGCTTTGAACGGACCCCCTTCTCCCCCGCCATCATGTTGCCGAACCTGAAGAGTCACCTGCGAATGTCAGAAGGAGTCGGGCGTCTCTGCAAACATACTGTGCAACGTGACGTTTATGTGCACTCGATGTTTTCATAGCCACACCGTTGCCGAGTGTTTCTATCCCGTGTAAATACAGTTTGTTCCTGACGTGAAGAGGATTGTCTTCGACCCCTGACCCCCCGCCCGCCTAATTTGCAGTTTTCTCCCTTTGAATTCGGCACCTCATGTTGTTGTGACGCCTCCTCAGACGTCTCTAATCTGCTTATTAACTTGCTGTATAAAGAGAAATAAACATGTTTATGTACAGGGGTCATTAGGGTTCGTCTGCCTCTCAAGCTTCAGCGACGACGACGGGAGCTGCAGAACACGCTCAGCCCACCAGAGGGCGCCATTTTTCGTGTAAACGTAGGAAGGCTGCGACAAAAGCGCAAGTCGCCGCTGACGTCAGAGTGGATGATGAAGTTAAAGGCTAAAGCACGTGGTGAACGCTAGTCGGAGACTGAAGGATTAAATACATTTGGATGAAAAGTGAACCAAAACAAAACACTTTAATGTTTGTTGTTAATATAATTCCTTAATGGTTATTTGAGTGAAAATATGAAGGAAAAACTGAGAAAATCGTTTTTCCAATTGTTTTACAGACTGCAATTTATTGAAGGGTTTTTTTCAGTAATCTTTATTTATAAAGTTCCTTTCACAGACCATCCTGAAGGCATCACATTAATTCTGTCTGTACCTTTGGGATTCAAGGCTTAGTGAAAAAAGTGTTGCTCTTTACTGACTGTATAACTAAGCGCTTTGTGACCCTGGTCTAGAAGGCGCTTTACAAATAACCTACTGAAGTAACAGTACAATAAACAACAGTAACAATTTACCCTGTAATAACTATTTCACATTAATAACATACTTAACCACTTTCTAAGTCGATTCAAAAGTATAGAAACCTTTCAGACGCTGGTTCTGTTCCGACTGAAGAGAAAATGCAAGACTTTGATTGACAGGAGGAAACGTCAGACTTGTGTGAACTGAAGCTCAGATTTATTTAAATAATGGTCGACGACAGCAAGAGTCCAGTTAACTATGACTTAATTCAACTATAAAGTCCAACGTCGAGCTCCGGACTCGACTCAGTTGACCTTCTCGAAATACTCCTTGGATCCGTCAGGAGTGGGTTTGATCTGAGGGACACAAGCGGTTGAGTGTAAGGTCGTAAGGTCAAGTGTGTGTGTGTGTTTTAAAAACTCACGGTGGGGGCGTCGGGCGTCCAGCTGGCGGGACAGACTTCCCCGTGCGTCTCCACGAACTGGAAGGCCTTGACCAGACGGAGGGTCTCGTCCACGCTGCGGCCCACCGGCAGGTCGTTGACGCTCATGTGCTTCACGACGCCGCTGGGGTCGATGATGAACAAACCCCTGAGACAGACGAGAGTTCTTCAACTCACGGAAACGCCTTCGAGGACGAGTTCTGAACCGACCTGAGTGCGATTCCCGGACCTTCCAGCAGGACGCCGTAGTCCCTGGAGATCTGCTTGGTGAGGTCGGCCAGCAGGGGGATGTGGATGCTGCCCAGACCACCGGCCTGTCGCAAACAACCAGAGTTAATCCACTTCTGGAGGTCTAGAGACTTCTAGTGACTTCACAAGTCTTTGAGTGATGGATGGTCTTGTGACGCCTTCACCACACTCGAGGCAGGGGTCGCCGACTGACCTTGCGGGACGTGTTGGTCCAGGCCAGGTGGGTGAAGTGCGAGTCCACAGACACGCCCACCACCTCACAGTTGATGTCGTGGAACTCGTTGGCCTTGTTGCTGAACGAGATGATCTCGGTCGGACACACGAAGGTGCTGTGGGAGAGAGACACGTGTCAAGGTCTCCGTCCAGGACCAGATGATCTGGACTCACAAGTCGAGCGGGTAGAAGAACAGAACCAGGTATTTGCCCTTGAAGTCCTCCAGACTCATCTCCTTGAAGTCTCCGTTGTGGACGGCGGTGGCTTTGAAGGGCGGCGCAGGTTGAGTGACGGCGGCCGCCCACCTGTGAGGGCCTGAGAGAGAAGGTGTGAGACCGACTCACCTGAAGACCAACATCTCTGTGAAGACCTACCGGAGGAGAAGCAGGATCTCTGGAGAACCGGAGCCGCCGCGAGACCTTCAGCCCGAGAGGCCGAAGCCAAGGCTCTGACCTGGAACACATCAGAGGGTCAGTCACCTTCTGAGTGACCTTTCCACGACCCCATTATTTCAAGGGGCAATATTCCCCAAAAAAGACAAAGATGGAAAACAATAATAAATACATAAGAAAACTTTTAAATAATGTGTTTTTCTTAAGAGTGACTTTTGAATGTGTTTTATATTCTTACTCTTTTTATCAACGGTTTTATAAACGCGCGACAGAAAATGAAAAACAGCGAATGAAATTGAATTTGAATAAAGCTTTGAAATCCACGCAAACGAGTTCAATATCTACCGAAAGACACGAAATAAAAAGTTGAAAAAGAGTGACGCAGACTCGTGTTTGAATGAGTTTAAACTTACAGACGTCCTGAGCAGTGTTGAGAACCTGGCCGCCATGTTGGATGATGACGTCAGAGGGCGGGGCGATCTTAACGTCTGGATCCCGAACCGCGCGTGAAAGGATTTAACCTTAACCTTGTTATTTCATATTATATATATATATTATTTTATATTTAGAATAAAATAATAGTCTGTCGTTCGTAATATATATATGTTTTTAAATAAATATTAAAATACATTTGTTAAAAAAAATGCCGGGGATTTGATGAAATTCACACAATATTAAACATTAATAACAATACTATTTAATGACGTAAAACAAATTGATTCCAAAGTTGTACAGAATTAATCCAAATGGATTTAAACGAGTGACAAAAATACGTCTTAGCCACGTGACCAAACGCGGAAGTGTCCGCCCTTGACCTCAGCAGCGTGATCGTGTGCAGGATGTTGCTTGTATTAAACTGAACTGGCGTCGTTGTCATGGATACCAACTTGCTTTACTGGAAGACGCATGGACAGGTAACGAAAAAAAAACGTCATTCATTCATTCATTCATTTAGTGTCTCGGAGTTAAAAAGTTGGGGTTCAGTCTTTCTTCAGCCGGCTGAAGATCTGGGCGGATCTACTGGATCCCGCCATCCTGCTCGCGTCACAGGTGAGTCTTCTTCACCTGTTCTGATCCAAAGTGACCTTTAACCTTTCATCCGCGTGTCTCAGCCCGAGATCCGGAACGCTCGCGCTCTTCTGGAGAGTGAAGACGGCCAACAGGTAAAGTGACATCTGCACCTCCATCATTCTAATGAATCACAAACATTCATTTTGAAGGATCCATTTTAACGTCTTATTATAGTGACATATTTATCGTTTTCTTGTCATAAAAAAAACTATTAATGACTTGTTTTTTTAAATTATTATTGTAGATTAACATTCTCAACACTTGAATCAACAGTTTTGATCTTTTAATCACGTTTGAATTTTTTCAAGGTCTTGTGAAATCAGTGTTATACACTAATAATAATAACAAGGTCCAGTAATAACTGTTTCTTTCTCTTTAGAATGAACAGGCGACTCGTCTTTCTCTCGTGAGTGTTGACTTCCACACAAACTACACTCATTCATTCATTATAATAATTATATTCGCTCGTACTCACAGTCTTCGGTCCACGCTGATTCTGGATCTGTGCTTCCTCTGGTGTGCCGACCTCCAGGTAGGTACCGACCCGACCCATTCAACTCTGAATCATCCGCTGACTCGGCTCTTTCTTCGCAGCGCTGATGCCAATATACACCCCGATGGTGAGTCTGACATCCCATAATGACCAACGGCGGTAAAGCTGAACAAGTGTGTTGTGTGTGTGTGTGTGTGTGTGTGTGTGTGTGTGTGTGTGTGTGTGTGTGTGTGTGTGTGTGTGTGTGTGTGTGTGTCCAGGTCATCGCCAGTCTTCTACCTCACACCACGGTCAAAGGTGCTCTGCTGTGTCAGGTGAGCTCGCTGTGCTGAGTTCATGTGCAGCTGTCAACTGTGTTTTTGTCACAGATCAATAAAGTTGTATCTATTTATATAGTTCCCGTTCCACATGTGCATGGCAGGCTTCACACACGCTAACAGAAGCTCTTCAAAGGTCAGTATGATGCCACATGTCACTCATGAACGTATGTTTTGTTCACATGAGTTCATGTTCATTAGTTCGCAAGAACATTTACGTTTAAGAACCTGTAGCCTATAGAGCTAAGGTTAATGTTCATTAGCTTGTATGGTTCAAGTAAATGTTCATTAGCTAGAGAAGCTAATTTTAACATTATTTTTACTTGATGTTTATTAGCTTATAGAGCTAAAGTAAATGTTCATTAGCTTGTATGGTTCAAGTTAATGTTCATTAGCTTGTGTGGTTCAAGTAAATGTTCATTAGCTTGTATGGTTCAAGTTAATGTTCATTAGCTTGTGTGGTTCAAGTAAATGTTCATTAGCTTGTATGGTTCAAGTTAATGTTCATTAGCTTGTGTGGTTCAAGTAAATGTTCATTAGCTTGTATGGTTCAAGTAAATGTTCATTAGCTTGTATGGTTCAAGTTAATGTTCATTAGCTTGTGTGGTTCAAGTAAATGTTCATTAGCTAGAGAAGCTAATGTTAACATTATTTTTACTTGATGTTTATTAGCTTATAGAGCTAAAGTAAACGTTCATTACCTTGTATGGTTCAAGTTAATGTTCATTAGCTTGTGTGGTTCAACTAAATGTTCATTAGCAAGAGAAGGTCTAGGTTAGCGTTCATTAGCTGGAGAAGCTAAGGTTAACATTTTTGAGCTGGAAAAGCTAAAGTTTATGTTTATTAGCTTGACTAGCTCTCATTTAAATTGATTAGCCTGATACGCTAAATTTAATATTCATTAGCTTGAGCATTAATGTCCATTAGCTTGAAGAGAGTTCATGTTTATAAGCTAATTAAAGTTAAAGTCCACTAGCTCGAGAAGCTAAGGTTGAGGTTCATTGTCTTGTTGAGCTAAAGTTGAAGTTTAGTTTTTAACTTGCGAAGCTAACGCTGATGCTTAATAGCTGGAGAACTTAACGTACATTAGCTTCAAGAGTTCGGGTTTAATAGACAGAGACGTTTCTTGTTTACATTGATTAGTCTGAGACGCCGAAGTAAACATTTGATAGAAGATGAATTTAATATTCATTGGGTTGAGAGTTTAAATGTACTCTTTAATAGCTTGAGATGCTCAAGCAAAAGTTTAATTCCATGAGAAGTTAAATGTAATTTTCCTTGTCACGAGAATTAAAATCTAAAGCTTGTTAGTTTGAGAAGCTAAAGTGAATTTATTATTAGCTTGAGAATCTCGTTCATAAGTTTGTTTGACACGTGTGTTTATCTAGAGGTCATGTGATCTGTCGTCTAGTTGAATAAAAAGACCCTAGAGATCTTGGGGTCATGAATAAAAGTGTGCCGACCTTCTTCAACTGTGACTGTTGCTTATCTGCTGCCTCTTTATCTCTCAGGAAGACGCCACCCTGAGCCAGATGTTGATAATGGCGGGAACCGTCTCTTATGCGACTTGTGCCGGGGTATGTTCTCTCAGCTCTTGTCACTTCCTGACTGCCGATGTTTTCCTTAACGTTCCTTGACTAGGTTTTAAAACAAGTTTAGGTTGAAATTTCAGTGGACACATAATTTTAGTTTTAGTTCATTAACTGGAATTGACAAGCTACAGTTTTGTTTATTAGCTCTACAAGCTACAGTTTTCTTAATTAGCTTGACAAGTTAAATGTTTTGTTTATTAGCTAGACAAGCTACAGTTTTTATTAGCTTGACAAGCTACAGTTTTTGTTTATTAGCTTGACAAGCTACAGTTTTGTTTATTAGCTAGACAAGCTACAGTTTTTATTAGCTTGACAAGCTACAGTTTTTGTTTATTAGCTCTACAAGCTACAGTTTTTGTTTATTAGCTCTACAAGCTACAGTTTTGTTTATAGCTTGACAAGCTACAGTTTTTGTTCCTTAGCTTGACAAGCTAATGTTTATGTTCAATAGCTTGACAAGCTAATGTTTTTGTTCAATAGCCTGACAAGCTAATGTTTTTGTTCAATAGTTGACAAGCTACAGTTTTTGTTCATTAGCTTGACAAGCTAATGTTTTTGTTCATTAGCTTGTTTATTATAGGTAATGTTTGTTAGATGGAGAAATGACAGTTTTGTTCTTTAGCTCAATAAGCTAAAGTTAAAGTTTATTGTATGTGTGAATGGCTGTCAAAGCACTTTGTGACCCTGGTCTAGAAAGGCGCCATATAAATAGACATTATTATTATTATTTATTAGCCGGAGAAGCTAAAGTTCTGTTTATTTGCCTTAAGCTAATATTCATTATCTTGATAAGCTACAGTTGATTAATTAACCTATCAAGTAGTGATGGTCTGATGAAGCTTCATGAAGCAGTGTCATGTTGTTCAGAGGTCAGTAGGTGGCGCCCTCAGTTCAAAAATGATGTTTCATTAGAAACAATCAAACATTCAAAACAAAGTAAAATAGTGGAGACCGCCATCTAGTGGACTAATAATGACACTGCTTCATCAGACCATCACTAGTAAGAAGCTACTTTTGAAAAGTTTTTTGACAAGAAAGAATCTAAGATTTGATCTTTTCAGACCAAACACACTTGTTTCTTTCATCTCCAGACTCAGTCGGTGTTGAATTTGACTTGTGTGTGTTGTCGTCTCCTCAGTCGCTGCCACAGATCGCCATCAACAGACTCAGGATTGCTGACGCAGGAGTCCAGACGTTCCTGAGGAACGTCGGTCCGGTCCCCATCTCAGGTGGACTCCTCCGTCTATTTTCGATCTCCAGCCGTGACGACTGAGACCTTTTCTTCTCCAGCTGCTCTCGCCGCCTTCTCCGTGTACCTCATCCGGAGCCAAGAGTTTGAAACTGGGATCAAGGTGTTCGACGAGAGCGGGAAGCTTGTGGGAATCTCACCTGCAGCCGGACAGAAGGTAAAACCTGTAGCGTCGGCTTAAGAGTTTCTGGTATATTTTCTTTCTCTTGGTGTTTTAAAATGTATTCGCCACAACATATCTCTTGTTATTCTTCATCCACTACATCCAAGAACCTCATGGTTTTGTCTTCCTCTTCTTCATCTCCATCTGTTCATGGCTCCTCTGCTCTGTGTGGTCCAGGCGGTGAGGGACACTGCCGTGTCCAGGGCGGTGATGATGGGATCGACGGCTGCCATTCCTCAGCTGCTCGTCTTTCTCTCGAGAAGGTCAGTCAACCACGTCTGAGAATTTATGTTTTTTTTCTTCTTTCTTTAAACCTAATGGTGATGAACCTTCCAGAACCAGATTGTTCCAGAAGTTCTCCTTATTGTTGACTCCACTGCGACATATAAGCACCTTGTTTGTGTTCGGACTGATGATCCCGGTGTCGCTCAGTCTCTTTCCTCAGCTGGGAACGGTGAGTTCAGTTCACTTGCTGTGTGTGTGTATATATAAAGGGGGGAGGGGGGCTCTATTAAGTGGCCATTAAACACAATTATTCAACTTTAATTGTAAAATTAACGTGCAAATATTGATGGAGTTTGTTCATTTTTGTGTTGCAATGAAACTTCCGGGCCTCTAGATGGCAGCAGTCGTTACGTCCTCCGCAGCTTAGGCAACAATAAATTCCTGCGAGATCTCAAAGATGACTGAGGATGAGAGGATGCAGTCGACTCGGGCCGTTGTAAAACCTTTGTGTCATCTCGTGGTCAAGGCCTGAAAACAAAATGTTTGAGGTATCCCTTGTGTTGTCTCTGGAACAAGGTGAACAACTTGACCCAGAGACAACACAAGGGATACCACAGACGCATTTGGGATAACAAAAGCCGATTTTGAACATGTTTTGGCTTTCAATTCTATTCATTCAACCCAAGAGAGTGAAACGATCTGTCGCTTCAATTCAGTTTTTTCTAAAATCGTTGTGAAACTATCCAAGTGTGTTGAAATATATCGTTCACGATATGAATGTTGTGACCCTGGTCTAGAAAGGCGCTATATAAATAGAGAATATTATTATTATTATTATTAATGTTTCACTACAGCACTAGTGTCTCCATAAAAAGAAAAAAACGCTAATTTTGGATTTCTTCACAAATAGCTGACAAAATCCAAGCCTACCCATTAAAAAGTAATAACTTCAAAAAAGAATTGCAAGTACACAACATTCTACTTCTGTTTGTATATTATGAACATACCAAGATACAGTGATTCAACACATTTTCAGACTTCATCGGAACATGACTTGACAAGTGAATGAGTTTCTGAAAACATATTTCCATTTGTATATGTTGATAATTATATCTTGGTTTGATATACAATGACAGTTTTAGAACTTTTGATTTTTAACCTTTTTATTTGAAACCTTATTTTGTCGTTGATTTGTTCAAAATTGTTATTTATTTGCCCAAAACACTGAAAAAAACGAGTCTTGTTTACACAGGAAGTGATGTCACAGGAGTTATAAGGCTCCTCCCCGTAGAAAGAATGAACATTTTTCACGGAGTAGAAATAAAACCAGCGACATTTTCTTCTTCAGATAAAGAAGGAGAGTCTGGAGAAGGAGCTTTGGGACGCGGCGTCGGACTCGCAACTCTTCTACCACAGAGGAGTTTGAGTGGATCGCCCTCGTCTCGAGGTTTATTGAGGTGGAAACATTTTTATAAGATAAGTTAATTAAAATACAGCATGTGTGTGTGTCTGAGGCACTGTGGCCGACAACGAGGGTTAGAAAACACTCTCAGGTGGTTCCAGTCGTCTTCACGCTCTGGTCCGTTTGTTCTTCCTGGTGAAAACATACACTTTGCCCTGAAATAAATCCATCTTCACGGTGGCACGTGTTGATAAAAGTAGAAATTCTGTATCCGTGTCTCGACCATCATTGAAGCGACTCCATGTTGTGTGTGAAATCATCACCATGTGTTACACTCTCTGCAAACACTTGTGTGTTGTAGTGTCACTTTCTTTTGTGATCTTGCTATGCGTGTGTGCATCTGTGTGTACATGTCTGATCTTGTATGAGTGATGTGTTGATGAGGTTTCATGAATCAGATGCTGAGGTTTCATGATACACTGATGTCAATTTTCAGTGAGTTTTCTCAGTGAAAAATCAATCTGTGGTTTTGAGCCAAACATGAGAAACAGTGCCATCTAGTGGCTTGATGGATCTACTGACTCCTTTAAGAAACATCTTAAGACATTTTTATTCGTGCAGGCTTTTCCCTGATTTTCTGGGACTTCTGTGTTGTCATCTTGATCTTTTTAGTATATTTGTTTTATTGTTTGTGACCCTGGTCTAGAAAAGTGCTCTATAAATAAGAATTACTTACTTTTGAATGAAGACACTGTATCATGAAACCTCATTAATCACTTATTTGTGAGATTTTTGCATGTGTCATTTTGCTCCCCTGTATATTGTATTTGTGTTGTCTCTGAGTATGTGTGATTTTGTGTGTGTGTTTTCCATCACTCGACCTCGGGGTGATAGAAAACTGACCTGAGAACAGATGTGTCAGATGAGTAACAGCTGCTCGGCAGCAGCGAGGTGGAACAGGAAGTTCTCCGTGTGCGGGGGGAAGTGACGGCTCTTCAGACTGTCCAGCGTGAGTTTGGAGTCTTCGCACTCCTGGGCCAGAGCCTGCAGGTTAGCTAGGATCTCTTTCGTCTTCACGGAGATGTCCTACAAACACACACTCACGGTCAGACCCACAAGCCTACTTCTGCTGTAGTTCCTCACCTTGATGACCTGACTGTCCGACTTCTCCGGGTCCTCGGCCGACTGGACGATGAGGTGACCGATGTCCTTGTGGAGCTTCCCCATGCTGAAGGCCTCTGTGGGGAGAGAGAGGATCAGTGTTGCTGCTCACACACACACACACACACTTCCTGTAGGAACAGACTGGACCTTTGGCGCTCTGGGAGACCGTGATGACGCCGTCCGGGAGGTTCACGTAAACATCGAACAAGTCCGATCTGTTGCCCACTTCTGGGTCCACGAATCCTGCCACGTAACCTGCAGAGCAGAAGACGACGGAGACCAGGTGATGAGCTCTCAGTGTTAGACCAACAGGAGCCAGCAGGGGGCGCCTCACCGGGGACTTTCTTTAGATCCTCAAGCTCAGCGTCTGTCAGGTGGACGTTGGGGTGGAGGATGGACCAGTCCCTCCTGTGCCAGGTCAGAGCCGGAAGAACTCTGAAGAAATGTTACAGTCTTTGGTCAAAATACATTTGATTTTTTGAGGCTTAAAGATGCATGGTTTGGTTTTCTCTACGTTTGCCTGTTTTCATGTATACAAATGTGGTGTTATATATTGTATTATATTAATATGTATTTTATTTTACATATTATACCATACAGTATTACTCATTTAAACTATAGTATGAATAAATATAGAAATAATACAGTTATACATATTTAAATAACTCACTTATAGGCTTGTTTATGTAAATATATACAGTATGTATATAAATAAAGCACGATACACTTATGAAGATGCTTCAATAGTTTGGTCAAACCTGGTGAACTCCAGCAGCGCTTCTATTCTGGGATGATGGACCACAATCCTCTTCTTCAGCATGAGTGCAGTGTAGAGGATGATGGTCTCCAGTCCAAACTGAGAAACCACGTCTGAAGATAAATGATCAGCATTTTTTTTTTAATGATTTTAAAAAGTGTATTAACAATAATCGTCGCTACCTTTTGAACGACGATTTAAACGACTGGAATTTTTCTTGCGTCTCACCTTTGATGGAACCCGCGAGGTAGGCCTTCCTGACGTCGTAGTCCCGGATGACAAAGGAGCCGTTCTCATCGCTCTGGCAGACGCCTTTGGTGAGGACGCCGACGTACGCTTCCATCATGTTTACTGGGCTGCCGTGTTTTGTGTACGTCCTGAAGACGAAAATAAAACAACCTTGTTGAGATGAACGGAAGTTTTGTGGGCTGATGTCAAACTGAATCTAATGCAGATCATTGTTCATATTGATAAAGATATCCTAAGATGACAGTGTTTAAGATACAATACATAACAGACATTCTCAATTTTGACAGGTAAATGTATCATAATGAAAACTTAAACGTTGTTTTGACGATTGACAAACACCGGCTCAGCCCTCATCGTGGTTATGTTTGACAGCTGGAAGACGAAGTAGGAAACATACCTGCATAATATTCGACTCAGTGCTGCATACTTCTCCGGGTTGAAGTCTTTTGCAGTAATAACTAGTGAAAAGTGTGTGACCTGAGGGGATATAACAGATATTTAAGCCAACTTTAAGCACCAAAACAGATGCGTGACTGAGTCCAGATGCCGTACCTTGTTCAGGGCCGTAGGTTCCTGAACTTCGAGTGTGGTGATGTAATACCATATACGACTAAACTGGCCGAACACAAAGGTGTGGAAGTGTCCTCCCTGGGTCAGGCAGCATTTTCTGAGCAGCACTTCCCTCAGGTCGGTGCCCACCGAGGGGTAACACCAAACCCACAGGGAGTCTCCGTTCACATCCTTTTCTGGGTGAAACACTTTGGTTAGAATCTGCTAAGAAGGGACCTGTGCAAGAGCCGGAGCAGGGACAGGAAGTTCACTGAAGAGGGGGTAGATCTAAGTCACACTGTAGTCATGTGATGATTTCGTACTTTCAACCCCACAGGGAGTTAAAAAAAAACTTACCGATCAGGCCGACACTTAACATAAGCTGTGTTTCAATAGCTGCCATGTTCCATACCTGAGCAGAAAAAAAAGACAAATTAGGTGCAAAATCGACAACTTTTCTCATTTAAAAAAAAAGATAACGCACCTCAATGGGCTCCACAATAATCATATGCGTTGCAGAAGATATAAAATCCAATGTTAAAAGTCAATAAGCGATTTACTTTGGAGGGAAAAACCTTCTTCTGTCAGGCTGGAGAAAAAAAAAGGTTGCCCTTTTCCGGGAATTAGATCATGTGCTATAACCGACCAATCAGGGGAGGGAAAGGGTGCTGCGTTCAAGTACGTGGAAATAAATAACTTTAAAAACCGCACCGATTAAAAAAAAACTATTAAAATTGAAATGTAAGGTGGTCTGTCACTGTTCATTTAAACTAGACTATACTAAAAATTATAGTTTATTTTTTATCAACCAGCTGTTCTCATGGTTTGATTATCAAGACGAATTTAAAATAAAGTCTCGTTTTTTATGAACGCATCAGTTTAAACTCCATTTCTAATACATACGTATTAAGATTATATTATGTAACCAAATTAATTGCGATCGAAACCCAAAATCGTGTCGCAAAATGTTATTTTTTTCCCCCATAGATTATCACGTTATTCAACTGGTTTATTTCTACAATACAACGTTTTCTCCGTTTACTGCTTAACGTCGTTATTATGTTATATTGATGAGTAAATCGTTCTAAACAACGCCTTTACTCTGACATTATCACACACTTTACAGGCTTTTGTTTTCATGGTCTGAGCGACCCTCGGCTTTGGTGACCCGGAAGTTCTTCGCTGCCTTCTTCCTTTACAGTCAGCACCGTGGCCGAAGCTGCGTGGTCTGGATGGAGTGTTGAAATCTGACACAAAAAAACTCAAACGCGGATACTTGGATTGTCTCTAAACAGCAGCCAGGATGCCGGCGTATTTCCAGCGCCCAGAGAATGCTCTGAAACGAGCGAACGGTGAGTGAAGACTCTGTTCCGTCTCTCCAGCCGGTGAAGCTAGCTCACCTTAGCATTGCTAGCTAAACCGCGAGAGTGGCGCGGAGGCCATGTTGGTTTGTGCAGCTAACATGCTACACCATCTGTTTGTGATAACAAGTCACAACTACAGTGGATTGTTCATGATGGTATAAAAATAATGCTTTAGAAGTGTCGACTAGTGCACATCCACCATTTCTTCCACTGTTTAGTGCATCACCTTGTTCTGAAGGCCTGCCGGGATAAGGCCAGTTCCCCTGCATTGTTACAACATAAGCCAGTATTGTGTGTTTTAAACTATTGCAGATTCTTTACTAGTTCACTCAGTTACAAAGTTATAATAATGCCAACTCCGCGCCGTTCTTCATGGGGTTCAACGATACAGAAAGTTGATAAGAATCTTCAAGTGAAGCCCAACTGTCATGTTTTCGCTATCCTTCATTTAAACATGCAAAAATAATGTCAATAAAGACTCTTGGATATTAAAATATCAGGGTTCCTACTGTGAGTGAGTCTACTGACTCCTTTAAGAAACATCTTAAGACGTTTTTATTTGTTCAGGCTTTTCCTTGATTTTCTGTAACTCCTGTGTTGTTCTCAGTATTATCTTGATCTTTAAAGTATATACTTTATTGAATATTGTTTTGATAAAGCGCTTTGTGACCCTGGTCTGGAAAAGTGCTATACAAATAAAAATTACTTACTTACTTATACTATTGAGCAGCGATCAAAAGATGTGTAAATCCAGAGATTGTAATACCATTTAAATTAAGGCTTTTTTTTCTCTCAGAACATAACATTTAACATGGTCGTCTAAAATGAGTTTGTAACTCCCTCGATCCACTAATGATGTTTTTTTCTGTTGATATATTTGTTTTCCAAAGAGTTGGCTATTATTCATGTTTCCATGAGAAGATGCCAGGATGGTCAATACTGCTAAGCCTTGTGGTTCATTATCTCACTTTTTTTCCCCCTATAGAGTTTTTGGAAGTTGGCAAAAAGCAGCCAGCATTGGATGTTCTGTACGATGTCATCAAAAGCAAGAAGCATCGAACATGGCAGAAGATCCACGAGCCGATTATGCTCAAGTACTTGGAGCTCTGCGTGGATCTGCGCAAGAGTCACCTGGCCAAGGAGGGTCTCTACCAGTACAAGAACATCTGCCAGCAGGTCTGTGATCACTGTGATGGGATTTGTTTGACAACACAGTCTACGTGGTTAAATATGAACCTTTTTTTTGTGTAGGTGAACATCAAATCTCTGGAGGATGTCGTCAGGGCTTACCTGAAGCTGGCGGAGGAGAAGACTGAGACTGCTAAGGGGGAGTCCCAACAAATGGTCCTGGACATTGAGGATCTGGATAACATTCAGACTCCAGAGAGGTGAAGATGATAATACAATTCTCCACCATCATCTGAAACGGTTTTGTAAAGGGTTCAAGATTAGATTTATTCAATGGCGTATATTACTCAAACATTTTCTTGTATTTTCTCTCCCTTTTTTCTTCATCTGAAACCTAATGTGTGATTGCAGCGTCCTCCTGAGTGCTGTCAGTGGTGAAGACACCCAGGACCGAACTGATCGTCTGCTGTTGACACCGTGGGTGAAGTTTCTGTGGGAGTCTTACCGCCAGTGCCTGGACCTGCTGCGAAACAACTCCAAGGTGGAGCGGCTGTATCATGACATCGCCCAGCAAGGTATCATATGAGAAAGTTTTTTTTACTATAACTTTCCACGAGAACTGGATGAAACAAACTAATTTCTGGGTTATCCACAGCTTTCAAGTTCTGCCTCCAGTACACTCGCAAAGCAGAGTTTCGCAAACTCTGTGACAATCTGCGTATGCACCTGGGCCAGATCCAGCGCCACCACAACCAGAGCACGGCCATCAACCTGAACAACCCCGAGAGTCAGTCCATGCACCTGGAGACCCGACTGGTGCAGCTGGATAGTGCCATCAGCATGGAGCTCTGGCAGGTTCGTCCTTCAACACATTTTTTTTTTAAAACATGTTCACTTTTAAAGGGCAAAGTAGTAGCAGTAAACCCCTCATCATGACCATGTTTTGAAGTAAATACTATATAAGATTACGAGAGTCCATTGTGACCTAATAACGGCTTCACTCCTCCAGCCAGTTTTAATCACACCCGCTTTGTTTAAACAACAAGTCCCTTGGAATTTGAGACTTCTGGGATTGATGAAGAGGTGACAAACCTTACTTGACCAATCACAGCAGAGAGTGGGTGTGGTTATGGTAAACATGATTTAATCTCCTGAAAAACGGTGTTTTCAGTGGGCGGGGCTTAAGATCATTTTCTAATGTAAATATTAAATTAAAAGACAGTTCTGTACAAACAGACGCATACTGATGAGTCCAAGATCTATTTAAGACACACTTCAAGGGAAACTAATTGTTTATTTAAGTATCAAATTTCTATGATGTTGTCCACAAATCTTTTTTTTCTCTCTCATGATATCGTCTTTACTTCCTATTCCAGGAAGCTTTCAAGGCCGTCGAGGACATCCACGGACTCTTCGCTCTTTCCAAGAAGCCCCCCAAACCTCAACTCATGGCCAACTACTACAACAAGGTGTCGACTGTGTTCTGGAAGTCTGGAAACGCTCTCTTCCACGCCAGCACCCTCCACCGCCTCTACCATCTCTCCAGGGAGATGCGCAAGAATCTGACCCAGGACGAGATGCAGAGGTAGATCCGCCGTCACATCCACACAGATTCCAACTTGTCTCACGGTGACTATGAATCAACAGGATGTCGACTCGAGTCCTCCTCGCCACCCTCTCCATCCCCATCACCCCGGAGCGCACGGATATCGCTCGGCTCTTGGACATGGACGGCATCATCGTGGAGAAGCACCGTCGTCTTGCCACGCTCTTGGGTCTGCAGTCCCCACCCACCCGCCAGTCTCTTATCAACGACATGGTACGAAAAAGAGGAACAATCCCAGGGAGTTTTTTTTTTTTTTTTTTTTCCCCGGAGTTGACAAAATGAACTTTTCTGTTTTTGAAGGTGAGATTCAACCTGCTGCAGTATGTGGTGCCTGAAGTGAAGGACCTTTACAACTGGCTGGAGGTGGACTTTCACCCTCTGAAGCTCAGTGGCCGAGTCACCAAGGTAAGCTGATGTTTGGTCGCCCGTTCTTCGTCTTATTGAACACACTTGTGTGGCGTTAGGTGCTGGAATGGGTGAAGGAGCAGTCGGAGAAGGATTCGGACCTTCAGCACTACGTCCCTCACCTGCAGAGCAACACCATCCTGAGGCTCCTGCAGCAGGTGAGCAGCTTGAAATCATAGCCAAGGAAATGTACATTTCACTCACCGGTTTTTATTCTTCCCCTCTGTAAGGTCGCACAAATCTACCAGAGCATCGAGTTCAATCGCTTGGCTTCCCTGGTTCCGTTCGTGGACGCCTTCCAGCTGGAGCGTTCCATCGTGGACGCGGCCAGACACTGTGATCTGCAGGTGAGTGCGGCGAGGGAGGTCAAGTCTCTGAAATGAAGGACATTTTGTCACAATCAATTTGTTTCCCTCTCGTCACATTTCAGGTGCGCATCGACCACACCTCCAAAACCCTTAGCTTCGGATCGGACCTGAACTACTCCACTAAAGAGGACGCTCCGGTCGGTCCGTTCCTGCAAAACATGCCCTCGGAGCAGATCAGGAACCAGCTGACCGCCATGTCTGCTGCTCTGGCCAAGGCCACCCAGGTCATCAAGCCGGCCTCCATCATGGTGAGTAACAATGCTCCTGATTCCAAGGACAAGAAAACTTATACTTGTATAATTGTTCATGTTGATATTGTGACCTATGAAGCTGCTAATGTTTATGATAAAGAACGTCGTCCATTGGTGTCAACAATTATACAGTGACTTCCAAAAATTGTAAAAATTAACAGAGTCATTTTCTTTGTGGATGTAAGACGAGTTATGGAGAAGAACATATTATTTTTGATATATTAAGTCTCCAATAATAAAAGTAATACAATCAGTCTCAGAATTACTGTCACTGACAAGTTGGTAAACAAAGCTTGGTGTGATGGAGTTTGACAACATCTGCACTATGATCTTCAAAAAGTTTGACTTGTTGAAGTCCAGCCTGAATTGTCAAACCTTGATAAGTAAAAGTGCATGTTCCTCTCCTGCAGCAAGAGCGTGAGGAGCAGAACCAGCAGGCCATCGCTGCCTATTTGAAAAACGCCCGCAAGGATCATCAGCGCGTTCTGGCCCGACGTCAAACCATCGAGGAGCGCAAAGAGCGCCTGGAGAGTCTGAACATCCAGCGTGAGAAGGAGGAGCTGGAGCAGAGGGAGGCCGAGATGCAAAAGGTCCGCAAGGCCGAGGAGGAGCGTCTGCGGCAAGAAGCCAAGGAGCGAGAGAAGGAGCGCATTATGCAGGAGCACGAGCAGATCAAGAAGAAGACGGTGCGGGAGCGTCTGGAGCAGATTAAGAAGACCGAGCTGGGAGCCAAGGCCTTCAAAGACATCGATATTGAGGTGAAGTGGAGGCAGAACGATCCAGACATGGAGTTGGATTTCTGTAATCAAGAGCTTGTGTTTTTATTTTGTAATCTGCTTATTCCCGACAGGACCTGGAGGAGCTGGACACGGACTTCATCATGGCCAAGCAGGTGGAACAACTGGAGAAGGAGAAGAAGGAACTCCAGGAGCGCCTGAAAAACCAGGAGAAAAAGATCGACTACTTCGAGCGAGCGAAGCGACTGGAGGAGATTCCACTGATCAAGCAGGCCTACGAGGAGCAGCGCGTGAAGGACATGGAGCTGTGGGAGATCCAGGAGGAGGAGAGGGTGAGACGAGCTCGCCCAGGACCTCGGCGGGTTCTTGAAGCTGACGAGTGTGTCGTGTGACGTTGCAGATCAGCAACATGAAGGTGGAGCGAGAGAAGGCTCTGGAGCACAAGACGCGCATGTCCAGGATGATGGAGGACAAAGAAAACTTCTTGTCTAAGATCACAGCCGCTCGCAGTTTCATCTACGAGGTGATTTGGTCTCTTCTTCTCTTTGTGTTGCTCATCGTTTAACTCCTTTCCTGCCGTTTCTTTAGGAAAAACTGAAAACATTCCAGGAACGTTTGGTGGAGGAGCGAAAAGAGCGTCTGGCGGAGCGCAAGAGGCAGCGCAAGGAGGAGAGACGCACCACCTACTACCGCCAGAAGGAAGAGGAGGAACAACGTATCCACGAGGAGCAGCTGAAGAAAGGTGAGCTCACCTGAACCGACCTGCTGGAAAGACCTGGATTACAAAAAAACAAAACATTTTGCTCACAGAGCGCGAGGACCGTGAGCGCCTGGAGCAGGAGCAGCGCGAGGAGGAGGAGCGGGTGTACCAGGAGCGCCTTGCCAAGCTACAGGAGCAGGAGCGCAAGCAGCGCGAGCGCCAGCTGGAGATCGAGGAGCGGGAGCGTCGCCGCGAGGAGGAGAGGCGAGCGCCGCCCGAGGAGAAGGCCAAGGTGTGGTTTCTAACCATCGACAGGAACCCCGGTCGACGAGGGGTTCAAGGGTTTTGCTGAATCCGTTTCTCTCCGTGCAGGACTGGGCTGATCGTGGGGAGGAGGGCGGCGGCGGCGGCTGGAGGAAGCGCACCGAGGGGGGAGGAGACTCCGAGTGGCGTCGTCCTGTACCTGACAGGTGTGTGTGTTCACGACTGGAAGACCGGGACAGGTGTTAACTCGGGGTCTGAGCAGAGAATGGAGGCAGGACGGCGGCCGCGAGGAGGAGAAGGACGATGGCTCCTTCAGACGAGGAGAAGGTCTTCGCCGGGGAGGAGACGACCGCGGGCCCCGCAGAGCCTTCGCCGACGACCGCGCTCCTCGCCGCGACGAGGAGCGCCCGGCGCGCCGAGTACTGGACGAGGATCGCGCTCCTCGCCGCGCCTTCGACGAGGACCGCCCAATGAGACGAGGCGGGGACGAGGACCGTGCGCCGCGTCGCGCCTTCGACGAGGACCGCGCTCCTCGCCGGGGCTTCGACGACGGTCCGCGCAGAGGCATGGAGGACAGGGCTCCCCGACGTACGGCCGACGACGACTGGGGTCCCAGGAAAGGAGGGGACGATGACCGGGGGAGCCGGCGAGGAATGGACGACGCTCCTCGCGGCGGCGGCGGCGACGATGACGAGGCCAAACCGTGGAAGCCCCTCAATAGACCAGGTATGTGGATCGTGACCCCGCGGAGATTCGACAGCGAACACGTCTCACCGTCGTCATCGTTTCTCTCTCCGGCAGGAGGATGGCGTGAGCGGGAGAAGGCGCGCGAGGAGAGCTGGGGTCCTCCTAGCCGTGGAGGCCGCGATGAAGAAGATGCCGGAGAGCGCCCCAGTTTCAGAGACCGACAGCAGCCCAGGTGAGTCCTGACGGAGTCCCAGGAGGTGGAAGTGGATTCATTGTGATCGGTGTGTAGGGAGGAGAGCAGCTGGAGGAGAGGAGGAGGAGGAGGAGGAGGAGGAGGAGGCGGCACCGAGGAGACGAACAGCTGGAGAGAGTCTCGCCGGGACGACACCGATCGCAGCGAACGCCGGCCGGAGCGTGACGAGCGTAGGGTGGAGCGCGACGACCGCCCAACGGACCGCGAGAGTGACGGTGCCAGGGACTTCAGACGCGATCGCCGTGACGATCAGGAACAAAAAGCTCCTTCCACAGATGCAGGTAAACGGGAGCTGGTGGTTCACAGGACGACCGTTGGATTCTAGTGTTAATGAATTATTGTGGCGAGGTTAAAGGTCACATGATCTTTCCTACTTCTGTTTCCTGTAAAAGGAGACATTAAGATTCCATCGTAATCTGTAAGATGATGAACTGACACGGAACCTTTCACAGGCGGATCCTGGCGTCGCGGAGGCGAGGAGAAGCGCGAGGAAAAAGCGATTCCCGGCGAGCGCGAACTGGAGACCGAGGGCGACAAGGCCTGGCGCTCCGACAAAGACATGCCTCGTCGCATCAAGAACGAAACGGACGACGACGGCTGGACCACAGTTCGCCGCTGACCGACACCGACCTTCACATGACCTTCAACCGTTTGGCCACAGATATGAGTTAATAACCAGCTTCTAATTACTTTCTTTTCATTTTTATTTAACACTTAATCTCACTATTGTCTGCAATAGTGACTCCTAGTGGATCGGAGTTTAAACTACAGCTTTCAACGTAACTTTCAAAAATAGACCAGAAGAGCCGTGGATGGTTAGCGGATGCTTTTGATCCGTCTGAGAGCAGAAATAATTGTGCGCATGCTCGTCTGATACTTCCAGGCTTCCATCCTGCTGCCATCACCCAGGTTGTATGTGTTGAAGAAATAAATGAATAATAAAGATGGATCAAAGCTTCGCCTGTCTCATCATTAACCATTTAATAATTGTATTCTGGTGCTTTTAGGAAACACTAAAGTAGTTTGAAACCTGCTGTCGAACAGATTCAAGTCTGATTTGACTGTAGGGACCTGGGATTCAATGAATGATTCAAAACTGGAGCCATTTAAATGAACACAGTTTGAATGAATGCGCGTCAGTGATGTTCATGTCCACCAGATGGCGCCCTAAGCGAACAAAAGGTTGAGCGTCATCCTCAGATGACTCCCTAGTGAGGCTCGTGTAGAGTTGAGGCTGCGCGCGTCCGACGAGTCAAGGTCACGGCTCGGTAGTTCAATCCACTGAGGGGTCACGTGATAGTCGTGAAGTGACGTATAGATGCATGTTTTTTAATAAGTATTTAACACATGTTGTAAAAACATGAATTCAATCGCTTAATATTTACAAACTACTAAATAATTGCATAATGAAGCATCCAATTTGTCGAAGTAAAATATGATACTTTATATGATATAAAAACAAAATGGTGAAAAAAAGGAACATCTATTTTTTTTTCTGAATACTTGGATAATATGAACAAGAAATGCCATCACATAATGTCAATATTGTTCAACACATAAAACAAAAGGGACATTTTTCCTTCACACAAAACAAAAGAGACTGAATTTATATTCCTAATCTATTTAACACCATGGATACATGTAGAGGGCCACATGTGGCCCCTGAGCAACACTTTACCCAGAACAGTCCCTTGTAACTGAGACTTCGAAAAAAAAATCCTGCAGTAGTAAAACAAACTAGTTGCTCACATTCTTGACCAGGTTTAACGACACAACGTGACTCAAACACAGTCCATTCAAACGTTGACTGAACAAAAAAGCGCTACTTTTTAAAGAACGATCAACATATGTCACAATAAAGTTGATCTTAATGGATTTATTTATACAAATTTGAATTACATGTGAAAAAAATGTCGCCTTTTAAGACCAATTGTACGTTAATACAAGTTAAGAATCAGACGACATGGTTCAGGACGATGAGTGGAAACCAAGTGTGTGATTTAAACTATACATTATGAACCTCTTTTATGTTTTTTTGTTTTTTTAACTGTGGCAACAGTAGATAAAACGCATCAATATTTTTGTGTTTTATTTTATTTTTTAACTTCTCTATCTCATACCTGTCTGAGCCGCTAGAGGTCCTTCATGATCTACACTCTCCACTTCCCGCTGTTCCTGCTCGTGCAGCCGACAATACACACACAAACACACACACGTGGGCGCGTGAATTTTGGTTTCTTAACAGGTGTGAGTGTGTGTTAAATTGTCATAAAAAACTATTGCGTAACGTATTGTTTTACCCATTTCTATACATATTTTTTTGTAGTTATACAATTGAAATGTAGCAAAAAGAATACAAGAAAGGTAATTAAATCCCGATTAATTCAGAAATAAATCTCTATTGGATTTCCTTAATATTTTAATGTCGTGTAAATTACAAATATCCATTAAGTAAAAAGAAAAATATATTTAGCTAATACTACTTCCCTCGCCACACTATACCAGCGGTTTTATTATCGGTTAATAGCGTTTTTAACTGTAGCATCACGTAATGACGCATTCATTGTGATTCATTACTATAATAAATATTATATGTTTTTAACTGACTCGTAAAACTCGTGTTCTTTATTCGTTCATTAAAAAATAACATTACAAGGGATATTAAATGCAGCTTTCATTGTATTCCAGTTTAAAATAAACCACATTATAACGACAAACAAATTAGATATTTTAGATTAAACGAGGGTTGATCCAAATATAGTTTAACGTGGAATAACGTAAAAATATTTCCACCTGTGCCGGCCTCACCTGGAATAAATACCCACACATTATTGAATAGTGTGACAGACACACAACCCTCCCAGCAGATCACACACGTGGACGTGAACACAAGAGAGATTCACGAGGGCGTGGAGGAGACTTTTGGGATTAAAAATCCAGATGAATAATCTGAGAAATATGTCATCGATCCCTGATTGAATACGCGACAATAATGGGATGTGCACGCGCGCCTGAGTCAAAAAAGAGAGAGAGCGAGAGAGGGGAGGGAGGACGAGAGAGAGGGGTGGGTGAGGGGGGGGTGCTCCTCTCTCTGGGTCGCGTTCGAGTCCGCCTCTCCTCGCCCGCTTCTTCCCACTGACGCACTTTTTAAGCGTCTGTGAGCAGCTTTAGGCAGCAGCCGCTCCGGTCCAATCACCATGTTATTAGTGCGTGTGGAGGAAGCTGCAGCCGTAATTACACTCATGAACTAACACATCTGGACGAACCGAGGAGAACCGAACCTCCATGGATTAGTCCGCCACAGCTGGACACTTTTTTTTCCTTTTTCTTCCTTCCCTGCGTCTTTTTTTTCCTTCACTAACTTTTTTTTGTTTTGTTTGTGGAGTATTCTAACGCGACAACTTCCACTGAAAGCTGGGGAACCCGGAGCACCGCACCATGTTCCAGCCGACACCCAAGAGGTGTTTCACGATAGAGTCCTTAGTGGCCAAAGACAGTCCGGTACCGGCGTCCCGCTCCGAGGAGCCCATCAGGCCGGCGGCTCTCAGCTATGCAAACTCCGGACAGATGAACCCTTTTCTCAACGGCTTCCACTCCGGGGGCAGGGGCGTCTACTCGAACCCGGACCTGGTGTTCGCCGAGGCGGTGTCTCACCAGCAGAACTCGGGGGTGCCGGTCCACTCGGTGCCACCGCCGCACGCGCTCGCTCACCCACTTTCCTCGTCGCACAGTCCGCACCCACTTTTCGCGAGCCAGCAGAGAGACCCGTCCACGTTCTACCCTTGGTTATTACACAGATATAGATATTTGGGACACAGATTTCAAGGTGAGTTGAAGCCCCGAAAATGTTTCTACTTCTATATCGCGCGTGTACGACGTTTTTTTTTGGGGGGGGGGGGGGGGGTGAAAATGGAATTTAGAAAAATAAAATAAAAAAACACATCAGGCCCGAGCTTAGTTTTGACAATTATCTCACTGAAAATAATTTTAAAAACAGCCATAACTGTGGTGTTTATTTAAATAAAAACAAAGTCAGACGTTTAAAAATTAAATTGAAATGTAAGGAAGTTACGAAAATCGAAAATATCGACATCTTTGTGATCGATACGTATTTAAAGGAAAAATAAAATAAAAAAATAAAAAAACAGGTTTAATTTTAAGAACGTTAAAACGATTGAAACTTGAAAAAAAAATAGACTAAACATTATTATTAAAAACCTATTTGACAATTATCTACTTTTCTTCATAGTATTAATTTAAAGTCGATGATCAATCGTTAAAAAATAAACACATTGATATTGTAATTTTCTTTTTCATTTATCTAGTCGTATTTATCTTACTCTTTTATGTTAAAGTATAAAGACGTGTTTATTAAAATACGTTTACAAAATTTATCATCACCCGGTTTTAATTTTGTCAAAATAATAAATTTAATTAGGATCTGAAAATGTATAATATATATATGAACTGTACGTGGTGTGGGGTTTATTAAATCGCTTACATATAATTATTATAATAAATAACGGTTACCGAGCGATTTAATTTAAATCATTTGAATACTATATATTGTTTATTTTTAAAGTGTCGCAGTGAGTGTTTTTAATAACACAACATTAATCGTTTTTTATTTTTATTTTATTTAATTTTAATATCTCGTCATGTTGGCTCGCAGGGAACGAAACGAGTCCGGAGAGTTTCCTTTTGCACAACGCGTTGGCCAGAAAGCCCAAAAGAATCCGGACCGCGTTCTCGCCGTCCCAGCTGCTGAGACTCGAGCACGCGTTCGAGAAGAACCACTACGTGGTGGGCGCGGAGAGGAAGCAGCTGGCCCACAGCCTCAGCCTCACGGAAACTCAGGTGAGGACCCACAATTAACGCGAGGTGTTCCCCAAAATGGCGGACGGTTTTAAAAAAAAAAAAATTAAAACTTTAACAAAAGTGTTTTTTTTTAAAAAGGTAAATAATTCTATGGCAATTTGTTTGGATAGTGTGCTGTTGTTTTTTTGTCCTCGTCGAATCGTTTTAATCATCCCCCCTTTTTTGAAGTGCACGAGGGGTGAAAGGAGGACAAATTAAGCCGTTTATAATAAACGTGGGGCTGACAAAGACCCCCCTGGTAGTTTGAGATGCTGTCTGAGGGCCACAGTGGGGCCTGTGTGGACTTGACCCATGCGTGGTTGAACTCACCTGCGTGGATAAATACACGCTTCTTTTTTTTTTTTTAAATATACACGTAATGGTGCGTTCAAAGACCACTTTTATAGGAATGCCTCGCAATAGCAATTTGGTTTTAATTCTTTTTTTAATTCATTTGTTAAATCGTTAATTCGATCGTAATTTCCCTGCTGTTATATTGTTGTACGTTGTCACTTTCAATATATATATTTTTTCAAAATAACCAATTGTGAGATGTGGAAATATATTTTCATTACAACAGTCGCTTTTTTAAATCAAACGGTGGCTTTCAAAAAATATTCGTGTTTTTTTTTTTAACCCTAATAAAGAAGTGTTGTTTTAAATTCCACATGTTTATTCTCGTATTGGAAACGATCACGTTTAATTTAACATCATTTTGTGCTGAGTAGAAATATATAAAGATATGACTGGCATTTGTTAAAGTTGCTTAAGACTTCGTTGAACATTTATATCGAGATTATTTTCACCATGAATGTATAATTTATTTTAAAAAAAAGGTTATTTTTTTTACACCAAACAAATGGTTCTAACCCGGTGTCTTCTGCCTGCAGGTAAAAGTCTGGTTCCAGAACCGGAGGACGAAGTTCAAGCGTCAGAAGTTAGAGGAGGAAGGTTCGGAGTCGCAGCAGAAGAAGAAAGGCTCGCACCACATAAACCGGTGGAGGCTCGCGACCAAGCAGTCCAGTCCGGAGGAGATCGACGTCACCTCGGACGATTGAACCCGCGCCTGGACCTCGGAGGAACTCGACACCCCCCGCAGTGAGAGGAGTTTTTTTTCGTGACACATTTCAGACCTGCGTGGACCGGCAGCTGGTGGCACCGCTTCTGCTCGGTTCTGACAATCCAAGCTAGAGAGACTGATGTCAGCGCGAGCCCACGACACTCATTCTCCTCCCGACACACTTTGCACTTGTTTTTATTTAAAAGAGACACACAGACACTTCCACGCAAGAAACCAAAACTTTGTACAACTTGAAATGCATGGCCGAGTTTTTTTTTCTTTTCACCAGAAGAAGACATTTTGGACTCTATTTTCCCACGGAGACATGTCGTGACTATTTTTTTTTTTTAGAAAGTGTGCAGTCTTGAATTCATGAGTTGATGATTCTCGTGTAAAAGTGATCGTGAAAACATATGAAGTAGCGGTGCTGCGTGATTTTTTGGTGTTTCAGTATCAATCCATAGAGACGCGACCACAAACTCTCTGGTGGAACTTTTTCCCAAAAAGCTTTACAGTGGGTCGCCGTGGATCCTCCACTCTAACGTTGCCACGAAGGAATTGAGGAGTGGAATTTAAAAAAAAAAAAGAGAAAAAAAAAGAAAAGAAGAAGCACTGATCGTATTCCATGTACAGAAATGATAAATGTTTCTGTTCTCTTTTACACAACTTGTACATAGTTTTGTGTTTGTGTTAAGTTTGCTACAATTTTAACACAAATGAAACTTCCAAGAAGTCATTGTCAATATTTTGTCAATAAAGTTTTATCAATATGAGACGCGTAGTAATAGCAGTGTTATTATCGGCGGGTTGTTCTTATTATTTTTTATTTATTTGACACAAACCGAAAGTCGTTATAGTCGCTAACAATACTAACAATAATACTCACATATATGTCGTGACGCCTGACGCACAGAAGCCTCGACAAAGTGGGGAAATATTCACTCAAAACGAACTTTAAACGCCATTTAAACACATTCGATAAATAAGCTAAACAGCGTTAGCTAAATAAACACAGTAGCTATTTTTCCGCCACTTTTAATCAATCACTGCTCATGCGCAGACGGTTAGTCACGAAACATTTATTTATCTTATCTTATTTATTTATGTTGCCCGTGATCGTGTCACAACATCGACATAAAATATAACATTTTTTATATTTGTGAATTAATTGAAATACGAGATCTCTTCTACTTCCGGTGTTACCATGGCAACACCGGAAGTTCACCGCGTTGTAAAAAGAAATGAGACAGAAAGTAAAGATATATTAGGGTATATATTAGGGTTTTAAAAGATAATACATCCATATAATTAAAATCGTACTTGTTAAACTTGTAGTTTTTGTTTGGAAATAATTAATTATTTATTTAAAAACAAACTGAAGGTTTAAACGTGGCTGTCGTTTGTTGAAATTGCAATTCAGTCGTTTGATCGCAGTGTCGATTTAAAATGTTAAATTGCTCTTTTTTTTTAAATTCGTGAATCGGTCATTACGTCATTCTTAGCAAAACAATTGGGAATTAGAACAACAATTAAATATTTCCCGCAAATATTATTGAATTTAAAAATTTTAGAATAAAAATAAATGAACCTTTGACAATATTCTGGCAAATTTCTCGAGTGGCTATAACACCCGACAAATTACACGGGTCTGCGCACACGCACTTTTAACACACGCGCACGCACGGCAGGCTTTTGTGAAAGTGCAAATCAGTTTGGGCAATTATCATGCGACTAATATGAGGGGGGGGGGGGGGGGGGGTGCACTGCCCAGTGGTCTCTTTAATCTCTTAATCCACAGATCCACGGGGGTCTGCTTGGACATAATTTAGTACAATCTGACTCCCTCACGACGCGATAAGAGAAGGTTTGCAAATGTGCCGCAACAAAAAAAATAGGATCTTTGTTTCAAATCTTGTTTTTTGCACCATCCGAGATATAAAAAGTGTGCATGTATATATTTATTCAAGGGGGAGCACATGCACGCGCTTGTGTTTGTTTATTGTAGCGCGGGTACACAGGGATTTGTTAATCGTAGATTATAAGAGCAATAAAAAAAAAATGTGCGCAGAATAGCGTGGGCTGCGGGGAGTGGAGGGAGAAACTCGCAGCTTTATTACACGGCAGCTTTGAAAGTGGCGGGATTAGAGGCCCTGAAAGAATCCCACAATAGTCAGAAGAAAAGGTTTCATGCTAATGAGGTTAATGCCCTTTGTATCTGCGGACTCCACAACTTCATTACTCCTATCTCGGCCAACACCGAGCACCGGCTCACCCGCTCCACGACCCACTCCAGCTTTGCCTGGCCTGCGTGGAAAGAGGGATTTGATAGCAGCTCCTGCTCAAACTAGATAATTATATCTTTTCAAGTTGGAATTAAGATAAAGAGAGAGCAGGGGGAGGCGATGAGCCTTGATCCGCCGCAAACAAAATTTGGGGGAACCCCCCTCCCTTCTCCCCATCCACTGTGCGTATAATGGACACGCTGGAGACGTGGGGTCTCATTAGAACCTGCGGATACATTTAAAACAACAAGAAAAAAATAATATATAGACGTTTTGTCATGTTATTATTCAAGTTTTAATTCATTTTAAAAATTGTATTCTGTTTTTTTAAATTTCAATCATAAGAACATGATGGAATTATTTTAAGGAGCGCACAAGTTAAACTAGCAGGTGTACTATACACTTAGTGACGTCACTATTATTATTATTATTATCATCATTATTATGTTTGCATTGTAGTTTTTTTGCCATCATTTTCTAATTGCATTTTAAATGGGATGTTGAGATGCCTATAATTGTATTTTAATACTGACTTAGTAACGCAAATAGTATGAATATAATTATAATTATACTACATAAAGAACAATAATAATAATGTTTTTTACTATTTAAATTATTTAAATGGTAAAAGTGACTTTAAAAATGTATTCATCTGATTTCTCAGTGAATGCTCGTTATTTTTTTTTATAACTTTGAACAGATCTCTGAATATCTGTGTGTGTGTCTATAGTCCGAAGTCTACACACACACACACACACACACATCAGATCATTCCTCCAGTTCGGTGTGTGAAAAAAGCGTCCACGCAGCTGCGGGACCTTTGGTGACCCGCTTATCTAAACTCCCGCTGCCGTGGTGCGTTCAGGGCCCTTTCCAACCCTCCCATCAATCTCTCGCCGCTTCTGATGCATCATTTCCGTTTTTTTTCTCCTTCTTCTTCTTCTTCTTCCTCCACGTTTTCCATCCTCGCACCAACTCCCGACATGAAACATTGAGACGTGAAATAATTATCCGTCCCTTGAAAAAGAGTAGCGGCTCCTATCAAGTGACCCCCACTGACCCAGAACCCTCTAATCTGCAATTAGTAAGACATAATGAGGTCCGCTGACAGCAGCTAATGTGGGCCCTGAGATGGACCCGGGACAGGCCCGGTATTAGAGCACAAAGTCAATAATTGATCGGCCTGAAATCTCTTAAGTCCGCACAAGTGGACTCTGAAAGGACAGTTTAGGGTTTTATCCGCCAGTCTTTCATTGGGAGGAAGAGGAGGAGGAGGAGGAGGAGGAGGAGGAAGAGGAGGATGAGGAGGAGGAGGGGATGCACCTGCCGGACCAGGCCTCGATAAGAGAGGAGGAGAAAAAAACACACAAACTTGATCTGTCCTGTTTCACAAATTACCTGTGAAATGGATCCTTGAAACGAGAGCCAAACTGGTCCCTCGGCCTTGACATACGGTGCTGCGATAAATATACACGACTAATGAGCAATTATCGTCCAATCAGCTTTCAAAGTGTGACATCAGCATCAAAGAAACATCCCACAATCTTCTCTATTATTGATACCCGCAGAGACACGAGGAGTAGCGTCTGTGTTTCAATTGACAGCTCTTTTGATGGCTTTTACTGACTTCACCTGGGCCCGCCCGCGCATGCGCAGCGATATCAGCCCAAACCACTTATTATTTATGATCTTCGATGATGTTTTAATGTTTGTGTATTCAGACAGATTTGCTCTTTACACTGCTGCGTTCAAGTGCATGCTGGAAAAAAAGTCAACGGTTCTTAACTAAACACAAAAACTAAGGAATGCTGCGTCCTCGAGCGCATATTTAAAAAAAATAACAATTTTGTTCGGTTAAAAATGCAATTATTTAAGAAACAATCATTTATAATTACAATAAAATAGAATTCATAAAATAGCTTTCTGTCCGTTATTTATTGAGTATTTAAGTATTAAGTAAATAAGTACGTTTTATTTCTAAAAAGCCTTTGACCAGGGTCACAAAACGCTTGAACGACACAACAATACACAGTTAAATATACATACACATTTTAAAACTTTATATTAACCACGAATACGAGTTGCTCGAGTACTTTTAAAATACAAGAGATACCAGAGTGTGAAGTGAAATTAAATACATAAAGTAAGTAAAACTATTGTTGCGGTTCTGTGCGGTTCTCCACGGGTTAATTGAAAAATAAATAAATAAAATCAAGATAATTATTTTATAATAAAGAAAATGTTTATATTCATATTCAAAACAAGTTTGTATTTTATAATGTATTTAAAAAACATTTTCAATAAAAACAATACCATGTTATTTAAAGTGTGTACTTACATTTTTTTTGGTGAGAATTAAATAAATTATATTCACTTATATTCATTTATATTAAGCTAAATTAAATAAAAATATATTGTTATTTTTTTCTGTCATTAACTTCCTTGATAATTGTTAATTTATTATATATATGGTCAAATTGTATTAGCAAGTATACCAAAAAGTAATATATTTTTCTCAATAACCAAATAATAGGACATATTTTCCTAAAAAATGTTCTAAAAAGAAAGAAATCAGCAGTAGTGTTGGAAGGTCATGTGACCCCTTGTGTAATAATTATAAACGTCTCCTTCTGACGTCAGCTCAGGTGATCCCTTCCCTCGGTCTCATTAGCATATCTAGTTCTGTACCAGCTTGGACGGGGCAGAACTGTACCCCCCCGCCCCCCTCTCAAGTTATTTTATAAGTTGTATCTGGAGCAACGTTCCTCTCTAATGTGTACCACATGCAGGACTGTACACCTGATAAAATACCTCAGGGGCCCTGCAGTTTGGAAAATCCTCAATTGGCTCCCTAAATAAAACAAACAATGGCCTCCCTAAATATATCACATGTGCCTGCTGAACTCTTGCGAGTCTCTTGACCCGCCAGTCGCCCCTCTCATCACCAGCTCCGACGCAGGTCCTTGTTATGGTGGTCTCGGCACCCGATCCTCCGGGGCCGTCGGAACCCCTTTCACCGAATCATCCCCACGTATGAAAGTGGCAACGATTCCATCGTCTGCAGGTGAACACCTGCTTTGACGTTTCTCTGTCTCCCCCTCTCGGTGACTCCAAGACAAATGGAACCCCCTGAAAGACCCCTCGCATGTGCAGAGGGGTTGAACTGGAGGTGGGGGTGAGAGAGGGAGGGAGGGAGGGAAGGGGGGAGACACACAGATGGATCAGCTTTCTCTCTTCTGTTCCAACATGACTGTAAAGTGAGAGCCTTCAAATCCACCTCAAGCTGCTGGATCGGGAATTTCTAGACAAATATACATCTGCTAAAGGAATATTGGGTTTAAAATAAAATAAAAAATGATAATATCGTCCACTGTTATTAATTCACATGATTGATCTGTTTCATTTCAAGACCTTAAAGGTGCCGTCAAAGTCACACCATCGGGCCAGAAAACCAAACTGCGAAAATACGTCCTTTGTTGCTTTTGATCGCGAGATATTCTCCAAACGATAAACTGTGATCGTTCTACGGCTACGACAGATGATTGACCGCTCGGCATAGAGTTTGGACCCGAGAACACAATAGCAGACGTGAAAGTTAAAAAAGCTAAACAACTCATTTTTTTTACTTATTACACATTTAAAATCATTTAAACTCTGCAAAGAACTGGTACAAGTTAATGATCACGCTATCGTCATTGACATTTATTTTCTAGGGATGTCAAACTTGACTAAGCAGGTGGATCAGTTAAAGTAGAAGCAAAAAAAAGGTAGTTCATTTGGCTTCTGGTTAATAGAAAATTGTACTGTACGAGGCTGAAAAAGACAAAAAACTTTTTTTCACCATAAGACATTCTCTTTTTTCGTTAAAGCAGAATCGTCCGTTTACTTTGAACAAATTCCATCCAACCTGCTGTCAAACAAATCACCATCAGGATGTTTCCATGCATAGAAGGTGGTAAAAATTAAACTAGCACTCAGTAGAAATGACACATATAAATATTAAGTTTGATACATATATGTGCCCAAAAACCACCACATAAACTTGACCCTGATTCTTATAATCGGATTATAACAGTCTGTAACTCTAAGTAAGTATATTAGTAACCACGTAATTATTACTTCACTCCAAAACGTTTCTTGTGTTACTGGTTTTTCAACTAGAAGACGACAAACAAACAAAACGCTGACCGTGGTGTGTTCAGGGAACACCTGCTCCCAGAAACTTAACCGGTGAATATTCTATATAATTCTCAATGATGTCAAGTCTTTCCCTCAATTTGTCACATTCATTAATAGTTAAAAGGAGACTAATGAGTATTAACTTGTTAATTAGTTTGTGACAATATGTATGTCATTGTTTCTTTAACTAACTCAGCAACTAGAAGGGAAATAAAAGTATTAAAACCCGCCGCACAAACTCATTTTAATTTGTTTAATTTAATTATTTTCGATTCTAAAAAAGTTATCGATTCACAGTCCGGCTCTCAATCGACTGGATTGGACCGTTAGAGAAACAGTCGGTTGGCGTTAAAGAGTCGTCAACACTTTAGACGTAAAAACATTCGAATAGATAAATATACAATCATAACATTGGTCTTGAAGGCAGCGTCGCTCTCATTACAGTTGCGAGTCATAATTGCAGTTACTGGTTCTGCGGCGAAGGAAACAAACGCCTCTCATCAAATGGTTTGTTTAACAACATCACTGCAGCCAGAAAGCAGACGAAGCTAATAACCTACCGAAAGCCTTCAAGCTGTTTCTCATTTCTTGTTGAGTCACTGCACCTCAGGCCGTCCAGGAATTGCTGGAGGCAAGAGTCGGTCTGGACTCTTAAACGGTTTATTGTCACAACCATCCAGACACCTGCTGAGAATAGTCATTGTGTACCGTGCGTCTGAAATACTTCCTGTCATACCGAGGGAATGACAGTATTTTTTTTTGTCGTTCGATTCCTCCAACAAACGTGTGACAACTGTCAATCTTTTTGAGCTAATTCCAGTAAACCAGTGCAACTGCTATTCAACATGGAAAATACCAGCTCGCTGGCGCCCCCCGTGGCTTAGTAAGGAATACGGTACACATAATAAAGAGTAAGTAAGTAAGTAGTTTTTATTTGTATAGCGCTTTTCCAGACCAGGGTCACAAAGCGCTTAAACAATCAAAACAAAATTCAATATAGTATATACTTTAAGAGAATTGCGTGATGTTATCTGAGTAACTATCTTTATTATTATTGTGTTTACTACAGTCGCCCAAGAAGTGCAAAACACATTCACAAACTCTAAACCAAATTTACAAACTCTGACACAATTTTTTTTTCCTGAAAATGTTTTACAAACCCTGAAACAAAGTTTAAATTTCCTTAAACAAAATTACAATCTCTGTAAAAATAAATAAAATATTGCTGCAACAAATTTACAAACTCTGTAAAAAAAAAATTAATAATAATCCTGAAACAAATTTACAATCTCTGTAACAAAATTGCAATTTCCTGAAATTAATATACAAACTCTGTAAATAATGAAAATTTCCTTAAAGTTTAATTCTTTTTTTTTTCATGAGTTTGTTAATTTTTTTTTAATGAGTTTGTAAATATTCTTTCAGAAAATTGTTATTCTGTTTCAGAGTTTTCAAATTTGGTTTTGCACTTAAATTGTGAATAATAATTGTACCAAATAATTCCAATTAATTATAAATTCCCCCCTTTCTGTGACATTTGTGTTTGATAGTTTTAAAATATACTTTAGGTAGTTGGTGTCAATCAACTTGAAATATTCTGAGGGTAACACACATTTGAAAAAAAAGGCAAAAGGATGAAAGATGATTTAAGTGTCAAAGTAAACAGTTTAGCTAAAAACTCGTCGGCTTCAGAAGTTTAACCTGATACTGAGCAGATCCTCCGGAGATGTTCCTGATAAAAGATGACAAGTCAGCTGTTCTCATAAAAGTGCTGAGCCATCATATCTGTCGACCCACATCATCCGTTCAAGCAACACTTTGTTTTATTTGTGGCCTTAACGCGAGTCCAGCTCGGATCCAACAAATCCTTCCACGTCAAGTGTTTTCTACATTATGGGAGAAGAGAAGAAGCTTCTCAGCGAGGATCACAAAATAGTCTGTGGCTTTGTTTTGAAGAGCGTGGATGTCCCGGGTTGTGGCTGCAATTATTGGAGTTGTATTTTCAGCACAAACACTGGACAAGAAAAGTGGTTCGGTCCCGGGAGGGCCGGGACTTCCAGCAGAGATGAAGGACGAGTTCAACACAAAACATGAATGTAATATCGTGAATACGATGTCGGAAAATAAATTTGAAACGCTTTGTGTTTGTTGTTGCTCGGGCTCGGCGGCAGACATTCTTCAATCCCCACAAGAATATTGCAGCCATGTGTTCCAAACGTGTTAGGAGGAGAAACTACGGAGCGCTGATGTGCATGACATCCCAACACCGACATGTTTCGAGGAGCCGATCGTCGTTTTTCTCATCGAAATAGTTTCTCTGATGTCTGTGGAGGGAATCTGTCCAGATGGAGGTTTTAAGACGTGTTCGTCTTGATTTCTTATTGGACGTAAACACGAGTCTGGAGAACATAACCGGCCCCGGCTCGCTCCACAGTACCACTTTATTAACGTTTTATGAAGTATGATTCAATAAAAGCGTTCTTTTTGATCTTCAAATCCAGTTACCTTCGCCAAGGAGGTCATGTGGTCGCTGTTGCTTCTTTTAGCAAAATGAGGACAAACGTTAGGAATGTATGAAAATGAGAATTCGGTGAGCGTCGACGGATCATCTGGATTATAGGAAGGTCGAGGCCGTGGTGACACAATGTTTTGTTATTGATCGATG
Source organism: Callionymus lyra (assembly GCF_982586985.1). Taxonomy (NCBI): domain Eukaryota; kingdom Metazoa; phylum Chordata; class Actinopteri; order Syngnathiformes; family Callionymidae; genus Callionymus; species Callionymus lyra. The sequence continues at coordinate 11,006,929 of NC_141828.1, forward strand.
GACATTGTTTTAGGGTTGTTTAGGGAGGAGAAATGAGGTTTCACGAGTAGAAGAAGGTAGAGTAGGTGGCGATGTGATTCAAATAAATCAAGTATGGTTTCATTGAACTAGAGCAGAGAGCGCCATCTAGTGGCCTTAGAAATAGGTGACAATGTATCATAGTGTATCATGAAACCTCAACATTAAAGGTAAGATTGTTAGTGCCTTAATAGTGTAAGAGATAGTCTCAGCCATACTCAACTTCTAACTAACTACTACTACTTACGGTGGGCGGGGCCATTATATCGTAGACCAACGATACTTGTAGGCTGGTGGTGTACTTACCAGTCACTAAAAGGTGTTTTCTGACCGACATACCATATTCCTTTACGCAGTGATTTTTTTTATTCCTGGTGGAAACGAAAACACAAACTGGGTCGAGTCGAATCTCATAAGACGAGTCAGTAGAAAAAGGCCGATACAAATCTAAGTCAGGGGTCTGCAACATAAGTATCTTGACCACATACTCCATGAATATCTTTTGGTTATGGTTTTGAAATTAGACATTGTCACAGTCGCTACTCAAAAAAGAGAAGTTTTTTTGCAAAGGGGGAAATATCAACTGAGAAGCTTCACCTAAAATAAATTACCTACAGTCTGGTTAAGAGTCAAAACCTTCGCCTATGTTGCTGTTGCTTTTGATTCGCAGTTCTTTTTTTAAAAACGTTGTTTAACGGGTTTTTTTTAACGTACTAGCTCCTTGGCACGGTATGAACTATCACGTTACTTTTCCAGTTTTCACTTCCTAATGCTCAAAATATCGAGAATTCGTATCCATCGCCTTTGAAGATCCATGAAAGATCAACAAGTGTAGTTTATGGTTTGACCCGAACCAGAAGCGTGGGTTCATTGTTCCGACGATGGGTTCGGGCAGCGGCGCCGCTCGACCGAAGGTGTTAATGATTGGTCTCGGTAATTCCGCCGGTGACATCTATTATGGGCCGATGAGCAGAGTCGCACCTCCACAACTCAAATTATACTTGCTAATCATTCACTCTCGCTGACTCGTGATGTTCTTCTTCCATCCACTGGAGCGAAGACTTGTCGGCTTGTCTAACCATCTCCAGATCGCTCTTCTAATTAATAACAAGCATAACTTGCAGAGATTGAAGGTGGAATACTGACTTGTTTCAGCCTTGAGATCAGGTAGAAGAAGAGTGTTTGTTCAGGTCCACTGGACCGAGGTAGTGGTTACAATTGTAACTAAACTCACTAAAACAATTGTTAACACAAGTTTATGTTGCACTGATCATACAAGTCTAAAGGGGTTTTATTTTGAAAACAATACATTATTCGATCCAACGAAACATTCCCTTGTGCCTTTTGACTAGTCAAAACCGGGGGTTCCCACTGATCTAGAGTTAAGTTAAGTTGTATTTGCTCTCGCCTAAAACTTATTTAGTACCTTCCTATTATTGTACCAATATGTGGCCTGTGGTCCAGTAGTTATCTGTTCCTTTAAATTGTACATTAAATTCATAGTGATTAAAAATGTCTTTGTCTAAGGACCTCATTTTCTTTGGTTTTCCTATTGAAAAATGTTATTCTCACAGTTTTCCCCTAATTTTCTTGACTCTTATGTTAGCATTTAATAGGAAAATCTGCACATATTTATGATTATATTGTGTTAAAATGTATTTACATTACATTTTCTAGCCTATTTTTTCTATATAATTATTATAGACACTTCCACCAATCATCCTTCAGGTGCTTCATTTATGGACTTCTGTTGCATCAAGTTCATGATATAACAAATAAATATCACGTGGTGTCATTGCAAATCAAAAACAATAAACTTAAGAGAACACAAGTGAACTATAATTACACCACCGTGTTCTCCGCTGTTAATCACTGACTTTTAATGGCCGCCGCAGCAGTGTGGCGGCGGTTATTGTGCGTTCAAAAGGTGAGGACGAGGAGACTCACAAACGCATCCCACACAAAGCACAATTGTTGTTCCATTCACTTCCCCGGTACCCCCGGATCACGCTGTCCTTTTAGTCGGGACTCCGGAGTCTAGTTAAAAGGTGTCTGATTCTCAACGTGAATCTAATTAGATCTCTGACTGAGGTCCTCACATCTTTTTTTTTTAAGAGAAAAAAAAAAGCAAGGAGGAAAAAGCAGGAAGAAGGTGCGGCGGCACCTCCACGCTCGCCCTCCTCTGCACCCTGGCCCGAGCCGTCCCCTCGCTCCCTCCTCAGCTGGAGAAAAACAAAGTCCTGCAGGCTAATGAAGTTTGTAATTAAGGAGTTTCTGTCGAGCTGAATGAGTAATTAGGAGCAGTTTCTCAGGGGTGTTAGCGCTGGTCAGGCTCAAAGGAACACAGGCGGGATGTATGGAGAACACGGAGATCCACCTCCTCACAGGAAACGGGTCACACAAAAGCCCTTTGAACGAGGGTGGAATTTTAAAGACGGCCGGCTCTTGTTTATATAATATATGCGACGTATGAATCCGATATAATTGGAGGGGACGGAGCGGTTCTCAGCCCGAGACATCTCCGGTCTAATTATCACTTTCACTCCAAGATTGCTTGACTGTGCGGCTGATAAAGAAAGTTCACCTGGCCTCAATTAACTATATTTATCTGAGATTATCCTTCCGTGAGATTTGGGCTCCGGCAGGAAGATTAGCGGCGGGTAGCGGTGGCACGAGCGTGGATGTGGACGTTTGTGTAGACAAAGTGACATCTCTGACGGAGACAGAAGTATAATCGATGAAAGTGAATCAAAGAGGAAGATTTTTTATTTCCCCCCTTTCTTGCTTTGGAATCAAAGTCTTCACCGGCGGATACACAGTTACCTCGACTAGAGAAAAAGACTTCACTGAAGTTGTTTTTCTTCTCCAGGATTAGGCCGCCAAGAGGTATAAAGATGACTTGTTGGTTTTGTTTAACCTTTTTTTAAAATGCATTAATAGGTGGATTTACTTTAAGGGTCTTGATTACAAAGTGAGGACCAGAGACAAAAATCTAGACCTACAAGTCAAATGACTGACCTGAAGGTCACAGATACAAGTAGTACAAGAGTGTTTCAAACTCAATACAAAACTTTAAACAGTCCAAGTTAAAAAAATAAATAAAGTGTATTTAAGGAACTGTCTTTAACCGGATGTATAATTGTGATTGTGATTTTATATTTTCACTCTTTGGGCCCCTTATTACATTTTTTTTTCGAGGAATATTGTAACCAGTTTATTATTTATAGCTTGCTTTTAACTCGATTTTCTTGCTGCTATACCAGTTTATACCAGTTCCCAAAAGTGAATTCCTCTCCATTTCTAGTGCCTGGAATTACAATTAAAAAAAAAAAAGCATTCACAGTTGACTACTACGACATCATCGGCATATACAAGCTACCGTCTGACAGATTAGAGTTTAGATTTTCTATTCTGCGGTTTGCAAAATGAAACTTTAAGGTGATTAAATGTTTGCGTTCTGGAGTTTCAAGCTGATCCAGGAAGGTTTCAACTGCTTCGTCGTGTGATTTATGCAATTTTCCAGAACAATACTGACACATTTTTGTCAGATTGAGCTCATTGCTAGCGATATTTCAAATGCTTAAAAAGTATTATTTTCCATAGATAAAATATATGTAGTTGAAAAACCCAACAATATGTGTGGAAGCGAGATGCTTGGCAGAGGTCTGCACTCTCCTGCGTGCTTCTCTATTTAATGATAAAATGGTCGTGAGGTTTAGCGAAAGATAGTATTAAACTGTCTCGTGTCCACAGTGCAGTCCTTGTAAAGCACCCCGCTAAACACCCCGTTTTTTCCATTCAGACGATCGTACGGCGGGGCTGGAACGGACCGGCGTGATTCATTTTTCAATAAAAGTCTGACAAGCTGTCTGAGAAACATGTCAAAACTGCGCCACAACTAACAAGCTCTATTAAGATAATTTACATGCGATAGTAAAAATTCCTCCGGTGGAGTCTAGGATTACAGCAGATGTTGAATTTCTCGCGGAGGATCCGCTGCACTTCACGGGAGATAAATGTTCTATGCGCGAAGTTTCAATTCTCCATTTCTTAAAAAGACTGGAAACCCTCCCGCAGCGAGACACAACACCTGGGCCGTGAACCCGTGACCTCGCCGCTGAGTGCTCTGGCTAAAGCCTCCCAGTCAGCTGGAGGATCAATGGGACAGACGAGCACTGAACTCTTCATTTCCTGTTTCGCGAAAAAACGGACAAAAACATCTACCTGCGTCGTAGGTGCCGGCGCTCGCGAGGGGAGTTCTAACAACATTTTTCGGAGGTCGACGTGCACAGGTAGGAAAAAGATTCGAGACGGATCCGCAGACTCATTAAAGGTTAAGTAGAACAGGTGTTTGTCAGCTGCAGGCAGGACCTACGTGGTTGGAGCTCCTTTTCATGTCGTCCACTTCCTCGCACATTAGTCTTCGCCGATCGTTCTGAGTGGAGGCTCTGCTCCATCTCTCATCATCCAGCGTGACCTCGCTGCCTTCCACGCCGCAGGCCGGGGGCTGCAGATAAAAAAAAAAAAAGCAGAAAAACGTCTGAAGGAATCCCAAATATTAGTGGTTGTAAATCAGCCCCCAGTGGCCTATGAATAGCAATTATCTCTGGTGTGCTAATAAATCCCTGCAGTCACTGATAAGGTGTTTAACCTGGAGTGAGGGAGGCAGCAATGAGAAAGTTAGAGGTTAGAAACAAATAAGCTTTGTTGATTGTGTCGACACACACACACACACACACCCCCACACACACACACACACACACACACACCGAAGCACCATGACTTACTCTGTCAGAGCTTTTACAGACATTATTTATCAACACAAAGACGACCAACTTAGACCTAAAAAAGTTGCTGAATAAAAATCACATTGAGTTAAACTAAAAAAAAAACCTTTTCAATGAAAAATACAAATTATTCATGTCAATTAATGTCAATGTCATTCAAGTAGAAAAAAAAAATAGAAGGCCTATATTATAGTATTAAGTTATTCATTAATAACTTTACATGCATAAACAACTACACTTTATAAGTACAAACTTGAAATACGTATATTCTATCATTAATCAAAACTAGATGTATATTAAGTTTATTCATGTCGCAGCTAAACCCATCTAAAGTTGTATTTCACGGTAGAATATGTATCACAAAAATGTAATTTTATTATGATACTACAAGTACAGGCCTAATTTTTATGGACAAGTACTAATATTCAAGTAGAAAAAAAAATAGAAGGCCTATATTATAGTATTAAGTTATTCATAAATAACTTTACGTGCATAAACAACTACACTTTACAAGTACAAACTTGAAATACGTATATTCTATCATTAATTCAAAACTAGATGTATATTTGCTTTTATATCGGCAACACTTTAAACACAAGCTTGTTTAAAAGTTAAAGCTACTTTTTAAAACGTAAGCTGCTCGCTTTAAAGCTACATCGGTGTGTTGTACATAAAGCTAAGCTAAGCTACATAAGTCGTTTGAGTATTTAAATTTAAATGTGAGATTGTAGAGATTTTTTAAATGAGTTGAACATGCTTTTAAGTTGTTGAAAGAAGTTTGAATAGCATCTTGAGTGCACTTAAAAATATGAGTGACTCGTGAGTATTAGTGTTGTAAGACAGTTTGTGAACCTTGAAGAAAATTCATTACAAAATAACAAGAGAAAAAAAAAGCTTGAAAACCATTTATAAATTGAGTTTATTGATATTTAACCTCTATTGAGAGACCAGTCCGCCTTATCATCTGCATCTAAATATTTCTTTAATACTCACAAAGTATCATTATAAAACATGTTAGTCCAATAAATTAAAATTGTACACAAATTTACCAAATAAAGGGTGGCTACAAAATCGACATGTTTTTAGTGTAAAAAAAAGAAGAAAAAAAAAGATTGTCAAGGCAGAAAGTGTTTTATATCCTGAAATATTCTCATAATCTTTGTTGTTGTTGTGTTGATCCGCGTCTATATTCCTAACATACCTCTCACAGGTGTTTTAGGTTCGACTCTACACATGATAATGCGAATTCCTTTCGCTTCACTTCGACTTCACAACACCCGCTCTTCTCTTTTGCGAGCAAACAGCCCGGAGCTCCTCGCAGCCCGTGGCCGCTCATAAAACTTCAATCTCAACGACTGTTCACCTCCGTCCGTGAGTGCTGCTTCTGCTGGTCTATGAAAGCGGGAGGTTTAGTGCCCCGGAAAGTCCTTCTGCTTCTTCAAAAGCTGTTAAACGCCTCCTCCAGCTAGAGGAAACAGTTCTTTGAAAACACTCCATCAAACAAGGGAGGGGGGGGGACAATAAATCTGGCTGATTTCTACATTCCTCCCGAGATGATCTGATACAACGCACCTCGAGGTCCGACAATCGTAGGTGTGTTTTGATGAAATCTGTGAAAAATAAGTCAACAGAAAAGATAAGTGTGCGCAGCTGGATGCGTTTTTTGAAGCCTAATTCCGTCCGATGAGCAGCACAGTGGACGGTTCAGCGCTCCCATGTAGGTAAATTGTTGCGACGAGAAAATGTTGCGAATACAAGTTGTGGTTTTAGTCTCTTGGCAGGAGTGTTTTTTTTTTTAATACGATGTCGAAAGGAGCCGCTGGTTGCGCGCCAGCTCTGCCTCCTGCGGTTTCACGCATAACAACCTCACATGTACTGGGCTCTGAGCACAGCATTGACTTAAGAGGGCACTTCTTCTGCCTCCAGCTTTAGCAAAACAAGCTCCCATGTTTGGTTAGACCCAGTAAGCAGCTCAGCGACCTGAGCAATAGGTCAGATTAAGTTAGCCGCCCCCCCGCCTGCCTTCAACCTCCCCCCGCTGTCCTCCCCTGCCCCTCCTTCCACGGAGTGAGATGAGGAAAGGGAAAGTGGTTCTTAAGGGGCAGGCGGGCCTGGCAACCGGGTCAGGGGAGTCGCTCAGGAAAACAGGAAACTGACAAGAGAGACAAATGACAGGTCGGAGCGTTGTGAGGTTGATCATGTGTAATTGCTGCCAGAGTGAACATCCAGCCACCATTCTCCTAATTGCAGCATTTAACCCTTTATTTGATTTGCTGATAGTTGCTGTTGATTTATATCACGACTTATTTGTCGAGTAATTTTGACTCACAGGCCGAGGCAATCAGAACCAACACTGGCCTCGGTTGTGTCTCCTCAAGCGTCTTTTGAACATAAACATACTTGTTCTCTCCGTGTATCACCAGTCAGTGGGTATTAAGTATGATTGTCCTGATAGTTGTAGGTTAAAAATACAGTATTTATATATGAATCCCACATTTAAAATGTGTGGAAACACATCTTGTAAATTCAATATAAAAGGATATTACAGCTTAACAAAAACTAAAGGCAACACAATGACAAACTAACCAACAATAAGATAGTTTATTGCTTTTAACTACAAACAAAGCGTTTTATTGTCAATACAACAATATATATTGCGACATTTGTTTTGACAATACTGTATACATATTTAACAGCACTGTTGTTTTTTATTTAAAATCTTTTTTTGGGGGGTTATTTAAAGGATAAATGTTTACAAAATAATATCATTACATCTTTTAAATTACTATTAAAATCTATCCGCAGCAAATGGAACAATGGAATCCTGCTAGATTCAGACGACGACTGAGGACAAGAGGATACAGTCGACTCTTCTAAAGCTGATGTTTGGTCATAACTTTGTTGCAAAACAATAAAAGCAGTTCCTACTTTTTTAAAAGAGCCATTTGGTCTGTAAATTCTGCAACACCAGAGTCAAGTATTTGGGCAAAACTACAAATATGTCCTTGTTCTATAGTATCGCAATATATTGTTTAGTTCCCCATTAATCGCGTTGTGTATTGGATCACAAGATTCTTGCCAAAACACACTTATAAACAATGCTAAATTTAATAGAACGATTACCTTTTTATGATAATAGTATGGTAATATTCAATTATCATTAGCAAAAGTACGCTTACTACCTGTATGTCAAAGTTGCACATGGCTGACATAGTAGTACACAACTTAAGGCTGGAAAAACACAATATAAAACCAGTATAAGATACAATAATCACCTTTTACCTAAAGGAAGGGTCAGGTTTTGTTATCTGCCGTGGTTCAAATCCCTTCAAAATAGCACGCCTGAGAGCCACTCGACAATCTATTGCACCACTTGCAATGTTGAACAAAAGAACTGGTCGAGCCAGTCGTCCAGCGAAACTACAGACGTTTTTCAACCGAGCTAATTCGAGATATCCTGTCAACAGGTAAAAAACAGTTTGAGGATAATGCTTAGAGAAGTGGTTATTACAGTTTTAGATAAAAGATTTAAACGTTTCAGACGAACCCTTGCGCTCACCAAATATTTCTCATAGTGTGTCATAAACACAACAAGAGCATCTGTTTTAATCTGCAATTAAAAGAAACATTAACTTCCTCCGCTGTCGGAGCCCAAAACAAACACGGTGACACGTTAACAGTGTGAAGAGATAATATCTCCCGACCCTGCTCCGACCACGCACAATAAGTAAGCTATATATTTTCTCTGGACGAACGGGAGGATTGTGTGTTTGTGTGTGTGTATGTGTGTGTGTCAGTGTGGAGCTGCTTCTTTTGGCAAAAAAGGTAAAGATAAGGGAAGGGAGGAGGAAGCGGAGGTGGAGGTTCAATAGACTGAGCCAAGCAATCAGCCAGCAATCTGGGGCGGCGTTTAGTGGTGCTGTAAGATCTACTAAACTGGCCCTAATTTCCCCTGTTGGAGCTGATGTGTGAGTGGTGGAGGTGAGGCGAGGGGGTGAGGCGAGGGGGAGGGGAGGGGGGAGTTAATCTCAACCTGGGGCAGCACGTTCACTTTTGATGGAGGCCAGAGATAGGACATGGAGGCGGAGGAGGATGAAAGATCACCCACACCTGCGAGGGGCTGCCAAAAGTTACAACTCACTCAAAGAGGCCTTTCTTACTGCGGCGCCATTCGTCAGCGATGACGGCGCGGCAGTGGCAGCGAAGAGGTTTTCATCACGGAGTCGCACCGCAGCACATTGATCAAAACGTTAATAAAAAATAAAAGAAGTAACCGCGGTGTGTTTATCCTAAAAGAAGCTTGGATATATATATATAAAAACAATCTGCTCCATGTTTGATTGGTTTTGACCTTTTTTTTCTGTAGGGGAAGGTGTCTGTGCTAGAAATCCCCCATAATCCTCTTGGAGGGGAAAAACACCACCTCTTGAGATTTACTCTCACACTGGAAAGATTCAAGATTCAGTTTGTTTAACACTTCTTACATTTCTTACATCTTACATCAGGGGCCACATTATGACACATGTGAGGGACCGTTATTTTGAGAGTCACGAAATACTCCCAAAAAAGGGATACGGTGAAAAAAAAATCATATTTCGAGTGTATACTTAATAATTAAAACAAACAAGGGCCGCAAAAATACGGTAAAAGGCCCCGACCTGCACCTCGCCCGTACTGAGATTAGAACTTGAGTTTCTTAGGTTATGAAGTTCATGAGTTTGAATGACTAAAATGTGCTTTAACTTTATTTTATACTGAAATTAATCAAGAACTCGTGAAACAGAAAACTACAAAAAGGTTAAATAGAAAACAAGCAAAATGAAAATAAAAACAAGTTAATACCACAAGACAAAATGTCAATTTAATGACTTTTGTTTGATGTCAAGAATTATTTTTTAATCCAAATCAGGATCCAGAATCCTCTCAGTTGAAAAAGATATCTCTATATGTTTATTTATAGTTTTGTTTACGTTGATTACAGTTTGTTTAGCCAGCATTTGTGAGTGTTAATCTTCAAACATCTTTACTTTTAAACAAACAACTGGTCTAAAAGTCTAAGTGAGGCAGACCTGAGCAAACTCAGTCCTGGGCTGCAGGTCTAAGCCTTCATTCATGGAACAATAATTTAAAAACCAAAATCAATTATACCTCATACTTAGCCTTATTTATTTTATTATGAACTTAATTTTTGTATTGTCTAATGACTGATTCACTGTGTCTGCAGTTGAAGGCCTCTCACACTTCAACACTAGGGATCTAAGGGAACTAAGCACGGACTGTTTGTCTGTCGTGTAAATCCATTATAGGTCCAATATGTTTAGCAAGTGTCTGCAAGTGCAGGCTCCAATAAAAGTGGGAGGGAACATGGCCCCTCTCTTTGCCAAGGTCCTCCTCTGAGCTGGCAGATCCTACTCTGCCGGGAGCATGGCACATCTGGATCTGAGGGGTAACGGGAGGGGTGGTGGTGTCAGGGAGCTCTGGGCAGGTGGGCAACACTGCATGTAGGGGCACATCCTTCCTGCTTTGTGTCCCAACATGACATGGTGAATTCCAAGGGAAACATAGCTGCTCGTGAACAAAAACACATGCAGATGTGAAGAATCCCAAAAGTCATAAAGGCTGGAGGATCGAGGGCGAAGGGACGGGTGTGTTGTTAAAGTTATGAGACAGTCCAGGAGAACCAACCATCAGCAGAGAACATGTGACACTATTGAGATGTTGTACAAATGGAACATGCTTGCTTTGACATTCCTGCTAGACACATTACCTCCCTGCAACTGTGATTCCCCCCCGCCCGCCCCCTACTTCTCCAAGACCACCGAAGTCAGATGTGGAATGTCTCCAGCATGGGATGGTTTGGATTTTTTTATGCTTTTAAATTATACTTGCAAATCAATTTCCATATGTTCGTCTGCGCTTTGTACCGACGTCGTGTTTTTTGGAGCGAGTGTAGCTCCTGGTCCAGATATTCAAATAGTGTCACTCACGTATTCTAATGACTCTTAAATATAGGTCAGAAATCTGGCTTCCATTACGAACGAACAATTCTTTCTTTCCGATCCAGACTAATACATCAACGTTAAATCAAGTTTAGAATTTAAATACCTGTCTAGCAGGACTAAATATATAGTATTTTGACTCAACATGAAGTTCCAGGTGTCACATGCTTTTGCATTTGTACACGAATACCAACGAAAAACATGACTTTATTTGGCACCATCTAGTGGTTGTAATGTGGTTGATTAAGGCACAAGTGTTGGCTCTGCCAATTTCAAGAAGCACTGACATCTCTATAATGGACTCTATACCAAGGAAATTCTAATACATATGAGGGTTACTAAATATGGATGAGGGAGATGTTTGTGTTGAAATAATAAAGGTTATACATGTGAAATAGCAAAAAGAGCTAAATTGCCAACTACCATGAGTAAAAAGACATAAAAACTAATGTAACTAATGTTTCTTTTGACCTGTGAATTAAATCATTATATGTAAGTAAGTAAGTAAGTAAACAATTTATATTTGTAGAGCGCTTTTCCAGACCAGGGTCACAAAACGCTTAAACAATCAAAACAATACAATATATACTTAAAAGGTGAAGATAACACCTAGAACAACACAGGAGTCTCAGAATCAGGGAAAAGCCTGCAAGAATAAAAAATGTCTTAAGATGTTTCTTGAAGGAGTCAGTAGATCATCAAACACAGAGGAAGATCGTTCCAAAGCTTAGGAGCAACAGCCTGGAAGGATTTCTCTCCTCTGGTCCTGAACCGTGTTCAGGAACCATCAGCAGATTCTGATTCACAGACCTAAGAGCCCGAGCTGGGGTGTAAGGCTGGATCAGATCACTGATGGAAGGAGGGGTCTGACCATGAATAGTTCTGAAAGTAAGAAGAAGAATTTTAAAGTTGATCCTGAAAGAAACTGACAGCCAGTGAAGAGTTTAAAGGATCGGAGAAATGTGAGTTCTTCTACTAGAGCAGGTCAGAATTCTCGCTGCAGAGTTTTGTATTAACTGCAGGCGAGACAGATCCTTCTTGTTTAGACATGAAAACAAACTGTTACAATAGTCCAGACGAGAAGAAACAAACGCATGGATTACGGATGAGTAATTCAGCTCAAACTTCAGGGTTCGGTGGCATGACCAAAGATTCTAACCCTAACTTCATCATCATGCAACTTTACGTGGTTTCAAACCTATAACTAGTAAGATTTCTCTTTCACAAACACAGTCACGTCTTGTTTGCTCCTATAAATACTTAATCTCAGCTGGAGTTGAGGCTCCTGGCGAACGGAAACCATGTAGAAGTCATTGTGCTAAAAAAAAAAAAAACTGGCCTTAAATCCTCATGTTCACTCTGACACCTCTACAACAGGATGGGAAAAGTACCAAGTAAAAATCTGAATGAGGTGTTTTTCAATGCGGCACAGTGCCACAGCGGTTGTGAACCGCTCACTGGCGACGCTGCTTGTGAGAAAGTGTTGCTAGGATTTTTTTTTTTCGCCACATGGAGGGCCGACCAATTGTGTACAGCCACCATCCCTGCAGGGATTAGTGGCACCATTAAGTGGCGAGGAGATGTGTTGGTGGTGGGGTTGGTGGGGGGGGGGTACACAGCATCCCCTGCTCCCTCATTAAATCGCCGGCAGCTGCCCTGTATCACAGCTCCGCTCTGCCAACCAGCAGCACCACCAGCCGCATCATGGCAGCACCCACGTACGACCCTTGACCCGCACAACATCTTGGATGCTATAAACGGGGTTAATTGCTGGCTTACATGAGGGCCCTTAATATACGTATTTTGCTCTTAAGATACGCGTTTCTTTAAATCAGAGATTGTTATTTTTATATTCATTAGTAGAAAAGAAGGCTTGTAACAATCACGGGTGAGATATATTCCTTTCCAGAGTGTCCCTTCGCGGAGGTTCACAGCAAGTTCTGCAGACTTCCCAGTGACCAGCTTCTGCGATTGAGTCTTGTTCATCAGGCAAAAGCAACGTTTAAAGAGGCGTCACATCTGACATCACTGATGATACAAGGATGGAGACCCCCCTGCTGTCCGATCAGCCCAGAAACATCTAAAGACACTTTTATTGGTGCAGGCTTTTCCTTGATTCTCTGAGACTCCTGGGTTGGTCTCGGTGTTGTCTTGACCTTTTAAGCATCTATTTTTATTGGGTATTGTTTTGATTGTTTAAGCGCTTTGTGACCCTGTTCTAGAAAAGCGCTCTACAAATATTCCTTACTTACGGTTACTTTGTATCGTCCCATCGTAAAAAGGATTTCATCAAAAGTGGCTGAAATTGCTTTTTTCTTCCCCCTTTTCTACTCATACAGTAGAGTAGGCAGAGACTCAATGTAGAGCAGTAGCCCTTTCCCATCGAGATCCTCTAGGAGATGACCAGGATGGCATCTGTGTTCGTAAAGGTCTTGACGTTCACAGGACACTAGATTTAGTATATTACAAACCACTATCCTCTTAACCCTTGGGTTGTCATTGGGTCAAGGTGACCTGAAGACCCCAAAACAAATGTTTTTCTGGTATCCCTTGTGTTGCCTCTGGGTCAAGGTGAACGACCTCCACCACTGCATATGTATTTCTAGAAGCCAGGGCGGTAGGGTCACCTAGACCCTGAAATAACATGAGGGTTAAATTAATTTAGTTTTATTTTAAGTTTAATGTACAACATTCCTGAAAATCAAGTGTCAGTAGGAGTCATAAACTGGCTTTTGCTTTTATATGTGAGCTCCTGAAAGTTAGCATTTAGCTAGAGGTGGAGACAATCTCTCGTGGACAGAACAAATTTAAATGGAAAGCTGATTGAACTCACACTTATCGTTCTATGCCTGCTAACTGCAATAACACGTCCATCAATAATGAGTTAGCGTTCATGTCTGTGACGCTCTCACGTCCATAAATATTCCTCTGATCTATCCGGCTTTTGAACACCCAAGGTGTCTTCAATCACTACCCAGAATGCCTTGCCTGTGGCAGCAGCTGTGGGGCAGAACCGGGGCCGCCTTGTAGGGTGGGGGGGGGAAACGGTAGGTGGGTCGGGGCAGTAATGACAAGCTTTGACACAAGCTTTCCGAAAAAAAACACCCACTTTTTGTGAAGTTTGTCATGCCCCGGGGGCATCGTTCATTTCTGGAAGCTTTTATGTGGAATCGTCTGGAGTTTAGACAAAAACGCTATCAAAAGACGACCCCCGTGACAAAGAGACACCGGGTGATGGTGGAGCAGATCTGAGGAGCAACATCACGATCCGTTCAACCTCCCCGGGGCAGCCCGAGAAACACAATCGTACACATGGATTTGAGGAACTTAAGAGTTTTGCCTAAATGTAAGCATGTACAGGTGGTAAATATCCAGTTGGATTTCACGCACTGAGAAAAAGTTCTACACCCTCAGGCTCCACACACACACACACACCGGAGGTGAGCAACTTCTCAATATTAATTCTGGATCATCATATTTTCCACACTGGTTTTGACTTAAACAATTATTCTGCCGTATAATTCAACACAATGTCCCAGAATCAGCGACACAATCCATCTTTAATCTCTCACCTAGTTCACATTTCTAAGGCGTGAAATTGAAGTGGAATTTCAAGGTAATTACGATGATCCCTGTTCTGTTTTTTTTCTTTCAATCGATGCACTTTTAACTGATACTCGTCTGCGTTCACCGCCCAGACAACTTAATCAAATTTGTGTCACCTAAATTGCCTCCATCGCTCTTTTCGATTGCACACAGTTACCTTCTCGAGTGGAGAGATTACACCGGGACGTCGGGATTACACGGACAGGAGGAGGAAACGCTAACCCCTCCAGGTAGAACCTCTTTCTTTGTAGGCAAAATGCAGATTGTAAAGACACCAATCAACCAGCTACGATTTGTTTTGCAGGGTGTCGTCATTACCTGGAGAGCAGCTGCAGTTGAAAGAGGATGATGGAGATCTCTATGTATGGGATGGACGCCGCTTTTACAGATCAAACGCTCGGGCGAACATTCCAAACTCTTTCCCCTGGCTTCTCTTGATTCTGCAAAGTGATCTCTTATCAGAAGGTGTTTTCTTTGGTCCACCATAAAGGTTCAATTATCACCGCTAATCCATTTGTATCGTAGAGGTTTTGCTTTGGCGGAGCCAATTTCACTCCAATAAAGTCCAATCTTAAATCACACTTTGAATGTATCTCGGTTTTTTTTAATATGAAAGTCAAATCCTTAATTTTACACCTGCGAGTAAGATTTAGGAACAAACACGCATCATAAAAGGACGCTATAACACTGTCTGTCTTTTATGTGCCAGTACATTCCATAACTGTCGATAAACTACTGATAACCTCACCATTTTTTTTTAAATTTCTCACTCTTTTAAAATGTGCTTCTAAAACAGAGATGTCAAACTTTAGATGACGTTAGTCTCTATTTAAGTAGGCTATAGTAAGTACTGGCATTTTGTATGTCTAAGGCTAACATGGGAACATAAGTAACAGAAAAGTTTATTTACATTTATAGCAATTGAAAAGGTGTTTAAAGCTCGTATAAAATGACTTGGTGAACCAGATGTGGCTCCTGGGCTTGACTATGACAAACAATACATCATGAAAGTTCCCGAGTCTGTCCTGATTTTCTGGGACTCCTGTGTTTTTCTCTGTGTTATCCTGATATTTTTAGTATATATTTTTGATTGTTTAAGCGCTTTGTGACCCTGGTCTGGAAAAGTACTCTATATATATAAATGACTTACTTACTTACTATAAACTCTGACATGAAAACAAAACAAGTCCAACAGTTTTCTCTCGATCAAGCCAAGTACGAGTCGCTCGGACTATTGACCGGGTTTAACCTTTACGATAGATGGAATTGGGTTATTCCAGAGTTAACTTGATGAAAAAAAAAGACACTGACAAACGCGGTGTCGGTTCATAGCATTTTCTTTAAAAAGATGATCCTGCGAAAAATTTGCTACACAATTACAAAGCATTATCAGAAGAACATGTACAACAACCTGAATCTCTTACTAACATCTGGGCAAATTACATGCAGCTCTTTGGTAACTAAGTCACTGAACTGGTAATAGTTTAAGTATATTGTGAGTAGTTCTAACGTTTCTATCTAGAAGGCCTTATTTCTAATTTCATTTTCTTTTACTGTTTTCAGGCTTTTTTTTATTTTTTTTTTATGTTCTTCTGACATTAAATTCTATTATTTCAATGTAATAAACATTATTTTGAAAATAGTTTATTATATAATATAGGGGTGGGGGGGGGGGTCTGAAGCCTATCCCAGCTTCTTCGGGCAGGAGGCAGGGGACACCCTGAACAGGACCCCAGTCTGCCACAGGGACATACAACTATTTACAAACACATTTTCATACTAACGGACAATTTCCCCGAGTAGTATCGCATTATATTGTATAGTATACTTGAAATAAATGAAGCTACATCACTGAATATACTGAAAAACATCCCGAGCATGATAAATTCACACGCCAAGATAAACACTGATGCTGATACTAAACCCTAAATGTGACACCGCTTGCATCACCTTGATTAATTTCAACGAAGGCTGCTATCATCTGGGATGAAGTGAATATTAATGACGAGTGTAACGATCACTTCGCCGAGCGGATTATTTCTGAAAGGCAGACAAACATGCCGCTTATTAAATCATGGCCCCCCCTCCCCTCCGTCGTCTTGCTTTTCATGGGTGGTCAACAGTAATCAGTTTACTGTCGGGCTCTTTCAGGGTGTTAAGACGTCCACTTTTCATTCGCACAAACACTATGAAAGTTTCAAGAGCCCCCTAAAAAAAAAATTAATCCCCCTTAAAGTTTTGTGCAGCCCCTCTCGAAAAAAATAAACCACCCCCTTTTAATCTGAAACCTCTGTTTCGTCGCTTTTTTTTTTTTTTCCGGAAAAAGGATTTACCCATAATTCTTGCTGCCTGCTTCCCTACCCCCACTATCAGCGCCCTTACACACACAAACACACACACTGTATAATTTATAAAGCCTAAGCTCTTTCAATACTCCAAAATGCCAGATAAACTTTTCTCATTTGCGCCTAATTTGGTCACGCGAGATAATGCCAACATCTGAAGGCTTTTTTAAACTGCTTTTTTTTTTTCAAAATGCATTCCTGAAAGGAGCCGGCACCCCACACCTCTGCACCTTGTCAGCCCCAATAATTATTTCGGAATCCCGAGCTAGCCCTTAATGTGCTGATTAATCCGAACCCCTCTCCTTCGCCGTGAGATTCGGGCTCCATTAATTTTTTCAAAACGGCCTCACTCTCTCTTCGCCCGGGAGCTCTGCAGATGTCAGGGTGTAGCAGAGAAAGCCATTAGAAGTTAACACCTCCCTGCTCCCCGGAGACTGGCACGGACCCCCCCCCCCGCCACCCCAAAACCTTCCCCTCCTCCCTCCAATCAAATGCCAAGCAGGACATCAGCTGCCAAGCCTTGGCATTCCCTGAACCTGGGCAACCGGGGCGCCGCCCCCCCTCTGGAAAAGGGCAAAAACACAATGAGAAGGCGGCGTCGCTCCCGACGAGACCCTCGACAAACGGCACCTTTTTTTTGCGTCTGGAAGTCGTGTGTCACTCCGGGAGATTCCCGGGCCCCTGGATCTGTGAAACGCTCCTTCAGAACCGGTGGCTCTGCGGCGAGTTGAAATTCAAAGTAATGTGCGCTCCAGCCTCCTCTCACTCGAGAGCTTTGTGCAGACTGGTTACAAGCTGTCTCAATTGAGGAAATCCCCCCCCCCCCACACCCCCACACTCCCTACTTTCCAGCGGCTTTTATCTGCCGATAGGTAGGTGAATGGTGGAAATTAGGATTCCTGGAGAGACTTTGGATGGAGAGAATAGAAACAAAAGACTTCCCCATGTCGGGAACCGATGTCTCTTTTTCCACTGCTTTTTTCCCTTTCATCCCAAGGGCTCCTGTCAGACAGAGGGAAGGAGAACGAGAGCACATATAATACCTTTTTAAGAGCCTGCCAGTTCTCTCCCATGCGATAAGCTGCGCTCGAATCACAATGGGAGTTTCGGGGGGACCCTGCCGTCACCCCACCGTAGTAGGCCCCGGGAAACACACTCGACACATATCAACACTGGAGCAACACATCTGCAGGAAAGTTGTGTCGTTACTTCAACCATGAGGATGTATTTCTGGAGAAAAAAATCACGTGTTACTTCCCCTGTAAAGTATTTAAAAAGTCTGTATAAACAGAAGCGAAAAAACCCCGACCTTTTAGAATGCTAATGAAACGGAGGAGTCGGGATGTCAGAAATCTGTCCGGTAACGATAACAGTACAACTCCTGTTTACACTGAGCACGCTCCGGCTCCCCCCCCCCCCCACATCACCCCCAAAAAAACCCAGAGTGCAGCCTCATTTACGTGCTAATGTGAGGAGGCAGATAAAGGACGGCGGAGCGATCACATGCCCCTGTCAGAGAGTCACCCTTTGAACCGTCGCTCACGCCGCCGAAAAGAGAGTCTCGGGAATGAAAGAGCGTCAGCGCCTCTCAAAAAAACGGCACCGGAGAAGGAAATAAACCGGATGCGTACCGACGATTGTTTTTTGGACGGAGCGGAATTAAGGATGAGGCTGAAGTAATCTACCTGACAGAGGAATTAAATATCCGCTGAGTCGGTAAAAACGTCGTGTTAGGAAACGGGAAGAAGCTGGAATGTGAATGAAGAAGGTTCTTTTTTAACATGTCTGCGGAAGTTTGTGCAGGATTATTAGGAGGCCACATGACAACGTTTACTGGTTTGAAAGTGTAACCATTAGTATAGAATATGATAATAAAAAGGCATGTTTTGAGGATTAAAAATGATTAGAGGGAAATAAGTGACGTGTGATGATAGAAAAAAAGTTTTTGGACATTTTGATTTTTGACAAATTTGATGGAAAAAAAGTATTATGAAGAAAGGAAAAGAAACACGATACAATTGGGTTTAAAAAAATCATAAACACGTTCAGTAAGTGTAGTAGAAAAATAACAAAATAGCATCGTGATACTTTTAAACATGTAGATAAATCCCCCAAAATATGAGGTTAATTTATGATATAAATTTATTAACAATGTCTTTCACCAGCAAAATTATTTCAATTTCTATACATCCAGTTTTTCATTCTATTGACCACAAGACTTTAATAAAATTAAAATAAAATGATTATTTTAAACAATTTTGTGCAATGATTTAAAAACAATAGGAATACTTTAAATTAGGATTAGATAAAATGAATAAAAGAGAAATGATAAGCAAAATGTGTATTAGTGACAGAAAATGATTGAGTAGATTAAGAAAAAGAATAAAAGAAACAACACATATGTGAGGTAAATGTGAAATAAGTCATTTTTCTCAGGTTGGCAAAAGCACCTAGAAATCACATTTCCCCAAATATTTTAATTATAATTATTTTTCCAGTAGTGATATATTACACAAGCCAAAACTCAATTTAAATAAAAATTAAATAAAACCTTTGTTTATAAAACAAGAATAGCATAGTCAAGTATGGTGGAATGTGTTGACATTCTCAGTATTAGTTAAGGAAAGTGACACACAAAATGTCTAGATATAATCGTGTATTTTTGTGTTTTATCTGCATGATACAAGTGTGCTTTTATACATTTCCATGTTTGATTTGATTTGCAGAACGAATTCAACCTACTACTTTTGAAATGAAAACCATGTATATAATATACTATGTAAGGTTCCAGAATAGTGAGGCTGTAGATGTCGTGAAAACTCAAATATGTTTAATTTCAATGAAATGTATACCATATTTAATAAGAATTATTTTCACAAAAATTTGTACGAGCCATTTTTCTCCTCAACTTCTTATTCAGGTATTTATTAAACCACGGCAACACCTGAAATCTCAGCTGGTAAACTTCTATCATCCAAAAAGTTCAATCCTTGTCGGTTATGTGTGAAAAAAGTGACACTGTCGCTTGTTATTTACTGCATCAATCAAGCTTTTATACTTCACTGAGACTCATCAACACTTATAAATAATAACAAAAAAACGTAATAAACAAAACTAAAAGGGAAGGAGGAGAAAACAAAAACTTGTGCCAGCAGCTCCTCTGATTCTGAGGAAATGGCAGCACTTCAGAAGTAAAAGTGGATGACTGGTAATTGGGTGTTAGCAGTTCAATATTTGGCAGACGTAAAAATAAAACCCAAAACAAACAACTCCTGTCAATGAAAGCTACAACTCTAAGTAGAGCGTCAAGTGAGTGTGTATTCAGACCTGAACCTTAATAACCACCTTGGTTGAAGCCAAATTACTGTGTTAACTAGAGATTTATTGCTGACGACACAAACGCCGCACCCAACATTGTTCCTGCTTGTGCAACGTTTTTCCACATTATAAGTCACAAATAAACAACATTAAAATACCATAAAACTGTCTTCACCCAACTTCTGTTTGTGTCGAACTCAAGCCACACATGGAACACTGAGTCATTACGTAATAATGAGACGTCTGTACCGATCAATACCAACCTGAGAAAAGACCGAAGTGCACAAACATACGTGTATTTTGTGGACTATATTGCTTTCAATGCCCTCCACACCTTTATTGCTGTCAAATAATAAAATGCATTAACACAAAAATTGTGGAGAAAACAGCATTCTAAGTAGCCAGTTCAAAATGATAGCGGGGTTGAATGTCAATCAAACAAATCTGCCATACTCTCCTCACACTCGTCTTTTTCTCCGTGCACGAGGAAAATTTGAGCGTTTTTTGTGGAACATTCTAAATGCAAAATGCCGTTTGCCAACAATATTGCGCAACATTTAGTCACCGGAGTCACATAAAAGTTGATTCATTTTACTGAAAGGTTTTATTAAAAACAATATTATATTTACACGTCTTGTGCAACAACTTAAGTTTGATGATAAAAACAACTATAAAAAGAAGAAGAAAAATGGTTTGAAATTTGATATAATGAATCAAAGAAAGGGAAAAGCAACATTCCTGAGAGAAAAAAAGTATGAAAACTTTAAGTAAAAGAAGGAAAAAATGTGACAAAAGTTTGAGACAAATCATTAAAACAATTCTATTTGTAACGCAGCAGGGAGTGCAAGTAAATGATTAAACTTTGACAACATTTCTAACCCAAATATAAAAATGAAGACAACCTACAAATAAAATAATCACTGCTAGGTTTCTAACCAATCCAGAACTTCACAAAAAACTTTTTCAAACAAACATGAAGGAAGTTTAACTGCCACTCCTTGGCGGAGGGAATTATGGTAAAATGAGCATATAAGAAGTATTAGAAGGAAGATGATGTCGTACCCATTCTAGTTTATTAAATCAGAACGTTGAAAGGTTGAAGTGAGTTGTATGGTTTAGACCATTGTAACAGTTTATTTTTGGGTCTAAGCGTTCGTAGCAAAAAACTCTAACCTGCTCTAGTAGAAGAACTCACATTTCCACGATCGTTAAACCTCTGATCCAGCCTTAGAAATAACCTTTACTAACTAACTTACTTATATTATCTGGGGAGCAAAATGTAACAATGAACTCCCTCTAGAGATGGTTTTGCAGTGCAAGAGGCTCCACCATGTGTATCATCTGGGGACAGACGGCAGTTCAACGTGGAACATGGATGCAGTTTGTGAAGCCGTATTAAACACACAGAGCAACATTAGCTCTTGGAAAAAAAACTCTTGTCAAGGCCTAAACAAACTCTTCTTGTTAAGACTTTTGATTAGCAATTTTAAGTGAAGTAATTGATGTTGTCTCTTTTGTTTCTTCTGTGTCGATCCACCGACCATGAAACCGGTTCTGTCACAGGTTGCAAGATTCCTGATCAGGAGTCCAAATGTCGCACGGATCCAGTAAACAAGAGTAACAAGAGTAAGTGGGAACAAACGTTTTGGTCGGCAATGTTTCCTTCATGTTCCCCGTCGAAAAAAAGCGAGCGGTGTGAAATTACCCGCGCTGTGTTAAAGAAGTTAGAAGAAGAAGAAGAAGGGTGGATTACATTTCCAAATTTGTCCACCACAGAGAATAATAGAATTAATTAAGGAGAGCAAACAATGTGCGCACTCCCAGACCGGCTTTGTTGTGGTGCGAGCGTTTGAAATTAAAAATGTTCTGCAGCCCTGCACACACACACACACACACACTCGCACACATGAGTCGTCTCCTGCAGACGTTTATCCCTCTCCTCTTGCTCAGATGGGTGAAAGATGATGCGAAATATTTGGACTATTTAAGAAAAGCATCTCGTCTGGACAGTTGGGGTCGAGTCAAGCGTGCCTGAGGCTCCATGACGGCAGAAAACAGACGAGCTACATGTTAGCGTCCTCTCATCTGTTTTTTCCCTGGGTTCAAATGAAGTAACAGTGGAGTGATGGAGTTTGTACGTGATTCCAGCTGCTGGAGCCGAAGGCCCGGGGATCCGTGGACGTTGAGGGATCCTCCCGCTGATGTCTTGAACAAATTGAAAGTCCTTCTGAGCTAATGAGACTATAGCCGCCGCGACGCTCTAACCGATCCCACATGTCACCTGATGGATGCACCTGTGAGCTCTCACGCGCTCGTTCATAACTCACGTCGTGTTTCCGAGGCGGTTAAGAGTCCGGAGGGTCCGGGGTCACGGGGGGTCACGCTTATGTTCACTTTTCATTCGTGGCCGATGAGAGTTTTATTGCTGCTGACTGACACCCGGAGCCGGAGCTCTGGACCGGGTCGATACAGATTAAAGGACAACGGTTACGTTTTTTTTTTTTTTTTCGACTTCACAGATGTAAATCGCAACATTTGCGGATAATTTATTAGATTCTCTATGATGTGTGTGTGAGCATTACACTTATTTAAAACAATTTCAATTATATACTGTGCTACACAAATAAAATAGTCCATCAAAACAATTCCTAAATGTGATCTGACAATAACTTTTTAAACTTTTATTATTAGACAGAAAAAAACGATTTATAATGAATAATATCTTAATTTAAAAGTCCTAATGTTTGAATCTTAACAACAACAAATATTCTAAGTAAACATCAATTTAGCAGACCAGAAATTATTGTCAAAAAGTACATTTAACCTGTGTTTCAAAATGTTTTTATTAAGTGAATTATCATCACAGATGTGGCTGTGAGTCTGATGCAATGATATCATTTATATAGCAAGGTCTAAGGATTTGAAACTGTATTTGAAACTATACTTATCCATGGTTTATATTTATTTTCGCAGAGTAAACCCAGACGTCTACAGGCTTCAGTCAGGGGTGGTAGAGACACACATCAATGATTGACAGGCCTGACGGTCGGACCTCCACACAGATGTGAGACAATAATTTTATCGGCCTGTTTCAAAATATGAGCATTAGTTTAAAGTGAGCGACTCCTCTAACTTTTGACTTTTGTTTAATCATGGATAAATGCAACATATTGAAGCTTCTATCAACCACTTCTCATCATCCACTCAGATTCAAAGCTACAAACGGTGAGGAGAAACCACCTGAACATGTCACACGTCCATCACAGGACAATCACCACAACTTAGACCCGTTGACCTCTGCCTGGTTGTTGGACTGTGGACACAGGTTAAGTCCAAGAGTCGCCTGGAGCAGGATTCGAACTTTGCAACTTTAGCAACTTATCGCAGGTCATCGGTAGGTGATTGAGCTTCTGTGGAGGTTTGGGTTAAACTAGTATAGAATATTAAATGATTTTGACAGCTGCGCTCATGGGTAATATTTGGGTAACTGGACCTATTAGGAGACTTTTCTATTTATAGGAAATGACAACACTTTCTCCTCCTTCTGTTGTCTGTCATGGAGAACACATAACAAAAAAAACTATTTATCTAGAAACAAACACAAGGAACCACCATCGCTGAATATAAAGATAAGAAACGTAGGAAATGTATTAAATCAAAACATCTTCTGAGCTACAATATAGTCGGAGAGGAAAATAATAAGTAGGTGGTCTGTGTAGCCATTTAAGATTGATCTAATCCCACAACTTTATGATGTCATGATCGAGGGGAGGTTGGAATCTTCTGATCACTGACGGGACAATTAAGAGTTTTAAAAAAACGACAAGCCATCATCACACACGAGACTCGGCGCTCTGGGAAATGGAGCAGTAAGTGAATCACGTTGTTGTGCTGACGCCGGAGAACGACGGATGACAACAACATAAAAAATGAACCCCCCGATGGCCGGGGGTTCAGGCAGAGGGCAGGAGGCAGATTGTGGAAGAATTGCTGCGAGTGGTGGATCGGCGTCGCAGGAATTTTTTAATTTCCTGTTACTCAATAATTCTGCTCTAGTCTTTTTTCTTTTTTTTTTTGTTCTCGGACAACATCCTGCGCTGTACCTTGTCTGATCAGCTCAATCCATTAGACAGATGCAGGCTCTGATCCGTTTATCACTGGTCAGCGGTCCGGCCTGACCTCACAGGTGGTTATTTTGACCGACGCGATGATGTCACACTCTGGGGACCCCCCCCCCTACACACACACACACACACGCCGCCGAGGTGATTAAAGGATCCTCTTGGGTTTTTATGAGCTCATGGCGCTAAACGGCGACGACGACGGCTCTCTTTGAGTGAGGAAATAAAGAAAATAGTCAGATGAGAAGCAGAACTAAGTGAGTGGTAAGTGCTTTACAGTGGGGGCGTCGACTTCCAGGCCTCCGGGGCGGGCAGGGGTGGGGTTTTTTTCGTGCCGCAGACATTCCCCGTCCTTAACCTCCGCGCACTCGTCACGGCTGCTCAGGGTCAAATAAATCACCTGCCATCGCAGGTGCTGACCTGTTGTTTATTAGTGAATGTCTAAAGGACAAGCGTCGAGGAGGGGGAGGAGAGGTGGTGGAGGGGTTAGAGCACTAGTCTCAGGTCTTAAGGTTGATTTAGGAGACCGCCCCCCCACACACCCACCTTCCCCCCCGGGGAGCCTGCTGTGCTGCCCCTGCAGAGATGGACGCCAACAGAGCCCTCAGTGAGAGATGTTTAAAAAACATCCTAATTGTCGTGATGTAAAGACACTCCGCGGGCGACTGGACGCAAAAGTAAACGTTTGTTTGACGGTAGTGTTGACCGACGACAAAAAATGGACTTTCCTGGGCTCAGTACACACATTGAAGCTCAGAGCAGGACTCTGTCTTCACATTTGTAAGTTACAAAGTTTTGTAAAACCAGTAGTTATCATTGGCAGGTTAGTAAAAGTTGAGTTTACCTGCTGTGAATTAAAGAGAACAACTTTATACTTTCTGCACTTAATTTCTATTTGCAATTAACATTCAAATATTTAGGGGATTTGTTCATTTTTGTGTTGCAATGAAACTAGATGCCACTAGATGACAGCAGTCATTACGTCCTCCGCCGCTAAAGGAACAAATCTTGCAAGACGACTGAGGACGAGAGGATACTCTCGACTCCAGCAGCTTTTAAAGCTAATGATTGGACATCATTTGGTTTAAAAACAAATTATGGGATTTACGACTTTGCCAAGAGTCATGTGGTCTGTAAAGCCAGAGTCAAATACTAGGACAATACTACTACGAATATATTCTTGTTCCTAATATATTACCAAATATATTTGTGTTGCCCCTGAATAGTGATATGTATTGAATCGCCAGATTCTTGCCACTACACACCCCTAATGTGTATATGTATGTGTGTTTGCATGTTTGTGTGTTTAAACGGATGTGTGTTTGCGTGTTGAGATGTGTATATGTGCTGTATGTGTGCGATTTAAAGTGGATGTGAGTATAATTGTGTGTGTTTCTGCATTTTGATGTGTGTATGTACAGTATGTGTGTGTTTGCAAGTTGGTGGACGCATATGTACTTGTGTGTGTGTGCATGTTTGTGTTCTTCTGTGTGTCTATATATCCAGGGTGTGTTTGGGTCTCTGTATATGTTTGTGTGTGAGTCATGTCATTTCAACTCTGTACTACTCGCATTCCTCCACCGATTGAAGTGATTTTAAAATAAGTACATCTCGAGAAAACCACCTTCATGAATTAAGAGCAATATAAGCTTCATTTCAACATTTTAAAGACAAACAGAACTATCAAACCATCCTCAGAAAAACATTCAATAATCGAAGTTGAAGCCGAGCGATCGACATCCAGCCCGTCCAGCTCCCCTTGTATATGCCCTCTGGAACAACCCAACCTTCCAGTTCCACTTGGAAAATAAAGCCTCACATAAAACCATTTAGCTGTCAGATGTCTGCAGCATTAAAAGATTAGGGCTCGTATAAAAGAATGATCTGATGAGAACACCGGCTGTCAGACACACAGCAGCACGAATTAGCCACAGCGGGCGACGAGTGTATCGTTAAGACTGACAGAAGTTGATCTCATAAACGACACTATTGTCTCTTCACTCTTGACTTCTTCTGCCAGAGGCTCCCGTCACAAGCTCCCTCCCTTCTTCTGGCACCTCCCTCCCCAAGGTGAGTCAACCCGAACATTATAAAACGAAAAGTAATGATTGTCTAAACATTGACACGTCGGATTTCTGTGTACACACGTCCTCCGGTAGACGCGGAAGCTGAGGAAACAACATTAGCCGGCGAGAGCGGAGCAAAATATCGGTATCAAATGATGTCATCTGCCCATGTAATGTAAAGCCAAGATTGAGCTCGATCAATTAGGATTTGCAGCGGAGCAGAAAATAGCTTGACAGCGCCGAGGTGGATGAGGAAAGAAAAAAAATAAACTTTTCATCTCTCGACTTTTTTCAGGAGCCTCCACGCGGCAGAAGCTTCTCCTCCATCTGCAGTTTGTTTAAGTTTGTTGAACCAATATCACTTTCAAGTTTCACACTCCAGTTTGATCATTCCTTGAGCAAACATTACTAAAAAAGAAGGAAAATCTATTTTGATACTAATATAGTCAAAGCTATCATCCACGTCTGGTTCTACACTGCAACAGTATCACATTAGCAGCAAATTATATGGTAATAATTGTAAATAACAAAAACTTTTAGTTTTTTTGCAAATATTAATTAATTCATTGTATTTTTTGTGTTATGTCTTCATGTCTTTGGTGCAAACTAATTTAATTTTTATTTTTATTATGTATTTTATTCATGGAGAATGAAAACAACTTTGAGAAACAAATGATAAACAATTGAAATATATGAACACAAACTGATTTTTGGGATATTGTCATTTATACATTTGTTTAATTGGATTCAAAGTTGCAAAACATCAGAGTAAACATAATGTATCGGCTTAACTGTTAAAATTATCACCTGGTACATCTGCTGCAACCATCCCAGGACTGAACATTCACTTTAAATTTAAAAAAGACATTTTTTACATTATCAAAAATCCCTTATATTGGTCATTTTTTCTATTAAATCATAGCAATAGTTGTACATTATTTTATACTTTTATTTTATGTAAACAATCCTATTAACCATTTATTTCTAAAAAATACCATACCGATTTTTAAATAATCAATACTTCCAGTTTTCACGTCAAACATATTTAATTATGGTTTAAAAAAAAAGTTTTAATTGTGAGAAAAAAACTAACTTGAGTTCTTCGTCACTGAATATTCTCAAGTAGATAAAACTATGTTGCACAAATATGTTTTGAATTCTGAGAAACACACAGCGACTCATAATTAGTGTCAGTCGACTTTGAAGCTTTCCTTCCATAAAAGTCTGAGTTTTGAACAATGACAGGTGAGGACAGATTTAGGAAGGTGTTGCCTCTCTTCTCATCACGTCTCTGCTCCCACAGCCATAGATCCTCGCTCATTAGACAGGATTATGAGTGATGAGTTAAACACCCTGCGACTTAAAAGCCTGCAGCCCCCGAAGAGGAATTCCACACAACTTGAGCTTCAAACTTGTAACCTGACATTCACAGTTTGTGACATTTACGGCAAAATGGTTCCAGTTTAGCCGCATTGATGTCGGCAAGTCTTTGCTTACATAACTCTTCAAGTGTGTTCTGTTGATAAAGGACATCAATGAATCATTTTGAGAGAGACGGCTAGAGCTAACTGTTAACTACAAAAAAACAAACAACAAAGAATGAACTAACAAGGTACTTTAAGTACACTTAATTTGAAAGATTATTCACTCATTCACTCATACTCATAAAGGTATTATTTCTGAGGATTTCTATTCACTGTAAAATCATTCTTAGTAAAAGCTTATTAGCTCATTCTCAGTCACAAACAAGAAAAGTTGCCTGAGAAAACATCTTGTATAGGGCTGCACGAGATACTGAAAAGATATTGATATCGCGATATCGGCACGTGATAATTAAAAAAAAAAAAAAACATTTCATATCACTTTGACCAATCAGTGTCATGTTCTGTAAAGTTGTACCTATGTCTCGTTGTTGTTTACGTCTCCGTCTGTCTGTGAGCTGTGCGGCGAAGCTTGATAGACTCGGTTGCTATGGCGACGCGTCTTGCCGGCGCTGACTTAACGCGGCTCAGTATATACACAAAAGTAAGATTAACATTTCATTTCTTTCAACCCCCTTAGTACTTTTCACCTCGTCTTAGTAGTTTTCAGCATTCTTATAAGATCCTGTGTAAAACCTGTCCGTCTTTGCCGTATGCTAATGAGCTAAGTTGTTAGCATCAGGTAATTCATAAACTGTTATGTGTGTGAACGAGGTGGGATTTGTTATTTATTTGGTGAAATCACGACAAGCCGGCGGCTCCTCTCTGATGTCGCTCAGTTTCGCGAGAAACTGATGCAAGTCCCGCGAAACTGAGCGTTTCAAGTGATATTTAATAAAAATGAACGGGAAATAAACGAAAAGGAAATATCGGCTACAATTTTAAGTGACAGAAAAAAATATTGTATTAATATCAATATCTCAATTCAAGACACCAATATTGAATATCGCACTTATTTCCAAAATCGTGCAGCCCTAGTCTTGAAATAACCTTTTCCTATAAATAAGTTACCTGATAGGGAAAATGGTTTAATTTCTCCCCATTGTGCGAATGTCTGCTTACTGTTACTGGCGAATGTCCTCCCACAGAAAATACCTCAGCAACACTAAAGGTGTTTTACACATGGGCAAGGAAGCGTTTGGAAAATCGGCTAAAATAGCCTGTTAAGGTTGGAAAAGTATAATTCACTGATTCCTTTTTTTTGCTGTTAAATAATAAATAAAGAATATATTCTGCTCTGTGTATTTGTCAAGTAGTCAATTTAACTACGTTGCTAAATAAAAGCAAGAACCGCACTTGTTAGTATTGATCTTAAAATAAACACACTAGAGTGTTTCTCAGGGATCAGGCATCAACTCCAAATAACATGAAAACCTTTAAAGCATTGAGACATCCTGACACACGTCAGGTCTGTCGACCTAAGCAAGAAGCTCCACATGTTGTATCGGTCGGTTGATGCGAGCGACACCTTCCACTGTCAGCGGTGCAGGCAGTGAAGGAGACCAACAGACTGGGCTGTAAATCATAGTCGCTGGATACATATCTTTCTTTTTACAAGGCTCTTGTCCTTCATGCAAATAACGTCAACTTTTAGTTTTTTACACCTATAATTATGGTTTGGAAAATACCTGTTTTGTGGAGAACTGATGTTTTACTTAAGATTTATAGATGAATGAATGCAAAATACAATGTAAATTATGTTTTTTTTTACAGAAATCTTTTTCAAACATATAGAAATTCTATCTCATTTCATCTCTTGAACAATCAATATCGCAAATAAAGTGGAATGGATGATATATTTAAATTGGAAAAAGGATTAGGATTATTTTTATTTAATTCAATTTCAGGAGGGACATTTTTATCAATAATTGATAACTTTAAATCCAGTTTTTGGTGGATATCTTTCTCTGGTTTTGCCGTATAATCTGAAGATAAAACGATGGGTCAGCTCTGACACAAACTTAACACATAATATCCAAAGAATCAAAAGCAGGGAACGTGTGAATGCTGGGAATGTGTAATTTACCGTTTCGTCTGGAAACACAAATCAACTGCAAACTGTACGACATATATTCCAGTCTCAACGATCAGCAGTCCAGACCTGTAAATGTGATCTTGTCACAGCCTGTAATTTGTAGCTAAAGTCATCAGGGGAGATAACAGCGTGTCAGTTAAAATGAGTGATCACCTCTTCACATCAGTTTATCTCCGCCATCAAGCTTTCACAAGAGCCCTGCTAACAGGAAACTTCCTCTTGGCTCATTCGCGACGACAGCTCGAATCATGTTTGCTATTGAGCAAGACGCTGGGAGCCGGCGTTTTTTTTTGACGGGCAGGTGTAATAAGCCAGCGCAGTTGAGTCGTCACCTATGGGCGCAGCCCCGGGGGCGAAGCCGGGGCTCGCGGATCGCCTTCAGAATTCCCAGGTAAATAATGTAACTCTTTGTTCACGTCGCAACTCAGAAATGGGAAATATGTTCATGCTTGACATGTTCGTGTAATGCCGGAGTAATGAGTGTCACGAGGCGGCGGCTATTTCAAAATACCTTTCGGCATCGTGCGTCACTTTCGTAAACGGTGTTGCGGAAGAATTTGCGTCAATGTCAACGTGAGTCTTCTTTGGAATCCCGAATCATTCAAAAAAAAGGGTCATGGTCGGTAAATTCATGAGACATTGTTTCGTGGAAATTTTTCCCCAAACATGTCAGCCTTCTATGTTTTCATTATCTCCACTATTTAAAAGAGGCGGAGCCGCGTCGACGTCGCTAAATGCTGCTAATCCTGGCCCGAGGCCTTCGACAACACAAATACAAATTTGCAGCTGCCTTAATTACCGGATTTCATAAACAAACAATACATCTGCCTGCGAACAAACACGCTCCTGGCGTGCAGATGGTTATCTCCGTATTGTGATGTCTTGGGGAAGATGAGTCGATGAAGAGGCGGCGGTCGACGCTCGTTCAATCGATCCCGTCAAGACGCTGGACCCGGCGTCCGATGGTTCAGGTCAACGATCGGCAGATGCTCCTCGACTCGTTGGAACAAGGTGTGTCTGTCTCGGGGACAAAGATGCTCTCTGTTCCCGCGGTGACCACCTGAGATCCACCGCCCGGCTCTGGAGGTTTTGATTATTTTTTATGAGTCCTAATTGCGTCTGACCCGAACCTGCCGGTGGCTTCTCTTTTTTTTTTTTTTTTTATCAGTGGGAGACGAGTCCTCGATTTTTGGGGTATCTGTGGTGGTTGTCTGATGACCTCCGTGTTCACCGGACGGTGAGGGACACGTCTCAAGTTCATCCCTCCGTCTGGGTGGTACGGCTCTCAGCTTACCTCCACCTGCCTGCGCCGGGTTCCACTCAGATCTTCACCCTTCACCCTGAAGACCCGCTAAGAGACTACTTAACATACCACCTCAGATTGCTTTACCAAACTATTGTTTACCAACAATGCGCCCGAGACACACATAGAGCTTCATTTGTTTAAGGAAATCCACTCCTTAAACAAATTGTCTTTCATCATCACACCATGACAACAGAACTAACTCACCTGCTCCTCTTTCCTCTTCATAATACTATTGACCTACTTTCATTTAACATCTTTTATCAATCAGATTAAACACAAATTACAGCAATTATTCTGCAAATAATAAACAAGTGTTTGGACTCCTTAGTAAGGACTGCAGGTATTCGTGAGAGACTCAAAGTGGAACCACTGTTACTTTAGGGCAGATTTAATACTCAACTAAACAATTAGGAAACATTTGAGCAGTCCAAACAAAATGTATTTATCAAACAGCAAGCAGAATTTATACTTTATTTTAATAATTTGAAGATCAACTTATCCTAATTATCTCTGTGTTTGTTGTCCTTCACCAAACTAAATCCTTTCCGTCAACATTAGTTTTACTTTTATTGTTGACATCCATCATCTCTGTTCCCGAACTTATCTTAAAGATAACATGAACATCCACTTTGTTTGAGGGGCCACATCAAATACTTGGTGGGTGCATTAAATGGCGCCTTATGACGCCTCCATCAGGAGGTCTTCATTCATATTCAACTCGTGAGAGTCCTTGGGGCAGACCCGGTACTAGTTTGAGAGACTTTGTCTCCTAGTGTGGCCTTGACATACCTTGATGTTCAGAGGAGCTGGAAGAATTTTATTTTATAATCTTATTATAAAAAGGAAGTGATTCTACATTCTCTTGGACGATGTCAACAAATTAGCTCATCTGGTAACAATAATATGATTTCAATTATACATATATATACTATATAAGTTGTAGTTGTGATCAATACACAAATTCAGTGAATAATTGTATGGCCTTCTTTCTTGAGTCTGTTTGGTCGTGCAAAAAAAACATCAATAATAAATAGAGGAATATTAATGCTACTTTAATCAGGATTAACCAAAACAATTTCTTTCAAATTTGATAACCTTTCCAGCAGTTTAAAATGTAATTGTTAGCGAAGAGCTTAAAGAGGGAGTAGTGTTAAGTAAGTGAAGAACAACATAAGTGCATCAGGTTAGCAACACCTTAATGTACTCATCAATTCCTTGGATAGGTTTAGGGTTATGCTGAAATGTATTAGAAAGTTACTCAAAAATGGGTGAAAACAATTATAACAAACACAGCTAATCATTATATTTCATACTTAGGTTTGTCAGAAATCCATATGTGCTTCCACCAGCTTTGGTCGCCATTTAAATCTTAAAGCCTCAAACATGATTATTCAATATTTAACTTGTTTTTTAGCAACTCAAACAAGAGTTTAGTGTTGGAGTTCCTTATACTTCCTCTATAACAATAGAGTCACATGTTGAGGAGAAGAAACCAGTGCTGTGTCTCAAATCGCATACTTCTCTTAGTATGCATCAGGATAGTGTACGTACTAACTAGTACGCAAATTCTTGACGGATAGTATTTTTCAAATCAAACACTGCCGCTACGCACTAACTGGAAATGACGCGACAACTTCTTCTTCTACAACTTTTTAAACCGTTTTTTGGGCGTTTTAGAACGCCTATTTAGTGTACTACATTTTGCACACTAAGAATTGAGACGCACACTTCCTTGAATTGAGGCTTTTCCTTGATTTTCTGGAACTCCTGTTGTGTTATCAGTTTTATCTTGCCCTTTAAAGTATATACTTTATTGAGTATTGTTTTGATTGTTTATTCTTTGTGACACTGGTCTGGAAAAGCGCTATACAATTAAAAATGACTTACTTACTTACTTACTTGTGAACTAAAAATACTACGTTTAAGTATCCAATAAAGAGACTGCCTTCATCTTTATTTTTAGTATTTTGCATGTTTCCCCGTTGTTTATATTTTCTACGAAATCCCTCTTTTATATCGGGGTAAGAGTGAAGTGTGTGGACGGCAATAGGTTTTCTTCCCCTGCAGCGAAGGTTCATCTCTTTAGGTAGTAACATAAGAATGTGAGGTTGACCCGTTATTAGACTGCGGATTCCTGGTTGTTTGTCTAACCTCCGAGTGACTCCGAGTCACATTTGTTCACTCCGCCTCCGTAAGGCGGAAAATGGCCGCCCCGTGATCAGATGCTCTTTGATGCGATAATGAAAACAAATGAGTGTAACACGATCACGCACCGAGGAGTGCCGCGCGTTCAAAGCCCGACGTGGTTCCGAGATGGAGGTGCAACCAGGGAGACGCTAAGCTGTGTTTGTCATCACTCCCGACATTGTCTCTCGCACAAATGATTTCCTCCGGGTCACTTCGGAGGACGAGGGTGTAATTAATCACAGGAAGCCCGGTTCCATATGCCTGTGAGCGGCTACTCCTGACCCGGAGTTCTCTCCGAACACACAATTCAGAAAGACAATAAGAATAAATCATGCTGAAGAAATATAAAAAATAACAAATTAGCAGTCAGATGCTTTTTTTAGTGTGAGGCAAGTTACCTAAAGAAGTAATAGAGAATAAAGAATTATAGTTTTACAATTTTATATAATGCATATAAAATTGTAAAACTATAATTCTACACTAGTTATTACTTCTCTAAATTAAAAGGTTTTTCACTATTTTTACATATAACTTAGTTTTACATATTTCATGTTCCATAGTGACAATGAAATGATAATCATTGTCATCATATTATTCACCCTTTTTTATTTATTTAAAGCACGTTTTTATTTGTTCAGGCTTTTCCTTGATTTTCTGGAACTCCTGTTGTGTTATCAGTTTTATCTTGATCTTTAAAGTATATACTTTATTGAATATTGTTTTGATTGTTTAAGCGCTTTGTGACCCTGGTCTGGAAAAGCGCTATATAAATAAAAATCACTTACTTACTTACTTACATTTACCACAGATATAAAGTCGTTATAAAAATAACAAAAAAGTTTTTTTTGATCTGTTAAAGTTCTCGGAAAAATCATCACAAACAAAACATACTAAAGTAGACTTGGAAGTACCGTGTTGTTCGACAAACAAATTAAATCGCTTTAAAACGTCAACATAATCCCTCTCGCGTCTTTCACTTCACAACCGTGTTTTTAAGTGAAGAGAGAAAGTTGGAACAACATCACGTTTCGCCAGGAAATCAATTGTACCTGTCACAGTCGTCACAATCTGGATCATATAGTAGGATTACATTCGCACACATTTTCTCCCCCTACATGTTGAACGGTACATTCAAAACATAAACTTTATTTTAAAGTAATTGTAAGGTATCAAATGATGCAGGGAGCTAACGTTTCATACTCAATCGAAGCCTGGAGCCAAATAAAAAATATAGAAGCTCATTTAAAATCAAGTTAATACGAAACTTAAAATTGGAATAAGTTGCCAAAAGCGCACTTTTCTCACTCTTTTTTCCACAAATCCCCTCCACCTTCTTGAAAGCAACTTCCTACAGTTACCAGCAGTCATAATATTGACCTGCATTGGAAGGCAAACTAGTATTTTACGTACGTGAAACTAGCAACAGGTGTTTACGTCTCTAGCAGGCCACAAAAATATATCTTGGCAGGTAGAAATTGGGTCTGCGTTTGACAAAGGTGTATTACGGTAATGCATTACTTTAAGTGACTTGGCCAACGGTGTTCGGGAGCAAATCACACAGCGACATATTCCAGCAGCAGTTTTCAAAGCGCTCTTGTGAAGGTAATATAATCTTTACACTCGCTCGGCCGTGTGTGTAAACTGCAGTTATTTTCTCCACCTGTTGTTCTCATAGAAGACTCTCTGGCAGTATAATAACACTCCCGCCGGAGAGTAACGGCTTAATTCACTCTTATCACTTCTGCTTGTCTGGCTCGCAGTCAAGCCGGGGTCCAAAAGGTGAAATGAGTTTGGCAACCTCAAGTCCAGGCGCGACAGGAGAACACACATCATGGTACAGTTAGTGGGGGAAAAAAAAGAGGGGAAAATTGCCTGCATAAGCAGGAGAGATAGAGTTTCATCGCCATCCCACTAAAAACGCACACTCGTCTTTGGACGACTTCAAACACTTAATCGGCAATCATTTTTCAATGAGCCCCGGAGGAGCACATTTTAGTGCTCCACCAAACAGTCTGCTGCTTTGTGCGCTCTAATCCCTCACGGTTATGCATCACGGGGAGCTGGTGGTCCTTCTTGAGGAGGAGGTTAACCCCCCTACCACCCCCCCCACTAGCCCCAGACGCACCGACAGGCTGACAGACAGACGGGCAGAAACTCCTGCAGCCCTCCACCGCCTCGCCACAACATCTGTATCCATCGGGGAACACTCACTTTCTGTCGGTGCGGGCCTCAAATTAAGGTGGTCTTTTGATCTGGAAGGCAGGACAAAATGCAAATGAAACGTGATCTGGTAAATGGTCCTTCTCATCTGCCTCGTTAGACCCCAATGAAGAGGTCTCGTCGCTACTGAGCCCCTTGCTTCAGCTGGACCGGTGTCGCACATGTGACTGCCCCACTTCAGAGACCCTAGAACCCCCCCCCCTCCACACACACACCGGTGTTCCCTTTAACCTCTGCAGTCACTCTGCTTTACCTCGTGTTCACGATCTGAGACAAAGTGAGGAGGAAAAAATCAAAAAGCCGGGGAAGCCAATAATGTGATCGGCACTTAACCTGGGAAAAACCTCCCGACTGCACTGGTTAATGAGAAAAGATGAGCGTCCCCCCCACACGTCCCCCCCACGTCCCCCCCGCTGCAATTAAGAGTCAATCTCCCGCATTAACCCGTGGCCTCCCCCCGGCCACACACGCAGCACAAAGACGACAGGCCGACTCCTGTCACTCACTCTCCAGCACGAGGGAGTCCGGCTCACCTGGTGGAAACTGAACTTGTGTGCGACATGTTTAACATTCCAAACCTTCATTTCCAGTGCAGACATTCTCGTCTGTGTTCATCTAAATATCTAAAAAAAAACATATTTTTCAGTAAATTTTAGTCATTTAAAAAGTAGCCGTTACTTTTCAGATAACCATCTGGGTTCAATCTTTAGAGGGATCCATCTTTACTGTGGTCACAGTTGCGACACAAGCTCTTACCATGTGACTTGTACAAACTCCTTCCCTTTAATTGAACTCATCGTCATCAAGTATATTTCAAATGCTAAAAAAAAAAGTAAATTAAATTTGGCACAAAAAAGTTGATAATCACACAAATATAAAAGGATTTTTTTTCTCAAGTCATTACGTTAATATTTGTTGACCAACACAATATTGCTAGGTAATGCTACACCGCAGTTAGCGATGACACCTAGCATCACAGACTCGAGGTAATTTAATTTGATTTAAAGTAATGAATCAAAAAGAGCCACCGTGAGTCTTATAAAACAAACACACCTTTGTTGAGATACATATCGTAATTTAAACCATTTACACACATTCTGGTAGGAAAAAATTAACATTAATTAAGTTCTTCAAACCTGAGACTATTCCTACAGGTAGAAATATCTAATATGTCTTTATTTTTATTAAATAACTGAGAATGAGACAAATCATAAATGTAGAAAAAAAGAAACTAAGAGGTTGTTTTAAACTTTTTTTCTTTTTTAAATCAACATTCCTGTCTAACTCAAATAGTCATTTAATACTAATAATGTATTGTTTTTCATGATTTAAGTACTGTTGACAATTTGTTGGAGTGTTTCAGAGGTACTACATAACAACAACCACAACAACAACAACAACAACAACAACAACAACAATAATAATAATAACAATGTTATTTATATAGCAACTAAATACTGAAAACCCATCCGTATTGCAATCCATGAACTATGAAACACACAATCTATTATTTAAATTGTTGTGTATCCAACTATATTCCTAACTTTTTTTTTATCATTCAGAAACCCTGAAAAAAACGATGGACATCCGTGGAATGTACGCAAAAATACAAGACAACAAGATACAAAAGGCACGTTCAATATTTTTATATTTAAGACAATGATATGTTGTTTAAAACCACCTTCTTTAAGAGTGTACCTCTCAGATAGAACAACGGCAGTTTCTCAAATCAGTCATTTGAACAGCAAACATCATCATGCGCCCCAGAACCAAAAATTCATCAAACAAGATTAGCCGAACACTCTGGCGACAACGAGCAGGACGTGCCTATAAAAGAGAATCTCGGCAGTGGAAGGATAAACACGGCACTCGAAAAAACACTTTCCTGTTGACTCTTCACAATATTACATCACGACAGGCTGTTTGTTGTGTGTGTGTGAGTGAGGGATGTTTAGAAAAATAAGGACGAGTGCAGCAATAGAAGATTAAGTCAGGGTGTGTGTGGGGGCGGGGGGGGGGGGGCATAATGACTGACATATTGTGAAATCTTTACCTACAAAGCAAAGTCTTCATCGATGCAAATGAGTCTCTCTCGATAAGGATCTGTTTGATGGGACACATGCGGAATACGAGGCGCTTAATTCCCTCATTAGTATTCCACAGAGCTGATTGGCAAAGACTGTGGCGAGCCAGACGGGGAGCATGTCTGCAAACTCAATATTGATTTGTCTAATGGTGTCAGCGAGTCAAAAATCGCAAATCTCCTGTCAATTGTTTATGAGGCTGTTTAGCGGGGCCCATAGATGCCCCGCGCTTAATTAATACCTCATTACAGAGATGTGATTATATGCTTGAACTGTTAATGGGGTCCCCTTCATTTCAAAGAGCCCCATAAAAGGTGTTATGACAAACAAGAGTTGAAAGAAAACGCGGCGGTGGAAGGTTTTTAATGTTGATTAGGAAATTGATTTGGGCTCGTTTTTTCTTTCATCTCCTGCCTTAATAAGTGTTATTATCAAGTACTTATTGATGCTGGTACTCTCGTGGCAGCTGATATAGAAAGTAGGGTGAACTCAAAATACTTTAATGGTACTGTAAGTTTGAACAAAATTCATTTTTTTCTTCAAATTCCTTTTACATGGTGAATGCATTTGTTTGTAATATCAGTCAATCACTCATATGGAAGCTACAGTACATACAATACATTGAAATACCTTGAATGAAAACCAGAGTTTTCTATTTGACATACATAAATATCTTTAATACATTGTGACGTACAGAACCGAGACAAACCCGATTCCTTAATATCACGACATAAATAACTCATGACGTCCGTTCATTATCATCGAAGGTCAGTCAAAGAAAATACAAAACTTTCTCTCGGGTCTTACCAATAGTCAGAGAATAAGTAGTAGTACAAGTATTACAAGAAAAAATAAGCGCAGTAGTTGTAATTATACTATCTAATACAAGTAGTAGTTCTAGTAGATGGTGTAGTTATTATTATTATAAGTCAGTAAGTAAATAAGTAATAGTTATTTGTAAAGCGCCTTTCCAGACCAGTAATGTTATAACTAGTATAGTTGTAGTAGTTGTGGTAGAAGTAAAAGGTTGACAGTGAGAGTAGCAGTAGTAGTAATACCAGTAATAGTAATTGCAGTACTATAAAAAGAACTAATTGGAGGAATAATAGAACTAGTCATTTTAGTTGTACTAGTGGCAATTATGGCAGAACAAGACGTTGTAGTAGTTGTAATACAAGTAATAATAATAACAGTAGATTAAATAGTAGTAGTAGCAGCAGTGGTAGTAGTAAGAAGATTCCTTCAAGTAGAATTAGTGTTAACACTGTTTGTAGAAGTAGTAGAAACAGTAGTTATAAATGTAGTCGTATAACTAGTATTAGCAGTAAATGTGGAAGTACTAGTAGCATCGGCAGAAGTATTCATATCCGTAGTAATGGTAGTATTAGTACTACTAGCAGTTTTATTAGTAGTAGACATAGTACTTGTTGCAGTTATCGTAGTTGTAGCTGTTGTAGAAAGAATGGTAGTAGCAACAATAGTATCACTAGTTTTATTTGTAGTAGCAGCAGTGGTCAAAGACAGTAGTTACAGTGTGTTAGTATTGGTATTAGCACAATTATTTCTAGCTTAGGTAGTATTACTAGTAATATTTGTATTAAGAGAAGTGGTTGTAGTAATGGTAGTATTGGTAGATAGATGGAGCAGAAATATTAGTAGAAGTAAAGTAGTAGTAGAACTTGTAGCTGATAAAGTAGTGGTAGTAGTTATACTTGTGGTAGTAGAAGTAGTAGTAGTAGATGTAGTAGAACTTGTAGCTTATAAAGTATTGGTAGTAGTTATACTTTTGGTAGTAGAAGTAGTAGTAGTAGAACTTGTAGCTGATAAAGTATTGGTAGTAGTTATACTTATGGTAGTAGAAGTAGTAGTAGTAGTAGTAGTAGTATAATTTGTAGCTGATAAAGTATCGGTAGTAGTTATACTTGTGGTAGTAGAAGTAGTAGTAGTAGATGTAGTAGAACTTGTAGCTTATAAAGTATTGGTAGTAGTTATACTTTTGGTAGTAGAAGTAGTATTAGTAGTAGTAGTAGAACTTGTAGCTGATAAAGTATTGGTAGTAGTTATACTTATGGTAGTAGAAGTAGTAGTAGTAGATGTAGTAGAACTTGTAGCTTATAAAGTATTGGTAGTAGTTATACTTTTGGTAGTAGAAGTAGTAGTAGTAGTAGTAGTAGAACTTGTAGCTGATAAAGTATTGGTAATAGTTGTACTTATGGTAGTAGAAGTAGTAGTAGTAGTAGTAGTAGTATAATTTGTAGCTGATAAAGTATCGGTAGTAGTTATACTTGTGGTAGTAGAAGTAGTAGTAGTAGATGTAGTAGAACTTGTAGCTTATAAAGTATTGGTAGTAGTTATACTTGTGGTAGTAGAAGTAGTAGTAGTAGTTGTAGTAGAACTTGTAGCTTATAAAGTATTGGTAGTAGTTATACTTATGGTAGTAGAAGTAGTAGTAGTAGTATAATTTGTAGCAGTAGCATGAGCAGTAGTAGCAGTAGTAGAATAGTATTTCGTTGAATCGTAGCTGTGTCACTAACCCGCCACTTATTGTCAAATGGGATCAGAGGACAAGTGGAACACTTACCCTATCAGGACGTCCTGCCCCCTGGTGGCACTGAGACCCTCAGTGGCTGATATGTGGGCCTCGTGGGAAGACCCTTCAGATGCAGACGGATCAAAAGGCAACATAATAAAACATGATTTGTTGAAATGAACATTTGGTTTTCTAAAAGTTGTCAGTACATGTGAAAGTTAGCTACAGCTGTGAGTGCGGGGGGCTCTGAGCACACATGGCTGATCCCACTCGCTCTATTTAAGGCTCATAAAGAGAGCGATAATGGCCGAGGTTTACAACCACTCAGCCGGCGAGACGGCTGTTAGCGCCGCCGTTGTTGTTCCTGCTGTTCCTCGACGGCTACTAAAGCGGAAAAACGGATCCCACTCCAGGTTGAAACATGAAGCCGGACTTATTCTTCCGCTCCTTCCTCTTCTTTTTTTTGTGTGTGCGAGAGGCGCTCAAGCATTCGCCGGCCGTGGTTATGGAGTTAAACGCTCGGGCTCCGTGGCCCCGGCTAGAGCTGCTGCTGCTGCTGCCACGGTCCCCGCTGCTGCTGCTGCACCCCCCATTTCATTCGCCCCCCTGACAGGATTAGCAGGTCTCCAGTGTTAGAAATACATTAAGTGGACCTTTGCAAGTCACTTATTATGCCTGATTATGCAGCTGGAATGGGGAAGGTAGGCTCTGTTTGTAGTTAAATAACTTCTCAGATGCTTCTTTTTTTTTTTTTTCTTTTTACAGCAATCTTCAAAGCGTGAACGGGTCAGTGGCTCAGGCACAAAGCCGAGATTGATTTCCAACCCTCCTACTCTTTGTTCGGCGAGTTTTAAAAAAGGACAGGTTGCGCTAAATGAGTTTTGCCTTGTTATTAATGGGAGAGCCAATTAAACTCCCAAACAGTGGTGTCATGGCAAAACAATGCCGTCTTCCCACAGCCCCCCGGGGGGGTGAGCCCGGCAGGGTTAATGAAATGGTTAACTTATGTTAATGTATAGATAGGCGCGGGATTAGAACTCCATCTGGGCACGGTGCCACTGCATCAGCATGTTCTTGAAAACACCAGCACAGATCTCGGCAGCATCTATCACCTGCGAGGCACCCCCCCCCACACCCCCAACCCCCCCAAGTCTGCATAACACACGCCCGTCAGTCAAGACGGCGAAACGTGCCGGATGACGACTTTCTGGTGTTTTGACAGCTGCGAGCGAACGATCTCCAACAAGTGGACGATTCAAACGCTCCCCGAGAAGGTTTCTATTTTCCGCGTCCGTCTTTACCAGACCAAACACGGTCGGACTCGACGTGACCAGGAAATGGATCGGCAGGTCCCGAGTGACAGAATCCCTCATTGTCCAGAAATGGAAACCGAAAACCCTTTTTTTTTTTTTTTGCGATCTGGGGTTATTTTCCCTCACGACAGCAGACGTTTTGCCGTTGTGTTATTCATTCATTATCTCTGACAATGTAAATGACTCATCACGGTTTAAAAACGCTCCCAAAGGTGATCGCGGGCCCGGGTTCCTGACGTGAGCCAAATCACGGGCATTTAGGCTGCGGCCCAGTTCCCCTTTGGCCCCGAGAATTCCAGTATTAGAGCATAAATTAGTCGTCCTAGCTTGACGGCTGTTATACTTGGCCACTTCCTGACCCGCTGTGAATAAAGCTCCAATTTATGGCAATTATCCACGTTAAAGACGGCACCCATACAAATTAGGAGAAAATGCCAGAGGTGATGAGAGTGTGTGAGCTGGAGCTGCTATTATCATTCTCCCCTGCACCTCATGCACCCCCTCCTTCGTACGTGTTATCTTTACGTTTCGCTGAGTGGCTCATATTTATGCTGCGGTGACAGAACTGCGTTTACACTTTTATACTATCTTACGACAATTTACACCCCGGGGTTCTTGACGAACAAACATATGCTTTTGTTACGCGGTTTTATGTTACAGTGATATATATGATTTATATAAACGCTTTTTTGATTAAATAATGACGTTAAAGAATTCTTGGATGATGCGGTTAAATGTAAATGTTAACCAGATATTTCGGTTATTGATAAAACTGGATGTTTTATAATGTCGTAAGTTACTACGGGACTATTTCAACCCCAAAATGTGGATTTTAAAATAATGTTGATTTGTGGGTAAGTGGAGCTAGCACAACAGGACATAGAGACAAAAATACATTGTTGTCACATAAAAATGAAACACATCAGAAACACATATGACTTAAAGAACTGTGTTAACTTCACTAGGGGAAGCAAACGCAAAAGAATTTAGTGACCCAGCTAACTTTAACACTCAACTCATTTTCAGAGTAATCTGTTCCTTTTTTATAGTTAAAAGACATGTTTATGTATCTTAACATAATAACAAATCTTTATTTTTTAAGATAGTTTTATTCAATGTTTGTGTTTGTTGTCCCACATATTTACTTGTTATTGTTATAGTCCATAATAATTAAATTATCATTATATATTTCATCATACTTAAAGTTTTGACTTATTTATTGTTGTAACTTAATGTAACAAAATATAAAAATATATTTTTAATTTGATGTACGTGTTATTTTTCTTGTTTGTCTAGTATTCCATTATAAATATTACATCTATAATAAAAACACTAACAAATAATGATATATTTTTATCAGGATTTTTTTAATGTTCTCCCTGTGTTGCTAGGTTTACTCCGGGTACTCCCACAATCCAAATACATACAGAGGTTGATCGGGAACTTGGTGAAACTGATCGTAGATAATAGTGTGTATGAATGTTTGTATGTCTTTGTGTGCCCTGCGAAAGACTGGTGAGATTTTCCAGGGTGTCCCTTGCCTCTCGCCCCGAGAAACTGGGATAGTCTAGGAATAAGCGTCAGATGAATGAGTGAAAAATGTTTACCAAACCTGAAGATTTTTGCCATTATTTCACAAAATGAAGCTAATAAATGATCCAACAACTCAAGAATATTCACCAAACAACTTATCTACTTTAAAAAAAATGTCTTAATTGTGTACCATTGCTAGTTTGCTGGTGTAGCAGCTAGCTAGTTGGTTGACGCTAAACCAAACAATGTTTCCTCACAAGTATTCGTTTGATTATCCTCCAGGACAGCTGACACAAGCGATGCCTTATTCCTCAGCAGGAAGGTGGGCCACACCGGGGCCTCCACACATCGCACACCTCGGGCGATGACCACTCAGCGACGCCCATCCCGGGGTTCTGCTGGCCCTGTCACATC
Source organism: Callionymus lyra (assembly GCF_982586985.1). Lineage (NCBI taxonomy): Eukaryota > Metazoa > Chordata > Actinopteri > Syngnathiformes > Callionymidae > Callionymus > Callionymus lyra. The sequence goes on from NC_141828.1 coordinate 11,050,292, forward strand.
TGGACGTCTTCTCTCCCCCCCCCCCCTGTTCAAAATGCACCAGTGGTTCCCATTTAACACCTGTTCGCCCTAATTTCCATTTTCGGGGGACGCTGTGGATTTCAAATCATTTATCACTTCCCAAAGTGCTTCCACATGTTGCCGTTCTCACTGCGAGAGGTTCCTGCCTCCGGCCAACCTTTTCCAAATGTATTAAAATTCAGTTTGGTCCAAAGAAGTTCAGACACTGATGTTTCATTGTGGTGATGTCTGGTAATTATTAGTCTAAATTACGGCTCAGGCATGTGACTTGACAGGGTGGACTCCATGTTTGAAAAGGGAGATGGGGCAGGAGGAGGAAGGGCCACGGTGGTCCGTCACGCTTCCCAGGACTGTTTCCCAACACTGGGACGTCAGTCACACTGAAACAGTTTCGCCACCGTGGAAACACTTGTGTGGTTAGGGACCTGCACAGGGGTCCACTGGGGCCCCCGGTTTGGCGAAGGCCACGTCAAAAGCACTCGGCGGTGAGTGGAACACTTCGTCCTGACTGGAAACCCGGGCGAGACCCCGGGGGTCGGAGGTCACGTTGTGAAACTGGGATTAGATCTCAAAGTGGGGGAAAAAAAAGGGATTTGAATGAAGGTGGAATCAGATTATGTGTGTGAGCTCTCCAGTCTGCACTCGCTCGGTAATAGACTGTGACAAACCACACCGGTTCATTTGACTAGTAAGTAATGAAAGACAAAATGGATCGAGGACGACGCCTTCGCCATAAAAACGACCTTATCGTGGATCCGTACAACGGTGCCGAAGAACTTTATCAAGAGCCGTAATCACATAGTATTTTCCCTTAAATTATTAATATAATCGCTATTAAAAACTATTAAAAATCAAATTGTTTAAATTATTAATATAATCGCTATTAAAAACTATTAAAAATCAAATTGTTTATTTAAGTCAAAAAGAACAATTGACTTCTTAACTTTCCAAATGGCTCGCCAAAGTCAACCAGGCAATCACACGGAAACATTCGAGGCGATGAAGCGCTTATCACGGGCGACAATATTTGACATCAAGTGCTCGCCGAGTGAAAACTACAAACATTAACAAAAAAATTAAAAATCCAATCACCAACATCGGTGTTGACTAAGTTCCTTATTTTGCTTACCAGCTGAGCTCCGTCTTCAAGTGGGCCGCGTTTGAAAAACGCCACTGCAAGTGCGCTTAATTAAAGTGGGCTGTGAAAATGTGCACTAATCAGATATGCTCGGTGACAAAGTCCATGAAATTAGTAATTAGAATTCCATTAAAAGGTAGCGCTTTATCATCTGAGGCAATCGTAACCTTTAAAACACTTTCAGGAAGCCGGCGTGCCTCAGTAAATCTGGGGGAAAAAAAAGAGAGAGAGAAAAAAAAAAAAAAAGTCTTTTGATGTCATATCTGCTTTAAGATTTGTGCTAAATTGGAGCATTTAAAGACGTCATTGTCTTAGAGGTAATTTATCAGGCTAATTAATGACAGTTACTGCCTGGGTGAGGCAGGAGGAGATCACAAAGAAAACACAGTTGAGAGAACACTTGGCAAAGTGTTTTCATTTTCTCATTAGTCAGATTCAAAGGGTGATTAATAGATGGCATTTGAAAGCGTTAGATTCCGGAGATTGTTGTTGGAGTTAGTCAACAGTTGACTCAGATTATCTTCAGTTATGATAGACACAGGACAATTATTTGAGATTAATATTATCTTTTTTTAAAAAGTGATTATTCATCATCCATTAATCTGATATCATCCGCTAATATACATCATTCTGATGTAATGCTAACATGGATCAGCCCATAATGGGTAAGATGCTGGTGAAGGCAGGAGCAGCCGGGTCTGTAAATTAAAATGACCTTAAACCTTGTGTTATCTCATGGTCAAGGTGACCCTAAAAACAAACGTGTTTGTGGTATCCCTTGTGTTGTCACTCGGTCAAGGTGAAATGGAGCTCCCTGTCTTCCAGAAATACATATGCAGGGGTGGAGGGCGGTTAACTTGACCCAAAAGAAGACACAAGGGATACAACAAACTGTATTTGTTTTTTGGGCCTTCGGGTCACATTGACCCAGAGATAACATAAGGGTTAAGTAAGCCAATAACAGGAGACCAATCCTGTAATCCAGACATGATCTACAGCCCCCCTAGCAGACCTTTTGCTTTATAGGGCCACAAGGGACATTTTAAAAACAGATAATGTAGAACGTATTAGAAATTTCAAATATTCTATTTATCCGCCAGCTGTAATTAATAGTCACATCAGTTATTAATTATTTTTATTCTTGAAATAACTAAAGCTTTATTTAGAAATGTGTAAATGACTATGAAATAAATAAATATTGCGAAATAAAATAGATGTAAATGTTTTGTTGCTAGGTATTTGTTAAGAATATTTACAATGTTAATTATTTTCTATAAAAATATTTAAATAAATGTTTACAAAGTTGTTAGCAATATAATGAAATAACAATTCTTAGATTTGCTTAAATGTATTAATATTATGGTAGCTAATGGTATTGGTATTGTATCCTGGTGGATGGAAGTTTTTTTGTCCTCCATAGGTGTTTACTGTGTTTTAAAACCTTTACATTTATGTAACTACAACTGGAATTGATGTTGCACTGGAGATAACAGTAGTAATTGTATTGCTGTCTGCTGTTAGAACAGAGATTGTTGTGAAAACAGAAGCGTCTCCAGCCCTGTTGCCTCAATGTGATTGTTTGCAAAACAAGAGAAAGGCTGTGTTTGAGTCAGTTTTCTCTTCCTACAAGCTTCAAATGCCACTTTCAGTACTTTAGCCACGATAGAAAAAAAATGCTGTGACCCACTGCCATAAAAAAAAAGTATAGCAGCCATGTTGTGCGTGGGCAGGGACGCCTGAGCAAGGTTGTGTCATGAAGAGCACTATTACAATATCTTTTACAGTGCAAGTGATGTGTCATCAAAGTGAAAGCAATTATCATAGGAAAAATATGAAGGAAGAAAAGTCTTAACAAACACAGCAACAAGGTGGGTAAGAACATTGTGTACCAGAAATGTTCCATCCTGTAAGAAAAACAATGTGATCATCAAAGCATCTGCAACAAAACAAAGTCAGTGAGTAGTTTTGACGATTGGTCGTACTATGGGTACATAGTATCAGAGCATATTTATTTAAAATAAAGTGAACGACAGAATAGTGTGTCGACTATAATTCCACTGCACGTTTGACGTAAGTAAGTAAGTAAGTAAGTAATATTTATTTATATAGCGCTTTTCGAGACCAGGGTCACAAAGCGCTTAGACAATCAAAACAATGCTCAAAAAAGTACATACTTTAAAGATCAAGATAATACTGAGAACAACACAGGAGTTCGAGAAATTCAAGGAAAAGCCTGAACAAATAGAAACGTCTTAAGGTGTTTCTTAAAGGAGTCAGTAGACTCCATCAAGCGCAAAGAGAGACGTGTCTAATTATAGAACGTAGCCATTAGCGTGACTGTGCAAACAAATAAAAGTTGTTTTAACGACTGCCACGGAACCATCATCGATTCTCAAGACTTCATTACGAAGATATATATGTATATCTTGTCATCGTTTAACCTTTTAATAATCTATTTATTCCCAAACATTTCATGGATGATATACGTCCCGAGGGACGTCCACGTGATTGCCTCCCTTGATTGCTATCCCGCCCTACGGTTGGTCAGGATGGGCTGAAGGATCGGATGTCGGCGCTCAGGCCTGTATATCTGGAGGACAGAGGTCCTGGAAGGGAAGACATCTGTTCCTGCGCTAATGACCGCTTGATTTAGGTGCAAAACTCTAGTTTGGCCTTCCTTCGACGCGAGGTCGCTGTGTGTCGAGAGCTGATTAGCTGATGCGTCTCGTCAGGAGGCGAGGATGGAAAAGTCACACCGCAGACTTCCCACGTGTCAGATGTGCAGATGTGAAAAAAAAGGGGGAAACCTGCAACGCTGAACTAAATGATCAGTCTACACTTATACTCTAATAATTTAGTCGTCTAAGCAAACAGAACGTTGGGGGGGCGAGCTCGACGAAAGACGTGCAATCAAAGCAAAAGGCTCCTATTAAGTTAACTGCCGGTGTCGGGAGCGAAACACGTTATGTCAAGAATGCAGCTGTTTAATTCGCCCCGCGGGCTTCATAAAACTTTAAAACTTTGAAAAATACCAACCATGGTGGCAACATTCTGTCTCGCACTGCTCTACGTGTGCGCACACGTACGGCGGCGGGGGCGCCATTCTCACGGATCAATTTTGAGAAAAAGAAAAAGAATCAATTTGCGATGATATCAGACGGCGCTTTTTTCGGGCTTGATGGCGCTTTGATGAGACGCTTTAATGGATGTCAAAGGCCAGCGGACGTTGATGAGCGAGCACGCCCTGTTGCTTCTAATGGAAGCTAATTTGCACCTTCGCATGATACCGCGGCGCGCGGGCGAGTGAGTCCGTACCTGTAATTAAAGCAGATGGTCAAACAGACCCGTTAACTAGCCGCTCGCTCCTAATCCCCATTTACAAAGTCAAGCTGTGACGCGGTCAATTCCCCGTGCACGTTATTACAGAGGACTTGTTTTTTTCTCTTCACACAGTTTGGAGCTTATTAAGGCTGAAGCTATAATTATGGTGTGTGGTAAATAGGCTTGGTTAGGGGAACAACAAAGAGGATGTTTGGTCGCAGCCGGAACATAAATCTGTCAAATAAGAGCCATAAATGTCTGGAGAGTATATAATTAACGGGTGAATCTTTTCACGAGAGGCTCTCTTTAAAATGACAGTTATTTCCTCTCCTTTCAGCCAAAAGGAAAAAAAAAGAGGAATTAAACACGTAAAAAAAACTAATCGGCGATTGATAATATTTAAAAGTTATTTGAGTTAAAAAAAAAAAAGCCTCAGGCTTCCCATTGAGGGATTTTTCCTTTAAACGTCGTCCAAATTGGTGCCTCCATCTTCTCAGAGGCACCACACTGAGAATTGTGTTAAATACCATCTGAAAAAAAAAAAAAATCCCCATATCTGTCATTAAAGGGATGATGGAGTATAATCATCGCTTTACAAATGGAACACATGCTGTAATGTGCAGTCACTGTACTTTCTGACATGATGCTACAGAGCCCAACGCAGCCTGTAATTATCCGTTTCCTGAAGGTGCGCTAAAGAAACTAACCCCGAGCTCCCGGGTGTCTTTCATGAAACCTCGTTCCCTTCTTCCCCGGCAGGCCCGTCACACCGGCTGAGTCACTGTGACGACTGTAAAAGAAGGAGGTTCGCACCAGGAGGGGCAGCCACGCCGCCGCCATCTGCTTCCACGAACAAAGACGCTTGGAAAAAAAAAATGCAGACGCACCTCTTTTGTGACTCAACATTTGGCCGGACTTGTTAATGACTCAAAATTTGACATTAATTATATCAGACTTAATGAGCTCATTAGGTTCAGCCTCATTACGTAAGCGTCCTCTGTCTCAAAATAATAACTAACAAGTGTTCGGATCCGCACGGTATTCGTTTCCTCGGCTCCCCCTACAGTCGTTGAACAGCATCGTTATTTAAAAATCGTAGATCAAAACATTGTGACGCACAAGTCGGCCGACCTCATTACAAAGTTGTTGACGCTTGCAGATGAATGCCAAGGATGATAACAAAACAACAACAGGCTCGTCAGGATGCTTTCAAAGATACAAATGAACACTTTGGTGAAACACTTTGAGTGATAAAGAACAATCAGTAGTGTAACCTTTAGTTGAGGAGACAGGCTGGAAATCAACATTGGCTATAATGGATGCACAAATCTTGGTTTTGGTCCGATACAGCCTCTCAAAAGTTGAATCGACAAAAGAAATCGGCGGCTAACAGCAGCTACTCTGCAGTGTGCAGATGTTTCAAGGATTAGTCACATAAATACTAGTCAAATAAGCCTCTGAAGAAGTATTACACCAAAGAACATGAGCAGCAAACACCAGACAAAAAAAGGCAGTTGACTTTGAGGGCAGAGACTTTCTGCAGAGACGAGCGAATCTTCCAGTCGACCGTATAAAAGTGTCAAAAATATATATGTAAAGCGTCCTTATTGATTTAGACGGAGAGTCCCAGAAGTGGTTCAAAACTCGGGAGGGTTCGTCATCTTGTTGAATATTTAGAACCACGATACTGTCTGCCATCCTGTAAATATTTGTATACTTTATATTTTGTTATGGCATTTTTGTGCTTCACTTAAAGAGCTTGACACTTGCCTGGTTGATACTCAAAGCCCCGGTGTTTGTATCAGGACCACTAAAGTCAGAACGGTGCATCCCTATTGGTTATCAATCAAGTCAAAGAAGTTATATTTCACATACTGGTCCAACTGCAACCAAAATCTCATAAAAATCTCACTGATTAAATTGAAAAAACAGCTCAAAATATCTCTTGGGAATAATTTTTTTTTCAAGAGAACGTCAAGCTAATGACTCGCAACCATATTGCGATTTTCAACCAATAATAACTTATTAAGATGTCATTCTTGACGTTAATTGGAGACTTCAAGTGCACAGCAGGCGGCACTAACATTTAAGAACTGGCTCAACATACACAGTTACAGGAGCTTGTGTAAGAAATGCTTCATAAAATTCTTGAATCAGCTGGTTGTCCAACAAACTCCACTAAAAATGCTTGAATCTGTTCCTCGAGCTGATATTAACATTTATTGAAAACCTATTTGAAACCCCTTATTGACCTATTTTGATTCATAATATTGGTATAAACAGTTTTCGTTTCGGACTCGTGGTACACTTTCGAAAAGCACAGAAATACTGATTCTAATTTCCCTCACCAATGACCGACCAAATTGTTTACAATCAAATATTATTAAAAAAAAAAGACAGAACTTTCATTCTCTCTTGGCCGAGGAAAGACACTCCAAGAACCCATGACCATGGTGATCAACGACTTCATCTTCTGTCTTAGCTCAATCTTACCCACATTAGACCGCAAGATACTTTAACTTCTTGACATTTGAAATCAATATTACGCGTCAAAACGTACTTACTTTTTCAAACTAAATTACAGAGAGTGTAGTGAAGAATCATTTTTACGCAACTAAATGGCACCAAGTCACATCTTCCATAACCACCTTCATGCCAAGCCTGTTGGGCCCATTCTAGGTTTGAGCAAGTGGTGTCAGCAGTTTACACTGTATTAGACCCACTGGTGAGATGGATCTTAATGGACTTAAATCCTATTTCGTTGGGGAAAGATCAAAGTTTACATGACATCTGGTAAATCTTTTCACTTGCCTCACCGATTACAGTAGTAGTAGTAAACACGTATTCTTGTTTTTAATTGAATTTGCATCATTATCAACATTTATTTTTGTGAAAGATACTATTGTGATTTACTGAGATGAATTAATCATTAGAACGATTAGATCAACTTTTTTTTAATCAAGCTCAACCCCTCGTAGAAACAAATTTATATTCAAGCAGCTTTTATGTAACTACACCAAAACACTAGATCCTTAAATAAGGTGTAAAAGTAGCACGAGACACTTGTTATTCTCAGCTCTGTCCTGCGAGATCATCAAATCGCTCGACGTATGAAAGCACCTTCTTAACGATGGCGCTGGAAAAGCGGCGAGCGTGGGTGCCGCCGAGCTCCGGGAGAGAAAAGTGAAGGGTAAAAAACATTAATTATTAGCCCCAGTGGGATCTCTTCTCCTCTGTCTAGCCTGGACAACACCAATTAATACAGCAATTATTATCCTGGCCCGTAGCACAGGGTTGACTAAGCTGGCTCGCCTTCTGACGATTATGGCGTGAGGAGGGGGGGGACGGCAGAAGAGAGGCATGCTGGAGCGAGATTATTCATCTTCCTACTAAAGCTTTTATGATGCACGCCTGATGGGCCAGATAACACCGACCGGCAATTTTTTTTTTCGCCCGCAAAAAAAATTCCAGCTCGGCACTTCACTGCAACACAATCTGCCTATAGATTACGTTTCTGGTGGGTGTCATCTCCGGCTCGATAAAGAATGCACCACTGAGGCATATTTTTTCCTCATACTTCTGGACTCCACTGTGACAGGTGCACCCCTGCAAGGTCTTGCCGTCACCCGTGACCCCGCCGTGCACCGTGGTTCATTTCCTAAACATCGCCTTCTTCCCCTCGTTTGGCCCCACCAGATGTAAGCGGTGGCTCCACCTAGTTCCAGCTCTCTAGCAGCATGAATGAAGAGATTTGCTGTTTCAAACAAAATATTATCCCCCCTACTCCAGTCACATTATCCACCCTGCTCTATTCTTCCTCATCATCTCTTTGGACAGGAGAGCTATCTGTCTCCCTCGTTCTATTTCGGCGGCTCCTCGCCGGTGCTCGACAGTCTTAAGCACATGTGCCCCGTTTCCTTGCAGCCAGTGTAAAATCCGTGCTGACAGCCAGTGAAAACAACACGGATGCTTCCATGTTATCTTGACACGGCCACGTTAAGCTTCCCTCTCACGACGCTTAATGGTCGTCGTAAACCTTTTAGGATCTCCGCGGCCTAATATGGACTTTTTTTTATACATATGCTGTGTAATATGTTTAGATGGCGACGGGGGGACATACAGAAGCTGTCACACGGCTTAACTTCGCCCGGAAACAATGTCTAAGCTAGCAAGGTGTTCGCGCAGATGGTCGATTATGCCGTTTTTTATTTTAATTTGACAGAATTCAGAATGTTATCGTCTAAAATTAGGATCTGCCGTCTCTCCTGCTCCGTGAGCTATCTCCGCTGCTCCGTGGGATCAATTGACAAAACAATTACTGTCTGCAAGGATCTTGTTTAACAAGCTCTCCCAGTCCTAAGGATGATTAGATGGCGGGTATTACATGAGGAACCCATCTTTGGATTAGTGATGAGCACAATAAATTCTGAAATAAGTGGAGGAATATGTACATCCCTTTCATGGAAGACGCTTAGGTGACTGCTGCCACGAGGGGATTTGTCAGCATAACACAGGATCTCAAACAATAATGTGTGTGTGATAGGACACCGTGCAACACATTCATTGGCGAATTCGCCGCCTGTTGTGTAAATGGATTTCTTCCTCCATGAAGCGAAGGCCAGAAAGAATTAAGCCTGGTTTCATCATCGCTGAATGGGGGGAGCCTCACAAAAACACGATGTTATTTAGTCAGAACCAGACGAGTCTCTGGCAGATCACAAGGTTGGGTTGGTAATTGGTACGTGCCGCGTAGTTTTCTCAGAGCCGTCATTTATTTACAGGGTGTTGTGTTGCGCCTCCGTCCAGAAAACCATGCAGGGCCTCCTAAGAGGAGCCGCTGTCATTGTCACCGTCAGGTGTAGGATAACAGCTCTTGAGCAGGTTGTAATTAGAGTGGCCGAGGTGTAATGAGGGTGCAAGATTCCTGAGGCCGGAGCCAAACTGGACCTGGTGGCACGTTGGTGATTGGCATCCCGATCCAGAGACTTGATATCTGCACCCGAGGACACCTGACAAGACGAGCGGTGCTAAAGAGGTCTAGGGTTTGGAGGATGGAGTTTCCAAAGACCAACAGATTGTTCCAAACATGTGGAGTAATAATCCAGAGGAATAATCTTAATAATCCTGCAGGACGGAACAATTTAAACTAGTGATAGTGACGGCAAGAATACAATACGTATCACAAAACATTTTGAGTTTTATTGCGATACTGTAGGAACAAGAATATACCATATATATAACATTACTTCTAAAAGCTGCTGGGATCAACTGTATCCTCTTGTCCTCAGTCATCACGATATATAGTTGTTGCTTTAGCTGCAGAGGATGTAATGAATAGCAGCCGGAAGTTTTATTGCGGTACTGTAGGAACAGGAATATATTTGTAATATATGCAGAAGTACTTGACAATTTACAGACCAGTTGACTCTGGACGAAGTCGTAACTGCTTTCGTTTGTTTTGAAGCCAAAAAATGTTCAAACTTAACTTCTAAAAGCTGCTGGGATCGACTGTATCCTCTTGTCCTCAGTCATCGCGATATTCAGTTGTTCCTTTAACTGCAGAGGCGTAATGAATAGCAGCCGGATGTTTTATTGCGATACTGTAGGAACAAGAATATATTTGTAATATATGCAGAAGTACTTCACTCTTGACAATTTACAGACCACTTGACTCTGGACGAAGTCGTAACTGCTTTTTATTTTTTTTCAAACCAAAAAATGTCCAAACGTAACTTCAAAAAGCTGCTGGGATCGACTGTATCCTCTTGTCCTCAGTCATCGCGACATATAGTTGTTGCTTTAGCTGCAGAGGACGTAATGAATAGCAGCCGGAAGTATTATTGCAACACAGAATATTTGCATGTTAGTTGTATAAAAAAAATCTGAATTGTTTCATTTTACACAAGTTTTATTGAAATATTAACCACAAAATAACAATTGTAAAAGTTAAATATGAATCCAAAACCGTGAATAAAATATATATTTTATTGTGATTGTAAAAAACAATACACTGCTGTTGAATATAGATACAGTACTGTGGAAAATTTGATCGTCATATATATTTATACTATATATATTTTACCGATATTTGGTATATATTGATGTACTCCTGAATTAAAATGTATATTTCAGTTTACCGTTTGAAAAAAACTAAAAAATGTTAACTCTCAATATGTGTGGGTGTGTGTGTATGTGGTTAACCAATAAACACACACACGTACAAACACACACACACACACCCGCCTCTTTCTGCACTCTTGACAAAATGAAAACTTCTGTCAGAGTCAGATTGAAATTTATATCAGTTTGTCAGGCGAAAGCCAAAAACGATCTTACTGCACATTATTTTGATAAGTTTGGTGCCGGAGATAGAGGGGAAGAGGGAGGGAAGTTCCCCTCATGCCACACACCAGATAAGTGCACAAGCCAAGATTCCTCGTGCCGCCTTATCCACACAAGCGCTCAACCTGACCCCGGAATAAAAACATCTATGGCGAAGATGCATTTCTGCATGAAATCACAGCCGGCGCTCTAAACTGCACGTCACACCGGAATCGTAGTCGAGTATTAGCCAGAAATTGTGTGTTTCAGGACGACAGATTCTGAAACATCAGTCGCTTTTTGAAATTGTCTTCATTCTTAACAGCGTTTCCTGAGCCAACACTTGAAAAAAACACAAAAACAACAATGCCAATAAGTGTTATTTTCGGATAAGGTTTTTAACCGCACGACACTAGAAATCTCACTTGCAAATATGCAAGTGTGACATGTGAGGGTTACACTTCCATTCCACAGGATCCACTCCAGGTAGCATCAAGAATGTCAATACCAATGAAAGACTGCCTGTGAGAATGTCGAGAGGATTATCCGGCGCCGTACATGCAGTCAAATGAAGAATTATTTGCACACACAGTGACAGGAAGTGAGGTTTGTTCTGCCTGAACCACAATAATGGTTACATTATACATTCTTAAATATTTATGCAGTGACATTAGATTTGGGTGTGTAATGTGCAAAGGAGTAAGTACACACTCATTTACACATTTTATTTTTTTTAACAGAAAATGAAAAGAACTACACACTTTTGTGCACTTTGTTTTCAGGGATGACTTTGTTGCACTTACTTAACACTTTTTCATCCTGAAGCGACTTTAAAATATATGATCAAGTCAAAATGATCGTCCTACAACAAAAATGCAAAACATGTATTTATTAATAAATATATTTATAATTGTTTTTCTAGTGTAGGTACAATTTATGTCGTTTTACCTTGCATAACCAAATGAGTCTATATTGTGCAACACAATTTACTATTACTACTGAAATCTCGGCGAACAAGAGGTTACAAGAGTGAAGCCCATTATGATGTAATAATGGGCTTCACTCCTCCTGCAGCCGGCTGTAATCACGCCCCGCTTTGTTTATACAACGAGTCCACTGGAGGTAAGAACTTCCGGGATTGATGAAAAGCGGTGACGAACTTTGATGATCGACCAATCACAGGAGAGTGGGTGTGGTTTGGGTAAACAAGAAAACAGTATTTTCAGTGGGCGGGACTTAACATCATAATGTAAATATTTCAATGAAAATAGAGTTTTGTACAAACAGATACATACTGATGAGTACAATAGAGTCCAACATATTTTTAAATCAACACATTAGTTGCTCTTGCATAATAACAACAAAAACAAAACTGCATGTTAGAAATAATAGATTAATAAATATATACAAAATTAAAAATAAAAACAATTAAATATGTTAAAAAACAGTTGTTATTTTTATTCATGAAAAATACGATAAACTTGAAGCTAAAAATATAAATACATGTGAAAAAAAAGTCCATAAATATCCATAGAATGAATGTAAGGAAAAGCATAACAACATAAACATAAAATATGGCTTATGATGACTAAATAAAAGACATAAAGCATGAAAGAATATATATATTCTATTTGTCTCATTTATATTCTAAATATCATCAACAGCGAGCAGAAGACAAACCACAAGTCTTATTAAGAAAAGGTTTTTAAAAAACGTTGTTCTCTTTGTTCCTCCGTCCAATCAAGACGTGAGAAAGAGTCGTACGTCAAACGAACCCATCATGCACTTACACCTCTTCCATTCACGCGCATAATAATGAGGAAATTACACCGCATTAGCGGCGCCGTGACCTAACACTGCGCTGAATACAGCCATGTTGTGCGGCACATGATGTGAGGAGGTGATAATGACCGCGGCGAGGCTGGTAGGAGACCTGCTGTAATCACTGCCATTATGTAATAGAACCGGGCCTGATATGGAAGCAGGTGAAGCGCGAGTGGATTCATTTGGAGCGTCAACATCGGGGGACGTTCATTTGCATGCGCTCACAAAAAGATCACTCTGCAATTAAGGCAGTAAATGTTGGATCCTTGTAAACACACAGTGTGATTACAGCGCCGTGTGAAGCCCTAATAGGACACACAATCTGATGACTGCGGCTCTTCTTAATTGGCCTCAACACCTCTGAGAAGAAGCTGCAGATTCAAGATTAAACCACCTTTTCTGGATGTAATTACTTGTTTTTTTTATTACATTACACTACAATTGCTTCAGTTTGAGAAGTTAAACATGACAATAAGCTAAAAATGTGTTTTTCAGAAAAAAAGCGAAAACATGGATCTGTTGAATTGTGACGCAAAATAAGTGAAATTATCATTATTAGTGTGTATTGGCAAGTACCTGCTACATATCGCGATACAGGGGCACCAACAAGATACATTGCGATATATTGTAATACTGTAGGAAAAGGAAAGTGGTATTGTTAAGAACTTTACAAACCGCATCAATGTTGACAAAGTCGTAATAGCTTCAAATAGTTTTGAAACAAAAATACGTACATGTAATATGTATAACATCGGCTTTAAAACTTGCTTGAGTCGACTATCTCCTCTAGTCCTCAGTCATCATCGGGATTTAGCAGGATTTCATTGATCCTTTAGTTGCGTATGCTATGATAAAGATCGCTGTCATTTAGCGGCGGGAAGTTCAAATATCAACACAAAAATGAACAAACAATGTGAAAATTGTATAGAATAGAATCATTTTCACATTTTAAAATATAAACCATAAAGGGACTATGATAAGCCATGATATATATATATATATATATATATACACATATATACATAAATTGATACTGTGCAATTGAATATCAACAAATTAACATCAGCGATCAATATTTTATATAATAATAAACCTATAAACCTATTTTAAAGTGAGTTTTTCACTGATTCTCCTGTTTATTGAGATGGACTTCCACATGTTGTCAGAGGTCACAAACACATCACTTGTGTTCCGCCGAGTGCCGAGGACACTGAGCAGAAGCCGGACCTCCCGGACACTCACAGACCCAGGGACTGTCTCCCTACACAATGAGTCCCTCCCCCCCAACAGGAGGATCCAGGGTTCCCAAGCAAGGTGCAGCACAGCCCACCTCTTCATTGCTTGCACCTGCTAAAACATTTGAGGTATTTGAGCAGCGGGGCAACACATTTGCTTTTCATTTAACCTGCCTTTGGAGACCTTTGAAGTGCATAATAGCAGTGCGGCCAGGACCACCCCCCACACCCCCACCCCCTTAATCATTTACCTAGTGAAGGCGCATTCTCTACTGCTAACCCATCAAGCGGAAAACGAGTTTGGCCTGCTATTTTCTCTCCCCTCCCACCTCCCCTCTCTCTCCTCAGCGAGACCCTCGCACTGCTCTCTGACTCTACTGTATGATGCGAGGACGGCTCTCGCCTGCCAACGTTTTGGCCCCGGCCCCGGGTGCGAAGAAAAAAAAAAAAAAAGGCTCGAATGAGACGGCGTTGGCTGGCAAGCGCTCCGTGATGCAACATGACTAATTATCGTCCGTGACTATTTGCGTCCCCATCGTGAAGAAGATTTTCGTTTGGCACCGGGGAAAGTGGTCTTTTGTATTTTTGGGCGACATATCGAGGAGACGCGTGTGCTTCGTCGCGCGACATGAAAAAAAAAAAAAAGATCTGCTCGGGAAGGCGAGCCAGATCGGGATGAAATGTTTAATCATCCGCGGCGATAAAAGCATATGCTTTATTTTGTGCATGTGAATGTGCTCATTAGACAGATGGGCCTGTGTGAGTGTGTGGGAGCTTCCAAGTGGAGCAGCAATTAGAGCAATATTCTCTCACAACCGACTCCGATTATTCTCCATTCCAAACCTTCCCGTTTCCTTATCGCCCGTTCGTTCGTTCCCCTCCGAGATAGAGTTCTTCCAAACAAAACAGCTGTTTATGTTTATGTACCCTTTTCATCAGAACCAGTCAAGTGAACGTTTGGTTCAAGGTCACGTGACTCGTTTTCCCCAGTTCAAAAAGAATTGACTCGTCGTAATGACATGCTTGACTGTAGATGCACTCGTGTCCTTAATGGATCTGTGTCTTCGACGCAAACCTGGAGGCTCCGTTACACACACACACACACACACACACACACACACACACACACACACACACACACACACACACACACACACACACACACACACACACACACACACACACACACACACACACACACACACACACACACACACACACACACACACACACACCGACTGGACCCAAATCTCTTCTCAGGGATTCTACAGGTTTTTAATGAAGTCGGTGTAAATCCTGTTGTGTCTGCTTCACAACCTTTTCCGCAAGTGTCCAAATAAAGGCTTTGTTTATTTGAGTGTACAAACAAGAAATAAATGGCATATTTACACAGTATAAAACTGGACGTTGTATTTGAATGTAATTCAGAATGTAATAAAAAACCTTTTTCCAAAAACTAAACATGGTAATTGCGGTGTCATAATACACAGAAAAGTAATAGTTCCATTTATGATACAAGATGTCCATAATATTGTGGTATTTTTCTGCATTAAAATATATCTTCCCTTTCAAAAAACTAGTATTTCTTAATGAGTTGGAAGTGCTTTTTAAAAAGGCAGTTGAGACATTGCATTTCTTTACACTTGAGCCATGTATGTTTACAAGTTTGTTTTTCTCAAGACACTTGGGGGTGATGTACCAAAAGGTTTGTGTGTACTAAAAGAAGAGCAAAACTGCCAAAACTGCCCAAACAAACAACAAATAAAAAAACAGTGCGTCAACAGAGCAAACGGTGGTCTTGACAGATGGTCCGTTTGGTTTCGTTAGGCTTCATGTATTTATCTAGTTGTGAAACAGCACTTGGAGCAAGTTTGTCGCTCTTTTGTCTATACATTACGTGCCTGTCCCAGCTAGTTGGGGGCGAGAGTTGGGGGACAAAATGTTACAAATGGCTGATGTCGGTGACCAAACAACTCCCACTTAATGGCCCTCCTTTCACAGGTAGTCCAAACAGCCTCTGCTTTATTTCTCGAACGCTAACTTTTAAAGCATTTCTTTTGGTTTGTTCAACATCAACTCCAGCTCATAACACGAGAAACGTATCAAAGCACATCTGCTTCCTCTTCTTTCTTTGATTTCTCGTCCAACTGCATTTGATTTTTTGGGACGTTTTCAGATTAATTGTGGATATTTAAAATGAAACAGTCTCTGAAACAGCTGAGCTTGAACAAGGTTAGGTTATCATTCTGATATCATTATTATAATGGATGTTTTGAACGTTGCATTTTACCACCTGACTGTGTCTGTCTGTCTATCTATTCATTTAAATCTCTCGCGGGGCAAATAAAATAAGCTAGCAGGCCAGAATTATCCACTAGTTTCACACATTGCCATAGACAGATCTCCTGTCCACAATATAGACAGAAAAGCTAACACTCTTATAATCAATTCAAGAGTCATTAGTTAACCTCTGTTTGTTGTTTAACTGTGAGAGGAAACCAGAGTACATAGGAGAGCAAATGATGCACAGTGAAAAACAAACTCTACAAATATCATTTACCTACTTCCTGCCCACATTAAAACCTGCTAAAAACATTAGCTTGATTGGCCCCACATGACTAAATAATACCAACTTAAATATTAATAAATCTAACAAAAATAATCGCACCACAAAGACAGGTTTAAGAGTACAAAAATAACTTTCATCAATCCCTGCTAACGTCGAGTGAGTCATTGTTTGGTGGCGGCGACGTCAAAGAACGCTCAGGCTGCACTGAAATTAGCAGCTCTCTTTGTTGCACGGTGAAGGCCTCCTGAGCCATCAAGGCATATTTGCTCCATCACCCCATTGTTCCAAAACTCAAATCCACGTTTAAATCCTCCCCGTCTTTGTCTCCTCCTGAGTCACGTGGTCGCCTCCCACTCCACTGAAAGTGTGAGCCCATTCAAGCGCAGCGGATTAAAAGAGCGGGGCCCGGCAAAGCTTTAAGCAACGACAACTAACTACACAACTACTAATCTAATCAACTGCTAATCTTCAAAGGTCATAAAAGCGGGACGGCATGAAGGGGAAACTTTAAACTCGGCTAAAATGTGATCTAAGCTCGTGGTTAATTGAGGTTATGTGGCGATATAAACACTAAATGTTACACCTCACTAAATATCAGCACGCCTGCTCTTTACAGTGCCATTAATGTCACTCACTTCCCACTCGCGTTTTACTGCAGCCTTTGAGTGGTTTCCTTTTAATGCTCAATTTAACACAATCAGTGTGTGGAAGTACCAGCCAAAAAACCACCTGGATGGTTTTCTTTGGGAAAAGAACTTGGCCAGGGACCAAACTCTTGACCTGCATAACTCAAATCCCCAGTTCACCTTGAGATGAAAATAGTCCAACAATGATTGGCTCTTTATACACACAAATATTTAAGAGATTACACACAGTTTTCCTTCCTCCACAGGGGTTTAAAAAAAAAAACTTTCCTTTGATTTCTACAATACTTGTTTTCCCACCACCTTTATCTACAAGGATCTATGACTTAATCATATAATGCTACTACATACATGAAGATACGTCAAAGTCATTGAAGACTATAAATTATAGGCACTTAAAAAAAGGATTTAATATCCACCGCTTCTATAACTCTCTGCAAAGAATGTTTACCTTCTTCAATTCAAATGTACAGATTATTTAAATGTTATTTTGTCAATGACTTTGTGTTTGAAATGACAAAACCTCAGAATCCTTTATTTGAAACCTGACGGCGATGACAGTTTAACACTCACACCTTTGAATGGAAACAAACACTTATTCTCAAAAATGTATCTTATGCTAAAATATTTGTTGAAGTTAATTAAACACAAAACCATTTACCGCTGTAACTGCCTTATGCTTTAACTATAAAAACAGTATTTAAAAATGATGAGATGACACAATCAAGTTTAATTTTTGGAGTAATGGTTCTTCCGAACTAGAATCAAACAACAAATTTGAATGCATAGCTTAAGCCGTCAACATCTTGTCTCAATAAACCTTGAATATCTTGAGATATTGTTGTCTGTGGTGACCCAGTTTGATGCAGAAAAACAAGTATAGGTTGAGATCCAATGACTCTTTTTTACCAGTGTTCTCCGTGAAGTTTGTCAACCCTACCGTCTGACGAAAACTCACGCCTTTAATGGATATATTATACATAATTTTGCCATTAAAATGTTAGAGAAGTGGATCAGGTTGTCAATCAAAATAACAACGAAATATTTAGTCAACAAAAAGCAACACAGAAAAGATGGTGATGACGATAATGACATCATTTGAATCATCATCAATGAAAAAAACACAACAAATATGCGTTCACTGAATTGTATTCACAAGTGTTCAATAAAGTAACAACAAAGAAAAAACTTTGACAGACAAAATTAACAGAAAAACTAACTGAATGAAAATCAGCTACATTAACATTTCCAAAACTTCCAATACATCTCAGTCAAACTACCATTACTGGCCTCATCGTTCAGACACCTAAAGTACCTGTCAGTACATCGTTCTCGCCACAAAGTCAATATCTGGTTAAATGCACCGACCGTGTTGTATATTTACATTTTAAAAAAAGCAGGTGAGTGGAAGGACACGGGCTTAAATTCTAATAAATCACACCTGGAGTCACGTTAAAACTGGCAGAGCACTTAATATCGCACTCAAATTACTCCATTTGTTCCCTCAGATATTTTAATCCCGGCCGACCTCAAACTTCCCATGAACCAGAACCCGAACAAAAGGCCGCCCACTGTCCGTGCAGTAAATCTGTTGTCTCCCTTCTGGGCCCTCAACGGGGGATCATAGATCAGCACCGCTGTGCAGCTTGCTTCAATTTACTCAATTAACTCTGCTAAAGCATTTGTAAGTTCTGCAGATGTTGCTTTATTATCGAGGACTAAAATGTACAAGTGGGTTCAGGAGTCCGGGGTTGGAGCAAGGTTCACCGAGAGGGGGAAGGGCAAAACTAATTTTGGAATGTTTTATTAGCCGCTGCCTATTGCGGCCTCGGTCCTGCCATGTCCAAACGGTCTCGGCTGAACAAAGATTTCTATCTTGTGTATTGAAATGTCGGGATGAAGACGTTCTACACAGCGACTGTCTGACGGAGAAGTGGGCTAAAGATGAGCGCACACTACATAAATTATTTCCACTGCTGCAGCTGTTCCATTTCCAAACAGCCTCGATGAATAAAGTTCTCTGAAGATCTTCGCCACATGAAATGGCTCAGTCCCTCAGCCGGAATCATTTACAGATGACAAACCTCCAGAGGTCGTCTGTAAATCACGATCACAACATTATTGCAACACTTACACTTATCTCCGAAAAATGACCTTGCACCGAAATCATTTGTAAAATATTTTTGCGTATTTATCTCAATCCGCCGTTATCAGAGATCTTTGATTCGCTCCGAGGTAAAGCGGTATTATTTTAATCCGCCGCTAACCTCTGCGGGATAAATCAAATTAAAAGTGACGTGTGGAATGTAAAGTATACAGTTAGGAGGATGCTAATATTAACCAGGTGTGTTTACCATCACAGTAAAACATCCTGCTGACACCGTCCATTTCAACCCACATATTTCCTCAGTTGACCGGCTACGTTTGACTCCAGAGCAGCCGTGCGTCATAGGGTTTTAAAATCACGCTGACGAATGTTCTTACACATATGTAGTGCATGTTGACACAAATGTGGTTATCATTGTCTTACAGCTCATGTATTCAAGTCGGTTTCTTGTTCTTTTTGTCGTCAAAAAAAGGAGACTCAACTTTGCATACCATCAGGTGCAAGAGGATACATTAATGTCACAAGACGTAAACCTCTTGCTTAGATCCAGGACCACAACTAACCATTATTATGATCCACGTTTGGTCGACTAATCAGAATACGAAGTGACTGTCATCTTGAGATGCTTTTTCTTCTTTAAAAAAAAGACGCATATGGACATTTTTTATTTTTTAATACACTTGTTTCTCTCCATTGTGTCGGAGCACGTACCTTCCAGATGTCCGACATGTTGCCACTTCACTGACATGCCACATCTGCTTAACAAATCGAGCGTGTTGTTAGCTTTCTTTGTGAGGTGCTTAGAGAAAAATGCCCTCAAACCTTAGAAGTTTGGCTCACTTTTTTTCTTCCTTTTTTCGCCTGTCATTCATTGGCCAAGCTATGACTATGATGCACGGATTCATTTGTTGGCAACAGATTGTGTAGTTGTTTTTTTGTTGAGTAGCTGTTGCAACCCTATTGAGATCTCTTTGTTCATCGTGCATGGTAACTTTATATTTTGAAGCGGAATTATGTAAGGTTTTCACACAAGAATATACTTTCTTTCGTTTTTACTACACGTTAGTTCCACTTTTTTCAAGCCAGCCAGAAAGATGATAAGACAAGACAGCATGCACCTCTGCCAAAAGAAGTTCAATTCACATGACTTTCAAAAAATGAGAGCAAACCAATGAGACAACTGTGATTCAAACAAACATGTTGTCTGAAAAAAAAGATGAAGCCCTAGAATGTGTAGCGCTAGCCTGTGAATTGAGAATAATCCTTTTCTAGGCTTGTAAATACACGCCAGGATTCCCGATGGTGACATTAAAGTGATAAAAACGGCACTAAAAAACTGTATTAACAAAGCTGAAATATGGACATCAGTCCCTGGTGTGTCTGTATCTCATGAACGAAGACATTTCCCACATTGATATTTGGACCCGCCCCTCGAGAACAGTGAGAGAGTAATCAAACACATTCATAACAAGCTTTGCCAGAAAGAAAAAAAAAAGATTAGCTGAATGCAAATATCAACCCCGACATGCTTCATTACAGCATCGAGTGTGTGTGAAGGCATTTCACCCATTTACGAGATGAAAAGTAAGACAAAGTCTTTTGGGAGGCTGAGAGTAGAAATTCCCGCTAATGATATTCCCTGTGGGAAGACTGTAATTTATTCCAGTTAATGCGTCTTATTTTCTGTTCAAGGTGTATTCCACGGAATTAGCAAACAAATTTAATTGTTAATCCATCTGCCTTGAAACAAGCGAGATCTTGTTCAATAAGCTCTGAGTCAGCTTGATCCAATTATGCGAGAACGACGACGTTTGTAATCATTTGCCATCACACCACCCCTGCAACCTACACAGATACACGCAACCCAAAGCGGCTTACGCCGTTCTGGAGCATGAAAGTTGTGCCTGGTGAGCGGCAGAGTGAACACAAACAAATGAAGGGGTGACCCCGGAGAGTTCCAGGTCAAGGGTCCAGCTTAAAGAATGGTAAATGACATGTTCAGCCCCCCCGGGGTTCTTCTCGTAACTTTTTCCAAAGGGAAGGATGCTCGCTGCTGCTGTGACAGGGAGTGATATGCGTGGAAGTGTAATGAACTTGTTGCCTCTAAATCACCGGTGAGGCACTTGAGGCCCTCACTGAGGCTCCGACACTGTTTCAACCTGTTTGAAAATAACTCAAAACTATCAGGAAATGTTGATAATAGGACAAGGTTAGAAGATGATCATGTTTCGGTGATTACTATTTGGTTCCATGAATCAACTATAGAAGAAAAAATCTCTTTTAAAAGGAGTTCTTGCTCACACCTACGGTATATGTTATTTTCCAAATTTAAAAAATAAGAATATGGGTGTAAATGAGCAGCTTGGCAAAGGTTTTAAAGTTTCAGAAGGACAAGATTAAAAGAAAGCCAGGTGCTTATGAATGTATCTTCAGCAAATTCAGTTTCACTGGTCGAGGTATAAAACCTGGAACAACAAATACTCAACAATACATTTCAAAACTTCTTTAACCCTTGTGTTATCTCAGGGTCAGGGTGACCCAGAGGACCAAAAACAAATGTGTTTAAGGTATCCCTTGTGATGCCTCTGGGTCACCTTGACCCTGAGACAACACAAGGGTTAACAGTACTTGTCACGTGTCACCTAAAGAGTTATGTCCTTGAAGACAAAATCTAATACACCCAAAGTAACTATTTTGTTTGCTGTAGTATAGTTTTACTTTCTCTGTGGCCAATTTATGTTCGATATGATACTGTTTAGAAGTCATCTATAAGCTAGTGAACGAAGAAATAAAAAGATACTCACATTAATACAGAGTAGGTGCTTGTTTATTATTTCGCAGACACACATTACAAGACGAGAAGAAGAAACAAATACTCATCAGCATTTAAAGAAGCTACACAGTAACTACATAATTCTACAAATTATATATTTAAATTATTACAAGTACAAATGTTTTCTCAGTTCTTCATTTAGTACTCTTAAAGAGAGCCTCTATGCACGTTTCTAGATGTGTGTTTGTCGAGGTATTGTGTGTTATTTATTGTTTGTCATCTTGACCATGAGTATATTTGCTAAAAAAAACTGTTGTTGTTTGTTTGTGTGCGGACAAGTGTGTGCGTCAGTTTGGGGTTGTTCATCTAAAATATAAGTTTAACTGACTCCACACGTCTTCAGACATGTTTGAAATGTAACTAAACAAACAAAAACACCAATTTGTGTTTGTGTTGGTAAATATGTGTCTTGTTGTTGTTTTAAGTTGAGGAAAATATTGCAACCCATTATGTCTTGCACTACCTTCGGGTTAGGAAACTTTGAACTCACTCGCAAATATTTGAGTTGAGTTAAACCCACATTAGTACTTGATGTTCAAACTTCAACACAGATGCTAAAAACGCTAAAAGATCTAAATTGAAAGCTTAAAAAAAACACTTCAATGACAAGATTCTTTTTTTCCCTGACAGGTTGTGTTCAGGTCTGCTGCTAGTTAACAGCGAGCGCCTTAATCTCCCACTGGGACTGGGAACAGCATCTGTGGTATTCCAAATTGATGGATGGGAGGGATTCCTTGATTTGCCCTTCCGCATGCCCCTCCCGTGATGTAATGATATTATCAATTAGCCCCCATTAATTTGCCCAAAACAAATAAGCGCAGCGGCACGGCTCTCTTCGGGCATGTGGTTCTGATTTCCTGAGTGTTTGACAGAGGACGCTGTTTGGTTAATCCTTTGGCCAAGGTGCTCTGGCCCGAGAGAGGTCACGCTCCCTGCTCTCTGTTTCCTCTCCCGCCGCCGGAGAGCTCCCTGACACGCCGGTAAACTGCTTTTCGTCAAGTATACACTTACAACAGGAAGTAATGTCTGCGGTATTAAGAACAATCTCGTCACCCAATCAACTTCTGTGAGAGGAAACGAGAACACGAGGAACAAACGAAAGCTAAGGTTAAAGAGGACCTATATTAGAGTGTTGCCTCAAGCTGGAATCAAACCTGCAACTTTCTTGCACAAATGACTCCACTGACGTCTGGAGTTGAACAAATGACCTCAATAAAACTTGACAACACTTCAGGAGGGGTGGGACCAGAAGTATGAAAAAACTATCACAAGAGTTAAAAAATGTAAATGAAAACTACAACAAGTGCTGTTTGAGTTTATTTTCACTGCTGGTATCAGTGGATCTCTCATCTCTTTATTGCTCTGTGTTTACTCTAACAAACTGCTCTCCAGAGAAAGAACCCTCCATCGCTGCTGTTTGTTTTCAAGACTTTGCCGAGCATCCAGCCAAAAAATTCATAGTGACAACATATCCGATGTCATTTTAAATGTTTCAGACATGTTTGCATTCATTTAGTGTTAAATAAATCAATCACTTATGTTGACTTCAGAAACACCTTCTCATCTGACCAGTGACCTTTTGAACTGTGGTCAACTTTAGTTAATTCAACTTGAGTTGGAGAAGAAACGGTTCACACAATACACCCCGGACATCTGTAAGCAGCTCTTTTTTGGGAGGTTCTGCGTTTTTGTCACAGATATTAGCATGTTTATGAACCCTCTTCCTGTGTACAGTCCATCACCTTGTGCGACCCCGTCCTGTCATTTGCTGTTGCAGCGATGGGAAGAACTGAGGACACTTGTTGAGAGTACAAGTGGAATGTTGTAGGTGCTCGGAGGAGAACTAATATTTAAGTCTGGTGCTGCAACAATGTATATGAAGCTCTAAATAAATTGTTTTCTTTGTATAATACTATATTTATTAATAGTTTAGATTTGGGTTTCAACATCAAAAATACTTTTTTTAAATATATCAAAAAATGTGTTGAGTCAAGACAGTTGGTATTTTCTCCAGTAGTAGTCGACTAAAACTAGTGGACTGGTTAATCCTATCGTTAATCCTTCATCATGACGCAGTTTAAGTGATGGCTTTTAAAACAGAAGAAAATATAAAGATAGTTTTTTTGAACTGCTCTTATTCATTTATATATCTTTTTGATCGACAAAACTTTCCTAAATTTGGAAGGAATTATGGAATAGCTCAAGACCCTACCTAAGATAATTTATCTAATAATTAATTTATCTTCAGCAAGTTCAGTTTTCACTGGTCCAGGAATAAAACCTGGAACACCAAATACTCAACAATACATTATAGAACTTCTTTAACCCTTGTGTTATCTCATGGTCAGGGTGACCCAGAGGCCCAAAAACAAATGTATTTGAGGTATACCTTGTGTTGCCTCTGGGTCACTTTGACCCTAAGATAACACAAGGGTTAACATTACTTGTCACGTGTCACCTCAAGAGTAATGTCCTTGAAGACACACTCTAATACACCCACAGTAACTATTTTGTTTGCTGAAGTTTAGTTTTACTTTCTCTGTGGCCAATTTATGTTCGATATGATACTGTTTAGAAGTCATCTATAAGCTAGTGAACGAAGAAATAAAAAGATACTCACATTAATACATATATATTTATATTTATATATATATATATGGTAGACACATATTACAAGACGAGAAGAAGAAACACATACTCAAAACCTACCTAAGACAATTTAAACTTCAGACAATGCCTAAAAATTTCATAAATATCCAAAATCCAACATCTTTTTTCAACTGTGCTGTTTACAAAGAAATCAACATTGCAGAAAACATAACCTCCTTGGCAGAGGTAACTGTTTAAGGGTAATAAGAATAATTCATTAATATTCACTGATATTATCATAATATTATTTTTATTAGTAAGTCATTTTTATTTGTATAGCACTTTTCCAGACCAGGGTCACAAAGCACTTAAACAATCAAAACAATATTATTATTATTATTAGTGTGCACTAAAGCTAGTTACAAGCTGGTTATCTGTAAAACCTTAGTTGTAATTAAACCATTTATAACAAATCTAGGCTTGTTTTCTTGAGAATGTACAGGTTGTATGTTTGTTTTCCCACCTTTCTTTTTCTTTTCAATGTGAACAAATCTTCAGCTTCCTCTTCTTCTTGTAAAGCAGTCATTTCTGTGGTGAAATCAAGGACCCAGCGCCATGTTAATGCCCCTATATTGGTGTATTTCAGCAAGGTTACGATAGAGCACCCCTATGAGGAAGCTCAGATGAGGAGATGTGTACAGTGAGTTTTTGCACTTAATATTTTGGTTATTCTGCATCTAAATACCACACGTTACTGTGGGTTGGCTACAGACTTTTGTACCTGACCTGCTCAGCCAAGTGGTAAGTCATAGTTATCCTGAGTCGCACCATAAATGCCACTAGAGACCTCTGTGCTTTTAACACATGCGTTTTCTTTTATCTTAAACCACTTTAAGCGCAGAAGTCAACTATCAAAACATTGTCCAGAACTTCATTTTTGCCTCCTGCTGACATCTTAAGGTTTTATTATTCATAGAATATGCTATAAACATCTTCCTCTCGTGCACACACAGCTGTGGTGTCCAGTCTACTGGAATCGGGGGAAAACGAAGAGAAAGGAATTTTCATCTTGATTTATGTGGTGGACCTGATTTTGACCCGATCCTACTGCTGGAAGCTCGCCATCACCCCATTAAGCTCTCAAGAAACACTTGAGAGTGACCAGACAACACACTGTGTGGGTCACGGTGGGCAGCTCTGGATGAGATGATGTGTCGAGAGTTTTAGTTCCGAGTTGCTCCTGTATAAGTTTTCTTGAAGTTCTTTTGCAACATCTGTGATGGAGCGGTGATACAAGACCAAGATAGAAGCGGAACAGTGGCTCTCTGTCAGTTAAAAACCTTCCAATGGCCACTTGTGTTAAGCTGTGTGTAGTTGGATAAGCAGAAAGGAAAATCTAGAAATAAATAAAGTGGATTACGTCCTTCTGAAAAGCTCCGTCTCCGTCGTACTGCAGACTCGCTCTTCTCCGAACAATTATGTTTTTGTCCGGGCTGTCGAAGCGAGCGGTACAAAGCGGAAAATTACGTCATTTGCAAATATCCCTTTATTCCATGATGGAGTACAATTGTACGAGTGAAATGGAGTTATCTCAGCAGCGCCTCAGCAAACACTCGTGCTGTGGTCTATTGAAGATAGAAAAGAGCTGATAATTTGCCGCCCCCCCATACCCTCGCCCCCCCCTAAAAAAAGGTGGTGTGGACACATGTACTCAACCTTGGGCTCAGGTTATTTTAAGGAAAAGCCAATCTTTGATCAGTCAAGCTGAAATGGCTAAGATAAGTGGGAGCTACATCTCACGGCAGGACCGTGCACCGCTCTGATATTGCTATTTCCTCCCTGGTTTTCTCAAGAGCAGTAAATAGTTGCTTCCCCAACGCCACCTTTCTCCCCTTCCCCCTTATCTCCTCCCCACTTTCTTCTGGAGATCTCTGTCACTTTAATCCACAGAGTCTGCCGCTGGTTAACAAGGAAATCCTGTGTCAATTATCACCAACCACTTCCTGCTGGGTCGAGCGGCGGGGAATCAAAAGGGCCGGAGAGTCTTTCACGCCGGCGAGGAGCAGTCGGCCTAATTAAACGCTCCTTGTGTCCTGCTGGCTTGCCGGTGGACGGGGCGACAGATAGCCCGAGCTCACGATAACCTCCTTCAGCTGATGATTATTTCGATAGCGCGGCAAATGGGGCGCTTAGCTGCACAGATTAGGATCCGGGAGTCCAAATTAAGTGACGCAAAGGCTTAAGGTGAAAGAAATGACAGAGGAACACTTTGACATGTATGTGAATCCGTGTGTAATGTGGCTTTTTACAGATTCACCTTATGCTGTAAAAGTGAGATTCAAGCTGTCGGAGGAGTCGCTTAGAGCCCTGGTCGCAAGATGGGGAAGTCATAGTGTGACCGACAATAGGCTTTGTGTCCGAGCTTCAGTGGATAAAAACTGGTTTTAAATCCTTTGATTCTCCAAACAGGATTGATTGGAGCCAAAATCTTTTCAACATTGATATCAACCATTGAACTGGTGACAGACATAGGTCAACAATGGTTGTGACCTTGTGTTCTAGAACTGGCGATAACTATCTGAGTGAGTGCTTATAAGACGGTGGTAACACAGCAGTAAAACGGCAGCACACACCTAGGAAAACAACATTATTATCTTTGATAGCTTTTCTCATCTAGCTTTTGTTATATTTTAAGTCACTACTTAACGCTCTTGTGTAGAATTCGGGGATTTGTTCTCTTGTCAATATTGAATGTGTATAGCTAGGTTCACCAACGAGGTACCGGATAGCCTGCGAACACCAAATGAGTAGCCCTTGATCCTTTTTCAAAAAGTATTTTACATAGATTGTATTATGTTTGATCGTGTTGCCCCATTGGTATTTATTTGAGGGTCACTATTGTGATTATCGTGTTAGAGGAATATCAGCCATAACAAAATATATTCAGAAGTTCGTACCTGACTACCTCGTAGCCCTTAGTATATTATGGTCTATAGTCTACTGACTCCTTCAAGAAACATCTAAATACATTTTTATTCGTGCAGGCTTTTCCTTGACTTTCTGGAACCACTGTGTTATTCTCAGTGTTATCTTGCCCTTTAAAGTATATACTTTATTGAATATTGTTTTGATTGTTTACGCGCTTTGTGACCCTGGTCTGGAAAAGCGCTATATAAATACAAATTACTTACTTACTTACTCTCTAAGAGTGTCTTTCTTCGGCACTTGTGCCGATGTTATATGCCAAGAGGGCCTCGTTGACGGATCATAAAGCTTAAAGACAACATACTTGACAGCGTCAAGACTCATCTATCCAAAATAATTAAATAAGTATATGCCACACAATCTGTTAAATGGTAATACAACATAATGTCCAATTATTTATTCCACTAATGTAAAATATCCCGTGATTTAGGGAGGGCTTACTGTACTCGTTCATGTTCCCAGAAAGAAGAGCTAAAAGTGAAGGTACGACTCAACATAGAGCTTCTATTGGTCCAATCCCAGCGCGTCACATGGTGTGAGCGATCCAACCTTGTAGTCGTCACTTTCAAACTGTCACTAACAGGTGTCTTGAAGTCCTCCAAGAAGTCACACGAAGCTATCTCTTCCACAGTTACATTAAAAACTCAGTTGGAAAAAAATATTATCATTTCAAACAGCGACTTCTGTGAGTGTCCACCACTGAGATGCTTTGACTCTGTGGTGAGTGATAAAAAAAAAAAAGTGTAATTGAAGAGCCGGACTGAAGTGGCCACACATTTGTAGCGTATCTTAAATTTAAAAAGGCAAAAACACATTTTTGACATGAGACTAAACATTCGGTGGACCAAGAAGGGTTTTTTTTTTCCAGCACGTGCTGCTTGACTCCTTTAAATTTTCATATGCAGGGAAAGAGGTGCTGAAAAACCAATTTCCTAAGTGAGCGACATCATCTGTTTGGCCGTTTATCTCTGACACACCACCCCTCGGTCCAGTGTTGACAGTACATGATATTCCATTAATCTGCCTAATGAAAATTTAACCAGTGTTATAAACAAATAATTGGCCATTATCCTCTCAAAGATCCCGAATAAATTACTTGGGCGTTTTTTTTTTTTTTTCATGGCTACTGAAAGGAGAGAAAGCCGGCCCCTGCTGATTGATGTTGGAATAAATGCGGGGCCGGCTCCGACGCAGCGAGTGGGTCTCGGCTAAGCCTGTGATTGACTTAATGAGAGTCTTTGGGGTGAGTAAATGTTCCAAATTGCTCAGTCATTAGCTTTTGCTCGGCTGTCTGAAGATACCCCCGGATCTGCGGCGCGGGTCTCTCCTCTTGTACCATTCCGCCTGCAATTACATTTTCATTTAGAGCAAACCTCTGAAGTCCGATAGGCAGGCCCCCTTTTCATTATGCTGGCCTCCTTTTTCTTTTTTATCTAAATGGTGTGAAATGTCTCTTCATTTAGACCAATTAAAGTTGAAAAAGACTGCGCTGTAATGAATTATCATACAAATTATTTACTTAACGCGGCAATCTCTCGCTCCCTCTCCTCCTTCTCTCATCCTTTCCCCGACACCCGGGATGCGGAGAGCAGACAGACTGGGAATCGGGAGTGAGACGAGGCGTGGTGGGAGTCCAGCCGCAGATCCACTTTGAAATTGAAACTTGCTTGGAAATGATATAAATTTTTGCTGAGGTTACGGCTCTCTCTCCGGCGTATCTCGGCGCCGCACGGACCGGCATCTACATATAGCCCGTCAGGGTGGGTGGAGAACTGGGGGGGGGGGGGGAACCCTCTCGGTCAGAACAAAGCGAAAGCATATGTCGTCACTATAGCTCATTTCAGATATTTCATTTCTAAGCTCTTCTTAATTAAGGACAAGCTTATGGTTTCAAATTAACTCTTTTAATTGAGGGGGGGCAGTCCTCGCTGTGAGACGGTGTGGAGAATGTCTTGAGTCTCCTTCCGGAGGCTGTTGGCTGCCACATAAACACATGGAGAGTTCACAACTATCACAGCAGCACCATCCATACCTCTGGGAGTGCCTCTCTCTCTATCCGTCCTCAATGAGAGACGCGCTGCCAAAAATGGCATCCATTAGCTTTTTTCACCAGCTCATTCTACTCGTCCTTTTTTCCTGAAGAAGAAGAAGAAGACAGCCTGACACGTATGGGTTGTTTTTCACCATCAAGACGATCGGGGAAGAGCGAAAACATTATATTTCCTTCCTATATTTCCTCCTTAAGCCCATTGATTCCTGGCTGGTACTGGGTGAAGCGACTTGTCACCATGGAGACGGTGGCTTTTTCCTTCATGCCAGAGCAATTCTGCCAAAGCCCTAAAATGAGGGGCACCAGGAAGAGGTTGTTTGTCCCCACACCAGTCACATCGCCTTTTTTCAAGGGATAGTCAGGACCATTGAGTAAAAGCAATGTTACTTGGAAAATATATGAATTACTTTTTCTAGGTTATATGACAATAACGTGTAATTATGCACAGTTATTACCAGCTTTAGAGTAAACCGTATTGTTTATTCCTCAGAATCGAAAGAATTGGTGGTGGTACAAATGAAGTATAATATAATATATATAAAAGAAGTAATGATAAACACCTGCATGATCATGGACCTACAGCAAAGCAGTATAAAAACACACTGAAGTACTCACCTGCTATAACAAAATAGCTGAAATTACATGGCATAGATGTTCAGAAAACACAAGTTTGGTCACCCAGGAGACATTCATATACCTGAGCCTAGTACATGACTATTCCTTTAACTGAGACTTGGCTCCATCTAAAGATTGTAAAACGTACTGAATTGGGCTGACCTGAAATTAGTAATTTTAGTCAAAATGTTATTACCATACATTATTAGTCCGTTATACATTTCATTTTCAGATTTGTTTAACTTTATCACAGCAATATTATGTTTTAGACAATATGCAATGTCTTAAGCAGCACTAATGTAGATCGATTTTAAGACTATAAACAGTCACTTGTATTCTGTATAGAGCTAATGCTATTATATAAGAGGCATTAAATTAACAATGTTGATTGAGAGTTTCCACATCAATTCAGAGTCCTCTACCTAGATTTATTTTAATTCCTCTTTCGCATCTTTAGCCTATTCTATTCATGTCATCGTTCGCACATCTTATCTTATCTTATTGGTGTCTCTCCATTACCTTTTTCATTTAATATCTGTCTCCAACATTCTTGATAAAACACTTTCTCTTCCTGACACCAAACCTTCTGATCTTATCCTTTCTAGACACTTCCAAGGACAACCTTTTTTAATAATCTCTGAGATTTAAAATGATTTTTCTTGAGTACCTTAACTATATATTAATGCAGTTTCAACTTCTGCTAATCCAATGTCTAAGAGGTACCCACAAATATTGTTTGATGAAGAACTGGAACATCTGTACAGAATGTTAGTAATAAAGAGGCTAAAATGTATACACATCCAAAGATAAAAAAATAACAATACAAATCCAAAACTTAAGTTAGAAGTTCATATCATAAATATCAACGATATCACAATTGACTTCAATGCCGGTTAAAGGCCGACCACCATCATCTTGTGCGGATGGATTGCCTAAAGTACCGCGGAGAGGGGAGGAAAAAACCCAACGCGGGTCACTTTCAAAAGGAGGTGTCAGTGTTGTTAACTCACAAGCAATAATCTTAAGTATCCACGATTTGCACTAATTGGTATGAAATCACCAGTAGTGCTTAAGAGCCGCTACTGCTGCGTCTGCTCTGTGTCAGGACAGATTTGTTCTGACAGCCTGGAAATAGAAAAATGTCTAAATGGCTCAACCACCTTTGATCGTGGAGTGAGTTTGAAACCATTTGGAAACCCTGTAGTCGCCGTTCAACGCACAGATTTTTTTCGGATAACGATTTTTTTTGTTTGGTCTTTCACTTATAAAATGTAGAATTGTTAAATAAGTAAATTTAAAATGCAGTAAAATTAAAAATAAATATGTAGGTATGGTAGTTTTAATGTGTTCATTTCAATTACATTTTTGATACCTCTATTTTTATTCATTATTTTCAATTAACAATTGAAAATAGTTAATATGTCCCATGAACAAAATATGAACTATGCATTTTCCCAGTTAACGTAAAAGCACTTTATTGCATCAGATCGTCCATGAACGCAAACCCATTCCCCTGTTGAACACAGACGTACTTGACATTTGATGAACACGTTTTTTGACCTGGGACCAGAATAAATGGGAATTCACAAATGATAGACATGGACTGTTACAGGTACAACTTGTTGTGGCGTCACCACCGACTCCATCCAAGCCAAAAAGGCAAGTATCAACTCGACACTCCAAGCCAAATAAAATAATAATAATGTGGATCTAAGCACACAGGAGCGGCTAAACTATTAATTAAAATGGAACAGGTTTTAATTCTTTATAAAAACGTGGAGGAATGAGAAGTCTTTGTTTGGCGAGGTCCAGGAGTAAAGCTTTCATTAGCCTACATGCGTGGCAAGAGCGATTCATCAAACGTAATTTTGCCTCAATGGGCAAAAAAAAAAAAGAAGAGGGGATCAACCTCAGCGGGCTATTTGTGGAGATTTACTGAAGTCTGGGAAATGCTAATGTGATTAACATTTATCTACAACATGTTCCGAAATGGCCCTCTTGTCCACATTCTGCCTTCGAGATTAAGTTATTGCACTTGCTGGAGAGAAAAATATGGTGCGATAGAGAATCTGCTTTGCAGTGCAAGAGCACATAGTGATGCTTTTTTTTTTTTTAAATACTCTGTCACATTAGCGGTGGATTCTTTTCCTTCCAAAAACCCCTCCCTTTTCTCTAAATATCTCTCTTTATGTGCGTCTGTCCCCAGATGAAGGCGCGGCGAGCAGAGCGTTCGCTTTTGTCCTTCCGGAGTGTCTCTCTCGAAAATGTGAACTGTTCCACGGATTAGCCGAGCAGAGATTTATTTAATGCATCCTCATAGAGTATTGTTGAAATCTATTTTGGGATATGGAGCTTGGCAAGCTCTAAGCCTGGTAATATATGCCTGCTACAGTTTAAGAGAGAGGGTTCACAGACCCTCTTTATGTCGGGATCATATGGATCACACCAGTCATTGAATATGAAAATAGTGAAGGGCTGGTGGCGAATTTATTGTTTTCACAAAAAAAAAAAGCTTGTTCACCGCTCGGGCCTGCTCTCTTTGTTTGTATGGTCTGTCTAAATATTTGATGTCCTAGAGGATGATGGTGATATTCACCAGATAAGATACTGCACATGCATATGCCATGAGAGGCCCCCATTTAAGATAGCGGCTTAAGGTTTTCTGAGAGGCCAACAAAGCCATGGATGGAAAAGACTGCAGTGCATTTGCATTTAAGCTGTGGATTTAGAAACTGCTGGAGCTGAATGAATACTAATAATGTGTCTAATTTAAAATGCTAAGTATTTACCTTTGAATTTACTTTAACTGTGAATCTTGTCGCTCATACTAACGTTTTTAAAAGAATCCAAACGTGACTCCACACAACGCAATATTGGACCGTGCGAAGTTTTTCTGTTGTGATCGGGCTCCCATAAACCTCTCAACCTTGAATCTAACTACACTTCCCAGCATGCCCCAGGGGGGATACGCTTTGGACCACTTTTCTTGCAGTGAACGGAAAGCAATGTGATAGAGAATGACACAAAAGAGGAAAGCCAGGGGGTGTGCAGGAGTGGGGGAGAGGGAGACGGACAAAAGAGAAGACATGGGCTTTGCAACGGAGGACATGATAAAGCCAGGAGCATTATCGTCAGTGTGAAAGACGGGGGCCATACTTCAAACGGGATTTTCTCTCCATGACAGGATACTCCGCTGACGCAGACCAAATAGCTCTCTGTGGCTGTGTATATTGCTCGAGGGCGTCGAGGCCTCTTTGTAAATTCAACAAACTACAATGCAATGATAGGATCTCATGCGGAGACACCGGGCGCTCAGGAGCAGGAGCAAATATAATACCGGTGAAGAAAGATGGCGCAAAAAAAAAAAAAAATGACATTTTGATTGTGTTTTATTGTGTTGCTGAAAGGAAATATATACCCCGCTTGACTAAATAAATGAGTCTGACTGGCACAAATTACAACAATAGCAGTAACCGAGGCAGCCGCTTTAGTGGAGCTTCACAAATATGACTCTCGCAAGGAAGCCACGGGGTTCAATCAATTAGTCTGTGATTATTATTACTTCTGTTGTTATTACTAGTCCCAGCAGTCGGGCTGTTATGGTAACCCTAGATGAAGTCCACGGTTCTAATCCCTGCCCCTTCCCTAACCTTAACCTTTACTCTCTTAATCAACATCATACTCTCCAGCATGTGGGCAAAATATTTATCTCTCGCTGAGAAGTTCCCCTCTTTGCTCTGGGAAATTTTTTGGCTTGAACCTGTTTGCAACGCACTGATGTTCTAGTAAAAGTGTGTATAATCCCAGCATGAGCGAGAGCGTGTGTTTTCTGTCCCGGTTCCGTTGCTGCTTTTTTTTTTATCATCTCCAGTCTGGCTGCGGAGTCAGAGGGACATTAGGAGTCTCGTAAATTAGATGAAGAAAAGGCTTCCATCGTTGATGTCTGAATTGTGTCTTTTTTACAGCTCTGTCTTGTATATTTGGGTGTTACTGACAAACAAAGTCTTCAGAAGTTGCGGTGCGATAATTTGCGTTAATAAACACAATGAGACAGTGGTGAAGCGACCACAGCTAGACAAGTTTATTTACCAGACGGCAGAAATTGTTTCTTTTTTTTTTTCAAGCCTTCGTCCAACATGCAACCCATCTGTCCTCAATTCCCTAAAAAATACTATTGAGAAGTTTGATCCGAAAGCAAATATAAACTGGACGGCAAGATAAAGGGGAAAGCACGGAAAAATGGCGGCGAGCAAACACGGCGTGGAGACAAAGATATTTCCTATGCAAAGCTTGCACACAATGTCATGTGTGATAGCGGCGAATCCCGTCCAAGTCACACGCAGGGGGGTTGGAGGGGTGACAGAAAAAGAGGTCGGCTAACTGCATCTTCCAATGATCCCCCCCCTCTCTTAGCTTTGATTCCGCTGATCCAGTATCTCGCCATATAGCAGGGGGGGACACAAAGCAGATTTTGGCTTTGGGCTAATCTCATTAAGAAACTCTAACCAGCCCTAAGAGAAGTGAGGGCTACAAATCGACTCGGACCGAACGGTGCCAGAGCCGCGGCTCACAGAGGCAGGTGTAATGTTACATAATTAGTCTCTAAATGGTAAAAAGGAGATTATTGCGACTGGAACCTGCAAGCCTGCGCATGCAGCGGACCAGGTCCCCGAACCAATCTACTGGAGCCCGAAAGAGTCTGTGGGGACTGTTGTACAGATGTGTGTACAGGGAAGACTGTGGTCAAGACCCTTTTGTCGTTGGAGGAGATTCGGTCAACAGTGAGTAGAAACACAACACCTGCCCTGACACTGTATTAATCTGTCTTCCGCTCCGTAAGTGAAGATTTTCGAGCACATAAAACCAGCATGGAGGGAATTTAGCGAGGCCGGCTCCTGCTGGGAATTCCTGTCAACTACCAGCAGGGGCTCGACTGCTGACTACCGCAACCCTGTTTGAGCGAAGAATGATGCACTCGGTGTGATCTGCAGGGCCCACACCTAGTCACTCATAACCTCCAGTCCGGATTACCATGTCAGATCGTTGCCATATGCGGCACGGCGCACCACTCTGCAGACTGACAG
Source organism: Callionymus lyra (assembly GCF_982586985.1). Lineage (NCBI taxonomy): Eukaryota > Metazoa > Chordata > Actinopteri > Syngnathiformes > Callionymidae > Callionymus > Callionymus lyra. The sequence goes on from NC_141828.1 coordinate 11,085,628, forward strand.
TGATCAAGTACCGGCAATCACCCCCAAAACATCCAAGAAAACACCGCCGGAGAGAGAGCGAGAGAGAGACCCGAACACACAAGTGCATCGCTACGACCCAATCGCGGCTCTGGGGGTCTCTCTCCGAAGGGGTTTCTGCCTCCTGATGCATCGGCCCGTTGTTACATAAAGTTGTATAACAAATGAGCAGTCGCTTTGAACTGGCTGACCACACAAGCCTGGAAGAGTCACTGGGCGCTCCACATGTGGCAGCAATAAGATGACCCCGCCCACAGCAAGACATGTGGGAGACACTGCATTCCACTGGAGCTCATTAAAGCTAAAAAAAAAAATAAAAAAAATCAATCCGGCGAACACTCAGCTGAGATTCGTAGATTCTTTTACAAATGGCATCCGAATTTATGAGCCAACATGAGTGCGTTTATGACGCGTACAGATGTGGTTTTGAAATGAAACCTGTCATTGCTGGTTTATTGTAGACTATGTTTCCATAAGTCTGACCCGTCAAGCGACGTGTCGTCTCTTTAACACGACTATAAAACCATTCACTCGCACACATGACAACGGACACGTTTTTAGTCATTGTTGTTTCTCTCACTGTCATGGATATTGTGAACACGGCCTCTTCGCGAATGTATTCACTTGAGAAACGATTCCAAACTCGGTAAAAAAAAATCGAAAAAATGCCCACCAGGGAAGCAGCTCTTCTCGCCGCAGCAGACATCTGGTGTGATTATTTTCAGCTCTTCAGCTAATCCTCGCTAAATGTAAACTGAAGAAAATGTGCCAAATGGCTTCAGAGCAAGACTGAAATTTGGACTTGTGGAAGATTTAAATGAGTTTTATGCAACTGTTGGAGGCATTATTGGGAAACACAGTGAGACAATTGTAATTAGTTTTCAGCCTGTCACATTTATAATCATCATCCCACTTTTTAGACATGCCAATTTTTGACTTCTGTTTACCGAGGCAAGCGTCGGAGAGACGACACATCACGTACGGCAGGTTCCTTTCTGTTGTGATGTGCTTTCATCTGCTTTCGGCTGGGCGTTAGATATTTGATATGCAGCGTAGCGACTGGAAAGGCTTGTGTCGTGCGTATGCCATTCAGAGGTGGCCCAGTAAGAGCTAATCTACTTGTCAGGGTTGACTGCCAAGCACATCAGCCCACACACTTCACAATATGACTTTATTCTTACTGGAGATCTGGGACATTAACTGTCTCTGCCCACCAGAACACAACACTTACACCCACCACTCACGGGGGAAAACAACTGCATCGTAAGCCTGTATGTAATAAAACACTGACATGTCCTTCACTTATAAAAATATTCACTATCAAACCCTGTCAAAAAAAGGATGTTCTTCATCGGGATCCAAACGTATGTGTGTATGAATGAATTCTGGGATCGAATACGACCACCGTGAAAGGTGTTTTAAAAAAGCGGTCAATGATCCTGGATACTTTATTCTGGGGTAACAAACCTTCTTTAAATTAAATGTTTAAAAAAAAAACGATAAACCCACTTCCAGGTTTTTTTATGCTATCACTGGCTGAATACTACTGTCATCATGAGTGTTTAATGTGCCCGGATGATCCCCAAAGACAAGCTACAGTTTTCTCACTTCTTCTTCTGGTAACGCAGTCCATCTTAACCAGGAAGAGAGAGACTGTTAGTCTTTAAGGAAAGACTTGCTTTACGAAAAGTCAAGAGTAACTTACATTTTTATTCTGAGCAAAACCATGTAATATCCACAGTTGTATTCCCAAAGTTTGTTAAAGTAGCCTTTTGTTCTGTGTTTTCTTGACACTTTAAGTATATATTTTATTGGGTATTGTTGTGATTGTTTAAGCGCTTTGTGACCCTGGTCTGGAAAAGCACTCTACAAATATAAATTACCAACTTACTTACTTTTCTCTTTTAAAAAAAATACAGTTTACAGCCTCGATGCATTTCTTTGCATGTATAATAAATTGTGCTAAAGTTTACCAATTTAAAAATACATGCAAAAAAATGTAGACTACATCTGATGCTCAGTTCCAAAAATATAATTCAATATTTTTAAATATATATATAACTAAAAGAACTGTGGGAAAACTATCAGTGTTTTAACCGTATAAATGTAACAAACTCAAATTGTTTTGTTTTAAGGAGAAAAAACTTTCTGCCAAAAAATAAAAACAGTCCCTATGTTTGCTTTAAGATGAAATTAAATGTTCAGAACAAGTGAGCATGGACATCACACCAAGAATGATCTCATTTAGAAAAAGGTTTCAGTATTTAGTAGCTCAAATGGGTGGTCTTATTATTTGAAATATTTTAGTCATAAAGACCAAATGACAGTTAATTTAAATTATTTTAGAAATCTATTTTTTATTTTCTGGTTGAGCCATGTAAGTATTGCAAACTTGCAAAGAGGTTGTAGGCCACAGGGAAAGTGCTTTAAATACTATAAAGATGCCTGATATACAGCCAAACATTTGTGAACGATTAATGAATCCAGTCAGTAACTTGTTAATACATTTGTTTCTGCTTCACACAAGTCCTGCTACACGCTCAGATGTAGTCAGACATTGTTCAGGCAGATAAACGTCCTAAATAGCTTCAGCGCTAAGTAAAAACAGCAATATTTAGCAACTAATGCACAGTAAATTATCTGAGAAGAAACGAAACTCTTGCGAGAGAATCATTGGATCGGACTGCAGTCTATTGTTCCACAATCAAAGTCTGAGCTCTGATTTATTGAGCTTGACTCCTGGACCCTCGTGGGCATGCCATAAATCTCTAATAGGGCAGTGACCTCACTAGCTGGCACGTCATAAATCTATATCAACCCAAATTGGAACTTCAAAAAACACATAATATAGCAAACGTGTCTTATATTGTTGCTTCAATTAAAGAACGTGAGCTCGGGTCAGGCTTGGCCAAGAAAGCATCCAAGGTAACCCCCTGAAGCAATTATTTAGAACACTGAGATAAATAAGACACACACACACACACATCTGCGGACCATTAAAGCCTCTCAAATTTACAATGAGGGGAAAGAGGAATGTCAAGTTTCTCACTAATTTAATGCAGGATCTTCCTCACCCTGTGATTATGAGAGCGAATTTTCGCATAACATATTGTGATGATAATTTAGAGTGTGGAGCAGCGAGCTGTCACAGACGGGCCTCGTGCCAGATGGAAAAGAAATATGGTCCTGGACTGGATTGCAGTGAGGGGGAAATAAAACGCATCCAAAGTTAACAATAGCAAGGCAATTCAAATAAAGCAATAAATAAATGAGTGTACAAATGTGTGAGCCTCGGGGCAGAGTGGGATTCTGGCTGCCAACTCAGCTCGCAGTTCACCACAAGGGGCAGTGTGTAGTACACGAGGAATTAGTGCTGCGGTGCTGTTCTCACATTTGATTCACTGCAGGGGTCGGATCACGCACATCAATCCAGGTTATTTAGGCTCGTGGGTGCGTCGACTTGTGAATTTAACAGCTCTCACACACTCAAGCATCCATGAACGTGTACAGTAATTGAGTCATTTGGATAAAAAAAGAGGTTTGAGAATAACAAAATGTTGCTATAATTCCATGCAAATAAAATCAGAGTAAATAAGAAATGCAAAGTCATTTCATGCTTATTAATTTAGAGAATACTTTTATGTTTTCCTTGGAAGAAAATGAAAAAGTTATTTAAAAAGAAAAATGGTTCTAAGCTAATAATCCATATCACCATTACACTGACAATATACTGTATAAATAAACAGCAACTGATTCACGAGGAAAAACAAAAGATGTGAAATACATTTAGGTGAACATTTGATTATCATCCCAGATGTTTGTTGAGCTTCCCGAAAAACTGGAATGACCATCTTGTTGTGCGGTGAAGAACCGTTTTAGAAGGAAAGTATCATGCACTGATCTGGAACGTGAGAACAAACGCTTTGCAGTCAGTGCAGTGAATTGACGGTGATGAAAATGAGATTTCGGGAGACAATAAAAACACTTGTTTGGAGACCACCGGCTGAAAGGCATACATTGTCGTCGGCCCTTCACCTGAGACTAATGCTCCTTAAATCAACGGAGGAGTGGATGGAATAGTTCGCCTCTATGGACCACAAATGGACCGCTAATAAACAGGAAAACACAGCTCGCCTTTTTTGAATGTCACATTTAAGCTCTAATATTCTGCTGGAGAATGAATATATTTGTTGACTAACAGCACGGCTAAAACCCTTAAATATTCAAAACATTTAATCTGGTTTAATATTTCCACTGGTTTTATGCAAATGACATTCTATTAGCATAATCTCATTTAAGAATACATCCTTTTTAAAGTAAAAGATTAGAGTCTATTTTTTTAAACGCATCAGATGTTGCATTGAAATGGAAATGTTTTTAAGGAGAGACGTGTATTTACATATTTACTTTTTTTTTCCATTAGTGGCTCAGGACGTTTAAGAAAAGCTTGCACACAGAGAAACACGCAGCAGCTTAAATGTCTTGGCAAAAACACATTTAAACAAGTTAAGGTTTTTCTCTTTGTGCTACTTTATCCAATATTCATGCCAAAGCTGCATTTAACAGTATCTCCTTTTCATTTAATACTGTACTTGACAAGCAGAGGTAGGACATTACCTCCAGGCATGTGAATCGAAACAGAGTCTGTGAAAGCTCCAGCCAGATATCGAGGTGGATAAAGATGTAAGAAAGAGCCATTATGCTGCTAAAGTGGAGAGGCGGGGGCTTCTATCTCTCCTCATTCCCTTCTCGTGTCTACCTTGAACTTGTGAGGAGTTCAGCAGGTCTGAGCCTTCGGTCCAGACAGGCCTCAGGAATGCAAGTGTGGCCACTCAAGCCCGTCTGACCCGCCACCATGGCGGCTCCATTTCAGCATCTAACTTACCTGCTCGTTTACAACTTCAACTTTATCTTCCCTTGTAACACAACATTAACTGCCAAAGAGCTGGAAATGCACTATCAGGCCGCCCCAAAGCTTGGATTGCCTTCCCTCATAAATAAGATCATTATACGAGTAGTAATCCCATTAAATAGATAATTTTTCCAAATATCTAAATCCAATTAATAAGTGTTTTCAGAGGGGGGTGCGGCAAACACAGCCTTTAGACAAGATGATATGCTGTGACTTTAGCCATTGTTACCGACTCCCTGCATGACAGAGATCATTTTTAATAAATGAATCACACTTGAGGGGGCGCTTGAATTCAAATCTGCTTAAACTTCCATTTAGAAAGAAGCAGCTCAGAGACAGTGAAGCCTCTCAGACAATAACAACTTTTAAAATATTTCCATTGAAGAGGTACAGGTGTGGCAATACAACATATATAATAAGATTGTAATAGTTGTCGATTGCAGCACATTTTGTTAGAGAAAAAAAGATTTGTGATACGGAAACCCTACAATTAACATGTGTATTACAGATTGTTGTTACAAACAGTATACTCTCAATCTTCAGTTACAGTTCAGGGGGCAACAAAAGCAATGAACGGGTGTTTTAATAACGTACCTCCAAAGTATTGAAGTTTGTCTGCCGTAGAAAAATAACATCACTGTAACAACAAATGTAAACCCGTCATTGCCTTTTTTTAAATGAAAACAACCTGAGGAAATTTTAATTCGATAGAATTCTGAGCCATTAAATACCACAATATTATAGTGTTTCATTATTATCTTGTAGACCAAATGATTTTTAAGGCTGATTTAGACTTTTATCTGTTTTGTAAATGCCAACCTACTACACTGTTTCAATCAGCTCTACTCTGACCACAGAAAACTTTTTGTCTCAAGGAAATGTTGCTTATAAAGAAGTGATGGTTTAAAGTTGTTTTATCTTTAGATAATGTACCTTACTTAAGGCACAACAGTTTCTGTTCCAGGAGTTTAGACATCTCTTCAAGAAAGCCTCAATGCAGTGATGCCCATGTTCACATCAACCACCTGATAAAAAAGCGACCCATCTGTGTTTTCTCCGTAGTCTAGAAAAGCTAATAATCTGAACAACGATCTCCTGAGCTTCAATAGCGCCCGAAGAGGTTGTTCTACCTTTGTGCAAAGTGCGTCTTTCATGCTATGAATGTTCTCATATCGTTTCATGGTTTTTAATTGCCTGATGGAGCTGTTGGGCAAACAATGCTGTGGTTTAATGAATTACCAAGCGTCGCCCCTGGGTGATGTTAGCATCATCTAGTACTGTACGCCGAGGATGTTTTGTTCTGCGAATACAGTTGTCTCACAACTAGACTTGTCTTGGTGATCAATCAGAATGTAACTGCTGACAATGGTTGTTACCACATACAGACAAATATACCACACAGTTCACCAGGTGACGGAGTTCATTATTCCTTCTTTATCGCTTTGAGCCAAAATACAAACTACCTACCCTTTAAATAGTTGTAGTGCGACAGATCTAGGGTGAACATAGGTGGTGCTAAAAGTGGCTAGGGAAAGGGAATAATCTTAATATGCCTTGAGAAGTCTTCTCTTTGGAAAAAATGCTCTTCTATACGCCGTCTTCTCTTATTTTACCTTCTATACATTTGTGCGGCATCTTAGCCATTGAACCAACAACTTAAGGATATATATTGATGTATCCTGGCAAAGCCTTGATGGCTGTTCTACATTTGAAAGAACTTTAAATACAAATTATATTTACATTATAAGTACATGAAGTCCTAGTCCTCCACTGTATGTTGACTCGACAGGTCAGTGTTTCCAAAATAAGAAATATTGAGGAGGTTTTTTGAGTTGGGGATTCTTTACCTTGAACCAATCTTTCATTGGCAGTTAAAGATGGATTGAGGGTATCATTGTATCATCTTAAACTTTAGGATATAAATCATGTACATGTACCACCACTGCATGTGTAGGTCACTTAATGTGTAATAATCGGTATCTGCAATCTTTCAGGATCTCACGTTTTTAATGATTATAATCTGGAAAAATAATATAACAGCAAATTGTCTTCCTTATTCATGTATATGTCACAGTACAGATTGGAATCCACTAGGATCTGGAATCCTACTAGTAGGATTGGAGTCCTACTACTGAAATTGAATCTGAATATTGGAATTCCAATCTGTCCTAGAAGGATTCCAGATTCTACTAGAGAATTCTAATCTCTACTAGGAGAGATTGCAATCCTACTGCTGTATTGGGATCTGAATATTGGAATTCAAATCCATCCTAGGACAAATGGGAATTTACCAGGACAATCTCCAATTCTAATAGGAGAAATTCGGATTACATGAAAATATTTTGGAAAAAAAAACTGAATCATGGAATTCCAATCTGTACTAGTAGGATTCCAGATCCTACTGGATTCCAATCTGTACTTTGACATATACATGAACGCTTTATATCCAACATTCATTTATTTGCTATGATTTGAGATGAATACATCACCGCTGACCACATCTGTAATAAGGCTGTGTGCCGCATAATTCGATGTTTCATTCCTGTAATAATTCTCCAGCTTCTGGAAAAAAGGCTCTGGTTAAAAAAGGGCTGAAGTCGGGGCACAGCTCCCCCTCTTGCGGTCCGCTTCCCCCTGTCTAATCTGTCTTTCTGTAATGAAGTGAAGGAAAGCGAGAAGAGTGAAAAGAAAAAGATGTCAAGATTGAGGCCGGCCGCCCCCCTCGCGGGGTCAAACCGGAGGGGTTAATACCTGGTGTCCGACACTGCACATAAACTCCGCTGAGCTCATCACACTAATTAAACAGACACACATCCTCTCTGAGCTCCGATGGCCAATCGCTGCCAGCTAAAAAAGCAGTTCATTCATGGAGGTTGGCAGGGTGTGCGGACGGGGTGGGCTGCAGAAATGCTACCTGCCCTTCCTCGGATTGATTAATGTGAAGAACAATGGCGCTCTTGTTGCCCACCGGCCTCACTCCACTTGGTTCTGGTTCAATGCTCCGAGAGTGGAGACTGCATGTTTTTTAAATCCTACCACAGACCGACCACCACATCCACGGAACACCCATCCCGATATCTTCACTCTCGTCAAATGGACAACAGTAATTAACCTTCTTGTCTAAAAATGTAGTTTAAGTTAAGTTTGAATGTTTTCCGAGAGTTTATTTCATCCATTCATTCATTTTTTTGAAACTTCATCCTTAAAAGTAAAGGCCTGTCTCAGGTAGTTGGCGTCAAATAGCCTGAATTTATGAACAAAGACCTAAAGACAAATTGGAGACAACAATTAATCTCTCTATGTGTTTAGATTGTAAGGCAGGGGTCTCAAACTTAACTGGCCTGGGGGCCACCAGGGTATAGTTGTTGTGGACTAGGAAGCAGACTGGAGGGTCTTACATCAGTTTTTTCACGTACGTCTTTAACATATTTTATGTCGTTTTTTTTTTAATGTCTTGTTCATTTCTGTGTGGTTTCCCCGTGAATTTGGGCTATTTTTGTTTAATTGTATTTGTTATTTATTCCATCTTAACTATATAATCAAATCAACTTAACTACAAATGCTTACATTTGATGTGATGATCGGCTGCAAGTTTGGGATCTCTGGTGTGAGAAACCTTTTCAAAGAACAAAAATTCAAAATACATATCAATAGTGATCTAAATTCCCTCCAAACCCAAAGGAACATCGAGCCTTATTAGAACCATGTTGCTGTCAGGCTATTTAATTCAAAACTAAATTGCAAAAATGTTGACAAAATATACGAGAAAAATAAAATATATACAGATTATGTATTATGCTTCAATATTGAATATTCCTAAACACTATAGTCACATATAATTCCAAGTTGTAACAGCCAAAACCACCATTAGCAAAACACAGATTATACATTTTATAAAAAATATAATATGACAATATAATTCTGTGATATAAACTTATAATAACGAAGATTATGTGTGCAGGGTCTGTGAAAAGTGAAGATCAATGTCTTCTGAGGTCCAAACATCTGAATATTCAACTGAATTCTCATGACAGCATTTCCTAACCAAAGTGAAAACAACTCGTCCATCAAAATTTTGGGATCCAAATTCTTAGCTTAAGAGGTAATCGTCCGTAACATCCATTTTGTATTGAATACTCGCCATTAGGGATCGTTCAGAAAAAATTAAACAAAGTCTATATTTTAAGCTTGTTTTTAGCCGAAGCTTCGATGACATCAGCCTAAATTTTGCCATGTGTTTCAATGAGGTAACTTCAACTACAAACTTAAAATATATAGACTTGTTTCATTTCTTTCGGAACAATGCTTTTAGTCGAGGCTTCAATACGACGACAGACATTAGATGAAGTCAACATATGTTCGTTAAATTTGACGTACATTTTTGCCGATAATTCTAAAGGGATTAGTCTAAAAAATAATGACAACCCTTAGTCGACATAAGGGTGAGTAGAAAACGAGTGAATTTAATTGTAGGTGAACTATCACTTTAATAACAAGTTGGAGACATTGCTCATGAACTTCTATTGATCAGGAAGAGACTCAAAGTAGATCCTACAAATGTAGAGAAGCCAGTTGAGGTGACTTTAATTTAAGAAGGTCTGAGGTACAACCAGGAGGAGGCCCCGGGACAGACCGAGGACACACTGGAAACATTTAAAGATCTCAGCTGACCCGGGAGTCCAGGCCTACTTTCTTAAGCTGCTGCTCTTGCAACCTGCTCTCAGTTACATGAATGAAAAAAAGAGACGTCATGGAAGATTCTTGAGATAGAAATAATGTGGTGAGATTGTGGTCACAAAGCAGGTGTGTCTTTTTACCCCACTGAGTGTTTTGTGTGTCTCTATGATTCAAGTCACGAGTCCTCCAGTTGTCTTGTAATCTCTCTAGAAATGCTATGTATTGCTATTAAAACCCTTTACTGACGTCAAATGCAAACTCCCCTACAAGGTAAACATCACACTGGTGTTAATCCACAGTTTCATAATTGCAACAAATCAGACATTTATTTATATAAATATGTCATAGTTTGTTACCGTAATGTCTCTCTGTTTGTCTTTCCAGGGCTTTAGCTCACGCATCACCAGCACATTGAGAACATTTCTGCTATGATTCTAATCCACTTGTATCAAACGTGTCTGAAGATCCGGCACAGACTGATGGACAGCAGGGAACTTTCTCAGAAGAACATCAACATGATCCCTCTGAGGGAGTGACAGCATAATATTATGTGTGTCAAAACGTGGCCCTCGTAATTAAGTGCAGCTCTGTGAACTCACATGGACCTGCCAAAGCTCCACCACGACTGCACCAGAACTTCACCCGAATCCAAACACAAACCGAGGCGTCTGAATTAGTCTCCGATGCAATACTACTGAGAAGGTGCTTTTGGAAAACAAGGTCGAGTCGAGGACTGGGTTTGTCGTCCTCCAGCAATCAGACACTCCAAAAACACTGAGGAGATTTAATAATATTTGAAAGTACAGGGAAGTATAGACTTGTGATTTTGGACTCTTCGTGCAGGTTTGGAGCGGCAGCTCAAAGTAATTTCCAGTAAACTGGAGAATCAAACCGTTTGGCATTTGCTACGAGAAAGATTTTCCTTTCAAACTGAATCTCAATCTAATTCAAGCTTCGCACCTTTTTGCGGTCGTCACAGCTGGTCAACCTACACACGTTTAATTTGGAATCCTGGACGACTGCGGTAACTGGAGCAACAAAAATCCACAAAGGACCTCGATGATTACAGAATAGCATGGCGGTTTCACGCGGTTTCATTCTTGGATAACTAGACAACACTTGGGTTGTCGGGCGAGTCATAAACCCTGTCAAACTATTTTATTTTTTTAAAGCAAATACAGGTTGTTATGGTTGTAATCCTTCCTTTGGAATTTTAATGGTAAAAACATCACAATGCAGTGATGGCGTATCTCTCCACTAATGACATTTGAAATGTTTCATTTTCAGGTTTGGACATTATTTTTGCACTGGAATTCATGAAGTAGACGTTTGCGTGAAAGCTGACAGTAAGTGGGTTTCAATATAGGGTTGTCGGGGTTCTAAAATTTCAAACTCGATTTGGATATCCAGGAAGATACTCAATACCATTTGTGATGGGATGAAAAAAACTGACGTCTATTTAAAAAGGCATCAAAAGATATTAACATACACAAAGTTATTGCACAATTTCACCCTTTTATAAATAAGTTATAATTCTTTTAACCATCAAATAATAAAAAATATATATATAATTAAGATGTAGATGCCACAGCATTGTTTATTTTCAAAGATTTTTGGTGTGTTGATACCAATGAACTCTAGAAACCTTAAATATTCTATAACTTTATGTACATCTGAAGTGGTCAAAAGAAGTTCAACATCTCCTGAAGACTGACAAACAAAAGAAAACTAGCATTGAAAGGAACCCCAGGCTGACAAGTCCAACAACAAGAGACCTGAACAAACAGTTAATGAAGTAACTGTTTACCTCATTTGTTAATCTTCCTCAGAGGTAGAAGCTTCCGCTGCAGGCAAGACAGCTTTTGTATATATATATATATATATTCTTGGGTCTTCTGAAGACTAGTTCAACTCTCACCAGGTGAACAAACATCAATAATGTGTTCACTCTTATTCAAATATGACTTGTTCATCATTTGTTGTGGCCCAAACAGAAGAGCCAGCAGCAGAAGTACACACTCTCAATACTTAAATAGAGCAATAGAAAACCTGTATTTTAATGAGTTTTTATGTTTTTAACATTCTTTCAGATGAAGCCTGTTAAAAGTTGTAAAATATTTTGTTTCTGGCCCCTGGAGCCCTTCAGTTGTTTCAGGTATCTGTCAGGAGGAACAAAAGACCTGGATTGAAAATTTATGATTCTTACATAAGATTCATTTAATTTTTATTTTTTTCACTTAAGTTCCTTTAAGGATACAATGTGACGATTAATTATTGCAGATGATATTAATGGAAGTGAAACATATTCATTTGGATGAAGACAAAAAAAAAAATGTTCCCCCATTATCGCTAAAAAATCTCAGCTGAGCGTGAATCCGCGGCTGAGCGACCGTTGAGCCAGACACTCAAAGACATTGGCAGACTTTGCTCCAGCTCTCTCCAAACACACAACGTTCCCCCTCAAAACCTGGGCTTGTTCAGCCGCTGGCACCCGGAGGCATCAATCAAGTGTGTGCCAGCGGAGCTGAAGAGGGTGAGCACACACTACACCGGCACTCGTGCACTCACCTTGTCTACCTTGGCGCTTTTCTCGTTTGATATTGCGAACGACAAGTAAAGTGCCAGACACCATATTTATACATCTTAATTAGCAATAATGACGCGCCGGAGCTGCCAAGGCCGGTGGTTTTTTGCCGCGTTGCGTCGACTAGACTGCGTGTCTGTTTGCCTGCTACTTATATAATTGCACACATGAACAAGTGTCTGTTCTGACTGTGGGATCCCAACACAAACATGTAATAATGTGCGAGTCTTTAGACGCACTTATCTCTGTTTAGCCTGGATGAGCTTGTTGCTAATGATAACTAAGCTCTTTTCAAAAGTAAAAAAGATGGTGAAGGTGATTGTTAGCACTTCTCGTGTCACACATTATTCATCGTGAAGGGGCCTGTCAGGGCTTGGAGGGGCTTTTTACGGCAGTTTTCTCCTGATGTGTGTATGATTGCGGGACACGTTAAGATGCCAGCATGTTTAGATCTGTCCGCCGCGATAAGTTTCTCGACAGAAGTAATGGAAACAAGTTGCATGATTCTTTTTTTTTCTCTTCTTACCGTGAAACAGGCTACAGTCATGATGTCTAGATTTATGGTCTGGTAATTCCCCTCTGGAGTAATTTGGCTGGTACATCTGCAGCTTAGCAGCATTCCAGCGGCGCTCTCCTGTGCTGTGAAGTGAGGAGACGACTGATTGATTGACGGTATTACTCTCCTTTTAGCATGACTTTACTAAGCCATTGCAGTAACGTTCTAATGTGATCTATCTGCCGGTTGAATACCACGGATGAAGAGAGCAGCTAGTCCGGAGCACACATACCCGCTGAGATAATTCCAAATCAAACTATTTCCCGACTGAATGAATTACGACACTGGAAGAACAACATCCTCGACACCCGAGCAATCTGCCTGAGAGCAAACGCGCGAGACAATTAAAGGCTAAAATTTACTAAATGCAGACGTGTAGTTTCTCGACTTCTCGTGTTTCAGGGCTTTTAGGTGATAAGAGGTCGACACGTGCTGCTGATAATGAAGCCGGAGACCAGGCCAATAGCACCACCTGCAAGAAGGCCGTCAAATGAAGGGATTATAATTATAGAAAGAGCTCGGAAAAAATGAAATAAAGGTTCCTCTGAAAAAAGATTTATGTTGGTTAGATAGATAGATAGATACTTTATTCATCTCCTTAGAGAAATTCACGTTTGTTTTTTTTTAGATATAATAACATTTTAATAGGAACTGAAGTTGACAACAGAGACCAAAAGATATACTTTTTATTTATTAATTATTATCATTCATGTTGTGATACTTTAATTAGTATAGTAGAAGTATAAAATATGCATATAACAACGTTGCAAATATTCAATCTAAATCATTTTGTGTTTTCTTTCTGTGATCGATTAACACTATTCATTTTATCTTAAATGAATCTTAAATTTATTTGTAAAACATTTCAAACTTAATTTTTAATAGTGTACTCTTTAACGTCAAGTACGTTTTATATATGTTCAATATATTAATTGTTGTATTAAATTATAACTTTATGGAGAATAGCTTTAATATGTGTTGATTTTTATTCTTGTCTCGTTCCACTCAATTTGTTGTTATGTATTGAAAATATGAATTGTTCTATTTTGTATTGTATATGCAGGAACGTGGAGAGGGGCAGCTGGCAGTAATACATCTTATTAATCTTATTATTTACTGTTTATTCATTTATTTATTTATTTATTTTAGCTCTCCATACATGATGATTTGTGGTCCAGTTTTACGTCAGTTTTACGTCATTTCCGACACTTAACGTCCGTCTTCGTAATTATTCAAAATAATGAACTGCGCAAATTATAATTGAATACTATACATTTTAAAGTGTATACTATGTTTATGACCGAGTTACAAAACATTATTTTGCACATACAAAAGTAAGCTAGCAACAACATCAATAGCTACCCCGGCTAGCTAGCAGCTGCTTTATTAGCAATTCACACTAGTTTAAATGTTTTGAACATTTAAGAAAATTATCGACAGTTACGAAGATACTTGTAACTTTACGACAACAGCAGCTTCAACTTACCTTTAAAATGTTTTTAAAAATATTTTTAAAAGGCTAAGTAAAAAGCATAATCGATGTAGCACTTGCAGTGCTAGGAGAATCAGCCAATCATAGGATTGGATAGGGCGGGACTTCAAGTGATTGACAGGCATCGATGAAACGGAGCAGTGAGTAATTTTGAAATATAGTTTAATATTTTTTTTTATAAAATGTAACCATAAAGTTGCATTACAAGTCAGGCAATACAGTCTTAAAGATATTTTTTAGATGTAGTTTCTACTAGAAGATGTTTTTAAAATCAACTATGGCATTGATTTTTAATTTATTTAGGATAACCAATAGCTTTTATGTTGCAAATTTCATTTGTTTTTATTGTTATAGTACAACTCGAAAGTGCAACCCGGGGGCCGCATATGGACATCATCCTGTGGGAATCGGGCCCATTTAGGGTCCGAAACAATGACTGAAATATATTTATATAATCCGGTGTAGGATTTACTGTTGATATTTTGCCTAGATCTTCAGTTACCCCAGCTAGTGTGTGTTCATTTTTACGTGGTAATTCAGTGATCAAATCCAGGTGTGAGATTCGCTCACGATGTGCGATAGGTGAAGTAGCGTCCCCCGCCGTACTTGTCATCTGTCTTTGTTCACCTGATAGCCGACGCGTGGCAGCGATCACAGGTAGACAATACCACAGCGCGACACGACATCCCCGTCTGACACCTGATTTACGTCCAGCACCTTTTCAGAGTAGCCAACAAAAGAGTCTGACTCTGGAGTGGAGGGTGTGGTTCTGCAGCTCTGGGGACTCTAAACTTGACATCTGGCCCTCGTTCATGCAGCAAGTTCAGGCCAGCTGCTCAAATAGCCTTCAAACACCTCGTCCATCTGCCCCGGTTCCTCCTCATTCAAGTTTGCGTACGACAGCCCGGGGCGGCCACAGACGCGTGCTGGGCGACACTGATCCCTGCCATGACGCCCATCCATATTTAAAGGGAACACAGGTGAGCTCTGGGGTGGCCCCGGCGTGGCACGCGTGTGGCCCCCCCCTCCCCCCTCGCACCACAACACATTTTCAGGATATTTCCTCAAATTACAGCAGGATGATATAATGCAGGTGAAGCCGGGGGCCGCTCGGGTGACGCGTGCCACGCTGTGAAAGGCGATCCTACGAGGAGCGTGTGACGCCACAATTAGCTTATGAATACAACAGGTGACGGCGACATAAAGCCCAATTACACACTTATTTGTGTCCACGAGCAGAATATGAGTTGACCCCTGGTGATGAAAAATTAATCACGATACCGAGCGGAGTGAATCCCACCCCCGACCCGAGACAAAGACGCCTTCATTATTTATATTCGTAATGGCAGCAGCAACTTATTACCTGGAACTAATCGTCGTACTGCAGCTCAGAGGTGAGTCATCGAACATCCCAGAGTTAAATGTCAAGTTGATAATCAATACGTCAGTTTCCCAAAGGGCCAGGTTAGATACTGGAAACAATCCTTTTTGGTTATTCATTAGAAATGTTTCAAAAAATGGGGGGAAAAAAATGAAGGTAGCAAAGTAATTCAATTTAAAATAATCCATATTCTTACCCTTTCCAGAGCAAAGGTCGTGGGGTCATCTACTGAAGTAAGTGAAGAGTCCCAGACTTCTTTTTCTCCCTTCATGGCGATGTCAGTCTTTTCCAACTTTTTGACCTCTTCACCTTTTCTAAAAGAGAGTCCGGACACACTGCAAAGACAACCTATTTCTTTATCCAAAATGTTCTATAATTCTCAATTTAATTATCAAAAGCGCCTTATTTGGTACAAAACATCAGACGATTGAAGCACATATTTTAAGTTTAAAAAAATACATATACATATGAATCTATGAACATGTATTAAACTATATATGGACAACGTTTGTAAATATGATTGAAGAAATAAATGTATTTTGTATTCAACCCTTGTGTAGGCCTGAAAACAATAGAGATAACACAAGGGTTAAATAATGTATAAACTATAAAGTGAAATATCGAATAAAAGATTTAAAAATTACAAATTGAAACTTAAAATAAAATGATAGTTGTTAAATAGTAACCAAAAAAATTAAAACATTTACATAAAAAAACCATTACAAACCACACCATTTATTTTACTTCACAATAGGCTTGAAAATAAACAAGATAAAATATAAATGAACAATGATAATAATCAGACGAAATTGTGCAATTAATTTTTTTTATTTCACTCTTCATAGTCCCATTATGTCATGGTAAAATAATAGCTAAAATAATTGAACTTTAATTACTATACAGGCTTCTCTTTCTGAACCAAATGAAGTTAATATTCTATTCATTTTAAAAATCAAGTCAGCTTAATGTGTATTTCGGGGAAAGAAAACGTTATATAAATTAGTATTAGTATAAGTAATACACGATTAAATATAACTCGTGGTGACACTGTTTATTTCCCTCATTGACAGTTGCAGTTCGCAGCTTCTCCACTAGAGGCCTACAAAGCAGTCATTTAACTCTGCTGCAATTAGGAACGTTTAGCTCAATTATTCTCTCCGGCACAGACGATTAATTCACCTGCAGCATCAGATAACCAACCACCACTTCCTCCATTAAGGCTGTGGTTCTGCAGGGCAGATGCTCGTCTCCTCCTCGGGGATTAGACGGAGGTGAGAGGACGAGAGGTCGTGTCTTAACCTGCTCCGGGCGAAGCAGAGCCACCAACAAAAGCAGCAGGAGGTAAACAACACAAGTGTTTCTGCTCCCATCAGAGTGGAGTTTGAACAAGAGATCTTGCTACTCGCTCGTCGCAGGATTCCCTAATTTGCCCGGGGAAGCTTGGGAATATCTGCGACACAAAGGGAAGAGCGGATCTGAGGAGCGGGGGAAACAAAAAAAAAGCTCGACACGAATCGAGAGTGTTTGAGCCGCGGAGGACGTTGAAGGTGCAAGGAAATGATGGACAGAAGCTTGAATTTACAGAGATTTTTATTGAAAAGATCTTTACAAGCTCATTGTGCCTTTTGACTACGAGAGGAGGAACAAAACACTGTTGGCACTTGACATTCAGCAACTTAAACAAAACCAGCATGTGATTGTAAAAAAGCAACGCCCCGAACCTTCTTCATATATGGGTTTTTATACAATTCAGCGTCATAAAGTAGCACGAAAGCTTGAGGAAGCGTTTGAGGAAGAGACAAAGAGAAGTAGGCAACGAGTTGAAGCGACAAGTGACCTAGGAGAACGATTAGATTTAGGGTAACTTGTCAGTCAAGAGAGAAAACTCATTTGGAAAACAAAACCCTAACAACTGGTGCCGTGACCCGGACTTAAAAGAAAATGTATCCATCTATCTCTTACCACTAATCTGGTTAGAGATTCAGGGTTCTGGTTTAGGTTAGCAGTGTAAAGAGGCCGAAGATCTTTTGGTTTTCAGGCCAAGTGAGGAACAAAATCTTTCTCACGTGTCCTGATCTCATCCCCGTTAGAAAAGGCCTCCAAGAAGAGTCAACTCGACCGGCCTCTTGAGGTGTGCAAAATGCTATGAGCGTTTCCTTTTGGCTCAGCTCTATCCTCATCACAAAAGACAAACCTCACTCCTCTGAAACCATCCGTCGGTCACTCACTCGTGACCAGAACCCAAACATACATTAACACCTCCGATCTTGACAGGACCACTCGTCTGGTTACCCTAAATCGAGTCAACATTCGACAATGACTCCCTGAATCAGGCAAGTGAAAAAGTTTCCTCTAAATAAAGCTGCTGCTTCCAAGGATTTGTTTCTATCTAAGATGGTGTCATTAATTCAAGAAGGAGGAGATCCCAGACTGTTTTAAGATCCATCAAACATGTCGGTTTGTTTTACGTTATTCCAAAAAACAAAACCCGATGACAATTTTACCTTTAAGCTCTTCAGTCATCTGCATATTCATCGCTCCTCTGGATTGGACGCAAACGATCACCACGGTTACCATCGTGACATGATTTAGAAAAAATGCTTTTTTTCCATTTAGACGTTTCAGTGTGACATCGACGGAGGCAGCAAATTATAATTCCGCGAGTAGCAATCAAGCTAAGAGACAAAAAAGTGACAGACTAAATTAATTAATTTGAAGTATTCGCTTGTCACTTTTCAATGTCGCTTGACGTTTATCTTTTTTGTTGCTATGAAAACCTTGCGGGCAGATGCTGCAGGGGGCGCTCTGGATGAAGGTGAGAAATCCTCTGTGTAAATGTAATAATCACAGTTAATGTTCGTCAATCACAAACGTGTGTGTGACAGCGGAGACAGCAGTGTATTTACAGCTCATTAAGGTCCTTTAAAACGTGAGTTATATTTCATGTCAACAGGTAAACGCTCAGATTATCACCGTCAAAACTTCGTTAAATTATTTTTAACTTTAAATAATTTACTGTAACATTATTATAACGTTGTGTGAAAAGACTCCCTGGTCAATTTTGTACCTTTTTTTCCTAGAAATGTTCAACTAATGGAAAAAAAAAGTGAATTATTCACAATATTGTAAATTGCAATATTACGTTTGTCCATCAATAGTCCAACCCACTGTTGGAAGATGAAAGGCGTTCACGTACAAAGGTCCGTACCAAACGTGGCAAGTGTGTGAGTGCCCTCGAAAGATGGAGAAGGTTCACCAGGCTTCACCGGTGATCTCCAGAACACATTCAACCCAGCTTTTGGCTTTGAAGTACAAAAAAAAAACATTTGTAGAAAATAGAAAAGAATAGAAAGTGTTCATGATACATTCATGAAAAAAGGTTTTGGATCGAACATTCTATTGAAGCGGTGCAGCACTCCACCTCGCCACATTTGGTTTCGTTTGGACAGCAACAGGATTTAGTCGTATAAATAAACGCAGTGTGCAACATCCTTTTTTTTTTTTCTTAAATAAAAGATATAAAGTTAAGACCAGTGGAAGACACACAAACAAAAATTGTAATAATGTTGGTAAAGTCAGTGTTTTTTCTCGCGACGTGGAGATGAGTCGATTCGTAGAGTTCGCGAGTTTGTTAGAAACAAATCTCGATGGTTCGGCTCAGGTGAGATCACGAGGTTCCAGTTTTGATTGTCAGTCCTCGTCAACGGAGAGAACAACTGTTGACTTCATAAAGTTTCCAAGGCAGTGTTGTCGTGAAAGAGAAAAGCAAACCGAGCCGCCGGTTTTCGGCGACAAAGATCGTAACATAAACTTTCTCTTTTTTAGTGCATTTGGGTTTCCGACGATAACAAGAAGCAGTGAATCACATGTCAGCGAGTTAAGGTTCAAACCTTTTAAGCTTTACAAATAGTGTTGCTAATTTGATTTGATTGACAGAGTCAGGAGACATTTTTCTACCAGTTGATCGTTCGACTTCTTCCTAATATGCAACAACAGCAGTGGAGGTCGCTGAATAAATCTTCATTATTCGCCATCGTTTCTGAATAAATGTTGACATAAATGTGAAAAAACATATTGAATATATTTCATTTCAATGGGAAAATGGGAAAAACTATCGAAATTAAAATAAAGGACAACTTTTTCCTACATGAGATAAAAAAGGGACCTTTTTTTAATAAATAAAATAAAAAATAAAACGTAGTAAAGCATAGACTTAAGATCGAATGTGAAAAAAAAGAAGATTAAATCACAGGTCATCAAACTAGGTTGCATCTTTGAATAGTAGGAATCAACATACAAGTAAACATAAAGATCATCAGTTAGACTGTAATAAACAAACCTGTGTGATCAATTAGAGTAAACACCAGTTATAAAGTACCTAAAGGGGAATTTGAGTAGTACCACAAAACAAAAAGTTTTTGTTTTTTTTAAAGCGTAAACGAGGACTTTACAAGCGGTATGTATGACAAGAGCTTTTATGCTTGTGTGGAAGACTGCGGAAAAAATCATCGTCTTAAAGAATCATTAAATAAAAATTGTAAACAATAAGCGGAATGATTTGTTCATCTTAAGTAGCTCGCCAGTGTTTTCTTCGACCGGTGTTACGACTTGATCGTCGACGTGAATGTGTAGTGCAAAGAAAGTCAACGCTTTCTACATCCTTCCATACTTCATGGGGTTTTAGAAAGTGAAACAAACAGCTTCTTAACTGTAGAAACATTTGTTTTTTAAGATGTTTTTTTGTTGTTCTGCAGAGAGTTTGATCCGTCAGGCTCGGAAATACACTGATGGGGGAAAATACTGACATGACTCTCTATTTACATTTGGCACAAGAGTTGTTGTGGTTCAGCACTATAGGAGCCGCACCGGCATCTACATGAAGGAAACCAATTGTTTCCTTCTACCTTGTGTGTGACTTCCTGGTGTGTAAACAGTAGAGCTGACAGTCATGTGTCTCGTAATTACACCCCCACTTCTGTGGCGTCTGACTTCTTCTACTTTTTAGAGATTTTACCCGCCTTCTTTTTGGGCTCGTAGGGCGTCCGCAGTATGCTGGGCGTCTCCTCCATGACCCGCACCAGCAGGTTGTCGATGTAGTCCTCCAGCTCCTTGATGTGAGCCTCCTTCCTCTTCATCATCTCCTTGTGTCGGATGAGCTCCTGCGCCACCTCCTCGAAGGACAGGTTACTGTACGCCGCCACGCTCTCCGGCGCCACCTCCTGCTGACGAGAGACGGTGACACGCGTCATCTTCCATTGGACTCGCAGGTGCGTGCACGAGAACGTACAGCCGGGGGTCGAGTCGAAAACGACGGGGCTCATTAGACGTGTCGGCTAAACGTGACTAAAACGTCTCGTTCGTCAGAACTAATTGACAGTTTTTTAAAAAATCTCTTGCCGTCAGATCCGACCACGTCACGTCCTCGAATCATCATCAGGAACAATTCAGTCCCCGTCAATTAGAGCTGTATATGAAATATAAATAAACAACATGTTTTGGATGTTAGAACGAACCGAGGTTAATTGCAGGTCGGAAGTTAACTGGGTTGTAAAAGCAGCTGTGATTTTAAAAAGTTTCGTTTATAATAAGGACGTATATGTTGACTCTGTCGAACAAGACTACAGACTATGGAAGGAAATCAGTGCCATCGGAACAATGAATGGTTGAATTCAACATCAAACTTTGCATTATATATATTAAGTATTTTAAAACATTTTGTAATTTTTTAGAATATTAAAAACTTAAATTAACATGTTCAAAATGAATTATATTTTTACACATAGAGATTGATTTGGAATTAAAATAATTCAAAAGTCCATTTTCATAATAAGAAATTAAATGTATAAAAATAAATATTGGTATAAAAGTGGCAGCAATTTTTTATTGGGCTTTTATAAGGCTACAAAATATGAATTAAAAAAAACTTTAATTCAGAAAGAATTTATAAAACAAAATCAAATAATGTGTTAAAAGTTTTTGAAAATATTCCAATGTATTGAAAGCAAATTTAGACTTTCAATATAGAAATGACTTAATTAAATAATACATTAAAAAAATACTAAGTGCTTAAAAAAATGACAATAAAAAACATTTAAATTGTACACATTTAATTAAATCAAATTAATTATAATATATAATTCCATAGTAAAGATGACTGCCGAGTTTAAATCAAATCAAGAAGGTAAGAAGGACGTAAAAAGTCATCAAGAAGTTAATAAAATTGGGGGGGGGGGGGGAACCTGAAAGAAGTATTATTTTAAAATATAAAATCATAACGGAAAAAGGGAAACTATAGTCGATTGGAATATTTCTCGGTTTTCTCCATAAATAATAACAACCGTCACATTTTTGTTGATGGTTCTTTTTCTCTTTAATCGAGTCAACTTTTTTTCGTGTCGGAGAAAGCGACAAGGATCTCGTGTCCTGACCGATGACTTGCGAGCGCCGGTCAGCGTCGGGACTCTTGCTCGCGCTCGCACATGATAATCGGGCGGGCGAGTGGCTGGTGACAAAGGCCCGGGAAATGACCGTGAACTGCCAGAGTAATGACGGACGTTTTTCCGCGATCGGTGGTGAGGAGGAGATAAGACGTGCACTTGGCATTCTCCACTTGTGTCATTACCGTTTCTAATGAGCTCAGCTTCCACAATCTTAAAGCTCGGTCCTTTGAAATCTCTCAGTGCGATCCCCCCCCACACATCCCCGCGTGCGGTTAATTAGGGCCTTGAAGCAGAAGGAAATGGGAGCTGCCATTTCTGCGAGGCTCCGCCCTGCGGGGGCCACATGTGTGGATATACCGACAGCCCTCAACACCCACAGAGAAAGGTGAGGAAAGCCATTATCCGCGTCCTTCTTCTCATTTAGGCCACACTTTGTGCTAATGCGCCCGCTGCTTCCTGGTAAATACCGGCGTCGTGCTGTAGCGCTCAATTAAAGGATTTCTCCGGGTATGAAAAAGAACAAATAAATAACTTTTCAGACTCATCACCAAAAAAAAACAAAAAAAAAACAAACCCACCAATTACAGACTAACCACTGTAAGCGACCTCACGGACCCGGACTTCACGCCGCCTCAGATTACGACCGCGATGGCTCCGAGTGCGCAGCTGCTAATTAGTTGAGTGGCATCTGAATTCGCCGAGGCCACAGAGATCAGTGTCGGCAGCTGCCGTGTCACTTAAGAGCCGAGGTTGTCAGCCGTTGGAGAGCTTTAATTGACAAGAAGTACAGTCGAGAGCTGCAACTGTAGGAGGTTTGTCCTCGACCTGATGTGTTTTGCCCCCGGACGCACCCGACACCTACGTCGCTCCTGACGAACGGAAGGTGAAGTCGAGCTGTGATTCTTACTTTTTTCTTGCCGAAGATGTCTTTCTTCCTGTGACCGAAGGTGAGCTCCTCCATTTTGGACTTCCTGTCACTGCAAAAAACAAGCACGGAGAAAAGGAGACGACGTTAATTGAAGTCGTCACTAGTTAAAAGTTTTAAATAATGATCGTGGTGTTCGCTCGACCTTTGATCTGAACTTTCCAGAACTTCATCATCATGACCTTTGAGAAGATTTCAAAGATTATTTCATGAGGCAAGACAGACGAGAATGTATTTTATCCTCTTGAAGAACAATTATTTGACAAAACAATGCACAAACATTTAAACATGTTTTTGTTACTAAAATGAACATGAATTATTTTTTTATCACTCAAACTTTAATCAAAATAAATATCTTCTTTTTCCCAGTTTTTAACATTTTTATTTAGAAATATTCTCAAACTTTGTCTCATATTATATCTTACAACAAGATTGTATTATCCAAGTATTTTTTCTAAATACATTTCCTGATTTATTCTATCTAAATATATTTAATAAATATATATTTTCATGAAATATTTGTTTTTATCTAAATATTATTTCCTAATATATTTACTTGAATATCTGTTTTTATCTAAATATATTTTATAAATATGTTTCATTAAATATCATCTAATCTAAATAATCTTTCTAAATATATTTCCTGGAATATTTGTTTTTATCTAAATATATTTTATAAATATGCTCCATGAAATATA
Organism: Callionymus lyra; assembly: GCF_982586985.1. Classification (NCBI taxonomy): domain Eukaryota; kingdom Metazoa; phylum Chordata; class Actinopteri; order Syngnathiformes; family Callionymidae; genus Callionymus; species Callionymus lyra. Next base: position 11,109,311 of record NC_141828.1, read on the forward strand.
TATATTTTTTATCTAAATATTCTTTCCTAATATATTTCCTTGAATATCTGTTTTTATCTAAATATATTTTATAAATATGTTTCATTAAATATTATCTAATCTAAATAATCTTTCTAAATATATTTCCTGGAATATTTGTTTTTATCTAAATATATTTTATAAATATGTTCCATGAAATATGATTTTTTATCTAAATATACTTTCTTAATATATTTCCTTGAATATCTGTTTTTATCTAAATATATTTTATAAATATTTTTCATTAAATATTATCTAATCTAAATAATCTTTCTAAATATATTTCCTGGAATATTTGTTTTTATCTAAATATATTTTATAAATATGCTCCATGAAATATATATTTTTTTTATCTAAATATTCTTTCCTAATATATTTCCTTGAATATCTGTTTTTATCTAAATATATTTTATAAATATGTTTAATTAAATATGATCTAATCTAAATAATCTTTCTAAATATATTTCCTGGAATATTTGTTTTTATCTAAATATATTTTATAAATATGCTCCATGAAATATATTTTTTTTTTATCTAAATATTCTTTCCGAATATATTTCCTTGAATATCTGTTTTTATCTAAATATATTTTATAAATATGTTTCATTAAATATTATCTAATCTAAATAATCTTTCTAAATATATTTCCTGGAATATTTGTTTTTATCTAAATATATTTTATAAATATGTTTCATGAAATATATATATTTTTAAATCTAAATATACTTTCTAAATATATTTCCTGGAATATTTGTTTCTATCTGAATATATTTTATAAATATGTTCCATGAAATATATATATTTTTTAATCTAAATATACTTTCTAAATATATTTCCTGGAATAATTGTTTCTATTTGAATATATTTCTAAATATGTTTAATGAAATATTTTTTTTAATTAAATATACTTTCTAAATGTATTTCCTGGAATATTCTTAATCTAAATATATCCATTTCTTCAGATATGTTGCTTATCTAAATACTAATTCCTAAACAGTTTCTAAGCTATACTTCTTAATTACCATCTAATAAAGGTGAACAATAAACTAGGCTTAACTAGGCTTTCAAATTAAAAGAGCAGGAGAATAAGAACGTGATAAGAACCTTACAAAGATAAACAAGAATAACATTTGTACTCTGACAGTTACATTGAACAGATACGTTCCTCCAGCAAGTCAAATAAGTGACCACAGAGGAGCAGAAGAAGGCCTCAGAGAGGATGATGGACTACAGCCTGTGGAGATAAGTGGTTAATTGGGTGGTCTATCTGTGCACGGGATCTCATTACGGCAGCTCAGAGGGCCTTGTTATCAAGCTCAGTCTCTCTAAAGAGCCTCTAATGACACCTTCCGTGATGATAAACCAGCAACGAAGCTCATCAACTCTTTAAGCAGCTCAGGCCACGGACATGGATGGAAGTGCATCAATAACTCAGGAACGATGTCGAGGAATGAAATCTACAGTAAAAGTTATATCTTATATACATAAGCAGTGAGGACTGGACGGTAGCTGCAAGATCATCTCTCTGGCTGCAGGTTAAAAACTGATATCAGTTAAATGTGAAGCGTAATTACTCACATGCAATCTTCAGACTAATTCCTAACTTAGCGATTAGATAAAAAAATTAAAATCCTCTCCTTTACTTTTCACACATCCAGATGGTGTTTGCAGGCGCTTTGCTTATCATGCTCATGATCTTCAGCGACCGCTTACCGACGATGCCGTCGTCAATCACCAGCGTCTTGAGCCGGCGAGATAGTTTCCAAAGTGGTGACGCGGCTCCTGAATCTCCTTCACTTGATATATTAACTCAACCAGGAGGCATCCCAAAAGTTTGCCGGAGCGCATTTCAGTTTGTATTTGGTGTCTTGAAGAACTCCTCTGGTGCTTTAATCTAGTGTTAAGAATATACATTTCCAAAGGGGCCACAACATCTAGGGTTGCCAAGCAAAAACATAATTCCATATTTTAATTTTGCTATGAAGGAAAAGACATCAAAACTAACATTATTATTTATCTTGATATAAGTATCAAAGAAAGAATGAGGGAAACATTTTTAAATGATGTGTTTTAAAGTTTTAACTTGGGTTCAGAGCCCCAAACTTTTCTCTAGAACCAACAAATTACTTCCCTTAAGACTTTACGTGAGAGACTTTTTATCAGATATTTCTTTTTATACGTTTCTTTTTAACAAAACGTTAAACATGATACGTAACGTGAATAACTTTTTTAATTCTAAATAAATTAGAATGAGCAAAATCACATTTTCCCCCCATTTCCTAGACATCCTTGTGAATTGTTTGCCCTTTAGCTTCCGCAATACATTTCATTATATAAATGTCTTAAACTTTCTCCGAAAGGCGTGACAACATTTCCATTTCCATTTATTATTTTATGTAGATTCTCTTCATTTGTCATGAAAAACTTTCACAAAATAAATGCAATTTTACTCTACAATTGCACTGAATGTGCTTTAATTTTTTAAAAAAAAGATTTGGTTTAATGTTCTCACAGCTTTTTCTAGCTAAAATAGTGTGTCTGACAGAATGAAAGTGGGCGCCTTCGCTTCAGCACCGCATCAGGACCGCTCCGCCACACGGCGTATCAAAGTGTATCGACCGAGTCACTTCAGTCTATCGAGGAAAGGTTATCTACTTAGATAAGAGGTTCTGTTGTGCGGTTTTGTAGCCTCTTCGTGTTACATCCAACTCCCTCTATAGAGGACGTTTATAACCATTTATACTGTGAGACGGTGTTTACAGTGCGACAGGATGAAGTACCTGGTTTTGTAGTTGGAACTGAAGGGGTTGGTATCACCCGCCGAGTCGCCGCTGAAGGGGTTGGGCGAGCGCAGGTCTCCGGAGCTGCCGGATCGCGCCCCGTCGCTGCTCTTGCGCCCTTCCTTTTTCCCCTTCACTCGTTCCAGGAGGCTGACCTTCTCCTTTTTCTCCTTCCGGTCCCACAGCTGCCCGTGCTCCCCCTCGAAGGGGTTGTGGTTGCGTGGGAGCGTGGCATACTTCTGTGGCAGGGTGTCACTGATATCAGTGAAGGGGTCACCGTGTGCCTCGCCGTCCTGGTAGCCTGGCACCTCGCTCTGGGAACGCCGGTGAGGGCCAGCTGGAGCCGGGAGGATGAAACAAAAGGGCATTACATCAGCTTCCAATTAGGCGGGAGGAATAATATTTGATGGTTATTTTGAATGATTATCTGCTGGTGACCTTGTCAGGTCAAGAACATTCATTTAAAAAGGTCAAAGGCTTAAGCGTTTCATCAGAGCTGCTGCTCAGCCACATGGTTCGAGAAGGTACGATATTAAAAGTCGAAAAGTTATTTGTTTCACGTTAAGCGTTCCGTCATATTTCAGCGTTTATTACTTTTTGAGAGAACCTGCGGAAGGTTGAATAAACTGGCTTTGAACTTTTTTGTTTTGTAACTTTTAATGTATGGAAGTATTTCAGTGCCGTCAGAAAAGGTTGAATTATTGGTTATTGAAAAGTTTTTTGTATTAATTTAATTCAATACATGATATATTGAATATATTTGTTTTTTGAGTTCAATCATTTCCATATTGAAAGGTGGAATTTTTTAACTGAAATAAAATAAAATTAAAACCAAAAAGGTTACCTTTTATCGCAGCTCATGTGTCGATGAAGAAGCATTTGCACTTTTAATTCATTATAGTGGATGATGGATTGAACAGTATTAGCTGGTAAGACAATTTTACCATCATTTAATATTTAATTCAGGCCACAAAGTTAAAAAAAAATAATTTAGTATATATTCTTTTAAATTATTAGAATTATATATAATATACTATTAAACTTTAAGTGTAAAACAAACTCATTAATTGTGAAATCATTTCAACTTCTTAATTCAATGAAACATTCAATATACAAAATATATAATTCAATTATTAAACAAAAACAAATTAAATCTTTCAATACAGATATTATCTAATTAAATTATTCCCCAAAGAAAAATCAATGCTGGAACAATTAGAGATTAAAGATTTAAATTTTAAATATTTTAAATTCTAAATTAATAGTATTGCAATATCGGAACAACATTGATATACTTTCATAATAATGGGTAGATTTTAATTTTAATTTTTGTGGCTGGTTAATGCTTAATGAACAGGAGCCAAAAGTCACCAAAAGTGGATCAGGACTGTGGGCTCTGTTCAGACTCTTATGTATAACTAGTGTGAATCCTGCAGGGATAAAATGTTTAAAATATTTTTTAATACATTTTCCCATCAAGGATTTTTGAGGTATGTCTGCCACGTCCACATATCCTCTTGATGAGCTTCAACAATGCACTGATACCAAATGAACCCTCACCCCTCTCGTCGATGGAATTGCTGGAGTCCAGTTTGGGTCTGAAGTGTGATCCGATGAGATCCGACATGGAATGAGCAGCGGAGAGCTTGTGAGCCCCGGCGAGTAGAGGTCTCTTGGCTTTGGCATCGGGCTGAGCTTTTGTCTCTGGTACCGCCGGCTCGTTGCTGGCATCCGACTCGGAGACGGCGGAGCGAGGTAAGATGGCTGAAGAGGTGTCGCTGTAGCCGCTGTCGTGCTTGCGACCCTTCATCTTGTCCTTCAGCTTGGAGAACGGCGAGCGCGGCTTCTCCTTCATGGACAGGTCGAACATGCTGGCCGTCATGTTGTTCCTCATGAACTGGATGCTGACTTGGATGCGGCCTCGTTCCTTCTTCTTCTTCACTTGTCTGGACTCCAGCGCGTACCAGCTGCGAGGAGGAGCGACAACATCATTAAGAGGGAATAATGAAGGATTATTGTGCGTTTCACAAAAAAAATCTACTCCGACATAAACGCAAGACGAGGCGATACGTCGGCATCAATCAAACCCCGATTCCTTGTCGCCGCGTACAAGCTTCGTTTTCGAGCTAATCCAGAAGGGAAACACAAATGAAGCTTTAATCGTTTTTTCCGTCACAAGTGAGAACACGATCCATCATTCAGGGATAAACATTATTCCGTGCAAACCCAAGGTAAGAAATCGCCTGCTGCTGAATAATAGAGCGGCTCAGGCCGTCTCCTGGGTTTGTATTTGTATAACCTCTGCTTTTTCAGCTGGAAGTAATGGGATTTATGCTTTCACTCTCAGCAAAATAAAGTGGCATTTGCACAAATCTCCGCTTTGTTCGGAAATGCAACGACAAGCAATTGGGAATTTGCAAAGTGAAGTCGCAGGACAATCCAATGGCTCAAATATATGCTAATGAGACCTATCCCCCCATGACTGGTCACCACCCTCTTGGAAAAACAGTTGGATCGACGCCGCAAATTCAACCAATAACAATAACTCATTCATGTCATCATATTTTAAAGTATTTGTACTCTTAACAGATGAGACGAGTATCTCGGTTACACACACACAGGAACCGGTATGGAATTAAATCAGTCGGCTCCAGGGAGCGAGACAAAAAAAACGAAATGCAGGTTGTTGGAGCCTTTGGCTTCTTTCAATCCCTCTTTCAATCCTAAGAAGCTTAAACACAACAGTTGCCAAACAATTAGACCGAAGACAAATCAGGAATATTCCAGCAATTTCCCTTTGAACAAGAGGAGTATTTATAATAAACTCAAAGCCATTTACAATAACTACCTTCTTATTTTACAGAGAATTTTAAACCAATTTGGGGCAAATTATTTGAATTTTAAAGGTAACTATGAACAGAACTATGCAGCAAAACAAGCTACATTAGATGAAATAAAAAACACAGTTTTGTACAGCAGATATAATGTGTATTATCAAGTGTATTATTTGAGTTTAATGAAGCCTTTACTTCAAATACAAAAGAAGCAAAATCCTTGCCACTGTCTCCAATGGTATCGTTTTAATTTAGTTTAGTTTACTCAATCATAATAAATGAAAGACACGTTTTTTTTTTGGTGTTCATTGAACATGCTTGCGTCTTCACTGTATTAAAAGGTTCCGTAAAATAAAACTCAAACATCGGATGAACCGTGACCCCAGAGTTGTAGTCGTGACGGGCCTCCAGCTCCCCAGTGGTGCACGGGTCTGATCAGCAGCCAGCAACGGGCGTCGCTGAGCAGCAGGCGCTGCACCCGAGTGCCTCTCAAGGCCAAGAACAACCTCACTGTGCTCGTACCCACTCGGCCCCCGGATGGCTGGGAAACTCCTCACGGTCAACAAACACAGGTGTGAGATAATTATGGGCTGCCTGCTCGGATATCAGGACGCCCTCGACTCCTCGACGTGTCGCTTCGAAAAACATTGCTGGTGGTGAACAGCGTGGACTCTGTGTCATGGTTGTGGCCTTTAGCCGGTATGGGAATGAGCCAGAGAGCATTAGCCGGTTCGTTCGGCATGTGAAACCAAGACCTTGAGATACTGGAAGTGAAATAAGATGAGATAATGAACAAGCTAAAGGCCAAGAAGATCAAAGTTACTGCTGTAAAAAAAACCACCCGTTACTACACTTTATACCGGACAAACATGCTCGGACCAAAAATAAATATTTTGTTACACAGAATGACAGAACTCCATTTGTATATATATATATATATATATATATAAGGATGTATAGCCATGGCATCTTCCAGAGGAGAGACCATTTTACTATTTTTCTTATTGGGAAAGTGAATCTGTCCCAGCTACTCAGGACACGTATGGATTACCCTGACAAGTCATAAATTCATCACAGCATCCACATATAAGTAAGTAAGTAAGTAAGTCATTTTTATTTGTACAGCGCTTTTCCAGACCAGGGTCACAAAGCGCTTTAACAATCAAAACAATATTCAATAAAGTATATACTTTAAAGGTCAAGATAAAACTGATAACACAACAGGAGTTCCAGAAAATCAAGGAAAAGCCTGAACAAATAAAAACACAGACAAACAATTGAACAGTCACATGAACAATTTAAAAGACATCAATTAACCTCTTTATATGTTAAAGTAGGAGTCAATTAGAGTGCATGGAGTAAGAGAACATATAAACTACAGGTATATAAACTAGTGCTAAGACAATAATAAGAGAACATCAATCACACATCAATCTATAATATTTAAAAGTAATTTTTTGTTTTTTGTTTGACATAACTCCCTACTTTTGTACTGAGAGTTCCAAATATAAGAATGATGACATGTTTTTGAAGGTGGAATAAAACACTTCTTAAGCACAATCTCAGTTTTAGTGTCATTAGCACATTATATTTTCAACCTCACAGCCTTGAGACGAAACTGAATTTATTTTTAAAAGAAAGTTTCTTACTGTCGCTAACATCTTATCTTGTTCAAACTCACTCAGGAATGCAAGACAGAAGTAAAAGCAAACAATCATTTCTTAGTCCATTCACACCTAAAACAACACAAATGTTTTCCAAGAAGTGACTACTCGTCACTTCTACTAGACGTGTTGGTCCAGCTACACAAGTTTGCATTTTTGTGTGGTTCTACACATGTCACCTCAGAGGATACTTCCCACCAAAGTGGTTCAAAACTATCTTTTCAAGTGAAAGTGCAAGTGTTCAATGTCGCTCTGATCGTGACTGGGGGGAAATCCACGACATTGTATCATCATAAAATACCAGAGCGCCTCCTCTAATAAGGAACATGAAAAGTGTAAACATGATTCATCGTCATCAGGTCTGCAGATGTGACCCAGTAAAACAACTGTGACAATAACACAGTCCACTTAATCACTGAAACGTTTTCCACTTCCTTTTATCTTCTAAAAACTAACTCAGTTATTTAGTCAACACTTTTTTGATTTGTCGTCAAAAGTTCAGGATTTACATTTTTAACACATTTGACAAACAATTTGAGGGAAACCACGCCTGGACACTGATGATAGTTGATCAAAGCACTGACCTTTACTTCTGCTTCTTTGGCGTTCAAATCAATTATCGTCTTAAAAAACTGGTTATAGGAACCCTATAAATCTCGTTATTTTAATAACCAGTAATAAGCCAGGATAAAATAATGACTCATTGAAAACTGGTTTGACCTCACATCAACACTAACACAGGTTCTGACCACTACAGTGAAAAAAAGTACAAACATTACATCACAGGGGGAATAAATTCTGAGATCATATTTATATTGAATTGTTTAGCTTGTATTCAATTTTTTTTTAATTTGTTGGTCAATTATATAAGAAAATAATGACATTATCAAGCCTTTTCCAACTTGACTCTAATTAAAATGTTTTTTTCATATTGAAATAAAAAACAAAACTGGGTTGCAAACAACAGAAAGGAATTTGTTTCCAACAATTATTGCAGTTAAAACTTTCCACACAAGCTGGGTGTTGGTCAGTGACCGAATAACAATCAATACAATAGTGAATGCACTCTGTCTGAATGGAACAGTGGTTATTCTAGTCATGCAGATATGAACAGCCAGGAAACTTCATGAACTGAGACAGAACTGAACAGGTTTCATGATGGACATTGTTCATTTTTGATGTTATAGACTCAGGGTTTTTACTTATATTTAAATGTTTAGGGAAAATTAATACTTACTCTACTTTCTTTCTTTCCTTGTTATCAAATATTTGATTGAGGTTGATGATCTTCTGACCCAAAAACTTGTCCATCCCGACTAGCGATCGGTGCATGACGATGAGGCAGAGCTCGTACACCTCGGGGTTTCCTTCCAGAAGTATTCCGGGGAGCTCGAACGACGCTTCCTCTTTCCAGACAGGGCTGAGCGTCTTCTCCGCCACGGACGTCGAATACTTCTCCTTGCCCAGCTGGATGATCGTGTAGGCATCGTTGGTGCCGTTCTTGCCTTTGGGTTGCAAACCAGTCGCTTGAAGCACCGTGGCTTGGACGTGGGTTGGAAACCACTTCTGAGACTGCTCGGCCAGAGACATGGTCGCCCGCTGGTTAATAACTCACGCTGTCAGGTCGTTTATGCAAAGCAGCGGAACAACAAATCATGGTTCTTCACGGAAGTTTGTCGTCCTCATCTTCCCGCATAACACCGAGCCAGCATCACACCCGTGTCCAAGTCGGTGGTGTCCAAGCCACTGGTGAGTTATCTGGAAAATCGCATAAAGCAGAAGAGCCTCAGTGTCTGTCTCAGAACAACCACATGACCAACACACCACATGACCGACCCGGGCTGAACACCCTTTACAAGAGTGCTCACGATACTAGCTGAGAAAACACTCCCGTGTAAATATCTGGTTGATTAAAAACAGAGGAATGCCCACGTACAATAAGGTCACCTGACAAAACCCAAGATAAAACATTTGTCTTTAGACTTAGATTGTGTCATCTTGTTCTTTCTCTTGATGTTCTTGTTTTTATTTTATTTTTATTTATTTTTTATGAAAAATTGCTGTATTTTCTGTGGCTATTGGAAAAAAACAATTTTTACCTTACCTTACCTTACAAGTGCTTCTAAAAATGACATCCTGCCATAAGTAATTTAGGAAAAAACAATTATTTATGTGTCATGATAGGTATAACTTCAATTAGTTAAAACTGCATTAGAATATAAATGTTGCTCAGACATGAGCCTGAAACTATAAATGGTTATCTTTATGATCTACTAAAGTAAACTCAACATTCCGGTTATGGCTGCCAGTAAAGGTTTATTGTTGTAAAGCAGATAATGATTTTTCTTTGCCATAAAAGAACTTGAGATGAGATATAGAGCATTTTTTTCGAAAGGAGATGAATGCATTCATCATAGAAAAATCATGTCTTAATGTGCTGGAAATAAAGCACATCCAGGCCAATAAACGATGACTAGCACCAGTGACACATTTTCCATTGTCGGTAAATAAAAGAATGAGTCAGTGCAGTGACAGCAGGGTTCCCTAATAACACTGCTAAACATGAATCTATTGTCGAGTTCTGGTTCTAAACATGGGAGTGGAGCCAACTCAAAGGATATTATTGAGTCACATACAAACACAATTAAGTTCAGAACATTTTATTGACAGCTCCCACACCCCTGCGAGTTAACATTCACAAATCAAAATGACAAGAAGTATATATATGGGAATTGTGAATTTAGTGGCATTATGGAATCAAATACAATTGGAATTTAGTGCCATAGTGAAAACAAATACTATTTGTATTGGGACGTTTCAGGTTTAAAGTGCGATTAACGGGTCGATAAACGAGTCGAAAAGGAAAATAAATGGCTAAATTTTTGCAAATGTTCACATGTGACAACTGTCAAGCCGGTCTGAGCGATAAACTACTTTTATTGTGAGTAAAAACAAACGCACGCCCTCGCTCCGGATAAATCTCAGTCATTGTTTCCGTCAGTGCAGCTGCAGGTTAGCTCTGTGTGGCTAACTTCTGAGCTAACATCCCCGAGCAAAACTACCCGACGAAACACTTACCTCGCTGCCATTTTGACAGTCATCCCTCCAACGAACCCCGTTTTCATAAAAGGCATCCGGGGAAACGCGTCTTTGGTTCACAACTCCTCATATTAGTTCAGGCTTTTGTTATTACTCCGGTTCTAACTATTGCTGTCGTCTTCCGAAACAATTCCTGGTTCTGACGTCACATCCGACACCAGAACGAAATAATCAATAATAAATCGTTTTATTTCTATTTATGTATCAAATGTTTTCCCGTGTATGATATATAAGAGGATATCATTATGCAATTTTTGAATTAATATTTATTTGTGTTAGTTATTGTTAAAAGCCACACATATTAATTAACAATATTAACCATATTAATTCACAACAACAAGAACTATTCCATGGCTAACATTATGACGCGAAAACAACACAACGAAAACGAATTGTAGTTATTTGAAGTGGAATAATGAATAGTGATCATGAATTTAGACGTTAAAATGATTCTTTTAAAAAACGACTTTTGAGTTTTCTATTTATGTATTAATGCATCTGCATTTGAATCTGTGACAAGTGGATGCTGCAGACCTAAAAATGTTACTTTAAAAGATGATCTTTTGATATTTACAATAATGAATTCATTTCCTGATCTTAACAGATCACAGTTGTTAGGTAGATGCCTGCGTCTGTAGTGGTAAAGCACACAAACACGGGGAGTGCTTTTGTCTCTGGAGTGGGACAAGGAGGTTGAGATAAGAGGTTCACTTGAATGAACACAGACATGCTCGTCACCCCACTTGACAAGTGCATCTTAACCAAACACACCTGCCTGTGCCTGGTTTTTTATCATTCGGCTGCATCCAGTGCAGTATGTACACACCGCTGGCCCCGGGCCCCGGCTGGGCCATCCATCAAACGGAGATTATTACATTTATCTAGAGTACATCTCTGAATGAATTGCTGAGGCTTAGTGAAATATTAGGTCCAGCAAGAACCCAAGTCAGATAGCATTTAATGCATCTGCGGCGCCTTCTCCCTCATGTTTTGCATTAACAGTTACTAAAAACATGGAGCCACAACGTGTGTGTATTAGAACATATCATTTTCTGGTTTGGAGAAATGTTTTATCACAACAGTGGGCTCATAATATCCATCTTTAATTTGACACCGACGTATATATTCACCTGTAAAGCAAAATAACATTTGCCAGATAAATCACATAAGACATTCCTGTATCACTGAAAATTCTTTTACAGCTTCTCCTCAGGTACCGAAACATTTAGGGATAAAAGATCATGCCATAAATAAAGAGAGTGGTCATGTTTTCCAAGTGAACCTGCAAAGAAGGTCGTAAAGTGAACCCGCCAGCGTGGCCGGCCACATGTTGGCCCGTATTAGCCGTGGCCCTTAACGGCCCCCAGCTGGTTCTGGTTTAGATGACTTTCTTCAACACTTTATAGGTTGTATTACATTTATTAAACACTTTTGAAAAGATCTCCGGGACGACAGAGACCATATGAAAGAGACAGAAGGTGTGTCGGGGAAAAACGTAAGTGCAGGCTTTTAATGTCGGCGCACGTCTGTGGCCCGGACCGGTGACTGATTTAGAAGGCCGAGGCGAACAGTTAGATCGCAGATGAATTTTAATAAAAAAGAAAAAGGAGAAAGGCACACAAATCACCTTCGCTGTGCTCTCAGGAATGTTTTTGTGGAAATTCTCTGATATATGGGTGCAGATGTGCGACTGCAGCGTGACGAGCGGAGCTAAAAAGGGGTTGCTAAGCCGGGGCAACATGTCAGCCCCGGTGACTCCCTAATGCATAGATGTCTACCTGCAGACCCCTGGAGAAGCTGGAGGAAGCAGTGAAAAATAATTATAACCAAAAATTAGTCACAAGTTTATCCAAGTCATTTTATCAGTGAATTCTGTTAAGATCCCATCATATATATTTAACCTTTAATTATCTAACCTTTGATTATTATAATCATTTTAAGTTTTGAATGATTTATTTTATAATATTTATTTATGTTCATTGGGCCTAGAATATTTTTGAGTGTTCCTTTTGACAGGTACCAAGTTATCATTTTAAGAATCTGCTTTGATAAAGTATAGTAAACAAAATAACAAATCATATGTTAATAAATCATGACGATATTACACTAAAAACTTGAATTAAAATAGGTCTAATTGGGGTTTTAAATGGTAGACAGTTATTAAAAGTTATAAAATGTTGCTTTAAAACTTTATTTTTCAAATATATAAATAATTATATAAAGGAAAAAATGTGTAGAAATATGAAAACAAAATAGAGATTAATTATTAAATTCCGAATCAACCATGATGAAGAAGTCAAAATAATTAGAGAGGAACATTTAAGAATAATTCTATGAAGCCAATGTTCTGTAATCTAAGGTAATTTTATTCAAAGTAATGTCATGGTGACCGTATAGAATATTCAGACACTATATATTTAAATCTCAACAGGTCTTAACAAGTCAATCTTTACACTTTAGCAGCCGACACTCAAGCCAGGTTGGATGGGAACAGGTGTCCGTCCCGGGTCCATATGAAAGAACTCTAGGCGGACAAAGAGGAAGCGGCGACATGTGTATGCCCTGAAGTCAGCCCTGCACAGGATGAAATAATTCATCAGACCTGTTCTGAAGACTCGGAGCGAGGCAGAGTTCAGAGGCATGCTAATGACAAGAGCATGCAGGCGGGGAAAGGCTGGACTGTCAGCACGGGATGAACCACGATAAGGTTAGTCTAATGTTCTATAGATGTAAAAAGAAAACATGCATTCAAAGTGTTTCAAAGTGTAGTTCATTCTTAAGACTATATTAGATTCCTGATCTTTAATACAGCTGGTTGGTTCTAACGAAAATGTCGGGAAGCTCAAAAGCCAAACAGGTTTATTAATTTTACGGTGAATGCACGACTAGGACGAAGTACCTGACCCAGAAGAGACTCTTAAACGTGGTTATCTGTAGATAAGACAAGCATCATTGAGGAACAAAATCATGACAAGGGTCATCATTTTGAGAGAAACAAGACTAAACAAAAAAGACATTCAATGATTGAGGCCAAAGCTAATACTAAGACAATGCTCATGTTAAAGGCCAAGCTATTAAACAACTTAGCCCATGCTAAGAATAAGCTAATGCGAATTGATAAAAGCCGAGAGCAAGCTAATGGCAAGACTAAGATAATACGCAAGGCCAAGTTTATGAAAGCTAAAGGTAATTAAGGCCAATAATGTGAAGGCTAAAACTAAGATAATGCCAAGACAAAGTTAAAACCAGGACCAAGCTAATGCTAAAACCAGGCTAATAATCAGTCTTGATACTACAGGACTATGGAAGTCGATGATACATGTATCATTACCAGACACGTTATTCTAAAGCAACTAATAGCAATGTTCACATACACAATCACACACCGATGGGAGTAGGCTGCAATGCAACATACCAGCTCACCATCAGTAGCAACCCGGGTAAAGTGTCTTGCTCAAGGACACGACAAGAGAAGGAGAGATCACCTGCTCTTCTGTCAATCTGGATCAAAACATTTATTTGAGAATGTAACTGGTCCAAATCATGTGAAGGAAAATATCTTCTCCATGTCTCTCACGAGTCTAAATATAGCAGGTCAGTCGGTCCAAGAACACTAAAGGATTCCAAAGAACTACCTCTTCTTAGAACCGCACTTTCTTTTGAAGAAGAAAAGCAACACATAAGATACGTTAGTCTGTAAACTCTTCCTACTCAAGGCTAAGATAATTTATCATCATTTTACAGTCAGATGATTTGGAGTCATTTGAAGTAATGAATGCAAAACATGCTCCAAATGAGTCTCTGCAGATTACCGCTGGAAGGAAGCTTCGCCAAAAGGAAACACGGCATTAAAAGACACATGCAAAGAGACATTTATTGTGTGATATATTGCATTTGGAGAGTTTGTGTGGAAACACAAACCGAGAGGAATTACATTGGCCCCTCGGAGAAACATGAGTGGGATGTCTCACTAGCTTTACCAGTCGTAATGCTGCTAGCAGAATGGAATCAGCTTATTACCAGTTTCCTGAAGGATCAACGTCCCACACAGCCACTCACTCGGCATAGTTTTCTAGCTATTTGCTTAGATTAAGTATCGCATTAACATATTTCTTGTGGAGACGAAGCACATTGAAGAACAGGTAGAGTCAAAATGTTCTCTGTTGGAGACTTTCATTAGCATTCGACGCGTTACATGAGTGTTTACATATATAACGTATGTAAAGCCAGCGACGATATATTTCAATGTTTGCATATGTTTGCATATTTTTTGTTAGCATTTATTAAATTTAATCTGAAGTATACAGTCTGGTCGCAGGTATGTTTGTCTGATAATTTGGGAAATCCGTTGATAAACGACAAACCATCATAGAGAATTTGTGAGAGGGTCATAGACCTTGACAAAGGGGGTGGTTGGACAAAACTCAATGCATAACAAAAAAATAAAAAAATAATAATAATTGCTGAAAGTTAAAACATTAAAACAAAAAGCATTTTTTATGATTAAAGCAACTTTACTTAACACTAAGACCTCTTTTATTGTCTATTTAAATATGATTGCTTTGATTTTAAACAATTGTAACTTTTTATGTTATTTTAATGATGTTCTTTGTTTGGAAACCATAGAACATTTGAAGTACTTAGAGACTATTTGAAGTAAATTGGAAATTAAATCTAGACATGGAAGCACAAGAGCCTTTTTACTCATTTTGTTATAAAAAAAAATGTTGGCAGAAAATGTGGCGACAGACATAATACAAAACATTGCAGTTACACAGTCCCGACACCAGGAGGAGCCAGAAATGCTATTTTAAAACTTGTAGGTAGGGGCTTTAATATTTCTAGATCCAAGAAGATCATATTTCCATGTTTTAGTCTTTTTTTAAATTTCAAACTGTATTTACTGGTAACTAGTTAATATCAGGCACTATTCTGCAAGATGTTTCATATTGTATTGTTGTAAGTATGTCATCTTTATTTGTACCTATCATGAAATCCACGTATAGGGGCACCCTGGTGCAACAATTGATTGATATATTCATTAATTTCTCTTTCTTAATAAACAAACAACCCAGAGAAAGTTTAGAATTGTCAGAATATGGCATCATATACTTTCTTCTTTCATTAAATTCCCAACAATCCAAAAATAAATCTGAGTTATTAAGCATATGGTTTTTACTTTTGTGGCCCCGGTTTGCTCACTCCCGCCCCCCCCCAGTCTAGAGTTTAATACATGTTCTCTGCTCTATAGTACAAGTTTTTAATTGTGTTTAAAAGTTCATCAGTGTTTTGCTGCGTCGTACCGTAGATAACTACCGAACAGAACTTTAACATCACATGCATTTCTTCTTACCCACGACCTTTGTGTTCACTTTGAAAGGGCACCGGAGAGGTCAATCCTTTTTGCCCTGAAATATTATGTATCGGACGTTAGTTCATTTCCTGACGGTCCATCTGATCCTCGACTCACCGGGGAATCCTGGTCACCGCAGCCTCCCTCTCTCTCAGGTCAGGCACGTTCCATCAACAGCCCTCTTGCTCGTCTTCTCCTCCCAGAGCACATGTCAGCGACACCTTCTAATCTCCGCTCACTACATCTTCATAAGCAGCAAAACGTGTCCTCCAGATGTTGGGGCTCTAACAACTCCGGCATGACGTTCTCCCAGGGTTAAAGTTTATCTCGGCAGTTAGCACGGAACACGGGTTTTTAACGTCCTATTAGCCCGCGTGCTAATTTCTGAGGCAAACGCTGATATTTGTGGCTTCCTCGTTGTCAAAGTGTCAACAAAGGTCAGGGTCGGTGATGGAGAGATGCTGGAGAATCGTGTCATATCAGCCCTGAAAGGTTACTCTGATGACATTAAGCGCTCGCTGACGTGGCTGATTGGCAATCTGAGGTTGGCGACCTTTCGGTGACACGCACTGTCGCTACCATTTCTGTGATATTGAACGACTTTTAGGTCATCTCCACCAACGGAGCGACGTCTCGGTGTCATGTGGCAGGAATGAGGAGGAGGAGCGTCACTCGTTATTGTTATCGGATTATAACGCGGATCCACATGTTTCTGGAAAGTTTTTGAATCAACGCGGATCAGAGGTAGAGGTGAAGTATGACATCAGAATATTTAATTGTCTTTAAGCATTTAATTGTAAATGACAAATCATTTAATTCAGTAATTTGTATATTTAAAGGTTGAATTTCTTTTGTTGATTTAAATAATTAAATCAAGAAAAAAATCAACTGTATAGAAATTATTAAATTCAATTACTTAAGATAAAGAAATCCAACCATTCAATATACAATCTTTAAATAATATGTTTTAATTCAAACAAATTCAACATTTTAATAAAGAAATTATTGAATTTAATTATTCAATAAAAAAATAAATGCACAATATTATACAATATAATAATATTGCAAAACGATTTAATTTGATTAATCAGAAACTAAGACAATGCTTGGAAAAATATTTTTAAAAATAAAAATCAAAGTTTTTTACATTTGAAATGTTAAATCCAACCATTGTATATTTTCGATGGCTCTGATATTTGCTCTCATAGTGAAGATGTTTGAGAAGAAAAACAAAGAAGTGATTAAAGGAGATATAAAAGGAGGGGATGAAGAGGGAAAGGGAAACAAAGGAGGACATTAAAGGAGATAAACAGTATAAAAAGGAGACAAAGAAAGAGTGAAGGACATATGAGAGAAGGAGACATGGATGATGACGGTGAAAGAAAAGAGGTTACAAGAAGGAAATGAGGAGGTGATTGCAGTGAAGGAGACATTAGGGAGACTAAAGTAAATAAGAGGAGGAAAGAGGAAACATGTGAGGAGAAGGTCACGAAGGAGAGTCAAGGAGATGAATAAGGAGAATTCGAGGAGAGTGAAGGAGACGTGATGAGGCGACATGAGGAGAGTAAATAAGAAAAAAAAAGTGTAAGGAGCAGGTGATAGGAATAAGAAGAGGAAGCGTTCGAGGAGACATGGGAGGTGGAAGAAAGTGAAGGAGACGTATATAAAGAGGAAATTAGGAGTGTGACGGCAGCGTAAAGACGAGGCGACAATGAAGAAAAAGGATAAAACAAGAATTATTTTTGAGGAGAATGGTGAGGAGACATGTTAGGAGGAAGAGATGATGTGGTTAGAAGTGGACACGTGAGGAGGAGACGGCAGGAGAACGAGATAAATAAGTAAGAGATGGAAATAGGGAGGAAATATGTGAGGAATAGACAAAAAGACGATAGGAAACATGGAAGAAGGAGGTGACGATAGTGAAGGAGGGAGGAGGAGGAAATGACAAGAGAGAACCAGAGGTGAAAGGTCAGCTATGTGAGGGTAGTGAAGAAGACAAATTGAGGAGAAGCCTAATGAGAGAGAAGAAAGTATTTGAATAAAAGTGTGGGAGGACAAGGAGATGAAAAGAAGGAGGTAAATAGTGCTTTAATCTGGATTATTTCGGACTAGAAGAAGAAAAAAACAAAGTGTTGCTGTGATTCAAACCATCAACCAAGACTCCGACATCTCCATGGTGACACTAAAATAACCAAAAAGTCCTATGATGGGATCCAAACGTGAGGAGACGCCCCAGAGGATCGCAAGACGTCGCTCCACCTGACGGGTAATCCCTGTCATTCTGAACTGTGACACCATTGTGAGCTTTGTGTTCCTGCGCTCTCCAAACAGCCTTTTCAATTACAGGACCTTAAACAAGGTCACGTTCACACAAATGTGCTTTTTTTTTCTCCTGCAGAAAAGGCCGATTCGATGCTCCCCGTCGCACCACAACACGGAGCAAAAGGGGGATTAAATATTCCTGTATTTTGCTAATCATTTAAGAGCGGCATAATTATCTGGGCTGCTTGTTGATTGGATTAGGGATCATTGATTCCCTCTCAGTGTAAATATATCTAACCTCTAAACTAGGGAGACGGTGAATCGCTGGCAGAGCTGCTCTCCGGTTCATATTTTAATGTGAACCTCTAATCCAGGGAACGTGTGGGTGGGATGATTAACACACAGCCGCACTGAAATGTGTTTGCTTTGAAACGGAACATGAAAGTATGAATAATCTCTGCAGAATAAGCTGCGGCGGATGCAGAAGTCACTTGGTGACTAATTGTGTTAAGTGAAAATAAAGTGCACTTTTGTCGGCGGGATAATTAGCTGCTTGAATGTGGCGAGGGTTGAATGTTTGGAGCCATTTTTTTGGAAGGAGCTCGCTGGGTTTGGACCAGGAAGCTCCTCCATGAGGGAGCGACAGGCCATGAGGGAAGATCAGCAGCTATAAGAGCCTTCAGTCAGTAATGCACCGAATTATTTCATGAAGATTTTGAAGGTACACATGACAAAAACCATCGACCAGTCAACAACTTTACATACTTTTAATGTCATCAGTGTTTTTGTGTGATTCTATATGAGTGTGTGTGTGTTTCTGGGGTTTCTTGGTGTGTGAGAGTGAGACGGCAGCGTAAAAATGAGGCGACAATGAACAAAAAGGATAAGACAAGATTTTTTTTGGAGGAGACAGAAAATGAGACATATTAGGAAAAAGTGAGTTTTGTGATTTGTATGTGTTTTATGTATGTTCGAGCATGTGTGTGTGTGTTTTTGTGTTTGTGCATGTTTGAGTATGTTTCTTGGTGTGTGAGAGTGTGACGGCAGCGTAAAAACGAGGCGACAATGAACAAAAAGGATAAGACAAGATTTTATTTGATTTGTATGTGTTTTATGTATGTACGAGCATGTGTGTGTGTGTTTTTGTGTTTGTGCACGTTTGAGTATGTTTCTTGGTGTGAGAGAGTGAGACGGCAGCGTAAAAATGAGGCGACAATGAACAAAAAGGATAAGAAAAGATTTTTTTTGGAGGAGAATGAAGAGGAGACAGAAAATGAGACATATTAGGAATAAGTGAGTTTTTGTGATTTGTATGTGTTTTATGTATGTTCAAGCATGTGTGTGTTTTTCTGTGTTTGTGCATGTTTGAGTATGTTTTTTCGTGTGTGACAGTGAGACGGCAGCGTAAAAACTAAGTCGACAATAAACAAAAAGGATAAGATAAGATTTTTTTTTGATTTGTATGTGTTTTATGTATGTTCGAGCATGTGTGTGTGTGTTCCTGTGTTTGTGCACGTTTAAGTATGTTTCTTGGTGTGTCAAGGGTGTGACGGCAGCGTAAAAACGAGGTGACAATGAACAAAAAGGATAAGACAAGATTTATTTTTGAGGAGAATGAAGAGGAGACAGAAAAGGAGACATGTTAGGAGGAAGTGAGTTTTTGTGATTTGTATGTGTTTTATGTATGTTCAAGCACATGCTTGTATGTTAGAGCATGTGTGTGTGTGTTTCTGTGTTTGTGCACGTTTGAGTATGTTTCTTGGTGTGTCAAGAGTGAGACTGCAGCGTAAAAACGAGGCAACAATGAACAAAAAGGATAACACAAGATTTATTTTTGATTTGTATGTGTTTTATGTACGTATGTTCGAGCTTGTGTGTGTGAGTGTCTGTGTTTGTGCAATTTTGAGTATGTGTCTTGGTGTGTGACAGTGAGACGGCAGCGTAAAAACGAAACGACAATGAACAAAAAGGATAAGACGAGATTTATTTTTGATTTGTACGTGTTTTATGTATGTTAGAGCATGTGTGTGTTTCTGTGTTTGTGCATGTTTGAGTGTTTCTTGGTGTGTGTGTGTGTGTGTGTGTGTGTGTGTAAGAGTGTGTTAATGCAACTTTGTGTGTGATTGTTTTTGTGTGCGCTTCTGCATGTGTTTCTGTGTGTGTCTAAATATATGTGCATGTTTGAGTGTGTTTCTGCATATGTGTGAAAATGTGTTTATTTAACTGTGTGTGTGTGTGTGTGTGTGTGTGTGTGTGTGTGTGTGTGTGTGTGTGTGTGTGTGTGTGTGTGTGTGTGTGTGTGTGTGTGTGTGTGTGTGTGTGTGTGTGTGTGTGTGTGTGTGTGTCTGTGCATGCATATTTGTTTATTGTGTGTGTGTTTCTGTGTTTGTGTATGTTTCAATGTATTTCGATGTGTGCGTGTCTTTGTGTCTGTGTAAAGTAGTGCATGGTTTTATGTGTGAACTTGTTTGTATTGTATTTTTTTTTCTTCTGCTAATCTTTGTTGTGCTGTTTATGTATATATATATATATATATATATATATATATATATATATATATATATATATATATATATATATATATATATATATATATATACATATATATATATATATATATATATATATATATATATGTATATATATATTTATATTTATATACACATATATATATGTATGTATGTGTATGAATGATTTTGTGTCTTTGTGTGTGTTGTCTCAAAGCCTCTGTGGCCTTCAACATGTGTGTGAGTGTATTTATGCAGGTATATTTGTTTTGTGTGTGTATTTATATGCATGATTGTTTGTTTTGTGTATGTCAGAATGTGTATCTCTATGCTTGTGTGTGCTTCTGCATGTTTGTGCTGTATGTGTGTGTGTGTGTGCTTCTGCATATGTGGCCTCTATGTGTGAGGGTTAGTTTATGCAACTTTGTGTGTGTTTTGTGCATGTGTTTATCTGTGTAGTGTTTGTGTTTGTGCATGTTTGTGTATGTTTGTGTGTGTCTGTGCCTTTTTGTGTGTTATAGCTTGCTGTGTGTTTGTGCATTTGTTTGCCTGTGAGTGCATGTACGTGTGTATTTGTGTCTGTTTGAATTTAGATTTTTGTTGATGTGCTTTTCTGTGTTTTGTCTCTTAATATATATATATATATATATATATATATATATATATATTGTGTGTATATAGTGTAGATATTTATGTGTGTTCATGATTGTGTGTGTGTGCATGTGCTCATGTTTTGTGTACATAGGAATATTTGCATAAATGATGGAATGTGACCTTTAGAACAAATTATTGTTTAAGTAATAAAAGATAATGAATAATTAGTTTCTTCACATCACAATGAAATGTTTCATTATTATTATTATCTATTATTGTTCTAGTAATGGCCACGACACATTGTGCAATTAAAAAAAACCCACACAATTCTTATACAAAGATTAAAAATACAATTAAATAAATGAATTTATTTTGATTGAGTAGCTTGTTTTTGCCTGAAATGTTGTAACATTTTTTATGATATAAGTCATTGTTTTTGAGACAGAAACACAATAAAGCAGGTATAAAGACCATCACAAAGCGAGTGTGAGTCAAAGTGCACTAGCAAGAGTTCCCAGCATCCACTAATAATGGCTGTTTTCTTCCTAAATATTCCCCCTGAGTCGGCGTTTAATCCCACCACAGCCCTTCATTAGCCCAACAAAGAGGAGTGTTCCGTGGTTTACTCAGATCTGTTTCTGTCAAAGGTTCATTTCTGCCGACTGTATTTGCACCACACATCTCAAAATCCCACTCGGCGGGGCCTTCGCTCCTTCAAGGGGTCTTTGATAGGGGACTCGGTGTGTTGGGGAGCGGGGGACCCCCGCCTCCTCCCGATAAATGGCTTCAAACGTCCTGATCTTTGAGCCAGGAAAGCATTGCGAGGGCATGAGATCAACCCTTGGATTATTCTGCCATTCTCTGGAAAGCTCTCGCTCGGGGTATAATACCCTTTGGTCGCCACAAGGAAGACCATTGGGGTGAAGTGGTGCCCCTTTCACGGGCGCAACAAGTGACAAAGGAGACGATTGGGCAGCTAACCTGCTGTTTAGATAAATAAAGGTACTCTATCAGCTCCGCTCATTGCCGGCCCCTCTGCTCTCCCGCCTTTTGTCCGCAGACAAGTGCTGCTTGGCCTCCGTCTAATTGCTGACAGATTTGATTTTCCAGCGACAGCAGGCTCTCTGTTTGTGGCCTTTACATCCGTAATTACTCTCCCTCGCTCCCTCTGCCACCTTTTCTCTCTTTGAACAAACTCCTCCGACACAGTCTTGCTCAAACTCCCCGTGAACCTGCCTCATTATTTCTCAGTCAAATCGATGACGTCTTTAACCGGAATTAATTTATTTCAATCATATGTTGACTAGAACGAGGTATATTAAAGAGAAATCGTTTTTATTTTTATTTATCTTTTATTTGTATTATTTTGACCTTTAAAGTAAATACTTTATTGAATATTGTTTTGATTGTTTAAGCGCTTTGTGACCCTGGTCTGGAAAAGCGCTATATAAATATAAATTACTTACTTACTTACTTACTTATTTCATGTTTATTTATATTTTATTTGATACAAGAAATTTTGTTACAAAACAAATTGTATTCAAACCTCCTTTGTTCATGATTACAACGCATATATTATATTTAAGCCATACACAGTTATAATGTTACTTAAATTCATGTATATCATGTAATTTAGGTAGATATTTGTTGTTTGTTCTTAATTTTTTTATTCATTTAGTTTTTTGATTTTATCAGTAAAAACTTTTTTCCACCATTTCAAACATATTTCCTGAAAAGATAATAAGACACAGAACAAACATTTTTCGTGTGTTGAAAATGTTTTGTTTTTCACACACACATTTTTAAATGAATATATATATGTATATATATATACTATTTATATATTTTTTGTTGACTTCATTAGTGTTGTTATGTTTGAATATAATTATTATTAATATACATTTAAAAAGTAAGTAAAAAAAGACAACATTTCTATAGTATATATTTATTTATTAAAATAAAATTTAAAAATAACTAAAAACATGACAATCTTTCTTTTGTATCTATTTACTTATTTATTAAAATACATTTTTAAAAAAACTAACAAACATGACAAACTTTCTTTAGTATATATTAATTTATTAAAATACATTTTAAAAATAACTAAAGAACATGACCAACTTTCTTTAGTATATATATATTTATTTATTTATTAAAATACATTTTAAAAATAACTAAAGAACATGACCAACTTTCTTTAGTATATATTTATTTGGATTATGATTCTTCTAAAAGAAAAATTCACTTTGTAAATAATTAAAATAATCTTCTGTTATTGTGTCTGAATTTAAATTGTATATGATACTACTAAAGATTTAAATAAAAGAAAAATACTTTTTACACTAGGTTTGTATTTTATTCCCAAACTTTTATAACAATAAACATTTGATGTATTCTTTCAAGTTGTTTATCAATTGGTTAAAACAAATGTTGTTACTATATATTTATAGCAAATATTATCAGGTCGTCTTCCTCTGAAACGTTACACTTCAATCTTTAGGAATAAACAACTGAAAAATGACTTCAGAAATTGAAAAGGAAATAAAATCATTTTCTGGCAGTCGAGTAGATACCGAGGTATATCGGCTTCTCCTCCTGGTTCATGGATTTAAATGTTAATTTAACGTTTCAAAATCTCAGTGAACAAAATTAAAAACTAAATCAATTTCCATGCGACAAATCCACAAATTAAAGAGCAGATGACGTGGATTCCTTCCACTTAAGTTTGTCTTTAAAAAACGCGTTTCATCCGACTCTTTGTGCTGAGGCGGCGAAAACTTTCTAGTCCTTTAATTAACATTCAAATTTCACAACTTTCCAACTCGAGAGTTTATTTGAAGTGAGGAAGATAAATCGTCCCTCAGCGATGGAGAATAAATATTTTCACATGAAGTGCCTGAAGAGCTGTCAATCATCCGCAGCTTTTCGCTAAGTGATTCTATTATGTGGAGCAGAACCGGACTCGCCGTCTCCACGTGTTGAGAAAAGAAAAAAAGAAAAAAAAAGAAGGATATTTTGTGGTGATATCGTCGCATCGTCAACAAAGAATGCGAGCGCGAGCGGGAGTGCTGTCTTAAGTATTCCTTTATATATATGGACTCCAGATGTGAGAAATATGAAATCCCATAAATCACTGCAGGCCGATTAGCGCAGCTACATTTGTCCGGCGAAAAGAAACGCGGGAGAAACATCACTCACGGCTCGCGGATGATTCCGGAGATTAGAGAGTTGCATATTTGAGTAAACAGCCAGAGGAGCGAGCGTGGTTCGGCACGTGGCTCTGACGGCGCCAGATTAAACGTGTCGAGGAAGAACCGGGATTGGAAAGTCTGTCCGGGAAAATTGGTGTCGTGGAGACGAGACGCACACCTGCAGCAACACACCTGAGCACACACGTGCACAATCCTACACACACGTTTAAACTTATAGTCAACACACAAACACAAGCGCACAACTTAGAAAGTAGGTTCATAAATTAGTCTACACAAACACACACATAATACAATCAATAAAAAAAACACAAAGTTCACAAATTAGTCAACACAAACACACACATAGTACAATGACTCAAAAACACAAATTTCACAAATCACTCTACACAAACACACACATAATACAATGAATCAAAAACACAAATTTCACAAATAAGTCTACACAAAGACACACAAATACATTAAGATATACACTAACACATGGTACACTCAAAGCACGAATACGCACACTTCTACACAATACGGTTCACACTTTATTCTGTCACACACAAAAACACACTTATCCATTCATGGACCACACAGATATAGTTACAATTAAAACGATCATACATGGTTCACATACACACACACACAAACACACAGATACAAACACAGGAACACGAAAAAGCACACACCATCATATACAAACATATACACAAACGTGCTGTACAACAATAAACAAATACACTCACAAATTTCACAAATCAGTCTACACAAAGACACACAAATACATTAAGATATACACAAACACATGGTACACTCAAATGCACAAGCACAAATACGCACACTTCTACACAATATGGTTCACACTTTATTCTGTCACACACAAAAACACACTTATCCATTCATGGACCACACAGATATAGTTACAATTAAAACGATCACACATGGTTCACATACACACACACAAACACACAGATACAAACACAGGAACACGAAAAAGCACACACCATCATATACAAACATATACACAAACGTGCTGTACAACAATAAACAAATACACTCACAAATTTCACAAATCAGTCTACACAAAGACACACAAATACATTAAGATATACACAAACACATGGTACACTCAAATGCACAAGCACAAATACGCACACTTCTACACAATATGGTTCACACTTTATTCTGTCACACACAAAAACACACTTGTCCATTCATGGACCACACAGATATAGTTACAATTAAAACGATCACACATGGTTCACATACACACACACACATACACACAGATACAAACACAGGAACACGAAAATGCACACACCATCATATCCAAACATATACACAAACGTGCTGTACAACAATAAACAAATACACTCACAAATTTCACAAATCAGTCTATACAAAGACACACAAATATCTATACATTAAGATATACACAAACACATGGTACACTTACAAGCACAAATAAGCACACTTCTACACAATACGGTTCACACTTTATTCTGACACACACAAAAACACACTTATCCATTCATGGACCACACAGATATAGTTACAATTAAAACGATCACACATGGTTCACATACACACACACACATACACACAGATACAAACACAGGAACAGGAAAATGCACACACCATCATATCCAAACATATACACAAACGTACTTTACAATAAATACACTCACAAGTTGGACCACACATTCTCCACATGAAGACAGCAACAACTACACAATTTGTAATAAATACGATGCATGCAAACCAGAGTAAAATCACACATAAGTACACACTGGCATAAACACATCTGCATATACACACCTTTACCGACCCACACACACACATTCTAACACACTTATATACAAAACACGGAAACAAAAAGACAAGCAGACACATAAAAAATGAGTCAGTCTACACACAAACATGTGTACATTAGGAGACACTTACATGTTGTACACTCAAATGCGCACGCACATACACACACACTTCTACACACGTCAGGTTTACACATCTGTCTGTAGTCACACACAACAACACACTTGACCAATAATGAGACACACACATATACTTACAAAGAGGCTTCATCAAGTTATCGACACACTGATACAAACATGCACACACCTACACATCCAAACATATACACAAACTCTACATGAATACACACACAATTATACAAATATAAAAACACTGGAGGCCAAACTTTTGCACATAAATATACCAACAACTAAAAATTCCTATCAACACAATGCAAGCACACTGGAAACATTCACACATATACACACATCTGCGCACACACATGCACACAAACCTTTGGGTGAAGCTTAATTTGAATACACAATCATACAAACACTTAAAAAAAACATTACACAGTACTTGAAAATCATACACCCGAACACAAAAATACACACGTATATGTGTGTTCAGACAAGCCTTCAAGCACAGTGGTGACACACAGTCGCACAAACCTGTTACACACACTAGACAACATTCATGTGACGCAAAGAACCACACACACACACACATACATGATTTTTGTGTAGTACTCTCAGAAGGGCATCACTCAGACGTACACACACGTGTTAGCTTGGTGACCAGGTGAAGCTCACACACACACACACACACACACACACACACACACACACACACACACACACACACACACACACACACACACACACACACACACACACACACACACACAGGAGATCAGAGGGATATGAAGGCATGTAGGAGAGTCGACTCCGATGAAGAATCTGTCCATGAACTCCGTGGAGACGAGCGACGCTCGCGCAACAACACGTGAAGAACATGTTTCTCTTCGACAAACTGCTTTCACAGCTTAAACAAATTTAATAAGACTTCTTTTGACTGACAGCACACGGCTCTCCCACAATGTCTTCTTTTTGCTCTCGCATTCCTGCTCAGCAGCTGTGCAACACACACATCTACACACACATCTACACACACACACACACACATCTACACACACACATCTACACACACATCTACACACACACACACCTACACACACACACACACTGAAGTTTACACAAGCTTGAATGCTCCACTCATGTCACATTTCCACATGTTTCTTTGTGTCACTGAGAGTCGTGGAGAAAACTTTTCTGTTCAAGTTATCGAAAGAGTTTCAGGAAACGATCAGGAAACGAATGAAGGTCGATGACGATCAACTTCTCACACTTTTCAAGATGTTCGTCGTGGATTACTTACGAAAAATCTTGGATTATTTATTTGATTTTGATTTTCACTGAAACTTAACACAACTGCAGGAAATACTAGTTTATCTTGAAACATTTATGCTTATATATAATTCAAACAGTTACACAAGGACATTTTCAGCTTTTTCAGAATAAAAGCATGACTATAAAATCAATAATTTAAGTGATATATATGTCAGTTTCACTATTTTCGATCTAATACATAAATTCATGGTAATGTTCATTCAATGTTTATAATTTAATTATTGTTTTATTTTCAATTACTTTAATTCCAAATATAAGTTGAGGTATTATTTGTTTGGGGATATTTTTTATATTATGTTTCTGATAATTTTTAACAATTACTTTATTTTTTTTACATTAATTCCATGTTTGGGTCTTTCGTTCATCATATATTAAAAAGATTTACAGATTTATCCTTTAAAAAAAGTGCTTTTCTATCATGTTTTTATGTTTTTGATCTTTTAAAATATGTTTATCAACAAAAGAGAACATTTAAGGTAACTTTATTTGCAAGTTTGTTTTTTATTTCAAACCCCAAGGCTTGAAAACAAATGTGTTTGTGGTATCCCTTGTGTTGTCTTTGTGTCAAGGTGAACAACCTCCACCGCTGCATATGTATCAATGGAAGCCAGGGAGGTCGTTGACCTTGACCCAGAGACAACACAAGGGATACCACAAACACATCTTTGTTAAAAAAAAAGAAGAAGAAAATCACCTTTTGATCAAATTAATTGTTTAATTAATAATCTTCTCATATTTACATGTATTTTATTTCCTTTGAAAATTGTGGACATTTTCAAGATATTAAAAATTTATTTAAATTGGGTGTGAAAATAAAATGTACACAAATCTGTTTCTTAATTGTATTAAGAATCATATTTTTTTGCATTAATCTTGATCTTTTGGTCAAAAGTATCTAATGTATTTCATTTTAAATTAAGAATTCATGTAAATTTCATGTGCGAAGATATTTGTGTAAAATGACTTTAAAAATTGTTATGCAACAAAATCTGTTGATTTTCAAAATATAAAAGTGCATTAAATGTTATGTTTGGTTTCTTAATAAAACACATGTTTTAAACTCTTATAACTATAATTAGAGGTTAATTATTTTGATCGGGAATTGAATTATTTAATATTAAATACAAACTGTAATGTATTGATATTTATTGTATAACTTTTCTAAATAATCATTTTGAGATATAATGTAATTTTTTTTAAAGGAAAAATGTTTTGTTTCTATTTTGGTAACATACAAAAGACATGTTATAAATAAATGTTTATTATATTTCTGCAATAATAAAAATATATATTTAAGTTTCATAATTGTTTCAGCATTTTCTATAAATACAAATTAATTAATAATAGTAAGCATAAAGATGTTGTTTATTTGACCTTTGAACTACACATAAAGAACTTAAAAGATATGTTGTTTGTTGACGTTTACAAAAGTACTTTCAAACAGGAAGTTCCTGCAGACGCTCCATGTGTTCCTGCATCAGACGCCGTTAGAAAAAGTGTCAAAATAAAAAGTCCCGTCTCGATGGAGATGATTGGATTCCTGAGCTCCGGCCCCTGCTCCAGGTTCCCAGCTCCGGCGAAAGGCACGGTGGAGGTTCTGTGCAGGTGGCACTGCTGCCTGAGCCCGCCGGGCCTTTTTATCCCCCCCCCCCCCCACCTCCACGCACCCCCTCTTTTCCACAGGTGCTTATTAGCACATATGAGCTCCCACATGTTGGCGGCCCGGCCATCGCCCGAGGGCGCAGAAAAATCAGTCTTCGCCCGTAATCTTCGCTGCCTGACCGGGCCCTCGCTCCCACTAACAGGGGGCACATGGCGGAGCGTTTAAGCAGCAGGAGTATTAGCCCAGTGCTTTCTTGCTTTTTTTTTTTTTCACAGATCCTCCCTGAACTGCTGAACCTCTAAAGCATCCTCCCCTTTTATTTCCATACTGCCAGTTTAAGGTCACGATGAAAGCAGAGATATATGCACATCACACACACACACACACACACTGCAAGTGTTCTGCGAACAGATATCAAACAGCTCTTGCCAGTTAAAATGTTTTGCACCTGGTCGGCTTGACAGAAACCCATTGTCATCATCATACCCCCCCCCCGACCCGCCCGCCCGACTCGCCCGGGTCTGGACCGGAGTATGTTTGAAGTGGGCATATGGGCCGCTTCGCATTTGCATTTAATGCCCTTCAGATTACTTGTTTTAACTGGTGCTAAACACCTCTCTCTGTTGGGGCTAATTTGATGAGGTCATGCTGTGACCCCGTGACCCCGTTCCCTCCGCGTTTTCTCTCTAAGTGAAACCAGCTGATCCAAGGAGAGAGAGGAGAAAGGAGGGGGGTCACCGTGTCACGGCGGAGCTACGCCCCGACTTTCGATCCTTTACGTACTGTACGGAACACAGACTTCCAGTCAAAACATCGGGAGAATAAAAACAAGATGGTTGTTGTATCGCGGCGTTCTCACGTCGTCGTCGCCCCCCCCCCCCCAGTGGGGTACATGTATACAAGCCGCTGGAAATGACCCGCGTGACCCCTATTAGGACGGTTGTTTTCCCTCCGCGCGACTCAAACCGCTCGGGTTTCACGACGATTACGGAGTTTTTTACGAGGACGTTTACGACAATCGTTGTCCAATTGACATGTTTTATTGCCGAGTAATGGATTAATTCGCTCGACTTGGAAATAGCTTGTTGGGAAAGAAAGTATGCGGGGGGGCGGAGGGGGTGGTAGGGGAGTCAAATTTAGACGTTGTAGTTTTGGGGGTGTTTTCTGAGAAGAGGGTGACGGAAGATTCCACAGTTATTGCACTTATGAAGCCCAGATGAGCCGATCCAGTCTCTGGAAATACCCACTACTAACATTTCTGAGTACTGGTGGAGCGACTGAAACCACACACTGGGGCAGACGCTTCTGAAGCAGCGCCAACAAGTGGTGAGTGGTGAAAACTCGCTCGCAGCCAGCCTGGGTTTTTTAAAAATGGAACGGCACAGAAAATAGCATAAAGAATAAATAAATAAGATATTGTTTCAAGAAACCATAACGGGGTTTTTTTTGGAATTTAGTTTTGTCATAAAAAAAGCATGAATTATGGACAATGAGTTGCGCAACAAGTATCTTCTTCTTAAACGATTTTAATGCTTATACTTGCTTATATATAAATATAATTGTTTTACTCACCAAAAGGCGTTCTCACTTTTGTTTGTCGACATTACACAATTTTTTCCCACGTGACATTAAGTTAGCATTGATAGAGTCTACTGACTCCTTTAAGAAACATCTTAAGATGTTCTTATTTGTTCAGGCTTTTCCTTGATTTTCTGGAACTCCTGTTGTGTTATCAGTTTTATCTTGACCTTTAAAGTATATACTTTATTGAATATTGTTTTGATTGTTTAAGCGCTTTGTGACCCTGGTCTGGAAAAGCACTATATAAATAAATACTACTTACTTACTTACTTACATTAGCTAGCGCTAGCCTAGCCCGTTAGCTTAGCATTAGCGATGGGGATTTAAGATTTGCTTTTCCTTGACACTTTATTTTTGCCAGTTTTATCAGCTGCGACAATAAAGAAAAGACTTTGTCATTATTATTAACAATCTCTTTAACTGTACCTAAATAAATTCACAATCGTGCAATACTACTAATAATAGAAAGACATGGGAGAAGGTTATATTTTGAGACTGTCCAAAATAAACAAGATTGTTATAAAACACCAGACATGCTGACACGTCATATTTTTGTTTTATCAAACTGCAACAATGACCTTTTTAAAGCAGTCACTTCACCAATAGCTTTGGTAGCAGCTTCTTTTAAAATTCTGGCAAAAATATTGGTCGTAATTAACTAAAAAATCATAATAAATAAAATCCTTGTAATAAGGTTTTGTTGTCTTGTGTATAAGGTTTAATTTTAACAAATCAAAGTCAAGATGAAGATATGACCTTAAATCTTATATTTGTGTGTTGTGACTTCAAAGTAATGTTGTCATTTATTATCTTTATTATTTAAAAAAAAAATAAAGGTAAAAATAATAAAAAATAAAAAATAATGATTTTCATGAATTTGTCTTAATTTAACTTAATTTGACTACAATTTTGACGTGATTTAAAACATGAATTTCAGTTCAGTTCAGTTCAGTTTATTACATTTAGTTTATATTATTCGTTTGGTGAATTTTTTTTGATTGACAGCTGACTTGTCTCCATAATGACCTCATTTTTTTCAGAATTTAGACATTTTTTTATTGCCTGTGTTGCCAGTAAGGAATAAAATAATGGAATAAGATAACACACAAAATAACCCATCTATTTATAATATGTGAATTTTCTGAGTAATATGAAAACAGCCTTTTATTTCTAATACATCCTTTTTGATTCAAGCATTTTCTGCCTTTAAAATTTTAATAACTTCAACGTATTCTATATATTCTTATAACGACCTCATACAGGTCAGTATTTTCTTAAAAACACAATTACACAGTACCTAAATACTTTCCAAATATTGCGGTGTTTGACTATTTAAAAATATATGTATCTGCATTACAACAAAGAAAGGCCCTTTCATGGCGTAAATACTCTGATGTGAAGTACTGTGGGTACACAACACACAGGACATGAAAGGCCGAGCTCAGCAATAGTAAAAGCCCACTCCTGGAATGTGAGTGTGGCCTGTTGAAGTGCTGATCCGGCTCAGTTCTATTGCTGCGGACTCAAGTGTTGTCCAGGCTCTGGAGAATAGTCCCACATGGTCGGAGGGGCTACATTTTCCTAACCCTCCAAGGCCACCGCCGCCCAGGCGCCTCAAGAGAGCCTCTTTCGTGTCAAAGGGGGGAAAAGCCATTCAACTCCACGACGGCCTCCGGCTTTTGATCAGTTCACAAGTTACAGTTTTTTTTTTCAGAGACTCTTTTTTTCATGCAAATAAGAAAATCTTCAAACGGAAATGCATCTCTTTCCGGATTTGTCCCCTAATGGTGGCGCTTCTCACATGGGAACGTTTCACGGCCAAGGACCTGCTCAAAGGCCCCCGGGTCGTGAAAGGCACGATTCCCCGGGCCCAGGTGTACACGGGGTCCCTTCTTTCGAGGGCCACGATCTGACCAGCGTTTCACCCGAGGCCGGAGCTTTGTATGTTCTCCGGCAAAACCACATTGACTCCCAATTAGAGGATTAAGACGGAGATTATCAGGAGCCATTTTCAAAACACATAACACGGACCGGTTCTTTCCCACAACAGCCGTATCAGCGCTCCGGCTCTGGCACACGATAACTTGATTGTTGAACGTGGACCAGATGTCCCTCCGCTCCCAGTTTATGCACTTTTGTATTTTTCATTTCTGTTTGTGTGAACTGTATATTCTCATTTACTCGGCCGCTCACGTCGACATCATCTCAAATTAGGAATATATTTGCGTTGCAAGGTTGCGTCAATAGACTGTATTTGAGAGGTTTTTCCCGCTGCTTTATCTTGGCTTCGCTTCTCTATTATGCTGTTGTTCATGGAATCAGCGTTAAAACGGGTTTTGTTCTGTGGCGGTGAAATGGATATTTTGACCACCTATGCTCACCTGTGTACTGATGATGTGAGATAAGCAATAATATAAATACAAACTAAAAATTTGGCAACCGATGAAGAATTTTCAGTAATCAGAAGGAATGTTGGTAGAAGACGTTTATCTGGAGGATTCTACAAGAACAGATGTGTCTGGTCCATCTTACTGGGCTTTAGAGAATAATAATAACAATTAATTAAATCTGCACCTTTAAGCCGTTATATTGAGAACATAGAAACTTAATTCATGTCTGGAAAGCAAAGAATAAAAACCTTTTTTGAAGCCAACATTTTTGTAATCTTATCTTGATTCATATCCATCTTGCATTCTATGGCACTACACCTAACATGTGCATGTTGCATAGACACAGTTTCTTTAAGTGACAGCGGATACCATCACACAAACCCTTGCAGGATCCAAGATCTCAAGCACTTCCCACACAAGTTGATATATTATTTTAACTGTAAGGCAACGTCACTCTTTGTATTAAAATTATCTAAATCTGCATTTTAATAATGACAAAAATACTCTATAATATTAAAATAAAGACATTTGCGGTACAAGAATAATGCACTGTTTTAAAATAAACATCCGTATTATAACTAAAATGGGGTTGACTTAAGGTAAGGTAAAACTTTATTGAAATTGTTTCTTGTGACTTGTGTCACTATAATAAAGAATAAGATTACTAATCGTACATAATAATAAATATTATTATTGTTATGTTTTTTTATGTGCTGCAACCATGTGACATTGTTTTCCACGGTGTTAGTTAATTTAAGGTCAAATTCATACAAATAATCTTATAGTTTATATATTTAGTACTGGGTTTCTCAAATATAGCAATTAGCATGCTATTTAGCAAACATGCTATTTAGCAAACATATCAAAAAAGAGCTGTTGTTTACCTCTACTTCAACTCTTATGAACAATTTACTGTGTCCAATTATACTCCAGTACGCACGATAAAACGTACGCACAAGTTGTGCTTCTTCTTGGCCCCAAAAATACAAAGTTTCGTTGGCGTACTTCGGTCCAGTTCTAGCCTAGCATTAGCGTGTAATCACTTCCATCGTCGAACCATCCCATGTTTGTGATTTACGGTTGATTTGTGGAGTTAAAGATGTGAAAATAGCCTGAAATGTTTTTCTGGATGTGGAACAAAGACCCTGACGAACTAAAAAAAAAAAATCGGGGTGGGGGGGGGGCGAAACCAAACTCTCGTCAAGGTCATGTTCCAATGGAAAGCGCCAACAAAGCGGCGGCTAATCCCCCCCCCCCCCAACCGCCCGCCCCCCTAACTCCCCCTCCACCCTGCTCTGACCCCGTCCCGTGGCTTCCAGGACTCTGCGGTGAGAGAACGAGGGGCCCCGGCTTGTAGGAAGTGCTTTAGCCGGTGGATTATCTGCCAATTAGTGGCAATTCTGCCGGACAGCATTAATATAACGTCGGAATATTTTTCTAATACCATTTAATTTCTGCCCCCTCTTCCTCGCCCTCCTTCTTCTCTTTGACCTAATCGAGATAGTTAACACCCTCTTTTGGCTTTTCCCATTTTAAAATAAAAGAGTTTTAATTTGGCATTAAGGAGCCGAGAATATGCCAGCAAAGCGTTTGTTAACGAGAGACGGGGGGGAGAGAAGGGGGAGACAGAAGGGAGAAAATCATTTTATGGGAGATACTGTGAAGGACTTGTTTGAACAGGCCGCGAGCTTTAGTGTCCTGCTACATTAGCGGGGAAGTCAGCTTTGTGCCCGGGAATAACGTGTTGCCTCGCCATTGTGCCCCCTATGGTGGAAGGGTTTGGTGGGTTTGGATTAGAAGACTCCATTACATTACCCTAATAACTGGATAAAGCCGCCTCATCCAGTGCAACTGATCCTCGAGTATTAGCGCCTCATGGCTCGGTTACAGCAGATGATCTGCAGACAGTTGATTTCTCATTATAAAAAAAAAGAAAAAAAGAAGCCATGATATCGAGAAAACAACACATGCCGCAGACGGTGCCCGAGCACGCCGGGGTGTAACGCAAACTTTCATCATTTCATTTCAATGTGTTATATTTACACAAGAATTCTCAGACTATTACAGTCACTTTCCCGGTGATTTAGATCCGACGAGGCAATAAACAAACTCAATAAACCTTGCAACATAGGAGGGCCAAGTGATAATCTTCCGTCTGCTACCAAAAGGGGGAATTTCCTGCAAGAGAGATGAGTTTTTATCGCCGTGAAGAAAAATGTTTTATACGTTGGAAGATAATTGACTCGGTACTATCCCTAAAAGTAGCTCGTCATTACAGAGCTTGTCGGGGCACTGTAATTAGAAGTGTGGGCGCAGGTCGCAGGGCATGTCGGAGGCTGCGTCGTGAGATCTATCCCTTCTTTTTTTTTTTTTTCAAATCGTCTCATTGACTTCATGTAAGCAAGGCGAGCTGCATCCAGGCGGCGACACACCAGGAAAAGACGGAGAACAGATTAAAAGGAGGATGAAGGGAAACAGCAAAGATTTTTATTTTTAATTCAACATTTAAATGCAATTTTTTTTTTTTTTCGCAATTTTAGATCAAAGTGAATTGATGGACCTTCATTACAAAACTATATAAAAAAAAAAAAGCTTCTGCTCGAGAACGTGTCCGAGGCGAGAACAGATTCCATATAAAAAAAAGCCTGGCTTTTCTTTGATGTTAACTGTCCAGACCAATTAGGCCCCGGGACATGAGTCCTGCCTGCTTTCATGGATTCAGGTTCTGACGCGACCGTGTGTCCCCGGAAAAAAAACGCCTGAAATTAACTCTAAATTAAATCAAATTTCAGGGACTTTAAATTACAAAACTAGTTCATAAGCGGCTGGAATTGGCGGCGCGGAGGAATTAGCCGGGATTATGACGAATCCAAACATGCGTTAGTTTGAATTTTAAACGTAGCGGTTACATACCGATGGAGGGGAAATGAAAGCGTAAACGAGAGACTTAAAATCTGCGGCGTGTCCGGCGGCGGCGTGTGGGCGTGAGCTCAGGTGAGGCCAGAGGCCGGCGGTCATTAGCTTCTCCGGCTTCCCCTCGCCGTGTTAATAAGGGGGTCAGACCCTCGGATTCGTGGATCCAACAACCTGCAGCTGCCACATTCACTGTCTGCACGGTTGCTGTTTTCACTAGCCGAGTGAAAACAATCCCCTCGCTGTTCCCCCGGCCTGCCGGGCTGACCTTGCCCTTGGGCCACGCCACCCCAGCTGTTGTCACTCTGCAGCAAAAGGGAATTGCCCAGACGCTCCCGTCCTCCCTCTCTCTCTCTCGGGGACTTTTTTTCGCTCTTTGCTGTGGGCCCTTCCTGCAGGTGTGGCGATGGTCCTGCTCTACACCAGGGCCCCGGCAGCAGGACTCGCCTCCGCCCCGGTCCTGCGGGTTTGAATCAGGGCCTCCAAATGCCTTTTAGATCCCTAATCCTAAACACTTAAGCCTTTCCTGATGGGTTCAGCTCCAGGTCCCGGCGATTTAACCAATCCAAATAGTGAGAGCACAGAGGGGTCGACTTGGACTGAGATGCCTTTTGGCCTTTTTTCTCTTTTTAAATCCGTGTATTGAACCTGTAACATTACATAAAAATATTTTAAGGTTGGTTACTATCATTTGTTTTATTGGAGCTGCCATGTTGAAGAATGTGTTTCTGTCAAGAGCGATTATACAAACAAACTTCAAAAGTCAAATACAAAAGAAAATAAACTTTAAGTAATGTAATTACCGCTTCGAGACGAGCTACAACAACAATACGCGAGGAAATATTGTAGCTAGTAAAAGAAGCTAACAGCAAAACTAAACACTAAAGGGTAGCTTGCTTAGTTAAAGTTTAACCATATCTTTATATAAGTACTTATATATAACTAATACATGAGTTTTTCTTACATGAAAGCTAGTTTGTTAAATCCCATTGCTTGTTTGCTAGAATGCTAATAAAAGGTTTTTTTTTATTCAAGAGGTCAAGGTTTTGATTTAAATTCAAGTTATCAAAAGTAAAATATTAAAAAAGCAGCTTAGCTAGTTAGCTCAAGTATAACCTATTTTTGCATTGCCAACGCATCCAAGAATAAATGAAAAGCGGTGAGAAGATTATTCAGTTCAATAAAAGATCAAATGCTTTTACCTAATGACAACAAAGCTAGAATGCTAATATACCATGTTTGTTGGCTAGCTAACAACAAAACAATTGTTAATTTTATTATACTTGTATTTATGCAGGAGTAGAATTTATGAATCTCAAAATAGAAATTCGCTCACATTTTGAATCACTTAATTTAGCAAGTTAGCAGAAGTTGGTAGCATCAAAGCTAAAGATGAATTAAATATCCTGAAATTGATTAGAATTAAGTACAAAAAATAACAACTAAAATTGCTTTAATTTGAGTAAAATTGTTGTTTTTACTGCTGGACACAGTGCATAATTATAGCTGTTATTGTTGTGTTATATATTATAACTTATACTCTGACTTTGTCAATAGTTTACCATCTACTGTGAGAGATATTTCATTATATTTAGAAGCTATACCAGGTTGATCGATGTTCTCCCTGCATGGGTCACGGTCTCTGTTAATCCAGTACAGTCGCTTCGGTGTATTTCCTCGAGTGTTGGTTTGATTGCTCCGAAAGTAAACACGGCTGTCGGGGACCTCCACCTGTTTCGGGGGGCGCTTTGAGAAATGGACTTTTTTCCTGAAAAAGTCTTTGACCTCTGACCCCGCCGAGCAGGGGGGAAAGAAAAAAAAAAAGGTGGCTGCCAAAGCAGCCAAAATGCCCTCCTGTGTGGCCGACTGCCATTTAACCCCATAATTGTTACAAGGCAGCTCCTGGCCGTCCTGAAAACTTTCTTTCCGGAAACGGCTCTTAAACAATCAAATAAACGCACATGCAGGGGGTTGGATGCCCGGGGTCCGGGGGCCGGTGCAGGAGTGATTACACCTTCCTGACACCTCGTGTGGAGATTTGTGTGTTTAATTGTCGGGGAAAAAAGTGGCGAACTAAGAGGCGAGGGCTTCTTTGAGCCAGTTAAGATCACTCTTCATTTTTTTTTGTTGAGAGTAGAATCCCAGCTGCTCCCCGGAGCCGCCGCCGGAGATACAGTATCCACTTTACCTTTATCATGCAGCGCTCCGGCACATCGGGCTCTCTCTGTGCTTGGCTGCACTTGGTTATTTTTTTTTTTTTCCATCCCCTCCCTGCACATTTGCCGGCCGCTCACCTCCACAGAGTGTTTCCTCGCTGCCTCCCTGATAGCGGGGCGCCCGGTGATTGCTTCCCCGGGATCAGAGCAGCATGCAGGACGAGCCGGGGCGGCTCAAGCCCTGCCACACAGGCGGCGGGATCAAAGGTCACTGTTGGAAGCACCGGGATTATGAGGGAGGTAAAAATTATATATTTTCTATCCTTTTTTGTTTTTTCGAGCACCCCCCCCCCCCCCCCCCGATCTGACCCCGCGGTCCCACGCCGCCTCTCGACACTCAGGTGTGAGTCCTCGAGGGCGGCGTAATGGGGGGAACGATCGGACCTTGAGCTCCGAGGGTTCCAAGGCCGGCGTGTGTGTGGAAAACGTCTCCAGGGTGTGACGGAAATAGTGGCACAATCACAGGGAGCTCTTGAGTGATGCGTTCACCAGGGGTCACGTCTATTTATTACGTTAATGGGCCGCCCCGTCTTCCCCTAACTTCATTGGCATTCAACATGGTGCCGCGGCCCCCCCCCCCCTCCCGCCGACGCATTGTTTTGCACTTTAAAAAAAAATGTGGCAAATTTGTCAACAAATAAAAAGCACAGCCCCGGAGTGTGTCATGCGCTGATTTCAAGGTTGTTGTAATAAACGTCATGCTGGTTTTCCCAACTATTGTCAGGACCCCCGACATCAAACACAAAAAAAGTCTCTTGTAATTATGAACTCCGAAATAAATTAAGCCGTGCGTCACACCATGTCTCTGGGGCATGTCGTTTCTCTAGAACGTGCCTCCTTATGATTCACAAAGAATTAGCTCGACTGTAATGTTCGGGATTAATTATGAATATTCTTCTTAAACAACAAATGAACGCTGTTTTGGTAACAAGTGTGTTTATGTTTACAGGCTATTAGCGCTTACAAAAGAACACTAATGAACACACTGGTGACATTTTGATTATTACAATGATTGCTTTATTAGTTTGTAAACTCTTTTTAAATACGAATAAAATATTTTATAATTATTAAATACATAACTATACACTTAAATATATATACATATACACACACACAATTTTACACACTTTTAAATGATTATCAATTCCCTGAATGACCAGCAGGGGCTGGAATATAACTCAGCTAGTCAGGGAACTTCTTAAGATTTAAAATACAAACTTTATTTCCTTGAAAAGTATTATTATTAAATGATTAACTATTATATTAATATCTCCACAATAGCAGGATCATTTGCATTGCAATACAAAAATACAACTTTAAAGCATACTCTTGACTATTACATATACATTTAAAAATAAAGTGAAAAGTAAAATTATATTTTTTTTTCTATGGAATAATCTGTAATGCACATGATATAATTTTAAACGGACTTAAATGATAAGTTTTAATATTTAAGAGCATTAAAAAAAACAGAAAAGTGTTAGATTTAGAATTTAATAAAACATTTAACAATAATACTATAATGTAAAATATAGATGTAACTACAAGCAAAGTACACTTGCTTGTGCAAGCAAAGCATTATAAAATGCAAATATAATGCAGTATTTTTATGTTTTTATTAGGGTGTTTTTTATGTGAACATTTGTTTTGTGGCATTTTGTATAATTATAAAGAAAAATATTTTTGAACCTCATGTGTGTGAGTCTTGTGTGCACACACACACACACACACAAACGCACACAAACATTTACACACACATGCACACAATCACACAGACAAGCACAAAGACACACACATGCAAAACACACACAGTTTATTCAAAAGTAATAAAATAGTGTTAACATGAATAGATACTTATTGTTGAAGAAGTACTATCTGGTGAAGTAATAACAGTCTAAGATGTTTCCTGTACGAAGACAGTCAGAGACTCACCTTTTCCAAACCGGGTTGATGTGATTTATTTATACCACACACCTGGCAGAGGAATGTCGAACACAGTTTTACGACTGAAAAAAACTACCTTGATTATGTCGCACGGGAAGTTTTATTCTCACCTTCACGTGTTCAGAATCTCAACTAATAATCCCCGATAAGTATCTATACAAGTATGTTTTAAAAGAGGTGAAATATTACTGCTGTTATGACAGAAAAAGTTTAGATAAAATTTTAAGGTCGGTCATTAATACGTCGCGGGGATTTACGATACTTTTTTCCAACCCTTCAACATAAAAAAAAAAAAAAGGCTCATTCATCAAAACATCAGTGAACATCCAACCGCCCTCGCTGTGAAAAACAAAAGATACTTGGAAATATATTTTAGATTTATAATAAAAACTTAAAATTGAAGTAAAAAATTAATTATCCTAAATTGTGAGTATTTGTTGTAGTTTCTATAATGGGATTAAAAAACGTAACCATCTGCATTAAAGAGGAAAATATATATATGAACCGTGAGATGGACGTTGTGAGGAAAAAGATGCTACGACGACGACGACGACGACTGCTGTTATTTCCACATCATAATCCAGTCTATTACACTGACCCGGGCCCGGCTGCAGAGTTCTGGTCCCGGACTGTTTGCTCTCAACACCAGCATGCTGATTGGGTGATTTTCCTGATATGACATTCCAATGCTTTGGTTTTTTTTTTTTTTTTAGCCTTGAAAGCATTCATTACCTGCTGAGAAATGAGACGAAAGGTCAGCGGCGACAGGGTGGAGCCCCGAGAGGAGGAGGACGAGGAGGTGGGGTGCACAACCCAAGTGGGGATTAAGTTATCTCTTATATCTCTTACTTACCATCAATCCACACGTCTCCATCAGAAATGTCTTGTTTAAACTGCACAAGCAAATGTTTGACTTGATTTAAAATTCATTGTTCAGTATTACATGAGGCGGCCAAGGCGCGCCCCGAGACTGCAGGGGTACAGTGTGTGTTCGGATTCTCGCCCCGCAGAAATTGCAGACTCCGGGGCTTGTTGTCCTCCCGGCTCCATCCTTTTTTGCCATTTACAAATGGCATCAAAATATTTGACATCCCATAATGGAATGGCACCCCGAGTCGCTGCTGTAGCTACTGTTGACTCAGGAGCCCCAAGAAAAATAAATCTATTGATGTAAATGAACTCTGCGTGAACCGGCGAGATCCTCTCTCTCTCCGGCTCCTTCGTTTGAATGAGATCGCAATAAAACTGGGGAATGTGAAACAATTATGAGCTCAGGTTGAAAGCTGTGAGAATCTGAGAGGTCATTTGCAGACAATCACACAGAATATTAGAGGAATTACAAGAGCTTTGCATCCAAAACATCAGTGAGCGCACACACACACACACACACACACACACACACACACACACACACACACACACACACACACACACACACACACACACACACACACACACACACACACACACACACACACACACACACACACACACACACACACACACACAGGCGCCTCAATTTGTCTGCAGAAATTGAATGATCTCAAGAAAATAATGTTGCTGTTCATGTTCTTCAAAGAAACACACACACACGCAAGAACGCACACAAACATTTACTCACATGCACAAACACACACAAAGATACACACACATAAAAAACACACACATGCACACACACGCACAAAGATACACACACATATCTTTGCACACACATGCACAAACACAAAAATATCCACACACATGCACACACACACATGCACAAACACACAAATATACACACACACAAACATATATACACACACATGCCCGGACGCACACAAAGATGCACATACACACACATGGACATATACACACACATGCACAAACACACACAAACATACAGACACATGCACAAACACACACAAACATACAGACACATGCACAAACACACACAAATATATACAAAAACATGCACACACACACACACAAAATATACAAACCTACACATGCACAAACACAAAAACACACACACATGCACGTGCACACACACAAAAATATAGACATTAAATGTAAACATTTAAGGAAATGTCCGTTTTTTTTAATTTAATGTATTGTATGAAATTATTAAATAGAAAAAGCATTTTTAATTTGTATTATGTATCTAAAAGTAATTGAAACATGAAAATTGAAACAATAATATTATAGTTATATACTACTGTTATCACAACTATTACTACTAATAATAATCATTCAAGTTATTCTTATTAAAAAAGAAAATATATAGTTAGTATTTTTATTAATGAGGAAAATACAATTAAAAATAATTGGTATATAATATTAATAATGTTATAATATAAATATAATTATAATAATATATCTGGTGAGGAAAGTATTAACGGTGCAGTTTTATTTTTTAATGGATAATAATAGTAAGAATATAAATATATAAATATAACGTAACAACGCTATTGTTCTAGTTGTAGTTTAATCCTTGTTCGGGACAAAGTGAAGATATTTAAGAAAGTGTTGCTTTGTTTTCACGCACTTTTTAATTCAGTGTATTTTTAAATAAAGTGACAAAACTAAATTAGAGTTAGTAGTAAGAGTAAGTGCCTACATCTGGCTGATGGATATTAAAATGTCACTTCCGTGGTCATTCTGGTTGGAAAAGTGTGAAAGAGAAAAACAAGCAAATGTGATTCTACTCTCTTTTTTTTTTCATCCCCGACGACTTAATTAAAAGGATTTAAAACGTGCAAGTGAGTCTAAAGTGTTCATGGAAACCAGGCGCAGGAACGAGCTCCCCTCGCTGGCCCTCTGTGGGGGGCTCCCCTAAAAAGTCAGACACTGAATTAGCTGGAGAAATATTTGAATTGGAATGAAACAAATGAGAAGCAGATAGTGATCTGT
Source organism: Callionymus lyra (assembly GCF_982586985.1). NCBI lineage: Eukaryota > Metazoa > Chordata > Actinopteri > Syngnathiformes > Callionymidae > Callionymus > Callionymus lyra. The sequence continues at coordinate 11,152,415 of NC_141828.1, forward strand.
GGTAAACTTGGCAGACAATTTCCTCTCTTCACCCGCTCCCAGCGCCTCAGACTGGGGGGGAGACCGGAGCGCCCACCGGCGGCCCCGGAGAGGCCCCACTGGGAGACGCACGGCGGTTCTCACACCCCATCTAGTGGCCGCTGACGGAACTGAAGGATGAGAAAGAGACGGAGGGACGGATGGAGAGAATGTTTGAAGGGATTTTGACTGAATTATTATGAGTGGAAAAATAGAAGAAAACAAATCTACGTTTTCATTTAAAGTGAAAGATTTGTCTTTTAAAATGAAAGGATGCGATTATGATAGATAGATAGATAGATAGATAGATAGATAGATAGATAGATAGATAGATAGATAGATAGATAGATAGATAGATAGATAGATAGATAGATAGATAGATAGATAGATAGATAGATAGATAGATAGATAGATAGATAGATAGATAGATAGATAGATAGATAGACAGATAACAATTATATATATATATATATATATATATATATATATATATATATATATATATATATATATAAATAAGTGAAAATAACCAGAAACCATTTTGAAAATTGAAAGAAAAATATAAAGGAATGTAATAAAAAGAAAAAAAAATCAAAAGTAAAAAAAAAAAAAAACAGTTCAAAAAAGAATAAAACATAAATAATCGTTGATAATATTGACAACAAATGTCAAATTAAAAAGAATATAATATTTTAAAAATAATTCTAATTAAGTTGACAAAAGAAGTAAAAACAGATTAAAAAATAATTAAATATAAATAATCGTTGATAATATTGACAACAAATGTCATATTCAAAATAATTCTAAATAAGTGACACAAGAAGTAAAAACTGTTAAATATATATATATATACTGTATATTTATATTTTCTGGGGAGGGCTATATGCAGCAGAAAATAAACAGAAGATGAAAAAAGTTAGAATGAACACTCAATAAAATTATTAAAAAGAACATTCTTAATAATTGTAAAATGAAATGTGTTTAACTAGAGACAGAAAGATTCCACGACAGGATGCCGAGATGTATTATAATAATGTATTCTGAAACTCTTCACGACACTTTAAGCAGTAATGTGTTGGACTCTGCAGAGACTGGAAGCTAATGAGTGTAAAAATGAAAATAAAGTAGATAATTTAATCTCTCCCTGCCTCCCTGCAACAGTCGTGAAGGTGTAAATTGAATGTGATTAAGAAGACTAGAGGAGGAGGGGGGGGGGGTCGGTTCTGGAGGTGTCGAGACCCTAGACCCGGATCACGTTACACAGATATGAAGCTGTAAGAATGTGTGAAAGCGGTGCCCTCTGCATCCCCCTCCTCTCGCGAAAAACTATTATCCAATTGAAAGCTGATCTCCCATCGCGAGCCTCTCTGCAGAATAAATGCGCCAAAATTGAGCACCGGGGTCTCTGAAGTGCCGAGACTTGCAGATGGGAGCGTTTTATCCACTTCTGGTGGCAATTTACAAACATGCAAAAAAAAAAAGAAAAGTGAGAGCTCTCCGGTTCAACCTGCCAGCCAGACGTGGAGTTCCACCTGTCTCTCCTGAGCGGCTGCCGAGAAAGAATGGAGCCGTCAAACAATGTGTGTTAACAATCACCGTGAACCTGTCATACGGAGAAGCAAGACTGATGCGTTGTGACTTCTGCTTTCAGCAGTTTTGCAGCATGTCCTCCAGGATCAGGGGCTCTTCTCCGCCATACCGTCGGCTAGCATCACGCTAAAGACGCGTTTGAAAAGGTTGGATTTTTAAAAGTGGAATCATTTACAGAAGAACTTTTTCTTCTTCTGACACCGTCGTTACACCTAAGACTCAATTAACACCTCCTTGAAGGTGCTTTTCCCACGATTTAATGAGCTCGCACCTTCTTTTAAAAGGAAATGATCAAGCACATTCTCAAGAATTATGTTCATTAATTGAGGGGTTCCTCAGGGATGTATTCCTGAGCCACTGACTAGCTTTTACCACGGTTGAACTTCATGGAAGAAAGTAGGCAGCAGTAGTATAATGAGTGGTAATAACAATAGTATTAGTTTTTGTCAGTCATGGTGGGTTGGTGAGGTTTCATGATACATTGCATAATTTTTAGAGCTCAGTAGGTGGCGCTCTTGGTTTGAAGATTATGAGACGTTTCATTGAATTAGTGGTGATGGTCTGATGAAGCTTCATGAAGCAGTGTCATGTTGTTTAGGTCAGTAGGTGGCGCTATCAGTTTAAAAATGTGTTGTTTCATTAGAACAGTTGTTCAAAACAAAGGAAAATAGAGCAGAGACCGCCATCTAGTGGACTCTGAAAATAATGACACTGCTTCATGAAACTTCATCAGACAATCACTATTGATAACTAAAGATAGAAGAGCCATCTTGGGACTTTGAATAATTACCGTATCACACAGTTTCATGAAGCCTCGTCAACCAATACTTTTTGTTTTTTTTAACATTTTCAAGTTGTCATGTTTATTTATGTTCTTCAGTTATTTCATGATTCACATTCATTTTCACATACAATGTGGATCAAGTAATTTTAATTTTTATCTCCTTTCTTAACATTAGTTATTCTTCTTCTTCTATATTAGTTAGTAGTTGTTTAATGTGGAAAATGTATCATAATCATCCTTTTTTTGGTAAGTATTGCTTTTAAGGGAGAAATTTGTATAAAAAAAAGAAAAAAAAAGTATAATGTAATGCATAGTAGTAGGTGTGTAATAAGAAGAATCTGGCGATACATAATGTATCACCCTTCAGGCGCAACCATACCATACATTTTGATATATTGCAATACAGTAGGAACAAGAATATATTTTTAGTATTGTCGAGTACTTGACTCTTGTGTTTTTACAGACCACATGACTCTTGACGAAGACCAAAATATGTCCAAACATCAGCTTTAAAAGCTGCTGAAGTCGACAGTATCCTCTCGTCCTCAGTCATCTCCGGAATGTTGCAATGTTTTATTGTTCCTTTAGCTACGCAATGACTGCGGCCATCTGGTGGACTAAAGTTTAACGACTAGTGGTGGCCAGAGCAGATAAACATTTGGGATCTGTTTCAAAAATTTAGTAGGAAAAAGAAAACTTTAACAAGTAACATTAAGATGATAATGAGAAAAAAAAGCATTAAAAAACAACAAGATAGACTACAAATAATTGAGATTATGTATATACTTTTGTGACAAACTGTCTTTTATCAAAAGAACAAAATGTTTAATTAATTGAACAATATTTAATTCAGAACAAATAAGTGTTAAAAATAATATAGTATAGTAATGTCTTCTGAACAAGAATGAAACGCTGTACAATCAAATTAAACCTTTTAAAGTATTAGAAAATCAACTGTAATTCACCCACTATACGTGCTAATGCTATGCTATGCCTTGCTATGCTATGCTATGCTATGATTTGCAATGCTATGCTTTGCAGTGCTATGCTATGCTATGCTATGCTATGCTATGCTTTTCTTTGCTATGCATTACAAATACAACAATCTCATTTATATGAAAAAAAATGAAACTAATAATGTAAAAAATTGTTGCAAAACGTATCTATATTATCAGTTAGTTACTTTATGGTCGCCACATTATTGCAGACATTATTTACGTTATGAACGACAGAAGATAATCAGCTTCAACGACCGTGTGAAACATGTTGTTACGACCGGGTCGGTCATGAACTCAAACTCAGCAGCAGCTTCAGCAGGTGTTTGTGTCACGCGCACGATTTGTTAGCGATTCTTTCACGCCATCGTTGCTGAGCCGGCAATGAAACCAATTGACCAAAGTAGCCGAAGTGCAAATAAACAAAGGCGTTGAAGGAATCGCTGAGTGAGCGGTTCTTCTATTTTTATTAATCCCACACCACGTCATCCTGCAGGTCCCTGAGTAGGAAGTATAAATGAGGTCTAATAGGCTTCAAATCAAGCACTAATTAAAACTGCATTAACCTTAATGAATCAGAAAAATGGAGACCCCAATTTACTGGAGTCGTGTTTATACAAGCGCTTGTTTCAATAATACATGACGCAAGCAGGCGGGGATGAGCCGGTTCCCGGGCTAATGTGAACCCGCTGCACCGGCGCCGCTCTTGCGAGACGCTAACTTTAGCAACACTCTTTAGCGCCCCTGAAGGAGACGCGGCCACATGGCGCCCATCAGCGTCACAGGTGTTCATAATGGTCGGGTCTAATTGCTTCATTATTGGGGGGCGAGGAGGCCTGAGCCCACGTCTGCCACATCTGGATTCTTTTTTTTTTTTTTTTGGGAAGCCCGCTCCGGCTCTGATGAGAAGCCTCTCCTGAGTTTTTAACATGTATCTGCTTGTAGCCGTGATTTCCCAGAAGCACGTCATTTATTTGTGCGTCGATTCCGACTCAAACGCCTCTAATGGAAATTCCCATGGCCTGTGGGGGGAGGAAGGAGGGAGGGAGGGAGGGAGGGAGGGATTTAGGCAATTTGTTGACAGTCATTTTAGCGAAATAAAGGGTCAAAACAGGCCGGACTCTTGTAGCTCAAGTGGTCTAGGGCTCGCAGTGAGTCATGACCAGAAGAGTCTTTTTTTTTAGATTCTAATAATGTTTTATTTTATGTCCAATTAGGTTTTTGTCATCAACGGTGATGAGAAAATATCTATTTAGTCTCAGATTGCGACTCAGCCAAGCCTTTGGCTCAGCTCACCAGTAAGAGTCCAACAAGATCCTGCTCATTTTTGCTCAGCACGCAATGAAGAAAAAAACGGCTCTTCTGGCTTGAGTTTTAAATTGATGAATTTCATAATTGGGTTTTAAATAAATAGTCAATGCTAAATAAAATTGAGATACAATTCATGTTATAGTTTTAAAAATAAATAAAATAAACTAAAAAGCTCCCAATGATAGACAAAAATATATATTACAAAAAACTCCTAATTAGAAAAAGTTTCAAAGAAAAAAACAAATAAAAAAGAAATTTCAATGATAAACAGAAATATACATATAAAAAACTCCCAATCATAGAAAAAACAAATACAAAGTAAACAAAAAATAGAGGTTTCCAATAGTATAAAAGTTTCATAGAAAAAAAATGAAACACACAAAGAAACCTCCCATGATAGACACAATTTCATAGAGAAAACAAAATCAAACTAAAGAGGAAAAAAACTCCAAATAATTGTAATAATTAAATAAAGATAGTGTGAATTATTTTTCATCTTTAAATATAAATATTTCAAATAAATAATTTGAAAAAGAAAATAATACACTAGAAGAGGAAAGGTAAAGTAAATAGAAACAAAATAAAGTAAAGTTTTTTTTTTTTTTAAAAATGTACCCACAATATAACAATTGTGTGATACATCGATTAATTACATTTTTTTTTACAAAATAATAAGTGTTTTTGTTTTGACGCAGGATGTTCACACAGGTATAATTTCATAAGCTTCATAACACATGCCCACGTGTTTGGTAACATAGTTTTATTTTACTACAAACAACGCAAAATGGTGTCACGAGCACTTTGACAGGTAGAAAATCTGGACAGAGATGGAAGGAATGAGCCACTAATGGAGCGTCTCGTTCACAGGATGACAAGTGAAGGTGGACCATCAAAGCTCCACTCCTCCACTCCCAGCAGGTTGTTATGTATCCATGCTCCTGTCAAGCCCGGGCCTGTGCGCGCCAATTAATTCCTCCGCCATATGGATTTCAACTGTGGCTCTTGGCAGATGTTGGTCCAAACCCTCGGCTCCATCAGGCACAGTGGGAGTTCTGCCGCACCTTGTGGGAGTTTTCCCGTTGATTCCTGTCAGATTTGCGTTATCACTCTTCATCAGGTGGATTGTTTCTCGTCCCCAGGAGGTGAAATTAGTGAGTCTGTTATTCGTGTGTGTTCTCGTGGGGGGGTGAAGGGGGTGTGGTTACACCACCGGCCCGAGAGACCCACGACTTGTTCGTCTGTGGAACTGAAGTGAAAAAAAAAAGTTTAAAATCAGCTGATTCGACTCAGAGATGTGAAATATTAAGGTCACCAGTGGATGGACGAGTCCAGATTGGAACAACGCTGGAGATCATTGTGAGTCCCCCGGAGGACCCAGGAGTGTCTCCTGTGATGTCAGATCATGATGATCACGCCTCAGAACCTTCAGATCATCATCTTCTCAGTCACAGCCTGAACTCAGGTCTAGCAGACACGTGATACTTTCATTTAGCTTGTTTGTGTTAACAATGAGACACGAACACATTCAACGTCAGGAAACAAGTCGAACGTTTGGTCGATAGTCACGGCTCTGATGTAAGTAAGAGAATAGAAAGACAATACATGGATCAAAGTATTATACAGTACAAAGAAGTTAAGTTATAGTATCATGTATCACAATTCAGTTTAGTGTGAAAAGAGTCAAGCATGGTCCAGTTCAGTATGGTTAAGTATATGATGGACTAGTGTACTACTGTGTGGACAAATAAAGAAATGACCAGTAGAACAATACATTTGACTTCAACAACGATATATATAGTATAGCAAGATATAGTATAGTTTATATATATATATGGCATACTTTAGGATTTGACAGATTTTTTTTACTATGTACTGTATATATATATATTTACTTTAGTATATTAAAGAATAGTATAGATATAGTAAGATCTTGTCTAGTCATGTAATATGTTGCATAAATGGCTATGGTTAAATGAAGTATAGTGTATTAACATGTATATTTTTCAATATTTAATACATGCTCTTTAATATATTATTATATATAATATATATACAATACAGCATGGTATAAAATAGTAGTACAGCATGAGCATAGTATAGCATAACAAAGCAAATAAAAGCATGGGAAAGCATAGCATAGCAAAAAAAGCATAGCATAGCAAAGACAAGCATAGCATAGCATAGCAAAGAAAAGCATAGCATAGCAAAGACAAGCATAGCATAGCATAGCATAGCAAAGAAAAGCATAGCATAGCAAAGACAAGTATGAGCATAGTATAGCATAGCAAAGCAAATAAAAGCATGGGAAAGCATAGCATAGCAAAAAAGCATAGCATAGCAAAGAAAAGCATAGCAAAGACAAGCATAGTATAGCATAGCATAGCATAGCATAGCATAGCAAAGAAAAGCATAGCATAGCAAAGACAAGCATAGCATAGCATAGAATAAACTCGTATCGTGGGTGAATCACAGGTGATTTTCTAATACTTTAAAAGGTTTAATTCGATTGTACAACGTTTCATTCTTCAGATGACATTACTGTACAACTTAGATGAGTTACTAATAAAGGCAAACGTGTCACATCAATCATCAGAAAGTATTTATAAAATCTAGTCACTTTAAGGATTTAAATCTTTTTTATCATCTGTTGAACAAAAAAAAAAGATCTGATCAATAAAATCCTCTTTTTAGTTGAAGGATGTTTGTGCAGAATCATCTCCGGCGAGATTAGCGGAGAAACATCAGATTTACCTGTTTACACAGGCGGAGAATCCCAGCCAAGCCAATAATCCCGTAGATTAAACATTTAGCGCCGCTTTCTCCGCAAACACGCAAAAGAATTGTGTTCTTCCATGTTTACCTGCCTGTTGTGTTCCCAGACTGTTCCTTCTCTCTTTTCTTTCCGCCGCTCATTCTTCCTCTAATTAGATCAGGAATTATGGTGTGGATTAGGTGATGCTGGTGCCAGTTTCTCCTGACCATGGCAGCTATTTAAGTCATCACTGGAAAGTTGTGTGTTTAATGTCTCCCCCCCTCCCTCCCTTGCCGGGTTCTTTGCTTTACAGCGCGGCTGCAGGACGAGTGACAAACACTGTTAATCTCTTGTTTGCTGGCAGTCCATTACAAAGCGGGATTTTTTTCTCCAGCGCTGTAAACACTCAAAATTCAGCATTGTCCATTACCTCTTAAACACAGCCGATAACAAGCGTCATTAATTAAACTGCGGGGGAAAAGGAAGTAGGGTGACATAAATTAAAACCAATAATCGAGCACAAACAGAAATAGAACGCGTGTTTCCCAATTGTTCGGCGGCGAGGAACTCGTCGCCCCGTAGATTAAGAAGGTTTGGCTTCGCCCCTCGTCTCGTCTGCGATGCCTCCACCAATCCAAGGGAAAGGTTTAGTCATGGAGTGCTCTTTTAATTTGTTTCTCACATTTTCCCCCATAAAAAAAAATGATCAAGTAGGCATTTAATTACTTGAAGAAAGTAAATCACTTCCCGTAGCTATTGTGCGGCTGCCAAACTCGCGTCGCACGTAAGCTGCAAGAACATGAAATATTTCACCACTTGCCTTTGAAATACTCGCCGTGGAGTCGGTTTCCGGGCTGACAATGGAGGGAAATTGATTCAAGTTTATAATTGGCGATGTGAGGGGGTGGGGTGGTGGGGTTCGGGGGGTGGGGGGGGAACCTCGCGGACTGGAGTGGTGACATAAAAGGTGTGTGGAGTGAAACGATGATGGAGTCTGATCGTCGGGGTTCGGTCTGAGTCATTCTGCCCGTTTTTTGGCCGATCATAACCTCACGAAAGAAATGTTCTTTAGGAGATCAGAACTGAACTGAAAGTGAAATAATTGATCAATTAAATCTACATTTTTAAAAATTAAGTTTCTTAGACGAACATTTTCAATATATAGTCTCATAGTTCAAATTAAAAAAAATCACCATTGTAAAGAAACTTAAACTTTATATCTGATTTGCCATTTTTGTTATTGCTATAGTTTATATAGTAAATTATTTACATAAAAAAGTATCTTAGACACATTTAGTTTTTCTCCTTAAAGCGACAAATTCCCTCCAACTTTTTCAGTTATTATTCAGTTAGTAGTCTTATATTTTAGCATCACAGGCCTTGACATCAACACTCATGGCAGAACTAGTTCTGAATTGGTTTTTAAAAGCCACATAAAATGATTTGGGGGGGATTCAGCTCCTGTGTCAGAGTCAGGCACAGGTGTTGCGACGTGTAATAGATCAATTATTAAAAGTTTTAGTTTTTCATCCGTAATATAAAGCAAAATCAGACATCGCTAATGCCATCGGTTAGCTTAGCTAACTGATAGTTCTAGTAACACATTGTTTAATTTGAAGATTAGAATCAGAAATTCTGTAGATATACGATAAAAACACATATTAAAAATGAGAACAATTCAATGACTGTGAAACATTGAATGTATTGAAATAAATGTATGCATTATGTAAGAAAAGGTGTTAAAGATGGAACGACACCTGTCAAAATAATAAAAAATAATAATATGTAAGTAAGTGAGTAAGTAATTAATTTATATTTATAGAGCGCTTTTCTAGACCAGGGTCACAAAGCGCTTAAACAATCAAAAAAACACTCAAAAATTAGATACGAAAAAGATCAAGATAACACAGAGAAAAGCACAGGTGTCTCAGAAAATCAGGAAAAAGCATGAATTAGAAAGTCTTCTTGAAGGAGTCAGTAGATTACAAATGTATGTATTAGGTGTGAAGTTATGTATTTTCTGATTTCTTTTACTAACATCTTAAACAGAAATCAATGACCCGTGTATACGTTAGCATGTATGCTACGTTAGCATTGAAGAAAAATAACACACTAAAGTACACCTTACGGTCAAATCATGGGATTGAATATAAACATTGAATTAACTGACCTATAAAGTAACTTTCATTAAAAGGCAACAGCTTACCCCGGTGATGTCACACGTCCGGCGGCGGCGCGCGTCCACATTAGCCTTAAAGTGCAGGGATGTGACATGTGCGCGGCGACGCCTAATCGCTTCCCATTCCTTTGGTCAAGATGAAGCGTCCAGGCCTTCCTGCTCTTCAAAGAAGCGTCTCGCCGTCTGCTTCAGGTGCGCAACACTGATGCAACACCTGAAAACGCTCGACCCCGATCCCGGCGAGAAAAAAAATTCACTTCCGAGTGCGTCTCCCCGAAATTCCAATTCCCGCCATTTTCCAGAGCTTTTGGTCGAGCGAAAAACCAGGTGTTGAGATAAGATGCCGCTCGCCGGGTTCTCGGGTGAAAGTCACATAAAAAACGCCGCCGCCGCCGCTACAATAAGTTAGCCGAGGATTAAGCCGTTAAAGGCGCCGCGAGTATCATCCATTGTGCGTCTCCGTTCTGAATTACATTCATGGGAAAAAACGTCGACGGGAAAAACTCCCCGGCGATGTATCTTTGTGGGCTGAGACATGAAGTACACTGATCCAGGAGCCAGATAGACGTGCTTACCGAGGTCAAGGAGGCTTCCCCGGCGTAATTAGCCCGAGGAACACAAAGGGCATTGTTATTGGACGAGTATAATGCCGCACATTAGCAACACAGCTGTTTCTATCAGCGCTAGCTAGGGAAGGAAGACACAGGGCGGGCATCAATTTAGCCTACTTATCTAAAGTCTCTAATTACTTGGTTTATTTGATAAACAGAACAAGGAGAAGACTTAAATGATTCCGCCAGATCCAAAGGGGATTAATTCCTCTCTCCTTAAAAGAAAAAAAAACAAGTGACTGGTAGAATCCAGATTTTCTAATCAGGCTTTAATTAGGAGCAATAGGGGGCAGCAGCGCACTCGGCATCCAGTCAGATTGTGGAGGAAAAAATGGCAGCGTTTGGATTCTCCAGAGGAGCCGGCAGAACAAGTCGGGCTAAAACAAAAGACGATCGGAGCGAGAGGCAGCATTTTAGAGTCTGAGCGTCACTTGTTTAAGGCCTTTAAGATTTGTTAGCTGACGGAAGCCGTTTTACAAACATGATAAGTAAGTAAGTAAGTAAAGGTCATTTGACTAGCGCTTTTCTAGACCAGGGTCACAAAGTACTATAACAAAAAAAAACAATACACAGCTAAAATACATACTTTAAAAGATCAAGACACATAAGACAAACACAGGAGTCCCAGAAAATCAGGGAAAGCCTGAAAATATCTTAAGATGTTTCTTGAAGGAGTCAGTAGATCATCAAACACAGAGGGAGAGGAAGATCGTTCCAAAACTTAGGAGCAACAGACTAGAAGCGTGTTCAGGAACCATAAGTAGATTCTGATCCACAGACCTCAGAGCCCGAGCTGGGGTGTAAGTCTGGATCAGATCACTGATGTAACGAGGAGTCTGACCATGAATAGATCTGAAAGTAAGAACCAGAATTTTAAAGTTGATCCTGAAAGAAACTGGCAGCCACTGAAGAGTTTTAAGAATCGGGGAAATGTGAGTTCTTCTACGAGAGCCAGTCGTAATTCTCGCTGCAGAATTTTGTGTTAAGTGATTGATAACTTTCATTATTACCTCTGCCAAGGAGACGATGCAAGTTTCTGTTGTTGAAAAACAAATTTCTAATTAATTTTTAAGGAGTGGTTTTTAAAATTCGTCTGGATGTCCGAAGGTTTTGTCGTTGATTTGTGTGGCTTCTATGCGCTGCTGGTCAGAACTAAGGCGGGCCCTATACAATCAGAAAACTCGAGTTTCTAAAACACAGAACACGCGTAACAAAAATGAATAAATGTTAATAAATGAAATAAATAATAATAAATGCGACAATGTAGATTAAGTGAATGTCAAATTCTCATTTGTTAATGCTGACTATGGGAGGAGTACGATTACATTTTGGAAGGTTTTCTGGATAACCATCTGGATCCACCAACACTTAAAGGAATCATCACTCTTTATTAATTAACTCTTCTTCACCTACTGCTCAAAATTGAGAAATTTGATCCTTATGTTCTTAATTCAGTATCTGTGATACAATCATTGAAGTAAATTGCAGTGAAATATAATATATATATATAATTTTAAAACTATAAACATAAGACCAATATGGACCAAACCCGTTTGTCTGATTATGTATCTTTCAATTTAACTGAAGTAGCAAAAAATGCTCCACAAACTATTGAAATATGAAAAGAAAAAAAGTCACTGTAAGTCCTAAATCAAAGTAAAAAGAGTGGTGTGAATTTTGTGTGTGTGTTAATATAAAGACAGTTACTAAACTAGTAAAATTAGACTTAAAACACTAAGGTGTGGGTGGTTAAGGGTTTTAAATGGCTCACCAAACTTTGGGCATTAAAGCCATATGAAGTTTCATTTCTGATGTTTTCTCTATGATCCCAGCACATTGTTAACCAGCCTGACACTAGCACTGCTTTTGTAAATGTTCGGGACATTTTCTATGTCACAACACGATCTGGAGCTTGTAATATCTGAGTTTGTGTCTTCTTGTTTAGACAATTGTCAAAGTTTATTTTGATGTCTTAACAAGGAGGAGCTGTCCTACCTGCAGTTAATACAAGACTCTGCAGTGAGAATTCTGACCTGCTCTAGTAGAAGAACTCACATTCTTATTTGTGCAGGCTCTTCCCTGATTTTTCTGGGACTCCTGTTTTGGTCTTATGTGTCTTTGCCTTTTATAGTATGTATTTTATTTGTGTATTATTTTGATTATTCTAGCGCTTTGTGACCCTGGTCTAAAAAAGGTGCTTTTCAAATAACCTTTACTTACATACTTACTTACCTTGAGGGTTGTGCATTTTTTTTTGCAGAATACATCAACGATTACGGATTACAGACGGTCATAATGTTTTGGCTAATGGGTATCCATGAATTTGATTAGACGTGTTTGTCTTGCGCTCGTGTCGCCCGCTTCAAAAGAGTGAAGGGTGCGATTACCGTCCCGCGCAAAGACGGAAACACTCGGTGGAAGTGTTTTTTACGTTTGCGTGTTTTCTCTGTGAGCTTGAATAAAGAGCTAGCTTCTCCGGCAATCTCAGCCTTGTTTGTTTAAGGTAATTACTACTTGTCCTCCCCATCCTGCCGGCCCAGATGATGCATGAAAATTACCATTCCCCTACTTCAATCAGAGTTGCAAGAAGGGAAAAAAAAAAAAAAAGGAGAACGAGGGACCCAGGGAGAGCAGGGGAGGGGTGGCGGCGAGAGAGGAGCTCCCTCCCTGCACGACAAGAAAGGCCACTGTCTCTGATTAATTAGCCGGAGTTGCTAATCAGTTTAATAAGACTGATGGTGAGAGGTCCCTGTGGCGGGGACCGGGCTCGGCTCGGCTCTCTGTTCGGGGGCCTCGGCTGCCCCTTCTCGCGAGTAAACACACAGTGTCTATTTACATAAATAGTTGTTTCTCTTTTTGTGGGGGGCTATTTTTTTTTTTTCTCCCTTCCAAAGTGGCTCCGAGCCCGTCGGCGGCTCACCGCGAACAATAGCGCGAGGCATTCCAGACAAATTCATGAATTTTTCAACATAAGAGAACTAATTAAATTGAGGCCTTTTCAAAAATGAATATAGTTGGAGGTATTCTGCCGCCGTGCACACAAAGAGGCTTTAATTCAGTGATTAAATTCCGGCCTGATAGCATTCCCCGTCTTTAACTGCGGTGAGCTCTGCAGATGGCCCGGGTCTTTCCCTTTCTCTTGCTTCTTAAAGGCAAATCTCATTATGCCAGTTATCACTGCTCGCAGAACAATACGCCGACGACGGGCCACGACGGTGCAGGAATTCGGTACCTGTGGTGAACATGATACTTACAGTCGGGTCAATACACGGAGGAAGTTCATTTTTTTTTCTTTTAACAAACTCTTCTTTTTTTTTCTTAGTAGCTTCACAAGGAGCTTCATGTTGAATTAAAAAAAATAAAACCTGAAATAGCTTTTAAAATACAAGAAGAGTTGAATGACTGGAGATTTATCGAGAATCTCAGGGTTTATCAGAGATTTAATGGGTGTAGAATTGTTAAGAACATCTTAGGTTAGTGAGTTCTTTTGTCGGATGATAATTTACACGTCGGTCTCCACGTTAATGTGAGTTTTCTACTGTGTATTATCAGCTTCAATTAAAAAAAAGACACATGAAGCAAATTAAGATTATGAATTTGAACTATTTCATATATTTACACTAACAAACTTTCACTACAGGACTTTAATTATTTCGTTTTTTCTGCAATGTCAAGTGTTTTTTTTTTAAGTTTGTTTGGCAGGACTTGATTGGTTGGACTTCATCAGAAGTTGAAAACCCAATTTTACTATATGGTTTGAAGAGACAGATTCAAAGAACTTTAACAAAACTGCCTTTATAAATCTTTCTAGCCAAAATAAATCACTTTACGACTCAATAAATAACTTCAACTCACTCCAACACTACTCTGGCTTTGTCTTATTCCCTCTCAGTGAACTCATCACAGTGTTTAGCTGATCTTTTTTTGTGATACCTCATTGTAAAACTCTTGCTTTCTTCAGAAGACATTATTGGGTCCCATCGATCGTTGACGAGTTAACATACTTGCTAACTCTGCGCAGCTTTTAATTCTGTTTTTGTAGAATTTCCTCTGGGCTTTAGACACAGTTTTATGAGCGTAAAGCTCATTTTCTCTGCTTTCATATGGCGTTTAATTTCCCAGATACGATAAAATTGTGAAACAGGATCAGACATCAGATGCTAAATGCTAACTATTGTCGCTAATAATAACAATACATTGTGAATATGGCCTCAACAATGGAAGATTTATTTACCTATAAAGTTATACCTAACCTAGTTGTTGGGAATTAAGTTTCTGGATCGTGATTTTGACAGTGTCCGTATCAGTGTGTTGTCGGGCAGAAAAAGAGCTGAGCCAGAGTACAAAGCCGATTTCGCGGGCTAATGCCGTCACTAGCTTTCAGTAGTGTAGTGTCTAAGAGTAGCGACACATCTTAAGATGACTCCATGACCAGGTGAGCCTCAGTTTGAAAACATCAAACTGCAAATAAATCCATGAAAAGAATGGCTTTCAAAAGAAGTTGTGGATCCATTGTCTCCGGTTTGATTCCATCAGGACGTCACGAGCGTGGTTGTGTCAGATGTAAACTGGCGTGTGTGCGATAAGACAACAGCTCAACATCTGAGACTCTAATGATGGTCTGAGACTGTGCGGCGGCAGCAGATGTAATTTGGGAAGCTCTCAGTGTTCCATTGTTCCTGCCGCCGATAAATGATGCTCCAGTCACTTCTACGAAGCGACGACATTGTTTGTGTCGACGCGAGGTAATGAGAGGAACGACTCCGAGGGTCCTCGGGGGGGTCAGGCCGTCTCACGAGACTCATTGTCGAGATCTAGAGTTGAACTGTTGCTCAGGAGGAACTTCAGAATAATGAGAGCTCTTTGTCCAGTTTGTTTCTAATCAAGTGACGACTTCATCTGCCGTCATTAAACTTCAGCACGTTCTCTTCAAGGACCAATCAAGGTCACGAGAATCACATACTAGCTTTGCTGTAAATCTTCCGCAGAGGAAAAGAAACTCAGGAAAAGACTGTAGAGTATCCGGTGTTAAGCCCATAATAATCAGTTTAAAATACAGTATATATAGTTTGAATCAATTTCTTTCGGCTTCTCGCTGCAAAACAAATCTTTCTCCAGTGACACAGATGTCTATGTATTGATTCATGTAGACATTAGTGATACACGTCAAGACATATTTTAATCACAAAAAGTATCTCATCCTTAAATCCTATCGTGACTACCCTTAAATGACCCCAACACAAACCCTTTATTCAACTTTTTTACCAGATCTTGTTAAACCTAACTATGATTTACCATAACTTACCTAAATCTAATCCAACTCTGGATAACCTTAATTTAACCGTGAACATTTTAACTCTTACTTTAACTTGAGCGTATATATACCGTTATCCCTGACCCCCTCAAATTACCTGCCAATAACACACCATACACTCCAATAAACTTTACTTATATGAACAGAACCCGAGGACAAACCAAACTTTTGTATCAAAAAAGTTATTAATGTTAACCTTCGACTCTAAACTACCTTTAACAAATCTTTAAAAAACAAATCAAAGTGTCTACCCTCACTAATCAAGTCCAAAATAATCAAACAACAGCCCAGACTTATACAACCATAGCTTATAATATAACTTACTATTCTTAACTTAACCCCATGTAAAACATATCTTAATAACTTCAGAATTGCAGCAGATGTTTGGCCAGTTTTCTTTGGCTTCCCTCACTGGTAGAACAGTTTACTATGGATCACATAGATAATGATCATATATATGATAACATGACATAATTCTTAGATGATACATTTCTTAGATTGTCCATGTTTGACGTATACAAAACAGAAAATTGGGTATGACTTACAATACAATTGTTGAAAATGGACTACAGCTGGAAATGTGGTAGAGATGTTTTGTAGAATGTCGTCTATGTACGACTCAAAATGTAGGATTTTTAAAAACATACAGATTTAAAAAAACTGATGGAAAGGACCATATGAGATTGGAACACATACACCAAACTTTTGAGTAAATGGAATGGTACTCCTGTGTCGATTTTATTCTAAATGAATACTTCAGTCATGATGGCAATAAATGCAATTGCCGACTCCAACCCACTTCTGTGGAGCAGTTTGGTGGTAAAGTTAGCCAACAAAATAATTGACTACTGATCAATTGAGTACCTATTCTTGGGGGGCATGGCAAAAATAACTTGGGGCCACTTCTCTAACTTACTCAACCTGAAGAAAACATTTACACCAAACAAGAACCATCAAGATGAAAACAGTTGCATAATGTCATATCTTGAATTTACTCCTACGTCCTCTTACTTCACAAGATCTACTCGTCCTGGTTGGGTTGATATAAACCTGCTTTGTGTCTTCAAGCTGTGACACCTGAGGGGGTGTGTGTGGGGGGTGGGGGGGTCTCCAGCCCTGTGTGATTACCTCTGTTGGGACTGTTAAATGGTTCCATACTGAAACATCAAATATTCATCCCGGGTGTTAATAATTCATCGACATAAAACGAAGTAGGAGGTTTGCAGAGTGACGATGAATCCATAATGAGTGCGTGCTCAGCAACTCATTCTCCCCCGGATTGTTTAAATTCCATGATAGCAAAAGAAGAAATTAATTGAAAGTTTTTAATTCCTGCAAGTTTTGGGGCTATTTCCTGATAAAATAGATGCTTTTCCAAGCAGTTTCTCGCCCAAGACAGTCAATTAACCAAGTGTGTTTTTAATTATAGCCCAGTGTCTTAAAGTGATTTGACCTAATTCGAGCACGATAGTGCGAGCTCGCACATACTTTCACGAAAAGGGTCTCGACGAGTTGCACGAATGTGTAAACTCTGCTCTTCACTGTCGAACTCATTGCATCTCAGAGGCTGGTTTTACAGATGATCGATTCTTTGTTTAATGATCAATCGCGTCAGCCGTAATTACCGGATGACTGTTGCGCCGAATAACCGGCGTGTCGTCTTTTGTGTTATAATTCCGCTCATCTTGACAAACATGACCCATTAAATACCCCCGTGGCCCTTCCTCGAGAGCGATGACTACACCAATTAAAACGGCAAAACAAGGCGGGGGAAGCTGCCAGGTCATTAAATCAGCCGAGAAATATGTCAACACGCGGCGCTTGGCTGTCACTCCCACTGCGAGGCCTGAAGAAGCGAGTGTTTAAATAGCTCTTGTGAGGGAAAAGGATGCACATATTTATACAGCCCCAGACTCTCCAGCGGCCCTGCAGGGGAGAGTAACGTCGACGGTAAATCACAAAAGAGGATTTCCTGGTTGGAGGGATTTTGTTGAATTTTTTTTATTTTTTTTTTTTACATTGGTTTTTTGGGAGGCTAATCTAGGTTGGATTATGGAAGTGTGCGCTGCTGAAGGAAGCCAGCATAATACAACAACATTTTTAATCTGAAATAATTGTCGAGGAATGATGTAAAGGTGCGTCTCGGGAATGAAAGATTTGGCGTAGAAATGTAGGTCAAATGATTCGAGGTGACGGAAGCACCGTTTTGCTGGATCGTCAAACGTGTCAACATGCAGGCTGCGGGCCGTTTGAGGCCTCAAAAATGATAATGTGTGGCACACCTTACGGTGTACAACTATAGTACGAGTGCAGCGTCAGATGGCCAGGAAGCACTGTACAGTTAAAGGAGGGGTAGGTGCTCTTCAGAATGTCAGAAATTACAATTCCACGGAGCATACAAAGAGGGAGTTGTGAGGGATGTAGAATTACCAGTTAAGTTTGTCCGATACTGTAAATCACGAAAAGCCATTTAACCATGGAATGACCCAAATGACATCCTGGGAAGGTTGTGAGTCGGGCTCGATAAAAAAAAGGAACATTTCGATCCGGCCTACTATTTCGCGAACGTTTTTTGAAAAACTTTTGTACGAGTGAATAACACGATTAAAAAACGCATATAAAACATTCATGTTAACAAAAAGACCATCTTTGTCAATCGGATCTTTTCCAAGCATCCGTCCGTCACTTCCTGGTCTGGAGACACACCTGACGAAGTCGCTGTTGGGCTGAACCGTGTTCGACTAAAATAACATACTCTTCACTATCACTATTCAAGTGACTAACAGGGATTACCAAATAGATACATGTCCTAATTATAAAATTAAAATGTATTGATTACCCTCTAGTTTAATAAGTGGAATGGGACACGGTTCAGCCAATCAGCATCATCGTTGTCACATATAGCCCTGACACATTCCGTATGGTTGAAAGTCAGATTTGTCTTTTTGCTAATATAAATGTTTATGTTAGTATAGTGTCATTTAATCACTCAGTCAAAGCTTTGACGTCATCATGCAGCAAGTGCCCGGACCATAATATCAGGGCATATCGAAATGGTTCTTACACAGGCGCGGATACCAATACCTTCACTTCTATACTGGTTCCTGAACTATACTTTTTTTTTAATAATATTTTATAAGATCAATTCAACACATATTCAAACACAAAACTGCATTTTCGGTAAATTCCAACAAAATAAATAAATAGTTTCCACTGCAAAAGCTTCCACTTGCTAAATGAGTGACAAATCAATCGGATGTTCACCGTGTTTTCTTTTCAGAATTAACTTCACATTTCCATGTTTTGAACATGTGTGGGATTTCAAAACTTGGAACCGAAATACCATGTTTCAATATTTGTACAGCACTGCTGTCGGTGCCAGACAAGAACTGAAGCTCCATCCAGTTGAGTGAGGGCTGTCAAGTAAACAAGGAATGGAAAACTGTAACCATGTCAACAGAAAACAAGTTATTTGAATACATTTTGACTTCATTTTATATGGTTATCGAAAGATTCTTATTGGAAAACACATTAATTACAAAAAGATCAAGTGATGAAAATTGGCATTACTTGTTGCACTAATGTAATACAATCCTAAATTAATTTATATCGTAATAACTAACACGTTTTATAGTTTCACTGAGGGCCAAATAAGTAGTGATGTTCTGACCAAGATTCATGAAGCCGTGTCATTATTTTCAGAGTCCACTATATGGCGGTCTCTGCACTATTTTCCTTTGTTTTGAGCAACTGTTCTAATGAAACATCTCTTTTAAACTGATGGCGCCACCTACTGACCTCTACACAACATGACACTGCTTCATGAAGCTTCATCAGACCTTCACTACAAATAAGTAGAGGTGAAGAACTGCATGTGGTACCAGGTTTATCTACTAGATAGATAATGGATTATCTGGGAAAACCTTCTCCAGTAAGGGCTCGAGGAAGAAGAAAGATCTTAACTGAACAGTATTTGCCGCCCTTGCAACCTGACCTTGCGTAAGCCGAAAGAACTGAAGGTATACAAAAAGTTGAGCATCCACCGAACCGCACGAGCTCGTCGAGGTGTTTTTGAGCATCACTCGCGGTTATCACCTCCATATCTCCCAGATCTTCCTCCCAGTTAATCCTCCTGCGCGATCACAGCCGGCGATAGAGCGAAGCGGCGTTACCACCAACACATGTTTCCTTTATACTCCGCCGACGCGCCAACCACTTAATGGGATTGTTGTCGTTGTGTAGTCACATTCACGCTACAACAAACACTTTTTTTTTTTTCCTCGACGCATTTTTTTCGGGCGTTTATCACAACAAATCAGCCGAGGGGTCAGGGGGCGAAGTTTGGCCCCGAAGCAGCGGCAGACTATTGAAAGAAAACATGGCGAGCGGGGGAAGGAAGACACTTCGCGGCTTAGACTCAGCCGAGGGCGTTAATATTATTATGCGTCTAAACGGATTAATAAAGTGAGATGGTTTTGATAAAGAGCAGTCGCTTCATGTTCACCCGCAAACATTCACGTCATCAACGAGATTATTCCGATTTTCTGGACCGTCTTCATATAGAAATTTAGAATAAGAATATATATATATATATATTTAAAGACTTGGGTGAGAAAACATGATTCTTTATAGGACACATAACACTTCCAGCGCTCATATGTGATAATTAGTGTTTAAAATATTCAATATAATTCCACATATAATGAGATTCATTTGCAAAGAACACAGTTCTTGAGGATCTTTGATGGATCGTTCACGATATGTGCGCGTTAAAAAAGAGGCTGATTTCAAAGGTAACACTAAAGGTGGTTGTAGGTGATACTTCAGCTACAAGAACGGAGCAGTGGGGTGCGAAACAATTGGTCGCAGCTGCAGCAACACTTTTAAGGCGATGTATGCAGTACCAAACTTAACTTTGACGACAACTCGAAACATGTGAACCAATCACTGCTCAGATTTATCATTCATTCATTTTCTACCGTTTTACCCCTTACCAGGCGGTCCCAGGGAGACTGGAGCGTATCCCAGTATGATAGGGCGAGAGGCAGGGGACACCCTGGACAGGACGCCAGTCTTTCGCAGGACACACAAAGACACAACCATTCACACACACACACTCTCACACCTATGGACAATTTCCTCAAGTTATCAATCAAACTGTATGTTTTTCTGGAATGTGGGAGGAAACCGGAGTGCCCGGAGTAAACCCACGCAACACAAACCACGAGAACATACTAACTCCACACAGAAAGGTTACAAGTTCACTCAATGAGAGGAAAAATCCTAAACAAGAACATAAGTAAAACGTTTTCTTTCATGTCTACCGTTATGAGCTTCCTCTAACTTTAGACCCTCAGCATATTGAACTTCCAGATGCAGTAGAAAAACGATTGACCACTTGGATACGAGTAGCGCAACAAAAGGGTGCCAAGAAAAGATTCCTAATCCAAAGACCAACTTCCTTCCTAACTTTCTAAGCCTACAGATACTCCACAGAAGTCCTGGTTCCACAAACAATCCGTGATGTTTCCCTTTTCTCTTCCGTGGCGAGGTATTTTCGGAGCAGCCTTCAAAGAGAGAGAAGTCCCTGTTTGATGGGCTTAATACAGTTTCAACTCTCTTCTCATTACGGAGATAATTAACGCTTTAATTAACACAAATTCCGTCGGCTGCTTCGGACGCGTCGGAGGCTTCCTTGTGTGCGTTCGACGAAGTGATCGATGAATCATTGTGACAAATACAGACTTCACCTGTAGATGTGACTGAGAGACTGTTGTGTAACAAACACAACTGAAAAAAGAGGTGTAGATGATGACAAAGAAAGGCAACAAGTCAGTGAGGTCTGTTTTGTGGTGAAGTACAAGAGGGTTTGTATTCTCGTATAGATGATAGATGATCTCAGACACCATGATGACCTTTGTCCAAAGCACTGATAACAAGGATGTAATAAACCAGGATTACCATATTTTCCGCACTACAAGGCGCACTTAAAAGCCTTTAAATTTCTCAAAAAACAACAGTGCGCCTTATAATCCGGAGCGCCTTATATATGAACATTACCTGGTGGATGACTTTATTACAAACACACGGCGCACGTCACATCCCGGCGGGCGACTGTGGAGTAAGATTACTTCCACCGTGTCTTGGTTGTCGTACACTTAAAATCACTCTGCTGCGCGCTCAACCAGTCATACACGCGCGCTCTAGCCGTCATACATGCGCTCAACTTCACTGCTGCGCGCTCACACATTTGTCTGCTCACAACACCAGTCTTGCGCGCTGCTGCTTGAAGCCGTTTAAACGTCATTTGAACATCGTTACCATGGGATTGAACGGCGTTGTCAGAACGCTTAATAAAGTTTGACTGTTTTGTTGACGTTCACTTTAGCACAGCTTTATCTAGTGGATGCATAACGCAACCCCAGTCAAACATTTGACTGTATCTTTTATTCTATGCGCCTTAAATTCTGGTGCGCCCTATTAATGAAAACAGTTCTAAAATAGGCCATTCATTGAAGGTGCGCCTTATAATCAGGTGCGCCTAATAGTGCGGAAAATACGGTACCTGCTCAATTATTCTCTTATCTTATTATTCTCTGTGAGATTAAGGAAGGGGGTCGGTCAAAATGGCGGAATTTCGGCGTCTTTGCATTGACTTTAAGATTAATTAATTTCTTGAGGTATACATCGCCTTCATCATGAACATACTTTTAAATAAACAAACTGAAACTGAAACGTGAACAATACTCAAGGATAGACAATAGACTCAAGGTGCAAAACAAATAGACTCAAGGACTCATTCATTCCTCGGGCTATTAAATTGTACAATTCTGAGTTCGGGGGCAGGAGTGGAGTGAAAGTATCAGGATGTTCTGTTCTATGTTAGTCTTTGTATCCTCTGTCTTTGTTGTTTTTCTTTGATCTATGTTCTTTGTCTTTATCTTTAGACTTAGATTGTGTAATCGTGTTCTTTCTCTTTATTTCTCTTGTTCTTATTTTATTTTGATTTATTTTTTATAAAAATAATTGCTGTATGTATCGGCTATTGGAAAAAAACAATTTCAATAAATCAATAAATCAATAAAGTTTTACCTTACCTTACCTTCGCAACACAACTGGTCACGAGGCTTCACAAAAGACAATCGCACTGTGTTTCTGGAAAGCAACCCAGAGTCTTGGTGTCATGAACACTTCGCGGGACATGAACGAGCTTCTCAGAAACAAACGCCGCAGATTAAAGCGAGAGATCAAAGTGGCGGCAACAGAATTTGGAGTCGACATAAAACCGAGGATCGTCGCACAATGAGTGGAGGCTTGAAGGAACGTCGTCCTTGTTGTCTCGAGCACTGGGGGGGGGGGGACAATGGTAAGTCTCATGGGCGAGGGCCAGCAAGCAAAAGCCCCCCTCGTCTCTCGCCCCGACTTCACAGTTTACGACTCGTCACAACACTTTACTGCAGCCAAATTTCATTTTCTCCTCGCAAATCCGGTCGCACATTATCCTGTACATTGCATTAGGGGCCTAATCTGTCCTTTCTCTTGCTGCGCCGAAGAAAAGACGCCTCCGTGATTAACCCACTTTACAGCAATAAATAAACGCATCATCCAGTAATGTACACCAGATTTAATTTGGAGGGGAAGAAAGGCCAGCGCGCCGGAATCACTGAAATGTAATGAAAAATAACACAATGGCCGCCTGAGGAATTAATTTGAATGCTTTCTCGTTTTTTTTTTTCCTCGCCGGATTGATTTTTCTCCTTCTCCCATAGCCAACTGCATGACCCCCGCCCCCCCAAAAAAAGTCTCTGCTGCTGTCAACTCAGAGCATGAACAAAAAGAAAAATGTTAAAGCTGGACGTGTGTTTAAGAACCAAATCCTTGGTCACATGAAGCCCATGTTGCTCTTGGTTTCCCAGCGTTGTTTAGCCTCGAACCTGCAACACATGAAAGGCTCATCAGAGTCAAGACAAGACCGTGACAAATGTCAAAAGACATTTTCCAATATCAAGGTCTTCGACAAAACTGTCTTCGTTCACTGGGATTGTGTATTTTTCTTTGTAAGATAAAGTCCTGTATTGTGCGTCTATCGTTGGCCATAGATAATTAGCAATGTTTAGCATCGTTTAGCATCGTGTCACTTTTATGTCACACTATCATGGACCATATTGGAAAAAAACCCCATGAAAAACTGTTTGTTTTGGACTTTCTTATGTGTCAGGGTCAAGGTGACCTGAAGGCCCGAAAATAAATGTGTTTGTGGTATCCCTTGTGTTGTCTCTGGGTCAAGGTGACCGAAGGCCTGAAAACAAATATGTTCGTGGTATCCATTGTGTTGTCTCTGGGTCAAGATGACCTAAAAAGAACGGTGTTTGTGGTATCCCTTGTGCTGTCTCTGGTTCAAGGTGACCGAAAGCCTGAGATCAAATATGTTTGTGGTATCCCTTGTGTTGTCTCTGGGTCAAGATGAGCTGAAAAAAAATGTGTTTGTGGTATCCCTTGTGCTGTCTCTGGTTCAAGGTGACCGAAAGCCTGAGATCAAATATGTTTGTGGTATCCCTGGTGTTGTCTCTGGGTCAAAATGACCCGAAAAAAAAAATGTGTTTAAGGTATCCCTGGTGTTGTCTCTGGGTCAAGGTGACCCAAAGGCCTTAAAATAAATGTGTTTGTGGTATCCCTTGTGTTGTCTCTCGGTCAAGTTGACCAGAAGGCCTGAATAAAAGTATGTTTTTGGTATCCCTGGTGTTGTCTCTGGGTCAAGGTGACCCAAAGGCCTGAGAATAAATGTGTTTGTGGTATCCCTAGTGTTGTCTCTGTGTCAAGGTGAACGACCTCCCTGGCTTCCATAAATACATAAGCAGTGTCGGAGGTTGTTCATATTGACCAGAGACAACACAAGGGTTCATGTAAAAATGTTTTCCTCGTTTGGTTTTCGCAGGAAAAGGTTTTCAAATATTCTGTTGGTTGACGGAAAAAAAAAATCCAATGAATCAATTAAAACTTTTAGGAAATTTTGGAATGTTATGTACTGGATTTCTTAGGTTTCATCATTGAAGGGCTACTAACTGCTGCTGCAAGGGTCTGTTCAGAACTAGCAACAAAGAGAAAACTTGACTCTATAAAAATCAGTACACAATGAAAACAGTAAAATAAATCAACTTTCAGAATTTTTGATGAAGAAACGTGTTGATATTGTTGCCAGGTAAGTGGCATCAGTGGTTTAAAACAACACTTTCCCTCTGGGGCTGAAGTTTACATTTTAATTTTAATATTGCCACGACTAAACTGCTTTTTTTTTATTTCAATAAACATGCAACTAATTTATTAGTTAACTTAACCTAAAACATATTTTTTATCTGAAGGTCATCTGATGAAGAGAAAGAAATACACATTTCAATGAATCTATCTACTTGTTGCAAATGATATTAATGTATTTTAAAACTTCTAAAGCAAGGATTCCGGCAAGTTTTGTGTTCACACCACCACATGCACACATTTTAAATCACAATTTCACAAACGTGCATGTACATTATTTTATTGACAGAGGCTGCGTTGACGATGTGCACTTAAAGGTGAAAAACAGGATTAATAAAAGGAAACAAAGACGGCGTCTCACCCCCATGGTATCTGCTTCTTCCTCTTCTTGCTGTTCCGTAAATCTTCCTCCGTCTGTTTATTTTTCACAAAGTCCCGACAATCGGCGGCTTCTGCAATCTTCACGCCGAGCTGTGGGAAGAGGACGATTGTTAAAAAGGATGAAAATATAAAAACAAAAATACATACGTTGATTTATTTTTAAAACGATTGTTGTCACAGTGTGTATTGTTCACAGCTTTATTTATTATTATTACTTCCGAGTGCCAAATAAAAAAGGAGAGGAATTCCAGTTGTCTTTTTCCTCCTCACTGGTGTCAAGGAGGGATTTTTGGAATACTGAAGGCAGTCTTGGAAAATCAGTCGTGAAGAGAAATGACCGTGACGGCGAAAAGGCAAACATTCAAATCCCCACAGAAGACATGTGCGTATTGTGAAGCAGAATAATCCAAATAACCCTGGTCACACAGCAGCGCGGGAAACAATGGCAGAAATCCTGCCTCCTCTGTCGCTCCTCAGATACGTTTATTATTCAAGCGAACCGCGATAAACAACTTGGAACAATTTCACCGAAACCTTTTGGGTAATTGTCACTATTCACAATCAGAGGGGAAGGAAAAGTCTTAAGGCAGAGGAGGAAGTGTGCCACTTGAAGAGAGAGGGAGAGAGAGAGAGAGGGAAAAAAAAAGAAAGACCTGCTGAAAAAAAAAATGTTTCAATTATAATTAAGTGGGATAAAGTTTATTAGAAAGACTGAAACTAAAATATCTCCTAATGCATGCTGGGATTAAGCAGGTCAGAGCGAGCAGGCAGGAGAAATTAAACTCTAAAGGCTTTTTATCACCATATTTCAGGAACCAAGGGTGTAAAATGTTCTAATTTGGGATACATTAAAAGCCATAAAGGTCTTTCAGAAAGATTAATGGTACTTTGCTTGGATTTAAGATAAGGGCTCCGGCTGGCTGCGAGTGCCGGGCTGCGGCGGGGCCCCTCAAGGCATTCATCTATACAGTCGCTGGGAGATTTGCAGGCGCGTCTGTATAACCTGCGGCGTACATTTTATGACAGCTCTTTGCTATTTTATAGGTTTTAAACTCCTCCAATCGTGTTTTCTACTCCAGAAGCAAGTGAGGATGAGTGAGGGCCTTTACATTTGCAAAAAGATTCAGGAGCGAGATCAACCTCGGGGGCTTCCTTTACTTCAAATGGAAAGTCACGGTGGCTCCTCAACACTTCAACACACTAGTATGTGGAGGTACAAACAGCGGGGGAGTGGAATTGAAAACACACTTTTGAGTGTTTGCGGACAAAATCTCAAGGTATGGAACATTGACCAGCTCATCTTCAAATAACATCCCAAATTATTCTGCGATAAACTTGATTTTAATTGACTTGTTCCGTCTTCAAAACAGACAAATAAAGATATTATTCTTCCTGTGTTTTGAACGCATCGATTTAACGTCACAACTTGAACAGGAATCAGACGTTTTTTTATATTCAAGTTGGCTGTAGGGGGCGCTCTTATGGATCTCAAAGATCTCACGCCACTGCAGGCCCCTGCAAACGACGAGTCGATACTGAAGTAAGTCAATAGCAGGTTAATAATGTCAACCCATCAATGACCAACAATGATCTTGGAAATGAGGCGTTCAGGGACAGAAAATCCACAGTGACCCACTCAATAAGAAAAGCACCTTATGTACACATTAGTGCTCACCTGCAACCAAAGAATCACATTTATATTTACAACCGGGAGTGTTCCTCTACCAGAGTGCAACTCTCAATGGGTTATCAAAGGTTCTGATATACATTGATCTTAATTTGCAGTAAATTGATTTAAGGCTAACTTAGCAACAGACCATGTTGTATTGCTTGTCGGACACCAAAAAAAATAAACCAGTTCCAAATTATTTCCAAGAAAAACATTCTTAATTTCTTGTAATTTCACACCCATAACAAATTAATCGACTTATCGACCAACAACGATGACAACATTATTTCTGAAGAGCCAAATAAATGTATATTTGACCAGTTTTCTTTTTATATTTAGAGGCTACATTGAAACTGATTAAAACATTCTATGTTACTATCGTAAAGTTGTACATTTCTTCATCAAATTCCTTAGTTTCTCTTGATTCATTAATTATAATTTCTTAAAGCGCTATATAAATAAATATTACTTACTTACTTACTTACTTATAATAGCTCATTGAACAACAGATACAGACGTTTGCACTGAAGGTCAAAGGGTAAAAGTGAACTCACAATCCTAGTCACGGGGGGAACAATATTTGATGTTGAACATGCTGACTCATCAAAAAAAAATCAATTCATACATTTTTCCCGATTTTTTTTTTCATTTCCTAATTTCCTTCACTGCAGTAGTTTTCAAGCAGGTCAACATGATGTCTTAGAGTTTGGTTTTTCAAGTTAAAACATATTTCTTGCCCGTTTTTATACTGCACGAAATAAAAAGACGAGAATATAAAGCACACAAATGTGAAAACGTCAAACATAGGAGCTTATTTCGTTGACAAAAGGTTATCAAGGAGATATCTATTCTAAGCGATTCATGCTTATACACCATTTTAAAGTGTTTGATCATGTGATTCACTTGAATTTGTACCTTTAAGAAAATGAACTTGAAGTTTATTTTATTGCTCACAAGCTATAAAAAAAAAAACAGTTTTGTCATGTCATTATTGACATGTTCATGTTGGATGCATAAATGTCACACTAATACTGCTAAAACCTAATTATATTTATCACAATTATTTAATTCACTAATTAATGTCATTTGTACGCTTGAAAAAACAACTTCATCATAAACAGTTGTAAACTAAAACCTTCTTTCCTCAGACACACTTTAGAATTGAAGGTTTTTTCATTTTTCCTGTTGTTTTTGTTTACGAGTGTAGTTTCCTGCCTGCGATTGTCTTTAGCGGGGCTCACCGTTAATGTCACCCAGGTTACCTAGGAGACCGCCCAGATCAAAGAGACAAAGACCCCTCAAATGTCTGATTAATCAAGCCTGCAAACAGCTTATTTCTTTTAGCCTGCATGCAAGTATGAAAATGAGATTCCGAGAGCAGTACATTGTGCAGATTTGTTCATTCTTATCTGAACAAAGCCAGCGGCAGCTTATTTCATGGATCACTGGCACTGTCAGCGCTGCGGCGCCGAGCAGGTGACGGCTCCTCTTTCTGTGGCGAGGACGAAATTAGCAAAAAAGTCGCAGCAATTTAGCCTCTCATATTTTCCGTAATGTGACATTATTTTTCATTTACTTTTTTTTTTATCCACTTGTCAGGATTCTCCTTTCCGTGCATCTGGCGTCAGAGGAATACAAAGCAGGAATAAAAGAGCAGGAACAAAAAAAAAAACCTCCCGTCTCTTTGTTTACGTGCCTCCCGACAGCCTCGGCGGCACATATTAATAAACATTTACACGTCCTTCATGTAGATATGTGGCTGCCGCCCTCTCCTGTGTGGCCCGTGCAGCTCCCGCTCAGAATGCGGTTGATTCAGAGGATTAATACTCTGACCTTTAGCACATCTGAATGCAAAAATGTGCACAATGCTGGCACGGCGGCAGCAGCAGCTTAAGGCCACGAGGAGGGTTAAGTCAATAGTAGCTTGTGCTGTTCATTCGCGTTCGGGTCGTCATGGTGATTCAACTGCATGCCCAAATTGGTTTTGAGAAAAAAATAACAATGGATTTGACGGAAACTAAATATCTCGGAAATCCATTTATCATAAAAAAGAATTGCACTAAATACCAATTTTTAACTATTATATTTAAGATGTTTATAATTATATTAGTAGATTAATTAAAGTATAGATTTTATTTGTGTAGAAGAATATTTAATAGTATCCACTTAACCAATCCTGGGAAGAAATAACGCCTGCTTGGTCCAAGCCCAACACATATTATATAAATTATATATTATATTAACCAAACCATCTTTAATAGTAAACCATCAAAACAATATCACCATAAACCTCAGTTTTACCTTTAATGGAAGTGTCTGTATATTTTTTTCTTATCACCTCTAAAGGTCAACATATCAACATGAAGATCTACTCTGATTTTGAGACGACCATCTTGGGGCCACATGATAAAATGACCGGATTTGGCTCCCGGGCCATGAATTCATAGAGGCATGATCTACACGTCAAGATCATGTTGAACGGAAAAGGAGTTTCAGAGAGGAAAAAAAAAACGCACAAAAAGGAAGGGTAGGTGTTATTCAGACATTGTGAGTGAGCTACACTTTTAATTTAAACATACATCCAACATTCCAACTATGTAGAATTTTACCCGCACATAGATGGAAATGGAAGGGCGGGACAAATGTCAGTCAAGTGTGAGTGGCATATCACTATCTAAGCTTTTTAGTTTAGAATGATTAGAAATAAAACTACAGCGTTGCCAATAGGTAAGTTAAGTCTTATTGATCTGTATACATTGTAATCAATTGGCTGAATCGGGGGGTAAAAGGGATTTTGAGTAATATAATAAAGAGTATTTAAAGTAGTAATTTCTTAATTAAAAGGCAACTAATGTGTCTTTAATATATATTCTATTGTATCATCAGTATGTGTTTGTAATAACTCTATTTTCATTGAATCATTGTTATTATTATTATTAAGCCCCGCCCACTGAAAACACTTTGTTTTTTCTTTAGAGCACGTCAATCCAGAAAGTCTCCACCTCCAAGGAACTTGTTGTATAACAAAGTGGGCTTGATTACAGCTGGCTGGAGAAGGGGTAAAGCTAATAATGCTCTTGTAACCTCTTGTTCGTCGAGATTTCAGACAGGGGAGAACTTTATATTAGTTAATAATTTCAAAACATGGTCATGATGAGGGACTTACTGCATCTTGAAGAGGAAAATTTAACATTTGGAAGATGAGAAAACATGTATCACAGAAAAGATACTCACTTAGAGTCAGGCACCACTTGTTACTCTCTGCCTCTATGGTACATTTATTTCTGCATTTGTAATAAACCCAAATGAAAAAAGGCAGTGACAAAAAATTCACACTGAGGTTTAATAAAAACTCCAGCTAAACAAAAAGCGAATTAAAAAGGTGATAAAAAAAAAAAAAAAGCATCCGTGTGGATAAAGTGTTAAAGCCCAGATTAACAATAGGAAATAAATGATGGCTTTTAGAAGGAAATGGCCTTAAACCCATTCATAAATTTCCAATCCAGGAAGCCTCTTCCAATTAAAAGCAGTGAGAGGTGGATTAAGAAGGGCTATATGGCTTTGCCTCGCTAAATCACCTCCCCGAGCTGCTCTGCTGCATTTGACGTGTAAACGATTAATGACCGGCCTAATTCCCTTATCACACCACCTTAATGCCTAAATAATGTGGCCTTAGTCAACTTTGGCGAGCGGGGCCATAGAAGAAGAGGCATGAATATCAGATTAGGCAGCTCATGTGTGTGTTTTTTCCAGCGTAAGTCTTTAGAAATGAAGGATGTGGTTTGTGCTGGTGGTGGTGGAGGGGGGGGGGCAGTGGACTACTTCAGGCAGCCAAGTCTCAGTGTTCCAGCAACATAAGGGGGGTCAGAAGATCAGGGGATCAGTCCACGCCTCCCACATCGCCTCGTAAAAACACTTTCATTGACGGATGAGTCCAGATGTACACGTGCGGAAAAGAATCGGTCGAGAAACTCAACGTTAGTTTGATGGATGCCATAAAAGACGTAAAGGAAGAGGATAGGAGTGACTAAGGAGGACTCGCTTTCTTTAGACTCTCCCCTGAAGTCACGCCTCCAGAGCAGAGTATCATCGAGTAGACAACTTTTGATATAATGCCTTCAATGAATTTAATCAAAATAAAGTAACTAGATGGGTCTTACTAGTACTGCACAAGCTACTGGTGACTATAAACATGTTTGTTTTTTGAGTTTGGCTTTAAATCTAAATAGGAAGAACTGAGGAAAACCCTTTCAAAGTTTTGTTGTGTTGAAAACACAAGACGCAAGATGCTAGAGCACCATGATCTCAACTGTTTACTCTCGGTCTAATAATTAAATAAACTCGTTTCTATCAAAAGATTTATTTGTATCAGTCTCCGAGCAAAGTTTGTGACCACACATGCTTTCTTCAAGGGCAACCAATGTCAAAACCCAACTCTCCTGACTCTTTCAAATCTTATTTTTTTCACCTTGAACGACATGAGGGTGAGTAGAAAATGAGTGAAGTTTGGATTTTGGGTAAACTATTACTTCAAGTCTTGAAGTCTTGAAGTGACATCAAGTGGAAAAACAATATTATGGCAACAATAAAACATTATATAAAATAGAAATTTGGTCAACTTTTGGTTCTGTGCTGGTGACATCATCTCACTTGGTAAGATTTTCGATGAAGATAAGTGATGTCAATATGTCAAAGATTATAGCGACTCTTTATTGACTGCATTTTCTTTAAAACGTCATGTTTACGATGCATGTTTACTTCAAGTGGCTTAACAAGCCGTTTGAAGCTTTATTTTGTTTTGAAGCTATTACTCTATAAAGTTCTCCCTCGTCTGAAATCTCAGCGAACGAGAGGTTCCGAGAGCGAAGCCCATTACTCCTCCTCCAGCCAGCTGTTATCACACCAGTTTGGTTGGGGTAAACAAGATTTAATCTCCAGAAAATGTAAGTGTGTGCAGTGGGCGGGGCTTCAGCACATTTTCTAATGTAAATATTTCATTGAAAATAGTTTTGTACAAACAGATATACACCAAGATCCATTTAAGAAACACTCATTAGTTGCTCTTTAAGGAGCTCAACTGATCCTCAAATGTTAACTCTCAGAGATCCTTAAACTGCTCCACCTTGGGACTTAAACGTGGACCTCTTTTCAGTTTAAATGCTGCCCCTGCGATCCAAACAAGCAGAGTAAAAAAAGAAGGATGCAAACTAGAGCATCCACTTCCACTGACCATATGAAAAAAAAGATACCCATTACACAAGTGTAAACGCACTCGGTGTATATTCCCAAACCGCTCCCTTCGAAAGATTATCAGTCTTCATGGAGCATCTCATAAGAGATTCCTGTAATCTGGCTGCCACTTTGACAAACAGAATTACATGGCGAGCAAAAAGACAGACACTCCGGGGAGGCCGGAGGAAGAACAGCGATGCCTCCGTCTCCTCTTCTAGTAATCTGATGCTAGATATATATAACATACCATCTTTAGGGAGTCGACGGGGAAAAGGAAAATCTGGAGAAAAAAAAAAAAAGTTTGCTCGCTTTTGTGCGCATTTCATTATCTCGCCCTCTTTCCCGAGGAGGATAGGCTTATTAAGCGGCTTTGAACTCACACTTACAATAATATGCCATCAACAGTTTTAGGAGCTAATTAGAAAAAGAAAAAAAAAAACAGTTTAATTAATGAGTGACTGGCAATAAAATGGCAATCATGGAAAAGGGAACTGAGGGTGCTAAGCTTCCACTACCACCAATTAAGGCTAATTACAAACAAATTATATATGTGTTTTGCTGTGGGCTTCAATTTAAGAAAGTGGCGTTAATTAAAAGAGAAAACATGCTAATTAATTAAACAGCACACAAATCTACACAGAAAAGTACGCTTTGTCTGTCGAGTAATTAATGAAAGACAATAATCCAAATGAGATTCCCCGGCATTTGATAAAAGCTTAGCAACCCTTTTTTTTTTTTTTAAACCCATTTCTGAATTAATAGGCGAAAATTTTAATGTGACTCACACCAAGAGATACAATAAAAGTTCAATCAGCGATAAATGGCTGGTGCTGAAGGAAAGAAGAACAAAGAGGAGAGTTTCCCCTAAACTCCACGCCGAGACCCCCGGGGGTCCGAGTCACACTCTGATGGGGGGGGGGTAGAGAGCGGCAATCAGATAAAAGCCACTTTCCGCTGAAAATGCTGCTCATTAATTTTCTTCATTACAAACACTTGCAGAGCGAAAAGGTGGCGCCGGGAAAAAAGACAGAAGATATAAATATCATGAAACAGTCTTAGTTCAGCTTTTTGTTTCGGCTAAGCCACCATGTCTCCTCAGACAGAATGCCACGCCACCTTTGTTGCACTGCTTTAAGCGAGGCTTTCAGACGAGCACACTGCAAGGACAGTTGGGTTTGTTTTTTACCCCCTTTCTGTGCTGCTCAAACTGAGAAGTAAGTGCTAATAGAAAGATGGGGATGTAGAGTTAAGATGGTAGCAAACCTACAAATACCTCCATTGACTCAATGCTATAGTTAAAACAATATATATGTCAAAGTACAGATTGGAATCCAGTAGGATCTGGAATTCCAATCTGTACTAGTAGAGATTGGAATTCCAGTACCTACTACTGAAATGGGATCTGAATATTGGAATTACAATATGTCCTAGAAGGATTCCAGATTCTACTAGTGAATTCCAATCTCTACTAGAAGAGATTGGAATCCTACTGCTGTATTGGGATCTGAATATTGTAATCCCAATCCATCCTAGGACAAATGGGAATTCTACCAGGACAATCTCCAATTCTAATTCTAAGAAATTTGGATTATATCAAAATGTTATTTGATCTTATCAGACCCTAACGCTAACCCATATCAATATTAAGATCCTAGTTCAGTAGCAGGAATTCCAATCTGTACTAGTAGGATTCCAGATCCTACTGGATTCCAATCTGTACTGTGATATGTATCACATATATATATATATATATATATATATATATGTATATATATATATACACACACACATATATATCAGAATCCAGGTCATCGGACATCGACTCATTTTGGGGTCGAGTTGTTTTTCCAAGAGCTTCTAGCTCAGTTCAAACCATATTTGGAATTCTTAAAAAGACACTTAATCTTAATTTATCTGAAGCACTTCACAACAAAAATGATCAGCTATAAATAATACCTTCAACAAAATACAGTTCTATTATAGCTATTTCACAAAATACTAAGTCAAATCTCTCTTCTTATCTAACAAACTTTAGAAAAACCGAGGTAGGGAATTCCACACAATAAACTCTCTCATATCAGTTATGTAAGAATACAAATAATGCCCAAAAACTAAGGTAGCCTATTTTTCAATTTTTAGTTATTCCTCAAAATATATAAATAATGCCTTAACACTAAAAAAAGAAATAGAGAGGTTGGACAAGTCATTACAGCGTAGGAACACAAGCCATGTGACCCAAGTAAGTGCTTATATTAAACAATAACCTTGTTAAATTATAATGCCAGGTGATCAAGAGTTGTGTTCTCCACCAACTAAGCAATCAAGGGGTAGTAAAGTATATTGTAGCAATCGTTCACAAATTAAAGCAGATTATCGTTTAATTTAATATCGTGATTTATGAAGAAATAAATTATGAACTTGTTTGGACAAACACAGAGTGATTGAGATGAATCGAGCCTCAAAGAATGGAAAGACAATATCAAAATCATGCCTCGTTTTTAGGTGAATATACTATACATTTGTTGGGCCCTCAACTTAAAACTTCTAAAGGATTTGGTCCCGTGTCAAATTGGGTTTTCCATAATGATATGCAATAGTGAAATAATAGCATTGCCTTAAATTTACGTCACAGAAAGTACATGCTTCTTTGTCTGCCTCCTTTTTTGTAAATGTCAGATCCATTTCTACGAACAGATTAACCACCCAGTGTGTACGTCACCTTCCCTTTTTTCTTCATGTGTCTTCTAACATTCCACACACTCGCATCATCAATCGGAGGAGCGTTCCAAACACCTATTGTTCGTGACTGGAGTTTTCTGTTTTGAAGTGGTAATGCCACTCTAATGGCGGGCGATGAGTGCTGTGGGGGAACCGGCAGCTCTAACTCGGTGTGACATCCTTTTGTTGTAACGCACACCCACCTATTGTATATAAATTACAGCTAAAAAAGAAGTCGGCCGCACAGTTTCGTACGGTGGAAAAAAAAATAGTGAGGGAGTTATTAATTATTGCAGGAATGAGGTTGAATGGAACACTACAAAAGGGTTCATTACTGTGAAGATAAAGCGGCGCCGGTATAAAGTCAACAAAGCAGGTTTCACCGTGCTGAATTGACATTAACTCTCTTCATTTGTAAAAGCACCAACGCATCAACTTACCATTGTCGCTCGAGGCTGTTCATTTTCTAAACTTAATGCTTTCTTCTTGTCTGAAGTCTGAAAGAAATAACCTGTAAACAGTTGTTTGTTTTATAAACTCCCTCGTTTTGGTGCGAAAGGTAGCTTTTCATCTTTGAAAATCCGATTGGGAAATGATGTGTCGCCGTTATCTATCATTTGATATTTTGGGGTGTTATGGTGTTTACATTTCGAGAGGTTTGCTTGAAAAGATCGGCTTTTTATTAAACACTTTCTAGCTACACATTTAAGGTGACATCTGCGGTTTCACACTCTTTACTTCACGTTGATAACCCATGACAGTTTAAGCTAACGTAAACAAAGAGGTAATGTTTTTAAAGAGCTACTTATTGAGTTATAAGTCCCTCTGAAATCTGGGTAAACTGGAAAAGCACTAAAAACAATGTTGGCCTTTTTCATACTTCCACATTAGATAAAGAGCTACAAACCCACCCTTATTGTGGGCCATTTTTACTCTATTCTCACTTTAGACCATCTACATAAACCGAAATGTTTATGGTTTTAAATGAAAGTGGTGCAACCCAAATCTTTGAGTTTGTGCCATGTGTATGAATGGAACCTATTAAAGTTGTTTCGACAATTCTGCGTTGATATTAGGAACGTGTGTGTATTTCACAACCACTTTACTGTAAACATACTGACGAGGAGAAAGCACTTTCAAAGACCTGCTATCGATTTTTATTGAATATAAGTTGAGTCTAAAAATAAAGAGAAAATATAAATAAAAAGGGGAAATCGTCTTAAAAGTTAAATATAAACAATAACTGTGTTTTATCTTTCTTTAAAATAGAAATTAAAAAAAATAAATAACATTTTGAATAGCGTTCAACATTCAAGCACCAACAAAAACACTTCTTTGCCGATTATATGTGGCATCTTCATTTAGCAACAAGGAAAAATGTGTCGAACAAGACATTTTCCCCCAAATTAATACTGACAGAATATCACCAACATTCTGATACAGTTGGAGAACACTCAATATGCATAGAAATATCTGTTTTATTTTACGAGAAACTTAATTTTCTAGCTGCTAATACGACTAAGACAACGACTGCTAACAAAATAATGGTCTAATTCAGTGTATGCAGACTTCACCTTCCTCAACAGAAACATAATAATCAAACACCTTATTTTCCAAACTGCCGCTGTCCATCCAGTTCTGATCACTGTTATCCAATCACAATACACCAAATTATAAGAAAAAAAATAGGAAAATGATTAAAAAACTTTCTATGCACCAGGACATAAGAGATCATTTCTACCAACTAATCATTATTAAACACTAAGATACTGCAAAAGAGTTAAATAAAATAAAAAGAATGGTCAGGAGCGAGGATATAACCCACGTACGGTTCAAGTGCAGAACGCTACCAAGTAAGATAATCGATCTTTTAAAATGACATGAACGTTTACCCTCATGTATTGGCTTTTTACAGCGGCCAAAAATGGTACTCATATTACACTTCTCCGTCACTTTTCCGCAATGTATGATTGGCTGAGTCACATGAACGTGATGTCACTGACTCTAAACGCGAACCCCGAACCCAAGATCGACAGGATATGACGAATGACGATTCTACAAACATACAGACTCCTTACTGTTGATGATCATTTCCAAACTAAAAAGAATAAATAATAATAAATAAAATATAATAAAGATTGGAAAATGAAAGAAACACAGCCAAATTGGTAAGAGGGCTTAATGTTCATCCTACTCCTAACACCACTTGGAGTAAATATAGTCCTGACTTGACCTGGAACCTGCCATCTTGTCTGCGTTGCTAACCCTGTGATGCTGCCACTCTTTTTAATCTCATCCTGTATGCTTGTCTTTTCAATACATTTATGTTTTTGTCTAATCTGCTTAAAAAAAAAAAACACAACATCGTTTTGGTCTCTTTATCATATTCCATTTAAATGAATTCAGAGATGACTTTGTGCCTTCAGTCATCCTCCCATCAATAGTCAGGAAAAAAAAAAAAAAAAGGGTCTGCTTTTTCTTTTCCCGCTAACAAGTGTGAATAAAACGGAAGCTCGACGTGATAATTTTAGCAGAAATCACTGACATCAATCTGTCAAATACATCTGCTGACGGAGCTGCAGGCTCTCCACTGTATGTGTCAGTCACTTCCTATTACGCTAATTACAAACTTAATTAGCCCGCGTGCAACTCGCAGCAGTATAAAATAATGTGCTTTATCAAAGGACAGAGACCCGGCCCTCTTAATTGGAGGACTTGCACCTTTTAATCTGCTCGACTGCTTCAGAGGGAGGAAATATTTTAGGAAAAAAAAAAACTAACCCTATCTTCCCGGTTTAAAGGAATGCATTAGGGAGATTTGTATTTGCAATGCAGACATTTAGGTACTTTAAAGAGGATGGGATTTCGCCGGCGACGTAAATACTTTCACTCAAGGATAAGCGCGTCTGTATTCATCTGAAACAAGGGAAAGTCACGGCTTTGGAAAATTATTTTTTTTAAAAATTGATTCTGGAAACAAAACACGTCAACCTGCGCCTTTGCGAGCCTTGACAGATCAAAGAGGGGGAATCGGGGAGTTTTATAAGACGCCTTCAAAGCGGGTTCTCCCTGTAAATTGTTTTAATGTCGCGATTAAAAAAGAAGAAAGAGTGGCAAATAGAAATCATTAATTGATTCAGGGAAACTGCAAACAAACATTTTTTCTGACAGGAAGCCTTTTTCCATCTGCCTTGGAGAGCAGATAAGTGGAGGAAAAGATTGTGGCGAACACACGCGGAAATATTGTCGAGCAAACACGTCGCGGCACAAAACAATCCCTGGAGGGACAAACAGACCTCTTTAGCTTCTTCACAGCTGTCGGAATGCTTTTGCATTTCTGCCCAAGAAAAAACCTGCCCCTATTCTTTCGGTTAGAAAAGCCCTCCACAATCACATGGTGGCGTCAGGACCATAAACAAATTAAAGATCTAAGCCACCGCGTATCAAATGAGCCGCTCAATTAAAAGCTTGAAATCGATTCTGGCCACAGCGGGGATTATTGATCCGCCAAAACGTTCGTCACGTGGTTCCCGTCATGAGATGTGAGCACGGTAAACAAAACGCTCGCCGTTAAGAGGAACGTTTAAATGTCGCTGGAGTCTGAAGGCGTCACAGGTTGGAGAAAAAAAACTTTTTAGGAAAGAAGGTTATCACTGCTAAACAATAAACCGCTGCGTGCCAAACTCCTGTCGCATCCCATCACGGTTTTGGCAAAACCCGCGGCAGGTGCCACGGAGGCGAGAACCCCAGCTCAGTCTAAAACCAATCCACTGGCGCTCTAAGAGGCTTTC
Organism: Callionymus lyra; assembly: GCF_982586985.1. Classification (NCBI taxonomy): domain Eukaryota; kingdom Metazoa; phylum Chordata; class Actinopteri; order Syngnathiformes; family Callionymidae; genus Callionymus; species Callionymus lyra. The sequence goes on from NC_141828.1 coordinate 11,191,012, forward strand.
TGGGGGGAAGAACGTGTGCATGCCACTCACACGAGCCTCCGTTCTGCCGCCTTCCTTCTGACTGTGTTGCTCAGGCGGGAGAATCTGGAGGCTCTGAGGCTCTGAGGCTGCATTAACATCTATTAGACCTTAAACACACAGAAGGATATACAGGAAAACTACTCTGGTTTAAGATTACTTGTGCGAGAAGTTTTCTTTCAAGACAATAATGAGAAGACACTTGAATCTTTAATCAACTTAACCTAATTTGTCTGTTTGAATATACTGTTTATATACTATATATATTACTATATAAAACCATATGTTCAACTTTTTAGTTTATTAACATAACATTGAATTCATATTTTAAGTGTCCATGCATTTAGTTATTTGTTCTTTGTAGTCGTTACCAAACAACATATAAATGTACAGAGTTTAAGCCTTTAATATAACTCAATATAACAGAACTTAATATAGTAAAACCACTTTATTTTTTGCACAGGAAGAGGTCGGGGACCCACCAGTTGTTTTCCCGATACACTTAAATGAACAATATTTTCTTTTCCATATTTACAATAAGAAAATATTTGCTCCAAAAGTACTGGTTCCAACATAGTTTTTTTTAATTAAAAAAGAGGCACTTTTACTATTGGTTGAAACTAAAAATCCTATATTAAAAAAAATGCTAAAATAAAATCATGAAGTATTTAAAAGTCTCTTTTACAACATGTACTGTCTGTGGTATTTTATAATTTATATAGCGGGCATTTAATCAAATAAATGATATGAAGTACAATTAGTTATACGAGTTTAGTTGTATATTCTTTTTCATTTACATGAGTAAAAACTGGATGTTTCTGGACTGTGGGAAGAAACCAGAGTACTCATAGGAAACCAGCACAAGTAGAACAAACTTACTCCACATAGAAAGAACATGGAGTCACTCAAAAGATGAATTTTGAAAGACTTATTGTTATTGTTGTAACAATTATTATTGTTGCTGCAAAAGCATCCATCTTCCACCTTGTTATTTGTATTTGAATACACACAGAGGAGTGAGGTCTTATACTGATGTAACGCTTTGTTACTTTCCACCTCTGTGTCCTTCCTGACCCGCACGGAGTTCTACAAAAACCATGGATAACATGAAAAGCCCAATTCAAAACGGGACTCTCCGTCACAAACAACTGCCCCGCCTACACACCAAGTCTAATCCCAGAGCTGAGCCTGCAGTACGTTACATGTTTGCTATTAAAAAAAAACCATGATGTGACGCTTTGAGCAACATGCACCATGAAACAAAGAAGTTTAACTTTGATGCTCGAGCCGTCGCAATTTCTCCATCGCAGACGTAACACACAGCCTTCTTAAACGCCGAGTGTGTGTGAGGTGTGTGTGTGTGTGTGTGGGCTACATTTTATGCTAAATTACTTTCAAACTACTTGATCCTTGATGCCTGCCAAGGCGGTTAGTTACGAAACTTCAGGCGCTGCATTTAGGGACATGTACACTTCAAAGGTATGAAACTCTTACCTGCAGAATGATTTAACAGTTGAAAGCAATGTACCCTTCATTAAAAAGCAGAGCCAAAAGTCCTTTAGACACTGCAGCACTTCAAAACTAAGGGGAGGGCTTTCCATTAACTCAATGGAAAAGAGCTGCAGGACTGAATGGTGGGTGTCTGCGCCTGTTTTTTGTTCCTCTATGTCTTTGCAGCAAGAAATGGCCACGGATCCATTAGCCTGATTTGTCACAGCAGGAGCACCCCAAAGATCTCTTATCAGCACAACATACCTCTCGAGTGGCGAGTCTGTCGCTCATCTCCTCCGCCTTTGCAATGTCCCCTTCAGCGATGGCCCTCTCTATGCTCCTTTCTAGGCCGGACTGCAGAAGAGGAGAAAAAAAAAAAAAAATCAGCTTTTTCATGAAATAGGGGTAGAGGAAGAGAAAAAAAAATCAAAGAGTAACTTCAAAAGTCCTCAGGGCCTTATTTTAATACGATTGCCATTACTACAAATATGTAGATTTCCCTTCACAAATGAAAACCTTTTTGATTGGATATTAGTGGGCAAATCTTAGAAATGCTACAGGAGATTACCAAACATAAATGTGACTCTTTAATTACACATTTCCATTACAGGCCTGAGCAGAGGGGGGGTGCGGAGGAGCCCCCCGGTCACTGATGGCACGGCACTTCTGAGCCTATCTGAGGAAGAGCGGCGCCAGATTTCAACCCTGGAAATGTCATCATTTATAAAAAATATATATATAAAAAAAACGGAACCAGAGCCGTACATGGTTCAAGACCTTGAAATTGACTGTACAAAACACCTCAGATAGTTTAAGATCTGCAGCAAAAATATAATTTTAAAACACAAACACGACCCCATGACTCCGTTTCAAGTAGATTTGAAGAAGTGGCAACAACTGTAATATATATATAAATCAGAAGAAAGTTGCATTTGAGGCGAGAACCAGCTCATTAAATCAACTGTGCTTTCATTTAGCTATTAATCACTTCTCCATCCTTTCATGGCTGCCCTCTTCTGACATCAGTAAAAACTCAATTTCATGCTGCTTCAAGAGAAAGAATTAAGAACAAAACACAGTCAAATAATCATTAAAAGGGATTTCAAAGTGGAATGTAAATGTGTCAGCTAAAAAGTTCAATCATAACGTTTGCTTTATTGGCAATTTGCATTAATCTGTTTAATAAAACTGTTAACATTTGAATAAAAGGGAGGTTTTTTTTCATAGAACTAATCATCTGATTAACTCGCATAAAGGTTAATATTGTGATTCATGTCAGAGTATCACCATAGATACAAGAACCACAAACTCACTGATGACGATAATTCAATCGCTCGGACGTCCAACGACGACTCAAACTGACTGATATCATCATTTGTGCTCCGAAATGTGATTTGGGCCACAGACGAAAAAAGCTCTGTTTGCAGATTTCAATCAAGATTAAATGCCTAGAGTTCTAGAAATTAAAATAAATATGCTACATTAATTACTGGAAACTTGGGTTTGAGGATTGAAAGGCCTCATTATATGGAGTCCGCTTTTCATTCATTCAGTCTAATCACTTCTCCATCCTTTCATGGCTGCCCTCTCCTAACATCAGTAAAAACTCAATTTCACGCTGCTTCAAGAGAAGAAATTAAGAACAAAACACTCTCAAATAATAATTAAAAATGATTTCAAAGTAAATGCTTCATATTCACACAGTCAGCTAAAATGTTCAATCAAGCTTTCACATAATTTTCTTTATTGTCCATTTGAACAGAATTTCATTATTATGATTCAAAAAGGGAGACAGGAAGTTTTATGCTACAAGATTATGAGAGAGTAGAAGACTTGATTTGTTTTAATAAGTATCTCCTCAAGTGAAAACTGAAATAGGCATTTACAAACGGAAGAAAACGACATGAAGTTTTAATCTGAACTACACTAGAAAAGGAGAGTCGCTGTAATCTTATCAGCTGTCCCCTAATCCTCAGTGTTACCGTCGGTGTCGGATTGATTTATCGCGGGATTCTTATAATCCAGATGTCAGATCACATGAGACAATGAAAGGAGACGGTTGCTCGGGAGCACAAGGGATGTCAGTGTTAGGTGCAGCTCAACAGATAAGATGGCAGACACGAGTCTTTGTTACCTTCAAGGACGGGTTGGAACACGCGGGAGGATGAAATCGATCATTTGCGCCAAAATACTGCTTCAGACCATCCCAGTGCTTTTCCTTCTCGTCCTGATGTTGTCTGCTATAAGAAAAAAAAAGTGTTCCCACTGTCTCCTTTAAAATAAACACTGTAGTATAAAATAATTCCAATACCTTGTCTCTGCAGACTCAGCCTTTTCTGCTCCTGTTCAATGAAATCACACAAAGATATAATATGTTTTTTTTATCAAATAAATTGAATAGGTATGATTCAAATATCGTCAGCTTTGTTTCAGCACTTTCAGGGTTTGTTAAGAGCTAAATGTTTGTATTGAAAATGTTTTAAACTTCAGGTAGCTGAGACAAGAATTCTCATCTTTCAGTTTTAGTTTTTATGAAAATGTGTTCAAAATTGTTCAGCTGTTCATCAATATAATGGCCATGTGTGGTACAAACAAATAAGAATCACTCTTTGGCAAAACCCGATGTTCCAACAATGACAGGTGTCAAAAGATTGGTTCAAATGTTTAACAGCAATGACCAGCGTTGAATACGTTTTGTAAAAGTAAACTTTAAAATAATCTTTCCAGATAAAGGAGACAATTTCAAGCTTTTAAATGATGTAAACATCTTTATTTTTATCTAAAGATGCCAATTAGTTTGTTGGAGTTTCACTTTTGATGCCGACCTGAAATTTATTGCACTACATGTAAAACAAATCAAACACATCTTAAATTGATAAGTTACTGGTGTCACAAAAAAAAGTTAAATAGGGTTAAGTAAGTGTCTAAATTTTTATTTTCTTATCATCAAATAATGACGAGTGTATGCTAGTTTTTATATCTTCAAAAGACACACGACATTTTTTGCACTATATGTTAAATCTTATATGGGTTTATATTCTGTCCTTTTCCATTTCTGTTTCTTCTGTGAAACTACTGCTATTACAACCCAAATTTCCTTACTGTGGGACGAATAATATCTTATTTTATCTTATGATACTCAGTGTTCGAATTAATCTTCGGATAAGAGGTCTGTAAAAACGTTTAAAAACGTGAAAAGTATTATTCCATCAATTAAACAAACTACCAGATCATTACTCTAAGTCATATTCATAGGCCACTTTTTCAAAGCCCGACAAAACAATCTGTCTGGGCGTCGCTTCTGATCCACTACCTGGATTTTTATCATCTCGTTTTCTGTGTCGTTTCCTTTTTCTTCTTGGGACAGAAGCCACCGTCCTCGCCTCCTCTTTCCTCCTCCTTATTTCACAGAATTTCTAAAACACAAACAGTTCCATTTTGAAATTAAAAATTATGTATATATATATACATACATTTATATATATTCAAACAGCGTTTAAGGGAATACATTTCAATTATAAATGATTAATATTATTAAGTACATGAAGGGACAGATTATACAATCATTTGAACTGCTTGTACTTCATCTCACATACTTGCCAATGCTCCTGGGACACACCAGAGAGGCTGCATGTTGCAGATTCACTGTTAGCATCTGCGACAACATGAGGAGAGTCTTTGGACTCGTTTATCTTCACGACTGTCTCATCCTCACTTTCTTTCTCCTCATCCTCGTCATCCGAGCTGACGTCGTATTCCGTCAGACCCCTCGGCAGCAATCCGCTATACATCTCGAAACTCGCGAATGTATATATATTTTTTTAATATATAGACGAATTATGATTTTAAAAAGTGGATTTAAACGATATGCTGGGCTTTAAAATACAGCTACAGCGAAACCTGGCTACATTTCCGGGTAAACACGATGACGCGTAACACAGGAGCTGCTTATTGGTTGAACAGCACCACACGTGACGCCAAACAACCAATCAGATATCTAGATATAATCCACGCGTCGGGTTAAACAAAACGTTTTCTTATTGGGCGGCGGCGCTACTTTCAACAACTATTTACAAACAGTTTTAATTCATATTTATGTTGTTTCATATCATTTATTTTAGCTATTTTAACGTGTTTTTTTCGCTGTCATTTCGCCTCCAGGCGAGGCAGAGAAGCTCGTGATAATTAAGGTGAGGCAGCGACGCACGCGCCTGTGAATGACCGCTCGCTGCATGTCATGTTCTCGGACAGATAAGCTTCCTTCTATGACCAAATGCTTCCCAATTTACTCAAAGTGCTGAAGGCATTACATTATTATTAGGACGATTAGCATGCAAATCTTGTATGGCCTCGAGCACTGGCTCTGGCATCTTCAGCCTTCCATTGCTCTCACGCACGTATTTCCCATTAGTTTTCTCCTTTTGCTTCCATCTTTAATGCAAAGCTCATAATACACACCTTTTAAAAGGTCTATAGTGTGTGTTCCACGTGGAGGTAAAGAAGTTAAACGACGTTGACCTGCAAGACAATTAAGTCAAAAGTAATGATTAAACATTTTTTTAAAGGAAAATGTAACTAATGGGTCTAATAATAAAAAAGACATTAAAGGTTGTTTTGCTTCAAACCAAAAAAGAAATATCACCAGTGATTCAAAAAGTACCTAAATTGCCTCTTAATAGAATCCGTTAGTAAGTTCACATCTTTGTTCTCCACAAATAAAACCAGATATTCAATGAATTGCCTTTTATTATAATTTCACATCAATACAATGTGATAAAATGCATCAATGTAGTCAAAGTTTCTCTTGTATTTTTATATACCGACAATGCTTTTCCTTTTTAAGTTAAAAAATTATCTAAACTTTACATTTAGTTTTTTATGCGTTACTGAACTTTTAAAGTAATTTTATGTTGTTGATCTAAATCATTATTTAAATCACAGTTTCACAATGAATGTTCTGTTAGTTATGAAAGTATCAAATATTGATTTTTTTTTTTTATTGAAGTGACTCACATCATCAAGATTAAAAGCCAGACCAAAAATCTCACGGATAACTACGATTTCTCTATGTGTGAACAATTCAATACAAATACTTTGTTTCCCTTAAAGGACAACAATAAGAGACAACCCAACCAGTATGAGATATATGTGGAAAAACCCAAATAAAAGTTGGTTAGTACAGGGAGACCAATGTATAACGGTCTTTATGTCCTAAAGAACAATAGTACCTTATCTAAAAATATAAAATTAATCAACTGTTATGTTTGTAGTACTTCTCATTCTAGATAAAACATTGTTGTGTGTTCTCAGAGTAAAATAAAAATAAAACAGTGATCAGGAAACTGTCCTGATCTCTAAAGGTTAACAGTAGGGGGAGGGGGGGACAATAATCTTGCGATAGGATACATATCACAATACATATTACGATACATGTTATCTTGATTTTAAGTATATATTTTTAAAAGTTTTAAAAGTGTGTTTCCCCTCTGGGGATGAATAAAGCTTTTCTATTCTATTCTATTCTATTCTATTTTATTGAGTATTGTTTCGATTGTTTTCGTGTTTGTGACCCTGGTCTGTAGAGGTCCCGCTCTATAAATATAAATTACTTACTTACTTACTTACATATCACGATACATATCACGATACATATCACGATACATATCACGATACATATCACGATACATATCACGATACATATCACGATACATATCACAATACAGGGGCAATGATGCAATACATCGCAATACTATGGGGTCAACGATACATTAGGTTTCTTTTAACCCTTGTTTTGTCTGGTGTTCAACTTGACCCAGAGACAACACAAGGGATAAAACAGATACGTTTGTTTCCGGGGCCATCGGGTCACCTTGACCCTGAGATAACGCAAAGGTTTAAATAACTGTATTGAGAATTGGAGGAAAACTTTCATAGTAACCACACAGTGGTGTTATATGCTTAGAGGAGAGGAAACCGTATGGAACGTACAGTAAAAGTAAGTAAAAGTTGTTATAGTCTTGTTTTCAGGAACCAAAATGTATGTTTTTAAGTGTTAAAGGTTGACAGGACCTTTAAACTCTTCTAAAGAATCTTCAATTTACTAAATGAGCTCCACGAGAGGACTTTTAATCACACCGAAAACCTACAGATACTTGAAACCCAATCCATCTCTGCGGCCAAACCTGAGGACCTTCCACTCTCCTTGACCCCCCTCTCCTCCCGATGAGAGATTTACTCGGCTGAGCTTCGCTAAATACAGTGCATATTAAACCGGGCCTGATGGGGCTTATACGCTATATTGGATGTCATCTCCAACGTGCAAACTCTTGATCTCATCCTCTAAAATATGCGACCGTAAACTGGTATCACTCACTCAGCATTACCCCCTGACTTTAATTACCAGTGTGACAAGTTAATGTGAGCCGCGGCGTCTGTAGGTAAATGAGAGTTTCAAAGTCTTGTTATTACTGAACGTTTTTTTGGCCTCGCAGGTCTGAGTCCTTCCTTTATTGATTACCAGACTTTGTGTTCTATTTCACACTTGAATTAATGTGGCTCAGCTCTTCCCACCATGTCTCCCTGGCACCAGCTTCCAGTTCATTATTTCCCTTCATTTCTTGGTAATTTGGAGTTGGCTGTTTAAAAACTTAGAGCCTCTTATTAAGTTTTGGCCACGGCGGATAAGAGGGGAAAGGACTGTAAGAGCACGGAGATAAACTAATCATCTTAAACCCCTAATTATTAGTATCTTACTGTGACAGACTGTTTTTTTTTTTTTTTTTTGCCAGCCCGCCAAATTGAGGCTCAAATGAGGGAAGGCATATCTGCGCGGAGTGGTAATAATTTTAAGTCATCTGGATCTGGCGTGGTGTGGCAGAATCCATTAGAGCAGATTAGCAGTGTGTGTACAAAGTAAATGAGATATCTAATAGCAAACGTGGAGGTCCTTCTTAATAGGAGGGGTGATGTGAAGAGGTGATTACGAGTATTAAACGCTGTAACTTCGGCTGTTTTCCATTCAAACCGACCCTCCTTAACCAGGGCGGGCGCACAAAACAACCCGGTAAACTGTTGACCTGCGACCTTCGCCCGGTGCAGAAAGGTGAGCGGCGTAAACCCCCCTGAATCAGATTAAAACCGGCGAGGCGAGCGGAATTTTCTCATTGTAAAACGAGGGAGTTAATTATGTGTGTAAGGAGAAGGTTGGGGAAAATAATAAGATTACAGGGAATAATTTGCCGATATAATTACACCAAAATTGGGTACACACAATCGTAAAATGCATGTATTGCTTGACCTGAGTTCGTCGGTGAAATAAATCCTCCTTCTATAGCCTTTGTTAATTTGTTTTTATCACCTCCAAGTGGTGTTTGTGCAGGCAGTTCAATTTGCATGTGTAATTCCACTGTGCAAATTGACAACAAGTAGATAATTCGAGGAAATAGGCTGGTTGCTGGCCGCCGCTATCTTCCCGAGCCTATTCATTTTGAGGAACCGCTGAGGCATGAAACTCATACATCAACTATTTCCTGACAACGCTCAGGCTTATTGTCCCCTAAAATGTCATTACAGCCATTATTTATGAAGCTAATTCATTTATTAAACCATATTTACTCCGACAGAATTTGTCACATTCTATCCGTGTCCCGGGTGTCGCGTTAGAACAATGTCTTTCACAGAGGGCGCAAAGGTTTCCATTCAACTCGCAGAACAGTCGGACTAATGTTTTGTTGGCTTAATTATCTTCAGGATGTGAGTTCTGTCGCTTTTTTTTACGCTTTCGTTTCATTCACTCGCGCACCGTGGAGCTAGCAGCTAGCTTAACAGGACGTCCTTAATGACGTTACTCACGGTGGGATGCGTTAATCGTTGGTATATTCAATTGATTGAAGACTAGATCACTAGAAGTTCATTGTTTAATACACGCATATAATCCTGATATTGCAAAATTAAACATTAATCTCAAAGCAGTCTGTGATAACGTTGTTATTTATAGGATAAGGCGAAGTTGTTTCTTGGGGAAAAAGTAAAAATAAACTAAAAAAAAACATCTCAAATATAACTTCAGTATAAGAGTATTTACAGTAGCGAGATATTATATTTTGTGCTGATTTCCTAATGACAGATGTCTCTATACACAGAGCACATATAGTTAAAGTTAATTCAAACTTCTAAAGATAATTTAATGTTCTAGAAGTAAATAAAGACATCTAATATGTTTATTTAATTAAACATAAGATACCTAACACAAGTTAATTTATCTAATGATTACATTTATTTTAATACAATACATAACAAAAAAATTAACATTAAATTAAAATAATTGCTTTTTCTTGGCAGGGATGTATTTCAAAACTAAAACTTTAAAACCATTTGTTCAACAGGAAATGGATTTGCACATTTTTGATACTAACTATATCTGCTGCATTTGTCTGTTACTATTTGAATACTATATATATACTATACAGTTGTTAAAAATCGCGGCCAATAAACCAGTGGTACAAAACCACCAAGGGGGCCAGGAACCCATACCCTTAACGCTTATGATGTTTTATTCTTGCTGTATTTATCTGCCAAACATTAAATGTCTGTCCGTGAAAAAAAAGCCAATATTAAACCAGTTCTTTAAAGGAAACAGGTTGGAGAAATATAATGTTTAATGTGTGTATATACAATTTGAATCAATCATATTTATGATAAAGTCACATTCAATGTCTGGTTATAGTTATTATTTAAAATACATATTATTACTTTTACTTAATATACAAAAGCTTAAGGGATAGTTTTACATTTAGTGCTGACATGTTGTTTAAATTTCTATTATTTTAAATATATTGATAAACTCCCAGTGATAACGATCCAGTCTCAGCAGGAGTCGAATCAGATGGACGTCAGTTCATCTCCGGAGTCAGATTTAACATCTTCTTCCCGAAACCCGAGCGATTATTAGCGACTTTTACGGCGTCTCAAGCAGACTTAAGACGCTAAAGAGTTCCTGCGCCCGAGCCTGTTGCTGCTGACTTCTAGCATCTGTCGGTTTAGCGCCGCACACACACGTCGGTGACAGTGAGGATAATTTGCAATTGTGAAGCCTAGGAGTGTGTAACACATCGCGGGGGTCATACATTTTAATGTTACATGTTCTCCCCCGGATAATTCCGTCATACTGTTTCTCCCGCATCTCTCTTCCTCGGACTCACCTGTCACCCAAAAGCACTTATCGCAGCAGTCGGAGGAAGGAGTTGTGTTTGAACTGTTTTGCAATATTGATTCGGAGGCATGACATTTTAATTAATGCCGGCTGTTAGCTGTCATATAGGCGGCCGTCGTGGGTTAGAACGTGAGACAGGCGCGAAGGGAGGTGGTGGTGGTGGGTGAGGGGGGGGGAGATAAGAGGAAAACACTTAGCGTGAAAAGGCGGTAAAAAGGGATCAATGCCGAGAGCCGGTGAGACGGAGTTTAAGGTGGAAGAAAAAACAGTAATATCTACGCTCACTGTATTTTGCGTCAAGCTCTATTCTCCGCAACGATAACACAAATCTGTGAGACACCGCGTGTCTTCTGTCTTCCACAGGTTGACGCCGTTATTAGGCGAGAGACGGGGGAGAAGCCGCACCGAGAGACGACCAGGGGGGAAATTAGGTAACTTTGTAGCACTCCATTGAACAGCAATAAGCTTTTCGGGGGCTTAGCGAGCATAAACACATTAAAGTGATGAGATTCATCAGCACTCTTGTGTCAAATCTGTTGTTCCCACCGGCGGAGAGCTCAGCGGAGGCGGAGCGGAGAGGAGAGACCGGGCCATGATGATGCCGGGTCTTCGTCTCTGACCGTCCTCTGCTCACTGCTCAGTCGGGTGCTCTTTAGCTCGGCCATTAAAATATCTCCTCACGCATGACAGCGTCATGACAGGCATTGCAAAGTCAATTATAAAAAAAAATCCACGGTAGTTAAACAAAAACATACCAAACCGGAAAGACACTCGGATTGGGCAGACCTCCGCCAAGCAGCTCATTTAGAATCTTTTATAATAGTATTGCTCTACGTTTAATTCAGCGGTGGTATTTGATACTGTGTTGGCTTTTGATAGCAACAAACTTAATAGTACAGCAGGTGGAAGTTGTGATCGACAATGTTACTCATCTGTACTGTTCTAAAATAAACTTTAAAAATAATCTATATTAGTTTAGTTTTTTCCTTATTACATTTTTTAAATACAGACATTAACCATTCATTTAGAAACAGAGTCATTTCAGCATAAGTTATTCACAGTACACAGCAAAACACCTCGTGCACACACATCATAGCTCCGAAATAGTACTGCTAGCATATAAGACATTTTATAATTTAACTCGTTAAAATAAGCCCTCACAATAAAGCTGACGCAAAATAAAACAATACACATATTTTATTGAAACTTAATGAAAATAAAATAACGACAAAAATATAATGACATAAGTAATACTTTCTCAAATGTTGATGCTTTTGGGAAGTTCCATTTGGATCCGGGAATGCTTTGAGGGATTTGACACTGAAGTTCAGTATATGGCTTTTACTACAAAAAGGGAAAATGTGTCATTATCAAATACACAATCACAGCACACAAATCTACAAAATGTTGTTCATTTTTTACTGTATGGTTACTAGAAAAAATGTCTAGGGTCAAGGATTTTTGTTTAAGGATATGTCTCGCCTGCAGTTAATACAAAACTCTGCAGCTAGAATTCTGACCAGCTATAGTAGAAGAACTCACATTTACCCGATCCTTAAAACTCTTCACTGGCTGCCAGTTTCTTTCAGGATCAACTTTAAAATTCTGGTTCTTACTTTCAGATCTATTCATGGTCAGGCTCCTCCTTCCATCAGTGATCTGATCCAGACTTACACCCCAGCTTGGGCTCTTAGGTCTGTGGATCAGAATCTACTGATGGTTCCTGAACACGCTTCCATTGTTTGGACTTTGGAACGATCTTCCTCTCCCTCTGATGGATCTACTGACTCCTTTAAGAAACATCTTAAGACCTTTTTACTTGTGTTGTTTGTCTCTTATAAAATATTTTGTTGTTGAGCTCCTTGGCAGAGGTATGCACTCTACAAGTCGAGTGAGTTTCTCTAAACCTCATATCAGAAAAGTGCTATCATAAATGTATGATTTATCTCACTTCTTTCATTTTATTGAGCTCCATTTTGAATTCCCACGCAGCGACATAGACTTAGAACACCAGGAAGCCTGTGCTGCTGCTAATGCAGTCCTGGACACATGGAGCTAATAGCATCCATTCCTGACCTTCATTCCAAATGTTTATCCGCATCATATCTAAAACTTGTATCTGAATCAGACCATGAACGCAGCACTAACAGGATTTATCGAGCAACTTGAAGCGTGTGTGTTTCTGCCCTTACATTTGATGTTTAATTGCTGGGATTACTTCGTAAAAGTTGCATGTCTGATGGAGGGAAAAACATTTAAATGAAACCATTTTCTCCTCAAAGGTGAAACACTCTGCCCCACCCCCCCCCTTAACTGGTGCACACCATTTATCTGTTTTCGCGTCCTTTTTCAAGTCATTATTGCCACTGTCTGACTGGATAGTTTCACTGGAGGCGACCAGATTGGCATGAAATTAGCCCGGTTTGAATCTTTTCCCCCCGTCGTCCAATCAGACGAGCGCAGATGTAATCTGCGGCGTCCTGCCCTACCAGAGTGCGACCCCTCGGAACGAAATGGACTACATATTCATAGGTTCACTTACATGGTTGATTATGAAAAGCAAAGATGGAAGGTGCGGCTTTTTTTTATTCTGGTTAACTCGCTTCGATTTGCCACGTGCGAGAGAAGGAGATTGAATTTTTTTGAATATTCCCGTATCGGCGCCAGGATCTGATCCGCGCCGAGTGTGTGTTATAACACTCGCCGGTTTAACCGACGCTCGCTTCGTTGTTACAAAAATCATCTTTAAATAATGAGAAATAAAAAGCTAATGAATTAATTACTCCGATAGCATCTTGGTCATGAAGCTTAAATGTCATCTCAATTTACACGCGGGCCTTTGAAAACCTTCCGCTCATTTGCATAAGCATGCATTAATTTCCATGGAAACCAAATGGCAATTAGAGGGTCATATATTTTTTTTATTATTGTTTGTATTTACCCAGTATACGTGCACATAGGGGAATCCATGGATGCAACATAGAGCGGTGACCTGACAATTGAACCTTCAGCTCATGGTACTTCAAATCTGACCTGAACAAAGTGTGGACTGTGGGCCACATGGAGACCCTTGACTGATTTCTGCGGTCAGAGTAAATCTACAGATTTTAAACAATTTCCTAGAAGAAGTGATCAAAATATTGGAATCTGAAAGCCAAAACTTGTGCTTTGATAAATATGATCTATGGTGATTTTCAAGTACTCCCGGATACTACCAGAATACTGTATGTATATCTGTCACTAGTTGTAAATCACCCAATTCTAAGGCTGGGTAACCAACTGCAGTACCTTCGTGGCACCGATCAAAATGCTTTTGTTTTACCGAGGATCAAAACATTTGTGCCAAGTTGCAATATCCATTATAAATACTACTATGTTATTGTGCGAATAAATGACAAAGGTAGTGAAGATCAGACGATTTTTTTTTACTTGTTAGCAATTGTTCTTTTGTACTAAATTCAAGATTTGTACAATTTCTGTTATTATTTCCTTTAGGTTTTAATTGATCTCATGAAATTGGTTTTAAAAAAAGATCGATACTCAACCTTAACCAATATTATTCGTCTTTTTAGTGTGTTTTTTTGGACATATCTCCCCTTAATATGGCCCAGTTGGCTCCTATTGTGTCTTTAATTCACGTAAATGACGCATAACAAAACAGAAAACCTTTCCGCTCATGTGGTTTAAAAGGAAAAACAAGAAGTTCTAGACATTTAAATATCGAAGATCCTTGATGTAAGAATTGACAAAAGTTAGTAAAGAAGGAATGAAGACAAGTTATATTAAAAGGTAAGTAACAATGAGACAAAAGAAGGTGATAAAATGTTTTAAATAAAGATATAATATGTCAAACATATTTTAAGATAGACTGAAATTGTATTTAAATATCATCTATAAACAAACTCTGGAAAACATACAATCATGCTATAATATCAATTTATTTGTAGGAACAAACAATAAAAATAAATAAGTTATGGTCAGAAGCTTTTCTACATCAGTTGAGCCTCATTTCATGCAGGTTTGGATTCAGGTTATTGGACAATGGCAATAAAATAAAACGTTTTTCGAAAGGCTTGAAAGAGTAGAATGCCATTCAGTTGTCTTCTGTTCCTACAAGAAGCGATAGTCAGAGCCCACCGGCCCCTACGAACGGAAGATATGTACGATGAAAACAGTCGTTCAATCGACCGATAACAGGCTGTGGAAAAGCACTCGGCAAAGATCACGCACGTGTTTGAACAAACGTGTCATTAGAAACAGCACCGCACGCTATTGTCAGGCCCACAGGTACGTCCACCGTCGTCTAGCCAACATACTAATGTCGTAAAAAAAAATCCCTACGTCTTTTTGAAAGAGCGAGAGGGAGAGAAAAGTGGAAGCAGGAATGCCTTGCCTTCCTCATTACACTGCTGTCATTTACTCTTCATCCCCCGTACTCTTTAGTGGCATTAAGACGGGATGTAAATTTGACAGTTAACGCTGTTAGAAAATGGCTAGTTCAAGAAGGGCAGGAATTAGAGATGGGCATTAGGCGCTGATAAGCTCCTTTCCTCCGCCGCGGCGGCTGCTTAACATTCATGGGAAAGTCATCATCAAACAACGTTATCACAGCTCTGTTGACGGCTGAGGAACATCATCACTATGATAATTTTTTTATAGCTGTGAGCCAAAAAAGCACTCTTTTATTTCAGCGGTTTGTTAATGAGATAGGAGCTTGTTGGTATGGGCGAATGCAAACTTGCCACTCTCTCTCGCCGCCGCCGCCGCCGCTCCCTCCTATCACACCCGACACACACACACACACACACACACACACTCTATAATGTGGCGGATTTATTTTATGTACTCCTTCCCAAGTGCTGTGTGTACATTGCTGAAGGAGGACCTTTATGTGTACCTTTGCAGATCAGTCGCTCAAAGAGTGGGAAACACACTCGAGTCAACAAACACTTTTTAACAGCCCCGTGCAGGCACCTGTCACTCAACGCTCTTTTATGATGTGAGGTGTCTGCTCACGAGAAGAGCACCTCCGCTTAAATATGACTTCAAATCCTGCAGCGTTACTGACGGCGTTTTCATACAGTGGATAAACATTTAAATGATTTTTGTGTTGTAAAGGTAAAAGATATAGGATTTTTTTCATTCATTTTTGTTTGCAATCTTGTAGATTTGTGTTGGAAAATACATCCAAAAAAATAGATTAATATAGTTTTTTTCAGTAAAGAATAGTGACAAGCTTTCTTTACGGGTCGGATTTGTTTCCCCGGGAAGAATGTGTATTATTATGTTTTAATTAAGAAGAGGGTGTTAATATTATGAAATATATTTTATATGTGAGTTTTACTTGCTGTCCATGTTTTTATCCGAAATCCTTCATTATTTTGATCAACAAATAAAAAAAAAGATATATAAGAAAATAGTAAGTCATCAAGTACTTATAATAAGTGCACTTATATTATTAATAACTAAACAAAAAATGCAAACACTATATTACATCACACAAGTTATTTTCACGTTTAAATTACATGTTTTCTTTGTGCTATATATAATTTAACATAATGATTAATTAATATTGAATAACACAACCTATTTTTTGCTTCAATTTAAATTCAAATATTCTAAAGGTAAGACATACTTTAAGGTCTTGTTTTAAAGTTCACTTTTCTGACATAAATATTATCTTTAATTCAAGAATACTAATTAAAATATTAACTAATATTTGACAAATTAAGAAAACGGATTCATCAAGTTCTGCAATTTTCAGAAAAAACTAAGCCTTTGTGAGGCTTTACTACCTTATTCATCTCAAATGTATTCAAGCGATCATCGTCCACCACTTCACCCACATGGATTAAACTCGAAGGCAATAAAAAATCTATCGATAAATTTGATTTGGCCTGTAAGACACATGGGGGAAAAAATAGGTGAATAAAATTGTGAAGTGCTGTAATAACGGTGTCCACGCTTTCCATTCATTCAACTTTCGTGGTCCAAAGAAGGAAAACTTAGAACCGGTGCTTCAACTATTCTGGCTGTTCCTTGCTCTGTGCTGTCAGTGGACTCATTCTGGGATCTGCTAAGCAGCTTTCTTGTGGAAAGAGATGCAGACTGTGGGCTGCAGATACCCCAAATCTGATTTCAGTTTTATCACTGTTTGTAGTGTGGGTGGAGAGATTTCCATCGTTGTAAATCTTTACCGGGGGAAATGACGAATCGTCTCTAACTTGTTCTAATTACTTCTAAAACTTTTGATTTGTGCTACATTACTGACACCGACGTGACCTCTAGTTTACGTCGAAGTGCTTTGAATTTGAATTTTCTGTACGCCGTGGATAAATTCAGCCGAGAACTGGAGAAGATTCCAGAAGAAGAAATAAGGCAGAATACATGTGGATGGATAAGAGAAGTGGAATAAAGGGTGAAAGTGAGAAAGTATTGATTGTGGCAACAGTTATTAGAGTTGTTAAGCAGAGTAATGGACTGAGGTATAGGAAGGTGAATAAGAGAGTGCAGACAGGGTGGCTCCGCGCATCATTTAAATCTTACGAACTAGCCTTGATGATAAATGTTGCAAATATAAAATGACCAACATAAAATAAAATAATAAACTAGTAAAGAATAAAACTGATCATAACAATGAATCAGTAATACTTAGTGATGGTCTCATGAAGCTTCATGAAGCAGTTTCATTATTTTCATAGTCCACTAGATGGCGGTCTAAGCACTATTTCCTTTTGTTTCTAACAACTGTTCAAATTAAACATTATTTTTTAACTGATGGCGCCACCTACTGACATCTAAACAACATGACACTGCTTTATGAAGCTTCATCAGACCATCACTAGTAATAATTTGCTTGCTTTTCCTCACAAGATGTTCCCAAACTATCTTGTTTTTTAAACTCCTTTTTAATTTCCAGACCTATTTTTAAGAAAACATGTTTGGAAGACAGATGTTGTTTTCATGTGACACGTTTAAAAAAAACGCTGTCCAGAACTTCAAATAAATATTAATTGAATTCAGTACAGATTTATGAACCTGCTGATATTGAGCAGTAGTTAGTGTTGAAGTGTCTATAGTTGCTGGTACGATGGGCTTATATGATTGACAGCCCTGGTTTAGAGAGAGCAGAGTTACAAAGGTTTTCATTGGGAGTGACTAGTAAACATGTAGTAGTAGACATGTGTGGAGTTTTAGAGACAATATATAAGGAGATGTGAGAGATCGTTTTACCAATAATGTCAGAGATGTAAGGCAACCAATGATGCCACATTTAGGTGTATTTTGAAGCATCATTTAACTTCAGGAGGTCATGTTTTGGTTTGTGTTTGTCCTGTTGTTCAAATTGCATTGATGTGTGATAGTGTTTGGACTAGAATCTTTGGCCCGGCATCTCTTATAGAAGGGAATGCTTCAGACTTTAAACAACCTAAAACACAGCTTTTTCCAGGTTATAAGACAACATGCAGTGTTCTCCGAAATCCACACTTTGGCCCCTGTTATTGTTTTCTGCTAAAAGACAACAAAGGCGACAGTAAATGGAAGAATGATTGTCTTCTGGGAGTCACCAAAAAAGATAAAGACATGTGGAAAAGTAAAGCTCCAACTAGTAAAACTTGAGGTTCATCCATCACTACTGACTCTTTCTTTTCCCTTGATGAACGTAATTAGATCCAGTGTTTTTTTTACACTTGAAACACATAAAATGATTAATTAAATAGTTTTCTTTTCCCAATACTCTTTTGTAGATTCCTTTTTATTTTTTTATTAACCGGCATTTGTCGTCCCAATGTGACTCTGCGTTCAGGTGCCTGTCTTCAGTGATCCAGTGAAGCGGTTGCTAATTATCATGGCAGACGAAAAACTCAGAATTTTCTACTCGACGGTAAATCACCACCGCTAAAGACTTCCACCACGTCTGTTACGATTCTCGGCTTTCATGTAGATCTGAGGAGCTTTTTTTCACGACGCGTGAGTCACAATTCAAAATGATTTTTGCATAGCATCTCAGTTTGTTTGTGCACAACTAATGAAGGTGTTTAACGACAGGGCGGCAGTCGTCAAGTTTTTTTTTTTTTAAGTCTTTGGCTGTTTTTCTCCTTCATGAAGATAAACAGCTTATCCACGTGGTACAGGTTGGACTAGTGGTGCTTCAGCACCGGCCTTGTTTAGGATTTCGCCGCTTTAGGGACATTTCAATTATTCTCAATAACGTAATCCTTCCGTGATTGATAAGAGAATTGACAGAACGGCGGAGCGGCGTCGTGTAAGTCCACTTGTCGTACAAGTTATGAGTTGTTTGGTTCCTAGGAAATGGGGAATTCATTGCAAATGAATCGCACCACAATCCTTACGGATCCACGGTAATGCCGTCTTTTGAGTCGACTCCAGAGCATTAGCTCCACTTTGTTAGTGGTCTCTGAGCTCTTTGTCACGTCGCTTGAATGGGAGTTGTTGCTGAAGCTGCCATGATGAGGCTTGTTGTTGTTGTTTGTTGCAGGAAGAGATTGAATGCTGTTGTGTTTTTACGTTTTGTGTTTACAGTAAACTGTATTTTCACAAGTCAAACCTGATGTTTATGATCAAGTCACTGATTCGAACTCATACATAGTTGTGACACAGACGAGTACCTCTAATACTACATGTGGTGTGTATTGAAAGAATTTGGTGATATGATGTGTATCACAATACAGGAGCGAAGATACACTATATTGGGATACTGCAGTAACACGGATATATTTGTAGTATTGTCCAAGTAATTGACTCTAGTGCTGCAGAATTTACAGCCCACATGATGAAGTCGTAACTGCTTTCATTTGTTTCGAAACCAAAAAATGTCCAAACATCAGCTTTAAAAGCTGCTGGACTCAACTGTATCCTCTCGTACTCAGTCGTTGCAGGGATCTTGCGGCATTTTGTTGTTCCTTTAGCTGCGGAAGTTTAAATGCAACACAGAAAATGAAAAACAAATGTTGTTGATTGTAAATAAAAACAAACGAAATATTGTTAATTTTTTTTTCACACGCATTGTTAATATATAAACAATAACATAATTATGCTAAAAGAATAATCAATACAGTTTATTTTATGCGTAATAGTGGGAAAAATATTTAGAAATATGTCGTCTTGTATATATTTTGTCACACTCTTATTTATTCAACTTGCAAATGTGTGTTTTTTTTGTCCGTCATAAGTCCTCACAGTAGTACTACCTCAGTCCTTATAAATACAAAGCTGTATTATGAAACCCAATCAACCTTTTACTACCTCACACCATCCAATACATACATGTGTTAGAGTCAAAGACCAGAGATTCACAGAAGTACTTTAAATTGGTACTTGAGTAAAAGCAATTATAAACCACCAAAGAACTACTACTTTCCTATCCATCTGTATTTCGCATCTGTATCTCTATATCTAGATTTGTAACGTGGAGGAGTTAAAGTTCTTAGTACCCACTAAATCAGGGGTGAGCAATTACATTTCCTTGGGGGGCATATTATGTAAGAGGTCGAAAAGAAGGAAGGGACAAAATATGAAAGAAATATGAGGGAATCCAAAAAAACAGAAAACCAAAAAAACACAACTTTCTTGGTAAATTCCTTGTATCATACTGTATATTTATTTTTACTTAATTTTATTTTAATAGGTTCTGGAAATAAACCCATTTCATATCTAAAAAAAAAAGTACAATTAATACAAAAATTAGACAGTAAAAAGGTGTTATAATGCCATATAATAAATTATTAAATATTTTAATCTATTAACTGTTTTTAAATGATATATAAACCAATACCCATTAAAGATATGGTGAAGGAAAGAGGATACGAATATGTTTCTTTATTAAGTTAAATGTATAGTTGAACTAGTAATAAAGTAGTTTGATACCTCATTTTGGCCTCATAGATAGAGTTAGGGGGCCACATGTACTAAAAAATTCACTTTAGTGAAAGCAAAAGTAGCATAACAAGGTATTTGTACTTTGTAAAGTAAATGGACTATTGTCAGTGCTTATATTCGGCCCTTGTGTGTTTCAGTTTCCCAAATGTCTTGAAATCACTATAATAACGAAACGATTTTTTTCATATTTTACTCTAAAGTGTAGATGTATTTGTACTGAAATTCTCTAAGATTTAAGTTGTTTCGACCTTAAAGCATTTTCTTAGAAGTCTTGATTTTGTGGAACTTGTTGGTGGTGACCCCTGACACGCTTGCTCTTGACCCTATCCTCCAAAAGCATTTGTCTTGCGTGGCCCCTTAATGCTTGATGAAATATTTAAATCTAATCTTTTATGTCTAAGTAACTTGCATTTGTGTTCCTTAGACAATTCCTACTGTGTTCCTGGTTTGAACTGAGCCACTTATCAA
Organism: Callionymus lyra; assembly: GCF_982586985.1. Lineage (NCBI taxonomy): Eukaryota > Metazoa > Chordata > Actinopteri > Syngnathiformes > Callionymidae > Callionymus > Callionymus lyra. The sequence goes on from NC_141828.1 coordinate 11,212,100, forward strand.
GTGTTGTGTTTTTCTATTGAGTCCTAAAACACCTGTTATTGTCTTTAAGGCTCCAAAAAAGCGTAATTATATTTTGTTTTTGGTAGTAATAAACCTAAATAATGTGGTCAACCAGGTCAGACTTTGGAGATCCCTGGTCAAGGTTATGTCCTTGTCTGGAACCCAATGATTTAAGGTCGTTTCTGGTGTTGAAACAGTGGAGTTGTCTTGACTCCCTCAGCACCGAGACACACTTTGTTCCAAACAAGATCTGATGATTAAATATACTGGGACACACACACACACACACACACACACCGTGTGTTTGTAAGCGTATCATTTGTGGTTGCTTCAGAGAGCCACCTACATCTCTGATTGTAGACGCTGACAAAAAAGCCCAGTGAGTGATGCCACAAAAGCAGCGTCTTGGAGAGATGAAGATGATCCTCCTGCTTTGTAGGATGACTGTCTCACCGTTTTTCATAAACACCTCCATAAACCAGGCCACGCTCGGCTCTTTCTTATTTATGATAATGGAATGTAATTCTGCACTTTATTGACATGCCGTACCGCTATTTCCAACTAAATTATTCCGTTTTTACCAATGCTTCCATTTTTTAATCACATTGCCAAAATCCCCATTTCCTCTCATCAATCCTACATTGAGCTTTATTTCTTGATCCTTTTGCCCTCGCACTGTTTATTTACTCCATTTCTCTCATTCAATTTTGCTCTGCTCTGGGTTTTTTTCCTGCCTTATTTGAGCATGACTGGATTAACCCCACTGAAATAGCAGATTTTAGATCATCTACCAAATCCATTAGGGGGAAAATGTGAGGGAAATATCCAAATAACCCTCTGTTCTGTGCCATGTGCTCTGTTTTGCTCATTGGAAACCCGCGGCAGCTTAGAGTGCTATTAATAGTGGATCATTTCATATATTGTGAAGAACTGACTTCGGGTGGACAATGTCTATTGTTGGGAAGTCTGACGATAATAGAAAAGCAGTATACAGTACAGTATATACTGGAGAACCACAATATATGGAGTCATTGATTTGTTGATATACACATCTATCTGACTGCCTTTTTGGAATTCTCATCAATAAGTAAGTGAGTAATATTTATAGAGCGCTTTTCTAGACCAGGGTCACAAAGCGCTTAAACAATCAAAACAATACTCAATAAAAATATATACTTAAAAGGTCAAGACGCCACAGAGACAAACACAGGAGAATCACACTTTTATCTTGTGGCTCTTTGAACTTGGTGTAATGTAACAACAGTCAAAAACTTCTAGCAGGATATACAAACGTAAATATTATACTTCTTTCCAAACTCATTACGAATCCAGACAAATAGCATTTCATTCTCACGACTTACCGCCGCAACATTCAACTCCAAATTGTTTCTAGTTTGACGACCCCATGTCAGTATCGCACAAATTGTGGCAATGACCTTATGTAAGAATTAAAAAAACTAAAAAAGTATTGTTCTAAGTTGATTCTAGGGGTAATTGAAACTAGTTGTGGGGTTTTGATGTCCATGAACAGTTTGTTGTGGCTGGTTTTTCCCTTTCAATTTAGAGTCAAATTGAGTTTATATTTTCTCCCAGTGTTTGTTAAGGTTTACTCTAAGCTTTCCTACCACAGTCCAAAAACATAAAGATGTTGATTGAGAACCGTACAATTGTCGGTAATATTTGAGTTTGTTTGAAAGGTTTTACGTCTCTGTGTACTGTGACAGACTGGTGACCTGTTCAGAGTGTCCCCTGCCTCTCGCCCGAAGTAGCTGGGATGGGCTAAGCGCCCCATGACCCCGCTAAGAAAATCAGCATTAAAAAATAAATGGTTGAATGCTTTCTACAAAGTAGCTCTAGTTCTAGATTTTGGTGACTAAGAAGTGATGTTCATGAATACTTTTTTTTAATTTCATAGCAACAGATGTAACCAGATCAACAAACAGTTGGAGTGCACAAATGCTCCTCCCATGATGCAACACTGATAGACTCAGGGACTCATTCATTACTCGTGCTATTAGGCTTGACAACTTAAGGATGATGTTATTCAATTCTATGTTAATCTTTGGATCCTTTGTCCTTTGTGTTATTATTGTGTTATTCTCCTTTTCATATATGTTATTCATTTTGATCTATGTTCTTTATACTTGCACGTATCATCCCTTGCTTTTTATTCTTTTGTTTGCTCTTTGTTCTTGTTCTTGTATGTATTCTGTATGTGACTTTAAGTTAACAAGTACATCAGAAGTCTGACAAAAAGCAATATTTTAGTCATCATAAGGTTTAAAACATTTGACCTGGCACAAAAAAAACACTACTAGCTTCCAAGTTAAAATTCACTGAACTACGTTTACAAGCATGTTTACATCATAAGAAATTAAAACTCCTGAAGGCCGTACTGAATTATCCTCTTTAAACATAGACAATTTTATTCACCAGAATAAATAGTGTGATTAGTTGTCTGTCTTTGTTTGCCCTGCAACAGACTGGCGTCCTGTCCAGGGTGTCCCTTGCCTCTCGCCCTATGATACTGGGATAGGCTCCAGTCTCCCCGCGACCCCGGTAAGGGATAAAGCAGTAGAAAATGAATGATTTAATAAATGATTATGAATATCAATATATGAAATCTGAATTTAGTTAGTACAGAAAATCTGGCGGTGCACCGACAAATTGACTACAGTCATTTTGACTAGAAAATTGTCTTCAATAACAGAATTGTCTGAAATGGCGGGGAATGGTTTTTCAGTAACGAAACCAGTTAATAACCGTTTGAACTCGCCTTCTTAACCCTTGTTACCGCACAAGGGTTAACCAGTAAATGACACACTTGCTATTGTTTCACTTGAGTAGTCTCTTCTGCATATATATGTCTTTTCTCCTAAACTATTGTCACTGAATTACAATCAAAAAGTCTGTCTCATGCCTTAATATAACACGGACAGAACGTAACAATCCAACACGTTCAAATCGCTGTTGTTCGAAAGTAGCATCGCTATTTCTGTTGTGTACCTTTCACGAGCCTCCATAATGAAACGAGTAAACCCGTACCCTGCCCAAGGACAGTCTCCGGTTCTTACCCCCCCGAGCGACTGCCACCCAGCCCCTGGTAGACCTATAAAAAACATCACAATGCAACACCCTGTAATCACGGCTCGGCAAATGAAAGGGCGCATTGTTCCTCTCGAATCTGAGGTGTCACGTAATTCCTGCCGTTCATAACGTCTTAATTTTATAATTAGCAGGTTAATTGAAAGTGATAGCGCGGCATTACTTATGAGGTGTACAGTCTCGACGGAAACAAATCCGCTCATTCCGTGCAATAAAAAAGTGGAGACATGAAAGAAGTAAAGTGCAGAAGCAAAGAGCATTGAAGCTAACGAAGTGAATTACACACTTATTAAAGTCATTTTCTCCCTGCCTCGCAGACCTGGCCAATAACACTTTTAAATTCTCATTGTACTGGCAGGAAAGCAATGTTTTTTTTTCTCTCTCTCTCTCTCTCTCTCTGGTTAACTTTGAAGTAAGCAGGGGAAAAAAAAGGTAGACGGCGGAGGCATCGAATAATCAGCAACTTCAAAAAGCATGCTGCCACTTAGCACTCCTAAAGCTAATGTCCCCGAGACATTGGGAATGGAAATTATTCAAACTCATTTAGTGGCAGCAAATTGGTCGAAGTTCAATCAGAAAACAGACTGACACTGAACAAGAAGTGCAGCCTAATTATACTTGTTTGTCAAATGAAAAATTTCATTTGGGCCGAAAATGGAACCTCCGAGCGACTTCTTTTAAGGTGAGCTTCCCAGTTGTATTATCAGCTAAATGCAGTAAAATCCATAATCATACCACGATAATGAAAATGGAGCCAATGTTAACATTCAGGCTTCAAACGCCCCGGGCAACCGGCGATAAAAATTAAGTACCATAGTCCTCTGCCAGGCACGCTGACACCCGGGCTGCTCTTTAGCCTCTTAGATGCGTTTTTGCATTTTAAAAACTTTATCAAAGCAGTGTTGCAATGTGGAAAATGTCAACGTGAAATGCACTGAAGGCAAATTGGAATTTCATTAATGGTGAAATTATTGCTTTTGACTGATGTATTACTATGCTTGTTAGGAGCCGGAGAGTGGAACGCTCCGTCTGTCTGCGCCTCCACTTGTCCAACGTCATTTGTCAGAAGTTACAGATCTTCTTTGTCACCCAAAGTTTAGATATTGAAGTCGGCACTAAACTAGTCAATGAGGAATTGTCTGTTTGTGTTTGTTATTTCATATATTTTACATTAGCTTGTGGTTAAAAACTATTGTTATTTAACACGTATTTTAACTGTCATTTATTTTAAATGTATAATATTTAAGATATTTTAGTTGAGTCGACTATTTAGCAGTTTCTTATTCTTATGTATCTTATGTATATCATTTGATCTAGAGGGAATCATTAGGCATTAACATTAGTGTAGCATTAGCATTAGCTTCCAATGTTCACAGTAATTATTGGCTTTTGAATTATTATGAGGTAGAAAATGAACACAAGAGTTAGTCGACAAATAAAATTAATATAGTTAAGTTGAATATAAAACATTTAAAAAATACAAATATATTAGGAATAAAGTCATCATGTACAAAGATGACTATAGAGGAGTCGGATACAATTCAGATATCTAAGATATATATGATCAAAGCTAAAAACATGAAATGACAATTAAATAGTGTTAATTGTTGGTAATATATAAATATGAAAAAGTTGTTTTTTAGTGCTATTGCACTGAGCTAAGCTTCTACATGTTTCTTGGACTGATTTAAGCATAAGTTACGTTTTCATTTTGGTTTGTGTGCAGTGATTTTATTGCAAAAGATAATCATTGAATACATTTTAATATAATTGTAATAATAAATTGAATACCTTAGAGGAAACACAAATACACATCAATGTAAAAGCACAAATGTAATGGTGAATTAAAACAAACATAATTAGTTTTAGATGTGTTAAGGATGCTCAAATGAACGTGAATCCAATAGCCATAAATAAATAATAAATATTCAAGATAATAATTTTGTATTTTAATTTCTTCATGTTGATTATTTATATATTTTTTTATATTTCAGAAGCAATGTTTCACCTTATAACAACATTTTTTTGTCTTTTTTTTTTTTTTAAACACGTTTAAGAACTGCCTAAATGAACAAGAGAAGGATTTAAAATGTAACTTGGAGGTAAAGGTGTCAGTCTAGTGATTTATTTTTAAAAAGTCACATCTTTTCCTGTAGAAACTCACCGAATAGATCTGTCGAGGAGCTTCCAGGCTGCAGTTCATTCATGTAGTTGTTGGTGTTCATTGATTCACCTTCTGATCCTCTCAGTGTTGATGACCGAGGATATAGAAACACTTTATCCGCTCGAGACAAGGACAGATGTTCAAGTGTTGTCTTCTGTATCACGTTACCATAGAATTGAACATTTTACTCACAATTACCCTTTATCACAGGGAAGTTATAGCCTCACATTTTAATATTTGTATTATTATTTTACATTCATCTTGATGAAAATATGTTGTTAAAAGTATTTACATCGTATCTGTATGTACACACAGTACTTATAAAGCGAATATATGTAAGTAAGTAAGTCATTTTTATTTATATAGCCTGAGCAAATAAAAACGCCTAAAGATGTTTCTTGGAGGAGTCATGTACTATAATAATAATAATTATTATTTTTTATTATATATATTTTTGATGTTTTCTTTTTCCTTAAATCGGTCCAACTTCTAATAGATTTTTACAAAGAACTGAGTAGAAACTACAGGAACTGAAGTTTAAATAACAAAAGAGTCTAAAAGGATTGTATGGTGTGAAGTAGAGAAGGATAAACTAGAAGGTAAAAGAATCCCTCTCGTCTTTCATCCCTCGTTGTCTTCTTAATTCTGCTTTAATGGCGCTTTAATTGGATCAGTAATGATGTTTTAAGCAAACTTATTTTCAAAGGCATCAGTGCTCACACGTTATTGTCGCGATCAGTGGAATTTCTCAAGAGATTCCGCCGCATTCGCTGTGCAACTCTGCCCTCTAGTGTCCACCGCGTGTAATGCGGCTTCCTGTGACGGTTTGAGAAGTGCTGGAGGTTCCTCTTCACACTTCCTCCTCTATTCTTTCTTTACACTCGGTTAATCCTAAAGCTTGAATATTCTTCCTAAAGGGAGTGATTTTCTTAAAAAATGTTCCACATCCAACATCTATTTGAAGATGCTCAGAGCTTTTTAAAAGCCTTTCAAGACCGTTCAAAGAAGCCTGCATTCACCATAATAGGCGAGGCTTGGGGGCCACATGTGGCCCTCTGCGAGTTATAGTTCGGCTCTCGTCTCACAAATTGAGCATTTAAACGTTAAGAATGTTGTAGAGATGAACGTTTATGTCGCGATGTTCAAACTGTCGAACCGAATACATTTATTTTATGGTTCAAAATATATTTTTGTTTTTGTGTTTATTTACAGTCAAACAACAACAAGAGGCTTTGAACTTCTTTATTAATATTATTATTGAAATTAAATAAGGGAAATATTTGTTTTTTAAATCCTAATATAACTTTGTTATATTACATGTGGATTCTCTTATTATTGTTCAATTTAAATGTTGATATATGAATTAGTTGATTTATATTGATATATATACATACATTATATGATATATATATATATATAAGTGCCAGTACATACTGTGGTCAGACTACAACATTAGGTCAAATACGCACCGACACAGTATATGGCATCTATGGTTTAATTTGAGCAAAGTTAATGGTTTGTTTTATGACGTAGAAAATGTTGAACTTGATAGTAGTGATGGTCTGATGAAGCTTCTTGAAGCAGTGCCATGTTGTTTAGATGTCAGTAGGTGGCGCCATCAGTTTAAAAATGATGTGACGTTTCAATGGAAGAGTTGTTTAAAATAAAGAAAAATAGTGCAGAGACCTCCATCTAGTGGACTTTGAAAATAATGACACTGCTTCATGAAGCTTCATCGATCCATCACTAGTTCTAGAGCAGGAAATAGACCTAGTGGTCAAAGGTACAAATATTCACATATCTCCCCTAATACAAAAAAAAACCCTAGTGGATAAACCTACAATTATTATTTATAATTAATTTACAAACTCGGAAAACACATTTACAAACTCACAAAATAAATGTAAAAACTCTTGCAACTTGTTTCCAAATTCACGAAACAAATGTACCAAATGCTGAAACTAATAAAAAAAAACCTCAAGAAACAGGTTTACAAAGTTATGTTGCACATTTATGCAAATGTATGATACCAATTAAATAACTCTACATCTATATATCTATATATATAATTTCTAAACACACAAACCACATTTACAAATTAATTTAAACACATTTACAAACATTTGAAACGCACCTACAAACTAACAAATTAACAAAATTGTGAAACACATTTACAATCTGACAAAACAATTGTACAAACTCGTGAAAGACATTTACAAACCCACAAAACAAATTCACAAACTCGTAAAAAACACATTTACAAAAAAAAAGACGAATGCTAAAACAAGTTTGCAAATTCTAAAAGAAACTTACCAAATGCTGAAAATTATTTAAGAACTCAAGAAACTGATTTACAAAGTCATGTCGCACATTTACAAATTCATGAAACCAATTTAAACACTCTGCAATTAATTTCTAAACACACAAACCACATTTATAAATTCATGAAACACATTTACAAACGCTTGAAACACATCTACAAACTCAAGCAAATACTAAACCAAGTTTGCCACTTTTAAAATAAATGAACCAAATGCTAAAACTTATTTAAAAACTCAAGAAACGGGTTTAGAAAGTCATTAAGCACATTTGGAAACTCAATGTACAGATGCAGCCAATTAAATACTGAAATATTGAATCTATTAAAAGTGAGATTGAAAAGATGTGTCTCAAGTTCTCATTCAAAAATATCTTGGTTAAACGTGGATAAACCTACAATTATTACCTCTGCCAAGGAGGTTAATTGCGCATCATGTACCTCTGTATTTATGCAAAATAACTAAAAAAAACAGATCCATGATCAACAATTAAGGTAAGGTAAGGTAAAACTTTATTGATCCCTCAGGAGGTCTCCTTCGGGAAATTGTTTAAATTTTAATCAATTAATTAATTAATTTAAATGACTTGTTGGTGTTCATGAGGAGAAAAGTTCCTTGGCAGCGGTATGTACTTCCCCAGTTCTTTTCTCGTTGACTAACGCGTCTCTCGGGTCACGTGGTCTCACAAAAACTTTACTTAATGAAAATATATTATCTTGGCCTCGCGCGAGCCTCCATATAAATAAATAAAGGGGTGTTATCTAGTGGCCAGTGTGATTACTGCAGCCCGGGCTGACAAATTGACTGTGTTATCGTGTTGCAGTGATTTGTGCTGAGTGGAGTCTGTCGATGACAGCAGAGCCATCTTTAGGGGAGATAGTGCGATAGCTTGAACCCAAACACTTGTGATCAACCAAGCATGCATTTAGCATATTGGCTATTTAGATGGAGCAGATTAAGTTAACAGGCTCCTGGATTGTGTTCTGGTGGCACGTGGTCCAGACTTCATGCTGCTGTTGAATCACTCGTGTCAGGAGGAGGCGCAGCTGGAAACATGATTTTATATTGTTCTCAAGTTGTGTTTGTTTGAATTATGTTTGGCATAAAGTGCAAAATGTATGAAGTCTGAAATAAATGTACAATTGAAACTATTTCACATTTCCCATCTTAAGAAGTTACACAAAGGTAATAACTCTAAGACCAACTACTAACTCATTACACACATTTACAAACTCACAAAACAAATGTACAAACTCACAAAACAAATGTACAAACTCACAAAACACATTTAGCAAAATCATAAAACACATTTACAAACTCACAAAACAAATGTACAAACTCACAAAACACATTTAGCAAAATCATAAAACACATTTACAAACTCACAAAACAAATTTTACAAAATCATAAAACACATTTACAAACTCACAAAACAAATTAACAAAATCATTACACAAATTTACAAACTCACAAAACAAATTTCACAAAATCAGTACACAATTTTACAAACTCACAAAACAAATTAACAAAATCAGTACACACTTTTACAAACTCACAAAAAAAATTAACAAAATCATTACACACATTTACAAACTCACAAAACAAATTTTACAAAATCATAAAACACATTTACAAACTCACAAAACAAATCAACAAAATCATTACACACATTTGCAAACTCACAAAACAAATTAACAAAATCATTACACACATTTACAAACTCACAAAACAAATTAACAAAATCATTACACACATTTACAAACTCACAAAACAAATTTCACAAAATCATTACATAAATTTACAAACAGATAAAACAAATTTACAAATTTACAAAACTAATGCAACACATCTACAAACTCACAAAACAAACTCATGCAACACATTTACAATCTCACGAAACAAATGTACAAACTCACAAAACAAATGTACAAACTCACAAAACACATTTAGCAAAATCTAGAAAACACATTTACAAACTCACAAAACAAATTTTCCAAAATCATAAAACACATTTACAAACTCACAAAACAAATTTACAAAATCATTACACAAATTTACAAACTCACAAAACTAATTTCACAAAATCAGTACACAATTTTACAAACTCACAAAACAAATTAACAAAATCATTACACACATTTACAAACTCACAAAACAAATTAACAAAATCATTACACACATTTACAAACTCACAAAACAAATTAACAAAATCATTACACACATTTACAAACTCACAAAACAAATTTCACAAAATCATTACATAAATTTACAAACAGATAAAACAAATTTACAAATTTACAAAACTAATGCAACACATCTACAAACTCACAAAACAAACTCATGCAACACATTTACAATCTCACGAAACAAATGTACAAACTCACAAAACAAATGTACAAACTCACAAAACACATTTAGCAAAATCTAGAAAACACATTTACAAACTCACAAAACAAATTTTACAAAATCATAAAACACATTTACAAACTCACAAAACAAATTTACAAAATCATTACACAAATTTACAAACTCACAAAACTAATTTCACAAATCAGTACACAATTTTACAAACTCACAAAACAAATTAACAAAATCATTACACACATTTGCAAACTCACAAAACAAATTAACAAAATCATTACACACATTTACAAACTCACAAAACAAATTAACAAAATCATTACACACATTTACAAACTCACAAAACAAATTTCACAAAATCATTACATAAATTTACAAACAGATAAAACAAATTTACAAAACTAATGCAACACATCTACAAACTCACAAAACAAACTTATGCAACACATTTACAATCTCACGAAACAAATGTACAAACTCATAGAACAAATGTACAAACTCATGCAACACATTTACAAACTTGCAAAACAAATGTACAAACTTATGCAACGCATTAACAAACGCACAACACAAATGTACAAACTCATGAAATATATTTACAAACTCACAAATCAAATGTACAAACTAATGAATCACATTTACAAACTCACAAAACAAACGTACATACTCATGCAACACATTCACAAACTCACAAAACAAAGGTACAAACTCAAGAACACATTTACAAACTCACGAAACAAATGGACAAACTCATGCAACACATTCACAAACTCACAAAACAAAGGTACAGACTTATGCAACAGTTTACAAACCCGCAAAGCAAATGTACAAACTTATGCAAAACACTAACAAACTCACAACACGAATGCGAAAACTCACAAAACACATTTACAAACTCACGAAACAGGTTTATACAGTAGTGAAAGACATTCACAAACCTGTGAAAATGAATAAAGCGTACAAAATATAATAATAAAATAATAAAGTTAATAAATATATGATCTATGAAAAGTTATGTTTTTGAGTTGATTCCACAGATTTGCGCCATATTTGCTAAAAGAGCTAAAAGCTTCTGTGAACACGACAAATGCTTGATGCAATAAAGTTTACTTTTTCAAATGGGCCAATAAATGTGGCGTCAATAATAAACCAAACTCAACTTTGGTTTACTCAAACCTGTCCTACAAAATAAACAACATTTACATGAAGGACATTTACAAACACTTGAAACACATCTAGCACATTTACAAACTGACAAAACAATTGTACAAACTCATGAAAAACATTTACAAACCCACAAGCTTGTAAAGAAAAATGACAAATGCGAAAACAAGTTTGCAAATTCTAAAATAAATGTACCAAATGCTCAAACAAACTATGAAACCCATTTTTAAAACTCAAGAAACAGGTTCTCATGTTGCGCATTTACAAATTTATAAAACCAATTAAAAAATTTCTAAAATAAATTTCTAAACACACAAACCATATTTATAAATTCATGAGACACATTTACAAACTGACAAAACAATTGTACAAACTCATGAAAACATTTACAAACCCACTAAAATAAACATACAAATTGCTGAAAATTATTTAAAAACTCAAGAAACAGGTTCTCAAAGTCATGTTGCGCATTTACAAATTTATAAAACCAATTAAAAAAATTCTAAAATAAATTTCTAAACACACAAACCATATTTATAAATTCATGAGACACATTTACAAGCTCACTAAAATAAATGTGCAAAATGCTGAAACGTGTTTAAAAAACTCAAGAAACAGGTTTACTAAGTCATTAAGCACATTTGGAAACTCATGAAACAATGTAAAGATGTACACAATTAAATACTAAAATATATAAATATTGAATCGAATTGAAAATTTGTGTCTCAAGTTCTCGTTATAAAAAATATCTTCAGATACTGGAACATTTAATTTCCTGTAAAAAAATAAGTGACAAATGCTTGATTACAGTTGATAGTATAAATAAAAGTCAGATAAATGAACATTAAGGGTATAAATCAATAAAGTCTAGTTATTTAAATGGACCAATAACTGTATTGAATAATGAATTAAACTCAATCAGTGTGAAATCGATGAGCTCTGTTACCAGATTCTCCTGACCTTCCTAAATAAGTGCAACTAAAACAAAGTTACGATCAACGATCTGATATTACAAACCACCAGTCGCTGCCTCATTGTCGTGCCTCGGTATCTGCAGCGAGCTCCTGTCTGCCCTCCTGTTGTCTCGGCAGGGAGAAGGGAACTCGGTCCGGGGACACCAGGAGTGCAATCTTGAAACAGAAAACTGAAAATGGGCAGCGGGTCTGCAGCTGAAATGTTATTTGGACGATAGCCTGCATAAGAAAGGACGTGTGTTTGGTTTCTCATTGAGAGTGGGGCTCATTGTGATAAGAAAATAAAAGTCTCATGTTACCTGATCTTCTATAATGTGCACCAATTACCACTCCATTGCACTTCATTACCGGCCGGGGGTCGGCGAGGAGACGGAGGGCCAACGGGGAAAATTGAGTGGTCATTGATAATATGATAAAAAGTGACAGTGAAAGGAACTCCTCCGACAAATTATTGAAATTTACAGTGGACCGGGGGAAACACTATAACCTCATTTGGTAAGCAGCTGGCCGGCACTCGCGCTCGCCACAATGAGGCGCTCAGAGCAGGAAGGAAATCCAAAACTATCAGAGAAAAAGTTTAGGACCCTCGCTCGCTCTAAGTGTGCGACTGCCGTGAGACATATATCTGGAATCACTGAGGAAGAGGGTTTGTTTACCTCGAGACAAATGACTCCGTGTGGAGCACGAAACATGCACCATCATGTTGAGTAAAAATGTTATTAAAACTTAAACAGTGGGAAAGATGATGGGCTGGAAAAGATGAGCGAACATTGTTAGCGTTTAACCGCGGTGACGTTAGCACAGATTGAAAAGAGCTGATTGGCTGCTCGCTGATCCTAACTGTGGCCAAACAAAATGAACTGTATATTTACTGACCTGTTAATAACTGACCCTCCACTAAAAAGAGACCCAACAGATGTAGATAACAGTCCAAATTCAAATGATAATTATCTGTATCTTCATTATTTTTGAAGCATCTATGAGGTTTACTATATACTGTACTTTGTTTCGTTTTTTAAATTCATTTAACTGTTATTTATTTTGCAATAGTCTCTTAGTATGATCGTTTTTTTTTGTTTTAGGACTTTTTCCTCTGCTTTTGTCATTGATTTGAGTATTGATTGAATATGAGTTTAAATATTAGCATATTTCCCTTTTTTTTTATTATTGACTTTTATACTTTTTTGCTCCTTTATTTATAGGCCCCTAAGGAAATGTAATTGCCCACCACTTCTTTAGTCCTTTTATTAAATTATGTAATATTTTTGTTTTTCTAAGGAGCAACTTATGTGTTGATTTAAGTGTTTCTTAAATAAATGTTGGACTCTATTGTAAAATCAGTGTTTGTCCGTCTGTAGAAAACTTTATTTAAATTGAAATATTTACGTTAGAAAATGACCTTGAGCCCCGCCCACACTTTGTTTTTCTGGAGATTCAATCTTGTTGACCATAACCACACCCACTCTGCTGTGAATGGTCAAGCATCGAGGTTTGTCACTGCGCGTCACCAATCCATAGATCGATCGGATGGATGGATGGATGGATGGATGGATGGATGGATGGATGGATGGATGGATGGATGGATGGATGGATGGATGGATGGATGGATGGATGGATGGATGGATGGATGGATGGATGGATGGATGGATGGATGGATGGATGGATGGATGGATGGATGGATGGATGGATGGATGGATGGATGGATGGATGGATGGATGGATGGATGGATGGATGGATGGATGGATGGATGGATGGATGGATGGATGGATGGATGGATGGATGGATGGATGGATGGATGGATGGATGGATGGATGGATGGATGGATGGATGGATGGATGGATGGATGGATGGATGGATGGATGGATGGATGGATGGATGGATGGATGGATGGATGGATGGATGGATGGATGGATGGATGGATGGATGGATGGATGGATGGATGGATGGATGGATGGATGGATGGATGGATGGATGGATGGATGGATGGATGGATGGATGGATGGATGGATGGATGGATGGATGGATGGATGGATGGATGGATGGATGGATGGATGGATGGATGGATGGATGGATGGATGGATGGATGGATGGATGGATGGATGGATGGATGGATGGATGGATGGATGGATGGATGGATGGATGGATGGATGGATGGATGGATGGATGGATGGATGGATGGATGGATGGATGGATGGATGGATGGATGGATGGATGGATGGATGGATGGATGGATGGATGGATGGATGGATGGATGGATGGATGGATGGATGGATGGATGGATGGATGGATGGATGGATGGATGGATGGATGGATGGATGGATGGATGGATGGATGATGGATGGATGGATGGATGGATGGATGGATGGATGGATGGATGGATGGATGGATGGATGGATGGATGGATGGATGGATGGATGGATGGATGGATGGATGGATGGATGGATGGATGGATGGATGGATGGATGGATGGATGGATGGATGGATGGATGGATGGATGGATGGATGGATGGATGGATGGATGGATGGATGGATGGATGGATGGATGGATGGATGGATGGATGGATGGATGGATGGATGGATGGATGGATGGATGGATGGATGGATGGATGGATGGATGGATGGATGGATGGATGGATGGATGGATGGATGGATGGATGGATGGATGGATGGATGGATGGATGGATGGATGGATGGATGGATGGATGGATGGATGGATGGATGGATGGATGGATGGATGGATGGATGGATGGATGGATGGATGGATGGATGGATGGATGGATGGATGGATGGATGGATGGATGGATGGATGGATGGATGGATGGATGGATGGATGGATGGATGGATGGATGGATGGATGGATGGATGGATGGATGGATGGATGGATGGATGGATGGATGGATGGATGGATGGATGGATGGATGGATGGATGGATGGATGGATGGATGGATGGATGGATGGATGGATGGATGGATGGATGGATGGATGGATGGATGGATGGATGGATGGATGGATGGATGGATGGATGGATGGATGGATGGATGGATGGATGGATGGATGGATGGATGGATGGATGGATGGATGGATGGATGGATGGATGGATGGATGGATGGATGGATGGATGGATGGATGGATGGATGGATGGATGGATGGATGGATGGATGGATGGATGGATGGATGGATGGATGGATGGATGGATGGATGGATGGATGGATGGATGGATGGATGGATGGATGGATGGATGGATGGATGGATGGATGGATGGATGGATGGATGGATGGATGGATGGATGGATGGATGGATGGATGGATGGATGGATGGATGGATGGATGGATGGATGGATGGATGGATGGATGGATGGATGGATGGATGGATGGATGGATGGATGGATGGATGGATGGATGGATGGATGGATGGATGGATGGATGGATGGATGGATAGATAGATAGATAGATAGATAGATAGATAGATAGATAGATAGATAGATAGATAGATAGATAGATAGATAGATAGATAGATAGATAGATAGATAGATAGATAGATAGATAGATAGATAGATAGATAGATAGATAGATAGATAGATAGATAGATAGATAGATAGATAGATAGATAGATAGATAGATAGATAGATAGATAGATAGATAGATAGATAGATAGATAGATAGATAGATAGATAGATAGATAGATAGATAGATAGATAGATAGATAGATAGATAGATAGATAGATAGATAGATAGATAGATAGATAGATAGATAGATAGATAGATAGATAGATAGATAGATAGATAGATAGATAGATAGATAGATAGATAGATAGATAGATAGATAGATAGATAGATAGATAGATAGATAGATAGATAGATAGATAGATAGATAGATAGATAGATAGATAGATAGATAGATAGATAGATAGATAGATAGATAGATAGATAGATAGATAGATAGATAGATAGATAGATAGATAGATAGATAGATAGATAGATAGATAGATAGATAGATAGATAGATAGATAGATAGATAGATAGATAGATAGATAGATAGATAGATAGATAGATAGATAGATAGATAGATAGATAGATAGATAGATAGATAGATAGATAGATAGATAGATAGATAGATAGATAGATAGATAGATAGATAGATAGATAGATAGATAGATAGATAGATAGATAGATAGATAGATAGATAGATAGATAGATAGATAGATAGATAGATAGATAGATAGATAGATAGATAGATAGATAGATAGATAGATAGATAGATAGATAGATAGATAGATAGATAGATAGATAGATAGATAGATAGATAGATAGATAGATAGATAGATAGATAGATAGATAGATAGATAGATAGATAGATAGATAGATAGATAGATAGATAGATAGATAGATAGATAGATAGATAGATAGATAGATAGATAGATAGATAGATAGATAGATAGATAGATAGATAGATAGATAGATAGATAGATAGATAGATAGATAGATAGATAGATAGATAGATAGATAGATAGATAGATAGATAGATAGATAGATAGATAGATAGATAGATAGATAGATAGATAGATAGATAGATAGATAGATAGATAGATAGATAGATAGATAGATAGATAGATAGATAGATAGATAGATAGATAGATAGATAGATAGATAGATAGATAGATAGATAGATAGATAGATAGATAGATAGATAGATAGATAGATAGATAGATAGATAGATAGATAGATAGATAGATAGATAGATAGATAGATAGATAGATAGATAGATAGATAGATAGATAGATAGATAGATAGATAGATAGATAGATAGATAGATAGATAGATAGATAGATAGATAGATAGATAGATAGATAGATAGATAGATAGATAGATAGATAGATAGATAGATAGATAGATAGATAGATAGATAGATAGATAGATAGATAGATAGATAGATAGATAGATAGATAGATAGATCAAACATGACATCATCAGACATTTAAAGTTTCCCAGTATCTCCAGAGACAAAAAAGAAGTTATAAATTGCGGTTAATGTTGTTCGGTTCACCTGTCGGCTCCTCAGTGAACTCTGGTGCAGATGTGAGACGCTCGCTGAAAAACACACGGCCGGATAAAAAGACAGGATATTGGATAACGAGGGTAAAATATAGCAAAATATTCTCTTATTAAACTCAGGCTGCGGGGATTTGTGCTGAGCTGGCTAATAGATAGTGGGCCCAAGCGAGAGGTAACGGCCCGGTCATGCTTTCGGTAGCTAATGGCTGAGTTAGAAGAAATTAGGGGATTCCTCTTCAACAGGAAATTGTACTTAAAGACGGGTCATGGATCACCGTGCTCTTCAGGGGGGGTGCGGGGGGGCGAGCTTCTGATTATAAGGCCGTCCGACATGCAGGGAGGTCAAGACCGACGGCAGTGTCACGGATCACATGAGTGGACGACACGAGCGTCGGCGGCGAGAACATGAAGAGACGTGGTTTGATGAACGAAAGTGAGGAGGTCTGATTGAAACATGTTGAGGTTTTACAGCAGGAAAATATCACCACGGCGATGACCTCGGGTGTGTGAACTCCAGTTGACCTCACGTGTCTGATGTTTTTATTCGACTTTTAGCAGAATATTTCTATCTATGCTGTACTTTCAGGGTTTTTTCCTCAATAATTGTAGAATTTATTTATCTTTAATTATTCATTTGTTTATGTATTCATTTGTTGTTTAGTGTACTCATTTGTGGGTTGTATAACTGTGAATATAAACAATGTAAATACAATGATTAAACCAGTTTTTAGCAAATCAATGCCTAAAAAAGTACACAAGTTTCAAGTGACAAAACTACTTTATTCCTGTAACTAAAACTTGTCACACTCTAAATATAGGCTGGATGCGTAGAGTGTGTAACTGTTTGCCAACCTTATCAAAGACTGTAAGGGGAAGTGAGCCTGGAGTTTTCTATGACGACGCAGAAAAAGTTAAACTTTAAACTCTCAAATAAATGAGTGCTTGATCTTCGTTTGCACGATGTATGTGCTGCCCTCTAGTGGTAGACTGCTGCGACGTCAAATTGAGTGACGGTCTTTACTGTCCTGGTCAGGTTTAAATTTAATCTCATATCATCAGATATGAAGCATTTTGATGGATATTCAGGTGATTAATTGAAAAGTTATTTAAAAATATATATTTTGCTCAAACTACCTTTTTTTTCATTTAGTTTTTTATTTATTTGTTACTATTTGTTTACTCGATATAATCTATTTTCTTCATAAGAAAACTTGTTAGCAGAACATTTATTGTATTATCATTACCATTTTTTTAAATAACAAAATCTATATAAATTATTTTCGGTGGTTATACATTTCCCATGTAGTAAGTTGAGTGATTCAAATAGAAACTGTATTTATATACTGTAGTTCTGAAGATTAAATCATGTATTAATTAGTTTAAAGTTTAAAAAAAAGAAAATAGTAACGAAAAACACAGAAGTGCGAAAAGTTGAAAAGTAATAAAGTATGATGATGATGTTTAATAAGAGAACACATTTTGTTTCAAGTCATTGTTGTCTAAAGATAAAATACTTTAACAAGTTTTTACTTCAAATAGGAACACGAAGAAACAATTGCAGTTGTCATTGTTAACTCACCAGCTGCGACAAGAGAAAGAGGAACAATGTCAGCAGTACTTCCATTATTTTCACCGTCATTTGAACGAGTCAAACACATTTGACCGACAGGCGTCACTGAGCGCAATGATGTCATCAACACGCTGGTCACATGATTTCCTTGAAATTGTTTTGTGTGTGTGTGTGTACGTGTGTGTTTGTTTTTTGATTGAATATTTCCTCGTAAAAAAAAAATAACAAAAACAGTTTAGTCTTATAATTGTAATGCCATAATACTATAATAATAATAATAATAAATAAAATAAATAAAGTATTTAGTAATGATGACAGAACTTAACGTAATAATGAAAAGGTTCAATGTTCAATTCTATTTTGCCAATTAGCTTTATTTAAATAAATAAAAAACGAAAAAGCCATATTTTAAACAAAGTCATGTTTTTTAAATAAACAGTTTGCCACTAGTATAATATAAAACCCAATAATTACCTTCTCTAAGACCAGTTTTTAAAAGGCCAGTCACTTCTAAATGACATCTTGTGTTGGAGAAATTGAAAAAGTTGATGAGGTCAATTGGTTAAAGGAGAATCTTAAATATTTCCTTCTTTATTATTCAATAGAATGGACTTATATTTTGTAGTTTTGCTTCATTCCTCATTAAAATTTAGATTCAAATAATTGATCCATCAAACTATTTCTTTGTGTGATTCCCCTTCTGTGTGATTGACATCTTTGTTTTTCCATTAGTCTTCTATTTCTCAGTAGCTCGAGAAAAAGAAAGTGCACATGAAAGTTGCACATGCGACACATCCTGACACGACAGTGCTGCAGTCTCAAAGTTCTGCAACAGTTTCAGGAAGTACTTGTGCGAGTATAAAATCAGGAAACCCAGGGCTGCTAATAATATCACAGACGACTAGAGTCGGTGAAAGCAGCTGAAACGAAGAGCGACAAACATTTAAATTATGATTAACTGCTTCTGTCTGTTTTGAGGATTCAGCACCAAATGGAGGACAAGGGTTCCTGTGCAGGTAAACCCAGCATCTTCTCTCGGTGTTTCCATTTTAATCCGACTTTTATGCTTTTATTTAGTGTCTTTTTTATTTGGGTTTTTGTTGAAACTGTGGAAAAGAGGAACGGTTGTTTATGGTCCTTCGTAGAGAAACTACGACTGACTGAATTTCCGCTGGATTTTTTTTCTTGCTCTCTCAGTATCGACTCATTGACAAACACGGGCCGTGGTGCCATCGCGACGAAGGCCAACACACATGTCGGTTCTGGTTCTCGCTTGTAAACCCGCACCAACCAAACGCTGTAATGAGTCAAACAAAAAAATGGACTGGTGTTGACACAGCGCCGTGTTTGCACAACTCCATGCAGCCTAAACTGTCCAACACTTTGGTGATTCATTGCTACCTTGACATTCCTGAGCCAGACAGCAGATGTGTTGTTGGGAATTTCCCCCCAAAAAAACTTGTACCTGAAGCCAGCTCGTAATAATGTTTGAGCTCATGACTTTGACTGATTCGACTCGCTGTGATCAGAGGTGTGTGTTTTTTTATGTTCCGGTAATGACTGTTATTACATGTTCTCCAGCTTCTCCCTCCTCACAAGAACTGCTGATACTGCACACCACCGAGGCTCACGAGTGGGCAACGTACCTGCAGAACATCTTGAGATCCTCAAAGAAGTTAAGAAAGAAGTCCATCCTGCTGCGAACGGCCGAGGGGCTGCACGAGGACAAGTTCCGGGATGTCAGGTGCACGGTGCTGCTGCTCACCTGGGAATTCCTGGTACTTCTCGTGGGGCCAGAGATGCAGGCCTCGCTGCAGAGGCTCCTCGATGCATCGCGCCGCGTGGTGGCGCTGTTGTGCGGAGTTACCGAGGAGGACGTATCCGGGGCTCTCTTCAAAGACTGGTCGAGTTGGAGGAAACTTTATTCGGAAGACGAACCTGCAGTTTATGTTTCCACCATTCTCGAGTCCATATCTGACAGTATGTCCATTTAAATAATCCTGGAGTCAATATACATTCTGCAACATGCAATGCACTTGACTACCTGCGAGTGGCAGTAGAGAGTCGGAGTGGAGTTTGACGCTCATGAAACAAAAGAAGAGCCACTGGATGTACTTTGTATATTTTTGGTAGATGGCTTTTACAATATAAATGAATGAAAGAAGGTCAGAGTTATATATTATATTTGTATTATATTTTAAGTGCACTATTTTTATAACAGGTTGTAAAAAGTACTTATATTTAATGTTTTCGAAATGTATTTTTAAACTCTGCGCAAATTAACATTTTCAGAAGAATAACTGTTTGATAACAATTTAAAAAAGAAAAAAAATACTTTTATTATACTTTAAGTCTATAAATTAATTCAAATAACTTTAAATCATTATTTTAAGTCATTTTACTAATTTTAAATTCTATTTAAACTCATGATTGTTGTCTAACTGTCTTTATATTTAAAGACCAAGGTATTTCAAGTGTTCTTCAGTTTGATTCAAATATATAACTTGTATTTTCAAACACGACTCAAGTAATGTTGGTCTTTTAATTCTGTTTCTTTGAGGTGAACGACTGGAGGGGAAGTGTGCGAACACAATGGTGGATCTCACAGCCAAGACTACAGAGGAAGTGATGCCAGAAGAGAAGACAGAAGTCATGCAGGAGATCAAGAGCTCGGTGGGAATGCAGAACCCACCCACGCAGCTCACCTGTCTCACTGTTCAGCCACAGAGAATCATGTGCGGGGTGAGACACTGTCATCTTTGTTAGACTTTAAGTTATTTTTCTTCCCATAAAATGTTATGTCTCAGACCTTTCAGGTATGTTGCCTTTTCCTGTTCACCTGGTCAAGAGTGAATTGTTGCTGTACTCTGCAGTAAACTGATCCAGATTGAAGAAGTCGATGTGTTGAAAACTGAAGCAATTTAGCTGTGTCGCCCAGAAGATGAGAGGCTTGTCTACAACAAAACAAAAAGTTGTTATTGCAGGACAGGATATCTGTGAAAGTTGATTTATTATTATTCATTAGTTTGTCATGATGGGAGAAAAAAAGGTTTTATACAGTATATATGTTCATTAAAAACCTGAAGTAGTTGTCTGGTATAAAAAGAAAAATGAAAGAAGCATATTTTAAAAAATCCACAACAAATAAAAGACAACACAAAACAATAAACACTCCTGTGATAATGACAAAAAGGTATTTCTTTAACAACTATAACTGTTTCACTTAGTCCTGCTGACTTTAAAAGCTCCCATCAATCATGTCTACTAGCATTGATTTAATTTTACAATTATCATCCTCAGTATTCCTCATAATGGACGATATTTTAATATTTTAAATTTGGGCACCAGACAAAAACACCTCATGGAGTCAACAAATGTTTCTAGATTTAACAAGCTTATGTTTTTTAATATTGTACAGACAATTTTTGCTTCATTTTTGCTAAGTGAATTAAAATCTAAATCCTTGAAATTAAGTATTTTGTTAATTAAAAAAACTGTTAAATAAATATGGTATTAGTGAGATTCATGAAAAGACGACACTTCCGTCAGCATCTGAACGTAGCACCAAGAATGCAGTGAACTACAGTCAAGCGAGAGATTACCAAAGACCTAGGTTTACAACCGACGGTATAAATTACAAAAAGATTAGACTTGTTTACTAGTAAAAGAAAACCTTGGACTACACTGTCTGCAGGCAAACATATGACAATATATAACAGCTGTAGCTGAGTATTGGAAAAAATGTATCATTGTGAATAATGTGTTTCCTCTTTATAGGAGCAGAAAACCATATATATCATTTTAAAGCAGAAATTACAAGACAAATCAACACAAGAAGTGGAGTTTTCTTCGGGAAATATTCCCCCCAAAAGAGTCTCGACCACCTTGGAGAACAACTTCACATTAAGCCTCCCTGCTCCGGGTGAGTGTCCCCAGCGACTCATTTATCTTCGTGTGAGGTGTAGACTTGATTCAAATGTCTCTCAGATCTCCCGGCCGGAGTCGTGTACCTCACCTTGCACCTTGGACAGTCGAGCATCAACTTAGGCTCAGTAACGTATTACACACACATGGAAGAAATCAGCCGATGTCTGGAAAAAGCTGTGGATCCGATCGATTTCATCTGCCAGGTGAGGAAAACTAGAATCCTTCTTTTTTTTCTCCTCTTATAACTAATGTTATTTTTTTTTTCAATGGTAGGCTTTTAGTTTAACAGAGAAAGAATCCGTGGACAGAATTCTCACTCACTCTTTAAAGTCCAAGATGCCTGCAGGAAGTCTGCAGGTGTTTGGAAACGGGCAGATCGAAGAAACAAACATGGCGACATGTGAGTATCTCAACAAACAGTAGTCATGCCCCTATTATCACCTCCGTCAGATCAGAATCGGATGATGCTTGGTTAAGAAAATATAAATCTTGAAACAATGTCAACATCTTAAGAATCCCTTTTGAGGACTCTTAAGGTCTGTGGATCAGAATCTACTGATGGTTCCTCGCACACGGTTCAGGACCAGAGGAGAGAAATCCTTCCAGACTGTTGATCCTAAGCTTTGGAACGATCTTCCTCTGTGTTTGATGATCTACTGACTCCTTCAAGAAACATCTTAATACTTTCTTATTCAAGCAGGCTTTTCCTTGATATTCTGGAACAACTGTGTTGTTCTCGGTGTTATCTTGACCTTTTAAGTGTATATTTTATTACATATTGTTTTTATTGTTTAAGCGCTTTGTGACCCTGGTCTGGAAAAGCGCTGTAAAAATATAAATAACTTTCTAACTTACTTACATCATTTCCCGCAGCTGCATCAAGCGTTTCATCCTCTTCTCTTCTCCCCAAAAAATCCAGATTAATAACAGACAAATATATTCCATCTGACATGAAAGTCGCTTTCTCTCTTAGACCAGAGAACCGAGGAACTTCCCACATTGCTCCATTTTGCCGCCAAGTACGGCCTGAAGAAGCTGACCTGCAGCCTCCTCCACTGCCCCGGAGCGCTGCAGGCCTACAGCGTGATGAACAAACACGGCGATTACCCGAACACTCTGGCAGAAAAGAGCGGCTTCGGCGACCTGCGGCGGTTAATGGACGAGTTCGTGATCAGTCAGGAGACGGACAAGCTCTCGTCTCACACGGAAGACTCAGTGAGCGAAGAGGTGTACGAGCTCATGTCCCGTTCACTCGAAGACATCAAGAACGCGGAGGACGTCTACGTCTCCATGTTGATGCTGGATTCTGGCCCGGAAGATCTCTGTGAGTTGAGAATGTTAGTTAGTACAAGGTGAGGATGATAACCCGCTGTTTTAACCAGACGAGGTGATGAACGCGGCGGAGGAGAACCCA
Source organism: Callionymus lyra (assembly GCF_982586985.1). Taxonomy (NCBI): domain Eukaryota; kingdom Metazoa; phylum Chordata; class Actinopteri; order Syngnathiformes; family Callionymidae; genus Callionymus; species Callionymus lyra. The sequence continues at coordinate 11,236,148 of NC_141828.1, forward strand.
GAAGAAGCTATCCTCAGGAAGTTCTTTCAAGGTTGGCCTCCTGTTTTAACACACTTTTACATCCGACAGATTCAAAGTGACAGTGTTTGTCCCTGCAGGGAAACAGAAAGAAGATCAGAAAGACGCCCTTCTGAATAAAAACGATCAGAAGAGAGAGGACAGTCAGTCAAACGACACGGAAGATGAAGATCCATACATCATCAAAGAAGACATCTACGACATCGTGGAGACCGAATGCGATCCTGCGATTGTGTATCGAGTTCCTGCTCCTGTTCCCAGACCTGAAGTCAGACCTGCCTCTGGAAACATGTGCTTCTACAACTCAAGAGGTACATCACACCTCATGCTCTTGACTTCAGATTATGTTGCATTTCAGTCCGTTCTTCTGTCAGACACAATTACATGATTAAATACATTCAATTTTTACACTCTCTTCTAAATCTCGTCATTGTGCATTTGACAGCGACTGCATATTATCAATCTACATCCCATGTATTCATCTTAAAGCAAAATACAGAAGTTTTTAAAATGCATTAAAATCTATTGCGCTGTTGCCACATACAGCATGTGCATTTGTTTATCAGATGAAGGCACTTGTTGTGTAACTTCAAAAAGTCTCTCAGTACTTTGTCAGAATCAGAAACATCTTTATTTGTCAGGTATACATTGACAATATACAAGGTTTTTGTCTTTCTTCGGCTTTTCATGACTCTTCAGGAATGAGCAATTTGGAATAAAATAATAATATAAATAATAAAAGATATAATAGAATAAATGTACAAAATAGTGCTAGAAACAGTCTGTGGAAGATGGAATGGGTTGAAATGTATTTGATCATAATAGAAATGGTGACAACAAAACACAAAGTTTTACTGTGTGAGTCATAGCTGTTCAAGATTTAACCAATTTTGAAATTTAGAAAAATAAATTATGTCATTAAGTTAATTAAGTAGTTTAAAGAATTACTTAATTACTTTTTTTGTTTTTTTTAGATAGGCCTGTGCAACAAACTCAAGAACTGGAAACAAGACAACAATCAGGTAAGAAGAAGTATTTTTTTCAGTGGTATTTGTGACAGTATTTATAGTATTTTTACTTTTCACTGGTAAGAAAATATTCTCTTTCCAAATATGGCTGACATTGGAATATCAGTGATGAAAATAACTCTCAGTCTTCTTTGATATATCATACAATCTATTTACATCCATATATTTTCATCACAATTCTGTAGAAAATTGTATTTTGAGTCATAGTTTAATGATTGACGTGCAACGATACATACGATGGTTTGTATCATTGTAAGTTGTTTGAAAAAGGAGAAGGTTGCATCAAGTCTGCATACTTCCTTAAATTAACCGCCATTGAATGTGTTCACACGGTCGACCTGTAACAGGATCTGATCAGAAGCCTTTTGTTTGGACGTGACGACGACAGATTTGGTCGCTTTTTCTCTCGAGCTCAATATCAATGATACATTTATTTAACTATAATGCTCGCTGGGTCGACATACAAGGTCCCAGGTTTCAATGCTTTTCTGTGTAAGAGCTGCGTTTCATTTTCAGATGAAGTCTTTTTTTTTGTTGACAGAAACATTATCTTAAGTTCTTCATGATTCATTTTTTTCAATGAGTGATCAAGTTCTGAACAGTTGAGATCAGCAGGACGTCGTGCTCGACCTCAACAAGTCCGCCGACGCGACAAAGCAGAAGGAAACGTTTCCCTTTTATGACTAATCTTCAGCTACTTTTAGACAATAGAGTACGTAGAAGTCTATATTTAAAATGATCTAGTCATAACTTTGCAGACGTGACAATGACTTCATACTTACTCATTTAGCCAGTGTAGTTCTATAAGAGAGCCATCAAGCCAAAAGAAAGAAGGTACTAAAAGAGGAGTTTAATGTGAAATTAAAAAAAGGACATTATAAATCATCTTAATCTGTAATTGATTGTATAATATATAATTTTATCTAAAGAAAACCATTTTATTTTTTACCTATCTATCTATCCATCCATCCATCCATCCATCCATCCATCCATCCATCCATCCATCCATCCATCCATCCATCCATCCATCTATCCATCCATCCATCCATCCATCCATCCATCCATCCATCCATCCATCCATCCATCCATCCATCCATCCATCCATCCATCCATCCATCCATCCATCCATCCATCCATCCATCCATCCATCCATCCATCCCTCTCTCTCTATGTATTTTCTTACAAAAAAAATCTAATGAAAATGATGAGGTGTCAATATGAAATAAAACTCAATAAGCGTGTGTTACATTTCCTATAAAGTACATCTCACTAAGAAATAGGATATAAAATATGTATAGAAACACTTTAATTTAAAAAATATTTCTCCCAAAATTATCAAATAAAAGACAGAAAAGAGGGGAAAGTCCTCCAACAAAGTTAGTTACTGCCTTGAAAGGGTTAAATAATACAATTGTTAGTTATTGTTATCATTAAACAGTTGTAAATTAAATTGTTGTAGTTTTACTTGTCTACTCATGATAAAGTAAAAGATAGATGGGTATTTTTACTGTTAAAGGTGGGATAGATGTTCTTCACAAAGTTGTAAGCAAGCTACAGTTTTAATTAAGTGTAGACTCTTCTACGAAATTTCGATTTCCGTGTCTGGTTTGACAAAATTGCTGTCAGGCGTACCGCAAGGCTCCATGCTAGGCCCAATTCCTTTTGTCATCTGCTGTCGTTGTATTTGTTGTTGCTCCGTCCTGCTTACATCTCATTGGCAAGCTCCTCAGTTTCTAGACTGTCGAAAAAGAATGACTGTACAATAGTAGTTTGTTCAACCTGTAAGTAAAATATTTGCTGAAGAATATTTAATTAACAAGCTGTGATCGAGTGTAAAACAGGGTTTTAAGCCGATAATAATTTGATAACAATCACCCATTCAGCTCAGCCTGCGTTCGCCGTCCCTGAACCCATTTACGACCACTACGCCGGGATGAAGACGCCCGGACAGCGGCAGCTCATCTCGCTGCAGGAGCGAGTGAAAGTAGGAGAGATCACGGTGGACGAGGCGGTCGAAGAGTTCAAGGCCTGGCAGATCGACCACGGGCGCAGGAACAGCTCCCTACGCTTCCAGAAGGTGCTGCGACGAGAACCGTCCGTCTCAACAGTGTGATCTTATCTTAATGTTTGTTGTCTTTCTCTGATGCAGGAAAATATTCGGAGTTTACGGGAGAGTATCTACCGCAGACACCAACAGCGGATAGCGGCTGGAAAGGATGTCGGTAAATGAATTCATTTTCATTTTGTATTAACATTGAGTTTAAGGGTTTACCAAAAAAGACTATAATTCTGTGAATCAGTGTGTTTCTTACAAGGAAACTGCATTTTTTTTTTTATTGAAAAACAGATATTTTAATATTTCCTGGTACTATAAGTGCTATTCTAGTGTAATATGATATAATATATATACTGTTTATATAGAAAAAGACATAGATTTACTTTCAAAGCTCATATCTCTGTCAAGTCTCTTTGCCCACTCTTTAATATTGATTATAGCTACATTATAAAATGCCCTTTTAGCATTTGAAATTCAATTATAGCATTAACAGTTAACTTAAAATGTGGTAGTGTTTTTTCGGGGGGCTCATGCAGACGTGCGAATTATTTAAATATTTTTGATAAACATTTTAAAATTCAAAATCAGACGCCTTTTTTTTTTTTTTTTTTTACTTTATTAGAATTTGAAATAAGTTCCCCGCTGCCGAGCAACGTGAACCCGGCTCTCGGTGCAGGATATGACTTCGGCGTGTACGAAGGATCACCCAGAGCGATGGCTCCTGCTGCTCCCACTTCTCCTGCTGCTTCACATCAGATCCAGAGAGGAAACTGGAAATCTGGGAGCACGTCCAGTACATCCAGTGAGTGTCAACGTTTATAAAATGAGGTTTTGAGTCATCAGATAACACCAAAAATGGCCTTATACATTTTGACGGAATCATTGGACGGCAGAAGTCACTCAGGAGAAACTTCTCAATTGACAAAGAAAGGGACATTTGTCAACAAATATTCAATTATGTTTTTGTTTTTTTTGCGCATTTCTATGGTTTGATCTTCTCCAGCAAATGTTTTCTCGGTTTGATTTTGTTTTCATCAGGTTCCGGGAGCAACAGGCTGAGCACCGTCAGCTGCAGCAGCGGCACGGATCTCGATTTAGAGGTGAGTCCAGAACCAAACTTTGATCACTTCTTTAATCGTTCTTCACTTCCCACCCACAATGATTGTGTGATGACTGTTCAGGATGTGGTGCGGGCTTGTGAGGTGGGGTTTTTGTTGATCTGTGGACCCACATGTTGACACTTCTTGAAAACGTCAACTTTTTTAATTTAATCATGTTGTTTTTATCTTCAGTCAATTCATTTGAAAACTTATAAAGAACATTATTTTAAGTCCATTCATCTGTCTTAACAATGTACTTTTTAGGACACACTGGAAAGCCTCCCCCCACCACGACCTGCACGACCCATTGGAGCTTCTGCTGTGGAGACTCCCCCCAGAGTTCCACCAAGGGTTCCTGAAAGGTCTTTTTTTTGGCTGTTTCAAAATGTTTAACAAAGAAAGACAATAACATTACCATTATACCAATTTATTAACAATGAAATACCCCCCAAAAAAGGTTGATTCACAGCTGAAGGAAGATTAATGTGAAATTAATAATTATACCTTTTATAATGTCTTTTATAATCTATAATAGTAGCTTTTTTAAACCTGATTTAGAAATTGACGATGAATATTCTAGTTTGCTTGGCTACCTATGAATCAATGACTAATACAAAGTTAACTCACAGTTTTGGCCTGTGTTTTTAAGGGGGGCAGAAAAAGGATCCCAAGAGCGCTACATGCCTTGTCCAACAAGAGTGGCCCCACGAAGACCCTCTCATAGAAACTCTGCACCAGCGATACCTCCACGATACAGATGACTCTCGCATCATTTTCATTTTGTTTTTAATAAAGATAGGTAGGTAGGTAGAACTTTATTGATCCCTCAGGAGACTAGGTAGGTAGGTAGAACTTTATGATCCCTCAGGAGGTCTCCTTTGGGAAATTGATGAATAAAATAAAAATAAAATGAATAAAGAGGTGCTTATCCTGCTTTTTTTCGTTTTTTCCCCTCTAATTCAAGAATAGTTACTTGTAAAATACATGCTGGTGAATTATTTTCAATGCTGTTCATCGGATTTTAATTGTATACTTTTTTTTATTAAAACAAGAATATATAATTATTTTTCTTTAAATCTGTGGCCACTAGATGGTGACCTTGTACCCAGAAACTTCTATATGTAGTTTGTCAAGACTGTAGGAAGGCGAGAGATCACAGTGCTACACAAACAAATATTAGAAAAATAAAGGTATTTAAATGTAAAGATATCGAGGAAACGTGCAAAAATAAAGGCAGTAAATCATATTTTAGATTTTTTTAAATATCACGCGTTCATTCAAGATGAATATAATAATACAGTATCCACTCGTTTACTAAAAAGTAGAGTAATATAAGTGCAAATAAATAAAAAATAAATAATAATAATGATAAATAAATGTTGCTGCTGTATACTTGGTTTAACTTTGCTGCAGTTAAAATGAATCTCTTTATATTAAAAAATAAAAATAAAATAGAATTAACCGTCACATCTTTTTCTCGCATTAACCCCTCGACGTATCCTGTGACGTCATAAAGACAAAAGTACATCAAAGTACTGTTGGTTTCTTTCAAACAGTTTTGGCGCTTAAACGTCTTATTCGTGGATGTATCTTTGCTAGGTTAGTATCTGGAAATAAGCTACAGCTAACTCACACGTTCTCTGGCATTATTGAAAGAAAAAATGCTTCACAATAACACCATCGTTTTTTTCTGGTGAAATACAACTACTTCAAGTAAGTAATAAGTAGAAAAGTGTTCACATTTTATGCAGTTATCGATTAGCCTCGTATGTTTTTTTAAATGATGCTACAATTATGCTAATGCTAACGTCTGTAGCCTAGCTTGTTTTATAGCTAGTTCAAAATGAATTAAAAAAAATGTAAAATTGATTGCCTGCAGTTTTGTTAAGCGTCACGTTTTAAACAAATGTTTGTTTCGAGTAAATAATTCAAACTAATGTTGTTTTAAGAGTACGTGAAACCTGCCCCGAATTTTGACAAACACGTGTCTCACCATTAGCGTTATATGTTAATGTGTTTTAAGTTAAAACCTTCCACGTGATTGTTGCTCGTGCTTTTATTGTGAAAGGTCCCCCGGTCCAGCCCCCCACCACACACTCCACCGGGTTGACAGCGTTGCGGTGTTGACGCAGCTGAGGCTGGCGTGTGTGTGAGTGAGTGACTGTGTGTGTGTGTGTGTGTTTGGCGTTGACAGGCCAGCAGTGGTGGACAGAACGAAGCTGGATCTCTCAGTGAGGAAGTACCGCAGCAGCAGATCACTACACTGGATTACCATCACACACAGGTACTCAAGACCCATTACATGTACATTTCATTTATTATCAACCTCTCGCGTTTTCTCTCATGTTCTCACTTGGATGTGAATTATTCACATTTTTTTTGATAAAAGTGTGTCTGTGTCAGCATTTGTTTTCTGTGCTGCTATAAGCAGCTGCTCCGGGACAGTTACTGCAGCAAAATAGACCCATGCACTGTAGAGCACGTCTGAGAGCAAAATAAGAGGGAGAAAGTGTGCTATTTATATATTTAATACATTTGTGATTAAATACTTGAGCAGGCACATCCATGCTGAAGTCATTGATGGTCTCAAGTGAAGGGGACTCCACATGCCTACGTGACATCATCACCTAATGGAATGCATTTTATGCGGCATGTCAAGAGTTTGGCTGCGAAATATAATCCAATATTACCGATTTAATGAGCCAATGGTGGTGTAACATTTATTTAATTTGTTTTACTTGTCACCCGTGCCTTTTTTTTCTTAGTAGCAGCTGTACTACCTGGCGTTGTGTAACTATTGACAAAGGGGACTTGTCATGTCAAACCTCGCACACTTACTTACTTGCAGGACGAGATCGGCCCCGGAGCGATCGTGTGACGCCAAACAACTGCTACGACACAAGCGCGATGCGTGCATGTCGTCGCGTCATTTGAATTCCAAGCTGGTAGAATATTGGCAAGGACCTGTAGAAGTGATTATCATTAATTCAATCTTAAGACATTTTAATTCGTGCAGGCTTTTCGTTGATTTTCTGGAACTCCTGTGTTGGTCTCGGTGTTATCTTGACCTTTTAAGTATATATTTTCTTGAGTATTGTTTTGATTATTTAAGCGCTTTGTGACCCTTGTCTGGAAAAACGCTCTATAAATACAAATTACTTACTTACTTACTTAGAAGTTACATGTTTCTCTCATGCAAACTTGATGTAATTAGAAGTTTTTATTCTATTATTTAATTTGCAAATTCTGGACCAGAAAACCTCTATTCTCCTCATTTTTCTTCTCATTTACTGTGTAACATGAGGCTGAACAACTTGATCAAATATTAACCCACAACACAAATAATTAATCAAACATTCTCAACACCGGGTTTGTAAAAACCACCAATCATTTGTCTGCCCGCACAAGCTATACGTTTAACTCTGCAGTGATAACAATATTTGCCAAGTTAGAGAAGACCGTGACGATTAACCAGCCGCGACCATTCCTCTAAAGTCCAGCGACACAATGTACAGCTTATTTCCTTTTGAAGTGCGAGCAAGCTTTTCAGGTTTGGAGTATTTACTCGGCTGCCGGTCAGGAAACAGTAGGATAAAACTTGTCATTGAAGATGTTTGCATGTAGCTTATTGTAACAGCGTGACCTCATCTTAAAATAACCTGCTGAGGCGGTATCTTGTTGTTGTAAGTTTCCCTCTTTCTGTGAAAAAAAAAAAAAGCATTTGGGAAATAAGCAAAATGATTACAATCCATGACTCCATAGCAGCAGAGGCAGGAGTGTTTTTATTAAAAAATATATCACTCTGGGTGAAGAGAGACTTTGAAGATGTCATTGTTTCATTTTAAGGCTTCAGATTAAAAAAAACCAGAATATGTTGAATTCTGATTAAAAGATTTAAGCACTAAAATAAATCGACTTTCGTGTGAATAACAGCTTGGGGGTGATACTGGTTCTGCTCAAGGTTTTTGCCGGTTTATAAGTAGTTTTTCCTCGATACTGTCTCTCATTGGGATTCCCTGGGTTTTACTTTTCTCTTGTATCACGTTATTTAAACTGGGGTTTTTGAGATGACTTTGTTATGATTCAACACTTGAAATAAAATAGAATAGAATTGCTAAAACCCAGAACTTCGAAAAAAGTATTTGATGCCACTGTGCCTTTATTAGTTTGCTATAAAAGCACTTTACAGAGATTTCTAATGGAGAATCCCACCTAGAGGACAATCTGTGATGTCAAACCGGGGTCTGTCTCTCTAAATATTTTATGAGCCTCATCTTACTAGAGTCCTAGATTTAGCGCATTTCTAATTATGACCCAATTGTTGCATCACAAATTGAATAATAATCAGTATCTACGGGCTGACGATTTACTTTTGGTATAATATAAATATACCAAAAATAATTGGCCGCTTTAAATTGTTCTTCATTTATTTCTCATGAGCAGATATTTCAGCTGACATGAAGATGTCTCGTGATTGTCACAAACCATCAGCCTGCATTTTAAACAACAATGACCACGGATCAGACCGGATGTTTCAGTCAGGACTCCAGGTTTCTGTTTTCACTCCGTGTTAGTGTTACAACAGGTTGCCTAGTAACCTCCTGCTACACGCACACACCCCCCCACTGGCCTCCATCCGTGGCAATCGTCTGAAGTGCCCGCTGGAGTGTTTTTCAAGGTGTTCCGCAACACAGAGGAAACCCACCTGATCATGATGTCGCATGTAAACAAGACTATTCATTCCCTGCTGATGGATTTAAAGAGCCGCCCACGCACCCCCCCCCCCCCCCTCGCCTCTCTGTAGCTTTGCATCCTCGCAGTTGCCGGAAGATATTTCGAGAAGGTTAATCTGGTGACCGTGGTCGTCATTCAGCGAGAGCTATGTATTGATGCTGACTTCATTAATCACTTTAAAAGCAGTAAACAGTTATAATCTGTGGCACCTGGTGACGGCAGGCGGCTGCTGACAGAGCACCCCCGTTGTGTGTTTACGGTACGACCGGCTTCGCATTCCTCAAATAGGCTAGATGGTAAGGGACCCGCCGGAGTCGGGCGGGCACGCTCGCCTCACCTCGCCGGCACTGGTGGGATTATCACATCGCTGTTTATGTTCATGTTTAGTCGCCACATCCTGCGACTCAATTATCAAGTGGTGCCGTCACAGAAGGTGCTCTCGGAGTTATATAGGGACACATACTCAGACCTTCCACTTCAGCTGGAGATGAAGAAACACTTTTTGTCGTGGCAGAAAAAGATGGAGGTGAACTGTGCTCGCTGACGTGAGGCAGCAGGAATGAAGTGTGCACAGCTGAGCTTGTTATCTAGTGATGGCACTTAATCATGACAGACCTTTTTCTTTCATCCGAATATATTACCTTAAATGGAATGTATCGTGTGCTACTGTCTGGGAATGTGTACCTCAATCCTTCATCGTTCACCTGCAGGAAGTCAAGAGTTTGGCCATGTTGTTCTGTTAGTAGAGACTGTATGTTCTCTTTGTGTTTGTTCTAGATTGATAGATAAAACTTTATTGATCCCTCTGGAGGTCTCCTTTGGGAAATTGTTGAAATTGTTTCTGGTTCTGTGCCACGGTTTCAAACTAAGTGTATGTCTGGGTGCTTGTCAACAAAATCGGCGTCCTTTGCGTGTAGTTAATTTTTCTAGAAAATTCCTCAAAATGAGTGAAAATGTATTTAAAGTTCATTAATTGAGGTGTTTGTGAGTTACTGAACCTATGTTTCAGTGTCATTACGACGATAAATCTCTCACTTTTTTATAAAAAACATGAACCATTTTCTCCAGGTCCGGTCTCACATAGAATGATTGCCTAATATATATATATACAGTATATATATATATATATATATATATATATATATATATCTTCAAGACAATCATCATACATTTTAATTAAATTGTTTTTTTGGTCCTTGACACTTTCTTTAAAAATAAAAGTATAATTTCTTCTTGATAATTTATTTTTAATTATAATATATATTAAACACATAACCCCAATCAGGCTTAAATTTTAAGTTATTTACATCACAAGTTCCAACACATTTTCATACGATTTATTGACTCTTTTTTAACACCAGATCCATAATATGATATCAATGTATAGAACATATAAATGCTTATGCCTAAATGCCTAAAATGATTTCAGTTTTGTAAATTTAAATCAAATTTTCCATGAGAATCATTATTTTGAACACATGCAGATAAAGCTGCTTTTCTTTATTACGTTTATTTAGTTCTTGTCGTTCTTATTTAATACATCTGAACACTGAGTCTGTTTTCTCTAACGTGACATCATTGTTATCCTGAAATGAGCCCATGTTTGCAAAAGTATCTCTGTACATTGAACTTTTCACTGACAAAAAGAGGAAAACTCCCATGAGAAACATGGCAAAGCTGCAGCACTTGAGGATTCTGTGTTTATCCCTAGGGTTGTGCTCCAAGCTTTCTCACTCTTGGACGGTGGCCTGCAGCGCTCGGTCTGTGGATGTATCACCCCGGGGTAAAAAATGTCAACCAGTACATTCTTATAACGCTAGCTCTAAAATCCTAGCAGGCTCTGTAATAAACAGCCTGTAAAAATGTCTCAAGCACTCCATGGTGGGTGCTCACAGGTCAAGATCTTAACTGGTGCCAACCAAACGAACGCTGCCCCGAGATAACCTTCCATCGCCGTGTGGACACACTGGCGACTTTAACACGTGTCAACCTCAATGGCCGGGGCTAAATCTGTCCCACTAGTAGTTTTATGTGGCCTGCTTGAGATAAAAAAAAAAATTGATAATATAAAGCACATTAAGTGCTTACCATTCCAGAATTAAAACTGTTGTTACATTCTGTTTACACGTCCAGTGTAAAGAGGTCCATTTATAGATCTCTCATTGATTAGTAGTATGTAGCTTGTGACTCAAATGTTTTTCTCTTCTGCGATTAAGTTTGACACCCCTGACCTTTAGGCTGCAATACCAAAGGTTACTTTTGGGGCTATCATTCTGGGAAAGGTCAACTTGTGACCTCTTGTTTTTGCAGCTTTTAACTGGCTAGCAAGCAGATTGCAAGTTCTAATTTAAGTGTGTATAATAGCCCACTTGACTCCTTATGTTCTATCTAAGTGTCCCAAATGACAGATCTATCTACACAGACACTACCAGGTTAACTGGGAACTTCATATTAAGTTCCTTTTGAAGTTACCAGCAAGAAAATTCAGGGAGAAACCGAGCCAACAAGAGTATTTATTACATCTAGTCAACAAATACACATGTAGGTATATGGCAACTGCGCTTGTAGTTCCACCGTTTTAGCTCTAGGGGGAGACGAAGACAAATCTGTTCAATTTTCTTTCTTGATTAAGTCCTATAATTACTCATAACTTATAATTGCTCAAGACCCTTCAGCTTGACATGCAGAATAATATAAATTAATTGAATTAATATATTTAGTTTTTACATTTCCTACTTTATTACACTGGGTTTAAAGTCATTCTCGTCATAAACTGAGTCCATGACAGACTCCGGCGTAATCTCCTTTCCAGGGCCTACATAAAGGCTGCCATCTTTTAGTTACATACATTTCCTTTTATGCCCCAGTTGTTTGAAATGAACTTCAAATAGCTCGGCGGAGGAATGTGTAGAATCCCAGGCTGCCGTCCAGCATGGACAGTGTTTATGGAAGAGTGATGGGGAGGGGGGTAGGGGAAGGTGGGGTTCTCCTCAATTAGGAGGATAAGCTCTTGCTCTGGAGCAGCCCTTTCAAGCCTTGTTTGGAGCTGTTGGCGGGATCTTCATGCTGCGCTGGATAGTTTCTCTCTCCTGTGCCTTCTGTTGGCAAAGCAAAGTCAAATATTACGTAACCTCTCTCCGGACGTTGTACACCTAAGTATAAATTAAAACGGTTTCATGTTGAAAGTTAATGCTGTTATGATTATGACAATTTGCTTGTTTGAATGTGTTTACGCTCATTTTTAATGGTTCCAGTGACAGTGTTTGATTGTGTTTTAAGCTTTTAATTTTGAGACCCCAAAATATTATTGATCTGTTTAGTGCGTCAGAAGCTTGTCATTTCTAGGACGCCTTAGGTACCTTTTTTTTATATACAGTATATATAATATAATTAGGTAGGTCCGCAAAACATTTGTATTCCAATTCTAAATCTTTGTTAATCTTTGTATCCTTTGTCTTTGTTATTTTTCTTTGATCTATGTTCTTTATTTCTTTATCTTTAGTCATCTTGTTCTTTCTCTTTATTTGTCTTTATTTTTGTTCTTACTTAATTTTATTTATTTTTATGAGACCTCCTGAGGGATCAATAAAGTTCTACCTAACCTAACCTACTAACCCCCCCTGGCCAACCCTTTAAATGTAAGGCTCAAAAGAAATGAAGCCGTTCTGTTATGAGACTGTAATCCTGAAAGAACTTCATGTTGAAAAGTTGTCGCAACAAAAAATATGCCAAAAATTGTCATTTTGTCAAATGCATATTCGGACTGAAACCCACATTTGGCCTAGAGATCCATTTCTACTGTTGTGTGTTCTGTTTCGACATTATTTTTTCTATTTGGACATCCTCATAAAGAACAATGCCTTTTTCCATAGTTAACAAAAAAACAAACTTTCAGGGAATGTTGATATAGGACCGAACACGGATGGATGTTCTGTTGTTACTGACTATATCGAAGAAGGTTTTGGAAGTATTCTTATTCACTTGGTGGCGTAGAGCTTCAAATCAATGCTGCCTGTGTGCTAAGATAGGTTCATATTTATCAATTAAAGTATAAAGAAGCAATACGTTTTGTTTAAGTTGAACAATCGTTAGAGCTTTAATTTAAATAAGCAGTTAATAAATTTCACCAAACAACCTGTTTGTCTTTAGTTTAAGATTTTCTCAAACTTAGCTTTTCCCGGAGTCAACATAATTCTTGAATCTTGGAAATATTGGTAAGTGGTTGCTTGCACTATTTTAGTGCTTTTCGAGTACAGATGGAGAAGAAATTTACAGCTGTAAAGCAACAGGGATAGAGGTTGTGAGAAAGGGCAAGCAGCTGGTTGGTTCTTATAGTTGTCTATCACTTACTTAAACAAGCTAGGATGTCCACGGACTGGAACGAATTCCAATCTAATTGGGTCAAAAGCGGAGGTCGGGTTAGCAGTCAATCGTGGAGACAACCGAGACTTTCTCACAAACAGAAAGTTCAGAATCACTTCTTGAAGGAATGAGCTGTGAGACCATGACAATCTACGGTAAATAAGCAATATTAGAATAGATAAACACTGGAATCTTTCGAAGAGAAACTTGGATGTTCTAAATCATTTTTAGCTTCACGTGTGTGGCTTCGTGCTAACCTAATTGTATTATGTCGTGGTGGTAACTTGATCAAAGGCGCCAAAAAAAGCAACGTGACGACGGCTCTGAATGTTGCCGAGGAGTCTTATCAAACAGATACTTCAGCACCTACTAACGTGTAAGGAACAGAAGGAACGCAGCGGTCATGAGGCATTAAACTCTTATGGACCGTTGAGTCATCCGGTAGCGAATTCCAGCCATCCCGTCTGTGTCCCATCTCCTGGCTGGACAGAAGGGCTTCTAGAGGGAGGGAGGGGGGGTTTATACAGGGTTCTGCACAGTTGTTGAGAGGGTGCCACATTCCCAGGTGGCATGTGGTGACAAGCCCATCTGGACACGCCTGTTGTCAGAGACAAACAGACCCCCAACATAGCCAGGGTCAAGGTCAAAGCTGGGATGGTTCCACACTGACAAGACTCTCGAGGCTTAGCCAGGTCTCACAGAGGACTTCATGTGCAGTCGGTGGACAGCGACTCTGGGCTGCTCTTCTCCCGCAGGACTCGCTGTGCTGATCATCAAGTAGGTAACTCGGCGGTCCGCGGGGGGGGGGGTCTCTGGGATGCTGGCGGCCTTTCGGGAGAATGTTGTTGTAGGAAAGGCATCCTGGTCACACCCAGACGCATTCTGCCAGGATGGAGATTGATGATGGCGTGATGTTGTCCTCTCGTTGTCATTGTGTGCAGAGGTATAGACGTTCATATTGAATTGATGGACATTAAGATTCAATTAAGTGTTTTGTGTGTGTTGTTGCCGTCGGACTGATCTTATCATAAAACAGAATTATAACAAACTCTTCTGAGATCAACAATGTTTTGAAATATGGTATATTGACAACACAAAAACATGGTATCTACAAAGAGATGTAACCACAAAAGTCAAAACGAATCGACAATCTCCAATCTCCATCCAGGGATTAATAAAGTCCATCAATCAATCAATCAATTGAATCAAACAAAAGTCACCACCACACTGTATACAATTAAATAAAAAGTCCACTTAGTATTTCCGTTTGTCTAAGTCTGTCTAAGTCTAATTCATGTTGACTTGCAAACATGGGCTTATTTCAAGATAACAATGATGTCACTTCATAGGAAACGGACTGTACCTCACATATTAAGCTGGCTACGTCGATTAGACGTATTAAATATGATGTGCTTAATCTGGTGCAGCCATCTTTTTAATTGTCCTTTTAAAATAAACTGAACTGAAATGTGAATAAGAAGAACTGAATAAACGTCATAACGACAAGCAGCTTATCTGCATGTGTTAAAAATATTGATAGTCCTCAATTTAATTTTACAAAACTTTAACCATTTTAGGCACAAGCCCTTATTCATTATTGTTCTATACATTGATAGTCACAGCTCAACAAGGCTGAATTTGGGGAGGCAAATGCCCTAAAATGCAGGTACAACAAAAGCATATTTAGTGTAGTTTAGTGTAATTCTTTCAGGCTTAATCTTGAAATTACCATTATGTGTTTATCTTTGAGCTCCTTTTCAACCAAATGTCAACTTGTATGTCTCATGTTGCCAAAGCTTGAAGCTCGCTGAGATTGAGCCTAAGCCTGCCAAAAATGCTAGTGGTAAATTGGAAAATCAGGTTATACAAGTTGTTGCCTCTCTGCCTTTGTTTCATCGAGTGTAATCAACGTACGGAAAACGTCTTAACATAGTTTCCATCTTCGAGTGCCAGAGCTATTTTACCTTATCTACCCTTTGCAGGGGAGATGCATCTAATAATTTAAATGCTTTATTATTTAAGGAGATTCATTTTGTTTATTTATAAACTCTTTTTTGAATCGCAAAATTGAAGTTAGAGGTTTAGTAGAAACATGTTGTCATTTGAATCTTTAGTCACCTCATAGTGTAGATGCTGCGATTGAACAAAAAGTTCAGCTCAACATCTGATTGAACTTTCAACTCCACGTGTTTGTGTGGAGATTACACCACCACAATCCCCTTTTAGGTAAAACCACGGCCACCAGCCAGATGAGAAGTGTTCAGGTGGATTTCAGTCTAACTAGATATTTGTTTGTCTTGGCAAAGCCACTGAAGACGGCTTCACAGCTCTTACATGGGGTGGATGGATGAGGTTTCTCAGTGTGCCGCCTCATCTCAGACATCTCTTCCTAAAAAGGCCAAGGGGGTGATTTCTCCTCCCGTGTGTTTACACGGGGAAGGGAACAGTGTGAGTTCCAATCATCATGTATCATCTCATCATCTTTCCGAAGCAGAAAGGTTACGATGCTCCCACGTTTCTCGTTGTACTTTATATTAAACTTTCAGTGTGTGGGGTCGTCTGAGGACAGGCGTCCTTTGAAGGATGTTGTCTCTTATGTGCTTTGGACATCGACACATGGAGGGAGTGTCTGAAGCAAATGAACATCATTAAAGAGGAAAAGTTATGGATTTAGAAATGTTTTTTTGTGTTTTCCCCTGATAGTTGTTTGGATCGTATCCTGCTTTTCCATCATGCATTTAGGCCTATTTGTAGAGCATTAGTCCTCTGCTTGCAGTTCAGTTTAGAAAACGTACACTCTTGTGTAAACACAAGCACTCCCACAGAAACTAAAGAAATTAAGAACGTCAATACAGCTGGAAAGAAACGGTGACTTGCTTTTTTTGTGGTCGTCTCAGACTGTTCAGAGGGTGTGAGGGTTTCTTAAGGTGGTGGCCCTTGAATCGACTGAGTATAATGAACGAGGTAAGGGGGTCCAAGAGAAAGTGTTTCCCTGTCGCTTCTCTGGTGGCCTTGGTGTTGCCTGTGCGTGCTCCACTGATGCAGCTCAGCTTAACACACATTTGCTCTCTCTCACGCTCCCCCAAACTCGTCCTTAAAGTGGCGGGACCACATCTCACATCTCCCGGGAATTAACGGGTGAGCAGAGGTAGTGAACGGGGAAGATTGTGGCGTCAGCAGGAACGCATCAACGGAAATAACCTTGAGTTCAAAAGAGCTTTCGGCTGATAATTGTCGACACATTCAGCATGACTTTTAATTCTTTTTACAATCTATAAATAATTTAAAAAAGATTCTTCTCAGGATGATCGCATGAAACTTTGTTGAGCGTCAACAGACACTATAAATGTATGTTGTTAACCTAAAAACTTAGAAATATTTAACTTTATTTAAACTCATACTTCCTTTCAAAAACTAGAAGTTACGCCAGGGACCTAGTGATTAAAGTACATCAAGTCATTGACCTGATGGTCATTTTTTTTCTTTGGTGTCCTCCTCTCAAACTCCTGCTCCTTCTTTGGTCAAGAAGTCTGTCCAACAAAAAACATTTTTTGCCTTCCTCTTCTCTTAATAACTTTTTTTATTGCCTCAGTCTCCACTTCTAATTTTGGTGTGGTACTGTCTACTCTAATTTGACACAACATTCCTTCGAAACCATTTGCTTTGAACAATAATGTTTCATTGTAAGGCAAAAATATTAAAACTGACTTCTATTTCAACAGCTGCCTCTGTTCCAGATTTATCTAAAACAACTCATTATTTTTTTAATTTGATGTTCATGTTTATTGTTTTGTCACCAGGGTTCCAGATAGAGACATTCAAATGTTCCTATGCTTTTGTAACATAAAATTATTTTCTTATATATTAACGTTCCTCGAAAAAAAGTTAAATTACTTAATGATCATTTTCTCTCCTGTGTGTTTAGAGCTCTCCAGCAGAGGGCGGTGCTGCACCAAGCCAAAATAATAGTAAGTACAACTCTTAAACGACTAGCATTTTTCTTTTATCATTTCTTTACAAGGTTGATTTTCGACAGGTCGGTCCGGTCCTCGCTCCGGCTGTGCGGTCAAGATCACGCCTCTGTCAAACATGAAAGGCTCCCCTGACCTGATTCCTGCTGCAGGTGACATCCTTTTCATTTTGTCATGAATCTTTCAGTGCCTTACAACGAACAGACTGCTCACACACACAAAGACAAATTAGAACAACGTGTTTAAAACTCTTTGGTCAACAATGTGGCCTCACACTTACGTCCTTTGTGGCGGAAGCATTAGCCAACAGAACCACACTTGAACTTGACACTGTTGCACTGAGTCCACTGTAAGTAAGTAAGTAAGTAAGTAAGTAAGTAATTTTTATTTATATAGCGCTTAAACAATCAAGACGATATTCAATAAAGTATATACTTTAAAGGTCAAGATAACACTGAGAACAACACAGGAGTTCCAGAAAATCACATTTTTCCTCGATAGAAACCCATAGAAAACGTTTTGTTTTGAATTATTTCAGACTTGGACCCCAGCAGAGTGTGCAAGGGCAAGGGAGTGGTGACTCTGCGAGCCACACTGGTCCACATAGATGATGAGGACTGCATCAGCGAGGAGCCAAATGCCAACACGATGCCAAGTAAGAAATCGGTCAACCTTTGAGTCACGTGACTTAACATGGGATCAATTAAAATCTATCTGCCTGATTATTTATGTCTGTAGTGTTGTTGCTATTATGCAAGAGAAGGGGTTTGGCGGAGGGTCCTCCGTTGCCGGGCACACTCCGAGCTGCGATAAAGGCCAATCCCTCATATTTTCCTTTGTGTGTCAAAGAGCTCTTTTGTTGCATCAGGCCCACGCTGCACCGACGAGCAGGAGGCCATGACTATGGCCTTGTTTGTTGCATTGACCACGACTGGACAGCAGCCAAGGCTTTTCGGGAGATGCTTTAATTGTTGTGGAGCCTGAACATAAAGGCCAGTGGAACAAGCCGCCTGTGCAGCTGACTGAATGGCGGCTTTGTTTATGTGACAAAGTTCAAAGATTGTGGGAGTTTTTCCCCCTTTTTGCTCCGAGTGTATATTAACATCTCTGGGCGTGAAAAGAGCTAAAACGATCTGCAGATTGAGACGCATTTTCAAAGCAATTAGTATACGCAGCTCTTTTTATCCTGCAGCTCTGGCTTCTGTGGCCAAACTGTGAAAGTTCTGGACTTTTTTTTTAGGTGGCTGGACAAGCCAGATTAATGGAGACGGCTCAAAAGCCGTGCTGGCTAAGGGGGGTGGAAGCTTCTCCGCTGATTTACCTCCTGTAAACACCACCCAGTGCCAGGTACGCTTCCTCCCTCACCATCAAACACAGGATCTTTGTTTGGATTCGACTGAAGAAGAACGTCTGTTTATGTTTTACTGCCGTGACATTTCTGTTGTGTTACTCTCAGGTCAACACACCAGAGGGCTTGAAGGAGAATCGCTCTGAGCATCACAACTCCTACAGCTCCATCTACCCGTGCACCAGCACAGTTAACCCAACTATAGTCCTGCTGCAACACAACAGAGGTCTGTATGCAGATGAGATGGTTGAAATACTCTCAGTTGCTACTATTCCTGTCTTTCTCTTTGTGGCTGGGATTTCACGTCATTCCTCTGTCCCTCTGTCTGTCTCCCACCACAGAACAACAGAAGCATTTTCCTATTTTGGAAGGTATGCTTCAGGGTTTAATGTATGATCTTTTGTCACTGCTGTCAACTAATTAAAATAAATAATCAAGTTAAATGCTATCATGGGCTGCGTTGTATCATAATTAATCACAGATTTAAAACACTAAGAAGCACCTGTTAATATCTTCCACTGGTGAAAAGCATTAACAAGTTGGCAAATTGTTCTACCACTTGTATCTGCCTTAACTTCTCCTATAAAAAAAAATACAATTCAGTTAAAAAAAACAACTAAACTAAAACTATTACTTAACATACTGATTCAAAAATTGTTGGTGTTAATTCAGTGACTCGTAATTTTGAACGACATAAACAACAAACAAATGTTGTTGTTGTTTTTTAAGTTTGTCCATAAAAATGAAGACTGAAACATTAAGAGCACATCTACGTCTAGGATTTCTGGCATTACATGAAAAGATTTACCTTGTTGATTTTCACAAGTCAGAGCGTTCATATGAGTTATTCCAAAAAGTAGTTTCAGAGTCAAAGTGGAAGGACAGTGTTACCAGAATAAAAGGCCACTTTCTTTAGCTTTATCTCTTCATAGTGTGGGCTGGCAGTTTTAGGAAACAATACTTAACAGTTTTGTTGAGGCTTTTTCTGTTGTGTCACATGCTGCAGCTACACTGAAAATCAAGAAAAATAGGCTTAATATATTCAATGTTTTTTTCCTTGTACTGTTGTATGTTCACATTAATTCTAAAAGTGCTAAAATAATGTTGCATAAGGTTTGAAAAATATACATTTCCTTCGGCCCTACGTCATACATGTGGCAAATGTTCAAATATTTTGGCCCCCTTGTGTAATTAAGTTTAACACCACGGATTTAATTCAACCTTTATATACTTACCTGAACTGCTATGGCACTGAAGTCTAGTTTGTTTAGTGATGACTGCTTTAGAAACGCTCATTGTCTTGTTGATTTAAAAGAAGTTTCTTCTCTTCATTTCACCTTTCCACTTTTTTTTTTTTGCTGCAAACTCCACCCCAGAAAGGGACAAAAGCCCAGATCCCGGGCGAGAGTCGGTCAGTCCGGTTCTGGACATGGATGGGAAGAGACTGCGACTGTCGCTGCACTCCCCCATCCTCGGTCCTCTCAACGCGCCCATTGTTCCTGTTCGGGTGAGCAAAAACAAAACTGCCGTTTCATGAACTCTCATTGACTCTGTACGTACGTCTAACTTTATCGCCGTGTTCCATCATAACTTTCATCTGCTTTCAGAACACTGAGAAGTCCAAAGACTGGTACAAGACCATGTTCAAACAGATACACAGATTACCTGGTAAGACAAAGTTCATCTGTGATCAGTTTTTTGCTCCATGTGAATCTACATTGGAGTTTTGTTTTTGTCATGCTGTTCTCTCAATCGTTCAGAACCTATTGAGGAAAACCCTTACCGCCCTACCTACATTTTCCCTGAGAACTATGACAGTCTGATGAAGTCAAAAGGTATATGACGGGAGTAGCTTCACTCGTATTAGCTTCACTAATCCACAGTAGTAATAATAATAAAGTAGTACATTGCTTCTACATGTTCTAACTTCTAAACTGCCTAACATCTGGCTGAAGTAAGTTTTGTGCATTTAAAATATTAGTTACGAAGCATTTGGCTGTTGAACACTTTACAGATTTAAACCATTTAAAATAATACAGTAGGTGTATTTGAATGAAACCATTATTCAAGTATGGATGGTAACACAAAACCGGAATACATATGTAACCTGAGAGATTTGCTTTCTCACTTCGATAACACTGACATTAATCACTGAGCTGACTAAGTTGTAGTTTAACTTTGTGTCCACTAGATGCTGCTGCTGCCTTTTGAATGAACTTTACTTTCTCTTTAAACTGAATTTGCGCTTCAACTCTAGATCGAACAGGCTTGACTTTACAGTTTTCTACAGCATTTGATGATGAGTTCACACTCCAGTCTTTGCACGCGTAACTGACAAGGACAATCTTTTTCCTCTTAAGTATTTATTCATAAGTCATATATTTTCTCTTAAAATTCTTAGCGCCAGTATTGACTTACAAGTTGGAGCATTATTTATTCAGAGCTGAGATCAATGTCCGTGTCTGTTTTTGGCTCACAGCGTCCTGTTAAGTGCTCTCTGTTGACACTGTGCTTGTGAAACTGGTGCTAATGGAAGGTGTTTGTGAGCTTCTATACACCTGGCAGAAGTGTTTCATTGCTGGATGAATTTTTAATGTGATGTAGCAGCATTAGCTTGACCTTTTTCCTCTATATTCAGATGACGACTCTATTCCCTTTGGTTACTTGGAGGAAGGTGAGTGTACAAGTGTTGATTTAACCCTTGGGTTTTATCCCAAAAGCGTGATCATGCAAATTTCATTACAGTAAAAGGGGTTCCACGCTCCAAAAGTGACGAGGTGGATTCAAAGAACCGACAGATGCCCGTGCCAACACGCTCCTCCTCTCTCAAACCCTGCACCAGAAGGTTAGTGTCCTTATTTCGCGCAGGGTAATGTGGGTGATAACATTTAGAGCGACCGGCTATTTTTAAATCCTCTGATTGGGGAAACTGATTGTCTGGCAACTTCAAAGAGCAACAACAACAAGCCCGGAGCCGCTGGAAGGGAAATCAATATTGACAGAGAAATAATAATCGCATCACAAAAGGTCACAGAGATTTACAAGTATGTTGTGAATGTAAATAGAGAGATAGTTGGTCATTAACACTTACAACTGAGGCACATTATAAACAAGCATCTGAAAAATAGGATTACTGTGAGCAGATTATAATATTTATTACTAAATATCTGGATTTAAGTAGCAAAGAAGATGAATTGTAGGGACATTTTGAGACGCATGGTTGAGTCCAATTGATCCTATAAATCCTGGAACTAGCACTAAAATATTCTATTCTGGTAAAGAAATGACCAGAGTAGAATTTGTTTAACTAAACATACATAAGTTAAAAGCTAATAAGGTTTCAAATAATCTAATAACCTTTTTTCTTCTTTATCTCAAAAATAAAAAGGTTGAAAAAATGAAATGTCAATAGAAGATATAAATTAATCTTGCTTGTATTGGCATCACTTTCAAATCACTATTGATCTGCAACACTGATTTCGTGAATATTGTCTTTTAATAGTTTTACAGGAACATTTTAATAAAAACAAAAACAAGGAGAAAGATACTCGTCTAATTGAAAAAAACACACAAATTAACGAGCCAAATAAGGAGTAAAAAAATGTTGTATAAGGCATCATGAGTTGGAGGGATTCTATCTTCAATCCAGGACGTCACATGATCCCACGTTCAATCGTTCTTCCTATTCCTCAGACGGTTGTGACCCTGTGATCTGGCAAGGGCCGGAAATAAGGATGAACAGTTTTAAAAATAAACATCTTTTTTAGTTATTTAAGTCTTAAGTTTCCCAGAGATAAATCTTAAGCTCATTCTAAAGATTGTGTAATGATTTTGGATTCTGGTTCTTGGAACTAATGTGAGTGATGGCGTTAAGAAACACCCCGGAGCTTGTTTAAAGTCGGCTCTCAGCAGAGAGTAAATAACCCACATCCAGTATGTCAGGTATATTCGTCCACAAAGGCCTTCACAAGAACTGAAACTATATTTTTAAATTAGTCGTCACCCTTGCTCACACTGAGAGGCTGTGTGTGGACATGCATGACAGTAGTAACACAGGAGACTGATGGAGTGCTGATGGGGGGACAGGTGATGCACTGTTATCTATCAGCTGGTGGAGCTGCAGACGACATGAGGAACACTGACCTTCGTCACTCTCTGTGTGGACAGGATACCTTCATAAATACATTACAGATCCATTTGTTTCCACTCTAAAGAAAGAAGCGGGTTGATTCATGTTTGGGTAAAGCCGCTCATTGGAAGCGTCAGCTGTCCTCCGAGGAATTCTCCCCGGAAATGCTGCTCACTGTTTTTTGTCACAGAGTTCAATCTTGTTTACATGATCAAATTATGTGTTTGGCTGGGATTCAATTTCCCATCATATCCTCCTCGAAGACAAGAAGGCAACAGGAAGTGGAGGCATGGACGATGAACTAAACATGTTTAATGAGTTTTTGAAAAAAAAAACAGTCTCAGCTGGTTGCCATGGAGACAGTATCATAAGGCTGGTCTCTCTCCTCTCCTCTCCCTCCCTCACCCCCCCTCCCTAACACCTGCCTTCACGCAGAAACGAGTGGGATCCCCCGGATAAAAAGGTAGACACCAGAAGGTACCGCGCCGAGCCCAAGAGCATCTTCGAGTACGAGCCGGGGAAATCGTCTGTGCTGAAGCTGGAGAGAACGGTATGCTCGCCGCGCACACGCCTGCTTTTCCTCTCTTCCTTCTTCATTCTCTCCGTGCATGTCGTGTCAGCGCCGCCGCTCTGCCATCAACCCCCCCGTCCACATCTGGGGGCAGCTTCACTACAACCCCGAATCACCATATGCACCACATTCCTAAACGGTGTCCTGTTGCGGTGATGGATATTCTTGCTTGACAGCATGGGAGGTGGTGATGGGGGGGGGGGGGGTGTCGCTTACATGGATACATTGTCATCCTCTGTTCAATTTAAGGTTACTGGGTTGAAACGGTGTGAGAGGGACTCAAAACAAGGATGTGGTTTGGTTGTATGAAATTGACGACGAGGCGTGAGCGAGCTTCCTTGAGGACTGTGATTCTTTTCTACTGATGCTTTACTTCTTTCACGTCTAAAGTCAAACTCGCTGTTTGGAGAAAGTAATACACATTTTTTAATTGACAAAGATGTGTCTCAAAAAGTCACTGTTCTTCACAGCAGTTGCTCAAGAGTTATTTCTGTTTTCTAGTCATGATACAGCATGATCATTGCATTGATGCATGTGACCCTGGTCTAGAAAAGCGCTTCACAAATAACCTTTACTTACTTACTTACACGATACAGTGTCCTCGTTATAAAGGCCACTAGATGGCACTCTATAATGTTTTGTACCGATTGAACGAAACATGGCATCATTATAAAACTGAGAGCGCCACCTACTGAGCTCCTTAAACGTTGACACTGTGACTAGAAACCTGATCAACCAGTCCGACTAACGACCTTGTATCTGGTCATTTCATAGTCAATCCTCAGTGTAGCTCACGTTCAACATGCTCTCTCAAGTCCACTTCATCTTGAGAACCCAACGGTGATGCTAGCATGGAACTTTGGGGTCCATGTGGGGAAAATTGAACTGGTTTCCCCTGATTATCATAAGGGTGATGGTGCAGCATAAAGGATAGGTTCACTGTCTCTAAAGAACTCATCAGGCAGAAAGTACCAGAAAATGGTTAAAGATAAAGTATCTAATTCTAATTTATATTATATACAATGTATTTTTTATATCGAGTACTACTTTTTTCTGGACAAAGATGGACAATATTAACACTTAAAATGTTTCTTACTTATTCACACACAAGTAGTGTTTTTCAGACATAAATGTTTACACTCTATTGATGAATCAGTTGGATTATGATACATAAGCTTTACTTCCTGAAGGGATTATTATTCAAATGTGACAGAACTATTTAACATGAGATTACTGAATCTTTTTACTTGATTCTTCTTCATGATGACATCGAATACTAACACTGTGTGATTTGATGACATCTCACTGTAGTTATGTAATATAAGTGAACAAAAGATAAAATAATGTGGTCATAAAGGAATCTGTAGAAATATAACGCAAATTCTGGACTATAAATCGCTCCTTTATTTAACACGCCTGCGGCTTACACAATGATGAGGCTGTATGGAGTTTATTTTTTAACGTCTGCTCTAGCAAGAAGTAGAAGAGCAAGACTCAAGAGATCACGCACATGATTTCGTTTTATTTATCCAGCCGTTTTACTGTTGCGTTACTAGCCCTGTTTTTGTGTACCAGATGTGTCCTAAACAATTGTTTTTTTCTCTATATACGTTTAGTTGGTGCTGCTAATAGTCCAGAAAATGTTGTATTTTTAAACAATGATGAAAATGAAAAATGTCAATTTTATTGCCATTGTCATGATGACTTTATTGTGAAGCTGATCAGAATTTAAACATAAAATGTTTACTGTAGCTGTCAAATAAATAAACAAAAATCTCACTTTGCATGTGCATCGATCATCAAACAACTTATCCTGTCTTAAAGGTTAATACACAGTTTACAGCATATAGTACACACTCCATACATACAGTTATAGTTGTCTAGCACAAAGTCTGCAAACAGTCCCGTACATATAAATGAGCAAAACAAAACCCAGATATTATTAAACTTCGCAGAGAACGGCAGAATACGCTCACAAACACTTGGAAAGTAAACTATACAGACACTTTGACAGTAATAAATTCTGCTTGGCGATGAGGAAAGTACCCGACAGAAGGTGAAATATCTAAATCTTCTCAATGACTGTTTCATTATGGAACAGGTCAACGTGTGAACCTATCCTTTAATGATTCAATCGACTCCATTTCTTGGTATTGAACTCCAGATTGTGTTGTGTTTACATCAAGTTTGTTTATTCAGTGCTGTCTTATCTGTCTTCTCTTTCTCTCCTCCTCCTCTTGTTGCCGTGCCCCCTAGACTCAGGATGTAAGTCCGGAAGATGTAGAATTAGAGAATGAGCCATGGTTTAAATTCTTTTCAGAGATGGAATATGACTATGCGGTAAGTTTCGGTATTTAAAATGGCAGTTTAATGTATTGTATAATTGCATGTCATAACATTTAATAATGTTTAAACAGTCAATGTCTGTCTCTGAAGTCTAATGTTTTTAGGAAGGACGCGTCGGCAGGCATGCATTAGTGACCTCTTAATCTCCCCATACTTCCTTATGAATGACTCAGCTTCTTATTTTTTGACCGCCTTATTTGTATGGTTTGCCTTTGCCCCCATTGAGGAAACGCACATTTTTTTGCAGAACCATGTCAACACTGTAACCGCTGTCACTCGCCATCATCGCATAATGCAATTTGAAAGTGAAGCGTCCCCAGATGGGTCAGAAATAGTCGACCCAGATCTGGTTTTGCTCCGTTCCAGAGAGTCTCTCAGCAATTTATTTGTGCTCGTCGTGCTGAGTGAGCACAGTTTTGGCAAAGAACCACCGACCTTAGCCGAGGCTTCTACCCACCGTCCATCTTTTTTGTCTCTGCCAAGCGTCCTGATGTTGTTATTTAAAAGGGGCAACACATTTAGAGGCGCACCATGCCAACCAGAATAGAGCTTTGATCCAGCCAATTTGTCCTGAAGTCACTTGTCACTTGAACACCAGTTAATATTAGCGCCTTATAATGGTAATTGTGGCGGGTCTGATGGACCGACCAAAATAATTTAAGGGGTGCCATCCTGTTGATGCAAGCTGTAATGTCCAGACAAATCCAACCCGGGGGGCTTTGGTTGGCACCGGACTGGTGTGTCCAGCGACAAGCAGATGTTGCTTCTTCCCTCCACCCCCGGGCTGCACCACACCCCAGGATCATGTGAGGTGGCACCGCTAACTATGACATGAGGTCATAAACGCAAGAGCTGAGTCTCCAGTTCCCATTGATACCGGGGACCAGTTTGGAGGCGTACGTGGAGACGGCTGACGCGCCGGATGTTTGCCAGATGAGCTGGGTTTGATGACTGGCTCCTGCTTAATGTCAAAGTCACTTCTAAAGCTGCGTCTGGCATGTGTGCTATTTGACCTCAAGTCACAAGCAGACAAGTCGGCTCATTGGGGTTTGATGGACATATCGGGACTTGTGTTTAATTTAGGAGGGAAGATAAAGAAGGAGGTTTACAATAACAAGCGAGAGCAGAGTTGGACGTTGAGCTGAGATACTACTAGAATGAACATTCATTTTTATGTGTGTCTGCATTTATTTACCTAAATTTGCCGTAGCAAGTGAACCAAAACCAATCTTGTACAGCTTCCTCTTCAAAAGGGAGTAAACTCTTCCAATAAAAATAGTATTAGATGGCTTTATAAAATACAGCATATCAGACTCTGAAATTCTTCAGTTCAATAATTATTTTGGCTCAACTTACAAACCATTCTCTCTACAAGAATTAAACTAGCATCATATGTGTGTAAGAGAGGCTAAGTTATGTCGTAATAACGTTATTAATGGATAACGTAGCCTTGGGCAGAAGCAGTAAGAAGCCTTTGACGCAACCTTTAAAACCTTCCCAACTGCAGACGAAACAATAGGACACTTATGTACCTCTACTCTAATCATTTTAATATTCGCAATAGAATGATACTGTTTGAGAAAAACCAATCATCCCAGGAAAAAAAATAAGTAAATAAATATGCCGGATATTAGTTTGTTGAGGTCTCTTTTGGTGATAACACCGGCGCCCACAGCGAGGGCGCTGCAGGGATGGCCCCCCAGCCCTGGGTAATAATAAAAGTGACTCCTCAAACACATCCAGTGACAGTCATGGCCAAACATAAGCTCGGTGATACACACGGCGAGCTGGCACTGGGATTCCGCACATACATGTGGTAGGAAGAACATTTCGCCCCCCCCACTACCGACTGAGTGACTCCATGTGTTGAGCACATGCTGACGAGGGGGCTGCTGCCACACTGTCTCAGCCATGAGTTACATAGACCCCCCCCACCACCACCACCACCATCCTCCCCATACCACCTGACATATTCTAAAGGAGGCAACTTTGTAAGCCTGCCAGATCATTGTGTGTTCATATTTAACCTCTCTTATACCCTTAACCTTTACCTTTAAGCATTTAGCGCAGTTGAGATAAGGGGGCGCGCGGCTATAACCGGACCCTCACGCTGGGCGAGCTGTTTGTTTTTCAACATATCGACAACAAATAAGGCGCTGGAAAGAATGAGATTCAGGTTACCATGACCTACTCATGATCACTATTTTGAATATGAAAGGACCTCAGAGTCCCCGACACCTGTTAGGAAACAGACACACGAAATTCTGCAAAAACGTTGTCATCAGCATTCCAGTGACTCACCGGTGCCTTGCACTATTTAAAGTAGTCTCTTTAAATTGTTTGCTGGTGTCGCTTCCAAAATACTTTCATATTTAAGTCAACACTTTCACACTTGAGAGCATTTTGAAAGAAAAAAAAAGAAAAAAGGCTTCTGGTTTGTTATAGACGGTCGGTTCTCCAGACGCCAACACAGTCTTTTGAACAGCTGCAACAGCACACAAACAAACAACGCACGCAAGACTTATTCAAATCATATTTTGGTCTTTTGCCTCACAGGACCTTTTCTGTTTGTGCCAGCACGGAGTTGTGATGGAAACAAGTTTCAGGATAACTTTTTTCGATTTCCATGTTAGATTATTTTTCTGATTTGAGTTGTTTGAGATCATAGGTGGACTTTTTTTTCCTTTAAGGACCATGATGTTTTGTTTTTATGTTTTAGTTTTTCACTTTGAGCTAAGAAGCATTTTGGAACATTACACACACTCACAACCATTTTAGTGAAAGCATATCAACAGTCATAAAAAACTTCAACAGCAGCTGAAAAGTGTCGACATTCAATCGAAATTTTCAGAGAGATATTAGTCTGTGTTTTCAATTAAGTCTGTACTTTCATATATAATCAAAATGTTGACTTACAGCCAATTATTAGTAAATATAATTATATAAATAATGTACTTAATTGTGTTTTCTTTTTACAAAAGCTGTTTTCATGTATAAAGAGTAGTTGTCATACCTATTAAAATGTATATAAGGTGCGGGAAAAATATCAATAATCTTTCATTTAATATTCTAGAGGAATTTCCATTGGAATGTTTCAGTGCATTTTATTTCTTTTTGCTTTACCTTGTTGCTAAATCTTGAAATATAATATTATAAACAAGTGCTATCCCTACAATAATTCTGAACAAACATGTTACTATCATATGAATTTTCTTCTTATAAATATTAGTCTATATATATTATTACTAAATTACTTTTAAATGACTTACAGTTCTGTTTAATAAATATCCGTCCGTATTTTCTTCTCGCAAAATATATTTATATACAAAGAAAAGTTGAGTTATTATATATTGTAGAACCTTTTTACGGCAGAGGAAAAAAATAGACACAAAATAAACATTCATAGGCTATTAGGGAAAAAAATCTAAAATGATGAGAGAAAAGCTTTTTTATGACTCGTACCTGTAATCACGTCATTGATGAGTAACTGAGTAAACGGCGACTATGAGAGTGATGTGTCTCTTAATAATATTGGTCATTCAGGACAGGTTGAATTGCAAAACAAGGTCAAACGACAATAAAGTGACGCTAATCGGAGAGCTTGTTAATAGAGTGGATGAAAATGCCTTTGCCCCCCCGATCGTCCTTCTAATGCCAGTTTCCTGTTGACTTTCCATAATGCGTGTGTGTTTTCAAAGGCCAATTATCTGCGGTGACAGACGCTGTCTTGTCCCCCTGTCGGGAGCAGAGATTTGAGGCCGAGACCAGACGTGCCGGTGCAAGAAAGAGACGCCGATTATTCATCGACACCGGCTTGTTCTCCCAAGTCAACATGGAACATTTGGCTTTATAAATAGATCAGAATATAGACCTGCCAGGCTGATGTTCTGTTCTTATAAAGATCGGCATTTATACCGATGGGTTATTAATGATCACTCTGCCCTGGCAACTAAGTGCAAAGGCATGTCGTGGCGAATGAGCCGACAGGAATGCTCCTTGTCTGGTCATCGGTGGGGGGTCCGGGGGTCGGGGGGGGGGAGTGGAGACTTGGCTACGCCATGTGGAAGTGGACGCGGTATTAGCGGCTGGGCTGGGGACGGGGGATTGTGCAATCGTATTTGCAAACAACACTTGTGCTCTTATTAAC
This sequence comes from Callionymus lyra, assembly GCF_982586985.1. Classification (NCBI taxonomy): domain Eukaryota; kingdom Metazoa; phylum Chordata; class Actinopteri; order Syngnathiformes; family Callionymidae; genus Callionymus; species Callionymus lyra. The sequence goes on from NC_141828.1 coordinate 11,265,958, forward strand.
GGTGCCAGCGATATTTATATCGCTTGTGACGTCTAGAAAAGAGGAGAGCAACAGAAACAGTGGTCTAAAATTAGTCGTCTCCAAACCATTCAAGATGCAAGCGGGTGCTTCCATGCTGATGGCAACACAAAAATGTTCAGCGTCGACCTTTTACTTACTAACTTGGGATGCACCAAAATGACAATTTATGGCTAAATATTAAAATGCATGGATTAATACTTTGTGTTTCTTCAATAATTTTGATATAAACACATTCTAAAGTTTATATTATCCCTGTTACCATTAAAGCGTGGGTGAATGGTGCATTTAAAATGATGTGTTAAAGTTTTTGAAAATCTATGCCGAGAGACCCCCTAGAGATAGTCTGGTGGAACTCTGTTCTTCCTTTCTCACTTCAAGTTATCTCCACGGCAACAACGTTTTACTCAAGGAGCCACTTTTTTTGATCATTGAAACACACCGCTTGAGTTGAAAAGAGTTTAACTCAGAATTTCTTAAGCATGTATGGTGTTGAATCACTAATAATAACTTGGATATGTTGGACAAATAAATGCCTTTTTGGAGGTGGCAGCGTATATGATATAAACAAATGCCCATAAGAGAATTGATCTCGCTGATGTGGTGAAGAAACTAAGTACATCCGTCTTCCCTGCAGCTGCAGTGAATTCCTGAGAGAAACCACTGACACGTAGATTCCATTTAAAGCAGTACTAAGTAACATTTAACTTCATATTTATTTTTGTATTGATGGTTAATTTGGAACAATGATGACTCATTTAGAGGAACTCTTTAGCTGTTATTTCTAGGAACGATGATGTTCACTATGACCGCCTGAAGTATCCATGTGACCACCAAAAGCATTGCGTGAGAGACGGTGTTTTCATGTGAAATACTGAGAGACATTTTGCCGTTGACAGTACAAGAGTCTGTTGTTTTGTAAATAAATATGCTTGAAGTATGTGGCAAACGATGTTACAGGACATTGTTCTGACACTAGTGTAAAGCAGAATATATTTCATACTTTTAAATATGTATTTTTAAATGGGAATTTTTCTCGTATTCATTCTTCCAGTTTTAAATGTACGTAAAATCATATTCATTCTCCTTCTTAGTACTCCGTTAAAGGTTGACTATAGGTTGATATCTGCATAAATATATTAGAATACAGAGTGTCTGGTACATCCCTCTTCCTAACATTTGTTCACTCATTTTGTCTTTTAACAGCCCTTCCATGTGGTTCTGTCAAACTTATCTTTACCCGCGTTGTTGTCTCTCTTGACTCCCAAAATATTGTTGAAAGTGTGTGAGTGTGTAATTTGGCCTGCTCGCCCCACCAGCTGGTTAATTGTTCACCGGTCTGGTCCAGCGGTAATGAGAGTGACTCAATATCAGACAAAAGAGACGGCCTCGCTGGGAAACGGCGGCCCATTGGCCGAGCCTTCGTGACAGCCCCCTCCCCGCATGGGCGCTCCACTGACTGATGCCACTCCCCCCGCTATACTCCTCTCTCCGCTGCCGCTTGTTTTCTCCCAACTTGCATGCAGGCCAAAACACACGCTCACTCCTTCATGCCAAGCCCAGTCCAGAGGCAGCGAGGAGGACCAGAGCATCGCCCGAGCAGCAGCGAACAGAACCACAGACAATCGGATCAGAGCTAATGCTCCTTCCTCTGTTCTAGCTGGAGGAGAGCTTCCTGTGGATCTATCAATGACTTCTTTGTTTGGTTTGTTGCAGAGTGCCCCCACTTTCAGCCCCTTGGAAACAGCTGCCGACCTGCAGCAGTAGTAAGTCCACTTCTTTTCTCCATCTTAAAAAATAGGCTTTAAACCTCCTGCGTCTTGTCATGTATACTTTTGAATCTCCGTGGCATGTGATGAGGATACGGTCGCTGTGAGATTCCCTCCACCTTGCGACCGCCTACAACACCCCGGTTTCCTGAGGAGAGACCCTGTTAACAAGGAGGGACGCTCCTTAGAACAGTGTGCCCCCTGTTCACATTTAAGGGTGTTTTTAGGTGGGGGGTTGAAGACACGGACGATATCTGGGCTTTTTTTTAAAGGCAACAACCTGTGTCACTTGGATATCCTGGGAATTCTGACAATAGCAACCAGCTGTTGCATAACTTAAAAACCGTTATGTCTTCCTTGAATGAACAGGATTATTTAGGAGGGTAATAACCACTGTTGAGACAGCTCAGGAGGCTATTTTTGTTTGTGTAGTAAAATATATGGTATTTAAGACCCATGTTGACCGCCCGTGCTGCAGCCCAGAGAAAATAAACCTCTCCCTCCGTTTTTTTTGTTCCAAACTTTCCATCTGCTTGACTCATTACTCCGTCGTGGCCAACAATGTGAAAGGAACCCTTTTCAAATCAAACCTTTGTGGGCTCATTGATTCATTGTTTTGATCCAAGGGTGGGGGGGGGGGCAGACAGGAGTTCAAACCCACATACCCTGACTCGTAAAGTATCTTCAAAGGCACATGTGTTTCTGTCAGGATGTCGTTTTTTTGTTTTTTTCCCCCCTCTGGGCTGTTTGCTAACTTGAACAATAAAGGGTTGTGAACAATATCAAAACAAAAAAAACAATAGCACTGAGATAATCCAAACCTCTGCCAAGAGCCTCATTTTGCATTATAGAACAATAACAAATATTGACTCAAGAATATTCCTGTCTCAGAGGAAAGAAAAATCCCGGACTGGGCATCAAACTATAGACCACCAGTGATGCTTACGTGTCAGTATTCCTCAGAGCAGCTGACGTTTTATTTTCCTGTCAAACATTGCTTTTTTTGCACAATATCTACCGTTGTAATGACTTGAACAGGGACCTGCATGGGTCCTAATGGCAGTCAGCAATCCACATACTTTCCAGCCTCTATCAAAGAACTCATTGTTGAGGTAGGAGGTCACCGGAGGAAAGTATTCATACATTTGTGAAAGCTTGTTAAACGATTGCCTGGGAATTGTGAAACACATTTTCCACGCTCTTTGGAGTTTAGCTCTTCACAACATGAGTCAAACTTATCCCAAGTTGTAAACCTGAGCTCTACAGGTGCATACCCAATATTTGGAGAACCTTCAAAGTAATATCTGCTAGTAGACTCGCTGGAATTCTTGGATATATCACTTTGTCCTCAGAACAGCGGCTTCCAATTTGCACTTTTCCAATCTCCTGTTTTTGATTATTTATGTCTCCCCTCATGTCTGCGAAGACCGGAATCACCTAAAGAAACGTTTAATCTGAACCACATGGCAGCTCCCGCTCTGATGCTGAAATCTCAGCCACTGTTTTATAACGAAAACATCACACGTTTTCTCAGTACTTTAATACGCAGAAGGTGGGAAGGTACACATGACATGCACTCCATCTTTTAAAAGGGAAATATAAAAAATCATGTCCTCAAATGTCTTATGTCAACAAGATTTGCTACTTGGCAGGCAAATTGATTCTACAAAGTTATATTACTTCAACCTGAGCAAACAGTACTTTTACTTGAGTAGGCTGGTGAAAATTCACTTAACCCTGGTGTAATCTCAGGGTCAAGGTGACCCAAAGGCCCTGTTTAAGGGAACCCTTGTGTTGCTTTTGGGTCAAGGTGTATTATTATCGTAATAGCATTTTACTTGAGTAGATTTTAGGCTCGTAATATATTACTTGAGTATAATTCCATCAGAGTAATTGTTCTTTTACTTAAGTAGAATATTGACTCACTGCTAATGCGTCTATATTTTCTTTCCGTCGTCTAGTTCCTCAAGCAAGGCTGGACACAGTGAGGTGGACAAGGACGGGGGATCCTCCTCGAGCGATCCCTCTGCGTCAGAATGCGATCGCCATGTTTACAAAAGTGTCCTGGAAGGGGGAGACATTCCCCTCCAAGGTTTACGAGCACTAAACAAGCGCCATGGCAGCTCTTCCTCTTCTAAAGGTAAGAAACCAACCCCTCAGCATGACGACCGCTGTGTGTGTCGAGGTGTTAGACAGTAGTCCGGGTCATTAGAGGTCTCCCCCGCTGAGACAGAAGCAATAAGTAAGAGGCTCGAAAGTGACATTCAGAGCACATGTGTTTGTGATTTACCTATTTTTGGGGCTCCATGCATTTCCTCGTCACAGTGTTGACCAGTCACCTCGCAACATTCATCACCAAAGCGGCTTTAATTCATTATTTATGCAACAGGATGTGTTCACCAAACATGTGCCGACCATCTGTTTCCAAGACGTCAGGGAAGAAAGGTGACTTTACAGTCGGGGGTTTTCATCCTCGCATCTCCAGTCTCCAGGCAGACTCGGAGCAAGTGTCCAGAATGTTCCAATCCCAAAGAATGAAGGGCCAGGGAGGGGATGACGAGATAAACAGTGCTGCTGGCAGGACAGGGGTGAGATAAACAGGAGGGACTCAGAGGGTGGGCAGGCTCGAGGAAGTCAGCTGTCAGAGCCGGGTCAGGGCCTGGAATGCTTGAGCACATGGTCGGGGGGGAGAGAAGAAGAGCGGCAAGGAAGAGAAAACAGAGTAAGGGTCACCATCAACTTTTACGATGGAACTCTGTGTTAAATTTTAACCACATAAACTGAAGATGTTTTTGTTATAAACCTACTGAGACCCCGCATACTCATTCAAGGACATTCAGCTTGTGATTTCATCACCATGAGCCTTTATTTTGTTTTTTTTAATCTTTTTAAATTGACTTATCAGCCACATTTAGGGACACGTTCCAGTGAAGAGTGTCAGCAAAACTACAGCAGCATTCAATCAGAATCGTATTACAAATAATCACTTAGTATGTAAGTCTGTAGTTTTTATATCACATGAAAATATGAGTTTTATTAAAAATAATAACAGTTGTAAGAATAGTAAAAGATAAACATATAAAGAAAATAACTTACTATTATAACCTTCTTTTTCCAAATGCACACCTGACAAAAGTCTTACTAGGATGAAATAAATTAACTGTAGTCTAAAATGAATATTTCCTGTTAAGATGAGGCCTGATGCAATTTGATTTATGATCTAATTGTTTTGAATACTAAATATTGTTAGATTTTCTCTCTCTCTCTCTCTCTCTCTCTCTCTATATATATATACATATACATATACATATACATTTGTTGTTATATGAATGGCGCCAGTTAAATTTATTTTATTATACCCTTGATAACACTAAGAATAAGTCATATCTCCTCTTATTACTCCTTTTTTTTGCTAAAATAAGTTTAAGTTTTAAGCTTTTTCAAGCTGTTTTTGATTTAGGGAGTTGGTCTGTTTATTACATCAGGATGAACTTTGCAGTCACCCAAACAAAAAACAAATGGCCAGGAAGCAACAATGTGGTCATGTGTTTCTGCCATGTGCTCTAGCAAAAAAAATAAAAGTTCTATGAATCTCTGTGTTTCAAGAACGGGTCCACCCCGAGGCCCTTTCACTGGTCGACATGATTACTCGGCAGAAAGCGAGCGAACCTCCTCAGTGTGTGTGCTTGTTTGGCTGATATCACTGTGACAGATGCAGCACTAGTGTCACACAGCATGCGAAAGTGTTGTGTCATTTCCTGCTTCCATCTGGCGCGTGATCACTCCACCCATGAAAGCCACGAGAGTTTTGACAGTCATATATTAGCTGGCAGCCCTGAGTCATGTTTTATTTACGAGGGAGTGTATTTATAGCGGTCCAGCGCATGATTTATTCTCTTTGTAGCTTATTTTACTTCGGAGAAAAAAGGAGAGATGGAACGGAGAACGGGAGGAGGTCACGGCTGACATATGGAAGTTAGGGAATAGCTGATACAAAAACACTTGTCATGACTTTTTTTCTCCCGCTGTTTTTTTGTTCCCCCCTTTTAAAGATTAGATAATGTCTAAGTGAAACAAGTTACTTTCATAGTCCACCTCATGACTCATGCTGTCCTCTTGCTTGATGTCTGCAGCATCAAGTTGGCTTCTTCTCATCTTATATCAAAGATCTTCAGAAATGTGCCTAATTCTGTAAAAGTGTGTTCATGTAACCATTTTTATCTAATATGTTGTTTATTCTGTTGTCCTGCATGCCTACCAGTGGATTATAAAGGTGGGAATGACTATATAATTTCACCCTGCTCCTCTGTAAATAGCCGATCGGGTCTTGCCAGTAATGCAATAGGTAACCAGTGTAGGAATAAGAAGCCTCTTTCTGCTGCCAAAGCCTGCATACCCCAGATCCTGCCCTCTAAATTCAAGCCTAAGCTGCTGCCCCCCGGTGGTGACACTCAGGAGTGCAGGAACAGGCGAGCCCGCCACCCAAAGGCCCACAGCTGTGAGGATTTGTACACATGTGGTCCGGACTGCGCCGGAGCCGAGGCGCACTCGGACTGTACCGACCATGACTCGGCGGAATTCAGGCGGAGCGTATCCGAGTTCTCGAACCTCTACCGGGTCATGCACCAGATCCAGAGGCCGAGCTCGGTCGGCTGCAGCCCCCAAGGAAGCGTCCGGAGTCTTGCTTCTCTGTTCGAGGGGGCGAAGGGGGACGGAAGGTCAGAGGCCGACGAAGGGGGCGACATTCCACGGGACGCTGTGTCATCGCGGGTGAGCGAGTTTGAATTGATCATCCAGCGGTCCAGTCCGGCGCCCAGTCGGTCCTCGTCGCTGCCCACCCTGAACTCCAGCCATAGTCCAGATCACAGCAACCTCTGCATTGCATCCGCAGTGTCCGCCGAGTCCCTTTTGACGACAGACTCTGCACAGACAAACGGATGTGTGGAGGCGGAAAACAAAAGGGCAGAGGACGAGGCCTCTTCGCCGGGCAGTAAGTCCGAAGAAGAAGTTCCCTCTGGGAACAGGTCCGAGTCGCCCCCGGCTTCGGAGGTTAGCTGCGAGGTAGAAGAAACGCTGAGAAACAGCTCCCCTGAGTCGTTGCTGGATGGCCCGAGGAGTCTTTCATCCCTGATGTTGCCACAACACAACCACCACCACCTCCTGCACCACCTCAACCATCACCTGCACCTTAAACCCAGCAAATGCAAAGGCTCCTGTCCCGCGTCGTACACCCGCTTCACCACCATCCTCAGACACGAGAGGCAGAAGACCACAGCACAACCAGAACCACCTGCTGCGACTGGGAAGAAAACAACATTGCCTGGAAACCTGCTCCTCATGGGGCCCGCTCCCTTCAGGGTACGGAAGAACCTACAGCCTCACCAGTCACGGCGTACCGTGTTGGCCACCCGGGTCACCCAGAGACCCCCCTCGAGCCCCTCCGAGCTCAGACCTCTGATACCCCAACGCCAGTCGTCCCTGGAAGTCCTTGGGAGATTGAACAACGGGGACCAAGACAACCGGCTCTTTAACGGTCAGAGCTGGGACAGCAACGGGAACCTTCTTCTGGCGGTCCCGCGCAGAGGTGGCTATCTCCATCCGACTTCTCTCTCCTTCTGTGGTCACTCATTCATCTCGACTCTCACCTTGTTTTCCTCACAAAGAGACGCCGTCCATCTCTTGTCTGTGTGGTTTTCTTTGTGAACGTGAGAAGGAAGTCTCCATCTCATCCTCAGCGTGGCGTTTTCTTCCATTTCACTGTGAAATAAGTGTGGCCCCTTCTAGACCCCTCGCTCAGAGGCAGTTTGTGGTAAAGTATATATTGCCTGGTGGAGACATCGGGTTTGAGTTGTATGCAAGCGTGTGACACCACACGTGAGCCTTACAGCAGGCCAGATTAATATACGAGTCAATGATGCCACTGTAAACCTCTTTAATGTTTCAAGTCCTTGCATACGCTTCTCAAATTAATGTTTTCTAACGTAAGTTCGTAGATTCTCTTTCATTTAAGGGCAAAATATTTTAGTTTCCAGCGGAGCAGACTAAGACGATAAGCAGGATATAGATTAAACATTTTGCTGAATTATTGCTATTTTCTTTTGGCCAAGACACAGACTTGATGATTTTTTTCATGAACACACATTGTTCATCCTGTGTTCGGTCTTTATTTTGCATGCAGTGTTTTGAATTTCTTTAAGTTGGAATGTGTTGTTTGCTGCAGAAATTGCTTTTAGACGCATGTGTTTTGTGGTCATTGTGTAGTTGTTGTTTATTTTCTTTTTGAAATCAATGACTCGATTGTGGTTTTGTGTCATCTTATCAATTTCAAACTGCCCCGAAATCCAAGCGAGGAAAAGTTTGTTTTTTTTCTTTCTCATCAGTGATTCTGTTTCTGTCTCAGACTCTTCCCCTGCACCCGGGGACGGCCCGGACGAGGTGTTGAAGCGGCGACATGGAGACAAAGAGGTAATTTATTTCCTTCGGCAAATTTATCTAAGGGCAGACGAAGAGCAAACTGAATTTCCTTTGTTCAAAATGAGCCGTTGAAAAAACGTATACTTCCCCCGTTGAACGACCACTTGACTCTGGGATGTATTTTTAAACAACATGTCATGGAAAGACCCTCTATCTTGGCAGCAATAACAGTCTGTTTCCTCGGCAGAAAATCTTGGAGGAGCAGCGGCGGCTGAAACGGGAACAGGAAGAGGCTGACACTGCATCCCGACGACACACTGGCATCGTCCCAACACGCCATCAGTTCATCACCAACGAACGCTTCGGTGATCTGCTCAACGTCACAGATAACACGGAGAAGAGGAAATCGGGCCTGGAGGTACAATAGCAGGCTGTGTTTTTTTTTCTGTAGAAGAAGGAAGGAATGTTTGCTGCCGAGCAGCTGCGTCTGATATTTTTATGAGACCAGAATTCGTTTCCTCTCAAAAATTTTCTCCCACTTTTTCATTAATATGATTTAAAATAAGTAGAAACTTACAGAACACTTTCCTTTTTCTTTTTTTTTGTTTCCTGCAGAAAACTCCAGCGATGGCTCGCTTCGACTTCCGTGCTGAATCCTTAAAGTGAGTCTAAACATCTAATCTAATAATCTAAGTGTATATTGCTCACGATGTTAAAAATAATAATGTTTCTGGTTCATCCCCGCAGGGAACTACCGTTCCAGAAGGGAGACATCGTCTACATCATCCGACAGGTGGATCAGAACTGGTATGAAGGGGAACATCACGGCAGAGTTGGCATTTTCCCTCGAAGCTATGTGGAGGTACAGAGTCATCTTTTGTCTTCTAGCTTTGAACCTTCTAGTGTCATCTTATACGTTTTGATGAAGTGATGACATGTTTTGTGCGACAATTTGGTGAAGTTTTGTCATAATGAAAGCTTGTTTTTTTGAGCTGTGTCTGGGTCAGATGCTGTTAAGTACTTGGAGAATCACAACAAATGTGATCTTGAGATGAAATAATAGTGAATGAAATGGGGTTTAGGCCAGTACAAAAGTAAGACCCAAGGGCCAAAGACGGCCCACCAGGTCATATGAAATGGCCCTGAAAGGATGAGTGTTCTTGCAATATTGTTCATGAAGTGGTATTCCATTGAACTGAGATCCTATGATAGTAGTATCTATTATTGCGACAAACATTCTACTCTTGAGACATGTTTTTGAGGTGTTTTTCTATTCTGAAACAAAATCAAATCAAAATGCCTTCAAGTTTTTTCAACAATGTATATCATGACTTTCTTTTTTTATGTATTTGTGCAGCTGCTCCCACCCACTGAGAAGGCTCAGCCAAAGAAAAGCGCCCCAGTTCAAGTCCTCGAATACGGAGACGCCATCGCCCGCTTCAACTTCAACGGCGACACAGTGGTGGAAATGTCCTTCAGGAAGGTGAGGGGAGAAGAAACGAGACGTGAGATGACGCAGGTCTGTCACTAACAGCGCCATCTTGTGAACAAGGGAGAGAGGATCACCTTGATCCGTAGGGTGGACGAGAACTGGTACGAAGGAAAAATCTCGGGCACCAACCGCCAAGGCATCTTCCCCGTCACCTACGTGGAAGTGCACAGGCGGCCGCGGGTGAAGAACGGGACCGACTACCCGGACCCGCCGCAAACTCACTCACCGCAGCGCAGCACCAACGCGTCTCCTCAGGTAACAACACGCACCTCAACGGGAGTCATTCACGACCCACTTTTTAGCTTCTTTGATTTCACTTTTGGTTTGACCTTCAACAGTGAAGGCTTGTTTTTGTTGATCTTTTTGCAAAAATGGGTCATTCTACGAAACCATTCATTTTTGTTAAACGTATGACAGAATCTAAACTCGAACGTCATGTACATTTAAAGCTACATTGCGCTAAGAATGACCACCAAACATAATCATTAAAATTATCTTTTATTAAAAAAACTTTTGTTTATTTCTTGAGTAAAATCCTGACATTGACACAGTATATGTTAAAAAGTGAAAATGGATTCACACTGTGATTCACCAGGCTTTCACGAAGACCATGTTTCTTTCAGTGACATCACAAACGAGGGCGAGCCAAGGTCTTAAGTGGGAAATTTAATAAGAGTTATTAGTAATGTGTACACGATCATTCATGCCTGTGGTTTTGTAGAACGACACAAATGTCCTCCATCTTTCTTTTAATTTTTCCATCTGCTCTTCTTTCTGTTTCCAACCTTTTTTCGTATGAAGCTGTACCGTAATCGTCTGACCACCTCCCCCCTACCTCTTCCTCGCTCCCCCCGTCGGTCCGTCTCCCCCGAAGTCCACGCCATCTCCTCCGAGTGGATCTCCCTGACCGTCGGAGGCGGAAGCCCCCCCGCCGCCCCCACCCCACCACTGCCACCGTTGCCCACCGTATCCTACCGCTGTGGCGAGTACCTGCCCCCACCGTACTCGGCCAGCCCCATCCCCCCGTTCAGCGGCAGTCCTTACTGCATGTCCCCCATGGCCTCACCTTCTGCCTCCCCTTTGCCCCCGCCTTACCCGCCCAGGCCTAACTCGGCCACTCCCTTCCTCACGTTCACGCCGCCGCTCGGCGGGGACTTTCTGCTCTCGCCCCCGTCGCCCAACCTGTTCCGTAGCGCGAGCCCCTGCAGTGGGCCGGTGCTGGAGGGCTGGCTCAGGGGGGAGAAGGAGCTGACAGAGGGGGAAGGCACAGAGGGGGAAGGAAGCGGTGGTCGCGCTGCCCCAGGAAGCAGGCGAGATAGCCCTGCAGAGGTATCACCTGCATGGAGTGCCGTGTTCTCAGGCTCACTCTGGAGCTTCTGGCCACTTGTTTTAATCCCCTTTTTGACCAGGTCGTGTTTTTGGACATGAAGCTAACACGTGTGTTACGGTTGAACCGCCTGCGATTGACGACAGGAAACGATAGAAAAGTCACGGCTGAAAGCTGCATGTAGTCGTGTGTGTGTGTGTGTGTGTGTGTGTTTGTGCTCCTGACACGCAAATGTTTTACAGATGATGTGAGTCGATGGTTCCAGCAGAGACAAGAGAGCCGCTCTTGACAAACATCCGTTCGGGTGCATGTTGTTTGAGTGATATCCAGATGTTTTTTTTCAGTTTGTGTTTGATTTATCTTAAAAAGAAAAGATGACAAAACTGTCTCATTTTCTACATTCCCAGTTTATGAAGAATGACATCGACCACCATGGGAGGAACTCAAGGAGTCCCGTGATGCTGTACGACATCCACGACAACAACAACGTCAACTCATTTGCGGTGAGTTTCACGACAATAATGAATTTCAAACCAATGTCTTATAAACTAGAACTGCACAATTAATCCAAGATTAATCACGATCATGGGTTTGGTTATCAAAGTTTAAATGATTTTGTCAATTTTGTCATGTAGTCAGCCAACCACCAGGGGGCAGACACAGTTAAAGGCATCATTAAAACTTGTATAGTAAAATAGTTTATTTTATTCTATACAAAAGAAGTTGCTTCAATCAAACCCATGTATTCTTTATCATAAGAAAAAGTTGCTTCAATCTTAAAATATATTTTTTCTTGCATTGAAGTAATAGTTTTTTGGTTTTGGGCCAAGACAAGTGTGTCTTTAATTATTAAGTTATTAAGTTTTAATTTGGACTGTAAGCTGCTGACATTAAGTTTTTTAAATCAATAAAAATGTCAATGTTTTCTTGGTATTTTTGATCAACATTGTCGTGATTATCATTTGGTCTTAATCGTGCAGCTCTACGTTGACTTCCCTGTAACCACTTCCTCACTAAACTCCATCTCTCTCCCACTGGATAAAAACGCATGTTGATACTAATATGTGTCTCCTCTCCATGAACTCACTCTCTGGTGTGTTGTTGCCTTTCCTCGCCCTCCTGGTCTCCCTTTCTTCTTCTGGCTTTTTTTTAATGGGATCACTCCCTTTTTCCCTCCATCACCACTCACTGGACCTACTACTTCCTGTCACTCTCATAACTCCTCACTCCTCTCCGGCGGCCGCCCTTCGTTTTCCGATGGCCGCTAGGAAGCCGTTTGTAATGAGATCATGAACATAGCCGAGACCTCGGTGAGGTACTGCAGCACCCTGAGCCGCCGCCGCCCCCTCAACTCTCTCCGTCGACTTCACCCCCACCCCAGTAAACAATCTCTCATCATTTCCCAGCAACCCCAGTCTCACAGCAGCAGCCCGGAGCCCGGCCGCCTCGTCTGCGGAGTGTAAGTTCTTTTGTTGAGGTTCTTCTTCCTCCCGGAGGGGGGGTGGTGGTCCCGTGGCTGACGTCTTCCTTCTGCCGCAGCTTCCAGGCTCTCTACAGTTACGTGCCACAGAACGAGGACGAGCTGGAGCTGCTGGAGGGCGACCTCGTCAGCGTCATGGAGAAGTGCGATGACGGCTGGTTTGTCGGTATGTGCTGGCGGGGGGGCCGGATTCCTGAGGCGTGCGGTCATTACGCGTTGCGTCACGTTCATCTGGCTAGTGTTTCTGGAGAGGAATGACATGAAACGACAGGCACATGTTTCCAAAGTCACATGATCGAAGGGTTAAGAGGAAGCAGAGGTCATCGCTTTGTCTATATCAGGAGAAAAGACTCACACTGCAGTTAAACGTCTAACAGTAGCAGCTCTTCTCAGAATTCACCCACAAACAGAGTTCCAATGGTGCCCCCCCCCCCCTTCACTGAGCTACTTTTGCTACAGACATTTGACTACACACTGTTTTTAAATTGTTTACTGGACGACCATGTTACCACAAACATCTATTCCGTCTAGAGCATGGGTGTCAAACTCAATCACATAAGGGGCCAAAATATATCAAATAAATGCACATATTTATCAGACTCTTCTTTAGTCTTTAGTTTTACTCTTCAAAATTATATGTATAATTGTTGACGTTGAAAATCCAAACACTGGCATCTTTATAGGTCAAAACAACATAAACATCTACTTTGATTTTGAGCCAATCATCTGCAGACCTGAAGTGCCAGATTTGGTTGATCTAGAGAATTCAAAAGGCTCGAAACTAACCTGATTAACCTGAACAAAGAATTATATTTGCTTCTCAGTACAAGACCCCTGAACGGTCAGTCTGATTTTTTAAAATATATATACTTTTTAAAAGCTTTTCAGTCATGAATGGAAGAAGACATTAAATGCCAGTTCACTGAGAGGGAGTGAGACAAAGAAAGACGAAGCACAAGTTTCATGTTTCTTGAGTTAGAAAGTGAAAAGTTGATTTCATTTTGCTAAGAAGGTTCTTTTTTTTTGACAGTTTTGATTGATGAGCATCTGTGTCCCCAAAAAAAAGCGCCAAATATATATGATGTTTATTTACTTATTATATATTCGTGCAGGACTCGCACTAAAAACATACATAAAACAATATTGGCTTCAGGAGGTTTTTCAAGTCATACAGCTAATGTGAAAAATAAAGCTTAAGAAGTAAACAAAAGTTCCCCTTTGAAGTTTTCATCATCCAGTTGTTGTTTTTTTTCCCCTCATTAAAAACTGTCAAAAACTCAGAGTGATGTAGATTAACTGCAGATCATTTTACTTATCTTGGAAGCGGAGCAAAGATCGCTCACTAATAGCTGCATTCTCAACAATTAACGTTTGTTTTTACAGTCAAGTTACGACAGGAATGTAAAAAAAAAAGGAGCCGTGGTGTTGAGCGATGTAGTCGAGAGGCTCAGGTGACATGATTGACGAGAGCATTTTCTCGTCGGAGCGCGAAGGCCACTGGAATGACACACACACACACTGGGAAGTTATATTTAGACGAAAAAGAAAAAAGCCACAAATGCAGCAGTTTTTGGAAGCACTGACACACACAGAGGGAAAATAGACAGGAAAGGATGATTGTGCCGCTGCCTAAAAAGGGAAGCCACAAATAGAAGAGAAAGGATCCGTGTGGATATTTAAAGGCTTTTTAAACAAGGCACTGATGCTGTGACACAAAAAAACAAGGATTTAAAAGTGTTGCTCGTCTACACCATCAAGGCTTGTTAATATTATCCTCCTGCCTTCATTTTATTAATATTGTTCCAGAACTTTCTTAGGTTCTAAATATTGTCGATTGACAATGAGGTCAATAGGACAGCAGGTGGCAGAAGTGTTCAATAACTCACTGCACACAAGAGCAAGAGCTGCTTATTCTGCACCACGGAGAGTGACAAATCTTCAAATTAAATGCCTCAAACTAAAGGCCCGCCAGATGATTGAAAGAAAAATCAAAGGACGTTTTGTGATCTACAAAAGATTTAGAGGGGGAAGCTATGGGACAGATGTTATTGAAGTTAACATTTTTTTTTAAAAGTATTCGCATGGCAAAAAAACCAAGAAACGTTTGGATAATTAAGATAAATTGAACAATATCTTAGTCAAACTCAAACTTCCTGTTAAGTTGAGTAAATATACGTTTTGATCGGCCCCACAAGCTCGACTGTAAAAGGGGTTTTTGGCCACTTGTGTGATTGAGTTTGACATTTAAATGTGTAGAAAATAAGTTTGTAGTTTCCTCAAGGGCTCCATGAAACACTGTGACTACTGTGAACTTTAATGAAGGGAAAACTTAAGAATATATAATAATACAAAAAATGTAATCAAGAAGGAACTAACTAAAAAGTTGGATATCAGCAAGTTTAATCGTTTCATTATATATTTATGTGAGCTAGAAATAGTTATTTGTTCATTTATTTATTTATTCTAATACATTTAGTGTAAAGATTTGACTTGTGTGGTGTGACATGTTGGTTTTTGGTTGTATTATGGGGGGACTATGGGGAAAAACCTGAAAATTATATAAATGTACTATTTAAATGATGTACGTATATATATTTTTTGGGTGGGATAAAAATAAATACTCGCCAAAGATTCAAGATTTAATAGGCATTAGTTAGTAGGGGAAAAACCAAACTGTAATAAACCAAACCACTAGGTGGAGTCATTCTCTCTCTCTCTATGTCATTTTAGTGGTATTTAATAAATGAAAATATTTCTAGACATGTGACTTAAAAACACACTTTAACGAGCTCCTCTCTGGTCCACAGGTACGTCGAAGAGGACAAAAAAGTTTGGAACTTTCCCCGGGAATTACGTGAAGGAGGTGAAAGTGTAAACAAACAGAAGAAGAGTAAAGTTAATCCTGCTGTAGCAACGCGTGGCTGTTGATAGACTAGACGACAAACTCTGGGAAAGTGACCGGCGGTCCGAGGTATGTCAAAGTGACGAGGCGGGGACGGAGACGGCTGCTGAATCACCGGCCAAAACAAAAAAAAAAACCCTCAGTACGATGGACTCCACTTATCAGTTTCCTCCAGGACGAGACTCGTCCCTCACGGTCCACACAGCGGCAAAGAGCAGAGTCACCGAGCGGATCTTTTCACTGAGCTGGACTTGACGTGGTGTTAGCTAGATGTTCAGGAGGTGCTCACAAATATCACTAATGTATTTGTCAAACTCATTTTAAAGTAGCCTCTGGGGTTTGTTTTTTTTTTTTTTCAACACAAAGAAGAAAATGTACAGAATTGCAAAGAAAAAAATCATATTTATTCAACTTAATCAAGCATGTTTGCTGACGACGTTAGCTCGCCGCTAGCACTTCCTGCCCGACCACAGCTTCCACTCTCGCATTACGAGATTGTCGTACGTGATGATTTAGAAGATATTTTTTAAATAATATTTGGGATTCGAAAGCCGTCCTAGCGCTCACGTGTAAATGTGTACAGAGAGTTCTAGAGGCCTCCGCGGCGAGGCTGCGTATTTTCGTATACGAGATTAGCATTAGCTTGGCTAGCGACTTAGAGCATGAGCTAATATCCCAGAGATCCTGAAACAAGCCCAGGCAGAGAATATCCATCTTTTTTTTTGTATGCTAGTCCTTTCATGTAATTATCAGCCACTGTGAGCAACTACTTGAGTCATGCGGGAGTCGTGTCCCGGCGTGCCCCCCCCCGTTCACAACACACCTCGTTGTGTAGTCGTTCTTTTCTGGTAACAATTATTGAAATGTTTTAGGTTGATCCAGTTTGTTGGACCACGGAAATCCTATCAAGCTCATAAGACGAATCTAAAGTCGAGCGAGGGTCACATTCGGTCACGACCCCTCGGTTAAAACAGAAGAAAAAAAAGGGTCCAAAACCAAAAGTTGTGAGTAGATTCTAGAGCCACATATGAAGTCGTTTATTATTCCTGAAAGTTCTTCAACGCCCTCTTTTCCATGCCTGGCCCTCACACGTGGATATAAAAATACGTTTTTCTTTGTCATCACAGACCAGTTAATCTGATAATATAGAGATCAGAGAGCGCAGACCTCTGCCAAGCAGCTCACTGTGAGCGTTCTGTGTTCGATAACGAAGGTATTGATTCTGGTTTTCGGTGCCGAGAAACACAAGTTGATCATTTAATTGATAGGCTTTCATCACACGACCTCCTCACTCGTATCTTTTATTCCCTTCTTGGACTGGTTAAGAAAATGTTATCAGTGACGCAACACTGTTGTCACGAGACTAGTCTGGAGGCATGTTTCACTCTTTCACCGCTCGTGCTCCTCGTGATCGTGTCGATCACACCTGGAAGCTCCTTGTTCACCTGATGTCTGAATGTATAACGTGTTTTTTTTTTGTATAAATGAAGGTTCATCAACAGCAGGACACGTGAAGGATTGTAAATATGTAAAATAGGAGATTTGACTGCAAACAGAGGGAGCGGTGTTTGAGCTTCTCAGTCACCTGCGGACGTTTATTCAGCTGAAGGGTTTTTTGTTGGGTTATTTTTTTGTTGGCAAAAGCACAGCGAGTTACTGAGCACAGAAAAGGTTTTGACGAAATCACTCATGATGCCTTATGTTAGCGACGAGAAGAAAAAAAAACGTGCCTCATTTTCATCACCTCAAAGTATCCATGTCATCGCTTAGTGCGGCCAGTTTTTTTCCTCAACATCCTGGTCTCTGGTGTGTTGACACGAAAACTATTAACAATCAGACGTGTGTGTGTGTGTGCGGTGAGACGCACAACACACAGGTGAGTTGTTTGTTTGCTTCAATTTGCAGTGACAATAATGAAAAACACTATACACTGCTGTGACTGCGATTATTATGCAATATTGAATAAACCAGTTAAAAAACTTCATGCGCGTGACTCGTGTTTGAAGTTGTTTAAAAGGTGGAGCAGCTTCTTATCAGTCAACAGAAGGTAACATTTATGTAGGACCCGGAACTGCCTGGGAAAGAAAAAAAAAAAGGTTACATGATGTCATCAGTTTTTTTCTTCCTCTACGAATTTCCCTAAAAACCCTTTCATAACATCACACAGATCCAGGCTTGTAAACAGAACAAGGAAAAGTGTGTCATAGATTCCAGGATTCTGGCCAAAAGTTTGCTCTCGCTCCACTTCCAGCAGCGAGATCCTCTGACAGGAATTCAACTTCTGGGAGCGGCACATTCCACATCCTGGGATTTAGCTCTACCATAAATGGTAAGTTTGCATATAACAAGGTGACGTACTGGCGACTACAACACCAGGAGGAGGGCGGGGCGAACAGAGGTGTCACTCTGATGGGTTTTTAGTGGAAGGAAAGACTCCTTCACTCTTGGTACTTGTCCATTAACTAAAGTATAGATGCTATACATGAAAATAAAAAGGTTATTTTTGTGGGGTTTTTTTAAATATGCGATTAAGATATTATTTATTTTTTAAATGTTTTTCGTGGGGTAAATATCTAATCTACCTTAACCTTATTTAACTCATTTTTAAATAAATAAAAACATGTATTTATGTGCGTTACTAAATAGTAGAGTAAATCAGAATGTTGTTATTGGTTCTAAATATAAGATAACAAATCAAGAATCGAGCAGTGACAGAACTGTAAGGTCATCCCAGTCAAAACTAAAGTAATGAAAAAAGAAAACAGTTACAGACAAAAAAAAGGAGGATATGGTTTACATTAAACAACCTTTTCTCTTTGTTTCTCTTTGTTCTTGTTCTTATTTTATTTTGATAATTGTTTGTGAAAAATTGCTGTATTTTCTGTGGCTATTGGAAAAAAACAATTTCCCGGAGGAGACCTCCTGAGGGATCAATAAAGTTTTACCTTACCTTACCTTAAACTACCAAAAAAAAGGAAAATAAATAAATGAATTAAGAACTCGCCTGAGTTTGCGTTTGATGTCTGTTGTCTTAAAGAAACAGTGACTTTGTAATCGACGAGAATACTGAGAGGTGATGAATCATCTTTTTTTTAAAGAGAACTACATGATACTTTTATTTTACAAAAAAAAAAATTCTAATGAAGAAATTATTGTTAAACATTTAGGGGGAATTTGGAGAAATAGTCGATTCATTACTATTATTACTTTAATAAATTCGAATTTGGTTGAAAAGTGTAGAATTTTTAGAACCAAAACAATTCCTCATTATTGAAAGACTGTTTTCACAAAAAATAAAAAATGAAATACAATCCCTGGGGCTCCAATTTTAAGTAATATCATTACATTTTAGTAAGGTTACAATTTATACATGTTTTTTTCTCTCGTAATTATATTTATAATTTACGTTTTCATTTTTTAAAAACTTTTATCGACAAGTTCACGTGACCAAACTCTAATCGTCTTACCTTCGGCCGCCATCTTTGAACCCTCACTCTCTAATGTGAGTGACGCGTCGCTGACATACACGATCTTTTCCAACCTCACTTTCTCCTCGTGCAAAACCTCCGGAGGTCGTTCCTCCTCCTCCTCCTCCTTCCTCCTTCTCCTCCTCCTCCTGTGCAGACCTTCATCCCCGCACATGTCACTGTGAGTGGGACGCGGCCTCTCGTGACACTGGTCTTTGAACGCACCATTCGTCGCCACTTCAACAGCCGGAGAAAGTCATGCCTGTGCGGGTCGTCATGCAGGGTCCTGGTCCCTGGGGCTTCAGGCTGGTCGGCGGGAAGGACTTCGAGCAGCCGCTCACAGTGTCCCGGGTGAGTTGTTTTCTCTTCTGAAGCGGTACCACACCTGGGCTTGTCTGGACAGAACCTCCTGCTGCCTGTTGATCCAATAATGGTTTTCTAGACGAAAAAAACTCCTTTTAAAAGCTAATGTTGCTACATGTTTAGTTCAAGCTAACATCACCTTTTTTCTATGTAAAAGTAGCGGATAGTTTTATTTAAAGTGCATTTATTTAAAGATACTTTTCGTTGACTTAAAAAAAACCCTTCCTTCTCCTGTGTGCTAACGTTATCTTTACTTTTACAACTGTTCCTGGTGCTCAGTTCTTGTGGTCACTCCACCCTCGGAAAAGTGATTAGACATTCCTCAACTTTTATCTCGTGTCCCTGAAGGCAACACGACTCCACACATACCTTGCCAGTGTGTGTACTGTAAACATGCATCGCATGAATACATGAATGTTTTTTTTTTCCTTTCTCCAGGTGAGTCCAGGAAGTAAAGCGGCGCAGGCCAACCTGTGCACGGGGGACATGATCCTGGCCATCGACGGGGAGGCCACGGACGGCATGACCCACCTGGAGGCCCAGAACAAGATCAAGGGCTGCGTGGAGGAGATGGTTCTGTCCATCGACCGGTGAGTTGTTGTCGCCGCGTGACGCACACGACCAGACGAGACTGATGGCCTCGGGCGAGATGTCAGACGGCGACGAGACGAGGCCCAGGTGTTCGACGATGAATCACGAGGATGAATAACGGATGAATGATGGAGGCTCTTAAGTCCACGTATCACAACATGAGGCTCAGAATGAAACCTGAACCGTCCTCGAGCATAAACTGACGATTCATCGTTTTTTTTTATGGTGATCCAGGTTTTCTCAGGTTAATAATTCAACTTTACCATCATGTGACGAACAACCGTCGCATCTTGAATTAGTGATTAATAATTAAATGTTTTCCTTTCCATACAATGTCTTAATTTAGGCTAAATTTAAGGATACGCTTAAACTACCAATGAGTAAAAAAAATGTTACAATTAAATTGCTTAAGACCTTGGCTCCCTGTAGGTTTGAGTGATGGCGTCTACTGCCTGTGTTTATAATTAACCTAAACTTAAAGGTTTATAAATTGTGATTTATTTATTTTTTAACAAAAATTAAGATACTTTTGTCTTGCATTTACATTTATAATAATTATATTATTGATTTAATTTATATTTTTAGGGGAATAAGGAGAAATTGTGAATTAATGATTTCATTTGAGAAACTAAGGTAAGAATCATGAAATTAATTTTGTTTTAAAATGTAGAATTTTTGAGGGTAAGTGTAAAGTATATGTGGGACTAAAAAGTATGAATTATTATAAATATTAACAATAAAACACTGTCATTTGATTATGTCTGTTTATTTTTTAATTAAAAATATTAGTTTCGATAGTAAGCAATGCAGCAAGGAAGAAAAAAAGCAAATTTAAATAAATGTAAACAATTAAAAAAGGTAAAAATAATCTCTATAGTATCATTGTTAAAATTTTAAGATCTTGTATAGTCGAATAAATGAAACAAACATTTATTATTTTTAATAAACATGACAAAAAAAATCAATTATTTTAATAATAAATGAAGATTTTGTTGATATTTCTATCTTGGTAAAAGAAAAAAAAAGACTAAAAGTAGTGATGGTCTGATGAAGCTTCATGAAGCAGTGTCATGTTGTTTGGAGGTCAGTAGGTGGTGCCATCAGTTTAAAAATGATGTAACATTTGAATAGAACGGTTGTTAAAAACAAAGGAAAATAGTGCAGAAAATGAAAATAATGACACTGCTTCATGAAGCTTCATCAACACATCACTAACTGAAAGATTAATGTTTAAAATGACAGTAAAACTCCTGTCACTCAATCAAGATCCATTCAAAGAGTTCACCAGACAGTGACCTTTTGCCTTTTTTTCGCTTCTCTTTCAGCGCAGAAAATAAACTGTGGTCGCCGCTGTCGTCGGACGAAGGGCGGACTCATCCCTACAAGATGAATCTCGCTTCGGAGCCGCGGGTGCGTGTCTTTTTACCGCCGCTCTGTCATTCCCAGGAACCACCACGACATTCCCCGGCCACTGCGAGCCTCCGCGTACTTTCCACCTCATGTGGGATTTTTGTGTTCTTTTATAAAGGAGCTCCGCTCGGCCAACGATGAAGTCATTGTTTACCTCCCCAACAGGAACGTTGCCTGGGAGACCTAGTTTATCGGCCAGAGTCTGACGCAAGCCTCGCTTCCTGTCTGCGGAGAGAGGAGCGCTGAGGTCAAAGTTCATGCTAGTAGTGTGGTGCATTTTTTTTGTCACGCCCGCGACGATCATCTGCTGCACTTTTCATGTGTGAAGTTTATCTATTCGTCCCAGCATGTCGTGAAAATAGTTGGTTTTTTTTGTGCCCACGTTTGTGTCGTGCACGCCATCGTGTTCACCCCACACCTGCATGACCCTCAGCTCCTCCTCCTCCCCCGTCAAACGCCGACCCCGAACGTCTCTGGGTTTTTGTCTCGACACAGGAGGTGAAACCCATCGGCTCCGCCCACAACAGAAGCGCCCTTCCTTTCGCCGGCTTCAGCCCCCAAGTGGTGACCAACCAGTACAACACGCCGGCCGGCCTGTACTCCTCGCAGAACATCAAGGACTTCAACTCCGCCGTGGACGAGGTCAAGACCATAACCACCACCGCTGCCCAGGAGCCGGAAAACAAGTGAGTTTTTGAAAACCGAGTTTTGAGTGAGCGCCTTTTGCTCGAGGGCGCCGTGACCTCATGCTTTTCTGATGACTTCCTGTTTGAGAAAACGCCCCTGAGGGATGTGGTTGCTACGACAACATGTGTTTATCTGGCTTGTTTATTATTGTTTCACGTTGTTAAAATGTCTCTTCACAAATGGATACTTTTCTATTTCGTTCTTTTTTTTTTTAGTGAACTTTGATCTTCAATTTGAGTTTAAATTAAACACTGGATGCACAATTGATTAAAAATGTGTACAAGTACATGACAATACAAAGTAATATCAAAAGTGTTCCTAGTGCATCGAAGGTTTTCACAACAAAATGTTACGTTAAAACGGAGATTAGTGCTTCAAGAGTTGACATTTTAGATGTTTTTCTTCCAGTGAGTGAATAAATCGTACTTTTCCACAAATGAATATAAACACATTTTGTAGTAAAAAAGTTAAAAGCAGATTTATTTATAAGGAGAAAAAAAAGAAGGTTGTTACTCTGGGCTGTGTGCAGTTAGGGCTGTGTAATAGCAAGAATCTGGCAATACGCAGGGGCAACAATACTATATATTGCAATACTGTAGGAACAAGTATATATTAGTAGTATTGTCGAGTACTTGACTCTAGTGTTGTAGTATTTGCAGACCACATTACTCTTGACTGAAGCCGTAACTGCTGTCATATGAAACCTAAATATGTCCAAACATCAGCTTTAAAAGCTGCTGGAGTCGACTGTATCCTCTCGTCCTCAGTCATGTCATTAACAGGGATCTTGCGCTATTCCATTGTTCCATTAGCTGCGAGGTTTAACTGCAACACAAAAATGAACAAATGTGAATATATGAACGTTAATTGTAAATAGTTGATTTATTTATTTTATTAAACGATACAACAGCTAAGATAACAAATAAAACATGATTTGGAAAAACAAATGGCTACAGAATGTTCTCTGGGTAGAGACGGTGTTGAAACTATTTTTCACCTGCAGCTCAGGCTCTTAATTCCGGCTCTAATCTGATAATTTCTTTGCCGCGGGAGCAGATCAAACAGTCCTTTGGCTGACTCTTGAGTCTTGAGTCTTGAGTCTGCAGCTCCAGAGACACAACTTAGAGCAGACAAGCTCTGTCTGGTGTGAAGGCATCTGATGGTTAACTAATCATTTATCTGTATATCTAATGTACTTATTTTTACTCCAGATAATTTAAGGAAATTAATAAAAAATATACATTCTTTTGTAAAAATATGATACATTTTGATTGTTAAAGCGCTTTGTGACCCTGGTCTAGAAAGACGCTTTAGAAATAACCGTAACGTACTTGCATCAATAAAAAGAACATTTGGTGGTTATTTAGCTTGATGATTGACAGGTTTCTGATTAGGTTGATGCATACCTCCCCCAAGGAGCTCAAATTACTTCATAAAACCTTGATTCAAAAATGTGTTTACTCACGACAAAAACTTAAGGTCAATAACTGGGAATTGAACCCGCAACTCTTTTATTTATGCATGGTGCGTGAAAATGGCAGGAATGTCATATTTATGACTGGTTTACAAATGAAAGTATGAATCTGCTCCTCACCTCTGGTTCATGACCTCCACAGATCCCCCTCAGACCCCTCCAAAGCCACGAGGCACACGGGGGTCGCGGCCGACTCCGAGGTCTACAAGATGCTGCAGGAGAACCAGGAGTCGGAGGAGCCTCCTCGCCAGTCCGCCTCCTTCAAGGTGCTTCAGGAGATCCTGGAAACTGGTAACACTTGACACCCCCTCGTGTCGTGAGTCTGCCTTCCTACCCTGATGAGTTCCCTAACGCCCCCTCTCCCCCCCCCTCCATGTGCTGCAGGCGACGTAGACAAACCCTCAGGATTCAGGAGCGTGAAAGCTCCGATCAACAAGATCGGGTCCTCGGTGGGAAACGCAGACAAACTACCCATCTGTGACAAATGTGGATCAGGGATCGTGTAAGTCTTATTGAGATGATTTTACTTGATCAGAGAAAATATCATTTTGAAGTCAGGTCAAGGTGTTTGTGGTATCCCTTGTGTTGTCTCTGGGTCAAGGTTGTCTCCCTGGCATTCATAAATACATATGCCGTGGTGGAGGTCGTTCACCTTGACCCAGAGACGATACAAGGGATACCACAAGCGCATTTGTCTCTGGGCATTCGGGTCACCTTGACCCTGAGAAGACACGAGGGTTAAGAATGGTTGTGATCCTGGTCTAGAAGGCACTTAACAAATAACCTGTACTTACTTACTATGCCATTGTCGGGTATGTTGGTCCTCTGACTCCACCTAGTGGCGGTTGCTCGTAAAACAACCTGTAGCTGTAACAACGGCAGACTCTTGTGTTGAACTTTTGAGCTAAAATCCTCTTCAAGAGGCTACAAATGAAAAAATATAATTTGAACGATATGATATATTATAAATACTTCTTTAGCCAGATAATGAATAGAAAACCTGAGGCATTAAGTATCGATCCAAGACACAAACAATCATCTACTCGAACTATACTTAAAGCTCCTGAATCGACTTATTTCTTACACAAGACTATTTTTTTTATGTTTAACAGATTTTATTTTTTTTCTTGTTTGTCTTAGTTGTATCATAAACTAGTGATACATTATACTACAAATATTACTTGCGTACTTACTTACCATAGATTGACATAATCTTTCGGTTTTTGCAATCTGGAAATGGGAACATCATTTTTTGATTGGTTACTTTTTTAATTTAAACTTTCATTTTGGTGTTTTTAATTGAATGTATTGAGATATATATCTGACCAGGGTCACAAAGTGCTTGAACAATCAAAACAATAATAAATAAAATATATACTTTAAAGGTCAAGATAAAACTGAGAACAACACGGGAGTTCCAGGTAATTAAGGAAAAGGAAAAGCCTGATCAAATACAAATATCTTAAGATGTTTCTTGAAGGAGTCGGTAGCAATACAAATTACTTGCATATTTACTTACTACACTTTATTATTTAAAGCATTACCTCGATGGAACAGCAGGTGGCGGTAGCGCACAGTAAGAATTAAAAGGTAGACGCTAAGTAGGAAGTCCAGCTATTCCTCTATCCTTGCTCTGTCTCTCTCTTCTTGTCGATAAAGTTTGGTCAGATGACGGGTCCCGTGATAGCAGCTCTTGACTGGGGGTCTGCTCCACAGGGGGATGCTGGTGAAGCTGCGCGACAAGCTGCGGCACCAGGAGTGCTACACGTGCACGGACTGCGACGTCAACCTGAAAAACAAAGGACATTTCTTCGTGGAGGACCAGATCTACTGCGAGAAGCACGCGCGCGATCGCATGACTCCGCCCGAGGGCTACGACGTGGTCACGGTCTTCCCCAAGTGAAGGGTCGCGACCTTCCAAGTGCTCCCCCCCCCCCCCCCCCCCTCTCCCCCGAACACATTTCCAAACTTTCATCTCGAGCCAAAGACTATGAACGCTTCTCCTGTTTTTAATTTTCCTCCTGGAGTCAACGACCGGACGTCGCCAGCTGCTGTTTTCACTTTTTAAAAGAAACTTTTACTTCCACTCACAACAAACAAATCTAGTGCTGCAGATACATTTCAACGTTATTGCCAAATAAATATTTTAAAATTCTCTTGATCTCTTCTTCTTGTCTGGTCCAGAACTATAGAGGTTGAAACTGTTTTCTCAAACATATCTGAGCCGTGGTTCACAAACTTAACGTTTGAAAGGAAGAACTTAAACTAAAACGCTGCTCGATAAGAAAGAAGCGTAATCCCCCAAATAAAAAATATATATTTTGTAAACATGTACTTTTTCCAGAATAAAGTTTTCCATTAAGTTCATCAGTACTTATTGATATTTTCTTTGCATTTTCAGTTTGTTACATATATAGTGAATAATTCTTCACGTTTAAAAAACCTAGTGTTCCTAAAATGAATGAAATGTGACTTTATTTTTTGATGTGAATTTACAAATGTAAAAGATAAATTTATTCTTTGTCAAACACGTTTTTTTTTTAGTGATGGTCTGATGAAGCTTCATGAAGCAGTGTCATTATTTTCAGAGTCCACTAGATGGCGGCCTCAGCACTATTTTCCTTTGTTTTGAACAACTGTTCTAATGCAACATCACATAATTTTTGAACTGATGGCGCCACCTACTGACCTCTGAACAACATGACACTGTTTCATGAAGCTTCATCTGACCATCACTATTTTTTTTGGCAGAAAATGACACTTTAATCACATTCGTGTTCATTTTTATTTTGAACAATGCCAGGGTTTAATATAAGAAACATACTTTTTTGTTTGATACTCAAACTCACAAAATCAATAACTTGTTGCAGAAAAAAAGACATTTGCGTCAGGTGTTGCAGTGCATCATGGGAACTGTAGTGTCATTGACCAGGTCCTGGATTCTCAAGTTTATTTCCAAAAATAAATAGTGCAAAAACATCAGATAAAGCTGGACGATGACTTGAAAAGTAGACAAATTGTTTGACAGAATGTGCAAAGATGAGGTGAGTGTGATGATGTTGGTGGATCAGTGAAGAGGAGAGTGCAGGCAGGGATGATGAGTCCTTCCGTGGTCCACTCTGTTGTCCAGTGAGCTGAAATAAAAGGTCACTCTGGACTGGTTCTTTGAAGGCACGAGCTGGTGCGCGGACGAATGGAAAGTTCTGCTGTGGTCCTCGGCCGACCTGAAGGAGTGCGAGGCCGTGAAGGAGTTGAACCCGTGGTGGTGCTGCTCGGCCATCCTCAGGGTCTCGGTCAGAGCCCAGATGTAGTTGTGAGCGAATCTCAGAGTCTCGATCTTGCTCAGTCGGGCGTCTTCGGGGAACGCCGGCAAGATGCTGCGCAGGTGGTTGAGGGCCGAGTTCAGGTTGTGCATCCGATGTCTCTCCCTGTCGTTGGCCTTCATCCTCCGTCGCCCTCTCTGGCCCGGAGGGTCTGGTGCTGGTTCGGACTCTGGGCTGCACAGATCGGTGTGTTCTGTGACCTTCGGCTCAGGAGAAGCTTGACTTTTTGGAGACATCTATGGAATATAAAATGTTCATATTATTTATTGAATCAAAACCACAGAAAAGTAGTTAAGTTAATTTCATCACAGACATCTCAACAATATTTTCTTTCTTTTTTCTTATATTTGAATGCATTTTCACCTTATTTCCATGTTTACTTACTTTTTTTTAAAAAACACTTAAACTTAAACACATTTGAAATCAGTATTATTTATTTTTATTTCAACTTTTGAAATAAAGTTTTTCCAAAAACAATCCATTATTCATTATTTCCTCTTGTTACATTTTTATTATCTTGACATTTTATTTTATTATATACAAACAAATAAGTTGCACATTTAAATCAAGTTTAAAAAAATGTTCTTATCACATTTTGGAGTCTGAATATTCGTGTCTTTTATTCATTTTATTATTTTATATTTTATTATATATCGAACTTTTTAGAATTAATAATCTGAGTGAGGAAAACATTAACCATTAAAGCACGAGACAATTAGAGCATTTTAAAGATTCAAACAAAAATAAAACAACATAAAGAAACGAGAAAACCAAAACTTTTTTCCAAGATTGACTTTTTGCGCAGCGGTATCTAGTGGTGGACTTGGGCATTGCACCCATTCAATACAGCCACTAATTCTAACTTCAAATAATAAATATTTGCGTAACATTGTGGTTCCTCTGGCTCAGTTAAAGATCAATACGTCAGCTTTTCATGCTAAGAACACGTCTTTACATATCAGCTGCAATAGACATTTAATATATATTTGACATTTTAATTAAAAATATATTATTTTAAAAGTTACTCAGCGACCTCCAGACTTTAATACTAACTTCCACATGTGGTTTTTTCTCTTTAAATTCAAAGCTGCTTATAATTCTGGATCTTACCTGTGATGATGGAGATGGTGGTCCTGGAGGCAGCAGGGGTTCTTCTGAGGGATGGATGCGCACCTCGTGTCACTTTATAGAGCCTTTATCTTATCTCCTCACAGGGCCTGAATCAACAGCCCCTGAACCAGCAGCCAATCAGAGGCCGGTGCGCCCCCATCTCGCTCCCATCAGCCCCACTCCTCTTTTGTGAGGCTCGGTAAATACACGCGTGGTCAAGTGGAGACTCACAAAAGTGTCCGAGGTTTATCATCCAATTAAAAGAGGATTTTCAAGAGGGACTAAAGCTACCATTTAGATTTACAGTGATTTGACGGTTTTTTAATTGAAAAATTCTGAGCTTTTCGAGTAAGAATGAATTCTCGTCAAACTTCTATATAATTCCATATAATTGCTCTTTCTCTTTATTCTTATATTCTCTTTATTTCTCTTTGTTCTTGTTCTTATTTTATTTTGATTTATTTTTTATGAAAAAAAAAAAAATTCCCGAAGGAGACCTCCCGAGGGATCAATAAAGTTTTACCTTACCTTACCTTATAAAAAGAACATTTAAATTAAATTTGAACTTGTTTTTAAAAATACGTTTTGTTTAAGTTCTGGTGGTGTTTTAAATTATATTTGACTTGTTCTTTGATATGAATATTGATCACTTTTCCCAATAAATAATCAATTAAATCGTTAATAAAAACTGCCTCCTTGGATCACACCAAAATGTTATTCGGTTTAATGATAATAAAGCGTAAAAAAACAGTTATATAACCTTCTTTTATCCAAATATGAATACATGAACATGTTATTACGAGTTTTGCAACTTTTCTTTTTGGAATGTAATGGATACTAAAACAAAAGGAATCGACTTCTTAATGTTGCGTGATCTTTTTTTGCGCACTTCTTAAATCCACGCTTAAATGTAACCTTAGTGGGTTTTTATCATAACTTCTCCAGCGTCTCAAGCTGTTTAACTCGTGCATTATCTCGCACCTGAAAAGCGAAAATCTCCCTGAAAGCCAAGTGCTCGCGAACAGACGCTCTTCTTGTGTTTCGAGCGCAAAAAAAAGCTGCGCCAAAAAAAAAGCGTGGCACCATTACGCACCGCGCCAGCTGGCACCGGAGCCCCACAGAACCGCAACCTGCTGTGACACTCGATGCCCCGAACTCTTTTGTGTGCGCGTGACACCGGTTGAACCCCGAAATCCTGCACGTGTCATATATTAAATCCGCGCGTCACGACGTCTCCAAAACACAAAATAGTTTTTTACGCACTGACATATCATGACGAAAAATGTCTCGTGCGACACCAAAGGGCCCTAAAGGTGGTCGAGGATGACCTGGAGTGTGTGTGTGGTGTGTGTCGACAAATGATTTACACGCGCTGACACGAGAGGTCAAACCCACGCGCCGCAACTTTTCTGTCTAAATATGTGTTCTGGGGACGATAAGCGGCGCCAAATAAAGAGGACAAATACCGAGCAGAGATAGGAAGCCGCTATAAAATATCAGGGGGAAGAAAAAAAAGTCCAAAGTAAACTAATATTACAAGTTGACGGATAATCATTGATGCTGGGCAGGTGCGTGGACGCGGCCGCGTGTCTTTATCAGTGCGTGCTGGGCTCCTGCTGCTTGTTATGCAAAGTGTGGGCAAACACACGCGCCTGTGGAAATAGAAGATACGGAGGGGGGGGGGGGGAAGTGATGGAACAATATTTAACAATGAGAGGAGAGCAGGTGATACCTGCTGAAGTCGCACTTTCCTGCCTCTTTATTTATCAAACCAGATCTATTTATTATTATTTTAGCAAACAGAGGAACCAGGTGGGGCTTTAGTTCTCGTCCTCAGCTGTTCTGTTTGAAGGACGTTTTGAGGGGGGACAATCCAAGTCCAACAACTCGCTGACCAGATTGTTGTCATCCCCAAACTGGCATTCATCTCGACCCCCCCCCCCCCCTCAACACACCAGCTCCCCTCCTCACAAACCCCTCCTCTTGTTCCTTCTGGCAAAGAGAAGAAAACTTCTCCAAGAAAGAAGAAACATCTTTAAAACGTTTAATTGCAACCCGGATGCCATATGTACCCCCTCAGTGAAGAGCCCCCCAACAATGTGACTGCCTTTTTACAATGTATGGAGTGCGCCTTTGGAGACGTGTGCGCTTTTTGGAGAAGTGCGCGCGCCGTGACCGCCGTGACCCTGGACACACTTTACACAAGAACTAATTCACTTTTAACGTGCGCCGCGGTTCCCTCTCACAGGAGGCGTATTGTGAGTCTCACCTCCGCTTTTGAAGGCTGTGTTTCACCAATTACAGGGGAATGGCCGCCCTTGTCTCCCCCGCGAGGACAAAAACACACGCAGGGATGAGGATGCGGGACCCTCAAGTCCACCCGAACCAAGATGTTCTTTCTTTCTTCTGACGGCGTCAGGAAGCTCCAGGTTTGTTTCAGTGGGGTGTTCAATGGAAGATAATGTTGTTGTTAGATTTAACATCTGACATGCATGAATGGATTTTTATTTATTTGTGATTATATAGGTTTTTAAACCTGTGGTTGCCATGACAACGGCGTCATCTGGGTTTATTCTTAGGAAGTGCCACATTTTCATTAAAACATAAAATTCTCCTGCAATATTATATATAAATGTCATCATTTTCATTATGGAACAAGTGTTGTTTTTAGGTTTCCTGTCGTAAAACTGTTAGATATCATAAATAGTATGTTTTATATTCGATTGGAGATGTAACAATTTGGATACTTTGGATATTTGGATATATTGGATTTATTTGGATATTTGGATAATTTGGATAATTTAGACTTAGATTGTATCATCTTGTTTTTCTCTTTATTTCTCTTTGTTCTTTTTCTTATTTTATTTTGATTTATTTTTGTGAAAAATTGCTATATTTTCTGTGGCTATTGGAAAAAAAAACAATTTTCCGAAGGAGACCTCCTGAGGGATCAATAAAGTTCTACCTAACCTAACCATACCTTATACACATATATTATTTTGACTACAATATCTTACGTAAGCCAAAAAAAGTACTGTATATATGTGGATTGATTTAGGTATTTTATTTTTTATAAAAACTATATCTCATGTCGACCAAAATAAGCCAAAGTTTGGCAAAACGTACTTTGTGTACAAGAAAATAATCCATTATTCCAAAATATTTTCTATTATCTAAAATGATTTAGAATGAGCCTTTTTTTTAATAGAAGTATTTCATTTGATTACATTTTTTTTATTAAAATATTGTGAATTCGATTATATTTTAGTTTTATTTACGCTAATTTACTTTAATTTATTTATGTTATATAAAATAAACATAATATTGAGTGAAAATATATATTATTTTAAAAAACATTTTTAAAATGGCTAAATATATTTGTATTCATGTTGATTTTAAGTATTTTCAAAATATAGAAAAAGATACAAATTATTAAATTGGTAGATTTTATCTCAGATCAACTGCTGCTATAGCAAAGCGATGCTAGCCAGTAAACAGCTAATACAAATGATTGAACTGTTTCTATCAATCATGCAGGATAGTAATGTGAAACTTTAAAAGCTTATATAGCTACAGAAAATCCCTCAAAACTCAAATTGAGTAGAAAAATCATGCCCGCTTGAGAGCTTGGCTCCCGTAAGAGTTTGAGTGATCGAGTCTGCCGACTGTGATGGCACTTAAGAAACAGTGTCATGTTGAAAGCTAGAACATGTCAACTTTACAGGCTGGTATGTTATAGTATGGGACTGACACAATGATGAAAAACTATATTTTCATGCTGAATATTTTCAATGTCAAATGGCTCAAGTTTAAAAATGAAATTCTATTTTTTTTTAATATTTTAAAGGACCTAATAGGACCTAATACGTAGGACTAGACATTTCCATGTTCTCAATTTAAAAATAATCTATAAAAATAAAAAAAATAAAAAAATATAAGCGTTATGTTATTCACTTCAACCATTTGAATTATTTAAAAATACACATTTTTGCGCTGCAGAATGGCTGCCTTGGTGCTTGGTTCTGTTTTTCTGTTGCTAATTTAGTGTTTTATCTTATTTTATTGTTTTATTCTGTACTGCCACCGCAAAAACTGGCAATAAAAGTGTCTGATTTTACCCTTAATATGAAATATACCAGACTGCTCGAGACAGACTCTGAACTTCCATAGAGTTATTGTCACTGTGTATTTTTAGATGCATATAAAACACCAATGTAAACAGTTACTAATGAAAACATTACCGTAAAAGTGAAGTGTGTTTAATTATGAGGTATTTCGAATTTGAAAATATATATGAAATGAGTTGAATAATTCACAACAACAGCAACACTACGGCTAATGATACTTACAATATTTAATATTATGGTTATTATTGTTATTATTACTATAATAATAAAAATACAATTGAATTACATCGCTTTTTTTAATATGTTTAAAATGTTTTTTGTTTTTTTTCTGGAAAATGAAAATGTAGATTTAAATTAACAAATAAAGGTAAAATACAATATTCCTTCATGTGAAAAGGTGAAGTTCGTATCTTGGGCCACTAGAGGGAAACATTCAACCGGATAGATGATCGACTAATGGATTTACTTTGTGTTCTTTTTTATAAACCTCAAACATCGTTGTTTGAGTTGTTTTATCGACTTATTAAAATTGAATTGAACTGAACATCGAATATTGTACAGCCTCACATGTTCCAAAATATTAGCTGAGATAAATATACACAAACTATTTATAAAGTTATTTTTTTTGCAGCAGATTTGTTTAAATAATCCAGACCGGATCCTTTTCCAGAAATAGTTTCCTCCAGTTCAGACCATTTATTTGGGGCCCCTGAGTCACCGTGAGGCCTCTAGCAGCTGTTAATGTTAATTGGAGGGCCAGTTCTGCACTTGACCCTCACATGTGTACACAAATGGATTTTGTTAAGAAGTGAATTGTTACTATTGTCCTATAGAAGCGACAGGGAGGCGAAGAAGAGAGTGCGAGTAGGGAGGACGAACGTTAAGTCGGATGACACCAGGAGTGAAAAGCTTCATAGGTCAGTAGTGGTCACTGTTCTGACTGTTGGTGAGTCAGTGAGTCAAAGATAGAGGATAAAAAAGGTCAGATTGCACGAGTAATAGTCAAGTTTCATGAAGAATCACTGAGGTTGGTGAAGGTAAATGAGAACATGAAGTAGGGGGTATGTGACTAGAGCAGGGGTGGGCAATTTAATTTCCTCAAGGGCCACAATTTATAGTGGGACTGTTATAAGGGGCAGCAAAAAAAGGGTATTAAATTAAGAATTAAATATGATGGGAATACTTTATAAAATCAAATACACACTAAAGCTTTATCTTTAATGTTTCATTTTGATTTTTTCTAAATTATAGAAAATATATATATGATAAAATAAACAGTTAAATAAAGTTACAATGCAAAAAATATATAAATTGTTTAATATTTCATTCTATATACATACATCATTGTTTTTTATTATATAAAAGCAATGAAAAACATTTAACGAATACCTATATAAAAAAAAAGGAAAAGTAAGAAAAGAAAATCAAAAAATCAAAATAAGATATTTATTGAGTTATTATAGAGCTGAAATACTAATAAAGTAGTCCCTAGAGAATCACAAATTAAACCTTAAACCTTATTGAAACAACACAGGATTGTTATGGTAATGACAGTAAAATTGGAGTAACAGTACAAATTAATAAAATACATTAATAAAAAATACATTATATTCAAGTGGATGAGGAGATGAGCTCGATAGATTTAAAAGGTACGCAGCTGATGGGAAACGCCCGAAAAGAACTAGTAATCTGAGTAATATCATGTAACACAATCCTTGTTACTCATTGATGGGCTCGAACGCGGAAGCTAAAGGCCACTCGACGCATTGCATCAATAATAGATCTACAAACAGTCTGCCTCGCTGTGTTTCACGTTACAAACCCATGCATATGCATGTCAGATTCAAACCTGCTAATTCGCTCGCTCCGTTAGTAGATCTACACACAGTCCGGATGGTAAACTCGACGTGCTAAAAGCTAGGACATGTGACTGTTAGATCGGCGCTTGCGCAGACCGCTCACTCGTCCACTTCCTCAACAATCACAGTTAGCTCACGGCTGTGTTGCTGGTAGCATGTTGAACTTAGAGGAGGACCACTGGAGGTGACTTCCCTGGCTCTCTGGAGAAGAACGAGTGGCTGAAAAGTTCCCCCGGGCAACATGGACTACTGGGTAGGTGAACCTCGACTCTGACCTCGTGAACGTAAACACGTCTAAAGTGTCTCCCCGGGACTTGTTTGTGTCAGCGTGAGGTAACACAACTTGTTTTGCCTTCGAGATGCTCCACAAACAAAAACACGGCTACCTTTGACCTCAAAGACGTTATGCTATAGATTTATGACTTGTGGTGAAAGTCTGCACTTTGACCCCCCCAACGCGAGGGGGGAATCTTGTGCCAGATGGAAGAAAAAAACCCGCAGCTTCTTGATCTTTATCGTTCACCTCCTCTATAAGATTTTGAAGATGTTGAAGCTTCCATTCTTTATTGTGGCTTAAATTTAGAAATCCTGTCGTGGACTGAAGAGCTTCAGGAAGTTCAGACAAAGCGTGGCAGCCACAGGAGAGCCACTGCTTTGTCAAAGGATGTGAGGAAAGGTTCTCTTTGAAGAAGTTCTTTTTTTTCAATAGAACCCCTGCAACTTTAATGTCCCCTGGACTACTACTGGTGTGTGACCTTGTTGACCTCCTGTACACTATGGATCAAATCATCTCATAAAACCCTTATAACTAAAGTTTTAAATATTAAAAATGATCTAGTTTAGTTCCCTGAGAAACAAGATTTTCTCAGTTGAAACATGGTCACAACCAGCAGCTGTAAATTCAATTTATTTTGGCCAAAACAACGTGTGATGTTGGTCTTAATATTGGACTTAATAACTAATATTGTCTGTTTCCAATGGAGCAGCAGCAGTAGTCGAGGGGGGCTCCTGACTGTGAACGCAACACAATCCACGGCCATGAGAACTGGTCTCTTGGACAACAAAAGGTGTTCTTACAGAATAGTCCGATGTTGTTGGAGGGGCTGCAGAGGAACAAAGAGTGAAACAATACTGGCTCCGGGGTCTTTGTGTGAACTTGGTGTTCGCTTTCCTGAGGCTGGAAATCGCCATTGAATAAGCGTGGGTGGACCCAGAAATGTGTCGCACAGCAGCAGGAAGAGCGTGTGAGGATATTTGACGCCTCAAAAAGTCTGTTGTGTTTTTCATTACTTGAGCTCCCAGACAGCGTGTGTTGTCCCCCCCACCCCCCTGATCCTTCCCACTCCTGTCAAGTGTTTCCTGATCTGGTCCAACCTGTAGCCCCACAGGCAGGTGCAGAGGGAGGCGGAGCCAACGCACCACGCGACTTAGTTTGACGTAATGCATTATACTTGGGTCGTTCGAGTAAACCGGTCTTGTCATGGACTCTGAAAATGTAGAAATATACAAACAGATTTTTTTTTGTCTTTTGAAAAAATGTTCTATATCTGAAAAGTCCCTCATAGAAGTTGCCCCTAAATTAATTTAAAATACTATATATTCAACAATTTCCCAAAGGAGACCTCCTGAGGGATCAATAAAGTTTTATCTATCTATCTATTGGTTGATTTCATTATTAAATCCGATGATACTATCCCTTTATTTAGTTAATATTAAAAGTGTTTATTTCCATTGCTAGCCTATCAGTAGTAACTTTTAATATGTAGCATCTTTAACATTTTGAAGATTAAACATTAAATTAAGACTACATTTGATTAAATTTCAAACTGATGATCCATATTATCAACTAAAGGGCATTTTCTTTGTCGGGAAAACACAGTATGTTGTGTCTAATAATGGGTCTTACCTGGAAATGAAGTGTCAAGAATGACCCAAAATAAATGTAGATTCAGTTGGAAAATAATTTTGAATTCACCAATGTCTAATTCTGCATTGTGAGTTTAAGGTCTAACTTTTGGACCTTTGTCTTTTGCTCCATCTGATTGTGTCCGAGGTGCCGAGAGAAACATGTTATCAGACGTCCTACCATTGTGTCGTAAAGCGGGTGATAGTGTTATCACCGTCTTACTTGTGAAACAGCATTTATGAGTTATCTCCGGAAGAAAAAAAAAAAAACCTCACCGTGGAAATCTTATAATACCTCGCATCTGGATCTCTGGAGGAGATCTTGGTTCAGGTTTTTTACAGAAAGAGCTATCATTCTTGATTGATAAGCAAGATTAGGAAACGCCCTCTTTTGCTGTGTGGGAGGAGTCTTGAGTCGTCCAATCGGCTCGCGTCTTTTTCTTCTCCTGCTGTCTCACCTTAGAAGAGACTCTGATATCTCGGATATCTTGATAGTGTCGAGTCTTCTCTGTAGGCCTGACAATGTCGTCCAGTGTAAGTACTAAATACAGATGGTTTTAACATATTTTCCTCTTAATGTTTTAATTTTTTTTGTTTCTGTCTTTGACCCAGAGTGCCTTGGAGGCGTACACGGAGATGCTGCTGCTGTACCTGGAGGAGGGCAGGCGGCAGGTGAACCTGCACTGTGCCGACCTGGAGCCGTGGCAGATCATCGGAGCGTCGGTCCTCACCACGCTGGGAGTCGTCTGGACGCACGGCTTCATCTTCCAGCAAGAAAGTAATCCCTCGCTCATGATGCAACACGAGATAACATATCCTTGTGTCACAGCTGCACCTTTGGTCCGCTCTCTGCCAGAGATTAGAGCCTTTTTATCTCACGTTCAGACCATTTAGATCTACATTTTGTTAAGAATAATAAAGCGTAATAAACAAATATTGTTTAGGATGAACTCCTGCTCAAATTCTACTTTCAAAACAGCTTGTTAAATGTAGTATTTTATATTTATGATATACATTTGTTCTTGTATCAGAGACGCTTATTATCATTACTTTGATTGAAGATTATATTTCAAGTTTAGTATAATTTATTTATCTCCTGGTTTTCATTACATCGTCACCATCAAAACATCTCAGGCACTTGTGACGATTAAATAAGTGAAATCCTTTTTGTCAACATTTACAAAAAGTTAGATTAGATTTTAAATGTTTTACTGATCTGTGCCAGAAGCTGAATTATGAAGCAATTTTTCACCTTTAACAGTCATTTAGGTTCGACTAGTTATCTCCAGCCGGAACTGAAAGTAATCTTCTGTTGCTGAATAGTTTAATTGCGCTCACAGAATGCTTGTGTGTGATAAAATACGCGAGTGCAGAGTGGACACAGATGTGGTTTTTAGTCTCGTCTGTTTGCACGTTTCACTTCCTGGATTGTTGCTCACCTGCTGTGAGCCCTTCTGTGTTCTCGCTGTTGCTTGTGAAACTTGAAAAAAAGCCTTTCTTAAGGACAGAAAATCTAACATTTTAAGCACACTATGCATTCCCATTATTTACCCGTAGTAGCGTTTAAGCATAAAGAACTGGTTTTGTTTCTATTGTAAAAACCCTTTTGACAAATGCTATTTATTTTCATTAAAATTGACAAATGATGTCTGCAGTACAATATATTGTCTTTTTTTACATGAATAAAAGTGGTTTGATGTAGGAAAAGAGAGAAAAAAAACTAAAAAATATTTTCTCGAGAAACTTTTTGTGGTTTCCCGAACCGTCCGCACTCGTGTGACTTAAAAGACGAAGCTTTGTGAGCGATCAGCTGCTGTGGTCAGTTGTGTGTGTTTGTGTGCCAGCGTTTCCCCACAGCTGACGTCTTTTTCTTCCATCTGGCATCGCAGGTCTCAAGTCCAGAGTGAAGAAGAAATGTTTCCGACTCATCCGAAAAATACCCTTCGTCGGCGGGGCGGTACGTATCTTGTTCCCTTTCTCCCCTTCGTCTGAAGCTCTTCTTTATGAGTCATACCAACATGACTGCAGGGGGAAGAAACAGTGGGGGCGGGGGGGCAGAGGGAGGAAGGGAGAGAGGGATGACAAACCTTTGGCACACTTCATGTGAGGAACTTTGTGATAAGTTATGCAGCTTTTGTCATGTATGTCAGAGTTCACCGTCATGCTGAATATAAGTCAAAATTCTGTTAATTTCCAAGTTTAGTGATTGAAACTTGACCGTATTTTAGACGAGGCATCATCAAGCAACCCAAAAGAGGTAAAGGGAATCTTAAAAATAAGATCTCATTAAAAAGATTTCTGTCTTTATGAAAAAATAATGTGGTAGAATAAGATTCTTCCTGGTTAGATATAGCTTGAAATTCAGTGGGGAAAACCTACTTTGGTGTATTAACTTGTGCTTAATCCAATATTTTATTACGTTAAACAATATATTTTTAAGATTAGATTTAAAGTTTCTTCACTGCATTTTGACTGAAAGATGCATATATTACAATAAAAAAATCCGTTTTATACCTTGAAGAGATTTTTTGGGAAACTAAGGATTGTGGGTAATACTTTACACAAATTGGCTCTGGTGAGAAGCTTGGACGTCTGAGATATACTCCGAGTAGATCCACGGCTCCTCTCGAATAATGTTGGGTAGTGATGGTCTGATGAAGCTTCGTGAAGCGGTGTCATGTTGTTTAGAAGTCAGTAGGTGGCAGTTTAAAAATGATGTTTCATTAGAACAGTTGTTAAAAACAAAGGAAAATAGTGCAGAGACCGCCATCTAGTGGACTCTGAAAATAATGACACTGCTTCATGAAGCATCAGACCATCATGTTCGGGTCAATTAAGAGGAGGCCCCGGGTCAGACCCAGGACATGCTGGAGAGATTATCTCTGTTACCTTAAAACATTCTCAGAGACTCTAGATCGAACCCTCCAGTTGAGCTTTTCTTCTTGTTTTCCTATAATGGTGTTTAACTCCGTCTGGGTGGAACCGCTGCTGTAAGTATTGCGTCTCTCCCGACAGATCCAGAGTCAGCTGAACAAGGCGCTGGACGACATGTCGACCAGCCTGTGCACGCTGAAGGCTGGGATGAGCTACGCCACTAAGCTGCCATCAAAGGGACTCACGCAGAATCAAGTTCTGGACAAGATCCGAGAGTACCAGACTCTGAGTAAGTCCGTGATTCATCTTCCCGGCTCCGGACGTGACTCACGAATCTTCCCAATTGGTGGTTACAGACGAGGTGCGCTGGGAGAAGGGCTGTGTCTCCGGTGCCGTGTACTGGGGCGACGAGACGCTGACTAAACTGCTGGTGAAGGTGTGTTTGCTGTTTAAATCCATAATAGTGTCAAAATAAAAAACTAATTAAATTTCTAAACAAAAAACCTAGGAACCACTAAATATTGGTTCATAAATAAAAACTGATCTTTTGAGAATCAGTAAGAATTTTGGCCAAAGTAGGTCAACTTGCTAACATGGGAGGGATTTAAAAACTCAGTTGAACATTATTATCTCGGGGATGACGATCAAGACTCCTTACTCAAGACCGGTTAATCTAACTATTAACTCCTTCATTTAAAAATAACGATTTTTTTCCTAAATATTAATTTTAAAAAAGGCTTATTGTAGCATTTTTCTCCAGGTTTCTAATTCCACTTCCCTTCTGATCTGATCACAACTACTAATTGTGTTGTTTTAATTATTTCTATATTATTTTTATTATTTATATCAAGCACAGAAAAAAAATCCTTTCAAAAGTCCACTTCAATATTATCAATTTGTACTCAAATGGGTAATTTTGGGGAAATGATTAAAACTAGTCCAAAGTTATGATCGGACAGGAAATGGGATTAAAGGAAAATAAGGGACTAAGTTTCCCCTTTTTTAATAATCAATTGGTCATTTGTATATCCAGTGTGAAATTGTTTTGTTCAGAATTGTTTGAAATTTTAAAAAGTGATTAAAAAAAACAAACAAAAAATCACCTCCAGGGCAAAGTAAAGATGCAGAAGTGCATGAAACAGGTTAACTTGCATTATTGGGAAACTCTGATGTAAAAGAGAACAAACCTAGACGATGTACGTCAGGAAAAAGAGGAAGGAAACGTGAGGTTTGTCATCAACACAAGATATTGACAGCTGGTTTTCAGTGTCGGTACCACCCTGAACATGCACAAGCCTGGTCATGAGACGAAAAGTGACGATCACTGCGTTGAGTCAGATACGACTTGAGAGGACTCGTGGCAACGTTGCACCGCCCGTGTTATTATAAAAAACTAAATCATTAGTCATCATAAAAGAAGAAAACATTTTATATAATATGTATTAGTGATAGAATATAGACTGACTTTTGGCTGGAGAATTAACTTTCACTGTATCAGGTCTACGGTGATTTCGCGTGGAGCAACCCCCTCCACCCGGACATCTTCCCCGGGGTGAGAAAGATGGAGGCCGAGGTCGTGAGGATGGCCTGCACGCTATTCCGAGGCGGCGCCGGCTCCTGCGGCACCGTGAGTTAAAAACTCATCCGTCGGATGTTTTTTTGAGAACACGAGCGTTAAAAAGCTGTGCCGTCCCAGGTCACGTCAGGAGGGACCGAGAGCATCCTGATGGCCTGCAAGGCGTACCGGGACATGGCGTACGAGCGCGGTGTCAAATACCCGGAGATGTAAGCCGAGCTCGTGTCAGAGCTTTTCATATTTCGACGTGGACTAATTGTAACATGAATATCAGCTCGGAGCTCGTACAACATGTTCTGCTAGTTTCCTTGTTTACCCGTCAGTCACCTGCTGCGAGTCAGTTTGCCAAGCAAAAGTCTGCTTATGTCGTCGTGGAGCATTGTTAAGAAACATCAACATTAGCCATAACATTATGACCGTTTGTAGTACCAATAGAATATTGAATAGTTTAGGATTTAACATAGATTTTCCCCCGAAGATGTTTTTCAAGTATTCAATTATTCAATAATTGAACTCAATAGTTTATAGATTGAAAGGTTGAATTAGTTTTTTATTGAATAATCAAATTTAATAATTGGTTTATTGAAAGGTAAAAATATATATTTAATTGAATTTATTAATTAAACATTTTTTTAAATATGTTATTTACGCATAGTTTGATGTTCTAATAAATATAAATATCAAAATAAATTTCAAAATAATATTTATTTTTTTAAATGTGTTAAGAATTTTTTTTTTTTCAACTTTTAATTATTTAACCTTTAATATATAATATATTGAATTAAATTATCTTTAGCAGTTCTGGATTCCAGCAAACCATTGATTTTTATATTAGTTTGAAGTCTAGTTGGTCAGAGTCGTTTCTCTTGTTAAATTCAGAACATAAATCCAAACATAAAGAAGCACTAGTTTATTTCATCCTATTTTCAGTGATATGCCAAATGTTTCTACCAAATTCTGAAATCCTTAAAACTAAACTAAACCAGAGCCTTTGTTTTTCAATAGAGTCGCTAAAGTTGTTAAAGAAAAGCCCCATGATTGGTAGAATATTCAAGAAGGTCCAGCCTCATTAGTCAGTAAAAGATTAAGTTGCTTCGTAGAACACACTCTATGTCACAAGTGTGTTTTTCACGTCTAAATCTTATGTTCCATGTCAGCCTGGCGCCCGTCAGTGTTCACGCAGCCTTCGACAAGGCGGCGCACTACTTCGGAATGAAGCTCGTCCACATCCCGCTGGACAAGAAGACCATGAAAGTGGACGTGAAGGTGAGACTCTTTCGTCGTCCGTTTCCTCGTGTGATGTTCAGACGTTCCTTCTCTCGCAGGCGATGAAGCGAGCCATCAACAAGAACACGGCCATGCTGGTGTGCTCGGCGCCGCAGTTCCCTCACGGCATCATGGATCCGGTCGAGGAGGTCGGGAAGGTAAAGAGAAGATGTTTTACACTCCAGTAAAAGGGTGAATTCCTCTGTGACGCTTCCACACACCTGTGTTTTCAGCTGGCCGTGCGCTACAACCTCCCGCTGCACGTGGACGCCTGTCTGGGCGGGTTCTTGATCGTCTTCATGGCAAAGTGTGGCTTCAAACTCGCGCCGTATGATTTCAGCGTGAAAGGC
Source organism: Callionymus lyra (assembly GCF_982586985.1). Taxonomy (NCBI): domain Eukaryota; kingdom Metazoa; phylum Chordata; class Actinopteri; order Syngnathiformes; family Callionymidae; genus Callionymus; species Callionymus lyra. The sequence goes on from NC_141828.1 coordinate 11,307,742, forward strand.
GTGACCAGCATCTCCGCAGACACACACAAGGTGAGGACTGAACCACTATTGTGTCGAAATGTTGAACAACTACACATTTGAAAGTTGCTGCAATTTCATTACCATAGCCCGAATTATTTTTTCTGTATCACTTTTTTTTCAATTTCCATTTTCTATATTGCCCTTCTTTTTATTTATTTTCATTTTTTTCTCCTCTTATCCATTTTCTCCACCTTCTTTTTAACTGGTGATGGTCTGATGAAGCTTCATGAAACGGTGTCATGTTGTTCAGAGGTCAGTAGGTGGCGCCATCAGTTTCAAAATGCTGTTTCATTGGAACAGTTGATCAAAACAAAGGGAAATGGTGCAAAGACCGCCATCTAGTGGACTCTGAGAATAATGACACTGCTTCATGAAGCTTCATCAGACCATCACTATTTAAACTTCATTTGTCTATTTTTCTGCACTTTCTTTTCTTCTTTTTCATATTTCTATTTTTCCCTTTTCTTCACCTTTTTTCTTTTTCATCCTTTGTTTCCTTGTATTAATAATATTACTTTGTATTTTTTATAATACAAATATTTACATTCTCAATAATCCACTAATCTAATAATTATATTTCTTGTTCTTGATTTTAATTATTGAACTTATTATTTGTAGTTTTTTTTCTTCTTCTTCTTCTTGTAGCTTGTTTTTTTCCTAACCGCTATCAATGCTTGCTTGGAAAGCTCAACCCTATTTGCAGCAATAAGATTTGTATTAATCAATATATAAAAATCGATTTAAAAATGTAGGCACAGAAACTGTCTCTTGCTTTTGAACTGGGGAATTCTAAGAGGTTTTTATAAGGAGGAAAAGTCAGAGTCTTTATTCTCAAGACAAATTTGAAGTCATTTGAGAAGAGCCTCTTTGGGTTAATATTTGGTCATTCCTATTATTAATATTATAATAATAAAATGTTAATATTACCTCAGTCAATTTAAGTGCATCACCTGGCGTTACCTTCTTATCTTATTTGTATTTGTCCTGCAGTGTTTCTTCACAGGGAAGTCATGAGCTTGTGTTGAATTAAATACTTGTGTTGTTGGCAAGGGAGGAGAGAGACTGTCATTTTTATTTGTATTGAATGTTTATTTATACCGTTTATTTTAGAAGTGCACTTGCAGGTTAATCTTTAAAGCTTCATCAAAATACAATGTGAAGGTAAAAACAGCAGTTTTGTGAGCAGGAACAAACGAGAGAAGAAGTGAAGATCCAGAGGCCATGGGGTTCTTGGCTCCCCCTAATGTCAGAATGGTGTAATTACAACACAATACTTGAATAGCCGCCACATTCGGCCAGTGCATTTTTAACAAAACCAGATAAGTAAGTTAGAAATTTTTATTTGTACAGCACTTTTCCAGACCAGGGTCACAAAGCGCTTAAACAATCAAAACAATCAAAACAATATTCAATAAAGTATATACTTTAAAGATCAAGATAAAACTGATAACACAACAGGAGTTCCAGAAAATCAAGGAAAAGCCTGAACAAATAAAAATGTCTTAAGATGTTTCTTGAAGGACCCACTACTTTCAAGCTGCCTGGTGGTGACACCAGTAGCAACTATGTCTCCTTAGTGGTCCAGGCAGAGTTGTCTATGTAATTACTTGGATAAAGAAATGGCTGGTTTCTACAGTACAAGTTGAGACTGATCAAGGGAACAAAATGAAACGTGTAACCAGAAAGTCTTCAAGATGTTGAGTTGTTCTGTGTTTGTTTCTCTCCAGTATGGCTACGCTCCGAAAGGTTCCTCAGTGATCCTCTACAGTGACAAGAAGTACCGTCACTACCAGTACTTCGTAGCACCAGACTGGCAGGGCGGGATCTACGCCTCGCCCTCTGTGGCCGGCTCCAGACCCGGAGGAATCATCGCGGCCTGCTGGGCCACCATGATGCACATGGGAGAGAACGGCTACATCGACGCCACCAGGAAGATCATCACCGCCGCTCGCAAAATCAAAACCGAGTGAGTGGACCGACTCTAGGTGAATCCATCGTCTCGACAAACCTTTGACTCACGGGTTATCGCTTTGTAGAGTTCGTAAGATCAAAGGCGTGTTCGTCTTCGGGGATCCCGAGGTGTCAGTGGTGGCGATCGGATCCGATGATTTTGATATTTTCCGTCTGTCCAACGCGCTGACGACGAAGGGCTGGAACCTGAACACGCTGCAGTACCCCTCCAGGTAGATCGAGGTCACCCCCCCTGAAGTTCTTATTTATTGAAGATGAAGTAACATGGTCCTGTTCTGGTCAGCATCCACATCTGCTGCACGGTCCTGCACACGCAGCCGGGCGTGGTGGATCAGTTCGTCAAAGATGTCAGGGATGCAGTCGCCGTCATCATGAAGAACCCCAAAGAGAAAACCACAGGAATGGTGAGACGATAACAGACTTCATTAGATTCTCTGAAGAGTTTTGATGTTGAGGCGGTGAAGTAAGAAAGTGATGCTTAGCTGTTAGATCTTAGCTCTTTATCTCTATAACTTCAAAATGTTTTGTCGTCTCTCTTTTTATTTTTAAGCTTTTAGTTCCATTTTTTTTTCCGGATATGCTTTTATAAATCGACCATCTTCATAGTTCATTGTTAAATTCAAATTTTAATAATAAGGAATAATTAATTAATACAACGAGGTAACAAATTCCATCGTATTATTCTTCAGTCGATATCGATCAGTGCTATGCACATTTTTTGTAATATTTGATACTTAATATCTGTATGTTTTGAGGGGCAAAAAATACTCAGAAATGACAAATGTCCTAAAACTTGTAATGTTTAGGGGAAAAGTATTGATTAATACAAATAAAAACAAAATATATAATTTTTATTTATACATGACCTTTGACACAATGAGTACATGAATACAATCAAAGGGCTGTCCAGGCTGCATTTTTACTCTGGTCTGATATAGATCATGATTCATTTTTTTTGTTACCAGACGACTGTTTGTGTTCACATAATGCATGCATAATGGCTCATTAGCTTGAGAATTAACAAACAAATACATTCAACGCTCACAGAAACTGCTGTCTGTCGTCATGTTTGCTTGAAAAGTTGTTGCTACTTTAACTTTACAATATTGTGGTGTCAAGCTAAGAAGCTACTATTGGTAGAAATGTAGAAAACATAATGAAAATTCATTTGTTTTCTTCTATATTTTTATTCCAGTGCAGCCTCATGCTTTTGACTTTTGTAACTGACAAACGGAGAAAGGTTAAAAAGCTTGATTCGCTTCCAAATTTGTGTTTGTGTTGGAGTTCATTAGCCGTGTCAGGTGATGTCCCGGGGCGTGTTGTTTCTCTGCTCGTGTTTACACAAGCGTGTTGTCGTCCCGAAGGTGTAAACTCCACCCTGTCTGAGGTAACACTGTCAGGTGTTGCTGTGAATACTTCATTAGGTTGAATTGACAAACGCTCTTATTACATAATAAAAATGTTTGTTTTAGATCAAACATTTCTAAAGTACAACCAACACTTCCACATGGTCCTATATTATATCTGACACATTGAAAAAAGTTTTATTAGACTTGTGTTCCCGATGTTTCTGATTGTATTAACTCTCTTTATTCTTCATCGCACTAAGTGTGTTGTAGCCTGGTCTCACTACTGACCCCTGCTGTCCGGTAGAGCTCAATGCAACAATGATCATTTTAATCGTTCAGACAAAATGTTGGTGGAATTAAACGGTTAACTAAGTTACATAGTTACTTACACTACTCGCATTTCATTTTTATTTGTTTTTAATCACATTAATGTGAAATTTTTAGTTCGATTTTCTCTGGATATATCTTTTGGTTAAATTATGTTTTGAAGTAGAAATCCCCCAACCAAACTTATTTTATTAGCATTAATTTCTAATGGATGGTGCAAAAAACTTTCATTTTATTACTAGTTAGCATTGCACAAACAACGACGTCACTCCCCAGTAATGACAATATTGGGACGTATAAAGGTCAGACTACAAGATTTGTCATTTAAAAATGTATTTAAAAGCAGGAATTTAATGGGTATTTGTTCTTTAAAGATAAAATAAAGCATCTCGTGTGATGAGGCTGCACTGTACATGTGTTTTTATGCTAATAAGAAAAGGCTTTATGCTATAAAGCTAAATCACCTTATTATTTATTTGCCATTTCATCTACATGCATTACATAGTTTTCCATATCTCTTTTGTTGATACAAAATAATATATTGTATTTATAATTCACAGTTCAATAATTCCATTGACATGAGATCGATTTTTCTCTCTGCACCCCTAATGTATGGCCACGTTTTAATCCAGCATGACGGAACATTCAACGTATTTGTTTCTGGCGCCCCCCTCTGTTGGAGCAGAGTCATTGGTACAGTTTATGTCAATTTATGGGCTGTTATCTTTTTTTCCGGAAGCTTCAAAGGTCATCTCAGTACTCGGGGAATGAATGCAACTGCTGTCTCACACCTACTGCTGCCCGAGCAAAGTTGCTTAGTGAAAAAAAATATGAAAGTTTCATTAAAAAAAATACATAAAACGTTTACATTTTAATGGTTGCCAAGCAACAAAATTTCGTTGCCAGTTTCACTGCTGTGTTTTCTGTGCAATGACAATAAAAGAAAGTCTAATGTCTAAGGTCTAAAAAAAAAAAAAAAATTCTCTGCTTTACCTATTTTGCTTTAATCAAACATGTTTTCTAAACTGAATATTTGTTTTTCCAGGGAGCCATCTACGGCATGGCCCAGTCCATCCCGGACAGGTCCATGGTGACGGAGATCTCCAGGGGCTTCCTGGACTGTCTCTACAGCACCGAGGTGCCGAAGACCAGCAGCCACATGAATGGTAACGGTAAAGCCCACTGAACCCCGGGCCTGGTCCTCGCTCCTGGTCTCGCCGCACGCAGGGAAACTTCCTCCAGCTTCCAATGTTGCCTTAATCCTGCATTGTCTCATCATAGAAAAAAAAAAGACTTTTTAGAAGCACAAACTTAATTTAATGGACTAAAGTGATTTGTTAATCTTGTTTTTAGGAAGTTCATTTCAATCATAGCTGACCGTACTGACTGCATTGTAGACGCCTGAACATTTCAGCTTTGCTGCCAGCACAGTGTTGCAAACCGGCTGATGAGTCGGCAGAAAACCACTGAGAGACGCTTCGCTGACCTCTAGCTTCAGCCCTCGTGTACTGCTGCAGGTTAGAAGCTTGGAAGCACTTAAGCGATTATTTCAGTTCAAGGAGAATCGTACTGAGGAATCAGCAGACTAGTGAGATGAAACCATGATTTCTCAGTTCCACACACACACAAACTCTCTGTGTTTAACACTGACTGGCTTTTCATTGTCGTCCTGATTTAATCTACCTCAACACAATCATTCAACCACAGATTTTTCCTTTTTCATTTTAATCGTGGATGTTCTTTCCCCGTCTGAGGGCGTATAACCAAACTCAAGTGTTCTTACACATCGTTAAGACTGTATTTTTTTTTTTATAACTTTCCATCATCCTGTCAAAACCAAAAGTCTTTTTTTCCTTGTTTCCCTGCTTGTTGAAGTTTTCTCTGCGTGACATTTGTTTTGTGCAATATGTGACTAATTCCCTTTTTGTTGTTATTATAATTAATATTTGACAATAGTGTGATGAATGTGTGACCACTATGTATCGATCACTATGTGTTTAAAAGTCTGCGACGAATGTATTTGTTTAACTTTGGATCGGGTTAGTTTAGAGTTGACCAGCATTCAGTGAGTGCCTGGTTCAGACTAATGACCAGTGATGGCACCAGAAATAATGGTCTATTTTAAATTAATTTGCCCTTTCATGCATCATTTGCAGCATATTCTTTTTAGTGTATCCAGACTCCTTACGTCAGTTTTTTTTATCAACGATAATACGTCTGTATCGTCCTCAGGGAGTCGGTGAAAACAATTTTACAACTGTAATTCAAGTCATCTGGAATTTGCCCACTTTTGAACGTTCCACTAATAAACTGATACCACTGTCTGCTGGTGACTCCAATAAAGTTTATTCGGTCTGATTCACTTTTGTTCTTGCCTCAATGGACACATTGAGACAATCCCTTAATATCTTGTTATTATATTATTACACTATCAAAACAGTTTGTCTGACTGAGAATTTGTCCCTATAACAATGGAGATCGATCTTGGTATATGGATACAATATAAACGAAGCTGGTCAATCAAGAGGCGAACAACAAGGAAGTAGTTAAATTCAGCACGTGTTCTTCTAGGATCTTTTTCCTACTGGTTTGTTTTTCTTGTCTCCGAGACTTATTAGTTGTGATGTGCTGATGAAGCAGTGTCATGTTGTTCAGAGGTCAGTAGGTGGCGCCATTAGTTTCAAAATTCTGTTTTTTTTTATTGCAAATGTTGTTCAAAACCAAGGAATATAGTTCAAGAACGCCATCTAGTGGACTCTAAAAAATAATGACACTGCTTCATGAATCTTCATGAGACCATCACTACTTATTGGTTAAAAAAAAACCCCAACATAATCCCATTGTGTTTCCCGGTTGTTGCCATAATCACGTTATCACAGGAGATTTATTGGACTGAATAGTGTTGATATAAGGAAACTAACCTATAAATTACTATGAATGACCGATTATTTTCATGTTCCTGTGTAAGATTGAACTAATAAAATGTTTGTTCCCAGTTAAAGAAGCATGCGAGTGATTCATCTACAGACTTTATTAACAAAACACAGGTCAAGACACTTGGGTTGGGAGAAAATATTCTTCGGCTAAAGGCAACAAGTTTTTAAAAAGACAAGGCAATAAAACTTTTTTTTTGGTGCGACATCTGCTCCGTCCAGAGGAGCTCAGTGGAATGATTCATGTTGAACTTTTGACACCGTTTCGGTCACATGAGCGAGGCCTGGTCGATGAAAGTGGCCATGGTGATGTCACGCTGGGAGAGCCCGCCGCAGTCGTGCGTGCTGAGAGTGATCTGCACCTGAGGAGACGCCATGATTTATATCCATGATGTTTAAACATGTTGTTTTCTCAGAAGGAAGATGGCGTCAAATTTACCTTGTTATAAACATTGAACCACTCTGGGTGATGATCCATCTTCTCAGCTTGTAGTGCAACTCTGGACATGAAGCCAAAGGCCTGACAAAATATATTAGACTTTAATTAATATAAGACGCTTTTGAAGTTTCCATCGTGTTCTAATAGGGGTTTTTTTTGCAACCTGATTGAAGTCTTTAAAGATGAACTCTTTGTAAATGGCGTCACGTCCGACCACCTCGATCCACTGAGCGTTCTGGAACAGAGGCAGGAGGTGCGTCCTCTCCTCCTCCGTCAGACTCTGGATCTTTCCGGCCTGTGGAGGACAGAACACACATGTATCGCAGCTGGGATCAAAGAGGGGGGCAGCTTCGCAAACACAAACTCTGATTGGCTCCCGGAAACTCTCACCTGGAAACAATGAGGGGCCACATTCCGTTTTTTTTTGTTTTTTTTTTAGAAAAGAGCTGGTTCAAAGGTATGTGTGTTGTAGAAGCAGTGGGTGGTGTGTGTGTGTGTGTGTGGGTGGTGTGTGTGTGTGTGTGTGTGTGTGTGTGTGTGTGTGTGTGTGTGTGTGTGTGTGTGTGTGTGTGTGTGTGTGTGTGTGTGTGTGTGTGTGTGTGTGTAATCTGAACACATGATGTCGTGTCACATGAATTAATACATTTTCAATTAGTTTACAAGTTGAATTAAAGGCTGAAATACAACCACTCATTTAAAAATTACGTAATGAGTTATATATATATATATATATATATGAGACGCAGATGACAAACAGGATTAGTCTTCACATCACATGATGACATCAGCCGTATCATAGCAACGGTGTAATCGTCCGATCAAATGAGAAAATCTAACAGGACACACACTATTCATCCGACAAAATGGAACAAGAGGTCAACAAAAATATATATATTAAAAAAAGCACGTTATTTAATCTCCAATAAATGACATGCATTGTATTAGAAATAAAAACAGACCGTAAGAAAAGCAACTCTAAATTTGAATTATAAAAAGAAGTCAACAGGTGTCACGATAGATCGAACTGCAAGAAAAGTTGTGAATTTACCATGTTTGAGGGTTTTTTTTCACACACAGACGTAATCCAGGTCCCTGTGTTTCCCACAGTGTGTGTTTGTCTTCACAGCAGCAGACGCTGGAGCTCAAACACATGAGCAACAGTGTAGCGCCCACTAAGCCGCCCCTTCTGATGCCTGAACAAAAATCATAAATCGACCTCAGCAAAAATAATAACACCTTCTTATAAAGAAAACACAATCCACGTGTCCAAGTCATATATTTGTATGACGCAAACCATATGTAGCAAACAATCTTTTTCTTTCTCGTATATTTTTTGGGCGAAGACTGAGAGCGACCCAAAGGCTTATGGGTAATGTAGTGTACGGGCGTAAATCTGTGCGTACGGTCGTTACTTAAGTGATAATAAAATGAGATTAACAGTAGTTGACGGTCCTTGAATAATTATATTCCACGAAATCACTTTTTAAAACAATGTAAATGTTTAACTACCCACAAAAAGAATAAACATATTTAGATTTATTTTTTTTAATTATTATTATTATTAAATTCCGACACCGGAGGGAGATATGAAACGTACCGTTTGGCGCGAAAACTCTCTCAGGAGCAACGAAGAAAATGAAAACATTAGTAAGTCCGAAAACATATATAAAACTTTTATTAAGTAATATTTTTCTAAATACGTAGGGATTTCAATGCATTTGAGCACATTAACGTCGTTTTTTATTCAATTATTTATTATTTTGTTGACCATAACAACACGCAATGCTATTAATATTGTAACATCATGTTTGGATTATTTGTTTTCATATCTTTTTAAAAGGAGTTTCCGAAACGTATAAAACAAAATATTAACTTTTATCACAAGTTACCATTTCTTAAAAGCAACTATTGATATACTGTTTTTTTATTTAAATGTAATAACATTAAGCTTAACAGGTTGCCTGCAACCGTGATGCTAACAATGACTTAAATGTAACTTAAGGCTTCACTTTTTGATCAACATGATGACGTTATATTCCACTTTAAACTAAATATAGTTCAACAATTTAAATAGCTTGTTACTTATGTCAATTGTTTTTTCAGTTTGGTCTTATAGATAACGAGAAACATTACCAGACAATACTTATGATCATGTCCCAATAAAAAGGACAAAAACGATAATAATAAAAATAATAATGTCTTTTTTCTTCGATCACCCAGAAGAAGATTCATGTTTGTTGATGTGTTAGTAGCTGCCGACACTGATACGAGATCTACTGCCTGCTCGAGTTCATGTCAAAGGTTAATGAGGAGATCCTGAGAGACTGGCCCCTGTGAACTCATCTGTCACGGCCTGTGCTCTGGGAAATGAAGTGGTTAATGAAATGAGACGAGGAGGGACAAGTGATTACTGTTTAACATCCTGATTTGTGGAAATGAGTTTGGATTTAAAACCACAAAAAAAAAAAACGAAGCCGCAATGACACTTTTTTGCTGATTTTTTCAAATGCATTGTCTTCATCGTCTCTTATCTTTATCATCTTATCATGATCTGTAATCGTATAAAAGGGTCATACATGCACAATGGGATGGCACACTTGCAGAATGCCCTTTGACCACTTTTTATACTGTTATAAAGATGAGCAGGGGGAAGTGGTTATTTTCAACATGGAGGTTGCGAGATGGCAACAAGCGACTCTCATTCTTCTTCTTCTGATTGTCGCAGGTGTTTGCGGCGGACGACACGATCGACCTGGTAAGATGAAGAAATAGTTCCTTTACGTTGTGGCGGAATCTGGGTCAAAGTCACGCTTGTCAACAGATAGTGATGATTGAACAACGAGTGCCTGTGACTCACAGCTTGTGTCAGCCTGTTTTTATTTACATTTTTCTTGATGCAGGTGCCGTTCTGAAAGTAGACCAGGCTCTGATCACTTTTAATAACCAGCTGCCTGAAGATGTCGAGGTCCTCTTCACCTCCGACCACTGTTACAAGGTGAGAATCTAGTTGTCAACGTCGCAGCACAAAAAATACTTTCATACATTTTCTTGAATTATAAAAAAAGAAACCCCTAAACAATTGTGTTATAGCACGTGGAGTTTACTGTTTATCTGCTCTTATGTTTATTTTACAAAACTGGTGGCATATTATATAGTAAGTAAGTAATTTTTATTTGTATAGCGCTTTTCCAGACCAGGGTCACAAAGCACTTAAACAATCAAAACAATATTCAATAAAGTATATACTTTAAAGCTCAATATTAAAACTGATAACACAACAGGAGTTTCAGAAAATCAAGGAAAAGCCTGAACAAATAAAAGCGTCTTATAATTATATAATGTATGTATATATTATTTGGGATTTTTTAACCATGATCCAGGAAAAAAAATAATTATACAAATACTCTCCATAAATCTTATTGTCTTGACCCTGGTTTTATTTTTAATAATTGTCAAATTAATACACTATAATAGACAGAATACAACACATTTTAGATATAAAACATAAAAAAAAAGTATTCCTGTAATAAATGGTCCTGAATATGATATTAGTAAATATAGGGTTATTATTTCATTTGTAACTAGAAATCAAGATTATTAAGACTCCATTGCTGTCCAAAAAGTTAAAACATTTTGATTTAATCTTAATTTCTGGAATTGAAGATTGTCCCGGTAGAATTCCCATTTGTTCTAGTACAGATTGGAATTCTAATATTCAGTTCCCGATACAGTAGTAGGATTCAAATCTGTACTAGTATATATATATACAGTATATATATATCATATCACATAAGGGAACTACTTGAGACCTCGGCTCATACAAGTGTTTGAGCTGTATATGATGTCGCTTATAGAAACCGTGCCTTTGTAATAGCAAGAACATGTAAGTGTTGAGAGGAAGACGAGTCATGATTTATATATAGTTTATATATTTATTTAACAGAACATTTTCTTCATCTCTAACACTTGCATATTCTTTCTATCTTTGGTTTCTTAGTGTGTGTTCCAGTCACTGTTGAGGGTGAAGTGCAACAACAACCAGTCTGCAGTGATCAGCACCAAGTTCCTCTTGTCCATGAGTGTGGATTTAATCAAGAGCAATGCCACGATCTGCGGGTAACAAGTTTGATGTTTTCAACTCTTCCTGTGCGTTCTTGTCTCCCGACATGATATAGGCCAGGGGTCATGTGACGGCTGCTGAGTCGTCTCTTAGAGATTATTTACTGGGCTGTAGGAGTGATCTTGACCTGCTTTCTGACGGATGTCCTCCCTTTAAAACCGGCTCGCCCCGGTATTGATCAGGAAACCTTTTGGGGGTTAATGAGACCTGACGTTCCAATATTGACGAAAAAAGCGCGTGTTAGAGCAGCCGAAAACATCACAGAGGATTAACTAACCCTGACACCTGCTGTCTGGGAACATTTAGGACAGAGAGTTAACATATTCACTAGAGGCTCGATGCTCACCTGTGAAGATTCTCCAACAAGATGTTCTAGGTTTTTATGGGGTCTGAGCTCGACCTCCTTGATCGATGCTGAGCTCTCTAACCAGACCATTGATTTCCTCTCCCTTCTGAAAAAACACTCTCGGTGATAGCACTGTATGTCATCCCACCAGAAGATCAATATGAACATGTAATGCATGTTCTTTTTTTGGGGGGGTTGCTGTGGAACCGGAGATGCCGAGCGTGCGTTTCACAACATGAGCACTAGATGGCGCCCTCAGCCTTGTATGACCCGGGGGTCACAAAGTCTGAGTCGTGGGCGAAAAAAAGGAAACGTATCTCATTGGATAATCTGTAAAGCAAAGAGAAATTGTACTTGGTGTTTGTTGTTGGCAATAACTTTACTATAAATAATCGCTGTTGTTCAGACAAGCTGTCAGAGACACTCGTATGGAAGTATTTATCCCTTGTGTAAACTCAAGGTCAAGGTGACCCAAAGGCCTCGAAAACAAATGTAATGGTTTATCCTTTGTGTTTTCTCCGGATCAAAGTGATCGACCTCCCTGGCAGAAATACACACAGTATGCAGTGGTGGAGGTCGTTCATCCTCTCATACAATATTTGTTTTTTAGGCCTTTGGGTCACCTTGACCCTGAGATAACAAAAGGGATAAGATCAGAATCTTGAATTTTAACCTTTCGATGATGAAAACAGATTCAACCTTCCCACGCAATCTGTTGATTAATTTGTTCTGTTTGGTATTAGATAATAAACAAGGACTGTTATAATATCCATTAGTAAAGATTTCATTTTAACTGACTGGTTTAATTGCTGTTTAAGCTAAAGTGCTAGCTTTAAGTGAATTTTACCTCCCAGTAAAACTTAAAAACATTTTAAATATCTGAATCTTAAATCTCTAGATCACTGATTACATTTAATCAAGCCATCATATTTCCTATATTATTTTGATGAAAATGTAATGACGAAAATCTTTTTAAAAAAAAAACATTATGTCTTAAACTGAATGCATTATGTCAGTCAGTTAAACTTTCAACTGGGTCAAAGTGGAAATAATTATATGCCTAAGGTGGGGATTTCTTGTTGTTTATTTTTCTATTTTGCATTATGTTAATGTCTTGACCTAGAACAAGGGTGTAAAACTCAAAGGGCCAAAATCTTTTAGAATTCTTTGTTGGTCAAACAAATTGTATGTTAACCGAACTGTCTCTAACATGACTATCTAATGGTTAAAATAATTAATATATATCTTTATCACTGGCGTCATTATAAACCACCATATCTACATGTAAATGTATCCACTTTGATGTGAGCCAACCACCCGGGGGGGCCACACAAAATGACTTTTGAGCTTTGTTTTTTCACACGTTTTTGTAAATAATCCTTTGATGCAGGTGGAGTCAAACGTACGAAGAAGGAGGTCATTACTCCGTCAGGGTTCAGATGCACGACAGCAACTACAGCTGCGTCCATGCGGTCCAGACGGCGGCCAACAACATTTACTTGCGTGAGTGCTCACTTTTTTTCCAATCGAGCCCCAAAAGCAGGTGTGACAGCGAAAGCAACCTTTGGAGTCTTGTTTTGATTGAGTCAGCAGAGAAGCAGCATCACTTGGCTCGTCCACTGAGCACTAATTCTCATCCTTCTCTCGGGACATGACGCGTATTGATCAGGCAAGACGTGCTTTCTTCAAAAAAAAAAGATAAAAGAAAAGCTTTTCTGTTTGTTTTGAAGGCCGGCCCCCGAGCATTGTGGGTAATACATTAGGGAGTGTGGAAGGATTAGGGCGTAATGGGATTTTGAAAGCGTCTCTCTCCATAATGTACACCCTACTTAACAATATTGCAGATTATGTTGTAGATCAGACTTTTAAGGTCGAGCAGCCATTATCTGAGCAGATATACGGTCAGTGTGACTGCACCCTTCACTGTATGATGAGCTTCCATTAGCTGCCCAAGCTGGTGATTACGCAAACCCCCCCCAGGACCTGCTGAAGTAATGGTCTGGTCAGCAGCTGGAGACAGGTCCGACTTGCCCGGTGAGGGATTTTTTAAAGTTTACTGTTGTCTTGTTTTCTGGTGTCCAGCTCCGTCTTCCTGCAGAAGATCAGATCCAGTCTTTAATCCAGTTAGTAGTGTATTCTGCGTTGTACCACAAACCTCAGGTCACCTGCAGGAGCCGATGAAGACGTCTCGCGTATCGACTTTTATTAAGTGTTCCGTTTGACCGAGTGTATCGATGAACCGGGGCCTAATCTGGTTGAGCCTCCGTTCATTCAGTATTTACACTGACTGTAACTAATAGAGCTGGTCTGCTGCGAGGACCCGGTGATGTTTCGCTCCTCGTGCTGAGAGCTTTATGGCAACTTTTACGAGCGGACGCCACCACGTTTTGAGTTGTTCGCGGGTGATTAAGTGAGCGCTCCTTTTTTTTTCCCCCTGCATGATGTCAGTTTGTTTTATAATGTCATGTTTGTTTTTCCACTCCAGACGAACAAAGACAGCCACAGGGCTTTGCTTTGACAGTGGATGACCAAACATCCGTCTGCCTTTTTTAATTTCCTGTGGCAACTAAACCGGATCAAGCTATTGACAATAATGAGGAAGGAAAAGTTGATCTTTTAGACGCAGAGTAAACTGCTTAGTTAAAAAGTGGAGTAGATGTTCTTCAGAAATGTTGGGTTTTTTTTTGACAGAAAATAAATTGTAAAATGAAAATTGCATGATCATATTCTTGAATATCCCTTAAGAGTAACAGGGAACGTTTAGGATTAACAAAGACACATCATTTTATATATATTTTTAATGTACTGCTCAGTATAATTTGATAGGGTTTTGACAGTACTAGTTCCATGCTGTTACCTTAATTTTAAAACATAACATTTGTCCTTTTTTATTGATAATATTATTTTAAATAATTGATTTGATCATGAACAGTCATGACTTATATTATTTTTGGTTTTTGTAACAATGCTCTTCAATACACAACTTTCATGTTTGCTACCCATGTTACCACCAAACTGCTTCAAGGTGGCACTTGCATTCATTTCCATCACAGCCGAAGTGCCGTGTATACTTTTTGAAGCTCTTTTCTGGTTTCGTGAACTAAAACTCATTCACTGTAAACGCTGCCTCAAGAACTAACAAGAGCCTATAAATTAAATTTTAATAAACTGTTACTCGTTCGCAAATAAGTTCACATTCAAGACTTGTTCACACATGGTTTGTTAAAGTACATGTTGTTAGTGACAATGTCTCATGGTGGTTGCCACGATAATAGTTACACTTTTCTAACACTGGGGGGAGCCAGAAATAACGTTTTAAATCTCACATATTGCTCCTTTAAGGAGATTCTGGAATCCAGTTTATTGTTTGTTAAATAATATAAGCAACAATCAAAATGTATGCACGTTCTAAATCTTCCTTCATTTATGATCATAGCTTTGATATTTAACTGGATATCTACTGCCAATCTGCTTGTTTTGAACCGACTGAACCCCGTGTTGACTCAGCCTGCTCCAGTCTTGTCTTACATATTGTTTCTTGCATCGGCGCTGGCTTAGATTACACAGAGTGATTCCTCGATGATGGATTGACTGTTCAACATTTTCCATTAGACTCTTGTTCGTCACTTGAGAGAGCCCCCTTTGACTCGGTTTGACTGACAGTGAGCCACACGGGATTGTAAATCTGACGGTCGGTCCAGTAATGACGACCTGTTTGATCCAATGTGAGGGGATATAACTCACGCAAGTTGTTTTTTTTTCACCGTGTTGTTGCCAGCGGTCCTGGGGGCCGCCCTCTCCCTGGCCGTCATCGCTCTGGCGTTGGTCCTCGCACCTTACATCCACAGGTACCTTCGGCTGCTACTATATTAATTCAAGACGACCACATCACTGATGCCACGCTGACTCTGCTTGTCTCCCTTTAACAGAAGACGCTGCACGTCTAAATTACTACGAGGCGTGTGCTGCCAAGACCCCGGCCACTCGATGGATAATGTGAGTGAAAGCACTTGTAAATGTAGTGAGATGCACACTTTATAGGGGAGATCAAGATAAGTAACACTAATTGAGCTGTCTTAACAGTACTCTTTTCTTTTTTTGTTTCATATTATATGAAAAGAAATGGCAAACCACACTGCTGATATATAATGATATATATATAATTATATTTTTTCAATCATTCAACTGATCCCAGTACAGCAAACCTGGGCAAAGTGCAGCCCTTTGACTGTATTTATGTGGCCCTTGTAATGTCAAAGTATGATCATGTAGAAATGGTTCTAATGCATTAACAAATGCATTTTGTATTTATTATTAATTTACATTTTTAACATAAAACTTTCCTCCTTTTTGTGTGTAATTTCTTGAGTATATATTAATATTAATTAATTATAAAAAAAAATTGTTTAGTTAGTTGAAGAAATCTTTTGAAAAAAACTCATCTATACAAGAATACATTTGGAGCTTATTTAGCTTTATAAATATCATGGCCTAATGACACGTGTTCTTTTTTTGGTGGGGATTTTTTTCGTCTTTCTTATTGCCTGACGGCCCCTAACTACATTCACAGAATTTAATGTGGCCCTTGAAGAATTCTAACTGCCCACCCCTGCAGTACAGGATGTCTATCGAGCACCCAATTATTTGACTGCAGTCTTACAGTACACCTTAAGATGTCACTGTTTAAAAGCTTCATTTATAATCGCATTAAATAATCCTTGAGAAGCAATCAAAACATACTTTGATTCATCAATAGCGCCGCATTATTATGATTTGCAAACCACAGCAGGAGCCGTGAGTCCAAACATTGCAGAGAGACTCCAGTCATGGAGACACTAATGGGATGATTGATGCAAATGTTAGCAGAGTCAATTGTCCTCCGAAGACGCACACGAAAGTGCTGGTCCAATCACGATGCTTCGCGGCAGGATCTGTGCTGTGTTTTCGCTGGAACATGAATGGCTGCCTCTCATGCTTCCAATCAAGATGTCTCTTGTCTTCCACATGCTGTCTGGGTGGCAAGTAGATCCATCATGACTTATTAGCGCCGCTTTCTTCCTGCTCTGGTTCTTCAAACTGATGTGTGGAGGCCAGAAAGTCAGACTAACCCCACAGCAGTCTCTCAGTCAGAAGGGACTGTAAACGGTGATGGAAAACTATCTTGAGTAAAGTTCTTCTAACCCTGGAACTAATATTTGAATCCACCCTTGCTCGTGTTTTATTAAGGATATTTGTATCCATTGCTTCTGTCTTTATTACTTAAGGGCCCCTAACAACAGCCTATAATGTGGCCCTTTAAGGAAATTTAACTGCTCACCCATGTGTCACCCTACCTGCATTCTCTTCTTCACTTCTTTACTCCAGATCAAAGTAAACAATAACACTTGCTAAATGGCTTCTTAATGTTTTATGATCATAGTTGGGGGGCTGTTGAGTCAAAAGAACATAGACCAGACATTAAAGCAAAATAAATACTAACACTAACACATGTCATCTCAGGGTCAAGGTGTTTTTGGGGAATTTGGGTCACCTTGACCCCGAGATAACCCAAGGGTTAATCATCCCTTGATATTATAAAATGAGGTACACCTGTTGTTAATGTAAATTATTTTATTTGAGATTAAAATATATATATTTATATGTATAAAAATCAAAACTGAAGAAAAAAATGAAGATTTTTTTATTTACAGCTAATCTAATATTGAGTAATAACAATGGCGTTTGTAATTAAAGTTTTTTTAATGTCTGATCTAGACAAGTAATTCTCAACTGGTGGTTTGGGGCCCAAAATGTAGGTTACATGACATTTATTAGGCAAAAGAATTATCATATTATTTTATAAAACTATCATTAAATATTTAAATATAATGCTGTATGTTCTATATCCAACAAATCTTTTTATTTAATACATATAAAATAAAATTAATTTTCTGTTAATGTCACTTGGGGATAATGTTTGCTTCAAAGTCTTTGTTACTGTCTCTCTGTCAGAGCCGCTGTCTAGTTTAAAAAAAATTCAAAATTACCCCAAAAAGCTATATTTAAAAAAAACAACACTAGGCAGTGATTCTTAATTTTTAGTTTTGGGAACAATAATTGTCAGTTGCTACAGGCACTTATGCCAAATTAATCATTATATTAACAGTTTGGTCTTTAATGGTCTCTCTACGATGATTGCATTCGAAAAGAAAACGTATTAATTAAACTCTAGTATGTGATTAGAAGCTAATTACTGCGGATGGTCGTGCTGGTTCGACCTTTCAAACGGCATAAATGCGACTATATTTCTGTTTTATTTTCTTGTTTTTTCTTCTGCAGATAGCTCCGAGTTCTGAGGAGGAAGAACCTAAAGCGAAGCGAACACGTCTCAACTCACTGGACACGTTCAGAGGGTGCGTTCATCATCATCTTCCATTTGGTTCACATGCTAATTCTTTTAGCGGCATTCTGATGAAGATCTGCAGGCCCAGCATAATTCATAATTACCGGGGTCACCGTCTGGCCACATGCTGCCCCTAGCTCTTGTTATCAGGCGGGATGGCCATGGGGCGTCTTTTCTGATGGGCGTGCGTCTTGGGCCGGGAACACTGTGTTTCTGTTGGACGGGGGTGACGCTCCTGATTGAATCTGGGCTCCGGTGCTCCTCGTAATTGTGTGGCCTGAGGGGAGACACAGAGCACGGCTCTTCTGGAAACAGGATGCTGGTGTGGCTTTGACCTCCCCCTTACCGAAATAATTGATGTTATTACACCGTCAACATATCAGCACACATGCTCGTGGTCATAGATCTCTGGCGGAAATTTAAGGGAAATCCAGCACCGTAGACCGGCCGCATATTCTCCTTCAGTCGCTTCCTTGCGGATGAAAATAAGTTCCCTGGAGACCTCAATAAAAATATGAAAGGTTAAGAACGTCACATCTGTTTGGAACATTTGAAGCTGCTTTTCAACCTGATGAGTTTAACAGTCATTGTATCATCTTCACGCTGAACTAGAACTACTTGATTGTTGTTTCCATTTAAAATACTGTCCTCATCTTTTTCATTTGACTTAGTGCGTTCGTTTTCTGCTGAAAAAATAAAACTTCGCAATATTTGTAATATTATTATTTCAAGAATTTGATGTGCCAGTCATTTCTATAAAGGAATAAAATTAAAGTGATAATAATACATATACAATATGTAGCAAAAATAACATTAAAATAGAATATATATTGTCAAACCTTGTTGGAACAGTGCAGTACAGTGAAATTTCCTTTTGCTTCTCTCGTTCAACTGCTGCAAACCGGGACATGGCAACTTTTTTCGTCGTTTAGCGAGTGCTCATGGGAAATGTGGTCTCCTGTCGGGCTTAACAGTACCACTTTAGTCCACTGGGGTCGCTCGACTTCAAATCGCATAGAGCTGCTTTAAGAAATATTTAAAATAAATAAATAAAATATCTTATAATGACATTTATATACACAAATAAATTAAATAGGATTTGATGGATACAACCAATACACATATATTTAGTTTAAGGATAAATACATGATGAGGGGAAAAATTCCCAGACTGAGACAAGTTTTTACAAAATGTTCAGAAAACTTCAAACCTTTCTGAATCAAGATGCCACAACAGAAGATCACCAAAATCGAATCAAATCCAAGTTAGCCTGTTCCTAAGCTATCCTGAAAAAACCCTCACAATAAATGCTGGCTAAACACTATCCAGCAGCACAGTCATTCTTTTGGACATCATCCAGCCGGGGTTTACACAGTGGGTCAGCCTCCTCCATCATTCACCCGAGTCACACTATCACAGAAGGGAACTCAAGAGTAAACGTTGACAAAATTACCTCCAGAAACTATTGGTGAGGTTTGACGATGAGTTAAATAATTCTTCTGGTGATTGATAGCAGGTGTGGATCTCGGGTCAACTAACAAAAATCACAGAGAACAAACTAAAAAACAAGACTTGAAAATGAAATAGATAAATAGAAAGATAGATAGATAGATAGAACTTTACAGATGGTAGATGATTTTAAGTAACGCTTGTCGAAAAGTTGGTGCAATCTTTGTATTCATGTAGGAAAGTTTTTTTTTTTTTAACATCCTGGGCTTCCTTAATTCTATTGTTGTGTCATATATGAACCGCCAAGTCCTTTCATTTGTCCCTCCAGGTTAGATTGATCATAATCTAAGAAGATTAACGTTCATGTTGATACCTTGATCTATAAAGGCGCGAGTGATAAAGATGAGATCATTCCTTGAAAAATTACCAAACAAATAATACATAATGAATATAAGAAAATGAAATGCACCGAACAAGTTGATGATGTTTCTTTATAAATCTGGAAGCATTTTGTAAAGGGGGTCACCATTGTTTTGTGGGCCTCGACATGGTGAGGTTTGGGACTCTGTGAACTAAAAGACTTCCAATAAAAAGTAAAGTAGAATGAAGGGAATTTGATGGAAATGTTTGGTGTTGGATTTGGCCTCTTGTGTGGTTCAACACTTGAGCGTTTGAGTCGATGTCTCATCATTCTTGAGTGCACATTGAATATTTCTGCAAATAAGAACAAACTGGCCTCTTTTCAATAACACCAATGATCCGTTTTATGGTTCAAACCCATCGAGGGAGACGTTTAATCAAACTCTGACTCAGCTCAGACCCGTGACTTACTGGTTCTGATCAGCAAGTCTTTGCGACACATCCGTCATTTTCAGTAAATGCTGAGACATTTCTTCAGCTTTTTTTTTTCCCCCCACCATGAGCTGAAAGGTTTTTACAGACCATTGCTCAGGCCCTATTGACGTGATATACACAGAACTGTTGGAGTGACGCTTGCACGTTAATTTTTCTAAAAGGATTTGGATTTTAATCTTGCGCAGCATTACTTAAAGCTTGTCGCTTGTTCCCCGAGCTGCAGGAAATTGCACCGTCAGTAGTTAGCAGCGCCACACGCAGAGAGAACAACTATTACTGTGAAGTGATGTGTTGTTTTGTTTTTTTTGTTTTTTTCTTAGCACCAGATGTTAAAACTATACTTATTTTGACTGACTTCCATTCTTCCCCTTATTAGGTTTCACTCGAGCTTGTGTTTGGACACAGCAAGAGACTTTTGGCATTGAGACTCAAGCAGCAGTTATTTATTATGACTGGGTTCATGAATTCAAAATGTCCGGAAAGAAACTTAATACCGTGTCATGATAGAGCGTAGCGGTTCATTCGACACGGACAAATGCACTAAGCAGATGCACTAATTGGAGGCTGCATGTAGTTTAAATGTTCCTATGACTCATCTACAGGTGGGACGCCACACAGGCCGATTACTTTTCATTTATTTTTAATTATTTACTTATTTTTATGTTTGTTTCTTAGAAGTACATTCAAACATGACGTTTATCTTCTTTTTTTTTAACATAATTATATTAAATATAACGGGTAACAAGGGTCGCCTCACAGCAAGGAGGTTGCTGGTTCGATTCCAGGCCGAGCCAACTTGTGACCTTTCTGTGTGGAGTTTGTGTCTTCTACACATGTTGCGTAGGTTTACCGGTTTCCTCCCACAGTCGAAAAACATACAGATGTTGATTGAGAATTTAGGGAAATTGTCCATAGGTATTAGTGTGTGTGTGAATGGTTGTCTGTCTTTGTGTGCCCTGCAACAGACAGTCCTGTCCAGGGGTCGTCCCCCCCCCGCCTCTTGCCCAATGAAACTGGGATAGGGTCCAGTCTCCCTGCGACCCCCATTAGGGATAAAGCAGTAGAAAATTAATGAATAAATGAATAACGGGTAACATTACAGCTTATTTGTCACTTAAAAATAGAATAAAATTGAGACAAAAACACATCAAATAAGCCTGTTTCATCAGCCCTGTACTACTCAGTAAGTCTAATATTCTTTCTTTCTTTTTTTTATATTTATCTTTATTTTTGTATTTTCCAAATTAGTTCATTTTGAAATGTATTTCCGGTTATATATTTTTTTCTTACAATCGAAGATGAAGCCAATTCTTTCTACTTTGTGCTGATATCTGTCAACCCCTTGCAGAAAAAAAAACAGCTCCATATCGATGCATCGAACATGTCTCTTTGACCGTATATCTGTTGACAGGTCGCAGGGTTTAGTATTTCATCAGAGACCACTAGACTTCCCTTTCCTGAGCTGCTTCAGTGGAGATACAATCTTTTCTTCTGGTCATGTTTCTGGGTCTGGGCCTCCAAAGTCACACATTCTTTCAATTTTCCATCTTAATAAGACTAAATCGTTTTATTGTTCGAATGTATTGCTTAGCAATCTGGACCTAAAATTCTACAAATATTTTCCAAATTGATTAAAAGTAATTGATTGTGACCCATTAGTGCTACCATTAGCTAGCTGAGAATAAATATCATATTTCATTTATCTAGTGGCTTTCAAAGTCGACACTGTATTATGAAACCTCATCAACACATTACTAACAATGTGAGATTACAGGTTGAAACATATTGTAAATGTATTATCAATGGACCTTTAGGAGTCAAAAGCAATGTTTTGTTTTTTTAACCAACGGTTATTGAGTGAGCTCCTTAACCTTTGTTTGGTCACCATGGTAACTAATGGACGTGTTGGTGCATTTTTTAACGATGCTGTGCGCACACACACGAGCGTACGCTAGTGTGACCGAGAGTCTACTCCACCGTAATAGCTCTTCTCTGGCGATAGTGGCCGATTAGAATCTTGTATCAGTAGGTTGGGGCTAAAAGAGCAGTAATGGCTCGGCGTGTCTCTTAATTGAATCTGTGCGGAAAAACAAGAGGAGGCAGAGATAGATAAAAAAAGCACCTTATCAGGACGTTCTGTTCTTTAAATCGGCTTGATCTCATTACGACCACTAAGTCCCTGTTATGACAATTTTTTTTGTAGTTGAATAACAAGTTTGGGGCGTCTAAGAATGTAAAGTGAACCAATGTAGCCAGAGGCTCCTTCTGACCAGCGTCTGATCCTGTAAAGCACTCCATCAAACATGCACTGTTTCAGCAGACTTGGCCGGTGTGAAAGCATAAAGTGTATCGTATATTAGACACAAAGTCTTTAGTCAGCGATCCTGAGTGAGGAGAAGCAGAGGACAAGTGTTCATTTCCTGAGTGATTCATAATGCTTAGGAGGCATTACTTTGCATCTGGAGTGGGACAGGAGGGCCACTCTTCTGCTCTTTGATCATACTTAATTATTCATAATTGTCGGATGATTCAAGCGAAGTCATGTGTCTCTGTTTCTCTTATACGTTTCGTACGTTCGGCCACGTTAATAATGCCAGCTGCTGTGTTTCGCAGGTTTGCTCTGACAGTCATGGTGTTTGTGAACTACGGCGGAGGAGGCTATTGGTTCTTTCAACATGCGCCCTGGAACGGTTAAGTTGAACACACAGACACACACACACACAACCAAAGCAACGTTTGATTCGTTGCGATCTATAATGACTACATTAATTCTAGGGCGGCACGATATATCGAACAAATGTCGATATCGCGATATTGGCACGTGCAATATACATATCGAAAACATGCGAGATAATATATTATTTTTTATTTTATAAATCATCTTAAAGGCGCACTTCGGCTATTCATTGTCACGTTTTGTAAAGTTGTCAATTTATACTATGTCTCTTTGCCGTTTACGTCTCGGTCTGTCTGTGAGCTGTGCGGCGCAGCTTGCTAGGCCCGGTTGCTATGGCGACGCGTCTTGCCGGCGCACTGAATTGACGGGTCGGTATAAACACGGAAGTAAGACTTACTTAAGGAGATAGGATTTATTATTGATTTGGTGATATCGCATCGTTTTCCTTATCTTTACCCCCGGACTGGTCTGGAAAAGCGCTATATAAATACAAATTACTTACTTACTTACTTATCTCCCCTACAGTACTCGCGCCTTTTAATATCGATATAGCAATTCAAGACACCAATAACGAATATCGCACTCATTACCAATATCGTGCAGCCCTAAATAATACACAAACAATAGTTGTGTCAGTGTCATTAACTTGCACACAACAACAGGATCATCTGTGCAGAGATACAACGTTAAATACTCGGGGGTGTGTGTTGACAAGAATCTGGCGTTACAGTACGTATCACGATACAGGGGCAACGATACCATATATTGCGATACTGTAGGAACAATTGTGTTGCAGAATTTACAGACCACATGATTCTTGACAAAGTCATAACTGCTTTCATTTGTTCTGAAACCAAATATGTCCAAACATCAGCTTTATAAGCTGCTGTAGTCCACCGTATCCTCTCGTCCTCAGTAATCTCAGGATTTCAATGTTCATTTAGCTGCGCAGGACAGAGCGTTTGCTGCCATCTAGCAGCCAGTGGTTTAACAGCAACCAAAAAATGACCATGGCGTGATATTAACATGTTTATTGTAAAAAAAAAAGAAGGAAGTCTTTAATTTTACACATGAATTATTGAACTATCAGCCATAAAAGAAGAATGGTAACACGTGAAATATGATTTGCAAGCGTAAAATTAAGAAAAAAAGTTTTTTTTCAATAACAATTGCAGTTCTTTCTTATATCGACACAGCAGTAGAAGAATATACGTCGCCATATCAATATTTTCTAACACACACTAAAGGTACTTAAGTGCAGCTTAGAAGGAATTCAACCTTACTTTTGTGGACAATTTTGATTTGCTACATAATAGCATAAAGTCCTTTTATTTTGCCCCATCAATTTAATCCTGCTGACGTTCTAATCTATTTTACAATAGAAAATACATATTATCGCTTGCCACGGAGTTTATGTGAACCTGTCTATAAACAAAAAGAACACTTTCAATTATTTATTTTTTAAATGTTGAAATGAAAAATGCAACAGTTTATAATAAAATTTTGAGGCTGTTCTTTGGTTCAATGCAGGAGAACTAAGTGATTTCCTTAGTTTTGACAAATCAGGAATATACAAGCTGGCTCTATTTACCGTCAAGGCTTTCATTTCTTTCCTTTTATATTGTGGGCCAGTGAAGTTTTTGGGGTTCTCTTCGAATTGTATTTATAAGTTTGTTTTACGTATTATTTTAAGAAGTAGTTTACTGACCTTGTCCAATGAAAATGAGTATATGCAATGCAAACTTCATTTAGGTAAAAGTGACTTAAAAAAGTTATAATAATAGTAAAAATAACTACATATACTGTATATAAAACGAATAATCATTTTACATGATCTAGTCTTGTATTTTCTTGTTACTTTTGTTTAAATATCGTGTATTTTAAATACATTTTTTAACCAGTCATATGATTTTTTTTTTTTTTAATCTTAAAACACTTTTCTCAAATCATTTAACACTTAGATTAAATTTTTTTAGTACGCTGATGCTAATGTCATTTTTCAGCTACCCTTCTCTTATAGTTTTCTCTCGTGATGTAGTTTCCGATGTCACTTCGGTAGCTGCACCACATCATCACGGAAATATCAATGTGTCAAAGGTTGAATGTTCTGACCTCCAACCATAACTCAGCAACAGCGTTTCTTCTGCTTCTTGCTGTGACCTGCTGTCACTAATTATGACCGATGGCGTCTCAGAGCAAACGCCTAGATGCCATTCTTCACCCCGAAGGAAGTCAAGAGAGGAGATCCATAGATGTTTGTGTTATTAACACCCGAGGAGGAGGAAGAGGGATGTGTTTAAACATCAAGAGTCAAGTGAGGATGGAGAGGAGGCATCATGCTTACCCTACTGTGGTCAGTGTGCCTTTGAGCAACATGCCTGTGAACGAGTGATGTCAGAGTGACTGGCGCCTTCTCTCTGAATGAAGGAGGAGAGTCTGTTGTTTGGTGTTATGCTCAATTAGAATTTTATAATAGCCTCTTTGCCACTTCTAAAATGGTGTATTGATTTCGGGGCTGATATGATTCATCTTCTGTGCGCTGCATGGCCGCGACTGTCACTGCAGGAGTGCCTTATTTATTAATCATCCCCGTCACATTGGAACATTAATAACCCGGGCGGCACTTTTCCAGACACGCCATTGTTCTTAATTCACCTTGTCGTCCTAAAGATTACTGCGATTAGAAAACCGCGAGGTCGTCGGTTCATATTCACTCACGTCTGTCTGCAGGTTTGACGGTGGCGGATCTGGTCATGCCCTGGTACGTCACGGTGTTCATCACATTATCTGTCGGTATATATGTTCTCTTCACGCCGCTTCTCATAGGTTTGTGTTCATCATCGGCACTTCGGTCGTGTTGGCGTTCAGCTCCATGCAGAGAAGAGGAGTCGGACGTTTGCAGCTGCTGAGGAAGTTCACCTGGAGAACGGTGGTGCTGATGCTGCTCGGCTTCTGCTTCCTCAACTACTCTCCCAGAGATGGCCTACGTGAGTGCACTGTAAGACAAGACTACATGCATTAGTCGAAACATTATTACCACATCTTATACGCTGCACAAATACTGTTTTTCTGACACATTCCTACACAAACGATAACAAAAATTAGATCTAAGTATACTATTTTTCTGCAATTTTTATCTCTTTCTTTGGTTAGTTATTGACTCTAAGTAAGACCATGAGTGTGAGTTTATATCTTTCTCAGGGATCTGTCCATTAAGGGTCAAGGTAAGGTATCCATGAGCAAACAAAAAAAGTTACTTCAGTTATTATTTATGTTAAATAAATAATAATAAATAATGGTAAGACTGAGCAGAGTCTTGGGACATTTTCTAACTTAATTCACGACCTAAAACTTATTTTTAATATCACTTCTCAGTGAACTCGTCTATTGTAGTTTAACTCATGATGCATGTGTGGCTGAATCTAGTCTGTGCTTGATCGCTCCTGCTTTAGATGTGCTTGGGAATTCCTAAATGACATTAAAATCCCAAATAGTATTTCGAAATTACAAGTTAAGATAAATCTTTAGGTAGTTCCAGTCATTTGTCATAAAGTGGCCATAAATATAAATAACAAATTTCAAGAGATGGTCAATGGAGATGTGATAAATGAAAACTGGAATTGATAAAGCAAATTGTATTGAGTGTCATTGGAATAACTGGAACAAGAACGTCCTACCATTTCCTACAAAAACAGAACAAAGCAAGATTTTAAAAAATCTCATTGGTTTTACAGAACAAATGCTGGAATGTTAAACAAATTCATAATATGAAGGTGGCACGAACAGAGCAAACAAAAGAACTGCATGGGGGTTAAAAGAGGAGAGGGTTCAAATCCACATTTCATCCTCCACCTGGGGACCCACAAGGCGCCTTTCACACATTAGCCATCACTGGGGCTAATGGACTTTTCTGGGCATAAGTGGGTTAACAAAAATATTGGTATTGTGTGTGTGTAGTCTCAGAGTCCAGCACCAGGGGACGGTTAACTGTGGCAGAATGAGCAAAAACAACCGGCGAGGTAATGGGAGGATTACAAACGGATAGTGTTACACACTTTAGCCGCACACAGCGGCTGGTGAGATGGAGCCGGTGCTCTGCTGCACCTGAGATGATCACAGTCTTTGTTTAGACTCTTTTGAGTACTTGTAGATAAGTTACAAACACACAAGTCAGAGACCAGAATGTCAGGTCTGATGATTGATTTGATCAATTTAGGGTCGTTTTTGATAAACAAGATTTATAAAATATTGAGATTGACACATTAATTCAAGCGTTAATAGAGTTTGATTGCAAACAATAAAACATCTTTATGTTGCCACATCAGAAACAATCCCATTTATGACTCAAGCCCAAAATGATTGGAGGCTGTAAGTCATATTTACAGTCACACTTCAGATGTGATTAACTAGAAGCCCATGAGTTGGCTAGAGGAGTGGTCCCCAACCGCGGGGCCGTGGCCCAGTACCGGTCCATGGATCGTTTGGTACCAGGACCGCGAGAAGTCACCGACTGTAGACAAACAAAAAAGGCTTTATTTTTCTGTAGTATCAGCGTGTACTTATCAACAGAACTTGGGGGAGGAAGGCAATAATTACCCAACCTAACTTGTTAAGGGTGCACACAAAACTGCAACCTCCCATGATGCACCCCTGCCCAATAGCAAAAGCTGTGTTTTCTGGGACTCTGGGACTTTGTCTCATGTGTCTTGGCCTTTTAAAGTATATTTTAACTGTGTATTGTTTTTGATTGTTTGTGACCCTGGTCTAGAAAGACGCTTTACAAATAACCTTTACTTACTTACCTACTTACATGTATATCAGGAATTAGATGTGTATTATAATATAATAAAATACATTTTTGTTTGAACTTTATTGTACATACTATTATTATACTACATATTATTGATGATGGTATCAGATTAGAGTTAAATCAGAGTTTTACCTGGATATTGAAAAGTTATTGAAAGAATTACAACTTATAAAACACGGTATGTACTATACATTTTATGTCATTCTTGGGCTAGTTCTAGTGTACCCAACCTTTTTTTGCAATCAGATAAAAACAGCAAAAATAAAATAGCATGACAAATCTTAAAGTGCAACTTGTCATATTGTTGAGTTAGTGCGAGCTCTGGTTTGTTTTTTCCTCATAAAGTTTGTCTCAAATAGAGTTTGTTTTTTCACGTTTTTACTATTATACAGTCTTTTTCTGGATTAAACTTGATTGAAAACACTAGTCATGACTTGTAATGAGTCACTGGTTAATGTTTTTTGAAAATAAAAACCCTTTCATAAAGCATCAATCAATACAAAATAAATAATATTCATGCTTTTATTCCTTTTTAAAGGGTGTGGCACTTCCATCTTTGTGACCCAGAAATGTTATAGTTTTTCCTGTGAGCCAAAGCAATTCTTCATTCGTTGAGTTTTTAAAAAAAAAAAATTGTATGTTACGTGTAATAAAGAAATCTCCTTGGTGGATGTATGCACTGTCACAGTGCTTTTCTAGTATAGTAGTAGTATAGTAGTATAGCAGAGTGTCATTACCCAGTCATTGACCCGATAAATATGTGTATGTTGGCTTCAACTGACCTCACTTCCTAATTACAACAAAAGTACTTAAAAAAATACACCAACCATTTAACGATTTTATTACAGAGACAAAAACAAACCATGATGTCTTTGTAATTCTATTTAAAGGATTAAGATACTGAACCGTGTTTGTCTAGAGATGTTAAGAACAAAGACAAGAAGAGCTCCCTGATGAGATACTAAACGTGTGAGTTTTTACAGCACTTTACCGTAATACTGTTAGTATCTGCTCCAGATATCGGCAGAGATACCTTGATGGTGGGTGGAACAGCAAACATGTCGCCATAATTTCTTCCTTTTTCCGCCTCTTGTCCGATCTTATCTGATCAATGATCGTGATTTCATTGTTTTTTTCGCGGCACTCGAGGCGGTAAAAAAAGGGTTTTCAATTAACTAATGTGTACGTCAACATCAATCTCTGTGGCGGAGGTTCCTGCCCAATTTGTCAAGATCAGGAGATAACATGTGCGTCGGATCTTTGACGAGCGCCGCACATCCTTCAAAATCTCCATATCCGGCCGGTTGACACCCCTCACCCCGCCTCACCCTGTCCATCAACCCCCCTCCCCGTCCGTCAGGAAGTTCCTGTTGTAGCAAGAATATGGAATAAATTATAGTTCTTAGTTCAATACTTTGCAGTTTTTAAATGGTGTTATTTTCACTGTTGCAGTGTCCTGGTCCTGGCTGAGGATCCCTGGAGTGCTGCAGCGTCTCGCCTTCACCTACTTTGTTTTGTCTCTGCTGCAGACTCTCTGGGGCCAGAAAGAAGTCCCACTAAAAGCAGTGAGCGTCTCTTGTCATCTTCAATCGTGTCAATCGCAGGAACAACCCAACCTGAAAACGAGTAGCTATTTCTGACAGTCGTGTCCCTCGCTTCAGAATCTTTGACTTGTTCTCAGAGTGGCAGCGAGATCGGTGAAGTCAAGTCACAGTTTTTGTTTACATCTTCAAACTATGGCTAGACCTTAAAGTGATTGTGCAACTTCAGCTCAAACTTCACTCATATTCTACACTAACCCTCATGTCTACTAAGGGTTGGGATTATTTCAGAGTAATCCGTTCCTTTTTAGAGTTAAAGGCAAAAATGACAAATTATTACGTTTTCTTTTTGAAACAGAAATGTTGCTAGCACTGTTAGCCAATAGCTAAGCTAGCAAGTATACGATTCAGGTTCAAAACGACCTTCATTTTACATAATAGTCAGCATTATTTTATAATTCAATAAAAACAAAACAAAAAACTTGTTTTTCAAGTCATTGATTTTGCATTGAATAAGTAAAAAATAATAATCATAGTGCTGACTGAGCGTTAGCATTTTTTGTTTCCCATGAAAGCCGCGAATTTGTATTCATGGAGGCAGTTCCAAAATAAAATAAAATGAACAAATAATACATATTCCTAAATAATAAATGTTCCTAAAACTTGTTGGTTCTCGCCATCATCTTACAAGTTAACCTCGAGGCCCGGAGGCCAAACCTGGCCGGCCGGGTCATTGAACGTGGCCTGTTAGTAGTTCAGCTCTAAATGCAAATTACTTTTCGTGTTGATATCATGATTTATCAAGTTGTCTGTGTTTTATGCAAAATGGGTGCAACAAGAGTTTGTTTTAATGTTGTTAATTAAAGCCTCAAGACTGATTCCAAGGTCAGAATCATTTAAAGAGTCATAAATATAACTGTGTTCCGGGAAAATTAAAATTTTGGTCCCTTATGTGTTTGCCAAATATTCTAAAAAATGGAGCAAAAACATCTGCCAGAAATGTGTGTCTTCAGTTAGAAAACAGAAGGATAATTAAATATAAAAGTTAGGAAGTCGGCAAAGTTTGTCCGATTCCAGACCACACCGGTGGCCAAATGGTTGTCAGCACTTCTGGTGCTTTATTGAACCTGGAAAGAAGTTTTGACTCGCAGTCCAAAGACGAAATGATTTAAAAAAGAAAATTACAAAAAGTAGTTATTGGATGATGTTGGCATCAATAACATTTTCAATTTCTTTCGATGTTAATTGTTCGTCTGACCTTCTTGCTTTTCATTGATTGCAGCATCACTGGTGGAACCCTGTCCAGGACGTAGTCCTGTACTGGCCACAGTGGCTGGTCATCGTCCTCCTTGAGACTCTGTGGCTCTGCATCACCTTCCTCATGCCTGTAGCCAACTGCCCCACGTAGGTTCCAGCACCCCCCCCCCCATGTCATGTGACCTGCCTAAACTTCTAATCAGATTCACTCTTAAAGATTTAACCAAGTGTTGTGATATCTATGTTGCTGCTGCATTTGAATGTTTCTCTGCTTTTCCTGTGCCGTTGTTTTGGACCTGTGTGATTTATGTGTCGGTGCTGGGAGCTTCGGAGGGTGTAATTAGCCAATCTGAGACTGTCATGTGCAATAAGTGGAGTGGAGGCAGAGGATCCATCTTCTTCGCTCCGTGTCTTCGGCTCAGTACGACTGCTTCTCCATCTCTGTTGTGTTAAAATTCACATCATGCACCCCGTTGTCAAAAACCCAAACCTCAGTCAGTGAAATTGTTCCTAAATGTTCTTTGTGTTGATGCCCTCCAGGGGATATTTGGGTGCCGGTGGAATAGGTGATGATGGTCTGTTTCCCAACTGCACTGGAGGAGCCGCAGGAGCCGTGGATAGGTGGATGTTTGGAGACAACATGTTCAGATATCCCACATGCAAAGTAAGTAAGTAAGTAAGTAAAGGTTATTTAAAGTGCCTTTCTAGACCCGTGTCCCAAATCGCTTTAACAATCAAAAACAATACTCAGTTAAAATACATGATTTAAAAGGCCAAGACACATAAGACAAACACAGGAGTCCCAGAAAATCAGAGAAAAGCACAAATAAAAAAGATGTTTCTTGAAGGAGTCAGTAGATCATCAAACACAGAGAGGAAGATCGTTCCAAAGCTTAGGAGGAACAGACTGGAAGGATTTCTCTCCTTGCGTGTTCAGGAACCATCAGTAGATTCTGATCCACAGACCTCAGAGCCCGAGCTGGGATGTAAGGCTGGATCAGATCAGTGATGTAAGGAGGAGCCTGACCATGAATAGATCTGAAAGTAAAAACCAGAATTTTAAAATTGATCCTGAAAGAAACTTGTAGCCAGTGAAGAGTTTTAAGCATCGGGGAAATGTGAGTTCTTCTACTAGAGCGCATCAGAATTCTCAACTTTTTCTGTTGACCTGCAAGTATGAAACCTTTTTTATTAAACTACTGTCACTTCTACAGGAAATCTACCGCACCACACAGCCCTTCGACCCAGAGGGCATTCTGGGTACAATCAACTCGATTGTCATGGGTTATCTTGGGATGCAGGTGAGTCGACTTATGTAAGATCTGTAAATATATATATATGCGCCAGTGCCACATACAGTACACAATCAATATACACTATAGAGGTGTAAATGAAAAGCCTTGTGGGGGTCATTGCTGTCCTGAGTGCATTTTAATTTTTACATTTTGTGATCATTTCAAATATTGTAACCAGATAATTAGAGAGAAGATGGCAGCTTTCAAGAAACCTCTTGCACAACTGACACAGTAGGAATGAACAAAAAAGGGAAGCTGCCTGGCAAATCTCTCTCCACCACAGCCAGTGAAATTTCCTTCAAAGGGCTCCTGGCTCTAGAAGCTAGTCATGTATAATGTTATCATCTGTATAATCATCAACAGAGAATTTGGATGTTTCTTTACTTTGGTAACAGACACAGAAGATCGGGTTCTTGTCAGAGGCATTAATAGAATCCAAATAAGTCATGAAAATGTGTAGCATGGTGGTTTTGGTATCCGCAGACAAAGTCCACCGAGCGTGTTAACTAATGTGTTAAGACTGTTCCCGCCCGCCACATTACAGCACAGCTGCGCTGCTTTCCTGACGAATCTTCTGAAGTCTGCTCGCACTCTCCGATGGCCGGCCGTGTCGCATATAACCATTTGTGTTGTGGGAAGTTGCCATTCAAAGGCAGTCGCATTGCTCAATTCCTGGTGGGCGGTTAGCACTGAGCCCGTCAGTCAGCAGGTCTTAGACGGAGCGCCAGGTGTTGGCCACTCTGCTCCGTGTCCGCCGAGCTAATGTCCTCGGCTGGGACGTATTCATCATCACCAAATTAATCAGAGGGTGCGGATGACTCTTACCTCACATCTGGCTCTGCAGGATGGGAGAAATGTGACCTCCACACCAGGGACGCTGTATCGACGCCATCGTCCCAGGCCTATTGGGTTACTCAGGCAGCAAATAAAGGGACAGACTGCCGCTCTTTAACAAGTTTGTTTTATTCACTTTCAGGCCGGGAAAATCATCCTTTGCTACAGGAATAAGAACGCTGATGTTCTCTGGCGATTCCTCTTGTGGGCCGTCGTACTTGTGAGTTACAGTGAAATTGTTATAAAAAAAAGACAAAAAACTCCTTCCTGTTTGTTTAAATCAAATATGCAATCTGGCTGTTATTCCACCAGATGAAGTCTAAGGTGTGTTTCGCATCAACGTGTGCACGTAGAGGACACGTGTGTGTGATCCAAGCACGATTAAACAACATGCACATGTGGCTGAGTTTCCGGGCAGCGCTCGGGTATCTATTTCCTCCAGGAAAATGTGGTTCTCTGTATGAAACCTGTGCCTTTTGTGCTCAATTCAACCGTTGAAAATATAAAATAGTTGCAGAACTGTTTACAGTTACATAATGTTATAATTGTATTAATATAAAACAGACACTTTTTCTCTCGTACCAACAATAACATTTTAATAAAAATCCTTATTATTATATTAAAATGAATTTCCTTAATACTACAATAGTCATTCATTCATTCATTTTCAACCGCTTTATCCATTACCGGGGTTGCGGTGAGACTGGAGCCTATCCCAGTATCATAGGGCGCGAGGCAGGGGACACACTGGATAGGACGCCAGCGGGGCTGATACTACAATATGTAGTTGGTAAATAAAAGTATCATTATAATATATTGTGATTTTTTTAAATATTTTTTTTGCTTACCCCTACAGTTTTACATGCCACCCCGTAACACTTGTTCTGGTTCTTTGTGACCCTGGTCTAGAAAGGCACTTTGGAATTTACCGTTACTTACTTACTTACATTTTAAAAGTGAATTATTCGTAGGTAAGCTAGTTGCTAACAGTGCTAGCAGCAGTCATTCTGAAGTGAGGCACCTGTGAGTGTTGTTGTGTTAAACTGAATAAGCATTTGATTTGTCTTGTTTATAATGTACAGTATGAACCGAATAACACTTACTGTTATTTCAAGAAAGTCTGCACAGTGAACACACTCTGTTGTAGTGGACTTCTGTTTGTTTTGGACCAGTAGCCGAGTCTGGGTGGTCTTTGGTGATCACAAAAAAAAGAGCAAAGCAGACGTCTGTTTCATTTACAAGTGGAATGTGTCCCACTGGGGAGACCCACTGTCATTTGAGATCTTCTGTTTTGCATCTCTAAACCTCAGAGTCGGTCGGCCGTAACGAGGATTGACACTTCTCTTTGGACGATTGTTGTGTTCGGCCGTCGTCCCGACTCAATCAAAGTGAGAGAGCGCCGTGGTTCGTTTGTGGAATGGGGTTAAGGAGGAGTCGGCTTGTTGTGGAGGATCACATCCTGTGACCCGGAGTGATGACGGAGCTGCAGTAGCTGGCTACTGGACCTGCCTTTGAAAGCTCAATGTGAGAGGAGTCAGTCGGGGTGAACGCCGATGAGTCCGCTCGGCTTGTTTTCTGCAAATTCTTCTTCTCTGTGCACGTCCAGCTTGTTTACACATCATATTTATGACGGTAATACAAGGTGGTCGACTTACAGCTGTCCTCATATATCTTCTTTTTGTTTTAGTGGACATGATTTAGCATGAAAATGTGTCAACAGAGGGAAGAGGAGGCCTCGGATAATCAAACAACAATAGAGTTGTTTATTTTTTGCGTGAGGAGATGATGTGATATGAGCCAGAAATACCCTGGTTATTGTTAAATGAAGTCAAAAAAGAAGTTTATTAGTGCATTGTCCACTTGGATGGTGAATTGTAAAAGCTAACAAGGCTCTGACATCTGGCTGACACAGGAGAAGCCATTTCGTTTTGTTTTTTTATGGCTGTCTTTGGCCAGACCCTGCACTGTACCAGACCTGGGCCACATGGCTCTTATGCGACTCTCAAGTTAGACTTAAACTGAAAGCTCTTCATGTGTTTCTGAAAGCTGAACAACTGTAATATCAATACCCGTAGCAATGGCGTCATAAAGACAGCAGGAGGTGATAGTTTTCACAGATATTGACACTTTTTATATTTTGGTAAAAACACACAGACAATCTCTACTATCGAACAACTTAACTAGAAAGACAAGTGGCCAATTTTTTAAATTGAAAATTATCTTTAAAATAAAGTTATTTATAATAATATACTTTGAGATTTTTCTTCTTCTAAGAATCTTAATTGATTTATATCCAGGATATTTAAATAAAAATAAATATAAGAGGTTCTTAGAAGTCAGATTTATAACTAAGGCAAAACACAAAATAAAGACAAGAATGAATTTCAATATGTTTGGTTGCACAAACTGTTTCATTTTAGAAGGAATGTCACAACATAAGGACATGCGTTGTTATCAGTTTCTACATTATAATTAATACAAGCATTATATTATGGCTTATAATTGATCACCCAGAAGAAAGGGTTACTTTATGACATCATATATGACCAGGAAACGGTAGTAACTTCCAAGCCTCAAATGAAGTAGCGTTACCAGTTGTAACCCCTTCTTACACCGCACTGCTACTTCAACTACTTTTCCCAAAGCACGCTATGTAAAATTAATCGTCCACCGCCATCAATGTGCAAATAAATATGCCGATTGATGGAAATTCTGTTGCGAGAATTTAGCACCATTAACCCCAATTCTTGGAAGACAAATCTTCCGCTCGCGTCTCCTGGCGATGAATCTTACGGACCATTATTGTGCCGCCACAGGGTGTTGAAATAAATTAGATCCATTTGGCTTCTCCCTGCAGCGCCAGGTGATAAAGTATCACACAACGAAATAAATAAGCATCAGACCTTTTTATGTTTTACCCTCCCCGATGGCTTAAGCTGGATTATCTGGATGCTAATCAAGACGATGAAGTATTCAGGAGCGCTCAGTGTTTACTGATTAATCAATACCGACTTATAATACTATTTGACTGGATTCAAAATAACTATAAAATAGATTTTTCTGGCACTACAGTGGCTTGACATCAACAACTGCATGTTGCCTATTGATTTTCAGGACCTCGCACACGAGCCACTTAAAAAAAAGAAAACGGCCCGATATGTTCTGAATCTATTTCCGACAATGTGTTTACACAAGCAGTAGAAAATGAATTTAGCTGAGATCTTCTTGCTCATGTTATTGACCCTTTTAACCGGATTTCCAGGAAGCGGGGAAGCAAAGCGAGTTCATAGAAGCGCTCTGGACATTAGCGCCTCGCTGCTGAAACTGAACCCAGAATTGAGCACCAGCGGGGTTAACGCGTCACTCGCCATCGAAGGACGTTATTTTTCCGAGGGATGCGGTCGTATTTTCTAATAAACAAAAGTCTGCGTTAATTAAAGTCCCAACGATCAGGGCTCCTAGTGAGAAATTGAAATTGAGCGATTGTCCCACATACCAGGCCCGGCCCATATCCTGCTGCCTGGATGGCCTGCAGGCTCAATCCAGCCCCGGCTGGGCTATTTCCACACCATCGATTCTGTCATCTATACACATGATGGATATCCACCTAACAAGCATGTTTGGATCCGCGTCCCCCGGACCGCTCGTGTATTTCTAGGAATCATCTAGTGCAGCGAGATTCTGATCAGATGAGGTGTAAAATAGTTTATATGTGAATCATCCTACAAAAATATGAATACCCCCTGAAATATATTGCAATATATTTGAATGCCCACAAAGACATTTGTATTTCAATTCATGCTACGTTTAGAGCAGTATGGCCCGTTAGCTACGTTTTGGTTTGTTTTCCTCCTTTTCAACCTACTTTTGAATCTATTGACTCTAGGGACATGCTTTGAGGTCCATGGCTAGTGAGGCGTGGACTCGTATGGAATCAGATTTACATTTGGTAAAATTGGAAATAGCATCTTATTCCACTATTAATCCAACGGCAATTGGTATTGCTTTCTATCAGCATTCCTCTTCTAATGACACACACACCAACACAAACTTATACACAAGAGCGTATTTTTCCAAAAAAGAATGGAACAAAATTAAAAAAAAGATCCTTTCTGATCACATATGAAATAATTTGACAAGCCACAAAACATCAATGCCAAATCCATCCTTGAATATTTAAAATATTTTAAAATAATTCTTTCTTTGAATGCGTTTAATCATCATGTTTGATGAGGCTTCAGGTCACAGATAGTAAGTAAGTAAGTAAGTAATTTGTATTTATATAGCACTTTTCCAGACCAGGGTCACAAAGTACTTAAACAATCAAAACAATACTCAATAAAGTATATACTTTAAAGGTCAAGATAATACTGAGAACAACACAGGAGTTCCAGAAAATCAAGTAAAAGCCTGCACAAATAAAAACGTCTTAATATGTTTCTTGAAAGAGTCAGTGAGTCTATCAAGGAAGATAATATAGTTTACTTTGTTTAAAAACAAATAACGCTTTCTCACCGTTTTTCTATTCAAACAATGCAGCAAGAAAGCACAGTGATGTTGTGCCTCACTTGCTGACTGTTGGTAAAGTACTTCAGAACAGCAGCGACATGTGTAATTTTACCCAGTTTGAATTTGATGGTGAGGCACAATTCTCTGGTGCATCACCCTTAAGTTTCTGCTTGATCTCCAAAATTCACCAATTTGTATGTCAAAAAAGGTGTAGAGTCGCACTGAAACTGATCATTAACACAAATCCGTGTAAATTAAAATATGCTTTATGTACTTTTTCCCCTGCCTCCCCTCACTCCATTTACCAAACTTGCATTACTAACATCTCACAAGAAAACTAAAATAACCAACAAAAAATGTAATAAGGGACAAAATACAATTTGAATGGAGCAAATGAGGTCGTAATTATGTACATGTAGATTGTAATTTAACCAATCAGAGGAGCACATTGAAAAGTTACAAAGTAACGGAACCATAGTTGTGACCTGAAGTGTTAAACCCCCTTGACTTTTGAAAGAATGAATAAAACCACTCAGTATGAGGTTGATCACACATTTAGGATAATAAACGACTATCATTAATTTGTTTATTTCATTTGATAAAAAATGAAAACCTAGGGACACATTATGGCTAAAAGCTGCCCAACAGAAAATATATCCCTACCTGTACTTTTCTTTCTCTTTTTTATGTAAAAACGTAAAGATAAATTGGTGGAAAATGTGAGAGCTGGCTTGAATAACTCATGTGGATATATAATGTTCTTCCCATATGTTGGAGGAAGTAAGTGAGAAGGTGTAAGTAAGTAAGTATGTGTGAGAGATTTGAGGTTAAAAACCACACTTCTATATTTATATATTTTTCCAAACCTTCTCATAACATTATCTCACCTTTCATCGATCGTAGAGTGAAGCAGAAGATTTTGGTGTCACTGTAATGTAGAAAAGTCAAATGCATTTTATTGTTGGTTTGATATTGATCTTATTTTCTCTATTCATAAAAATATTAATTCAGAGATTTTCTGGTGTTTCTTACCACATTTTTGCTGATGACATCCAGCTCTACTGCTCATTTGATCCAACTGAGCCCCAGAGGCTGAACAGCTTAGTCAATTGTTTGCTAGAAATCAAACAATGACTGAGTGAAAACACTCTACAGCTAAATGTGGACAAAACTGAAACTCTGGTTATTGCTTCTGATGATAAGGTTCCAGGGTTGAGTCAGTACTTGGGTGACTTAGGTCAGTCTGTCAAACTGAGCCTGAGAAACCTGGGTGTTGTATTTGATAAAGACATGTCTCTTGTTCAACACTGCAGAAAACTGACCAGAAACTGTTTCCTTCAACTGAGAAAAATGTCTAAACTTGGGAAAATGATGTCACAACCTGAACTTGAGCTTGTAATCCATGCGTTTGTTTCTTCTCGTTTAGACTATTGTAACGGTTTATTTCCGTGTCTAAACAAGAAGAATATGTCTCGACTGCAGTTAATACAAAACTCTGCAGCGAGAATTCTGACCCGCTCTAGTAGGAGAACTCACATTTCTCCGATCCTTAAAACTCTTCACTGGCTGCCAGTTTCTTTCAGGATCAATTTTAAAATTCTGGTTCTTACTTTCAGATTTATTCATGGTCAGGCTCCTCCTTACATCAGTGATCTGATGCAGCCTTACACCCCAGCTCGGGCTCTGAGGTCTGTGGATCAGAATCTACTGATGGTTCCTGAACACAGTTCCGGACCAGAGGAGAGAAATCCTTTCTCTCCCTCTGTGTTTGATGGATCTACTGACCACTTTTGCCTGATTTTCTGGGACTCCCGTGTTTGTCTTATGTTTCTTGATCTTTTAAAGTATATATTTTAACTGTGTATTGTTTTTGATTGTTAAAGCGCTTTGTGACCCTGGTTTAGAAAGGCTCTTTACAAATAACCATTACTTACTTACTTACTTACTTGTTTTTTGTGTTGGTTTAAGAAGAAGAGTTGATTAAAAAAAAACTTTGATATGTAAATTCCTTCTTGCGAAAGTCCTGTGATTCTTAATTTCTTATTTTTTTTAAACTTATTTTGTATGTATTTCACTGTTGGTATGAGCATTCCTGTGTGCTGATGGAGGTGTCCAGGGTTCACTGAGGTGTGTGTGACTTCTAATTGACTTATCTGCCAGACTTGCTCGAATTCTTTGGCTTACCTTTTTAGCAGTCCGATACGGCTCACTTTATCGCCCTCCATCGATTTGAAAATCTGTTTCATTTCCACCCATAGGGAATCTCCGCAGCCATCCTTTCTAAGTGCACACGAGACGGAGGATTTATACCTGTCAATAAAAACCTTTGGTAAGTGCTTCCTGGTCCTCTAAATCCAGCCACTTTTCCTCACAAAAGAAAAGGATAGCTTTTCCAACCGGCACAAATCAAGGGCTGCTAAAACACGAGTTTTACTTGCCTCTAATGACAGCCGGCGGTGTAAGTGATCACCGGGATGTCACGGGTGTGAGGTGAGGCGCGTCTCTCGCCCGTCCGACGTGATCACTCTTCCGGCGAAATAAAGGACGTTTTATCCTCTCTGGCCCTGCAGCAGACCTGGCAGAGGCTCTCTATGCATATGTTAAACAGCTCTGGAAAAGCTATCCGGGGCAACAGCATTGGCATCAAACTATTCCCAAATCATATCCCTGTTTCTTTTTTTTAATAACCAGCCTGGTTGAAAGTCGCTAATGATTTAGCGTGAAATACAGAGCAATTACTGGCTGCTCTTCCGCCGCCTTGACGTGAATCATCTTAACGTTGCAGAGCAGGAAGAACACCATTTCATCTGTGATGTGTAAGCAAATTTCTCCTGATGTTCCACTGGGGCCTCCACTAAAGCGCCGCTCATCCCTCACCATTACCTGCCTAGCTTTTATAGGCAGTTCATCATGCGGGGCTTATTGAGCTCTGGAGTCCCTGCCTGGATGTCTAGAAGTAATTAACTCCTGGCTAAGAGTCCCGTCTTGGCCCAGATAAAATAAAAAAAAATAAAAGAATAAATTTAAAAGCCCCAGTGCAAGGAAGCTCTGGTAGGCGGCACTTTCACATTAGATGATATCTCATCAAACATTCTTGCACTTAAGAACAGACAGGGACATGGCTGGTTGGCAGCGCTCCACGGGTGAACGTGCCAGCGATCCACTCTCACAGCATCCACCAGCTCCAGAACCCCTATTTTTTTTTTTTATTCATCCACACTCCAGCGTTGATGGACTTTGTTTTAACACCCCGTTTCGCGCCGTTTTTGTGGGCACACGCGTGCAGTTAAAATGTTATTGTACTCTAATGTTTCCCTCAGGTCCTTGTCCTACGTGGCGTGTATGGGCTGCTTGTCCTTCCTGTTGCTGGGAGTCATGTACTTTGTCATTGACGTCAAGGGATGGTGGGGCGGACAGCCCTTCATATATCCAGGTACCATCAGCCAGGACTCCCGTGACTGTAATGTATATTTGATAATGTCTTAAATCATCACTTACTCTATGTTGAACCCCTTTATGACAACGGTTACACACAGAGGGTCTGGTTTGTCGTGATTTATTGGCTGTAGAAGAGTGTTTTTCCTTTTTGAAACATTACCTTACTTTTCAATGTCTGGCATCAACATTAGTGGGAGTATTATACCGTGTAATAACGGTTAAAATGAAAATAATATAATACAATGATATATGTTATAATGATAACTTTTAAATGTAATTAATAAGGAAACTAACATCACATTTATATTTTTATATTTATAAAAAATATATATATATATATATATATAAACATATATATTCAACTACACTCCTGAACCTTTCATAATTCCCCATTGTTAGTATAGTTTTATCTGCTCTAGTAGGACTTGAGAAAATCCCTGAAAGTATTCTTATATTGCTTTATTGATGGTTTCGATTGAATCTTATGCCAATCAAATCTGATCCAGCTAACGTTGTTATTGAAATGAAATTAATTTATGACTCATTTTTTAATGCTATAAACACTCTTCACCCTTGTGCGGTCTCTGGGTCAAGGTGACCCGGTGACCCGGTGTTTAAGGTATTCTTTGTGTTGCTTCTGGGTCAAGATGTACGACCTACCTGGCTTCCAGAACCAGAGGCATCACAAGGGATATGTCAAACACATTCCTTTTCTGGCCACCGGGTCACCTTGACCCAGAGACCACACAAGGGTTAAGTTGTTGTTCTTTTAACCAACTGCAGCTCTTTTATACATTTTTTAATCATATTCATACAACCTTTTGTTTTATGTGTTCTTAAGCATTACACTAAACTTCACTGATTGTTCAGGAGTTAATGTAAATAATAAAGATAGATAAGATTAGATTTATTTACAATTGTTGAGATAGTAAGAATCTTTGAAATGGCAATCGGTAAAGCCCACTTCAATTCCTGCTTTTCAGTGACTTCATCTCTAATAAAGTGACCCAATCAAAATAAGATGGTTTCATGGCCACTCAAATATTTAATGGTAAAAACTACATCTCTGAGACACACTGTGGCCACATTCATCTGTTTGTGGAATAAGTGATGCTCACACAGTGGCAGGACATCAAGCAGGAAGAGTCGCCGGACGTTTCCTGGATCCGACTTAATCTGACTAATTGAAAATCCGTTTTCAAATCCCCCAAAATTAGAAGCACATTTTCTCTTACTATCTTTCTGTGATCTATTTTCCGTCGTGTCCTACATTTGCCTGTAAAGTACAACAAAGCTTTCAAGTACGTTTAAAGGTATTAAAACTCGCATTAGTTCTACAGTGGTTTATGACTCAACAGACTCGCCACGGTTTTGTCCGACCATAAACTATTGAGACAAAGCCGACCGGTCTGAGTCGTATTTTACGTGTGAAGAGAAGGCTAATCTTTCTCTCTTTTAATTTAGTCTGACTCCAGTGTCACCTCCATCCCCTGGCTGTGTTGGAGGACACACGGGGAGGATGTTTTGTTGCGAGCGGAAAGAAGCGAAAACCACATCGCCATTCAGATCTAGACGTGGTCACAGGAGATGAATATTAATATGAGCCAAAGTGGTCTTGTCTGATCCGATCATTATTAGATCACAGGAGAGACGCTTGAAAGTCAGACGGACATGGACTCTGAAGCAAACACGTAAATACTAATAAGAGCAGGATTTGATTTGTCTACAGTAGGAAACCAATGGTCAAGATTGAAATTCTTACTTTAATTGAGGATTAGAATCTATTGTTTAGGTAGTCGAGGAACATTGAATTCAATCAGAAGACGCTAAAAAATCAATGTTTAGTGTGACAATAGAGACACATAAGACCTTCTCTTGTCCTTCTCAGGGATGAACTCCATTTTGGTATACGTGGGTCACTCCCTGCTGGGCTTCTACTTCCCCTTCAGCTGGGAGATGCGGGTCCAGGACAGTCACTGGGAGTGGCTCTTCCAGAGCCTGTGGGGGACGTCGCTGTGGGTGATCGTTGCCTTTCTGCTCTATAGGAAGAAATTCTTCCTCAAAATATGAGACGGTATGAGATGTCGGGACTGAATCTATTATACGACTAATTGACGTTTTCTATGTTTCGAAGGGTTTTGGAAATGTTTTATTCATAAAATATGATTAACAGAGAGAGAGAGGAATAACTCAAAATTGTATTTGAAATCGCATGTTGACGAAAAATTGTCATTTAGTCCAAGTGTACAAAGAACAAACTATGGGGGCGAGCTCAAATGTATTTTTCTACTTTAAGGGAGGATGTCTTTTTTTTAATGAAGACGGCCGATTATTTTAAGATCACATGTGTCTGTTAAGTCATTTTAATGTGTGTTGCCAAATAGTTTGCTATTATCAAAGTTCTTTTTTCACGTTGAAGAAACAGAATTTACTTAGTGAGGCTTTGCTGGAGAACAAAGACCGAGAAAATAACGATATATTGTACAAGAATAAAAACATATCATCACAATCGGATTCATAATTCATAGTAAATATATAAGTGAGTAATATTTATTTGTAAAGCATCTTTCTAGACCAGGGTCACAAAGCGCTTTAACAAACAAAAGCAATACACAGTTAAAATATATACTTTAAAAGGCCAAGACACATAAGACAAACACAGGAGTCACAGAAAATCAGAATCAAAAGGAAAAACCGATTTGTTGCTTTTTAATGTGTGCCAGTAATGGAAGACTTGGACCGTGTTACGGTTTTGGCCTCTTGTGTGATTGAGTTTGACGTGTCTGGCAAAGACTTTATACTAAAATGTATACCGGGGTTCACAAGTTAACCATGTTTTTGTGTGATTTTCATCAGTTAATTTGTGTTCCTATTGTGTGTTTTTTATATTTGGTACAATCTTATCATACATAGTATACATTAGATTAAGTTTGGCCCCTTTTTAATGGACAATAATTTGGCATTATCCAGATCATAAATATTCACAGAAGTAAAAATGTTCCTTCCAAATTCCCGCAGGATTATTTAAGTAATATTGGTGGTCTCATGCAAAAATGGTCCGGATTAATTTGATGCGCTGATGTGGCACTTAACAAATTAGCTCGAGTGATGCAACTACACAACAGGGCAGCCATTATGAGTCTGTTGCCATGGACACTCTTACGTGTGTGTGTGTGTGTGTGTGTGTGTCCCATCTGCCGTGCTGTCCGAGCGACAGTACTTTAATAGGGGTCAAGATGCTGGGCCCTCACAAAGGAGTGTCGTTAATGGGGCCGACACCTCCGGCGCTCGTTCTGTTAGAGAATCAAGGAAATTACACAAATCCCATTCATCACGGAGACACATGACCCCACACACGTACTTAGTTCACAGATATGAACACAAACACCAGTTCTGATACGACATGTGTACAGTAGAGCTGCTGACCATGTGTCTGTGAGATTTATGTGTCAGGATCATCAGGTCTGAAGGTGTGTGAGAGCGTCATGAAACCACCATCTACTTAATGAAATCACACAAATCTTCCAACGCACACAGACATCCGCGTTTTTCATGTACCACAACACATAAATAGAAGCTGGTTTCGCTTCAAATCCAGCTACTTTTGGACCACTTAATGCTGCTGCTTTTGAAAAGATGCTGAATAAAAAATGATGCTAAATGAAACTGAATATAATGTACATTTCTGTGACATTGATTTTAGACCTTTCCTGTTTAATGGTGTCAAGAGAGATGTTCACATCAAAACACATGTTTTAAATAGTTTTTAATAGATACAACAGTTAAACAACTGCTATAACTTTTGAGAGGTTTAGGGATTTAGAAAAATATATTTTAAACCTGAAGAAAATGAAATAATACATCTTCAGTTCAATATTTATAACATTCTTTATCATTAATATTAACATTTTGTATCATTTCTATATAGCTTGAGGACCAAATCTACCTTTTTCTTTTTTCTTTCTAAGAAAACTTGACTCACATGTTGACTACTTTAATATTTTGTTTTGTTTCTATGGATCATTTATACAATTACATTGGTCACCTAAGCTGCCTCTCCTCTCCTTGTCCCCCAAACATCTGTCCTCCCTAACTTCGTCTCTGTATTGTCTTCTATGTACTCGTTCGTGATCTCGTCCGTTTCCTACCGACTCCCAATGATAACCGCAGTATCTTCATCTCCTACTGATCCAACTGTCTTCATGGCTCTTTGACCCATATACCATTAAAGCCTTTCCTACCACACTCTTCTGATGTAGATCCTCCCTGACAGTCGTCTCCAGACGGTCCACCCCTGCCTGCACTCTCTTCTTCACCTCCCCTGATCATAGTTCGTTCAGTAC
Source organism: Callionymus lyra (assembly GCF_982586985.1). NCBI lineage: Eukaryota > Metazoa > Chordata > Actinopteri > Syngnathiformes > Callionymidae > Callionymus > Callionymus lyra. The sequence goes on from NC_141828.1 coordinate 11,352,638, forward strand.
ACGTCAAAAAGTGATGATAATGTCTTTGTTTTGCAGGCTTTCAAAAGATGATCAGAAAACATGATACCAAGATTAGTTGTTTTTTTTAAAGAAAAAAGGTATTTGGTTGAAACTGTAGCGTTTATTCCTTCATATTTGTGTTTTCACTTGTTTAAAGAAATATTGGAATAATGCCTTTTATTAAGTTTTGTTAAATTGACATTTGTTTTAATTTTAAATTCACTGAATAAATGAATTAACAGCCAGAAACCTTTAAGAAAAACTATTTATTCATTGGACCTGAAATTTTGTTATGTCAGGGCCAATGAATAAAAAGGGTAGTATTGACAAATACTTTTACCTCGACCATTTTAAAATCAAGTTTTAAATTAAACATAAGTATTAACACGTGTTCTCAATCCTAGTTATCATCTTGAATTTCTTGTTGAAACTAGCTTGAAGCTAACATGATTACATTTCAGATTTATTAAGGCTTAAGTTTCACAATGACCTCGCTGTACAAATGTGTACTAGGAAAGACAAACGCACAACACCAGTTGTTTTATTTGTTCCTACCGTTTCATTTTCCTGAATTTATCTGCTGGAGTTACAGACAAAGTTTGTTGAATCCCTCAGCATGGAAGGTTGTTGGACTCCCCTGCCGCCAGGAACGAGACTCGCGTCCATAATTGCTTCTTCAAACTACTTTGTCAGCAGTGGAAACACATTCTGTTCCCGATGTTTCTTAATGTGATGACAGTGTAAGACAGTAAAGACTCTTTAGGTCTTTATCCCTCTTGTGTGTGTTCATCTTTCCGATGCTTCTTTTTTTTATTCTATTTTCTCAGACTGCTGCAACATTACGGACAGAACTGATGCAAACATTGCTTCATTTTAAAAATACAGTTTCATATTTGTTGAATTTTCCTTTTTCCTTTTATTCAAGACTTATAGTGTCAAGAGTCCAAGGTCTTCATGTGGTCTGCCCAGAGAATGACGACTCCACCACATCTCCTCGTCCTTATTGATCGTCTCAGGATACTTATAGTCCGTCATATGGAAACTTAAACCCCGGCAGAGACGTCCTAATGCGGAACCACTGCAGGGTCTTATATCCTCTAATGATCCTCTTCCAATCCCTTGGTGGAGGATCACGTATATGCTTTTAATTCTGTGAAAGACTAGACTTTGTGTCTTATTAACAGCTTTTCAATTAAACGCAGTTGTTGTTTAAAAATTCAATTACTTCTATTTTTTATTTTTATTTTGACCGTACACTATGATGGCTCTGGAAATATCAAAGTGATTGTCTGAGTCAACTTTTATTTCAGAAATAATCCTGTAAACTACTAAAAATAAGTAAATCAAATACTCTATACGAGACCATCTTGTTGCAGATTAAACAGTCAAGAGCTCCCACTGAATCAGCGAGTTGGTAAATTGTATTTTTAAAGCATTTCTGCCGTTTTTTTTAAGCCTGGTCAATGGAAATTATGCCTTAGTTAAACCAATCCTTGGTGCAAATAAATGTAGGTACCCCTGGCTTAAACAGAGCTGAGCCAGGAGGCACATGTCTGTATTGTGTTCGGTTTAGTTATTAATGTCATGCCAAGGATTAAAATAAGATTTAGAATAAAAACTATCCTTACAGACATTAATTGCAGATTTGTGTTTAGAATAATTTTTTTAATCAAGTTTTTTTTCAGTCCAATCAGTCTCTGGAGTCGTCGTCTTCGTCTGCAGCTCTGTGTCCCGGTGCCTTTGTCGTTTCCAGGGACTTGGATTGTGCCAGGACTGCTGTGTGAGTGACTGGTGTCCTGCCCCGGGGCCGCAGCAATGCATCACTCCACACTGTCCACACAAACACACTCTCCTCACACACCGCACACACACACACAGTCCTGAGCCGTTTACGCCATCACTCAGCTCAACGTCTGAGCTTGTTGACACAGCATAAGAGCTTCATTTTTAAGTGTTTTCCGGAGGTAAAACTTCAAGATTCGAGAGCAGCTTTATCCGCCGGTACATATTGGTGTACATGCTTGGAATTTTTCCGTGGGTTGTGGACGACTCCGGAATTGGTAACAAAATTAGAATAGGGATAAACAGTATGTACAAAACATACAAGAGAAATAATACTAATAAACACGGTGTAAAAAAACGTCAAACAGTTTTCAAGAGTGAGATGGCGGAGGGGACTTACACACAAGTACTATAGTACAAAACTTCAAAAGAAAAAAAGAAAACAATTTGTCAATGATAGTACTGCTCAGATAACTTGTGTGTTTGACTAAATCTGACCATACTTAGGTCAACTTGTGAATATTTAACATGTTCATTTAAAAAAAAGAAGTATTTTCTGAGGTACAGAAATGTGTCACTAACACATTTTCTTGTTTATTTTTCTACGTATATAAAGTTCCAGACCATACTTTAATAGAGTCCACAACAATGTGTCCACAGAGTGACAACACAACTTTTTCGGAAAAAGGTTGTCGTGAAATTTCAACTCTTCTGCTAACAATGCTAAGGAAGTAGCTAGCATAATTCCTGGACTAAAAGAAAAAAGGTAACCAAAATGTTAAAATAAAATCTCAAATAAATATAAACCAGTCATAAAAAAGCATGTATATAAGATACTTTTCTATTAATATTCTCTCAGATTATTTTGAGGTACAAGAAATATTCACAGAATGTACCAAAAAACAAAAAGGGAAAGTAGTCCTCAACAAAGAACTTAAAAGTAATTAAGTAATTAATATTTATACAACGCTTTTCCAGACCAGGGTCACAAAGCGCTTAAACAATCAAAACAATACTCAATAAAATATATAATTAAAAATATCATGATAACACAGAGAATAACACAGGAGTTCAAGAAGATCAAAACAGAGTTAACGCAATGATAAGTACAATTCTAAGCCATCACTGAAAGAAACATTTTGACCTCATGAGGGCCACATGGATACAGTCAAAAGGGCCACATGTGGCCCCTGGGCCACAATTGTACATAGCTGCTCTGTTACGTCCAAAAAACGAATTAAACAAATTAATATACAACCTGCTCTTATAGCAGAGTTTTAATTATAATAAAAGAAAAGTCTTGTTTGAAAATAAACCGTGTTTAAAATCTCATAATTGTCTCGTTTGTAATAAGCCGTTGGGAAATTATCTCTGTCCCTTTAAGAAAACGTCTTCCCGCTAATTGTTAATAATAATTCTGTCGGCCGAGTGTTAATGAGATGTCTGACCTGGAGCTAAATTATTCCTTTAAATGTTCCTTGAAGCTGCTGCTGCTGCGGAGAGTGGACCTCCTGCTCCTCCTGCTCCTCCTCCTCCTCCTCCTCCACGCGCACACTCCCACGGAGCCGCGCAGGAGCAGGCATCAGTCTCCACGGGACCCCGACCGGCGCTCGTGTCCCCCTGCACTGGTTTATCCGCTTCTTTTTTTCAGCACTTTTTTTGTCCATCGGAAAACTTTCACCTATGGTTCGTGAAAATGGAGTCAAGTTGTGGTTTCTCTCGTGGAAACATCGCTGTGGTGGTGATGATGCTTCTGCTGCTGGACGGTGAGTGTCCTCTGGATCCATGCGAGGGGCTCAAGACTTTAGAATTTAGACTTTATTTTATTGTCAGAAAAAAGTGAAACTGGCAACGAAATTTCGTTGCTTGGCAACCGTTAAAAAAACAGCAGAGTGAATGTATATATAAAAAGTATAAATATAAATATTAATAAGTTAAAAATAGTGCAATATAGTATAAACAGAATACATTTTAAATATTGCATATAATAATTAATGTATATACAAGTATAAATATAACTTAAATATATTAAATTAAAGTTTATATTGCTCACTTTTAGTTTAGTGAGGTTCAGTATTAACAACTGTATCAATGTATCAACCATTTAAAGTGGTTTGTCAATGTCGCATATTTGCCTTGAAACAAAATGAACTAAGAAAAGTTGATTATATTTATTGTTTTTATTTACTTTATTGACCATTTTGAAAGGTGTAAATGCTATGATGAAGCTTTGTTGTGATGCATGCAGCAAGCGCTGCTCATATTGTTGTGTTATGTTTGGCACGACCCCCTAAATGAATACAGCCATATATCATAATATTATAATCCCGCAGCCACAACTGTAGCAACACTCTCCTGACATGCCAGCTAAATTTAAAGTGTCCCTCATAACTCACGGGTGTGCAAATCTCTCGCATGTCCGAAAGTGATGCTCGGGACAAATATAGGCCATTGTGTGGGATTCCTGCGTTTGTGATGGGATGCATTTAGACGAACTTGTGTCGTTTGATCAGCATGAGTGGAAACGCGTATCTGAGATGATCAGATTTTGACTTAAAAAGGACATTTTTACGTGTCTGCTCTGGTGCCAATAAAGTGGAGGACTACGTAATCGCCCGGGGGAGCTTGTCTCCGACACAGTTGTTAAATTGATTCATGAAAATTTAGAGGAGATTTTTTAGTCCTATGGGACACACTTTTCTGATGATTTTCACTTCAGCTTTTATGAGTTTTTTTTTCAGTCGGATATGAGTTACTCATAAAGGTGGATTTTATAAGCGTAAGACAGGTCATTAAAGGTGATGAAATCCGGTCTCTATGTAAACTTTGCGTCCATCACTCGCCTGTTTGTGGCGACAAAAGGCTGGAAGTCGAGGGCGACGCTGCAGGCAGGTGTGCGGCAGCTGCTGCTATCAGTGGGCAAACACCCTCTGTTTGTGTTCTGGAGGGAAATATCGCCCGGTTCTACAAGTACACATTACTCAGACGAAGGTCAAGCGTGAAGTCCAGTCGGACTACGTTGTTTAGAATTCATCGTTTCTAGTCTAGACTGAAGCTCTGTTTTTTTTTTCTGTAACAGTACTTAAAAGGTTAAACTCAAGGTCAGGGGGGCTAAATCCAGCCCAACAACTCTTTTAATGTGGTCTGGGAAAAGTTTGGGAGACGATTAGTTGGTGTAAAAACAAGCAACATGGTTACTTGATTTATCTTAGGATCTAAAATGGTAGCAGCATAGAGCTCGCACTAAAACACACAACTGTGCACACAGAAAAGTAAGGTACACACATTTTGTAAAAGCAGGAAGATACAGGCAAATAAATAATGGAATAACAAGTTTTTAAAGCAGATGATGTCACAAGCTACTGTGGGGTCGGAAAGTTGTTAAAAAGTCTAAATTAACATTGAAATATGTGTTTTTACTTAAGCCTCTATTCAGCATATGACGGTTTTAATGTTCAGCATCTTTTCCGTAGAGTAAGAAAACAAGCTAATGTTGTGTTGATTTTTACTTTAGTTGTAGTAGTACTTGTTTACGCTAGTTTATAAGCAGTAGCTAAAATATGTGTAGGACTCTTTTTTTTCGTTGTCAATGAAGAAGCTGAATAAGGTTTACTTTATTGTTTTAAAATAGGTTTTGCTAACTGGTTAGCACAAACCATTGACATACTTCTCATACGATGTATATGGTAATACTTTGGTTATAGAGATGGATGGATGCTGCCATGATTAACAAAAATATGTGTCGTTTTTTTTCTTCCTTTAATGTATAGTAGATGAGTTCACTTCACTTCACTGAGCCAATCAGCATCCAGGATACTGAGCAGTCTGGTCCTATTGTCACATCTTGGCCATTCAAATAATAGGGTATGACATAAACATAAACAAATTGCCTATGGGCTGTAGAATGTTAATTTACAGATGTTTGTGTACTGAGTCAGCAAAAAGTGAATTTGAATATCGCATTATATTAACAGTCGTTGATGGTTGAAGAAAGATTTGATTTTTGATTTTTTTTTTAAGGGAGCCACATGTGAACTTTTTACTGAACCTGTTGACCTTTATTAAGTCATTGTTCCGTTATGTTTTGTTTTTTTTAATCTTTATACATTTCTTTCCTTCTATTATTTTTTGCATTTTAATTGAAGTTATTATTTAAATATTTATTTATTTTATCACTTTTGTTTTCACTAATTTATTTTTTAATACTTTTTGTGAAAATTCTTTGTAACTAGTATTAACTTTTCATTTAACTCCAACTTCTTTACCAAAAGAAAGTAAGCTAATCTCTAGAGTCGACGACCCGCGTCACCATAGTTTAGGAAGCTAACGTCAGTCTGCGTTACTGATTAGTGACTCTTGCTGAAGGAATGACTCAGGAGGAAATTGGCAATCAGCCCTGAGTCTAATACTGATCAGGATTCTTAAAAAGAGAAGAAGCCTAAAGTGAAAGAGGTAAAGCGGTTCGAGGCATAAATCAGTTTGAACCGTCTCTTTTTAAGTTTTCAACGCCGGTGGAGTCGAGCCAGGACGCTGGATTCTTTTTTGTGGTTTTGTTGAGATGAGATTGGGAGGCTGCAAGAAAGCACTTTTGATCAATTCTACCGGTTAATAACCGGTGCAAGTTCTGATGTTTGTCGGCTCGAGGTCGAATGTTACTATTGAAGATCCTTTTATGAACACTAGAGATCCATCTTTTCCACAGCCGTGGACGTCCGCTCATAAAAGCCTCGAGTCGTTTGTCTTTTCTCGTTACTGTATCTTTGACCTTCGGCCTTTTGACCTTTGAAACCTTAACCGAGCGGTCATCTCCCGTGATGACCCCGCCGACATCCCAGAGGATGCACTTTCATCAGCATCTTTCTCTTTTAAGGGGAAGCAAAACTATAAATCTCATTTGATACATGCTGCTATTTGATTTAGCTCCTGATGAGATTATGCAATTTCTTAAAGCGTCTGCTTTGTGTTGGACGTGGACGCGTCGTAAATCATGCTCAACATCCACTTCTGTTGTCACTGCGTGTCTCTCGGGTCGAACACGGGGCAGATTTAGCACAGTTTTTGAAAAGCTGTTACTGATTAAAACCTACATTTTCATGGCAGTGAAATGTAATAATGTATGTCGGCCTTGTGGCGTCCCACTCAAACCTTCGCTGGTGAACCACAAATGCATTTTTTCTGTTCTTTAAACAATCTCTTCCATACATCCCATCATCACACGGTAGAACACACGAGAGTAAACAATAATAAACTAGGCTTTGAAAATAAACCTTATTTCTCATTTAGCAGGACATTCTAGAGTTATCACAGCTTTAGAAAATGACTAAAACTAGGATAAAGTTCAAGGTTAATCAATTCATTGTCACAAATGACATAAAATAACTGGTATTTATTATTATTACAAATACATGAAATGTTTGTATGATAAAAGTAATTAACAGTGTATATATATACATGTATTTATACTGTATGTCAAAGTACAGATTGGAATCCAGTAGAATTTGGAATCCTACTAGTACAGTGTATTGACAGGGTTATCAGATATCTAAAATATAAACTAATTCACCTAGAATAGTAATGGTGGATGTAGACTTACCTAAGATGAAATTTTAGGTGTGAAATGATTCAGTCTATTTTCCAAAACATTTTGATGTAATCCGAATTAGAATTGGAGATTGTCCTGGTAGAATTCCCATTTGTAATAGGACAGATTGGAATTCCAAGATTCAGATCCCAATACAGTAGTAGGATTCCAAACTCTCCTAGTAGAGATTGTAATTCACTGGTAGAATCTGGAATCCTCCTAGGACAGATTTGAACTCCAAAATTCAGATCCCAGTTCAGTAGTAGGACTCCAATCTGTACTAGAAGGATTGCAGATCCTACCGGATTCCAATCTGTACTTTGACATATGTATATATATATATATATATTTAGTATTGTTACTCCATCAGCTATTCACTGACTTAACAATACTATATATATATATAGTATTGTTAAGTCAGTGAATGAAACAGCAGTACTGGTTTAGAAAAAGCTCGAGTGTTGCAACATGCACTACTAAAATTGGTGACTTCTTACTTTAAAATACTTTTTTAGATTATTGTAATGTTCATTTTGAAAAAAAAAGATTATTAAGAGATGTTTGTAATGGAAGAATTGAGTGCCTGAGGTTTTTATTTCTTAAAAGTTTTTGTATTTTAGTGATGAATTAAATGATGAAAAGATGTTTGGTCTTCATCGGTAGTAAACTAGTCATATTGTACTGTGAGTAGAACCAAAGTTTGGGTTAAAAATATATTCCTCAAGTGTTATTTTTGGTATTTGAATGAGAAATATTGCAAGATAGAGTAAGAGTTAGAGATGCTCATGTCGATAGTAGCACTTTTTTCCCCACTCCATTCTAATAAAGCCACTTAAATCAGCAACAACAAACACAAAATACTTTCCTCTTGCATCAGAGTTGTGTGACACAGCAGTTTCAGGTGCTTTGTGTTGCCAAGTGTAGCATTTTGAAATTAAAATGATACTTGTATTAATATAATGGGCTTTTCTTTTCCAAGATGTTATGTCCCTTGGCGGGACAACGCCCCAATTCATTAGCCTAAGCTGGGAGCGCGAGCGCGGCCTCTAAACTGTTGCCGCTCCGGCGTCTTTACCTGTCAAAGCTCTTTGGCTGATCCTCTAGTCAGTTCAGGGTCACTCTCCTTCCTCATGCATGGTTAGAATCTAATTTGCTGTGGCGAAAGGACAAGGAGACGTTGATTGAAATTTTGCCCTTGGGGAGTTTTGTCCTCTTGTTTCACGAAAAGGTCTTGACAAGTTATTTTTTCCAGTCGCCCAGTGGTGTTGAACCTTCCTGACCAGCTGTGAGTCCAACATAAAGTTTGTATTTTCAATGCTTAAACATCGATGAAGGACTCTAAATTAAAAATAAACATCCCGTCAAGCGTCCTGTTACAGAGAGGAGCTGATCCTTTTCCGAAGGAAGGTAAACATGCTGGGAATTATTTTTCCACGGCTGCTGCCTGCTGCACCTGCTGATGCCAGAGACATTGAGAGCTTTGGTTTATGTGCAGGAAGATTCGTGTTTCCACTTTATATTCCATTATGTGATCCATCAGCGTGGACGTCTGCCGCTTCTGTCAGCAGTTTTAAGCTACCTGTTTATGAAATTATATCGTAAAATCACGACACTCAACGCCACCTGTCGCGGCTTGTGTTATGAATTGGTGAATTATTTAATAGGACTTGACTAGCCTCGGCCAGGAGGATGGATTTATTCAACGGGTAGATTTATTAAAGAGCAACTAATGTGAAATCCCAACTATCCTGATTCGCTGACTCATGTTTCAAATGTTGAAGTCTTTCTCTCAAAGATGCAGTAAGTCCCTTACCATGTTTTGAACTTATTACTTTATAAAGCTCTCCCCTGGTCTGAAATCTCAGCGAACGAGAGGTTACGAGAGTCCATTATGATGTAATAATGGGCTTCGCCCCTTCCAAACAGTTAGTAATCTTCCCCACTTTCTTTATACAACGAGTCCCTTGGAGGTGGAGACTTCCAAGATTGATGACACACAGTGACAAACCTTAAAGCTTGACCAATCAAAGCAGAGTGGGCGTGGTTATGGTAAACAACATTTAATCAGCTGAAAAACAACAAGTTTTCGGTGGGCGCAGCTTAAGATAATATTTTATTGTATATATTTAAATTAAGATAGTTTTTTACAGACAAATACATACTGATGAGTACAATTGAGGTCCAAGATCGTATTAAGAGACGCTAAAATCAACACATTAGTTGAATTTTAATCTGGAGACTTGGTCTGTCTTACATCTTCTGATGGTGCAGCTAATGCTAACGATTAGCCGCTAGCTTAGCAGCATCCGTCTCAAGTAATGATAGTTCTTTAATAAGTCACAATTTTAGCTATATAATGATTAGTTTAGGTAATTGTTTAACGGAAAACCCGATTGAAAACAGTTTTTTAGTAGTAGTAGGTGTCGTAAGCCTGGGTTTTTGACGTTATATCCATTTGTTTGAAGGCAAAAACAGTGCTAGCTAGCTAGCTAGCATACTTTACTCAAACAAGAGTTCATTTAACTTCAAAAGAAAGTAATGAGCACTTTAAGTGTTTAGAATGTAAGCATCTGATAGTAGTATAGTTCAATATTCGGGACCTTCTGTCCAGAACCTCCTCTAACCGAGTAAATTCATAGGAAGATGATAATAACATTTTGTAAATTATGTTTTGACTTCAATCTCTTCTCCTGGCAATAATATCTGCATACGTTAATCCAGTTACTTTTTACTGGTGAGTGAGTTTTATCAAACTAGTCTAATGACTGTGGAGTCTGGAGCCGTACGATGGAGCACGTGATGAATTTTTGATGCGAGCGCGGCTCCCACGAGAGTTCTTCAACTGGATTTGTACTCGCAGCTCTGCCCTGAGGGGATGTTGTATTAGATTTTTTGATGACTGATGAACACGGTTCATCGAATCTCGGGCTCTTGTATTCTCCGAGGGATAATTGAATTACACTATTGGCTAATTGATTATTATGTTACGGTATGCATCAGTACCTGCCTGGTGCGTCAACCGAGCGCCGACCTCGCCCGGAGGAGGAGGATCAGATACCGTAATTCTCCGACGAAAGGCCCGATGACGGACGCTTTTGACAGGAAATGGCTTTTCCCGTCTTATTAGCTCTCATAGCCGAGAGATCGCGGATCCGGGATGAAATGACGAGGCAACGGTTACATCCTGGCGCAGGAAAGAGAGAGAGAGAGAGAGAGAGAGACATTTGAAAACTGATCAATACAAATGTTTGTAAGTGGAATCGCGGCTCAATGTTCATCTTCTTTGGTCAATTGAGATCCGTCGACACGTCTCCCTTGTTTTTGGTCGGATTATGATATTCATTCCTCTGTCAAAACGTCGCCCCGGGTCATGTCTTCTCCGGCCAATTTGTAGAGAGGCGATGGATTATTCAGAAATGGTGGAAACTGATGGTCCAAATAGTTGTGTTGGCAGTGGATTCAAAACCATAAATCAGATATTTCAGTGGCCTTCATGTGAAAACAGAGACGATTGAACACGTGTACCCCCCCCACACACCCCCCACACCCCATAACAGAAGAAAACAATCAGCATCATTGTTGATTAGTACGCTTATTGATTGGTCTGCTGCCAGATACTTTTGTGACGCGTCTTTACCATTGTGTGTGTATGTGTGTGTGTGTGTGTGTGTATATATATATGTGTGTGTGTGCGTGTGAGTGTGTGTGTGTGTGTGTGTGCATGTGTGCGTTGACCTTGTGCAGAGGTCAGCGAGTGGGGCTCTCACCACAGGAGCCAGATAAGTTATAGATCAGACGAGCGCTTTACTGATCTGTATTGCTGTTGACATGGAGGCTCTGTAACCGACCTGATCTCAGTCCGTACTGCAATGTTATAAATAAACTAGTGTGTTTTTAGTGTTTTTATGTAACTCCACTACCTCCCCTGTTTGTTATTGTTGATGTATTTATCATTACTCTTTTTTACTATTGTGCTTATTTTAATTTATTATTTGTATTGTATTATTTTCTAATGATTTTTAAATTGTTTGTACTGTATGTCTTGTGTTTGTATGGTATGGTAACAAAACGTTCCTCTTTTTCGTTTTTTACTGCTAATTAAAGTAGAAATGAAGAGACAACAATTAATGTTTGTTCTAGAAAATACATTTGTTTGATCTTTCAGAGAGAAAGAAAAGCAGTTAATGAATTTGAGACAAATGTTGTTTAAAATTAGCTAAATACAGGTTATAATGCTCATAAGTATCTGGAGAATGATAAACAAATGTAGGAAAATTTTGTCAAAGGAGTAAACAAATGAAATGTTAGAAAACTGCCAAAGTGATTTAAAGTAAATATTCTTCTGCTTCTTGTTCTATTCTTCTGCTTTTCTTCTTATTTTACCTTTTCTTCATCTTCCACATCTGATTTTCTGCTTGCTATGTCTTTCTTTTTATTATTCTACTTTTTTTCCTACTTATTTACTTCCTCTCATTTTGTGAATCTTCGTCACTTCTTTTAATTCTTCTTCTGCTTTTACTTAATCCTCGTCTCATTTTGTGTTTTTCTTCACTTTCTCCTTTTGATTCTTTTCTTCTTCTACTTTTTCCGCTTCTCATTTTGTTTCTTTTCACTTTCTTTTTACGATTTTTCTGCTGTTTACTTCTTCCGCTTCTCATTTTGTTTCTTTTCACTTTACTTTTTACGATTCTTCGGCTTTTACTTCTTTCTTTTCTTAATTTGTGTTTTTCTTCACTTTCTCCTTTTTATTCTTTTCTTCTTCTACTTCTTCCTCTTCTCATTTTGTTTCTTTTCACTTTCTTTTTACGATCTTTCTGCTTTTTACTTCTTCCGCTTCTCATTTTGTTTCTTTTCACTTTCTTTTTACGATTCTTCGGCTTTTACTTCTTTCTTTTCTTAATTTGTGTTTTTCTTCACTTTCTCCTTTTGATTCTTTTCTTCTTCTACTTCTTCCGCTTCTCATTTTGTTTCTTTTCACTCTCTTTTTACGATTTTTCTGCTTTCACTTCTTCCTCTTCTCATTTTGTTTCTTTTCCACTTTCTTTTTACGATTCTTCTGCTTTTACTTCTTTCTTTTCTCAATTTTTGTTTTTCTTCACTTTCTCCTATTGATTCCTTTCTGCTTCTACTTCTCTTGCTTATTATTTTGTTTTTATTCACTTTCTTCTTCTGATTTTCTTTCTTCTTTTACTTATTCCCCTTCTTATTTTGTGCTTCTCTTCATCTGCCTTCACCTCTTCTTCTCAACAATACATTTAATCTCAACTATGTTTTTGTTGATATACAGTGTTTTTATATATAGAAATACAAATATATACTGTGGTTTTGGTGTGGATGTGCAGCTTCACATTGAAGTGTATATCGGTGGACATGGACAAGGGTACTAAGTGTGCGGGTCACTCCGGCACATGAGCTCATAGCTGGTAAATCTATCATGCGACGCACGCTTTGAGCTAATTGAGTTCCCGTCTTTGTCTGGGACGAGGGAGAGGGCGTCCCACCCTCCAGCCGGCTCCAGACGCCCGTGGTCTGTGGCCGACTGACTCCCAAGGTCTCGGATGTTGTGATGAGCCGCTCGTCCTTTTTGTCCTTTCGCGGTGAAATCACCAGATAAAGCGAACACAGACGCTCATTACCTCATGGAGACGGGTCCACGTCAAGGGCGTCCAGGAAGAGCTTGTTTTTCAATGACCTTCCGCGCAGCAGCTCAATTTGGCCGTCTAATCTGCGGGACATGATATGTACTGTAAACACGGATTGCTACAAAAGTCCTGCTGTTCAAACACGTCTTTTGTTTGGAGAATCACTTACTCACGCTTTTGAAGAAACCACAGCGTAGTTCGCTGTCGTGCTCGCTTTTTTTTATTGGTGTTTGAGGGCCGTAAACGGTCCACCTGTGCGGCTGATGTTTGCACACATGAGCACATGTGGACCATAAACACCTTCTTGAAAAGAAATCCCCCAGAATGGCTCTTTATATGTCAACACCACTCAATGGTAGTCTGTGTGTCTGTTCATCATTCTGGTGCGTCATTCGTGGAATCGTAGAGATGCTGTTTGCTAATACCGGCCCCGCATGATCCGTTCAATTAATTACTTTGATATGAACTGCCGGCTCTCTGTTGGCCGGGCTCCTGGAGAGGAATTGGATTTAGATTTATATAAATAAATTGTGTTGCATTGTGCTCGGGACACTGTGGCTCCGTGCCAAGTCTGCTCAATACTGGTTCGCTGATCATGTGACCCGCCTTAGGATTTTTTTTATTTTTTTTACCAGTAGCTACAAAAGTGTGGTTGCTTTGTGAAATAGGATTCTGGGTCGTTACTGGTCAGTGATTGAATAAGAGCTGACTGCTGTGATACACATCACTGTAATGGTTGACCAGCACTTCTCTACTCTGGCCACCCTCCCTAGATGACAGCGCCCTCTAATGGCGGCTGATCTAAATGGGGCCCTGTTTCCCCAAATGACTGTGCTCGACCCTGAAATACATTCTTGTTGCATTTTGTCTTCTAACCATCTAAATATATATGTATTTTAATAGCATCTCTTAATAATGGTTTCTCTGTGTTTTTGGGTATTACGGGGTCAGTGAGTGCAATTGTTTCATGATAACACACTTTACTTTAGTACATACATGACTAGAGAGAAACTATTGGTTTATTAAATAGCAGCTATTTAAACACTATTTGGTAGGAACGTGCAAGGTGTCTTTAAAACATGTATTCATTGTAAAAGTTATGGAACTATATGTAGCAGTAAAACTTAAAATAATGCTTGATATTATTAATAATAATACATGTGCAAATCAATAGGACAGTAGAGTAGAGACTTCTTAAAAAGCACCAATTATAAAACTTGAAAATGGACTTTGATGCATGTTAGTGTGAACTTGTTTCAAAGTTCTATAGAAAATAAAAATGTCAGTTTAAATGAGCATTTCTTGATTTTTTTAGTTGTCTTTATGTGTGTGTGTTGAGTCTTGTTGGAGGGCTGGTGCTCCTCATGTACTCATTTTTTAGTCTGTAATTAAAGCCGTCATGCTTAAATACTATCTTTACGTTCCAATACATGAGTGTCTTCTGTCCTCCGTGCAACTTATAATGTTCTCCATTTCTGGATTTCTTATTGGCCTTCATTTTATTTAAGCTGCGTCATTTTTGGAAACTTTAAACCCAAACTAAAGAAGTGAAGACTGGAAAAGCAATGAGAGATTGAAGACCTCAGTCCAGCCGAATAATTTCCACATGAGTTGTGCATTTTATTTTCCCTAATTTTATCGCTATTTGGTCCCTTTTTTTAAGCATTTGAAATGACATTTAGATAAATCAGCTCAAACTGATCATAGGTGGCAGAACTGAGTCTAAGAATTTACATGTGCGACAAATGCGAGGCATAAAGTTTACGTTGCATCTTAAATCTTCAAAACATCTGTGGATCCAGATGGTATTTTCAACACCACCAAATGTAAACTGTGACTTGTCAGAGTACAAATAAACAAATAAAGCCAAAACACACTCTATTTTAATTTTATTGTATTAACTTTAATACTTTTAATTTTAATTTATTTTTAAAACACTGGTAAAAATACACTTGTTTAGTGGAAATAATGCCTATATTTGACCTTTCATTACGAGAGAGCACAGCATCTTTAATGCAATTTCAATTCAGGAGGAGGACGGTTTACAAGCTTGTTTGTTTTGATGCATAATTAATTAATAGTGATGGGAACCAATACTTTAAATCAAATAATATAATAGCAAAAGAAAACAATATTAACATTTTTTTGGAAAAGAAACTCCATTATAAAGTAGTAGTAGTAATAAAGTTCTGGACTGGAATTTGATTAAATTCATCCCTATAAAGTCAAAATCTACTGGTCTTTGAGAGTTCCCAAGATTAATATAGAAATTAAATGTAGAAGTATATTTTTTTAAAGTTTTTGTTGTTAGTACATTAATTTGTTTTTATATCCAGAGGTTACCTTTGGAAATAAATGTTTTATTATTTGTCAATACACCACACACATGAGTTATTATTCATTAGTGTTGTCTATTAATAAAGTCAAGTTGAAAAATAGAAAGCAGAGTTAAAATGAAAGGCAGACGTCATAATGCACTTTCCCTTCAGCTTCAGCTGGGTTCACAAGATCTACTTCTTGTTTGTCGTCGCAATCCTTATTAATAGAAAATATCTGCAGATCTTCCGATCGTAAATCTTTGACATTTTATCTGTCAATTCCTGTCTCCCGTCATCCAAGTCCCGCTAAATCAAATCAACGTCCAGAATCCAGAGCCGAGGCCTTCGACAGTGGCTGACAGAAATAGAAAATCTAGTTTTGTCGTCCGCTAATGACATCAGTCAAAGAGCAGCACAACATGGATATAATTAGAAGAACAACACTTGCTTTCCTGTAAAACACACATCCTTTATAAAGACCATACAAACAAACATGCCCCCCCAGGCTGGTAATGATTCATCTGTCCTGCGTATCAGGTTTTCCGATGTAATTAAACATTGTGTGGTGAACGCACGAGAGAAGCCGCGTGTTATTGACCATGTGAGGAATTCATTAAAGGAGCTGCGTAAGTGTCATTTGAGCTCCTCTTTCAATTTCCGCCGTCGAGAGCAGGAGGAAGAGGCGCCACAGATGCATGTGTGGTGGTCATGAAGGTTTTTGTTGCTGCTCTGGTACCAGCTTGTTAATAAACGGCCAGACCTCTGAACCTCTGGTGTTTCACATGTTTCAGGAGCTGCAGGACTCTACTTCCCTCAGAACGAGTACACTGAGACGGTGTATTTGGGGCAGCTGGCCGGGACCCCCATCCTTCAGATCCACGGCATGCTGGACAGCGAGCGCGAGCGGCCGCACTTCTACCTGTGCTGGTCCAGCTCCCTCAAAAGACCCCCATACAACACCTGGTTCCACCTGGACGTCAACTCTGGAACGCTGTATTTGAATAAGACGCTGGAGGAGAGCGACTTCGCACTGCTCAGTGAGTTACTGACAATCAAGTACAAATACAGTTTTATTTTATACATATAATTGAATTATCTTTATCAACACATCTGTCTTTACACATGAAACATAAATATCGCATGTGTAGTTAGGCATGCATACACGCTCCCTTTAATGCATAAATAATACATATATTTCACTTATTCTTATCCTGTATAAGATGTTTAATCAAAATAAAGTATTTGAATACAGTTTCATGAAAACTAAGGTTGTTGTTTTTTTTGTTTTACAAGTATGCTCTGATTTTTACTGAACAAATTCAGGAATCAGAAAAGACATTTATTCCCAATATAGTAATAAAAACTACACAGGACTTTTTTGTGCATTGTAATAAAGAATGAATGCAATAATAAATAACACAATCGCATAAATAAAAATAAAACAAGGACTCGTACATTAATATTATTAAAATGTCATATAATAGTAAATGAAAATTAAATAAATAAAAGTTAAATAATTAAAAGGTTTAAGATCAGAAGATGGTTTGTGAGAGTTTTTACACAAAACGTATTGATATTTATTGTTGATCATTTCTTTAATGTATATATTTCACTTGAATAAGGAGATATTTTAAATCTTCTTGGGCACTTTTTCCTTTACATTTTACTCCTTTGTGTGCATAGAAATCCTTCCATGGGTAAAAATAACGTTTGTTTTTTAAATTGGTTTGTTTTGTTTTTAATTTCCTTTCAGAATAATGAGCTCAGGTTAAAAATATATATTTATAAATATATAAGTTGTTGTTGTTGTTGTAATATAATCATGATCCAGTGTTATTATTATAATTTTATAAAGTATAAGTCCCATTTTTACTGTACAATTTGATATATTTATTTAATGATTTCATAGATCATCCAAAGATTGATTGAATTGAATTGATTTCCACAGTATTTAATATGCCTATTTGTAAACAACAAAAACACATTTCCAACTCAAAAGGTTACCTAATAGTTGTTATCTTATAAAGCCAAATACATATAATATATTAAACAAACAATCCTGAGAATCCTCGCTAGATCTCAACACTTCTCGTCTCTCCTCAGCTCAAAAGTCGTTGTCGGTGAAGAAGCTGTTCCTCTACTCCATGGTCCTGAACAGCGTCACCAGGAGGTTACAGTGCATCAACAGGAGCGCGCTGCGGATCACGCTGTACTTCGTCAACGCCACCATGCCGGGCTGCCCTCAGACGGACATGAAGGAGCTCTGCTTCCCTCACAGGGACACGTCCAACCCTCACATCATGGAGAACAGGTTCCCCGGGGCGCTGAGGCAGCTCCGGCGTCTCACCAGGCTCAACGTTTGCCCGAACTACACCATCTCTTACAACGTGGAGACGGGTGAGTTCATGCATGATGAGTTAGGAAACCGGATCATGATCGTGTGAATGATTGACATTGAAAGAATTTTTCTAATTGAATTTAATCATTTTAATACAGAAGGTTTAATTATTCTTATTTAATTTCCATACAAAAATGTTGGTATATTACTGTAGTTGCACCAGCCTTACACCCCAGCTCGGGCTCTGAGGTCTGTGGATCAGAATCTACTTATGGTTCCACGCACACAGCTCAGGACCAGAGGAGAGAAATCTTTTCAGGCTGTTGCTCCTAAGCTTTGGAACGATCTTCTTCTCTCTTGATGGATCTACTGACTCCTTTAAGAAACATCTTAAGACGTTTCTATTTGTTCTTTTCCTTGAATTTCTCAAACTCCTGTGTTGTTCTCAGTATTATCTTGATCTTTAAAGTATGTACCTTTTTGAGTATTGTTTTGATTGTTTAAGCGCTTTGTGACCCTGGTCTCGAAAAGCGCTATATATATAAATATTACTTATTTACTTACTTACAATTCAGTTGCTTTGGAATCAAAAAATGAGTTGCCAAGTTGGGGCTTTTATGTCGTCATGTGATCGTCTGTTCGTCGTATGATTGGCTGAAAGGTTGATCAAGTAGCTCAGCACTATTATACCAGTTTTAACACTGTCTTCTAAAGGTTACCAATGAAAGAATATTGAATATATAACCTTTCGTTTTCAACTTTTCTAATGTAAGTAAGTAATTTTTATTTGTATAGCGCCTTTCCAGACCAGGGTCACAAAGCGCTTAAACAATCAAAACAATATTCAATAAAGTATATACTTTAAAGGTCAAGATAAAACTGAGAACACAACAGGAGTTCCAGAAAATCAAGGAAAATGAGGTTGTAATGATAATGTTGTGATGATAAATAACATAAAAATCATGCTGATGTTTGTCTTGTTTTATTCCCTCTCACAGAGACGCCGGCACCGTTCGCCGTGGACGACAACACCACCGAGCTGGTGGTGACGGCTCCTCTGGACCGAGAGGAGAGCGAGCGCTACAGACTCCTGCTGGTCTGCACCGTCCGCTCGGACACCTTCATCACCAAAGTGGAGACGTCGCTGGACGTCTTCGTCAACGACGAGGACGACAACGCGCCGTACGTGAACGGCACCGACACGGCGGACGTCGTCATCAGCTTCAACCGGACGAAGGTGTGAAGCGTTAAGAGATGTTTTGTTCGAGGACTTGGGAAATTAAACTTGTCTCCTCACTCACAGGGAGGCTCCTTCGGCACCTTGTTCGTCTACGACAGGGACTTGACTCCCATCTACCCCATAGACCAGTCGCACAACAAGTACGTGGGGACGATGCTGAGCACGGATCCTTGGACCAAAGAGACGTTTGACATCAAAGGAAGCTTCAGCGAGAAGAAGGACGCCAACAAAGGGATCCGAGAAACCGTCCACGACTTCCGTGAGTGACCGACAGCCTCTCCATACTCTCAGTATGTTTAACACTTCATTTAACTTCAGAGCTCGTCCTGAAGAGGAACTTGTACGTGACGGAGAATCGAACGCTGCAGCTGGACTTCCTGGTCAACGACACGTCGTACCCGGGACTGGAAGGAACCGTCACGCTTCACTTTAACGTCACCATCCTGCCGGTCCAGATCCACTTCACCAACATCACGCACATGTTCACGCTGACACGCCGAGCTTCTCCTTATGCACAGGTACGACTCTCAGCTGTCAGAAGCTTCAACGAGCAGGTCAGGCATGAACTAAGTCAGAGGTCATTTGAAATCCCCAATATAATGTTTTTAGATTTTTTTCTGAAATGACTACATCTTTTTAAGCTGTTTTAAACAAGTAATTATGATATAATAACATAAGAACTAAACCGAAGCTGAAAGCTGTAAGTATAGTTTAAAAAAAGCTAATTTTTTTATTTTTCTTTAAAAAAGGATTTTAAAGATGTATAGTTCACAAGGTTTGTTTTAAATTCCATAAAAAAATATTTTAAACGCATACATTTTACAAATGTGAAAAAAAGTTTTTTTTTTTGTAATTAATGCCTAATAAGGTTTTATTCCCCCCTTTAAACAATATCCTTTTAAAAATATTTTTTTACATCTTTTCTGAGCACATTTTTCATATATATTTTTCATATATATTTGGATATATAGATTCATTTTTTTTAATATATATATAATTTTCTATATATAATATTTATATTAAGAAATTTGTTTGTTATTACAAATGTAAGAAATTTAAAAAAAGAAAATGGTAAATAATTTCAAACAAAACTCACATAATTTCCTTTTTTCTTTTTACAAATGCTTTATATATAATAAATAGTTTATAAATATTTAATACTTTTTAGTTCATACTCCTTTTACAGGTCTTTTTCAGTTTTTATGTATGTTAAGTAGCACACCCGCCAAATATTTTTAAAATCTTATGTTCTTGAAACTAAAACACAACCTAAAGGATGTTCGACTGAATAAAAAACATGTTTAAGGATCGAGCTCTTTTAGTTCATGACGCATGAGAACTTGTAAGAACCTCCATAAGACAGAAGAGGTTTTAGTGATATTGAGCTGCAACTACTTTTCACTGGTGTCACTGAAGTGCTGCAGTGAAAGATTTATTCTAAAATGCTTTGTCAGGTTTATGCGTTTATTGCTGACTCACTCTTCCCGCTGCTGATTCGCTGCCCCCTGCTGGCTCCGTCCATCCCGACCTGAGCTCAAGTCCATAAACCACATCTGCATTATGTAATTGAACTGTCATTCATTGACACTCTCGCTCAGGTGGGCCGGGTGTGCGTGGAGAACTGCCAGCAGTTCGACGGCTTCGCGGTCTCGTACCAGCTCAGGCTGCCCGACAAGAACCTGACGGCGGAGGAGCAGCTGTGCTTCGCCGCCGTCGGCATCGCTCAAGCCCCCGACGAGATGTGGGGCGTGCTGTACGTGAACGACTCCGAGGCGCTGCAGCGGCCCGAGTGTCAGGACCTGCAGTACGTGGTGGTGGCTCAGGAGGAGCCGACCCAGCTGGAGGCCAGCACCCTGGTCCAGATCATCCTGGACAGTGAAGGTGAAGCTCCCACTCCCAGTTTCTGTAGTGTTCGTCGACATCCATCCTGACTTTTTCCCCGGTGTCTCAGTGAACAAGGCGAGCCTGGAGAAACAGCAGCTGCTGTCGTGTGCAGAGAACCGGCTGCGAGGAGACTGCGAGTCGGCCCGGGGTCTTGGGGCGACGACGGGGAGGTGCCAGTGGAGGCAAGGGACTGAGAACGGTGGGAACATCGAGTTTCATTTCCATGATAAAAAAATCTCATGAAGTGGCCTAATTGTAGACTGATGAACTATTAGTGAATCAAAATGAAACACTTGAGAGTTTTTATATTGGTATATTGGGTAAAAAAAATACCATCTGGATCCACAAAGTATTTGTAGACCTGTCTCGTGCTACTGCCCCCTGCTGTCCCAATAAGATCACCTGTATTTCAAATGCTCAAAAACTCAGATTAAAAAAAGGTGAGCCGAGGGAGGGATTAGGTGGGATTGGAGTCTAAGGGTATTCACATTGGATGCAGTTATATACAGTATATATTCAAATGTATTTATACTTGTAGGGTTAAAGTTGTGTTTATTTAAAGTCTTGACTCTGGGGTTTGCTTCTTATTTTTGGGCAATTTTTATACGTTTGTCTTCATTTTTAATATCATTATGTTTATGATGATTGTTATTATTTCTCTCTATTGTTTTTATGTACTCTATCACTGTTATTTAATACAAAAAAAATGAAAAAACTTTTGTTGTATTTAACAGAAGAAAGAAAAAACGGGAAAATCACTTAGCAAACATGTACATGATTGTTTTATTTTTCAATAAATATGTTTGAAAAAAAAAAAATACATCTAAAAAAATTAAGGACAATTATATTGGGTAAAGATTTAAATTAAAACATGAAACTCTTCTGTTTTTTTCTAGTCTTTAATTTTCATTTTAGTAAAAAATGTTATCAAAAAATATAATTGAAATATTTCTATTTTTAAGGCATTTATTCTTGAGATTATTTTGGATTTTATTTATTCTTTTGAGATCTGTTTTTCATAAAATTATATAGTTATTATTATACATATTTTCCACGGATGTTTATTGCGCTATAGTGACCATTTATTGTTCATTAAAGGTTTATATAATATTGTCCATTTTAGTTGTAGTTTTCATTAATCATTTCTTCTTTTCAAAATCATAATAACTAAGCATCTATTTAAAGCTTGTTTTTTGCTAAACGACTCCTTCTGACACCTAGAGATCTAGATCTACCACAAGTGACAATAGTTATTAACTCATCATTTATCTTAACGTTTTCTTTGCTTCCTTCTCCAGGAATATCAGAAAACTACTCCACATGCTCTCCTGACTTGCGCACGTGTCCCGACAGCTTCTGTGACGCTGTGGAAAGTAAAGATCCTTCGATCTGCCCTCAAGATTGTACCAGTGAGTGACGTTTTACTCAAAGCCTGCTTGAAATCATTGAAATAGCAAACAGTGAAAGTCAGAAGGAAGGATTTGTAACCTGAATAACAAGTGTTTGTTTTGTGTTTGCAGATGAAATAGTGATCGGAGGTCACGAACGAGGACTGAGGAACGGGATACAGGCCGGGTACGGGACCTGCTACTGTTACTCGGATAAGTGCTTCTGCGAGAAAGAAAATATCGAGGGTGCGTGGACGAGTACAACAGTGAAAATAGAATCATATTTTTATATTCATTCCTCAGTTTCATCCTTATAAAAACTATCTTCTACTCCAGAGGCCATCTGCGACGACATGTGCAAAACCGTCATCGCCACGGCTCTGCTGCTCTCCTTCTTCGTCTCCATCCTCCTCTCCTCCTACTTCATCCACCGCTACCACACAAACTCGTCCAAGCCGCCCATCGCCTCGGCCGAGATGACCTTCCGCCGGCCCGCCCAGGCGTACCCCATCAGCTTCGCCGTCAACAACCTGCGCCGAGGCTCGCAGGAGTCCATCGAGACGGACACCTTCAAGATCCCTGTAAGTGGATTCTGACACAAACCCCTGGGAAGATTCTGACTTCATGAGATTGTTGTGTTCTCCAGAAGGGTGAAGTTCCTACATTAGAAAGATACATAAGTAAATTAAACATCTGAGCTGTCACTGAAGTGTACTTCAAGGTGGTTCAGCTGCACTTTCTTATTCAGTTTTTCTTTCAGTTTTTAAATCTTTCTTACATTCGTGAACCAAAACAAACTGTTCTTTGAGTGGTTTTGATTGAAATTCCATTGAATACCATACAAGCTTGACTCTTGTTTTCCCCTTAAGGTAACTTTTTGAATTCCTTTAATGACAACAGTCTTTCAAGTGTTATTGCACTGAGAAGCCTGTGTAGCTCTTGACTCAAGTGCTGGTGATTCTGCTCTGTGATTGGTTGATCCACAGCAGGAGAGTCAAACTCAATCACAAAAGAGGCAAAAATCTTTGAGCACTCTTGTTCACAGGCCAAACAAATACCATATTTGTCAAACTGTCTCTAACTGGGAGTTTAGCATTTCAATCAAATTCCTCTCCTTATTCATTTGTACTGTTATTGAGTGACAGTGTGTTTATAACATGTCTATTAGGGGTGTGTATTGGCAAGAATCTGACGATTAAACACATATCAAGATACAGAAGCAAGGATACGACATATTGTGATGCTGTAGTTACAAAGATATATTTATAGTATTGTCGAGTACTTGACTCTAGTGTTGCAGTATTTACAGACCACGTGGATCTTGAAGATGTCGTCACTGATTTCATTTGTTTTGAAACCAAAATTTGTCCAAACATGAGCTTTAAAAGCTGCTAGAGTCGACTGTATCCTCTTGTCCTCAGTCATCGCTGGGATCTTTCACAATTTGTTTTGTGGGGAGGGCATAATCAATGCTGCCATCTAGTGGCTGGAAGTTTAATTGCAACACAAAAATGAACAAAAGTCATGCATGTAAATTGTAAATAAATACTTGGGTGTGTCGATATGTTATTACACTTTTAATGTGCATCTATATTAGATTTGATTACTGTCACTACTGAATCTTACTTGTGTAAAGAATTAGTGAGACTTCATGGTGGCCTTTGTGTTTTTCAGGAGGATCCAAAATGGGAGTTTCCTCGTAAAAACCTGGTTCTTGGCAAGACTTTGGGAGAAGGAGAGTTTGGGAAGGTCGTAAAGGCGACGGCGTTCCGGCTAAAAGGAAAAGCAGGCTACACCACTGTGGCTGTGAAAATGCTCAAAGGTAAAAAAAAAAAAAATTTAAAAAAAAGCTGGACGAGCTGACATGTGGAGTTCCAGTCGTTCATCATGTCTGTCTGGACAGAGAACGCGTCGCACAGCGAGCTGAGAGACCTGCTGTCGGAGTTCACGCTGCTGAAGCAGGTCAACCACCCTCACGTCATCAAGATGTTCGGGGCCTGCAGCCAGGAGGGTGAGCGTCCGTCCTGTCGCGTCCCAGACCTGAGCCGCCACCTGGACTCTGACCCTCTCCTCCTCAACAGGTCCTCTGTATCTGATCGTGGAGTACGCCAAGTTCGGATCGCTCCGCAACTTCCTGCGCGAGAGTCGGAAAGTTGGCCCGAGCTTCATGGGGAGGGACGCCAACCGCAACTCCAGCTACCTGGAGAACCCGGACGACCGGGCGCTCACCATGGGCGACCTCATCTCCTTCGCCTGGCAGATCTCCAGAGGCATGCAGTACCTCGCCGAGATGAAGGTACGAGTCTTCCGGTCGGTTCCCTGACGAGTGTCGGCGGCCCCAGAACTGAGAGCGTTTTTTGTTCCGCCAGCTGGTTCACAGGGACCTCGCCGCCAGGAACGTCCTCGTGGCAGAAGGAAGGAAGATGAAGATCTCAGACTTCGGCCTCTCCAGGGACGTGTACGAGGAGGACTCTTACGTCAAGAGGAGCAAGGTAATTACACTGTACTAGTCATCATCAACATTTTAAATGTTCAATTTCATGGTTGAAACTTTAACATTTTTCATTGAACTGGTTGTTGTTTTTAAGCATTGAATTAATATTTTTAAATGTTTTAATTCAATAATTTGCAAACTGAAAGGTTGATCAAACGTTTTTATTATTATTACATTTAAAAGTTTGAATATTTTCAAAAAGGGTTTTACACATGTTCTAATTCCAATAATTCAAAATACATTTTAAATTGTTTTATTTTTAATCAGTAGCTCTTTAATTTCAATATAAAAATGTTGGTATAATAGTGCCACAAGACGAGTCAAACTTTCTGCCAATCATGCAACAAGCAGACGATCATGTGACGATAATATCAAGCTCTATCCGTAAAGAAACAAGTGAAAAAGCATTTCAATTAATTCTAAAAAACAAAACAAAGTTACAACAATTGAAATGTTTAATTCAAGCGTTCAATCTTCTGATAGCACTGATGTATTTCCATACTTGTGTATCTTTAAGATGATTTCATCAACAATGTGCTCTTGTGACTCTCCAGGGTCGAATACCAGTCAAGTGGATGGCCATCGAGTCGTTGTTCGATCACATCTACACCACACAGAGTGACGTGTGAGTAAAGAAAATCTCTTTTTTAAAACATTCTGCAAAAAAAACCAATCTAAATTTCCATCGTCATGCAAAGGTGGTCGTTCGGCGTGCTCCTGTGGGAGATCGTGACGTTGGGAGGTAATCCGTACCCCGGGATCGCCCCCGAACGCCTCTTCAACCTCCTGAAAACCGGCTACAGAATGGAGAGACCGGAGAACTGCTCCGAGGAAATGTGAGCTTCTTCATCCTCGTGTCTGCAGTCGAAGCGGAAAAAAAAAGAAAGTTTAATACAACATGTTGACTCGTTTCTCTCCACAGGTACAACCTCATGCTGCGCTGCTGGAAACAAGAGTCAGACAAAAGGCCGACGTTCTCGGACATCAGCAAAGAACTGGAGAAGATGATGGTGAAGAGTCGGGTACGGATTCTAATCGACGCGGTTGAATGGGAAAAAGGCAAAAAAAATAACATGGTAAAAGCGAGGTTTAATGAAACGGTCTGTTACAGTTTCTTTAAAGGCCACTAGATGGCACTCTACGCTCGATAATCTTCCAGTTTTGACCACTTATTTAATGAAACCTCAACTGAGCTCTGGTGATGATGACACTGTGTCATGAATCCTCATCAACACATCACTAGCAGAAGGTCTGAAGTGACTTTAATCATCAAACTGAGGTGATGAATGTGACATACAGGGGACACAGTACTACGTACTCAAATAAGTTTAAACAAGTTAACAAGTTTTTTCAAGCTACCGGCAAGAAGAGTAAGTAAGTAAGTAAATTATATTTATATAGTGCTTTTCCAGACCAGGGTCACAAAGCGCTTAAACAATCAAAACAATACTCAATAAAAGATATACTTAAAAGGTTAAGACAAGAGCCGAAAACTTGATGATTTAAATGAACCGGAAATAGATTATAGTACAATCAGAGATCTTATTAAGAGGCACTTATTACGGATCCCCCTTACTCAATGTGCCAAGTGAGTCCAGGTACTTTTGTCTAATAACTTGAAGCAGTTACTGTAGTAAACTTATATTAATTTACACATGTTTTTTTAATTGTAACTCTCACATATTTGAGAAGCAACACTGCCAAACTGACCTTCTGAGTAGATGTGAAACTACATTTTCTAACCCAACACTTCCTCTCAGAGAAGTTTAAAAGTATTGCAAAAACATGTGTGTATTTCCCAACATGATGAAAGTCTGGACATATGTGGGCGGGACCTCAGTGTTAGATCCGGTCTGTGATTGGACGGAGCCGCTGCAACAGCAGTGACAGATATATGAGCGAGAAGTTCTCTGTCTTCAGATGAATGTTCTAGATTCTAGATAAATGTTTAATGGCAAGCAGGAGAATCACCTCCGTGCAAGAATAAATCATGTTTGATAGACGGATGTTACACAAGAGAAGACATCTTTCTATTATTTATCAGTTTCTGCCTGATGAGCCTCTTTCTATGAATGCTGGGAAACGTGTTGTTTCTCTGAAGATGTATTTCATGTCATCACTGGAGAGAACGGAAGGAAAACACACTGTCATTCTCTTCCTGTTCTATCAGATCGTAATCTTAGCTACCGATGAATTAGTGATCTTGTTAGTGAGAGGAATGATGTGCCGATTATATTTCTAATCAAATCCATTAGATTTATTCAAGTCACTTAAAAGTGCAACTTTATTTTAAACATCGCTGCTCTTTTGTTAAGTAACTCGGTACCAATTGATAAATAAAGGACTTTTATGTGTGTTTATGAAGAAGTAAAAGTTTTCAACTTTTATATTTTGAACTTGTGAGTTCATTGTTCATATTTATATTACACTAAGTCACACATTCACGCACACGATCTCACACAGAGTAGCATCAGCTCATCTTCAGGTTTAAAGTTCAGATAATGTGTTGATTTCAGTGAGTCTTAAAAAGATCTTCTATTGTATCATCAGTGTCTGTTTGTACAAAACTCTCTTTTCATTGAAATATTTACATCAGAAAATGATCTTAAATCTTACCATAACCACACCCACTCTGCTGTGATTGGTCCATCAATTCCAAAAGTCTCCACCTGAAAGGGACTCTTTGTATAAACAAAGCGTGGTGTGATTACAGCTGGCGGGAGGAGGAGTGAAGCTATTATTAAATCATAATGGACTCCGCTCTCGTAACCTCTTGTTCGCCCAAATTCCAGATGAAATTTTTATAGTAATAAGTTCAAAACGTGGTCATGATGAGGGAATTAATGCATTTTGGAGAGAAAGATTTAACATTTGAAACATGTGAGTGAGTCAAGAGAGTTGTGTTTTCACATTAGTTGACCTTCAAGTATCTTTCTTCAAGTACACAATTATATCAAGAGCTTTGATTGAACCCCGGACAAGCTAACAACTCTACCGTCTAAGCTAAGACAACTATTGGTGTGTTTTACAAGTTTTGATCACTTAATATGTTTTCAAACATGTAAACTCACTCTGGTTTGTTTAACAGCATTTGTTAAATGTATATATTGTAAAGCTGTTCATCAATTGCTTTTGAATTAGAAGTGATTCCATTTCAGAAGTGTCTGTAGTTTAATTTGGATTAATGAAGGTTTAAAGAGATTTGTCTTTCACTTGTATGGCTTCTCACTGCTGCTGCCGATTAGTTCAGAACTATCAAAAATGGGAAATGTTATTGTTCACTAATGGTTAATGATTGAAAGGTAGCATCTTCCGAGGGCTTGATATTAAGAATGCAGCTTCAAGTCCAGGACAGTAAACAGACACTATTCCTGAAAGATGTTTTGTTGAATTGTCATGAGTCATGAGTGAGTCATTTGAAATAAGATCCTCTGCCTAGGTGAGCACTTTATCAGCACTTTTTCTGTAAACATGTCACTTCAACTTAATTTAATTATACATGGGAAAAAAAGTGTTTAAAAAAAGTTAAAGCATAATCAACCTACTATGGATTTAATATCTTTACTTTAGATTAATGGTCCATAATGGTGGATAAAGAAGAAGATATCATCAAAAAAAGTAATTCCTTCAGAAGTAAATCTCTTTGTTTACATTTACAATAAGTCAAGTTATCTAACACTCTTGTTATTCCCGCCACACAAACATGTTTGTCGCCTCCACGTGTTGCGTCACTCTAATCGCTCTAATCTTTATCTTCCCAGGATTACCTGGACTTGGCGGCGTCCACTCCGGCCGACGCCCTGCTGTACGACGACGCCCTCTCCGAAGAGGACACGCCACTAGTGGACTGTAATAACGCCCCTCTCCCTCGAACCCTCCCCTCCACATGGATTGAAAACAAGCTCTATGGTAGAATCTCCCACGCATTTACTAGATTTTAGAAGACAGGAAACACAAGCTCTCTTTTTTAATTTCTGGCGAAAGTTGCGATTGGCTTTTCCTTGTAGTCAAGTGTGTGTGACTGTGGTTCTAGGCATGCCCTCTGCTCGCTGACCAGCACTGACGCGTCTCCATTTCGCCCGTAAATGAGAGGCTCAGTGTGTAAAAAAAGATCTTGTGTCTCGCCTTTTTTAACGGGGACCTGCTTCTAATGCACACCAGATCCAAGGGTCTCAGCTTCGTTTGGCTTCCATTTGTCATGAGGTCGTCTGACGGCGTGTGACATTAGAAACAGGTCCGACTCTATCCATCTCTGGTGCGTGAATTACAAGACTGTGTTGATGTCACTTGTGTTCCACTTCTACTGTCATCGGTGAGGCTCGTGAACTCTGTGGTCCTGGCCTTGAAGCGACAACTCACTGACGTAAAAAGAAAACACGTGATCTGTTCTTTCAGAGTCGGCTCGGCCGCTTCAGAGTTCGCTCCAGAGCCTCACCGCCTGCTACGCTGCTGTTCTTTTATCTCTTGAGTGCAGACAAATGATATGTTCTCATTTTTAGGCATGTCATACCCCAACTGGCCCGAGAAGAGCCCGGTGCCGCTCCACAGACACGATGCCACTAATCCGGTCTTTACAAGATATGCCAATGATAGTGTTTATGCAAACTGGATGGCTTTGCCTTCACCCCCAAAAGCTGTGGACAAGCTCGATAGCTAAAGACGCCGTAGCCGCGAGATGTGTATATTTCTACGAGACCCGTGTAAATACAATCTGATGCTAAAAGTTGGTTCCCTTTTTTTTTTTCTTTCTGTCTGGATCCATCTTCATTCGGTTCATCATTACCTCACGGTCGTGTCGGCCAACGCTGTATCACTGCATGACTCTTGTACCAGATTGTACGTCAGTGTCGATGTCTTTAAGTGCCTGTGCCGCTTCGACAATAGCCTCCGACTATTAACGTGCTACTGTGAAGATTCCAGCTCCGGGAATGAAAGGGGGACAACCTTACCATCATGGACAGCAAGATGGAGGGGGGGGGAGAGGCGGCTGTTTTTGAAAATGTAAAGTTTCTATATGCGAGAAAAAAAAGACTTTCCTTCTCACTTTTCTGTTTAGTCCTCTCAAAAGATGTCTGAGAAAATCTTTTTCTGTGTTTCTACGCCCGGCGAGTCTCCGGTCGTGACTCCGGTTTTCACTCTGCATCGCCGTCATCAGTGGGGAAGCGATCTGTAATTATTACTGTTATCAACGCTCTTTTCTTTATGTTAATAAAGTGTACAGACGTGTGCTTTTGTTTGTTTTGTCATATGTGTGACTACGATCAAACCAGTGGATTTTTATTTTATTTTTATTATTCAAGGTCAAGTCGAACTAGTAAGATCTCTGTGATTTTCCAAAGATTAAAATGCAGTAAATAACAATATTGACTGCTTTTTTACTTCCCCCTATAATAAAAAAAAAAAAGTTTTTCGTTACTCTGCGTTTTAACATCCATCAAATAGATTAAAAAAAGTATAAATTTAATAGCAAGTAAGTAAGTAATTTTTATTTGTATAGCACTTTTCGAGGCCAGGGTCACAAAGCACTTAAACAATCAAATCAATATTCAATAAAGTATATACTTTAAAGATCAAGATAAAACTGATAACATAACAGGAGTTAATCATCTTTGTTGTCATTTATTCGCTTAATATCACCTTTTTTTTTAGTACAGAAACGGCTACTTTTTGTACTGTCACTTAAGTTTATATTTAAATTAAAATATTTCATCGCAAAATATCGTTGCTAACAACGCGAGTAAACGAGTTTTATTTTTGGACCGTTTTCACAAAATTAAGTTGAATGTCCCATAAATTGACGTTACTCTAACGCTTCAAAATGATTTAACTTTTAATTATATATTTTTAATATTCGTTCACTCACAGGCTCCATGATGGTTTTCCAACTAAAATAACATTTTTTTTAACGTCGTTCTTTAAACGCAACGATAGTCAGCGTTTGATGACGTCACGCCCGTGCAAGGCGCCGATTGGCTGACGCTCACCGGAAATCAATCACTACCGTCTCTCCTCTTTACTCCGTGGCACATCGTAACGCCAGCCTGACACTCGAGGGTCGCGCTGACAAGAAGAAACTACAAACTCACAGGAAAGATGGCGAGCAGCGGCGTGAGGTGAGGTTGAGCACTTTTGTTTCTCTCCACGTGAAATGTCGCGGATGTAATGGAAGCGACGGGGAAATAGCCTGAAGCCATTGCGGGAGCTTTAGAAATATCCATGAAATAAACACTGCGGAGGTTCACATCCGGTGTTTGCGTTTCAAAATAAATGTTAAGATTAGTGACTGCGTCCTTTACGTAGCGTTTTGTTGGGATGTTTACGGCTTTCATTTTGAAACGTCGACACTCCAACCGGGGGTCTTTATTGGCCGTTTTGCTTTTTTTTTTTTTTGTAAGCTGTTGTGTATCTGCGGTTCTGGCTCCTGTTAAAACCACAATATTCAGTTTCTGTTTGACCTGATGTTTTAACGTGTGTAAGTCAAGACGTTTTGATTGTGTTTTAAGACGTAACTCTGTGTTCCTGTGATGTTCAATAGTCTAACACGTCAATCATGTTTTCTACCTGCTCAGGTGTAGACGCTCGTGACTCAAGGATGGAGATCTCCCTGCTGGTGGAAGTGTTCGCCGACGACACGAGACTCCGAGGAGCGAGTCCAGGAGCGAGTCCGAGGGCGATGAAGACCTGCCAGCTCTAGCGTGTATATGCGAGCGCGATGCCCCGGCGGGGTCTGCCGCTCCAGGGCCGGGCTCGATGGCTCTTCCTGGGTCTCTTCCTGCTGCTGGTGCTGCTGCTGTTCGCCTACCTGCTGGAGTGCACGCCGCCCGCCGACGTCAGCTCGGTGCTGCCCGGGATCGCCGGCGAGCCCTACGGCAAGGAGTACTACCAGGGGCTGCTGCAGGAGCAGGAGGAGCGACACCTGAACCGGGCCGCCAGCCTGAAGCGACAGATCGCGCAGCTCAAGCAGGAGCTGCAGGAGATGAGCGAGAAGCTGAAGCTCCTGCAGGAGAAGAAGGAGCCGCCCGGCGTGCAGGGTCTGTCCGAGGCTAAGGACCAGGAGCCCGGCGACCTGCTGGAGTTCCTGCACTCGCAGATCGACAAGGCGGAGGTGAACACGGGGGCGCGCCTGCCCAGCGAGTACGCGCTGGTGCCCTTCGAGAGCTTCACGTCGTCCAAGGTGTACCAGCTGGAGATGGGCCTGACCCGGCACCCGGAGGAGAAGCCCGTGCGCAAGGACCGCCGGGACGAGCTGGTGGAGGTCATCGAGACGGCGCTGGACATCATCAACAACCCGGACGAGGAGGACGGCGTGGAGGACGACGTGCCCATGCAGAGGCAGCTCTACACCGAGGCTCACTTCGCTGAAGGTGCGTCTGCAGTTCAGTCTAGTGAAGTCAGGTCTGGACTAACTTTCTCTTTGTATTTGACCTTTAGTGGTTTAAGTCACTGGCTAAACACTATTTTTGTATAATAGGGGTATGTATTAGCAAGAATGACGATACGATACATCGTGATACAGCTGCATCAATACGATATATATACTGTAGTATCAAGGATATATTTGTATTATTATTATTATTATCTAGTACTTGACTCTGGTGAATTAACAGACCACATGACTCTTGACAAAGTCCTAAGTAACTGCTTTAATTTGTTTTGAAACCAAAATATGTCCAAACATCAGCTTTAAAAACTGCTGAGGCTGACTGTATCCTCTCGTCCCCAGTCATCTGGATTTCTTAAGGTGCGGAAGACGTAGCGACTGCTCCCGTCTGACGTTTATTTAAACTCAAAAATAAACAAACATGTGAATATTTGCATGTTTGCAAAATTTTCATTATTTTATTCTATACACACGTTAGTAAACTATAACCATATATCTTTATATGACACCGTATAAACATGAACACTAATCTATGTTGATTTAGAACATCCTGTGGGGCCACATTCAATGACTCTGCAGGCCAGATGTGGCCCCTAGACATTTTTACTGCGCTGCAAAGAAAAAAAACATTTTTATTATCTTAGTTTTATTGCTTACTACTGTCTGAAAGGTTTTTCATTTTGGATAAATAAATTAAATTTGTCACAGGCTTGTATTACTTCAGTCAAGTTTACTAAATAAATAAAACCGTAAACTAGTGAAAACCAAACCATCTATGGCTTATTTTTATTGGTTGTTTGTGAATAAAATACGGACATAAAACCGGTCGACGGTGTAAAAAGGTGGAGAATTCCTGCTGTAAATACAGTTGATGTATACATGTTTATAATCAAAATAGTCCAGCAAATAATGTTGAAAAACTACTTGATCTCTATGTATATAAGTGTTAAGAGATAAATAATCTACAGCCATTAAATGAAACTCTCTCGTCAGGTCTGTACCGAACCGAGCGCGACAAGGGATCCCTCTACGAGCTTTTCTTCCTCAAAGAAGACTCCAGCAGCTTCCGTCACGTCACGCTCTTCAGGCCCTTCGGGCCCCTGATGAAGGTCCGCAGCACGTCCGTGGAGACGTCGGCGATGACCATCAACATCATCGTGCCGCTGTCGGGACGAGTCGAGACCTTCCTTCAGTTCCTGCACAACTTCCGGTGAGTTGAAAACACTCTTGGTTCCACTGAGTGTGTGTTGACCCGTGTGCGTCGTCGCAGGGAGGTGTGTGTGCAGCAGGACAAGAGGGTTCATCTCACCGTGGTCCACTTCGGGCGAGACAGTCTGCAGGAGGTCAAGGAGTCTCTGGAGGGCATGGCCAGGTGGGTCTTCGACCACATGACCCTCTCGTCGGGTGTGTAACCTGGAGTGTGTCTCAGGGAGGAGAACTTCTCCAACTACACGCTGATCCCGGTGGACGAGGAGTTCTCCCGCGGTCGAGGTCTGGACATCGGAGCTCACGCCTGGAAGAGCGGAGACGTCCTGATGTTCTTCTGCGACGTGGACATCCACTTCACCCTGGAGTTCCTCAACACCTGCCGACTCCAGACGGCTCCCAGTACGTCCTCTCGTTTCTACCCTCGCCTCCAGAAGTGTCAGCGAACGTTCTCTCTCTTGCAGACAAGAAGGTCTTCTACCCCGTGGTCTTCAGCCTCTACAATCCCGCCATCGTGTACGGGAACCTGGAGCTGGCTCCGCCCATCGAGCTGCAGCTGGTGAGTGTCGACCGCGACGTAAAGAATTTGAAAATGTTTTTCCTCATCGATCCGTCCACGCAGATGCATAAGAAAGACGCCGGGTTCTGGAGGGACTTCGGGTTCGGGATGACCTGCCAGTATCGCTCGGACTTCCTCAACATCGGTGAGTTTTGATCCGTCGTTGGCCTTGAAGAACAAGAATCCAGTTTCACTTAAAATGAAGTTATTACTCGTCAAATACTTGACGTGTAAACGTGAGGCCAAGGGGCCTAATTTGGCTCGTCGTGTGGCCTCGCATAGATGTGAAATTTTATTTTTAACAGTTTTTTTTATAATCATTGAATTTTATATAAATATATATATATATATATTATTAAAATATTTATATATTTAATAATATTTGAATTGACACATTTTTTTTAATAGTTTAATTAAATTATTAGACAGTTTCAGAATTTATTCATTTAATGTGACACAAAGTTTCTATTTGAATTTTAGATAATAAAACATTTCTTGTCGTATTTTTGTTTTCTAAATATATATATTTTTTTTTCATGTTATCTTTTAAATCAAATGTAAAAATCTTAGTATAGAATTCCTAATATATATTATTTTTTTTATATAATAATTCCAACATTTTCCAAATTAAGTTGTTTTATTCCAATCATAGACTTAATTTAAATTTTAATTGAATATAAGATGTTGGTTAAATATTGCAAATATAAAAAAAATTCATCCATTTTGAAAATATTCAATTATTATAAAACATTTCAAAGTTTCAACGTATAAAACATCCAATACTGAGCATTGTTGCTGATCTTCATCGTTCTGTCAATAAGAACCAGAACCTCCACAACTTCTTCCAGTCAAGCCGGTTCTTCTCTCCTCCAGGGGGCTTCGACCTGGACGTGAAGGGCTGGGGCGTGGAGGACGTCCACCTGTACAAGAAGTACCTCCGCAGCGACCTCATCGTGGTCCGGACCCCGGTGTCGGGTCTCTTCCACCTGTGGCACGAGAAGCAGTGTGCGGACGAGCTGACCCCGGAGCAGTACCGCATGTGCATCCAGTCCAAAGCCATGAACGAGGCGTCGCACTCGCACCTGGGGATGCTGGTGTTCCGCGAGGAGATCGAGGCTCACCTCCGGAAACAGGCGTTCAAGACTCAGAGCAGAACCGAGGAATGAAGGCGGATCCTCTCTGCAGACGAATGAATGTACGATATCGAGCAATGTGAACGGACATCTTTGCATGCAGCATCACGTCGCCTCCTGTTTCTACATCCATGGAATCCAAAAGATGCTTTTTTTTTTTTTTTAAATGGACGCCTGTTGCCAGCGCGAGTGGACACAGACTTTAAAGTGGCTCGTTCTGGTCGTAAATATTGGTCGGACTCGTGATCTTGTTTGAGACTCGACGTGTTCAATTGTAACTCAAGGACATACTTCTAACCTGTTAGGTTTGCTCAGTGGCAGAAGTGGAGCCATAACTTATGTTTTATTCGCCGGAGTAAAAAAAAAAAAAAGGGACAAAAATGCAAGAATCCGTCGAAAACATCTGCTTTAAATATGTTGTCGTCCATGAATGTGCCAACGTGTGATAATGACTTGAGGAACAGCAGAGGTTTCATTGTAAATACCTTTATTCATTATTCTCCTGTAGATATTCATGTCAGCGGTACACGACTCTGTGTTTGTAAAACACTATCTTTTTCTTTTTTTTTAATATTGGCCATAAAATAAAACTTACTGACACTTTTAAACACTTGATGTCTGGATCGTTTCTTCTGCCGACACATGCACTCACTACTCATAAATTACTCTATAAAAGTCTAAGGATTTCTTAATTTAAGACAAATGGTATAACACACTCTGTATTATTCATCTGTGAAATAGAAAGTGTTTCCTCTCGGGTACTTTAATGGACCATCTGCTCCGGGTGGATCCCCTCGGTCTTGTAGATCTCCTTGAGAATGAGCAGCACCGTGTCTTCAGACTGCCTGCAGGAACAACAACAACATGTGCTCGTGACAAACACTTCAAATCATTTCACTCAAGGATCTTGTCACAACTGAAACTTCTGAAAAAAAAAGTTGCGATTCAACCTTAATGACCAAATCTCGCCAATAGGGGGAGACAAAGCTATACATAAACATAAAATGTGTGTTTGCTGGTGAAGAGAGCACAGAAGATTCAGTTTGGAAATGTTTTTCCATTTTAAAAATCAGAGAGTGTAGCGGTAAAGGAAAGTTGAAAGTGTAGCGCAGACAAAAAGCGGCAAGAGTAGTACTAGCAGAAAGTAGCGAGTGCAGTACTATCGGAAAGCAGAGAGTGCAGTACTAGCGGAAAGCGGTGAGTGTAGTACTAGCGGAAAGCGGCGAGTGTAGTACTAGTGGAAAGTAGCGAGTGCAGTACTAGCAGAAAGCAGCGAGTGCAGTACTAGCGGAAAGCGGCGAGTGCAGTACTAGCTGTAAGTAGTGAGTGCAGTACTAGGGGAAAGCAGCGAGTGCAGTACTAGCGTTAAGCGGTGAGTGCAGTACTAGCGGAAAGCGGTGAGTGCAGTACTAGCGGAAAGTAGCGAGTGCAGTACTAGGGGAAAGCAGCGAGTGCAGTACTAGCGTTAAGCGGTGAGTGCAGTACTAGCGGAAAGTAGCGAGTGCAGTACTAGTGGAAAGCGGCAAGTGCAGTACTAGCGTTAAGCGGTGAGTGTAGTACTAGCGTTAAGCGGTGAGTGCAGTACTAGCGGAAAGTAGTGAGTGCAGTACTAGGGGAAAGCAGCGAGTGCAGTACTAGCGTTAAGCGGTGAGTGCAGTACTAGCGGAAAGTAGTGAGTGCAGTACTAGTGGAAAGCGGCGAGTGCAGTACTAGCTGTAAGTAGTGAGTGCAGTACTAGGGGAAAGCAGCGAGTGCAGTACTAGCGTTAAGCGGTGAGTGCAGTACTAGCGTTAAGCGGTGAGTGCAGTACTAGCGGAAAGTAGCGAGTGCAGTACTAGGGGAAAGCAGCGAGTGCAGTACTAGCGTTAAGCGGTGAGTGCAGTACTAGCGGAAAGTAGCGAGTGCAGTACTAGTGGAAAGCGGCGAGTGCAGTACTAGCGTTAAGCGGTGAGTGTAGTACTAGCGTTAAGCGGTGAGCGCAGTACTAGCGGAAAGTAGTGAGTGCAGTACTAGGGGAAAGCAGCGAGTGCAGTACTAGCGTTAAGCGGTGAGTGCAGTACTAGCGGAAAGTAGTGAGTGCAGTACTAGGGGAAAGCAGTGAGTGCAGTACTAGCGTTAAGCGGTGAGTGCAGTACTAGCGGAAAGTAGCGAGTGCAGTACTAGGGGAAAGCAGCGAGTGCAGTACTAGCGTTAAGCGGTGAGTGTAGTACTAACGGAAAACGTCGAGTTTAGTACTAGTGGAAAGCGGCGAGTGCAGTACTAGCGTTAAGCGGTGAGTGTAGTACTAGCGGAAAGCATCGAGTTTAGTACTAGCGGAAAGCTTCGAGTTTAGTACTAGTGGAAAGCGGCGAGTGCAGTACTAGGGGAAAGCGGCGAGTGTAACGCAAGCAGAAAGCGGCGAGTGTAGTACTAGCGAATGTAGCGCAAGCGGAAAGTAGCGAGTGTAGCTACTCGCAACTTTCCAAAATGTTGAAAATGTTTCCATGGAAGGTAGTGAGTGTAGCGCAAACGAAACTAGCGAGTGTAGCCTAAGAGGAAAGTAGCAAGTGACGCTATTGCGCAAACTGTAAAAAGAGAAATGAGCTTAACAAGAATTAGCTGGAAGTTGCCCAAGCGAGAAGTATCCAAGTATCCAAGGTAACAGCCAAATATGGCATGAAGGGGAAGAGCTGCTCCTGGAGCATATTTATATATCATTTACTTTGATCAATATTTCATGTGAACTAGAAACGACTTCATGAATTTAAAGTAGAAGAAGAGTGAAGCAGCGTTCCATGGTGTCGTCAGCAGAAGACATTTCACCAGGCGAGTGAAATATATATATATATAGTAAGTTCATAAGAAAGGTAGCGAGAGATCTGAAGAGGTACCAGTAGCACAGGTGACTCTGGAGGGCGAAGAGATACTCGTTGAAGCTCTCGATGGGTTTCTCCTGCAGCACGTAGTCGATGCGTTGGCCTCCGTTCAACATCCCGATCTTCACCTGAGGCTCCTCTTCCTTCACCGGCTCCAGGTGCTCCGGGAGTTTTTGCTCTGCAGGAGAAAAAACAATGAAAAAAACAAGTAACCGTGAGGACGCTTCATGCAGCTGCTGACTCACCCTCATCCTGCGCTCGCTTCTCCTGCTCCTCGATCTGATTGGCCACCATGGCCAGCTCCGCCTGCAGCTGAGCGGTGGACGTGTGCGCTCGAGCGAAGTCGTTGAGCGTCTGCCAGGCGCTGCGCAGAGAACTGATGAACCCCTGCTTCAGGTCGGATCCCATCCTGGTGAGACTCTCCTTCAGCTCTGACAAGAAAAAAAACAAGATTAAAGACCAGAACCTGAAGATTAAATCAACAACATCAATACCAAGATGGAGTCTTTTCCTTCCTTTGTGATGAGGGATCAACACAGGCTTCAAATCCAGCTCGGGTACGATCAGGGGTTCGATCCTGTACGCCACAGGGTCCAGCTGAGACAGGAAATACACGTGAACATGCAACTCTTATTTTGAAACTTTGTATTCGAGCGGGGGATAGAAACACACACCGGGTGGTAGATGTTGAAGAAGCCGTCGCACGTGGGCAGCTGGTACGACTCCTCGATCCTCTCCAGACCTCGGACCGTCAGGAACATCCCGATCGGGGAACCCAAGGCAAAGAAGTTCACCGGCTTGAAGTCCAGATTGTGGTAGACCACCGCCACCTGCAGGACAACCGTTGTATTGAAGTATAGCAGTGTCATCAATGTTTATTTATTTTTTTTCCAAATGTTTGAAATTTCGAACGACTTTTTTTAAATTTAGAATTGTATTTACTTTTTTTGATATTTTAATTCAATAATATATATAAATATAATACATATATAGAATGTTTAATTGTTATTTTAAAAACACAAAGAGTTTCATATTCTAATTCCAATTTTAAAAATAAAATAATTATTGTAAATTGAATAATTACATAGCCTTTTAAATGAAGTAAATTATAATTAAATTATAGTATTGTCTAGTTGCATAATTAACCTTACTTTTGATATTGGATTCAAAAGGCAACAAATAAAAAATATATTTTTTGATTATAAGAATGGGAATAAAAAAAACTGTGTATAATAATGTCAACTTGAATTATAATTTATTTTATAAACATTTATATATTTGATTAAAAAAACTACAATTTAAAAAATATTGAATTGTGATAATAAATAATAACTGTAATTGGAATATATCAAACAAATAAAATCAACTTTTTCTTTTACTTAATAATTTGTGATGCACGTGTCAAACTGACGCCAGGTCAGTGTCCTGTACCTGGCCGGTGCCGGCTTCTGAATAGTTGTAGTCCACGTGGATGGAGGAGATGGAGCCGGCAGGTCTGGTCGCCGAGGCTTCAGGGTGAGGTTCAGGTGCAGGGAGAGGAGCCACAGCCTGGGTTTCCACCTTCTTCTGCTGAGCCGAGGCCTGACAACGAGTCCAGACTTCAGCACCCGAACGGAGACGAGTCAGAAACATCCGCGACTCACCTGCTTATTCACTCGCTCTTTGACAAATTTGGAGATTTTCTTCCGGGGACCCAACGGGATTCCCATCTCCTTCAAGTCCTCCATGGTGCACATGAGCTGGAACATGGAAAAAGGTAATTAAAAAAGGGATGAAACCGGATTCTTACCCGTTATATTATTGGACTAAACTCACGAAAGATTCTATATCAATCTTCTCTTCTTCAAATGTCTCCTGGTACTCAGTCAGACTCAGGTGTTCGAGCGCTGAAGCCACAGTCTCAAACTCCTCCTCTTCCTCCTTCACCTCCTCCTCCACGGCCGGAGGAGTCGCGGCCGCCGCCGGAGCCGAAGCCTGTTTGGCATCTGGGTTGGCGACGGGCATGATTGGCACAGACGTGGCCGTCTTCTGATTGGACAGCAGGTCGAAGAGAATCAAGGAGCCTGCAGGCAGAGACGATGGTTAAGTCTGGGAGCGGCTTGCACAGATTGAGCTCCAGGGGGAGCTGTTGCCTTCTAGGTAGCAAAACAGGTCACTTATTTGATCTGGAAATGCTACTGACACGTTGACAATAGGATGTTAAACATGCACTTTATTGACTTCACACATCACTCAAGTGTGTGATCACAGGTGTGACTCTGGGAATAGATCAGCGACAACATTGAATCATTGAATTTAACGTTTCAAATGTTGAAACTTTTACTTTTTATTGAAATGTTTTTTCTCATGTATTGAATCAATTTTTTTTTTACATTTTTTTAAATTATAATTCAACAATTACTTTTTCGAAAATACATTTTTTTTAAAGATTAAATTAATTATGTATTTGAAGTAATGCTTATTTTTTTTAATAATTTAGTAAAATGATCTCTATATTTTAAAGATGAACTACATTTTTTTAAACACACTTTGATATTAATATTTCAATAATTATAAAATAAAAATGTCTAAATTTTATATGTTGAATGTATTGCCTTTTAAATTGAGCGTAGAAATGTTGATGCCATACTTTATATGGGATTAAAAAGATACAAAACTGAATTTGGAGCTGAATTTATTTATAAATTATTATAATTAGAATATACTATGTGTAAAAACTAAAATCAAATACTTTAATTAAATTCCTTTCAATACCAAAATCAACTAAGAGTTTTTTTGTTTTTTTTAGCTAAAAAATGTCAATAAATATTAAGTTTCAACATTTAAAATAAACATTTAAATCTTAAACAAATCTTAAATTATAATAAATATTCTGATGGCACTGACATACTTCCTCATGCTTCACACACCAGTAACGACCCACCTAAGCTGTGTCCGGACACAGACATCTGTCCACTGTAGTCGGGGTTCCTCTGCTTGAAGAGGTCGTAGAGTCTGTTGATCTCCATGGCGACCGTGTCCATGATGGTCTGGCAG
Organism: Callionymus lyra; assembly: GCF_982586985.1. Lineage (NCBI taxonomy): Eukaryota > Metazoa > Chordata > Actinopteri > Syngnathiformes > Callionymidae > Callionymus > Callionymus lyra. Next base: position 11,393,475 of record NC_141828.1, read on the forward strand.
TAGGTGGGGCTGTTGTAGAAAAGCACGTCCAGCAGGGTTTCGTTGGTGAAGTGGCGTAAACGTCCGGTGCTGGGCAGCGTGATCTTCTTGATCCTCCTGTCGACGCCCGTGGCGTCTCCGTGCAGCGCGGTGTGCCAGCGCACCGGCAGGAACTCCACACGGCTGATGGCGTGTTCGTCGCAGGGTTGCTTGAAGTGGCTCTGCAGCAGCTTCAGGGACACGCTGCGGAAGTCGTCCACTGGAAGAGACGGTCGATAGTTGTTTAAAGAATACTTAAGAGTCGAGAGGTGACAATGTAGTACTCACCACACTCCACCATGCTGCGGAACCTCAGGTCACACACGGGTCCGATCCCATGGACCATGAACACAAGATGATCCACCTTAGAGAGCTCGCCTGCAAGAAGACACACTTATGAATTAACCCTTTTATGACTAACCCTTCTTTATGGAAGTATATCAGTGCCAACAGGTCATTGATAATTGAATTTACCTTTTCAAATTTATAAAAATAAAATAAAAAATAAAATTCAACAATTTGTATATTGAAAGGTTGAATATTTAAAAAAAAGAATGGAATTCAAAAAAAAAAAAAATTAAATGTAATTTAAAAATTAAATATTTTTTAATTAATATCCTTTTAAATTCAATATCAGATGTTTGTACAACAGTTTCACCAGACAACACCACATGTGACGACATAGAAGGAACATGTGCTTCAATTCATCACCAAAGCAACTATTATACCAACATTTCATATAGAATTGAAAAGTCTATGAATCAAAAACATTTAATTTAAATGATGAACAAATTAAATAGCAAATGCATTTCTTTTAACTCAATCAAAAAAAATAAAAGTCAACATTTCAATGTGGAAATTATGTCATTCAAATATTAAAACAGAAAATAATGAAATGCTTACAAAAAAAGGAAAGTTGCAACATTTAAAATGTTAAATTCAACCATTCAATAATCTGATGGCACTGATATATACCAACATACCTTTCTCAAGTGTTTGCCAGTTTAATAACAGTAAGTATACACTTCATCTATACATGATGAGAAGCACATGTATAGTTAAACTAAGATGATGAAATTTGAACCAATAAACATCTTTAGCATAGCTGTCATTATGGGACAAATGCCAAACGGTTCCTGAACTCTTTACCTCTATAACTGACACAAGTTTTGAAACACTGCTCTCTTTGTCTCACTCCCTCTCATAGACATTATTTTCATGCATGTCACACAACATTGGAAAGCTACTAATTGTTTTAGGTTTTCATTTCATTTGCTTCAAACGATTAAGAATACATTTTCATTCAGCAGAAATGAAGGATAAAAGTTTGTACCATCGGGCACTTCATCGTGGTCGTCATCGATCCCTCTCTTGACCACCCGAGGCCTCGTCTGTCCGTCCTGAGTCGTCCCCCACTCGTCTGGCATGGAGGCCGGCTGAAACTGAACTATGACCTGCAGGACAGACACTCGGCTCTCACACCTATAAAGGAATCACTAAAACCTTCCACGACTCTTTACCTTGGGATTGTGCATCACAATGGTTTCTCCGGAAGGGAACTCCAGCCTGCGGTGCCACTGGTTGGTGGACACCGCTTTCTTGTATTCCGTCTACAGATGCGAATATACTTGATTATCTTCTGACTCGTGATGCATCACAGTGTCGGGGGACAAACCTCCAGCTTCTCACTGAACTCCTCAGAGTAGGGAATGAAGCGGCTGTCCGTGTCTCCTTTGTAGAACCAGGAGCAGCGCCGGACCTCCGTCGGCTCCTCCTCCCAGTACACCGCAGACCGCAGGCGGTCGTAGAGCTGCACGTCGTAGCGCCCGCCATCGGTCCGCACGATCACATTCTCCGGGTCTGGTTGAACTGAAGGAAGGCATTGAACAGTTTGTTTCAATAAGTCGACACTTTAAATGAGGTCCCTGTGGCTAAACCAGATTCGGAATTTTATGGACCCATCATGTGCTTACGGATGAAGTTTTCTCAACTTTTCTGCCACAGCTCATTGAAATATGAACCAGCAACTTCCTACTGTGGGTTGCTACTAAGAAAATATTGACACACTTAAATACTGGTATTTTTCCCACGTTACTGTATCAACACTGTGTATTTTACATATTTTATAATTCCTTTGGCTTTCAAATCATATTATTATTTATCATATTTATTTTATTATGTTTCAAAAAAGTGTGTATCAAATAAAATAATTATACTTTTTACAATTATTTACAATTAAAATGCAGATATTCACCGTTACAATTTAACTTCAGCAGTCATTATGTCCTCCTCAGCAAGGAGAAATGAAATCCCACAAAATCCAGGTGTTAACTGAGGACAGGGGGATACATTTAAATCCAGCAACTTTTAAAGCTGATATTTAGGCTTTTTTTTAAACAAATGAAAGCAGTAACAACTTCAGTCTGTAATTTTACAGAGTCAAGTACTCGGACGACACTACAAATATATCTTTGTTCCTACAGTATCGCAATCAATTCTATCATTGCTCCTGTATTGTGATATGAATCATTTCGCCAGTTTCTTGACACTACACACCCCTAGTTGCTACCCAGCGAGTTCGTTTTTTAATAATGGGAAAATGTTTTTTGAATTATGTTTTTTGGTGCAAACGAGATATTCAAACTGAAGTTTTTATTTATTTTTACATTGTGTTATTGTGTTATTATTGTGCTATAGCTAGAACAAAACATATTCTAAGAACAGCTGAGTATGTAAAATCACAGTTCTCTCTCGCAGTCTTTTGGTAACAGTTTTCCAGACTTTGAAAAGTTTGAATTCTGCGAAAAACATATTTTAAGTCGTGTATATTACCGGAGTTGTACGTCTCCTCCAGCTGAAGTGAGTCAATGAAGCTAAAGGGAAGCCAGATGCTTCTTGACTCCACAAGTCTGCAGTAGAACCAGTGCGGCTGAACAGCTTCGTAGACGTTGTAGTTGTACGGCATCATGGGATTAGCGGGGACGACGGCTCCAGCGGTGGTGGGCGGGGGCGGAGGAGGAGCCATCTGAGTTGTAGGAGGCTGAAAAATAAATGAAGATTTAGCCGATACCCTGTAAAACAGCACCAGCGCCCTTATCTCACCTTCGTGAATGAAGGCCCGGGTGGAGGGAATGACTGTGGCGTGGAGGAGAGAGAGTACGGGTTGTGCTGCGGTGGTGGTAAAACTTCTGGAGCAGGAAGATACGGATTGGCTTTGCTGCTGGTTACGGTGTGTCGGTAGGGGTTATGACTCTGTTGTTGCATCTGGGGGGGCGGCGGGGTCATCGAGCTGGGGGGTGGAGTGTGGCGTCCCATCGGGCTCTGATAGACTGCACCACCGAACGCCGACGGAGCAGAGTTCATGTACGAGGCCGGAGGCGTGGCGGACATCCCGGCGCCGCTGGGCAGAGTCGACGCCGGACATGTCGTCATGGGAGACGCCGAGAGGGACGAAGGAGGGGGGCACTGGGGCGACTGGCCGATGGAGGCGAACGGATCGCTGTTCGCGCCTGGACTGGAGAAGTAGCTGAATGTCGAAGGTGCAGGTCCATTCAAGGAGGTCTGGCCTAGAAAACTGTCTTCTTCTCCCACGTCAGTGGAGTCTTCTGCAAAACCAAGACCAGTCATGTTGAGTTAAAGACACACAAGACTGTTTGCTGTCAGAAGATAACCACACGTGTCATAAACACGTGATCTGATTTCGATTTTATAATATATACAACTCAATCGAAAGAATAGACATCTGATAAATAACTATTTACCTCAGATAAAACACAATGAATGGTGGAGAAAGAGAGTAACTGAATAAAGGTTTGCATTCTTCACAAGGGTATCCGACAAATGACGAAAAACGTCATTTAAAAGTTCACCTGGTTTTATTTACGTGTCTAAAAACGGATGATGGGTCGCTAAAGCTAACTAGCATCATCCGGTCATCGCTTCTTCTCACCTCCTGACAGCACCGCCGGACCGCTCGCTTGGCTCACTGGTATAAAAGGCAGGTTGAAGTTGAATTCCGGGGCAGCGCTGAACAGTAAATTGGAACTAGTGTTGGAAACATTGTTGTTTCTTCTATCTGCCATTTTAACAACAAATTACACGTCGCCACTGCCGGGGTCTGGACCTGGCGAAGTGTACGTAGCCTTTCCTCTGCTAAACGATCTTCAAATCATCGAAGTACCGGTCGGACCACGTCATGTACTGGTGGACAGGTGAGCGCATGATGTGTAAATCTACAAAGGACACGCAGCGACTTCGACTGTATTTCTCTTTCGCCACCTACAGGCGGGAAGTAGTTACTACCGATGTTATAATGTTGGAAATCTTCAAAAACAAGCGGTCTTTATTCGATACAGCGATTCCCAAAATGAATAGGGAATGCAAATCAATTTAAAAAACGAATAAAAACAAACGGTAAAAAAAATAAAGCAAGTTAACTTCAGTTCCGTCTCCGACATCCGGTTGGTCGCCGTAAACAAAACAAACGATCTATTTCCTGTGACGTCATTTTCCCGCCCTGTCTACTGCCGTGCTGTCTAAATTGAAGTTGTCTAAAAAGTCAGAAGAGATTTTCTTTTTTGAAACTTTTGAGTCGCTTCTGCCCGGTGATCCGCACACACAGCGATGGCCTCCACACGGGACTGGGTGGACAACCCTCTGCAGGTGGTTGAGGGGATGTTCGGTAAGAGCAACAGCGGAACTTATTACTTACAAGCGGCGAGAGCGTGAGCGTCGCTCGGCGAAGCGTGGTGAGTTAGCACCATGCTACATTGATGCTAATGTTAAAACCATCTTTACACCTTTTACCACGAAAATAACAAAGAAATTACGTTTTACTGCAGTTCAGCTAGTTTTTGTCTAAATTAATTTACTCAATACAACTGTCATTTGTGATGCAAATGGGATATATTTGTTGTTATTAAACAACATAACATTATTTTGACATGACTTCTTCTGTAGTAATGATCTCAGGACGTCACAATCTTAGTGATTGCCATTGACTTTATAACAAGCTAGAACTAGTTAAGTTAAAAAATTATTCAAGTTATACTATTTATTTTACTTAAGTAAGTATTTTTTATTTGTATAGCTCTTTTCCAGACCAGGGTCACAAAGCGCTTAAACAATCAAAACAATATTCAATAAAATATATATTTTAAAGATCAAGATAAAACTTGTATAATAAAATAAATAAAAAATAAAAAAAATCCAGAAAATCAAGGAAAAGCCTGAACAAATAAAAACGTCTTAAGATGTTTCTCAGAAGACATTTTCAATATTTTCATTTCCATCCCTCAGCTGCCTCAGCGAACGACCCGGCATGGGAGGCAAAAGCGCTCGGATTCTTCAAAGAAAAGCTGAAAGAAAAGGACTCGCATACATGGGTACGGGTTCTCTGATGCAGCAACATTAGACACAAGTTTATATCTCGCTAACACTCATCTTTCGTGTAGATTCCCTCCATGAACGACGTCCCTCTTCACTATCTGAAACCCAACAGCCTGGTCCGGTTTCGCTGTTTAATTCAGGACATGTTCGACCCGGAGTTCTACATGGGAGTGTACGAGACTGTGGATCCTTCGACAAAGGCTAAGGTATTTATTTTATTGTGATTTTAATACTGGTTTTTGAGTCACTATTATTCACTGCTTTCCACCTGCTTGACAGGTTTTGCGATGTGGAAAGTACAAGGACGTGACGGAGTCTGGGGTGAGACTCATACTGACAGATTGACCCCATTAAAAAAAACAACCTAAAACTAAAAAAAAGGTTTGTTCTCCAGGTTGATTTAAACTCGAACAAAATTGTGACGTCAGAGCGACAGACTTTTTATTGTGTGCCAGTCCCCGGGGAGAACTCCTGGGTTAAAGAAATATCCTTTTGTGTGTGTGTGTGTGTGTGTGTGTGTGTTGACCTACAAGAGTGCCATGAAGTTTGTTGTTTTTTTTCTTAACCGTGTCGCACTGCTATGCCTGCTCCACTGAAGGCCGAGCGCTTCCGTCCACCTCGTATGTTCCGAGCAGACAGAAGCGCAGCTACGAAGAGGACGAAGACATGGACAGCATGGACTCGCAGCCGCAGAGACAGAGGGACCAGCTTTCAGGTAGAAGTTGTTGTATCTGTAAGACCTTTAAATAGTTAAAGACAAGTTTTGTAGTGCTTGTCATAGTTTTCATTTTAAAAATAGAGCAGTGACAAAGGAAATATTCTTCTTCGTATCAGGAAGTCAGACTATTATGGGATGCCTCTGCACAGCGGTCACAGAGTATCATTTAATTCAGCAAAGTTGAGAGCTGCACAGACGTGAAGTCTGCTTGTACTTTGCACTTGGTCATTTAAGAATCAAAGTGTTTTCAGCAGCTCTCCAGTGAGTCATTAATGGAAAAGGTTCCACAAAAAGGCGGGATCCCCCACACAGCACAACCGGTGTCACCTCTGGCATTTGAGCGAGGGACTCCCGCTTGGCTAACGATGGATGTTCCCCGGGGGTGTTGTGGTGGTCTTCAAGACCAGCCGTGTGTGGGGAGATGATCTGTCATTGAAAGGGGAACGGGCTTGATCTCACGCAGGAGACGACGTCAAGTGTTAGAGGGTCTTCAGTCAGAAGAAGAAGTCTTTAACAAGAAATACAATGGCGTTAAAACGATTTGTTTTTGACAGGGTGTATGATCAGAGATTGAAGATTTTTGTAAATTTTTAGTGCATGCTGTTCTCTAAACCTCTCATTGTTCTCAGGAGCTCAGAGTCCAGCAGAAGTTAACGGCGGCGGAGACCACAAGCGTCAGGAAACGGAAGCTCCAAACAGCCAGGCCACGTCGAGTTCACACCTGGACCTGAATTTTCCGCTGCCTGGAGAGAAAGGCCCGTCGTGCCTCGTCAAAGTAAATAACTCCTCCTGCTAGTTCCTTCTCTTAAAACCCCCAGAATTCATTGAACTTTTGCTCAGGTGTACGAAGACTGGGACAGCTTCAAGCTGAACGACACTCTGGAGGTCTTCGGGGTCCTCTCGGTCAGTCCCGCCCTCAGCGCCCTGGCAGACGAGAAGTAAGACGCTGCTGAGAAGGTTGTTGTTGGTGTCCTGAGCTGCAGTTCCTCATCCTCTTCATGTCCACGCACAGGGACTCGTCCTCGTCTCTGTTGGACCCTGCAGAGAGCATGGAGACGGCGGAGGAGCAGAGGGTGCACTGCCCGCCGGCCTCGCTCGTCCCTCGCCTGCACATGCTCTACGCCAGGCCAGTGTCGCACAACAACCCTCTCTTGCCATGTGCCGCTCTGGAGGACAACCCTGCCTGTGAGTCTCTATATACTTCAGACCTGATGATATTAGCTTGGACCTATTGAACCGGTAAAACGGGGGGGGGTCCCTCTAGTGGACACGATTCAGTAACGCACTTAAATTTCATGTTTAAACCTGGAACTTGTTCCTGAAACTAGGTGTTTTGGTACCTGCTGCTGAAAGAGTTGAAGTGTGATAATGAAATGTAACCTTTTTACCTCCACAATTTGGATTTAATGGCTGTGGAAATGTTAAAAATGTGCTAAGTTAGTCGTTTTTTAACATGTGGAAGAGGATAAGAAGCTTGGATTCGGCACCACTGAGGTCTATAACTGTGTGATAACAGTCTAGGTGGCAAAAAAAAGCCCAAATTACAACTCTCTACCATTTTTCACAACTCCTTTGTATCCTCAGTCCTGTCCGCCACTCTGAGTGAGATGGCATCCGTCAGACAAGAACTGCTGGCGTACTTCACCCACGTTCTCCTGGGCGACGCTCTGGCGGCGGAATATCTCATCCTGCATCTTATATCCAACGTGTATGTGATCGACATCATCTCACGATGAGCCGAGGTTTTTATTTACAAGTCTGTTCTTCGCAGGTATGGCAGGCGAGACGTTCTCCCGCTGGGGAAGTTCACCCTCAACCTCAGTGGCTGCCCGAGCGTGGGGGCGTACACGGAGAAACTCTACCAGATCATCCAACAGCTCGTGCCCTCGGTGAGCAACAACGGTCTTGTTCGCGAGTGAGTGGGCAAAGAGAACGTCGGCTCACTTCAGCTCAAAGTCGCATTAAATTATTAAAGCAATATCTATCTAGTTCATGGTGTTTACTTTAGCTGTGTTGCTAACTAGATTTAGCTTAATGTCACATTAAATTTAAGTAAAGCTATATCTATCTAGTTCTTGGTGTTTACTTTAGCTGTGTTGCTAACTAGATTTAGCTCAATTTCACACTAAATTAAAGATATATATATATATATATAGTTCTTGGTGTTTACTTTAGCTGTGTTGCTAAATAGATTTAGCTCAATGTCACATACAATTTAAGTAAAGCAATATCTATCTAGTTATTGGTGTTTACTTTAGCTGTGTTGCTAAGTAGATTTAGCTCAATGTCACATACAATTTAAGTAAAGCAATATCTATCTAGTTCTTGGTGTTTACTTTAGCTGTGTTGCTAAGTAGATTTAGCTCAATTTCACATTAAATTAAAGATATACTGTGTATATATATATATATATATATATATATATATATAGTTCTTGGTGTTTACTTTAGCTGTGTTGCTAACTAGATTTAGCTCAATTTCACATTAAATTAAAGATATATATATATTATATATATATATATAGTTCTTGGTGTTCACTTTAGCTGTGTTGCTAAGTAGATTTAGCTCAATGTCACATTAAATTTAAGTAAAGCTATATCTATCTAGTTCTTGGTGTTTACCTTAGCTGTGTTGCTAACAAGCTTTAGCTCAATTTCACATTAAATTAAAGCAATATCTATCTAGTTCTTGGTGTTTACTTTAGCTGTGTTGCTAACTAGCTTTAGCTCAATTTCACATTAAATTAAAGATTATTATTATTATTATTATTATTATTATATAAATATATATATATATATATATAGTTCTTGGTGTTCACTTTAGCTGTGTTGCTAAGTAGATTTAGCTCAATGTCACATTAAATTTAAGTAAAGCTATATCTATCTAGTTCTTGGTGTTCACTTTAGCTGTGTTGCTAACTAGCTTTAGCTCAAAGTCACATTAAATTCAAGTAAAGCAATATCTATCTAGTTCTTGGGGCTTGCTTTTGCAGTGTAAATAAGTAGCATTATCTTAATTTTACATTGAATTTTAATAAAGCAATATCTATCTATCGATCTAGTTCTAGTTGTTTGGCTTTAGCTGTGTTGCTAACTAGCATTAGCTCAACGTCAAATTGTATTTATAGCAATATCTGTCCTATGTAGTTCTAGTTGTTCTCGTCGGCCGTTTCATGACACATCAACCCGATAATTCGTAGAGTTTCTGGCGTTTCCAGTGTAGACCGTGAAGACTCTTTGTCGCCCCCTGCAGTCGTTCTATCTCGGGATGACCCTCCACGACATGAACCAGATGCGACTGGTTCCCAAAAAAGACTACGTCGCCAACCGTCTGGTGAGTGGAGTCCTGCAGCTGGCCCGGAACTCCTCGCTCTTCCTGGATGAAACCAGACTGGAGCAGGGACAGCTGGACCCGACAGGTGAGGCACCCCCCCCAATCCCCCCCCTCTTCAGTCGTGGTCATGTGACCTCCGCTCTCCCGCAGGTGTACGTAACGTGACGGCGCTGGGGAACCTGATCTCCTGGCAGAAGGTTGATTATGACTTCAACTACCACCAGATGGAATTTCCCTGCAATATTAACACGCTCGTGGCATCGGAAGGACGCTCGCTGCTGCCGGTGAGGACATGAGCTGGATGATGGCGTGCGACAAGCCCCGCCCACGCCAGGTTCAGTCTCCAGTAGGCTAGAGAGAGAGAGAGAGAGAGAGAAAGAAAGAGGGAGAGGTTGTTTCTAGCCAGTGTCAGAGTCTCACCTCCTCTCATTGGTCGCAGCCTCGGCGTGCAGCTTTAGCCTGGTTGTCAACAGTCGCAGGAATTCGCGGCGGCTATTCCTGTCGGCGGCTCTGAGAGGTTACCATGGCGGCAGCTGTGCTGCACAGGAAGAATCCGAGCAGAGGCGCCAGACGGGAGAACCTCTCATGACTCTATAAACCAGCTGCTGTCAACATAGACCGACGTGCTGTGGAAACACTTGTTATCAACCTTTGTGACGACCAGAGTCTCTTTCATCTTTTACCGCTTACTATTCTTCCTCTCTTCTTTTTCCTCTTAGTCTTCTTCCTCTCTTCTTTACCTCTTGCTCTTCTTCCTCTTTTCTTTTTCCTCTTGCTCTTCCTTTCTCTTTTACCTCTTACTTTTCTCCCTCTTTTCTTTTTCCTCTTGCTCTTCCTTTCTTCTTTTTCCTCTTAGTCTTCCTCACTCTCTTCTTTTACCTCTTATTCTTCCTCACTCTCTTCTTTTACCTCTTATTCTTCCTCACTCTCTTCTTTTTCCTCTTAGTCTTCCTCACTCTCTTCTTTTTCCTCTTAGTCTTCCTCATTCTCTTCTTTTTCCCCTTAGTATTCTTCCGCTTTTCTTTTTCCTCTAAGTATTGTTCCTCTCTTTTATCTCTTGCTCCTCTTCCCTTTTTTCTCTTGCTCTTCTTCTCTTCTTTTACCTCTTTTTCCTCTTGCTCTTCCTTTCTTCTTTTACCTCTTAGTCTTCCTCACTCTCTTCTTTTACCTCTTGCACTTCTTCCTCTCTTCTTTTACCTCGTTTTCCTCTTGCTCTTCCTTTCTTCTTTTACCTCTTAGTCTTCTTCCTCACTCTCTTCTTTTTCCTCTATTATATTTTACCTCTTCATATCTTCCTCTTTTTTGCCTTCTTTCTCTCAGTTGTTTTTATCTTCTTCCTATTTGTCATCTATTCCTTCGTCTTCTATCTGTGTCATCATTTTCAACGTCCTTCTTGAGTTACACCCTCGTCTTCTAATCCCTCTTCATCTTCGTCCTCCGGTTGACATCAGGGGTCACCACAGCAGGTCATCTTAAGCGCTTGACTATGTGTTGTGTTGAAGGAAAGTTTAGGGTCGAGTGAAGAAATGATTGAGCTCTAATAAAGATGTCTCTCTCCTGTCAACCAGTCGGACTGTCGGATCCACATCCACCCTCAAGTGGCTCCAGAGCTGGTGCCCGAGTACCTGAGCAGCCTCCACGTTCACCCGCAGACGTCCTCGCAGCTCAACAAGTTCCGCCTGTACCTGAGCGTGGCTCGCCTCCTGGACTACAACATCTCTGATGACATCACCAAGGTGACGGACGTGAGCCCCGGCACCGTCAGCCCTGATCCTTTTTTTAAACGTGTGTTTTCTGCCGGGACAGGCGGTCGAGGACGACTTTGTGGACATGAAGAAGGACGACCCTCAAAGCATCTCGGCTGAAGACCTTCACAGAATCCTGGTGGTGGCTCGGTGAGTCTGTTGGCCCAGAGCTTGAAAGATCTTCCATCCTCTTCCTCTTTTGCTTCTTCCTCCTTTACTTTTTCTTCATTTTCTTTCTTCTTCCCTGTCCTTTACTCCCCACTTTTGTCTCCCCCCCCCCCAATCTTATTTTCTTCTCTCTTTCTTCTACTTTTTTTTCTCCACATCTTATCATCTGTCTTCCATTCTTCCTTCTATTTCTCGTCTTTCTCTTCATTTTGACGCTTTTCATCTACATCCTCATTTCCTTCATTTTGCTTGTCTTCATCCTCTTCCTCCTTTCCTCTTCTGCCTCTTCTTTTCAATGTTCTCTTTCACTTCCTCTTCTTACTCCTTGTCCTTTTCTTCTACTTCCTTCTCATCTTGTTCTTCCTCATTGTGATCTTCTTCTCTCCTCCATTAGCATCCACTACTTCCTTCTTAGTCTTGTTTCACTGCATTGTTTTAACCTTCATCTCCTTCATTCACCTTCTCTGCCTCATTTTCTTTCCCTTTTTCTTTCTTCTTCTTCCTCCTTTTCTGCCTCTTCATCATTTTTCTTCCTCCTAGACATGAAGCTGTGTTGATTTCCCTAATTAAAAAGTTTAAAGTTAAGTACTTCAATGTTGCTGACGCTCTGTCTGTGTTCAGCTTGTTGTCTCTCAGTTCTGGACAAACCTCTCTGACCAGAGATGGATGGCAGAAGGCCAAACACATCGAGGTCCTGCGCTGCAGCAGGATGGAGCAGCACAAGTCGGTCAACGGCAACGAGCAGTGATGTCGATGGCTACGATATGAATTCATCGTTTCAAAGTCTCACCGAAGCGTCGCCGTCTTCTCGAGGAAACGCATGAGCTTCCAGTTTAGTTTTCACTTCCGTTCTAAGAAAGATTTCCAGTGTTTATACGTTTGTTTTCTAGCAGGAATAATATGTAAATAAATTGAGACGAGGGAACTTTTGTTTGTCCTTTTTTTAAATTGAGGCGGTACAATGAGCCACTCGAGAGGCGGAGGAATAAATAGGATACTTTAATATACAAGTCAATCTCAATACACATTAGAGTCTGGGGAAATGGAGTTAAATGCCTGGAACAGTGCAAATCATACGCTCGGAAAGTCACATGATAACGCGGGTCTGTTGTGAAAGCACTTTGTGTACAAGGAGACTCGTCTTTCCCTATCAGCGTTTCACACCCAAACACGTCAGCTGTCTGGAATGTTAAAGATCTTCACCCATTAAGGCGACTTCCTCCGTGTGAGAACCTCTCCACTGATCCTAAATAAAATAAAAACTTCGGCAGAACCATGAAGCTTTGGCAGCACCACACGTGGTCAGCAGGTTCTTTAAGAGTAAATAAACACGTGGTGAGCTGACGGAGGATGAAGATGAAACTATCCCGGGCTAAACCTCACTTGGTCGACTGTACAGTACCAGCGTTCTTGACATAAATAAACATAGAAACACTTTAAAAAAAAAAAAAACACACCCATCAATATAACATCCCAAAAATGAACCCGTCCTCTTAATACGTCCAGCACTTGCTTGATGTAACATGTAAAAATGGAGTTTAAAAAGGTAGACTTTGCCATAAATACCTGATATATTTATATATATTAAATCCCAGTTAAGGCAAATATGCTTTCGGAGCGAGTTTAACAAGTGGGTGGTTTGCCTTTGCATATATATACCAAAACAATTTACACACGTAAACCAGCAGCTCCTCGCCGAAAGAAAAAAAAAACAGCAAAAAGGATTTCCCAGCTTTCAAAATCCACCGTCAGCAGTTCTGGACTGTCTCCTAAAATAAGTATCAACAGACAGGGAGGTAAACTACCATCAACAGCCAAGGTTACGAGATCTGTGTTTTGTGGGATCCACTCGGACGACATAGATTTCACACCCATTAGCTTCTTACGGTCAATTTTCTTGCTACGGAAGTCGACAGGCGTTATTTCAGCAGTAGGTAAAACTTGGTTCTAAAACACGGATGTGAACAAATGTCCTGCACATGAGACAGTTTGGAGTTAGTTTTTTTCTTTTTTAACCATCGAGCACACGTGTGGGACAGCAGGCTCGACCAGGAGGCCGTTTACACTCTCACACTGCAGCCACTAGCATGTTCAATGTTCTTCCGCCGCCACATTAGATGCTCCTAGTCTTCTCTTATTTGTATTAACAAACAAAGGAGAAAGTGATGACATCATGAGACAAAATGTCTGTTGGGCAAAGTCTAATACGGCCCTTTGCCTGTGTTCAAGTGGCCCTCGCTGTATCCAAGTAGAAATGTTTCTCGCTTTCCAAACTATTACTACTACTATGTACAGTCATATTGAAATGTTTTATTGTTAAAAGTACTTGTACAGTTAATATTAGTAAAAACATATTGACTTGACCTTTTGGTAAATATTACTTCTTCCGTCATAATATACTTTTTAACTTTACTTATTATACCATTTAAAAGATCCTTAAGCATTTATGGTTTATCCAATAATCTTGAAAGACTAAAAAATAAAAATAAATACTTCTCAACTTTTTGATATCCTTCTTGATTTTTGTTTCTTTCGTTTAGGTATTTCTTGTATTCGTCATACCCAAACAACTAGCTTTGTTTGGTGCGAGCAAAAACTAGAAAACCCTGCCGACTACGACAGAACACGACCGGATCGATAAAATCAACGTTTTGATATATGAAAATGTTTTGCTATTCATTAGCATTGATGCTACGCAAGACTTGAGCGTGGACGTTACTGTTGAAACGATGGTTTACGACCATAGGCTTTTTATAGGAAAACCATGATCTAACAATTCTTGAATCATGGACTTAGTTTCATTGGATTTTGGCCGTTTTACTCCAACCAAATGTCATGTGAGCTCCTTGGCAGGGGTATAAGCTGTCTCAGTGCTTTTTTTAACTCTAACCAGTCACATCCTTACTTCAATATTATCAATGTTAAAAGTCTTTCTCTCCCGTCTCTCTCTGACGGCTCCTCGCGACACCTTCAGTGACTAATGTGGCTGCGGAGGAAGTTTTCATTTCCACGCGAGCGAGTGTGTTCGTGTAAACGCGCTCTCGCTGCTCGACGGGATCTATTTGAAGATCAACACGGCTAGTTCAGGGAGTGCACTTGTCGGCTAAATGGTGGAGGTGCAAGCCATCTTTTGCTACAGCGACTACACTGGAAGTTACTACACGACTACAGAGTCCGGCTACAAGAGGGAAAGCACTAGATCTGAATGATCCTGGTCTGGCACTGTGTAAACATTGCCTTCAGCTCGCTCTCCTGGGCCTCGTTGACCGCTTCGGGCTCCGGACTCTTCTGGACCTTCGCCACGGCGAAGTTGATTCCCTGCGTGAGGCCCGCCTGGGTGAGGCTGGCCACCTGCACCATGGAGCTCTTGATCTTGGCAAAGGGGGAGACCACTCGGCTTCCGTTGCTGTCGGCGGGCGAAGGGCCCAGACTGCCATCCAGCTGGGACCCGATGCTCCTCTGGGAGCCCCCCGAGACCGCCGAGGTGGGCTTCTGTACGGTGAGCAGGCCGGAGGCGGAGGTAGAGGACTGGACGTCGAGCTGCGACGGCCTGGGCAGCTGCGGCTCTTCCTGCAGGTCGGCGTTTGGCTGCTTGTCCGGGTCGGCTGAGGTTTTGCTCTGACCGGGAGCCGGGGCGGTGGGCACTCGCTCCCCGAAGACCTCGACGGGTTGAGTCTGGGCGTCGTGGACGAACTGGTGGCAGTAGGCTTCCACCGGGGTGCCGAAGTCGATCAGCAGGGCCTCCTCGGCCACGGACGCCGTTCCCGGGGACTCCGAGGAGTTTTCCTGCTTCCCGTCGCAGCCGGTGACCCGGATCACCGAGGGGATGTTCAGCTCCGCGCTGCCGATGGACTGGGAGCGACTGCCGAGTCGCGAGTTTGACGCTACGATGCCGCAGCTGGGCAGCACATAGTCCACGTTCTCGAGGGAACCAGAACAGGGGTGATCCGGGTCAGAATTATAGGAGTCGGAGTCGTCGGACATCTCGGAGTGCAGGTCGCCCATCTCTTTCACGACCCCCGAGTCCAGGCTGCTGTCGGATTTCCACAGGTTGACGTGCATCGTAGGCTTCAGGAAATTCACCTTGACATCGGGCTTGGAGAAGTTTCCGAGCCTCCCTAGGGGCTTGAAGGGACCCATGTTGACGTTGGTCTTGGTTTGTTTGACTTTCTGGTTGAGGGAGGAGAACTTGTTGAGCAGGAAGGTTTTGCCCTGAGCCAGGCCAGAGCTGCCCTGGACGACCGGCTTGTTCTGGATGCCCATGATGTCCTCCTGAGGTTTACTCTGCCGCCTGGAAGACAAACAAAGTCTCTGATTGGCTGATAGTCAGTGAGCAAGACACCATTGAGCTACTCCAGGTCACCAGATCCAAGTTTCATTCATATATCGTTGTTTATCGTAATGTGGATATTTGTGAGGTTTCACTGGGAATTTGGGCCATTTTATTAATGTTTCCTTTCTTTGGAAATCCATGCCATCTATGCCATATATATATATATATATATTATCTTTATTGCTTCACCATTTCACGTTTTAAATGCCTTTACTTTTCTTAATACAAAAGATCTATTCTAATCATTATTTTTTTCGGCTTCAATAAATCTCAACTCCAAGCTTTTTCGTATAGAAAATGAATAATAATATAATATAATAATTAATAATAATATTTTTTCGTATATGTAAATAATTTCAGCAAAATGGTTGGTAAAACATTTTAGTTTTTAATTGTCTTTTTTCATTTACTACTAAAAAATCTGCAGTAAAAAAAAAAGAAAAAAGTCATTTAAATCTGCATACTATAGCTTCAATTGAAACATTACAGCCATATGGTCTGTTCGGTACCCGGTTTAGGTACCGAAGATTAACCCAGTCTAAGGCAAGTTCAAGTACTGCAAATCACTTGGTGTTTTTTATGACACTCTTTTAAAACACATGTTATGTAACTGCTTTTTTTTTTACAAATTTTAAATAAAGATTTTTCATATACGAAAATGTATCTGAATTGTGTGAAGGGGCCAGAATTCCTCTTTTTAAAGTAAATTTAAAAAAAAAAAAAATGTAAACTAAGCGCATACACAAAACGCACAATATATATTTGTTATGGCTAAGTATTTTAAATGATCTACAGCAACCCTTTGATTTTTCAAATACATTTAAGTTGTTTGACATAACTGAGTAAAATTGAAAAATTGGACAAAAATCTGATAAAATCACTTTATTTGTACATGTGTATGTATGTTCTTTAAGAAGTGTGGATGACAAAATAAACAAAGCTGTCTGTGTTTCAAAAAATCTAAATCTCATTAAAATATCTAACAGATAAACACAAACCAGTCAAAGACAAATATGCAAAAAAGGACCTTTTAAGAGAATCTTTAAAAAATCTCACCTTTCCAGCTTCTTCTCCACCACGAGGAGGTCGTGACCCGTGGCCTGTTTGGTAATACGAAGCATCTCTGCGATGCACTGGAGCGTGTCTAAAAACAGACGACAGGACGTTAAAAGACTTTGCTCGTCCAGCTTTATCAATAATCAATGAAGTTATTTATAGACACCTTTGCCATCGTCTTCGGGGTTTCTCGTGGCCGCTCGCAGCGTGTGGAAGTAGCCGCTCGTCTCTTCGTTCTTGTAATGCAGACGCATGCAGCAGAACTTTGGCTTCACGAACAGCGTCGGTTCAGGACCTGTAAACAAACTTGTACATCAGTGACGTCCGGGCTCTTTGTGTGAATCATATCCAGCGAGCAAAGCGGCTAAAAGGTTACGGAGAAACTGTTAAACACGCTTTAAGGAAGTGTGGACTGACTCATCCTTCAGAAAGCTTCACTTCTCCTTCCAGTGACGCTCACTACTCACCGATCTCGATCTTCTCCAAACCCTCCAGATTGAGCCGCTGGTATTGGTTGACTTTGTCTGCTTCTTCGTCATAGCTGCAGATGAATGAAGAGTTCATCAGAACAGAGTCGTCACTGACGGATCATTTCAGATGCTGGTAACGCAAAGGTTGACGGAAGCAGAGGTGTCAACCTCGGTTACACAAGGGATCACAATACTAACTAGCTGTCTAAGTTGTATGTTTAACCAGGAATTACAAGTCTCATCGTGATGTTGTATTTTTAATTAGTCTTGAAGGCTCAATTTATATCAATTTTCTCCACGTTTGTCCTCCTCTATCAAAAAACCAAGCAAACTCCTTTTCTTCAACATCTGTTTAAAACCATTTAGAAAATCACACCATCTGAGAGCAAAGAGAGGTTTCTGTAGGTCCAGGTCAACCCTTTAACTTGTTTATCAATAACACTTATTAAATAGAAAGACCAAAAACAAAGCAAAGTTGTTGTGAAACGATATATTGCTTTTGGGGAAATTACACTTCATCTTTTTTGTATTGAGTGTCGATTCCATTAAAAAGCACAACCAACCAAAAATACGCAACAACTTGTTTTTTGCGCCATTCAATCGATACGTCTACAGATACATTTTTTGAAGGACTTGTAGATAAGTGTTTTCAGGAAAGTGTGACAAAAAACCCACATGGTAAACACAGAACTATATTTGTAATGTAATGTACAACTAACACGTTGGTCGTTTTATTTTTAATCAACAACAAACCATTTGTTCTCATTTTAAACTAAGTAGTTTGTCACGTCAACTTGATGGTTCTATGTTTGAATTAATTAAAAAAGAATTAACTAATTTGTTTCAGAATAAAAGTTAAATGGCCGGGAATTCTTTCAGACCTTTACACAAAATCCATCCATAAACTTACACTTCTCAGTTTAATCAATTGTGAACAAAGTGTGAAATTATCAAATGAGTCAGAAAGTTGTTTTATGTTAATAAACAGCTCATTTGGGGGTGTAGTTATTGTGTGTTGGTATTATGTTAATAAGAAGAAAGCATTGGTATTATGTTGGTATTATTTACTCATAAATGTGTCACTAAATGACGCACCATTAGCTTCAGTTCAGGAACTCTTAAGTCCTACCACAGCAGATAAAAACACCTGGACATTGCCTTTTCAACAGACAGAAATAATAAATAATGAAAGACCAGGACAGAAAGTGTGTTATTTTAAATATTACAAATAGCTAAAATTCATCATCACAGTTTGAATAATCATGTCTTTAGACAGTCATTACTGCACCATGTCATAAAGCGGAAAAAATGCAGTTTCGTTTTATGTGTTTTTTCCCATTTAAACTGTGATTAAGAAGTCAAAAACTGAACAGCAGTGTTGAAAAGTTCCTGTTATTTTAAGTCGGAAAAATGGGAGGAAAGCACTTGATCCTATATTTCTCACAATTCTCCAATAAAATCTACATAAGCCAGGATACATCATGTCATGAAAGGGTTTAAATTAACTTACTATGCAATGTAGTATGCTTTGTCAGACAGCAGGAGAAGCACGTCCACATCTTTGTTGTTAGCATCGATCAAACTAGAAAGATAATCAGCATTAACTCAACACAAGCGCGAGTCAAATGAAGGATGACCTTCAGATCGAGACGCTGACCTCATGTCACAGTTGATGAGCGCCCAACCGCCGTGAAACTTCTCGTCGTCGGGAAGAAGAAGCTGCATGTAGGTCTGCAGCAGCAAGCTGACCTGCTCCTGAGCTCCCCGCTGGCTTTCCTTCTCCTTCTCCTCGTGCTCCTTCTCCTTGCTGAAGATGGAGTAAAGGTCCTCCGTCACCGGGAGCCCCATCATTAGATCTAGAATGTCATGAAAACTTTGATGAGTTGACAAAAAGTTAACAATGAACATCGAGCTCTGTACCGATGACTGCTTGTCTGTAGGCGTCCCTGAAGCGGTTCAGATAGTAGCGATTAGCCGAGTTCACGCCGTCCTTCATCACACCGGCTAGTTTCCTCTCTCCGGTCCTCGTGAAATCTCCCTGGAAGCAAATGTTTGTGTTTACTAAACAATTAAACTCACCCTTGAATCATCAAATTACAAATGAATCACACTTGTTATCGAAGGTCTTTCTTTGATAAGACTTGTTTTACAACAAGGCTACTCAATAGGTTTTGGAAATTTGTTCAAACAAAAAAGCTATTTCGGCTTTTGAAGTAAGAAATGTAGACTCTTGAGCTCCTTTTTGTTTTAAACAAATGCTTGACAAAAAGTGTGAAAAAGAAATACAGTGAACCTGAAGTGTCAAGGGAGCATAAAAAGTTCTGTTAGAAAATGTAAAAAATATATTTATTAATTATGATTTGTAAATAATTTATCTTATTCGGATGCTTTAATCTCACATAGAAAGCTGTCAATTTATAATTTATCTTTTATGTTCATTATTGTAGCATATAAAACGGTTAATGACATATCTAAGAAAAAAAGTGTATTTGTGAAGTCATTTATTAAATTTAATTTACTTTTACAGATGCACGTCTACTTATTTTACATCCTGCTTGATACTAGTCAAAAGAAAATCAACATGTAAAAAAAACAATTTTACAAAGGGATAATTAGCAAGATTTGAAGTTAGGTTTAAGATAAAATTGTTTGATTATTGCAATTAAAAGAAAAAGCAACAATTATGACTGTAATTTATCTTAATGAATTTCATTGTAACCCTCTTAATTATAATTAGTTTAAATATGACATCTTATGACATTATACTTAACCATAAGAGCATTTATTCTCAGTACTATAGAAACATCTATCCAACAGTGGTGTTACCTTCAATGCAGCTGTCCCAGCATACTGCCGGCTGATGGTGTCTCCATTGTTGGCCCACATTATCTGATAAATCCTGTAGCATTTGTTCGGCAGCGGCTGCTCAGGAGGCATCACCCCGAGCTTCTTCAGCTGCAGAGGGGATGGACACACATCAAATCACTTTACACACAATTCTTAGTTTCATAATGATTACATTCAACACAGTTATTGTTTGAGAGGTGAAGAACCACGTCAAAGATCTCACCTGATGCTCCATCACCACTCGAGCGATGGCAGCCTGGACCACGTTGGTTCTGTCCAGACAGTCCATACAGTTGACCCTGAAGATTCCTTCCTGCTTGCAAATGACTCCAGCCTGGTCCACCCTGAGTAATAAGTAACTATTTTTATTTCTTGTTGGCCTAAATCAATGTATAAATCCTGCTTTTATTATGATAGTGCGTTTGTTGATGTCTGACCTGCCTATTTATTCATCTGGTCTCAACTCACTTTTCTTCAATGCTTATTTCTGAGCTTTTTGGGTGAGTAATATTTTTGTTATTGCTTTAGTTTTCACACTATTTTAGCTGTTATTGTAAATGTATGTTTTGTGGAATAAATTTAAGTAAATATTCATGAGTAAAATTAAACTTCTTATACAACTAGATTTTTAAACCTATGTCCTGCTCAAGTGCCACACATTTTAAGTTAAATAAATCAATAGTTCATTATTTTTTTCAAGTGTATTCAAAATAAAATCAAATGTTTTTTCTGCATTTTTTCTTTTCTTCATGCTAGACCGGTCAAATCCAGCTCAGTCTAGACCCTGATACGACCGACAGAGTCATTATGTCAAAGACAGAGACATTAATAAAAGTACCCACAAAAATATACACAATAACTTGATCTAGTAGAAGAACATTAGCATTATATTGGATATGATTTTGACGACTTTATGTCAATTGATTGCTGTAGAGTAAAATAGTTCATTAGGTAAACTTTCACGACAATAAAATAAAAGACCAACTTGAACTGAAATGTAAAATGAGACTGAATTGTTCAAATGAACAAAGAGAAAAAAAACATTGTTAACCATTATACTTTGAGAATAGTCTTGGGAACTTAATGCCTTCGGGTACTTGTTAAGGACTGTTATAGATTTCCTTTACATTAAAGGACATTCAAGGCTAAATTTAAAATGATATTTCAATGAAACTGATTATTCAATTCATTGATTTATAGCCAAATGATACCCACCAGCCCCACTTCATCTCAGTGATGATATCCAAGATCGCATCAGTCAATATTTGTACATTTTCGAACCTCATTCCACGACTGAAAAACAGAAGAAGATAAAAAAGTTATCTCGGGATTGTACACCAACAACTCAACATGGCGCGGCCGAGGAAACGCTCACCAATGCTCGTGGAAGTCGAAGGAAACGTAAGTGAGGTTGGGGTTGTTGTAAAGCAGGACTTGTTTCAGATAAGCGTCGCCGATCAGCTTCTCTCGTCCACCCTGGTCCACCAAGTTGATGATAATCTGGTCGAAAAAAGCACTAATGTTGAGACTTTGTCGCAGAGAACTGTGAAGTCAAAAATAGTCGCTAGAAAACAACAGCATCGCTATAACAATAACAGTTGCGAAAACACGTTTGAAAATATTTTAAAATGTCATACAGAAATGTGGGAAGCTATGTGAAAGACAGGAAAAAACAATAGACATAATTGGCATGAATAACAAATCTCGGTGAGTCATACACGTTCCCATTATAGTGCATGGAAATAACGAAAAAAAGAGCTCAAGCACCTGTTTTTCGTAGAGTTTCAGCTGCTCTTCAAAATGAGCAGCAAAGTAGGACTTGGTCTCATTTTCTCCTGCGACAAAAGAAACATTTATGATAGGAATTGATTGTTGTTGAAATTATTTTCTATTAAAATATGCTGATCTTAGTGTCGACGTAGGTAACTGGCGGGGGCCACTGACCTTTCTCCAATCGTGGTCGGGGGTTGTAGCGGTAACCTGCCTGGCTCCAGAACACTGGCACCGAGCCCCGCGTCTGCACAAAGGATAGCGTGTGACTGTGCACGTGGATAAGCTGCTCGGTCTCCACATAGTTTGCGACGTGGCCCTCCGTGTCCACTCCTCGCCGCTTGTACCGCATCCCTTTGGGAAGGAAGAGGAAAGTTTACACAAGACGGCACGGAAAGATAAATCTTCACACGTTTACAGGCCCCGTTGTGAGCGCTGCCGTATACAAAGACTGAGTATGGTAGTGTGTATGTACGACCTCTCTGTCTCTTTTATTGTGTCGTTTTTATTTACTTTCTCATAAAGATTTTAACAGGCACATACTTGTGTTTACATATTCGCAACTTACACACATACATTCTCATCCTCGTCGCTACTGAGCAAATGCTTCTTCGTTTGTTTCCATCTGCTACTTTATTACCTCCGGGTTTATCTCGACTGCGCCGGCAAAAAGATTTGAAACACTGATAAATATTGCGTTTAAACTTTCAGGAAGTGTTGATAACAGGACAAGGAACAGAGAATGAGACAAATCAATGCCTTCTCTGCTGGAGCGAGAGTTCTAACGTGTCTCGTTCTCGCTCTTGTGTCTTGTGGAAGCAAGTTCCTTAATTTTACAGCCTTGTTTTAAAAGTAAAAAAAAAAAGTTTCATACGAATTTGAACTTTGGGGTTTCAAATTTCAACTGGAGTCGATTTCACCATTAAAAATAGATATTGCCTTTTTTAATCACCAATTTAACATTTAAACCAGTACCCAGCTCAGAACTAATACATAATGAACTGTTTATTAAAATTACTTTTTCAAACTAGTTTTAACATGTCACCAAACATCCTCCAAGCTTGCACCTCGACTGTATCTTTATTTCACTCAATATTTCTGTTAGTCGTATATTTAAGCTTCTCAATTCTTAGCTTTTTTTCTTTTTGAAGTATATTTAATAGCAAAATTGCTGAATGGAACAGATGTAGCGTTTCTAAACTTGCTTGTTAAAACACATGGATGACATGAGCAAGAACTACTTTTACACAACAGAGAATCAGAAACTTCTACAGGACTTGTGGATGCAGAATTGTATTAGAAACACCACCAACATTTAATAAACTATTCCTTGTCAAATAATCAACAAATCCTAAAAATTGAATAGAAATCCATTCATCTTTTTTCTTTTTTTTGAGACAGACGAATGTTGGCATTCACGTGACCTACTTAGAGGTCATTTTGCTTGTAACTGCCAATATTGAACATGTTCAGAAGCATGATCCTTCATCGTTACCTGCACGGTGCCGACTACGTCTGGAGATGAGGGCGACGGTAAAGCGAGGGTGGATGTCGTCCACGCAAGTGATCTCTTGCGGAGGCGTCTCGGGGCTGATCCGGTCCTCGTCGAACGTCTCATTGTAATTCACTACGAGCTCCTCCACCTGAACGAAGCCCTGGATGATGGGAGTGACCCAGAAGTCGACTTCTGGGACCTATAAACACAACAAAAAACGGGCTATTACAGCAGATCCGTACTTCAGAAACTCGTAGTCACCCTCAGGGGTGAAAAAAGAACAGAAGTTATTTGTCGTATCCCCAAAGATATGCATGATAATTGAGTGTGAAAGAGGAAAGGGGGGGGGCATAATTAACAGCTACAGCTGACATGCTGACCTAGCAGGACCGCCTGTGCTCTTTGAGCAGGACTTTAGTAATGAACAACATCTCACAGTGTCAGCAGCTGTGGAATAATCAAAAGATGAAAACGTCACATTTCTGCCTCCTCCGTTCCTTCTGGGCGACTCACCTGAAGGTCAATGACGTCTTGAATCATGTGTTTATTCCAGAAGAATCTGTCGTCCACCTTCCAGCGGGAAAAGAAAACAGATGTCAGCGGAGTCATAATACTCTTTTGATGAGCGTGGGAATCTACAAACCTGTTTCCAGAGCGGTAAATCGCTCTTATTGATCTCCCCCTGCCGCTGGACAGTGTTGGTCAGGTCGTACGTCAAGCTGTAGTAGAAGGAGTCGGAGTCCATGAAGACTTTGTACAGCTCGTCAAGCAGCCGCCTCTCCAGACGTTCCTTCTCCTTATTCTCTTTGACCTGAAACAGAACAATTATTATCATTAAAAAAAACTCTCACAATAAACAACAACTATAAAGTAAATTTTAAAAAAATACCTTCTTCTTCATGGGCACTGCCACGTTAGACTTTATCTGGCTGAATGTTTTCATAAGAAACTTGGATTCATCAGGAGGCGTGGCTAGTTTCTCAGGTTTGTCAATACCAAAGTGATGTTTCTTGCAGAGCTGAAAAGAGAAGATTTCATATGATGTCATTTTCTTTTCGGGAAAATTGTGGAAGAACGCCCTTTGAATACTACACACACACACAACTAAAAAACTAGTTCACAGAACAATCGAACATTTACGTTCTAAATAAATAGACTAAATCGACTGGGTTCTATGAAGCTACTTTTGACATAACTTACTTGAAAATATTCCGTCTCACCATCCATGAAGCTCCCCTGAAAGACTAGAGTCTTAGATTTTGATCTAATGTTCAGGTAATTTACAAACATTTTTTTGGTTTTTATTTTTGATATTGTTAGGATTTTTAAAGTGTGTGTGACTGACAATGATGCATGTTTCAATGTCATTGTGAATTTAAATATACACTTTTTTTTACAAGAACACAGACGACTTGTTCATTTTAAAAATTCCAAATGAGCTCTTAACTCAGATTAATAATTCATATTTTCATTTAAAATACTGATTTAATAAAAATGTATTTCCTCGATACTTAGCAATGCATACTATACAAAACTAAAATTTCTAATAAATATAAATCGTGATTTATACCCGTGTGTAATTTATGTGTAATTTATCACAGATGACAAACAACATCACAGGACCTTTGCAGGACTCATTCACTCACTAGTAGAACATGATAGAAAAATGAAGTAAGTAATTATTATTTATAAAGCGGCTTTCACAGACCAGGGTATGACCATTCTGTTTTTTTTGTTCAAATGGTATAGTGGCTAGCTTAGCTAGTTGACCCGTTGGCCCAAAAACAAATGTGTTTTGTGGTGTCCTTTGTGTTATCACAGGGTCCTGGTGACCCGATGGTCGAAAACAAATGCTTTTGCGGTATCCCTTATGTTGTCTCTGGGTCAAGGGGAACAACTTCCCTGACTTCCAAAAATACATATGCAGAAGTGGAGGGTGCTTACCTGGACCCAAACATTTGTTTTTGGGCCTTTGGGTCACCTTGACCCTGACATAACACAAGGGTTAAGTAAAAATGTACCAGAATGTAACTCTTATCTTCAAGATTAGAATTTAATTCCAATTCATTTCTAATATGTTACAAACATTTCTTATATTTAACTGAGCAAAAACATATGAATCATGACTCAAATTAATCATTTCCATTCCTCGAGTGGTAAAGAAGGATTCATGTAGGATAAGATAATATGGGAGGTGATATATAGAACTATTCCAGGTCATATGTCTTGAGCATACACACCTCAAGCTCCAGTTCTTGCGGCTCTTCATCCGACAGCGGAATAACAGCAATCTTTGTGATCTTGTAGACTTTGTGGTCGCCCGGTAGTTGACCCACCAGGGCTTTCTGGCGGATCAGTATGAGGCCGAGAGGAAGATCTGCAGCGAGGAGCGGAAAAAAGGGTGCAGTTGCATTACTGGTGCAGAATTCCTCACATTCTGATAAGTGTGAAGACACAAACTGTGCACCAGCTCGAGATTCTTTTTAATGAGTCGACGTCTGCTCAACATGTCAAATTTAAGAGGTGGAAATGAGAGCAGCTTACACACACAATGTGTTCCCTTAATTAGACAATTTTTAAACCCAACTAAGCAAATAAAATCATCACGCCTGTGGTCTTCTCATATATATGCTCAACCGACAGGAAGGTTAAGTAAATATTTAAATGTACGACTAATTTGCCGTCAAGTCATCCTCGTCAGACAGAAGCTGATGGAAGCCATCGTGGAAGCGAATCATCCTTTTAAAACCTCCCACTCCGACTCCTTCTGAGGCGACTAAATCAGCCCTCGTGATTCTCCAGCACGTCCATCACCTCCCTCCTCTTCATTACGACATATCGAAGTGGATTTTACACAATTGTTCACACGTTTCGCTGCGAGTAACACTTGATAAGTTCTCGCTGTGTGAACCGAAGAGTAGCGAGTGACACAGAACACAATGGTTGGATTGTTTTCTCACCTGTATGGAGCTGAATCTTGCCTATGATTCCTTCCACTACACCCAGACACACAGGGTTCCAGGCGAGCAGGAGGTCAGTGGCTGCAACATGGAGAAGAAATCATCACGACAAGCAGAGTTCACATTATTATTCAAGATGCCATTTGAAGAAAAAAATAGATTCCTTGAACAATGAATTTGTCACTGTGCGCCCCCGGTGAATACAAAAGAAAGTACTAAAATAGCATATAAAGCAAGAAAAGGTGCTAATTTGACTTTAATAAAGCTCAGCAAATAAATAAAAAACCTTCTGTGATTCAAGCTGCTACTTGCAAGAAGTCAAAAATGAAAGAGCAGACATACACAACACCGACGGTCTGTATTGACGATACCTACAATTCAAAATAATGTTAAGCATTTCTCTTTTCAACTTTCTATTAACTTCAGGAACTCTGTTTTTATTAAATTTACAACACCGGGTCATCCAGACACATTTAAGTGGTGAAGCACACCGTTAAAGGGAAACTAATGTGAAAACCCAACTTCAAAAATCTCTCCAAGATGCAGTAAGACCCTCATCATGACCATGTTTTGAACTTATTAATTTATAAAGTTCTCCCCCGTATGAAATCTCAATGAAGGAGAGGTTACATGACGTTATAAGCCAGCTGTAATCACGGCCCACTTTATTTATACAACAAGTCCCTTGAAGGTGGAGACTTCCTGGATTGATGACGCGCGGTGACAAACCTTGATACTTGACCAATCATATCAAAGTGGGCATGGGCGGATCTTAAGTGCATTTTCTAATGTAAATATTGAAATGAAAAGAGAGTTTTGTATAAACAGTCACATACAGATGATACAATAGAGTCCAAGATCTATTTATAACACACTTAAATCTACATGTTAGTTTCCCTTTAAAATAAAAGCTAGAAAGTCCTACTATAGGAGTCATGACTGTTTAATAATAAACCAATAATAACAGAAAATATGAAAATGTTATTCATTGTTGACTCAATAATCCTACAAGTAATGATCTTGATCATCTTTCTTTTTGCAGATTGTTTAATCAAATTAATAAAGAATGCAGCTGAATAACTTGCGAGTCTCTGAGAACTAACTAAAGTTCTCTTTCAGGCTATGTTTTGAGAACACGTCGATACTTATACTTTCTTCCTGCTGCATTTACAGGGATAAGGTAATGGAAGACACGTCTGAATTAATTATTACTCTACTTTCCACTAGTGATTTAAAACAAATGTTTAATTATGTATATACTACCATCTCCAGAGACCTTTTTTGAATGAATGAAGTACTTAACAAAGGCATACATAGTCAAGACCTTTCTGAGTTGTACACAAAGGTTGACTGAACCATAACAAATATTTAGACTCTTGTTCTTCGTTGTTTGCTGGAACACCCGTGTACTCTGTAAGACTTCCCTGCATCTGCTGTAATACACATGCTAATCTTATCTGAACGATAGCCGACGTGAACATTTCTAACCCTTGATCCGATGCTGTCATTATAAACTTTTGAAAAGAGTTTTTAAACATTTAACGGTTTGCTGTGTACAGTGAAAGTAACGGCCGGGACACAAAACTAGTCACCGGTGAGGAAAGGAAGCTGGAATGTTTAACATGGGTGACGAATGAAAATCACACAGGAGGAAATTGGAAAAATTCAAAAGGGTGTGGTTGAGAACAGGGGGAAAACGGTCACCAACACAACAATAACTCTTTCCTGTTCCATAAGCATTCATGTGAAGGGAGTTCAAGGAATAGGGAAGAGAAAGAGTCCGGTTCAGACTTCAGTGACAAGCCAGTGAGCAGTGGAAACCCTTTTCCAATTAAATTATGAAACAGTGGTGCAACTGAAAACCCTTCCAGGATGGCTGCACCCTAACTTCCACTCACTCCCTCCTTTTCTTTTTTAGACTTTTCTAATGAAAGTCTCCTTAAGACGTTTCTATTTGTTCAGGCTTTTCCTTGATTTTCTGGAACTCCTGTTGTGTTTTCAGTTTTATCTTGATCTTTAAAATATATACTTTATTGATTATTGTTTTGATTGTTAAAGCGCTTTGTGACCCTGGTTTGGAAAAGCGCTATACAAATAAAAATTACTTACTTACTTACTTACAGTGCAATTTGATCAAAGGTGAAACAGAAGAACCAGCTTTCAATGCATCTCGATCAATATCAGCTGAAGGAGTTTTACAAGCCGTTATATAAAAGTATATAAGTGGTATTACTGTGGCTATAGAAGTCTGATCTGTGGGAAAAGTATTTTGGACGCTGGATGGGAAAACTTGAGTGTCTAGTTTTGCCCTTATTGTGCAACACATTTGATATTAGTAAGCGTGAGGGGTGTTGGCAACCCGGGTGTGAAACCTTTAGATTAAAAAAGAATGATGGGAATATATTTGAAGAGCAACTGTAAACATCCTTAACACAGCTGACCTGCTGTCAATTTAACCCGCTCATGTGTCATTCCCTCGCCCAACAAAAACGAGTAAAATAACCCCAGGATATCCACTTTCAGCGAAGGAAAACGTCCAGTTTTTTTGCCATGTTGTGTGAATGTTTTCAGCGATGGAAGCAGAAAGTCATTGAACAACCGTTGTGTACGTACCGGGTCTGACCGTCATGGTCCCGTCTTTCCTGCTGCACCACAGCGCCCGGTCCCCGCTCTGGAGGATGTATTCGTCCTTCGCTTGGAACAACTCCATTTTTTGGTTCCCTTAGGTCCCAAAACGAAAACCCCAAACCGCCAAAGGGTTCTGGTCCCGGACGAGCTCCACGTCTCGAAGGGTTGAACAGGCTAGCCACTGTTAGCCACCTAGCGAGCTAGCATCAGTAGCCGGTTGTTTTTTTTGTTTTTTTTTATCGTTGACAAAATCCACACATGCCGAAAGGGTTGAACCGTGAGCCCCCGACGATTTTTCAAACCATGGCGGAGCGAAGTGAGGTTAAATGGGCGCCTATTTTTTTTTTTAACAAAGCTCCCGGTTAAACAGCTGCCGCGAGAGTTTCCGGCTCTAAACAAAATCACGTGACCTGGCGTCATCATCCCAGTACAGCCAGGTACCACATCTGGAGGCGCTTAAAATAAACTATTTTACTACTTAAATAAACGTTGCCTTTTCACTTGTAAATGAAATTATATCTTATTTAAATATAAAGGGTGGTTACGTTTATATATATATTTTAAATATTGAATCAGTCCAGACCTGGGCAAAGTGACTGTATTTATGCGGCCCTCGTGATGTCAAAGTATGATCATGTAGAAAGAGTTCTAATGCATTAGCAAATGTATTTTGTATTTATTATTATTTTACATTTTCACAACAACACTTATTTAATTTTTCCATCCTTTTTGTGTGTAATTTTTAGAGTATATATTAATACCTCTAAACATTTTTTTAAGTAAGTTGAAGAAATGTTTTGAAAAAAAACCCCTCATATATACAATAATTAAATTACAGCTTATTTAGCTAAATAAATGTCATGGCCTAATGACGAATGTCAGGTTAGGTTAGGTAGAACTTTATTCTACTTATTCTATTTATGTCATTTTTTAAGGAATTTTTTCATCTTTCTTTTTGCTTGACGGCCCCTAACAACCGTCACATAATTTAATGTGGCCCTTGAACAATTGTAATTGCCCTCCCCCTGAATTAGTCTGTTTAAATGATCCTCGATTAAACATGGAACTGCAGCTTCCCGATCATCACAGTTCCGAAACTAATATTGCCAATGTTTTAAACACAGCCTGGAATCTTTTGTGATGGCAGTACAGAATAAAATAATGAAATAGAAAACACACAAAATATGCAATAGAAAAACAGAACCAAGCATCAGGGTGTCTTTGTCTTAAATACTTATTATTTTATTTTTTGTGATGCACAAAAACCTTTTTTTAAATATCATGTTAAACCATTTTATTTATTATAATATTTTATGTATATTATCCCACTGATATAACTAACTCAATCCATCCATCCATTTTCCACGAATGAAGGAACAATTGTTTTTTATTTGCTTACCTGAGAGACATTGTCTTCTTTTGGAGATTAGCTTCTTATCCAAGTCCCTCCCAGATATAAGAGCTCAACCTACCTTGAAGGGAGATTCCAGCCACATTTTGTTTGCTTGCTTTTGGCTCAGTCTTTCTTCACCTTCCTTTTTACATTTTGCCCCTGAATATCTTCATTATAAATATCTTCTGGTGCCTTTAATCACATATTGAGGTTAATATTGTATTTTAAAACAACAGGAATGTACACCATTAAAATTACATTTTACTATTATTCACAGGCATTGTATCAAAATTGTAGCTAAAAGATCAACATTTTGGTTCATTGTAATGACTTTTAATAACAAGTGTATAAGAACCACATTAAAAATGTAACATGTTTGCCTTGTTTTAAACAAGTGATAATAATCCTGCTGGTAGAAAAACGAAACAAAGTTTACTTTAAATACATTTTTATTTATTTGTTAGGGTGTGTTATGTGTATAAAACAGCCCAAAACACAGAAACAACACACAGTTTCACTGCCTCCACCAGTGACGGGGCAAGCGAGTTTGTCAGTGGTGACTCAGTGGTGGAAAGGGCAGCTGATCTCATTCACTTGATCACCGGAAATTCTTAGCCCATCTTCATAAGCTCCACAAAGAAAACAGCTTAAACAAACAAGTAACACAAAACCAGTTACTTAATACTGTTATATGAAAATACAGTTATTTTTGTTGGGGAATAAACTGAACAACTCTTAAAAGGACAGATAAATAAATCAAATACATTTGATTTATTTAACCCATACAGTGACTTCCGACAGTGTGCTCTGCTACTTGGAACCTGTGATCAAAATATCAACCCAGAATCAACCGTTTATTCATAAGGCATCCCACATTTAGACGATTGTGGACGAATTAAAACAGCTTTAGTTAGATGATGTACGAGTTAACCATCCTTCATTGTCTTGCAGCTAATTGGACTTTGTTATTACACAAAAAAAACATTTTGATTCAATCTGTGCTTATGATTGTCTTGCTTCTCATCTCAGGTCCATCTCTTGGTTACACATTCAGAGCTGATTTTAAAAATAGCATGTCATCACAAATATATACTGAAAACACTCAAACACGTCAATCAAAAAAACCTGTGAAATACTTCAG
The DNA here is from genome assembly GCF_982586985.1 of Callionymus lyra. NCBI lineage: Eukaryota > Metazoa > Chordata > Actinopteri > Syngnathiformes > Callionymidae > Callionymus > Callionymus lyra. The sequence goes on from NC_141828.1 coordinate 11,424,938, forward strand.
ATGAAGTGCAGCTGATACATTTCAAATGTGGCAAAAGTGCAAAGAGAGACTATAGTAATGCACATAGACAAGCACGACTACTATCTGTGACATTGCAGCGGTGGTGGGTTGTTGTTGGGTTTTTTTTGGACTTTTAAAAAAAGGCTTTCCTCTAAAATCTGAACAGAAGGCGACAACAATCAACAATCTTTAAGAAAATATTTTTTGCTTCAATTCTTTAATAAAGGCATCTTATTGAAATCTTTTATACTAGAAAATAGTTTGTGGACAGCTGTCTTTCTTCGAAGACGATGGCACGACATAGAAGGCAACAACATTGGCGTGACTGCACTGACTATTGGGTGCTTGATGGCAGGTGGAACCGACAGTTGATTCATGCAACTTTCACAAAATGCTGCGGAGCAAGACGGTGAGTGAGCCTGAGAGGACTGCTGTCAGTCTTTACGAGATTTCCTTCGCAATCTCTACATTCTCTTTTGAGATCATGCTGGGCTCCCCTTTCTGTTCCAGCAGTCCCCCTTGGATGAGGGTCCCACTCGTTTGCTGCTGCTCCTCCATCTGCTCTAGTTCTTCCAGTATGGTCTGAACGCGCCGGACTCCGTCCCGCCTCGCCTGTCGCACGTCTGCGCGACCTTCCGGGTCCACAGAGTCCAGCGCCAAGAGCTCTTTTGTCAACATTTCCTCCAACAACAGGTACCTTTTATCATTCTTCTTCCCGTCAAAACACTTGACCTCCTGCTCCAGTTTGGCGACCCGCTCCACGATCTTCTGGACTTTAGCCAGGCCCGGATGAACGGGGGTCTGTGCCGGTTGTTCGGCTTCGACCTTGACGGGCGGCAACTCTGCAGCCGTGTCCTCGGGCTCCTGTTCGGAAGGTAATTCGTGTTGCTCCGTGTCTTGATGATGTAGCGGCGGCGGCGTCGGAGGCTGAGGAGGAGGCTGCTGAGGTTCTTGAGGTTGCTGAGGCTGCTGAGGTTGCTGCGGGAGAGTCGGTGAGTGTTGCTGCGCCTGCTGGCACGTCTGCTGAAGTGGTAGCTGTTGAGGTTGCTGTTGTGGAGGCTGGAGGATCTGTTGAGGCTTTGGGCTGTCGGCATCTGTGTGCGAAGGCTGAGTGTGCTGTGTTACTTCAGGTTTTTGGTGAGGGACGTGTTGCTCCTGCTCCATTTTCGGGGGGAACTCTCTCTTGATGACGTGCTGGTGTGCCTGAGACGAGAGATCATATGTGTATTAATATACATGTCATGCTACAACATGCTAGTTTCACCTCAGAAACCTGATGTACTTGTATTTTACTGGCATTTTATTCACTCCATGATAGTGAGGGAATTGAACCATCGCCATGATGCACTGATTCTGGATCTTTGTCGTCAAGCAAGTTGGATATCAAGTTATAAACCCTATTTACTGTCTCTGCTGTTGTTGACATTCTGAACAGGAAGGACTCCACAGGTAACAGCAACTGCCATCAACAAGTAAGCAACACAACTCAATAATTTGGAAAAGACTTCATGTATAGTTGGAGGAAGGCAGTACTGTCTTATATCCACGACGCAGTTGTAGTACTGCTTGCAGTGTGGTGGAGCCCCGCGATTTAACTCTAAGGTATTACTTGTGGAGTTACACTAGGGATCCTAGTGGAGTAATACTATAGAGCCTCGCAAAGTATTACCATGGAACCTCGCAAAGTAATACGGTGGTGCCTTGCGGAGTAATACTACGGAGCCTTGCAGAGTAATACTAAAGAGCCTTGCAGAGTAATACTACAGAGCCTCGCAAAGTATTACTATGGAACCTCGCAGAGTAATACTGTGGTGCCTTGTAGAGTAATACTAAGGAGCCTTGCAGAGTAATACTACAGAGCCTCACAGAGTAATACTACAGAGTCTTGCAAAGTATTAGTATGGAACCTCGCTGAGTAATACTGTGGTGCCTTGCGGAGTAATACTACAGAGCCTCACAGAGTAATACTACAGAGCCTCGCAAAGTATTACTATGGAACCTCGCAGAGTAATACTGTGGTGCCTTGCGGAGTAATACTACGGAGCCTCATGGAGTAATACTACAGAGCCTCGCAAAGTATTACTATGGAATCTCACAGAGTAATACTGTGGTACCTTGCGTAGTAATACTATGGAGCTTTGTAGAGTAATACTAAGGAGCCTTGCAGAATAATACTATAAAACCTCCAGGAGTAATACTAGCAGAGCAATAACACGGACCCTAGGGTAGTAATACTTCCGAGCCTCGCCAAGTAATAATACGGACCCTAGCGGAATAATACTACAGAGCCTTGAGGTGCGGCTTCTTAGCTTACGAAAGTCTTAACCTCTGACAGTTTTGAAAGCTGTTTACTATATAAAAGCCGTTAGTAAGCAAGAACAAGAATATATATGATGCAAAACTAATAGACTGAGGGACTCATTCATTCCTCGGGCTATTAGATTGTACAATTCTGAGTTTGGGGGCAGGAGTGGAGCGAAAGTATCTTGACATTCTGTTCTATGTTAATCTTTGTATCCTTTGTCTTTGTTAGTTGTCTTTTGGTCTATGTTCTTTATCTTTAGCCTTGTCATCTTGTTCTTTATTTTTATTTCTTTGTTCTTGTTCTTATTTTTATTTTTATGAATAGGTAGAATAATAGGTATGAATAATCGTGTGTATTGCTGTGTCTAATTGTAAAAACAATTTCCCGAAGGAGACCTCCTGGGGAATCAATAAAGTTCTACCTAACCTATGTGTCGATCTATTAAATTAAAGGGTTTTAAGTGCCCCTTATTGTCCCAAAAATTGGGTTAAGCAAGTTATTGCTTAAGTCCAACAATCCTCTACATGTAAACATAGTCGTGAATTTGAAAGGATTACATGGTGATTGTGATTTGGCTCACGGGCCTCGAGTTTGACATGTGGTCTTAATAGTGTGACAGAAGAAGACAGAAGAAGCTCAACTCACTTGTGGCCTCTCTCCTAACACCTGCGAGACAACAGGCGACTGGCTTCTTATATGATGTGGCAGGTGAGCAGCAGCTGCCTCCCGATGCTGAGGAAACATCACCGGAGATGCTCGGTCCTTGACCGGGGAGTACGCGGGCCATTCATCCGAATGCAGGCGATGGAACGGCTGCTGGTGCTCCTGGTAAGGGACGCGCTGGGAATAGACCGAGGGATTGGGCTGCACTTGTGTTACGGTTGGGCCTCCACCGCCTTCATGGATGACCGGGATGGGGATGTAACCTGCCTGCAGACCAGTGCTGCTGGGTCTTGGGGGCTGATGTTGTGGGGCAGTGTAAACCTGCAGCAGAATCGCATTTAGAATATTGACTTTTTATGTCATATTTGAATTATTTCTTATTATGCAAGACATATGATCTGCAGAAAATGTTTAACCATCCCATAGTTCCTTATTAATTATCATTTTAATTATTAACTTATTACCGTGTCCCAGAGAATAATTGTTTTTCATATCAAAACCCACCTCTACAGTCGGTGAGACAGGTGAGCTGGTCTTTCTAGGCTCGGGGGCGGAGCTCTCCGAGGCTGCATGTAAAGGAGATCTGGGCCTGGCCTGGAGCCCCGGTGTAGGAGAAGGTATCCTCCCCTCCGAGCGTATACTCTGGGCGGCGGTGGGGTGGATGTAGGAATAACACGGATGTTGCTGTTGTCTCAGTTCCGCTCCCTCGTGGAAGACTGGGATCGGAACATAGCCCGGGCGAAGAACCGGGTGCTTCATCTCCCTCACAAAGCTCTTCTGCAGTTCTGGAGGACTCGGTTCTGGTGGTATGTTGGGTCCATTTGCAGACAGTTCTCTGACCTGAAACACAGTGAAGGAATATATGAGTTTAAAGAACTGATCAATTCTAAACCATCAAACGAAAAATGGTTGGTTTGAAACTGGCACATGTTTATTTAGTAGATGGAGGAGTCTGTGATATGTAGGTAATTTAAATACACTGAGGACTTTTGGTACAAATTATTCAGTCATCGACTCCCACACAAGCCATTGAAATCAAAACAAAATACCTTAAAACATGTTAATGTTGAGCTTTTATTCAGTTGAGTTTTGTATTGTTTTTTTAATCGGTTAAGATTAATTTTTTTCTCTTTTCTTACTCATGTGTAATGACAAGTATAACATCTTATTATTATTATAGAAACAGTATATATATATTAAAAAAAAACAATGGCAAATCATTTCTAACTGATTTCATAGACAAGTGTGTCAAGACCATATGTGGCCCTTTGACTTGTTTTATGCGAACCTTGTACTGTAGCAAAGATTCTGAATGCTATTAGTTCTTTATTTTAAATCTTTGTTATTCGTAAATAGTTCCAGTATAGCTTTGACTGTGGAATGTATACATTTTCTATTATGTTTATTTATGTAAAGAAATTAAAATAAGTTTAATGGATGTAATTTTAACTTGTTTTGAGTACTGAAATTCGCTGAATATAAAATATGGTGTTTCATTTTTATTTCTCACTTTAAACTCTCTCATCATGATATTCAAATAGTTGAGTCTATGAGTATAAAATCAATATTCTTTTCAAACAATAGTGTGGACTGTGCAGTGAACGACATTGTCCTTTAAATGCAAACAACGACTTATGTTGCCTAGCAACCCTCGTCCATCCTTCTCTATATTTATTGATTCTACCACTATATAAAATGATCTAAAATGAGACACTATTGTTCTCAAATCTGATTCATTGCTCAATTGAATTGGGCCTTAAGCAGATTTCATGCTGCCCACCATCTCTACCAGATCATATAAAAATACACATTTTAAAATCGTAGGTTTTATGACAAAATCTGAATCAGAATGTCCTAAATTATGTGTTGAACCGGATGAAGAGAAATAAAATATAGTTTAAACCTCGGAACAGGAAATACAGTATGTATTTTTAATTTTTGCCAAATTGTTACTTAATAAATGAATAATCAATGACGTGTTGATTTCAAAATTGAGTTTTTCAAACCAAACTTTTAGCCACTTGCACTTAAGCATTAAAGCCTAATGTAGACAAGTCAGTGTGAGGCGAAGAGACGCAGATGCTGTCTGAGTTGTGGGCGTTGTCATGGATATTCAGAACCTACACACATTACATTTACAGGTTTGTCGTCAATATAGAGCATCACAATGAAATGCTGTTACTAACCGTCAAAGACCTCAGAATTTGTTCTTGTTTTAGCTTTTAAAACCAACAACTTTTTATTTTTAAATATATATAGATATATATCTATATATCTATATATATACTGTATAAAAAACTGAATGAAACAACAGGTGAAAGTTATTGTACAACATTCACATTAAAACACAATTTTCAGATGATTTGTGGATCCAGATGTTGATTCAAAATTCCACCAAAAATGTAGTCAACTGGTCCTGGTAAAATAAGATAAGAAATCTGGTATCATCGTATGGTTGGATCAAAGTAGTTTAATGTTCATGTGAATATTATGAACTATTAATAAGCTGATGTTACATATAAGATAACTTAATAAATAACTTAGATTAGTAATGTTGACGATTATACAAAGACTTCTAACACAACTGCTCCCGTCCGGGCAGGAGACAGAGATCAATACGGACCAGAACACCACGATTCAAAGAACTATTTCTATCCACCTGCTGTCCCGAATATTAAATATTATTTAATTTAATTGAATGTATTTTGTTTTTGTTTATTTCTACTCATTACAGTTTGTTGTGTTTACAACACTGGTAATAAAAGTGTCTGATTCTGATTCTGAAGATGATGTTGAAGGAAAGGAATTTGCTCGGTGAGTATTTGACAGAGGGAGGACAAGATACATGAAGCATACAAGAATTAAAAGGTAATATCCCAAGTCAGACTCATACTTCATGGCAAATCTACATTTTGTTCAGCCCTACGAAAGGATTTTGACCCTTTATGTGATTGAGTTTGACACTTATGTTATACTGACTGTTCATTTACTATCAATATTAGAAAATAAAAATTCTCTCTGTGGTGCCGACTAAAATTCTCACATAAACTATTCTCAAGATGAGTATGTGCAGATTGTCCTTTTAAATTAACTAAAATCGTGGTTCTACTCCAGGTTTCTGCTTTCTAAAAGTTTTTTTTTTGTCTCGAAACTGTCACACTTTGATTCACTCGGATGTGTTTTTCCATTCTCCCATAGACTTACTTCAACTCAAAAGTGTCTTGCGATAACTTTGTTATGATTTGAAACTGAAGTGGAAGTTGTCAACATTACAAAGCCAGCTGTCAATGGCTGTCACTTGAAGCCACAGGCCCAACCAACACTTTGAAGCATGTTTTTAAAAATGTGTGCAAAGTTTCTGGTACAGGGGGTGAAATAGAAAAAACAACACTTTTTCGGTGGCATCTTTGAGCAGTTAGATAGATAGCAGTGATCGGCCCTTTTGCCCTTTGCCATTTGAGAACAGGACTATACACTCTGCCAGAGACATTGCACCAATTTTATCCCCCGACAGCTGCGCCTTTCCAGCAGATTCTTCGGGACACTAACTTCTGACAACAGCGTCTCTCTCTCTCTCGCTCTCTCTCTCTCTCTCATGGAAACATGTGAAGAAAAACGTAATAACACATCGAAGTAGACACACCAGAGTAAACCCCCCCCCCAGCATCTGTCCTTGTAAGGATCACAAAAAAAGAAGTTTAAAGTGGGTTAGATCACAATAACACCAGCTGATGTTGGGAAGAGTCCATGCTGCAGGGTGACTCATCGAGTATTAATAGTCTTAGATCATGTCAGGGAACAGAACCCTGGTCACCAGTCGTTATAACGGGGGCTTGGGAGGAGGAGGAGGCCCCGGGGAGCCATCGCGGAGAGAGAGAGAGAGAGAGACCCCCTTTTTTCTTTCTCGTGAGCCCCCCACTCTAAGACATTCCACGCGTCACGAATAAACCATCTTTATATAAGTTTCGTCAAAGGCTTTTTTACCTTCTTGGTGTCGTGCCTCGGGTCACTCCAGGTGGTCGTGCGGTTGTTGTGGTTGACGAAGAAGGGCCACCCGGTGTGGGGGTCTATCTTCACCTCCCAGCCGAGGGGCAGAGGGTCGCCGTCGTTGCTCGCCATGGTCACGACAGGTGACTGCGTCTTCACGCCGTTCATGTTTGCTGGCTCTCGCTCTAGGACTGAGACATTTTATATACGGGCGGCGAACGCTTTAAAGATTCCTTGAGGTGACGCGCGAAAGTGGGCTGGAAGTTTCTCGAAATAGCGAGGTTAATGGCGAGGGCGGACATGGGCGGACACAGCTCGGAGCAGTGGCGCGGGCCAGTGCCCACGCAGCAGCCACCCCAGCCCCCCCTCTCTCTCTCCTCCCGCACACACTGGGTGTTTTAAAGAGCCAGCGCTGGAGAATAGCATAGATACATAGTCGTTCTTTTCGACGAGAAAGTATGAATAAACAGGGAGGAACAAAGTAACTTCACTTTGGTTATCTATCTATCTATCTATCTATCTATCTATCTATCTATCTATCTATCTATCTATCTATCTATCTATCTATCTATCTATCTATCTATCTATCTATCTATCTATCTATCTATCTATCTATCTATCTATCTATCTATCTATCTATCTATCTATCTATCTATCTATCTATCTATCTATCTATCTATCTATCTATCTATCTATCTATCTATCTATCCATCCATCCATCCATCCATCCATCCATCCATCCATCCATCCATCCATCCATCCATCCATCCATCCATCCATCCATCCATCCATCCATCCATCCATCCATCCATCCATCCATCTATCTATCTATCTAGCTATCCATCCATCCATCCATCCATCCATTTTCCATCATCCATCCATTCACCCACCCACCCGCCCGTCCGTCCATCCATCCATCCATCCATCCATCCATCCATCCATCCATCCATCCATCCATCCATCCATCCATCCATCCATCTATCCATCTATCTATCTATCTATCTATCTATCTATCTATCTATCTATCTATCTATCTATCTATCTATCTATCTATCTATCTATCTATCTATCTATCTATCTATCTATTCATCCATCCATCCACCCACCCACCCATCCATCCATCCATCCATCCATCTATCTATCTATCTATCTAGCTATCCATCCATCCATCCATCCTTCAAATTTAATAGTTGGATGCACTTGCACTTGATAACATATTGGGTGAATATTAGTTATTATCCTAATATATACTCACAAATATGTATTACATTTTTTTTATTTTTTTTATGTTTAATTGTACTTCAGTACACATGCCAAATAGGTAAAATCATAAATGTAAATGAAAGAGCAAGATTGTAAATTATACTTTTTACAACACGTTTTTACAACAAATATAAATACTTTTCTTTCATCCTTCACAGTTATATCAGTAAGGCATGTGTGTATGTTTTGAGGCATTTATTTAATACTTTGTCGGGAAAAATAAAGATAAACAATGAAGTTTGTGAGAGATGTTTATTATATTATAAATGTATAATTATATTTTCGTTTGGCTGAAGCTTAAATTTTAAAGAAATACAATAATTAAACTGTTGATTGTGGAGATGGTACTTTCCAGAACAATCCGACATGACACTCATTTAACAAGTTTACCAACGGTGAGTAAATCCAGCGTACCTCGCTCCTTCAAAATAAAATAATTTGAAACTAGTAGAAATCAAGTACTCAAATGTTAGCAACCTGAGAAAGAACACGAGCGAATTATTTATTTTCAATTACAATTTTTGAAGTTAATATAATAATCTATGTTGAACTGACGTCACAGAAATTCCAACTGCACGCAACCCTTTACTCCCACGTAGTGACGTGTGCCCTCGCGCCCGGTTAGCTAGCTTCTAGGCTAGTTAGCTAGTTGTTGTTAAACCGTACGGCGGATTCGATCGACGTAAGCTAACTATAACTTAGCCGAACCCTCTCCCCCGTCGAACCCCGACTTCTAAAAATGGACGACGACACTCACCCCAAAACATTGTGAGTAACAGTTGCTAGTTCCGAGTTTACAGTAGATTAGCATTTGTCGACAACCGGTAGCTAACGAGTCGAACAACGACGCAAGGGTTTACGTTGCTCAAGACTGTATATATCGCGAGTATATATATAATATTGTTCAACGATAGAAATATATCTTTACGATCATAGTGTTCCACCATTTTAAGTGTCGCTATTTTAGCAAACGTTAGCCACTCGCGTGTAGGCCTCGGTGTTTGTCTGGTATAAGTGTGGGTGCAGTTGCTTTGTTTACTTAGAAAACCCGACATATTGTTACTTATATTCCGTGCTAGCTGTCTACAGTTGAACAATATCACGCCATTTTCTTTCTTTAACCAGGTATGTGTGTTCTTTTTTTAAACAGGTATGTGGGAAACCTCTCCAGAGAGGTGACAGAAATTCTCATTCTACAGCTGTTCACGCAGATCGGACCCTGCAGAAGTTGTAAAATGATCACGGAGGTAATTTTGGAAAAACTTGTAAATATGTGAAGAATTCATCGTTATTTTTAAGTAAGCTATGAGGTCGTTCAAAAGGAGAAAACGACAGTAAAAATGTAGGTGGTGAGAAGTCAAATCACTGGCATATTTTGAGATTATCTAAAGCTAAAAAAAAATCCTGGTCGGACATGCATGTATATATTTATTATGATGTATAGTTTATTATGTCTGTGTAACTATTGGAAATCTCAAGAGACCTTCTCTTTATTACTGGGTCCTGAACAATACTTTTTTCGAACTACCAATTTTAGTAAGTAAGCTTTATTTGTACAGCGGCCTTCACAGACCGGGGTCACAAAGCGCTTAAAAAAACAAAACAATACTTTGTTAAAATAATTTAAAAGCTTGAGAAGGCAAAGAAAACACGGTGGCAAACAATATAATATTTTTAAGAGCAATTATAACAAAAAGAAAATGTCATTACGCATAGTAAAAATCACAAGTTGAATTTTCCACTCCAAGCTGTTTTCTTGGAGGAAAAAAAATAATAATCTAGACCAAAAAAGACACTTGCTAGACCTGACAAATCAATCTAATATTCTCCATCTCAAACATCAATCAGTTTTTCTTCATAGAAATCCACACATTATCAACTTTTGATCACACATTTGTACCGAAAATTGGCACAGAAAGGCAAAGCATGTTATGATACTCATCAATATGCAACCATGGAGTTTTTATGGCTTTCAACCTTACTCTGTTATAATTTAATTTATTTGTTTTCTTTTTTTTCTTTTGTTTCACTACTATCATGTAAAAAAAACGGTACAGTCACTTATTCATTGCCATGAAGGAAAATTAAGAATTTGTATTGTATATAGTACGCTTACAATGAAAACTTTAATTAATTTATGTTCAGTGAATGTTAACTTGATTGTATTATGATCATATAATTATGTTTTAGTGTTAATTTAATAATGATGTTAAATTTTTTTTACATCAATATTAAATAAAACAAAATGTCTACTCTGAATACATTGTCAGATATTGTATACTTCCAGTGTTTTAGCACGTTTACTTGTTGCCAATGTTTGTTTTCCCTGCTGTCTTGCAGCACACAAGCAACGACCCTTATTGCTTTGTAGAGTTCTTTGAACACAGAGATGCAGCCGCTGCGCTCGCTGCCATGAATGGAAGGAAGATTTTGGGAAAGGTAGGGTTCAATAATGATTTGACATAATGTACTTCCATCTATTTACTTTTTACCCAAACTTTTTTATTTGTAGGAGGTAAAAGTAAACTGGGCTTCTACTCCCAGTAGCCAGAAGAAAGACACAACCAGTAAGTCCTCACCCACTAACCTGACATGTTAGACTGTGAACACGTTTGCTCATTTAACATTTCCCTGTAGATCACTTCCATGTGTTTGTTGGTGATTTAAGTCCCGAGATTACCACTGATGATATCAAGGCTGCCTTTGGACCTTTTGGCAAAATCTCGTAAGTATAAATGCGGTATTATATTTCTAAAACACCATGTATTCGGTCAAATGCACCAAAAAAAAGAAAAGCGAGTAATGGTTTAGATTAGATTTTCCTTTATTAGTCCCACAAGGGGAACCTTTAGATGGAACAGACTGATTGATGACTTGCAGAGTGCATCAGTTGCTTCTCATCATTCCAGACTATTGCGGTGTATGATTGAAATCACAGAATGTGTTGACACCCTTCCCCACGTACAGTTGTTTTGATCCAAAGTGTTCCTAAAACGGAGAAAACGGTTTCCCTGCCTGTAAACTTGTGATAATGTTTAGATCTTTGCTACTGAATTCAGTGTGATTGTGATCATTCAAGAATGTTTTAGTGATGAGATTTCATTGTCTACAGAAAAATGATACAAAACAACTAAGTCAAGACAGTTAATACTATGCACAAATAACTTGATAATCAGTTTTTCTTAAACTTGTACTTGTATTTTATCTGTTGTGCAATTGGAGCAAAATACCGTTCAGTGCCATATTGTGGGATTGCTCATTGTATGTCTTGAAAAATCTTTCCAAATGTAAACTTTGATTTCACCTGAACCGCTGTTAGTTGTGAGTGGCAGTGAAGTAATAGCCCTTTGGTTATTTTACAGAAATGCTCATAGGATTGAACAGGAGCATGGAGGCTAACAGCAAGGAACTGTGCACTCTGGAGACTCAGATGTAGTTGTTTTTTTCTCTATTTATTCTACTCTTTCTATATGTGTTCTTGTAGATGCTTTGTATTACCATGATAAGAGTACCTTCTAATACATATGTATTTATTTCAATCCTTGTTTATTTTACTTTACATAGTGTTTTTGTAGTGAAATCTTTCTCTACCGAAAATCTGAAAATGTCAATTTCTCAAAATTTGCAGCTCTCCAATCTCCATATTGGTGGTAAAGAATTGACCAGGGAAAATACAGAAATCTGTTTACAGGCTATGTATGCCATTTAATTCTTTCTTTCTCTATTTTTTTTACCTAGTATTACTTGTACTAAGAGCACCAACAGCACATCTTTAGAATGCATGGTAGTATATTTAAGCACATGGCATTGTTTTTTTTCTCCCTTGGAAAGCGTAAACGCAGACAGTGGTGCTCCTGTGACAAGGTTCCATTTATGCATCTCATGTTACATCATTAAGTTAGGCTGCATGTATTTGTAGTTATTTCGTTCAGTGTCGTTTGAAGTACATTTTTTTGAATTGGTGCTCAGTCCAGGGTCATGACGACTCAATCGGCTTTTACTGTAGGACAGATAGAGATTCTCAGTTCAGTCTGTTCTTGCGTGGCTCCTCTTGTAGTTGGACCATTTCTCAAAGGAGCGTTAATTGAAGTTTTTATGTTTCCGACAGCGATGCTCGTGTTGTGAAGGACTTGACGACAGGCAAATCAAAGGGGTATGGATTTGTGTCCTTCTACAACAAACTGGTAAGGCTCCAGTGCAACAACACAGACTGAAGGTTATTTCCATTTTCTGTTTACTCTTTTATTTACGCTTTCAATCTAAAGCCGGGCATACTTTCTACCTTTTACTATTGCAGAGTTCTATTAGTGCTGCGTATGCCCAGCTTTGTTTTGTAGCTTTGTTACTAGACCGCCCCCTTAAACCTCCTAACTAATCAAAGAAGTAACGACATACAAAGTCTTAACATAGAACTGTGTCAAACTCGGGGCAGGGGGTCCAAATCTGTCCCGCAGAGTCACTTCTGGGGACCGCCGCATGGTTAACTCAAATCAGAGTAGATTCATCTTGTTGATATGGTGACTTATGAGGATGCCAGTGTTTGAAGACAAGATACAGAACTGATTAGGTTAGATTATGCTTTTCAACAATTCAATAGAGACTGCCAGTATCAGTAAAACTGAAGTTGAAGGAAAGACATTTTTGGGGAGTGTAATTGGCCCCCGAGAACGAATCAATCAGACTCATGCTTTCCTGTTATATAGTTTTGGTGAACATCCTTTTCGTTGACCTGCAACTTGGATCTTTAAAAAGATTTGAACCCCTTGTTTGAGTTTGACACCACTGATTTAAAGGCTCCAAACGGCACACATAGGTTAATCAAGCTCAGTGGTTGACCTTTTTTTTTTTTTTAAATCTACCCTCAGGATGCAGAGAATGCTATCCATAACATGGGAGGTCAATGGCTCGGAGGACGACAGATCCGGACCAACTGGGCCACACGAAAACCTCCAGTCCCAAAAAACACACCAGACAGTGAGTGGTTTTAAAATGACCTTTTCATTCATATTTTAACCTAAACCGCTGATCCATCTATCTATATAAAAGTGTTTAATTTATTATTATTATTAATTTTCTTTTAGTAAATCTTCAAAGGCTTATTATAAAGTGGTCACGCACATTCTTGCTTTTTGACAGAATGTTTTCTTCCCACAGTTCTACATATATACATTGTTGCAAGCTCTTTGTAATCATTGCTACAAGAAAATTATTTATTTAAACAGCAGTTAACTTTCAACACAACTACAAACAATTGGGTAGCAACTTATTTAAATTCTGAATCTGTTGTGATGTCAAAAGTGTGTGTGATTGGTTTGCTGGGTGGCAAAGCATTACGGGAGCTGTTCAGGTCACCGTGACTGGAAGGGTTGTGGAGAGGGATGGTACCTCATAGGCAATGGTCTAGTAAATGTGTTTTATTTAAACAAGTGAAACATTAATTGGTCACTACTTACGTACGTAACCCCCTCAATAAACAAACCACCAAACTGTTATTTACATGTTAAGCATTGATCTAAGGTGTTTCCAAGGTGATATTGCTAATTGTTACTTCCTGGCTGAATATTAAAATGTTATTTTTTTCCAGATGGTTCAAAGCAGCTGAAGTTCGATGACGTAATTACCCAGTCCAGTCCCCAGAACTGCACCGTCTACTGTGGTGGGATCCAGTCAGGACTGTCTGGCAAGTGTCTTTGTCACCGTCAATAATAAGAAACTTGTATCTAAATGAGGTCACACGTGATGATGGGTCACACGGTGTGGAAAAGGAACATCAAGTGTATGTTGTTGACTAACCATTGATACTCACTTTGGACTTTTTCCACACAAGTTAACAAATCTGTCATGTTAACTTAATGGTAAATAGTTAACTGCCTCAGCTATTAATATTTACTTATTACCAACAGTTGAGCATTTTTACTTCAGTCCGTCCTATGTTGTGTTTGTGAAAACAAAAACAGTCAAGCATCACTAAAGTATGCTGTTGTCAGAAACATCCTTAAAATTATATTTCAACCAAAATGCAAATTTCACTCATTTTCTAGTCGTCCTTATGTCGACTAAAGGTCTGGATTATTTTCAGAGTAATCTAAAAAATGTATTTTCATCTTAGTTGTCTTTGCACCTAAAAAAAACTAATAAGATTATATTTTAAGTTTTTTTAATTAGAATTTTGGGTGAACTGACCCTTTTAAAGACCTGAAAATTATGTTCATGCATATCTGTATATAATTGTTACCTCCCCCAAGGAGGTACTGTGATCGTTGTGTATTTACAACTCTCCCTGCAATATGACAACATGGCAGATATCAGGAAATATTTCAGTAAAACAATAATAATGTCCCCAGAAACGGATGATTCAATGTTGGTGGTTCTTGGCCAACATTTGTATCCATGTGTCACTATTAGCGGTGCAGAGGGACATGTTTCTATTTGTTAATTTAGAACATTTTTTATGTTCAAATTAAATTCAGCCACAGCTATCTTAATGTTTTACGGTTAATGCCAACAGATCACTTGATGCGACAAACCTTCTCCGTGTTTGGTCAAATCATGGAGGTGAGAGTCTTCCCAGAGAAAGGCTACTCGTTCATCAGGTACAGCTATACTCTCCTTGTCCACTAGATGTCGTTGAAATCAAGTAAATACTTAACTAACTGTCCTTCCATCTAAGGTTCTCCTCACACGACAGCGCCGCTCATGCCATCGTGTCAGTAAATGGCACCGTTATTGAAGGACATGTTGTCAAGTGCTACTGGGGAAAGGAGTCTCCAGATGTGCCCAAAGGTTCACAACAGGTAATTGAAAAAACAATGAATGATGTCAAATCTATGGAAGTATTTATTGCAATTACAATACTAAATTGTTGATCATTGGATCATTGGAAATAGAATATATATTTTTTATTAATTCGTGAAAGTATTCTATATATTCTTAATAATTAAATTATTAAAACTATATATATACTTAATGTTTTAAGAATCCCATTTCAGTAAAAAAAAACATCTGTTTGAATGTTAAATTTGACTATTAATGGCACTGATACACAAAAATGTATAGTTATGATAAATAAACAAGATTTTTTACCTTTTAAAAATATACGTGTTGTTTCTTAGGTTGACTATTGTCAGTGGGGTCAATGGAATCAGGTCTATGGGAGTCCTCAACAGCAGCAGCAGCAACCTCAGCAGCAACAGCAGCAGCAGCAACAACAACAACAACAACAACAGCAGCAGCAACAACAACAACAGCAGCAGCAGCAGTTCGGACAGCAGTATCTGACTAACGGTTGGCAAGTTCCCTCCTACAACATGTACGGACAGACGTGGAACCAACAGGGATTTGGAGTCGAGTATGTTCATAGTTCACACGTTCTAAAGCTGCTTAAGATTTCAGTGTGAGGCTAATGTGTTCATTAGACTCTTTTGGATTTTATTTTATAGGAAACCGAGGTCACGATCCAAAATTTAAACCATTTCTTTTCTGTTTCTTGCAGACAGAACCAGTCCTCTGCTTGGGTCGGAGCGGGTTTCGGCTCCCAGTCCGCTCAAGCTGCACCCCAAGCCGGTTCAGTCATGTCTAACCTGGCCAACTACGGCATGGCGGGGTACCAGACGCAGTGAGCGGGGCCTGCAAGTATAGCTCCACGAAGGACTTTGTGAATAATTGTAATTTCACCACACGGTAAAGGTGTGGTGGTTCGGGGGCCGATTTTTCACAAAGACAGAAGAGCCATCAGTTGCCCCCCAAAAAATTAATTGACATCTTCCAGAACATTAAGAATTCAGAGAATCCTTGTGCTTCTAAGAAAATCCAAGACTATGTTTTAGATGTTTCTACTGTCTTTAAAACCTTTAGAACTGTGTTTGGGAGATTATTTGAAAAGAAAGATTTGTATTTAAGCTTTACCTTGGATAAAACTAGAATCTTATCCTAACATAGTCATAACAATATGCATCAATATCCCATTCACACATTTTGAGAAAAGTGGCTCGGTAATTGGAAGGTAAGACCTCAAAAATATATGATTTACAATTAGTTTTTTGCGAGTTCAGAAGATGGGTTATCTTTCAAACTACTTTTGTGTGGCTTTCAATGACTCTAGCACAAGGGTAAACTCGGCGCCGAGTGATCCGACGCTTGGATGGGTTGACTTTCGTAGGTGTTTGTAACTTCTCAATCGGGCTAATGTTAAACCCATTCACGAATGCTGACGAAGTGAAACGTAAAACAAGACAATATCACTTTCCTCCTTGCATTGCTAACACGAGTGTGTGTGCGCGCGTGTGTTGATTCTGGGCTGGTTTCCTAGAGGAATATCAAAAGTGAAATCTTTTCTTCCACCTCATCCTAGTCGTGGCAGCGTCTTACACACGACTCCACCGTGGACTTGATTTAGTTTCAAACCAGCCAAATGTTTTTTAGCCTAAATTTCTAAGCGACCGTTCTTTTTTCCGACTGTAGAGCTTGACACGTGACCATTTCTTTCTCTGGTCTGGTCACGTGTCAGGGCAGCGGGCACTGCTTTCTCTCCCAGGGCTCTCGGGAATATTCTCAGTATTTACAGAAGTAGTTCTACACACGGCAGGTAATCCTTGCAAGATCCTGCCATTTGGATTTGGTTTACACATGTGCCATTTTGTACAATATATCACACTCCTTTGTAAATTTCCCTCTGCTGTCCACGCCAACCAGCGCGGTGTTAATGTAACTATAGGTTTGTTTACAGCCAGAACGGGGGGCGGGGCTCGTCCACACAGGGTCCTGTTGACAGTGTATTACTATAAACCTCCATCATGCAAGTGTACATACTGTAGGTAGGGTGTTGTAAAGATGCCGTCAGTAAATTTCAGCAATATAATTTATGAACAAGCCTTAATTGATGTATTAGTAAATTTGAATTTTGTATAAAATACAAAAGCTCCGTTTTTGAAATCCATCTGTACATTATATCATTTTTTTTTCTCCTGAGTTGGCAGACCACAGTAATGTTTTTTGGCTTGAACTGCACGCTTCTGACATGTAATATATATAATTGTTGCTTAAAATATTGAATGTAACAGCAATTTGCTTTTAATGACCATATAACCCTCAGTTGAACGACAGAAGTGATGTTTTGGATTAGGATCATTACGATGGAATTTTTTCAGTTCAACAGCAGTGAGTCGCTTCAAATAAAGGAACATTGGAACATGTTTGATTCTGTTTATTGCACACGGATCCTTATCTAACAAGTGGTGTCGTCGCAAACTAGCCCACAGACATAGACGCGTGACACAAACACAGTCAAGTCTACGACAATGAGTACGACATCTGGACAATGATGGTGAAAGCATTTATAGACATTAGTGATGGGTTAATGGAAATATTTTGATACCTCAGTAGGTGACGATCTCGGTTCCAAAATATTTTATTGAAATGCTACAGGGGTGTCAAACTCACTCAAGAAGCCAAAATCTACTAAAAAAACCAAGTCTAAGCCAAACAAAATATATAGTTGCCTATTAGCATGTAGGATAGAATGGAATCTGGTTTTCAAATCGTCTTTTCATTCCTTTAGAGTCGATGTATCTTCATTTTTGTGTTTGTCATCCTTCATTGAACAAATTCCTTTCCTTCAATATCCATCATCTCTTTTCATTATCTTATCTTGAACACTGGCATCCATCTAGGTCACCAACATGAATCTACTTTTATTTCGAGCCAACTGTCTGGCGGGCCACATAAAATGAATTGGCAGGCCGGATTCAGCCCCCAGGTCATTAGTTCAGAACATTAAGGAGAAGAGACTCGGTAAGTAGTTATTTGTAATTATGAAACGGAGAAGGCAGTCCAGAGGCTTTTAAAACGAGGTAACAGTATCATAAAACCCCACATAACCATCACAAATAGAGACGATGTCAGCTGTCGTGAAATACACAAATGCAACTTGACGTGAGAGCGAATTCCCAAAATAATACAATATATTCCTGCAGTTACAATTGATTATTAATGCCATGCATTCTCTAATAAATACACCCCCATGTCTATTTATTAGTAGTTAAAATACTAACACCAACAAATATAAATATATTTGAAACAAGCATTTCTATTTTAACATTTAGTAGTTTATCTACTGAGCCAACACATTTGTACAATATCTACAGTTATCACTTAAAAATAAATTATTTGTTGTATATATTTCCCCCCCTCCCAAAAAAAAATCAACCCCCAGATAATAACTTAAACTGGACAATGGATTTAAACGTGGGATCACATCTGACTGTTCAACATGGGATAGACACGACTCGCTGTTCTTGTCACTTTGTCGTCTTTGGCCCACGGATCCATGGGCACCACCACATCTCCATCGGAGGCGTTTGGATCAGTCTGGACAAAAGGGAGATTTGAAACGTGAAAGTATTCAAGACCAGAAACTTGGGTAACAACAGGATCATTTCAACAATATAATAGTCGATCAAATCTTTTATTGATTGTGTTCCGAACACAGCATGTTTTTGTTTTTTTGTGGTGGTACTGAATAAAAGGGAAATAAGATGCACACAAAATAAAGAAACATCTTAATACTTTTTTGCAGGATTTTCCCTGATTTTCTGGGACTCCTGTGTTGTTCTCGGTGTTATCTTGAGCTTTTTTAATATATATGTTTGAGTTGTTTTTTTGGATTGTTTAAGCGCTTTGTGACCCTGGTCTAGAAAAGCGCTCTACAAATAGAAATGACTTACTTGCCTTCAAGAATTATTAAAAAGTGAAATAGTGTCAGAACTTCTGCAGGTGGAATTGGACTTAATATTAAATTTAGGCAAAAAAAAGAAGAAGGCATAAATAATGATTTTTAGTTAATAAATTATTTATATATATATATATATATATATATTGTATATATATATATATATATATATATATATATATACTGTATATATATGTATTACACACAATTAAGTATCAGAGGCATAACTTTGTTTATACAATCGTTGTTTTTTTTTAATGTTAATTTTGAATAATATGTCCGGTTATTATTATTATTACTATTATATTATCTATTGTAAAATGAATGACACCTTTTGTTTCTGTAAATAGTTAGAAGATTTTATTTTTGTTGATATTGCTTTGAGTTCCTTCCGAATGGAAATGACATGATCTGCGTTATGATACATTTTGATACTTTTAAAATAACATTTAACTCACAGTTGTCTGCTCCTGTAAACCCAGTTTATCCATGATCAGGTCAATCCTGGAGTTGATGGCGACCACGGACCTTTCAAGCTGGATCACCTGCCTGCCGAGTCTGTCACAATCCACAGGAGAAACATATCTAACATATATTTTAAAATTATATTGTTCAAGTTAATAGTATTTTTTACCTCAGAAAGTGTTCGCGATCCGGTGATGTCCCGTCAGGCGAAGCGTTTTCCTGTAAATCCTTCTCAAACTTCTTCTCTAGATCGTTCAGCTCCGCAGAAAGAGCATCCTGCGAGAGAAAAATAAAGTTCTTAAAAGATGCTTTACCTTAATTGATAATAATTTAATATATACGTCCAATAAATGAGTATAGTTTTATTTTGAAAATACTGTGACCGCATCCGGGCTTTTATTTTATTGTATATCCGTTAATACCAAAACATTCGTTTAGCATCTTAAGAATGGATAAAAAAAAAAAACCCGAATTGTTGCGTCTTAGTAGAATATGATCAAAGCTGAAGTGAGTTTGTAATTGTCAGGTATCATATCAGTTGTAAAAGATTTTAAATGGTAAATATGAAGAATAATATTGTCTCATATTTTCTGGACAAATTAGCTAATTGCTAAAATAGCAATTAGCTCATTGAATTAGTTTTTTGCTGTAGTTTGTCTCGACGGTATTTGGATTGAAATGCATTAGAAAATTACTGTTAAACTATTTATCTGATTTAATATTAACATTTAGTGCTCTATTTATTATTATCTTTCTATTTTAAGATTTTGAGCAGTAATTGAGTTATGTCTTCGGATTGCTTTAGTAAACTTGTGCAAAGACGACTTCATCTAAAGAGATTTAAATGTGTACAGTCACAGGTGAAAAACTAATTTGTATAGGTTAAAAGAAAGAGAATGTACGCCTCTTAGAAGTTAAAGATAGTCTGACGTGTGAAACATTTTGTCCAACCTTCATTTTAGATTGTGTGTACACATTTGCCCTCTCGTGGAAAGTGTCCATTTTTCATCATAATTATTGTGTTTTTCCGAACCCTTTTTTCCTCCAACTGTGTTTTCATTTTCCTTTGTTCCTCCTCGTCTAGAATTTGGTTTCCATCGTGGTCGAACTGAGAGAACGCTGCAGAGATTTCATGGTCAGCATGTCCCATCCTAAACAAGCATCAGACCGGGTGAGAATCATTCATATATTCTTTAATAGAGTTCAAAAATTGTGTCACTCACTTTTTCAAAGTTTGCCTGAAATCCTTGAATTCAATTTCGCCGGATCCGGAGTGTAGTGCCTTTTGAACGTCTGATATTTTGTCATTTTTATGTTTCAACTTCATGAAGGTCTTCATGTAGCTCTGAAAGACATAATAAAAAATGTAAAGGTAAATTAAATGTATGAGTACGTTCACATTTAACATTACCTGTTTGATCAGGTCAGTGAAGTGAAATTCATCTTTCTGGGACGAGAGCTCTTCCTTTACTTCAGAGTATGTGTCATTTATAATGGCCAGAAACATGTTCTGAATAGAGAGATATCAAAATGAACGACAGTTTACACATCCTTGACAAAACTTAAAGAATGTTTAATATCCTACCAGTAAAATAAAAAAGACAACAAACACGTATGAGACAAAGTAGATCGGTCCAAGTACTCTGTTAGCACGGTCAATAGCATCGTAATCAAAGTCTCCAAGAATAATTCTGAACTGCGTGAAGCTGCAAGAAAGACACAATAATGAGTGATTGATCCAAAAGACAAGTCAGAAAGTTTAAATTTGAATGTAGTCTTACATGCACTTGACAAAGGAGCTGAACGTCTCCACCTCTGTTCCAAATATCAAATATCCCAGCTGGGCGTAGGCAAAGAAGACGATGAAGAACATGACGGCAAATCCCAAAATGTCTTTAGCACATCGACCAAGAGTCGACGACAGCTGAGTCATGGTCTTGTTAAAACTGATGTACTTGAAAACCTGGAATATTAAACAAACATTAATTCAACCAACTAATTAACCAGCCTTTGTCTTCTATTAGTTGATCATTTTACCTTGATCCATGCAAAGAACAAGTTCACTGCGTTCATGTTGTTGTACTGTGTCTGCCAGAAGGCCAGGAATTCAAAGTCTGCGTAGATATCGGGTTGTTCCAGGAGTTTCCCGAGCAGATTGTCAACCTTGACGGTGCGGAAAACGTTGAAAATGATGGCAACGATGGCGAGCTGCGGAAACAAAAGAATATTTTAAAATTCCAGAATAACATTCATGTCAACAAGGCTTTAGAAGAACTGGGAAAAAGAGTCTCAACGTCTTCAACCTAGACTAGAGATCGGTGCTGGAGAAGGAACTGAACCAAATACTTAAAAGTTAAAATGGCGAATTAGAGGCAGAAGTGAAGCCATTAGTCTAAGGGGAAAGTATGTAAAAAAGAAGCATGTTGAACTATCCTCTTACCAGTATGATCACGATGTCCAGAATGTTCCAAATACTTGCAAAGTAGGAGCACTTGTGTATTCTCAACTCCAGGATCTCCTCCACTATGTAGTAGAGGATGAATACACAGAATATCACCTCACAGGCGAGGATGAAGTAATCCCAGTGCGTGATGTATCGAATGAGCTTGACCGTTCGTATCTGGTAAGAGGAGATTGCCCCGCCGGTCGCAGGGAATTCGACCACCAACCTGCGAGAAGGAAACAGGTCAGTCCTGACTAGTCTGCGACTGCACCGGTCACTGCTCTTTACCTGATCACACAGAACATGTTGATGTTTGCGTTGTAAGTGGAGAAGTCGATAAAGACGGCTCTCGTGCCGCGGTCGAGCCAAAGGTTGTCCACTAGTTCGGCCAGGATGGCGACGCTCTCCTCTTTGGTGTGGCCCAGGTCCTGATAGTAACCTGCTCCACTGTAGGTGGTCAGCAAGCCCCAGTGAGAAGATCCTTTGATTTCCTTTTCTGTATGATATGTCCATCTGAAAAAAAAATGCATAGCTGTATATGCATCACCTGCTGACAAGGTGGGTCATTCTATGAAACCACTGCCTTTGTGTCAGGTCACAATTGCTTTTTGACATGTTCACAGTTACATAATACATGTTAAAATATTCCTGTTAATAGAAATACACACTTTCTCAATGTCTAGAAAGTGCTAAATAGAATTACCAGCAAACATAAACATCCGTAATGTCCTAAAATCAATGTATTGCTAATATCATCGAAACATAACTATTGGCAAAGTAATTAAAAATGAATTAAAAAAAACTTTTTTTCTTGTAGTATCTTTCTGATGTTGCCTTTTCCACATTAAATCCCGTAACGCATTTGTTGGTTACTACAAAGACACTGTTTTTCTAAATTACGTCAAAGACAAGATAAGTTCCCACAACATTTTGTGTGATTTACTTTGACCATTATAGTCGTTAGATATGTATGGTTAGTTAAACACTGCTTCAAATAATATTCTTTACAACTATAATGTAAAATTAACAACATTTTAAACAGTTAGTTGATAAATGTACTAGCTGCAGTAATTCTAATATGTTTTTTTTTCATTCTCTTTTAACTTATTGTCTAACTTGTCAATGTTATTTCTTACTATTCCCATATTAACATCAACCTGCCAAAGTGACTAAACATGGAAATAATCTTGGATATTTCCATGTATATTTTCTATGTGTGTGTTGTCTTTTAAATAATAAATAAATAAATAAAAAACACAAATGTACCACCCCCTAACAATTTGTATCTTTGCTTATTTTAAAGATAATAGTGTAAATTCTATAAATTTCCACCAAGCCAATAGTAAAATAATATTAATAATAAAACTTATATGGTTCGTTTGATATAATGACTGGCCATAGATGCATTAGATCGGGGAGACTCACGCTGTGCCGTTTATGAGCCCGAACTGAAAGTCGTCCTCTTTTCTGTCGTTGTAGACGTCGTAACATCCAATGATTTCATCTCGAAAGTCTTGGTGGACCAGACAGGAGTTATTCTTGATCTTGATCTGCCTCATCCTCGGCACCCCCAGCAGCATGTTCTCGTAGTAGATGAAGGACTTGTTTCCGTTGTTCATGGACTCGTTGTTGTACCACCTGGACCAATACAGGCCGTCCAGCAACGGCTCCCTGGCGTACTGTTTGCGTGACATTATGAGTTAGTGGCGTAGTTGCCATCTGTTGTGAAAATTGACATAAAACTCACACTCCAGAAGTCGGACATGGTGGTTACGGATTGAAAGCGAACACCGCTTTCCCCGGCCGTGTTGACGAACAGGTCGGTCATCGCTTTGGTGTAATAGTAGGTGCTGGAGCTGGTCATGCCGTACGTCACTGAAACACATTTTTTAAGACCCTTATCAGTTTTGCTCAGGTTTGGGTCTCAACCTGGCTCCATTCATCGGGCCCGAGATAAGACGACTCACGGGTCGTGACGGAGGTGCTCATTGAGGACTTGATGTTTGGACTTGCGGTCAAAAAAGGTCCCAGATCAGGACAGCCATTTGTTTGGAGAAAAACACGCTGCCCTGACGCAAATAGCCTCATCATACAATGTACGCCTAATACTGACAAAGAAACAATGGATGAAGCCGAATGCTCTTATCTTTGAAAAGCAGCGAGCATGTCCCTTTCAGCCCTAATGCTTGGCAGGACAATAGCTCGCGTGGTATGGGATGGGAGGATGTTTGTAGTTTGCACTAAAGCTTTGGTTGGAAATTAAATGGTCTATAGTAGTACTCACAACTGTACTGTTTGCTTGATGAAAATAATACTGTATTTTCTGTCTAAACTGATTCATCATGAGTCACGTCAAAGGTATTAAATGGAAAAAAAGCTACAGATAATAATGATGATGACAACAATAATAACAACACACCCGATTTATGTAGAAACTGTGACATCACTTTTCCAAATGTGCGTTTATAGGCAAAAGTCCACATTTCTTTATAAAAATAATTGCTTGACAGCTCTCACAGAAAGATGAGCATTTAGGACAGTTTTTACTCAGACACATTTTAAATAAGCTATAAACCCTCGTCCACTGTGTGATATAAGATCTAGTAGATTATAACGTTTTGTAAATTGTGCATACGTCTATTTTCTACATATTTTTCTAATTTGTTTAACTTTTTCGCTCCTTTGATTTTAAGTTATGACTTAATGGTATCAGACATGAACCCTTCTTAGGTTCCTGGCTGGGTGTCAGCAATTCTACGAAGTATTTACCAGCCAAGATGACCTTAAAAGTTGATCACAAAATCTTCAAGGGTTAAGAGCCTTGCTGCATAGTTCTATACCAATTAGGGAGTATGAACACTTGAATATGTTTTTCTTCAAGTGCATGTGAGAGCACGTTTGATTTGAGATGTATAATGAACTGAAAGAAAACAGGACATTTATTCTGTTTGAGATTATGCTCTAGTATGCTTATGATTTTGTCTTATTATTAGAGGAAACTTACGCAGACATATGTCCAGCAGAAACACCAGATACACCACTAACTCTCGCAGGGTGGTCCGGAGAAACAACTCTTTGTTGTCTGAGGTGTTTTCTGTCAAAGTTGTGCCCCACAAGCCTGCAGCAGAAATCAATGTCACGTTGGTCAAAAAAACAAACTGTATGTTGCATTTTCAGTTGAGAAACTCTACCTTTGATGAAAGAGCAGCATCCTTTGCGTTTCTTCTCCTTGTCGGGAGCTAACGGTTCCTCCACGAAAACCATCGGTTTGTCCAATTTGTACACGCTGTCCACGGGGTCTTGCAGGACGGGCTGCGGGTCAAAGATGGTGCTCACGGCTCTGGGGAACGGCACGGTGTCCGTGTAGGCCTGGTTCACCCAGCCGCTGTTGCCCATGCCGTCCATCTCGCACTCCAGCCGGCCGGTCAGGTGGCTCTCGGCTCGGTTGGTCAGGCGCTTCATGATGGAGGCTCTCTTTGACATGCTAGAGGAGAGGGAGGCGTTGGTTTCTGATGAACACCTGCCAGAGAGGTGGCTTTAAAGAGCAAGTGAAGTGGGTGGAGCAGGTTTTTTTGTTTGGTTAAAGAGGATTTTTACGTTCTCTTACCACAGGATCTTCAGGCAAAGCTAAAGCTAAAGATACATACAGCTATATTTGTTACCAATATGTTTTTAATAGACTGAAAACACCTCCAACAAAAGAGTTTTTGAACCAAACTCAGAAACATGGTGGTCACTTGGTGTTTCTGCTGGACTTATGTCTATTTAAGTCTTATCTCATTTTAACCCAGTTCTTGCTTTTGTCTTCTGCACAGCATTATTTCTGGCCAATGTCTGAAGTTAGCAGGTCAAAGATTTTTGATCCTAAAAAGTTTTTTAATTGATTTCTTTCTTTACATTTTGTTTGTCATTAAAACTATTTCAACCAAAATTAAAAAATCCACCTTCTACTCACCCTCATGTCAACTAAGAGTTGTGATTATTTTCAGAGTAATCTGTTCCTTTTTTAAAATTTAGGCAATGTAAATCCATTTTAATGTAGCGACTGGAGCTCAGTGTTCAGTCCTCTTCCATAGCGTATACAGTCGAGTGTCTAGACTGAAAAAGGCTTGCAATATTTACCCAGAGTACTTCCTGTCTTTACTTCTGCTACAAACAAGTTTTAAAATATTGACTTGTTAACGTTTTATCTGGAACTATCCCTCTTTAATAAAACATGGATGTCACCGACGAGGTATTTGGATGTTTTTAAAGTGTTTTTTTTTCAGGAAGAAGAAAACAAAGACAGCTTAGTGGCATTCGCTTCATTGAAATAGATGTACATTTTTGCCAATAAATCTAAATTGGGTCAGATTACTCTGAAAATAATCCCAACCCTTAGTCCGCATGAGGGTGAGTGGAAAATTAGTAACATTTGAAATAACCATTTAATACACGTTAAATAAAAAAGGATTCCCTGATGGGTTAATAACATCAGTAACACAACATTAGAGGAGAGAAAAGCCAGTAATTGCTTCACCCTCTCAGTTACTCTCATGCTGAGCATATTGTTGTCACCATTGATTACCAACTCAACCAATAACAACCCGTTATTGTGAAAATCAATTAGTTGCATGTTGAATGCTATTTTCCTGTCACCAACTGTTCGTCTCTCGTGACTGAATTAATGAAGAGCGTAATTACAGTGTCACTGACGGCGCTCGCTTAATTACCACTGCGCCCTCTTGACTCTGTCTTGTCGTGCCAACTGTCAGAATGCAGTTTTTAAGATTGACAAAAACTCACCTCGGGACACAAATCCTTGAGCCCATCGGTGTCTGTTTATTCCTTTTATTATCATAAGCTCCGACTAAATGCTTCAAACTTGTTTTTCATGTATTAAGTAACATTTGAAAAACTGAAATATTTGGCTTTTTGAAATCTCGAGCGTCCCACTGGTGGGATGTCGTTGATGCTGATATAGTTTTGGTCCAGCTACGTTCACGCTCCAGCAGCTCCGGACTAAGACGTTACACACAGCCATTAGCACACAATAGAGTTTAATTTCGTCTCCCCCGCTGAAGCCGGGGCAGGATCTGGCACACAGGCTTCCTTAATCTGCTTTGGCTTGTGCCACCATTCAAACTTTACAAGCGTGAAACGATCACTTCACAATGGCTAATGAGTGCCATTTAAATCTGGAGCTATGTCGGGCTCAATGGTAAACAAGCAATTCCCTCAAGCGGCGTCTTCATATAGCGGATTCCCGGAATATTTAAACGCGTCATTTTTTGCTTTTGGTTGATTTTTAAAATGTTCTTTTCCTTTTTGAATAGCGAGTGTGTCTGAGCTGACGCAATACGTTGTTATCTGAGAGTACAGAAGCCTCGGACAAAAGGACATTTTATTAGCTGGACAACACTAAGGCTAATTGACACTGAACAAAGATGCTGTAAATCAAATGTCTTCTTATATAACCCGTTATAAAATCAACCAAAAATAAATACCATAGATTCCATAATCACTCATTTTTAATTGGTCGTAACTTTAATAATAATAAAAAAAGATAGAATCAGAGATTTGAATTCAAAATTACATTTATTTTCATAAATAAAAGGATTCAACAAACAAAGGTTTGGCTGTAAAAAAAATATCATTTTACAACATACTTCATACAATCCAAAAATAGTTCTCATTCAAACTAATTTTAATGGCTAAAATTGCACATATTGGGTTCAGGAGTGTCACTGCTACATAATAGCTACAACATAATCATTTGTATCTTCTGCTCACTATAACAACACTACATGTTTTTTTTGCAACTTTGATTTGAACAGAAAGCTGCTCAATAGTGCTCGTAGTGCTAGCAATGACAAAAATAGAAGACTTAAAATGAAGCCTTATTGGTAAAATAAAAATAAATAATAATGCAATACAAGTGTATTTACTGTCTCCTACACTGGAGAAAATTAGTCACATTGCCACATACAACATGAGTGATTGTCCAGCCATGACGTGAGTCTATACGTGGACCTGCTGCTCATCATACTGGAAGAAAGATGGGTGGATGTAGTCCTGTCCCGACCCGGCGTCGTACCTCATGAGGTACTGGAGGTTCTCCTGCTGCACGCAGTCCAACTGCAGGTCCAGCCACTGTCGATGCGGAGTGTTGTTCCTCCTGGCGTCGGTCAGGATCCGGTTAAGAGCCATGATGTAGCTGAGCGCCATCTGCAGGGTTTCGTACTTGGACAGCTTCTTGTCCTGGCCCCACTGGGGGACCACCTTTCGTAGGCGATCGAACGCCGTGTTCAGACCCTCCATTCTCTTCCTCTCCCTGGCGTTCGCTGCCATCCTCCGGCGAGTCACGGTCTCGTATTTTTCGGGACTGGACGAGTCGAGCTCCGAGGACTCCGATCCAGAATCGGTGCAGCTCGGCCGACGGGACTTCATGGTGCGTGAGATGTCCAGGACGGAATCTTTCCAACAGAGATGAACCGAACGAGGCCCTTTCGGTGTCGAGATGTTAGTTCCTCCGAAAGCTTACTCCAGTTAAGTGGGCTTGGTCTGAGAGGTCTAGGGTGGTTGTGGTTCCTCAAGACAGTGGAGCTCCAGCTTTTATAAGGAGCAGGAGACGAACAGGTGGCAGCAGGTGGAGTTCCGGGGCCTGGCCCCCCCAATCTTAAATATTGCTAATCGAGGAACACACCCATGCAGACTCCTAAACACCCACACCCACTCTCCACAAACACACCCACACACACATGTATGTGGGCACACTCAGCACACACACGCACAAACAAAAACCTTAATGAAATTCCAATTATCTGAGGCTTCACTCAGTGTGACACAAACACCAAAAGCCTGCCATCTGGTTGGCAGAGCACACAACAACTCATGGTGCTACAAGACTAAGATACTCATATGTTCATCCTTAATCACAGTGAAACAATGATAGTCACTTACGTACATTTTCTACAAATTAATCTAATTCACGAAACACTTTCTTCGCAGATTAAATCAAATTAAATAAGAAAAAATACTTTGCCTCGGGTCGTCAAGATGTCACCTTTCACTGCTCATGTCGCTGCTCTCCGTGTGATGATAACCATAATCTGAGATTAGCCCGAGGCTACAGAAGTGTAAGTGTGGCCTATAACCTCAGGGATTCTAACCTCATATTAGGGGGGGATTAAGAGTCCAAACAGTATGGACCAAGATTGGGATGAGATTACACAGTTTCAAAAGAAAGTTCCAGGTGACTTCAGAGAGTTCTCAGTCTCTTAACTTTTTTTTTACTCAATATGGGCTGTACGAGTTTGTTTCATGTCAATTCTTTGGTTTACGCAGACATTTGCGAACCACAGGAGACCACATGTGAAATAAATAATTGATCTGTGTAGTGGTCCGAGAGAATGAGACCGACAGGATCATTTGTCAGTCTATGCTCTCCATCTGGTAATGTCTAATTCAGGAAAATGGATCTGATCAAAGTTTGTAATATACACAGAAAGTGTGTTTTTAGGTCCTTTTTTAAATTGAGTTATTCATATTATTTTCTTTACAATTTGCTCTATGTAAAGAGGGCACAGTAATAAACATGTATGTGTAGCATACTACTATTTTTA
Organism: Callionymus lyra; assembly: GCF_982586985.1. Lineage (NCBI taxonomy): Eukaryota > Metazoa > Chordata > Actinopteri > Syngnathiformes > Callionymidae > Callionymus > Callionymus lyra. The sequence continues at coordinate 11,454,394 of NC_141828.1, forward strand.
AGTGAAAAATGACTTATTAAGTGACGTTATGCTTCTTATACATGTTACATTTAAAAATATATTAGCTATTTTAAAGAGATAAACAAAACATGTACTGTATATTCCATATAAAAAGTCTTTATTTAAATATGAAAAATGAAATGAGCCATTGTCAGGCTGAAAGACGGTCACATAAATATAGTCAAAGGGCCATATGTGGGTCTGGACTATGGTATATTATTAATCCATATTCATTAATATATGGATGTCGTCTAATCTTAAATTCAATAACTTTTTTTCTGTCTATCTCCTTCCCCTTTGTGTGAGCTGACGTGCTGCTCTCGCCGGCGTATTGACAAACGGGGAGCTTGGCTGTAGAGACAGGTTATGAATGATTAATCACCGTTAAGAGGCGTAGAATAATGGCCGTCTCTGGTACTGGGTCATGGACACAAGCTGATGCTGTCTGGTCATTTTGGGATGGACCGGTTTGGTGTGCAATTAGGCATATAATCCCATCTACCAGTTGGTTCATTGATTACAGATTGATGTAGTTGGCCAGCTGCTGCTTGTCTTGTCTGAGGGTCCCTTCTCAGACGTGAACCCCGGCCCTTCCGTGTCTTCCACCCCGTTTCTCAAGCCCCTCGTTTGATTGGCTTGTTTGAGCACCGACGGCTGAGCCATGCCCTCTTGTCAAAAGCCATATGTCACCACGGAGGAGCGGCCCCGTCCACTGCGACAGAAGCATTAATCCCACTCTCCTTATGGGGGAAACACAGATTAGTCCTCAAAGCGTATGTTTCTGTCCTGGAGAAAGTGTAATAAAAGATTTTCCTCCTCGCGTATGTTCTCGGACTTGATCTTGTTACCGCGGGCAACAGATTTAAATTACTGTTGATAAGTTGATTGATGGGTTCAATTTCAATTCATTGAGTATCTAGAATAAAGGTTAAAATTCAGGTTTCTTATAATGTAAGAAACTTTCAAACCTGACGAGGAAGGCCGAGGGATATTTTCGTCTTTGCAACACACACCACTAGCTGTCAGCGAGCGACTCGGCCTGCCAGCTGGTCGAATGAAGCATGTAGTATAAGTAGGTCAGATAAGGTGAATGAAATTTTCTGCCTATTTGAACCCTCTTGCCTTCTAATTGGACTGATTAGCAATGCTTAATTGGCTTCTGTGCTCCTCTGTTTGTCGGGAAATGTAGCATTATTTTATGCTTGTAGGCATCTTTAAAACACGCCGCGCAATACTATCAAATTACTTACTCAGTGGGTCTTTAAATGTAACTTTGTGCTCTTTTTTTTTTTACATTTTTTAAGCTCTCAAAAAAAAGTCCCATATGCTTTTAAAATGAAACAAATTTCATGTTCTGGGTATTACAAAGACACTGTTTCTTTCATCACTCAAGCACTTGCAGGAGCCAAGAAGAATTATGGAAGGATGGAAATTTACGCCATCTTAATGACATCTAAACAAAAATGATGCATCAGATAAATGACAAATATGGTGTATGTGTATTTGTCATTATGAAGAATTAAACTTGGATCACATGACATAACTTGAATGTCTTGTACGGCGACTGGGAAGTGAAAAACAAATTTACAAACTATTAAAACCATATTAAAAACTCATAAAAACAAATTGTTACAAAAAGTTTAAACTGTAAATCAAATTTATAAACTACTGAAACAAATGTACATATTTATTAATATTTAAATAAATTAACAAATTAGAAAATTATGAAACTGTCAAACAAATTATTAAAACAAATTTGCAAAAAAGGTTCCCACCATTTGTAATTTTGTAATTTGTATGTTATTGTTTTCCGTGAGTTCTTTTATTTGTTTCATGACTTTAAGACTGGAAATGATACCAGTTTTGTAGAATGACCCACATTTTATTTAAATACGGAATGCTTGCATTTCTCCAACAAAGAGTGCAGGGGACAATTTTTAATAAATAGAACTTTATTTTTGTAACAGAAAAGAAATTTACAGTGTGCAACTTCACATCAGGTGAATATTAGCCCCGATGTCTTTGAGTTTCATAATCCTCTTAATAATTTACTTGATAAAAATATGATTAATTTATGTCTAACCAGATTCATGACTGTTTTCTATTTGGTTGGATTCTTTGGGTGTAACTCAGGTGCTAAAGCTTCTTCTAAAACACAGAGGAATACATTCACATGACAGAAAATACAAAGGCGGTATCAAGACTTAAACACAGATTTAAGCTGTAGGACTGAGTGATAAAGTGAAATTATCGTAATGGATGACTTTAAAGTGGCTCATTAATGACTATGTACATATATATTCAAAGTTAAAGTGACACATATGATCATCTTGACATCAGGATTGTTAGTCATTGAAAGTAATGTGAGCAGTGTTATAGAGAAAGATATTTAAAATTGAATTTACTTGATTGATTTCTCGTGCGTCGCTTTTTAAAAGATAATAACTTATTCAATCATAAAGACAAAAGTAAAACTATCATAAAATTAATCAAAATATAAGACAAGTATGCTGTCGTTTGCTCGACCGACCAAGCAGCAAACTACTGTAAATGTGAAAAATTCAAACGTGACTCTTTCTAGAGAACCAAAACCTACACCAATGATAATGATGCTAAGACTTTGCATCTCCTTCGCAGTGGTGCGACACAGGAACTGTTATTTTTTTGCAAAGTGCAGATGCAACTATGGTTCCTTTACCATCGATTCTGTACGTATCACATCACACTCATCTCAAACAATCACATGACAATCGGTCCAGACACTTTTTTTTCCAATCACAGCTCCTCGCTCTCCAGAGTGGCCTCGGCAGGGAAGCTGGAGAACAAGATGGGGTTGGTGTCCGACGTCGGGAAACCGGACTTGATGTCCAGTCCCTGGCCCGTCAGAGCGGCGTAGCGGCTACCAGTACGTTGAACCTTTTTCATGGTCGTTGGGATGCTCTGGTGCCATTGTGCTACAAACAAACGAGAAATCGGCATGTTTTAAAACAGCGCCTCCTCGTTTCTCGTACAAATATATGGAGGTACTGCATATATATTAGTACCATAGATATCGAGCCTGCAGGTGCTAGATACGATTCCAGCCTCATTTTTGGCCGACACTGTGTACCAACCAGCGTCGTCTTTTGTAGTTGGCTGAATAAGTAGACACACGTATCCTGTGGCATCCTGCTGCATGCTGCAATAACAGTTGACCTCCTGTGAGTAGAGGACGTGGAAATAACCAAATCTTATTTTTCTACTGACCTCATGCGGTTCTTGGTTTTGGGAACAGTCTCATTGTCTTTTTTCCAGAATATGACCGGAGGGGGCATACCCAGCACTCGACACTCCAGGCGGACGGGGGTCCCCTCAGGAATACCCATATTTTGTAGCTTTTCTACAAACCGAGGTGGGTGTTTTGTCTCTTTTTCTGTAAAAAAAAAAAAAAATCTCTTGTCACTTGATGTCGATCGGATAGTCATCGTGACGGAAAGTCCAGCCGAGCTCACCTACGACTGTCAGATCCAGACAGAAGGAGCTCTGCCCAGCTTTGTTACTGGCGATGCAGGTGTATGTCCCAGCATCCTTTTGGCTGACAGGGTCGATGACCAATGAGTGGATGCCGTTTTCCCGGACCAGCATCTTGTGGTACTGGTCTGGATAGATGGGTCGACCGTTCACCAACCACATTAGCTCGGGGTTTGGAAGGCCACTGACCTGGATAAGATGAAAGAATTAGTAGACATCCATCCGTCCATCCGTCCATCCGTCCATCCGTCCATCCCTCCATCCATCCATCCATCCGTCCATCCATCCATCCATCCATCCCTCCATCCATCTATACATACACTTGCACACCTATCCCTATAAACTTAGACGTCTAAAAGAGGTCTAAACCTAGACGTCTAAAAGAGGTCTAAAATAGGTTTAAACTTAGACTTTTTAAAGAGGTCTAAACTTAGACGTGTAAAAGAGGTCTAAACTTAGACGTCTAAAAGAGGTCTAAAATAGGTCTAAACTTAGACGTGTAAAATAGGTCTAAACTTAGACGTCTAAAAATCGTCTAAACTTAGACGTGTAAAATAGATCTAAACTTAGATGTCTAAAAGAGTTCTAAAATAGGTCTAAACTTAGACGTCTAAAAATCGTCTAAACTTAGACGTGTAAAATAGATCTAAACTTAGATGTCTAAAAGAGTTCTAAAATAGGTCTAAACTTAGATGTCTAAAATACGTCTAAACTTAGACGTCTAAAAGAAGTCTAAAAGAGGTCTAAACTTAGACGTCTAAAAGAGGTCTACACTTAGACACCTATCCATCCATCCACCATTTTTTATTGAAACAATATTAGATATACTTTATGTTAAATATTATTCTAGTGTTTATTCATCCCCTACCTTACAGTCAAGACGACAAAGTCCTCCCTCATGTCCAAGCATGTCTCCTGGAGCTTGGAGAAAGTGGGGTCGAAAGAAACGCTCCTCTGTTTGTTCAACCTCAACGGCCTGTACACGAGTCCGTACCCTAGAAATGTTCAGAGTTGATCAATGCACTTCTGGCAATATAAATAAAAATACCTTTGAATCATTTAAAAAATTGGATTTGAACAATTATTTGTTCAGACTTTTCCTTGATTTTCTGGAACTCGTGTGTTGTTCTCGTGTTATCTTGACCTTTTAAGTATATATTTTATTGAGTATTGTTTTGATTGTTTAAGCGCTTTGTGACCCTGGTCTGGAAAAGTGCTCCATAAATATAAATTACTTACTTACTATTTTTAAAAGACTGGAAGATCATGATGAGTTTTCTTGATACATGTCAAACAAATTCTCTTTATGCTCTAATAGCTTTGCATGTGATTTTGGATGCCGTTACCCCAAGTTAATAGCTAGCATTTTACACAATTTTACTTTTTGACTGCTTTACGGGGATTAAAAAAATACTTGTATTGTTAAATGTTGTCAAAGTATTATTTTTTCTTTAGAAAAAAAAGGAGAGAAGCCAATGAATGCCTGGGGGTTATTGCCTTCTTCACATCAAATTTCACAATATTAACATAAATTATGATAGATTCAAATCCTTCAATCCATTATTGTTGTGTCATTCTACAATAAATGAGAATGATTAAATAAATTCAATTGAGTTTTACAGAATGATTCAGTAAAAAGATTCCTAGTTACCTCTGGGAGTGAATTGGAGTCAGTCGATTTCTTGGTGGTCCTGTTTGTATGATCAAGTGCCCAGAACAGCTGATTCGACCCTGTTTTGTGAATAAGTTTTTAACTTTCACTTCTTAAATACATTTTAAGAGGCTGTAGTTAAAGGGCTACCTGAGGATTTGCTGCCATGACGGTGTAGTTGCCATCGTCATCACTGTTTGTGGACGCGATGTGTAGAGCACAGGTGCCGTCGCCTTCTCGTATCTTCTTGTAGTGGAGGTTCTTTCTCAAGATCTGTTTGCCGTCCTTAAACCAGTAAACCTGAAGGAAATTGTATTTGGTTGTTGAATAATATTTGAGCGGGTGGTCAAGACTGTCCGCTTACTTTTGGTACAGGTATTCCTACAATTTTGCAGGAGAGTGTGACAGGGACGCACTCGGACGCTTTAAAGTTCTTCAGCTTCTTGGCAAAAATCGGTGCGATGCATTTTCCTCTGGGGACGTCGTCGTGTTGCACCTCATCGTCTGATTCCTCGACGGGCGTTCTTTCCAAACGAAACTCGATTTCACTCATGAGTCTCTGCTCAAAGTTAGACACCTTGTACTCCTAAAAGAAGAAAAAACAACTTAAGAATTAAATACTTGACAAAAATAAATGATTTAATGCAAGAAAAACATGTTGACCATGAACAGTGGTATGAAAGTTACAATTATATTTTCAATACTTCATTATATTGTGACTTTGTACTACCTGAAGGCCATCATGGGAAAGTCATGAAAGAGTAAAAAAATCTTTGAAAAAGCCTGTCCAACTGAGAGAAGAAGATTGTGAGGGTAAAACCAGGAAGGGTTTGAAGGTCATTTAACTAGTTAGATAGTCATGAGTTTTAATAATGATGACTTTGCATAAGTAACCATGAAGAGATTTAAGAGATTGTCATTGTCCATGCATGTTATGAAATAGTTACCAATGTATTTTTAGGGGAATAATAGTAAGGCATAGAAGCGAGAGAATTTTAAAATCAATAGTGTAACCAATGGAGTCTCCAGCAAAGCAGTGCTTGTACCTCGTCATAGTTAAAGACAGTAGCAGGAATGCTTGGTCCAAGATGTCTGCTTTCTGTTTTCACCTCAATACTCGGCTTCTATAAGATGACAGGGGGATGAACGATGAACAAACACATGTACAAACAACCCAAGACCGATGGAGAAGCATTTACACAATCGGTTATCAACGAGCATTCTGCCATTGAAGTGAACGCACATGAACGCACAGACAGATGGTATGACATGAGTCAAGGGTTTATGAATAGGGATGGGTATCATTTATGTTTTATTCATCAAATTTCTGGTACTTATACAGTGGTGGGGGAATGTTTGAATTGAGAAAATGATTTTCATTAAAAAAACAAAAAAACAAGGTCAATGTAATGAAGCACTGAACGGTGTTGCTTTTGGGTTACTGTCAGAATTTGTGCCATCAAAGTACTGGTACCCATCCCTATAAATGAAGTTCCACACATATCATTGAACATTTAATAATCTAGCAGGCATTACTCACATGCATTATAGCCAATATGAAGAACAAACAACAATGGATGGAACAAAAAGATGATAGAACAAAACATTTTAGAAAAAAGTATTTTTGTGACTTTTTTTCACAAAAAGACTGTATCCTAAAACTGACAACAAATCTATAATTTTGACGTCATGTTGTAAACATACTGTTAACAGATAACTGTAGACATAATGCCTTTATCTGAATGATATTGGGATGAACACCTGTCTAAGTTTCATTTATTAAAACCTTTTTGGTCACAAAGGTATACTTTATTACTCATTTGATATCAAGAAGTTGTTTATTTTATTTTTCCAAGTTACACAAAGAACAACTGAAACATCTCATTGGGAAATTAGTTTCAGGAGAAAATGACTAAACACTCAGCAACATATGTCTGTCAAAGCAAAGGGGATCAAATGTTGTTGTGAGTCTGTCACAATGTTTTCTTGTAGGCCCTATAGGGAAATACTTCATTAGTGAATCGCCTCCGATATGAGGGATTCACTTTTTCCATCCCAGTTAAAAAAAAAACAGCTGGTATATATATATATATATATATATATATATATATATATATATATATATATATATATATATATTTCTAACTAAAAATATCCATCAGTGGTTCAAATACAATGAGGGCAAGATCCAAATAATAAAAGTTTAGTATCTTTATGCATATTTTAGGGTAGAGGGCATTTAAATCAGGTCAAGGAAGGGAAGGGGGGCACAAGGGGTGCAGAAGACCCCATGAATATTCCAACATGTCCAATTTCAATCAAATTGAAACTTTATATTTGTTACATACTGAATAAGTGAGATTTACACTTTTTTACATGTTTGGGCCAATAGTCTGGCCCCGAGTTCACTGGGTTATTTGGTTTGTCCTTTTTTATACACCAGGTCAATGCCAGGCAATATGGAGATAAACGAGTGGTTTGATGGAGGTCTGTGATCCTGACTGCCTTTTTAGTTAATACTATTCCAGTGAGTAATAATCTTAGTAGTTTAGTAGTAGGGGGAAGAGCCAGAGCTACAAATTAACAAAATAACTTTTTTTTTAATCATTCATAAATGATGCTCATTACCTGTTGATGTGGAAAGGCACTTTCTTTCAATTGAAGCTTTTTCTCAATGTCATGCATCAGTAGTTCTCGGCTTTCTCTAAGTTCTTGGGAGGATTGAGGTCGTATCTTCGGTACCTTTTTGTGGATCCTGTAGATGAGAAAGTATGTGTTTTCAAACATGCAATAAAAATATAGTAGGCAAACTTTGGAAAATCCACGTACCCTACTGGAGCTCCTTTAGGCAAGCCCATGGAGTTGGTTTTGTGAGTTGGAGTGAGGGACGGCAGGACCGAGCTCAGGAACGCTACAGGGTTCTGGATGGGGCTGGGGCTGGAACCGCTCGAGGTGGGACTAGAGGCCTGAGGGGGGGACTGGGCTCTGAGGGCAAACACGCTGTTCATGAATGGCAGGGATCCAGGTGTTGGTGAACACACAAGTGACGGAGGACTTGTAGGAGATTTCAACACCCGTGTCGGGAAGAACCTGGGTTGTGGTGAGAAAGGAGGGATCGTGGGGGAGCTGGCTGCAGAGGAGTTCAGTTCAGCCGCCAGCTCCTGGAGCAGAGGGACCGGAGACTCTGTCGGGGATGGACTCCGAACGGGAAAAAATGTCTGGGCAGCGATGAACTCCTTGGGACGTGCATAATTGAAGGCATGAGACGTGGCCGTCAGGTTCATGAGTGAGGCGTGGGTGCTCCTCAGTAGACCGGCGGGGGATGTCACCTGCTGCGAGGCTGATGTCGACGCAGTGGGGGCTGTGTTCGGTTTTGGGGGGGAGAAAAACTGGGGCAGAGGTGTGTTTTGGGAGAAAATCGAGGAAGTGATGTTCATATGCGACGCATGGATGGTGTTGAACTGAGTAACTGGTGTGACGCTGGGAGGCGGAGCAGAGCTCAGCCGTGGCACCGGCGGAGCGGAGGTCATGAGCGTGGAGGTCTGGAAGTGTGGGATGGATGGAGGTGCAGGCGTGGTTGAAAAAACTGGTGCATATGTGGTGATAGGGACTACGGTAGAGCTCCGAGGAGGAGGGGAGGTTATTGTCGGGGGTGCAGGTGCATATGTGGTGATAGGGACTACAGTACAGCTCCAAGGGGGAGGGGAGGTTATTGTCAGGGGTGCAGGTGAATACGTGGTGATAGGGGCTACAGTAGCGCTCCAAGGAGGAGGGGAGGTTATTGTCGGGGGTGCAAGTGCGTACGTGGTGATAGGGACTACAGTAGAGCTCCGAGGGGGAGGGGAGGTTATTGTCGGGGGTGCAGGTGCATACGTGGGTGGTGGTACTGTGGCAGCGGTCACTTTGGACGGCAAAGTTGACGGTTGGGACTCCGGATGTACTCTGGGCGACCAAGGTGCATGTGATGTTTGGACCTCAGGCTTGTTCTGGAATGATGACTTAACCTGGGAGTGGGTTTGGGTCGGAGGGTCCGTGTCCTGCTGCTGCTCCATGAGCACCTGGTTGTGCAGAAGCTGCAGCTGAGCTGGGTCCCTGACAAACAAGAGTTGAAAAGGTGAAGGACTACATATGGTTAGGTAGAGATATAGAGGTATGTGCACGCTCATGAATCAAAGCCCATCCCGGGAACCTCTGCAGGAGTGAAGCCAAGACAGTGTGAAAAATATTCTGCCCTTTTATGGACCATCAACAAGGAGCCACTAACCAAACACTTGGCGAGCCCAGAACAACAACTATCTTTGGATGGAATCTCCTTAAATCCATCAAAAATAATAATTAAATCAATTTGAATAGTTTAGATAAAACTAAGTCTTGTTTTTAGTACAATTCATATGTCAAAATAACTTTTCAAATGATGACATGACATCATAACACATAAACATCAAACAATGTGATTAAATGATTGCATTGAAATAAACTTACAAATAAAAAATGCCATCCTTCGTTTTCGAGAGCCTAAAAGTCCACATTCGTTTGTGATCAACTAGAAGTTAGTCCAAATGATTCGGTTAGAAGAGGAGGGGGACGTTAAGGCTTGGGACGAAGAGGAGGAGGAAGATGTGAAGTTTAATATCGGAACCAATCAAATGTTTTGAGAGAGTCAAGTTTCAATGCCTCTATGTAGAAGTATAAAGGCTCCATATTAATTCAGCTATTTTTTTAGGTGTTTGTCCTAATTATTTTATTGTCGGATAAATATTGACACAGTTGTACGTAGCTGTTATTTTGGACTGCAATTACCCCAAATCTGTTTTTTAATTTTACCATGAAACCTTAAAGCTTTCTTAATGATTTTGACCATTGTTTTAAACTACATTTCTTTACCCAATGATTTATAATTTTCATCTGTTTGTTACTTTTTCTGTTCTGGAAAAAATTTCATATTTGATGTGATATCTAATCATACATTAAAATAACAAGGGGCAAAAATAATGGATTAAAAGAAAATTGCAATATTGGTATAAGTGGTGAAAGTTAATGCTTTCCTAGTTATGATTAGGGTTGATTTTGTTGTGCGTCATTCGAGTACTCACAGTTTGGGTTTGGCCAGCACCGGTGGTGGTCCTTTGCCAGACAGTCCATCACTATCGTCTTCCTCGGACGGGCCGGACTCGTAACTCTGTTCGTCCTCCTCGTCCTCTGGCAGTTTGAAGTGCACACGCCTGTTGCGCGAGCGAGAGTCCCTGTGCTTGGTTGGTGAACGCGACTTCAGACAGGAATTCGCAGGTGGGTCAGGGAGCGGTACGACAACAAGGCTTCCATTTTGTTGGTTGGAGCTCGTCTCTGTTGTGGTCACCGATTTGCTCTGATCGTTGGTAATGGTGGCAACGAAAGGTTTTGGGTAAGAGAACATCTGTACCCTGCTCTGAGCTCCTGCAACAGCTGGGTTGACAGTTAAAGGATCCAAGACGTCAGTAATCCGTGGGTTAAAAGTGGTTTCACTTGGCTCAGGAATCGGCTGGCTTGGGTAGAGCGCATCCGGCCGCAGCATACTAGAACTCTGGGGGTCCAGACGAAGAGTGCTGGTGCTTAAAGGGTCCAAGCGTATCGTACTGGAGAGCAGTGGGTCCAGACGGATGGTGCTGGAGTGAGGCTTGATGCTGTTTGTGACTTCTCTTTGAGCCGGGATGTCTTCTGGGGGAACTTGCTGGACTGACCTGGGTTCCACGGTCAAACTCTCCGCCGGCCTCATGTGTGGGTCATGGCTGCCATTTCCTAACAACATAAGAAACACATTGAAGCCTGGTGGTACAACTTGAATGTAGAGTTTGAAGGATTACCTTTGACGTCTAATGTCGCAGTGCTAGACACGGTGCCATATTTGTTACTCGCGGTGCACGTGAACACCCCTGAATCTTCTGGGAAGACCTCGGCGATGACCAACGTGCAGATTTCCTCTGGTGAGCAAGAGGGATATTAACATGGGCTTTTTAAATCATGACTTCAGTGTGAGGAAGCAGAGGAGTCTCTCCTCTGACACATTAGATAAGTCTGCAGCTCCAGCACGTTGAGATGATCTGCCATGGTGGTGTGACTACCTTATAAGGACCAGATCAGGGAAAGGCAGCTCCGGCTTATTTACAGAGGAAAAGCAGAAGCCTTTGCCGAGGACTATAAACACGTGTGCGGAGGATCACGGCAGCATCATTTTTTTGCTAGATAGATAGCAACCAAAACTCTAAAGGTACACACAAAAATACCTGGTTCCGCTGGAGATCTGGGCTCTGAAAGGAAGACAGAGGAACACAATTATAAACACATATCTCGTCATTATACTTCACACTTTTTGTTGAGGATATGCATTTGCCTAGAAAAGCAAGCCAACAAGCCACCCATTTACACCCACATAAGGAATTTATTTGATTGTTTTGGAAAAGGTTTTGGATAATTATTTACTTGTGTGTCTTTTGTGGGCACCTGCTCACATGACTGGCTCCAATAACAACTAGCACATACACCAAAAAGTGTTTTTATTGCTTATTAAACATTGCTTGAGGACACTAGGTAGAGATTTAATGAATGCAGCACACAGTGGTTATAGTGATACAGCTCTCTCTAGTGAGTAAAGGATACTCTAAAAGGTTTGTGGTAGCAGATAGTAATCCAGAGCATCACCAAAACCAATTTGTATTTTCTTCTACCAACATTTGAGTTTTGAAGTTTACTTTTTTAATACAAACTGGTTATCAACCTTTTATCCCTATTCATGCCTCCCTATTTTTATGTTTTTGTTCTTTGTCCACAAAGGTTTTCTCTTACTTTACCATATGTTGTTTTATCTACAACACTTTTCACATCCTGCAGACTGATTATTTTCCTTTCCACTAACTCACTTTTCTGTAGAATTCGAAAATCAGGAGAGTCTGTAAGGATTCTCCCTCCTTGGTACCACTCCACCCGAGGAGATGGAGCTCCCTTCACACGACACTCTAGCACCACCAGCTGGCCTTCTGATGCATGGATGTCCTGTAGGCTCTGAAAAAACCCCAGTTATTAAATTGATCTGTTCTCAACTTTCAAAGTATCAAAACATGGAATATATAAGACTAATGATTACAGTTTGATAGATGCACCTGTCAACATCTACTTTAACAAAAAGACCACTATTCAGTACTTTTAAAAGTAAATAATGTTGGTAAAAAGAGCTGATGATCAAATCTACCTTAGTAAAAACAGGTGCAGCCATGGTCGATTGTCCGTTTACTCCTGGTGTGAACATGTTGCTGAGAGTTTGAGTCTGAAAAGAAGACAGAGGAAGAGATTTAAAACAGGATCTGACGGCGTCGTCCTGTGCAGCTTGCATTGCACCTCAGGTTGAGAAGTTGGAACCACTTGGAGCGAGACCACAGAGTTTTGTGTAGAGGTGATGTTCTCTGGATGCGGTGGCGCAGAAGACACGGACAGAGGAGGCGTGGAGGCCTCCTGAGCTCCTGTGACTTTTGTCTCACCTGATGATAGTGACGTGACACCCTGCAGAGTTAAGACTGAGTCCTCACTGTCGGCTCTCTCCGGTGGAGCCGGTCGTTCATGGATGTCTTGCTCTAGATCCGTGGTGGTTGTCTGGACTGGTGGAGAAGGTTCTGAGACAGTTTGACTGGATGGTTCCTCAGGGTATGTGTCGCGATCAAGGGACAGACGATTCTCACTTTTCTCTTCAGTCTCTGTCGATGCCGGACTGGCCTTAGGTCTAAAGTCAGAAGATAAAGTGGGAATAATCAAAAAAAAACTTTCAAGACTCGGAGGGGTTAAAAAGTAGTAACTTACTTTTCTAAAGGTTCAACGTGGTGATCGGCTTCTGATTCAGAAGAAGACGCACCTACAGGGTCAACAATTGTGTTGTTAGTTATGAGTTTCCGGATAGTTTGAAGAACGGAATTTCATTAAAAATCACCCTCGATGTATATCTCAGCAGACGTCGAGTCGGTGCCGTAGAAGTTCGATGCGAAGCAGGAGTATCGTCCCGTGTCTTCCTCGAAGGCTTCTGCGATGATCAGAGAGTGCAGCTCTCCGTGGGTGAGGATCTGGATGTCTGGACTGTTCTCCAACTCCTTCCCCTCACAAAACCACCTACAGTACAACATACACATGATGAGCATTCATTCTATAATGTTACCAGTATTGTTTGACATGATAAGAAGAGATGAAGAATGTTTCCTGGAACTTTGTTCACGCAGAAGTAACTAGGCACTAAATCTACAGTGAAAACCAAGAGGTAATGAATGAATCGGACAGACTAACTATCATAGTTTCAACATATTTTTAACTAAAATAATGCCGGGGCAACGATATATATTGCGATTTAAAATGATACCGTAGGAACCGAGTGAAAAGTGAGGACTCCTGGGTCACATGATCAAACATTTCAGTCGCATCTCAAATCTTCAAAGTATCCTCTCCTAATCTCTTCACCAGAAGTCGGAGGAAACACCAGACGGCTGCGGCGATCGTATCCCCTTACAGCGTTTGTCATCAACAGTGAGTAAGACTCTAAATTGAAAGCATGAGTGGTAGAGAAGATGGCTGCTGCCAGGCAAAGACCCCGGCTCACTGCACCTGTCACGGCTATTTTTCCCCGTGGAGCTCAGAACAGGAGATTCCCGCTGGAGCCTGACAGCTTGACAGGATCAACGCACACCCAGACACAGGAACACACACACACACAGCTTTACACACAACTATAGAGAACATAAAGATCGGTTGGAATATGATCATAATAACGAACAATAACACACTGTTTTTTCTTTAAATTGAAGTCACTCACAATATAACTCTTTAAAGGTTGGAGCTACATGATGCTGACTCACAAAAAACACACTGTTACAATGGAGAGGATGTTAAAGGGAATCTTTCAAATCAGCAAATCATCTTACCGAACCCTGCAGCAAGTTCACCCTTCTTTGAGCCGGTTCCATTATCAACTACAGCTCGCGGTGCCAGTGGGGTCTAAAAATGGCAGAGAGCAACATTCTCCACAGACAAGTCTACGTTGGTGGCTCAACAATGTTCAGTCGGGACTATCAAGCACATGCCCCCCTGTTTCCTCGCATGTGTTGTTGCTTTTGGATGGTTCATTCAAACTCGACAGTAGGCGTTGCTTTCAGAAGATTTTAAGGGATTGTTTGGAAACAGAAAAACTGGCTCACACGAGGTGAAAACTTTTCTTTCTTGACTTTTCACACTCAAGCATCCGGCTGTGCCCCAGTACTACGGGTACCATACAGTCCTTCAAAAGCTCTAAAATCACTCGGACTTCATTGATATGAGAGGTGCGGGTCGGCTGGACTCGAAACAAGGTTCAGGAGGTTCATATTCTGACCCAGAGGGCAGACAACAACGTAGATCTTATAATGTCACCATTTTTAATGGATGATAAGCTCATATGATCTGGATGATGAGCTCATATGATGCAGGCCAACTTTTCCAAGAGTCACCCCAAAGTCATACCAACATACTTTAATAATGCAGTTACAGAACCTTTTCAAAGATAGTTCAATTGTTATTGGGAACTAAAATGGACATTAACTTGGTTAACATGCTGCCACACTTCTACTTAGGAGAAGACACGCATCAACACATTTATTATTATGAGAAGTAGGAAAAAAATCAACCCAAAAAATCTGTACATTCTCGGCTTTTTCAATCTATAGTTCAATTATGAAACTGCAGAAAACATGTTCATACAAATAGTTTTTCAACGCTTAGAAAAGACAGTTAATGTTAATGATTGATACAAAAATATTTGGAAATCAATCAAAATTTAACAATAACATTACATTTAGAGAGTAGTATAATCTGTCTTTGTAGTTTTGTGTTCTTGTTGTGTATTTCTATGTAATCAGTTTACATTTGACCAAATTGTAAAATCCTCTTTAAACCTTCTTTTTAAGTTAATGTTCTGTACTGCAAAAACATCGTCCAATAGTTTCCAGCAGTTCGTCCAAAATTTTTGTTTTATCGTTTTATGTGAATCAACTGCTATTTGTCCTGCCTTCACCTTTCTGTTTTATTTTTTATTTTTATGTGGTACACTGGAAGCATTGCCTGAAATTGGATAAAGATTCATAGTTTATCGTGAGATTAACCATAAGAAGAGACTAACAATAAAATGGGACTAGAATTTCACATTGTTCTTCTTCCTACTATAGCCGACCCTTGACGATAAAACAAATACAGGGACTTGTATCAAAAACTGAGAGGACTTTTGTGTTGCCCGTTTTATTACATTCAAAATGGGATTATTGGAATGTAAGATGTTCTCACCTGACTTCAGGGACTGGCGTTCCTCTCACAATGCAGTCCAACTGGACCTTGCTGCCTTCAGGAACCTCCCTGCTTTTCAGTTTCTGGATGAAAGTGGGAGGCTCACACATTGGCTCTGAGAAGTAGCTGCCAGCATGTGTTATTTCTGCCTCCTCCATCTCTTGAGAGTCACACAGCTCCTCGAGGACCGTGCATTCCTGAGACTCCTGACCAGCCCCTGGGTCTGCTTGGATGTCCGGTTGATGACTGAGAACAGGACTCACTCTTTCCTGCTCTTCTTCCAAATGCACGACCGAGCGCTCCCTGTTGTCCGGGCTTGGTGGATCGACGGTTCCATCACTTTGGCCCTTGTTCGGGGATTTAGTCCGGTGGGCTTTGGATGATTTTGGTCGTACCCTTTTGGAGCTGTTGGCCTTGAACAGCGAAGAAAGCTCCTCGATGAAATCTGCTGCTTTGTTTAGGAACTCCTTCTTGGACTGGGTCTCAAGGCCATAGGGTGCGCTCCTCACTTCGCTAGTTTCCCTGCTGGTCCTCATCACATTGTCCTGCCGCCCAGAGAAGGTGCTGTGGATCTTCTTGTCTGGCGTGACTGTTGTCTTTGCAGCAGACGGTTCTGTGACGTAAGGAGCGGGCGGCGATGAGGTCGGGGCAGCAGGGGCAGCAGGTGTGGCGGGGTCATTGAATGCAACAGAAGAGGTCAAAGTAGGGGAAACTAAAGCTGCAGAGTAGCTCACAGGGGTCATGGGTGTCACGGGGGTCTTGACCTCCACTTCACGAGGCTCATGTCCGATGGCTTGGCGGGCCAGGTTCACACTTTTATCCAGCTCCTCTTGGCTGAGAAAGGCCGACAGGTCCGGGAACTGGTTCTCCCCGTGTGTCCGAGAGTCTTCCGGCTTCCCCTTGAGCGACCCGTAGATCTGGAGTCGGGACGAAGAGGCGTCCGAGCGACTCATCTCGGTGTGACGCTGCTGCGCTCTGGCCTCGGCCAGGTAGCTCTCGCGCAGCAGCTGTGCCAGTGAAGGGGGCTGCTCAGCTGTGTTCTCCTGCATCCTGTGAAGACAGAGCAAGACTTAGATCCGACCTGGACCTCTTTAGATGAACCCCAACACCAAGGGTGTCAAAATCAATAACACACAAGGGACCAACATCCTTCAGCAGTCTAAGTTGAGCCCCAAAAGAAATGTACTGAATAATATCATATTTTAATATTCCATTTTTATTCTTTGAGGCTCAATTCATCTTGATTATCTCTGTGTTTGTCCTCTTTAAAATCACTTTTACTGTTATTGTTGCCATCCATTATCTCTGTTCGTAAATGTATCTTTATAGGTCATCATACCAACGTGAACATTAATCTTGATTGATTTCTGAGGCTGGATTTGGCCCACAGACCAGGAATTCGACACTTGCCCCATACACTTTAAATATTTTATGTTCAGAATTAAAGAGGCCCTAATCAGAATATATATATATATAAATATATATACTTCATATCTATATATATATATATAACTCCAATATTGATCTATACATACAGATTTAATGCATTTATTAACTTTACAGATTATAAAACATATTATGTTTTTGTAATAAAAATGACTTCCATTCAATCCATTTAATGTTTTTTCATATAGGTTTGCCCACAAATCTATTGGTATAAGTTGATTTCAATGTACTAAAAATATATTTATTTTGTTGAGTAATATTTAAAACGTTTTTTTTCTTATTTTCTTATTATTTGTTTTTCGTTTAATAAACAATACAAAAAATAAGATACTTTGAACCCCCTACTTCCATTTTTTTCCTAAATTTAAAGTAAAAGTCTAGTGAAATCTAACTCACTTATCGAAGGAAACTAAGGAAACAAATTGAAAAAGTAGAGAGTATTTGATACATATTAAACATCAACATGCTTGTTGCTAATATAGACAGGAAGGCAGAGACCGGAGTTAAAAGCAGGCGATCCCTGGTAAATATAGATTTTTATTTCAGCCTTCCTCTCACCTCGACAGGGTATCAGATTCAATCCCTGACACCAGACACGAGCGGACATCGCGCCCCCCCGCACCACCCCGCACCACCCCAGCTCCACCTCAGACCAGCGACTATATGACGTTTTGACTTTGCACAACTCTTTGACACAAGTCGAGTCATTGACACGAGATAGGGCGCAACATATGCTTCTGACACTCAAAATCAGTGCAACGAAGAGAGTTGGTCCAACAGAGCTGCAGCTGTTGTGTACATTAATCCTGTGCAAACACACTCTGAGCCCAGCGAGTCATATCTAATAATAGCCAGAGCTCAGTTTACATGAAGAAAAATCAACACAAAACTGGTTCCGATCATCTCTGGTGCTCGTAGAGAGGTTAGACGTGAACTTGCCCCACACATGCAGGCGGGTTTGGATAATTGAATTAAGCAGAAGCAACATTCCCGATTAAAATTAGACTCAAAGTGAGATCCAGTGTCACAGGCAGGAAGACAGTCACCAGGACAATTAGATAAGGCCTTGGTGTGTTTTTACCTTCAGAATAAACCCAGCTGGCCCCCCGCTATGGGACGGCCCGAATCCTGCTGAAGAGACCCCGCTTTTCCGGCGGCTGCCACCTGAGGAAAATCCTGGAAACCGGCAGCTGTCCAGTCTTCCCGGCTTTTGCTCACGCAGAGTTAACCTTGGAGTATACCGGGAAGTATGGTGAGGAGTAGCTAAGGTAGCCGGTCACCAGTAAAAGTAGCAACATTTGTCAGTGCAGAAGTTGCAGGTTATTTTTAAGAAGGTCTGGCCCATGTGTCTGCTCATTGGCCAGTGGGGGCGTGTGTAAAGGGATTCCTCCTCTGGTGGAGTGGGGCCACCAGAGACCCCCTGTTCCCACAGAAACTCAGCCTCTGACTCTCCTATCATTTTAATCCAATACTAGGGCCAAACTTGATATTTTGATACATTGCAAATGCCCCAAGGTCACGTTCACAGGACTGGTGCTGTGATTTGGGCCCCTTGTTGGGACCATTGGACTCTATATTTATATGAAGTTTAATCTCTTGAAATTGCGATCGCTGTTTTACAAAGTATTTCCTTTTTAAAAATAATTGAATGAATTACATTTGCCAGACACACCAGTTGAGAACCATTGGTTTTATCCTGTGAGTATCAATGTTGATCAAGAATTGATAAGTTTTAATCATTTTTACTTCCTGAGGAGAGAGAAAATGTACTGATCGCGTATTAAATCATGGTTAGTATAATATGTATTATTGTCCAGAGAAACATAAAGATTTTATCATTATATGTATAATTAAATTTGATAACTGAAGCAGAATAATTAAAAAAAATCATATACAGGACGATTGAGAACTTGGGGAAATTGTCCATAGGTATGAGTGTGTGTGTGAATGGTTGTCTGTCTTTGTGTGTCCTGCGACAGACTGGCGTCCTGTCCAGGGTGTCCCCTGTTTCTCGCCCAATGAAACTGGGATAGGCTCCAGTCTCCCCGCGACCCCCATAAGGGATAAAGTGGTAGAAAATGAACGAATGAATGGGGCCAAACTGGTACTTTTGAAATGGTGCTGATGGTTGAACAGTATCTGCTTAAATAATGAAAAAGAAACTAACGTTGTCCGAGGTCAATAAAGTACATGTTGTTGTCTGTGTTACGTTTTTCTACGTTTTTTGGTGTTGAGATGTCTTGATATTAGCCTCAGTCAGATGTGGAGAAAGGGGGTACGGCGAATAACTTCGATGACTCTACATCAGGGCTCCCCAAATGTCTTCTTATGAGGGCCACATAACTTTCCCCTTCTCGGATGGGGGGCTGGGGTCATTTTGTAAAAGAAAAAAATGTCACGATCGTAAGGGTCCGGAAAGCCACACATAACCAAATAACCATTTCTGGGTTAACAAAAGTCAGGAAATAGATATCACACTATTTGTGAAATGAATAATAATCAAATAAACATCTCTGGATTATTCGCATAAAGCAGGAAATATAATTGTAGGCCTTAGAATTTGGACATGTTTCCAATCAGACCTTCTTAGAGAGCAAAGACATACATAGGTAGGTGTAGAATATAATGTCAAAATCAATATAGATTGTGCCTTTATTTCTGTCACATACTATATTTGAAAAAAATAATAATTAAAAATGCGTCTCTGGTATTGTTCAGAGGAAGGTGGGCCGTATTTGTTTGGAGACCACTGGCTACATGAATATACATTTCTAATTGAAATTGTAGATTTTACATTTTTTGAGGGGAATTAAAAATGAAATACCAGTCCTGGTGATGGTTTTCATCTCTGGTTAATGCCCTGGAGACGTTTGGATTCCGTGAAACAGCATCTTTTTCGGACCAACTCAAAATATATTTATTTTGCAAAGAGACCAGAGTCAGAACCTTCAATGGTTCTTCTTTCCAGATCAACACATGCTTTAAATCCCAATTCGCTGAGGTACATTTGAGTGGACACATAGCTGAGAGGCTTCAGTAGTGGACTTGACATCTTCCTTGAGCAACACTCTGATCCCCAAATTGCTTTTAGTTCCCCTTGTGCCAGCAAGAGTCACATTTCCCCACCAGAGAGTTAATACAGTGTAAGCTTCGCTTCCTTTGAACACACACTCGCTAAGACCAAGTTGTCTTCTTTTAGAAAGGAATCACAAGAAGTCTACGTTTACAACAACAAATCCAAAGCAGCTGTTACATCCCTCCAAACACAAATTAGTTATGTGATAACTTGTCAATAACTAGACCAGAGACACATGTTTATTTATCTTAGTGATTCAAATACATGCCTGGTTGTGGTTTCAATTCACGAGTTATTGAGAGAATGTATTTTTCAAAAAAAGAACTAATATTCAGTAATAAAAGTAGATTTTACTGTGTTAAAATAATCTTCTTCAAAATGTATTTCAACTATTAATTCAAGTCTTGTGAATTAAATAATGCATGTTTAAATGTTAGGTTAGGTTAGGTTAGGCAAAACTTCATTGAGAAATTGTTTGATAATGTAATTGCAAATATAAATCTACAATCTGTTGGAAAAATTATTTTCTAATCACTTTTATTAATCTCATATTGTTCTTCATAACTACTGTGGGAAAGAGACTTTGGAGATTTTTCATCGTTGTTTAGAGCGTTTTGAGTCCGTTTTTAAATTCTACATTCCAAGTTCCTTCCCCTAAACATTTCCATTTCATTCTTCATCAGTTTTTCTCTTAAAATTGTTGAAATTGATCATCTCTGTTTACTTTCTTAAACACCATTCTGCGGGCTGCATAAAATGACTTGGCAGGACAGATTCGGTCCCAGAGCCTAGAGTACTATACATGTGGCCTAGAAGTGTGAATACTCTCCCGTGACCAGGACAAAAACCTCCTGCTCCTCTTGAATCTAAGTAGCCTTAGGTTCAACTCTTGGTAAGTAAGTAAGTCATTTTAATTTATATAGCGCTTTTCCAGACCAGGGTCACAATGCCCTTAAACAATCAAACAATCAATAAAGTATATACTTCAAGATAAAACTGATAACACAACAACGAGTTCCAGAAAATCAAGGAAAAGCCTGAACAAATAAAAACATCTTAAGATGTTTTATTAAAATGGGTCTGATCCTCCTCTGCAGTACCCCTGAATAGACCTTACTGGGGCTGTTATTTCCCTGTAGTCGGGACACACTTCCCTGTGCGGTTTAAATACAGGGGACCACCAGGGGCCTCTTGTACTATGGGGTTATACGCACGAAACACGTGTTGAGCCACCTTCCACGTCAAAGTCCATATGTATCCAGTAGCGGTTTTAGGTACAGGCGAACGGGGCAGCTGCCCGGGGCGACATTTTTTAATGACATACGGGGGGTGGCACGAGCGCTTGATAACAAAAATTAAAATGCGCCTCTGCAACACGGTTTTGTATGAGGTATGTGCGCGCGCATTCGTTTTATGTGTGCGCGTGCGCATTCGTTTTATGTTTTTTATATTAAATGACATTATTGAACATGACATTATATGAGTATGTAACCCAGCCGTTTATTTGTTGTTTTATGTTTCAATTATTTTCACTGGAATTATATAATTTAACCCAGTTGTTATTTTCGTGTTTTATGTTTTATTACTTTTCAATGCTTGTATCGCATTAAGACACTGTCGCTTTAAGACGGCCATTGTTTTACCTGTGTTGCACGCATGAGACGCGTGGTGTGCAGATGCTTCAGAGGCTCAGAGACTGAGACACGTGTGCGCCAACGCTCCTGCATTTCTATTGAAAACACTCGCTTTTCACTCTTAGATGAGCCTAAACAATAAGTTTATATTATTGTTCATATTTCTGTTTATATTTCTGTGTGTAAATGAATGTTGTATCGAAGCAACTAGTTAAGTTTATTTGTGTGAAACTTGAAGCATTGTTTTATAACTTTATTCAAGCGTACATTTTCTCGACAGTATTTTATATTGTACTGTTTCACTTTGTTTTGAAAGTGAGTTGCACTTTATATTTTGTTATCGCGTGGTGTTCAGATGCTTCAGCGGCTCAGAGACTGAGACACGTGTGTGCCAACGCTCCTGCATTTTTATTGAAAACACTCGCTTTTCACTCCTAGAGCTTCGCCTGTTCTTTGCTGGTTCCTGACTGTCACCGAAGGAGGAAGAGTAAACATCTGCTCAACAACGACTTCCAGGACCAACTTGAGTATTTCAGGATTGGTACTCACTCTTTTCACTTTTATTTTGCTGGCCAGCACAACAAACAGACATTATTATTTTTGTTTAAAGACAATACATTTTCCAGCCCAGGAGGCTATTTTGTTTTTGTTTGGTTATTGAATACAGTGTGAAAGTATACTTTGTTTATATTTTATAATAGTTATAATAGTAGACAATAAATATTTATTTTCTCTACTGTCTGTGGTGGATGAATGTGCTTCTGTCCAAAATTATTTTATTTACTGGACTGATAGTAAATTGCTATCAACCCTAACTTTTCCACATTGGTTACAAGTACATTTGAGAACATTTATTTCCTCTAAATTAAACCAAGCTAGAAGTTTCCATGTTAAATAATTATTTATTTATTATATTCATTTAAAGTCTTATTCTTCCTTTAACTTTCTTTTCGAATAATAATCTATTGTTATTAGACTTTAGACTTTCTTTATTGTCATTGCACAGCAGTGAAAAACTGGCAACGCAATTTCGTTGCTTGGCAACCATTTAAAAAACACAGCATAGGGTGATTGTATAAATATAAATATGAATAAGTTATAAATAGAGCAGTATAATATACACAGAATAAATGAATGTTATAAATATTGCATTAAATAAATATATATAAAAGTATATAATGTATATAAATAAGTAGAAAATAGTGCAACATATATATAAATAGAACAAATAAATAATGTTTTAAATCGTGCATTTAATAGTTATTATATATACTGTAATTGTATGATGTTTACATGTTATATCACAATTTTAATATCTACATATATGCTGAGGTTTAACTCCCACTACCAGAAATATATATATGTATGTGTGTGATATGTGTCATTTAATTTTTAATATATTATTTTTTCTTCTTCTTCAAAGCCCATTTAAACAGGCACTATAGTCATCATGATATAAGTATGTTGTATATTCACATTAAGTGTAAATATCGACGATAAAAAACCTAATTCATTTTTAAAACAAAGTGTAAAACTGTAACAAATAACTTTCCCAAACATTTCCATCACACAGATCTTCACTGGCACATGCTGTCCATCACTCTTCTCCGCTCAACCCGTGAGAGATGTTCACCTGCTCAGGTTCAGCTCCCAGCAGATTGACTGGAGTCCAACCTCTCACATCAGAGCTGTGGTCGAGCGTGTCACAAATGTTTGGCTAACCAGAGGGAGATTGTCGCCTCGACGTCCACTTCAGTCCAGCGACATTTTTTTTTCCACTTTTTAGTTGCTCACATGAAGAGAACTGGAGACATTAGAAGTTCACAACTGGACTCCCTGAGACTTGTGTAAAAGTAATGTTAGGATTGAGAAGAATTGGGATTTTGACTTATTTAATATATATAAATAAATGATATAAACATATATTTTAATTCACATTTTTAAAGAAAATTATGGATGAATTGCTGATAAACCCAAAAGTTAAAAAAGGAGATAGAAAGACAGAAACAACAGCGCCATCTACTGCTAGAATCGTGACGCTCATAGTTCACGATCTGGGGAATCAAGGATCCATTTGCGCATGTACGTTGGATTAAAAATACACAACTTCATTTAAATAGCCGGTGACAAACCGTCACTTCGAGACTCAAAGCGTCGAAAATAACAGATAAATAATTAATCATGTCTTTACATTCTACTGGTTTCAATCAAGATAACTATTAATATATTATTTAACAAATCACAAATAAATGTTTCGTTGGACAGAAAAAAAAAACGAGATTACTTAAGTGTAACATTCATGTTATTTCTTTAATTTCTATTCTTTAAAAAAAAGTAATGAAACTACCAAAAAAAAAAAAAAGGTTGCTTCATACGAATGGTTTTCTAAAAGTGTCTCAAAAAAAAAACCGGAGATAAAATTTGCCAAAAGAATATGACCAGACTCATTCAGGAATAATAAAAAAAAAAACGTTAGTCATGTGATTCCCTCCACGAAGATTTCCCTTTAATTGTTCGCAGGTGAGTTCAGGAGCTCATGGACATGTCGTGCTAACAGGTGAGTCCGTTACTGAGGTTTAAACTTTGTTACATGTAAATGATACTGAAAAAAGGGGTATTTTTAGAATAATAATTTGATTATTTGTAAAAGATTAGATTTTTAGATCTAAAAAATCTTTTTTTTAGATGCGCATGCGCATGTTTTTTTTAGATGCGCATGCGCATGTTTTTTTTAGATGCGCATGCGCATGTTTTTTTTAGATGCGCATGCGCATGTTTTTTTTAGATGCGCATGCGCATGTTTTTTTTAGATGCGCATGCGCATGTTTTTTTTAGATGCGCATGCGCATGTTTTTTTTAGATGCGCATGCGCATGTTTTTTTTAGATGCGCATGCGCATGTTTTTTTTAGATGCGCATGCGCATGTTTTTTTTAGATGCGCATGCGCATGTTTTTTTTAGATGCGCATGCGCATGTTTTTTTTAGATGCGCATGCGCATGTTTTTTTTAGATGCGCATGCGCATGTTTTTTTTAGATGCGCATGCGCATGTTTTTTTTAGATGCGCATGCGCATGTTTTTTTTAGATGCGCATGCGCATGTTTTTTTTAGATGCGCATGCGCATGTTTTTTTTAGATGCGCATGCGCATGTTTTTTTTAGATGCGCATGCGCATGTTTTTTTTAGATGCGCATGCGCATGTTTTTTTTAGATGCGCATGCGCATGTTTTTTTTAGATGCGCATGCGGTTTTAGGTACGGCTGAACGGGTTAGCCGCCGATAACAAAAATTAAAATGCGCCTCTTCAGCAGCTGCTCGCTGACAAGGTGCAGCTGTGAGTGAGAGAAGAAAGGAGGGGCGCGGGGGACACTTCACCTCTGGGTCTCCAAATGATCGGACGGGGGGGGATAATGTAAAGTCAGGGGAGTAATTCAGTGTAGAACCGCCACTGTATGTATCAATACTGAAAAGAGCGATACAAATGTGTTATTTCCCGCAAAGTCTGTAGGTCGCTGGTTCGACCATTTGGCGGAACTCAGTGGCAATGTTGAGAAATCATTTAAATATGATTTGCATATTTAAAAGAGGGCGTGGAAAGGGACAAACCAGTCTGCAATTATTTCTACATTTATTGGGATGTATGAAGGAAAAGTGCCTAAATTCTTTCTTTATTCTTTATACAAGTATTGAAGTAATTAGTTACCAACCCGGAACACTTTCTATTTGTTGTAGATCGAAAAATAAAATGCAAATGAAATCTTCAATTAAACAACAAACTTAGAATTTAAAATATCAAATTCAGGAAAAAAAAAAACGTTTTAAAATAGATGGTAGTAATGTATGCGTTAGGTGCATCTTGTCCTTTATCAGGTGAATATCACTTCTCTTGAGGGTCACAATACAAAAATAACATTCATATTTTTTTTAAATCGAAATGTTGTTTTGTAGAAGTACAGCTTAAGGGGCCAACTTTTAAGTCATCTAAATGAAGTGATCATTTTGTGTTCATGATTTTGAAAGTTAAATAATTCAATGGCAGTGCTGAATCAAAAAAAAAACTTTATTTGAGGGACATATTATAGCACAAATGCAATAGCTAGCCGACACTTAAAACAGTGTTATCATTTGCTGCTCCTGTAACTCCACATTAGAAATAAGCAAGACGGACAAAAACCGCAAATCCAAGACGCTGCACGTTAACGTGAGAACTTTCACCTCGACAAAAAAACAGCTTGTCTCCTTGTCAACAGCGCCCTCTGCTGCTATTAGTAGTTATCGCAACACATCATGTTAAATGAATGACAGAAAAACGTATCGCTAATAAAGATTTACTGGCGCTTGTTCCACTTATATTACCTGCTCTTAAGAGGAACACACAATTTTGCACAATAACTTTAAAGTTTCAATTAATTTAGAACGGCAAACAAAGTGAGAGTGTGGGTGAAGGTTGAAGTGGTACCGTTGCAGTCAGACATTTATACTGTTGTAAGTTACTTTGTTACCAAAGTCCAAATGTCTGTAATCATTAAAAACCATCCTTTGACGGCCCGTGTGTGATGGTGGTTTGTCGATTGCATACAAAACTGCTGCGGTGAAGTCACTGGTTCGCAGAAGGAAAACTCATTCGGTCGCTGACCCGAGAAAAAACGGATTCACATTTATATCCACGAGGCTCTGCATACGTCTTAAATATGAAGGTTTTTATAGCAAAAGTTGTTAAGATTAAAAAGATGTCCTAGTTAAAGGGTTTCTCGTCATGTTACAATCATTATCAAAGGGTCGCCAACATTGAAAGACTCTGAAGATTCTTGAGCTCAATGAGTCAACACAGCAGCTGTAGGGAAAGTGTAAGATGTGACACAGGAGAGCTTTGATGGAAGGTCCATGTGCCTCCTGCTCTCTCTGCTCCTCAGTTCTCTCTCCAAAAAAAAACACCCTGCTTTGTGACACAAGTGTGGGAGGCACTGGTGCTGCTCCGTGCAGCTCGTCTTGCCGACACATCCATCAAGAGTCCTCGCTGGCTCTCTTGCGAGACTGGTCTCCTCTGTGGAGAAGACAAGTTAAGTTTTATGTCATCGTTTAGTGTCATCGAGAAGTCGAACTACTGACCGAGAGAAACCGTTCATTGAGAGTTCCATCATCAGCTTCTGGTCATGGGCAGCGTAGTCCTGCAGGAGGGACTCCACTGCCGGCGGGTGGATTTGAGGGATGAATCCGGAGAAGAGGGCCGGAGCTAGCTGAGCCCAATCTGAAGGAGGAAACATCAAACAGCCTTTTATTAAACATTTATGTGCACTTTAAATGACCGTAACTACTGTAAGATTTCAGCACATGTTGTAGACCGACCACGGAGTTACAAAGTGAGTTGGAAAGTCATTTTATTTCAGCCAGTAGGGCAGCGTTGTTTCAAAATATTGAGAGGATTAGATATCACATAGTTTTTCAACAGCACTGAATCGACTTTTGTTAATAAAAAATGTTTTGGTTTTGGCTATTAAATAATTTTAATTTTATCGTAGTTGTTTTATAGTCTATAATTGAATGAAGTCTGTACAATAAAAAAAATATTTAGATCTTTTATTTACAATTAACATGCAAATAATAATGGCGTTAGATCGCAACGCTCATTACGTCCTCCGCAGATAAAGGAACTTTGTAATCCCGTAAGAGCCGAGCAATGACTGAGGTCGAGGGGATACAGTTGGCTCCAGCAGTTTAAGACTAAGACTAAGAGTCTGTAAATTCTAAAAACGCAACACTCAAGTACTCAAGACAATACAAATGTACCCTTGTATTGCAATATATCATATAGTTTTCCCTGTATTGTTATACGCATCATACTCATCCTTATGAGCAGGTTTTATTAACCCTTGTGTTATTTCAGGGTCAAAGTGACCCGAAGGCCCGGGAAAAAAAAGTGTTTTGTATCCCTTGTGTTGCTGAAACACATTTGTTTTCAGGCCTCCGGGTCACCTTGACCCTGATATTACACAAGGGTTAAAGAGATAAAAAGGGATTTCTTACCTGGTCTGAGGTTGTAGAGCCCCTTGACCACACTGGCCATGGTCGCTGGCGTCACTTCAAAGGGCATGGAATGAGCTTTGACTAGAAGAGCTGCGTGACAAGAGTCATCGATGATGATGATGACGATAAAGTCTTGATACAAGTTAGTTTTACAATACTCTACTCACGCATCAGTGTGTGGACATGTTTTTCTGCCACCTGATCTGCAAATAGGTCCATCAGATCCTTGTTCAGATCCCTGTTCAGCTTGGACTCGATGTAGAACTTGTTCTGAGAAAACAAAAGATACACCATGAAATATTCTCATATGTGACATGGATACGCACGCGTCGTAATCGGGATCATAATCAATTACAAAGAAAATATATTCCGAGCCGATTAAATTCCATGATACTATCTGCTCTACAAGCTCTCATATAGGGTTTGTCATATTGTGTTCGTCTGTAAAGTTAAAATGGATTTGAATAAACCATTTATAGTTAGTTTGAAGGACATTATATTCTTCTCAGAAAAAGATTGGCGTACCTTATTTTATTGGCTATTTTTCGTTTAGGACACTTTTTTCTCAGATGTGCAGCTAACAGTGCTTTATAAAAGAATTAAAAAAGCAATTTCAGTATTTCCGTATTCATCCAACTTCGTCATGAACGAGGTGAGAAAAGTTCATTTTTGGTTTTTGCATCTGTTCAGAGAAATTAAACAGTCAACAGAACTTATTTTGAGATGCTATGTTTTGCTTTGCTTTGACTGAAAATTTCCCCTCACTTTGTGGAAAAATATTCTGATATCCTGGAGATCGTATATTGATATTCAGCTTAAATATATTCGGATACGACTTGTATTCCAGCCCTAGTTATTTTAGTATTCATATTGTAATATATGTCATATTAATCAAATAATCTAAAATTAAACTATACAATTAGTTACGTTTTATAAAATAATTTTAGGTATATTTCTGCAAGTTTTAAATATAAAGCCTTTTTTATTTTTCAGTTCATTCGTTTGGCTTGATGTAGACAAACAACAAGGTGAGGAAATTGAGTTTCTGTCGAAATCACCTACCAGATAGACAAAAACCGGGACTATACACTGAAGAGAAGCCATGTATTGGTTCAACACCACGTTGAAGTGTTCAATGAAGTCCTCAGGTGGCACTTCCTGAAAGATCATCACACGAATATGAGAAAACATTCCCTGGTTTTGAAAATGAATCAACTCACCTGTAGATGGGAGGAAACTTGCTGTAGATGACTCGTCACTTTGGATGTCAAGTCGTTGTAGAGCAGCTCAGAGTGCTGCTGACACACACACTTGTAAACATAACTAGAAGAAAACCAGAGATGAGGAAAGTGAACCTAGCGAGTCAGTAAACACGGTTGAGTCGAGTTTCTACCTGTAAATCTGAGCGTACGAAACCGAGATATGATCTGTAGGATTCTGGACGAGCAGACGATCTATAACCTTCTCCAGGTTGGGCCAGTGGTTCTTCTTGTAGTCCTCCATTGCCATCGCATTCAGGTCTGAAGATGTGGAAAAAGTCATTTATAATGTGATGCGATTTTAGAAAGTTTCAAACCGGCAAATATTTGAATCTCACCAAACTGATTTTTTTTTAATTCTATAACCATTAGTCTGAAAACATATCGCTGAAATCCTTGCGTTCAATTTGACTTTATATAGATGGAGAGATGGAAAAATGGATAGATGGACTTTATTGATCCCTCTGGAGATCTGCTTCCGCAAATTGTTTTTCCAGCACACAGCAACGGAGTTGATAGAAACCATACCAAGAAGAAAGTTCAATCTAAATCTAAAGATAAAGAACATAGATCAAAGAAAAAGAAAAAAGAAAATTATACAAAGATTAACATGGAATAGAATCATCTTTTCACTCCACTCCTGCCCCCAAACTCAGAATTAAATATCCTAATAACACAAGGATGAATGAGTCCCTGAGTCTATTAGTGTTGCATCATGGGAGGAGCATTCGTGCTCCATCTGCTTCTCTGTTCACTGATGACAGTTTTCAGAGGATGACCATCATCGTCCATGATGGACAGTAGTTTTTCCAGTGATCTCCTCTCAGCAATTGTCACCAGTGAGTCCAGCTTCATGCAAACAATAAAGACATGATAGACACGTAGCGAGACCTTCATTCATTCTTTACTCAGAAAATGTGGGTTCCAGTCACCACACAGCAGCCAAGATCATTAATTTAAAAACATGTAGAAATTAAAATCAATTAATAACAAAGTATAAATAAGAATCGTTTTACATTAGACTTTAAACATATTTTCAGTATTTAAATTTAACTAAGGTTACTTCAAGAGATGATTATTCCCTTTTCTTTTTCTTTTGAGTGTTTAAATAACACACATCACATTACACATCTAAAGAAGGCTACACAGAAGTCAGAAAAATAACCATGTAATAAACGGTTCTCAATACTTCTTTAAAGTAAGAAAAGATTTGAGGAAAAAAGGTTTTTAAAGATGGCGACATACAGCAGTGAAGCGGCTTGGGTCGACGGAGGGATTATGGATTATATGATCCTCATTTTTTAGAAAAATAAAAACATGACATACGGTTCTGAAGTCAGTTGGGAAATAACAACTCCTTCTGAGCTCAGACCCGTGGAGATAAAAGACATCAAAGACACATTTAATGCAAAAAGAAATGATTGCAGAAAGAGATAGAAGCGATGAAAGACACTTTCTAGGAATAATAAAAGTTTAAATGGACTGAAGCTGAATTACAATATATGAGTGACGACATACAGTGAGCAGAGAGGCAGATGGACTGAACCATTATTTCCTTGATTTTCTGAGACTCTTGTGTTTGTCTGAGTGTTGTCTTGTCCTTTTAACTATTTATTTTATTGGCTATTTTTTGATTTGTTAAAAAACGTTGTGACCCTGGTCTAGAAAAGCGCTCTATAAATACTAATTACTTACTTACCAATGCTATGATGCAACACTAATAGACTCAGGGACTCATTCCTCGTGCTATTAGATTGCTTAATTCTGAGTTTGGGGGCAGGAGTGAAAGTATGATTCTATATTATGTTAATATTTGTATCCCTTGTCTTTGACTGATTAAGAAACATTCTAAGACGTTTTTATTTGTTCAGGCTTTTCCCTGATTTTCTGGAACTCCTGTTGTGAAAAAAAGATCCGACCGAGTGTGCTGAACGATTACAGACCGGTGGCACTGACTTCGCAGCTGATGAAGACACTGGAGCGGCTGGTCCTCAAACATCTCACGCCACAAGTCCAGCACGCGCAAGACCCCCAGCAGTTGGTGTGGAAGATGCCATCCTTCACCTCCTGCATCGGACCTACTCCCACTTGGATAAAGGAAGCGGTTCAGTGAGAATCCTGTTCCTGGACTTTTCTAGTGCCTTCAACACTATCCAACCCACTCTGCTGCAGGACAAACTGACTAAGATGCATGTGGACCCTGGTCTGGTCTCCTGGATTACGGACTATCTTACTGATCGACCACAGTATGTCAGGCTGAAGGACATCAAGTCTGACACTGTGGTGTGCAGTACAGGAGCACCTCAGGGGACAGTACTGGCCCCTCTCCTCTTCACCATCTACACTTCAGACTTCTGCTACAACTACAAGAGCTGAGTCTCGTCCAGAAGTTGCTGACGACACTGCCATTGTTGGATGCATCAGGGACAACAGCGAAGACGAGTATAGGAGTCCGATATGTGACTTTGTGGACTGGAGTGAGAGGAACCACTTGCAGCTGAACACCTCAAAAACCAAGGAGCTGGTCTTGGATTTCGGGAGGTCCAGGACAAAGCCACGTCCAGTGTCCATCAGAGGCGACGAGGTGGAGATAGTGGACAACTATAGGTACCTCGGTGTGTGGATGGACAGTAAACTGGACTGGTCCTGCAACACAGACCATGTATATAAGAAGGTTCAGAGTAGACTGTACTTTCTGAAGAGGCTTTGATCATTTAACATCTGCAAGAAGCTCCTCTGCATGTTCTACCAGTCTGTGGTGGCCAGTGTCCTGTTCTATGCTGTGGTGTGTTGGGGTGGAAATGTGTCCAAGAGGAGTGTCAACAGGTTGGACAGGTTGATCAGGAGGGCTGGTTCTGTGGTTGGAATGAAGCTGGACTCACTGGTGACAGTTGCTGAGAGAAGATCATTGAACAAACTACTGTCCATCATGGATGATGACAGTCATCCTCTGAACACTGTCATCAGTGAGCAGAGAAGCAGAATGAGTGCACGAATGCTCCTACCCAGGTGCAAAACAAATAGACTCAGGGACTCATTCATCCCTCGGGCTATTAAATTGTACAATTCTGAGTTCGGGGGCAGGAGTGGAGTGAGAGTATCTGGATGTTCTGTTCCATGATAGTCTTTGTATCTTTGTCTTTGTTGTTTTTCTTTCCTTGACCTATGTCCTTTGTCTTTGTCTTTAGACTTAGATTGTGTCACCTTGTTCTTCCTCTTTATGTTCTTCTTATTTTATTTTTTATGTATTATTTTTTATTGTTTATGAAAAATTGCTGGCTATTGCTAAAAAACTATTTCCCAAAGGAGACCTCCTGAGGGATCAATAAAGTTTTACCTTACCTTACCTTGTGATATCAGTTTTATCTTGATCTTTAAAGTATATCATTTATTGAATATTGTTTTGATTGTTTAAGCGCTTTGTGACCCTGGTCTGGAAAAGCGCTCTTCAAATAAAAATTACTTACTTACTATGTTATTTATCTTGCAAGTCCATTTTATTGCACTTTGTTATTGTTTTTGATGAATCTATCTTCTGTGTTGCTGTGAGCTGGAAAAACCTTTTCCCAAAGCAGACCTCCAGAGGGATCAATAAAGTTTATCCATCTATTTATCTGTCAAATCTGTGACCAACAGCTTTAAAATATATGTGGTTGGAAAGACCAATAGATGGCGCTCACTTATCTATTGTTTACTTTTATTAAAGTAGTCATTAAAAATACTGGCGCGTCTCCGAAAAGTACATTTATACATATTTTCTACTCGTTAAACATGAGCATTTCAACCAGAACCCGGTGAATGTGGTCCAGCTCCGCGGGAAGTGAACTCACAGAACTTGGAGGTAGGGTCGAGGGTGAAGCCCCTCTCTCCAGACGCCGGGGCTGACCCCCCCTCCGGCTCGCTGACCTCGCTGCCGTCGCTGCTGGAGTCCGAGTCCATATAGGTCGAGCCTCCGGTCCACATCTTGCCTCTCCTGCCGGCCGGCTCTCCTGCGGGCACCGGCGCACACACGGGCTGCGGGAGCGCCTCTGACAGCGCTCTGCTCCTCGGGTGACTCTCGGCTTTCTCGTCGCTACGGGGGGGACAGTAGTTGTGGTTGTGGTCGTCCTTGAGGTCCACACCGTCCTCTTCCATGGCCTCCATGTCCACAGCTCCGCCGCTCAACCGCCCAACATGCAGAAAGTGCTGGAGTCAGTTTCTCCCCATCAAAGCGCAGCTGTTTACGACACGTCGTGACGTCTTCTTCACTACGCGGCGCTGTCTTGGCGAACCAAGGACGTCCCCTAGTGGTGCGGGGGAGAAACGCCAGACGTCGCGAGCATTTGTGACGAAATCAAAGTCAAATATTTACATTTATTACAAGATGAAAGAAGGGAAAAACATACATTTATTACAAGATGAAAGTGGTGAAAAAATAAATGTATTACGAGATTAAAGTCAAATACTTACATTTATGACAAGATGAAAGAAGGGAGAAAAATACATTTATTACGAGATTAAAGTCAAATATTTACATTTATTACAAGGTGAAAGTGGTAAAAAATATATTTATTACTAGATTAAAGTCAAATATTTACATTTATTACGAGATGAAAGTGGTAAAAAATACATTTATTACGAGATTAAAGTCATATATTTACATTTATTACAAGATGAAAGTGGTAAAAAATATATTTATTACGAGATTAAAGTCAAATATTTACATTTATTACAAGATGAAATTCGTAGAAAATATATTTATTACGAGATTAAAGTCATATGTTTACATTTATTACAAGATGAAATTTGTAGAAAATATATGTATTACTAGATTAAAGTCATATTTACATTTATTACAAGATGAAAGTGATACAAATATATTTATAACGAGATTAAAGTCAAATATTTACATTTATTACAAGATGAAATTCGTAGAAAATATATTTATTACTAGATTAAAGTCATATTTACATTTATTACAAGATGAAAGTGATAAAAAAATATTTATAACGAGATTAAAGTCAAATATTTACATTTATTACAAGATGAAAGTGGCATAAAATAAATTTATTACAAGATTAAAGTAATATATTTACATTTATTACATGATGGAATTCGTAGAAAATATGTTTATTAGGAGATTAAAGTCATATGTTTACATTTATTAACAGATGACAGTGGTAAAAAAAATACATTGATTATGAGATTAAAGTCAAATATTTAAATTTATTAAGAGATGAAAGTGGTAAACAATACATTTATTACGAGATTAAAGTCATATATTTACATTTATTACAAGATGAGATTCGTAGAAAATATATTTATTACGAGATTAAAGTCATATATTTACATTTATTAAAAAATGAAATTTGTAGAAAATATATTTATTTCAAGATTAAATCGTATGAAAACATGTTTTACGAGATTAAGGAATATATTAACATTTATTTCAAGATGAAAGTCGCAAGAAAGATTCAAGTCAGATAAAATAATGTGTTACTTGAACTTAGTAATAATAATAGTGTTTGTTTTTTTAAAACCCCTTTCAAAAAACCCAAAGTCGCTTCACGGAAACCAAAAATAAAATCAAAGAATTAAGTGAAATCAAGAGGGTTACTTTTCAACACAACACGATGAAAGAGTGAGTTTAAAGTTGGGATTTAAAGAGAGGGAGAAGGTCACAGATTTGGAGGTCTGGTGGAAGAGAGTTTATTATATTTCTTAACCCTCAAATTGTTAGAAAGAAAAACATCTATTATGTAAGCTATTCACTGTTTAGTCACATCTTTGCAAAATATACTGAGAATCACTCAATGAATATAACTTCAATTTATTTTCATAATTGTATATATTTTTTTGTCCTTGTAAATCAAATTTTTCTTATCTTATTTTTCATATTTATTCTAGTAATGTACAATTAATAACATATTAGGTTTAATCCCTGAATAAAACAGTATTTTTTTATCTTTTAAATGTCTTGATAAATTCCATTCAATTAAAAAAAAAAATCAATATTATTTGTCATTGAGGACAATTAAAGATCTTCCTGGTTTCCATGGATACATATGCAGTGGTGGAGGTCGTTCACTTTGACCCAGAGACAACGCAAGGGATACCACAAACACATCTGTTTTAACTTTAAGTGATTAAAACTTATCCACAGTCCTGACAACAACCCCATTTGCTGAATTCTAAATTGTGAGATTATTTTAAAATCTTAATTGATATAAAATTGTGTTATTTAATTTAGCTGCAGTGTCTTTTTCTTGTGTGCAAACAAACAAACGAGTCATCTCTGATTTTCATCATTTTACTGAGAATCCCAGAAGAGAGAACATAAAACGGTGCAAAAAAGTGGAGTTTTTTTTTCCTCCAAAGTAAAAAACATAAACAGGCACTAGTTCTACAGTCAACATGTAAACCAGCCCACGACTCTTCTGGTGGAAAGACACCTTCTGCCGCTTTTATGTAG
Organism: Callionymus lyra; assembly: GCF_982586985.1. NCBI lineage: Eukaryota > Metazoa > Chordata > Actinopteri > Syngnathiformes > Callionymidae > Callionymus > Callionymus lyra. The sequence continues at coordinate 11,489,764 of NC_141828.1, forward strand.
ACAAAAGAAAAGAAGACACACTTAAAAACAAAAAAAGAAAAAGATTGGTTTTAATCTGAAGGCTCACTTTTTTTTTTTTGTTTACATCTCAGACGTATATACAGATACAAACTATCATCTACTCTGACGAGTATGACTCACATCCTGGTATAAAAATATGAAGCTCGACCGTAAAAAGTAGCTGCCACATGTCAACAGGAACACCTTGCTATATTGTCCAAGACTGGTGCGGTCTTCACATAAATATGTGTGTATGAAGCATTCTTTTCTTTGGTCTACACTTCTGTCACACCTCTCGCCGGCAGAGTTGAACGACGGGTCGTATTGCAGGTGATAAAATATTCAAGTCAATCGCCTCATGCTGATTTTTGTGTTCATCGATCCGACCGCAGAAAGTTGTTGCCACGCGTCGTTTCGAGCAGGGTTTACTTTCCATGGGCTCTGAATCAGAGATGTGCCATTTTCCAAAGACTTGTGGACACACAGGACGAGCATGCCAAACAAGAAACGAATCTACTGTTCTTCATTTGGTAACAAGCATTACAGTAAGATGTTTTTAGAACACGACGCGCGACCTGAACCGGGCCACAGAAGAATTTTCGCTGCATATTCACACAAAGTCTTTCGAGCGGGTTTTCAACTTTATGAAAAAGAAGGTTGAAGAAAGTCAAAGTATATGAAACATATAAAAAAAAAGAAGCGACGGGACATTTAAAGGTGTGAGGTGCTCCGAGTGGTTTCACGTGTACTGTCCGTCGGCGCCTCGCTGGTTAAAGTGTGTCGTGACGTTGTGTCTCTGAGGTCGGTTTCGTCCCCGTCCCGCTCCGGGAAAGCGTCGGCGGCGGCGTCGGCGGGGGGGGAGGAGGAGGCGTCGTCCGGCTCGCTGTCGCCCTCGGCTCCGTCGGCGCTGCACTCCGACTCGTCGCTGTCGCTCTCGCAGGAGCTCGACGTCTCGTCTTCGGAGTCGGAGTAAACCTCGGCGCCGTGGAAGATGTAGTGATTCGGTGCTTGGAAGAGGTACTGACCGGCTGTTGGTGGAGAAATCAAACACAACTTTAGATGTGTATTTGTAAGGATTGTATATTTAGATTACATATATTCTCATTAGATTGACTCCTTGGAACGCACCGTTATAGGTCACATTAACAGAAAACTGTATGTAGAAGAGGTGTTGAGGTGGACTTCTATTAGCTTACAATTGTATGATTCAGTCTTTTTTTTTTACTATTTTGCTGGTGGCAGTTGAGTTTTCCATCTTTATTCTGTTAGGTAGGTTTAATGTGTTGAGGCTGGAAACTATCTCACAGATCCGGCAACAGCTTGAGTCAGAAAGTAACTTACTTTCCAAGTAAGTAAGTAAGAAATATTTGTAGAGCGCTTTCCTAGACCAGGGTGACATGGCGCTTTAACAATTAGAACAATATGCGATAAAATATATACTTAAAAGGTCAAGATAACACGAGCCAAACAAAGGAGTCTCAGAAAAATCAGGGAAAAGCTCAAATAAGTATGAATTCAGATGTTTCTTGAAGGAGTCAGTAGATCATCAAACACAGAGGGAGATCGTTCCAAAGCTTAGGAGCAACAGTCTGGAAGGATTTCTCTCCTCTGGTCCTGAACCGTGTTCAGGAACCATCAGTAGATTCTGATCCACAGACCTCAGAGCCCGAGCTGGGGTTTAAGTCTGGATCAGATCACTGATGTAAGGAGGAGTCTGACCATGAATAGATCTGAAAGTAAGAAACAGAATTTTGAAGTTGATCCTAAAAAAACTGGCAGCCAGTGAAGAGATTTAAGGATCGGGGAAATGTGAGTTCTTCTACTAGAGCAGGTCAGAATTCTCGCTGCAGAGTTTTGTATTAACTGGACACGAGACAGATCCTTCTTCGGTTTAGACATGAAAACAAACTGTTGCAATAGTCAAGACGAGAAGACAACATCTTTCCAACAGTACTTTCTATGAGTATTTTCTTACTCTCAAGACGTTTGCTGATGGGACTGCTGTTGATCCGATTCATCCAGCAGCGTCGTCTGAAATCAAGTCTGGAGATTCTTCTTCTTCTTTCTTCAGGGCTGTCTTTTGTCCCTTCTTCTCCTCCGTCTTCTTCTTCCTCCTCCTCCTCCTCTTCCTCTCCTTCTTCTTCCTCTTCTTCCTCTTTTTCTGCTGCCGTTTGTACCTCCTGCTGTGCGGGACACTCTTCACGTGGAGACCGATCGTTTGGAAGAGGCGTTTCATTCTTAACGGTGTCCCTGTCCTTCCGACGTTCCGTCTCCTCGGGGCGCTTGACGGACGAGTTCGTGTGTTCGTGCTGCTGAGCCACGTCGCCGGACAAACACGCCGGCGCCTCCTGGAGTCGAGGAGGCTTCTCTGTGATCTCGCTGAGCCTGGCGGTGTTGAAGCAGAGCTGCTCGAACTCGCCGCCCACCCGGTGACAGAGCTCGTTCACGATGACGTCGCAGTCTCCGAGCAGCTCCACGTCGAAGTTGAGGTGCGGCAGCTGCTCCCGGTTGATCAGGACCTGAGGCACTTCGTGAGGGACGGAGTCTGTAAAGAAAGACAAAACGCTCGGTCACCCTTGCAAACGCGATCACGCAGAGACGCCGACGTACTTGGGATGAGGGCCACCGGGCGCACTTTGAGCGAAGAGCCGATGACGATCAGCAGGTCGACCTCGTCCTTGTCCTGCTTCATGGCTCGGTGGAACATTTCTGGAAGGTTCTCTCCGAAGAAGACGATGTCGGGCTTCATGATGGCCAGAGGAATGTCTGGACACCGTGGACAGTGAGGGACGTGCTGCAGACGAACACAGATCAAGAGTTTGATTGTCGTTTTTAGGTGAGATCAATCACACTGGAGAAAAGAGTCGATTTGCTGTATTGTTTTACAAAGAACAGCAGCTCAGATATACAAGAACATCAACCATCCATCAGATGATTGAACGGTTGAATTTACCATTTTAATAAATGTATATATTAATGTATATGACAGGAGATGCACATAAATATGACGGAGTAACAAGAGCAACTGTGCAAAAATGTGCAGTAAGAAAAGGCAGAATAAGTGACCAGTTGTTTCTGCCCTTAAGTTTGATTTATTATTGACTAGTAAATATATTTACGCCACACTTTTACCACGTTTTTAAAGTAGTTTTTAAAGTGTTTGGAGAGAATATATTTCATCTGTTTAAAACTGTAATTAAAGTAACTAAATAAACCTTCTCCCTTTATTTCAAAGTATGCTTAATTTGCTTTTATCTTAAAATTCCTTAATAACTTTATCTTAACAATCACAAATAAATACATTTTACTGTACTTTACTTAAGTTACTTATTTACTGTATTAGATGAAACATGCATAAAAAAGAGGACATTGAAAAAATAATTAAAATTATATTATTTTCAATTATCGTTCAGCTCTAGTTTAAATTCTTAATCAAGTTCTCGGAGTTTGTTATAAACTCCTGGACGAGAGACACGAAGATAATTACCTGGTTAAAGATGTCTTCTCTCACAGCCTCACAATCAACTTTATGTTTGCAGATCAGACAAGACGCGGTGGCAAATGAACCTGAAACCAACGAGACGATCGATGAGCAAACGCGCAGAGACGCTCGTATTCGTAAAAACTCACCATGACATTGGATTATTCTCTTGACTCCGGCGACCTGCTCTAACGTGTCGATGTTCTGCGTATAATTCCTCAGCAGCTTCCCTTGTTTATCCAACATGGATATAAACTTGTGACACGGCGACGGCTGGAACTGCCCGGGGTAGATCTCCTGCAGAAAAAGTTGCTTTTAAAGACAGTCGGATAAACAATTTAAAAAAAAAAGGATGCATCAAAACAAACCTTAGCGAATTTAAAAAACGGTCTCGGGTCTCGTCTGAAGTATTCAATATCAAACATCGCTTGAGGGTCTGGAAGGTCAGGGAAATCCACGGCGAGGCGTGCATAGATTCCATCCCTGGAGCGAAAATCAGGGATTCCACACGAGACGGAAACCTACGACACACAAGGACGGTCAGATACACACAAACACAACTTGCATCTTGACTTTTCAAGTGGGAAAGTTCACATCGTATGTTGTGATTCATCATATTTGTGGTCGTTAGATATGATCCGTTAGATTGAAGTTAACACATGATGGATAGAAAACTGTTACAAAAGTTGATTTAAAAAAAAAAAAAGTATAGTTGAATGCTATACCTGCTAGCTTAACCAGTCCATCAATGTGCATCAGTCATTCAGAGGTGACGCATGACCCGAGAACCCTTTTATTTACTATAAAATAACCTCAAAAAAATGGTAACGTTAGGTTTTTTGCCTGAGTTTTAACTATTGTTCACTAGGTGAGTGTAATGGCAAGAATCTGGTGATACAAGAGTATAATGTAGTACTTTGTAGTATTGTCGAGTACTTGACTCCGATGTTGACACTTGACGAAGTCGTAACCGCTTTCGTTTTTTTTTTAATGGGAATTTCACTTGTTCCATTAGATGTGGATGAGGATAAGAGTGCTGCCATCTAGTGACGGGAGTTGAATTGCAACAAATAACAAATAAACTTTTGCATGTTCAATTCCAATTAAATGTTTTTATTTTACACTATTGAAAAAAAAAAGTACACTATAAATGAAATAACATTTTAAAGCCAAATCAAAAAACAAAGAATTTTGAAAATAATAAAGTTTCATGAAAAAAAACACAATATTCAAGTGTCTCAATAATATCTTACTATTGTATTCATTATGTTATAAATTTGAAAAAACTGCTAAGAGTTCACTGACCCCTGCTGGTACTCACCCCTGCGCCGGTCAACACAAGGATCCGTTTACTTTCTTTGAGTAGTCGGACCACATCCTCCAATGTATTTATATCTTTTCGCTTCTTTCTTTTGGCCGGTTCGGAGATGTTGATGATGATTTGCCACAGCGTCATGTCGTCCAGGTCCGGAGGGAGAACATACTCTGGAAGCATCTCCCTCAGGATGGTCCTCGGATCCGTCTCTCGGATGTGTTGCTGGATGAAACTGTAGGAGCCTGAGACCCCGAGACATGTTAGCTCGAATATTACGGGCTTTTTTCGTGTCATTAATATTTGTAAAAGCACGGAGGGTGATCTACAAGTACTTAAATCGTTACGAAAGAGAAGTTTGTTGCAAGAGACAAAATTGAAGTTCAACTAATATGTTCTTTTTTATCATCAGTGTCTGTTTGAACAAAACTATCTTATCATTACATTTTACAAAATTTTCTTAAGCCCTGCCCACTCTGCTGTGATTAGTCAAGCCTCAAGGTTTGTCACCGCGTGTCATCAATTCCCGGGGGTCTCCACCTCCAAGGGACTTGTTGTATAAACAAAGCGGGAGTGATTACAGCTGGCTGGAGGAGGAGTGAAGGCAATATTAAGTCATAATGGACTCTGCTCTCGTAACCACTCATTCGCCAAGATTTCTGACTTTATAAGAACTTTATAAAGTAATAACTTTAAATCATGGTCATGATGGGGGACTTACTGCATTTTGGAGACTTTAACATTTGAAACATGTGAGCGAGTCAGGAGAGTTGTTAGCCTTTAAAGAATTTCAGGGCGACTATTTTTTTTTTTTAACCATGTGATGTCTTACATCATCAATGTTACTATTGAAGAGACGTTGTTGGGCATTTGTTAATCTTAGTAGAATTGAAAGGTTTTGTGTAAAGAATGCGTATCTGAGACTTTTCAGTTAAAAAAAGAAGGTATTTTTGTTTTGCAAGTTAAAATTACACGTTTACAGATAGAACAAATATAAAGTTTCAAAAAATAAATGTACACTTGTGGACATCAAAAATAAATAAAAATCAAAAGACTATTCGTAGATGACCCTCTGTGCAGTTCAAACACTCATGACACACACCCTAAAGAGAATCTACCAAACCCACCCTCACCTATCTGGGGCTGCGGGGTCCAGTCGCTGGAGCTGGCGTGCGAGGACCTGTCATCGTCGTTGACGTGCTCGGGTGTGACAGCCAGACCGTTGGACGTGGACAGAAACCCGTGTCCGAGTGCGTCTGAAAAACATGTCACACAGAAGGTAGTTTTAAAAAGTGAGCCACAAGTCTACGGGGAGTGATTCCATTTAAAGGCAGCCCATGCTCGCCAACACGCCCAAAAAAAAAAAAGTTGGCTCTCAAAAGTTTTGACTTCGAATACGTCCAGACATGTCACAAATCCACGTGTCGGATCTTCACATCAACACATTACGATTTACTTCATCTTGTCCGGTTTAATTTAACACTTTTTTTTAAAGTCTAGACTCGAGACAGTTTTGCCGGCAAAAGTTGGCAGCGAGCGAGTGAATACGCGCCACTTTAAAACCTACCCGGGGAGTCCTCGCCGGCAATAAAAGCAGCGTCTGGTTTTATCGCTGGTGTGTGTCGCTCCGAGAGCTCGGCTCCGGGTCCATTGTTGTCTCGGCCTGGCGCTCCTGGGGCCTCCTGCTCCAGCGCCATCACCGGCGGAGCTTCCATCTCCGCTGGCGGCGCACATTTCCCCGCCGACCCCCGGCCCCCCGCGCCGGAGACGCTCGACGAACGTCCTTCCTCCGCGACGCCGAGTCCGCGGTGGTTCTGGGCGGTGATTTTGGGCTTCTTCGCGGCGGGTTCGCCGGTATCGGAGCCGACCGAGAGGGCCGTTCCGAGACTCTCGCTCTCTCCGTCCGCCATCTTCAGCCCGCAGAGCCGCTCAGCGGGTCGTTCCTCCCAGACAGCTGGCTCATTTGCATACGTCACGTGACTCGCGGTCGACCAATGGCGGCGGAGGGGACGCCCCTATTGCGTCACTTAAATGAAACCATAACAAAATAACGCCGCCTTCAAATACGCCAAGATTTTTCTCATCATTAAGCTGAAACTTTACGATTAAAAAAAGAAAAAGATTATTGTAAAACGATCAGCATATAACACAAGTATTCACAGATGGACCTGTAGCGACCTGTTATATTTCCAACGTACTGCCTCATTGTTTGACGCTGACGTCACGAAACTAACGAGGTTCCTGGAGAGCACTTGAACGCAGCATGAGTCACATGTGGAAAAAAAAAAGATCGCGTCAGTCTCGACCTGTCGTCGGGATTTCTGACGTTTTTTTTTATAAACTTCACACCTTTGTCGCTTTGGTAAAACGTTATTGGAAACACCATCAGGGCATCAACATCCTCCTGGATCTGGTCAGAGCCGCAAAAAAGCTTTTTGTTTAAAAAAAAAAGAAAAATGGAAGCGCTTTTGAGCGTCAATCCCAATGATTTGGAGGATTATTACGGAATATTAGGATGTGATGAGTTATCATCGGTAAGTTTTGACAGTTAAGACAGGGTTGGTCTATTGCTTTGAACGTTTGCGTCATTTACATGTACACGCACATCGTGACGGTATTTTATTATTCGTCATCATTGACGAATTTGTATGACTACTTGAAAAATATTTAAAGCTAAAGTTAAGAAATTACTGATTTATTTTCACTTCAGATGCCAACCTGTTGATTCATTGACATTTCTTTTTTTTGTCACCAGGAATTAAAATTAGACATTTCTAATAATATTTGCCTGTTAGTTCAAAATATTAATTTTCTAGCACAATGAGCTGGAGCCTATCCAAGCTACTAGAGAAAGGGGACACCCTGGAAAGGCCCCCAGCCTGTTGTAGGGCATTCAGACTCAGCAACCATTTACAGACAGACAGACGAAGATAGACAGAATTTATTCATATATGTTTTGACTGTGGGAATGAGATTAGTATCTTTTGCGTTGCAGACTGAACAGATTCTCTGTGAATACAAAATCAGGGCCTTGGCTTGTCACCCGGACAAACATCCCGACAACCCACAAGCAGGTTTGTAGCATCACATTATTATACATTTCCCTTTGTTATTTTTTACAGCAAATAGTTTGTAACAACCAGAAAATGTCCACTGCATTTGAAAGTGACAGATTTCCAGAAGTTACAAGATGCAAAGGAGGTGTTGTGTGACGAATCAAAGAGAACGAACTACGACCTTTGGAAAAGAAGTGGAATCACGATTCCGTTCCACGACTGGCTCGCATTGAACGACTCTGTGAGAACAGTGAGTGTGAACTTGTTTTACTTCGTTTGTAATTGTTACTCAAGATAATTTAAAATTCTGCTTCTTTCTTGTCTATTTGCAGTCGATGCACTGGGCGGTGAGAAAACAGAAGGAGCCCATGTTGGAGGCGGCACGAGCAGAAACTTCTCACGGAGAAGAGGACCATGGTAAACCTGGAAACACCTCTGAGAGCTCCTCATATATTGGTACGTCACGCTCTGAAAGTGACATGGAGGACTGGTCTAAAAAAGGATATTAACCACCTTCATCGTTTCTACATAGGAGACCAATGTCATCAGCGCTTCCGCTGGACCGGTGACCCTCCGTCTGGCCTCCTCCAGAAGTTTAGAAATTATCAAATATAATCTTACGATCATGGTTTATAGTTGTGTGTCTGTGTTTTGTAAGATGTTGTTTTTGTGTGGAAAGACATTCCAAATGTTTATGTATTTTAATTAATGTCCAGGAAATATTCTACGTAAACCGCTTACAGTTGCTTTGATAAAAATACACAGTGTTGATAAGTTGTTTACTTGCCGTCTCCTGTCTTTCCACTGATCTACGATGATGATGAAAAATAACAATAAACCATATTATATATTCAAACAGTATTTAAATGTGTAGATGTTTTACTTTTATTGTCATATTTTTCCACGTGATATATTGTTTTATACAATTCGTCTTCAAATGTAATATGAAAAAGGATGGAAGTGAAGAAACTTGGAGCAACTTTTATCTGGACTTCATTTAACGGAAGCAAGGAGTTTCCATTTAAATAACATTAAATAATTAGAATTTCAATAAATCAAGATTGAAAAAATGACGTTTAACGAACACTGACATAGACACAGACACTCGTCGTCAGCAACACGATCCACTTTAATTTATGACGATTATATATAAAGTTCTGAACACTTTTTAAATATTCTTCTCAGATACTGGGTGTCAAATAAACTCATGCGTGAACATGTTTATAGCTGAAAGGATAAAACATGTGAGTGACATTGATTTATAATCAAACTTTGAACTCTACTGAGGTCATATTTATTCATGTAAACGTCGGGGTTCTTATAACTTCTAATCATTAACTGCAATGTCACTCTGGACCAGAAGGTGGGGGTGTTGCTCCTGAAATGATCGTGCACTTTGATTTTGATGGAAGGAAGAAAAGAACAGAAGCTTCTGTGACGTGTTTAAATAGTTTGTGATGATCCAGAGAGAATTTAAAAGACAATAAAGTCTCGCTGTGTCGATCATGATGTTGGGACTTTAGAAGTCGATTAGAGAACAATGAATTTTTTTAACTTAATTTTTAACTCGACTAAAAACTGTTATAATATGTTAATGTGAAATAAATACAATTCATTTTACACATGCTATTCATTATTAATAGATTAAACGACTTGTTTAGGTTTCATTAACATATTTATCTTCAACTCTGGTTAAAGTCGTTACATTCTCTTCAACGTAAAATAAATAAATGAATGTGTTTATTAATTGTTTGCATGTGTGAGGAATTGTAATACCGTACCTGTCCAGTCGCGGTCAGTGTTACAGAGATGACAATAGTTCGGACATAATTTGAAGAAAAGTGTATTCATTTTTAATGGATTGGTATAAGTATTGGTATATAAGTACTTATTAAGGTCCGGGTCTTCAATTGGATCTCTCTACAGTGACTATATTTCCCCATACCTTCACTTCAGTGAGCTTGAGCTGCCATTTTATGGTCGTCATAATCCAAAAAACAAAAGCCATGTTTTTTCTTTTTGTCGTCTGGCTGGTTGTTCAAAATGACATCAGTAAGAGAAACCATAGCTATGATGTTTGGGTAGATATATGTTAAGTCCAGGTCGAAGCCATCCTCCTGATACCGCCTTTTCTTCTGGCTGACCATTTCTTTAATAATCGCAGCCATTGCAGCAGGCGACAGGAGTCTTTAAGGTGAAAAAAAACAAACGTGTTGAGTCTATATCGACTGTTCGGTGCCGTGTGTCGCTGTCGTGGGTCCTCACTGACGGTTAGGATTAGACTCTGACTCATAACTTTCACTTCCACTTTCCAAATCCTGCAATTCAGGTATTGCCAATAGCTTCGAAAAATCAGTCATGCAGTCGATATCCAAACCAATATTTCCATCATGCTTACACTGAAGATTGATAGGAAGGATTTTTGACATATACTTGAATGTGGTGGATGAGAGTCTGATGTGTAATGGTATTTTACACATCTGCAAACCAAATAAACACAACATGTCTTTTTTCTGCACATGTCATTCTTTATAATGTCACAAAAGCATTTCAACAAATTTGCAAGCACTAGTAAACTTTATTTTACTGTTCTATTATGTATTGTTTTTGTACAGCTGCTTGTAAGAACATGAATTGCAAAAATGTTTAATGGCACTTGTTTCTTTTTAGTATGAATGCAAATAAAATGAGGAAAATAATTTGAACCAAAGTGATTAAGTAAAGTTGCTAAATAGCTACATTTCGAAATAAGTACAATCATTGACAGTGCAGTACACAACAATTCACACTTTTGAATTACAATGTACAGTTCATTGAAATGTGTTGAAAAACTTAAAAAAAAAAGGATGGACAAAAACTGCGCCATCTTGAGTTTGCGAGAGTCATCACTGCTAATTTCAAACCATTATTTGACAAAGTCAAAGTAAAAACTTTATTTCAGTAAATACTATGAGTGAGTTAGTGACTGTTAAAGGACTGCTTGAGACTATCTTTTGCCTGTTTTGATGTGATACCTTTCCAAGTTTCAGGAATTACAGCAGGTTTGCATTCATATTCTTCTGCAAAGCGTTTGTTGAACTTCCTCATAACATATTTCCAGTAGTCTGATGGTATAAGGCTGACATCCGGAGAAATTTTCCAGTCTGGATAGATCTCCCTGTATGTTTTGTAGGGATGCCATTGACCGTTTGTATTCCGGCAGCGGAAGTTTATATCACTGATCACTAAAGATGAACAAATGTCAGTCACCAGTTTTTCACTGTCAGAAAAACGACATTTCCCCAGACCTGTGGGACGATGCACGGATGCCCAGTGCTCCTTGTGGGCGCGGCTTCCTGCCTCACACGGAGTTTTGCAAAACGGGCATTGTTTACCGCATCCAATGACTTTTGAGAAGAGCTGCTTCTCGGGATTCAAAGTAAGCTTTTTAAGCTTCGTTTCAAATGTTTCCTTCTTAAACTCTTTCTTGAGAGTTTTGCTCATGTCCTCGAGACTCTTTTTGAGAAAAAAAGCAAAATGTTTCGGGTCAGCTTTGTTAAAAATCATAAAATCTCCACGAGCAGTCTGGGGGATGACCAGTTTGTCACCAAGAGCTTTGTAAATATATTCAATATAGCCCCTTAAATCGCCCCCCTTCTCCGTTTTGCCTTGCTCTATTGCCTTGTTGATGCTGCTGATGCTAGAACGGATGTGCCGATCCTCAAAGTCAAGCATTTCATTAGAGACTAAGAAGTAAGAGACCATTTTTTTATGTATGCAACGCTTAGCATACTCTTCATAGGAGCAAATATACCCCAGATACTCTTGAAAGTCCATCTTGGACAATAGATCCTTTAAAAGAGAGTATTGGAAGGACATCCGTGTGCTGAACTCCTCCTGAGTCAGCATTTTATCAACAATGTTGAGGCCCAGAGAACCGTAGACGAAGTCTGTGATTGCTGGCTTTAGACACTTGCTGGTGAATTCATCTGCCTTGCTCTGGCACTGGTCCCGCTCATGAAACACATCTTTGAAATCGGCTAAGAATTTCTCTTTGTTCTGAACCAGGCACCTGTACGGGTCGTTCAGCTCAATGAAATTGATGTGCATTTTGAGGAAATCCCTGGCCACAGTTCCGCAAATATGTTGTTTCAGCAAAATCTCAAACTGAATGTCTGTCTTCAAATTTTGTTGTTTGGCTTTCAGCTGATTATCAATAATATACAGGATTTCTTGGATGTAAGTCTCATGGTAGTTACACTTCGTGTCTATTTTATCCTGTGCAAACTTTGTGCATTCAGCTATAATGCTGTCAGCCATGTCCTGTACTTCTTTGATGTGGGACTTTTTGCTGAACCATTTTCGAACCGTGTCTGTAATGTAAGTAAATTTGTCAGGGTTGAATGTGAAAGGTTCTAATCCACAGTCATGGAGATTCTTCTCATGTAATAACTGAGATGCCTTTGCTCCCTTGCGATTGACATTTTCCCTGAGGTGTTTGTCAATACTTGCAAAGACATCAAGTGCTTTCTGCTCAGGGAAGGACAGTTTGTTCACAGTTTCCTTCCACATTTTTTCAAACTCATGGTTAAGTTGGTCATCAGTCATCTTGGTGTTTGTCTTTCGACATTTATCTATCAGGACACACACTCGACCTCCCAACTCATCTGTGTGTGTCTTTTTGATTCTGTTAAGTTTAATCATCCCTCGTTTTGTTTCTGAGGCCCTTTCCAGCTGGATCTTAACGGAATTTGTGATTTCCATTCTCAGAATCTTTGCACTGTTTGCAAACTGCTCTCTGTATCTTTCAATAAGGTGAGCAGAACCATCTGCATCATCAAAGTACTGTGCTAGATTGTCCTGAAGCTTACGCTCCCAGTGAGACAGTTCCTGTTCAGCTTCTCTTTTCAGAGAATCCAGGAGAGTTGTCATTTCGGCTGTATTAGAGTCCCTGGAATGATTTGAGATTTTGGTTTCAATGTTGGAAGTCCAGGTGTACATATCTTTTTGGAATTCCCACTCCCATTTGTTGAACTCAGTGCACAGTTTGATATATGCATCTGCTACCAAACTGTTTCTGAAACTGAAGATGAAGTTTTCATGCTTCACTGCACTCCAAAGGCTGGTCAACCATTCAGTAAAGGCCTTAATGTTGTTCTCACAGGAGTTACAGTCGCTAAGTTTATGTATGGTTTGGTTTTTTAGATCATTAACAGCTTCACTGTAGCCCAAGTTGACTGGGGCCATTGGCGGGGTTCCATTCCAGAGCCCAGGGATATACCAGTTCCCAGTGTCTGGGTTGTACTCCATCACATCAGTAAAGAGCTTGTTCTCCTCCCTTTTCTCCATTTTGGCTGCTTCCAGGGTCATTCTGTTCAATTTCTGCAGCAGCACCTTCCTGTCCCTCATGTTGGTCTCATGAGCAGAAACATCTGACACATTCTGGTGGACGAACAGACATTTGGGCTTTTTACCCACTTCCTTCATCCTAAGAAAGGCGTGCAACACAATCTGTAGGACGTCCTCCATTTCTTGCATGTGTTCCATAGATATGTTAATAATGGTGATGTCGCTTAAGCCGACAACAAGTGTGGCAAGCTCATTATCATGGTCATAGCTCTCTTCAAGTTGGGCCAGTTGTGGTGACTTCAGCCCCTCTGTGTCAATGATAACCACATAGTCACACTTGAGCATTTTTTTGAGGTCTTCACCAACTTTAATGAGTAACATGAAGGCACCGCGTGTACAACGGCCGCTGCTGACAGCAAATTGCACTCCAAACATGGTGTTTAGGAGAGTGGACTTTCCTGTACTCTGGACTCCAAGAACTGTGATAACCTTGATCCTGGCTTCAGGAGCTACCAAGGCATTGAGCTGGAAAAGGACGTCCCGTGTCCACATGAGGGGGGTGTTAGACGCATCCCCATCAACAAGCTCGAGTGGCAAACCCTTTAGCATCAGTTCTGCGCACAGTTTTGGAAGATGCTGTAAGTCTTGACAGCATCGATTTGTTGCATTGGTCGCTAGTGAAGCCTCATAGATCTGGCCCATCTCCCGGAAGAAATGTTCCATCCCCAGAGAGCTACTGGAAAGCTGTTTGTCTATTTGCTGAATTTCCTCTCTGTCTTTGGAACTAACACATTTATCCCTGTATTGCTCACGGAGTTTTGACAGCTTTTCCCTGGACAAGTTATCAAGATTTATTTTCATCCATTTGAGGAAAAATTCCCTCTCCATTCCTGGAGTTGATATTGTTTCTATAAATCTTTGCATAGAAGAGGAAATTTCATAAGACTGCTGTAGTCTACGGAAGTGTTTCTTCTCTGTTTCTAATTGACTTTTGTACATTTCTATACTTTGATTTCCAGCTTTTCGCAAACGGAATTGCTCTTTTTCAAGATCAGTCAGCTTCTTCCAGATTTCTCCCTGCCTTGGTAGATTGACTTCTTTGTATATGAGGGGGTCCACTATTTCTTTTGTGATGGCATCAGCACTTTTCTTTGCCCCTTGACACGCCGGCAAGTCCTCATCCACCAAAATCCCCAATTCATGGGCAACATCAGTCATCCCCTCGATGCTCATCCTGATATCTGGGGCATCCACCGCATAATTGATCGCGTCCCTCAGACACCTGAGAAAGTCAGCTTCATTATTTTGCGGCTTCTTGAGAACGATATTCTTATTATTCAATTTCAACTTGGAGGCGACCTGTTTCAAATGCTCAACGTTAAAGCATCCACTTTGACTGTTGCTAACCAAGAACATCTGTGCCCTGTGATGCTGTTTTGTTAACACCTGCGATCCCAAGGCTAGATCATCACAGAACACAAAAACGGCTGTTGATATTTTACACAAAAACGAGTATTGTGCGTCAAATGACTCGACATCTCCTCGCAGGTTAGTCACCGACACAGGTACATTGAAATGGTCCATGTTTTTGTTTCCACAAGGCAGATACCAAGTCATTTCCACCATTCCACTTGAAATCTTTCGTGGAATGTTTCCGCACTCCATGTTGTGATGAACAAAAATGTCATGATATTGCTGGGAATTACATAGTACCTTGTTGAGAATCTCTGACTTGGATAACGAGCATTTGCCTAGTCTCACAAAAGATACAAGAGGCAGTTTAGCAAGAACAGTTTGTTCTTCAACAAAGCCCTTTGATTCAGAGAGGGACTGGGGCCTGTATTTATGGACAATATCCCTCATAGCCCACAACAGCAGAGTGCTCTGATTGGTGTCAATGCTAGGAAGCAGAAGGGGCACAGCGAACTGACACATGGACATTTTGAGGACAATTTCCTGCTGCACAAAACTATCTGAACACAGCAAAAGTGCTGTGATGATATCTAAGGGGTTTTTTTTACACTCTAAATGTAGACCATCTAGAAGTTGATCCAAGTCCAAGGTGGCAGAATCTTGTGCGGCCTCACTGGGGGAGTTTGTAAACTTCACATTTCGAGCCGTCACATTGACACTCATTAGTTTTCTCAGCAAATAACAAGGCAGGTCTGAAACACATGTGGGGTGTTGATCACTGACATTCTTTTTGTTGATCTGAAGAACCGTTCTCAGGGACAGTTTATCCTCGTAGTGAAGACCGAGGTCAGTCAAGTAATTTCTCAGCTGTGACCCTACAAAAACAGAAAATACTTGTTATTGAAATGTATTCAAATTCTCTATGCATGTCTTGACATTTGTCAACTGTATTTGCCTTCCCTTGGTTAGAATCATTCATCTTCTGGCTCACCTTGCATGCCGCTGATAGTAGTTCCCTGATGATGAACACCATCTGAGGACGGATCCGACTGCATTTCTTCCTCAGTACGATAAATATCCATGAAGTCATCTTCGTCATTCTGAATCAACAGAAATATCAAAATAAAATAACATCAGTTATTCAGTTCTGCACTTTACAAATGCATTTAAGATGTTTTTTCAAAACAAAAGGGACACAAATCAACACTAACTTTTACACATACATACAAAGCAACATCCAGAGTGCAACAAAACGCAATATCCAGAAAACACAATTGAACTGGTTAAAAAAACTGTTAAAAAGAACTTTAAAAGAGCCTGCTCAGCAATAGGAGTGCGACTGGAGCACATTTACAACAGCCTCTGATTGGATAGCACTGAGACAAGTCAAATTGAGTTGAAACGATGATTTGAGTTAATTTAATCGTTTTTTAACACACAATGGCTGAAGAACTTGATCTGGTCGCGGATATACTTGCAAAGCAATTTTGAAGAAGGATATTTCAATATAAGCTGGACGTTATTAAGAAAGTTATGCTAACACCAAGTCTTTCACAAGCTTCAAATGATTTACTTATTTCCTCCATGAACTACGTGAGTAAATACATTTTTTTCGAAATAATGTTGAACTTTATGAGATCAATAGTGGTGCGTGTGTGTGTCGCTTTAGTTTGTGTGTGTGTGGAAGCGATGCAGAGCGTGTGTGTCGTGGCCATGGAAACCACACAGACTGTAGTGGGAGTTATATTTTGATATAATGCACTTATGTTGTGTTCATTTGATGATGATCTAAACGTCCTATAACAGTATACGGTCAGATCCCTGTGGTGTATAAAGAACCTTAAAGTAGTTATTGAGAGGCGGATTCATTCAAACGTGGGCCACTGAAGGCCTATGTGTGAAATGCACGGCCCGCCACTGATATATATACACGAACAACTCATCTAATGATGATGGCAGCTCGGAGGAAACAAAGAACCAGAAGGAAGTGGTTTCAACACGCTTGCATCACGTTTATGCGGATGCTACAATAACAACCAGTGATTGAAGAGGTACAATACCATCGAATTTCCATGACTATTCAAGGGAGTTGGCCGCGAGACATAAAGCAACAAGTGAATGACTCATCACTCAGACAATGAAAACTGACAAAAACAGAGCTAATAGAAACCCACCCCACCTGGGGAAAGGATGGTGGGTGTGATTATACTGTGTAGTAGGATCTGAAGTAGGATCTGAAGGATCGAGTGAACATTGAAGTGCCTGTCAGTACAGGATTAGCAGAATTACAGTATTCACACGAGCATACACACTGGCCTCTCTAACTCCGTCAGAGACCAGACAGGAACAATCGATCACAGTTTAGATCGCATTACACTATTCACAAACGTGGAGTGACGATGTTTTGACGGATGTTCAAAAAAATAAATTAATGAAAAGAACAAAAAAATTAAACTGCAACTTATGTGAAAACCCAACTCTCCTGAATTCACATGTTGTAAATGTTGAAGTCGTCCTCTTCAAATGCAATAGGTCATTCATCATGATGAAATCTCGCCAAACGAGACTACAGCTTAAATTAAACAGTCTGACATCACTGTGGTGCAGGTGTCCTCCCCTAGAAGCCCTAAATCAGTTAAGTACCTACATGCTAAACGTGAAACAAAATAAATGTTTATGTAAACATGGTGAGCGTTACTTCTGCCTTAGAGTCGTTGAATGTAACCTGTGTTTTGTGACCAATCAGAGCAGAGTGGGCGTGGTTGCTTGGACAAGACTTCTTCTCAGCTAAAACGGCGCATTTTGAGTGGGCGGGACTTAAGCGCATTTTCTAATGTAAATATCTTTATTAATTGAGATTTTTGTTCAAAAAGAAATATACTGATGAGTATAATAGTCCTAGAACAATTTGAGAGAAACTTAAATCGGCACATTAGGTGCCCTTTAAAATGATCTACGACCGTTTTGTGCAAGTTTATTCATTTACAAAATACAACTTAAAAAGTAATTGCAAGATATGACAAACTATTAACTGAACCAGTATCTTTATAATAACATTTTAAAAACTTAATAATGTGCAGTGAGGTTCATGAATGACATCAATTATAAGAAGTGGAAAATAGCATATTATTCAATTATTCATCCAACAACCTGCAACTCGTAATGCTTAATATCAAACCATTATAATTCCTCTTATAGTGACACTCAAACAAACACACACAGGAACTCATTTGTTCAACAAACCTTTAGAGAGAGAGAGAGAAAGAGAGTCTCGATACAATGATGACACAAATGGATGAATCATGAAATATAGTGCTACTCCAGAAACTTCTGGCCGATCATGATATTCTGGGCTTTAAGTGAACGAGGGTAGGTGACTTTAAACTTCATCTATTTCAAACCCCCTCGCTCACTTCTCCTCCAGTCTCCAAGGGCCCCTTCGTGTGACGTTATAGCAAGGGTTTGGGGCCAAATCAAACAATTATTAAAACACAGCCCTAGTGTCAACCTTGTGAGAATCCCCAGGTTAACTTTGTAACCAAGCTTCTACGAATAAGGAGAAGCCCTCACACACGTAAGTAAGTAAGTAAGTAATATTTATTTATATAGCGCTTTTCGAGACCAGGGTCACAAAGCGCTTTAACAATCAAAACAATACTCAAAACAGTACATACTTCAAAGATCAAGACAACACCGAGAACAACACAGGAGTTCGAGAAATTCAAGGAAAAGCCTGAACAAATAGAAACGTCTTAAGATGTTTCTTAAAGGAGTCAGTAGATCCATCAAGCGCAAAGAGAGAGGAAGATTGTTCCAAAGCTTAGGAGCAACAGCCTGAAAAGATTTCTCTCCTCTGGTCCTGAGCCGTGTGCGTGGAACCATAAGTAGATTCTGATCCACAGACCTCAGAGACCGAGCTGGGGTGTAAGGCTGGATCAGATCAGTGATGTAAGGAGGAGCCTGACCATGAATAGCTCTGAAAGTAAGAACCAGAATTTTAAAGTTGATCCTGAAAGAAACTGGAAGCCAGTGAAGAGTTTTAAGGATCGGAGAAATGTGAGTTCTCCTACTTGAGCGGGTCAGAATTCTCGCTGCAGAGTTCTGAATCAACTGCAGACGAGACAGCTCCTTCTTGTTAAGACATGAAATCAAACTGTTACAATAGTCCAGACGAGAAGAAACAAACGCATGGATTACAAGCTCCAGATCATGTTGTGACAACATTTTCCTAAGTTTAGAGATTTTTCTCAGTTGAAGGAAACAGTTTCTGGTCAGTTTTCTGCAGTGTTGAACAAGAGACATGTCTTTATCAAATACAACACCCAAGTTTCTCAGGCTCAGTTTGACAGACTGACCTAAGTCACCCAAGTACTGACTTAACCCTGGAATCTTATCATCAGGAGCAATCACCAGAGTTTCAGTTTTGTCCACATTAAGCTGTAAAGTGTTTTCACTCAGCCATTGTTTGATTTCTAGCAAACAATTGACTAAGCTGTTCAGCCTTTGGGGCTCAGTTGGGTCAAAAGAGCAGTAGAGCTGGATGTCATCAGCAAAAATGTGATAAGAAACATCTGGAAATCTCTGAATGATTTTACCAAGGGGAATCAAGTACAGCAAAAACAATAAAGGACCCAGAACAGAACCTTGAGGGACTCCACACAACAGATCTGCCGATTCAGACCTCATTTGATTGGCAGATACACTAAAACTGCGCCCAGAAAGGTAAGATGAGAACCATTCTAACACAGACCCAGACAGTCCCACTTCATCCCTTAGTCTTCTCAGCAGGATCTGGTGATCAACTGTGTCAAAGGCTGAGGACAGATCCAAGAGAACCAGAACAGTGAATTTACCAGAGTCAGCCGACATCATGATGTCACTGGACACTTTCAATAAAGCTGTCTCCGTACGTGTAGCCCCTCTGACCCCCCTCCTTTAGTCGAAGATATTGACGTTCTGAGGGAGTTTACGCCCTATAAAGAGGCAGCCTACTACTCTCTGCTGGGTCAAGAGGTCACCTATAATGACTGTAGAGAGCGCCACATACATTCATAGAACTTTGGTTAGGAAGATAACCTGGCGATTTATTGAACTGGAAAAATCTTGTATTTCTGATTTGATCTATCAATACAAATATTTAAAAAAAATATATCAGTACTTACCATTGTTTTAACTGTGCTTCCTGAACAGGAAATGTGATCAGATCTGTCAGCTTAGTGCTCTTTTGACCCAACTGAGCCCCAAAGGCTGAACAGCTTAGTCAATTGTTTGCTAGAAATCAAACAATGACTGAGTGAAAACACTTTACAGCTTAATGTGGACAAAACTGAAACTCTGGTGATTGCTCCTGATGATACGATTCCAGGGTTGAGTCAGTACTTGGGTGACTTATGTCAGTCTGTCAAACTGAGCCTGAGAAACCTGGGTGTTGTATTTGATAAAGACATGTCTCTTGTTCAACACTGTAGAAAACTGACCAGAAACTGTTTCCTTCAACTGAGAAAAATCTCTAAACTTAGGAAAATGCTGTCACAACATGATCTGGAGCTTGTAATCCATGCGTTTGTTTCTTCTCGTCTGGACTATTGTAACAGTTTGTTTTCATGTCTTAACAAGAAGGAGCTGTCTCGTCTGCAGTTGATTCAGAACTCTGCAGCGAGAATTCTGACCCGCTCTAGTAGAAGAACTCACATTTCTCCGGTCCTTAAAACTCTTCACTGGCTTCCAGTTTCTTTCAGGATCAACTTTAAAATTCTGGTTCTTACTTTCAGAGCTATTCATGGTCAGGCTCCTCCTTACATCACTGATCTGATCCAGCCTTACACCCCAGCTCGGGCTCTGAGGTCTGTGGATCAGAATCTACTTATGGTTCCACGCACACGGCTCAGGACCAGAGGAGAGAAATCTTTTCAGGCTGTTGCTCCTAAGCTTTGGAACAATCTTCCTCTCTCTTTGCGCTTGATGGAGTCTACTGACTCCTTTAAGAAACATCTTAAGACGTTTCTATTTGTGCAGGCTTTTCCTTGAATTTCTCGAACTCCTGTGTTGTTCTCGGTGTTGTCTTGATCTTTGAAGTATGTACTGTTTTGAGTATTGTTTTGATTGTTAAAGCGCTTTGTGACCCTGGTCTCGAAAAGCGCTATATAAATATATATTACTTACTTACTTACTTACTTCCTCAGCTCTGAAAATAAAACAGTTGAAATAACTCCCTCCCATTATGCATTGAATTAAAATATTCGAGTGAAGTAATCCAAGCTTCATGTACTTGAATGTAAATATAGGAATCATGAAGAACCACCATAATGTTCAAAAATGAAATAAACAGCTCAACGCAGGGTCAGAATCTTTGCTAATTTAGGGTGTGGTCAGAAGAAAATATGCTCTTCATGAGAAATATCCTCGTAGATCTGTTAAAAATCACTGATTCCTACAATACACTGCATTGTTATAAAAAAAGGCACTTTATTCAGAATTAAATCTCATGTGTCTCAACATTAGAAAGTGTTCCCACTAAAGCTCTTTCCATCGATAACTCACAATACCACACAAACCTTTTTACAAGTTGGCAAAAATTACTATTAACCATCATAAATGCATCATAATCTCTTATGAATGTTCTCATATAGCATAGTACTCGCGTCCTGCAGGATGGAGCTGCCCGGTTACACAATCAAAATAAGTAATAATCCTCACTGTCTTTTTGTTTTTTGTAATTCTCTCCCACACTTTTATTTTGCAATAAAACTCTTTTTCTTATGTATAAGTATGTGATCTGTGCTGCTGTTCAAATGTCACCACTAAGTAACCAATGAAGGTTTATCTTATTTAACCCTCATAGAAAACTGTAAAACACCACAATCCAACTTTAGTCAATTAAACAAAAAAAAATCTTGATTTCCTGTAAATATGTCATTCTGAAACATTTTAACAATTCTAACAGTTAATATTTTGAAGTGGCTCATCATTTAGAATTGTGTCTTCCAATGTTTCAGTATCATATTGAGTTAGTGTGGATAGAAGAGATTAAAGCAATTTACCTCGACTCAGTACTTGCTCAGCCTTTCAGGAGATGAATGTCGAAATGCTCTGCAACAGAGCAGAGTCCACTTATATCCTCCTACTCGATTTACTTTCAGTTGAACTTACTGGAAATCACCCGATTTCCTTGAAGCTGTTACACAACGACCCCCTGACCCCAGTTGAGTTCAGTGTTGAGGAGTTTTATTATAAATCAATTTAAAAATAAACCTTATATATAATAGTCATAAACTAAAGTGGATCGTATTGTTGACGATGAGTGACTGTGTCTATGTCAGCGTTCTTTGAATGTGACTTCAATCTTCGAATGTTATTTTAATCCACTTAGTAAAAAACACAAATCAGGCTTTTTAAGGCAGCCAAATATGTTTATTTTTAACTTTCATAATGTTAAAACTTAAGCAATCGATTACATAACAATTTATAATTTACCAACATTTTTAAATTGACTAAGAACAGAAATTATATATTAAGGTGAAATGAATATGATTCTTGAACATTTTCTTATCATTAACATATTTAAAATCAACTCATGAATGGGTCGTTAGATAGTCTTCATTGAAAAGATAAAATGAATGAACATGTTTATTAAATGTTTGCTGGTGTGTGAGGAATAGTAATACCGTACCTGTCCAGGTGGGGTCAGTGTTACAGACACCTGTTGATCAGTGAACAAACAAACATGAGTTTGTGATATTAAAGTCAGCAGAGAGAGTGAAAAGATGAAGTCTTGCTGTGTCACTCAGGCTGCACTACAGTGTCTGCTCACAGGTGTGATCCCACTACTGATCAGCAGGGGGCTTTGACCTGCTCCGTTTCCGACCTGGGCCGGTGCACCCCTCCTTAGACCACCTGCTGGTTCTGAGCTCCCCCAGAAGCACCATATGGACACGGACCTTAGTGTGGACACCTGATCAACACAGTCCACTGCAGCTCAGATCTCCTGAACTCAAACCATCCTCCAGTCTCAGCCTCCCAGTCACCTGGATTACAGGTGTGCGCCACCACACCCGGCTGATGGACTCACTGATCTTCTGTTCTTTTCTTCTTCCTTTAATCGAAATTACTTGTAGGCTTTTTATCAAAGTATTTGATGTAATTGGCCCCTGGGTTACCAATATGGTGAACCTCTCCCTTTCCACAGGGGTTTTTCCCAATGCATTTAAACATGCCATTGTGGAGCCTCTGCTCAAAAAACCAGGCTTAGACCCAACTGACCTCAGTAATTTCAGGCCTATTACTAAGCTCTCTTTCTTGTCCAAGGTCTTGACACAGTTGATCACCAGATCCTGCTGAGAAGACTGAGGGATGAAGTGGGACTGTCTGGGTCTGTGTTAGAATGGTTCTCATCTTACCTTTCTGGGCACAGTTTTAGTGTATCTGCCAATCAAATGAGGTCTGAATCGGCAGATCTGTTGTGTGGAGTCCCTCAAGGTTCTGTTCTGGGTCCTTTATTGTTTTTGCTGTACTTGATTCCCCTCGGTAAACTCATTCAGAGATTTCCAGATGTTTATTATCACATTTTTGCTGATGACATCCAGCTCTACTGCTCTTTTGACCCAACTGAGCCCCAGAGGCTGAACAGCTTAGTCAATTGTTTGCTAGAAATCAAACAATGGCTGAGTGAAAACACTTTACAGCTAAATGTTGACAAAACTGAAACACTGGTGATTGCTCCTGATGATAAGATTCCAGGGTTGAGTCAGTACTTGGGTGACTTAGGTCAGTCTGTCAAACTGAGCCTGAGAAACCTGGGTGTTGTATTTGATAAAGACATGTCTCTAGTTCAACACCGCAGAAAACTGACCAGAAACTGTTTCCTTCAACTGAGAAAAATCTCTAAACTTAGGAAAATGTTGTCGGAACATGATCTGGAGTTTGTAATCCATGCGTTTGTTTCTTCTCGTCTGGACTATTGTAACAGTTTGTTTTCATGTCTTAACAAGAAGGAGCTGTCTCGTCTGCAGTTGATTCAGAACTCTGCAGCGAGAATTCTGACCCGCTCTAGTAGAAGAACTCACATTTCTCCGATCCTTAAAACTCTTCACTGGCTTCCAGTTTCTTTCAGGATTAACTTTAAAATTCTGGTTCTTACTTTCAGAGCTATTCATGGTCAGGCTCCTCCTTACATCACTGATCTGATCCAGCCTTACACCCCAGCTCGGGCTCTGAGGTCTGTGGATCAGAATCTACTTATGGTTTCACACACACAGTTCAGGACCAGAGGAGAGAAATCCTTCCAGGCTGTTGCTCCTAAGCTTTGGAACAATCTTCCTCTCCCTTTGCAATTGATGGATCTACTGATGGATTCTTTAAGAAACATCTTAAGACGTTTCTATTTGTTCAGGCTTTTCCTTGAATTTCTCGAACTCCTGTGTTGTTCTCAGTATTATCTTGATCTTTAAAGTATGTACTTTTTTGAGTATTGTTTTGATTGTTTAAGCGCTTTGTGACCCTGGTCTCGTAAAGCGCTATATAAATAAATATTACTTACTTACTTACTTACAGTGCACGATCATTTTAGGAGCAACACTGCCACCTCCTGGACGAGAGTGACATTACAGTTAATTATTAGAAGTTAGGTCAACATGTTCACGCATGAGTTTATTTGCACCCAGTATCTGAGAAGAATATTTTAAGTGTATAGAACTTTATATATAATATTCATAAAGTAAATTGGACCGCATTGTTGACGACGAGTGACTGTGTGAATGTCAGCGTCCATTTGAATGTGACGTCACTCTTAGAATGTTATTTTAATCCACTTAGTAAAAAACAAACAATTTACCATCAAATGTTAGGAGGTGTAATCTTGTTATGTTACACTTTATGGATGCAGTGAAATAATTTTCTTTTTCACTTTCATAACGTCCAGACATAAGCAATCGATAAGAAGCAATTTATCATTTAACTACATTTTTAACTTGACTAAGAACTATAAAATAGATTAGATTATTACTCCTTTATGCTTACACTGAAGATTGATACGGAGGACTTTTGACATATACTTGAATGTGATGGATGAGAGTCTGATGTGTAATAGTATTTTACACATCTGAAAACCAAATAAACACAACATGTCTTTTTTCTGCACATGTCATTCTTTATAATATCACAAAAGCAGTTCAACAAATTTGCAAGCACTAGTAAACTTTATTTTACTGTTCTACTATGTATTGCATTTGTACAGCAGCTTGTAAGAACATGAATTGCAATAATGTTTAATGGCACTTGTTTCTTTTTAGTATGAATACAAATAAAATGAGCAAAATAATTTGAACCAAAGTGATTAAGTAAAGTTGCTAAATAGCTACATTTCCAAATAAGTACAATCATTGACAGTGCAGTACACAACAATTCACACTCTTTGAATTACCATGCACAGTTCATTAAACTTGACAAAACTTAAAAAGAAAGCAAACAAACACTGCGGCAGCCGACCTCGACATCTTGATTTCGCCAGAGTCAAATACCATGACTGTAGTTAATGACTGTTAAAGGACAGTTTGAGACTATCTTCTGCCTGTTTTGATAGGATACCTTTCCAAGTTTCAGGAATTACAGCAGGTTTGCATTCATATTCTTCTGCAAAGCTTTCGTTGAACGTCATCATAACATATTTCCAGTAGTCTGATGATATAAGGCTGACATCCGGAGAAATTTTCCAGTCTGGATAGATCTCCCTGTATGTTTTGAAAGGATGGTGTTGCCAATTTGTCTCCGGGCAGCGGAAAGTTGTATCACTGATCACTAAAGATGAACAAATGTCGGTCACCAGTTTCTCACTGTCAGAAAAACGATATGTCCCCAGACCTGAGGGGCGATGCACGGATGCCCAGTGCTCGTCGTGGGCGCGGCTTCCGGCCTCACATGGAGTTTTGCAAAACGGGCATTGTTTACCGCATCCAATGACTTTTGAGAAGAGCTCGTCCTCGGGATTCAAAGTAAGCTTTTTAAGCTTAGTTTCAAATGTTTCATTCTTAAACTCTTTCTTGAGAGTTTTGCTCATGTCCTCCAGACTGTTTGTGAGAAAAACAGCAAACTGTATCGGGGCAGCTTTGTTAAAAATCATAAAATCTCCACGAGCAGTCTGGGGGATGACCAGTTTGTCACCAAGAGCTTTGTAAATATATTCAATATAGCCCCTTAAATCGCCCCCCATCTTCGTTTTGCCTTGCTCTATTGCCTTGTTGATGCTGCTGATGCTAGAACGGATGTGTCGAACCTCAAAGTCAAGCATTTCATTAGAGACTGAGAAGTAAGAGACCATTTTTTTATGAATGCAACGCTTAGCATACTCTTCATAGGAGCAAATATACCCCAGATACTCTTGAAAGTCCATCTTGGACAATAGATCCTTTAAAAGAGAGTATTGGAAGGACATCCGTGTGCTGAACTCCTCCTGAGTCAGCATTTTATCAACAATGTTGAGGCCCAGAGAACGGTAGACGAAGTCTGTGATTGCTGGCTTTAGACATTTGCTGGTGAATTCATCTGCCTTGCTCTGGCACTGGTCCCGCTCATGAAACACATCTTTGAAATCGGCTAAGAATTTCTCTTTGTTCCGAGCCAGGCACCTGTACGGGTCGTTCAGCTCAATGAAATTGATGTGCATTTCTTGGAAAACCCTGGCCACAGTTCCACAAATGTGTTGTTTCAGCAAAATCTCAAACTGAATGTCTGTCTTCAAATTTTGTTTGGCTTTCAGCTGATTATCAATTATATACAGGATTTCTTGGATGTAAGTCTCATGGTAGTTACACTTCTTGTCTATTTTTTCCTGTACAAACTTTGTGCATTCAACTATAATGCTGTCAGCCATGTACTGTACTTCTTTGATGTGGGTATTTTTGTTGAACCATTTTCGAACCTTGTCTGTAATAAAAGTCAACATGGCAGGGTTCAATGTGAAAGGTTCTAATCCACAGTCATGGAGATTCTTCTCATGTAATAACTGAGATGCCTTTGCTCCCTTGCGATTGACATTTTCCCTGAGGTTTTTCTCAATACTTGCAAAGACATCAATTACTTTCTGCTCAGTGAAGGACAGTTTGTTCACAGTTTCGTTCCACATTTTTCCAAACTCCTGGTTAAGTTGGTTATCAGTCATCTTGGTGTTTGTCTTTCGACATTTATCTATCAGGACACACACTCGACCTTCCAACTCATCTGTGTGTGTCTTTTTGATTCTGTTAAATTTAATCATCCCTCGTTTTATTTCTGAGGCCCTTTCCAGCTGGATCTTAACGGAATTTGTGATTTCCATTCTCAGACTGTTTGCACTGTTTGCAAACTGCGCTCTGTATCTTTCAATAAGGTGAGCAGAACCATCTGCATCATCAAAGTACTTTGCAAGATTGTCCAGAAGCTTATCCTTCCAGTGAGACAGTTCCTTTTCAGCTTCTCTTTTCAGAGAATCCAGGAGAGTTGTCATGTCGGCCGTATTAGAGTCCCCGGAAAGATTTGAGATTTTGGTTTCAGTGTTGGAAGTCCAGGTGTACATAGCTTTTTTGAATTCCCACTCCCATTTGTTGAACTCGGTGCACAGTTTGATATATGCATCTGCTACCAAACTGTTTCTGAAACTGAAGATGAAGTTTTCATGCTTCACTGCACTCCAAAGGCTGGTCAACCATTCAGTAAAGGCCTTAATGTTGTTCTCAGAGGAGTTACAGTCGCTAAGTTTATGTATGGTTTGGTTTTTTAGATCATTAACAGCTTCACTGTAGCCCAAGTTGACTGGGGCCATTGGCGGGGTTCCATTCCAGAGCCCAGGGATATACCAGTTCCCAGTATCTGGGTTGTACTCCATCACATCAGTAAAGAGCTTGTTCTCCTCCCTTTTCTCCATTTTGGCTGCTTCCTGGGTCATTCTGTTCAATTTCTGCAGCAGCACCTTCCTGTCCCTCATGTTGGTCTCATGAGCAGAAACATCTGACACATTCTGGTGGACGAACAGACATTTGGGCTTTTTACCCACTTCCTTCATCCTAAGAAAGGCGTGCACCACAATCTGTAGGACGTCCTCCATTTCTTGCATGTGTTCCATAGATATGTTAATAATGGTGACGTCGCTTAAGCCGACAACAAGCGTGGCAAGCTCATTATCATGGTCATAGCTCTCTTCAAGTTGGGCCAGTTGTGGTGACTTCAGCCCCTCTGTGTCAATGATAACCACATAGTCACACTTGAGCATTTTTTTGAGGTCTTCACCAACTTTAATGAGTAACATGAAGGCACCGCGTGTACAACGTCCGCTGCTGACAGCAAATTGCACTCCAAACATGGTGTTTAGGAGAGTGGACTTTCCTGTACTCTGGACTCCAAGAACTGTGATAACCTTGATCCTGGCTTCAGGAGCTACCAAGGCATTGAGCTGGAGGAGGACGTCCCGTGTCCACATGAGGGGGGTGTTAGACGCATCCCCATCAACAAGCTCGAGTGGCAAACCCTTTAGCATCAGTTCTGCGCACAGTTTTGGAAGATGCTGTAAGTCTTGACAGCATCGGTTTGTTGCATTGGTTGCTAGTGAAGCCTCATAGATCTGGCCCATCTCCCGGAAGAAATGTTCCATCCCCAGAGAGCTACTGGAAAGCTGTTTGTCTATTTGCTGAATTTCCTCTCTGTCTTTGGAACTGTCACATTTATCCCTGTATTGCTCACGGAGATTTGACAGCTTTTCCCTGGACAAGTTATCAAGATTTATTTTCATCCATTTGAGGAAAAATTCCCTCTCCATTCCTGGAGTTGATATTGCTTCTATAAATCTTTGCATAGAAGAGGAAATTTCATAAGACTGCTGTAGTCTACGGAAGTGTTTCTTCTCTGTTTCTAATTGGCTTTTGTACATTTCTATACTTTGATTTCCAGCTTTTCGCAAACGGAATTGCTCTTTTTCAAGATCAGTCAGCTTCTTCCAGATTTCTCCCTGCCTTGGTAGATTGAGGTCTTTGTATATGAGGGGGTCCACTATTTCTTTTGTGATGGCATCAGCACTTTTCTTTGCCCCTTGACACGCTGGCAAGTCCTCATCCACTGAAATCCCCAATTCATGGGCAACATCAGTCATCCCCTCGATGCTCATCCTGATATCTGAGGCATCCACCGCATAATTGATCGCGTCCCTCAGACACCTGAGAAAGTCAGCTTCATTATTTTGCCGCTTCTTGAGAACAATATTCTTATTATTCAATTTCAACTTGGAGGCGACCTGTTTCAAATGCTCAATGTTAAAGCATCTACTTTGACTGTTGCTAACCAAGAACATCTGTGCCCTGTGATGCTGTTTTGTTAACACCTGCGATCCCAAGGCTAGATCATCGCAGAACACAAAAACGGCTGTTGATATGTGACACAAAAACGAGTATTGTGCGTCAAATGACTCGACATCTCCTCGCAGGTTAGTCACCGACACAGGTACATTGAAATGGTCCATGTTTTTGTTTCCACAAGGCAGATACCAAGTCATTTCCACCATTCCACTTGAAATCTTTCTTGGAATGTTTCCGCACTCCATGTTGTGATGAACAAAAATGTCATGATATTGCTGGGAATTACATAGTACCTTGTTGAGAATCTCTGACTTGGATAACGAGCATTTGCCTAGTCTGACAAAAGATACAAGAGGCAGTTTAGCAAGAACAGTTTGTTCTTCAACAAAGCCCTTTGATTCAGAGAGGGACTGGGGCCTGTATTTATGGACAATATCCCTCATAGCCCACAACAGCAGAGTGCTCTGATTGGAGTCAATGCTAGGAAGCAGAAGGGGCACAGCGAACTGACACATGGACATTTTGAGGACAATTTCCTGCTGCACAAAACTATCTGAACACAGCAAAAGTGCTGTGATGATATCTAAGGGGTTTTTTTTACACTCTAAATGTAGACCATCTAGAAGTTGATCCAAGTCCAAGGTGGCAGAATCTTGTGCGGCCTCACTGGGGGAGTTTGTAAACTTCACATTTCGAGCCGTCACATTGACACTCATTAGTTTTCTCAGCAAATAACAAGGCAGGTCTGAAACACATGTGGGGTGTTGATCACTGACATTCCTTTTGTTGATCTGAAGAACAGTTCTCAGGGACAGTTTATCCTCGTAGTGAAGACCGAGGTCAGTCAAGTAATTTCTCAGCTGTGACCCTACAAAAACAGAAAATACTTGTTATTGAAATGTATTCAAATTCTCTATGCATGTCTTGACATTTGTCAACTGTATTTGCCTTCCCTTGGTTAGAATCATTCATCTTCTGGCTCACCTTGCATGCCGCTGATAGTAGTTCCCTGATGATGAACACCATCTGAGGACGGATCCGACTGCATTTCTTCCTCAGCACGATAAATATCCACGAAGTCATCTTCGTCATTCTGAATCAACAGAAATATCAAAATGAAATAAGATCAGTTATTCAGTTCTGCACTTAACAGATGCATTATAGATGTTTTTTTCACAACAAAAAGGACGCAAATAAACAATAACTTTTACACATACATACAAATCAACATCCAAAGTGCAACACAACGCAATGTCCAGAAAACACAATTGAACTGGTTAAAAAAAACTCCACTGAACTTTTAAAGAGCCTGCTCAGCAATAGGAGTGCAACTGGAGCTCATTTAAACAGGGGAACAGCCTCTGATTGGATAGCACTGAGACAAGTCACATGGAGATGAAACGATGATTTGAGTTAATTTAACTGTTTTTCAACACACAATGGCTGAATAACTTAATCTGGTCGCGGATATACTTGCAAAGCAATTTTCAAGAAGGATATTTCAATAAAAGCTGGATGTTGTTAAGAAAGTTATGCCAACTCCAAGTCTTTCACAAGCTTCAAATGATTTATTTATTTACTCCATAACTATGTGAGTATATGCATTTTTTTTCTAAATAATGTTGCACTTTATGAGATCAATAGTGGTGCGTCTGTGTGTGTTTGTTTGTCGCTTTAGTGTGTGTGTGTGTTTGGCCATGGAAACTACACAGACTGAAGTCCGAGTGATATTTTGATATAATCCACTGATGTTGTGTTCATTTGATGATGATCTAAATGTCTTATTGATCTATAACGGTACACGGTCAGATCCCTGTGGTGTATAAAGAACCTTAAAGTAGTTATTGAGAGGTGGATTCATTCAAACATGCGCCACTGAAGGCCTATGTGTGAAATGCACGGCCCGCCACTGATATATATACACAAACAACTCATCTAATGATGATGGCAGCTCAGAGGAAAGAAAGAACCAGAATGAAGTGGTTTCAACATGTTTACATCAGGTTTACGCGGATGCTACAATAACAACCAGTGATTGAAGAGCTACAATACCATTGAATTTCCATGACTATTCCAGGGAATTGTCCGCAAGATAAAGCAACAAGTAAATGACTCAGACAATGAAAACTGACAAAAACAGAGCTAATAGAAACCCACCCCACCTGGGGAAAGGGGTGATTATACTGTGTATATGGCTGCGTTTCAATATTCGATTTATGTGCCCTCGCTCACTTGCACTCAGCACCGCCCCTCAGGGGAATCCGTGCCGCCATCTTAAGGTCATTCCAAATCTCAGAACAGCTGAAGTAGAATCGCGAGTGAACATTGAAGTGCCTGTCAGTACAGGATAAGCAGAATTACAGTATTCACACGAGCATACACACCGGCCTCTCTAACTCCGTCAGAGACCAGACAGGAACAATCGATCACAGTTTAGATCGCATTACACTATTCACAAACGTGGAGTGACGATGTTTTGACAGATGTTCAAAATTATAACTTTATTGAAAGAAAAAAATGAAAGGGCACCTTATGTGAAAACCCAACTCTCCTGACTTATTCACATGTTGTAAAGGTAAGGTAAGGTAAAACTTTATTGATCCCTCAGGAGGTCTCCTTTGGGAAATTGTTTAAATGTTGAAGTCGTCCTCTTCAAAATACAGTAGGTCATTCATCATGACGAAATCTCACCAAACAAGATTATGGCTTAAAAATAAACAGTCTGACATCACTCTGGTGGAGGTGTCCCCCCCCCAGAAGTCCTAAATCAGTTAAGAACCTACATGTTGATCGTGAAACAAAATAAATATTTTTTTAAACATAGTGAGAGTTACTTCTGCCTTTAGGTGTTTTTGTAATGTGTACACTAAGCAGCAAACCTTATTTTTATTATTTGTTTTTAATGTACAAAACGGGAGTCTAAGGGGTGAGTTTGAAATTGACGAGAGTCCTTGAATGTAACTCTTGTTTTGTGACCAATTAGAGCACAGTGGGCGTGGTTGCTTGGACAGACTTATGCTGTGTCTCAAATCGCATACTTCTCTTAGTATACTAGAAGTTAGTATGCATCAGTTTAGTGTACATACTAACTAGTACTCAAATTCTCCACAGATAGTATGTCTCAAATCAAACACTGCTGCTACACACTAACCGGAAATCACATGACAGCTTCTTCTTCTACTACTATTTAACAATGTTTCAACCAGCTGTTTGAACGCTATCGCCGACACCTGCTGGCAGCACGTTTTTCAAGTTTGGAAAAAGAAATAAAGAAAAAAAAATGAGAATCCAAATAATCGCGAGATATTTAAGCTGGTATCAGCACCGAAGACGTGTCATCCTTCTCCTGCTGCTGAAAATGCACCTGTAAGTATATGCATATATATGCATTTATATATGACGTAACTTCCGTTTAAAACGTCATTAAGATGGTGTCTAGTGTAATCTCACTAAATTTCGCATACTAAGAATTGAGACGCACTTACGCACTAAAAATACTAACTTTGAGTACGCTAGTATGCGATTTGAGACACAGCATTAGACAGACTCTCAGCTAAGCATTTTGTGTGGGCGGGGCTTAAGCTTATTTTCTAATGTAAATATCTTTGTGAAATGAGAGTTTTGTTCAAAAAGAAACATACTGATGAGTAAAATAGAAGTCCTATAATAATTAAAGAGACACTTAAATTGGCAAATTAGTTGCCCTTTAAAATAATCTACGACCGTTTTGTGCAAGTTTATTTATTTACAAAACACAACTTTAAAAGTAATTGCAAGATATGACAAACTATTAACTGAACCAGTATCTTTATAATAACATTTAAAGATTATTATACGAATTATACGAAGTGGAAAATAGCATATTATTCAATTATTCATCTAACAAACTCTCAACAAACCTTTATGTTGATACAATGATGACACAAATGAATGAATCATGAAATATAGCTCTACTCCAGACTCCAACTTCATGATATTCTGGGCTTTAAGTGAACGAGGGTAGGTGACTTTCATTTATCTATTGTACCCTTGTATTTCTGACTTGATATATCAATATACATATTGTTTAAAAAAACAAACAATACTTACCATTGTTTTAACTGTGCTTCCTGAACAGGAAAGGTGATCAGATCTTTCAGCTTCCTCAGCTCTGAAAATAAAACACAGAGTTGAAATAACTGCCTCTCGTTATGCATTGAATTCAAATATTCCAGTAAAGTAATCCAAGCTTCATGTACTTGAATGTAAATATAGGAATCATGAAGAACCACCATAATGTTCAAAAATGCTATAAACAGCTCAACACAGGGTCAGAATATTTTCTAATTTAGGGTGTGGTCTGAAGAAAATATGCTCTTCATGAGAATATCCTTGTAGATCTGTTAAAAATCACTGATTCCCACAATACACTGCATTGTTATAAAAATAGCACTTTATTCAGAATTAGATCTCATGTGGACCAACATTAGAAAGTGTTCCCACTAAAGCTCTTTCCATTGATAACTCACAATACCACACAAACCTTTTTACAAGTTGACAAACATAACTATTAACCATCATGGCGTCTTCTATAAATGCATTAAAATCTGTTACACTTTTTTTCCACGTTAATTTTGCAATAAAAAATATTTTTCTTATATATAATTCGGAAAAGAAAGTATGTGATCTGTGCTGCTGTTCAAATCTCACCACTAAGTAACCAATGAAGGTTTATCTTATTAAACCCTCATATCAAACTGTTAAACACCACAATCCGACTTTTGTCAATTCAATCAAAAAAATACTTAATTTCCTGTAAATGTGTCATTCTGCAAAAATATTACCAATTCTAACAATTAATATTTTGAAGTGGCTCATCATTTAGAATTGTGTTTTCCAATCATAGTTGTTAGTTAGTATCATATTGAGTTAGTGTGGATAGAAGAGATAAAAGCAATTTACCTCGACTCAGTACTTGCTCAGCCTTTCAGGAGATGAATGTCGAAATGCACTGCAACAGAGGAGAGTCCACTTATATCCTCCTACTCTATTTAATTAATTCAATTGTACTTACTGGAAATCACCATATTTCCTTGAAGCTGTTACACAACGACCCCCTGACCCAGACTGATAAAGTCTTGGCACGGCGTGTTGCACGGCGAGACTTTGTGACACTACAGTTAATGATCAAAAGTCAGCCGGGTGTGGTGGCGCACACCTGTAATCCAGGTGACTGGGAGGCTGAGACTGGAGGATGGTTTGAGTTCAGGAGATCTGAGCTGCAGTGGACTGTGTTGATCAGGTGTCCACACTAAGGTCCGTGTCCATATGGTGCTTCTGGGGGAGCTCAGAACCAGCAGGTGGTCTAAGGAGGGGTGCACCGGCCCAGGTCGGAAACGGAGCAGGTCAAAGCCCCCGTGCTGATCAGTAGTGGGATCACACCTGTGAGCAGACACTGTAGTGCAGCCTGAGTGACACAGCAAGACTTCATCTTTTCACTCTCTCTGCTGACTTTAATATCACAAACTCATGTTTGTTTCTTCACTGATCAACATTTATTAATCTTACATTATAATCCCAACAAACTCATTATGGTCATCTCTGTAACACTGACACCACCTGGACAGGTACGGTATTACAATTCCTCACACTCCTGCAGACACTAATTAATAAACACATTCATTTTTGTTTCGTAAGAGTATTTCGCGATTAAAACATGAGTTGATTATAAATATGTAATTAAAAAGTTCGAAAAATTATTAATAAATAAAGACATTTTGATGATTTGAATTTACTTTTTACAATAAAAGACTATTATTGTTCTTAATAAAGTAAAAAATTTAGTTAAAAGATACATTATTTTCTTATCGATTGCTTAAGTATGGACGTTATGAAAGTGAAAAATAAAAGTATTACTATACTGATAGACCACAGTATGTCAGGCTGAAGGACATCACGTCTGACACTGTGGTGTGCAGTACAGGAGCACCTCAGGGGACAGTACTGGCCCCTCTCCTCTTCACCATCTACACTTCAGACTTCTGCTACAACTCAGAGCTGAGTCTCGTCCAGAAGTATGCTGACGACACTCCCATTGTTGGATGCATCAGGGACAACAGCGAAGACGAGTATAGGAGTCTTATACGTGACTTTGTGGACTGGAGTGAGAGGAACCACTTGCAGCTGAACACCTCAAAGACCAAGGAGCTGGTCTTGGACTTCGGGAGGTCCAGGACAAAGCCACGTCCAGTGTCCATCAGAGGCGACGAGGTGGAGATAGTGGACAACTATAAGTACCTCGGTGTGTGGCTGGACAGTAAACTGGACTGGTCCTTCAATACAGACCATGTATATAAAAAAGTTCAGAGTAGACTGTACTTTCTGAGGAGGCTTCGATCATTTAACATCTGCAAGAAGCTCCTCTGCATGTTCTACCAGTCTGTGGTGGCCAGTGTCCTGTTCTGTGCTGTGGTGTGTTGGGGTGGAAATGTGTCCAAGAGGAGTGTCAACAGGTTGGACAGGTTGATCAGGAGGGCTGGTTCTGTGGTTGGAATGAAGCTGGACTCACTGGTGACAGTTGCTGAGAGGAGATCATTGAACAAACTACTGTCCATCATGGATGATGACAGTCATCCTCTGAACACTGTCATCAGTGAGCAGAGAAGCAGAATGAGTGCACGAATGCTCCTACCCAGGTGCAAAACAAATAGACTCAGGGACTCATTCATCCCTCGGGCTATTAAATTGTACAATTCTGAGTTCGGGGGCAGGAGTGCAGTGAGAGTATCTGGATGTTCTGTTCCATGATAGTCTTTGTATCCTCTGTCTTTGTTGTTTTTCTTTGATCTATGTTCTTTGTCTTTATCTTTAGACTTATATTGTGTAATTGTGTTCTTTCTCTTTATTTCTCTTGTTCTTATTTTATTTTATTTTATTTTGATTTATTTTTAATTTTTTATAAAAAATTGCTGTATGTATTGGCTATTGGAAAAAACAATTTCCCGTAGGAGACCTCCTGTGGGATCAATACATTTTTTTTAACCTTTTTTTACCTTTATTTTTCCTGCATCCACAATATCACAAGATTTACTAATAATTGATTTGTGTTTTTTAGTTAGTGGATTAAAATAACATTCTAAGAGTGACGTCACATTCAAAGAACGCTGACATCGACTCACTCATCACTCGTCGTCAACAATACGATCCACTTTAGTTTATGACTATTATATATAAAGTTTCTTTTTAAATTGATTTATAATAAAACTCCTCAACACTTAACTCGACTGAGGTCATATTTATTAGAGTAAACATCTGGGTTCCTTTTACTTTTAATCATTAACTGTAGTGTCACAAAGTCTCTGCGTGTCACTAATAATGTCAAGACTTTATCAGTCTGGGTCGTTGGTTAACAGCTTCAAGGCAATCTGGTGATTTCCAGTAAGTACAAGTGTAAGTGAAAGTGAATAGAGTAGGAGCATATAAGTTGACTCTGCTCTGTTGCAGAGCATTTCGACAATTATCCCCTAAAAGGCTGTAAAGCAAGTACTGAGTCGAGGTAAAAAGTGTGGGAGAGCATTACAAAAAACAAATAGACAGTGAGGATTATTACTTATTTTGATTGTGTAACCGGGCAGCTCCATCCTGCAGGACGCGAGTTCAATGCTATATGAGAACATTCATAAGAGATTATGATGCATTTATGGTGCTTTATAGAAGATGCCATGATGGTTAATAGTTATGTTTGTCAACTTGTAAAAAGGTTTGTGTGGTATTTTGAGTTATCGATGGAAAGAGCTTTAGTGGGAACACTTTCTAATGTTGGTACACATGAGATTTAACTCTGAATAAAGTGACTTTTTTTATAACAATGCAGTGTATTGTAGGAATCAGTGATTTTTAACAGATCTACGAGGATATTTCTCATGAAGAGCATATTTTCTTCTGACCCTGCGTTGAGCTGTTTATTTCATTTTTGAACATTATGGTGGTTCTTCATGATTCCTATATTTACATTCAAGTACATGAAGCTTAGATTACTTTACTCGAATATTTGAATTCAATGCATAACGAGAGGCAGTTATTTCAACTCTGTTTTATTTTCAGAGCTGAGGAAGTTGAACGATCTGAACACATTTCCTGTTCATGAAGCACAGTTTGAACAATGGTAAGTACTGATTTAAAAAAACAAAAAAACAATATGAGTATTGATATATCAACTCACTGCACATTATTAAGTTCTTAAAATGTTATTATAAAGATACTGGTTCAGTTAATAGTTTGTCGTATCTTGCAATTACTTTTAAAGTTGTGTTTTGTAAATGAATAAACTTGCACAAAACGGTCGTAGATTATTTTAAAGGGCACCTAATGTACCGATTTAAGTGTCTCTTAAATTGTTCTAGGACTTCTATTTTAATCATCAGTATGTTTCTTTTTGAACAAAACTCTCATTTAATAAAGATATTTACATTATGAGAATGTGACGGCTCAAAATGTGAAGTTTACAAACTCCCCCATTGAGGCCGCACAAGATTCTGCCACCTTGGACTTGAATCAACTTCAAGATGGTCTACATTTAGACTGTAAAAAAAAAACCATTAGATATCATCACAGCACTTTTGCTGTGTTCAGATAGTTTTGTGCAGCAGGAAATTATCTTAAAAATGTCCATGTGTCAGTTCGCTGTTTCTGCTTCCTAGTATTGACTCCAAGCAGTGCACACTACTTTGTGGGCTATGAGGGATATTGTCCATAAATACAGGCCCCAGTCCCTCTCTGAATCAAAGGGCTTTGTTGAAGAACAAACTGTTCTTGCTAAACTGCCTCTTGTATCTTTTGTCAGACTAGGCAAATGCTTGTTATCCAAGTCAGAGATTCTCAACAAGGTACTATGTAATTCCCAGCAATATCATGACATTTTTGTTCATCACAACATGGAGTGCGAAATATCAACAGCCGTTTTTGTGTTCTGTGATGATCTAGCCTTGGGATCGCAGGTGTTAACAAAACAGCATCACAGGGCACAGATGTTCTTGGTTAGCAACAGTCAAAGTGGATGCTTTAACATTGAGCATTTGAAACAGGTCGCCTCCGAGTTGGAATTGAATAATAAGAATATTGTTCTCAAGATTCCGCAAAATAATGAAGCTGACTTTCTCAGGTGTCTGAAGGACGCGATCAATTATGCGGTGGATGCCTCAGATATCAGGATGAGCATCGAGGGGATGACTGATGTTGCCCATGAATTGGGGATTTTGGTGGATGAGCACTTGCCGGCGTGTCAAGGGGCAAAGAAAAGTGCTGATGCCATCACAAAAGAAATAGTGGACCCCCTCATATACAAAGACCTCAATCTACCAAGGCAGGGAGAAATCTGGAAGAAGCTGACTGATCTTGAAAAAGAGCAATTCCGTTTGCGAAAAGCTGGAAATCAAAGTATAGAAATGTACAAAAGCCAATTAGAAACCGAGATGAAAGACTTTCGTAGACTACAGCAGTCTTATGAAATTTCCTCTTCTATGCAAAGATTTATAGAAGCAATATCAACTCCAGGAATGGAGAGGGAATTTTTCCTCAAATAGATGAAAATAAATCTTGATAACTTGTCCAGGGAAAAGCTGTCAAAACTCCGTGAGCAATACAGGGATAAATGTGACAGTTCCAAAGACAGAGAGGAAATTCAGCAAATAGACAAACAGCTTTCCAGTAGCTCTCTGGGGATGGAACATTTCTTCCGGGAGATGGGCCAGATCTATGAGGCTTCACTAGCAACCAATGCAACAAACCCATGCTGTCAAGACTTACAGCATCTTCCAAAACTGTGCGCAGAACTGATGCTAAAGGGTTTGCCACTCGAGCTTGTTGATGGGGATGCGTCTAACACCCCCCTCATGTGGACACGGGACGTCCTCCTCCAGCTCAATGCCTTGGTAGCTCCTGAAGCCAGGATCAAGGTTATTACAGTTCTTGGAGTCCAGAGTACAGGAAAGTCCACTCTCCTAAACACCATGTTTGGAGTGCAATTTGCTGTCAGCAGCGGCCGTTGTACACGCGGTGCCTTCATGTTACTCATTAAAGTTGGTGAAGACCTCAAAAAAATGCTCAAGTGTGACTATGTGGTTATCATTGACACAGAGGGGCTGAAGTCACCACAACTGGCCCAACTTGAAGAGAGCCAAGCCCATGATAATGAGCTTGCCACACTTGTTGTCGGCTTAAGCGACATCACCATTATTAACATATCTATGGAACACATGCAAGAAATGGAGGACGTCCTACAGATTGTGGTGCACGCCTTTCTTAGGATGAAGGAAGTGGGTAAAAAGCCCAAATGTCTGTTCGTCCACCAGAATGTGTCAGATGTTTCTGCTCCTGAGACCAACATGAGGGACAGGAAGGTGCTGCTGCAGAAATTGAACAGAATGACCCAGGAAGCAGCCAAAATGGAGAAAAGGGAGGAGAACAAGCTCTTTACTGATGTGATGGAGTACAACCCAGATACTGGGAACTGGTATATCCCTGGGCTCTGGAATGGAACCCCGCCAATGGCCCCAGTCAACTTGGGCTACAGTGAAGCTGTGAATGATCTAAAAAACCAAACTATACATAAACTTAGCGACTGTAACTCCTCTGAGAACAACATTAAGGCCTTTACTGAATGGTTGACCAGCCTTTGGAGTGCAGTGAAGCATGAAAACTTCATCTTCAGTTTCAGAAACAGTTTGGTAGCAGATGCATATATCAAACTGTGCACTGCGTTCAACAAATGGGAGTGGGAATTCCAAAAAGCTATGTACACCATGACTTCCAACACTGAAACCAAAATCTCAAATCTTTCCGGGGACTCTAATACAGCCGACATGACAACTCTCCTGGATTCTCTGAAAAGAGAAGTTGAAAAGGGAACTGTCTGACTGGGATCATACGCTTCTGGAAAATCTAGCAAAGTACTTTGATAATGCAGATGGTTCTGCTCACCTTATTGAAAGATACAGAGCGCAGTTTGCAAACAGTGCAAAGAGTCTGAGAATGGAAATCACAAATTCCGTTAAGATCCAGCTAGAAAGGGCTTCAGAAACAAAACGAGGGATGATTAAACTTAATAGAATCAAAAAGACACACACAGATGAGTTGGAAGGTAGAGTGTGTGACCTGATTGATAAATGTCGAAAGACAAACATCAAGATGACTGATCCCCAACTTAACCATGAGTTTGAAGAAATGTGGAAGGAAACTGTAAACAAACTGTCCTTCCCTGAGCAGAAAGCAATTGATGTCTTTGCAAGTATTGACAAACACCTCAGGGAAAATGTCAATCCCAAGGGAGCAAAGGCATCTCAGTTATTATATGAGAAGAATCTTTGTGTCTGTGGATTAGAACCTTTCACATTTAACCCTGCCATGTTGACTTACATTACAGACACGGTTCGAAAATTGTTCAGCAAAAAGTCCCACATCAAAGAAGTACAGTACATGGCTGACAGCATTATAGCTGAATGCACAAACTTTGTAAAGGACAAAATAGACAACAAGTATAACTACCATGAGACTTACATCCAAGAAATCCTGAATATAATTGATAATCAGCTGAAAGCCAAACAATAAAATTTGAAGACAGACATTCAGTTTGAGATTTTGCTGAAACAACACATTTGCGGAACTGTGGCCAGGGATTTCCTCAAAATGCACATCAATTTCATTGAGCTGAACGACCCGTACAGGTGCCTGGCTCGGAACAAAGAGAAATTCTTAGCCGATTTCAAAGATGTGTTTCATGAGCGGGACCAGTGCCAGAGCAAGGCAGATGAATTCACCAGCAAGTGTCTAAAGCCAGCAATCACAGACTTCGTCTACCGTTCTCTGGGCCTCAACATTGTTGATAAAATGCTGACTCAGGAGGAGTTCAGCACACGGATGTCCTTCCAATACTCTCTTTTAAAGGATATATTGTCCAAGATGGACTTTCAAGAGTATCTGAGGTATATTTGCTCCTATGAAGAGTATGCTAATTGTTGCATACATAAAAAAATAGTCTCTTACTTCTCAGTCTCTAATGAAATGCTTGACTTTGAGGATCGACACATCCGTTCTAGCATCAGCAGCATCAACAAGGCAATAGAGCAAGGCAAAACGAAGATGGGGGGCGATTTAAGGGGCTATATTGAATATATTTACAAAGCTCTTGGTGACAAACTGGTCATCCCCCAGACTGCTCGTGGAGATTTTATGATTTTTAACAAAGCTGACCCGAAACAGTTTGCTTTTTTTCTCACAAAGAGTCTCGAGGACATGAGCAAAACTCTCAAGAATGAGTTTAAGAACGAAACATTTGAAAGGAAGCTTAAAAAGCTTACTTTTAATCCCGAGAATGAGCTCTTCTCGAAAGTCATTGGATGCGGTAAAAAATGCCCTTTTTGCAAAACTCCATGTGAGGCCGGAAGCCGAGCCCACGACGAGCACTGGACATCCGTGCATCGCCCTGAAGGTCTGGGGACATATCGTTTTGTGCACAGTGAGAAACTGTCGACCGACATTTGTTCATCTTCAGTGATCAGTAATACAACCTTCAGCTGCCCGGATACAAACGATCAACCCCATCCCTACAAAACATACAGGGAGATCTATTCAGACTGGAAAATTTCTCCGGATGTCAGCCTTATATCATCAGACTACTTCGAGAAAGATAGTCTCAAGCTGTCCTTTAACAGTCACTAACTCACTCATAGTATTTACTGAAATAAAGTTTTCACTTTGACTTTGTCAAATAATGGTTTGAAATTAGCCATGATGACTCTCGCAAACTCAAGATGGCGAGGTCGGCTGCCGCAGTTTTTGTCCGTCCTTTTTTTTAAAGTTTTTCAACACATTTCAATGAACTGTACATGGTAATTCAAAGTGTGTGAATTGTTGTGTACTGCACTGTCAATGATTGTACTTATTTGGAAATGTAGCTATTTAGCAACTTTCCTTAATCACTTTGGTTTAAATGATTTTCCTCATTTTATTTGCATTCATACTAAAAAGAAACAAGTGCCATTAAACATTATTGCAATTCATGTTCTTACAAGCAGCTGTACAAAAACAATACATAATAGAACAGTAAAATAAAGTTTACTAGTGCTTGCAAATTTGTTGAAATGCTTTTCTGACATTATAAAGAATGACATGTGCAGAAAAAGGACATGTTGTGTTTATTTGGTTTTCAGATGTGTAAAATACCATTACACATCAGACTCTCATCCACCACATTCAAGTATATGTCAAAAGTCCTTCCT
This sequence comes from Callionymus lyra, assembly GCF_982586985.1. Taxonomy (NCBI): domain Eukaryota; kingdom Metazoa; phylum Chordata; class Actinopteri; order Syngnathiformes; family Callionymidae; genus Callionymus; species Callionymus lyra. The sequence goes on from NC_141828.1 coordinate 11,531,919, forward strand.
ATCAATCTTCAGTGTAAGCATGAAGGAAATATTGGTTTGGATATCGACTGCATGAGTGATTTTTCGAAGCTCTTGGCAATACCTGAATTGCAGGATTTGGAAAGTGGAAGTGAAAGTTATGAGTCAGAGTCCAATCCTAACCGTCAGTGAGGACCCACGACGGCGACACACGGCACCGAACAGTCTATATAGACTCAATAACACGTTTTTTTTTTTCACCTTAAAGACTCCCATCGCCTGCTGCAATGGCTGTAATTATTATTAAAGTAAGTAATATTTATTTATATAGTAATATTTATTTATATAGCGCTTTTCGAGACAAGGGTCACAAAGGAGTCAGTAGACTCCATCAAGCGCAAATAGAGAGGAAGATTGTTCCAAAGCTTAGGAGCAACAGCCTGAAAAGATTTCTCTCCTCTGGTCCTGAGCCGTGTGCGTGGAACCATAAGTAGATTCTGATCCACAGACCTCAGAGCCCGAGCTGGGGTGTAAGGCTGGATCAGATCAGTGATGTAAGGAGGGGCCTGACCATGAATAGCTCTGAAAGTAAGAACCAGAATTTTAAAGTTGATCCTGAAAGAAACTGGAAGCCAGTGAAGAGTTTTAAGGATCAGAGAAATGTGAGTTCTCCTACTTGAGCGGGTCAGAATTCTCGCTGCAGAGTTCTGAATCAACTGCAGGCGAGACAGCTCCTTCTTGTTAAGACATGAAAACAAACTGTTACAATAGTCCAGACGAGAAGAAACAAACGCATGGATTACAAGCTCCAGATCATGTTCCGACAACATTTTCCTAAGTTTAGAGATTTTTCTCAGTTGAAGGAAACAGTTTCTGGTCAGTTTTCTGCAGTGTCGAACAAGAGACATGTCTTTATCAAATACAACACCCAGGTTTCTCAGGCTCAGTTTGACAGACTGACCTAAGTCACCCAAGTACTGACTCAACCCTGGAATCTTATCATCAGGAGCAATCACCAGTGTTTCAGTTTTGTCAACATTTAGCTGTAAAGTGTTTTCACTCAGCCATTGTGTGATTTCTAGCAAACAATTGACTAAGCTGTTCAGCCTTTGGGGCTCAGTTGGGTCAAAAGAGCAGTAGAGCTGGATGTCATCAGCAAAAATGTGATAAGAAACATCTGGAAATCTCTGAATGATTTTACCGAGGGGAATCAAGTACAGCAAAAACAATTAAGGACCCAGAACAGAACCTTGAGGGACTCCACACAACAGATCTGCCGATTCAGACCTCATTTGATTGGCAGATACACTAAAACTGCGCCCAGAAAGGTAAGATGAGAACCATTCTAACACAGACCCAGACAGTCCCACTTCATCCCTTAGTCTTCTCAGCAGGATCTGGTGATCAACTGTGTCAAAGGCTGAGGACAGATCCAAGAGAACCAGAACAGTGACTTTACCCGAGTCAGCCGACATCATGATGTCACTGGACACTTTCAATAAAGCTGTCTCCGTAGAGTGATGTTTACGGAAGCCAGACTGAAACTTCTCATGGATGTCGCTCTGATCCAGGAACAAAGACAGCTGCTCAGACAACACCTTCTCCAAGATCTTGGACAAGAAAGGGAGCTTAGAAATTACTGAGGTCAGTTGGGTCTAAGCCTGGTTTTTTGAGCAGAGGCTCCACAATGGCATGTTTAAATGCATTGGGAAAAACCCCTGTGGAAAGGGAGAGGTTCACCATATTGGTAACCCAGGGGCCAATTACATCAAATACTTTGATAAAAAGCCTACAAGGAAGGACGTCATCTGAGCAAGAGGATGGTTTCATCTTGTTCACTAGTGCTGAAATATCACCCAAAGATACAGCAGTGAAGGAGGACCAAGAGGAGGAGATGGGCTCAGAGACAGTAGGGGTTCCAAACAAAGGGGGAGAGATTTTCTCTTTGATCAATTTAATTTTGTCAATGAAAAATCTCAACAATGCATTGCTGTCAGCTTCACAGAAGACAGGCGTGATTTGGGGAGCAGGAGACACAAGAGAATTAATCGTGTCAAACAAAACTTTGGGGTTTTTCCTATTTGCTGCTACCAGTTTTCTGATGTAATCAGATCTAGCAGTTTCTACCATCTCATTGTAAGAAGTCAACAGATCCCTGAGGTGAAGTCTGTGCACCTCAAGTTTAGTAGACTTCCAGAGACGCTCAGTCTTTGGACAAAGTCTCTTCAGACTCAGGAGATCTTCATTTGTCCAAGGGCACCGTTTTTTCTGAATTTTCAAGTTCGATTTAACAGGTGCCACTTGATCCAGTATTTCAACACAATGACCAGTGAAACAGTGAATCAAACTGTCCACGTCTGGGCAGTCATCAAAGGAAAGAGCGTCAAACATAGCAGAAAAACTGTCTGCAGTATCGGCTGAGATGACACGCCTCTGAGACCTAACTTTCAAAGGCTTAGGTTCAGGGATGAAGTCCAGGTTAAACAAGACAAGAGAATGATCACTCAGATGGACATCATGTACAGATACATTAGAAATGGCCAGGCCAAGAGTAAAAACTAAGTCTAAAATGTGGCCTTTTCGATGAGTGGGTTCAGAAACATGTTGCTCAAAATTAAAGGCTTCAGTTAAAGTTAAAAGTTCTTTAGCAGAACAAGATGTGACGTCATCAACATGAAGATTAAAGTCTCCAAGAATAAGAACAGATTCCATTTGAATAATGGAAGATAAGAAGTCACTAAAGTCTTTCAAGAACACCGCCGCAGGACCAGGCGGGCGGTAGATTGACACACAATAGAAAGGTCTTGTAGAACCAACCAAGATCATCTGAGATTCAAAAGAAGTGAATTCCTGTGTCTGAATCACTTTGCAACTCTCCCTAAAAATAGTAGCAAGACCTCCTCCACAAAGAAATCCTCTTCCATAAAGAAATGGTCAGCCAGAAGAAAAGGAGGTATCAGGAGGATGGCTTCGACCTGGACTTAACATATATCTACCCAAACATCATAGCTATGGTTTCTCTTACTGATGTCATTTTGAACAACCAGCCAGACGACAAAAAGAAAAAACATGGCTTTTGTTTTTTGGATTATGACGACCATAAAATGGCAGCTCAAGCTCACTGAAGTGAAGGTATGGGGAAATATAGTCACAGTAGAGTGATCAAATTGAAGACCCGGACCTTAATAAATACTTATATACCAATACTTATACCAATCCATTATAAATGAATACACTTTTTTTCAAATTATGTCCGTCCTCTGGATCCAGTGACATTATGGACCCTCAACTCTAAACACCATCAGATCAGTGAGTCCATCAGCCGGGTGTGGTGGCGCACACCTGTAATCCGGTGACTGGGAGGCTGAGACTGGAGGATGGTTTGAGTTCTGGAGATCTGAGCTGCAGTGGACTGTGTTGATCAGGTGTCCACACTAAGGTCCGTGTCCATATGGTGCTTCTGGGGGAGCTCAGAACCAGCAGGTCTAAGGAGGGGTGCACCGGCCCAGGTCGGAAACGGAGCAGGTCAAAGCCCCCGTGCTGATCAGTAGTGGGATCACACCTGTGAGCAGACACTGTAGTGCAGCCTGAGTGACACAGCAAGACTTCATCTTTTCACTCTCTCTGCTGACTTTAATATCACAAACTCATGTTTGTTTCTTCACTGATCAACATTAATTTATTAATCTTACATTATAATCCCAACAAACTCATTATGGTCATCTCTGTAACACTGACACCACCTGGACTGGTACGGTATTACAATTCTATTTATATTTAATTTATTTTGGTTCAAACGCTCAGTTGAAGTATGGAACGGTAGAAGTGTGCAAATTGAAAAAATCAATAAGGAAACACATATGACCTTGTGTACAGTAACAGTTCTAAGTGTGGAAGGAACCAAAGAATGACTGGAACACAGTTCTCATCCTCCAAGATTCCTTCACATTAAATGAGACGCTTAGAAAAAACACAATTGCTTGTTGGCATTTTTTTTTATTCCGGGATTGTTTTGTGGCTCAGCCTAAACAAAATCCACTCTGGATTATGAAAGCAGTTAGTCAGTATGGCCAGGGGGGGGCGTTAGTTCGAGTGATGATGGCAACCAAATACTAAAGTAAAAATGTGGAACTCCTTATGATTCATCCGTCCTCTAAAACCAAGAGTAATACTTACTACAATGCTCGTCACACATCTTTATCTCCTCCCGTGTCGTTACCAAAGACACGACATGAAATGTAAAAAGAGCTTTTTTGTCGTTTGGTTTTTCATTCTAGAGTTCAGTTCCAGCTGCAGCTGGTTCACGCTAAATTAAAGCCTTGGTATTGATCTATGGCCTGAAGCAGCTTTGCACAGAGCGTTTCCCGACCGGTGTACTTGGGCAGATCCAGCAGGTTGAAGCAGGTGTGTGCTACAGGTAGATACTCCTCTCCTCCTCCCGTGGGCTGGATGACCAGCTTAAGACTTTTCATGCCCAGGATGGGGATGCGATCACTTCCTGTGAGAAACACTGAGAGCACAAACCAATCAACTCAAAGAGACGTGTCGTCTTCAAAGGGTGCTTTCCTTACAGAGAAACTGCTTTTTCTTCTCCAGTGGAAGGTCGTGGAAAACCTCCCAGAAGAGTTTGATCGTGGGATGCTCGGCCCAGTACTCTCCTTTGTACTCAGTCGCCTGGAAGATACAAAAGAATGCGTCATCGTTCCCTCCGCAGACTCTTTCAGCATTTGTGTCTTCTTGTCTGGACTGTTGCAACAGTTTGTTTTCATGTCTTGACGAGAAGGATCTGTTTCGCCTGCAGTTGACACAGAACTCTGCAGCAAGAATTCTGACCCGCTCTAGTAGAAGAACTCACATTTCTCTGATCCTTAAAACTCTTCACTGGCTGCAAGTTTCTTTCAGGATCAACTTTAAAATTCTGGTGCTTACTTTCAGATCTATTCATGGTCAGACTCCTCCTTAAATCACTGATCTGATCCAGACTTACACCCCAGCTCGGGCTCTGAGGTCTGTGGATCAGAATCTACTGATGGTTCCTCGCACACGGTTCAGGACCAGAGGAGAGAAATCTGTTGCTCCTAAGCTATAGAACCATCTTCCTCTCCCTCTGTGTTTGATGATCTACTGACTCCCTTAAGAAACATCTTAAGACACTTTTATTCTTGCAGGCTTTTCCTTGATTTTCTGAGACTCCTGTGTTTGTCTCCGTGTTATCTTGACCTTTTAAGTATTTATTTTATTGTTTTGTTTTTGTTTTTGTTTTTTCTAAGCGCTTTGTGACCCTGGTCTTGAAAAGCGCTATATAAATACTAATTACTTACTGACAAGAGTGGGACACTGCAGTACTCGTGAGGCGCCAGCAGGGGTCACCACTTATCTACACTTCCGAAGGTTGACGATTCATTCACACAATCATTTCTACGCACCTTCTCCAGCTCCGTCCAGTCGTAGTTTGTGTTTCCGATCACCATGGCCTGCAGCTCGTTGGGCTGGAACAGCTCCAGAACCTTCCCGCCGCAGACCTTGTGGAACCCTGCGTAGAAGCACTCGAACAGCGGCGCCACCGACCGGTTGAAAATGTAGTCCACGTAGGCGTTGACGAACTCTTGCCTGAGAGGGAGAACATTATAGAGGCGTTACAGGCACCGCAGTCACATTCATGCGAATCAATGTTTAATTCCATGAAGTATATGTTGTTAACAAAGATATTCTTTCGTCACCTGTTGGATTTATTTACTGAGATTTCTTCACCATTCGGGGCGAGTTCTAGAACCTCCGTCGCACCGTAGTTTTCCTCTGTTATCTGGAATTACATCATTGTCATGCCTTTGAGTTGAACAAGTTAATAAGTAGGATACAAGTTTCAAAAGAGTTTAAAATAAATATGTTAATTACAATGTGTAAACAGTTAAAAACGAGTTACAGTCGAAACCGTAAAAGGTGAGACATCGTCTTATTAGCGTTTTTCAGCAGAGTGAGTGCTCCTTAGGTTGATAGAAGATCTAGGACAGCATGCTAACTTCTCAGTAGAATCACAGAAGACTGAACGTGTTCTCCACCTTTGAACCTCGGCTCATTTTTTAGATGTCGAAAGAAACGAGTTAATATCTGTAATGTATTTTGAACGCCGTTTATTTTTGCACGTTTCAGTTATGGTTTTATACATATCGATAAGATATCAATACAAGAAACATCCAGTAAAGCAAGAAAAGAAAGCGTTGTGTTCGGAGTTCCTTAAAGGGCACCTAAATTGTGGATTAAAGTCTCTTAAATTGTTCTAGGACTTCTATTATACTCATCAGTATGTTTCTTTTTGCACATAACTCTCATTTAATAAAAGATATTTACATTAGAAAATACACTTAAGCGCCGCCCACTTAAAATACACTGGTTTGGCTGAGAAGGAGTCTCGTCCAAGCAACCACGCCCACTCTGCTCTGATTGGTCACAAAAACACGAGTTGCATTCAAGGACTCTAGTCAATTTCTAAGTAACCCCTAAAACTCCTGTTTTGTACTTTAACAACAAATAATAAAAATAAGGTTTGCTGCTTAATGTTCACATTACAAACACACCTAAGGTCAGAAGTAACTTTCACCATGTTTTAATAAAAAAAAATTTTTGCACGATTAACATGTAGGTTCTTAACTGATTTAGGGCTTCTAGGGGAGGACACCTGCACCAGAGTGATGTCAGACTGTTTAATTTAAACCGTAATCTCGTTTGGCGAGATGCCGGGAGAGAACTTATTAACTAATAACTTCAAAAGTGTTGTGAGCAAAATCATTAATAAAAATATACTGTGAGATATATTTGAAGTTATGATGAATTGTCTGAAGCCCCAAGACCTTACTGTGAAATTCAGGCAGAACGTTTCCTCCATGTCGTCTTCCGTGTAGTCCATCAGCTGCTGCAGGCTCCTGAGGAGAGAAGCTTCTTCACGACTCTGTGGACGCTGAGATTCGAGCGAGCGCTCACCTCCCCACGTCTGGCTGCAGCTCCTTCAGGTCGTCCAACGTGGGGTTCCTCTTCAGGAGCTTCTTGTAAAGAGCCACTGGAAAGCTGAGCTCCACGATGGTCAGGTTGTAGATGGCCAGGCCGCAGATGACCCCGATCAGACTGAACAAGTCGATGTCCTCGAAGGTCTGACCAGAAGGAGAACACAATTTCAACTGGACTACTTTTATCAACGTCTTGCGGGGTCATCAGGATTTAACCTTTTATTTGCACAGAACAGACTCTTCTGCACATGAGTAGAGTTTTGGAGGCGTCTCAATGCAAACACCTCAGTGGTGGGTCGGGTTGAAAATAAAAAGGTAAAAGTCTCTGAAAGCAGAAAACTAGCGCGTTCCAATGGTGACACAGTAGAAATTATCTTAATCCTTGCAGCCACAGTGATGAGTTCACTGAGGGGGATTGGCTGAAGGATGTTGAAAACCAGGAGCGTTTATTAAACGATTGATTGAGTTAGAAAGCGATTTTATTTTTAAATATTTTGCACGAGTGTCACATACCTTCATAAAGAAACATCAGTTTTAGTTCAGGATCAGTGAAGTCCAGCCGTGAAAGGTTTGTTATTGTAAATATGTCAAATAGTATCAGTGAGTTTGCTTATTGTGGTTATAACATAGAAGTCATTATTCTTTTGCGTTCAAATATCCAGTAGTGTTTTGTTTATCAATTTTACCTGTCAATAAATCAGTCATGTTGAATAAGTGCCAGACATGAAATATTAAACATAATTCTACACCCATTAAAAGTTACCTCTCATAACCCCGGAAAAACAAAGGGTTAATGATTTATATAGAGCCTGAACTATTAATTATAAATAAATGCAATAAATTGTTTCTTTAAATAATTTAAGTGTTTTTTTTATTACCTTGTTTGAGAACCAGATGAGCCTGGACTCGTCGTTGTAACGAAACATTCCGTACTTGGGGTCGAGCAGCTCCTTCATGATCAAGAGGAAGAACTCCTTCCTCACGCCGCCCGCGTCCACAGCTTCCTCCCCGACAAAAACCACCTGATGCGACACATGAGACGTCAGAAAGGGTTTTTGTGGCGACCCCGACAAAAGGATCTCACTTTCAGCGGCTTCTTGTAGTCTACATTCTTGGACTTCCTGAGGACCTCCATCGTGTCCCCTACGATGTTTTCCCTCCGCACGATGAGGATGAGACAGGGATTCACCGATTCCACCGCAGGTATGAACATGGAGCTGAGGTTCTGCATCTGGGCCTGATCTACCGCCATCTAGTGGCACAACGGTTAGAGATCACCCGTCACCCAAAACCTCCAGTATTTCCTTCAGTACCTGCATCTGAATGACGGCGTCCGTCTGCAGCAGAGTTGTCTTCGCCTGCGCGTCGAACACAAACGGAAACCTGCACAGCGTCACCACACCGTCGTGGCCCTGGAAAAAACACCAGTCGGTGGGATACATGGAACCGAAACATCTCGCCATTGACTCACCATCGGATGCATTTGCATTTGAATCCACGTGACGTAGTCGTTCCGGATGTCTATCAAATCATCCAGTTCGTTAATGTAAAACTTATCGTACTGTATTTTGTGTCCCGCTCGTTCATTCACCTGAAAGAAATGAATAAATCAGTGCCGAGGCATCAATCCGACTTTTAAGGCATCGTTAGATTTATCACCATGTGGAGGATCTCTAGAAGTCGTAGTGACATGTCCAGGAAACAGGTGAAGATCCTCTGCTCGGAAGGAGGGATGCCCATTTTACGCATCTCCAGCAGGAACACCAGCACCTCCTTGTACAGCTCCACCAGACGTTGGAAGACGTGAGGCTCGAATGTGGACCACCAGTTTCCTGCAGCAGACACAAGAAGGATGACGATCATGATGGCTTATCAAGCTGGTGCCTCATCATGACCATGTTCTTAACGCATTACTTTGTAAAGTTCTCCCCCGTCTGAAATCTGGGTGAATAAGAGGTAACAAGGGCGGAGTCCATTATGACGTAATAATGGCTTCACTCCTCCAGCCAGCTGTATTCACGCCCCACTTTGTTTAAACAACGGGTTCCTTGCAGGTGGAGACTTCCTGGATTGATATGACATGTGGTGGCAAACCTTTGACCAATCACAGCAAAATGTGTGTGTATAGAATTGACCACCCTCGCTGTAAACCCTTAAAGTTCCCAGTGATGTAATTCATGGAAATTTAACATTTTGTTATCATTAATTCTCAATCAAAATCTTAAGTTGTAAAATAAAGGGATTGAAACTAATTAAAATGGGAAGATTTTTCATTCGATATGAATGATTCTCATCGACATGAATCCACAGAAATGGTGCGATTAATCTGACTTAGAATGAGTTTGAAAAGTCTGGAAAACTAAATAAACAGGTTATGAGTAAGTGAAGAAAAAGAAAAAAAGCTAGACCCACCGAGCACCCTGACTGGAGCTTCTTTTAGACTGATGATGGATTGCGCAAACGGGATGGTGATGGTGACGTAATTCTTATGGTCCCTGAACAGAGGGCATTCTGGGAGAGTGAGGTAGAGTCTCAAGGCTTCTATATCTGGGGGAGAGTTGCTGAGTTTGGGGATCAGGTTCTTCTCCAGATTGGCAGCGATCTACGGGGCGATCAAAAAAGCATCAGCAACGTTAAAATGTTTGTTTTTTTTAAAAGACATGTTTCATCACGAACCTGCTGGGCGATCTCAGGGGAATCTTGCTGTATTAGTCTGTGAAACAGGAGACGAGCGGCCATGACGTCCACTCCTGGATGTTTACTGCTGGTGCTGTAGTGATCCGGGTGGCTGTGACACGGAAGACAGTCGACGTTTGATATTCAAGTATCTAGTGAAGACTTCATTCAGAGAGCGCAGACCTCGGCCAAGGTCCACCCGTTAGGGATTTTTCTTAACCTTCTTTTAATTAATTAATCCAATTAAAAAAACATTTTAAATGATTAAATTAGCTGCTAATGACAGCAGCTGGCAGGAGAATTTCCAGAACTTGATCCTTCAAATGATTCATGGATCCAGACACTAATGTAAAGCACAACCAAGGTGTAAACTTCTTGTCCTTGTCTCTGGAAGATTGATTGGAATCTGACAATCACATAACCTTCTAGCCAGAGTCAGGTTGTTGTTACCTTCTCGACAGGAAAGATCCATTGAGGCAGCTGGCTGAAGAGAAGACCAGATCAATCTGGCTGAGCGGAGGAAACATGAACAGTGGGACGACAAATAGAGATTCAGTATTTTTCTATTATTTTTTTTTTAATGATTTTCTTACTTTGAAATTTCCACTGGGAGTCTTCCTGGCGAGTGACCCAACCATTTCTGGACGATATCTTCATTTAGTGTGCAAATCCTCCTGCTGGGGTCTTGAGTCACGGTGTCTGTCGAGTTATAAAGGTTCTGAAACGCAAGACAAAGTTCAGCAGAGGGACACGGGTTGATCTTGTCATCAACGAGATCCTACATTTGTAGTGCAGTACTGAGCAAAACTCTGGTCTCCTCCAGCGTAAATCCTCCTGATGAAGCAGTTTGCGTCCGTTTCTGCATGAAAAAAAACAAACTTAAGATTACAGACATGTTAGCAAACTATCCTAAATATCCAGGATGTAACAAAAATCTGTTGTCTACTTGTAGTTTGAATGGAGTTCCCGCTTATATTGACTCATTAGCACCCCCCTCTGGCAGGTTATTAGTAGGTAGGTCAGGGATCAAGAGTGGGTTGCATATTCCTTTACCTTTGCTTGGGCAATAAACTTCCTCGCTTTATAGAGACAAGAATCATGACTTTTTTTTACGAAATCGGAAATTACTAAATCAAATGACAATTTCTTTCAATGTCTTTGTTTTTTGGACAATTTAAAAAAAACAATTGAGATTTTTGTTTGGTTTACAGAAAATTTATCAAATAATATATTTTGTCTTTGTCATCATGTTTTTTGTTTTGTAGTTCCAATTTGCTCCTGTTTTTTTCCATTGAGGGCCACCGTACTTTAAGCCTTTAAGCCTGCAAGTAACAATAAAAAATATATTGCAACATTTAAAAGCTCGAACTTATTTTATTCAAGAGGGTTACATTTAAAACGTACAAAACATTTCCGTCTTACCTATATCTGTGGACGTGATGGAGGCCACCCAGCTACCTTTGATAGAAGAGGGGCTTTTTCTGTTGCACGTGGATCGGGTGCCCAGTTGTCCGTTACCGCCGAGTCCAAATGAGTCCATCTTCCCGGAGGAGGGCGTGAACGCTATCGTGTGCTGCCTGCAGGGGGAGCCAGAGAGTCAGGGGATGTGTTCCTTTGGATTCTGAGAATCCTTTTAGAGAGCTCGTAGTTTCTCCTATGAATTGCTAGCAAAGAATCTTAGCTTAGAATTGATTCCAGAAGATTCTAAGAGAACTCTGGGCGAGGTATGGATAGAAACTCATATATTAGTGAGAAGGTGTGGATGGCAACGTATATACGTATGAGTCATCATTTCTGAAGCTGTGACTGATCCTCAAAGCTGGATACAAAATATACTTTTGGCAATAAAGGGGAAAGAATGGATCCTCAAATTGAAAAACTACATAATCAACTCTTATGAAGACTGTCATTGTAAGTAATATTTCACATAAAAGGAAATATCTGTTAAATATATAGCTACATTTACTTTATAAATTATAAAATATAAAGGATATTTTTCATCATTTTGTCCCATGTATTGCATCACGGTTTTTGGGTTGGAGAATTAAGTCCTAAACCGCTTTAAAGTCCTCGTCTCTGCTCTAAACAGATTAACACCTTATGAGCTCTGTTAAGATCCAGGATTGTCCAGGAACAGCTCTCATCATTACTAGGATCTACTTTACATTTTTGGAAGAATTTACTTTGCACTAAGAATCTTTCCGCCCCAGATTTCAAGGGAGGGGTGGAATTAAAACAAGTAGAAACAAAGCACTTGAACGCACCTTCCACATGCGATCTGTGTGACGACATTTCCCATCAGCTCAAACACCTTCCTGGGGTTAATTTCCTGGTTGGTGGAGTTGTGCCCCAGCTGTCCGTAGCCTCCTGCTCCAAATGTGAACACCCCTCCTTCCTGTTAGTTCAACAGGACTCAGTATTATGACAGGAAATAAACAAAAAAATTCAAACAAATGGTGAGAAATAATGGTTTTCCACTTAAATCCAACTTGATATATGACGTCAAACAATCCGAAGATAAACATTTACACAAAATAATCAACTTAACTTGGTCAGAGCTGCCGTGTGGTCTTCTCCACAGGAGATGTAAATGACTCTCTGTGACCGAAGAGACTTCAGAAGTGTTGGAAAGGACCGATCTGAAATAAAAAACATTTATCATTTTATTCATTACTGTGTCGGTGTTTACGAGTGGTCTGGTGAAGCTTCATGAAGCAGTGTCAATTAAAAGTCCACTAGATGGCGGTCTCTGCACTATTTTACTTTGTTTTTAACAACTGTTCTAATGAAACATCACATCATTTTTGAACTGATGGCGCCACCTACCGACATCTAAACAACATGACACTGTTTCATGCTTTCATGAAGCTTCATCAGACCATCAATAGAATTCCCACATTAGAAAAATAAGTCTAAAGCAAACCTTAATGCAAGAAATTGCTCAGTACATGTGTCATATATGACAAAAAGATCTGCTCTTAAAGACTACAAACATCAGTCAGTGATCTGGGTCTTTTACTTTTATTTTAAAGCTGTACAACTGGATAATAAGTGAGATAAATCATATTTTCATAGTCATTATTATGGGGTTAAAGATGTACAGTGAACCGTTTAAATTGATAAAAGAAAAGATTCATAACATGGTGACAAAGAAAACAACAAATTATTGTTTAAAAGTTTGACATAATTACAATCACAAAAAGTGACTCCTATACTTTTATTATTCTGTTTTATGTCAGGGCCCAGGGGGCCAATTATGGCCTGCCAAGTCATTTTTTTGCAGCCTGTCAGATGGTCAAGGAACAGAGATTATGGAGGACAACAATTAAACACTTCCCATAAGAGTAAAATCGGTTTGAGGGGGAATTTCTTTGAGTGTTTGGTATAGGATGAAAAACACAAAGGGTAGTTAAGATAGACCGAGCATACATGAAATTAAAAAACAATTTCTCATTGTACTTTGATTGAAGGCATTTTGATAAATACATATTTCACTCTCATGGTTTGCTAAAGGATTGTATAATGAAGTTCGATTTCCCTGGTTTATGCATAATATCTTCTTTTTAGCCATTGCTTGTGATCTGAAACTAAAGTTACGGTTGCTTTATTCATGTTTTGGGGTGAGGCCTGCACCCAAAAATGTGTTGATTATTGAATAATTCATTCAATGATTTAATGATGCTGGTTCCCTTATGGAGGTCATGGGGGGGATGGAGCCTATCCCAGTTTATTGAGGCGAGCGGCAGGACACCAGTCTATTGCAGGACACACAAAGAAACACAACCATCCACACACACCCTTATATCTACGGACAATTACCTACAAATCAACCTCTGTATGTTTTTGGACTGTGGGTGGAAACCTGGAGTAAACCCACACAACACAGAAAAACCTTCTCAAAAAGATGTTTCTACTGCAGTCTTTCTCTCACCATTGCTGTCATTGAGACCAAGCTGGCCGAACTTGTTGCGTCCCCAACCGAACACGGCCCCGGAGAGGGTGAGGGCAAAGCTGTGAGCGCCCCCTGCTGATATCTGTGCAAAGGGAATGCCCTGCAGGGATTGGATGATTTGGGGTGTGGGGATGCTTGGCCCGTTATTTCCCAGCCCAAGTTGCCCATATCGATTCTGGCCCCAGGAGAAGACCTGCCCACCTGTCGGTCACAGGACGATTAATCTGATGTTTGGATGAAAGTTTACGTTTCCTTCTCACCTCTTGAAAGTGCATGTGAGTGCCAGTAGCCACAAGAAACCTGAGCGATTGGGACATCTGACAAACTTTTGATGTTCCTGGAGACAGAAAAAAAAAAAGGTTATTTTTCTTTCTGTGTAGCTGATGCAGAATGTAGATGTTCGTCCTACCGAGGCACACGAACACATTCTTCAAAGTTATTGAGGCCCAGCTGCCCATCAGAGCCCAGACCCCAGGAGAACAACTGCCCATTGTCGTTCAGGGAAACAGTGTGAGATTCACCACAGGACACCGCCACGATGATCTGAGCGTCCAACGCCACGACCTGCTCTGATGGAAAACTAAAGTCAACATGACTGAAGAGCCACCGAAAAAAAAGAAAAAAGAAGAAGACCACCAACCTGGTTTCTTTCTGGACTTATCATGCCCGAGCTGGCCCAGGTCGTTGCAGCCACACGTGTACACTGTGCCGTCGTCCAGCGCGAAAACTGTGTGTCTGCGACCACAACCCACGTTGGAGACGTGCTTTCCATGAAAGAACTTGCATTTCCGTGGCTCGACGACGATCTCCTCGTCTATGCCTCCCAAACCGAGCTGTCCACAGGCAGCATTGCCCCAACACAGCATGGTCCACTTCCCTGACAGCACAGCCGGACCACCTGTACGACACAAAGAGCACATCCACCTTACATACACTGAATAATAAAAGTGGGAGTATAGTGCTGTCAATATCACGATATATCGTTATATCAATACTTTTTTACATCCCCATTTGTCACCGCTCTCCAGTTTATGGATAGTTCTAGTCGAATTTAATAAATCATGTGTGAGATTGACCAAATTTACTATGTTAAAGAAAAATCGAAACATCACTTTTTTTTCTTTACTATAATATATCAATTTTTTTTTTCCCTTTACAAATAACTATTACTTTCACACTATTATTTGACAGCACTGTCTCGATTTTGGGGGCCTTTAAATCACATGTTTACCAGAGTTCTTTTTACAGTACGAATAATTATTTTCTTTTTCAATTTACTCATTTTCTACTCACCCACATGTCAACTAAGGGTTTTCAGAGTTACAAGCAGAAAATTGACCATAAATTCGGATAATTTCACTAGAAATAGTCCATTTTACAGTCGCTAACAGTGCTCAATTTTCTTCCTCAAAAAAAGACGCACTTAAAAACTTACATATTGATCAATATATTTACCCAGAGTGTTTCCTGTCTCTGTAGCATGTTAGCCTTTAAGCTTCTGCTACAAACAAGCTTAAAATATACTTTTTTAAGATTTTTTCCAAACAATTCCTCGCATTGAGTTGTCATGACAAGACGGACATTACAGACAAGCAGTGCGGAAGTATTTTGATGTTTTGAAATGTGTCTTTTTGGGTGAACAAAAGTTAGAACCGTTTGCGGGCCATCACATGAACATACATTTTGCCTATAACTCTAAAAATCTATCAAAATTTATAAACAAAAAATAAATCTGATTTATCAGCATGTGTTATCAGAGTTTCTTCTAATCTAAGTGACTTAATCTGGCATTCCCTGTTTTGAGTTACATGTTCTATCACTCTTTACCACTAAATTCTCTTATAGAAGTTTCTAAATTTACTGTTGACATCTAAAATATGTTGCTGAACAACCACGTACACTGTAACGGCTAACTGTACTATCATGATCAAACACTGGAGGCGATGTAGTGAGGGGTGTGTAAACATCAGCTATAAAAGCTGCTTGGAACAACCTTATCCTCTTATCCACAGTCATTGCTGGGATTTCCCTTTTCCTTTAGCTGCAGAAGATGTACTGAGTTCTGCCATCTAGCGGCTGGAAGTTAGATGGATAAACTTTATTAATCTCTCTGGAGGCCTCCTTCGGGAAATTGTTTTTCCAGCTCACAGCAACCCAGATAATAGATTCATGAAACAAGAACAAGAACAAAGTGCAATAAAAAGAACATGCAAGATGACACGATCTAAATCTAAAGATAAAGAACATAGATCAAACAAAAAGGGTACAAAGATTAACATGAAATAAAATCATGATTAAACAGTTTAATAGCATGAGGAATGAATGAGTCCCTGAGTCTATTAGTGTTGCATCTGCGAACACAAACTGTGGTTATTTCCATGTAAATTAAAAATAAAAAAAATCCTGGATAAGTGTATCAATATTTTTCTTACACCCCTTTATATCTAATATTGGGTGTGTTGAAATAACTATTGAATTTAAATTGAATTTTGGACTACAGGAAATTACTTGGCCACTGTGTGATGAGTGTAAGAAACATGATTAGACGAGTAGAGAAATGAAGAGGTCAAAACTAGGTCATAGACCAGAAGAGAAAAGTGGTTGGAGCATCACAGACACCATCACAAAACTCCAAACCCTGTTGTTTTAAGGTAAGGTAAGGTAAGGTAAGGTAAAACTTTATTGATCCCTCAGGATGTCTCCTTCGGGAAATTGTTTTTTCCAATAGCCACAGAAAATACAGCAATTTTTCATGAAAAATAAAAAATAAATCAAAATAAAATAAGAACAAGAACATAAAGAGAAAGAACAAGATGACATAATCTAAGTCTAAAGATAAAGACAAAGAACATAGATCAGAGAAAAACAACAAAGACAAAGGATACAAAGACTAACATAACATCCAGATACTTTCACTCTTACTTCTTACACTTCCTCTCTCTTTGCGCTTGACTCCTTTAAGATGTTTCTTAAACATTTTTATTTGTTCAGGCTTTACCTTGATTTTCTGGAACTCCTGTTGTGCTATCAGTTTTATCTTGACCTTTAAAGTATATACTTTATTGAATATTGTTTTGATTGTTTAAGCGCTTTGTGACCCTGGTCTGGGAAAAGCGCTATACAAATAAAAATTACTTACTTACTTACTTACAACCCTTTATATCTAATATTGGGTGTGTTGAAATAACTATTGAATATAAATTGAATTTTGGACTACAGGAAATTACTTGGCCACAGTGTGATGAGTGTAAGAAACATGATTAGACGAGTAGAGAGAAGAATAGGTCAAAACTAGGTCATAGACCAGAAGAGAAAAGTGGTCGGAGCATCACAGACACCATCACAAAACTCCCACCCTGTTGTTTTTAAACTGTCAAATTATTTTGCCTTCTCTTTGCGTGGATGACTGCACAACATTTTACAATTACATGGTAATAGGATGTATTACAATGTATCTTAATGGGCATCTCTGTCCTGGGATGTATCCGGAGGAGGAGGAGGGAGACACGAGGAGGACTGACCAACCTGTTCCTCCTCCTTCAGGTCACTACGATGGCACTTGATGGATCTACTGACTCCTTCAAGAAACATCTTAAGACGTTTTTATTTGTTCAGGCTTTTCCTTGATTTTCTGGAACTCCTGTTGTGCTATCAGTTTTATCTTGACCTTTAAAGTATATACTTTATTGAATATTGTTTCGATTGTTTAAGCGCTTTGTGACACTGGTCTGAAAAAGCGCTATACAAATAAAAATATAAATGACTTACTTACTTACTTACTAAAACAGAACCTTCAGTGCCAGACACTTCCCACTGCTTGTTTATTATCATTGTTATTCCATTGTAATAACCATTTGTATTGTCTGTGTGTACTTTTCATCCTGAAATAATCTCCATGTATGTCAAGTACTGCTGTATGAGCTGCTAAAACACCTTAAAATGTCCTCAATAAAAAGGTGTATCATGACATTTATTGGTGTAGGACTGCGTTTGTTAGCAGTGTTGTTTGTAGAGAGACCCAGACGGAGTAGTACGTGTGAGTAAACACTGGAGTAAACATTTGTATGCACAAGGTTAGATGACGTATGGCTAACAGTTGACGTCCAGCTAAAAAAAAAAAGCATTCGTGAGAAAACACAACTATGTAGTACAAGAATATTTATAATGCTAACGTTAGCATACTTCCGGCGAGTCGATGCCCGAGTTACTTATGCAGCATTTTAGAGCTAGTTTACCATGTAAATGTCGAATATTCCATGACACCAGGTTGTTGCAATGTTTTTTACGGAATATATATTTTTTAGAAATAAACTACAACCACGTGCTTACTGTACTATATAGCATCGCCTCTGTCTAAGTAAAAATGTGTCAAGCTAACCTTCTGGTAAATATGTCTAAAGGCAATCCTTTAAACATTTATTTTTATTTTTTATTCTACTGTTAAACATTAGTTTATTAAATAATTGAATAAGTCATACATTGTGTAGAACACACACGATCCCCTCCTTTATTTAATTCAAGTCCAAAGTTGAAGCCTAGGAATCAAACCTACCTAATTCCCCAGCTGCTAGTTGTCCTGTATTTCCAGGCACATCTGCGTGATCTACGAGACCAGGATCCAACACAAAAGCTGGATCCCAGGATTCCGGTGCGGTTGCTTCACTCGGGAACGTTATTTCAGTCCGTCAACAACTGCTGTTGGCTGCCGAGGAAGTGACAACACGTTAAGTCGCCGTGCTGTTAACACAGCCGCCGCTAACATATTTTCAAAATAAAGCACGTTCCTTTATGAGGCCTCACATAATTGTTGTATTGTTTTTTCTTATAGACCAGTATTTAAAATATTGATTCAAATGTGGAGAGTTATTTAGTCTGAACCCCGAATTAATTTTTTACAAGGAGTTTGTAGCTTGTTGTAAATTATTGATTGCCTTTTGTTCAAAGGGGCGTACTCAAACCGGAAGTGATGTGGTCCCCACAACACCGGCTACTTGACAAAAGGTCCAGAAACGTCGCGAAGCATCGAATATGTTCTAGAGGAGACGCACGCATGCGCATTGTGATCTACAAACCGAGGACAAAAATACAAAGTCAGAGTAGTGAAGTCAAAACATGCACAATTTTCTTTATTATATATGATAATGACAGTGAAACATTTTGCTACACTTTTTGATATAAATAATATAATAATTTAGACCCCAAATCAGGCATTTTCGACAGATTTTTTACTCAAAATCAGTCAAAAGTTAAATTAAATCGTTATATTTAAATGTTTAACAGTCGTTCTTTATTCCTAAAATAGCTATTTATGTATACCCTGCTGTTGTATCTACTTCTGTGAAGTAAACTGTGTCTCATATATTTACATTGTAACATTGGTATTGTAACAAGTTAAGTAACAATGGCAATATAATCTTTTATTCATATACAACAAAAACAAATACTTGCACCTTTCTTAGGCAATAGTTTTAGTACTTTGGTTTTTAAGTGATTCCTGTTGTTCCTATTGTTGTTTTTTTCATTAAGATGCATATATACACAAACAGTCACGAGCTGCACAAATGAAAAAAAACTCGACTAATGAAACCACATGTTATCAACCTGCTACTTCCGGATCACTCTAGAAAGTATGGCCTGGGTGCAACATTCAGCCCTTTGACTGTATTTATTTGGCCCTTATGTGATCAAAGATCATATGCAAAGTAACATTTTTATTTAGTATTTATTTTGCATTTAATATTTATGACTAGTCTCTAAATATGATCAAGTGTTTTCGGACTTTTGTCTGTATTTATTACTCCTCAAAAGATGTATGTGAAAATACTTTTAAAATACAAAACAACAGTTTGCCGATACCACTTTGATAGGACTTATCTCAGACAGAGACGAGTCCATCTACAGATCAGAGGATTGACTGGTGACCTGGTGCACTGGAATTTTTGGAGTCCATCATCCTTTCCGCCATCACTGTGTGGTACTCTGCTGCAACAGTTACAGACCAGAACCAACTGCAAGCGGATTATCAGTTCGGCTGAGAAGGTGATTGGCTCTCTTTCTACGCGTCAGCTGTCCGGATCATGAATATAATTGAATTACGATCATTTTTATGCCATTCTAGGGTAAAGTCTCCTAATTTATTTTGATGTATTTTATTAATCTCTTCATTTATTTCATTCTTAATTGTCACCACAAAAAGAATCATGTGAGAGCATATTACGGTTGATTTTATAAGTTGAATTTATACTTTTCGCTCCTCGTTTTTTTGCTTGATGGCCCCCTCAACAGCCACTGTATAAAACGTGGCCCCTGAGGAAATGTTTTTGACCACTGGTGGTGCAAATGCATATTGTGTTTGATAAATGTGAGTCAAACGTTTAATAATAAAAATAACGTGTTTAAAATAAATTTTTGAAGATTGAAGTAGATTTATTAATTGATTCCATGAGTGACTTTGTCCTGACTCGTTCATGTAGGTAAAGGAGCTGATAAATGTTATTCATTAGCGTTGAAAGAGTTTCTATGACACATTGTGTGACTGATATCGACTACATTGTCATGTTAATAGTCATTGTTTATTCCACAACCAACATGTAACAAAACACTCGTTTCTAAGTCATAAACAACATGGGTGGAAACTACGTTATCGGGCTGGCTTACGCAGACGCCTGCGTAGATAGAAAGTTTGTCCTCTGAGTGTCTCATTCAGGTGTTAATAAAAGTGCTGCTTGAAAATGTTGTGGATCCTGTTTTGCCGGTCGTTTGGGGCGTCTCCCCCGAGACTCGGCCATTAAGAACTCAGATTTGTTCCTCAGAGCAGCTCGACACCAGGACCAAGATGTTGCAGCTACTTGGGGTAGATTTTCTCAATGAAATGTTGTGTTTTGACAAACGTTTAGGACGTTATTACTAATGTTTTATCCTTCTCAGAGTGTCATCGGCCTTCTCTTGATCATCATGTGCTTCACAAGAGGACTGAAAGAGGTTCATATTTTTTAAATACATTGTTTGTTGAGATGTTTAAAAGGTTACTTTAAGGAAGATGTGTGTTTGTCTTTTTCTAGGGAGCCAAGGTCAAAAAAATCAACGCGCCGGAATCGACGACAAACAACAAGAAGGTAAGAACTTTACCCGGGACAAATATAAAACAGATGATCTGATGAGAATCTATTGTTTCACCGAAAGGACCTCACAGAAGAAGACGTTCATTTACTGGCCAAGATCCTGTCCATGGGACTGGTGGACGCCGATCCCAACTACCTTCAACACCTTAAAGCCTTCAGAGATCTGAGAAATGCCTAACATGGATTTATAAACTTTAAAAAAAACACCACAAGGACATATTGATGGACTGGTCAACGCGTCAGGACACGTCTGGGCTCCGATGCTACCGAGAGAACTTGGATTAGGTGCAAACGTTGCTGTCACGGTCTCACGCTGAAGATCACAAGCTCTGGAATACATAAACCTTCCGAGGACAAGGACATTTAACAGGGTTCACCTGGTGAATCATCAGCGTTTAAAGCTGGTTATAACAGGTGAAGCAGTATGACGTATGATGTCAGAAATGTATGTTGTTTTTTAACCGCCTTGTTAACGCTCGTCTCACCTGAAATGTCAATATGAGTAGAAATGAGGTTATATTAGTTACTGACTGAGATATAGATTAACTGTGTTGCAAGGGAAAATGTCTGATGCTGTGAAGCAAATAAAAGTAAAAATATTAACAAAAAACGCTTAAATTACTTTTATTTTTTACATTGGAAACATCAATTAAATCCCAAATAAGTTTTATTTCCAATTGATCTTAAATGTGTTTCATACATTTAGTTTGATCTGATGATATATAAATAACATGCATAAGTTGTTATATTTGAAGATATAAATTAAATAACAAAAGACAGCATTGAAAGTAAAATGATCTTTATTTGGTATATTTTTTGTTGTGTACAATCTTATTTCTGCAGGGTTTGGGAAAATGACATCATCTTGTGCACGCGTGAGACTGACACTTCTGTTTAGTCTTGTTCAGTCTTGTACAGCTCTGTATTGGTAAGCACCTGGCACACGTCCTGCTTACAAAATCCTCAAAACACAAACCATACACGAAAATGTTCTTTGCCTGTGTGAAACCGAGGTTAGCCCAGAAGCTAAAAGAAACATATGACATCATGGATCTGGACTCACAAGTCCATGTTTCACTTGGTGAGGTCTGAGATGTGTAGTGTTTTTCATGAAGCAGTGTCATGTTGTTTAGAGGTCAGTAGGTGGCGCCATCAGTTTAAAAATGATGTGATGTTTCATTAGAACAGCTGTTCAAAACAAAGGAAAATAGTGCAGAGACCGCCATCTAGTGGACTCTGAAAATAATGACACTGCTTCATGAAGCTTCAGCAAACCATACAGGACAAATGAAAAAAATGACACCAATAACTATCAGAATTACATTACACAGTATTACACAGTATTACACAGTAATACAAATGAAGATCAATTTAAACCTGAACCTCTATACATTAACGGAAACGGTTTCTGATTTTGATCACAGAGAATGATCCGAGATTGAAGAGATATTGTTTAACATAAATTTCGCTGAAATTTAACAATTGCAAATGTGTGTATTATATTTTAAAATCTAAAAAGGGACAATAACTAGTTTGACTATCATTGTTATGGGAAACGGGCGCACGGTTAGCATGGTCGCTTCACAGCAAGAAGGTTGCTGGTTCGCTTCCAGCCGAGCCAACTTGTGACCTTTCGGTGTGGAGTTTGTATGTTCTACCCGTGTTGTATGGGTTTACTCCGGGTACCCCGGCTTTCTCCCACAGTCCAAAAACATACAGAGTTTGATTGAGAACTTGGGGAAATTGTCCATTTGTATGAGAGTGTGTGTGAATGGTTGTCTGTCTTTGTGTGCCCTGCGACACACTGGCGTCCTGTCCAGGGTGTCCCCTGCCTCTCGCTCTATGATACTGGGATAGGCTCCAGTCTCCCCCGCGACCCCGGTAAGGGATAAAGCTGTAGAAAGTGAATGAATCTCTTGGGAAACCTGAGCTATATATATATATATATGCCTAGCATTCAGGATTTTTTTTAAATCACCATCATTGCTTTAAGGTTAAGTTTGTGAATTCAAATGATAATCGAGAACAACAAGAACTGATCTGTTCCTTGAACTGCTTTCAGTATTTAATTTAGACCCATTCATCCTTTTAAAAAAAAAGTTATTTTGCTATACAAACACAGATGATCAAATAACAGCCTTAGCAGAGGTAATAAAGCTTGTAACAGTAGAATTAGTAACCAGAAATAAATAAATTGTGCTTGGTTTACTAACATGATTACGTAGATGAAATAACATTTGGACAGTTACATCATTTGATTGCATTTCTGTTGGCATACCTGAATGTTCCACGTAGTTTATCGACGCTTGCATCTATTGAACTTTAACTTGAATCTTGCCCCACGCTAGACTGTTGAACTTCTGTCCAAGAAGGTAAAGAAAAGTCACGAGGATCATGTTGAAGAGGAAAAGGAAGAAAATTCCGATGTTGCTGAAGTGTCCAAGGAGCGGGTAAACCCAGATTCCAGCCGACACGTAAACCCAAATAATCCTGTGAAAAAAAACGTTTTGTTCACATTCCGCTGTTAGAAAAATGTAGAATTTCTGGTTGAAAACAATGTTATGTAACGAACAAAAATGAAGATCAATATCGTAAGAATGTAATCATTCAGATTCTTAAGATTCTCCATAAGAAGAGAAAGATAAATGCGTCTTACCAAGTCAAGTACGTCAAGCCGACGCCACCTAACAGGGCCAGAGCGTCTCTGGTTCTGCTGTACATGTGTCGTTGCACCAGAACTTCTCCCAGCAGCAGAGGTAGCACAACAGAGTGCTGCAAGAACATTGAAGAAAAACACTTAGTAAACACAAATCTTTTCAAGTTCGAGTCTTGTTGCTGACCATGGCGTGGTTCATCCATGGCGGGAAGAAGGAGTCGATTGATGCTGGATACACCAACTCTCTGTCGTAGGAGAATATGGTCCAGAAAAAGACGACTACAAACTTAAATAAAAATAAAAAAAAATCATTATTATGACCATTTTGATGGTTGTTTTTGTCTCACCATGCCGACGGGAAAGGCGAAGACGGTGAAGATGAGATCTTTAAATTTGCTCAGACTGGTTTCAGTTTTCTTCCCGGGTTGAAGGTCGTTCACCACAGCCAGACCGAAATAAATCATTTGCAATAACTGCAAGACAAGCATTGAATTATTTCGTTTTGGAATAAAGTAAAATAGAAAAAAAAGGAAAATATTCTACACTTCCTCTCATCGAATTAATTGAAAAGCTTTAAGTATAATGACCTGTGTTGAAATATTCTCAAGTAGACAAAAAAGTAGATATAAAATGCAAGATATAAAAATCAATATAGATGTTTTTATGTATTTTATTCAAACAGAAAAATCAAACAGTGATGGAAAATACAGTTACAAAGGAAAACTTTCGAGCGATTGTTGCTTATTTAATGGAAAACAGCTTAACTTTGCCCAAAAAGTCTTTAAAGAACATGTATCAACATGCAAAATGAAAGTGATTTTGAACAAAGTTGTATTTTGAAAATGTTTAGGGCAATATTTATTGAGGTAGATTTTTATTTGTTACTATCCAATCCCAAATGCTCGGTTCAAAAAAAATTACTTTAATCAATAGAAAAATGTTATTAAAAAAGAATGAAATAAAAATATATTAACAACCAAAAAAGTTGCTTTAATCAATTGAAGTAGTTTTTTAATTGAAATAAAATTGTTTTTTTATAGAAATGTTTTTTTTTTTAATAAAGCTTCATATTTTCTTAAAACCGATGTTCTGTCAGTATTATTTTGGGGCTACATTTTGCGTGTCTGAGCTTCTTTGCCAGGCGAGTGATTCTGAAACGACTTTAAAAAACAACAACACACATTTAGATAACAGAACTTCCACAGAAGTTGCTTTTTTGTTCTGTTTTTTATTCAACTGTTATGTAATCGTCGGCGTCATTGTGGTAAGGATGTACAGTATAATGCGTTTCTATTGGTGAGTTTGAAAGTAGTTCTGCTTTCCATCCTTCTATCTTTACAAAAAGGGAAAGTTACTGTTTTTTCCAAGTTATTTTAAAATGTATAACTAAACAAAAAAGTAACAGTATTCTCACAGTTGCATGGATAAAACACGTTATCAAATTGTAGGTATATTTAGTAAAATTGGGATGATTTTGAAAGGACCAATTTTTAAAGTAGATCTTTTTTCAGTATAAATATGTAATTCCATTTTTTTTATTTTCTTTTATACGAGGGAGATGGAAAGAAATGGCGTACATTAGTTGCATCAGTGGTAACGAAATTGGTCGACGTGCGCCCCCTTCAGGGAATTTTGCGAAATGAGAATGGGGATAAATTGTCATTTTCTTCTTTACTTTCGCTCTCAGTTTTACGGAACAACGTGTTTCTGCCTGAACAAAAAGTGAAACCACTTTTTTTTAACACGTGGATTTATTTCGACAATCTTGTGTCAAACTAACACACTTACTAACAGATCACTAGTGACTGAATCAGAATACATTTAAAAACATGTTTACAGTCAGTACATGACAATCGTTTCTGTCCACCTTGGTGAAAACAATTGACTTACCAAGTTCAAGAAGGTGAGATACTTCCATGGTCCTCCATAAAGGAAGATGCCAGCAGGTAGTTTTTCTCCAGTCTTCCCTGCCATGCACTTGACAATGCAAACATACCAGCTGAAGGCTGAGATGTGAAACACCTTCCTGAAGGTAAGACTCATGCTGGAGCCTCACACACACTGCTGCTCTCTCTGCAGGGTTCTGTGAGGATCAGTGAGTCGGTGGAGCTTATCAGAAAGTTTAAGAAGCACAGATCCACACAAAAGACCAACTGTTCTCTAACACAAGTCTTTCACAACACAAGCTATTTTTGTCACACTGTGTTCACATAGTTTCGCAATAGAAAAACGTCACAATGTTGAGTCATTTCAAAACTCCTAAAGGCGATTACAAGTCACACAAACTTCTTTTTTATAACTCTTGACTTTTATAACAGTGTCACAGCTCGTTCTGTTCCCACTGCGAGTCTCCATCATCACCCTTTTGACTGCGACCCTTATAGGTCAGAGGAGGACTACAAATATTTCAAATCAACTCCAAATATAGAAGTACTTCCTCAACATAAATTTAAAAATATTTAGAAATAATAATGTTCAGAATGTTTAGAAACAACAAATGATTCATCACTTTTTATACATTTACACTTGAATTTCACTTCTTACCTTTCCATCAGTATAACAATACTAACAATTCTCCTTTTCCTTTATTCTTTGAGCTTGACAAACCCTCACAACAGTCAACAATAAATGACACATCCCATTAACAAATGTATTTGCCCACTTGATCCACCATGTCTGCACCCTCCTCTGCGCCTCACTTGATATCTGTAGGCTGTTGGTAGTACTTTGAAAGTATCAATAATAATAATAATGGTGTTTTTTTCTTCTAAAAATGCAGGTACCTTTAAATTGTATATTAACTTAATTTAACGATTTGTTTGTGTTCCTGTAGGTAGACATCTTCTAACAACCACACAAAAAGTATAATTTAAAGTATGTTACAGCGGAATTACTTGGAACAAAATAAATGGTAAAAAGTCCATCTGCTATTTTTCGGGGGATAAAAACGTTCATCTTAACCGTGAATATAACAGATAAGAAAGGTTAGGTAGGTTAAGTCTGATATTCCACAAGATGAAAATAATACTCATAGTAGTTTTTTAAATAAGTATAGTATAAGTATATCTGAGAAGGCTGTAATAAACACGTGGGAAAAAAAAGTTGTGCGTAAAAAGGCGTAGAAGACGTCTTATGTTTACTTTTGTACTTTCTGTAATAGACCCAAAACTAAAAAAGCGATATACATGTACGAAAAACGCTGTTTTTAGAATTTAGCATAAAAAAGGAAATTACCAGAAGGGGGCGCAATAGGTCTACTAAAGTCATATCCAATGACACTTCAAATGACTCGTTTTAAATGTATTCCTCCATATAATACATGTTCGATGAAATAAAAGAGACACAACATATGACCTGGATTAACAGAATTCTCCTCATACTCATTGGAATGTTTGTCCAATTAACTTCTGAGTTACTCCAAAGCTACACATCTTTGAATTAAGTAAAGATCTTGCTGACAAAGAGGATTTAAAGATTACCAACGTCCAACCTAAACCAATTAAAATAGATACTGTAGCAAATATAAAGAAAAGGAAGTCTTTAAACAAACCAAAAATGTTGTTGTATTTTTTTTATTTTTGTTTACATTTTCGATGAAGGATTTTACATGTTTCATCATCAGTAGTTTCTTCAAACGCCGCTATTCTAGAGAAAACATTTATATATTTTGTATCGGTTATTTGGACGATGACGTTACATTTCAACAATAAGACAAAAATAAAACTACTGGAGGTCACAGTGACAACAAGAAATCACAATATTTACAATAAAACTTTCTTGCATAGATATTTATTTACAGTGGTTTCATAAAAACTTTGTCTGATCACACGTGATATAATAATACTTTGCATTTTTGACTTTTTACTTGACATCATGGGTGTGTAAATGCTCGAGAAATAAACATGAGAGAAACATTGCACTTTACCCATGAAGTCGCTACGGTCCATGAACGCACCACTTGTAGATGCACATCGGTGATATTGATGGACTTTTCTGTACTAATGCATCTCCAGAATGTAAAATGTAACATACAGTATCTCAGGGGGACTCACACAACATATTCCAGCATCTCCTATTGTCTCCTCCACACATGCTCACCTCCTTACTCAAGGGGCCATCTGTAAAAGAAACCCAGAATGACACATTTAGAAATCTTATGATCGACATATCAGTGCTAATAAATGCTCACATTGTGTTGCTTAGTAACGTACATATAGCAAACATCACGGTGGAGGGAATAAGAACACGTTGCTAACTAGGTTAGCCGGGGTGTCATCTGGGAGAGGCTCCAAGTTTAACACATCGCCTCCACCCTTAAGGGGCTCCACGTCACATGAGGTATTCAACACAAAATAAACCTTCTAACTCCCCGGTGTATCTACGGCAACCACAGGACCTCCCAACAGCAACAAAACTTCCTCCCATAGAAGCCTTTCAAATAAACCTAAAAAGTTACTTTTTAAAAGTGTCTCTGTTTTTTTGTTTCTGCAGTGATTCTGCAACCTTTTGAGATTTATTTGTAAAATCAAAATTTATAGCCTCTGCTCAGGAGAAAAGATGTCAGGATGTCTCCTGGACAAGGTTTTCCTGTGTTATCAAGAATGTGCTGAGTCTGGGCTGTCGCCTGCTGATGACATCACAATGTTCCACCATTAACTTTCTTCAAATTAAACTTTGGCGAGAACATTTTTACCGTACATTTAAAATGATAAAAACAAGAACCTTGTTAATGCGTTTCAGCTCCAGCTGCAGGAGGAACATGACCAAACCCTACAGTAGTTGAAAGACTTTAAGGCACCACGTAAGTTAGTTTTGTTGACAACAAAAAAATAAATCAGGCCTATGGGATAATCCTTTGGTGTCTGTGGGCTACCTGGTTCCCCTAGAAGATTCTTGGCTAACTGTTGCCTGAACAGAAAGAAGGTGAATGTTGGAGCTGAAAAACGGCTACAAAGAAAGTAGAAAAATGTCAGTATGAGCAAAATGATATTTCAACAGGAAGAATAATTCTGTAGTCCATACAGAGTGTTATTTAATGTAATTACAAAAAAACAAAGTAGTTGAATGTCGTCCTAAGAGGAAGTCGTCGAATATTGTTAGAATAGGAAGTAGCTAGCTGTCGTGAAAGTATTGTCGCCGGAACAGGAGGAAGCAGAATATCATAAATAGGAAGCAGGTACATTTAGCTTAAACGGAAGGAAAACTAATGTCACCCAAAGAGGAAGCAGCTTAAAATCACTGGAAGTAGGCAAATGGAAGAAAAGGAAGAGGCGGAACATTGCATATAAGTAGTCAAACCTCACCAGAATTTGACGTTGGGGAATGTACTCTGAAGAAAGTAGCTTAAAGTTCCCTAAACAGGAAGTAGCCTTATATTGCAAACAGCTAAATCAATCATGTTTACTGCTAGATTTTTGTTTTTTGGTGTCAGTAAAAATATCTTTTGTAGTGCGTAAACATATGTTGCGAACAATACCAACTTGTGGGAGATGATCTAGGGTTTCATTTGGAACTCAAGCCTCATATGACTTTCAAGTAAAACGAAAAACACATTTTTTTTATAATGGGGAAGTTTGAATGTTTTCATACCTCAAAACGACTGTAAGCTTTACGTTCTTTCCTCATGCTCTGAATTTTCTCCAGCAATATCTGCCGTTCCTCTGTCGTCTTCTGCTTCCCTTGTCCCTTGGACTTCACGCCTTCGCTTGCCTTCTTGTCGGCCTCGTCTTCCTTCTCGTCGTCTGTGACGGCAGCCTCTTTGGTCATCTCGTTCCTGCTCTGACTGTTGGCGGAAATCTGCTCCAACAGCAGCTTTGTGTCGTCTCTGAGGTTGCTGCTGGAGATGACGTTGGCGGTTGATGAGTGGTAGCGAGATTTGGGTTGTTTGGGCTGCGGCGATGGAGGCGGAGCTTCGTCCGCCTTAATATCCGTCTTTTGGCTTTGCTCTTCTTGATCATTTGTCTCTTCGCTACGGAGGGTTTCCTGAACAGAATCTTTAACTACAGTTTCATCATCCTCACTTTGACTGACAGATGTTTGTGTCAAATCTACATTCGGACCAACTAGATTCACATCATCGACAGTGTTCTTTTCAATACTTTTGGATTCCAGTCCATTCTCTGCTGAGACGGACGTGGGGCTGGAGGTATGCTCAGACTCTGTTGAGGTGCACATTTCTACGGTACCTGATGAGGATAAGGACTCACTGGAGGCAGAGGTTTTAACGTCACCAGTTACTGAAACCGGCTTTACTATATCCTTTTCTTCAGATTCCACCATTTCTAATTCAGTCTGATCAGGTTCACATTGGGGGGTTTCCTGTCTCAATGGATCTTCAGCAGGTGGTGGGACCATGTTTGGCGGAACACCTTCAGCACTGGGTGTGGTGGTAACAGGCTCCGGTGTATCAGGTGTTAAGGGGTCAGGTGCGTTTGCTTTCGTATCCGTGGGCAGAGAACTCTGTGTGGTGTCATCGGGTTCAGCACTCTCAGGCTCTTGTAAACAAGAGGCTTCCTCGGAATTATTTTTAGATGGATCAGTCGAAAGCAAGGACGTACCAAGGTCCACATCTGTTGAAGACTCTGGGAGGGCAGAAGGTTGATCTTGAACATCAAGTGACTTCGTGGCTGAAGTTGATTCTATTTCAGAAGGTTCTTCTGCAGTGTGCTCAGCTGGCTGGACGGAAGGTGGTTGTTGCGATGGTTCTTCAGATATATAAAGTTCTACTTGGCAAGGAGTTGTGATATCTTTGGAACCATCTTCTGCAGGACAACTTGAAGTGGACAGAATTGTTGTCTCTGGCAATTTGCAGTCGCTGGAAGATGATTCCAGAGAAATGGTTAATTCTGGAGAAGTATTTTCTTCTGTGGTAGTCAAGGGGGAGTTTACGTCTGATTTGTTTGATTGAGAATCGCCCTTGTTACAAATCAATTTGGAGGACATTTCGACTGACGCATCAAGATCTTGAGAGGTGGAATCTTGACTTGAAGCTTCAGACGAAACTAGTGTTTCAGGTGCATTTTCAGTAGCCTCTTTCGTGACATCCTTGGCAGAAGGTTTTGGCAGCTCTGGTTTTTCATGTGATTGTGTGTCTTCAGAAATATGCCTCGGCGCTGCCAGCTGGCTGATCTTTTGTTGCATTTTTTCTGAATCCGTTGAGGTATCGGTTTGTTCATTTGTACAGCTTTGAGTCGCGTCAACTTTTACGGCCTTATTTTGTAGTTCGTCTTTTGAGTCTGATGAGCTTATCGGACGATTCTCTGGCGGTTTCTGGACGGGTTTTTGTAGTTTGTTGCTTTCAACGTCAGGTGCTTTTGGAGCCGTCTCCGAGCCCTTTTCAGCAAGTGCACCCTTGGCAGCTTTTCGTTTTGCCGCCAGCTCTTTGAAAAACATCAGCCTCTGGTCGGGATCGTTCATGTCCAAAAAGGAAGCTGGAGTACGAAAAGATGGAGGCTCGGGCTTAGAAGGTTTTGGTCCGGATGTTAAAGGAGGCACATCTTTTTGCTCTGTATCTTTTGGGGACGGTTCGTTTGGTTTTTGTGTGGAATCATGTGCGCTCTCCTCTTTTATCATCTCTTCACCCTCAGTTTTATCAGCATTGGTGGCAGGTTTGACAATAGGAGTCCATTTAAACGGTTCTCTAGTTCTTTTTTGTGACAACAAAGTAGGTCTTGTCTCTTTTTTCTCGCCTTCCTCGTCTTGCTGTTCCGATGAAGTCTTGGTGTCGGAAGAGTTTTGCTGCTCCAAAGAGCTAAAAATCAAAGAAGACCTCAACCTGGAGCTCCTTTGTATTCCTGGATTGTATTTCCTGCGAAATGACTCTTCCCGCCTTAGCAGCCCACTTATTGACTCTTTCTGTTCCTGCTCCTCTGGCTTGTCACCATCAGTGGTCGTCGATGAAGACTCAGACGGGCATGGAGTGGTCTTGGTCTCTACCGGTAATGCTGGTGATTTTCTCTCGCTCAGCGTTAATGGGCTTTGTGTCCTTGTTTCTGCAATCAAGGCACTGGTTGGATTTCTATCTGGGTTTAGTTGTTTGGGGTCTTTCACTGGTGCAGGTGTTAAGGCAGCAGCTTGAACAGCCTCCTCCGTCAATCTCTTCGTCTGCTCTGACAACGTTGTTTTTGCATAATTTGGAATCTGACTGGCTCTGGCTATTGCTGGAACTCTGAACTCTCTGACGTTTGGGATTTTAGGGGCAGAAAACTCCACTGGATATGGGGTCTCGTCAAAAGGATCTTGAGCCAGGGGGGGCGTCAACGATGGTCCTTCATCCGCTGGATTATCATGAGCACTAAGAAACGAGTTAATTCTCCAGTTTCTTAAGCCTTTTTTCACCAATGGGTCTTTTCGGTCAGCATTGGACTCCTGAAGATTGTCCTCCATTGGATTTGAAGGAGTCGGGGACGTTCGACAAGGATACACCTGGCCTGAACTCGATCGCCTTATTTGAGGGAAATCTCCTGGAAGCTGTAACTTATCTGGCGCATGATCAAAGTCTCTTCTAGTGGAGGACAGGTAGTTAGCAACAGGGTCGAAGGAGTCACTGGGCCCCAGGTCTGGAAGGTAGCTCTTTTCTGAACATGAGTCTATCGGGTGATAATCTTGATTCCAGAATTTGTCGTAGCCACTGTATTCGGATTCAGGGCCAAGTCCCATGTTTAGCTGGGGGGCTCTATGTAACTGCCTGTTGGGTATATCACGCTCTGGTGGTCCAGGCGGTTGCATAAACGGTGAAGAGTACCTGCCTTGGCCACCTTCAGCGTAACTGTGCCGCTTATAGGGAGAATTGTCCAACTTGGGCAGCCATGGGTGAGCCTGATCGTACGACGCATCAATCCGTGACTGTGGTGGTAAACCCCTGTTGTACATATCTGCATGAACAGGCATGGAATCCTGCCTTTTCAATTGCATCCCCCTCCAGTCCACCTCCATACGGTCATCATGGGGGTGCCTCGGCCAGTCGTCCTGGCTAGGAATGTCCATCGAAAGAAATTTCCTTGGCTCTCTGTGCAAGCCGGTTTTGATATTTGGATAAGTCCTCCTTGGTAAGAGACCAAACTCCTCCATTTGCGGCGGCGCATTTTCGATAATGAGGGGCTGCGACTGTGCGAACAGTATCCGGAACTCCTCATCAAAAGTCGAAACCAGCTGTCCCAGGAAGAGGTGCGCCATGCAGCGGTGTAGTTTCTCGAATGACCACATGAAGCTTGACAAACAGAAAGACAAGAAATGTTAATATTCCCTTCAATCCGGTACATTGAATAATAGTTTGAGAGCGCCACCTGTAGTTTCCACTGAGCACCGCTCTGCAGTCTGTCAGCAAGAACCGATCCATCATTTGTCCCTTGAATGATTTTCCCGAGCGACAGTGATACGTTATGCCGGACACGACTCTCACCCGCAGAAACTGAGAAGTCAGAGAGAGGAGGACGTATTATTCATTTATCTGGGGTTTGTCTGACAATGCAACACAACCACAAATACATTGAAATATGTATTTTTTTATTTTCAATAAAATATATCCTTGAGTTTGACTTGAGTGATATCGTTAGAGAGAATAAAAGAATCTGCCCTGAATTCTTTCAACATATTAACAGTATACAATCTTCTCATGAGGACAGTTGGCAAAAAAATAGAAGACAAGATTATATCTAGCAAAGCTCCATAAAACTGGCTCCTGGGAGACTTGCCACAACTAGCCCCATTCGAACATTCTCATAGACTAGAACTAAATATGAAGCACGGTGACACTGTGGCAGCAAACTGAGATTACAAATGTAAGTTTATTTATTTTTTCATTCTCATTTTTTAATTCAAATTACAAACTTTCACTGACATCTTAGTCTAATTCAACATATGTTAATGTAAAAATCAATCCTTTTAAGCTTGCTCACACTATTTTGAGGCCCATCTACGCCACATTTAATCAACTACCGTGTTTTGTAAAGACTCAATGCTGGACTTACTTGGATTGCCTGTAGATTCGTTCTACAGTTGTTCACCATGTTGATGAAATGATTGGCGTTCTGCTCATCGAGAATGATGTAGACGGCAACATTTCTCATGGCGGCGCTGAGGATATCGGCGAATATGTCGACGTCGGTGAACATGTCCATCACGATGCCAATCACCTGACGGGACAAGAACAATGAGAATTAATAATGAAACTGAAAGTTCAGATCCTGCTAAACATCAACCGACCTGCTGAGCGTTCTTGATGAGTCGCCGGGCTTGCTCCTTGATACTCGGCATGTCTGGCTCCGGAGGGTTGACCAAGGTTGTGACCTCCGTTGGTCCACTTGAGTGGAGAAACTGCGGCCAGCCCAGATCCAAACCCGGAGCTTCCAGGTCCGAGTGGACCGGCCAGTACGTGTCAGAGGAGCCGTCTCCATCCGATTGCAAATAAGGGTGTTCTGTGTTGGAGCTCTGCTGTGGGAATTGGACTGATCCTTGAATATAGTCTATCTCAGGCGGGGACAGGAAATCCACCACATCCGCTTGCTTGAGAAACTCATAGTACCCATCCAAGTCGGCTTCAACCAGCTCGTCGATGGCCAGGCGGTACTCTTCGCGGTAGTGAGGGGGGAGGTAGTTCGGGTGGTAAGGGTTATCCCCGGTGGAGGAACACTGCGAGCGACGCGCCATCCTGTTACCTGACCACAAAGATGGAGGAGGAATAAGCGACAAAAACAACAACCCTCCTTATTAACTGTGATAACCAGGACTGATTAGCAGACAACATTTTAGGAAATGTTTATAAAGGGACAGGGAACTCCCATTGGTGGAATGTTCCAACAACTCTTCTTCGTCTACTGTCTGTAGATGTATTAACACTATTTCCACCTCACGCTAAATGCCATTAAAAATGTTTTGAAAGCCAATCACAAATAAATCAACTGTAGCAAAAAATGAATCAGAAAGAAATGGTCAACATTCTGCAGAAAGTTCCAGTTCAGACATGTAACAATCTGTCTTTCAATAGAGAGAGGAATCTTGGGAACTTGGTGTAATTTTAGACTTGAAGTGCTTTGCCATTTTTGGTAAAAACCTGTCTTCATCAACAACCCTTACAAGGTCAAGCTCTTCCATTTGTCATGCAGAATAGAAAACAAGTCTATTTGAACAATTTTACTACCATAATCATACACAGTTGGTCCGGATTGATTTTTATTAGAGAATTAATTAATAGTTAATTAAAGTTAATGAGTGATTTAAAAAATCAAAAAATCAAATAAAATGATTTTTATAAGATGATAAGAACTTTAAAATGAGATTAATAATTAACGAGAGATAATAAATAAATAAATAACTGAGACGATTTTCGACCCATGACAATAACATTCCCTTCTGGACTGTGTTTCATCATTTCCAGTCAATGTCCAAGTGACTCAAGTGCAGATGAACCTGGTCTATGTTTGGCCATTTCAACTGGAAGTGACAATAATGAGCACAAAGTTCCTTATTGAAATTATGTTTCATCTTTTGTTGAATTTCTTTTTATCTGCATCGAGTAGTTTTGAAGGTTTCAGTTTCATTGTGGACATTTAAGATCTTTGGTTGCTATAAAACAGCTTCTAGAACAACAACAAACTGGAACAGAGTGATCTAGTTTTTTAAATATCTATTTAATCCTTTTATCTCTTGCAGGCTTCATACAATTAGTTGAAAATCCAAATGGGGTTAATTAGATTAGATTAGATAGACTTTATTAAATGCTATAGCTTGTCATATTGGTATCAAGGTTTCGTAATGAAAAAGAAATTGGAATTTGACTGTAGAGCAATACGGTTATCAGAGGTCAGAGGTCTTTAACCACTTTTACCACTGAAGTCTCAGGTGAATTGATGTTTTACGTAGAAGTTGAATGATTTTACAAAGGAAAATCACTAATGTCTGTCCATTTTAATTGTCAGAAATTCAATCCGAGCATTCCTTATGCACTCCGACATGACAAGTGTATTCTTGTAAAGAACGCGGATGGATCTTTTGTTCTTTCACTGAAACGCATATCATGTCTGAACCCTTTGTTTTAAGTTTAATGTTCAAGAAGGCCGTCGCTGGGGCAGGTTAAGATAAGCTGAAGATTACCAAACAAGTTGTTCAGGTGCAGAACTATGTGCCTTTAAACCTTTGTATCAGTGGGCGTGAGAGAAGAGACCATAAAGATGTAAATGGAGTATAAATGGCACCGACCTGTCACGGCCGGAGGTATTGACGCAGGACTGAATCAGTTTTAACATGTTTTAATGAAGATGATCAGGGTTTAATTCCCAACCGCTCACTCAATAGCTTCTTCAGCTCAAAGGTTTTCTTTTGCACTTAAAAAAACATTTTATTTTGTTGACCTAGTATTAGAAGGTTTGATTTACTGCCTCCATTATTCATGAAGAAGCAGGAACATCAAACATTCCTTCTGCTCGAACTTGTTGGAAAAGAGTACAAAAGAGAAATGAAAGCTTCAAAAAATAGAACCTTTAAGGGAACGTTTTAATGTTGATCTGAGCTAGTCTGAGCTTTTATTTTTGGAGGTATTTGTGGTATTGCAGGAGCAAAAAGAAGCAGGTTAATGTTTAACATCATGTGAGTAAAATATCACGACACCTACATTTTCATGCTGAAGTCTATAAAGCTGAACACAAAGCAACAAACCAACAACTATACAAAAACAAACAAAAAAGGTAGGACATACCTTTCCACCGAGGAGATCAATTTTCATTAAAAATTCTAAAATGGCTTGAACTGGAGTAACTTGTCTTAAACACTAGCTAACCAGTACTAAAAACACTATTTCATTAAAAGTAACACAATGTGTAAAACAAATATAATTTATTTTACAAATATAAGTTGCACGTGTGGTTGGAAGCCATACAGGTAATTAACAAATCGCTCAAAACCTCCAAAATCCCAAAGTAATTAGACAACATCATACAATAACTATACCATGTCTTGTCATCAACACATCCTGAAGTTTCATTGAAAAATGTTACAACGTTTGGGATCTATGTTTAAGGATATAACGACAAATCAATTAAATCAATAAAAATTGATTTTTGAAAGTGATTTAGTTCATTCATTCATTGTGATAATGATTATCTGTGTTATGTGAGTAGACTGTCGTTCACTGAGGGAAAGGAGGGAGAGATTGAAACTCGTAAATGCTGAGATTAAATCACCAAAAACAGTTATGAGATGCGTAAGGAACAACTAATTTATGAAGAGTTTTTGTACCTTTTTGTTCTGTTTAGGAATACACAGTTCATTTTTTTTTTTATCTCTCTCTTCATAGGATTATTAGATTATTTCTTAGACCAAGTTGTTTTGCAAACAGAAGATTCGAGAAGCGCCACTTATTATTCAGCCTGGAGGTTAAACATCAATGATTACAATAATAATGTCAACAGAACTATATTTCAAAACTATATTTTGCATTCAACTAATCATACAGTGTTCAGTTGGTGTCTTGACACTTTTCACTTTATTTACCGTAACTTAATAAACAACATTTAAATAAATAAAAACAAGGAAAATGAAGAACTACTTTTTTTTTGTTTAATATAAAAAAAATATAACACATTTAAATTGCAAAAATTAAAAGGTACAATTGAGTTTGGTAATGGACACACTTTAAGATTTAAACTTATTTAATAACTTAACATAAAAATACAATGTTACACAAATGTAGTGATGGATTCATCTAAATGCAAAATAACAACAATATTAATAAATGTTATGTTTAATTTTAGATCAGATATATCGAATAGTGAAGATATTGTATAAAACGTTTTATTTTTAAATTAATCTTTAAAAGTTATAAACTGTATGGAAATAAAATTGCACATTAGCAGACTCTCCAAACAAACACGACTCAATAGTTAACAGCAACTTAGATGTAAAAATAAAAATAAATCGCTTATATATATATATACTGTATATAATAGCATGTGTATTACCATGTAAAGACTGTAGAGTTATTATTCATTCTTTTAAAGATGGCACCGGTGTACAGGAAATGTATTGAGTAATAGGGTGAAACTTGCAATACTCGCTTCATTCAAAACCGACCACTTTTATTAGTTAATAAAACTTATTTTGGTCACATGATTCTAAAAGATACACGTTTGTGTATCCATGCAAATAGATGTAAAGTTTGTTCAGTGTGTTGACTCGTTCAACCAAAAGGAGTCACGTTAAGACGTTTCAAGACTTTTAAAAGCTACATTTCAGCGTATTGATGAAAAGAAAATA
Source organism: Callionymus lyra (assembly GCF_982586985.1). NCBI lineage: Eukaryota > Metazoa > Chordata > Actinopteri > Syngnathiformes > Callionymidae > Callionymus > Callionymus lyra. Next base: position 11,569,530 of record NC_141828.1, read on the forward strand.
CTTTTTTACGCGCAAAAACTGAACACATTTTCTTATTTATTGAATAAAACCGACGTTGAATGAAGTAATGCATGACATGATAGATAGTTTAGGGTGTGGCTCCTCCCTCTTGACACTTTTAAAGAGTAAGTTAGTGGAAAAATAACGAAACATAAAAGACTTAAAACATTCCAAACAAACCGAGACTTTTTTAAACTCCATATATGACGTGGAAAAAAAAAAGAAGCGCTCCGGATGAACTTCCTGTCAAAAAACGCTTCGTTTGAATCGGATCAACGACTTCGCGAGAAGATCCAAATAAAAAAACGAATTCCTTGACATCTTCAAGAAAACACGACAAGAAAATCCCCCGGGTTCGGCTTCAACAAATAGAGACCAGAAGGACCGACGACGATCAGGAAAAACTCACCCGCAGTCGTTCACAGCTCGCGTGGACTGGTCCGTGAAGGCGTCATCTCCGTGCGTCGCGGCTCAGACTCCCAGTGGGACTCGCCAAAAGAGAGAGTCTGGTGCTTGTGTTCCCCCGGCACCCTGAGAAACCAGTTTAGTTGTCATGCTCGAGGCATGTCGGCGAGAATGTTTGACACATTTGAGAGCTCAAGTTGAGACGCCCCGCCTCATCCGAGGCACCCAGATCTGACTTTTGACCCCTGGGGACCCTAGTCACAGCTGGACTTTCTTCCTCTCTTTCTCTTTCTCTCTCTCTCTTTCTCTGGATATCTTATCATTTCTCAGTCCATCTTTCGACACACACCAAGATAGTGTATCCTTTTGTCTGAAAACAAATAGAAACTTCAATCTTAAAATGTCTGCTGAACCTTAAATAGTTCATCTTTGTATGAAGGTAGGTCATTTTTGAAACTAGTTTATCCACTTAGAATTTACATTATGTCATTTACCATCTACATTATGTAAGCGAACAGTATCAGCCTCTTTTTTCAGTGCAGAGGAATTCATCACACAGACAAAGTACACTCTTTCCTGTTGTGTTATCAGTATTATCTTGCCCTTTAAAGTATATACTTTATTGAATATTGTTTTGATTGTTTAAGTGCTTTGTGACCCTGGTCTAGAAAGGCGCTATACAAATAAAAATGACTTACTTACTTATTAAGACAAAACAAATACATTTATTAAAAAGATTCTTGTCCTTGTTCGAGGCTTCAAATTATGGATTTGTGTTGTAAGGTTGGACTTAATGAATCCATCTAATCACAGAAAAGAGCAAAATAAATCAAATCAATCATGTCAAATCGTGTCCAGACGAGACCTCGGCTCCAGCACGGGTTTTAGTGACATTCATTTGCTCTTTGTAATGTCCTTTAAAAATAACTACGTCTTAGTAACGTCCGGGTAATTCAAATGTTATGTGATGCGACGTATGCAATATGATGCCTTTCATTAATTTCTCAGGTTTCTACTTTTAGTAATGTTTGGACTGTTTTATTGTTATTATTCAGATTATTTTTATTTTGTATACAGTCTTGTAGTGTTAATTTCAATAATTGTAATCTTTTTTTCACTCTATTATTGTGTATTATTCAGATTATTTTATTTTGTATATAGTCTTGTAGTGTTTATTTCAATCATTTTAATCTTGTTTTCCACTCTTTTATTGTGTATTATTCAGATTCTTTTTATTTTGTATATAGTCTTGTAGTGTTTATTTCAATCATTTTAAACTCTTTTTTTCACTCTTTTATTGTGTATTATTCAGATTATATTTATTTTGTATACAGTCTTTTTAAAAAAAAATAATTTGTTACGTGTTGGGTATCATTTTTTTTTTTTATCTAAACATCACTAATATGTTTCTGCAGCTTCAGAACAAAAATCAAACTTAAGTTCTTTTTTTTAACGTGTAATCGTCAAAGTTTCCGCTAAGAAAAAGCTAATGCTAGTCGATTTAGCGTTGTGGTTTATTTACCTTTTTTTTTTTAGGAGAAACTACTCGAGCTACCTGGAGGATGAACACTCGCTGTAAATGGCCAATAAAAGGTTAATAGAGGTTTAATGACACACTTGTATTTACTGGCTACTTCCTGGCCCAGTGTGCTGATAAAAGAGTTGATAAAACATAATCAAAATACAATAAACACATAAGATCAACCACTGCTCACGTGTGTGTGTGTTCACGTTCTTGTTCGGTCTCTGTAGCAGGAACTCATTGAACTCATGGACAGGAACCGAAGAACATGATGAAGATTTAAACCAAGTCTCCCTCCATGTGGACAGTGATCTTCTCCAACTGCAGTTTTCTTCTAATACATGTTTGAGCTTGACGTTCTGTCAGGGACACTTGCAGAAAACATATAGAATTATTGCTCATTTGGTTTAGGGTTGCTACAAATTATTGCTATGGAAACTTGAAATTAAAATTGCTGCTGCTGCAAAAAACTAAACAATTAATAATGTTAATTAAAATAGTGAGATTATCTTTTCATACATTTAAATAAATGACTTCGCAGTAAAGAAAAAGTAGCTTTCTGCAAACGGTTCTTTAAATTAAAATCATAAAACTTTTGTTTTAAAAAAAAATTTAAAACCTGTTTTAATGGTGTGTTTATTACAGTTAAAAATGAAAATATTGAAATAAATATAAATGAAATAAAATGAGATAAAATACAAAACCGTAAGGTTACATCCATCCCTTAATGTGGGAAAAATAAAGATATGATCATCATCATCCATCCATCCATCCATCCATCCATCCATCCATCCATCCATCCATCCATCCATCCATCCATCCACCCACCCACCCACCCACCCATCCATCCATCCATCCATCCACCCGTCCGTCCGTCCGTCCAACCATCTCCGTATGTTAAAACAATGTAAATCATTGAAAGTCAAGACCAGATTAATTCGCAGCGTAATGTTCTCAATGTGACAACAGCGGCAAACCACTTTCTTAACACTTATTTGTCGTCCTTGACTCCAGAAAGAAAAAGAAAAAGAAGTCACTTAATCAATATCAGAATCAGAAACTTTTATTGCCAGCCCTGTAAACAAAACGCATGACTGTGTTTGTACAGAATTAAAGAATGAAATAATATGAATGAAACAAAAAATATAAACTCAAATACATCAAAATAAAACAAATTACTTTACCATTAAATGGAGAATAAGTCATTGATAAAAAAATAAATAAAAATAAAAAATAAAATAAATTATATTCATGATCCGGACAGAAGAAGGGAAGAAGGAGTTCTTGAACCGTAATCGCCTCCATGTCATGATGACGTACAGTCCCTGTAGAGATGGAAGAAGGCAGCCAATCACCTTCTCAGCAGGACGACTCTTGTCTGTAGCTGTTCCTAAATTTCCTTAACTGACTCTGTTTCGGGTTTTTTTTTCAACGTGCATTTGACAGGAAGCCCAAAACCATCTTCACTGTTTTCTTAGAATTGAAAGTTTGTAGAAGTCAATGAATAATTTGAGTAGTCTCTGAGGAGGAAACGACACACCTAGAGGTGGTTGTTATTCTTCCAAAAACCTCTTTTATTAAGGTGCGTTCAGGTACATAAACACCGAGAGCCTCGGGGGACAACTTTCACCATTAAACCATTCTTTCATTTTTTTGATTTTATTATGGATTAATTACGCGTCATTAAGTTCTCCTCAGAACCGGACGGACCCGTTCGTTGATCTGTGATTGGAACTGGTAACATTTGACTCGTCACCGGGCAGGAAGAGACTCGGAATAGATCGTCAGGATGTGAAGGAAGTGATGCAACAGCAGCAGTACCGTCAAACAAAGCCTTATTGTTTCTGTAAGCAACACCCAGAGCACACATGCAGCGTCTCGGCCGTAGGTAGTTGCTACACGACATGCCATCACTTGGAGTTTCAGTTCAGTGAGTGACAGCCTCGCTGACGAAACATGAACACGTATATAATCCCTCATCTGAATATCCAGGTGAAGTCACGCTGTCAGTGTACACAACGCACGGTAAACAACTACTGTGTGAGCTGCACAAACAACGTCTTTATTGTTGACTCGGTCGTCATGGTTACAGTGAATCACATTTCCAGAGAAGTGGCTTCCGTTGCCACCGAGGAGATGGTTTTTATCTTATACACACAACAAGTTCACGTTCAGGTGGCGAGTATTTGCATCTACTTGTGTTTTACACACGAGATAAAGGAAGTACAGCGAAGCATGTCAGGAAACTACTATGGAAATGTGAGGTCATTATACAAAACTTCCATTAGCAAAAAAAAGTTTATGCAAGTGTACTCTGAGTATACTTATGTCATACTTAAATTAAAGTAGTATATTTCTTTGCAAAAATAAGTATATTTAAGTGTTTAATGAGTAAATGAATTTCATACTAAAATGCAAGTAGTATATTTCAAGTTTCGTTTTGACATCCCGTTGCAAAACTAAAGTATATCTAAGGGATCAATGAGTATACTTTTTACTTATATTGAAGAATTACACTTTAAACTATTATATAGTATATATGTAGTATACCTCAATTTTCTTTGGGAAACTGTAACTGTCAAGCAAAGGATTATGGGAGTAGGTGATGGGTCACAGAAAACAGACTTTTTTTCACGCACATTTGCTTTGAGGTATTGCCTTCATTAAACAATATACATGTGTATTATCATGTAGTGTTGGAGTTCAGGTTTATAGCAAATTGTATGTGAGCTTATTTGTTTACCTTTATGTTCTTAAAGAGCAACTAAAGTGTTGATGATTTAAGTGTGTCTTAAATAGATGTTGGACTCTATTGTATCATCAGTATGTGTCTATTTGTACAAAATTCTCTTTTTATTGAAATATTTACATTGGAAAATGTGTTTAAGCCCCGCCCACTGAAAATACACCTTTTTTTCTGGAGATTAAATCTTGTTCACCATAATCACATCCACTATGTTATGATTGGTTAAGGTTTGTCGCCCTACGTCATCAATCACGGAAGTCTCCACCTCCAAGGGACTTGTTGTATAAACAAAGCGGCTGTGATTACGTCTGACTGAAAGAGGAGTGAAGTCAGTATTACATCCTAATGGACTCCGCTCTTGTAACCTCTCGTTCGCCCAGATTTCATATAAAGTTTATAAAGTAACAAGTTCAAAACATTGTCATGATGAGAGAAACATTCTCAGAGTGTATACTTAGTACACAGGAAGTAAAGAGATGAGTATACTAGAAAGTTTACTCCTGTAAACTTAAAAAGTTCCAATTTAGGCCGAAGAAGTAACAAATGACTGTACTTGCAACACTATACTGATACTTTAGAACACTAGTGGATAGTAAAATGAACTTCAAGTATACATACTTTTTTCAGTGGGTGGTCACTGTCATGAACATGCAGCTTTACCAACACTTCAGTAATGATTGTCCACTAGAGGTTGTCCTCAAAGTATCAATTACATCATCGACCTCCTACCGCCTTGTCCTGGACAGCATCGTACGAAGTTGCAAATGCGTTACACAGAGTTTGAAGCCTGGAGGTGGAAAAGTGCGGTACAACAAACAAAGATTATCCTTCGTTCTGAACAATGGTTCAGATATTTCCAAACAGATTACACCTGATGTTGAAGCATTGATGTTGAGTGAAGGAGGATTAAAAGATGGTATCACTATTGAAGCTATACTTTCTTTTTAGGACAGTTTAAAGAATTTCTCCTGTGGTATGATAAATTGATACCCCTGATCTATGTAATACACAGTATTAAAGAAAAAATGTACCTTTAAAATACATGCAAAGCTGTTTGAACAAGGTTAGGACACCATTTTTTAACATTTATTTTTCTTTAAATATCTGTTTTATTTTTCATGTTTTACCATAACAAAACAGACAGTATTAAACCATTTGAAACATGGAAAGACTCTTTGTATTTCTATTCTACTCAGAATACTTGAATATAACGCATGAATAAATACATTTGTTCAAGTCAGTTAAGTCACAGTTCTTGAGAATCAGATATGATCTGTTTATGGTCTGTGTATCGCTGAAACTTTGATAACAGCCCACAACATATTTGTCATGTACGAGAACTTCAACATTGACACATATACTGAGTCATCTGGTCAGGAAACATCTGTCATTTTCACTGATTTTAGAGTTTTTTTATTTTTGTGTTCTTATTTGCTGATGCAAGCTAAACCATGTTCATGCTGCCTGCGGTCCTGTAATGTTACCTAGCAACCCTAAAACAATCCTTCAGAACCTTCCCGGATCCAGATAAAACTCCTAAAGAGCACAAAACTGATTTGTAGGAATGCATTTTCCCAAGCGATCAATGAAGTTACATCTGATGTAATCTTATCTATTGTGAAAGTTAAGGCAGTCACACCTCATAGCGCCACCTTAAGTCCGCTCGCTGAATTAATCACGCTGGATTAGATGTGATAACAAGTCAAAGACTGCGGCGTCTAAATCTGTCACATGGAGAGGCTGTGTTGAATTCCGCACCCGACCGTCTCACCACAACATTTGTGTCTCTAAGAGATCTCCATGAACTGAGTCACTTGAATCAACCTGATCAGAATGAATTCTCTGTTCGCTTCTGTTTGACGGTTTCCTCCTCCACGAGTGTGTCCTCGGGCGACAATCCCAACCGGAACATTGCCTTTCTCTGTGCACACCTCTGCGGTAAAACATCTGTCATCACCTGTGTACCTGGAACATTTAGATAAAGGATCAGAAGAGCTTGACTCCACACCCAGAGTTGTGTTTTGGTTCCAGCATTTATCTAATGTATTGTTTACCGACGCACCGGCCGGCTGACGTCAACCACGGGACGTTACTTCGCATCCGACCATGATGTCTTCCTTCCCTTCCATTCCAGACTGCATTGTCCTGAGGAACATCCTGCAGGAGAACAGCAGCAAGTGACCTCAGGACTTTGATCACAAGGAGACACATCTGGACCGAATCATTTGTCCGGAATGATCGACCGCACGAGCAATAAAGCGGTTGATGACGGTGATCGAATAAATCCTGGCAGACACCCATGAGCAACACAAGAAGCTGATGGACTAGTAACGTGAGCCAAGGAAGGACTTGAACCTGCATGTGCATGACAGGAACCACAAAACCTTCTAAGAGTCTAAGCATTAAAAGCGTTCATCGGGATTCAAGTCCAGACGACACACGGTTCCAACCATCTCTTCCTGAGACTCCATTATTCATAGCCGTATGTCATGGTTTGACTCAGCGAGGTTAATCTGAACAGCGCCACTCCCCGGACGGCCAGCTCTCAGAATTTCAATCTGCTGACATCATCCTGCCTCAAGGCAGCTTGAACTTCCTCGTGTGTCTCCAGTCAGCAACAATGTACACTGCAGTTCTACGCTTCCAGTTTCAGGGGTTGCGGGTCCAGGTTTAGGTCATTCAGTGTATTCTGCCATGAAGAAATTCCATATTGGTTAATTTTATCTCAGAATTCTTGCTGCTAGAACTGTTAAACACTGAGCTAGTGTTTGGCACCAGCATCAAACCAGATCATTCAAAGTGGTCGGCCAGACGATTGGCTCGAAGTCAACTTGGATTAATGTTCATGATTATAGGTGTGATTGAGTTTGACACCAGGTACTTGACAAAGCCACACCTTTTCAGTTCGTCTTGACAACGAACAAGACCAAACAAAAGTGACTGCGCTTTCTCCTTATTTTGCATTATATGTTTGACATAGAAAAGTAATAAATGACCCGTGTTGAATTGACTTTAGACAAAATATAACATGTTTTATATATCTTATATACTTTAAAGTAACATGTCTTATTTTGTTGTATTTTATTTAATTTGTATTGATTTAATTATTTATATGCTGTACCTAAATTATTGTTTTAATTCGATCATTGGCTAAGAATATGTTATAATATGACTTTAAAACACGTTTTTCTTCAAATCAAAGCAAAAATAAACTGTTGATTTAAAAGACAGTCATTATTAAATAATTGAATTAAACATTTTGTTTATTGAAACGTTTAATTTATTATCACATATCTTTTGAATCATTTAATTAAAAAATGTGATTAGTTTTATCCCACAGAGTTTGATATTCTTATTCCAACAATTCAAAAATAAATGTATTTTTTTTTATTTGTGGCCTTTTAAACTAAATCAAATGACAGATCGTCTTCGTGTCGTATGATTGGCTGAAAGTTCTATTAAGTAACTTAGTATTCTTTTGTTGCCCACATTTTTATATTTAACATAAAGGGCTACAAATAAAATATATGAAGATTTGTTTTAATTATTATTTTTGGGATAAGAATATCATGTGTAACATTATAATTAATTTTGTTAAAACAACTTTTACTAAAAAAATGGTTGAACGAATTATAAAAATGATAAATAAATACTTGGGGGAAAAAAAACGTTGATCAAATAAATAAATAAAGATGCATTACACGCTTTAACCTGCAGAGACGCTGTACATTTCCAGTCCATTGGACACCGCATTTTAAATGGCGTAGAGGAAGCGCACCCTTCCCGCGCACTGAGCCGTCAGAGATCGTATATGCATAAGATAATGATATACTAAGAAAACAAAATAATATTTAACTTTATCGTCTAAACGTTGTAATTAGAAAAACGAATACGTTTAATTTAATCACCACAAAAAACAACATTATTCCTAAAAATCAGTAGTTTCTATTTAATTGAGAGAGAAAAGCTGATTATTGAAAGAGTGAGAGCTCGTCTTGTTGTTATGTGTTCTGACAGCACGCTTGAACATGGTGGACAACTTTAGCTTCCTCCAAATATACACAACTTTCCTCTTGTAATGTAACACAACACACAGAAGTTTTCTGCATTCTGTTGCTTAGAACCTGAACAAAAAGCTTCGACGAACATGGCGGGGGTGATTCGGAGACTGGACGAGACTGTGGTGAACAGAATCGCTGCAGGAGAAGTGATCCAAAGACCTGCGAACGCCATCAAAGAAATGCTGGAGAACTGGTAACTAGGGCTGGTTATTTTCACCGATAGTGTATTGTTATTCGGCAGCACTTTTTCGATTATTAAAATAGATGAAAATTATACACACCTTTTTTAAATAATTTGTTTTATTTTTTTGCTTGCAAACCATATGTCACGTGTTATAATACTATGTTTATGGTTTATAGTGCAATAATGTGTGTGTTAAATAATATTATTCAGTATATTCTTAATTTTTTTTTTACAAATATGCAAATATTTAAGCCGTTTATTTTTTGTGTTCTAATTACACTTCCGGTCTCTAGATGACAGCAGTCATAACGTCTAACTCGGTTAAATGAACATTGAAATTCCGTGATGACTGAGGACGAGAGGATACAGTGGACTCCAGCAGCTTTTCAAGCGGATGTTTATACATATTTTGGTTTTGAAAACAAATGGAAAGTAGTTACGACTTCGTCAAGAGTCACCTGGTCAGAGTCAAGTACTCGGTCAATACAACAAATATATAATTGTTCCTACAGTATCACAATACATTGTATCTTTGTACATGTATCTTGATAGCTATCGTATCGCCAGCTTCTTTCTAATACCAACCACTACTGGTAACTGTTGGTTAAATAAACCTTTTAAAAAGCACCGTTAGTTATCGTCAACATTGTGTATTTCGGTTCCAGTCTGGACGCCAAGTCCACCAACATCCAGGTGACGGTGAAAGATGGAGGACTGAAGATGCTGCAGATCCAAGACAACGGAACCGGTATCAGGGTAATAAATGGACTGATGTTCGTTTTTATTACTGTATAATGTCAGAGCAGCCTTTGAATCCTGAACAATCCTCCATTGAGATGATGATTTGTGTATAATGATGTGTATTCATGCAGAAAGAAGACATGGAGATCGTGTGTGAGCGATTCACCACCAGCAAACTACAGACCTTCGAAGACCTCTCAGCTATCGCCACATATGGATTCAGAGGAGAGGTGAGTGACGGCTGCCGTGAAGAGAAACACTTGTTTTTACATCTTGTTTCCTTCAGGCGCTCGCCAGCATCAGCCATGTCGCCCATGTTACGATCACGACCAAGACTGCCGATTCAAAGTGTGCCTACAGGTACAAGTGTGTGCGGAGACGTCAGTCTCAGTCTTGTTTGTTCTTTTGATGCTTCACGACAGTCTTCAGAACCTCAGATGTACGATTTTGTTTTTCCCTGCAGAGCGTGTTATAGCGACGGAAAAGTCAAAGCTGCACCGAAGCCCTGCGCTGGAAACCAGGGAACACAAATCCTCGTAAGCTCCTCCTGTTCAGTGTCTGCTTTAAACAAATAACAAAAATAAAAATCATAATTTATCTCTATATCTTCAGGTTGAGTATGAGAACTAGGGGTTTGAACATTTACAATTTCTTTCTACACATGTAGTCGAGGCTTGTAACCGTCTATTTACACAAGTTACTAGAGTGTTCCGTTTCTATTTGCCTCTTAATCCTATTATAGCAAAGCCCTTCCAGCTGTTATCAGACACAAATATTTATTCTGTAGACGGAAGTATTACTTCTCATTTCTCGTAGTATTACTCTGCAAGTCGCGTAGTATTCCTCCTCATTTCTTGTAGTATTACTACGTAATTCTCTAAGTGTTAGTCCACAAGTCACCGTAGTATTACTTCTAGTTTTTTGTAGTAATACTACATGATTCTCTTAGTATTACTCTGTGAGTCACGTAGTATTACTAATAATTTCTCATAGTATAACTACTTGATTCTTAGTATTTCTTTGCGAGTTACGTAGTATTACTTCTCATTCGTTGTAGTATACCTCTGCGAGTCGCATAGTATTACTCCTCATTTCTCGTAGTATTATTCTGCGAGTCACATAGTATTACTCTACGAGTCACAAAGTATTACTCCTCATTTCTCGTAGTATTACTCCTCATTTCTCGTAGTATAGTTCTGCGAGTCACGTAGTGTTACTACTAATTTCTTGTAGTATTACTACGCAATTCTCTTGGTATTTCTCTCCGAGTCGCCGTGATTCTCTTGTTATCCTGCAATGCCGTAGTGTTACTCCTCATTTCTCGTAGTATTATTCCGCAAAGCTCCATAGTAATATGCCTCGCAGAGTAATACTACGAAGCTGCATTATATTTAAATGTAATTACAAACATTTTTAACCCTGTATACGTACAATAAACAATTGTGTGTGAACATAATTTTCTGACTTGTTGTATCTTGCGATTCAACGCTGTCAAAGTCTCAAAACTTTATTGACACCACAGTCTCCTGTCTGACTCCCACGTCACATGACCAAAACACACAGACCTCATTGGTCAATCGCTGCTCCGCGTCACTTGCAGGCTTGTATACACTGCATGGGTGAGGAATGAACGCTGTGTAAATGGTTATTGATTTTCTACAAGTTTAATTATATCATATCTGTGTAACGATGAGTTTTCCACATCCTGCAGGTGGAGGATCTCTTCTACAACGTGTCCACCAGGAGGAAAGCTCTCAAGAGTCCAGGTGACGAGTACGCCAGGATAGTAGAAGTCGTCAGCAGGTGAACAGACCAATAAAAAGTTATTTTTTAAATGTTACTTAATGCGCGTGTGTCACTCACAGGTATGCCATCCACAATTCAGGGAAAAGCCTGTCTGTGAAGAAGGTATGGACAAGTAGAACCTGTACTTCATGACCTTCTCCTGACGTTCCCCGTCTTCTCCCAGCAAGGAGAAACGGTGGCGGACGTGAGAACTCTTCCCAACGCGTCCGTCGTGGACAACATCCGAGCGGTCTTCGGCAACGCGGTCAGCAGGTATTGCTTTGAGGTCCTGTGGAGTCCTGGCTCGTGGACCTGACTCGTGTGTTTCCAGGGAGCTGATAGAAGTGGGCTGCGAGGATCAGAAGCTGGCCTTCAAGATGAAAGGCTACATCTCCAACGCCAACTACTCTGTGAAGAAGTGCATCCTGGTGCTCTTCATCAACCGTACGTCGCCACAAGATTGTGTTTTATTTGACTTAACTGAGCCGACGTTGACGCCCACAGATCGTCTGGTGGAGTCGGCCGCGCTGAAGAAGGCGGTGGAGACGGTGTACGCCGCGTATCTGCCGAAAAACACGCATCCCTTCCTCTACCTGAGGTAACCCAAGTTCTGAGCCGACCTATCCAGCATCAACTCATCCTCCTCTTCCTCCTCCTCCTCCTCCTCGCAGCTTAGAGATTGCCCCTCAGAACATCGACGTGAACGTGCACCCCACCAAGCACGAGGTGCACTTCCTGCACGAGGACAGCGTCATCGAGAGCGTCCAGAAGCACGTGGAGAGCAAACTGCTCGGATCCAACTCCTCGCGCACCTTCTTCACTCAGGTACGGACGCTTGGAGGTTCGACCGGGAGACGTTTCTCTCAAAATAATATATTTCTGTAAATATATTCCATGTTTTTTTTAAGACTCTGCTGCATCAAGATCATTTTTACTTAGGAGTTTTGTTTTTCAGTTAACACGTAATATGCCATGTTTAGTCTGCCCCCTAGTGGTCATTCCTAGTTACTAAAGTTGGGCACTAATCATGTGGATCCAGTGGTGAGGATGCATCATATTCTTGGATTGTTGGACAAAAAATGTAAAGAAATTAATTTCAAAAAAAACTTTTTTATTAACAAAAAGTATTTTATAATTAGAGATATTAAAACGTTTAATCATGACATGCATAAAATCAGGAAAAATAAATTGTATTAACAACTTTAGAGTCACAATACAAAATGATAAATACATTAGTAAAATATTGATATATCGTGATCTTTTTTTTTTGCTTTCAAATCCTATTTAATGGCTGATATTTCGATATGTGCATAAAATAAAAATAATTCGATATTAAATGTAAAACTAACATGCAAATTCCTATATTGTGTTTTAAATACTGGCAATAAAACCTTCTGATTCTGAAATATTTACAGTGTTTCTTTTGGGAAGTTTTGTGTTGCAATTAAACCTCCGGCCGCTAGATGGCAACAGTTGTTACCTCCTCCGTAGATGAAGGAACAATTAAATCCCGGCGATTACTGAGGACGAGAGGATACATTCGACACCAGGTTTTAAAGCGGATGTTTGGACATATTTTGGTTTTAAAACGACTAAAAGCAGTTAAGACTTGGTCAAGAGTCATGTGGTCTGTAAATACTGCAACACCAGAGTCAAGTACTCGACAATACTACAAATATATTCTTGTTACTACAGTATCGCAATATATCGTATTGTGGTACGTATGGCCAGATTTACATCTAAAAATTCATACTTTTGGATGAGTGTTTCAGAAACTTCCCGGTTCTTTGACTTCACAAAAACTCTTGGAGTGTGTTTGCAGACTTTGTTACCGGGTCTGTCTGTGTCCGGTGCCGGCGAGCTCAAGTCCTCCAGCGCCGCCGCGGAGTCCAGCGAGCGGGTTTACGCTCATCAGATGGTTCGCACGGACAGTCGGGCGCAGAAGCTGGACGCGTTCCTCAAACCTAAAGAGAAGACGCTGCCGGATCCCGCAGCTGCTGCAGGTCCGAGCCACCAGGGGGCGGCGGAACCGGACAGCGTTGAGATGGATGACATGGAGTTTCTGGAGATGCTGGACGAGCAGGACACAGGGACTGAAGGTTGTGGAGATATCAGCGCTCCGGATGTTATAAGGTGATTTAAAAAAATGGCAACTGGAATTTGATTGAACATCGAGTTAAATTTTAAAGTGTTACTTGGATAAAAGCGCCTCATAAATCGCGGATAAACTCTGCCCTCCAGTGGTCAACCCTAGTTACTACAAAGGTTGGCGAGTAAAGTATATTTTGAGACTTCTGTCGTTTACTTTTAACACAAATGCGGAAAAAAAGGAAATATGGGAATAAACAAGTTGTTATACGTAAAAATATTTTTTAATTTATTTTAAGATTTAAAATATAAACTGAACATCTGTTTAAGTGATCTTTGGAGAAAATCATTTCTACTTCTTTGAGGGGCGATAAATTTCTTGACACTTTAACTAGGAAAGAAAATAAAACTAGTCCGACCATGAGGGCTTCATGAATACAGATGCTCCTTTTATGTCCCAGGAAACGTCCCCGGACAGAAGAACAGAAGGTCAAGGACGCAGGAGGAGAAGAAGAAGAAGCCGATGCGTCCAAGAGACGAGTTATCAAACTCACCAGCATCAAAGATCTGCGGACAGAGATTGACGACGACAACCACAAAGGTGCGTCGTCCACTTCCTGTCGTCCACTTCCTGTCGTCTTTTTTATTTCATTCAAAACTCGCCGTCTCCCTCCTCAGGTCTTCAGGACATGCTGCAGAATCACTCGTTCGTGGGCTGCGTCAACCCCCAGTGGACGCTGATCCAGCATCAGACCAAACTCTACCTGCTCAACACCAGCAGACTCAGGTCAGGAGGTCACATGACCCGACGCCTCGGTGTTTTTAGGCTAACGTTATTAACTTCCCTCTCCAGCCAGGAGCTCTTCTACCAGATTCTCATCTACGATTTTGGGAACTTTGGCGTGCTGAGACTCTCTGTAAGTTCACCACGTCAAAGATGCATCTTGTAGAGAAAACTTCTTAATATATTGGCTACACAAGTTAACATAATAACATGTTTAATTATGAATTTACAGGCTTGTTTATTATGTATTTACAAGCTTGCATAAGTTACTGGTCAAACTTCATTATAAAAGGGGCCAAATTCTTTTAGGAAACAAGGTCAGGGGCCAAATAAGTCATATTTAGTCTGTTACTGGTTAATAAATTATCCATAGAAAACAAACCAAGAGGAGAAAAAAAGAACTTTCTTAAATAAGTTTACATTCAGGGGTGTTTGGTTTCAGGTTTACTTCCGGTATGAGAGGAAGGCAATTTGTGAACTTTCTGTGTGGGGTATGTATGTTCTTCACGTGTTACGTGGGTTTACTCCGGGCACTCCGGTTTCCTCCCACAGTCCAAAAACATACAGATGTTTATTGGGATCTTGGAGAAATTGTACGTAGGTATAAGTGTGTGTGTGAATGGTTGTTGTGTCTTTGTGTGTCCTGTGACAGACTGGCATCCTGTCCAGGGTGTCCCCCGCCTATCGCCTGAGGAAACTGGGTTAGGCTCCAGCCCCCCCGGTTCCCCTCATGAATGAAGTTACCTTCAGAAAATGCTTGATTTTTTTTTTTATAATATTGTATTTTGTAAAACAATATTTTCTTTATTTTAGACTCCAGCTCCTCTTTACGATCTGGCCATGTTGGCTCTGGAGTCCGAGGAGAGCGGCTGGACAGAGGAGGACGGGCCGAAGGAGGGCCTGGCTCAGTACATCGTGGACTTCTTAAAGAAGAAGACGGAGATGCTGGAGGACTACTTCTCCGTGGAGATCGATCAGGTCGGTGAAGATGAAAGTCTTAGATCATCAGTTTCTCAAATTAAACCCATCAACTCGCAGGAGGGGAATCTGACGGGACTCCCGCTCCTCCTGGACAAGTTCAGCCCCATCATGGAGGGTCTGCCCATGTTCATGCTGCGTCTGGCCACCGAGGTCAACTGGGACAACGAGAAGGAATGTTTCAGAGACTTCAGCAAAGAGTGCAGCGCGTTCTACTCCATCAGGAAGCAGTACATCCTGGACCCGGAGCCGGGAGCACCGGTGAGGAGGAGGACATTTATTAAGAACAATTCTTTAACATGGATTTATCTCTCAGGACAACGACTCCGACTCGTGGCGATGGAAGGTGGAGCACGTCGTCTGCAAAGCCTTCCGGACCCTCTTCAGTCCGCCGAAGCGCTTCAGCGAGGACGGCACCGTGCTGCAGATCGCCAACTTACCCGATCTCTACAAAGTGTTCGAGAGATGCTGAGCTGCCCTTTTAAAAAACATTTCTGTAAATAAAGTTTTGTACAAAGCTCACAGTCAATGATGAAAGATGTTTGCTTGCTGCCCACCGACTGTTGCTATGGTAACTAGAGCATATTTAATAGCATTGAAAAACACTCATGTACAACACAATCATTTTTTGAGGTAGATGACTCGTCAGAATGGTCGACCACTTTACGATGACTCGGCGAAACACAAACGTTTGTAAATTACACATTTATTTTCAAGAAATATTTTAAATATTTGAAAAATTTCAATGAAACTGCAGCAGACGCGGTCGGTTCTACACATTTTTTTTCCCCAAACGGCACCAAGTTTCTTTCCTCTCTCTCTCTTTTTTCCTTAAATACATCGTCGTGTACCTTTTTTTTTAAAAACGTGTGTCATGTCGCGGTGCAGATCCCCAGACTCCGAGCGTGAAAAGGCACTTCACTGTGTGAGGGAAGCTGGGAAGGTGCAGGGCCGGAGCAGCCTCCATGGTTTGAAGAGTTTTAAAAAGCCTCATTTTTTTTTTTTGTACTCATTCATGCAACTTATGAAGAAGAAAAACAAAACAAAAACAAAAAAAAAGTTAGAAGAGCCAAGCACCCAGCCAGAAGGAAATTATCGTGGATAACATGTCGCAGTAGAAAGCTCTGAATGTAGTGACCAGTTTCTCCCAGCATCGATTATTCACCACGTGTTTCCTCCAGAATCTCCCAGCCAAAGAAAAAAAAAAGTTCCATTTCTCATCTCTGCTACGATTTAGGGGGGGTTCGGGTTAGCTACACATCTTGACAGCCGAGGATGGGGAGACGTGCCGCGGGCGCACGGTCTGGAGGTCTGTGAGTTTAAGGACTTGCGTGATGATGATGATGACGATGGTGGTGGCGGCGGCGGCGAGGGAGGGGCCGGGGCCCTCACTGCTGGGACAGAAGGGCGTTCCTGTTGGCCTTCATCTTCTCCAGCCGCTTCACTAGGTGGTTGTTGGTCATCTCCATCTCCTCGATCTTGTCCAGAGCCGTGCGGAGCTGAGATGAGACAGAAGAATCGAGCCGTCAATCGAGTTCTCTTCTTCTGATGTCGCTCGCGTTTGTTTACCTCTCTTTGAAGTTTCCTCTTCTCCGCCTTCAGGTCGTCTTCTACTTTCTCCGAGTTGTCTGCTGACGTCTTGTACCGGGACACTTGTCCTTCAAGTCTGTTTATCTGAGGACACAAGAGACACACGTTTGTTTCCTTCATCCATTCTTTTTCTCAGCGATTTGGCCCTCTAGGAAATAAACTTTATTTTGAGTCTAACAATTCTATTTCATATGGTTCAATACTAGTCTATAAATATGACTACGGGGGTTTTTGTTTCAGGACACTCGTGCCCCGCATTTCTCAATTCTATTGTCCCTCAAAAAAGATAAAAGTGAATATGGAAAATATGGAAGAAATTAATTTTAATATCAGATTAAAAAAAAGGAAGATGAAATACAATAAAATAATAATTCTAGCATATTAAGCTTGATTTTATCATTTAATTTTCAATTATTAATTTTTTGACGGCCCCTCAAACACACGCACTCATAGAACTGTCGTTACATTCCTGGTCGTTATACTAATAATAACTTCATAATATTAACCAAACAAGGTATTGGTGATATCGTGAATTTGCTGGAATAAATCAGAAAAAGTGAAGTTGCTTTTAATTCATGGTTTCTTCAGTGACTTACATTTTGCTCCATCGTACCCATTTCCTGTTCTGCCTTGGAAAGCTTGAACTTGTATTCGCTAATCTGCCTGTTGGCGTCTCCTGGACAGAGAGAGACAGAGAGAGACGCTGTGACCTTCTGAAGACCCGTCATGTGCATCAACCACGAGGGGAAACTCACTCTGCATCTCGATGAAGTGCAGGTCGGTACCGTTCTCCATCCTCTCCCCGTCCGGGAACGTGCCGTCGACCTTCGGGTGTTTCTGCCGCTCCTCCTCCAGCTGGTTCTTCAACTTCCTGATCTGAGCCAACAGCTCGTCCTTCTCTTCGGCCAACTTCCGTAGCCTGACGTCTGCACACAGGCGAGAGTCACGTGACCTTTTCAAATATATACAGCCACAACTTTCTCTACACTTCATTATTTATAAGTTTGCATGTACATTCATAAAGTAGTGAAGATGCATTTTCACATAGACATCTTATTGTAGACAAGTCTCCATCTGTTTGGAAACATTGAAAACTGAACGTTCATACAACATGTTCACTGAAGTGCGTCTATACGTTAATTACCACAGCCAAGGAGTTTACGTGAATTTCTGTCATAATTAAAAAACTGTCGACATTTAAAATGAAATATTCATAAATAAATCTAAAACTCAAGTTAGAGCTGCACTTACTTTGGTGGAATATATATATTAGTGATTGTCTCATGAAGCAGTGTCATGTTGTTTAGAGGTCACTAGGTGGCGCCATCAGCTTAAAAATTATGTGATGTTTCATTAGAACGGTTGTTCAAAACAAAGGAAAGTAGAGACCGCCATCTAGTGGACTCTGAGAATAATGACACTGCTTCATGAAGCTTCAACAGCCCATCACTATATATATATATATATATATATATATATATATATATATATATATACACACACACATGCATTTATTTATTCGTTCATTTATTTATTACACATCAAACTGTTTTTTTTTTTTTTTTTTAATAATACAAAAAATAATCATTATTTCCACCTGCTAAGATTAAAATGTAAAAGTGGCTTAAAATGTGGATTCTCAGTTAAAATGCTTCTCAAGTGTTTTTGCTTCTCTACAGCATCAAACTGATGGATTCTACATGAACCAGAGCCACACATTCGTCTCAACTGTCGAGATCCGGCTCAGACAAGATCAAAACATCTAAAGGAGACGAAGAAGACGAAAGGATTCATAATCCTGCTAATATATCTTTAACAGGAAAAATGTTTCTTTTAACTTTGAAGCTGTGGCGACCCTCAGCTAAACAGACCATCTTCATCTCAGGAACCATCACTCAGTTTCTAAAAGTGAGGTCAATTCCTGGAAAGATATAAGGTGCCTTTGAGCAAAGCACCAAAGTGTTTGATGTGTGAGGTTTACAACTGATATTCCCTTGTGTTTGCACCAAAGGAAAGTGTTAAAATAAAATGAAAATCTCTCAAAAATAATTGCACTGAAGGAACCATTTGTTTCCAGTTTGTCACATTGTTAATGGATCAGGGACCAAGGAAGGAAACAAACCCCCCCAAAACTCACCGAGGGGACCCTCTCCTGCAGACTCCAGCACTTGAGCAGCCTCCTGGGAGACCACAGTGATCCCCGAGGACAGATGCTCGTGGTTGATGTCTCCGTTCTGTGCGCCGTCTGGGATGATGACCAGCCCGTGTTGCTGCAAGTAGAAAGAACGCAGAGGAATCGGTGACAGTCAAGAAATAATGACACAAATTCTTTAAAACACAGTGATTCTGGCAGATCATAAAAAAAGAAAATGGAAGGTGCACCTGGAAGAGAAGGATTGCAAAATCATGCCTGAGGCAACAAATATTTAGGAGTAGATACAATGTTGTGTTTGGACACGTTTCAGCGCTTTTAGATCAACTTGTTTTCACTTTCCTTGCTTTACTGCATAGCAAGTAGTGTGGAGGTAGATCCGTGCCATCAGAATATTGAATTCATTATTTATTATTACTGGTTGAATTAGGCATTATAGGTTATTCTTTTTTTTTTTAAAAACTTTGGTTTATTCATATGTATTTTAAGCAATTTATATATAGTTTAAATAACTGAATTCATTAAATTCTACATTGAAAGAATGCATTGGTTTTATCGTTTTCAATATGTTCTTTATTGAAAGGTTTAATTTTCCTTTTTAAAAACAATTGAGTTGAAAAATTAAAAGGCTAAAAGGTAAATCAATTAATTTTCTTTTACACAGAGATTGATATTGATTTTCTAATAATTCAATAATTCTAACTCTTATACCAACATTTTTACATTCATTTAAAAAGGCTAAGTATTCAAAAATACTGAATTATCTTAATTTATTTTTGAATTAGTGGAATAATAATATAAAATTATGTGTGAAATTAAATGCATTCATTTACAGAAAATCTTCAATTTTTTGTAAATCAAACATTCAACCTTTTAATATATACATTTAAATGTTGATATTAAAATCATTCAGTATTCTGAATAAGCATTACACCTTACAAAACAGATCTAGCGCAGGAACAGGATTAGAACTTTCTCATTGAGCCGCCACACATCCTGGGAGACTTGGGCAGACCTACCTCTCCAGCTTTGGCTTTCCCCTTGATGTCAGCGAGCTCATCTCTGAGCTCGTCCCTCTCATTCCTAATGCAATCAAAGTACTCTTTCTGTCTCTCTAGGGCCTGGCCGGAGGACGAGAGGAGACAAAGACAGCAGAAGAAAAGAGGCTGAGGACAAGTCGGACACAGTGTGGACAGACATGCAGCACTACATGCAAATGCTCTGGTGTGAAACGAACGAGCACCACGCTAAAGAAAACACAAGGTGGAAGGAGAAACACGAGTCAAGAGGAGACGTGAACAACAGAAGGGATGGGCGTGTTTCTCTTTGTCTCGGTTATAAACTTTTTAAGGTCCAACGTCAACGTGAACCATGCATGTCATGCTATGAAGAAACACATTTCGGTAAAGCAAAAAAAAAAACATAAATTCTGAAAATTACCTAGTATATGAGGAGAAACGACCTAACTATCGTTACACAATAACTAGCTTTATAATACAGGTTATAAAAGTCCATACAGATCGATGAAAATGCTTTGGATCTCGAGGTAGAACGTCCAGTAATGAATTGACATACATGAACGCTTATGTGTACTTGCTGTATTAATGAAGAAATGATGATGAACACACGACTTCTGCCTCAAGTTAATTGAATCTTAGTTTTTCCTCGAATGTTAAGAATTGTGTGTCGTTCCGCAAACTACTTAAATTGTGTAGTAATGGAAGAAGATCATCATTAAAGTTTGGAAGCACAGAGACGGTGCATTCCTCAGCCAAGGAGCTCATAAATACAGAAATTAACTAAACTACTTCCATGACGATGGAACGATTTTGACTCTGTAGTTACATCAGTTTCATTCCAGAGTTCTCAGTTGTAAGTCTGACAGTTGTCTCCGACATACTCTTAAACATGTTGATTGACAACATACTTTCTCACCAACTCATACAGTAGTTGATTCATTCAAGGATGTTGTTGTGTTTCTTTTTATAAGGCCAGGTTTTTCAAATTGTCTTGTGCAGGCAGCAGCAGTGAGAGGCCATACAAGTAAATGACGAAAGCTTTAAAACCTTCCTAAATTCTCACAAATTACCGGACAACAAATATAACATAACCTATTTTAAATAAAGTAATTTACAACTAAAATATTTGATGTCAATCGTTCACATCCAATGTTAGCAAAAACATGAATCTCCTTTGCAGAGGTGTTAGACAAGGTTTCACTTGTTACTGCAATGTCGACCCATGTTGTGGTTGCCGGATCAAAACTCAAACGCTCTTAAGACATGCACATGTTCACACTGTGCTCTGGGATGGGGTGCTACTGCCTGAAGCAGAGGGTCTTCCGTCATGCAGAGAGAGCATGAGAGGCACGAGAAACGGACCAGACACGGCGCTTAAAAATAATCGAATGCCTCTCATGGTCTGTCAGAGCACACGTGTGGAACCTCCTACCCCAATCTTTTTGTCCTTCCAGTTTATCGTTTCCTGCAGGTCAAACACCTCTCTGGTGAGGGCATCTAACTTAGTCTGCATTCGCTGGCTCTCCTGGAGAAGTGAACGGTGGCAGGATGGAACAAAAACAAGAGGAGACATGAAGAGAACAATGAAGTCACGTACAAAGAGTGAGACAGAACCAGGTGAAAGAGAAGAACTGTGTGGGTCGTGACAGTCAATATGCCCGGACTGAGATAAAATGATCAAACACAGCTAAATGTCAGCAGGAACGAGCAGAGAAATCTCCTCGACTCAGGCCAGCGTCAATCATTTCTTATCTGGTTCCAGCAGAAGTGTCGGACACAAACGTCTGCGTGTTTGTAGAAACAACACATTTTTGTAATATTCGGCAGATGCAGTACCTCAATGAGCTCATCTCTCTGCCGGATTCCCTCTTTCAGTTCTTCTTGTTTGTGCTGCAGGACATTACACGTGTGCTTTTGCCTTTCTAATTCCTGAAAGCACAAAGAAAACACATGCTTACCAAATGGGAGAAGCTTTAAAAAAAGTTAAAAAAGTTTTAGGGCAAACAAATGGTCGATTAGTGAAAACCATTAGTCTACTTAAGCATAAAACAGATTTCATCAAAACACACATTCGGTTTCCTAACTTCAATCCTACTCCCTACTTTTCTGCACATTTAGCTTTCTCCATGGCCCTCAAACTTTGTGAGCCATGAAGTCAGCATGGTTAAGAAGCCATCTTGTTTTTTTATTTAATCTAATTTTCATACACAGTAAATGTAGGCGCACGGGGGAAGTATTTTGCCTCGAGTTTGATACATTCAAATCGAGGCAGCATTACATTTTTAATACTTTTATTAATTTATTTTAGAATAATGTGCTCTTAAACATAAGTAGTGGTATAAAATAATTTAAGTTATCAACCGTTTAAATCTCAGTGGTGGGCAATTACCCAATTTCCTCAGGGGCCACATTTGATATAGTAGATATATTATAATGTGCTAGAATTATCATTTTTATTTTATTTCATATATCTCCGTTACTATTTTGAATACTCACAAAAAGAGGAAAAAAGTATTGAACCTTATATTCATATTTAGAGACTAGTAATAAAGAATAGAAATTAATTCAAAAATAATTGTGAGTCTCCACATCATCTTTGACCACATGAGGGCCACATGAATACAGTTGAAGGGCCGGACATTGGCCAGGTCTGCTCCATACTAAGGTACGATGCCTCACCTTTGACTTCTCCTCCAGCTCTCTCCTCATCTCGGCCGTCTGTTCTTCCATCTCCTCGATGACGTCCTTTAGTGTGTCAACCTGATAGATGAGGTTTCCTTTATCGTTGTCCAGCTGTGCGTTTGAAACCATGGCTTTCTTATACTTTTCCTCCACTTCTGTTAGCGACTCCTGACGGACATGAAGCATCATTTTAAGATCAACATTATGTTGATTAAAAACAAAAACAAAAAAAACCCACAGTACAATTGAGACGTGTGATATTTTGTATTATTTTTTTTGTAAAATATACAAAATGTATCAAAAGAGGAGCTGGAAAAAAAAAGACTACTTTCAGTGATAAGGTATGAATAATCCTCAGTTGAACTACAAGAATCCAGGTTTGTTAGTAAACTACTCTATGAATAGATAAAGGTGTTGAGGCAGCCAGAAGTGACGTCAAAACAGGAGGTCATCCAACCCTCTGGTGACGTCGCAGAGGCAGGAACCTGAAATTCAAGTCATAGCAATTGTCGGTCACCAGGTGGAGCTTTTTACACCTTCTCCTTTAATAACCCAGCAGAACAGAGGGAGTGTCTGCTTTTATCACCACAGCCAGAGTGTGTTGGACCGGACTGAAGGTGCAGGAAGATCATGCAAAAGACAGTTCATGATGCAATTCAGACTGGGAGCACGAGAACACACATGGTTGTGTATTTAGGAGGCACAAGAGGGGTAGAAGAAGAGAGGCAAAGAGGGTTAGTGACGTAATACTTGCTCCCACAGGACAAGAGAAGGCATGCTGTGAGCTCAAGCCCCACTACCTTCAGCTCTTTAAGCCCTTGCATGTATCGCCCTTCTACATCCTGAATCTGGTCCTTTAGTTCATAGATATCCTGTAGAGCAGATGGAGGGAATAGTTTGGGTAAAGAGGTCGGGGATTGTCAAGGAAAGTCAAGCACCCGTGCTGCCATCTCAAGAGCTGGCACATCTAAGACCAGCAGTCACAAATTAAACAAATACAGCTTCATGGGGAACATCCAAACCTCCCGAGCAGGAAGAAAAACTGTTAAAGCAAAACACTTTGAGGAGCAGGGAGGGCAACACAGTGGTATGATGTTTAAAACTTAGAAACTAGCATCTCGAGAAGGATTCTAAAACGATCATAAATAAATGAGGCGTCAGAGTCGGTTGTTTCTTACCCTAAGTTCACTCAGACTTGTGTCAGGCTCGTAGATGCTGCCAGTGTCGGTGCTGCCCCGTCGTGACGAGGTGCCACCCAGAGATGCCAAAGTAGCTGCTGACAGTCCTGGTGTGGCACAGCGAGAAGATGGCTGGAAGCACAACACAGTTTAGCTTTTACGTATAGATTGTAGGAGCTTCAAGTGTTTTGATACTCCAGAGATGACCCCAGGTGTTGACACGATGACAACATTTAGATTTTGTTGCAGCATAATTTGTGTAAATTATCAGGTGAATTTATGTTCACAATATTCACATTGGTTCAGAATGTCTGTCTTCTTCCTCCAAGCAGGTCACAGCAGAAGTCAGTACACACGAAGTCTGGTTCTGCTTGAGGTTTCTGCCCGTTTTTTGTAGCCAGTCGATCTTTGTGAAACACTAGGACCCGTTGTTCAATTCTCTTGTACAGTGCTATTTAAACTGTGAAGTGTCTTGAGATAACTTTGTAATTATTTGAGACTTTAAATAAAATGTAAATAAGGTTTTAATTCCTTATTAAGAAAGTAAACTATTGTGTACGTGTAATAGTTTTTGAGTGTTCTTCTCCTACATTTTTCCACTTCAACCACATTTACTAAAAAATAAATTCAATAATGCTTATAATTCAATAAATAAGGCTTATAATTGGATCATCAGCTTCATGAGAGACAGTAGTGAAAGGTTGGTCAGGGGCAGACGAAAATATGTATTTTTATACCTTGTTTTTCCTTTTTCTTTATTGAATTTTACTCCCCACATCCACTAGATAAAAAAAACCCAAACCTATTTTACAATTTTGTAATTCATTGGATGAACAAGCAATTATAAGTGGAAATATGAACCTTGCAGAAGGACGTGTGTATATTTAAGTATACACAATAAAGGGCCAATATTATAAGATTTACACAAGTAAATTATGATTGTAATGATAGATGAGATGGTGTTTTAGTTTACCCATCATGAGTTCCTGTTCACACCCAAAGGGGAAGCTTCCAACAAACACTCATGAAAACACTTTCACATGAGCAGGGTGTGTACCCTGCTCATGTGAAAGTGCCTTCAAGAGATGATGCTTTAAAAATAACAAGTTAGACCAAACTTGAGAATGTTTTACAGATTATAATTGGATCATTAGCTTCATGAGAGACAGTAGTGAAAGGTTGGTGAGGGGCAGACGAATATATGTATTTTTATATCTTGTTTTTCCTTTTTCTTTATTGAATTAGTGTTTTTATTTATTCCCTCACTTGAAGCATTAATCCATTCGCCCGATATGTCCCCAATTTGACAGAAGAACTAATTTGATTACAAGGGAAGTTTTATAAACGTTACACTCACCCGACTGTAATCTGTATACTGTTTGTCGCATTTTTCATCTAGCTGAAAGACAAAAAAAAGAAAATATTGTAAAAGGTGAAGAGCATTTGTTGGTTGTTAGCGAGCCACTCTTCCCATGCTCAGAGGCGTTTTCTCATCTGTAAAGAATGGATTAGTTACTCCTGGAGTTGTGATGAGTCAGACGGAGTGTGTCATATTTACAAGTCATAAAACGACTCACAAGGCACAGATACAAAATTCAATCAGTGTCTATTTTTACTCCCAACGGTTCCAGCAAGGCAATCGCTTCCAATTTTACTGTCACTCAGTGGTAGTGCTCTTTTACAACCAATGTTAAAGTGAAGGAAAAGTCACGTGCATTAGTTCATGTCAAAACAACTCCTGGCACAGCAATTTCCAGTTCACGGACTCGAGCGAAACCACTTACAGCGTCCAGGTCGGGAATGCTCAGATCATCGAGATCGGAAACAATACTGCCTCTTCTGTTGGAGCGGCTGAAATAATCAGCTGCTGACTCACTAATATCCGAGAAGTCTGACGACTTCAGGTTAAAGTTGGGGGTGGAAGGAGACCCGTGGAGAGAAACACAGAATGAGAAGAGGACAGGAAGGGATTTGAATAGTTTGAGACAAAAAGGGTGAAATATTCTAAATTACTGACACCTAGTCAGAATTATATCAGTAAAACAGAAACAGGTGAATCGTCCCTACAGCTCACCACACTATCTCTGCGGCCCCGGTTGAAGCGATCTTGGGAAATGCTGCTGACAGTGTCATCATCTGAGGACTGATGAAAACAGACAAACACACACATTCATACAAATGGGCACGCACACACACATACACAAAAAGGTCCCTGATGAGAATCATAGCTGTTGAAGGTGTTTAAACCTCTCCAAACCATCCACAAGGACTCACTACATTCAACAGATAATAGGATTTCTCAATTGACTCCATCGCTATAAATAATGCCGACTCATGCACTTAGGATAATTTGATCAAACACAGCAACGCAGGTCAAGCGAGTTCAGCATCCTTGCCTCACTTTCTTAGCCAGAACGAGGCAACCACAGCGAGGAATACAAAGTCACGCCAAGTTAAACATGTTATAATACAACTGTTTTTAGATGATATAGGATCTCAATAAGGTTAGGGCTATTAGATTCTTATTTCGGGATGTTAGTGGACACCATGCTGGTGGGTTTTGGGGGATCTCACCGCAGGGCTGCTGCGAGTAGAGCTGGAGTACCAGCTATATTCAGAGGGCTGTGGATGAGGGCAGCAGAGGACAGGGGATTAAGGTGAAGGAAGTCACACTCTCAACAGCAGGATGATGTGGCAGCGGCAGCACTGAAAACGCTCGCTCACACACACACGACTTACAGCTCTTGAACTTTGGCCCGAGCCGTAAAGTCCGGTGTCGTCACAAATAGAGGCCTGGGGGGGGGACGTGGGAGTCAATGCGGTGCTCAGTGAAACGTGAAAGGGAAGGTGAATCTACAGCATTGTATTCATGTTAGCAATGATGCAAAAATAATCAATTAGAAATTTACAAACTGCCAAAAACACCCTTTGACCAGACACTTTACCAGGAGCTTTAAAGAGATCAGAATTCAGAAAGTATCCTGAAAATCGTATTTTAATCAACTTAATTAAGTCAAAATCAACATTTGCGTAACTGTTGCGACTTTAAGTTTTACACAATGAGAGGTTAACAACTTCTAAGTAAGTGATTCATTTCCTATTCTGCCATTTTTGTTTTCATTTAATTAACTAACCCACAGGGGTAAACTAGAGTTCACGGATAAATGCGGCAAGAAAGTGGAAATTGTCTTCAAACAGAAAGTGAGTTTTCTTGTAGTTAACCTTCTAACCTTCTGGGTGTTTAGATTGTACAGCTAAAAATAAGCACTTCAAGATACACTGCGGCGTATGTGGCAACTAAAGATGTGCGTCTGACGTGGACTGAAGGTATGCGGTGCTGGACCTGGACTGACCGTGCTGTAGCTACGAGATAGCGGTGCGCCCGTGGTGGAGGATGAGGAAGTGGTGGCCTGTCAAAGATCAGGGGAGCAGGGGAAAGTGGGTTTAGAGGAAAGAGAAATGCTGCAGTAGGGAAAGCAAAAGGATGAAGAGCCACAGGAAACCGGATAAGTGTTTTGCTGACTTTTTATCCAAATCTAAGGGTTCCAGGCAACAGCGTTGCAAAAATCAGTCGTCATGGCAGCCGTTGTCAACGTTATGGTCTATTAAAATAACAAACTATTCGACTGTCAAAACAATCCTCGTCCCTTATTGGGACCACATGGAACACATCTTTTCTGTTTTTAGGCGACCCAGATTTCATTATCGCGGCAACATAAAAATATATGGAGGTAATAAAGATAGTAGATAAAATGCTTCAACTATAGTACTATCATCCTGAATGAAAGAGAAGTGGACAGACCCGCGGCTGATAAGAGGAGGTGGAGGTGAGCGGTGGCAGTTTGGTCTTTGAGAGGCTGCTGTAATTCCTTTGATCATGGTAGAGTCCGGTCTGCGAGGGCAGGAACATAGTTTGACCGCACAGTCATGGTTATTTGATCACATATTAAAGACAAACAATGGTTCATGTTTGGATTAAGATCAATGTCGAATGGTTCATTGACCACACTGCCTGCATGCTTAAAAGAAACGAACCAGCAGGTCTTTCCTGGAGGAGCTGGACGAGGACTTTTTATGCAGGTCATTGTACACAGAGCTCTGTGAGGCCCAGAGGACAGGAATGTGAGACAGATCGATGAAAAGAAAATGAAAACAACAATACGTTGGTACATACAGTAGAGCGAGAACTCTTGAGGCCAGAGACAGAGGAAAGACCATCGGACTGTAGATAGAGGGGAAAAAGTCACAATGACTGATCAAAAAACAGACGGAAAAGACCTTGGATGTTCAAACATGATGATCCGCAGGCAGTACTGGAGATTAAGCGCAAAAACAATAGGGTCACAAAATCACTCTAAAACACAACATCCCTGGTGTGTGGAATTAACCGTCACACAGCTTGACAATTTAGTTTCATGTAGGCATTTCGGGCAGAACAAACACATCTTTGATTCACTCTGTTCTATATTAGGAAACCAGTAAGAGATATTCAACAGTCATTATATCATGACTATCACTTTATTAATGTCTTATGATCCAGACAGTTCGCCTCTAGATGCCATTTAAAAGCCATTTAAAAGCAAAATTAGATATCAAAAGAGCAGACAAGCCAATCACTTCCCATCACACATAATTGTTTCTTCTTGGCATCACTTTGTCCTGCACTTGCATTCCAAATTACTCAATTTAATGCCCCTTAAATCCCTTTCTTTGCGGTTACTAGTCAATAATATAAATGTTAGTTTACAATGAAACAATTATCCTTAACACTACAGACACAAATTATTTGTTATCAGGACTCTTCTCAGACATTTAATGCCATATTATCAACTAATGCTGTAATCATATTGTAGCAGACTGCTGTCAGGGATTAGCATTAATCCAGATTAGAAGAATGGTAAAAAAGATGCTGATGAGTTTTGGGATGCATTTTGGGATGCACTCGTGCAACTGAAATTTCTAAAGATGTAGTGAAATACATAGTATCCACATATTTTCTACTTATAAAAAAAATAAAATAGCATGACTATACTGTTATCCAGCACAAAGCTCCGTGTTAATCTCACTTCACTCCGTAATAACTTTGATAATGACAGGCAGATAACCAGCTCTTCTACTTCGTCTGGCAGTCACGCACACACAAAACAACGCACCAGATCTTTTCTACGGGAACTGGGTCGACTGTTGCTCGAACCCAAGTCTCGAATTGATGAAGAGGTGGACTAAACAAATAAAAGGAAAAGAAAAACATCAGGAAACTGTTCCTATACTAAACAGAAATGATCCAGAAACATTAGCTCATAAAGTGAATGTGTAATGCTTTTTTTTCTTCAAAAGAACAAAGACTCTTATACATTAGTCTTTATAACCATTGCAGGGGTGAAATTTATATACGCACCCTGTAGCTGCGGACTGACATGACATCGTCATCCAACCCCTATTAATGTGGAAACATGGAGTCACAGCAGGAAAGCAGACAGAAAGGAAAATGAGGGATTTAGTGCTGGATTACAGTGGAGAGAAGAAAGGAAATAGGAGCAGGGAAGGGGGAGAAGGTAAGGGAAAAAAATACACACCCGATGATGACGACTGCTTGTTCTACTACTACTAGGGGTTCTGGCTTTTTCAGAGTCGGCCTGAAGCCAGGAAAGAAAGTTGGTACAAATGAAAAGTGAGAGTTGCTAAATCAGAGAAAGATGTTTGAAACCATTTCTGTGCAAACCACACCAGGCAAAAATACTGCAAATGTCGTACCAAAATTAAAGCCATTCACACGTGTCCAGGCTTCTAGATCATGTTACAAAAACAAAGCTGTCGACACAGCAAATTTTTTGACTTTGTAGTTAGAACTGCACACATTCACATCATGTGAAAGATTAAACACGCCTTAAAGTCATGCAGCACCTTGTATGTGGCTGCCAAACCCATACGTAAACCTGAACAAACTCAAAGGTCTTGAGCAGATAGACTCATGCACACACTCAGATTAAATAGTCTCCAAAGCAAACATATGGAGAAACAAATTCCACAGCCAGGCAATCCTCAAGTTAAGTATAGTGGAACATCCAGAATCTACACAAAACTGGGTTAGTAACGCGAGACATCGCCAACACTCTCACTCTGCCGTACCATCCACTGGTGGATCTGACCCCATTTTCTGTTGCTACTGCTGGAAGAGCGGTAAGAAATCTGGACGGGGGAGGGAATGAGCCAGGAAAAACATACAATCACGACTCAAAAAGTGCTGAAACTTGAAAAAGACAAGGAAACGTTGATTTCAAGAATAGATCTGGTCACATCTGTGGATGAGTAGGACTCTTTTTTTTCTGGATATATTTTTGCACATCATGTGTTACTTTATAAAAACAGACTTTGAGGCTTTAAGGCAGAGCAGAACATAGACAGTAGTTCAAATTTTGTGGCTCAGTGGTTTGAGGAGTATTTCATATGAAAAAATACAGGCGTAGGTTGATAGAATTAGGAAAGAGTAAGCTACTCATCAGTTAGCCTTGCTAACCTAAATAATGGACATTATATCTTCAAAATGAACAGTAGATTCAAATGGATTCATGTTTGTATAGATGTACTTCAGTATTCAAAAAAAGATTAATAACAACACTTGCGAAGACATGTTTTAGAGAAATAAGTGTATGGAGTTATGAGCTACAATATACAAAGTCCTGATTTAATGAACATTTCTCACCCATTACAAGAAAGACATTTTGCATTAGAGTGCTACCATGAGATGGTGATAACAGAATTCTAATCTTTACATTATACCGGAGGAGTATGTATACAAACAACATAAACATCAAGATAAGATTTATTTTATGTTAAACTAAAACAGTTTTTGCAAACGATAAAATATGTCGATGACATCCCATCGTTATGTGCTGATCAAATTTTATATTTTGATGATTTCTTACCTCTTTCTGTTGCCGTTCTAATTCCCTCATTCGTATATCCCGGGCCTCTGCTCGAGCTGCACGCTTGGCGGCCAACCTCGCCTCCGCCTGATGACACCAAGAATGAGAAAACCTTGTTAGTGGACATTTCTTACACTTACCATTTTTTTTTAAATACCCATAAATTGTAAGAATCGAGTGTCAAATAATCCAAAAATAAATACCTCTCAAGGAGGTGCCCATATCTCACAGCTCAGAGTAAACGTTAAGATACATTTATACAGGACAAAGGAAAAGATTTGAGACAGTAATGTGCCACTGATGATCCATTTCAAAGTACAATCTTGGAGGGACCTTCACTGTTTGTGTTATCAGTTTTGTCCTGACTGCCTCCTTTAATTATTAAAAATTCGAAGAGGAAACCATTTCACGTCTGATTAAAAGGCATTTTCTTCTCAATAACTGAGACTCCCTGACAAAATAGAATAAAATAGCATCAGGTTTTAATTGTTAATGAGGCATAGAAGTCATAATAAGAAGCCTTCCAAGGCTCATGATCTGACCCAAATCACCGTCTCTGGGTTTACAAATGTCTCATAAAAAACATCAAATTAGGATTAAAGCTCACATGGAAATATTCCTCCAGTACATGTATGTTTTCCAGAGTAGAAATCAGAGGGAGGACTCACGTCATCATATATGTGACTGCATAGTCTGAAACTAAACATCCTACCGCAGAATGGCATATTTATCTACAACTCAATGGACAGTCCTTAAATACTGTGAGTAATGTCTATGGAATCTCAGAGGAGACAAACACTGTCAACATTCCAGCACTGTCTTATCTTCTACACCAGAGAAAAAAGGCCTGTGGGGTAGAAGCTATTTCAAATATGGCCTGAAGCAAAAGCAACTACAGATTCACAAACAAATGACACTCTGCTGCAAACAGTACATCAACAGCTCCATTCAAGCTGTTGATGTACGGAACAATCTTTATTGCTTTAGGAAGAGTTGCGTTTGTGTGATGCATTATAAGATACTAAACACCATAGGACACCGGAGCTTAACAGAAACCATTATTAATCTGCACCTTCCACTAGTAATAATGCTTGGATTTCATAAAAATATCAGAAGCATCACTAGTATAACACAGCCCTATGCAACCCTTATTTTGCTGATAAAAAGGCTGGGTAGGGAAGGTTTGTAATAATGATAAGCAGAAACACCAACCTTACACTTTTAAAGAGAATACATATAATACTACGTATTCATACATGCTCAATGTATTACCGTCTGCAACTTTTCTGGAGACTTTATTATGACGAGTGCATTATGAAACTGAAAGTATTATTGAGATCTATGAATATTATAGTTGCATCTATGGACGGACCAGACAAGAGGTGCAGAGAGAGACGGCTGGTTCTGGGCTTTGCACCTGTTGAGCTGTCCGACAGTATGACCTGCTCCTGCACAGCAGCACAGCTGAGCGCTCTGTCTCCGTTCCTATCTATAGCCTTGACCGGCCCACGGGGTGGCAGGGTAACATGAGCAGGAGAAGTTTACTATTGGAGACACCTCTACAACACTCGGCAATAAAAGTCTAATTAAAAATAAATCACCTGAGAAAGGTTCGAGCCCACCACAGCTTTAGCTCAGACGTGTATGTAAACTAAGACACATTTAACAACCATCATAAAAACATTTACTCAAAATTGTTTTCTAGTTATTCCCGTCAGTGGGTTGCTGGTCCCCATTGTAATACTTTGAATAGGAGGCGAGGGAACACCCCGAACACAGAAAACTGCTCACCTACACACTCGTAGCGATTATAGCACAATCATTGTACAAGTAATAAAAGGGTTATTAAATTCTTTTAAGTCTAGCCCTTTCAAAAATTATGTAAAACTTGATGGTTCTAGTCATTGGACTAGCATATGAAGACGGTATTTTTTACCTCATATTAATACACGTCTGATCTTTTATTTATAGTCATTTTCATGTTTTGATAATTTGGGGTTAGTGTGAAAAAGCACTGAACTAATACAGAGTTCTTAAGATGGACCAAAAACAAGAATGTAGGTATGGCGTTTTTTCTTCAGTACCCAATGTATATGACCGGTGATGTCCATAGTTCTTGCCTAAAAACTTTTTAAACTACGTTTTTCTTAAATGGAGAGTATGGTCTACGATGAATATTAACTTATTTAAAAGCCATGGACAGATGTAAAGTAAAGCTAGTGGTATCCAGAGGAATGGACTGCCTGGTAATGTAAGATGACTCAGACTAGAGCCACGCTGCTGGTGGTGGAGGTGCAGGCTCAAATTCTCACAGTCATTCTCGGCACAGAATCCATGCCAAGCAAAGGCCACTAGCTTTACAAGCAGGTATCTTTGAATCCAGGCAAATGCAAGGAACAACTGCTGCGTTATGAGGATTGAACCCACAAAGTTTACCTGACCCCACAAACTCCTTTAGGCCGTGCTGATCTAATGGTGGTTGTGCTACACAAAGAGATTAAATTAAGAGTCTGAATGGGAGGGTCGGATGACTCATGTTTCTATGATTGGACTGCGTGACTATGAAGAGGGCAAATAAAGCCTCATGCCAATAGCCCGAGAATGAATCACAGCAGAACTACCCAGTCTAAAAATCTGTTAAAAAAAAGAGTTAAATATTAAATTCTATGGGCAGCAGAAGACATCCAAACGTATTGATTAGTTTTATGTTAAAGGAAAAATGAAGAAGCCCATGCTAGAGAACAAAATGGATAATCTGAGGACAAGTTAGGACAAGCCAGGTATCCTTCCTCAGCTGCCTCTGAGGTTCCCCCTCCTAGTGAAAACACTTCATGTCAAGTCAGTCTCTGTGGTCCTAACCAGCTGTCTCTACTTGTTTGCCAAAGAAACAATTCGACTAGGAGAACCTGAATGTCCGCATAGCTGCAAGCGTTTCTAAGGCAAACTTGCTGACACAACTTTGACCAGCGCACTTTTAGTTTCAACAGTATCTGTTGCGTAACGAACAGCTCTGCTCAACAAACTAAAACACTTCGTAAAGCATCCCCGAGGATCAAAGCAAGACTTGAAAAATGTGAAACACTGTATTGCAATGATTTGGCAGATGACAAATCTGTGTTTTTAGACAGGAATCTGCTTCCATGCATTTTTCTTTTGTGTGTGTGTGCGACAATAAGGTGAGAAACATATTTGGTTTTTGGATCTCCGGCTACAATGTTTTGTTTGCCATCATGGATCTGTGTTAAAAGCTGATGTGAGATAGAAGTCAATATACTTTTCAACAAACATACCCATGAACTCTGATTGGAACTATTAAGAAATACAAGGTTAATCAGATGAACATTCCTTCCATACAACATTCCATACAAAGATAGTGTTAAAAGAGGAACAAGTATCTTTAAAATGTCCAGCAGATATTATTTTTTTACTCAGAGCATTAAGATGTTATTGATTATATTTTACAAGGAACATTCAGAAAATAAAGAACAAATTGTCTACATACTGGTCTCATAATTAAATGTTGATGTATTAGAGTGACTTGTTATTATTCCAGGGTGTTAACTTCCTTTCAAACATCTGTCAATATTATTAAGTTAAACAGCTTAGATGACAATCTACTTAACGACATTTGTTTTACGTACTGTTAGAAAAGTTTCTTGTGAAGTTAGCGAAACAAGACCATCACTAAAGAAAGAGAAATAAGATAGTTTGATAAGACATACCTCTCTGGCAATGCTGCTTAGTGCTTCATCTTCTGCAGAGAATCGATCTTTTACAGGGGCCCGCTTCCGGCCCGAGCCTTGTGTTCCCATGCTGTTCCCAACTGTTGCTCCTCCACCAAACTGAAACTGAAATAACTGGAAAAGTAAGATCAGAAAGAAAATACATTTTCATTTCGGTCAATTACAGAAAATCCAAATTGATCACTAATGAGCAACACGCATTTTCTGGACGACATCCAGATTTGACAATGAAACATTGCGCAAGACTTTATCACCAACGTGCCTGTTCCCTCGAAAGAAAACCATCGCTCACGTATGAGCACGTCTTAGCACTTTGGATAAACAGCTGTGGTTGACATGAACCAGAGAGAAGCATGGCACGCATATCTCTCCAGCTTTAAATATTTTAATTTTAATGTGATATTATATACTCAGTTTTACCAAATTTCACAAGTTATTACATGTTTTTAAAAAACAATCATATACTAACGGCCAGTAAAACATCAACAATTTGGATAAACACTTATCAGAAGCAAGAATAATGGACAGTACACCAAATTTCTTATGGCTTAATTTAATAAATCAAAGTTTTGATCTTCACTAGTGACTGATTTTAATGTATGTATTAACTTAATATACAATGAGCAACCTAAACATAACAATTAAAAGTAAGATAGAGCTCTTTTACATCACGGCATGTTTCCCTACACTGGTTTTATTATCATTATTATTGACATGGATTTGGTTGGATAGGGAATATAATAATAAATAAGCTACAAAAGATGTGAGGTTATTTAAAGATGAACACAAAATCTCTTTTTGATAAAACATAAGAAACTTTGGCGCCTACAATGGGTCCTAAGTTCAAACCACTTAAACAAAGGACAAAAAAGAAAGTTATAACCAAAGCTAATTTTACTGGTTTCATGACTCACTTACTTGTCTAAATGACATGAATGAATAAAGAGAACCAGGTAAAATCTAAAGGAAACAGGCATCGACATAAAGGGCGACAACACCTTTGAGGACTAGAAGTTAGTAAATAACGTTGGGAAAGTTTGACTTTAGTTTCCTATGACATCCACGACAAATGAACAACATCCACAGTGACTTGTAAGTGCTCGTTTCAATTAAAAAACTCAAAATACATTTAGTCACTTATAAAGAAACTTGTGTTGACAGGAGCCGTCCTACGTTATCGGGGTTATGCTAACCCAGCTAGCTATTGGGGGGGTGAGCTAACTTGGCGAGCTAACTTTAGCTTTCTAGCAACCACCCCGGCGAATCCGGCATACCCGTCCCCACGCCATTGATCCCAGTCTTACCTCGGATAGAAAATATCGTCACAAAACATACGTCATTCTTTGAGGAATGACCGAGGAGGGGGATTCATGGGAGGCTAGCAGGACAGTTAGCGCGTTAGCAATGCAGGCTACACTCGGCTAGCCCTCATAGAACGACAGGGCAAACTGGCACTGATCTCCGCGTCACATTTCCCACTATAAACGCACCATTTACCTCAGCGGCTTTTTTTTAAAGGATCCCCGACCCTGTAGAAGCGTTGTCCCCTTTCGACTGGTGGGTTAAGGGAGCTCCATAAGTCTTCTGTGGACAGATTGCGGGTGTTTTTGTCCACCGTGACAGCTGTCATCAGTCCGCTGCCCTCCTTACCCACACTCCACTCACTGGTTAGCGCAAAGGGCCCGGATGTTTGGAAAATCAGGGTGTGATGTTGCATTCAAGTCGCGTCGGACATTTCGCCACAGCAACTGGTATTGTTGTCTGGGCTTGGTAAAAAAGGATGGGTAACATTTGTTTTTCATTCCAGTCCAGCCTTTTTTAGCGCATTTATTTTTACGTTATCCGTTAGAGCTTCAAGATGAACGCCTTTATTTTAATAATGTCCATTTTCTTGCAATAGAAAATTGCAAAACAAATTATTGTGTACATAATGAAAATATAAAACCTTTTTTTTTTAAAAGTAAGATAGGGCAATTTGTATAGCTTTTAAATGGGTCACATTTAACGAAATACGACATAACTTTTAACTATAAAGGTTAGGTTAGGTCAGGTAAGGTAGAACTTTATTGAAATAGTTTTTTTTTTCAATTAGACACAGCAATACAGCAATTATTCATAAAAATAAGAACAATAACAAAGAGAAATAAAGAGAAAGAACAAGATGACACAATCTAAGTCTAAAGATAAAGAACATAGATCAAAGGCAAATAACAAAGACAAAGGATACAAAGAGTAACATAGAACAGAATGTCATGATAATTTTCGCTCCACTCTTGCCCCCAAACTCAGAATTGTACAATCTAATAGCTCAAGGAATGAATGAGTCCTTGAGTCTATTAGTGTTGCATCTGCTCACTGATGACAGTGTTCAGAGGACTTTCATCATCCATGATGGACAGTAGTTTGTCCAGAGATCTATATATATATATATTGTTACTTTTGTCAAGAAGATATAATGTGGTTACATGATTACATTTTAGTATAGAATGCAAGTGTTTCATCCAGCCATACAAACCGTGTTTCAGAATGAGTTGTTCATGCTGTTGCATTTACTATATTGTGCAAATAAGTACCTGCATTGAGTTCATTGCTATCAACGATTTTAAATTCCTAAAAAAAAAGGATAAAATAATATCTGTAATATACATTTAAATGAAGTTTAAAGGCTATTGTCAGCCATTTGCTAATACTAGACGACAAAACTAATGACAACAAAGAACTCATATAATTAATAAAACGTTATTCACTTTATCAACTTTATTAAATTATCATCTAAAATAGTTCGTTTCTAAAATCTAGTCACAGCCCATTTTTTCCACAATTATAATTTTCCTTCTTTTTAATGACTGTCATTAACTACTTTATTTAGTATTCAGAGCGATTGATAAAGTTTATTTATTTATTTGCAAATGTAAATTCTTACTTGGTGCAGACCATGCTATATCTCTAGAGGGCGCTAAAGTATCATCTCTGTGTTGGAGGTCCGGGTTGACTGGTTGGAAGTGTGTTGTAGTTACACACACAACTGAGGCATCACACTTACAGAAGATTTATCACTTAGGACCATCTTTCTATTTCCGGACACTTCATCTGAAACAAGATACTTCTTTGTGTTGCAGCCACATGTAAAAGAAAACAATCCAGTGTTTTTCTTGACGACTCCTGCCTTCACCCTTAATGACACCCAGTCATGCACATGTAGTTACAGAAAAGAACAGTATTGTTTTTTTTATATCATCGTCATTTCTGGAAGTTAATAACTGTTTTGACTCTGATCACCCTTGTGTTTACATTCGTGCACCCAACGGCTTACAGGGGTCTTAACCCAAAGACACCAGCAGCCATCCAGTCTCCCTGCTACCACTCCCAACTTTCCATGTAGTCATCATATTTGGCAGCGATTCCTCTCCTTCCACAGACGCTGTGAGCATCTGATTCACACCGTTGGACTCTGATATGCAGCTGTTGATGACATGGTCGACATTCGCAGCAGTTTATGCAGTTAATTAAAAACAAATGATTGAATGTTCTTGCTTTCGCTTCAAACTGAAAACATATGTAGTAGTTAAAGAAGCGTTGATTTATATTTCATAACATTACACACACAGTTAGCGTCATTCTTTATAACAGTTTATTATTTTTGTAATTATGTCTATGCTATTCTTGGTACTTTTTTCCAGAAGTATTTAAATCTCTTCTTGAGGCTATTTTCATTATTCTTCTGTTCCTCATCATCAGATGTTAATAAGCGTCTCTAAACTAGAAGAGTTGTGGAAAAACAAAACAAGCCCAGAGGTAACTAGTCAGCCCTTAAGTGTATTTGTCTCTTTTATTGCCTTCAAAAACACTCAAACGGCTCGGCTTGTTTTCCTGGAAACAGGCAGGTGTGCGCTCAGCTGCAGCAAAAACACCTTCATTCCATGTGGCTCCATGTTGCTTCCTGCACGCAATTTTTTTAATAGTGTATTTATTTTGTGAGTACAATTTTGGGGAAGGTACCGCCACCAGTTGGGCACCAGCGAGTGCACAGGCGTCCCACTGCACTAACAGCACCGAGTGAATAGTTAAGTGGTCCGTCTCAAAGCTTGACTCTCCATAGAAATGAAGCAGAAACCATTGAGCCTCAACATGTAATTACCCCATGGAGGGCAATGCCGAGGCCCTCTATCTCCTCCGGGGCCCTTTGAAGATGCCCCGCGGGGAGTCAGTAGTTATCAGGACACATGACTCATTGATTCCTATTTTGCCATCTTCCAGGAACACAGCAGCAGCAGCAGGACCGGACACGGGAGAGGTGGGGGTTTGTCTGCTGAGACGGTGGATGGGTCTGGGACCTTGGACACTAATGAGGCGCCATAAAACATCAGATTGTTTGCATGTGGTTCTCTCGTCTGGATGGTTGACAAGTAAACAAGCGAAATCAAAAACATTTGGGATTTTCAATAAAAGCTGGTCGTGGATTGAAGATGAGTTTCTTATCAAATACAAACCCCGGCTCATGCTTTGCCCTCTGAGTAACATTTTCATCATAAAATAACATTGTTCACAACTTTCACAACTGATGTAGAAAGCATTAACAATGTGAAAATAAATGTTTTTTTTTCGTATAATACAGTTTAGGGGACGTACGGTATTCATGTGTTAATTGTTAAACAGATAAAACATTGTTTTGAAAATTCAACTGTTTACGCTTCTCTCCTTTGGTGAACAACAATATCATTCATTGACCTTTAAAGTATATACTTTATTTAATATTGTTTTGATTGTTTAAGCACTTTGTGACCCTGGTCTGGAAAAGCGCTGTACAAATAAAAATTACTTACTTACTTACATAGGTGATATCAAAATAGTGCCACTTCGTAGTATTAGTCCGGAAGTTGTATTACTATGGAGCCTCGCAGAGTAATACTCAATAACTAGAGTAGTTTTACTATGAAGCCTTGCAAGTAATACTCAGTAACTAGAGTAGTTTTACTATGAAGCTTTGCAAGTAATACTCAGTAACTAGAGCAGTTTTACTATGGAGCCTCCCAGAGTAATACTCAATAACTATAATAGTTTTACTATGAAGCTTTGCAAGTAATACTCAGTAACTAGAGTAGTTTTACTATGAAGCCTTGCAAGTTATACTCAGTAACTAGAGTAGTTTTACTATGAAGCCTTGAAATTAATTCTCAGTAACTAGAGAAGTTTTACTATGGAGCCTCGCGAGTATACTCAGTAACTAGAGTAGTTTTACTATGAAGCCTTGCAAGTAATACTCAGTAACTAGAGTAGTTTTACTATGAAGCCTTGCAATTAATACTCAGTAACTAGAGTAGTTTTACTATGGAGCCTTGCAAGTAATACTCAGTAACTAGAGTAGTTTTACTATGGAGCCTCGCGAGTATACTCAGTAACTAGAGTAGCTTTACTATGGAGCCTCGCGAGTATACTCAGTAACTAGAGTAGTTTTACTATGGAGCCTTGCAGAGTAATACTCAGTAACTAGAGTAGTTTTACTATGGAGCCTCGCGGAGTAATACTCAGTAACTAGAGTACTTTTACTATGGAGCCTCGCAGAGTAATACTCAATAACTAGAGTAGTTTTACTATGAAGCTTTTCAAGTAATACTCAGTAACTAGAGTAGTTTTACTATGGAGCCTCCCAGAGTAATACTCAATAACTATAGTAGTTTTACTATGAAGCTTTGCAAGTAATACTCAGTAACTACAGTAGTTTTACTATGAAGCCTTGCAAGTTGTACTCAGTAACTAGAGTAGTTTTACTATGAAGCCTTGCAATTAATTCTCAGTAACTAGAGAAGTTTTACTATGGAGCCTCGCGAGTATACTCAGTAACTAGAGTAGTTTTACTATGGAGCCTCGCGAGTATACTCAGTAACTGGGGTAGTTTTACTATGGAGCCTCGCGAGTATACTCAGTACCTAGAGTAGTTTTACTATGGAGCCTTGCAAGTGATACTCAGTAACTGGGGTAGTTTTACTATGGAGCCTTGCAAGTAATACTCAGTAACTAGAGTAGTTTTACTATGGAGCCTCGCAGAGTAATACTCAGTAACTAGAGTAGTTTTACTATGGAGCCTTGCAAGTAATACTCAGTAACTAGAGTAGTTTTACTATGAAGCCTTGCAAGTAATTCTCAGTAACTAGAGTAGTTTTACTATGAAGAATTGCAAGTAATACTCAGTAACTAGAGTAGTTTTGCTATGGAGCCTCGCAGAGTAATACTCAGTAATTAGAGTAGTTTTACTATGGAGCATTGCGGAGTAATACTAAGGTGACTCTTGGAGTACTACTATGGAGCCCCGCAGAGTTATGTTGCAGTGACTCACAGTTATACTACTGTTATTTGCAGAGTAATACTATTGAGACTTAAGAAATAATACAATGGTAACTTACGGTGTGGCTTCGCAGTTTCATTTTGAAATGTTTTTTGAGCGCTGTGTACCAGATAAAATCAGTTTGAGGTCATTATGTGTAACCTGAATTTATATATGAGTTTATTTATCATTATCATTTAATACTTATTTGAAGTGGGTCTGCAAGAATAAAGGAGGTTTGTCTGATAAATACTGGAAAGGCTTTGATGTAATGGGATTAGGAGGTTTTTAAATGGAGACAGAACCCAAAACCTTTTACACAACAAGTACAAACCTTGACTACGTGTAGAAAAAACTTTAAATGTCGACACTCCTAATTTAGTTTCAAACTTGGCATTCATGTAACAAGAAAAAAGCCTAGAGTCTGATATCAGTCTTTGTTTTAATTACTAATACTATTTTGAGCGTAAAGCTTCAGAATTTTAATTTAACAGTGATATGTATTTTAAAACCTTTAAAGTTTCCATGCAGCTGCACTGGGCCTCCGAGCCCTGAGTGACACCAAGTAAAACGCAGGTATTTTTATGTGTGTTGGCTTCTTGTTCACACGAAGAATATTGTTGTTTTTTAAAAGAAAAACACTTCTTTAAAAAGAAAAAAAATCCAGCCAAAGTGCTGCTTTTTGAAAACAAAGTTTATGTGTCTTTGTGTAAACTGGGAGAAGTTTCAGGTTCTCAGCTGTCACTGTAGGATTTAATTGAGTCTACAGTTTTCCCAACAGCTCTGAATCATAGTATCCATTAAAATCAGACATTTATTTATAGGTATCTCTAGCACCACTGGATATGCAGAGGTTAACCTACGAATAATAATGTGTTTATACATTTTATTTTTGAAAATGAGTGGGTGGTAAATATTAGTTTTAATGTACCAATAATAACACTATTTAGCAATTTTATTTCAACTTCTTTGTCTCTTTACCAATTGTAAATACAACGGTTTTCTTTAAGCATTTATCTAATGTGACCTTTCGGACTTCACCCCCTATCCAGCCAGCTGTAATCACGGCCTGCTTTGTTGATACAACGAGTCCCTTGGAGGTGGAGACTTGTGGGATTGATGACAAATCTTGATTCTGGACCAATCACAGCAGAGTGGGTGTGGTTATGGTGAGATTCCATCTCCAGAAGTGTTTTCATTGGGCGGGGCTTAAACAAATGTTTCTAATGTAACTATTTCAATGAAAAGATAGTTTTGTACCGACAGACAAACACTGATGATACAATGGATATGTCTTAATAGATCTATTTAAACCAAACTTAAATCAAGACATTAGTTGCCCTTTAAGTATAGAAACTATTTTCTTCCGCTGTAGTGAAAACAGAAAGTACCACAAGCTCTTATACTAACCTCATAGTACCTCCAAACACAAGTCGTGTCTCTGTTATGAAGACACGAGCAGCGAGGTGGCGACCCTCGTCTTCACTAACTAAAAACACATGGAACTCAAAGGACTATGAGGTCTAAGGGATTCTTTGTTCACAACAGCAGCAGAACAATCCACAAGTGACCAACTCCAAACCCTCCATTGAGAGTCCTGTAGTTTTGGGTGAAATAATTGCACCAGAAACCTCAAACTGTTAGTAGTACAAAGACGTAATGGTGTAGTAGATGAAACGTGTCACCAGTATCTACTCTCAACTTTAACAAAAACATCCATTTGAGAGTCAGAATCTTGATGTTTTTGTTTATCATTTTCCGTGTCTCGAATTTAAACCCTTGGTAAATCGTTTGAGGCTCCAATTCAGCCCACTGTGCCACCATGCTGTGTCGACTTAATCCCAGGTCACTTAACACATTAGCGGCTTATCAAGCTCGCCCTTAAAAAATACACTTTACACAATGAATCGCCCCAAAAAAATCCAACTCTGTATTACCTAAAAAGTTTCAAAATCTTATAGAAAAAATCAACCATTTTAAAAGGAGCAACCAATGACATCATTCATGTCAAACCATTACCTGTCGCTGAAGGATGCAATTACTCAGTTAGCTTTTTTTTTAGTCCACCTTTTTTGTCCATAAATCTTTTTTTTTTTTTTACGAAATTTTTACAGACAGATTTACGAACCCCTCCAGACGCTGACTTCGTTATAAAAGAAGTTCTGTCCGACAGAGTAAGTGAAAACT
This sequence comes from Callionymus lyra, assembly GCF_982586985.1. NCBI lineage: Eukaryota > Metazoa > Chordata > Actinopteri > Syngnathiformes > Callionymidae > Callionymus > Callionymus lyra. Next base: position 11,612,623 of record NC_141828.1, read on the forward strand.
CTTGCATAGAGAATGTTGGTTCAGTTCAAGTGACGAAGCTGAGTTGTTTTTTTTTTTGTTTTTTTAGCAAATTCTTTCTTCAGTTTGGGGGTGAGTGAGAAAGCGAGTTTAGCAAGTGGACCATTAAAAGGATCATAAAGATGTCTTTTGATGATTAGGGATCCAGCTCCGGACACCTGTGGGGCTGAACCCGGTGATTCACTGTTCCGTGTTGAGTCGAAGTAATTGGATCATTACTCATCTGGAGGTTTAATTAAGTGGGAGAAACTCAAATATATCTAAACATTTGAGGAATATGTTGGTTTCAACACCAATAAAAAAGATTATATTCAATTCATTTATACATTTTTAAACCAGTCAAATAATACAGTGCTTCTTAAAAGAAATGTAATATAAAAGAAGACTCTAAAATCTTAGAGAAAACTTCTGCTACTTTTATTTTATTTATTATTAATTTAAAAGGTAAGATTTCGTTAAATATAACACGAAAACACAGATTCACGTTCGCGACAATTAAGAGATTATCCTAAAACAATAAAATATATTAATTTATCCGTCTATTTATTTATCTCAAGCCATGTAAAGAGTTTCACGGAAAAACAGCTTAAATGCTGTTTTATTTTATTTAGTTTCTTGTCAACTGCCTCAGTCTTGCCTCAGCTCTTCCAAATAGAAAAGTTGATTTTTATTCAGAGAGCTGTCACGAGTGATGAATGCTGTATGCGTTCATTTTGGACGGAATTGTCCGCTGGCACTGGAGCATGATGGTTTTCACCTCCCAGGTCTGATATCTCCTGCTCTCCCTGAGCGAGCATTAAAAATGTGCAGTTTCTAGTCCAGGCCTGCTCATATGGCAACAACAAGAAAAAAAAAGAAAAAAAGGCTTCACTCAACCTCTGTCCACAATTGAGACATTGTAATGATCTCCTGGAACAATTCTTCTCTTGAAGGAGCAGACGAGGCTGGAAGGGGAGAAGGTTCAAAAGCCAGAGAAGGAATGCCGTCGACTCACCGCAGGCCTGTGAGAGGCTCCTTATCTTGTCAGAGACCGGGACCTTTTGTCCTGCAGATGATTTGTTAGAATGTTTCCTCTAATTGTTTGTGTCCATTGATATTGTGATTGAGTGAGAGCATGTGAGGTATTCAAAATATGAGTTTTTCGGGAAAACATAAATAGGTAATTCCGAGAAATCCTTTGTGTCTGCTTCATTTTATTAGCTTGTAAAAATGTAATTAGTAGGATAAAAATGTTTTATTGTCCTTGTAAATATATATATAAATACACTGCTCTTGTCCAGACCAATTTTCTTATTTTAAGAAAATTCCAGATAGAAAAACCACCTAAGACGTTTATCCAAAAACTTTTTTTCAATAATTTTTGGAATTATGTATGTTCTCATGTTTCTTGCTCTTTCAAATACATTGTTTATTTAAGTGAAATTCACAACAGAGACTATTTATGATTTATTTGCTCTTTCTGACAATTAAATAGGGTCTTAAAGCGTAACCTTACCACCCCGTAACACATTATCAACAAGAAATGGCTACAATTTCTATTCAAGTGAATTTTTAAACAAAATGCTTGCAGGAGCCAAGGTCACAAGCAGGCAATTAACCCCGCACCATTTAATATGATTTATTTTCTCTTTTTAGAAGTTAAAAGTGTTTGGTTGAGCGTCACTGTACCACCCCGTAACACCAACTGACAGAAATTTCCATTTTTACCCTGTAACACATTTCGATACTTTGAGATAGGAAAATATTGAATTCAAATAAATGTAATCATTGTATCCTAAAGGGAAAGTTCACCCCCCCCCCGCCCCCAAAAAGATTCAAACGTCACTCAATTTCGACTCACCCTCATGGCTCATTGGAGTTGTTGTGCTCAGTGATCGTCGTCCAAAAAAGACGAACTTAAAAACTTCCAAATACCTCCATGTTGCTCATCTGTAATGTCCATCTTGAATTGAAGCCTTGATTAAAGGATCTAAAAGTATCAACTCATTTCCAGAAAAAATCCTTTTCTTCCAGGTATGAGAACGAGAAGGTGAATTATCACTTCAAAAACATCTAGTCTGTTACGGAATGAATGCAAACAAATATGACCTGAGGTTTTTTTGTCAACTGTCATTTCACTTAGAATGTAAATTAACTTAAAAATGATGTTTCATTTAATAGTTTAACTGGCACCACTTTTGTCAAACAAATATTAGGTCCTTAAGATAACAGTTGTTGGTTCACCTTGTGGCTTTATGGTCTGTTTTTTCCCGTGTGTGTATTTGCTGGATTCTAAATAATTACCGTCTGCGGAGACATCTCTAAGCTCTATTTGCCCTCATTTAGCATCTTTTTTGTCTTTCCCACCTTTTGTCAAGAGAAATGGGGGTTAATCTGGGGTTCCCTCTCAGACCGGGCTGGGCTCAATCGACATTTGGTGAAGGGTCGGTCGGTGAAAAGCCCCTCACAGCAAGTGGCAGAAGCCTCACACCAAGACCTGTCTGAGTAACACGTGCTCGGACAAAAAAACACAACTATCCGACCCCACTTTGTTCCCCCCACATCTGTTTTGATGTAAATAATGACAACGTGAATAAATTTGATGACATTCTTGTGCCTCGGTGTTTTGACAGCATAATGGATGTAATTACATAATGATAACCTACATCTGGGAGTTGTTTTCCTTGCGTTATCATTACAAAAGCGGAGACTGGCTGCTGCTTTTCTCACCCTGTAATTACTTTAGTGGACCAAGACAGGTGCCTCTCGGAAATATTGATAAGAGCAGGTCAACAGTCTGGGAAGTAAGTAAGTGCTTTGATCTGTCTGGAAAGATTTACACAGCGTGATTTATAACATGCTGATGATTTAGAAACAGAAGGTTTTTTTTTTTTAAACAGACAGCAAGTATTTTTTTGTAACTGTTATCATGATGCTATAAAGTTGAATAATACTGTTACATAATTGGAGAAGAACCCAAAAGAAACAAGAAACGTCACCGTGAGCTCATTGTTAACATGTTCAAAAAATGTTGTGGCAGAAGATTTTGATACTACACTAACGTTAACGTTATTTATGTATGTGATACGTCTTTTCTTTGGCTAGTTCTTTATGTAAATTAGCATGAGCAGCACACAAGTGAATTTAATCTTTGTGTCCTAAATGCTTGATAAATACAATTGCAGAAAACTTAATGTGTAACTGCAGCCGGAGAAGAAACAAAATCAAATTTTGTAAAGTTTCAGATTCAGATGGTAGAAAACGCCACCAAAGTCAAATCACTTCTTAAATTAGCCCTCGTTCTAACCATGTTTTGAGATGTGTTTTATTTTTGTTTTTGGTATTAAAGCAACCAATGTTTGGTGAAAAATAGGACTGGGCGTTATTTTATTTTTTAATAAAAACATTAATTATCTGGCAGTGGCAGAATTCAATTCAATTCAATTTTATTTAAATGTTCTTATCATAACAATGTTATCTCAAGACACTTAAAAGTTTACGTTAGACTATAATGGAGAAAAGACAAAATATGCTTTAATTTATTATGAGTATAATTAGTCTTTTTTTCAATTTTAAATTTGACATTTAAAATATGTTTGTGTTACTAAAAAGAGCTGATGTTAAAAGTGTTTGGACAAGGAATATATTGACACTTGAGTTCTTATGAAAGACAAACATTGGAATAAAAGTTCACTCTACACTCCTTTGGTATTCATTTTTGGATTTTGTTTATACAATGAAATGAATCGTGATTAAAGGGAAACTTGTGTTTTGATTTAAAATGTATATGTTGTTGATTTGTCTCTTTAATTGATCTTGGACCCACTATTGTACTCATGAGTTTGTGTCTGTTTGTACAAATGGAGGTTTGTCACTGTGCGTCATCAACCCTTACAGCATCTTGGAGAAGGGAAACTTCAACTTTTGTAAACGTGAGTAATTCAGGGAAGTTCACATTTGAAATCGTTGCCCAGACCTTGTGAAAACATAAAACAAACATGAGGATTAGTTAAATACCGGTAACAAAAACATAAAAACATGATGACACCAATTAAAAAAGACACACATTTTATACTTATATCAAGTTCAAACACTATGAATCCTGTGTTTGTCTTTCCCCTAAATCCTCTTTATCTCTTGTTGTTTTTGAAATATCCTTCTGGAAAAAAAAGGTTTTGTTGTAACTCCCACGCATCCGGGATAACCAGGATAAACCAGTACAAGGAAATCTGTGATGATGAGGATACCCACGCTTTCTTCATGAATGGAGCCGTCGTGCTTTAACCTGCCAGTCTCTAAAAGAAAATCCCCTTTTATGAGATGAGTGTCAGTGGAATAAAAAAAAAAATACAATTGTAATATGAAAGATTAAGCTGTATTCAATCTTACTGTGGCATCAGTGGAAGGGCCCAGTCAAGGAGGTTGAGATAGCAAGTATAAAATACTGTTTAATAACTGTTTGCAGGGGATGCATGCTTTTTTAATGTATTGTCACGCAGCTTTTAGTAATCCAAACAATCCGTAACCTTGACTTTCTTTTACTCTGTGGAATAAAGGAGTGGAAATAACAGGAGAGAGTGACAGTGGCGAAGTGATGGGACCAAATGTAAGCCCCTCATTAGACCAGCAACTCATCCAGAGATGAAGGATGACTCTGCAGGGGGCCGCGATGTCAGTTGAACTATGAGGAATGTAAGAACACTAGGAATGTGTATCCGAGTGCAAGTCAGCTGACTGAGCTTGGGATCGCTTTCTCTTGTCTTGGCCGCTATTCAACCCTGGAAATGAATCTATTTGACGTGTTCTGCTTACAAACTCTGGCATCTTTCCTTCAATGGAAGTTAAAACACATGGTGAAGTTTGTTCTGAATAAGAGGAAGACACGACTTTGTTAGGCTTTTCGGTTTTTATAACTACTCCTCACATTATTATTGATACTGTTATTTATGGATGATTCACTAATTTTCTTAAGCACCAGGTTGTGATTCCTTCTCGACTCCAAATCATTCTTTTTTTAACCAACTTTTGGTTCTCGATCATAAGTTAAAGAACAAGGCCAACCTGAAAGTTTACTATTACTACTAAGGTAAAACTTTATTGATCCCTCAGGATGTCTCCTTCGGGAAATTGTCTACTACTACTATTGACATTTCAAGATGCTTTCTTTGTGTATGTTTCCTCAAAAAATAAACCATCAAAATGGTCTTGTTTTTTTGTCGTTTTAACCTGAGGGTTATCTGTAAAAATTACCTTGAGGTTGAACAACACCAAGAGTATTCATTTTTAATTCAACTTTCATTGTAAGAGAACAAGTTAATTGAAACAACACATAATTTCTAGAACAACACTTTAATGTTAATATTTGTTGGTGGCAAATTTATTTACAGCCTACTCCTACTAAAAGAAACATGTATTTATTTATTACGATCTATATCAAGTAACTGTAATTTATTGGCATTGAAAGGTGTTTGACGGCATGTTATAAGTCACTGCACTGGATTATACAAAGAACTCTATGTAGGGGTTGTTGGAGTGCTGAATAGTCAGTCTCTGGCCTGCGTAATAATACACTTGAATTGTTTATTTGTACAGGTTTGTAGCAATGAAAAGGGTGTTTTGCGCCAGTGAGAAATGTTGTAGTTGATTGGCTGATGTTAATTAGTGATAAGAAACCCATTTAGGGTTTTTTGTTTTGAATTAGAGTTAAAAAGCAGCTTTAAATAACACCTTTTTAAGGTTTCGCTTAAATGTAAATACTTCCAAGTAGCTTCATGTGCAGAGTATTCCATTAATTCTTTTAAGAAACCAGTATGTATGTGCTTAAATTTAAGTAAATGGATCGTGGTTTCCCGGAGAGGATCCTTTACAACCTGGTCATAACATCTTGACCACTAAACCGGCCTCACTGGGGAGCAGTCTTGTCCTTTCATTATGCTAAACGCCGGCACTCGTCGTTGCATAATTGATCCTCTCACCACAAAAAAGGTGATTGATGACAATTATTCCCCTGCCGCCACTCCAGGAAAACCCCAAGATTCATTAAGGATTTACACTTGTCCATTATAAGTGTGGATGCGTGAGCCAAAGATCCTTCTCACACCTGGAATAGACGCTTAAACTTCCAACCCAGAGAGTCTTTATTAGATGATGTCCAGCTTAACCAGTTCAGATTACGCTTCTGCTTCACTGACTTAGAGGTTTCTATAAATAAGACTCGATTTCCTGGTCGACAAATCCACTTAAGACGTGCAGCGATGTCCTAACCTTGGCGTAAGAATGGACCAAATTTTCTCAGCTGATGTGACGGTTGAGTTAAGTAGAAGTGGTGAGAGGACAGGATGACATCAGCATTAGAGCCAACACGATAGAAGAGTGACATAACCGCTCAGTCCCTGCACACCATTGTCATCTCGGATTATCTCAACGTCTCAGCCCGCTTGAATTGTCCCTCTATCCCTGGACTTACACTGCCGGGTCATTCCACGAAAACTGGTGGCATTTCCACTTTTTTCAGACATTCACATGAATTACCTTCACATTCGTTGATAATATACAATTTATTTTGAGTTCCCTAACACTGCAGTGGACGCAGGAGGGTTCGTGAAACAACCCCGCTACCATTGTGGAAATCCTGTGCCTCGCTGCAGGCTCGCACAGGAGGTTTAGTAAACACAGAAAATACAAAGCCTCTAAACACATCCCTACTGTGTTTGGAGGACTGTCATGACAACACACAGTGGATCTCCTGGTGAGCCGGGGAGTTTGTTAGCTGGAAACACACAGAGATATGCCCAAGCATTTCCCTCGGTCCAGGGGTGGGTAGGTTTTGTAATCAGAATAAAAAAAGACAGCCTGTCTGAGGTGAGAATTCATTCGTCAGCTCACGCATACATCCATGTTGGAATGCTAGCTTGAACTATTCCAGCGAATGTAAACACTTCTAATCTTCTCAGATCTTGGAACTGAAGTTTGCAGATAAGGCCACATGAAGTGCTCTGTGGGTTTCTGACACAGCATACCTGCTCCGGCCTTCATGTGGCACGACTGAGAATCTCCAGACAGCCCTAGATTAGCCCCTCGCTCTCCAGAAACAACTGTCAAGGCTAATCTGCTTTGTAAGCACAGGTCATCTGGATACCAGATCCACACGGTCACCGCTTTAAAGTTTGGGCCATACTTCATCCATTGAAAATATTCCGCAGCCTTTCTTCAGTTCTTCAGAGAAGGTCCCCGAAGGGCGATAAATGTTCCTGCTACATGGAATACTGACTTTGGTGAAATGATCAAGAGCTCAGTCTGGCTCTGGATACCCTCATCACTCTAACCCTAACCCTAACCCTAACCCTAACCCTAACCCTAACCCTAACCCTTACCCTAACCCTAACCCTAACCCTGACCAACATCTTCTGATGGAGAAATGCACCAAAAAAAAAAAAAAACTAGGGAAGCACTGACACAGCACATACCATAAACAAGGAGATTATTTGACCATAAATATATTTACCTCTTGGTAGAAACTTAGATTTTAACTAATTTTCTATCCAGAAAAGTTACTAAAGCGTGGTAGGTGCTGTTGAACTTTACTCGAGGCAACAATGATTTCAGTCGAGTGTTATTGTGATTTCCTACACGCTTCGGACAAACAATGACTTTAATGAAACACATTATAACTGTGTGGTGACCAGTAATTAATACAGAATTGTCCTGAACAGTAAGTGTTTTACTGGTAAACCATAGCTTTTCTCAATCTTTTGGTGATATTAATACCAGATGATTCCACTTTGACATTTGATTTACATCCGAATTTTGGCCATATTTTGTTGTCTGTTGTTTAAAAATATTATGGAATAAAAATTAAATGTATTGTGAAAGAGAAGTATAAGAGGAAGAAGAAGATGCAATCAATTTAGCACCTGAAGAAGAGCCACTCATTGTTCTGCTTTGGTCTCAAAGGCGTGTGTGTTAAAGGTGTTCGCAAACCCATGGTGACGGCGAGGGAACCAAACTTGACACAACACCAGCTGTGTGTACTTTGACTTCCATCCGATGGGGTCACTTAGTTTTCGCCGCGATTTTTCTTTAGTGTGAAAAGAGCTTTTGGGGAAAAAATAAAAAGATGACTATTCGTCACTCTGTAAATCTCAACCAACATTTTTGTTTAAACGGTAAATAGAATAGAATAGAATAGAATAGAAAACGTTTATTCATCCCCAGAGGAGAAACACACTTTTACAACAGCAGCAGCAGGACAATGAAAATAAAGTGCATGGAAAAAAAAGAAATAGTAAAAGAGATAATAAAATAAAATTAAAATAAAACGATCTTAAAAATATACAAATTATTTACAGTATTAGAAAATTAGCACTATTAACATAATAAAATAAAGTAAAATAAAAAATAAAATAAAATAAAATAAAATAAAATAAAATAAAATAAAATAAAATAAAATAAAATAAAATAAAATAAAATAAAATAAAATAAAATAAAATAAAATAAAATAAAATAAAATAAAAACACACAAGAAGAAAAACACACTACGGATTAGCATCAGGATATTTAAAGTAGAGAGTTAAATATCCTGACACCAGTTGGGATGAAGGACCTAAAATGCATTGATTTATTTTGAAAAGGCTAAAGGAAGAATTGACCCTGTTAACCACCCAACCCTCGGAGGATGTCTCCGCTCTCATCGATCTCTGAGAGGATATGTTTTTGGAGCATATCGTAAAGGGCAGTGAAAAAGGGAAGGGCATTGATCCTGTTAAAGTGCACCTATCCCTGATCAATAGGATAGCTCTGTGAATATAACACAGTGGTAAACAACGGGCGCTGCCGGCATTTCTTCTATTTATTTAATGATTACAGTATTTGTTAAGTGGCGCCATGAGCTAGCGTGACTGTATAATCCGCTGCACATTAAATTTCCAAGAGAATACTTTAATTGTTGTTTTTGTCACGTTTGCATACAAGTCACCAAATCTTATTGGAAATCACTTTAGCCGCAGAAAAATCCCTGTTGTGTGTTTTAGACAATCCACGATACAGCCTTTAACAACCGGTAGTCCTGCTTTTAGACAGTTATGTTAATAAGCTTTAAATAAAGCTTAGAAATCATATTTTGTGTCTCATACTGACAGTAGTGTGTCAAAATGAATTATTTAATTTATCAAAACTGTTAAATTAAATGTTTAATGACTTAAAGCATTGTTTAATCCATTCATCCAACCCAGGAAATGGAACATATCTTTGTATTCAATTAAAATATGTGAATATATTTTGTATTTTCTGGGCAAAATTGTATTCATAGTATCAATAAAACAATGAAGTGTAAATATATGTATATATATATATATATATATATATATTTATATTTAATCCCATATTACAAAAAGTGTAATTTTTTATGTTAATTTAAACCATATTTAAACTGCAATTTATATTGCACGTGTGATGCTTAGAAGTTCTGACTTACAAAGACTCTTACAGACGACAGATGACTTCACTCAATTCCCTTCGAGTCTCATTTAAAAAAAAAAAGTTTATTTCAGTCTTTCATCTTGTCCTTTACATCGGTTTAAAGTTTGTATGAAAACGTCATACCGACATACCAAATTAAACTCAATGTTTCTTTTGTACACATCTTACATGTACAGTCATATAATTTTCAACTGTAATCAAACACTTTTTGTATAATCAGACAGTTTTCAACAATAATTAAACACTTTTTTAAACTATGATGAAACATTTTTAATTGGCCAAAGAATAAAACAAGAAACCACAACTACAACAAATATTAACTGTTATCCAACATTTTTAACTAATCAAACACATACTGTAATAAAAAAAAAGCTGTATGTTTGTCATGTGATCATTTGTCAGTTTCAATTCTGAGCTGCTCTAGTAGAAGAACTCACATTCCCTGATCCTTAAAACTTTGCATTACCTGCCAGTGTCTTTTAGGATCAATTTAAAAATTCTGGTTCTTACTTTCAGATCTATTTATGGTCAGACCTTACATCAGTGATCTGATCCAGCCTTACTGGAGTAAGAGTAAGAGTCTACTGACTCCTTCAAGAAACATCTTAAGACACTTTTATTTGTGCAGGCTTTTTCTTAATTTTCTTAGGCCTGCTGTGTTTGTCTCTGTGTATCTTGGCCTTTTAAAGTATGTAATTTAACTGTGAATTCTTTTTGATTGTTAAAGCGCCTAGTGACCCTGGTCTGAGACAAGAACTTTACAAATGATTACTTACTTACTTAACTAGCTAGCTTAGCTAGTTGATAGCTAGCATCTAACACTCAAATTACCACCATACTATTTCAACATTGTATTATTTAATTTTATGAAGGTACTCATTAATATTTTAAGAAATCTAATCGCATTGTAAATCTATAGTTATTCATATATAATTGAAGATAATATTTGTTCTTGCTTGTCATGTGGTTGGGTTAATGAATTTAACTGCTATTAATATTAATGAATTTCCGAAGTTGGAAAATATCTTTGGAATTTCCAATGTGTCTTACATTAAGCACATATCTAAGAAAGGCTTCTAAGAATTTCCTTCTTTTTTTTTTAGTGAAAATGGAAAGTGAAAACGTCTCCAGTTCCATTGAAGTTAATTGAGACATATTAAGTTTCACAGATGCTCGGGTGCTAAAACCCGACCTCTTACAGGTATCTGTGTCCTGGCCGCAGATGTGAAGCTCATCTGTTTCCATTTTAATGTCCGGGGATGCCACATTGACAAAGATGAGGGATCTCAGTTGCAGTCTGTCTTCTGAGATCCTCTAAATCCTCTGTCCTTCATGTGTAAATCCCTCAACAAACTGGCCTCGAGTGTCACCCTGGGTTGTCCTGTTCAAAGGAAACTCCGGGGTCAAACCTGCGGGGTCAACCTCTCTCTTACAGAGTTTACCCCCAAACTAACCCCATTTTCTCTCAAAACACATGGGCCCCAGATAGACTGTCACCCAGCCTTCCTCTGCAGGCCTGTTGTGATTTACTGCCTCGGTACACACTACATATAAACATTTCATCCACATGTCGTCATCCAGACCTCTGGGGGCACTTTTTCCTCCCGCTCTGGAAAAAAGATATTTACTTTAAACGGCATAAAAACATCAGCCGGTCCCATGATGGGGTGTCCTTTGAGCTTCCTTCATCTGCTCATAAATTCAATTGCCTTGCTTGGTTTGTCTTGATAGCACATTCACCGTCAGGTGTTAATGTTTATCTTAACAGCCGTAAAAAAGGAAGTTAGGTTGCCACCCTTTTAACTTATTTACGCCAGGAAGCTTCGGCGTTAACAGCCGGGAGAAGATAAAGAAACATTTGCCATATGTTGTTCTTAAGCACCCCTTTGCGACACCAGTGTCCATCAAAGTTAAATAAACGTGATTCATGGAACAGGTTTGTGGTCATTACAACTCAACATAGTCTGTATAGTCGCGATCTTCATGAGCATGACTCCAACATGTCGGCATATGGGGCGACCACTGAGGTCATATATTTGGGGGATTAGTTTCAGATGTCTTTCAAAAGACAGTCACGTGACCTTTGGGATTGAAAAAAAATAAACAAGAGATCAGTGACCACTCAAGCTTTTGTTTCTGATTTCATTTAGCATTTCGGGGACCCTCCCCCCTACTTCCCCTTTTTTCTAAACATATATTTAAGGGTGACGACCTAATTTTAACTAAAGCTATACTTGCATTTTTTTAACAACTTTTTTTTCTGTGTTTTATATTATCGGGGTTTGTTTATATTTAAGACACAATCAGTTCCATCAGAAAATATCAAATAGTTGAATTTAACAATTTAAATGCTGAACCATGTGATTTCTATTTGAAATATTGTGGTTTTTTTGAATAATTTCATTGAATACTAATTTGTATATTGAAATATTGACATTTGTGTTTTTTTTATTAAAAATAATTTTAATTTAATTTAATTGAGTTTGATATTTTTACCAAGCAACTTTAAGCACTAGCACTTCTACTGTGCAAAGCATGATTGGCTATCAAGTAACTTGGTACTCGTAATGTATTGTCTATTGGCATTATTCTATCAAAAGTTTTACATCTAATTTAAAAGGCTAGATGTTAAAAAACGAAATAAAATTCTAAAAAAAATCAGATAGCACTGAAATACTCCCATACAAGCTGATTATTGAAAAACAAACTATACAAATGGAAAAACTATCATTATCTTAAGTATTTATTTTGCTGGCTAAAAAAAGAACTTTCCACCTATGATGTTTTTTTTTAAAAGAAAAGCCAAACATTTATTTAAACTGAATGATACAATCCTTATTCATTATAGCTTTGTATATATTGTTACTATCATTACTCATTTCTAAACAAAAATGTTCAATTGGACAAAAAGTGACAATAGCGTTCTGGAACTCACTCGCACAACACACATATTAAAGGAGGTAGAAGTAGAAGTGAAAAAGAGTAGATCTTACGCCTGGATCTCTCTCTGTCCAGAGGAGACGCAAAATTCCTCAGAAGTTTTTCCGAAGATTATTTTCCCATTATATATATATATATATGTTCCAGTTAAAAAAAATGTATTTAAAAATGTTTTGGTTGATTGATATAAGCAATGAAAGTACTGCATTAACCAGCTAACTACTTTGTCCTGCGTGGGTTTTGGTGTAACGTTATTTTACTTTCTCCGATAAAGGTCATGCATCCCCAGTAACTGCTCTGACTTGCATTTCAAAAACAACCATTCATCGCCACAACCGACAAACAACAACCAGCTCAATCAAGAGCTTTATGACAGGCACTCAAGAACTACCACTCCTAGATTTTCAGTAAACATCTCTCCACTTCTGAATGTGAGGCATTCTGTTTTTTATGTTCCCTCAGGACACGCTTGGTTATCTTTTCCCTGGATCACGATATGTTAACTGATACCGGCGGAGGTGACGGCAACAGCTGTCTGAACCTGTCCGTCCACATTGAGAAGGTAAAGTGACTCGATACTGCGTGGAGGATCAGTCCGCCGGCCGGCCCTGACCCCTGCACCGACAGAGGGGCCAGCCTGTCACACATCAGTCTGGAGACGAGACCCCCGGTGTCCCGCGAGTCGTTACTGCAGCCAGCCGGAATTATACATGGCTGGTTGCCCGTTTTGATTTGTGTGGGGTTCCTTGAGACGGTGTTAGCAAATGAGCCGACTTGATCCAGGAGAACCTGGGAAATGAGGATGAAGTCATTTGCTGCTGGATGTTCCCTCTGTGGCCCTGCGAGCTGCAACCTGTTTTTTGAAGGGGAGCACGAACTAACTATACCTGGGAGACAAACAAAAGCCAAACCATAAGCTGGGGACGCCACGAAAAAATGCTGCATTGTGTTCCCGTCTGTAACAAGCAGCTATTCCCAGCTGAATTAAATTTAATTGGACTGTCCCTCATGCTTTAATCCTTTCTACAGTAATATACAGGTGACCTACATTGATTTGGAATTACAGTAAAAGCTGTACAATTGTTAGGAAAGAGCTATTTGGAACCCTTTCCAGAGATCAGAAACACTTTAGATATCTTTATTGAAAACTTGTTTCTGGATGTGTAACGACAGTTTAATTTGGAGAAAATGGAAATTTCCTCTTCTCATCTCACTCCCTCTCAATGAACTCATCAGTGCACCTGTGTGTATTTAGCTGATTAATATGGTCGCCATGCATGTGGATACCATACATCAATATCGTGAAATATTGATAAAACATCAACATCATATGCGTGGAAATGAAGAAACGACGCCTGAAATATTGTAAAGTAAATGTCAATGTTGTTGTGGTATATATTGTGTTATAAAAAAGCAGCAAGACAGATATGATTAGGATAGAGAGATACAATTTAGAATTAAAATGTGGCCCTTGTATGGTGTGAGTTTGACACCACTATCAAAATGATAGTATTAATGTTAAACATACAGACTTGAAAATTACGAAAACAACACTGTCTGACTCGTTTTTTGACTGAAATAGGACCCACTTTCTAACACAAAAAACACTTAACAACATGACCTCCACAATCGTCTCGGCCCCTCTCAGTGAACTCATACACTAGCTGGACACGTTTATTGCATAATATATATAATACCTTAGTTTTTTCAAATGCATTTTGATTTTGTTTTAATCATAAAGATGTTATGGTACTGATATTGATGCGTAACTCTTGATTTAGGTGAATTAGTCTGTGTTTTACTGGTAAATAAAACAATAAACAAGTAGTCCTGGTTCTTTGCTTTCAGGTGGTGTTTATATTTTCCAAATAGGAGCTACTTTTGAGGAGCTACGTTCATTTGAAATCCTCAATCTGCCTACTGTCTCCATCACCAATAAAAAACGACATGTTCAAGTACAAGAATATTGTGGAAGTGAAGCAGCATGACTGGCCATAAAGCCCTGGGCTTTCAAAACAGTTTAGTGCTCATAAAATTAAATAGAATATTGACCCTTCAGACGCGCCAGCTGAGCCTTTCTTCAACCTCTGCACATGCTCTGGAAGTAGACGAGTCTTTGTCCAGATACTGAAATATTTTTATAGGTGTTGCACTAGAGTCCATTAGGCTTTTGAGTTGAACCGACATCTTTCAAGTGGCCATTGTAAGAGGAGCTCATGGCGGGTTTACGGCGCCTCGTAGGTGGAGAGCAGTCATACGTGAAGGGCAGGCAAACAGAGCGGCAGATAAGAAACAGTAAAACGGGAAAAAGGAAAAAAAAAAAAAAAAGGTTGGAGAATTACGTGACTGATTGGAATTGATGGGTTGGGAGTGGAGGGGCTTGTTAGTGGCCATATGGGAGGGTGATGGGGCGGGAGGGCGGTACCTGTCGGGGGCCATGTTCTGCTGTCACTCTGATCTTATCAGGGGGCCTCACCGAGAGGAGGACCAGCTGTCACTCTCGCCGCTCTTTTGATGTCCTTCTTCAGAGCTCACACGCACCACTTCAGAAGACCGCAGCCTTGTTTTTGGTCCATTAGCTGAACTGTTGAGCCGGACGAACAAACCCCGCAGTGGGAGAAGAACCACGGCGAGATAAAGCCGGGCAGTTATAGCTTTCTGGGGTTATGTGGGGCAGTTGAATTGAGTCGTTTAGGGCCCCGGGGCCTGACAAAGGAGAGGCAGTCCTCCCTGAGCTGCAGACACAGGACATCCTGCTCATAAAACAGCCAGGACTTCCTCACTGATACACTGGAACTGATAAAAAAGGAAACACAGACTATTTGTCTGACAACAGATTCACTTCCGGGTTTGTCAAGTTGACACAACTCTTCGCAATCCATGAGGAGAAAAGTTTATGAAGTTTTTCTTTGTCCTATCCAAAAACAACAACATTTTTTCTAAATACACTTGAGTAAATTATGTCGATTTAGATTAAAAATTGGCAAAATGATGTTTGTACCAGAATGCTTCTTTGTGTCTTTTTTCTTTGTTTTCGGTAACATTTATTGCTCGTGTTATTATAATTTAATTAATTTAACTTAATTATTTTTTTTAAAACACGTTATTTTCTGTTTGTTTATTTTATAGAGGAAGGGTTTATACAATTTTTTTTAATTTTTTTTTATGTGGCAACCGGAAGAAGTTATGTCACGTTTGGATTTAGGAAGGGATTCAAGTTTTTTTTCTTTAAGAATGGCTTCTAAACGTCACTACTTTTGTACATATTGTAAAGAAATTAAGAAATTGAAACTTGACAGAACATATCATTCAGTAAAAAAAAATACTTTCCATTCTTGAATAATAGTTTTAAAAAAAAAGAGTTCTTAATTGGCTTCTTGGCAGAGGTATGCGCTTTGTGAAGGCTGATGTTTATCTATTTTTACGATCAAGAACATAAAGACTAAAATGAAGAAAGATAATCAAAAACTTAAAAGTGTCAAAAACAGTCTTGATATCAATGGATAAAATAAACTAACTGAGGGTCCAGAAGTTAAGAAGTTGCTGTTTCACGTTTGAGCAGTTGGTCATGTGAGGGTTACAAAACATGTGCCATTTTTAACATTTTTATTTCATTTATTCTATGTTGATCATGCTGTATGTTTCAATTCACAATACTGTTTGTTTGATGAACTCAAATTATTGTAATATACTGTGGGGGGAAGAAGAAGGACAACATTTTGAGTAGAAATGAAGAGTTTTAAGACAAACAATTAGAACAACTTAGATTTGAAAGTAAACTTTTTGATTTCTTTATTTTTGGTTTTGTTTATTTTACTGTGACCTCACAGGGGTCTCATAAATACAGGAAAAGGGTCACATGTGGCCCCTGAGGAACTTTGCCAAGATCTAGCAACAGCTACGACTTCGTGTTTACCTTCATCTTACTTCTGTTATTTAACCACTGCCTGTGGAGCTAGTTTTCCAGCCCGACTTCCTCTTAGGTACGTAGCTCAAAACTTTAATGGAGAAACTGTGAGAGGCAATGAAAATCACTGTTAGCCGATTCATGATTCACTCTGACGCTAATCCAATTCCTGCCTTCTGACCCGAACTCATAGTGTAACCATTATTACAATCTACTTTTGGACGACCTTTGATTTACCGTAAAGAGAGTCACCGATGTTGACCCCGAGCCGGCTCAGGGACCTGCATGCAAAAGGGATTTTTTTTTTCCCCGTCACACAATTGCTTGGCAGGGGCGAGTGCACTTACAATGCCCTCTGTGACTGGGTGTGCGTTCTCTCCATACACTGCGAACTTTTGAACCACCTCTTGACCACAGCTTGAAGCGACTTGAGACAATAGTTGGTAAACAGCGTGGAGTGAATGAAGGGATTAGCTATTAAATGACAGGATGTGCTTAAAGAGGAGCAGGTGGTGGTGGAAGATGTTCCAGTTAATCCTCACAGGACTTTAACGTCCTCCGTTTTCACCATTATCCTTCCTTCTTCATGCCGTGTCTCTTCCCATCACCGTCTTCCACACTTGCGGCTTCTTAACTCATCTCTTCCTGCTCACTTCTCCGGCTCGCTGTCCGCTCAGCTCTCGACCGCCATTGTCCACTTCTATCCTCTTCCACGCAACCGGAGAATCCTGCTCCTTAACTCTGGCCTCAGACAATTGTTATTCATGAAGTTGGACATTCCGGTCCAGCCCCATTCATATGTACAGTAAGCGAGGAGACAAAAGACACCTCGCAGCCCATCCCCCGGACAAAAGGTCACGGAGCAGTTGATTCCTACTTTCTGCGGATCAGATGAAGGTCAACTGGAGGCTGTTGCACCGAAACACAGAGAAAATATAAAAAATAAAATGAAAAACTAAAGTTTCAGACAGAGTGATTTAATAGTTTGTTTCTCTGAGATTAAAATATTTTTCTCATATTTAAATGATGTTTGTATTAATGTAATTGTGTCATCAGTAAACATAGATACTTTTATTACATTTGACAGGCCAAATAAAAATAATTATATTCAATTATTAAACAAGCTTAAGGGTCTACAGAAATGCACTGAGACATTGCATACCTCTGCCAAAGGGCCTTTTTCCAAGAGTTTTTGTAATAAAAAAAGAAATAAAAATCAACTTTTTTTTAAAAGGACTTCCAGGGAATGTTGATAGAAACAAAACACGTTACAAAGAACATATGATGAAAGTTTGGTGGCGTTCAGAAGTTCCATCTGGACCCAAAAATGTCAATACTTTTATCTCTACTAACATACACTAAAAAAAAAAAATCAAAAAATCGATGTCTTTCAATGTGACTTTGACGTCAAAATGTGTTGTTATTGTTCATTCGACAACTGGTATGACATAGTTATTACGAAAAAAAAGTGGTATGAGGTATGGTATTGACATTTTAAAGTATGTTTGAAAAGTAACGTGTAAATAAAGAAATATTAAGGTGAAAGAAACGTTACAGTAAAAGCTGCAGAATTTATGTATTCTATATAAGTATTTATATAAATATACATCAACTACTGTACTAATACAGATTGGGTGGGTCCCAGATTAACCTTCCACTCATTTCTACCTTTGAAAAAAAATATATATTAAAATGAAGGCGCTCAATCCATCTTGATAAGCCAGTGACATCATTCTGCATGACCAGACTAGAATCAAACATGACCAAAAGTAAGTAAGTAAGTAATTTTAAGCTCCATGAAACAAAAATCAAGACAAAAAAGTCTCATAAGAAATTAATTTTATTCTATTGTATTTTGTTAATAGTGTTAAATTTCTAATTTTGTAAATAATTTGTATATTTTTAAGATCGTTTTTATTTTATTTTGTATTATCTCTTTTATTATTTCTTTTTTCCTTGCACTTTATTTTTTTCAACTGTGCTGTTGTAAAAGTGTGTTTCCCCTCTGGGGATGAATAAAGATTTTCTATTCTATTCTATTATCAAATACGATAACATCCTGCAAATATATACATATTTTTTTATCACAGGAGTGGGCGGAGCTTATCATTGAACGCTCAATGGTCTACTGACTCCATCTATGTCAATCTGAGGTCGAAATAATACTCTTAAACCGACCATTTAGGTATGTTTCTAATGTTTCAAAACACTTTTAACACTAGTACAACTTATTAAAGTGCAACTAATGTGCAAACCTAACTTTCTTGACTCAATCCCATGTTCCAAATCTTGAAGTCTTCCTCTCCATGATGCAGTAGGTCCCTCATCATTACCATATTTTGAACTTATTACTTTATAACGTTCTCCCCGTATGAAATCTCGACGAACGAGATGTTACGAGAGCAGAGTCCTTTATGACAATAATAATGGCTTCACTCCTCCGGCAGCCAGCTGTAATCACTCCCCACTTTGTTTGTACAACAAGTCCCTTAGAGGTGGAGACTTTCTGGATTGATCACACACAGTGACAAACCTTAATAATTGACCAATCACAGCAGAGTGGGTGTCTTTTATTCAAACTCAACCTCAACACATTAACACACGAGTTGCCATTAATGGAATGATATACAATCAAACAAAGACAACAAATGAGCTTTAATTTACTTTTCCCATACAAATCAAATTATTTATTCGTCCCCTCTTTCTTTTAGCTTGAAGGCCCTGAATAACCGTCACAGTGTATAATTCGGCCCTTGGAGAAAATTGAATTTCCTAACCCTGGCCTGAGCACAAGGATGTTATGATGATACACGTGAAAACGATTAGCTGGAGCTCACGGCCCACAACAATAACAAAAGAACATTAAATCACCCACAGAAATAGGAGGAGGACTATTTAACCCGGCTGAAGGATCCTTTGAGGGCCTCAGAGTCCTGGGTTCTGGTCTGCACTTTTTAAAGCTCTCATCATGGTGGTAATGACTGCCTGAGCGCTCACTTGTCAACACAGTAAATCCACAAATTATAGCCGAGTCACTACACCCCCTGTTTTGTTTTTTTTTGTTTCATCATAAGAGTATCTTGAGTACGAAAAAGATTAGATCTGTGAACCCGCCCGGGCCTGGATCTTACCCACCTGCGAGCGCTTGAGAACGGGAGATGTTATGCGGGACTGTGAAGAACCTGGACGGCGTTGGTTTTAAGGCTTACCTCACGCACACGTCAGATAAGACCCCTCCTCCGAACCGTGACCTAATGTGAACCAAGTTTAATTAGCGCCTGTCTGTGGCACACCCTTTGTTTTTCTTACTTCTCCGCTGACGCTGTCAAAACAACTGGAAACCACATTTTCAACATCAGACGTCGAATCGAGGCGACAAGAATAGAGAGAGAGAGTCCACTGACCGACGTGTAATAAGATCACTGGGCAAAGCTGCTCAGTGTCTTCAACCCACTGTTTACCTGTCCTGGTGCTCAGAGCAGAGTTTGGCATGACTCGTGGATATTTATAGAGCAGAGGACATCGTGCTGTGATTTAGAAAGTGTGTGTCAGATCTCCTCGACCTTGTAAACCTTGAGTTTGATTGATTCTTGAAGGAGGGTTCGGTGAAGTGTCAATGTTTGTCAAGAAGTTATTCTTTGGAAAAGCGTATTAAATGTCATTGTAAATATGCATTTTTAACTTTTAGTGACGCGAACCATAACTCCCATGTCCAGAAAGACCCCTGAAGGTTGAGCCCCTAACTTCAAATTACTTTTAAAATATTAGTCAAATTCCCTATTATTATTATTATTATTTATTAATTAATTTATAATCTAATATGATTTATGCCGTCATGCTTACATTTTCTGTCTATTTAAATACAAAGACACTGTTTCATCACCAGATGACATCACTACAGATGTTGTAGGAGCCAAGGCCTCAAGCAGGCGATTTGATATGATTAGCATTTCTGTTTGTAATGGTTAAAACCCCGTAACACCTGATATAAATGATAGAGAAACTTTCTAAATATACGTGTTTATATGTCTATTGATGGCATCTGTGGTCAGCATCCCTTTGTCCCCTCAGTCTCTTATAGTATTTTTATAGTACTATAATCGTATACTGGCTAGCCTAGGTTGTCGATAACAATGCTAGCTACATTTATTCTGAGGAGAAATTGTCTTCCCTCTTACAGTTACTTTATATTAAAAAGATTACAATCCAAATTATAATATTTATTTAATTTATTTAAACCAAAATTGCGGACCAAGTAGATTTCTTTTACTGCATCATGATGCAAAAGAGAAACAGAATGCTAAACTTGTTAGCTTAGCTATTGCTAACTCTGGTCATTTTAAAGTCAAAAATAATGTTACTTATTCTTATTCCTGAAAATATTGTTAGCAGTTTATTTTATGTCCCAGATTAAGGGTGTTTGGTGATGTCAATACAAGTACAAACATCATCCCAAGAATGATATGAGTTGAACAAATAAAACACGTTTAACTTTAACCACTTAAAAACAATATTTTGAACTTTTAAAAATGTGTTTCAGTTTACATTCTCTTTAAATTGGACAATCCTAGCTGATGTTTCTTTATATACAAAGTGTAAATGGCACTAGTTTTATAGGCACACAATGTTTTCAATTGTTTGTGAAATAAAAAATGTAATCCAGGTCAAAAGTCCTCGTCTGTCATCGGTGTTTAAGAGGAAGTCTTTACTATAATAACAGCCTCAATGACTCCTTAGAAAAGTGCTGAGCAACTGACCTTTTGGCCCAGGTGTGGTTTTGGCTAACTCTGGCTGTCTGGCCATGTGAGCTGCTCTGTGTGATGTCAACTTCTCAGCTAAAAAGTCTGTGTAACAAGACCCGAGTGAGTTTCTCGCAGGACTAGACCGACTCTCGCCCCCAAGGACGCGCAAACCAACGTAATTATCTCCGTCCCTGAAGTCTCCGTCCAAACAACTACTCGCGATTTAAAACCAAAATTTCGATCGTTAAAATAAAGTGTAGTAAGATGTACAACTGGTGAGTCACGAGCCTGTGAAGAACTGGCTCGATGACCTACTTATTTTGTGCTGACGGCGGAAAAGAAAACTGTATTAGCTTCTGAGTAAACACTCGACTGTTGCTTTTGTTGCCGACACATTTTAAACTCTCGGGATTCTGTGAAGCTCTTTTGTTGTCTGGCTCACATCAGAGCTGAACGTCTGGGTGGTTCAACCGTCGTCCAAAAAAACAGATACGGAAGCATTCGTCATGTAAGTTCAACTCAAGTCTAAACTCCACAGCAGACATCAACGAAACTGCTGCCGTTTGAACTTTGACATTTTTTCCACTGTTTTCTATTAGAAATTCAAAAATCTTGTAAGACCTGCATGACTATTTAATGGAACATTAATATTGTTCTTTTTATAGTGACCTATGTGTACATTTTCATAATTAATGTCCTCAGTTTTATGTCAAATGAGGCTTAATTAAAAATAAAATAAAAACCTCACTTATATTAACAGTTGATTTTATTTTCATATAAAGAAAAATGTCCAAGCATTACAGGATGGTAAAGCTGGACTATTTTAACTACCAGAAAGAACAATTATATATCCAATCCCATTGTGTAAAAACTTGCCTGCTTGAGACCTTGGCTGCAGCAAAGGTTTGAGTGATGTCAACCGCTGTGATTTTACCTAAAGAAAACAGTGTCTTTGTATTGGCCAGAGCATGTAATCGTTACTGGTGGTATTTAAAACTACCAGATGGGTATATATTAGACTTTTTAATACATGTTGTTGTTGTTATATGTTATTAACACTTGTGTTATCTCAGGGTCAAGTTGACCCGAAGGCCTACAAATTAAATGTGTTTGTCTGTTAAGAGCTCGTTTAATAAGTACATACAGTATACATTTTTTTTTTCACGTTAATAGGCACTTTTCAGATACAACGAAATTGTCCAGGGGAAATAAAACCAGTTTGGATTCATACTGCTTTTTTAATATTTGTTTTTATAGTGGTATTTGATTTATTGTTCCCCTCTTACCTGTAAAGTGTCCTTTAGAGCCATGAAAGGATGCTCTTAAATAAATTAAATTATCATTATTCACAATTCCATTAAAGTATGCTTTATGTACTTCAGAACACTGTGTGAACCAGTGTTTAGTTGAACCACATAGAACGTCTTCTACAAATAGAAAGAAAACACTCCTTGTGCATTTAAAAGATAATTTAACAGGTTTGATTTGTTGAACTTTAGTGTTTCATCCTCTTGCTTAAGTTCGCATTTTGTGTATTCGCATTGTTTTCTATCAGATAGTGTGGTTAAAAAAAACATATTTTAATCTGTTGTAAGACTTTTAAGTCGTAGTGCTTTAAAATTTAAGTTCTCAGCAAATTCTGGAGCCGTTTTAACTCTCACCTGGATTTTTTTAAGTAAGCAGGTGAACTTCTTTTCTTCGCGACCGCTCATCCCAGCAAAGTGAGGCCGACAGGTCGAACATGAAACGACACAAAGAGACAAGTCCGAGGAGACAAAGGGGCTGCCGACCCTGCTATTGTGGGCACAGATGCCCTCGAAGATCATCCCGAAGCCTACAGCTGGAGGGGTCAGCCGGCGCACACGGTCGAGCCGTCCGGGCCCCGCGGTGCTACAACATCAAAGGCAAGTCTGAGCCGCCGTCACCCTCCTCTGAGCTCGGGTGAAAACAGCAGCTCTAATCCTGCCGACCCCTCACTGCCACTCTTCGTCAGGGGTCAGGTGGACGTCCACATCCTTTATCTGCTTCAACTGTGGCAACTCACTAAATCTAAATAGCCGTCTTTGATGTGAGTCGAGGACTCTGCTCTGGGCCTGTTCCCCGGGTGAAAAAAAAAGAAAAAAAAAGACACCGCCGCTGAATTAAGAGCCATTTAAAGTGAGCTGAATGAAAGATTCATGACTCTTATAGTGATTAAATATCTTCTCGAGCAGGCTGCTGAGCTTCAAAGTGAAATCTGATGAAATGTTGAAAATGTTTGTCGGCCTTTTAAGCTTCTTAGCCGGAGTTTTAAGGTCACAGCGACTGCCTGACGCGAGAGACATTATTGTGTGTGACCACGGGAGAGAGATGGAGCGCTGGACTTTCACTCACCCCATCTTTCAAAGAATTTAATGGGTCGGGGCCAAGGAAGACTTAGGAAATTTAATTATTGGGCAGCTGCCAGGTTGGTAAGTCGAGGCTTCCTTTAGCTAGTTAAACACAGAGCTTAAATTACTAGAGAATTACCAACAAATAATACAAATGTAAAACAAAAAACAAGCTGAGAGGAATAGAATAAATAAAGTGATTTTCAAGGTTCTATTGCACGGGTGGGCAATGAAAAGCCCTCAGGGGCCACATTATATACACAATTTAAGTTGTTACTATGCCAGAAAGAGGAGCCAAAACAATATAGAATAAGCTTTAAAAAAAAAACTTCAACATCAAACAAGACTCAATATGTCAATACAATATTGAATAACCTTTCATAAAAAAAAGGATAGCAAATAACCTTTGTTTTCATAATATGATCTAAATATTCCCAAAAAGGACAACGGAAACAAAAAGTCCTAAAGGAAGAACTAAAGAAATGTATATTGAGAGTTAATACTATTATGAATACTAAGCAGTCTTCGGTTAAATTATGTTTTTCTATCCACACAAGCTTCACTGAACATCATGACACATTCTGAAGTGGGAAAGAAAGATAATGATGGTCCTTTTCTCCTGAACACGACACCATTCTTCCTAGTTTTGCTCTCACTTGTGATGATGACTTTAAGTGTCACACTCGATCACTGAGGAAGAATTATGGTTCAAGAAAATAGTCTAAATAAGAAATCAGTCCTTGTTAAATTCTTTGTGTTTAACCATTTACCTTTTTTTTAAGCTTTCGATACTTCATCTGCACCATCCGTTATTGAACCTCAGACCTCAACTTTCATCTTTAAGTTTAAACATACACATTTATAATTGCTTGACACTACAGACTTATTATGTTTAATCGTTTATTTTTAATAATTATTTTACACTTAATCTGTAATTTAATAAATAATTATCACGTTAACAAAATATTTATATTTATTGATTTTTTTAAAAATTTTTTACATTTATTCCTCCATCCTGCTTTTTACATGAAAACCTGTCACGCTTACATTTTCTGGCTATTACAAAAACAGATGAATCACTCAAACCCTTGTAAGAGCCAAGGTCACAAGGCTAAATAGCATACTTGCTAGCTTAGCTAGTCGATAATAGTGCTAGCTATAGTTGTTCTAAGGTGAAACGTAACACCCCGTAACACTGTGTCTTAATATTTTGAAGATTGATTATGTTATTCTCCAATTCATTCAATTAAATTATTTATTTGTTTATACCAAATTGAGGACATCATTATTTTTACTTTGATAAAAATGGAGAATATTTTAACGGAATGATAAACTAAGCTTAGCTCTTGATAGAATTGAAGTCAGAATAAAATGATAATGTTAACAGGTTCCTGAAGTGGGAAAATATTGTAATATTGTAGTGTCCTAGATCAAGGGTATCCAAACTAATATCTCATAATTGAAATTAAAAAAAGAATAGCATTCTTATATTTACTTTTAAGTATGGAATTATTTATTTAAAAGAAAACTTTCGGCACATTATTTAGAATAAACCATGATGTGTTCATGTGAGACAACTATTTGTAGTTGAAGAAAAGTTTTTTATTGTTTCAAATTGCAATTTTGATATTTATAGTATTCAGAACTCTCTCATCTCTTTATTTATGTTTACTTCTTCTTTAAATGGTAGTAGCTCTAAACTTCACCTCAAAATGACTGCAGCTAGCACTGTTAGCGACTAGCTAAGCTAGCAAGTTAGCATTGATATAGCAGTAGGAAAAAAAATGAATTTGTATGTGATGATGGCTTGACCCTACATTTGACTTTTGATAATGTTTATGATGCTTTTGAATGTATTTCGGGGGCCAAACTTTTCTAAGGACAACGCTTGACTAATTAGGAATGTCGTTGAAGACCCCGCTGTGTGGTCAAAAGCTGTGTGTTTTATCACTTCGGTGTGAGAGGCTTTAATCACATCCAAACGTCTGAGCGCAGATTAGTTTCACACTCAAACCTCCGCTGTTTGGTTAAACAGTAAATAAACTGCCGGGAGGTCAGATAAGACGAGTTATCCGCGCACACGTGGCCACAATCATCGAGGCGTTTGTCGGGGTCTGAGATTCCTCTCGACATGTGTGATCGTGGCTGGAATAATAAGATGGAGGTCAGCTGATGAAGAGTCTGGCAGCGCTGTTTACTCAGTGGTGTCAACAACAGAGCCTGGACTTATCTCAGCTGCCGGATGGCACTTGGAGGTTTGTTTGCGGTCTAAATATAAAAACTAAAGGTTACAATAATAAGACCAGAAACTGTGTCGACATGCAATTGGATGTTTATTACAATAGAAACGACAGATCAGGAAGGAAAAGATGCCAAAATAACTACAAAAAAAATATGCTCACAGTCCAAGTCATGGCAGAAACATTTACTTACAGCGCTGTGCTTGGAGACATTATAATATAAATATTTACAAATAAATGTTAGGAAAGCTACACGCGGATTATATACATGTTTTGTACAATTAAGGAGTGTCAAACTACGTGAAGCGGGAGCCAAAAGTCAAACAAAGTCCATTGTCGCCTGGCTAGGAAAATGTATATTTATTGAGCAGTCTGTAGCCGTGAGCAGAGAACTCACAGCGTCACACTTGAGCAGTGAAGTCCTGGTGAGTCACTATATTCCAAAAGTTACTACATTTTTTGGAACAATCAGACAAGGGTCATGACTTTGAGAGAGGCCGGTTGGAAGCGACGAATCTTCTTCTTCAGAGCTCGGGAGGCCTTGATGCGGCAGGCGGATGGATCAGGACGTGGGAGTTGTCCTGCAGCTGTGGGCCCCACGGCTGCCTCGGCCCACACAAGATCGCCCTCTTCCTCCAGACCCTCCACCTGGTCCCCCTCGTCAAGGAACGAGCTGCTGTCGGAGTCGGACTGGTCGCTCTGGCTGGACTCGCTATCCCCGAAGCGGTTGGTGGTGTTATCGCTCATCTCGCCTTCGCTGCTCTCGGCGATGGTGGAGTGGAACAGGGAGGCGCATTCGGCGGAGTATTCGGACTCACACCTGGGAGGGTAGTTGCTGGACACGTGGAAAGGGGCTGGGGGGTATCTAGAGTTGAGCCTGGTAAAGAAAGAGTTTGAAGACACTGAAGACTGGAAGGGCCTTACTGGACCCATCCACTGTCCCGGCTTGGCAGTCATGCTGCGGGTCATGTTGCTTCGGTGCATTTCCACATCGCAAGGCCACTTCCCCTGTCTCTTTCTCCTCGACTCCAAAGGCTGCTCGTACTCAACATGCTGCTGTCGGCGGCTTTTGCTTGGTTTGCTAACAGAGGTGGGGTACTGCTTGGGTTTCTGGTGGTACATCAACCCGGAGGGGTCTGGGCCATACCCTCTCTCATCTGTGTAAAATATTGGTGATTTCTGAACCACTTTAGCCTTCCCTGATTTCCTTAGATCGCCCTTGTACATATAAGGATCCCGGGGTTTTTCTCCAGAGGAGTAGCCGTGTTGCTGTCGGCTTGCTCGGGGCTTCTCACTGGGCTTCCGTCTCAGTTTTACAGCTCTGGTTTTACGGTCCGCTTGTCTCAACTTGACCCTCTGGGTTTCGGCGGGAACAAATTTGGCGTGGACAAACTGAGGGGAAGCCGTTTGGCTGGCGTAGTGCTCGTAACTCTGACTGTCCTCTGAGCTGTGAGACGCTACAAGTCGCGAGTCTCTTTTTTCTAGTGTTCTCACTTCTTGATGATTCGAGTGGCTTCTTGTCATACTACTATAATCTGGATTCTTATTCTTTTTGAGGGAGGAAACTGTGACCTCATCTGAGCTGTACTCCCTCAGGACAGCAGGGTAGGAATATCTATACGAGGACGCTGGGTCTTCCAGAGCTGTTAGGTGCTTTGTGTTATCAGCTGTGTCTTGACTGGGGTACGTCATGCTCCCTCTCTTCTGGTTGTCTTGTGGTGTGATGTTTGTTGGTTGAACTGGGGCAGTCAGAGTAACAGATGGCTCCTTTCCAGTTGTGATTTCAGTCGGCTTCCTGTGACAATTGCGGGTCATCTGCAAAGTACTGGTGGCCATTTCACTGGGGATCTTACTGAAGCTGCGCTGGACCAGCTTGTCAATGTAACCAATTGTCTTGGTATCGTAGTATTGTGGTGCCATTCGAAGAGAGTCATTTAGCAAAGCTTTGTCTCCTTGCATGACAGAAGGTGTGTCTGGTTCTCCTGGGGAGAAGATGGGACTTTGGAGCGCCACAGCATGCAGGGGGCTAGGATAGTTGTACACTTCATTCCCACCCCTGGACACCAGATTGCTTTTGAATTTGGGGTCCATGGTAAACATCTTCAGGTTCGAGTAGACAGAGTGGTTTGTATGCTCGGGGGATTTGTAGAAAGTTGGTCCCTGGGCCAAGAGGACTCTGTCAAGATCACCTGAGACAAAGAAATCATACTCAGAGTTAGAATTTGTTCTGTAAGTAGGCAAGTTTTATAAGTTGAGCGTGGCAAGGATGTGATGGTCAACATGTATCTGTTTAACTTCAAATATACAAATGGGCAGATTTGCGGGGGTCTTGCATTTCCAGTAACTTTGTAGGATCCAATTACCTGTTGATACGGGTCTGGGTCTGCCTTGCTCTTTGCAAGACGTACTCGCACGAATCCTGCTGCTCCCGAGGTGGACTCCTGTAGCTCGGGGCGGAGTGGGTTGCGAAGTGCTTTCGTCAGCCGACCGCCGTCGGTTCACATCGACGTGCAGCGGTGGGCTGAAGGATGAGCTAGCGGGGCTCATCGGAGGGAGGAGAAGGCTCGTCTGCGAGGACGACAGGCATTCACTGTACACAGAGGTGCAGGAGTTGGACAGGGAGCAGGAGCCGCCGTCGCTGAGCTCATAGAAACCTGAGGATGACATAACAGATACTCGTGAGACCTATGCACAATATTTAACACCCGAGTGTGAAAGGCAAACATCCGTAGGGCTTCTACCAACCTGAACTTGGCCTGCTGTCGCTCTCCATTTGCTCAGTGGAGGCTTTGCTCACGTCCAACTTCAAGTCATTGATCTGTTGATCCAGCTGCTGCAAGTGAGTCTTCAGACCGACATCCTGTTTCCGGAGGCGTGACTGCAAAAAAAAAAAAGAAAGCTATTTTAGTTACTTTTACACGGGCAGCTAAAAAAAGAGCTTAATTAGATCTGGAGGGCGATGGTGTTAACGTTTAAAGTCTCTCGGCACACCAGACTCGCACGGATGGCAATAGGGGGACATTAAAGGCTTTATTGCCATGTAGATGTGGATTAGCAACCCCAGTTTAGATTAAGTGTGCTCTAATGTACAGGCATCAGAAAAACAAAACAACCAGCTGTAGCAGATGATTAACCCCAGCAGGACATAGGGGAGCGTGGTAAAAGCAGTGGTGGGTAACTCATTTCTCCCCCACAGCGAGGGCTTGGCCATTGTGTAAACTAGTCTCGGGGCTAAGCTTGGGGGGTGGGGAGGAGATGTTTGCTCTGCTGCTGGAACTATGATTCTACTGTAGTCCTAAAATCAAGCTGTATTATGTGAAAATAAATAATGAGAACGAGCTAAAACCATCAATGCCAAAAAAACAGACCCAAAATGATAGAAAATTAAATTCAAAATTAAAGTTAGTTGATCTCCAAAAATCCAGTTGTTGCCTTTCTCTGTTTCTAGTTAGTCCATTTCTTACATGTCAAGAATAAAGAAAAAGTTTTCTTATGAATTGTTGTAAAGTAGAATAGTATTTTATTTCTTAAAATTGTCATTTAATTGTCATCTTTTTTTTGGTCCTTCAATACTATTAGTGCATAAAATATTATTTTGTAAATGTTCCTTCTATTGAACAAGCTTTATTATTATTTTTTTTTAAATATACATGATTCATCATCAGTATGTTAACATGATTAACTATATTTATTCAACCAAAATATGAACCATAGATTCTGAAATGTATTCAGTTAAATATCAGAATCTATGGTTCATATTATGGTTGAATAAATATATATGTTAACATACTGACGATAAGTGATGTATATTTAAAAAAAATAAAGCTTGTTTAATAGAAGGAACATTTACAAAATAATATTTTATGTTTAATAATTATATATATACTTTTTTCAGTCCCGTATTTCACATAAAAAAAAAAAACTTTGATGGCACTATAAATCAGTTAGACTGCTTTATCTCATAGCGAGGCTCAACACAAACAGCACTCGCTGTAAAAATCTCCATTTCTCCTGCATTTCCTGACATTAGAGGTTAATGATTGAGGATGCCCCCCTGCAGCCTCCAAAGCTTCATGCATGCACTATCCAGACCTGATTTATGACTCCTATCTGACTTCCTACCCCCCGCTGAGAGCACGAATCTGGCAATAATTAAAAAGCTGTGTGAGCCTATCACGTGTAACTTTTCCCCTACAAAAAAAAGGGGAAGAAATCCAAGTGAATCTTCCCAGGTGGAGATGTTTTACAAGCCACTTTTTTATGATGACTTTTTATTGGGGAGACTTCCTTACCAGCTGTTGCTTCAGGGCCGTCAGTGTCGCCTCCAGCCGCTGCTCCTCGGCGCCCATCTTCTGCGGAGCCTCCTGGCCCGCCGGGACACACGTCACCGGGTCCTCCTGGTCTGCCTTCAGAGCCCAGCTCACCATGTCGCTGTGCCGGTCCCGCAGGAGATGGAGCTCCTGCAGCCCGGCCAGAGCCGCCTGCAGCCGCTCCCCGACCCTGGTGCCGCGCTCCCCCGCGCATGAGGCGCCCGCGACCCCCGCGCTCGAGTTCTTCCTGCTCAGCATGTCAAATGTGCATATCCAGAAAAAAATACAAAAAAAGAAAGATATCCCTGGAGCTCAGAGCAGCATCACCTCCTGTTGACTATCTGAGTGGCTGTTGGGTTTTAAACTACCTGTAGAGTGGATCTTGGGTTTAGAGGCTTGGCTCCGCCTACTGGCCAAATGGACCCGCTGTCATTGGCTGGTCATCGGTTTCTAACGAACATCTGGTTTAATCCCCCCATTCAAGGGTCTCTGCCCGGGCATGCAGGCGAGACCATCTGCATAATAAGAACGCATGGCACGATGGGCACGTCGGTGCGCCTTTCACGCAGTTGACTTTGCGCTCATTATCTCCAGTTAGACCGGTACTGTAGAACAAACACACACATTATCATGTGAAAAACAAGATCACGCATTTGCAAGTGGATGAGAAGATGCATCTCAGTACAAAAACAGAATTAAGAGGGTTTTTTTTCAGGACTATATAAGCGACCAGAAGTTAATATATATTGTTAAAAAAAATGAATTATATGAATAAACCGAAAATGACACTTTTCTCACTCTTGTTGGTGATATCTTGATCTTTTTTGTATATATTTTTTGAGTATTTTTTGTTTGATAGTTTAAGCGCTTTGTGACCCTGATCTAGAAAAGTGCTCTATATACATAAATTACTTACTTACCATAATGTATTACTGGCTATTTGCGCCCCCTTGTGGTATTTAAGTGCGTTGAAGTAAAAGGAAAAGACAACAGTAACAACAGTGATACAGATATTAGTAACAACTAGTATTTATTGTTTGTTAAAACAAATGTGAAATCTTTTCATTTCAACCTAAGTCAAGACATTTTGAATGTTTTTTTAAAATAT
The DNA here is from genome assembly GCF_982586985.1 of Callionymus lyra. Lineage (NCBI taxonomy): Eukaryota > Metazoa > Chordata > Actinopteri > Syngnathiformes > Callionymidae > Callionymus > Callionymus lyra. The sequence goes on from NC_141828.1 coordinate 11,643,713, forward strand.
TGTAAACCACATTCATCGCAGTTTTTATTCTTTAAAAAAACGCTTTATATAACACAAAGGTTCACAAAATTCACCTTGCAATGATACCCCAAAAAGATATCCCATGGCCGGGGACCCCCCTTTGTAAAACACAGCAAAACCTGAAACGTTGTCATTGTAATAGCTAGAATATATAAGCGTTGAGTGGTGTTATGTAAAACTGTAGGGCAAACGTATATCTTGATTTTAATATAAGTAAAATATACTTAAAACATACAGTATATAATTTGGATTAAAAGGCATATATTAGATCATGTGAAAACACACACATACAATTTTGGTTGAATAAAACACTCTTAATAACTTTTTAATTCCACATTCATTTTGTCTTGGCACTTTAGTTGCTGCCCCCCAGACCAGAACTGGTTAAACTGGGCTACAAATAATTCGATTATTTGTATAATAATTCATTCCTTTTTTGTTATACTTATTGCCTTATAAGAGTTGTGTGTTACCAGAGACTCACCAAGCTCCTTTCCCTGAGCAAATCAGATTCCTCTGCCAACACCTGTTTATTTATGAACTGTCGAGGAGTAGATCGGAGTAAACCCAGGCTTTGTCTTCATTTCTATGGAATACCCAGAGTGCCACAATTAAGTAATAATAAAGCGTTTGGCAATAGCGACATCCAGGGGAAAAGACAGTCCTTCAAATGGCTTTTGCGAAATTAATACACGGATAAATGTATATTTCAATATGGAAATACTTGTATGTTGTATTTCAAAAAAGCAAATGGCCTAAAACTTTTCCCCCTGGATGTCGCTATTGCCAAACACTTTATAACTACTTCAGTGTGGCACCCACATGACTATTACATTTCAACCCAAATCATGACATTCTAGGAACCTTTTTTATAATATAAACCACATCCAGCCCAGTTTTTATACGAAAAGATACAGGATTATATAACTAAAGGGTTCCCAAAGTTCACGATGCAGAAACATTACCCCATGGCTGGGGACCCCCTTTGTAAAACAAAGTAAATTCTTGAAAACATTGTCAACTTTTAGAGTGTATTTCCTTACTTCTAGTGATGGTCTGATACAGCTTCATGAAGCAGTGTCATTATTTTCAGAGTCCACTAGATGGCGGTCTCTGCACTATTTCCCTTTGTTTCGAACAACTGTTCTAATGAAACACCACCTCATTTTTAAACTGATGACGCCACCTACTGACCTCTGAACAACATGACACTGGTTTATGAAGCTTCTTTAGCACATCACTACTTACTTCTATTCACTTTTAATATGTATTATTTGTTCAGCATTTCGAGCAATTATGGCCTCTTTATCTATGTTTTAAAAACCTTATTTGAAATGTAAGTAAGTAAGTAAGTCATTTTTATTTATATATTTTAGATGCACAAAACACTTTCTTCTGGCAACTCCTGGATCTTTCTGGACTTTTGGATGAAATCAGAGTAACAAAGGCTAATATGTGGACAACACACAACCTACAGTGTTGTTTTGAAAGACGCTAGATAAGGTCATGGAGCCCTTTGACTGCATTAAGACGAACCTCCTATCAGAGTAAAACACTTTTATTTCGTAAATATTATTGTATTTAGTTCCTCTTTTTTATTTTATTTTAAGATCATATTTATTTTTGATTTCCGATATTTCATGTATTATTATAACAGTTTGTTAACATTTTATTCACATTCTTTATTTTAATTCGCATCTCTATGCGATTTTTAGTCGAGCGACGCCAGTGGACTAAAGTGGTAGTGTTTATCCCGACGGGAGACCACATTTCCCATGAGCACTCGCTAAACGTCGCAAAAGTTACCATGTCCCGGTTTGTAGCAGTTGGACGAATGTTATGTTTCCAGACTTCCATTGTGTGAATGAAGGATGGATACAGAAGAGGTAATGAATCAGATTGTGGATAATGAAATATGATGCGTTATGACGGCTTTGTAAATAACATAACTTTAACTTTGTTTATGTACCGTAAAAAAAAAAAAACCAGCGCGACATGTATCATGTTCACACCATACCCAAGAACTTTTACAGTGAATATAAAAATCCCACAAAACACCTCAAGTCACGGTATACGAGTCATTCAACTAGTTTTAAAGTTGATGTGTCATCACAAGTTATTTTAGTGCAAAAATATTAGGGTACCAAAACTACCCAATGCTGCTTTCATTTTGAATTATTATTATTATTATTATGGTTTTTGTTTTACAAGGTTTTTCCATCATTTTCTGGCTCTTCACTCCTCTTTTTTTGGCTCGCCGGCCCTGTACCAGATCCTAGTCACTAATCATGTTGCTTCAAAGCAAGCGTGACAAGTAGACCAACTTCTTTTATGTGTGTAACTTGGACATGGATGTTCTGTAATTTACGAGCGCTCATACACTGCTACACCCGGCAAAGAACGTTGAGTACCAGGTTTATTTGAATGAGTCACCAGAGTTAGATCGTTTGACCTGCAGCATTTGAACAGTGTAATTTATCTCTATCCATCATTTGTACCCATTAATGGGAACAAATTTAATAACATTTCCCTTCAATCACACGCTTATTTGCCAACAGGATTTCATCCAAACTGACCTGACTCACTCCATCAGAATTCAATTGTCCATTTATTTAATAGTCACACGTTATCTCATTATGACTCATATGTCATAGAAAAGCAACAGTCCTATCTTCACTGCTGCAGAACTGTTTTTTTTACCTCTTTTCTTTTCCCTTCAACAGTTCATTAATCTCTGTCAAACTAAACACTTGTTTCTGATTTCAATCATCTGATAACACCTACAGTCAGGGGGCGATGGAGGCCTCATTCCAGGACCTTATGCATGAGCTCTATCGCAGGTGGAAAATTCCTTCATCCTCATATCTGCAGCTATCTCTGCACTGGAGATCAAAGGAAATACCTACAATACCTGTACCTGTGTACTCCGGCCCTAATGCTCATATGCTTTTATCCTATGCATTTTTAGTTTGTACAACATGTTAACAAGAGGTATTGAATCAATGCAGATTTATTTTTAAAAAAAGCAACTACGACCTTTTATAAATTACAGAAAATACGTATTTCAAGTGATTGCTTTATCTCGCCACTAGAGGGTAGTATTTCTCCGTAAAGAGCATTTATAACGTCTGACAACTTCAACAACTTCAGAACCATCTTAATATGTATTTAAAGTCATTGACTTAAAACATATAAAACATTTGGCCTTCAAACAGGTTTCAAACCTCAGGCTATTATTATATATTTTTTAATTATGATTAACTTGTTGTTGTCCATTTATTATACTTTAACGTCAGTAAACTTTCTTTTTGGCAAACATGCTTATTATTTGGAGATTTACAGGATTTAGATTCTGATCTTCAAAATATAAGAAAGAAGCTAGCACCCAATAGGCTAAGATAGAAATAATACAATTCAGTGGACATGTTTTTACTTTAAACTTAAATTACATTAAAAAAAAAGAATGTTATTTCGTTACAGTTTCTCATAATAGCCACAACATATAAGCATTACGTGGTGGAATGTGAAACTGCAAGGCATATATCATATTTGTAATATAGGAAATTATACTTAAAACATGGGCTTGATTTCGATTAAGGAATTAACGAAAGTTTGTCAAAATTGAAGAATATTATAACAATATTCCAGGTGCTGATTCTAGGACTTCCCAGGCAAAGACAAATGTCCACAAATGTCTGATATGATCTCAAAAGCATCACACAATGTCCCCAGACTGACTTCATAATTCTATACGTCACACTCTCATCAACGCTGAGGCACAGACTTGCGGAGCTCACGTCCTCCTGGGATGGCGTCATGTGTTGATGCAGGTCGGCAGCACATCACTCAGATGCTGGGATGTCCTCGGCCCTCATCTCCATCAACAACAGTGACATCAGCTGGAATGTGAGGAAGACTTTGGTTATCAACTTTCTAAAGTGTTTCCTCATATCCTGTGACTCATGAGGGCCTCGAAATGGTTTTTCTTTCTTCCAACTCTGCGGCTTCCACTCAGGTACATCATTTATAATGTTTGACATCATTGTGGGTATGTGTGTTTTTTAATATGAATTCACAATTTCCTTGACAAATGTGCAGAAAATCTCCTTCATTCTTGTTGTTGAGAAGTTTATCATCCTTTAAATAAAAGTGTGTGTGCTGGAATAGAACCTCTGCGACACTTCAATAAAGCATGACTACATTAATTCCAACACACACATGTTGTAGGTTTATCCATCCTGGCAAAGAGAACTGAAGCTTTGCTGTTTGGACGCCCAAACTATAACTTAACTTAACTTAACCAAACTTTCATATATAAACAAGAAGACGCTGTCTCGCTTGCAGTTAATACTTACTTCAACTGTATAGTGTCTTGAGATAACTTTGTTATGATACGACACTTTAAATAAAATTGAATTGAATTGAAATTGAATTGAATTGAATTGAAATTGAATTGAATTAATACAAAACTCTGCAGCAAGAATTCTTAACCGCTCTAGTAGAAGAACTCACATTTCCCCAATCTTTAAAACTCTTCACTGGCTGCCAGTTTCTTTCAGGATCAACTTTAAAATTCTGGTTCTTACTTTCAGATCTATTCATGATTTGATCCAGCCTTACACCCCACCCTCAGATGCAGCGTTGAGTTCTTTTAGAGGGAGTGAGAGTCAAGAATGCATTTGTTTGGTATTGTACTTTTTTCAACCGTTATTTGAATATAAAATAAAAAGTAAATTCTTCCTGACATATTTTACAAATTAAATGAATCTTTGAAAAATTGGAAACAAAGCAGGTAATTACAGCACATGTTTAAAAATTATACAGACATAGAATAAAAGTTTTAAAAAAACAAACAACACCATAGTTATGGTGGTAAAAAGGTTAATCTTCTCTCTTGAATGTACCACGTACAAACAAACAAAAAGATTACATTTTGGTTAAACATGAAATAAAATTCTTCCATTTAAATGTGAAGCTCATTAAGCAAATATTATGAAAAAGAAAGTTGCGGTTGATCCCACCACTCAAACACCCCAAACAGCTAGAAACTCGAATGAATAACATAAGTTTCTTGCAGTTCTAGTGATAAATACGAACGTTTCGTATACTGTTAATTAAAACGGGAGTTCGTACGCCCCCTATCGGAGACATGGCGGAACAACAAGGTGGCGTTTCATCCAGCACAGCCATCTTAACATGTGTGCTGTCTCAATTTGCATACTTGCGTACTCAAATTTAGTATTTTTAGTGCGTAAGTGCGTCTCAATTCTTAGTATGCAAAATTTAGTGCGCCATGCACACTAAATTGGCGTACTAAAACGCCCACAAAACTGAGTATGGATCGATGGACACTATCTAACCTAAACGGCTGCCATCTTAGTGACGTTTAAAACAGAAGTTACGTATATATATATTCATATACGTACAGGTGCATTTTCAGCAGCAGTAGGAGGATAAACACGTCTTCGGTGCTGATACCAGCTTAAATATCTTGCGAATATTTAGATTCTCATGTTTTTTCTTTATTTCTTTTTCCAAACTTGCAAAACGTGCTGCCAGCAGGTGTCGATAGCGTTCTAACAGCTGGTTGCAACCATCGTTAAATAGTAGTAGAAGAAGAAGCTATCGCGTCATTTTCTGTTTTGAGTGTTTGATTTGAGACATACTATCTGTGGAGAATTTGCGTACTAGTTAGTATGCACACTATCCTGATGCATACTAACTTACTAGTATACTAAGAGAAGTATGCGATTTTAGACACGGCAATGGAGAAAATATGTCCCTTATTAGTCCGATGACACGAAAATGTATGATGAACTGAGATTTGTTTTTTTGACAAACATGTTTCCTTCACTCACATTCTTACTTTACAATGTATTTGTAAAACAATCCAAAAAGTGACTCCATGTTTATATATTTGCTACTGAGATAAAGAGACGTGAGGATGTCGCCTCGAAGAAATGTGAAGCTCCTTCTGATCTAATGTAGCAGAATAGAATCTTTGATTCACCAAACAAAACAAAACGAAGGATGATGCCACGGACAGGATGTGTGGGACGGTAGTTGGAGAGATAAACGAGGGTGTTGTCATATGTGGGACTCTCTATTTGAGAGGGGGAAGAAGGCATCGGAACCAACACGCTCTTTTTTACATTTATGAGCTAATGACTACAGAAGAAATCCGATATTTCATCCTTGAGGTGATTTATTGTTTGTAGATATTTTACAGAGTTTGCGGTGTGTCGGAAATTCCCACTCGGGTTTTGAAGTTAACAACTGTATAGAATTAATCACATTTAAATCTGTCATGTTTAGGTAATAATTCAAGTTACAATATTCATTTTTGACACTTGCATGTGAAAAGTTATTAGTTCAAGCATTGTGCTGATTTCGTTTAAAAGTACAGGGTTATACATGGTGGATACCTTAATTATTATTTAAAATATACTCTTCAAAATTTTCTGGACGACTGACCCGAACACAACAAGAGCCTTGATCTCTTTTTTTAAACTTGGCTACAGCATAGAGGAGAATTTAAATCATTGCAGTTACTCTGTTTCAACACTACGGGGAGCCAAAAACATGTTTTAAAATCAACCGATAGGGGCTTTAATGACCAGTTTGTCATATATTCAATCATTTCATAACTGAACATGTACATTTTTTCATCAATCACGATAACCTATATTATTTATAGCTGTTTGGCATAATTTAATCTTTTTTTTTTATTTATCTGCCATTTTTCTCAAATCAAAAAACTTGACAGGTGTCACTAATCGAAGTGAAGCTATAACAACATCAAAGAAAGTGGATGTGTCTTATCACCTTAGTCGGCTCCACAGCTAAATGAATGAATGAACCAGGAACAACCTCTTTCTTCTTCTCCCTCTCTCCCTCTCTTTCTCTCGCTCCTACTATTTTATGTCCAGCCTCGCACCAGATGTCTACCTCCTCTTAGGGAGATGGATTTTATTTCCAAGTGAGTTTTATTGCCAATGAAATGCATCTGTTCTTTATCTGCTGCCTCAGATGTTGATGTGTCCTTTTTAAGAAAAGCCTCCAGTGATGCTGTGTTTTTAAAGACCTCCAGTGATTTCTGATTCCAACATTATCTCACCGCCGAGCCTGAGACAGTTTGTTAGCTGAAGTCACGTTTACTTTTTGCCTTTTTTTTTATTTCTCAGACAAGTCCAACAAAAACTGCAGCGAAAGCCGCGTCCAAGAAACACAAACTGCCACTACTTTACGTTTGACGTGTCCAGGTTTTTAACACGGTGTCTGAGATATGTTCTGGTAGCAGCGAAGTCGCTGCCAAAGCTGCAGACGGTCCGCGCACCATGTTAGCAGTCGATTCATCGTCGGCGCAGCACCAGGATTTATCTCCTGATGAAATCGTTGATAACTGGCTTGTTTCTGTGGGTTACAGCTTTGATTCGAAGTCGGTCGTGCCTCAAGATGTTGAATGAACTGTCCAAGCTTTTCAAAAGTTCTCTTTATTTAAACAGTGTGGCACTTATTTGGCCCTCTTACATCATCACGTCATTTATTAGCGGCGTGTAAGAACAAGGCCTGCACTGTTGACGGACGGTGAATATCAGATGATAACATCCTTGAATTACAATCTATACTTGATAACCTTTAACTTCTTGGGCCTGGAGCAAGTGTCAAAATTAATTGAATGAGGCCTGATGGCAAGACAGTTTATTTTAAAAACAATTTTTCTATTTATTTTAATTGGACAATAACTCAAAACATAGGAAAAAAGAGGACCAAGTTCTTAAACTAGGAAGCACCAGAGACTACATGTGACATAGTGATGTTCTGATGAAAATTCATGAAACAGTGTCATTATTTTCCGAGTCCACTAGATGGCGGCCTCTACACTATTCCCCTTTGTTTTGAACAACTGTTCTAATTGAATATAACATCATGTTTAAACTGATGGCGCCACCTACTGACGTCTAAACAACATGACGCTGCTTCATGAAGCTTCATCAGACCTTCACTAATGAGAGGTGACATCAGTATATATCATTATCGGGAGATATTCATGACTAGAGATACTTGTACCTCAAAATATTAGTATCTAAATATGTACATGAATCCTCTAAGTAACACTCGCCCCATTTAAGCAAAGGAGAAAGATAGTATCAACGACTACACTTTTTTTTCTAATTCAATTGTCATAAATATTTGTCGTTCTTTTTCATTGTTTTCTTAAACTGTGATATTCATTTTAGTGAGGTGGACAGAGAGGGAGATCGATCGAAGACTTCTGAGGTAGCATCAAGGATGAGATTATGATTATAAAATTTAATTATATGAAAGGTTAATGAACTGGAGCACACTGTTATGATTTTAAAAAAGACATTTTCTTTCTTTTAAGTAAGAAAACCAACTAGTCCTCGCGAACAACACCTAAAAAACTACAGTTATGCAAATGGACCACATGTCTTTAAAAGGAGGGTACTGGTACGGTTAAAGTGCAACGAATGGGTTGATTTAAGTGGCTCTTAAATTGATGTTGTACCTCGACTATATCATCAGTGTCTGTTTGTCAAAACTCTCTTTTCATTGAAATATTCACATTAGAAAATGTGCTTAAGCCCCGCCCAATGTAAATGCTTGGTTTTTCTGGAGATTAAATCTCATTCACCATAACCAAACCCACTCTTCTGTGATTGGTCAATCATCAAGGTTTGTCACTGCATGTCATCAATCCCTGAAGTCTCCTCCGAGGTGGGGCATGATTATAGCTGGCTGGAGGAGGAGTGAAGACCATTATAACGTCATGATGGACTCCGCTCTCGTAACCTCTCGTTTGCCTAGATTTCAAACGGGGGAGAACTTTATAAAGTAATAGGTTCAAAACATGGTCATGATGAGGGACTTACTGAATCTTGGAGAGGAAGACTTCAACATTTACAGTTTGATTTACAGTGAAAAAAAGATGTGATTATTAATGCAGTACAAAATGAGATCTACTAGCTGTCAGAACTTTAATTTACCTTTTTTCATAGTTTTACTCTGAACTTACAAGGGCCACATAAATACAGTCATGTGGCCCCCAGGCTGTTCTTTTCCCATGTCTGATTAAGAGTCACCAATAAACCAGTCTATGCTTTTGGACTGTGGGAGGAAACCAGAGTGCTCAGAAGAGCACATAAACCCCACACAGAAAGGAGAAGCTGAAGCCAACAACCTATTTGTGCGTTTTATTTAAGTGGAACATCTAAATCTGGACAAAACCTACAGAGTCAGTGTTTTGCAAACGTGAGTAAAAAAACTTTTTTTTTTTTCCTCCTCCTCAACTCATTTTCCCTCCGACTGCTGGTCACAAGAGAGCCTTTTATGCTGTGGACTCACAGAATTATCTCCCCATCAAACTTTATTTGAGCTGAGCAAATTTATGTTAATTCAGTAAGTGGGGGGCTTGTGTCCACGCCGTCCCCTCGCAAATCATCGGGACATAACTCTAAATTCACTCATTTAGCTGCGCTTTACGTGGACGTCGTCTGCCAAGTCCCCGTGGAGCGCCGGGGGCCAGTAGATCCTCTGTACTTCAGGCGTGACAAGCTACAGGAACATTTTCTACAGGAAAAAAAAAAGAAGAGATTTGTAGAAGACGTTCCGTGCCACGCATTAGTGCGAAGTCATGTAACTCACCAGTGTAGGGATCATTGTAAAGAGGCCGAAAAACATTTTATTTTGAAACCAAACATCTACCGTATTTTCCGGACTATAAGTCGCTCCGGAGTACAAGTCGCACCAGCCATAAAATGCATAGTAAAGAAGGAAAAAACATATATAAGTCGCACTGGACTATAAGTCGCATTTTTGGGGGAAATGTATTTGATAAAATCCAACACCAAGAACAGACATGTCATCTTGAAAGGAAATTTAAAATAAAAATAGAATAGAGGCAACAACAGCCTGAATAATTGTACGGTATGCTTACGTTACATGACACAACTGAGAACGTGCCTGGTATGTTAACATAACATATTAAGAGTTATTCAGATAACTATAGCATAAATAACATGCTAAGAAGTTTACCAAACCATCCGTGTAACTCCAAATAACTCAAATCCAATGAAATCTTCATCCTCGGTGTCACTTTTAAACAACTCCGCTAACTCCGGAGGTAGAAGATGCGGCGCTTCCTCTTCTACGTCGAAATTATCAACACAGGCCTAGAGCGCCCTCTTACGGTTTAGTGTGAAAATAACATGTGAAATGATATACCGGTAATAATGTGTTAATAATTTCACACATAAGTCGCACCTCCGGCCAAACTATGAAAAAAACTGCGACTTATAGTCCGGAAAATACGGTACCTGACTGTAGCTCACACACAGACATAAGAAGCTCAATCCAGCAGAATTATCAAGAAGAGACTCCTATGTTTTTATGAGCGTGGAAATGGAACGTAAAACCCCAGACACTCGCTGACCCATCCAGGAGACACGCTGACATTTGAGTCTTCATTGAGAGTAAACTGGAATCCGTTGATAAAAGTGTTTTATTATTCCAGTCCAAACCAGATTAGGTTACTAAAACAGAAAAATAGAGACCACACAGCATCCCTTTATGTTCTTGTGTTGTCATGTCTCCCGTTTCGCTGCCAGAACACAGGAGACACAGTTAATTCAATTACACGCAGTTTGTTATTATAACAGTGAAAGTGGTACTTCTGGACAATGGAGGCGGCGACAGTCTGCACACGCAACCAAACAGGACATCAGACATTGTGTCCTTTGGCCCACAGTTGCTTTTCAATGAGCTGTTTTCGCAACTGTGGTCAAGGGGAATACGTGGTTTTGTGAAATAGTGCATAGAATACTGCAGCTGTGGGAACAATGTCGAAACCTGTTTTTGGATTGTAGGTCTTTAAGTCTTGCAAGAGAAATATTTATTCAATGAATCCTAACGTGTGATTGATCCAACCGACCTCCATTAAATCTTGCTTTCTTTGGCTAACTTATCATTGTTTTGGATTTTTTCTATAATGGCTTTGTGTTACACAAAATGAAAGGCTATTAAGTTATTTTAAATTTATTCCTGGAAGTGTTGACATGCCTTGCATAGCCCTACAAGACCACAAATGTAGACGTACACATTATTTATTCAACATTTCTGTGAGTTTTATTGAGAATTGTTTTGGCTTTATAATATTAAGAACCCACTTTTTTTTGTAAACTATTTAATATTTAAATCATTCTTGTCAACATTTACAATCGTTTTTTTCTAGATGTGTAGTCGAGGCTTGTAACCGTTACGCTATGTAACCGCTAGAGGGTTCTCTCTCCAATTCAAACACCTTCTAATCCCATCAAAGCAAAACTCTTCCAGTAGTTACATAAATTAAAACCTGATTTAAACCAACATAACAGAAAACATATCATAACTTCCTTTATTTACTTACCTATTTACTTATCGAATATTTTGGAGTATAAGGCGCACTCAACATTTGACAGTACGCCTTATAGGCCTTATGTAATAATGGTCGTACTTAATGACCTTGAATTGATTTTAAATGGTACAAGGTGCTCAAAAATCTGTCAAACAGGTTGGTAAACTATAAAACTGCATGGTAGTATTACTTCGCGAGGCTTCATAGCATGATTTGCGGGGTACTACGATGAAGCAGCACTATATTTATTTGATAATTTGTTCATTGACACCAAATTCCCAGGTCTGAGTCCCACATCACATGACCAAAACCCACACGCCTCATAGGTCAACGATTATTTATATTTTTCTAAACAAAATAATTTGTTATCCCCGTTATCTAGTGGCTTTAAATTTGGATGACCATGTATGATACTGTATAGTGAAAACATGTCAACAGTCAGTTCAATAATAAAAACAACAACATTTTAGTGTTTTCCTTCGTAACTATTGACTGTTTTACAGGGAAATCTGCTGTAACAATTGATTCTTGGTTAAAATAATTCATAATATGTCAGCCTTGACTAAACATTCTTATTGTATTCTTAGGAACTTCTTAATTATTGAATTTAAGTCTAGAAAAGTTATATTTTATGATTTTGCGATCCAATCTAAGAAGGGGAACTACCTCTGATTGTGTCCACCACAATGCCAGTTGTCTGTCCTTGTGTGCCATGTTTATGTACTCTGACAAAGACACCGGCAGAGATAAAACTTGGCAGCAAAAAGATGAAAAACTAAACAAAACAACAAAATCTTCTCCCCTCTTGAAGAGATACAAGTTTCTTCTTGCATGGAGGAACTCCAGCAGACGAAAGTTAACCCGTCTAAACCACCTTGTTTCTGATCATGATTTGGGCATTTCCTCATGAGCGAACCATGTGAGGTCTTGTTAAAAAAAAAAGAAAAAAAGAAAAATCACATACTTTCCCCGGTTGGTCTCCCTGCAGGTGCATGATTTTTAAGAGACTCTGGAGTGTTTCCACCTGTAAGGAGCGTGAGTTGCCCTCGGGGAGGCATTCGAAACTGTCCGCCGAAAATTGGATGTTGGAAACTCTTCTTTTGTCTTGTAAAACACACAAAGCTGTCAGGCACACACACACACACACACACGAACACACACACACACACACACACACACGAACACACACACACACACACACACACAGACACACACAGCAGTCCCTTTGTGCGATTTGTCACAATCACCCAAACAAAACACAATAGAAGGTGCAGCGTCTGTTCTCTGCTGAGCTGGCCAGGAAAACTCCAGACCGGGCCGATCCCGTGCCCCTCGGCCCGGCAGCATCCCCGTCGAGAGGCGGGTTGTGAGCAAATTGCACTTGATAGGTTAACGAACTGTTGCTCATATCACTGTGAGCTGGTTCAATCAACATAATCCATCAGAGCACATTGATTTATTCTACAGCGGAGATCAAATGTAAAACCTCGGGGTGACCCCTGAACACTTGCTCCTGAACCCTTCAACCCCTCCTCTGGTGTGCTAATCCCCCTGGAACCCACCATGGGAGCTCATGTGGCCCGGAGGAGATGGACTGGAGGTGATGAGGCTGACAGCACCAACACAGCTGCCCCGCCGAGCCGCGAGCTGCTACATTTTATAAATACTCGCCGAGCGCTGGCCCGTTTAGAGGTGGACGAGAACGCCGAACTGTTGTGTTTTCAGACCACACAAGACCACCGAGGTGCTCTAATTAAATAGTCCACAAAAACACTTTTATCCGAGGTGTGTTGCAGTCACACAGAGACGCGTCTTTAACAGCTTTTTTTTTTTTTTTTTTACAAACAAGGGTTCAGCGAGGACCACACGAAACCACTGACAATTATGTAGTAACCATGCCAGGCCTGCGTGTGGCGCTGTAGCGCTCTCTCTAATAAAGTTTTTTTTTTTAATTAAAAAACTAACAAAAATCGAATTGTCACACATTATGATGCTTCAAGTGAAGATACAATGATTAAACACATTACTGAATAAATATTTAATTTTTACAGATAATAATTTTATTTTCTAAAATAAGTACAATTTGTTTCCTGGATTTTTCCACTTTCCACTCAATACCCGTTTTGAAGAGGACTTGTCCACACACTAACAGAGATTGATGGATGGACACAAAGACAGACAGACAGGTGGAATGACTGACTAATGGATGGACGGACAGACAGACAGACAGATAGACATGTTGACAGAGTGGTTTCATTGGTCCATCACTGGTGGAGAGACAGACAGGTGGAGAGACAGACAGGTGGGCAGACAGATAGATAGATAGATCTTGTGGACAAGTAGACAGGTTACAAACTGGTGGACAGACAGACTGGTGTGCCGACAGACGGGTAGATATGTTGACAGACAGGTTGACAGACAGACAAAAAGAGAGAAAAGATTCACAAAGAGACAGACAGGCAAACAGACAGACAGGCAAACAGACAGACAGACAGACAAACAGAAAAGATTCAGAGAGGGAGACAGGTGGACAGACAGGCAGACAGATAGAGACAGGTAGACAGATAGGTAGAAAGACACAAATAGAAAGAGAGAAAAGATTAACAGACAGATGGACAGACACAGAGACAGGTAGACAGACAGGCAGACAGACAGAGATAGACAGAAAAAAAGAAAGAAAGAGAAAAAAGATTCGTAGAGAAACAGACGGATGGACAGACAGACAGACGGACAGGCAGGCTGACAGACAGATGGACAGACGGACGGATGGGCAGACAGATGGACAGACAGATAGACAGACAGGCGGCCTGGGAGACAAACAGACAGACAAACAGACAGACAGACAGACAGACAAACAGAGAGACGGACAGACAGACGGACGGGCAGACAGGCAGACAGACAGACAGACAGAGAGACAGGCGGCCTGGGAGACAAACGGACAGACAGACAGACAAACAGGCAGACAAACAGAGAGACGGACAGACAGACGGACGGGCAGACGGGAAGATGGGCAGACAGACAGACAGAGAGACAGGCGGCCTGGGAGACAAACGGACAGACAGACAGACAAACAGAGAGACGGACAGACAGAGAGACGGACAGACAGACGGACGGGCAGACAGGCAGACAGACAGACAGAGAGACAGGCGGCCTGGGAGACAAACGGACAGACAGACAGACAAACAGGCAGACAAACAGAGAGACGGACAGACAGACGGACGGGCAGACGGGAAGATGGGCAGACAGACAGACAGAGAGACAGGCGGCCTGGGAGACAAACGGACAGACAGACAGACAGACAGACAGAGAGACGGACAGACAGACAGACAAACAGAGAGACGGACAGACAGACGGACGGGCAGACGGGAAGATGGGCAGACATACAGACAGAGAGACAGACAGACAGGAGGACTGGGAGACAAACAGACAGACAGACAGACAGGTCCTCCCTTTAAACCTTTGTTTGTCAGAATTCCTCCTGGTTGTTTTCCAGCGGTTGAGCAAGAGACTGAGGAGCTGCACGTACTTTGTTATCAGCCGAGGAGAAGGATCAGGAGTGTTTGTAACAAGATAATGCACAGCAAATGTTTGAGAATTCCTCAGCATCACTCCTCGCATACTTGAAGGGTGAGAGCTCCGGACTACACCGGCAGATGGTTACCGTTCCTTTTTTTTATACCGAAGAATATCCTCCTTTTGACCAGAGCTGGACACCTTATAAGGAAGGAGTCGGAGGTCACAGCAGGGAGCACATGGAGTCATTTAGAGTCCAGAGAGCCAACTGTGGGAACGTCCGACGCTCTAAATCTTCTGGATCTGATGGAGCATCACGTTTATGAGCAACGTCTGAGCATTACCATGTCAGAGAGAGAAGAACTCTTGTGGTGCCAAAGCACTTCTTGGTTTCAACAATGTGTTGTTTTTCAATTTGATTTATTAATGTTAGATGCTGTCATCAATTCAAATTATTTTTTTTATTCTGACCTGTAAAGGTTCCAGTTTAAAGTTGCACTATACTTTTTGTTACTCCTTGGTGAATATATGTCTTCAACCATTTACTTTTATTTTGGCCCCTTATGTTTTCTAGTTTATTGCCCATGATTTAGACCAACAAATACAAGGTCATGAACAAGACTTTTTTTAGATTGAGACCAATAAATTAGTTTTATTCATATTCGTTTTCATTCTATTTTCAGTTTCAGTTGATATTAATTGGATTATGTTTGTGTTATTTATTGTGTAATTTTATTTTAGATTTTTCCACAACTATTAGAGTTAAGTCAATGAGAACTTTTTACATTTTTGTCTAGTTCTTATCAAGGAAATTGACATATGAGTAACACATGTTTTCTATTAGCCGAACGCATTCTAAAATCATATCTTCTGATTTTTCCTTATGAAGATTCACACTTTGTTCTGTTGTTAATGTTATTTTTTGTTGAGTATTATGAGTTTTATTCAGTAAATTTTGATTACATTTTCTGTGTCCCACACTATTGAACGCACCACTTTCACTCTTGTCAATCCAATGCAGAGAAAGTGTTTTTGGGTGTTTTTATACAGATTTAACAATGTCTTGAAAAGATGTTGGCATTGACAGGGTTGACTCGTCATAAACCACGTTAATATGAGTTTTGATTTGTCGATCTTGGACGACTAAGACGGATTGAACACAATTCCAAGACCACGAATACCGAGAACTAGCATGTACTGTAGCTCTTGGCAGTTGTTACCTTGTCTTCTATGATGAGAAGTTAATAAATATACTTCCTTGTATCAAACTGTTTAACAGCCCAAGTAGTAAATAACATTTTATTCATTGAAGAGTCGACATTTAAGGAAATGAGAGTCAAAACCGAATTCTAACTTTAGCATTTAGCTTCTAAGTGGTTTGGGTCAAAATACATCCATTTTATTGTGCTCTTAAAGCACAAACATGCTCCTTATTTTCATTAGTTTTTCTTTAATTTTACTTCAACCTGCATCCGTTTTTCAGTATTTTAAAGTTTCTGTATGAATAATAAGTAATTAAGTAAGTAAGTAAGTAATTTTTATTTGTATAGCGCTTTTCCAGACCAGGGTCACAAAGCGCTTAAACAATCAAAACAATATTCAATAAAGTATATACTTTAATTAATAATAATAATAATAATAATAATTAATGAACAGTAGACATTCTGATCTCCTTGCTAACTTGTGAGCTGACCTGAAAATGAATGAATAATAATGCAATTTTTTCATTTTAATATATATATTTTATTTTGTTTTCCTATGCTGGTATTGATTAAGTGTTATTTAGCAGTATTGAATTTGGATAACAACAAAATTACCAGCAATAATTATGAATTTATAACTCTATGTATGGCAGGATGGGACAAAAAACACAAAATAAATAACATATATGATTATAAAAGGTCATGACATCCAATAACAGCAAGGACTGCTTGAGTAGAAGTCAAACCTCTGAGCTAATTTATCACAGTGTTTGGAGGGTAAATAGAGTTTGATAGCGACCGATAACAGCAACGACATGTTTTTGGACACAACCTCAGTGTTGAGTGTTCACCCTCCCTGAGCCAAGAACCCAGATTAGAAGAGAAAATAAATTAGGTGAAGAAGAAGAAAAAAAACAAAAAAAAACTCACCATGATCCCCAATATTTTCTCCCAGTGAAGAAAAAAAAAAAAAGAGTTGTGAACTACAGTGAAGGGGCCAAGTAGCCATAATATAGCCCTTCTCTCCAAGGTCGGCTTTGACGCAGGGAGCTCGACAGCTCAGGACAGTGCAGGTCTGTGCGGCGAGCCAAGCTCACAAACCCTGTCACCCCTTCCTTCGGAGGAGAGGGCGAAGCCGCCCGACAACGGCGACGCGATCATTTTTGAGAAGCATCGCCCCACGTTTGTGAAAAAAAAGGCCTGGATTCGAGATCGTGGTTCGTCTTTTCTCATCTGACAATTCTGAATCATGGCTTTGATGCTCATCGTTTCTGACACATACACAAGTATGACATCCATGACGTAACCTGCTCCAGATGGAATCCTCATGGTCAAGAAACATCCCTCATTCTTCCAACCTTTTCGTAACTGGGAAGCCATGTGGGAACAGTGTGTAGCCACGATTGATGTCCTCCCAAAACCAGCCTTAGCTAACCTGCCAAACCAGCCTTGAACTTTAACCCCTATTACATTAAACCCACATTTACTCGCTAACCCAAGTCAGGAGGCCGCACTTGTTTTTGACCACTTAAATGGCAACAATAAATCAGAAAAAATCATTTCAAAAAACTTCTTTTATGTTTTCTACGTTTGATTCCACGACAAACTGATGTTAAAACTAACTCTTACCAGATCGTTTGCAAAGTTTGTAGTCTACGGTTCCACTTGTTCTTGCACGGATGCTGCATACGAAGGAATATGCCAGATTTTTACGATTTGTTTGACTTTCAAAAGGCCGATCTGTGCTCAACGACCGTGCCTTAAGGCGGAGCAATCGAGTGCAGATCCATTAATCTTGTGCGTCGTCAACAGGACATAAAAGAAACAAATACATTTGCATTTCAAAAAAGATTTGTTTTTGACTTTGAACTTTCATAATAAGCTTTTTTTTTCTACTTTTCAAAATTCACTACTTTCCTTTTTTTTTAATAACCTGTCACTTACAATTAGGAGAAAGAAAATCAGTGTTATTTTTAATTTTTAAAAATTGAACATGCAAGAAAGGCAGGTGTGGGAAACCAAAATTAATTAAATATATACAAATATTGTTAGTACTGTTTATCTCATCTCGGTTGTATTCAGCGTTTTTATAAGATCGTGGAACCTTCAAACCGGCTTAAACCTGTCCGTCATCGCCATATGCTAATGAGCTAATTTGTTGGCGTCAGATCGTTTATAAACTACCATGTGTGTGTGTACAAGGAAGTGGGATTTATCATTGATTTGGTGTATATTTTATTGTATTGCAGTTCCCAAGATTCCTTCATAAACTTCACTTAAAAAATCAAATTCAAAATCACTTTTTTTTTTCTTCTTCCTATTGCCACGGCAACAGACTCTTAATTCTGTTCATTTGTTTGTCCTCAACATGATTGTGATGTCATCGGAATTCGGGAAAATAACGCCCCCCCCCAACCAATGGTGCAACACAGTCATGTGAAATCACTGTACAGCACAAGTGGATGAGTGGAGCGGGTGTTTCCTGAAGCCCAATTAAACAAGGCTTACTTCAGTGAAACAGGATTATTTTTTTTAGGAAATTTGCTTTCAGAAAGTAAGTTTGACACTTATCCCTCCTGACTTAACTGCCTTTTGCTAAAGATATTTTCAGGCTTAAAAAAAAGAAATCGCCGTTTCGTGGTCAAACCATTGTGAGGTTTTAATCATTTCTCAACACAACTTCAGATACTGTTTCGCTTTTGGCAACTCCTAACACGTTAAAAACAGAGACAAAAGCTTCATAAACAGCTGATATAAGCCGGATAAATGGAGATTTTAACAATCTGCATTCCTTTAACATGTGATATTCCGTTAACAAGCCAGTTGGAAAGTCAGGTGTCCGTCTCACTGTTTCATGATCCGGTCTGATCCCATCGCACTTTAATACGCTTTTCATTAGCTTTTGTTTTTACAGGCCGACTTTACAAGTCTACATGTTTTGTGAATATTTTCATAGCGCAATTCTTTTACGAGCTCCGTCGAAGCAAAACACAACAACTCATCAAAGAGTCAACGATGTCACGCATGCAAATGCTGGCTCTGGTCACCATCTGTACCAGGACGTTCCTGGATCGGAAACGATTATTTTATGAAGATATCAAAGTTAAGGAATGTCAAATGAAACCACATGTAATCTTTATCTATATTCCAGAACATTGATCTGACTCACAAACGTTTCGTCTGTAGTTGGTCGTATTTCGTTGTTGACATAATGAAAAGAACGATAACATTACCTGCTAGGATGCTATGCTTTGTATTAATCTGTGTTTTGTAAGAAAGTGATAGTTCACCCAAAATTCAAACTTTACCCATTTTCTACTCACCCTAATGTTGACTACGGGTTGTGATTATTTTCCGAGTAATATGTTCCTTTTTAGAGTTATAGACAAAAATGTCAGTTTTAATGTAGTGACTGGAGCTCAGCTGTCTTGGTCTTCATTTCCTTCCAAAAAGACAAACATCCAAATACCTCCATGATGCTCGTCTGTAACATCCATCTTTTATTGAAGCCTTGACATTAGGAATTGTCCCGAAAACCCTGAAACAAGTCTATGTTAAGGTTTATATTTAGCGGATGCTGCTAGGCTAGCTGTTAGGCCAACATTTGACAATGACATGTTGTTCTCTGGGTAAATATCGCAAATGTTTCCTGTCTATTGTCCACACTGGAAGTGCACATGATATTAAGCAATTAGTCGATACATTAGTAATATTCTAGTACAACACTGACCAAAAACTGACCAAAAACTGTTTCCTTCAAAAATCTCCAAACTTAGGGAAATGGTATTGTGTCTTCTCGTTTTGACTATTATAATAGTTTATTTTCGTGTATAAACAAGAAGGAGCTGTCTCGCCTGCAGTTAATACAAAACTCTTCAGCAAGAATTCTGACCCGCTCTAGTAGAAGAACTCACATTTACCCGATCCTTTAAACTCTGCATTTGCTGCCAGTTTCTTTCAGGATCCATCTTACATCAGTGATCTGATCCAGCCTTACACCCCAGCTCGGGCTCTGAGGTCTGTGGATCAGAATCTACTGATGGTTCCTGAACACGCTTCCAGACCAGAGGATAGAAATCCTTCCAGGCTGTGTATTGCTTTCAAGAACTTTGTGACCCCTATCTAGGAAGGCAGATACAAATAACTATTACTTACTTACTAATAACATACATTTATGCCTATAACTCTGATAATAATTTGGCTTCATGACAGTTAGTTGTTCTCAGCTGGAGAAAGCCAACAGAAAAACATCAATATATGTTGTGCTGTTCATAATGACTCCTTACCACTTTCAGAAAAAAACATGTATGTTTAAAAAAAGGACACAGTTTGTTAAAATCAGATAACATACATTAAATTCAGCAGGAGAGAAAGCATGTCCATCACACAGGGGTATAATGAAAGAGTGTATTGTGATCCAAGCGTCCCTCCTGTGAGGTCCGGCTCTCCCGAGATCCCCCCGCCAGTTAAAACCACCATAGACTGATTAGCTGGTATCACTTGTTGATTGTGTCAGGGATGAGCACAGCGACGGGCGTCTATCTCGCCGGATATCTGAGCTGTGTAAACTCATCGATGTGGGTCACAACTGCATCTTCCTGTTGTACTCCAGCACAAGATGGCAGAAAGATTTCTCTCCGGGGTCTTGAGAATGAGTCACGGATCGTGTCATCGAGGAGATGGAACGAACGATTTGGATGATATGCTGTTTCACTAGTGATGTCGGTCGAGTTGAACGCTAACAAAAATATTTTTTAAAGTGACATAACTCTATCAATTAATTTAAACCTATGTTGCAACCGTATACAAAGTGTTTGCGTAGCAGTTACATTGTGCTGTGGTTGTGTTGTGATGCATTCAAGACGCATTTATGTTGTGTCGAATTTGTTTTACATTTTATGATGGTATTTGTGATATGTTGCATATGGTATGAGTGTTGAAGCGTTTTTTTGTATTTTTTTTTTTCATTTTCATTGCCCTGAATTTGCGTTTCTAACATTGCATACGCATTGTGTTGCCTAACATTACAATGCGTTACATTGTGTTGCCTAACATTACAATGCGTTACATTGCATTCCCTAATATTACAATGCATAACATTGTGTTGCCTAACATTACAATGCGTTACATTGTGTTGCCTAACATTACAATGCCTAACATTGTGTTGCCTAACATTGCAATGTGTAACATTGTGTTGCCTAACATTACAATGCGTTACATTGTGTTGCCTAACATTACAATGCGTTACATTGTGTTGCCTAACATTACAATGCGTAACATTGTGTTGCCTAACATTACAATGCGTAACATTGTGTTGCCTAACATTACAATGCGTAACATTGTGTTTCCTAACATTACAATGCGTAACATTGTGTTGCCTAACATTACAATGCGTTACATTGCATTCCCTAACATTACAATGCGTAACATTGTGTTTCCTAACATTACAATGCCTAACATTGTGTTGCCTAACATTACAATGCGTTACATTGCATTCCCTAACATTACAATGCGTAACATTGTGTTGCCTAACATTGTGTTGCCTAACATTGCAATGCGTAACATTGCGTTGTATAAAATGACAATGCGTAACATTGCATTCCCTAACATTACAATGCTTAACATTGTGTTGCCTAACATTACAATGCGTAACATTGTGTTGCCTAACATTACAATGCGTAACATTGTGTTGCCTAACATTACAATGCTTAACATTGTGTTGCCTAACATTACAATGCGTAACATTGTGTTGCCTAACATTACAATGCCTAACATTGTGTTGCCTAACATTACAATGCGTAACATTGTGTTGCCTAACATTACAATGCGTTACATTGTGTTGCCTAACATTGCAATGCGTTACATTGTGTTGCCTAACATTGCAATGCGTTACATTGTGTTGCCTAACATTGCAATGCCTAACATTGTGTTGCCTAACATTGCAATGCGTAACATTGTGTTGCATAACATTACAATGCCTAACATTGTGTTGCCTAACATTACAATGCCTAACATTGTGTTCCTAACATTACAATGCTTAACATTGTGTTTCCTAACATTGCAATGCGTAACATTGTGTTGCCTAACATTGCAATGCCTAACATTGTGTTTCCTAACATTGCAATGCGTAACATTGTGTTGCCTAACATTACAATGCGTAACATTGCGTTGCATAACATTGCAATGCGTTACATTGTGTTGCCTAACATTACAATGCCTAACATTGTGTTGCCTAACATTGCAATGGGTAACATTGCATTGCATAACATTACAATGCCTAACATTGCATTGCATAACATTACAATGCCTAACATTGTGTTGCCTAACATTACAATGTGTAACATTGTGTTGCCTAACATTACAATGCCTAACATTGTGTTGCCTAACATTACAATGCGTAACATTGCATTGCATAACATTACAATGCCTAACATTGTGTTGCCTAACATTGCAATGTGTAACATTGTGTTGCCTAACATTACAATGCCTAACATTGCGTTTTATAACTTTACAATGTGAAACTTTGCGTTGCCTAATATAACAATGCGTACAATTGCGTTGTATAACATTAAAATGTGTAGCATTGCGGTGTATAACATTGAGTAGCATTACAATGCACAACATTGCATTGCATAACTTTGCGTTGCGTAATTAACGGCACATAATATTGTGTTGCATTATATTGCTACCCATGTTCTGTTGTATTATGTTGCGTTGCGTTTGTATTATATTGCGTTGTCTTTGCATGTTTGTGTCGCATTTAGGTTTGTTTTGCGTTGCATTTTTATTACATTTGCTTTGCAGTTTTATTTGCGTTGGTTTGGATTTTTGTTGCTTTTACGTTGCATCTTAGTTGCTAGTAGTAGTTCCTTCTGTAATTCAGCATGAATGCTATATTTCTCTTTTTTTCTGCCTTCAATCCGTCCATCCATCTGATAACAAACCATCAATCTGCCATTTTTTTTACCCATTTCTTTCTCCTGCTGCTGGCTGAAAACAAACAGACTCATTATAGAACATTTGGATGGCACGTCTTGGTTCTAATGAAAAGGCATTAATTTCATGCAAAGACAAACACCAGGATTGGACGCAGAGAGACATGTATTAGTAAATCATATTTACACAGCCAATAAAAACGGAGCAACGTGAACCATGAATGCTTTCTTGTGCCACCAAATATTAGATTATGCAAGTAATCCCCTCACTCTCGGATGGTTTGGATACTTGAGGAGGAAACGCGGGCCAAGTCGTGTCAAGCCGTCAGCTCCTTCCACCGGCTTGTCGCTGCGACGTCCCTGCTGTTTGTGATTGATGAGCGAGGCGAGTACAAGACGGAGCCCAGTGAGGAGCCGTTCCAGCGCCGACCGACTCTAAACACTGCATGATTTCACCAGTCTGTGGTCACAGGAGTCCTCGTGTTGCCCCATATTTCTTCAATGTTGATATTTTCTTGAGAGCAAATCAACTCTGCGGCCGGCGAACAGCGCGGCGCTGTCTGCGACGATTCATTAAACTTGATCCGGATGGATTAAGTGGAGAGGCTTGAGCTAAAGACGGGGAAAAAAACACACCTGTTGTTTACCTGCAGAGTTACAACGTCTTCATCAAGACGGGCAAACATCAATGTAATTTACGGCAGCATGGAGAGTCCGGTGCGTCACGGGCTGTTTTCATTGACAATCGTACACTTCTTGAAGCGTAATTACAGCCGTCAAAATATTGTTTCAGAGGCAAAAAACGCTTCAGAATCTTGACGAAATGCTCACATAATGGAGTGTTTGTGGGCCAAGCTCTGCAAATGTTGACCTTAATAATCGTGTTGAAATACACGTCGTAAAGAATACGTCATAAACTGAGTTGTTACTTTGACATGGATAAAAGTTTCTGGTAAAACACTCAAAGATCATAAAACTTCTAATCCAAACTACAGATTTAACACTGGAATTGTGTTGGCGTTACTGCAAAAAGAAAGTTTATCTCTCAGTCCCAGACACTTTCCAATTAACATGCAAACAACATCCTAAAAAATAAAATTTGATTACCGTTTTAAAATTGGTAGGTTAAAAGGATTAGATGTTATTTTTAAAGTACTTTACCTTCCACAGATGCATTTGTGTGTTTATGCTACTTTTAAAAGCATAAAAAAGGGGAAAAACAAGAACAAAATGAAGGAGTCGAACCAGGAATCAAACACGTGTCCAATGGTTAACGCACACTCAAATGTAATATAAAACACTAAACACGTGTGGTGGTCAACACACACCCATGAGAATAAAATAGCCTAGTACAAAAGAACATTAGAATACCAAACACACAAGTTGGTCAACACACTCGAGGAAACAAAATATAATAGCACAAGAATGCTAAAACCAGTATAATACCTTACGCTAGAACACAAAAAACATGTAGTGGTCAACACACACTGACAATGACACAGTATTGTAATACAAAACTCTAGAAAATGTAAAAAAAACATGAGGTGGTCAACCCACACTCAAGGAAACAAAATAGAATAGCACAAGAATGATAAAACCAGTATAATACCTTACGCTAGAACACAAAAGACACATGGTGGTCAACACACACTTGCCGAGACAAATTAGTGGAATAGAAAGCTCTAGAAAACAAAACATGTGGTGGTCAACACACAATTACTGAGACACAATAGTATAATACAAGATTCTAGAACACAAATAACACATGGTGGTCAAAACACACTTATGGATACGCAATAGTATACTATAAAAATCAAGAATAAAAAACAAATGAGGTGGTCAACACATACTCAAGGAAACAAATAGAATAGTACAAGAATGCTAAAACCAGTATAATACAAAACGCAAGAACACAAAAAAAGTGGTGGTCAACACACACACACCGAAACATTAGTGTAACAGAAAACTCTAGAAAACAAAACCTGTGGTGGTCAACACACAGTTACTGAGACACAATACTATAATACAAAATTCTAGAACACAAAACACACATGGTGGTCAACACACAGTTATTAAAAGACAATATTTTAATGTAAAACTCTAGAACACAAAAAACCAATGATGGTCAACACACACTCAAGGCAATCATCAAAACACGGAAAGAGAACAGAAAATGGGAGAAGTTCAACAAGAATAAAGAGAAATAAAATAAAAATAAAAGCAACAAACATAGCAAATAGTTGTTTTTGCGGTTGTAACTAAGTAAAAGTAGAGTTTCAGGAAAAATAAACCCAAGTTCAAGTAAAAAAAATTCAATATAAATAATAAAACAACTCTGTTGCTTCATGTCATCACCTGCGCAAACACATGAAGCCTTTGTACAAAGACCATGTGTTTTCCTAAAGTTCCAAATGTGTGACATCAGAAGCGTTTGATTTTGAGACTTGAGCTTTAATCTACCGAACGCTGATCTACGAAGTATAAACACACTCTCTGAGATAGCGGTGAGTGTTGGAAGGGAAGTGAGAGTGTGTCGTGCTTCTCTGAGACTCTTTTGTGAGTCTAGGGGTGGAGCTTAAGCTCTGAATTATCTATATTGTTTGAAAATCCTCATCCTTCTTGTCTCCTGGCAGATGAGGCACAGGCTGGCTCGTCGGAGCGGGCGACTGTAAATGCAGCATTCCGAGCCGGGTTCAGGATGGGGTTGGTCTTGACTCATCGTCCGTCACTGCGTAAAGCTTCGGCCTCCGCCGTGAAGCAGCCCATTCTTCTGTCCTCCGTGAGCACTGGCCGTAAATAATTCTCAGGGCCCTCATTGTTGAAAGCTCTATCACCTCCCTGTACGTCTCTCCTCTCGCCCCTAAACCCCGGCTCTAAGCGGAACATCTGCAGGGAACGATGTCGTAGTAATCTTTAAAAACAAACACCGGCCTGAAGTTTGCCATTGATTTGGGACACGCACGTTTCCCCGCTGGACAAGGAGTTCTTTTTTCACCATTTATTTATTCAAGTATTGCTGAGCAGCACGCTCCCGTCTCAGCAGCACCTTGTTTTACACTCGGTGTAATTACACACAGGTCGCCCGGGCGGCGTTCCCCTCAGTCTGGATCACACTGGATCCGGATCTTCTGGAAGGATGCTTGGTGGTTGTCCAGGGATTTGGGAGATGAAATCAAGGTTGTTTACGCGTCTAATTCTTCATGAAACATCTTTGGAAAAAGGAGTGAGAAGCTCTCCTCGGGGAGTGAACCGGGCCCTCACATCTGAAGAGCCACCTAATGGGTTAGCAAACACACCATTACCCAGGGTCCTCTACAAGAGGGGCGGGCTCAGTGTGTGTGCGATCCGGCCCCGAAACTTTGAAGCAAAAGACGAAAGTAAAAACAAAGACGTTCAGGGTTCTCGAGTTGAATTCATGTGGTTTAATATGCTAAGTTCATAAATCTGATACAAGCCACTGTTTTAGCGAAATACTTATATTACTGATACTAATACTGATATTCGGTATGATTTGATAAAACGCAGCTGACAATGAAGTTTGTTCACACTCGTCTGTTGCGTTCTCGAGCTCAGGTTTCTACCCACAGCCTCAAAAGCATCCATATCATGAATGATGATTAGTAACTGAAGCTTAGCGTCGGTGTTGGAGTTTGATTAATTGGCGACGAACCCTTAAATATGAGCCTAGACTGGCTGGCGCTGTATAAAATATTGAAACTTATTTTCTTGGCTTGAATTAGTTGATGTTGATAGTTAGATGGAATGAACCATGGAGTCCACGACGAGGAGCATAATTAGGGTGTTTCTAGTATGTTTTACATTATATTTAAAGTGATCGTTCACACCAAAAAAAATTAAACTTAACTTATCGCGAGCGCTTTTAGTAGACAGTAGTGATGTTCTGATGAAGCTTCATGAAGCAGTGTCATTATTTTCAGAGTCCACTAGATGGCGGTCTCTGCACTATTTCCCTTTGTTTAGAACAACTGTTCTAATGAAACATCATTTTTAAACTGATGGCGCCACCTACTGACCTCTAAACAACATGACACTGTTTCATGAAGCTTCATCAGACCATCACTAGTAGACAGTAGACTAGAAAGAACTTGCGATATTTACATTTTTGTCTATAATTCAAAAAAGGAACAGATTACTCTGAAGATAATCCTATCCTTTAGTCAACATAAGGGTGAGTAGAAATGAGTAACTAACTTAGAATTTTGGGTGAACTTTATAATTAATGCAAAGGCCATGAAAATGATACAAAAATTTGAATATAAATTAAGATTTTCTTTTAAACAAACAGTGAAAAACAAAGAAAAATACTTTTGGCCTATTTTTTTTCATCAATTCAGAAATAAAGAAAAGCCTCAATAATATTATTTATGTGACACAAGATACAAGGGGTCATTTATCACAATCAGTTGGAGAAAAGTTGACTTAACCTGTGGGCAGAAATTGTGAATTGAGAATTGAAATATTGTTGCAGAAAGTTAAAAAAAACATTTTATACTGCAACTCTGCAATTTTCAAAAAGTGATTTATAGCAGGCCATGCTTGAGGCAGAGAGAGTCCCAGATTCTTCTTTTTTGACTTGAAAACTCATTGAGCAAGTCAAGATTTAACCTTCAATCTGCATAGATTTTCAGTATTTAAAGTGCAACTAATGTGAAACTCAAATTACTCGCTCACATGTTTCAAATGTTGAAGTCTTTCTCTCTCTCTCTCTCTCTTTGTACAAACAAACACATACTGATGAGTACATTAGAGGTCCAATATCTATTTAAGACACACTTAAATAAACACAATAGTTGTAATTTAAACGTCTCCAGATTAATTGCCCTTATTTAAATCTTCTCTTGCTAAAAAAAACAACCCTGAATGTCCTTGGATTATGATATTAAAATGTGTTTATATGGTTATATATTTTTATATATTATATGAATAGTTTTTACCAATCAATATGTATACTGAAATAGACGGATACATTTCTTATGAAATAGTCCATATAAAGCCTCTAGCCTTGTGAAATATGCAATAAATAAAATCCTAAAATACCTACAGGTGATTTACAAAAATTGAATTATAAAAAAAAAACCTTTCCAAAAATTGTTACCATTAAGAGTTTGCCCAAAGTAACTTGCATAGTAAATATTGAATCATAACTGTGTGGTTTCATATGCATATATTAGATTAAGACTTCAGACCTGTGTTCTGCTCTAAATGATTCCCAGCGTGGCACCATCACTCTGTGGTGTGCCATGTTTCCTCGGGGACCCCGGCGGCAGCACAGAGGGTCTTTCTCTGCAGCACACGGGCCCTCTTCACCCTCTGTTGACTTTGTAAATTACTTGGGATGTCAGGACCAAACCACAGCTTATCCTCGGAGAGATGGCGGTGGTGGAGAGAGGCGTGAAGCTATGAGGGGAAAAGGAACCAGCATGAGAATGAAGGAGTGAAATCCCAGTCGGTGTCTGCAGGGCGGAATTATGCCACATTTACACGTAGCCGGGTGTTTGGGAAAATTATTATTTCTCTCAGTCGCAACCACTTTCTAAATTAACATCCCAACAGCATCTTGAAAAAAGGCAGAAATACAATTTCCTGCAGCATTAGAAATGCCTGGAAGTTTTGTTGCCAGGTTGGTTTGGTTTCTGCTCAACTTTCCTTCATCTAAAATTTATTGGGAAAAAAGCTCTATTGAGTCTTATTGTTAACTCTTTTGCAAAATAGAGGTTTTATTTTTAGATTATTTTCTATTTCTTTGGACAATTTTTACTTCGTTTTTTGACTTGAAGTATATGAGTGTCTTTTTTGGAAGAAAAAAAATGGTCTATTTATTTTTTGAATAAGTCAGTTTTATAATTTGTATTTTTTTTAATTAATAATTTTTACAGTAAGAGGATGATATTCTAATTCAATTCAATTAAACAATATTTTCTTTTAATTCAATTTTTTGTGATTCAATATAAAAATGTATTGAACCGTTTGGAATCCACACTGCTTATACGTGGTCATGTGATGCGTCTGCGAGTTACGTGATTGGCTGAAAGATCGAAGTAGGCCGGTACTCCTTTGGTTTTGTTTATATTGAATTTAAAAGGCTACACATCTGAAAATATTGATTTTAGAAAAAATATTTTTTAATTATGTGGAATCAGAATATCAAACTTTATGTGTAAAACAAAATTAATTTATTTTGAAAATAAACCAAACACTATTAACCTTTTAACCTATACATTAGATACAAGATACAAAAATTAAATGTATCTTCTTTTGAAATGTAACTTCAATCATTACTTTGTAATAGAACTGATAGAAAAAGATGTTGAGAAATTTCCACTTTTCCAAAGGTTTAACAACAAGAGCTGGAAACAAAAATCTCCCTTTTCAACTCGCGCAGGAAGTTGAGTTGTATTTAAAAGTAAATGATTTGAGCTTCTTGTTTTTGTGTGTCTTCACTTCCAGGTGGAGAGTCCAGCCACAGACTCCTGCGGGGCACGTCGTCGCGTGGTATGCATCTGAGGCGCTTAAGGCTGTCTGTGTCGCTGCCTGTTTCGAGACAGGTGAGCAGACTGCACACCTGTGGCCGCTGTTTGCTTTGACACCTCGGATGTCGTCTCCTTCAACAACACATCTTTCATTCCGGCCATCAGCCTCATCAACCCCTCACTCATCCAACCATCCACCTCGCAGCTCTCTCTCTCTCTCCAGGAAACCCCCGGATAGTTTGAATAATGAGTTTGGAAATGGTTCTAGAACTTTCTCTGTTGAAAACTTCACGTTATTTATTTACTTAATCTATTGAAACTCTGGTTGTTTCTCCTGATGATAAGGTTCCAGGGTTGAGTCAGAACTTGGGTGACTTAGGTCAGTCTGTCAAACTGAGCCTGAGAAACCTGGGTGTTGTATTTGATAAAGACATGTCTCTAGTTCAACACTGCAGAAAACTGACCAGAAACTGTTTCCTTCAACTGGGAAAAATAGCTAAACCTAGGAAAATGATGATCAGGAGTTTATAATCCATTCGTTTGTGTCTTCTTGTCTGGACTATTGTAACAGTTTTTTTCGTGTCTAAACGAGAAAGAACTGTCTCGCCGGCAGTTAATGCAAAACTCTGCAGCGGGAATTCTGAGCCGCTCTAGTAGAAGAACTCACATTTCTCCGATCCTTAAAACTCTTCACTGGCTGCCAGTTTCTTTCAGGATCAACTTTAAAATTCTGGTTCTTACTTTCAGATCTATTCATGGTCAGACTTCTCCTTCCATCAGTGATCTGATCCAGCCTTACACCCCAGCTCGGGCTCTGAGGTCTGTGGATCAGAATCTACTGATGGTTCCTGAACACGGTTCAGGACCAGAGGAGAGAAATCCTTCCAGACTGTTGCTCCTAAGCTTTGAAACGATCTTCCTCTTCCTCTGTGTTTGATGATCTACTGACTCCTTCAAGAAACATCTTAAGACGTTCTTATTTGTTTATGGTTTTTCCTAAATTTCGGGGACTTCTTTGTTTGTCTTATGTTAAATTTGTATGTATTTTGAACTGTGTATTGCTTTTGATCGTTCAAGCACTTTATGACCCTGGTCTAGAAAGGCACTTTACAAATATAAATGACTTATTTCTCTCCCCCTCATCCGTCCACAGGCTTCACTCCAGCGTCCGTGGAGACTCTCGGTTTCAGTGAAGAAATAAACCTCTCGGAGAATCGTCGCGGAATCATTTTTGAATCGGTCCCTCATGCTTCAACAATGCGCCTTCGTCGCTTTAAGAGTCTCTGGAGTCGACCACTGTCAGATTTGGAGATTAATGGCAGTCGCTGGGTCAGAACCGAGGCCATAAAGAGAACGACTCACGAGCCTCCAATTTCCCCTCACACGCAGAAACCGAATCCAACACTTCATTGCTAATCTGCAGAAAAATGTATTTTTTGGTTACAAGCTTTGCTCAAAAATTAACACGGTCGTTGTGTTGTTTTAATCAGTTGTCAAAACTTTTGGGTGAGAAAGATTTAATTTATTAATATATATATCGTTTGACCGAAAACAACATGCGTCATAATTCACTAAAGTTGTATTCCTTTACCAGATGATTTAACACCCTTGGAGAAAAAACACTTTTTTTTGTTAAGGAATTTATTCTCAAAGCCTTCAGAAAAACGGTTGAATTTAACATTTAATTAATTTTAATTAACATTGATTATGTGTTGTTATTTTTGAGTGTTGAATGATCTAATTGAATAATTTAATTTAATAATATCTATATTAAAAGGTTGAATTATTATATATATATTTTTGAATTCATTTGAAGTGAAAAAAGCAAGACTTACCTAAGAGTGATAATTATAGACCATTTAATAAATGCACTACTTTTTACAGCCTTTGACTTGAAGCACATTTTTTAGGCTCCTCCCGATAACAACAAATTCATAAATATGATCTATATCTGACAACATCTTTTGATGTGCGTCCCAGGTTTTCAGCACGATACTTCACACTAAATCAAAATTGTAAATCATAAATGTGTCAAGTTGATTTAATTAAGACCACAGCTCTGACAAAATGGTTTTATGTTTCTGGAAGACAAGAAGAATCCAAATGAAAAACAGGTTAGGCTGAATAATGCTGAACATTTTGTGGTTCAAACATACCAATGAAACTACTTTGTTAACATTAAGATTACTGGATAACACGAGACAGAAAATACTGGTCTGAACTACTGACTTTATGTTTTTCTATTCTTGAATGCGGTTTTTGTGCCATTCTTTAAAAACTAATAAAAACTGTTCCTCATCTAATAAATCTAATAAAATCTCAATTATTTTCCAGACTTTTGGATGACTGTCTGAATATGGTATATATTAAATATATAATTTATAGTTTAACTTGTTTGATCAAAGACAAGCTATTTTGGTGAGAAATACATAATGGAACAGATTTAAATAACAAGGAGTAAATGTTAAAATAATTTTGATTATAGGTTTATACAGGAATAATATTAAATCCAAGCTAAGTGAAGAGCTGCATGGGTGTGACTCACTTACTCCACTTTTCCACTTCACCACAAGCAAAATAAATCCTGTAATAACATAAACAATGATTAAATAAACATGATTCATATTAAAAAGTATTGATGGTCTGATGAAGATTCATGAAGCAGTGTCATTATCTTCAGAGTCCACTAGATGGCGTCTCTGCACTATTTTACTTTGTTTTAAACAACTGTTCTAATGAAACATCATTTTTTAACTGATGGCGCCACCTACTGACCTCTAAACAACATGACACTGATTCATGAAGCTTCATCAGGCCAAGTACAACAGGTACAATGTTAACAAAACCAAGGATACAAAACCAAGTGATTTTTCCCCTCCATTTAAATCTTTTATTTAGATAAAAATCGATCCCTGTGTGGTAACATTTTATAGTGATGGTCTGATAAAGCTTCTTGAAGCAGTGTCATGTTGTTTAGAGGTCAGTAGGTGGCGCCATCAGTTTAAAAATTATGTGATGTTTCATTAGAACAGTTGTTTAAAACAAACAAAAATAGTGCAGAGACGCCATCTAGTGGACTCTGAAAATGATTACACTGCTTCATGGAGCTTCATCAGACCATCACTAGTATTTTATAATAGTGTCTTTAGCTATCGTGTCGAATTCATCATCATCTATATTCCTGTGTTTAGTAAATTTAAAATACAAAAAAAAAGAAAAAATTTAAAATGGAGTTTTCCTGATACAAGTTCAGTGTTTTTTAAATGAGGAATTATTTTGACTTAAAGGTGAAGTAATGTGAAAGAAAGTTACGCTGCAGGCGAGTCAAGAAAGATTGTGTTGTTGTTTAAATATCCAGAAAATGACAAAATCAATGCTTTAACTTAGCAAAAGTTATTTCACACCATTAGCATAAAAAAAACTGGTTACATTGTACTTTCACAGACTTTTCAAAGTGGCAACAAGAGCCTCTCTCAGGGGCTTTTCAACCTGGATTATGGCGGCGGGCTGCTCCGCACGTTTGAACAATGTGACCACACGGCCTTCACGGAAGCCTTTTCGGATTTCCCAAATCTGTACGGACGAACATTTAAGCTCCAGTTGTAATTGCTAAGACTTGTTTTTTAACGAGCAGGTGAGCGTCAAACCTTTCATGCTTCTTGGAAGAAGATCACGTCTCAAGTGTTGTTTACTTGCATCTGGGCTTGTTTGTGAGCCGTGTCTATGACTCAGCCTTGACGTCAGGGAGGGTATAGGCAAGCCGCCGCTGCAGGGATCGTAAAGCGGCTTTGAGCTCAGCAGTCCGACTCCTCCAGGGAAAGTACAAAGCCTTGCCCGGTGGTCCGCGCACATGCCTGGCTGATCTGCCCAAAACAGCCTGGATGGTGGGATGGCAGAGACACACCTGCTTTGTCAACACCATCTTCCTCACTACCGCGGCCAACTCAAAATCCATCCTGTTTAATTGCAAAGACTGCGCGGCACCCGAGGCTTGGTGCTGCCGGGGTCTGAAGATACACGGGTTTTCAAACCCAAAACCTTTCATCTTCATTTCCTGTGAGGTTTTTGATACGACACCAGGTGAGTCGTTGATGCTGCAGATGTTTTCGGCGCGAGGATGACTTGAGAAACCAGAACCAGGCCGTTAATGACCCAACAACGGAAATGTACTCATCTCTCACACTGGGGTCCTGCTCGTGAAGAGCCAGACCGGCTCTCAGATCATGTCGGGTTTTAAAGAATGAACCAAGAATGAAGAGGAGAACCTATTTTTTATATACTATAGAACCAGGATTAAAGATCCATATTAGAACTTTACACCATCGACCTTGATTGAAGAATATTAGTACGGCATTGGTCGGACTATCTATCTTTATTTTACACTTGAATTTTCTTAAATCAGATTTTATAGAGGGATTTAAAAGAAGCACTTTTTTTGACATTTTTTATTATGCCCCTTTTTATAGAAGTAGCTTTGTTTCTTTATTATTCAATAAAAATTCCTTAACCAAAAAAAAAAATTTTCACCAAAAAAAAGTATTCAATTAAAAGAAAAAAGGTTTAAAACATTTTTTTTTCTTTGACCAGAGTAATCTTTTATTGTGTAACGTCCATATTATGGGTAGGACATTTGTGTCTTAATAGTTATTATATAATAATTATTATAATTAAAAAAGAAAAAGTTGAATCAATCAATTAATGTTTTGTTTTTTTATCAAAGTGAAAAAACATTTTGTTTTCTGATTGAAGGCCTTTTTTCTAATTAAAGTTTTTATCTTATTTTATCGAAGTCCACTTTTTTAGTCGGGGTTTAATTTATTTGTTTATTCAGCGATGCTTTTCAGCTTAATATAATTATGTTTATTTTATCACGCCTGTCTTTTGTCAACTTTTCAAAAAAAATAGAAAAAATCTCAGGATCATTTTTTTTTCCAAAGTTTTTTGTCTTAAACCTAATGTGTCTTTATTTTTTGTTTGCATAAATGCATTATAATGTATTAAAAAAACGTTTCTTATGTAATTTAAGATTTTTTAACATCTTTTGACATCTTTTTGAGTTATTTCTGTAAAAATCTTCAGTTCATTAAAATAATGGAAATTTTCCTCATGTGAATGAACGGTGTGGGCATCAAACAGATTTCCTAGTAGTATATAAAAATAGTGTTTAAACAAAACAACAAAGAAAAAGCTGCAGACTGTTACCATGCGACTCTGTTTTCAGTCACTAATGTTTGTTGTTACTTCAGTACCTGGACACACCTGTGCGCCCACCTGGTTCCCCCAGAATGTCCCTGACATCTGACCTCTAACCTCTCCGATATTGGAGTCCCCAAAGCGGAGCTCATCACCGTCCCCCCTGAGTGTTAACACGGTGTCAAGGAAGACTACCTGTTTCTCAAAACAGGGGGGAGACATGACAGGGCAGGTCACCCACGAAAAGGCAAAACAAAGAGTCAGATTTCACAGACCCTCTATCAATCAAACATCTTTGAATCGCTCGCACTACCGGCAGGAATACCAGCGGCTTCAAAGGGGAACGTTGGAGGCATTTTCCCTTTGCCTCCTCGCCTCGACAGGATGGTCTCACAACCTGCCGCGGTAGTTTCTGGCCGTCACAATCAAAAGACTTCCGCGCTGATTAATTTTCCTCTTTGTCTTTGTTTTCTCTAATTTGATACTTCACAGCGAAGCAAGCTTAGGCAAGCCGCGATGCATTCCCAAACATAAATTATAGTGAAGTGAATACACTCACTGTTGAGTTTCAGAAAATGCTGCCAGTGTTTGATACAATAGCTAATAAAATGATTAATGGCACGGTGAGCTTACATGACTGGAAAGATGTGTGTGTTTTAGACTACAAAGAACCTGGGTGGGACGACGAACTCTCTTCGTGCCAACACTGCTGATCCATAACCATGAACGCTGCCAACAGGAGTCACTCTGAACTTGTCTGATTTTGTTCTCACAGCTACTGCAACTCATTTTTCCAACTTTTAACCCTTGTGTTACAGCTGGGTCTAGGTGACCCGAGGGCTGGAAAACAAACGTGTTTGAGGTATCCCTTGGCTCGACCTACCTGGCTTCCAGAAATACATGGTGGAGGCCGTTCACCTTGAGCCAGGGAAAACACAAGGGATACCTCAAACATATTTGTTAGTTTTTTCCTGTGAGTTTTAGGGCCGTCTGGTCGCGTTGACCCCGTGATAATTCAAGGGTCAAAATAAGAGACGAAAACTTCATGGAATAACCTTTTAGGGAAATGGGTGGGGATGGTTAGGTTGAGATGATTCAGTACCATAAGGGCATAGATATTGACATAATGCAGAATGAAAAGCATTGCATATTTTGTTGGTGTATTTCGGTATTGTTTGAAAATAAAAGGAATGATAGAGAAAGTTAACTTTCACTTGGGATGGGCTAAAGAATACCCTTTTGTCTGGTCCAGTACTTTACACAGCAGGCTTCTAGGACCTCACTCTGAACTTGACTTTTAGGTAGAAACTGTGCAGTCATTAAACACCATCCAGCTGAACAACTTGACCCAACAAATCTTCTAAAGCTAAGCAGGGTCACACTCAAATCTTTTCATTTGGTGGAATACATCTCAAATTGTCAAACTATCTTTGGCCAATCTGTCTTGATCTGGATGAGTCAAATGTGTTGGTCTGGATCGATTAAATCCAATTTCTCTTGCACACTATTTTTATATTCCTTAGTATTAAGTAACATCCTTCTACCTACAGCAGCCACGGGTCACATGCTTACTTTCAGATTACGACTCTCCATCCAACTGACCAGGAAACGTTATCCCTGCGATAAAGACAGTTCAAGCAGGAATCAAAAGTGACTGGAGTACTGGAGCGAAGGTGAGGAGGAGTTTCAGCAGTTATTATTTCACACTTAAATTTGTGATGGGTCGCCCGTACACACTCCATTGACACAGGAGCTGATCTTGAATTTCCCCTTGAAAAATGGTACAAACAACGTTATTGTTTTGGTTGTCGCCACAGATGTGATAGTCTTTGTCGCCAGAGACAATTATAATCTGGGGACCAGGTTTCCAGAACTTGCAGATCCAATTGCTCCATATGGATGAAAGACAAATCGGGCACAGATCCACTTTGCAAAATTCTTTATACTGTTTCATAAACTTCTTTAAATAGGGTGGTTTTTATTTCGGCTCAGTTGCATACGTATGGTTGACATCCCTCATAAAGTATCCACAACTATGATTGACGTCATAATGCCTAATGACGGATGAATAGAAGCCTCAGGTATCTCGTCCTCCACTGGCGTCCTCACCACCTTAGAGGGCTCGTCAAAACTACCCACCCAGACATCCTCCACCGCCCGGCTCGTCCGTGCACCTGTCTGAAGCGGGCAGCTGTGGGTGGGCGGTTCTTGGCTGTCAGACCAACATTCCGGAGGAGAAGTCACCCTGTAAATCCCTTGAGTTTAGACCTGACAGTAACCCCCTCCCCACCGCACACCCCCTTACTATACCTTTTGTAGCCGTCTCCGCCGGCCGCTCTCTCTCCCGACTCCTTTTCGCCGCCGCCTTCCCTTTCAGCCTTGCTCAGGCTCAAAGGGGATATTGCTTTGTCGAAGCTGTGAGAATGTATTTGGAGTTGACCCACCCTGCTGCTCCCAGGCTCCAGAGGTTTTAATCCTCCCAAATATTCTAGAATGAAAGCAAATATTGTTGTATCCATGTCAGCGGCCTTGTTTTCCAGGGACCCGAGTGGTGAGTCCTGATGAATCACTAGCTTATCTATTATATCTCGCAGACACACCAACAAAAGAAACCGCCAGGCTGATACATCAAGTTGATTTGTGTCTGATTTGTGTAACTCTGTGTTTATTTGGATGATATTTGACAGCCCTCTCTTGTCTACTGGGGATTTTAGTCTCCTAATTACACATATCACCCAAGCAGCATCACCCCCCCCCCCCCCCCATACTGTCTACTAACTACAACAAGAGTCTCTTTATCAAGTCGGGAAATGTTGATGTCGGGCCAGATCCTGATCTTGGCAGTCACCCCATTTCAGCTGGAACATAAAAACGGGGGAAAAAAAACTTGCACAATTCTGTGTTTGAGTGCAGAAGACAACGATCCCTTCACGTTTGTTCTGACGCTGCAGACAGTCCATCAAAGCGTAACAAGTTTCATTGTTTTGTTCTGTACGTACAACAAGTAGCTGAGTGCTGCCGAGTGGCGTGCTTCAGACAGAAGTAAGGGGATGAATAAGAATAGTTGTACGTAAATACATATAGATTAAGGAAAATGTATGTATAAAAATAAGATAAAACTTAGATCTTGAGGGACCAAAACAACACTAAATTTAAATCCTATCCAAAAAAGACTTTTATCATAACTTAAGAAAGTCTCTCCTCTTCTAAGCATCTTCTTCTCTTTCTTTAAGGGTTTTGTACTAACAGTGTCTTTTTAGATGGTGTCTCTGTTTCCCAAGGTTAATCTTCTTAGGAGAAAATCATTTAGAACATGACAATTGTTGAGTGTCCAAAAATAACTGTCCGGAATCCAGATCTGTGTGCTATGTCTCAAATTGCGCACTTCTGCAAGTGCACTGCTTTACGGTACACTGTAAGTGCACAAATTTCGACAGGGTATAACTGACTCAAATCAAACACTGCTGCTACAAACTCACAAGAAATTAATTGCTGTTGGACCCTATCATTGACACCTGAGGATGCTTTTTCACATATTGAAACAAGTTATTAAGTTGTGTGTCATTTTGTTATTAAGATTGTTGTGCTATTTTGTGCTAAAATTAATGTTTTCTCAAGATATTTGCGAAGACGAAGATCGTCAGATGTAGCTTCCGTTTAGCGCCATCCACGTCACTAAAATGGCGGCCATTAAGGGTGGAAAGGAAGGATGTCCATTGATCCATACTCAATTTGGCCACTTGAGTGTGCCAATTGAGTGCTCATTGTGCACTACATTTTCACACACTCCTCATCGGTATGTACTTGTGCACTCACAAGATTAAGTGTTAATACAGAAGTTTGTGATTTGGGACACACCCATGGAACCACAACAAGAAACGTCACTTACTTACACAACAATAAAGTTTATTTTAACAAAAAAATAACTCATTTTATACCCCTCATGTCGACTAAAGTTTAGGATTATTTTCAATGTGTCTTTTTGGAGTTACATCCAGAAATGCATGTTTAAATAATGTTCCCGGCAGGAGCTCACTTTTCTTGGTCCAAAAAGACCAAATATCATCAGAATACCTTCAACTTGAATGTGTAGCATTTAAGCCTTTTAGCTTCTGCTACAAACCAGCTTAATATATAGACTTGTTTAATTTATTTTCTGAACTAGACGGGTTGTCATTACAGACGAGCAGTATGGAGGTATTTGGATGTTTTTAAGCTTGTCTTTTTTCGGACAAGGATGACGAAGACAAGTCAGTGTCATTCGTGACCGTCGTCATATGGACGTACATTTCTGCCTGTAACTCTGAAAAGTATTCTCAATAAAGCCCTTCAAAACATGAGGTTGTAATTGGAGTCTTGTGTCGCACGGTTGTGTGCTAAACTCCCCTCCAACCGGTGTCCCATCAGGCATGACTAATTCATTAATTCGAGGGATTATGAGGTTATGAAAGGCTTTCTTGTGAAAGAGCACTTAACACTGCTTGTTTTCATTTTGGATCTCCTCCATTAAAAATTCACACCTCAACTAGCAATTAAATTGCCTCGATGTAACTACTGACAGCCTTCCCAAATCCTGGGTTTTTCAGCCGAGCCGGTCGAGTCGTAACGAGCGAGCAAATATAAAGCGCAGAGAGACATGAGACGGTTAATCCACAGACCAGAACTCCATCGAGGGGTTGGAGGTTGCCAAGACCGGGCCAGAGGCTATTACAGCCCTGATGGCTTCTGACAGTAATTTCTCCACGCATCCATGGGGCCGGCCAGTGGTGGGATCGAGTGCCTCCTCATGCCCATTAAAGCATGCGAACTGTGCCCGCAAATCCCACTCAATGGTATCTCTGTGCTCTGTGTTTGTGCGAGTGGGAGAAGTGAGGAAGCAGGCCTTGAGTGGGAGAAGGGAGCCTCAGAAGTCGTGAGATGGTTTGGGTAACGAAGCCAAAAATGTTTGGATATGTTTCTACTCCAGCAGGCAAGAGTCCAAAGTATCAGGGGAACATATTCGAGAGACCGATGTCTTGTTGACATTTGGCCAGCTTGTAAAAGGTGTTTACGTGTCTATTAGCCCAGGGGAGCAGAAATCACTGACTATGTTAACATGCACAGAGTTGTCGGGCTAAAGTAGTTGCTCAATCGATTTGCTGTTTTCTGTCTCGATATGCTGTGTTTATGCAGACGAGAGAGTCCTCAGGTGTCTGACCAACAAAGAAGCGGCCCTTACCTTGCAGTAGAAATCAACCATTTAACTTTGCATTTACTTCAACAAAGATGGACGACGTCCCATTTCTCAGGCAGTTTAGACGAGTCATTGGTCAGGTATCTTGATCAAATTTCAAGTATGGGCTGAGTGGCGCTTTTACTAATTCAACTTTTGCTGAATTAGTAAATTATAGCTGGTACAGCTAAAAGATACCCAGTTTGAGAAGGTGCCGCACAAAGAAGGGTTTGCGTTGAGGCTACGGA
Source organism: Callionymus lyra (assembly GCF_982586985.1). Classification (NCBI taxonomy): domain Eukaryota; kingdom Metazoa; phylum Chordata; class Actinopteri; order Syngnathiformes; family Callionymidae; genus Callionymus; species Callionymus lyra. Next base: position 11,683,941 of record NC_141828.1, read on the forward strand.
TCTACAACACGTGAAGCTTGGCACCCTGTTCACAGTGTTAAACCACCAACGTTGAATGAATGAATGAATGATTTTTTTTTTTCATTTCCTACCCCTTCGTTTTGTCTCTACGTTTGCGTTACTGAAGTTGCAGTGAACAAGTGGTTGTTTCTGCATTTATTTTATGTCTAAAGGATTAATAATTGCGTTGTTTCAGACTAAAAGGGTATAATTACAGAAGAAACGCATTTTTCAAGTTTTTTTTTCTTTCGTATTGCCAAAATGATCAAATCAATTTGACTAGTGAGCTAATGCTATTAGCAACACAGATAACATGCTCTCCAATGTCCCTGTACTATTCTTATCATTCCATTAGGCGTTATAATCCTGCTTGTGATAACAAACTACAGTAAATAGGACGATCTGAATATGGTTTGAACCCAAAATAGACACTTCCATTTATCTGTATCTTATATTTTAAGCATAAAAATTGACAGAGCAGGTTACTAACGCAGCATCCAGCTATACATTTACATGACTTCTTTAAGATATATTACCTCATAAGTTCATCTGTTATTTACTATTAAATTAGCACCACATAAGCTAACACAGGTACAGATCAACTAGTTCGGTCTTGATCACGCTTTTTACCACTTTAAATAATAAGTGTAGTCCAAACTAAAAGAGTTTCTTGGATTCATGATTGTCTTGAGAAATCCGTACGTTAGTAAAGTTTAATTATCTTGGAACGGATTAGCCAACATGAATGCCGATAGGACTGTCGAACAGATGATCTTTTCTTACAGCAACAACTAAAAACAACTGTATATGAATAAACGAAAGGCTTCTGTTTATGGGTCAAATTAGGCTTTTCCACGGCTGGTATGGTGAAAGTGCTTAAGAATGTTATCCACCACTAATCCACCATCTTAGAGAAGCACTAATCTTTCCTCTGTGTTCCTGTTAAAACCAGACCATTGGGCTGGATTATATCACGGAAAGGAGACTAATGTGTTAATCATAAATTCTAAGCCTGACTGAGCAGTTCAGTTTCGGGTCACAGGCGGGTAGAAAACTACCTTGACAAGAAGTTGACTTACCAGCATCATCATGTCGGGACTGAAGCTGAAGGTTCACGATTAGAGCGAACTCAACGATGCAAGGTGCTACAACACAGACCAGGTCTTCAGAAAACTAAATTCAAAGAGTCTTTTTAGTTTCAAAATACATACTTTCTTCTTCTTTGTAATTTACTTTCTATTAAATAAGAAGTGTTGGGATTGGATTCTCTAAATCCACCTTATTTCTATATATCAATTGCTATTTATAATCTCTTATTGATACCAAACAGCCTGTCAAAGTAAAAAAAGCTCTTACAATGTAATCTCTTTATGTCAATTGTTCCTGAAATCATACGTGGTTGTGGCGCAATGACACGTTTAGAATAAAAAGAGAAAGAAAATCTTTGTTCACACATTCAAGGGTAACTCCAAGATGCAGTAAGTTCCTCATCATAATCATGTTTTAAAGTTATTTCTTTATAAAGTTCTCCCCCGTCTGAAATCTCGGCGAACAAGAGGTTATGAGAGCAGTGTCCATTATGAACTAATAATAGCTTCACCCCTCCTCCAGCCAGCTGTAATCATGCAAGCTTTGTTTATACAACGAGTCCCTTGGAGGTGGAGACTTCCTGGATTGATGACGTGCGGTGACAAACCTCGATGTTTGACCACAGAAGAGTGGGCGTGGTTATGGTGAACAAGACTTCATCTCTAGAAAAAGTGTTTCAATTGAAGCATGATGGTCTCTTATCTAAAGGTGTCTTTGAATGCATCGTGGTTGTCTCTCTAAAAAAACATATAACGTTCAAAATGTAGAAAGTATTTTAGCCGCAAATTACAAAATATATATATTTCTAAACAATATATTATATATATATATATATTTATATATATATAAAAAACAAAGTAAATATGTATATGAAATTATATTTGCAAGTTTTTAAATTGTGTGCGTTGTTGCTCCTGTATTCAAAATAAATCTGGGAGGAAGAAAGAATATCTTAAAGAAAAATATTTCTCCAATTTTGCATTAAAGATAGCTGCAATTTAGCTTCAAAAGCTGTTTTTTTTAATCTACTGTGCCTCATGAAATGATCCACATTCTGCCCCCCTGCCTTTATTTTGAAACATGATGGAAGGAAATCTAATGTCACACATGTATCAATAAACAGGGATCAATAAAGTTTTACCTTACCTTACCTTACCTTACCTTACCTTGTGTTTAACCTACTCTTTGGCACAACAGCAGATTTGATCTTTCTTTAGCCTACATAGCAGAAGAAAAATATCAACGCTGCCTCAGGCTTGCTTTTCTCAAAACTGAATGATAGAAGTCCATCGCTATGTATGACTAATGCTTGGCTCCGAAAAAACAAGGTGTGAGAATAAAGCGTCACCAATAAGAACATCATTGAAGCATTACAGGAATAATAAGGAACAGATTGAAGGGATGTATTTTGTTGTCACACATCAACACAGGCTTATAAAAGAGTTTCTTTATTTCTAAATGAATACATTGTAGGACGTTTTTCATGATGCACATTTGAAACATTCTTGCCGTATAGAGCACAGGGAGAGATGCAAGGAAATGGAATGTCTATGTTTGTTAGGCAAACTGTTCGTCATCATCATCATCAACAGCCCAGGAAGAGCAAAAACAAAACGAAAAAAAAAAAGCACTGAACACAAAACTTGTACAACTTTGAACATTTTTTTTTAGACACAAAAAGGACACATACATTGTATGTGTTATATAATTTCTGTTTGCTAACGACATCATTCACAGATTCAGCAGTCTGTTTAAATACCTCATTTCTACAAAGTGAATTTACAATTTTTCTTAAAGTACAAAGTGCAAATACTATGGTTTCCATTGTTGCCAGTTGGTGAGGGCGGAATCTCCGGGGGCAGAGGAAGGGTCTCGGTTGATGTGTTAGCCTTGTTTCTTCGAAGGATTCTAAGAAGAGGAAATCAGAGTTACGTCAGGGGAATATTCGGGCTAATTCCATCCCATCGAAGGTTGACATTTTAATTCCGTTTTGACAGATTAACTGTGAGAAATATTGAACTGTCGGAGAAGCAGCGGTTAAATCCCCGTTTTTTTTTCAGACAGCAATGTTGATGGAAAAACCACTTACTTTATATTTGGGTTATTATTCTTTGACATAAACAGGCAGTTTATGCTGGTGTTGAAAGATGAATGAAGTGCGGTGAGCTTTAATACACATGTGTTTTTATACCAGAACATCATGCATACGTGAAATGTATTCCTGCAATCCCTGTCTTTCAAAAGTTTGGAATATAAACAGTGAAGTTTTTTTTTATTGATAGTTCAAGACCTTAAAGATAATTTGATTCATAGAGTAGGATAAAACTTAAACTACGATAAGCTTGAAGCGCAATAAACGAAACAGTTTACGTGATTGTGTGATTAAAATATTGTGTAACGTCATCAGTTTTATTTCAAAATGCAAGAAAGTCATGTTAGGCAACGAAAAAGATAAATAGATCACAGCTGAACCACTCTCCATAAATATCATATAACAATTTTGTCAAGCAATATTAAAGTTTATATATACTCCACTACTGTAGGGGGAGCCAGAGAGTTACACTTCAATGTTGCTCCTTAATTAGTGAAATACCAAAGAATGCTCAACTTTAGCTCTTTGAGGGAACTTGTGTCCATTTTATGTGGAGTATATACTGTATGTTCCCATCAGTTCCTGTGTTTGTTTCCTCCAGTTTCCTCCCAATTGATAAACGTATAGAGATTGATTGACGTCTCTAAATCTTTTACCGATGTGAGTGTGTACAAGTGTGTGTTACGATCTGTTCATGGTGTCACCTGCCTTTCGCCCAAACTAGCTGGGACAACATAAAGACTCCTTGCAGATGAATTAGTTTAAGAAAACAAACGATAAACTGGATTTTTCTGATGATTTTTTTGGGAGGAACAAAGAGAACATAATAAAGGCTTTTTATCAATACACAGTGATTTACTTACTAGTTTACTGGAAGGCAATCCGTCTCCTGTTTTGGCACCTGTGACAGAATTACAGATAAGTGTCAGCACATCATCACAGACACAAGCGCAAGATTCTATATTTTCCACATTTTATCTAATAACTCCTTTAAAACTATTTGAATACAATCTTTAGCAGGCAAATACTTGAGCAGAGTTTTTCCAGCCTTTGTGGGAAACTATACAATATTACATCTTGAACTAAATGAATACAAATTATGGAAATGTTTAAATTATTAATTAATTAAATTAAAATTATTATTAAAAGTAAAATATTTGCGGATATACTGTAAGTTATTATCCAAATACATTTTGAAAAAGGGAAACAATGCTAGGTTATCCCAGTTTAGACAGTTAACTTTAAAATAATATGTAAACACCAATCATTCTCATTCAATGCATTTCTCATTGGTTTAAAATCCCTCTTTTACAGTGACACATTTTAGGTACATGGTGGTGGAACAGTTAAAATAACACGGTTGTTTATGAGTATAATGTTTAAAACCAATTTGAAGTATTATCCAGAACTCTTTTTTTTTTAAACTATATTTAACTATTAAAAAAGTCAGCAAACGGGGATCCTACAGGAGAAGGAATAAGATTCAAGCAAAATCCTGGCCCAGTTTAAAAGTCTTTCATTTGAAAAAAGGTCTATGACTTGACTGTGTGGTACTGAACTGAAGCGTTTCCAGTTTAAATGTATCAAACATCTCAAGCACGTCTACTTTTTTCTAACAAAAAGCAGCATATTCCCGTCAACCATCCTCACTAATGTGTACATCTTTGGTTGGTTTTGTGGATCCGCGGACTCACCCTCCTCCTTGGTGACCCCCAGGCAGCCCATCAGTTCCTGCAGAGACAGGGCCTTGTCGTTGCTGATGTCGCAGTACTCCACGAACTTCTTCACACACTTTTTTGGCTTGGATTTCTTGCGCAGGAAGCGCTTGAATGGCTTGATCTCTTTCTTCCCGATGTCGCCGCTGGAGTTTTTGTCCAGCTGGCTGAAGTACCAGTGGACCACCCTCTCTTCCAGTGTGTGGTTCGGGTCCGGCTCCGCCATCCTACGAATACACACCGCGATAACAGAAAGATTGATTCGTGTTGCTATACATGACAGAATTCGATGTAATACATGAGTAATCGTTGAATGATACTAATCCATTTTTGGATCGTCATACCTTCCGGCGGATGCTGGATCTGTAACGGCGTGCACCATGTCTGTCGACAGGGCGTCAAGAACGCTTGTCAGAAACTCTGTTTTCTTAGCCCCGGGACAGCCTGGAAAAAAATAAGCCAGACAAACGTGTGTGAGTGTACATTGTGCAGCTCGTATTGGAAGACGTTGCATGTATATCAACAAGCTGAGAAAAACACCGTCGGAGCGAGGAATGCCGCCGTCATAGGTGGCCCTAATAAATGTCTGCGCAGGGACGTCATGTAGCAGTCGGCGAAGGTTTCGACTTTGAGCACCACATAAATACGGTGGAGGAGAGTATGAACCCAAACAAACCTCTCACGGTTGTCTTGAGACTCGCTCTCGTAACGTGTCAAACCTCCCCTCCTCGGCAGGAGGAAGAAGGTACCTGCCAATCATGGAGGAGGCCCATGAGCGGCTCAGACAGCTGGAGGCGAAGTAGACGCTCACGATCACGACACAAGGTTTCTAGACACTATATGAGATATTAAATTGACAGACACATTGTTATTAAGGGATGTCTGGGACTCGTAGGTATTCATCTCCTCGCGTATGTATTTGTAGCGGGGAAACCGAAATCTCATGAATGGAAAATCCCACTTTTTACTGCGAGTGGAGACGGCGGTTACATGCGAAATGATGGGAAAGGGAATTAAAAACAGACAACTGGGTGGAATGACTCTAATAATAGTCTCTGTCTGTAAGGCCATATAGTTTTAAGAGTGACGAGGCCAAAGTTGCCCTGGAAGGGCTAAAGGCTAAAGAGGTCTAAGACCCTCCGCTTTCTCACAGTCCGGCTCCCTTCTGCGATCCTGCCGCTACTCTTTTTTTACGGCCTAAGCCTGCGGGGCCAGATTCTCCTGAGCTGGAGATAATAGCATGCTTTACTCTTTGCTAACAGGTGGCGACCAGCACCGGGGTAAACACCCAGCATCTTAGCTTCCACTCCACCTTTCCCCTGCTTTCTGCAGTGGCCACGTCTGAACACGGGCACAAGCCCAAACGTTTCCACTTTAAACACCGAGCATTTAAGTTTTGACCCTCCCTGGCTTCAGCCCAGTAAAATATCGGGCCCACCTGTTGACGGTCAGGATGAGCCACGTGTGGTAAAAAAAAGTCTAGACACGGTTTCACCTTCAGACACTGGCTATGTTAACATGATAACAGCTTGAATTAGCTAGTTGGTCTTATGAAATTATTAACCTGTACATGGAGGTGAAAAACCGAATAATTCAGGAAGTGATGTCATTGAGTCATTGGCAGGTAGCATCGTACAATGATTAGCTCAATAATCTGAAATCCTCATGAAATGGCCCTTGTGTGTTTTTTTATTGCAACCAGATTCAGACAAAAAGTCTTTCATAAGATTTAGTGATTACGTACTTGAAATCTCGCCATAGTTCAACGATGACTGAGGACGAGAAGATACAGTCGACTCCAGCAGCTTTTAAAGCTGATGAATCATGTGGTCTGTTAATCCACAACACAAAAGTATTCGACAATACTACAAATATATCCTTGTTCCTACAGTATCACAATATATAGAAATATATCATATCATTAACCCTGTATCATGATATGTATCGTATCACCAAATTCTACCCAGCTCTAGTAATAATCACACGGACAATAAAACAAATATCTATCTTTGATTCATGTTTCAAAACTTCATCTATAATACAGTGATTATTAAACAATGTAGTTGTATTAGAATCAGTGACAAGAACCTACTCTCTCTTTGCTATTGATGCTTGAAACTAAAGATTCTGGTTAAATTCAGGGCAGGAGTTGCTAATAAGATACTTTCTATCGCTTGAGTTTGAAGTACTAGTAAACTTCTAACCTTTACGTGTTTATCTTTGGATGATGTTTCTTAAATGTAGAATTTAAAATGTAAAATGTAGAAGACAGAATTTGGAGTTTATGTGACTACAAAAAAGAGAAACAATAGAACACAATTGGAATTTGTGTCCAAAAATATATTTAATTTGAAAGCATTTAAAACAAAATATTTTGGGAGCAGCTACAGTAAAAGAACGAAGGATTGGCTGAGAAACGTGAGGGTCCAACATCATAAACACAACTGTTGGTTGAGCCTCGTCTTCCAATTGGAAAAGTGAAAAAATATATAAATATATTTCGTTTTTTTCTTTGAATGTAAAGTACATTCACTTCTGTCCGCTAACTCTGGTGGTGTCACCTTTAAACATGTCCATGTTTTTGCTCTAAACTAAATAAAGGTTCCTAACAATAATACCTAGTGTTCCACTGGTTCTGTATCTGCTAAAACCTTATTGATACTTCACTGTCACTTCATTCTTTAGCTTCTTTGACTCCTGATCATCATATCAAATTGATTATTGATCGACAATTATGAGTTTGAAAAAGAAGCCACAATGATTGATGAACGCTCTGCTGCTTCCTATGACCTGCTTGACGTGTTGCTGCGCATGTAACTGTCAATAAGAAGCTGTTTTATGACGTGAAGCCACACAGCCCACAGCCTTGTCAGCACTCACAGCCACAGCTCTCCATACCTGACCCCGGTAGAGAGCCGCGATGTCTCTCCGGAGGGGGAGCTAGCCAAACACTTTGCTTTCCTCACCTGCTGCTTTCAGGGCAAGTGGCTCCGTTCTCGCATCTCGCCCCATAAACCTTTCAACAGCAGCGCTTTGACAGCAAATAAGCTACAGGCAACGTTTATGATCAACCTCTGGTTTATACAGTGACATAGTTTACAGGCATTGACGCAACTGCTCATAAAGCAAATAAGATGCTGTGTTGTTGGATTCTGTTCAAGTCTGCTTAATAATGGACGTCAGTGTATTCTCTTTAGCCTTTTTTTTTCTGGTTGTGCAACTTTCCTTGATGTTAAAAAAATATTTAGTTTCTGCTGTTTAGAGAAAACCATTCATTTTTTTTCTCAACATAAGGTGCCATTTGTAACAAAAATAAATATTTTGAATTCTTACATTAAATGTCAGCATCTTTGTCAGTCATGTTTCCATGACTCCTTTAAAGCTCATTGAAAAATATTTAACATTTAAATTACAGTATGTAGCAACAATAGCTGTAACTAAACCATTCTTGAAAGTTCAGTCAAGTAGTCTTGATAGTATTTCACATATACTCAAATGTTCATTGACAGTTTTGATCAGTTCATTTTCAAGATAGTGTTGTACAATCTATACTCTACATGGTTCAATAGACATATACATATATTCTTATTCAATATATACCAGACGTTTGTTTGACTAATATAAAACCGCAAGTCCCATAATGCACTGCAGAAGATGATAATCCTAATTTAAACTGGAAGCTCTGGATTTGTAATACAAATTTGTGAAGACTGTCCAGGATCATAATCATCACTATTCCATTACTAAACTACAAAAGCACTCAGTTGGTGCATACCTCTACCGAGGAGCTCTTTTACACTATTACAAAAAAAACACCTCAAACAATCAAATAAAAAAAATAACAACTTCAATGATTTTATAATTCGGAATTTACGTTTCCTGCCATTGTGTAAACTGCCGCTAACACAAATATATATATTTTTTAATGATGGCCTGGTATGTTTTATGAAGTAATTTTTTTCTGCTAGTTATAAATGTAGTTAGGTGCGTAAGCAGCAGCGATTAGGAGCCATTCATGTGTATATAAAAAAAAAAAACTGTAACCAATTTTAACTAAAATGATGGTATTGATGCCAGCAGTCGGTAGACATTATCTTTTTTCTAGTTAAATGGAGAAAAATGATTGAAATATCTGTTAAGCTGTGTTACAACGATGTTTAAAAGTCACGTGACCACAGAGCGAAAGCTGAAATGTTGTGTAAACGCAGCACCTGCGAGCGAAACCGCTCGACTCGGGTCTGGCACGTCTCTATATAAATAGTGGAAGAACAGTCGCTGGTCTGTTCAGACATCCCTGGATTATTAGCTTGTTTACCAAACCACCAAGAAGAATATGTGCCAAATACCAATAAACGTTTTTAATAAACCTTGACTTTTTCGGATATGGAATGGTTGTAGTTATAATGCTGAGTTTTGGAAATAAATATTTAGCTACCAAAGCGACATTATTAAAGTTTTTTTCTTGATTAAATAAAGTTAAATTCCATCTTTCATATTTTTAAATGAAAATACTAAATTACAAACTGTCAGTTAAAGCGCCAGTGTATCCAACATGTGTAAATACATTGGAATAAATACATTTGTGGGTTACTTCTACCTTCTGTTAGCTGGATGAAGTTCTGAGCGAATGTCAGTGTTGACTATTTGACAAGAAAAATGGTATTTTTGTGCCGTTCTGGATTACCAGACGAGAAAACTCTCGTGAACCGCACAAAATTGATTCTCCTTGAGGAAATTTGTGGTATAAGAATACACAACTCCTGAATTATGGAAGTTTTTTCGAAACTGATCAAATGAGCTCATTGGCAGAGGCATGCTCTTTATGAGTCCCTTTCCAGTTTATAAATATCTAAAAGTAAAATTTCCCAAAAAACATATTAATGTAAGACTTTTATTTTGATGGACTTTTATAATTGAAAGCATGAGAATAAACTTGTAAATCTAGTATTTCAGAAATGCATGTGAAAGTGAAAATTTTAATTTCATGTTTAAATGGCTTTTTGACACTCAAAAGTGTTTAATATAAATTTTCACCACTTTAGAATGATTTGCAAAATTCTTAAGATCTTCTTTCAGTCTCATCGATTTTTTTTATTTCAAATGTATTGGGTTGAAATACAGTTAGAAATATGTTGTTTATAATTATAATTCTTAATGTTGTAAAATACAGTTAAAAATAAACAAATCAAACTATGGTAAATATTCTGAGGAACTTCTTAATGTTGTAAAATAAATTTTAAAATAAATAAATCAAATTATGGTAAATATTCGGAGGACATTGTTAATGTTCACACTTGTTCATTTCAAGTCCAAATGAATGAATTCAAAGGTCATCTGTAGGTCATTAATAATTCCACAAAAATAAACGGTTCTGATAATGAATTCTTAAACGACCTCCTCACTAATCAACGGTGGATTAGATCCGTCATTACCTGTCTCCGACATCCTATTATCTGTTATCTCCACAGCTCTTCCCTGCTGTCTCGCCACTATCTTCAGTGATACCGCTATCCTCCATCTCCCGTGTCAGGGCCCCCCCCGATTAATCCCCCTCACGGTGCTCCATCTCTGTCTCCTGGCTTACTGGGTTTCTGGCAAACCTCAAGACGTTATCAAGCATTTCCTCCACCGATCCCGATGTCAACAACACACTCTTTATCTCGGCCTCCGAGCGGCGGTTGGTGGCGGAGGAGCTTCACCATGTGGTCTGAGCGGAGAGGAAAAGCAGATGTACCTTGGAGGTGTCTGCTTCTGTAATGGTCCTTGGGCTTGGTCGGGTGGGCTCTGGCGTTGCCGTCACACTTGGGCTGCTCGTACCTGACGGAGACGCTTTAAAGTCAGTTGAATTTATCCAAAGTGGGACCTCTAATAATTCCATGGTCTCACCTGGTGGAGGTGCCGGGTATGGGTCGCCCGGTGTCCACCAACACACACCAGCAGTAGCCGGTGGAGGGGTGGCACTGGACCGGTTTGTAGAGACCCCCGTGAGCACAGTCCGGCACAAACACGGCGTCGTTTTTGTGTAGTCTGGCTTCTTCCTGAGCCGACTGCTGCTCCTGGTCACATGACGAGGCTGGAACACAGAGGTGAGGTTAGGAAGGAAACTTTTTGACAGACTTTGTGTTTCTGTGGGGACCTAGTTCGACCTTTACTGACCTTGTCCAGTCATTCTAAGGTTATATAAATATGTATATAATAATATATTATATGTAATATAAATGTGATTGACTGTAAAGTAAAAACCCTTCTATATACATTAATATAACATCTATTTTTAAATAAGTCATTTATTACCTTGTGACTATGAATGAAATATAATCCAAGCAATATCGCTAATGATTAATTAAAAATATTTTGTCCTGATAACATCTTCAAAAACAACATATTAAAAGCTTATTTTAATTTTTATTAAAAAACATTTATCCGGAAATGTATGTTGGTATGTTTCCTTGTTTGTTCTTATGCTCTAATTAGTATTAGAATATAAAATTAAACAAAATTATACACTTTATCATTTATTACTTTGTGAGTTTTTCATTTTGTTTTATCTTTTAACTATATTTTTATTCACATTTTCTCTAGATTTATTAACTTTTAAAGCAATTAAAAACCATGCAAACTGCCTTGTGTTTATGTGATGCCTTTAAATTAAGTCTTAATTTATTTCCTCATTTAACCTTTAAACATGAAATCACTACATTTAAAAAAAATGTAAAATGTTAACCCAAAAATGTGTGTGTGGGACAATCAAAAAGGTAAATTCTTAAATGTTTTTTTGATTTAGCTGTGTAGATGAAATGTGTTCAATGAAACCATGTTTTTTTTATAACATATTTACTCAAATTTTAATTGGAATTCGAAGTCTTTATATGATAATTACATCTTCCTTACCATCTATTGATTCAATATTTCTCCAAATTGATTATAAAAAAGATTTGTTTTAGCAACAAGCTAGTTGAGTGCAGCTTCAATCCAACTTACAAAAGTTTTATTGTTTTTTTACTGATATAAAATGGTCTCACAAGTGTTTTTTTTTTCTTTTCTTTCCAGCCTGCAAACCTCCAGAGTGCAGAAGACAAAGGGTGGAGAGCGAGTGCTCGGAGAGCCGGCGTGTGCAGACGACTCTATCAGCCCCCTGTGGCACTGTTTACGGACATTAATGGGCTAATGACTAAGTACAGCTCCCTATGCCTCAAGTTAAGTAAATATTATGACACTCGACTGCCCTTTGTGGATGTGTGTGACAGTGAGAGTCACAGACGGGACAAAGACTTAACAGCGGCCGCTCGGGCCTTTAGTGTTTACACGTCCATGAATCTCAGGAAACACTGCGACTCTTCCTGATCCTCCTCTGAGCGTCGGAACCATTGATCTGTCGCAGCTTCCACAGGATTAGGAGAACTTTTTTTTGGTTCCGTTTCATGAAAATCTTTAGCTCCACAATAGGAAGGAAAAATGCTTGGAGTTCCAGCGTCTCGCTACAGTTCTTCTCTTCTAAGAAGTCGTAATCAAAACCACCGTTTCTCAGAGTCAAATATTCTAATGATATTCACACACAAACATGCAAACGAGTATTTCTCTCAGAGCCACATGTGTAAAAGTATTGTTTCATATTTACAGTGAGCAGTCGAGCTAAGCTCAAAGCTGTTGGTCCAACCTAATATTTGGGAAAACATGCAGGTGAGAAAGTCTGAATATTTAGGTGGAACTTTTCACTCAACACATTTTGTTTGTTTAAGTATTTCATTCACAAATATAAATGTAAATTTGAGGAATTTTGATTTTGTCACAATTAAATTCATAGTTTCCTTTTTTTTTGTTTCAGGATATAAATTAATGTTTTTATCACTTCTTTTGCCTGTTTTACTTTTATATGTTTAGTTAATTAAGGGTTTTCGATGTCCTCAATCGCCGAAAAAAGCGCCTCTATGTCAAATGTATTCTTTTTTTTCTTTTTTTTTATCTCTAAGCTAATAACAGTTAGCAACAACGAAAACAAGAACTTCTCAATGCTAATAATATTTACTTCAACCAATAATTCAATCATTTTTGTTAGACCTAGATTTGTAAAAAGCCGTGTATTTTCGTATTTGCCAAAAACTTCAAGATTAATATCTGTACTTTGAATAAAGCTGTGTCATTGTCTTCAGTTGGTTGATATGAGTTGCAAAAGACGCGCATATTAAAATGACATCATGCAGTATTCATTAAAAATTATTTAAAAGGTATCTTAAATAGATCTTGGACCTCTAATGTATCATCAGTATGTATCTGTTTGTACAAAACTCTTTTTAAATTTTTAATATTTACTTAAGAAAATGATCTTAAGCCCCGCCCACTGAAAACTTTTTTTCTGAACATCAAATCTTGTTTACTATAACCACACCCACTCTGCAGAGTATGTCAAACGTCCAGGTTATTCACCGCGCATCATCAATCCCCGAAGTCTCAACCTCCAAGGGACTCGTTGTGTAAACAAAGCAGGGAGTGATTAGAGCAGGGCTGGAGGAGGAGTGAAGCCATTATTACATCATAAAGGACTCTGCTCTCGTAACCTCTCATTCACCGAGATTTCAGACGAGAACTTTATAAAGTAATAAGTTCAAAACATGGTCATGATGAGGGACTTACTGCATCTTGGAGAGGAAGACATGGGAGTGAATTAGGAAAGTTCGGTTTTCACATTAGTTGCCCCTTTATTACCTGGATTTTTAGAATAAATAATCCATACATTTCATCAATCTCTGGAGTATGCCAATTATGTGGTTTCCTCGTTTATCTTATCCAATACTGATGACTCATTAGTTATTTTAAAATGGTCTTGGACAAAAAAAAACAAATGTATTCTTCAAAAGATTTCGACAAAGACAACTGTGTTAGTGTAAGTGTGTTTCCTTTCCATACTTTTCTGTAAAATTGTGTTTGTTTGACACAGCCTTTGGAAAGTGAATTACGGTACAAACTGACTATTTTCTTATTAAATACATGTTGAAAGTCTTTATATTTTGTAAATATTGAATGAAAAAAACCCAAAAAGATTAATACTTTCGGGAGGACGGCCCTGGTTTCTGTCAGAACCGGGTCCTATGGTACCAAGTGCGGGCACCCATCCCTGGTAGCGAGTGTCCTATTTCAGTGGTGGACGGCGGATGTGTGTGGTGGGATCATGTGTGGAGCAGAAGACACTCACCACAAGAGATTCTCAGTTTGTACCATGTGCTGATAATTACAGACGCACTGAGAAGTCGATCCCCTTAAAAAAAAAAAAAAAAACCCTGACTCTTTCACAACCCCTGCTTCTTAAAACGACAGGAAGAGCCTCAAACCAAACAGGAAGATGTTGAAAAAAAAAAACACCTGAAGAGAACTCACATGGTGCCTTGGTTCTGTTGTTCTGGCGACTCCGTTCCTGCGCCGTCCACAGAGTTGGGTACTGCGAGATGATATCTGCAAGAAAAACCACCAGAATGGCTTCATTAATTGAAAACACTCCCCTTTAGCGCAGCGGCCAAACCCACGGACTATAAAACATATCAGGGCCGCTGTGAGAGGCGAGCGAACGCGACAGCCCAGAGCAGAAATACGAGGCGAACACAAGTCAAGACTGCGGTTCTCAGCCGCTCATCAAACTCTCGCTGCAACAATCGGCCGGCGCTGCTGTGTGAAATATGAATGTCTGCTACAAGTTTCTCTTTGATCGTCACGGTGAAAACACACACGAAAAAAAAAAGAAGTTCTCATGTTAACGTTGATGATTTTACCAGCCGTCACATAAAAGTCTCAATAAGCTTTTTAAAACTTTGAGGAATGTTTCAGTTAATAGAGAATGAAAGTGCAAGAGGATCAGCGGTTCCATAAAAGTCCACCGCAGAGCTGAGAATGACCAGAGAATCAAATGAACTCTATTTATCATACTTGTAAAAAAAAAAAAAAAAAAGCTCAGACATCTATCTAGGAAAACATAGTTACGAGTGAACCGAAGCCACAAATTTAATTCAAATGTTTTATTAAGATGAGCTGTCTCGGAAGAATGAGACCTATTTCTCTTAAAAAATAGAAATTAAAACATGGCAAGGACAGAAAATCTAGTTAAGCTTGATTTCTACCCACAACAAAAGTATTTTATCTCACACGGCTTAACCTCTTAAATTTGTCAAAAGAAGTTCAGTATATTTCTTAGTATTTTTTCCAAATGTGGTGTTGTTTTTCTTTCCTAATCCAGGATCAGACTGGGGCAAAGTCGCTGTATTAATCCGGTGCAATTGAGGCCGAACTGAGAATGTGGAAACGTTTTTGTATTTTTATTTTGATGTTCAAATATATACGATAATCCATTTTTATTTTATTTTTTACATTATTTGCAGGCAACTATTTACTTAAAAATATTTTGAAAACTTTTTTTAAATAATTTATTTTATTTACTATTGAAAGTGCTATTATAATAATATATGTTAAAATTTTCATTTATTTTGTAATTAATCTTTTTCAAGATTTTATCTGTTTTGTTGGTTGTATTTTTATATATAATAAACTATTACAAATAAACCATTAAACATGTTTTGATGTTTTTATCTCCCCACCTACCTTTTTAAAATTAATTCATTGTTGTTGTTTTTTTATTTTAAGAAAAAATAAAAGTAATATATACGTACCAAAAAAAAAAGTTTATATATATATACTGTATATGGATGATGACATCCTCTGAACAATGTCATCAGTGAAGAGAGAGGAAGATGGAGCAGGAATGCTCCTCCCATGATGCAACACTAATAGACTCAGGGACTCATTCATTCCTCGTGATATTAGTTTGTTTAATTCTGAGTTTGGGGCAGGAGTGAAAAGATGATATTCCATGTTAATCTTTGTATCCTTTTTCTTTGATCTATGTTATTTATCTTTAGATTCCATCATCCTGCACTTTCTTTTTATTGCGCTTTGTTCTTGTTCTTTTTTCATGAATCTATCGTCTGTGTTACTGTGTGCTGGAAAAACAATTTCCCAAAAGAGACCTCCAGAGGAATCAATAAAGTTTTATCTATCTATCTATATTATCTGTGTATATGCTGTAACAATGTGACCGCAATTTGAAGTGAGGTAACCAAAATTAAATCAGAATTAATTCATATTTGATATTTTTACATATGAAACCTTGACAATTTTCCATCCATTCGATCAAACAAAGATAACAGTAACATTCTGTTTATATTTATGTTCCTTAAAGGTTTCTTGACTGATCTGTAAACGGACGAATGAGATTCCGGACGAGGACGAGCTCACCTTCTTCGTCGGCGGAGGGCTGAGGGTCCACCATCAGACCGGTCTCATCTGCATTTAGAATGGAGAATATTTGCAAGGAGACTACAATTACAAGAGTAAACTAGATCACAGAAAACACACAAGTACATGATATTTGCACGTTGCCCGGATGAAGAGGGAAAAGAGAAGATGAGAGGATCAGGAAGAGAGTTCTGCTAGAGGTGACAGAGGGGGGAACAAAAAAACAGTGGTTACATTTTCCAGATTGAGGTCAGTTGAAATGAACGACGGAGCGGCTGACGTCGTCCAGCGGCAGAGAAGGAAGTCGACCAATTAACGGAGGGATCATCCAGCGCCGTGTTTATTCGCTCTCTGTTTGTTTGACTTGTGGCGGGAGCGAGACGGCGATGGAGGGTTTGAAGGGTGAAGCCGCGGTTCACCTCAACTCACTGAGCTCAGAGCACATGACTCAGGAGAAGCTAACAGGCGGCGCCGCAAACAATAAATTCCCCCGAAAAGCGAAATGAAAAAAGAAAATGTATTTCTTTTAACGTCTCGTCTGCGTTTTAAAAATAGATTTTCAGAAGCGTTATTAACCGGCAGATGGAAACGCCATCTCAAAAGCGCACTTATGATCTGGATTTACGACGCACCGCTAATGACCTATCTTTACTTTGCGGCCGTTTACACGACTGTAACACCTCTTTTAGCGTTTGCCAGGAAACCCCAGCGCTATTTGTGGTCGTACGGCATTAGCTTTACTGCCGTTTGTCAGTCGTCGGCAGCTCATGATCCCAGCATGCGGATGGATTTGTCAAGCCGAGCGCGGAGGAACGGGCGAAAGCCGTTTCAGCCGAAAACGTCTTGACAATAAAAGTGCAGCCATGGCCTCGGTGGAATGCCTCGCCAGTGACGCGCTGCTCCCGAATCAAAATATTGATGCAATTACAGCTATTTATAGAGGTGGAACACCGCAGACCCACTGAATTTACAGTTTATTCTGCCTCTCACTCACCCTGACGTTGGCTCTCACACCATCCCTAAATCAGCTTTTTTTTTGTTCACTCGCAACTATGACTTGGTAGACTGTTTACACAAGGACTCTGAGACATAAATGCCACACTGACAGGAATAACTCCAGTGACAAAGACTTTTCTGCTCCCTCGTGCCTCTTCAGGAACAGGCGAGTGACACAAAAAAACTGACATTTTTACTGCATTCGTCGTCGACCTGAAAGTAGTGGTTTCACCCCGACATCCAAAGTAGGCAAAGAATATACTTCTAACGTTAGCAATTTCTTGGAAAGCATAAAAAAAAGATCTTAGTGGAATAATTCATACAAATTATACCCATTTTCTACTCATCTTCATGTTGACTGGGAGAATTATTGTAGTAATGTTTCTTTTTGGAGTCATAGGCATAACTATATGTCCATTTAAAGGTCGTGATTGGGGTTTACTTTTCTTTGTCCAACAAAAATCTAAATACCTCAATACTGCTCTTCTGTAATTTCCCTCATGTAATGAAGAATAATGAGAATTTGTTACAAAAAAATACAATTAAACAAGACAATATTTTGAACTTTTTTGTAGCTATATAAGAGGACGATACAGACAAGCAGTATGAAAGTATTTCAGTGTTTTTTTTCAGTGTGTCTTTTTGGACGAGGAAAAGTGAGCACTGGTCACGATGGTAATATAGACTTTCACTTATGCCTGTAACTTCAAATAAGAGACGGATTAGTCCAAAAAATTCTCCCAACCCTAAGGTGACATAAGGAAAATAAATGAGAATTTTGGATAAACTATCACAAGGAGCCACTAAAGCAAGTGTGTCAAACTCAACCAGACCAGGGGCTGAAATCTTTAACTCAATCCATTTAACTTTGTCCGGATAATAATATTGATACATATATTCACATCTAAAACAGTGAATAAACACACAAAATGACACTCTAATGAATTCCAAATATTGTTTACCTTCACTAAAAGATACACTTTGTGTTTGGCCTTAAAGCAAAAAAAATCAAATTTGTTTTTAAAGGGCGACTAATGTGTTGATTTAAGTGTCTCTTAAATAGATCTTGGACTCTATTGTACTCATCAGTATGTGTTTGTTTCTACAAAACTATATTTTAATTTAAATATATACATTAGTAAATGTGCTTTTTTCTGAAGATCAAATCTTGTTTACCATAACCACACCCACTCTGCTGTGATTGGCCATGCATCAAGGTTTGTCACACAGCGTCATCAATCCCGGATGTCTCCACGTTCAAGGGACTTGTTGTATAAACAAAGCGGGCGTGATTACAACTGGTTGGAGGAGAGTGAAGCCATGATTACATCATAATGGACTCTCGTAACCTCTCATTTGCTCGGATTTCAGACGGGGCGTAACAATATGTAAATATGTAATTATGTTATATATGAGTAATGACTTCAAAACATGGTCATGATGAGGGACTTACTGCATCTTGGAGAGGAAGACTTCAACATTTGAAACATGTGAGTCATTTTCTTTTACATTAGTTGCCCCTTAAAAAATGAAGTTAAAAAGGTTTACGGGCCACATAAATTGACATTAAGGGCCAACTGCCCTGAGTTTGACACATCTGCACTAAAATCATAAACCGTAGATTCCACATTAGTGAACCACAGACTGCTGTGTTTAAATGTTGTTTAAACTTTACGTGATCTTTTATTAAAGGTTAAAAAACATTTGGGATTGAAAGGTTATCCAAAGGTAACCCGTGTTCTTGCAACTCCACAATTCTTAGAAGAAGAAGTTGTATAGGACACAGTTTTCCCAGAAGCGGCTCCTAAATGCAACCCTTTTTTTATCGTCAAACTTTTACTATGACTGTCCAAACAGCAGTTAAAAGTTCATAAAACATTCTCACAAAGTCAAATATGTCAGTTCAAAACACCATCAGCGGACTGAAACTGTGAGTTAATCTGGCATCAAGCTGGGGAAAAAAAAGAGGTGTTGTTACTATGCACGGCTGATCTCTGCAGGATTAAAAGGCAGGTTATGAGGAACAAGAACTTCTTGTAAATGTTGCTGGCCGTGATGTGCAGCCATCTGAGGCGCTCTCCTCTTTTATATCGGCCTCCGGGCTTCTCCACGAGAATATTAGAGCGAGGCAAGCCTTGACAGGTGACCCGCCCTGCACATCACCGACACAGATACAGTCCAACTGGGGAGGGTGATGAAAATACACACATGTACGTACACGCTTCGACACACATGCACAATCGCAGACACACAAAGGAAACAATTTGTCTTTGAGGACGTATTTGTCTTGGATTGAATTCTCACCTGCTTTTCCAGGCTCTCGCGTCGTCGCTCTCTCCTGTTTGGAGCCTGAAAAGTTTGCGACATCCATGAAACTTTATA
The DNA here is from genome assembly GCF_982586985.1 of Callionymus lyra. Lineage (NCBI taxonomy): Eukaryota > Metazoa > Chordata > Actinopteri > Syngnathiformes > Callionymidae > Callionymus > Callionymus lyra. The sequence goes on from NC_141828.1 coordinate 11,703,492, forward strand.
GACTTTATTTGGGTTACAAACACATGCATTTTGGATCAATCATCTGTAGTAGTGTAGTGTGGTTGCCTAGTCCTTATCCAATCCACACAAAAAGTAGGATGGAGTTTTTTTTTTTATTCTGAAAGGCAATAATAATCAAACCAAAAATTGACACTAGACCATTGTTCAGCTCTCAAACAAACCAACATTTCCATAGAAAAATAATATGAGTAATGTTTTCCGTTTACTGTAAATCTTCTAATATGAGTGGCTTCAGCCATTTATCTGAATACCACCATTAGCGCAAATAGCAAACATTAGCTACACAACCTCTGGAAACCATTTAAGGAGTCTTAAGCATCTGAAACAGCAGCCACTTCTGAGGACAGACTGAGAACAGGAACAGGAAAGACATGTGGCATTGGTTAATTAAATCTGGCCCCAAAATAACTGCCTCCAAGAACAATTACATTCGGTACAGCTCCACTTTACGGATAAACAACGCATCAGTGGCGCTCTCCTGGCCGATGTGCAACAGGCTGACTACCTCGTGAAGCTTCCTGTCTGTTACAACCATCGCCACAGGATCGACCGTCATGCCTTGTTCGGTTGAATCATCCTGATTATCGCAGGCTTGTGGAATCACTAATACGCTTGTAATTGAACAGATCAATGTTGTTTCCAGGCAGCAGCAGGTTTCACAGCTGAGCTCAAAGGAAAAAGTTATTTTCTGAAGAATTCTTTTCCATGTTGCTCCTGAACTTGAGGTGGACAATTAAATTAACACTCTTGAAGCTTCTGTTTTCAACATTGTCTCGTGACGCCTGCCTAAGAAAATCACACTAGATCTTCCACTGTGGATTTACTTTCAAATACACCTTGGCTACAGTCAGATGGTTTCAACTTTCCTTCCTAGATTATAAGGAAGCTGGAGCCACAGAACTTTTTCGTCCAAATATCCATATGCATTTGTCGCCATTGTGAGGATTTAACATTTAAAATCACTGTTACTCTTTGAAGGTTGATCTTATCTAGATCATTCAAACACCTACTGAAATCAGACTAGATAGGTTTGTGTTGCTCACACAAACACAGACAGGATTGACCTGAAGGGTTGTTTTTTGGAATTGACCAAATTTTGAGACTGCTTATACCAGAAATAAGGACGTAGTTTCACAACAGACAATTTTTATTTTAGGTGAGAACAAACAGAGATAAATGTATCTTACTTAGTTTGGAATATACATGGTTTAAATGTCCTCTAAATTCGATTTATTTGGTGAATAATCACGATTATGATCCTGATCTGGCCCTTTATGTGACCTTTTTTTTGCACCCCCTGGCAAGACAGATAGTAAAACCTACTATCATTAAACAAATATGTGTGTGAGTTTATATGTAGGGCCCTGAGAGGAGAGATGGTGGTCTTCGAGGAGAGGGGCCTGGGAGAGCAGGTAGCTGTTTGCAAGGTAGGGGCCTGACAAATCTGGTAGCTATCTGCAAAGTGGGGTTTGAGAGAGAAGGTAGGGGGGCCTGGGAAAGCAGGTCTGCAGCCTGAATATTTTGGATTTAAGGAAGTAATTTGAGGAAGAGTTACGGTTTTGTCTCAAAACCAGATACTTTAAACGGATGGTGCTGGTGCAGCTGAACCTATAAACTTCACACTTCAGTAAATTCAGTGTAAAAATCATTAGCTTAGCTCCTACCTTGACATCTTGGTTTTTTATTGGCCACTGCAGAGCCGCTGATCGGTCGACCATTCGGGGTGACGCACCAGCAATACCCGGTGTAGCTGTGACACTGAATCTGCGAGGAGAATTTCAAGATGGTGAACATCGTCTTGAGTCACGTTCACGTTCACGACGTCTCACCTCGCTGTAGGTGCCGTCCGGGTTGCAAACCGGCACGAAGACCTGCGGGAAGAGCTTCTTGGCCTGCTGCTCCGTGTACTTCTTCTCCGCCACACATCTGGATGTATCTGCGGAGCCACAGATCACAACGTATTAAGGGGGGAACATTCTACAGGAAATAATTCACTGAGTTTGATGGTGAAAAACAGGAAAAGATACCGGAGGAGCGCGGCAGAATTTGAGTAGACCGGAGATGATTAGGGGGAAAATATTAAAGACACTTCGGAAGCTCCAGATATTTTTGTGGTTTGGAAGAGAAGGAACATCGCTGCTCTTATTAGCAGCAGGCTGGCAGGCGTTGAGCCTGTTGGTAAAGCCATTAGCAAAGGAGGAAGCAGCTCCTGGAGAACATTCCAGTCATCTACGAAAAAAGGGCTGATGCACTAGGAAAACCTCGCTCCATCTGCCTTCCTTCTTGAACCTCAACGTCGGAGTGCAGTCGTTGATAAAGTGTTCACCTGCACGCACCTTTTTCTCACCCGTCAATCACAGCCCACGAATCACCAACAGTCACCTGTTCTGGCCCCAGCGGCTGTCTTAACCATTAGTCTGATGGTAACTTTGTGTGACACTTTGGTACCACAGTGTGCCCGTCTGAAGGGTAGATTGAAATCACATTTTAAATAACCACCACTAAGTGCAAAAACATCCACCCGGTTAGTCAGGAGACGACTCAGACAGCAGGGAATGTCCACTGGCTTCTCTCTGTCTGGTGTTCATGCGATCCGGGGAGAGGCAGGACGATGTCCCGGAATAAGGTGAATTTAGAAATGCTGGTTTCACTGGAAAAACCCAGAAAAAAAAAAAGTCTTTCTCTCTTTTCTCCAGGGGCTCAAGCGGAAAAAGGACGGAAAAAGTGACAGGACACTTGAATCATCCAAGACACTGATAGAAAACAAATGTGGTGCCAGCCTGGGTCGTCCTCAAACACAATCCCATCCCTGTGCTCTCGGGTTTGCTTTCGGCTGACTCGGCCGTGTCACTCACCTCGGACCAGCGGGGGGTCCGCGGACACAATGTTATTGACACTTACAATACCACTTTCAGACATTCTCCTCCCTTTCAGCCGCATGGCTGGACTCCTCTATTCGCCTTCGCGTCCAGATGTCCGTTTAAAAAGTGTCGCCATGGAGACGACACAAAAACCAAAGAATACGTTTTCAATCTTAGAAACCTTGAGCGAGTCACTGTCTTCATTAGAGATTCAATATTAGAAGAATAAGGAACTGTGATGGGCATTGAAAAAGGAGGGGCGGGGGGGCTGTCTTTCACATCTACGTCAAGTCAAGATGTTTTATTCCAGAGGACGTCTTTGACCAGAGACGTCAGACCACACGACAAGACCCCGTTGTCAAGAAGAAGTTAAGACTCTATGGACTCAAAGGATCAATTATGGTGAAATGAATTTAACCCACGAGATCCCACTGTGACCTCGTTGTGAGCATCAGGCGGCGCTGAAGCGTGACTCATGACCTGACCTTTGCACGGCCCTCGGATCACCTCCAGCTGGGGATCGCGGCACTTGGCTCGGAGGAACTCGCAGCGAGACGTGAAGGTCCGTCCGTCGGAGGCGCACAGGGGCTTGCGAGGCGCTCCGCTGCATTCCATGTTGCACTCCTTGTCCTGGTCCACTCGCAGGAACTGAAAGAGTTGACAGAGAAGGATGAGAAACTGACAAATAGGCAGTTTATTCAGACTGTTTAGAGCAACTTTACTGTCTTTATTGGCTCAAAATACATTTCAAAATGAACTCCAGAAAAAGTCAATTCTTTGTTCTTAAAAGGAAGGATGATAGAAACAGAACTGCTTTATATTGGTGTTGAAAAGATGGATGATAAAACCTTACAATATTTTGACTCTTTACCCAGACAGATTGTCCTCTTCGCAAGAACTTCTAAGTCAAAAAAAAATAATATGATTTAGAAGTGATTAAGTTCATCATCTTCTTTGCTGGATTTTGACCGCTGTCTTAGAATGAATTATGTTGTGGGATGAATTTCCATTTCTTTTTTTCTTTCTCCTCACAGATGTTTGGTGGATAATCATGATCAATTATTATCCTGATTTGGACGTTTAAAGTGACCTTTGCTTTAACATCGCTCATCAACGCTGCCTGGAATATCTCCAACATGGGTCTTAGTTTTCCTGCCCGCCTCGCCAGTCAACTTAGAACGTTGATCTCTTCCACTGCGTTCATGATTGTGTTTTAAATAAATATTATTGTATTCCATAATCTTGCCTCTAATCTCGCCTTCGACTCTTCTGTGATTTGCTGATTTTATCCACTATTTCCACCGCTATTTACTTTCAAACCATATTATCCTGTTCTCTTGTTTCTATTTTTGTATTTGTATGCCTTGCTGCAGTTTTCTTTCATTTATTTTGTAGTTGCTGATTATATATGGCAATTTTGTTTTAACCCTTTCTGGGTCAAGGTTGACCAAGAAACAAACACAAGGTATAGCTCATACACATTTGTTTTCTGGCCTCTGGGTCACCTTGACCCAGATAAAACACAAGGGTTAAAGTGATAGTTCACCCAAAATTCTAATTCCATCTCTCTTTTCTACTCACCCTCATGTTGACTATGGTTTGGGAGAATTATCTGAATAATCTGTGTCTTTTTGGATTTAGTTCTTAAAGATTTCTCAAGTCCGGGCTTCAATACAAGACAAGCATTATTATGGAGGTATTTGGATGGGTTTTTGGGGGGTGGTTTTGGTGTCGTTTTTGGGTGAATATGATTGATCGTGACCTTTGACCGGGAAATTTGATCCATGGTAGAACTATTACTTTAATCTTCATTTTATTACTCTTGTCATCCATTGTTCAGCTCATGGATATTCCCTACTGTTCTTTAATGTTTAAGGCTCTCGTCTTTTGCTATTATCTTTTGACTTGTTTTATTTTCGACAATTCAGAAAGTCTCACTCAGGAGCTCAGATTGTAATTAACAAAGAAGATAAAGGACACCCTGGAAAGGCTGCCCTACTTTGTGAACTATCATTCAGAATGTCGACGGATGTAAGTAAGTAAGTAAGTAAGTAATATTTATTTATATAGCGCTTTTCCAGACCACGGTCACAAAGCGCTTTAACAATCAAAACAATACTCAAAAAAGTATATACTTTAAAGATCAAGATAATACTGAGAACAACACAGGAGTTCCAGAAAATCAAGGAAAAGCCTGAACAAATAGAATCGTCTTAAGATGTTTCTTAAAGGAGTCAGTAGACTCCATCAAGCGCAAAGAGAGAGGAAGATCGTTCCAAAGCTTAGGAGCAACAGCCTGAAAAGATTTCTCTCCTCTGGTCCTGAGCCGTCAAGTAAATTGAAGTTTGAAACAAGACTAGAGTAAACTGCAAGTCATTCCACCTCTTTAGCGATGAAGTCCTGACTTTGACTGACACTTCCATCTCCGGTGCCAACGCCTGCACCTGGACGGGCTGGTGAGGATGTTTCACTCAGACATGAATGGAGAAGCGCAGACTTGCTCCTGAGCGGATCACCTGTGTCAATGCCACCATTGTATCTGCCACATAAAGGCGAGGAGGGGGTGGCAACAAGCTGTGACTGCTACAATGAATGCAGACTATGAATGATGGAGCGGCCGAGGAAAAAAATAGACGTCCGGGATCTTTGTGGCGCTTCAGTGTGAGAGTTTCTCGACGTGTGTGTGACCTGAGTTCAGATACTGTAGCGCGGATGCAGGTGGCCGCTTCAGCCGTGCCCACGCATGAATACCGCTTTTCTTCTCTCTTGTTGCAAAACAGAATTCATATCTTTAAGTAGATGCACGATCTTATTCAAGACGCTCACCGTGTGTCTATTCAGGCTCCTATGAAAGCCGGCCCTCCAAGGTAAGCTGTGCAAATGTGTTTTCAAAAGTGGGGTCAGCGCAGAAAGAACGAGGGCGGGACGCAATAAAAAAGAATTTGTTGTGTCTGACATCTTACAAATGGAGTGAAAGATGGGGTTCAGCGGCGGCCTCCTGTGTTGAGACCAGCACGGCTGCAGGGCGGCGCTGCACCTGGAAGAGGGTTGGCAGGGGGGACCTCGTCGCCCCGGGACAGAAGGGGGGGGTTGAGGAAGGAGGGGTGGGGGGCTAACTGTCAAACATAAATCCTCCTAGACCCGTTGAAACACATCATAAGAGGAGCCACGACTCAGTTAAAGTGAAATCAAAAAAACTTAACAAAAAAAAAAAATGTTTGGTGTATGAATCCCCAACATTTGTCATGAGAAGGAAAAAACGAAACGCTGACACTGCAGAGTCTGGGAACGTTTTGTTTCTTGAGAACAGCCTTTGTTCTTCTTTCAACGCTCATCCGTCAACGCTGGCCACAGAAGTATGGTTTGCCACCTCCTTATCCACCAGAAATATCTGCATCACAATGAGGCTGCTTATTCACGATGAAACTTGATAAAGCAAAGATAATTTTCACTTTTTTTTTTTGCAGCCATATTTCCATGTGACACCAGTTCTTCCCGTTAGGGAAAGTAACACATTACATTAGCATGAATAAACGCTTTAAAAAAAAGGTTTATTTTTCCAAATATTTGACTCTCTGAGTTTGTGGGTAGAAAGATTATGTATATATACTATCTAGTTTTGCACAAGAGTTTCTTTTCTTGGGTGGATTCAGAGCGTACCATGTCTGAGCGTGCAAGATTATTGAAAATCCAGCTGTAAACATAATTCTAAATTACACGTCTAAGTCCATTGTATTTCACCGAGCTGCTTATGGAACATTCATGATGACTTTTCCACCGTCATGAAATCCCCACAATCAGCACAACTCAGCACACAGTTTAAGGGATATATGGAAGGAAGAAATATTGTAGGTTGACTTTTTGCTTTGACGTAAATCCAATTTATTAGATTAGTAGGATATGAAGTTGTAAACTAGACCTCTGCCAAGCAGCTCATTTCCGCCCATAATTACAAATGGTATTGCACTGTATAATGTATTCTACATATATAAATAAGTTTAGCTTTTCATATGTCATGAATTATCTTAATGAGACAGCAGTGACTGAAACATTTCAGAACTCGCTTGCACAACACGGTTCAAACTGAGCAAGAAGTTGTCGACGTTAACCTACAAAGTGGCTCCAAAATGTCGGTCATCATCGGTTCCTTAGCAAAGAAATCCCCCAAGAATTCATTGAAGTATGTTGAGGATCTAAAGCATGAGGGTAAAACCATCATGCAAGGGGCCAAAAATACTCAACCAGTCTAACTTGTGGACCAAACAAAATGTCTATTTACCGAATTGTCTGTAACATCAAGTATGTATTAATTATATCCATGTTTTTCTTCCTGTATCAAACAATAAGTAAACTAAATTCTGTTATCGAAAGCCTTTGTCTAAACGTTGACATCGATAATCTACGTTATTTATCTTATTTTGAACACTGGCACGATATCAAAGTGAACATTAATCTACTTTAATTTGACCATCTGATGGGCCACATAGAAAGACTATTATAGCAGTATCTCTAATACTAGTTTCTCTAATATCAATGTTGAAATCAAGTTGATTTATTTTAGTTTATAGTTTGCATGCTGTTATACTGTATAAAGTCCAGTTTTCTGGGGTTTGCCCTTCAGGGCCACCGTAGTTCTAACCAGCATCATCACATAGAAGCCACATAAGTTTAGACTCCACAATACCACCAAATTTTAATCACCAGTTATTATTTCCTGAAAATTGCTAATAAAAACTCTGAGAACTTCTAAGCTGGATCTGGGATGTGGCAAGTAGTCATAGAGCCTGAGTTACACTCAGGAAACCCAGGGGTTTTGATTTTTAATTCAGTTTTTGGGAAGGTAGAAGGCAGTGTTAGTAACACTCTATGAGTGGGCAAAGACCACACAACACAGTCATGGATGCCAGACTGATGGTCCAACCGCCCCAGTACATCAGAACCATCCGCGGCAGCCCCGCGGGCCTGCAGACTAAAGCCTCAAACTGATTCATTCACTAACAAGCTTCCTGGAGGTTGACAAGGACCAGTGAAAGAAACATGGTGGGACGTGAAATCCGCCCTTCCACGTTGGCATCGGCTCTAGAGGAGCAGAAGCTGCGGAGACTGGTGGTGAGTTACGGACCTCTTCCCTCGGGGTACACCTAACGCTGCAGAGTGTCGTGGTGATGGATGGGTCGAGGCAGAGCCCCGACACTCCCCTGATGTCTCACTCAAGCTGCAGAGAGTGATGAGCTTTATTGTCTTAAGGGTGGGTGATTTTATTCCCTGAGGGATCACGTTCTATACCGTGGATGTTGTGAGGGGCCAAAGGAAAGAACTGCAGAAATATACATTTGATTTTTCCTCAAATAAGAAATTAAATCTGGCTTTTTTCTCCATTAACTCAAGCAGTAGGCAGGTTCTGCTCAAGGATTCTGCCTGTTAAAAGAAAGTTTTTTTTTCGCCACTGTCACTCATTGGGATTTCCGGGGCATTTCTTTTCTATTATATAGTTTAATTTCATCTGTATTTAAAGTGTCATGAGAAAACTTTCTAGTGATTTGACACCTTAAATGAAATAGAATTTTGAGGGACAAACAAAGTCCTTAACAAGTTTGGGAAAAAGGCACCAAATGCAGCCGCAGAACACATTCATCGGACCGCATGTGGTCTTCAGGCCTCACTTTGCCGAAGTCTGTCTTGAATGAATCACATTGTGAGATGCATTATGACTCAAATCTTCTGGTAAATTCTGCAACCGGGAGTGATTCTGGCAACTTTTTTTCCCAAGAAGAAGAAAAAAAAAAGCATGCAAATCCGATCACCTCCCCCTCAAAACCTCTTCGTCTTTGTGGGGATGAAAGGAGAGCGGCGGAGGCGAGACTCCAGCAGAGAGCACATTGTAGGCTGATAAGGGCCTTCTGGACTTGAAGGCCCCCGTTTCCAGAACCTCGAGAGGCCCCTAACACCACGGCCTTGCAGGGTCAATAGGGGCCCCAGCTGAGAGTCGAGGCGAACGGGGTGTCCCGGGCGGACGCGAGGGCGCAGAGGGGATCATTAGTTTCCAGCGTGGTGGAAGGGGAAGAAAGTGACAGGCTTTAACCAGGCTGCTAACTCAATCAAAGGAAAAGGCGTTTAATTGCTGGGAAAGACGTTCCGAGGACAATGTGCTGGTGTGAAAGGGTCACTCTTTCAAGGCAGGTGCACCATTGGATGGAAGCAGGAGGGGGCATCAGAGCCTGCTAGGCCTTTGTTTTTAGAGAAGTTAGCAACCCGCACTCAATATGCTCGCACTCCAATGTTCCTATCAACCACTATTACTATTGTTTATCTGCCTTTTATCAAGAAGACACCTTGTTTACTCGATATGTAATAGTAATTACGTAACACTAGTTATTGTTTAAAATCATTCATCAAAAATGTTGATTATTAGACACTGTAATATTGAGTCGATCCAGATCACAGTCAGGACCCAGGTTGGTTTTGATGGATTTGTTACTGACTTGAATGGCTTCTAACTGCTGCACTCGAACCCCTGTTCTCTCTTTGTGTACAAAAAGGACCAAAATAATAATAAAGTCCACATGTGATGACAAAAAAATTCTGGATTAGGATGATATCATTTGGGTTTTTTGGCCAATAGTGTCAATGGAGACCTAGTTGTCAAGACAAAAGTCAACACAATTCTTGAATGATAGAAGGTGACAATATTTTTTTTTATATTAAGCATTGTTTTTTTTCTAAAATACTAAAGGCACATGCAGATTTATACTTAACCTTGATTTTAGGGCAACAATATGCACCGTTACCTTCATTTAAAATACATTTCTGGATGGACCAAGTACTATTTACTTCACCTTTGCCTGCTGTTTCCTTACAAATTCCTTAAATATGCAGGAAGAACAACCATGACAAGACCATAAATCATGGTGAAATACGATGACTCAATAGCATCAGGCCAGGAAATCAAAGTTCCTGAAGGGCAACCATAAATTCTGACTGTTATTAGGGGCCAACAGGCAATGACAGAAGGAAAAAAAAGACATGATGTGATAGAAAGACTTGGAAAAAAACACATTGACATAATATAACAGTCGTTAAATGGAGTGTTATTATTTATGGTGTTGTTTAAATGTAATGTTGAATCAACTCACAAGGACCTGATCTCAGCAGTCAAAGGGTTGCATGTGGCCCCAGAGGGACATTTTTCCCCCGTGTCAAGAAAGTCTATCAATGAGTAACATTTAAACTGAACCAGATCTCTATAAAAAAAACTTTATCTTCCCGATTTCAATTTGCTTTTTGATTCTGCTACTTTCCATCAGCATTGTCCAGAATACATTCCTTGTATTGTTCAACTTTCCCGGCTATAAACGCTTCCTGAGTCTGATTGTGTGGAGAAGAGGAAGAGATTTCACCTTATTACACAAGATGATCTTACCCTCGACTATTGTGTTCAGGATCAGCGAAAGGAAAAAAACTGGCGCGTCATCGATTTGGAATATATGATGCTAAAAATATGTATTTTTGGTCAGTTAGATGAGGAGAAAGAGAGGTGACATGTGTCAAGTTAGAACTCAAGCATGTGTTACGTCTCTTTCAGGTGTTTCTCTGCATAGATGGAGTGGTTTAGTCCAAAGATATGAGCAGCTTTCTGAAGGCCTGGAGTGAACATATGAAGAGAAGATGCATTTCTACCACAGTATAGCTCAGGGGTGTCAAGCTCGCTTGCATTAGAGGTGAAAATGTTTCACACAGTCTGATGTCAATTCATACTGTTCAGTTAGAAAATCCTAGATATGACATCATCTTGAAACTTTTCTGACATCTTCATGAGCCTTTTGACGAGCTCCTGTCCGAGTGTGATCGTGTGCATCAAAATAAAACAGCAGCATCTGTTCAGAAGAAAACACTTCCTCCCACATTCCGTGGCGTCAGAGAGAAAGCATCTCCGACCCCCTCACCTGCGGGTTAACGACTCGTGGCCATTTGTTTCCAATTGGATATTAAAACATCCTCGCCGCGACCATAAATAACAAGTGCTGGGGGGGAGGCAGCTGTCGCATCAAGCTCTAAATCAAAAAGAGGGTGTAGAGGTTGAACATTCCTCTCGGTATCACTCCTCCTCCAGCAGCAGTACCTGCACTTGATCATGGCTCTGATATTAACCTGCATGTGTAACACGAGGACCGACTCTTGATACTGAGAACAATGTGAGTTAATGAAGCTCCGTGAAGGAGACCGCCGAAGACATCCTGTACGCGAACCCAGATGTCATTCATTATTGAGCAGATGAGTTCATCAATACAAGCCCGCAACGGACAAGACGCCCTCTAACGCATGAATGTATCGCAAGATATTAAATGTTATTTAAAAGATACACTCTCCATTCATGACTTGAAACTGTATGTTTTTATGTTTACATATTTATTTTGGAGATTTACAGAGATTTGAATGTTCAAATTGCACCTGCAGTTGGGACTGTTATCAACAAGCTAAGCTGGTTAATATATCATTTACTTTTTTATTAAAGTTAAAAATAAACATACCAAAAAAAGTAGTTTAATCTTTTGGTTTAGTTTATGGATCCTCTCTAGCGACGATCAGATTTTGTTGCCTGCTTGTGACCTTGGCTCCTGCAAGGGTTTGAGGGATGTTTTCTGATTGCCCCCAAAGATTCAATGTCTTTGCAATAGTTGGAAATTTGAAGTAGATGTGTAAAATAATCGTGTTTTTTAGGAGAAATTATATTTCTATTTTGAAAAAAAAAACATTTAATAGACGGAATGAAGGGCAACATTTTAATATTTGAATTAATTAATTAGTGTTTTTTGTTTAAAAATGAAGATTTTGAATGAAATTTGGATGATGGTGAAGTGAAACATGGGCGTGAAGTTGTCGAATAAGTCTGATCTAAACACAAACGACAGACTCAAAAGTCTTAAATCGCGGACACGACACGGGATAATAAACTCCAGATTGAACAATTACGCATAAATTGCGTAAGAAAAAGAAAGTGGGAGCAGATGAGTGGAGTTGGAATCTCACCGTGAGAGCAGAGAACCTCTGCGCGCGTCCGGCGCACAGCAGACCGAGCACGAACATCAGCGGACACACGCGCATCCTGACGCAGATACTCTCCAAATTACGCACGCTCCAAAACCCAACTTTTAAAGTTTGATTCTAAAACGTTGGAACTATTACTGGAGGCAACGGAACATGTTCTGGAGCTCAGGAAAAAGTAGTCCTTGAGAGACAGCAGTGAGTGGAGGAAAAAAAAAAGAAAAGTGTCCAAAGGTTTGAGTAAAACGCTGTCCCGGGTTCTGGCAGCGCGACTGCGATAAACCCCAAGAGTCCCTGACCTTTCTTTCTTTCTGTGTCTCTCCTTCCGACTCTCTCTCTTTCTCTCTCCCTCTCTCTCTCTCTCTCTCTCTCTCTCTCCCTTCAAATGTGGATTCTTGTCTCCACACCCCCTCCACACTTGAGGTCTAGATGCCTTATCGGGTCCAGGCAGGGGTGGATGGTGAGAGGAGGTTCGACAGGTTTTTTTGGTAGACGAGTGAGGGGTTCTTGCATTTCTCATCCCTCCTTCTCGAGGAAGAGAAGGTGATGAAGGGAGGAGACAGTGGAGAGTTTTTTCGGAGCTCATGTAAACCGGTTTAAACGAAGTCCATCAGAACCACTGGAGTTTGTAATAACTTTAACTGGCACATAATTATATATTTATTAATAATAATAAAAAAAATGTCCTTATTTACGACGATAACTTCATGTTGAGATGTGGACGCCACTCATCTATTAAAGTCGAGAAATTTGAGTTTAATTTACAATAAAAAAAAAGTAATATATATAATATAAAATGGAACAATCAAACGTATTCGATTCAGTGTATCCAGTCCATACATGACACCTGATATGTAAAACTGTAGGTGATTTATTGTTTAATTTTAAGGTTGGGAATAAGTTTACGTCTCATACCTCTACCTTATATAAATCGAATTTCTCAAAAAAAATGACTTTGACTATGACTCTAATCATTTTTAAAAAAGCGGAGTGGAAACGGTACCAGTTTGATCAAAAGACGTGACATTAGCCCCACCAGCAGGCAAGATTAAGTACTGACACATTTAAATAAGATTCAGTATACGTTTAAAAACAATTACAAAACCATATTGAATAAATATATATATAACAGCACAATAAAAAACAATAAACAAATAAATAATACTCGTAAAAATAGTAATAACAAGTAAAAGTAAATAAAATATGGACAATAATTAAGTAATGAAAGACCATTAGATTTTGAATAACTGCTTTTACATTTTTAAACACAAATAAACAATAATCATAGAAATGGTAATAAAAAGTAAATAGCATATGGACAATAATAAAGTAATGAAAGACCATTAGATTTTTAATAACTACTTTTACATTTTTAAACACAAATAGACAATAATCCTAAAAATGGTAATAAGAAGTAAATAACATGGACAATAATAAAGTAATGAAAGACCATTAGATTTTTAATAACTAGTCTCACATTTTTAAACACAAATAAACAATAATCATAGAAATGGTAATAAAAAGTAAATAACATATGGACAATAATAAAGTAATGAAAGACCATTAGATTTTTAATAACTACTTTTACATTTTTAAACACAAATAGACAATAATCCTAAAAATGGTAATAAGAAGTAAATAACATATGGACAATAATAAAGTAATGAAAGACCATTAGATTTTTAATAACTACTTTCACATTTTTAAACACAAATAAACAATTATCATAAAAATGGTATTAAAAAGTAAATAACTAATGGAAAATAATAAAGTAACGAAAGACCATTAGATTTTTAATAACTGCATTTACATTTTTAAACACAAATAAACAATTATCATAAAAATGGTATTAAAAAGTAAATAACTAATGGAAAATAATAAAGTAACGAAAGACCATTAAATTTTTCATAACTGCTTTTACATTTTTAAACACAAATAAACAATAATCCTAAAAATGGTAATAAGAAGTAAATAACATATGGACAATAATAAAGTAATGAAAGACCATTAGATTTTGAATAACTACTTTTACATTTTTAAACACAAATAAACAATTATCATAAAAATGGTATTAAAAAGTAAATAACTAATGGAAAATAATAAAGTAATGAAAGACCATTAGATTTTTAATAACTACTTTTACATTTTTAAACACAAATAAACAATTATCATAAAAATGGTATTAAAAAGTAAATAACTAATGGAAAATAATAAAGTAATGAAAGACCATTAGATTTTGAATAACTACTTTCACATTTTTAAACACAAATAAACAATTATCATAAAAATGGTATTAAAAAGTAAATAACTAATGGAAAATAATAAAGTAATGAAAGACCATTAGATTTTTAATAACTACTTTTACATTTTTAAACACAAATAAACAATTATCATAAAAATGGTATTAAAAAGTAAATAACTAATGGAAAATAATAAAGTAATGAAAGACCATTAGATTTTTAATAACTACTTTTACATTTTTAAACACAAATAAACAATTATCATAAAAATGGTATTAAAAAGTAAATAACTAATGGAAAATAATAAAGTAATGAAAGACCATTAGATTTTTAATAACTACTTTCACATTTTTAAACACAAATAAACAATTATCATAAAAATGGTATTAAAAAGTAAATAACTAATGGAAAATAATAAAGTAATGAAAGACCATTAGATTTTTAATAACTACTTTCACATTTTTAAACACAAATAAACAATTATCATAAAAATGGTATTAAAAAGTAAATAACTAATGGAAAATAATAAAGTAATGAAAGACCATTAGATTTTTAATAACTACTTTTACATTTTTAAACACAAATAAACAATAATCATAAAAATGGTATTAAAAAGTAAATAACTAATGGAAAATAATAAAGTAACGAAAGACCATTAGATTTTTAATAACTACTTTCACATTTTTAAACACAAATAAACAATAATCCTAAAAATGGTAATAAGAAGTAAATAACATATGGACAATGATAAAGTAATGAAAGACCATTAGATTTTGAATAACTACTTTCACATTTTTAAACACAAATAAACAATAATCCTAAAAATGGTAATAAGAAGTAAATAACATATGGACAATGATAAAGTAATGAAAGACCATTAGATTTTGAATAACTACTTTCACATTTTTAAACACAAATAAACAATTATCATAAAAATGGTATTAAAAAGTAAATAACTAATGGAAAATAATAAAGTAATGAAAGACCATTAGATTTTTAATAACTACTTTTACATTTTTAAACACAAATAAATAATTATCATAAAAATGGTATTAAAAAGTAAATAACTAATGGAAAATAATAAAGTAATGAAAGACCATTAGATTTTTAATAACTACTTTTACATTTTTAAACACAAATAAACAATTATCATAAAAATTGTATTAAAAAGTAAATAACTAATGGAAAATAATAAAGTAACGAAAGACCATTAGATTTTTAATAACTACTTTCACATTTTTAAACACAAATAAACAATTATCATAAAAATGGTATTAAAAAGTAAATAACTAATGGAAAATAATAAAGTAATGAAAGACCATTAGATTTTGAATAACTACTTTCACATTTTTAAACACAAATAAACAATTATCATAAAAATGGTATTAAAAAGTAAATAACTAATGGAAAATAATAAAGTAATGAAAGACCAATAGATTTTTAATAACTACTTTCACATTTTTAAACACAAATAAACAATTATCATAAAAATGGTATTAAAAAGTAAATAACTAATGGAAAATAATAAAGTAATGAAAGACCATTAGATTTTTAATAACTACTTTTACATTTTTAAACACAAATAAACAATAATCATAAAAATGGTATTAAAAAGTAAATAACTAATGGAAAATAATAAAGTAACGAAAGACCATTAGATTTTTAATAACTACTTTCACATTTTTAAACACAAATAAACAATAATCCTAAAAATGGTAATAAGAAGTAAATAACATATGGACAATGATAAAGTAATGAAAGACCATTAGATTTTGAATAACTACTTTCACATTTTTAAACACAAATAAACAATAATCCTAAAAATGGTAATAAGAAGTAAATAACATATGGACAATAATAAAGTAATGAAAGACCATTAGATTTTGAATAACTACTTTCACATTTTTAAACACAAATAAACAATTATCATAAAAATGGTATTAAAAAGTAAATAACTAATGGAAAATAATAAAGTAATGAAAGACCATTAGATTTTTAATAACTACTTTTACATTTTTAAACACAAATAAATAATTATCATAAAAATGGTATTAAAAAGTAAATAACTAATGGAAAATAATAAAGTAATGAAAGACCATTAGATTTTTAATAACTACTTTTACATTTTTAAACACAAATAAACAATTATCATAAAAATGGTATTAAAAAGTAAATAACTAATGGAAAATAATAAAGTAACGAAAGACCATTAGATTTTTAATAACTACTTTCACATTTTTAAACACAAATAAACAATTATCATAAAAATGGTATTAAAAAGTAAATAACTAATGGACAATAATAAAGTAATGAAAGACCATTAGATTTTGAATAACTACTTTCACATTTTTAAACACAAATAAACAATTATCATAAAAATGGTATTAAAAAGTAAATAACTAATGGAAAATAATAAAGTAATGAAAGACCATTAGATTTTTAATAACTGCTTTTACATTTTTAAACACAAATAAACAATAATCCTAAAAATGGTAATAAGAAGTAAATAACATATGGACAATAATAAAGTAATGAAAGACCATTAGATTTTGAATAACTACTTTCACATTTTTAAACACAAATAAACAATTATCATAAAAATGGTATTAAAAAGTAAATAACTAATGGAAAATAATAAAGTAATGAAAGACCATTAGATTTTTAATAACTACTTTTACATTTTTAAACACAAATAAACAATTATCATAAAAATGGTATTAAAAAGTAAATAACTAATGGAAAATAATAAAGTAATGAAAGACCATTAGATTTTTAATAACTACTTTTACATTTTTAAACACAAATAAACAATTATCATAAAAATGGTATTAAAAAGTAAATAACTAATGGAAAATAATAAAGTAACGAAAGACCATTAGATTTTTTATAACTGCTTTTACATTTTTAAACACAAATAAACAATAATCCTAAAAATGGTAATAAGAAGTAAATAACATATGGACAATAATAAAGTAATGAAAGACCATTAGATTTTGAATAACTACTTTCACATTTTTAAACACAAATAAACAATTATCATAAAAATGGTATTAAAAAGTAAATAACTAATGGAAAATAATAAAGTAACGAAAGACCATTAGATTTTTAATAACTGCTTTTACATTTTTAAACACAAATAAACAATAATCCTAAAAATGGTAATAAGAAGTAAATAACTAATGGAAAATAATAAAGTAATGAAAGACCATTAGATTTTTAATAACTACTTTTACATTTTTAAACACAAATAAACAATTATCCTAAAAATGGTAATAAGAAGTAAATAACATATGGACAATGATAAAGTAATGAAAGACCATTAGATTTTGAATAACTACTTTCACATTTTTAAACACAAATAAACAATTATCATAAAAATGGTATTAAAAAGTAAATAACTAATGGAAAATAATAAAGTAATGAAAGACCATTAGATTTTTAATAACTACTTTTACATTTTTAAACACAAATAAACAATTATCATAAAAATGGTATTAAAAAGTAAATAACTAATGGAAAATAATAAAGTAATGAAAGACCATTAGATTTTTAATAACTACTTTTACATTTTTAAACACAAATAAACAATTATCATAAAAATGGTATTAAAAAGTAAATAACTAATGGAAAATAATAAAGTAACGAAAGACCATTAGATTTTTAATAACTGCTTTTACATTTTTAAACACAAATAAACAATAATCCTAAAAATGGTAATAAGAAGTAAATAACATATGGACAATAATAAAGTAATGAAAGACCATTAGATTTTTAATAACTACTTTCACATTTTTAAACACAAATAAACAATTATCATAAAAATGGTATTAAAAAGTAAATAACTAATGGAAAATAATAAAGTAATGAAAGACCATTAGATTTTTAATAACTACTTTTACATTTTTAAACACAAATAAACAATTATCATAAAAATGGTATTAAAAAGTAAATAACTAATGGAAAATAATAAAGTAATGAAAGACCATTAGATTTTGAATAACTACTTTTACATTTTTAAACACAAATAAACAATAATCCTAAAAATGGTAATAAGAAGTAAATAACATATGGACAATAATAAAGTAATGAAAGACCATTAGATTTTGAATAACTACTTTCACATTTTTAAACACAAATAAACAATTATCATAAAAATGGTATTAAAAAGTAAATAACTAATGGAAAATAATAAAGTAACGAAAGACCATTAGATTTTTAATAACTGCTTTTACATTTTTAAACACAAATAAACAATAATCATGAAAATGGTAATACAAAGTAAATAACATATGGACAATAATAAAGTAATGAAAGACCATTAGATTTTTAATAACTACTTTTACATTTTTAAACACAAATAAACAATAATCATAAAATGGTAATAAAAAGTAAATAACATATTGTCCATAATAATGTAATGAAAGACCATTAGATTTTCAATAACTACTTTCACATAAAAAAAACAAAACAAAGACAGAATGGAAAACTAAGCTTTCATCAATTTAAACGCGTGTTTGCATTTATTAAGAAATACGAGACACTTTAGTAGCGGTTTAGTCAGTTTCCCAAAGTGCATTGCGGTATGTCTCAGAATTACGTCCTTTCCGCTTCCGGTTGCCTCTATCGCCAGCTGCGTGGTTCGGCGAGCTGTTAGCAAAACATCGTGTTAACCGTAATACCCTCTGAACTTGGAGTAATAACAACACCATGTCGTACCCCGAAGAGGAGGAAGTAAGAAATTATTAATTTTGAAAACAGTTGAGCAGTTCTTATCCAGTAATTACAGGAAGATGTACTTGCCGGCTGGTTGTATGCTAGCACGCTAACCAATGCTACACGTTAGCTCGTGTTCGTGTTAGCCTTTAAATTGTACTTGTGGAATTATTAAGTTGTATTAAATACAATTTACTTTTTGGACCGTTGGTGTTATTCAGGGACTAAAAAACCCACGGTGCTTACGTCTCTTTGTTGCTTCCACAGTACGATGCATACGCCTTCACCGCCGATTACGATCTCCACACCGGTCAGTGAACGCACCACGCTCAGTCCCACTAATCAAATCCTTCTGAATTAAGAAATAATCGATTTTTTTGCATCTATCAAGGTGATCCAAAGGCAGACCTGGCCTTCGAGAGGCAGTACGAGCAGCAGACCTACCATGTCATCCCCGAAGTGATCAAGAACTTCCTGCAGTATTTCCACAAAACCATCTCAGACCTGATCGACCAGAAGGTCTACGAGCTGCAGGCGAACCGTGTGTCGAGTGAGAGCATCGAGCAGAAGATCTACGAGATCCAGGATGTTTACGAGAACAGGTGACGTTGACGTTTACAGCACAAATTTCAATATGTTTTTTAGCTATAACGTTGATCCCTAACATACGTTTTATTTCTGCAGTTGGAACAAGTTGACCGAGAGACTGTTCAAGAATTCTCCTTGGCCAGAAGCTGACAGTATCTCGTCGCTTGTCGGCAATGGTGAGTGAAACTGATGAAAGTTGAATTTGTACAGGACAGTCAGAAGGACATTATGTTTTATTATATCACTTACCAGTTTTTTAATTGCACGTAGACTTGCAACAGGCCAACTTTTTTGAAAGAAGCACAACTTTTGACATTCCTGGCATAGAGAAGTTGTTAGACATCTTTTTCACCTTTTGGTTTTTAGTCATTAATCGGGGTTCTTGCTTGTCCTTATTTTCTTTCTAAAATGCATTTGGGTCAAGAATCTAAAATTAAGACCTTAATTGGTTTTAAAATGTCCTGAATCTAAACTTTGAAAGGTCTTAAAATGTGAGAATATAATTAGCAACATGTTTAGGTTAGTTTCAAATAGCAAATAATCCGGTAACATTTATTCATTGTTTTTTATATTCATAGCAATCTCAATAATAATAATATCTAATAAGAACACAGCAAAGAAGTCTCCACTCGTACTCAGCGTAAATCTGGTTCAAGTAGTTTCTTCGGAAAAAGACGTTTGCTTTGAGTTACGCGGGAAACTATAACTTGAATGAGAATTGCTTGACAAACCAGCATGTGTTTTATGGCTGAAACAGTTTGCTCCCAAGCACAAGAAAAGTCAGGACATTTTTTAATTTGACTAAAAACTGTTCATTGTTTTGGCAATGTTTAAATAAACATTTCGGTAAATTGTCCCTAAAGCTTTTTACTTAATGCGTTTGTTATTTTTTGGTTGTCGAGTTTGACTAAACTTCAATTTAAAATGGTATTAAAAGTTTTAAAATACTTGAATTTAACTTGTCTTGAGCTGTAGGAAGCCTGTTAATTCTCTCCAAAGTGGTGTCAGAGTTGGTGTATGAGTTTTTTTCTCAGTCTTCTGAAGTATTTTTTTTGTCGCTCAGATGCCGTGTTCCTCATCCTCTACAAGGAGCTCTACTACAGACACATCTACGCCAAAGTCAGCGTGAGTAAAAAGAGAAACAGTCCTCGCCAGTGTTCCCTGAATTTCAGTTAACACACTGTTGTCTTAATGTTTGTTAGGGAGGACCAACTCTGGAGCAGAGGTTTGAGTCGTATTACAACTACTGCAACCTCTTCAACTACATCCTCAGTAAGTTTAATAGTTACCAGTGGTTTTGTGTCGTGGTGGATCAGTCATATTTAACATGTGTTTGTAGATGCAGATGGCCCCGCCCCCCTGGAACTGCCCAACCAGTGGCTGTGGGACATTATTGATGAGTTTATTTACCAGGTAGGCTTGTCCTCCGTCTTCTATCTCTCTTTGAGTGAGTTAGTCAAGTCGTCTTCTGGCCCTTTCAGTTCCAGTCCTTCAGTCAGTACCGCTGCAGGACTTCCAAGAAGGGTGAAGATGAAATCGAGTTCCTGCGGAGTAACCCCAAAATCTGGAACGTCCACAGTGTCCTCAACGTTCTCCACTCCCTGGTGGACAAGAGCAACATCAACCGTCAGCTGGAGGTTTACACCAGCGGAGGTTTGTACCAGCGTCGGCTCTGAAAACTGTCCCTGACTGTTACGTGTCATGACCCCTGTCCACGTGTTCAGGGGACCCCGAGAGTGTCGCCGGAGAGTACGGCCGTCACTCCCTCTACAAGATGTTGGGGTACTTCAGCTTGGTGGGGCTACTGAGGCTACACTCCCTGCTGGGCGACTACTACCAGGCCATCAAAGTCCTGGAGAACATCGAGCTCAACAAGAAGGTGCGGAGAGACGATGAGATGCTGACTCGGATTAAACGGAAGGTTGACTCTTTTCTTGGTCCATCAGAGCATGTACTCCCGCGTCCCAGAGTGTCAGATCACCACCTATTACTACGTCGGCTTCGCCTACCTGATGATGAGGCGCTACCAGGACGCCATCAGAGTTTTCGCCAACATTCTGCTTTACATCCAGAGGACGAGAAACATGTTCCAGAGGTCCACGTACAAATATGAGATGGTGAGTTTGAAACCTAACCTCCTGAGATTGAAGGGTATTGTTTGCTAGTGAGTTGTGAGGTGCCAGAGGAACAGCTGATGTGGTTTCATGGTACAGTGTCATAAAAACCAAAGCTACGAGGGGTGTGTATTAGAAAGAATCTGGTGATGCGAGTTATTGCGATACTGTCGTAACAAGCATATATTTGTAGTATTGGCTTGACCTTTGATGAAGTCGTAAATGCTTTCATTTGTTTTGAAACAAAAATATGCCCCAACATCCGCTTTAACAGCTGCTCGACTGAATCGACTGTATCCTCCCGTCCTCAGTAATCTCCAGGATGTTATTGTTCCTTGAGTTGAAGGAGGACGTTTTAACTGCTTCAATCTAGCAGTCAGAAGTTCAATTGCAACACAAAAATGAACAAACGGTCTGAATATTTGCATCTTGTTTGTAAATTTCAAAAAATCTAACATTTGAAAAAAACTAATTTTATACACTCAAATATGAACCTTAAACGAACTATGATCGATGGTTCTGTTGAGTATCGACACAGTATCGTGAAAGTAGAAGGTGCCGCCCTCATTTTAAGTTACGTTTTGTTTTCTTATTGCATTCTTTTATTTTGTACTTCAACCACAAACTCTTCCTGTGTTGTGTTAACAACATTGGCAATAAAAGTTTCTGATTAGGAGGACGGACACATTTTATGGAGCATAGAGTGCCATCTAGTGGCCTTTGATTAAAGGACACTGTCACAATGTTTCATGAAATCTTACTTACACTTCACTAATCTTTGCTTTTCAGCAACGCCATACTTTGGTCTATTTTCATTTACCTTTGCCCTCTTTTAACATTTAGGGAGACGTCATTTTGTGGTACTTTTAACTTCAGCGAATACGTCATGGAAATATGAAGTATTTATATATAAATGCATGTGTTTCAACGTATGCTGCGTCTCTCCAGATCAACAAACAGAACGAGCAGATGCACGGCCTGCTGGCGATCGCGCTCACCATGTACCCGATGCGCATCGACGAGAGCATCCACACGCAGCTGCGCGAGAAGTACGGCGACAAGATGCTGCGGATGCAGAAAGGGTGAGACCTGAGAGCAGAGCCCAGCAATGTCTGTGTTGATGTGTCACAACTGGATATCTTGAGATTACTATCAAAAAAAATTACTGTAATAGTGGTGGGTATTGGCAAGAATTTGGCGATATCGTACTTATCATAATGCAAGGGAAACGAAACAATATATTGTGATACTGTAGTAATAAGGTTATGTTTGTAGTATTGTCGAGTACTTGAACTTGCAGAATTTACAGACTCTTGATGAAGTCGCAACTGATTTTGTTTTAAAATGAAAACATGTCCGAACGTCAGCTTTAAAAGCTGCTGGAACCGACTGTATCCTCTCGTCCTCAGCCGTTGCCAGGGTCTCTGGATATTCAATAGTTTATTTAGCTGCTGAGAATGTGCCATCTTTATAGAAGTATTGCAACATAACCCTGTTAATATTTGCATGACATTGTATATTTAATAATATACTTATTTTTTTTACGTTTTAATTTTATACACACTTCACTGGAATATAAACCATAAAATGACTAACATCAGCTTTAAAAGCTGCTGGAGTCGACTGTATCCTCTCGTCCTCATTCATCGCGATGCTTTCCTGCTATTTAATTGTTCCCATAGCTGTGGAGGATGTCGTGACTGCTGCCATCTAGCTGTTGGAAGTTTAATTGCAACGAAAAAATGAACACACATGAATATTTGCATGTTAAATGTAGATTTTAAAAAAAACAACAAACTGAATATTTTATTTTACACACATTTATTGAAATATAAACCATAAGATAACTTTTTATAAAAATAAAAAATATATTTGAAAAAGCAATAAATAAACTATTACAATAAATACATTTATACATCGCTTTTGAATATCGAGGGATATTTCATGATAAAAAAAACAATATATCAAGGTATCGATGTTTTCGGACACGCCCACTAAATAAGAGATGTCGTTTTTTTTTAGTTTCTGATCCAACGTTTCCTCTTTGATGGTTGATGCCGTTGAAACGCCTCAAATGTTCTCCTTTTAACACTGAGACGGTGAACTCTGTCACAGAGACATGGACGTGTTCGAGGAGGTCTTCTGCTTCGCCTGCCCAAAGTTCCTGTCGCCCGTGGTGCCCAACTACGACAACATGCACCAGGAATACCACCTGGAGCCGTTCAAACAGCAGTGGAACGTGTTCGCCGAGGAGGTGCAGCAACAGGCGCAGCTCTCCACCATCCGCAGCTTCCTCAAGCTCTACACCACCATGCCGGTGGCCAAGCTGGCCGGCTTCCTGGACGTGACGGAGGAGGAGTTCCGCATCCAGCTGCTGGTCTTCAAGCACAAGATGAAGAACCTGGTGTGGACCAGCGGCATCTCGGCGCTGGACGGAGAGTTCCAGTCGGCGTCCGAGGTGGACTTTTACATCGACAGGGTGAGACGATTAGTTACTTTTTTTTATTTCCAACAACAAGGGTGACTTTAAACCTGGTGTCTTCAGGACATGATCCACATCGCGGACACGAAGGTGGCCCGGAGGTACGGAGACTTCTTCATCAGACAGATCCACAAGTTCGAGGAGGTGAGAAGTCAAAGGAGCTTTGGTTGTTTCAGGACATTTTTTTTTTTCTCAACGACATGTTTCACTCGCAGTTGAACCGGACTCTGAAGAAGATGCCGGCGAGCGCCGGAACCACCGCTGTAGCCACCAGCCGATCTTGAAGAACATCTCAGAAAAAATGATTATGGAGGTTTTTTTTCTATGTAAGCTGGAATCAATAAACTTAACTCTGAGATGTAACCTGTGAGCTCTTTTGTGGCCACCAGATGTCACTGTTTCTTCTCGGAACAATCAATGACTTGCACCTCCCTCGTCCTCGTTTGAGGCTGTTGCATATTTTATTATCACAGGTGTGAGTTGGTGACAGTCATGGTAAATAAAAAGATACAAAATGGAAATATATATAAAAAAAAGAATATTAAAAACAGCACTCGTCAGAAACATCAACTCCCAGACAAATAAAAAAACAAACGTGTCACCATCGACGTACACAGACATCCAAATTAGACTATTTTGGTAAGTCAGCATTGATCTTGAAAAATATCTGAATGACTTCTTTTGTAAAATAAAAAAATAAAGCAAACGCTGCTCATCTCGAGTCTTGACTCCCTCTAGTGGCAGTGAGAAGTCTGTGGGCGCGGCGCCATCTTCAGGTTAAGAAAGTCACATGTTCGTACGCTTTAGAAAATCCATTGAATAACTCGGAAGCAGGCGCTCGTTGACTGTGGTTACCGTGGAAGCGAGTCAGTGCCGTCAGAATATTGAATTGTTTAGTTTTTCATAATTGAATTCAACAAAAAACATATATTGAAAGATTCAATTTGCCTTAATTAAAACGATTTTATAAAAGGAAAAAATATATATTTTCTGATTTAATTTACGCTTTACACCTAAAGTTTGATATAATAATTCAAAAATACCTTTTTTTTTTTACATTTTTACACTCTGGTGCTTCCACGTCGTCACCTGCTGAAAGTCGTACAGTCACAGTATTCCATTTAAAATTTAAAGGCTACTAATTTAAAATATTAAATTTAGAAAATGTAATTTTAAATGATCGGAATTAGTAATGGTCTGATGAAGCAGTGTCATTATTTTCAGAGTCCACTAGATGGCGGTCTGCACTATTTTCCTTTGTTTTGAACAACTGTTTTAATAAAACATCACGTCATGTTTAAACGGATGGCGCCACCTACTGACCTCTGAACAACATGACACTGTTTCATGAAACTTCATCAGAAATGATTGAATTATAAAAAAATATATATTTAAACCTGTTACAATAATAACAGTTAAAATAATTAAATATTCAATATTCTGATGGAACTGACATATTTCCAAAGATAACTCTTGAAATTCACACGTCTTGGATTTTTTTTTTTTCTGGAGCTGATCAGTGCATGCTGGGATGGAGAGCAGGAGCAGGAAGTGCTTCCGTCACGACTCGTCCTCCTGCGTCTGTCAGCACGTCCATCAGTCGTCCAAGCATTATTGTGCTCTTTGTTTCTTCCTCTCACGCCGACCGCACCAAAAGTTTTCCTCCACTGGATGATGAGGCGCCTGAAGATCCTGGAACTTCAAGGCGCCAAATTATTATTTATTTTCTTCTTCCTCGTGACATAAACCTGCTCGTCCCAACATGGACCAGCGGCGAGTGGACGAGGACCCGGGGACCCAGGAGAGCCGGGCTCAGACCAGCGAGGCCTCGGCTAGTCATAACTCGGTGATCTCCAGCGGGGACTCGGACAGGACGTCCCCGTCCTTGTGCCGGTGCATCGGCGTGGACTTGGCCGACTCGGTGCGGGCGTTCCGCTCCGAGTAGAGGCCGCCGTCGGCGTTCAGCGCCTCCAGGGAGCGGCCCAGGGGTCGCTGGTCGTCCTCGGGCAGGCTGCTGAGGTCGGAGGTCAGGAGGGTGCCGGTGCTGCCGTGCACCACGTGCACGCCGTCGGGTCCCTTGAGCTCCACGGGGAGCTTGTGCTTGAAGCGTAGCGTTCCGCGGCCGCCGCCCATGCTGAGGCGCTCGTCCTCGTCGTCGTCCAGGTCGCTCTGGATCAGCTGTTGGGACGAGACGAGAGTCAGAGGTCGACGATCACCAGAAGAAGAACAAGAAGAAGAACAAGAACAAGGAGAAGAAGAACAAGAACAAGAACAAGAAGAAGAAGAAGTTAACAGGGGAGAAAAGTCAAGTTATATTCACTGGAGATCAGACATGATGTGTCGATGAGGCTTCATGATACACTGTCTTTATTCAGTGATGGTCTGATGAAGCTTCAAGAAGCAGTGTCATTATTTTCAGGGTCCACTAGATGGCGGTGTCTGCACTATTTCCCTTTGTTTCAAACGACTGTTCAACAACACACATGAACCCATGTACACACAAACACACACATATCTTGAATATATGTGCATACAACGCACACTTGAACACATGTGCACACAACATGCACATACCTTGAACACATGTGCACACAACACACACATGAAACCATGTGCACACAAACACGCACTTGAACACATGTGCACACAACACACACTTGAACACATGTGCACACAACGCACACATACCTTGAATATATGCGCACACAACACACATGAACCCATGTACACACAAACACACACATATCTTGAATATATGTGCATACAACGCACACTTGAACACATGTGCACACAACAAACACATACCTTGAACACATGTACACACAACACACACATACCTTGAACACATGTGCACACAACACACACATGAAACCATGTGCACACAAACACGCACTTGAACACATGTGCACACAACACACACATGAAACCATGTTCACACAAACACACACTTGAACACATGTGCACACAACACACACATGAAACCATGTGCACACAAACACGCACTTGAACACATGTGCACACAACACACACATGAAACCATGTGCACACAAACACACACTTGAACACATGTGCACACAACACACACATGAAACCATGTGCACACAAACACACACTTGAACACATGTGCACACAACGCACACATGAAACCATGTGCACACAAACACACACTTGAACACATGTGCACACAACGCACACATGAAACCATGTGCACACAAACACACACTTGAACACATGTGCACACAACGCACACATGAAACCATGTGCACACAAACACACACTTGAACACATGTGCACACAACGCACACATGAAACCATGTGCACACAAACACACACTTGAACACATGTGCACACAACGCACACATGAAACCATGTGCACACAAACACACACTTGAACACATGTGCACACAACGCACACATGAAACCATGTGCACACAAACACACACTTGAACACATGTGCACACAAAGCACACATCAAACCATGTGCACACAAACACACACTTGAACACATGTGCACACAACGCACACATGAAACCATGTGCACACAAACACACACTTGAACACATGTGCACACAACGCACACATGAAACCATGTGCACACAAACACACACTTGAACACATGTGCACACAACGCACACATGAAACCATGTGCACACAAACACACACTTGAACACATGTGCACACAACGCACACATGAAACCATGTGCACACACTTGAACACATGTGCACACAACACACACATGAAACCATGTGCACACAAACACACACTTGAACACATGTGCACACAACGCACACATGAAACCATGTGCACACAAACACGCACTTGAACACATGTGCACACAACGCACACATGAAACCATGTGCACACAAACACACACTTGAACACATGTGCACACAACGCACACATACCTTGAATATATGTGCACACAACACACATGAACCCATGTACACACAAACAAACACATATTCTCAGAGTCCACTAGATGGCGGTCTCTGCACTATTTCCCTTTGTTTCAAACGACTGTTCTAAAGACACATCATCTTTAAACGGATGGCGCCACCTACTGACCTCTGAACAACATGACACTGCTTCATGATGCTTCATCAGACCGTCAAGATAAACCTCCTAACAGCGAGACTGAAGGTTTGAATCCAGGTTCTGATCCGACCCTAAAAACTGCGGTTCAGTCCAGGTTCAGTGAGAGCGTCAGAAGCAGGAGGAAAGAGAGGAGCAGGATCCAGTTCTAGGAGGAGACTCTGGGCCCAAACCTCGGTGACGGACGAGTGGTCTCCCTGGCTGGTGGACACGTTGACCAGTCGCGCTGCAAAGAGTGTTTTCAGTCTCAGGTAGTCGTCCAGGACCACATTGAGCAGAGAACCCTGGCGGGGGGGCGGCAGCGAGGGGGAAAGGGCGCGACGGTCAAAAGAAGCTTCTTTTGGTTACACATGGATCACGGAGCTGCCTGTCGGGTCAACGCCTGGCGCTGACGTGTCTCACCTTGATGGGTCCGTCTCTCATGATCTGACCCAGTTTGGCGATGTTGTCGTATTCTTGGATGGCGGCTCGCAGGTAACGGTCGTCTTCAGGCTTCGCTTGAGGCTCTCGCCCGAAAGTTCCCTGTGAGGCACAAGTACACACAAACATGAACACATGTACACACAACACACACTTACCTTGAACACATGTGCACACAATAAACAAATGAAACCATGTGCATACAAACACACACTTGAACACATGTGCACACAAACACACACATATCTTGAATATATGTGCACACAACACACACATGAACACATGTGTACACAACACACACATACCTTGAACACATGTGCACAAAACACACATGAACCCATGTACACACAAACACACACATATCTTGTACGCATGTGCACACAACACACATGAACCCATGTACACACAAACACACACATATCTTGAACACATGTGCACACAAACACACAAATATCTTGAACGCATGTGCACACAACACACATGAACCCATGTACACACAAACACACACATATCTTGTACGCATGTGCACACAACACACATGAACCCATGTACACACAAACACACACATATCTTGAACACATGTGCACACAAACACAAAAATATCTTGAACGCATGTGCACCCAACGCACACTTGAACACATGTGAACACACACTCGAACACATGTGAACACACACATACACACGAACACATGTCCACACAAACACAAATATACACATGAACACACATCCATTCACATGAACACACAAATAAACACACATACACACATGGAAACACAAATACATACACAAACGTGTTCACAAGTGCATATAAGCACATACACACACATTCACAGGAACACAAATGCACACACATTCAAGTGAACACAAACAGACAAATAAAACACGCATAGATACACACAAACACACACTCACTCACACTCACACTCACACACACACTCACACACACACACACACACACACACACACACACACACACACACACACACACACACACACACACACACACACACTCTCAGTACAGGAAGTGGACTACAGACTCCAGGCGTGTGGTCACTGACATGTGTGCGAGCCGGACTGTTCCACAGGTCCGTGATCTCACTCAGGTTCTCGGGCAGGTCGTCCTCGTGGTCGGCCTGAGCCGCCAGCTCCAGGTTCCGACAGAACGGGTCGAGCCACACCGGGTTTGCGCTGAGGAGGAACAAGACGGCAACGGTGGCAGATCCAGCAACAGGGGAGGAACACGACAGAAGGATCTGGACTCACCCCTCGAAAGAGTACTTGTTGGTGTTGGGCATGTCCATGATGTCCATCAGACCCTGGTTACCTGGCAACAGATCAGCTCACGTCAACATTATGATAACATACGATATATTGTGATACTGTAGTAACAAGAATATATGTGTAGTATTGTCGAGTACTTGACTCTGGTGTTGCAGTATTTACAGACCACATGACTCTTGACAAAGTCGTAACTGCTTTCATTTGTTTTGAAACCAAAATATGTCCACACATCAGCTTTAAAAGCTGCTGGAGTCGACTGTATCCTCTCGTACTCAGTCATCGTCTGTATCCAACAGGATTTCATTGTTAATTTAGCTGTGGACGACATAATGACTGCTGCCATCTAGCGGCTGAACGTTTAATTGCAACACAAAAATGAACTAACTTTGTGAATATTTGTAAAAAAAAATTGAAACTAGTCAGTAACATGGAAGTAAATATTGCAGTATTTAAGTCAAATATTTTCTTACAACACTAAGTGAAGCATTAAAATGATTTTTGAAGACACTCACCTGTGGATCCAGCAACGATGGCTTTGAGCTTCCGCTGGTGTCTACACACACACACACACACACAGAGACATATTAGTGGATCAATTAATAATAAATTAATAATGAATACATTTTTAACCAATATCCTAATATCAAATTCTAATATTATATATTTTCAACCAATATTTAAATTTTAAATTCAATAATTATTTATTTTGAACCAAAATTTTTATTTTAAATTCCAATATTCTTCATTTTTAACCAATATCTTGATTTTCTATTGTAATATTATTTATTTTCAGCCGATATTTCAATATTAAATTACAATATTTTTGATAATTTACACTATATAAACTTCAATTTAAATATTCTTAATTTTCAACCAATATTTTCACTTTAAATTTCAATATTATTTATTTTTAACCAATATTTTAATTTTAAATTCTAATATTATTTCTTTCAGCTAATATTTTTTATATTAAATTCCAAATATTTTTCACTTGAAACCAATAATTTAACTTTTTTAATTTTGAGTATCAGACAGAATTTAAACTTCAAATTTAAATATTCTTAATTTCAGCCAATATTTTAATTTTATATTTAAATATTCCTTATTTTCAACCAATATTTACATTTTCAATTCCCAATATTTACATTTTTCAGCCAATATCTTTATATTATAAATTCTACTATTATTTATTTTCAGCCAATACTTTTTTTCAATGCTGACTCGTGACGAGCTGATGAAGCTTCATGAAACAGTGTCATGTTGTTTAGAGGTCAGTAGGTGGCGCCATCAGTTTAAAAATGACGTGATGTTGCATTAGAACAGTTGTTCAAAACAAAGGCAAATAGAACAGAGACCGCCATCTAGTGGACTCT
The DNA here is from genome assembly GCF_982586985.1 of Callionymus lyra. Taxonomy (NCBI): domain Eukaryota; kingdom Metazoa; phylum Chordata; class Actinopteri; order Syngnathiformes; family Callionymidae; genus Callionymus; species Callionymus lyra. The sequence goes on from NC_141828.1 coordinate 11,734,720, forward strand.
GAAGATAATGACACTGCTTCATGAAGCTTCATCAGAACATCACTAATGCTAAGCTAAGCCGACACTACTCTAAGCCACTCTTATGTTTCCAGCATCAAGTGTTTCTCCCTTCACTCGGAGACAGTGGTTCTCACACTTACACTCTGCGATAATGCCAGTTCATGGTGACGAACAATATCCCGGCGAGACAGAGCAGCACGGCGAGGATGATGATGGCCAGCTGTCATGGAAACAGAACTTTACAAACATGTCTCATGTTGCCTTTGGTTCCGAGGCGGACCTGCAGCGTGGAGATGTCGTCGGGCAGTTTGTCGCCGATGGCCGGCTGGGCGTCCACCACGCTGTACTTCCTGAACAGGTTCCTCAGCTGCTCCTTGTTCTCGTCGATCATCTGGATGACTCTGTGGAGCACGAGCGTGAGCGACCACTGGAGACTCAAGAGTCCTCAGGTTTCAAACCTGTCCACGTCCAGGATGGTGTTGGTCTGGTTGTTGACCACGTGGATCAACATGTCCGTCTGGCCGTAGTTGACGCGACCTTTCTTGTCCACGTGGAACTGGAAGAGATCAGTGATGATGTTTCATTAGAACAGTTGTTCAAAACAATGGAAAATAGAGCAGACACCGCCATCTAGTGGACTCTGAAAATAATGACACTGCTTCATGAAGATTCATCAGTTTTTGCCCAAGTTGTATTTACTCATTGTGATAATTATTCATTAAATACTTTTTGGATATTATCTTGTGTTTAAAAACTTTTTTGCTTTTGGTTCCTAAGATGTTTTTATCGCTTTAGTCCTGAAAGAAAAAAACTAAAAGAGCAGTAAGGAGCCATGAATATTGATTTGATTTAATTAAAAATAACTACCTAAAAAGTCTTTGTAAAACGTTTATTTTATTAAGAAATATTTGTTTTCCAATTACTAACATTTTTTAAAAGCATTCAAAGCTATTTTTTTATTATGAAAAAAAATAAGCTAAAAACACATTTTTTAAAATGGGTTTTGATTTTTTTTATGCTTATTATTTTTAGTATCTTTTATTTTGCACAAAAAATAAAACGATGGATAAAGTTGTAGAATTTGTTTCTTAAAAAGTGTTTTCTTATCTTTTAAGAAATGTTGCTCTTTTAGAAAAGTAAAAACATCTATTAAATGTTTTTTTTATTTTTATTTTTATTTAGAGATAATTCGAGAGCAGCATGTTTGTATCCTTTTAGGTCTTTGTTTAATTTCCTTTGAGCTATGCTTTTTATATTTGCACTTTGTTACCTCTTTGCACCTTGTTCTTTTTATTGGCTCTTTGATTTTTATATTTGCACTTTGTTATCTATTTGAACTTTGTTCTTTTTATTTGCCTTTGTTCTCTTTATTTGAACTTTGTTCTTTATATTTGAACTTTGTTCTTTATATTTGAACTTTGTTCTTTATATTTGAACTTTGTTATCTATTTGCCCTTTGTTCTTTTTATTTTTAACTTTGTTCTTTATATTTGCACTTTGTTATTTATTTGCACTTTGTTGTTTTTATTTGCCCTTTGTCCTATAAATTTGCACTTTGTTATCTGTTTGCACTTTGTTCTTGAAACTTCCTTACATTCTTCTGTGAACTGAAAAAATTCTGCAGAGGGATCAATAAAGTCTATCTAATCTAATCTGATCTAATCTATCAATACACATCCTAGTAGGACTGAAGTCTGTCCCAGTGAGCCGGGGAAGAAGGCAGTGGTCCCCCTGTAAAGGTGACTCTTCCTCGCACACACACATGACGCAACACTCATCAATGGTGAACAGCAGCGCCACCTGGATGTCGTCCAGGTTGACGATGGCTCCGGTGATGTTGGACAGGAGGCTGATGAAGTCGTCCTGGTTCTCCCGGACCAGGTCCGGGATCTCGTTGAAGACGATCTTGACCCTCTGGTCGTCCCGCAGGATGTAGATGTTGACGTTGGTGGTGGTGCTGTGACCCGCCAGGTCACAGGCCAGGATCTCCAGCTGGAAGTACCCGGGGTCGTACGCCGTGAAGAGGTTGTAAGTCCGGATGATTCCGTCGGTCAAACCTGGAGACGTGAAGGATGATTTGAAATGTGTTGTGCGTGTGATTCTGGGATGTTGGTCTCTCACCGATGGTGAAGATGTTGCCCATGTCCTCGCTGCCGTTACTCTGAGACTGGAAGTAGCGGATCGTGACGATGTGGTACTGGACCAGGCTGTTGTTGCCAATGTCGTTGTCAACAGCAACGACCTTGATCAGCTCAGAGCCCACTTTAGCGTTCGCTGCGACTCCTGGAGCAAAGATACGAAGAATGATGAAGATGAAGGTGATGATGATGATGATGAAGGAGATGATGATGAAGATGATGATGATGAAGGAGATGATGATGAAGATAATGATGATGATGATGAAGGAGATGATGATGACGATGATGAAAGTGATGATGATGAAGGTGATGAAGATGATGGAGATGATGGTGATGATGATGAAGATAATGATAATGCAGATGATGATGATGATGATGATGATGAAGATGATGACGAAGATGACGAAGGTGATGAAGGAGATGATGATGATGATGATAATGATGAAGGTGATGAAGATGATGAAGGCGATGATGATGAAGGTGATGATGATGATGATGAAGATGATGACGAAAATGACAAAGATGACGAAGATGATGAAGGAGATGATGATGATGATGATAATGATGAAGGTGATGATGAAGGTGATGATGGTGATTATGAAGGTGATGATGATGAAGATGATGAAGGTGATGATGGTGATTATGAAGGTGATGATGATGAAGATGATGAAGGTGATGATGACGATGATGATGAAGATGATAAAGGTGATGATGATGAAGATGATGTAGGTGATGATGATGAAAGTGATGAAGATGATAAAGAAGATGATGATAAAGGAGATGATGATGAAGATGATGATGATGAAGGTGATGAAGATGATAAAGCAGATGATGATGAAGATGATAAAGGAGATGATGATAAAGATGATGAAGGTGATGATGAAGGTGATGATGATGAAGGTGGTGAAGGTGATGAAGGTGATGACGATGATGAAGGTGATGATGATGATGATGAAGGTGATGATGATGAAGGTGATGATGATGAAGATGATGAAGGTGAAGATGATGAAGGTGATGATGAAGGTGATGATGATGAAGGTGATGAAGGTGATGATGATGATGAAGGTGATGATGATGAAGGTGATGATGAAGGTGATGATGAAGGTGATGATGATGAAGGTGGTGAAGGTGATGAAGGTGATGAAGATGATGAAGGTGATGATGATAAAGGTGATGATGATGATGATGAAGGTGGTGAAGGTGATGAAGGTGATGAAGATGATGAAGGTGATGATGATAAAGGTGATGAAGGTGATGAAGATGATGAAGGTGATGATGATAAAGGTGATGATGATGAAGGTGATGATGAAGGTGATGATGATGATGATGATGATGAAGGTGATGATGATGATGAAGGTGATGATGATGAAGGTGATGATGAAGGTGATGATGAAGGTGATGATGATGAAGGTGGTGAAGGTGATGAAGGTGATGAAGATGATGAAGGTGATGATGATAAAGGTGATGATGATGATGATGATGAAGGTGATGATGATAAAGGTGATGATGATGATGATGAAGGTGATGATGATAAAGGTGATGATGATGATGATGAAGGTGATGATGATAAAGGTGATGATGATGATGATGAAGGTGATGATGATAAAGGTGATGATGATGATGATGAAGGTGATGACGATGAAGGTGATGAAGGTGATGAAGGTGGTGAAGGTGATGAAGGTTATGAGGATGATGAAGGTGATGATGATAAAGGTGATGATGATCAAGATGATGAAGGTTATGATGATGATGAAGATGATGAAGGTGATGTAGATGATGAAGGTGATGATGAAGGACTATGATGAAGAATGAAACAACATGTTACCAGCAGTATACTCCGACTTAAGGAATCTTGGTTTCTGGTCGTTGATGTCCTCCAGGGCTATCCGGACCTCCAGCAGACTGGGGTCTCGGGCGGGGTCCAGGGCTCTGGCCCGTGCTGCCCTTTGACCTCTGGGTGGGGACCAGACCCTGTTGCTGGACGCCTTGACGATGATGGAGTAGACGGGGGTCTCCTCGCGGTCCAGATCTCGGAAGAGCCTCAGCTCGCCTTCCAGACTCATCCCGAAGTTGCCTTCAGTGTTTCCTCCTGCAGAGAGACGTGGTTATGGTGTGAGACTCACACTTTCATCTGAGCGCACAATAGACACACAAGATCATCAACCACACACACAAACACACAGACATGTGCTCATGTTAGACCCGCCTACTCAAGTACTTAACTTTCACTGTCTCGTTTGACTATTTCAAGAACTGGAAGGAATTTTATGCTCAACTTTAAACTTTAAAGAAATCATTTTAAATATATATAAAATCTACTGACAATAGTTTGTATTATTTAAGCCATTTTTTCTTTATGATATTTAAATCTCACTGCATGTATATTATTAAATATACTTTCATCTCAGGTTCATCCAACATTTAAGGTAAGGTAAGGTAAAACTTTATTGATCCCTCAGGAGGTCTCCTTTGGGAAATTGTTTATCGTTTATTGTTTATTGTTTGTTTGTTTATTTCTATGTTGTGTTTACAACACATGAAATAAATCAATATTTTTTGATGTTCACACTTGATGCTGATAATGATGAAGGTGAAGATCATTATGGTGATGAAGATGATGATGGTGATGATGAAGATGATGATGATGATGATGCTGATAATGATGATGCTGATGATCATTATGGTGATGAAGATGATGATGGTGATGATGAAGATGAGGAAGGTGATGATGATGATGATGAATGTGGTGATGATGATGATGAAGGTGATGATGATGATGAGGAAGGTGATGATGATGATGAAGATGAAGATGATGATGATGATGAGGAAGGTGATGATGATGATGATGAATGTGATGATGATGAAGGTGATGATGATGATGATGATGAGGAAGGTGATGATGATGAAGATGAAGATGATGATGATGATGATGATGATGATGATGATGATAATGGTGGAGGTGATGAAAGTGTAATGATGATGAAGGTGATGATGATGATGAAGATGACGAAGGTGATTATGATGATGAAGATGATGATGATGAAGGTGATTATGATGATGAAGATGATGATGATGAAGGTGATTATGATGATGCTGATGATGCTGATGAAGATGATGATGTTGAAGGTGATGAAAATGATGGTGATGATGATGAAGATGATGATCATGATGATAATGGTGGAGGTAATGAAGGTGATGAAGATGATGATGATGATGGAGATGATCATGATGATGGTGATGATGATGATGATGATGATGATGATGATGATAATGATGATGGTGATGATGATGATGATGATGATGATGATGATGATGATGATGATGATGATGAAGATGATGATGATGAAGATGGTAATGATGGTGATGATGGAGATGATGATGATGAAGATGATGATGATGATGATGATGATGATGATGATGGTAATGATGATGATGATGATGATGATGATGATGATGATGATGATGATGATGATGATGGTTTATTTTAAACTGTAAACTAGTCAAAGATGTAACTAAGTGCATGAACTTGTCCTGGAAAGAGGGGAAAAACTTCCCTAAATACAGAATAAATGGAGGATATAATGTTGAAAAGTGAAGCTTGTGTTAAACTAAATGTTAGTGTTAGTGTGTGTGTGTGCGTGTGTGTGTGTGTGTGTGGGGGTGTGTGTGTGTGTGTGTGTGTGTGTGTGTGTGTGTGTGTGTGTGTGTGTGCGTGTGTGTGTGTGTGTGTGTGTGTCACCTGCTATGAAGTAATACACGATGGCGTTGGCGCCTTCGTCGGCGTCCACGGCTCGGGTCACGTTCCCGACCCCGGTGCCGGGCGGAGAGTGTTCAGGCACAGAGAGCGTCTGATAAGGCGAGCCCCCGCGCTGAAGACCACACGTGTCAGCAGACATCTGACCCAACACGCCTCGCCAGTACTCACCGGCGGCCTGAGGAACACCGGCTCGTTGTCGTCGATGTCCAACAGCGCCACCTGCAGGGGCTGAGTGGTCTCGTAAGGCACGGGCTGACCCATGTCCCGGGCCACGATGATAAGCTGGAGAGAAAGTGAGATGTGAGATGTTCCTCACGCCGTCGCTCTGGAGGAACTCACGCTGAGAAGAGCCTGCTTCTCCCGGTCCAGTTTGACGGTGGTGGTGATGACGCCAGAGATGGCGTCCATGTGGAAGTTCTCCCAGTCCCTGTTGCCCGCCCCGGTCTGCAGGAAGCCGTAGCGGACTTCCCCGTTCACGCCCTCGTCCGAGTCTGTGGCGTGGACCTCGTACACCGGCAGACCTGGAGGCTGCTCCTAGAAGACACGTCGATGATTGGGTTTATTTCAGGATTTTAACTAGTGATGGCCTCATGAAGCTTCATGAAGCAGTGTCATTATTTTCAGAGTCCACTAGATGGCGGTATATGCTCTATTTTCCTTTATTTTTAATTAATCACCAGAAGAAGAAGAAGAAGAAGAAGAAGAAGTCAACAGGGATGAAAAGTAAAGTTAAATTCACTGGAGAACAGACATGATGTGTCGATGAGACTTCATGATACAGTGTCTTTATTCAGTGATGGTCTGATGAAGCTTCATGAAGCAGTGTCATTATTTTTAGTCCACTAGATGGCGGTCTCTGCACTATTTCCCTGTTAACTGTTCTAATGAAACATCATTTTTAAACGGATGGCGCCACCTACTGACCTCTAAACAACATGACACTGATTCATGAAGCTTCATCAGACCATCAATACATTTTAAATAATTCTTTTAAGTTTTTGTTTTAAAGTTTTTATTTTATTTTTTATTTCCAATAATATTTTATTTTGTTATTTTTTTTAATATGAATGTTTAATATTTTTTGTGACAAACTCAAATCTTACGAAAAGTTAATGTGAAATAATCAATTAATCGACCAATCATTCAATCAATTTCCATAAGCAATGATGAAAAATGAATATTGATCTCTTTATTTAAACTTTTTAGACAATTTGTTTTAATTAATTCTACACAAAGACACATCAAATTTGAGACATTACACATTTTTTAATGACCATAAAGTAATTTCTTCACCATATTTGACATTTTTCTGTGTAATTCTAGCACAAATTTGTAAGCATTTAACTGCAATGTTTAATTTTGACCACTAGATGGTAGCAAAAACAAGAAGACAAAAAAACATTGCTATGCGACTGTTTATAAACAAACTGATTAATTAATAACTTTCTTAACAGCAAATACGGATCAATGTTTACCTCTGATATGTGGATGATGGTCCCGTTGGCCGGTCGGATGAACACGGGCCTGTTGTCGTTGACGTCTATGACGGAGATATAGAGGTCGGCGGTGCCCCACAGCGGGGGTCGGCCCTGATCCGTCGCCACCACAGTCAGGTTGAAACTCTCCGAGGACTGGAGCAGACGGCGGGAGCGGATCAGGCCCGTGTTGGGGTCCAGAGAAAAGGCGTCTGCATGAAACAGTCAGTTTTTGTTAAACTTCCACTTCTGTTTATTTGAATGATATTCGGTTCCGTGAATCACCGGCGTGGGCCCCCAGCATGCTGTAGAGCACGGCGCCGTTCTCGCCCTCGTCCAGGTCCACGGCTTTGACGGTGATCACGGAGGTCCCGCTGGGCTCGTTCTCGAACACGCTGGTGTTGTATCTTCTCTCCGAGAACCGAGGACGGTAATCGTTGATGTCCAGAACCGTCACCAAGACCTACCGTCACACAAACACATGTGTGACTTCAAACTACTTTTTATATAAAAGTAATTAAACCACAATTTAAACAATATTTTAAAGTATATACACATTTTTTTTCCATCATACAATATTTATCCCAATTAATGACATTTTTCATCACAATTAGAAATATTTTTTAATATTGCTTGTACTCATAATATTTGTATATTACACATAATTTCTCACTTTTATTATATATTATTATTTTATAAATGGATTTTCATACTTTTATTGGTGTTTAAAAAATTAAATAAAACGTATCTGGATACATTACCCTATTATTTATTATTTATTATTATTTAAACAATTTCCCAAAGGAGACCTCCTAAGGGATCAATACAGTTTTACCTTACCTTACCTTACCTTAATTTTCTATAACAATACATTTATTAATTATAATTTTATTAATTTAATAACTAATTATTTGTACCATAATATTTCTTTTTTATATTAGTAATTTTTATATAATTATTATTATTATTATTATTATTATTATATTAGTATTTTATTGAATTTACTTTAAAATTTTAACTGCAAACCCCAGATATATATTTTTAATTTTTAATATCTAGTAACATCTAAATAAATAAATGTGTTTATGGATCTAAAATTCTACATGAGCAGCACATAATGCGAAGTAAATCTTTGAAAAAAAACACGAGCATGTCCAGTTCATGACATTAAATATATTGTTTTTATTATCAGGCAACCATCCAAGGGGTCAGAGGTCACCTGCACAGAGTTCTCCCGCCTGTTGTTGGAGCTGCCCCCAGGGTTGTCCCGGGCCACGGCGGTCAGGGTGTAGTGGTCCTTGGTCTCGCGGTCCAGAGGTGAGAGGATGTATATCTCTCCCTGCCACGGAGGAGGAGGAATGATTAGGAAGGAAGTGCGAGCTCAGACGGGGAGTGGCGGCGCTCGTGGTTCTTCCAGGAGTTTGACGGAACGACGGACTTGTTTTGGCTTCAATTTCAACACAGGAAGACGATGGAAAAAAACAACAGTGTTTCAGTTCTTGAGACGATGGATGGAGTGAGAGTTACGAGGAGGTGGAGGAGAAGCTGAGGAAGTGAGGGAGAGGGAGGGAGGCGGGAGGAAGAGGACGAGGCCGAATGTTGTTCTGTCCGAGGAAAACTTTCTCCGATGCGATTTATTTGGTACATATTTTTGGTGACCCAGTAGCCTGTAAACACATGTAATTGTTTAAACCCTGATGTTATCTCAGGGTCAATGTGACCCCATGGCCCGAAAACAAATGTGTTTGTGTCTCTGGCTCACGACCTCCACCACTGTATTTATGGAAGTCAGGGAGGTCGTTCACCTTGACCCAGAGACAACACAAGGGATACCACAAACACATTTGTTTTTGGACCTTCAGGTCACATTGATCCAGAGACAACACAAGGGATACCACAAACACATTTGTTTTTGGACCTTCAGGTCACATTGACCCAGAGACAACACAAGGGATACCACAAACACATTTGTTTTTGGACCTTCAGGTCACATTGATCCAGAGACAACACAAGGGATACCACAAACACATTTGTTTTTGGACCTTCAGGTCACATTGATCCAGAGACAACACAAGGGATACCACAAACACATTTGTTTTTGGACCTTCAGGTCACGTTGATCCAGAGACAACACAAGGGATACCACAAACACATTTGTTTTCGGGCTTGAGGGTCACCTTGACACAGAGCCAACACAAGGGATACCTCAAATATATTAGTTTTCTTACTCTGCGTGTAACATTGACCCTGAGATTACCCAAAGGATACCTCAAATACATTTGTTTTCAGGCTTTCGGGTCGGATTGACCCTGAGATAACACAAGGGTTAGTAAAATATCTTTATATTTCACTTGCATGACTTTCTATAGTTTTTAGAATTAAACTCATTTTTCTCTCTGAGGCATCACATTAGCATTAGCATTGATGCTAACAATTAATGCTATTTTTTTCTTCCCTTATCTTTTGTCTCATTGACGTCGTTGTGATTCTCATTCCATGCAACGTGACAGATTTGAGAAACTCACGGTCGCCCGTCTGATGCCGAACTTCCCCTCCCCGTCCACCAGGCTGTACTCCACCACGGCAAAGAGTCCAGAGTCCGCGTCGGAGGCACTGACCCGGACTATGGTGGTTCCCAGATCCACGTTCTCGAACACGGGCTCCTGCACAGAACATTGATCGCGAACAATTTAATTTAACTAATTTAAGTTAATGAAGATGACTTTTATTTCCTTTCATGTATTTGTCTTTTTTGTGGGATTATTTTGTTTAATTTATTTATTTAAAAATCTAAATGAAATGTATTTAAAACAAAAATTATACGACAGCTTTATCTTTATTTTTTAATATTTTCTGTTGATGTTTTAAGAAACTATATAAATCTAAAATGATTATATTCAAACAAAATAAAAGAAAAAAATATGAATTTCTTAATAAAAATATATATAGCTTCAAATTATTAATAATATCCTTTTAATTCTTTTTTAATGATTATAAGTTTTAACTACTTATTAAAGATCCTTTTATTAGTGATGGTCTGATGAAGCTTCATGAAACAGTGTCATTATTTTCAGAGTCCACTAGATGGCGGTCTTTGAACCATTTTCCTTTGTTTTGAACAACCGTTCTAATGAAACATCACATCATTTTTAAACTGATGGCGCCACCTACTGACCTCTGAACAACATGACACTGCTTCATGAAGCTTCATCAGACCATCACTAGTATTTAATTCATATAATTTCCACTCCTGTGTTCGTGGATCACATTGAAGCCTCAGATATCGTCGTTGACGATCACTTCTGCAGAAGTGGTTCGACTTCCTGTCGCTCGCACCTGATAGGACGGCTGCAGGAAGACGGGGTTGTTATCGTTGACATCGACGATGCGAAGGTAAACGGGCAGCTCGGCGATTCTCGGCGGAGATCCGTGATCTTGAGCTCGCATCGTGAAGTTCAGCCACTGAATTTGTTCGAAGTCCACCGTCTTGTTGGCCACGATCTTACCTGAGAAGATGACGATAATCATTTTAGTGATGGAGAAGAAGGTGTGGACAGGAGGCGGCTCGGTTACCGGTGGACGGGTCCTCCAGCTTCACGTAGCCCCCCCGGGGCAGGTGCAGCAGCTGGTAGATGACCTGCCCGTTGGGACCCTTGTCGGGGTCCACAGCTGACACGGACAGCAGCGTCGTGCCCGGCTGAGCGCCCTCTAGGATCTTCTCTGTGAAGTTGGACACTCCGAAGGGTCGGAACCGAGGAGCGTTGTCGTTCACGTCCAGGACGTTGATGGTCAGTCGTGCTGCGGACCATGAACGATATTTGAACGATGTGAAGGAAAGAAAAGACAAACAAACAAAGGCACTGAGATGGTGAATACTTCAGCCAAGGAGCTTTTTTTCACAAAACGTTATGAAACACAGCAACAAGTACAAACATTTCTTCACAAACAAACAACTCTGTATATTTCTGTCAAGAATTATGTGTTTTTTAAAATTGTTTCAAAAGTTTGTAAATGTTTTTTAAGCATTTGTAAAATGATTTAGATAGTTTGCAAAAGTTGTGTAAAGAGTTTTTAAAATTTGTTTGTTAATTTGTTTCAAGATTTTGTTAAATTGTTTTAATATGTTGTAAAATTGTTTCAAATGTTTGTAAATGTTTTTTTTAAGCATTTGTAAAATAATTTAGATAGTTTGCAAAATTGTATAAATAATTTGTAAAATTGTTTGATTTGTTTCAATATTTTGTTAAATTGTTTTAATATGTTGTAAAATTGTTTCAAATGTTTGTAAATGTTTTTTTTAAGAATTCGTAAAATGATTTCGATAGTTTGCAAAAGTTGTATCAAGAGTTTGTAAAATTGTTTGTTAATTTGTTTCAAGACTTTATTAAATTGTTTTAATAGTTTGTAAAATTGTTCCAAAAGTTTGTAAATGTTTTTTTTAAATTTACAATTGTTTTGATAGTTTGTAAATTAGTTTCAGGTGTTTGTGAAACAATTGAAATAGTAGATATGTTTAAAGTGTTCGTAAACATTTTTTTAAGAGTTTTTAAATGTAATTTAAATATATATTTTTGTATCGTTTCAATAGTTTGTAAATGTGTTTCAAGAGTGAGTTAATTTGTTTAAGGAAAATTGCAAAATGTATTGATAGTTATATAAAGAATTTATAAATATGTTTCAGTCAATAGTTATTAATGTTATAATATGTTTAAGGTGTTTTTTTTAATAGTTTCAAAAGTTTGCAAAAGAGTTTAAAGAGTTTTGTAAATTGTCTTTGTTAATCTGTTTGGATTGTTAAGTTAAGTTGGAGTTTTTAAAAAATAGTTTCAAAAGCTTTTACATTTTTTTCAAGAGTTTGTAAATGTAGTTTCAACATATATTTGTTATATTGTTTCAAATAGTTTGGACATTTGTTTCAATAGTTTGTTAATTTGTTTTAGGATTTTTTTATAGTTTGTAAAACAATTCAAATGGTAAATATTTTAAAGAGTTTTTAACATAGTTTCGAAAGTTTGTTAATGTGTTTTAAGACACAGTTTGTATTTTTTTTTAATTGTTTCAAGAGTTAGCAAAGATGTTTCAATAGTTTGTTCATCTGTTTGCATTGTTAGTAAAATTGGTTTAATAAATAGTTTCAAGAGTTTTTTTTTAATTGTGTTAAAAAAAGTTTGTGAAAATAATTAAAGAGTTTGTAAAGGTAACATTTTATTTGATGTTTCAAGAAAGTACTTAGTAATAGCTTTGAAAAGGTGACGGCGCCACCTACGGACCCCCGCAAGTGGAGACAAAGTGCAGAATAAAGTTGTGAGTAACAGTGAAACCATAGTTAAAACCAAACGTACCGTGAATGTAGGTCAAAGATAAAACCTCTCACATGACATTTGAATGACCTTTCACCCCACAGAGGTTGACATGAATGTATCATATTTAACATTTTACAAAGTGCTCGCCCAGAAAGTTGCTAAATGTCAAACCCACGTACCGTTGGGGACGCTGCCGGACCTGTCGATGACTTCGCTGGCGTTGTCGTGCACCGACACGATGATCTCGAACGTTGCCACCTGCTCTCTGTTGATCGGGTTGCGAACAAAAACGGCGCCTGAAATTCCCCCCGAAAAACACATGCGGTTAACGATCTACGTGAGGTCAAGTTGGGCGAAGAAGAGAGTGCAGGCAGGGTAGGAGAGTGGGAATGTAGGGGTCTTACCGGTGTGCAAATCTATGCCAAAAGACTCTTGCAGGCCTAGTACTGGTTTATTCCCATCATCCTTTGCCTCCACCGAGATGATGTAGTACTCCAGGCGGGGGTGCAGGTCCGGGTCGTCGGCGGTCAGCGTCGCCACCACCACCCCGGGCGGCGTGGACTCGTTCACGTTGATCATGGCGACGGGCTCGACGAAGCGCGGCCGCGAGTCGTTGACGTCGTCCAGGACGACCGTCAGGGTGGCGGTCCCGGACAGCGGTGGGGTGCCTCGGTCCGCCGCCATGACGACCAGGCGGTAGGACCCCCGCTGCTCCCGGTCCAGGGTGGTGTTGCCCACCAGGACGGCGCCGGAGACGGAGTCCACCACGAAGCGATCCTGGGCGCCGCTGACCAGCCGGTACGTCAGCCAGCCGTTGATGCCCGAGTCGGCGTCGGTGGCGGAGAGCTGCGTGACCACCACGCCGGTCGGGCTGTTCTCGGGGAGTCGGACGGTGAAGCTCGCCGGGCTGAACACCGGCGGGTTGTCGTTCTGGTCCAGGATGGTGACGGTCAGAGGGACGCTGCTGTTCAGACCCCCGATATCCTCGGCCACCAGAAACAGCTCCACCCGAGGCTCCAGGAAGGCCTCGCGGTCCAGATTCGCCTCGGGGCGAACCAGGATTGCGCCTGGAGAGGAAGAACCAGATGATTTCTCTCTTCGTTCAAACTTTCCTCGGTGAATCACCTGTGGTCGAGTCCACGGTGAAGAGGTCCACCCTGGACCCCAACAGGCGGTACTTCACCACAGCGTTGCGGCCGATATCTTTATCCTGAGCCAGGACGGGCCCGTTCAGCACCAACACTGCACTGCCTGAAACAAATATTGCATGATTATGACCCTGGTGCTGGAGCCATTGAAAGGGTCTTAAAGGTTTGTACTTTAGTGGTTTGAAAGCGTACGGTAGTATCAGAATTCATAGCCTTTTAACCCCTGTCTTATCTCAGGGTCAAGGTGACCCAGACCAACAAAAACAAATGTTTGTGTTTTCCCTGTGAGTTATACACAAGGGTTATACTCAATTTAAAAAGTTGGTATCATAGTACCACCATACAATACCCAAAGAGTACCACCATACAATACCCAAAGAGTACCACCATATAATACCCAAAGAGTACCACCATACAATACCCAAAGAGTACCACCATATAATACCCAAAGAGTACCACCATACAATACCCAAAGTGTACCACCATACAATACCCAGAGTACCACCATAGAATACACAAAGAGTACCACCATACAATACCCAAAGAGTACCACCATACAATACCCAAAGAGTACCACCATACAATAGACAAAGAGTACCACCATACAATACAGAAAGAGTACCACCATACAATACACAAAGAGTACCATCATACAATACCCAAAGAGTACCACCATAAAATACCCAAAGAGTACACCATACAATACATAAAGAGTACCACCATAAAATACACAAAGAGTACCACCACACAATACCAAAAGACTACCAACATACAATATCCAAAGAGTACCACCATACAATACCCAAAGAGTACCACCATACAATACCAAAAAAATACCACCATACAATACCCAAAGAGTAGCACCATACAATACCAAAAAAATACAACCATACAATACCCAAAGAGTACCACCATATAATACTCAAAAAGTACTTCCATACAATACACAAAGAGTACCACCATACAATACCCAAATAGTACCACCATACAATACCCAAATAGTACCACCAAATAATACACAAAAAGTATACAATACACGAGTATCGAGCTACTTGATTAAACTTTCAACCAATCATGCGATGCACAGACCATCATGTGCAATTGTAGAAGCAGATGTAGAAGTGATGTCAATATTTCATCTATTTCCAACTAGTGGTACTTTAACAGCATGGAGTGAATTTCAAAGGTAGAGCGAGAGTCTCTGTGTTTGATTGGATTAGTCTGATGGGATCTACTATTATACCAACGATTTTTATTGAACTGAAAAGACTAGAAATGAAAAAAACATTGAATTTTCACAATTTATTTCTGAATTATTGGAACTAGAATATCGAACACTATATGTAAAATCAACATTTTTGATTTAATAAAAATTATTTAAAAAATCAAACAAATTCATCCTTTCAATGTACAAGGAAAAAATAATGAAATGCTTAGAAACATTTGACTAAAAACCTTCAAAGTTCAATCTTTTTTCTTGCAATACATTGGCACTGATACACTGATACACGATACACTGATTCCATACAAGTGTTTTTACTGTTCTCAATGGGTTGTACCTGCTGCAGAGTTCTCTGTGATCTCAGCTCTGTAGCTGCTCCGGGTGAAGATGGGTCGGTTGTCATTCACGTCCAGGACGGTGATCACCAGCAGATCAGAATCCTGGTGTAAAAGAAAAACAACAAAAAAAAAGAAGTCATGTCACAGCTGGTGTCGAATCTACTTTCACAGCTGTTTCTTAACTTCACCGCAATGTACGTATTTCAAGCGACTTGACAACAGGAAGTTTGACTGCAGATTTAATCGCAGCTCATGACAACCATTTTAATCGAAAGAAGTTTATCTTGTTACCCTGCGAGCGATCCGAGGATTCTCCGGGTTGTCTTTGACGGTGATGGTGAGTCTGTACTCGGACACTCGCTCTCTGTCCAGAGGTCGGTTCACCTGCACCACACCTGTCTGAGAAACACACATAAGTAAGTAAGTAAGTAAGTCATTTTTATTTATATAGCGCTTTTCCAGACCAGGGTCACAAAGTGCTTAAACAATCGAAACAATATTCAATAAAGTATATACTTTAAAGGTCAAGATAAAACTGATAACACAACAGGAGTTCCAGAAAATCAAGGAAAAGCCAAACAAATATAAACGTCTTAAGATGTTTCTTGAAGGAGTCAGTAGATCATCAAACACAGAAGAAGATCGTTCCAAAGCTTAGGAGCAACAGCCTGAAAAGATTTCTCTCCTCTGGTCCTGAACCGTGTGCGAGGAACCATCAGTAAATTCTGATCCACAGACCTCAGAGCCCGAGCTGGGGTGTAAGGCTGGATCAGATCAGTGATGTAAGGAGGAGTCTGACCATGAATAGATCTGAAAGTAAGAACCAGAATTTTAAAGTTGATCCTGAAAGAAACTGGAAGCCAGTGAAGAGTTTTAAGGATCGGAGAAATGTGAGTTCTTCTACTAGAGCGGGTTAGAATTCTCGCTGCAGAGTTCTGTGTCAACTGCAGGCGAAACAGATCCTTCTTGTTAAGACATGAAAACAAACTGTTACAATAGTCCAGACGAGAAGAAACAAACGTATGGATTACAAGCTCCAGATCATGTTGTGACAACATTTTCCTAAGTTTAGAGATTTTTCTCAGTTGAAGGAAACAGTTTCTGGTCAGTTTTCTGCAGTGTTGAACGAGAGACATGTCTTTATCAAATACAACACCCAGGTTTCTCAGGCTCAGTTTGACAGACTGACCTAAGTCACCCAAGTACTGACTCAACCCTGGAACCTTATCATCAGGAGCAATCACCAGTGTCTCAGTTTTGTCCACATTTAGCTGTAGAGTGTTTTCACTCAGCCATTGTTTGATTTCTAGCAAACAATTGACTAAACCCGCGTCAAGGACTTCCCTGACGTGGAACAACATCCTCGGCTCACCGTGTCGTTGACGTAGAAGGCGCCGTCCCGGTTGCCCGCCGTGATGTTGTAGGTGAGCAGGGCGTTGCGTCCGCTGTCGGCGTCCTGCGCTCGCACCCTGGACACGGACGTGTGGACGGAGGCGCCTTCGCTCACGCTGGTGTTGTGCGGCAGGTTCAGGAGGATCGGGTCGTTGTCGTTGATGTCCAGGACGATGACGCCGACCACCACCTGGAGACGAAAGTTGAATAATAATAAATATAATGATGAAATATTTTGTTAAAAGGTGCATTTCTAGACATCATTAAAACATTGATTTTCTGGAACTCCTGTTGTGTTATCAGTTTTATCTTGACCTTTAAAGTATATACTTTATTGAATATTGTTTTGATTGTTTAAGCGCTTTGTGACCCTGGTCTGGAAAAGCGCTCTATAAATAAAAATGACTTACTTACTTCCTTAAAACTTGATCCATAAGAATTGCTGATGAAGCACAAAGTTGTTTTTTGTTATTACATTATTTTGTCATTATCTTTTTATTTTGCCACGTTTTGGTCCTTTACCTGTAATTTTGAGGTTGTCTTGGGTTTAAAAAAAAATGATGATGATGTATGTAATAAAGAGAAAACCTTTTTTTTTATGCAATAATTATTAACAACATAATTACAATTATGCTCATATACAAGGTAATCATTAATTTGTCTTTACCCTGTTATTATTATTTTTCTGTATTTAACTTCAATATGCTTTTCTATTACAACACTTAGTTTACATGTCTTTTATATCGTATTGTTGTTACTTTTTTTTAATGTACCGTTTTTAATTGTTTTTTTTTCTTATTCGAACTTGTGACAGCGAATCTATAAATACATCTAAACATAATACAAATATTATTATTATTATTAAAACAGAATATTGGTCCAGTTCAAATGTAACCTTTGGAACTAATTAAAATGGAAATCAAGAAATGTAATTTAATTCAAATTCAAGTCGTAGGCTCTTTTATTTTCTTGCCGGCAAAATGAGGAATTAAAACTAGTGATGGGCTGATGAAGCTTCTTGAAACAGTGTCATGTTGTTAAGAGGTCAGTAGGTGGGGCCATCAGTTTAAGAAGTGATGTTTCATTAGAACAGTTGTTCAAAACAAATGAAAACAGTGCAGAGACCGCCATCTAGTGGACTCTGAAAATAATGACACTGTTTCATGAAGCTTCACGAGACCGTCACTACTTAAAACATGCTAACATTGCTAATTAATCTATCAATTAAGTTATCCACCTCACCAACAACCCTATTTCCTGGAATGTATATATCAAAATGAAATATTTAAGTAATATAAATAAGTAAATAAATAAGTTAAATATACGTTTTTTTTTATATTTCAGGATAAAAAAAAAAATCAGATTTTTAGCTATTTTAATTTTCACTCTATATGTTTAATTTAAATGAATTAATAATTTAAATGAATTAATAATTTAAATTAACGATGATTCCTCAACTCTCCTGAAACATTTCTACGGTGCCGGTCGACTCACCGAGCTGTTGCGCGGCGGCGTGCCCAGATCTCTGGCGCTGACGGTGATGTTGTAAAACGCCGTGGTCTCTCTGTCCAGCTCCACATCTTTCCTCACTCGGAGTTCCCCCTCCACGGGAGAGACCATGAACTCGTCTGGCAGAGAGAGAGAGAGAAGTGAGTCACGGTGGAGACCCTAGACCTGGAGCAGGACCACTCACTCTGAGGGTCTCCGGCGGTGATGCTGTACTCCACTTTGCCGTTCAGGCCGGAATCCTTGTCGCTGGCCCTCAGCGTCCAGACCCGGGGGCCCGGCTGACCTTCCGTCACCTCGAAAGGTCCCTCGAAGGCCCTTGGGAAAGTGGGGGTCACGTCGTTGATGTCCAAGACGTTCACTAGCACCTATGAGACAAGCAGAACCACCGGTCAAAATCAACGATTTGAGTGTTTTTAACAACATAATGTAAGTCATTTAAAACATAAACTTTAACGTTTTTAATTTGAATGTTTTTCAAACAAACTTAACTTTAACTATTTTTTCAAATCTGACATATAACACTTTTCCTTAAGATTTTATTTTAATATTTGTTTACATACTTTTGAGGGGCAATAAATACTCACCTATAGTCATAATAAGAGTTCAACTAGTAATGAATCATAACAATGAGCAATGATAGTGATAGTAGTGATGGTCACATGAAGCTTCATGAAACAGTGTCATGTGGTTCAGAGGTCAGTAGGTGGCGCCATCAGTTTAAAAATGATGTGATGTTTCATTAGAACAGTTGTTCAAAACAATGCAAAATAGTGCAGATACCGCTATCTAGTGGACTCTGAAAATAATGACACTGCTTCATGAAGCTTCATCAGACCATCACTAAGTGATAGTATAAAGGTAGTAGAATACTAATGAATAAAAAACAATTCAGATCATTGATCTTATGAGGGCCACATAAATACAGTCACCCCTGGGCCACACTTTGCCCCTGTCTTTTCTAACACTTTCTAACGTTCTAGCTTTTACAAAGACACTATTTCTTCAAGTGACATCACACACAGCAGATAACTCAAACTTGTGACACCATTAATTTGCTTGGTTCAGTCGTGAAATTGGTTTGTGAAGTTAAATCTTACCACCTGGTAACGCTTTGGTTGAGAGAAATGATTTAAATTATGATGATATAAAAATATAATAACAGAATAATTACACTATCATTTACAGGTATGTGGATTGAAATACATTTTAAACTGAATGGTATATTTGCTAGCTTAGCTAGTGGATAGCAGTGCTAGCTGTAAAATGTATCCCATGTTACTATTTTTTATATTTAAAAGATTAAAATGTAGATTCTAAGCTTACAATAGTGATGACGCTTCATGAAGCAGTGTCATTATTCTCAGAGTCCACTAGATGGCGGTCTCTGCACTATTTTCCTTTGTTTTGAACAACTGTTCTAATGAAACATCAAATCATTTTTAAACTGATGGCGCCACCTACTGACCTCTGAACAACATGACACTGTTTCATGAAGCTTCATCAGACCATCACTATTATTTTTAATATCAAGTCGAGGATTTTTTTGTGACGGGGTAATACTAATTCAATAAATGATGTCTTAAAAAGAGTTTATCTTGTTTGATACAAAGTGGTGAAGAAGATTACTGTGTGATAAATGAATTCCAACTAAATACATTTAATCTGATTGAACCAACCCCTCGAACAAAAATGGTCTCTGATGTTCTGACATGTTTCAAACGGTGTAACATTTGCATTATTACAGTTGTGCTGGACGTCAAGCGACAAGCAGGGTCCGGGCACTGGTCCGTGGCCGTGACCACCAGAGCGTAGTGACCGTTGCTGATCTCATAGTCCAGCTCCTTCACTGCAGTTATCCGTCCCTAAAACAAAACAAAAAACCACACGAGGAAAAGTGAGAACACGTTTACCATCTCATGCGTCCGACCTCCTCACCGTGACGCTGTTGATGCGGAAGGTCTGGACCAGGTTGCCCAGGGCGATGGCGTACCGCAGGGTTCCGTTCAGCCCTTCGTCCGGGTCGACGGCCGTCACCGTGGCAATGGTGGCGCCCACCGTGTCGGGACCCTCGCTCAAGACGGTGACGTACTCCTCCTCGGGGAACTCCGGAGCGTTGTCGTTTTCGTCCACGACGAGGACGTTGATGGTGGTGGACGTCTGAGGGGGGACAGAACATGTGTCATAAGAAACTGATAAATCAATATTTAATATTATTAATTGATCTATTTGTGTATCCAGCAACTAGCAGAATCCTCTGGTAATGTTGGATGACCTCATGTTGCTGCCAGAGAAGAACTTGTTAAAGCTCCACCAGGCTGGTCAAGGATAAGACAACAGTTACAAGGTCCTTCTGAAACATATGTATCCACTGACTGAGAACATGTGGCGCCAGGAGCTTCATACTGATGCACAATTGGTAAAAGAAAAATATATACACACTGATTTGTAAATATAGACACGAATATCAATTTAAATGATTCAATCTTTGTTGAGGACCACAGATTGAACTGAAGTGAAGTAAAGAACTATAAGAAGAGATACATACATGAAAGTACATGTAAGTTAAAGAATAAATCAATACATACGAATACGGTACAGTGGAGAATAGATGAAAATGGAAAATGTTAACGTGTGTGTGATGATCAAACACTGAAATAAATTAAAAGTGGAAAAGAAGTTAAACAAATGTACTGCATGCATGTATAAATACAGATATAATAGACAATATGAAAGAAAATATACAGAAATGCTCATTTTTTATTGATTTAATATGCACTGTAACAATTAAATATCTTATAAACTAATGCTTTTTAAGAGGATAAAAAAAGAATACACAAAAATATAAACATGAGTTTTAAAAAAGGGCAGTAGTGTATGTATTTGCAATATCAAAATAAAAGTGTATGTGACAGTATAGAAATAAAAAAATATAGATAGGAATTGATGGATTGATTTATTTTCTGAATGAGGAGAAAACAGAGTTTTATGCAATTTAAAAAAATCCTTAAAAAAAACATTGTTATCATTTTGATTTTAAAATACAAAAAAACATGGTTTTACAAATGGACATTAACAAATGGCAACTTAAATCATACATCTTAAAATTGCCTTATTATCTGTAATATTTTTTAAATGTATTTTATTGTTTTTATTCTTTTTAAGGTGTCCTTGAGTGTCTTGAAAGGCGACATCAAATATATATTTTAATTATTATTATTTGAGGAGTTATAGGGACTGTTAGACATTGACCATCACTTAATATATTTTATTTTATTTATCAACGATTACTGAGGTAACACGTGCGGTTAATCTCGTTGTATTTTAGTTCAAGCACAACATAAATTAAACTAGTAATAACTATTCTAATGTGACAAAACTACAGTGTTTGTTATTGTCAAAGTGTTTGTTGAGTTTATCTTCTGGGCGGAACTGAAACTGCGCACTGACAGAGGGGGAGGGGCGATGGGTGTGTGTGTGTGTGTGAGTCTCGGTGTGTGTATCACGTTTCTGACTTGGTCAAAACTTCACACACACAACTCCACGCGAGGTGACAAAAGTTCCTCCACCGACGACACTGTGGAAAGTATTTGCGACCATGAAGGTGGAAGTTCTGCGGGTTCGGGTCTGGTGCGCGCTTCTGCTCTTCACGCTCGGAGGTGAGTGGACACACACACACACACACACACACACATTTTCTCTGGACGTGTGTCATCTTGTCGGTCCGATCTTAAATCGAGTCACAAGTCTCGGTGCTCGAGAGGAAACATCTGGAGCGAAAAGCCGCGTCAAGAACCTCCTCCCGCGCGTAAACTTTAATTGGAGACCCCCAAAACACCAGCAGGACTGTGGGACACCCAAAAATAAAAAACCCTCTCTGCTGGATGCTTGTGGTCTGCTGGTATGTTTTTCTTCTACTGGGCGAAATAGTTTTGGTTTTGTTCAGCTCGTGGAGAGAAGAGAAGCAGCTGCTGCTGCAACACAACTGCTTTAATCCTGCAGAGGTTATTAGTTTTCTCCCGGATTTTTTAGGGGGATTTGACCCATTAAGATAAAGCCCTTCGGTAAACGATGGCTGTCATTAGACCCCAACCCCCCCCCCCCCACCCCCAGATAAACACCGATTTAATTCTGGTTTATTAACGACAATTACAGATGAAAACCTGCTACTTTGTTGTAGAAAATCGACCGTTATATTTCATTTTTGCAACATTTACCACATGCAGTAAATAGAGGATGATATTTAAAGTCAGTGACCAGCTGTTACACAACTTTAAAAATGAAAAGTTGTTTGAAGATAATCTAGTCGTGCATTCTTAACCCAGGAATCTGTTACATAATGGCTTTTAAAATGTATCTTTAACATTATGAATTTGTCTCGTCTTCTTGACCAAACTCCCTGAGGATAAAATTAATGTCGGCAAAAGATGTCTACAGCAGCTGCCAAACGCCAAAGTCTTTCTTTTTTTGTATTTGTATTACATTCTTTAGTTTCATACGTCTGTAATAATCAAGATAATAATACGACTGTCGACATTTTACTTTGCATCAAAAGTTTAGGTCCGTATTATCCAATAATAACAAATCAAAACTACACATCATGTATTTTAATATGTCTTATCATCAGTTTTTTGCAATATTTGATTTATTCAGAGGAAAAAAACGACTGTTTAGTGAAGTTACTTCACAGTTTACTAAGGTTCTATTTATTTTTGTTTGCTGTGGAAGAAATACTTGATGAAACTGTGTGAGGTAGATTCAATGTAAGTGGATGCAGAGCTGAGGATTAAGCTAAGAAGCTACACAAACAAAGGGGTCCATCATCAGTCTAAAGTAGTCGTCCTCTTCTCTGCCTGTTAAGACACTTTTCTCTCCGTCCTATAGCTTTCTTTTATCTACAATTTCTCAGAAATGAACATTTCCTCTTTACAACAGCTGAAAAAATGAATTAAATTAAATTAATTCAACGTATTATAATGACCATTAAATACAAGTGATTCACAGAAACGCTGGTAAAGTCTAATAAAAACATGACTTTTATATGAAAGTATCATGTTTTTGTTTGGCTCTCAATCTTCTAGTAGATTAAACTGAGTCAAACAAATCTTTTTAAGGGAACGTTGCTGAATAATTGTGCTACATAACACAAAAAGAAAGTCAACACACCAAGATCCCTTCACAAATACATTAGGAAATACTTTCAAATATAACATTGATGCTTCAAAAACATCCATATTTGTTACAGAACGAGGAAAAACTATACTAAAGCAGACAATAAAGCAAGTTGACTCTGTAGTGGAAAGAACACAAAAGTAGATCTTGTGTTTAGACTCACTTTAGCCAAAATAAGTCATGTTTTAACCATTTATTTCCATTGTTATGGTCGGACCTACCTGTACTTCTGCAGTAGCACCAACTAAACCCAGACAAGATTCACCTGCACACGTGTAAAAATGTGACTTCTCTGTTCAATAACTCCTGAACCACAGGTGCGACTATAAAAACGTGAACATGGTTTTCGGGGGAAAAAAGAGAAGAAAATAACCAGTAAAACATGCTCATTTTGGGGATCATGAGTTCAGTGAGAGGGAGTGAGACGAAGAGAAACACTTTGCTGTGTGTGACCTTGAGGGTTGAGTTACAAAGTTTGTCTGAAATGAAGTCATTAGAAAGTTACACATATTTTAATGTTTCCTAAAATATAAGTAAAAACAATTGTTTCAGTTCAGTCCCAATAGTATATTTTAGTTGTCGATTAACATAAACTAGTTAAAGTTTCTTATTGTAAATATGTACATTTGTTAAAAAGTATAATCGCAATAATATATTAGTATTGTTTCAGAGGAAAATACAATGTTTTTAGTAAATAAAAACCAAACTCCTCTTGAGAAACACTCGCTCACAGCACGGTTTGCAACACGTCCACAGCCATAAATCAACCTGAACCTGAGCACGACTCTGGTCATAAAGGTATATCGTGTTTGTTGGACTTTCAAATCTCTGCTGCATTTCTTCAGGAAAGAAACGTGATCTATCTTTTCCATCAGTGCCCTCTTTGTTTAGAAGTTTCCTTCCTCGCGGACCCGCGACGAGTAATCAGGACTTTCTCGTCAGCAAAAAAAAAAAAAAAAATCAGCGCCAGAGATAAACAGACCAATAATCAAGAGTTTCTCTTCCTCCTGGAGGAGAGACCGACACGAAGCTCCCGCTGAGCCACGATGGCACCGATAATCGATGGAGTCAACAGGAAGTGCTCTTTTTTTTTTTTCTCTCCACTGAGTCGAGGGCAGAGCTCACGCCACCATTGATGCGCTCTAAATGAGTACGTCGATACTTGGGCGGAGCGATTAAAGTGGGTTTCATGGATCGATGTCATTAACAGAGACACACATCGGGAGGTGTGTGTGTGTGTGAGGTGATAACATGTGAGTCATACTAGTGGAACATGTGAGCATGGAAACAAAAAAACAAAACAACAGATGTTTAATTTCTGGTGTGGAGATGGAACAGAGGTGTCACTTTCACCCAGGCCTGCGTCAGAAACTCCACCAAAAACACACATTTTAGGCGTAAACCAGAAAAGAAGTTGATAAAAAAAAAGGTTAAATATGTATATTTGTTTCTAGAACATTCATCACTTCATGTTTAAGAAGTTGAATTTGTCAAAATTCCATTTTTCGGTAACATCCCAGATGAACAAACCGTCGATGGTGAAACGATGGTGTAAACAAACGCACACTTGTTACACAACCATGAGGAAACGAGAGCACGACCGAGGAGGAACTTGCAACTATCTACACTAGAAGCACTTCTACACAAAAACCACACGCACTACAACAACCGAAGCGTGTTTAAGGGCCATTTAAACATTGATTTAATGACACGTCGCTTTCTATAAATACACGATTAAAATGACATCGGAGTCATCGGTCTCAACTGGTTTATTATCCAATTAGTGTGAGTCACTTTGTTAATCGTTTTATGGTCGTTTTTTAAGGTGATAAAATACTCACTCGGGATAATAAACTAGTGATAAATTAAGGGATCGTCAGGTGAAGAGATACAATCAAACGTTGCTAATATAACGGGCGTCTACGATAGTTCACCCCTGTGAACATTGACCCAGGGTTTAAATGTCAACAATTAATCTGTAAACAAAACAAAATAATGATGAAAGGAACACAATGAAAAATAGCTTTAGTGACTCATTCTTTATATTGAGATATAACTATATGCTATAACTAGCCTTCAATAAGTAGAACGAAAAGGGCTCTTAATAGAAATCAATACAATAAATAGGATTTTTGTGTCGGCCCTCGAGCCTGTGTTTCAAATTTTCGGACTCTGTGTGATTTATTAATCGATTTATTGATTTTTATGTTGATTGATAAACATTTTATTCTTCCCCTAAATTAAGAAATACAGTAGAAAACATGTTAAAAATAATAAAAACGAGGATAAAAATGATAAATACACTTAATAATAATTTAAATACATGTACAAAAATAATAATATGAATACAATAATATAATAAATACAACAATGATAACTATATAAACAACAATAAACATAAGTACAGAATTGGAGGAGGATGTTATAAACACAATTAAATCTTTTTTTATTTTTTTACCTAAATAATCTACAGTAGAAGAACGTTGTGAACCATCCACTGTTGACTTTAATGGTAAATTATTGTGTTTTATTAATAAGCAGCAATTACTTAATGAAATAAATTTCAAACAATATAGTTAAAAGTGCTCCAGGAAGATAAATACTACCCTCTATTTTCTGTCAAATAAGTATCTTGAATATCTCAGAAACGCCACAATGAATAATGAAACGTCAAAAGGAAACACGACTTCAACAGGTGGCAGAAAGGGCCAGAAGACAAAAGAGGGACTGTTTCTGTGCCCTGAGGGACTCCTGAGATCACAGGAGGAAACCGAGTGTGTTACCGAGCCAGAAACCCAGATGTTGTCGACATAGATGAGGCAACCTCCTCGACAGGTATGTGTAACCGTCAACTAGGACTCAAGAGTCGAGCGAGAATAGGAGACGCTCGCGGCCCGTAAGAGTGTTGTGTAAATAAGGTGCGAGAAAGAAGGAAGAGGAGCAGGACTTGAGAGGAAGAAAGCCGGTGTGGGTGTGAAACAAGAGCTTCCCCTGCTATTGTCCCTCCACAGTGGCAGGAACAGCTGGAGGGGCAACAGATTCGCTTTAATCCCTGGGCCTGGTCTTGCTACTGACGGCGGCGGCTCTCGCTGGGACGAGACACAAACACCTCCTCGTGCCGAGACGCTCAGCTGTTTCTGTGGGAGACGGAACCAAAACAAGCGTCTTAAGCCAGTGGCCTCTGTGACGTGACAGGTTTCACCATCGCATTCTTGCTCTGGGAGAGAATTTCTCTCTGGATTACAGGGTTCATGATAATAATGCTGTGGATCGAGGCTTCAGATGGACTTATGTGGTACTGTGTTAGCTTTTAGCTTCCATAAGCTAACAAGACTATTTAACACCCATCCATCCATGTATCTATCTATTCATGTATACATCCATCTATTTATCTATTCATGTATCCATCCATCTATCTATTCATGTATCCATCCATCTATCTATTCATGTATCCATCCATCTATCCATCCATCCATCTATCTATTCATGTATCCATCCATCTATCCATCCACCCATCATCTATCTATTCATGTATCCATCCATCCATCCATCCATCTATCTATTCATGTATCCATCCATCTATCCATCCATCCATCATCTATCTATTCATGTATCCATCCATCCATCCATCCATCCATCCATCATCTATCTATTCATGTATCCATCCATCCATCCATCTATTCGTGTATCCATCCATCATCTATCTATTCATGTATCCATCCATCCACGAATACATCCATATATCATCCATCCATGTATACATCCATCTATCATCCATCCATCCACAAATACATCCATCTATCGATCTATCTATCAACCATCCATCTATCCATCCATCCATCCACATATACATCCAACTATCATCTATCCATCCATCCATCCACATATACAGCCATCTATCTATCATCCATCCACGGATACATCCATCTATCTATCATCCATCCATCCACGTATACATCCATCTATCTATCTATCTATCTATCTATCTATCTATCTATCTATCTATCTATCTATCTATCTATCTATCTATCTATCTATCTATCTATCATCCATCCATCCATCCATCCATCCATCCATCCATCCATCCATCCATCCATCCATCCATCCACGTAAACATCCATATATCTATCATCCATCCATCCAACCATGAATACATCCAACTATCATCTATCCATCCATCCACATATACATCCAATATTCAATCATCCATCTATCCATATATCTCCGTATCGATCGATCAATCCATTTATCCATCCACCCAGCTATAATCCATCCATTAACTGTGTTGTCAACTAGCATTATTACTGTTGTCCTACATTATGGGATTGGTGGAAAGATCCCTGAGATCAAGACTAAACTGAATCAGGTCAGAATATCGGTGAAGTTGACATTTCATTTCTTGACATTTGCGAGGTTTGTTTCTCCCTCACGAGGATCCGACGTTTTACGATCCATTAGCTGCAATCATTCAAACAGCCAGCGGGCGTATCATCGGAATGTTTTGTGTATTAGATGTTGAATCGGTTCAATTATCAGTTTCTGTCTTCCTTAATGCATCATTTGTTATTCATGTTGTGGTAAAGGAGGATATGCGTCTGGGTGTGGACGCAGAATGTTTGACAAAAGCTTCTCCATAATGTATTTCAACAATGGTTTCTGGGCAGAAACTTAGGAAGAAGTTTGTTGACGCTCCAGAAAGTCACTCCCCTCTCAAAACATTTGAACTGTTGGAATTCAGAACGAAAGCATTTTTGATCAGCAGCTGATGCTGTTATCTACCGAGGGGCGGCGTTTTTTAATCAACAGCGTCATTGTTTTTATTCATCCAGCTGTAGACGCCAGATCAAGACACTTTCGCCAGAGGATGTGTTCGCTCGGTGGAATAATCATTCAGAGTTGATCAATTTGTACACTTTTGTGTTGCAGTCAAGCACTCAACAGGATGTGGTTTTAGGGGTACGAGTGCGAGTGAAAGACGTTTACACATCGTGCAGCAAATGCAACCACAAGTAGAAATCTATAGCGCTCCTTTCTTCACAGTCACTGGCAGAGAAAATCTTACTCACACCAAAACCGTACCCATAAGATGCACATGAAACTAACAGCCATGGTTAGCTAAACAACTGTGTGCCCTCAGTTTTGCAGCAACATGGTGTGTAGCTGCTGGAATAAATCTCCAAAATCAGGTTTATTTTAAGCCGGAAACTTCAGAACTATCTTTAAGTTAAATGCATAACTCGACTGAACGGAAAATTACTGGGCGTTAGACAATGAAAATGAAGACAAAGGGAATCTTAATGGAGCAACTGGATGTTCGTTTAGGAGGTTGAACAATTAAAAAAAACATTGTGAAATGCGCTTTATAGTTCCTGTTTTATGTTGCCAATTAAAAAAAATGCATACACCAAAATATAGATTATTTTAAACAAAAAGAAACTGTGAAACTTATGTTTACATGTCAACCCTGTTTTTGTCAAATATCACAGTAAAAGTTGCAAATAAAGTGACAGAATTGCAGCTGCAAGACTCCTAAGAAGGGTTGCCAGATCTGAATGATAGTTTCCAGCCCAAGCACAACATACAAGCTGCCGACAAGCACAGAAAACAACTCAAAACACAACCTCTGTTTTTCAGAAGTGAACAATTAGACACACATAAAACTATTTTTTCTCCAGCCCAACATACAGTTTTTATAAGACGCTCGAAATGGGTGGAAGCCTTTATTTATATAACCTAGCAACACCACAAGCACAGCTGGAAGTGTTAGGAATTGTTTTTAAATACTTTGTCTAAATAAAGTTGACTTGTTTTTAATGTATTCCTATAAGTACGTTTCAAAAAATACTTTTAACATTAATTTATTTGTTTTGTCTAAGCAGATTTGTCACAGTTAAAGAATCATTGAAAAGGAAATACATATCTTTAAAAAGCAAAGGGAAGTGGGTTTTGACACATTAGTAATGAATGTTTTTTTTAAACATTCCTGAATTTTATTTAATTTTATACATATTTTCTCTAAATATTCTCAAAAATAAATCAATTGGTTCTAAGTTGGTAATATATTGGCAATTAATACTATATTATAATATAATAAATAGTTTTAATCACCTTTTTACTATTATTAAATGTAGTTAATAAAATATTATTTTTGAACTTGCTGAAGAAAATTGTATTTATTTTTTAATTTGTTATTTTATAATTTTTTTCTCAAGGGTTTCATCAGAGTCTGAAATATTTAATTATTTATTATTTAATTAATGGCCTTCTGGTTTCATGAAACAGCTGATGATGAACGACCACTAGATGGCGTTTTTTTTTCTACAATCATTGGTTCTGAAACAATAATTCAATGAAGCCTCATATCACCTTTAATCTGAGAGCGCCACCTATTGACCTATTGAGATGCGACACTGTATCATGAAACCACATCAACTGTTTCATGACACTTTATCAACACATTACAGCTTGTGGTAGATTTTCTGATGTTTCTCTAAGAACTTCTGTTGCATGTTTTTCTCAGGCCACGCTGAGATCCACTCCCACACCTCGCTGACGGTGAACACCGCTCATCGCCTCCACATTTGTCCAGAAGGCGCGACCGCCAGGCTCACGTGCTTCCAAGGGGGCGCCGCTTCGCACGCCACCGACATCCTGAAGGAGGCCTGGCTCTTCACCAAGCACAGCGACCAGCACTGCAAGGAGCGAGCGGGTCCACGCCACAGCGCCGTCGGCCACGCCCACCCCAACCAGAGCACGCCGGCGGGGCTGCGGTTCGGGTCCTCGGAGAAGAACTTCTGGGTGGAGATGAAGAATGTGACCCAGGCGGACCAAGGACGCTACTGTTGTTTGGTGTTGGACTTCCTGCACGACTCCAAGCACACCCTGGTGCAGAAGTCTCACAGCCACATCATCCTTCAAATCACCCCGCGTAAGATCCTCTTCACTTCCTTCACCGACATCAAGTCACTTCTTCAGGCAGGAAATCAAAACACTCGCTAAAAGTAGAGCAACTTGCGGTAGCTCCAAGAACTTCCACTGGCACATGTTTCAAGAGAACTTAACCTGCTGAACGATTGGTGCGATCGAAATATAGCTAAAGCTACACCTCTGAGTTCACTGAGAGGGACTGAGACAAGGAGGGATGAGTAAGAAAAGTAGCAATTCAAGTTTATTAAGTTTATAAAGTGAGTTGGAAAGTCTCTGATGATAGTTTTTCACAATATAAAATAGATGGATTTTTCATTTTAAACTTTCTGTCAGTATTATTTTAGGTTAATTTCTGTGTGTTTGAGACACAAAGTCTTCTTTGGGTATTTATAAAAATGGTGTTGACTAATTGGAAAATAAAAACTTGATCTAATACTATTTTTTACTATTTTAGTAACAAGGCTTTTTATTTTACTCTATTTTTTTTTTTTTTATATAAAAAATACAGTAAAAGTAACTGAACATTGACTTGTCAACTGGCAGAGAAACTTAATAACAAAAGTCCAGGTGAGAAAGTTGTTTTAAATATGTAAAATTCCGGTTTTAGAGTTGAAAAAAGGTTAGTTTTCCTTCAATAATGTTGTTGATAATTGTAGAAATTGAAGATGAGAAAAACAGCAGTCAATGATTGCACATTTGAAGGCAATTTTTACAGTCAAAATTATAGCTGCACTGTCTCAGAGAAACGTAAAGCCTACCGAAGCATCTAAATTGATGTCAACAGGAAGTCATCTGTAAACAAGTCCAGAGAACAAGATAAAAAACAAAACAGGGAAAGGCAGAAAAATAAGCAACATTCAAGATCGACTATTGTCGTGTTGAATTGACTTTGAATCAAGTTATGCTGATACAAATATTTGTGTCTCTTCAGGAAAAAACGGCTCTCAGTCGCAACAGTGCACTGAACTGGATTCCATGGAGACGGGAAGTAAGTCTATTTACGAAGCCCTTCGAGGGGAAACAAGGTGAACAGTTGTTGGGTTTATTGATCCTAAACGTGTCTGGTGGTGCCTGCAGACCTCGTGCCGGGGGCTCTGGCCATCTCCGCCTGCATTCTCGCCCTGGTGTCTCTGCCGCTGCTGCTGCTGCTGGTCTACAAACAGAGACGCGGCGGCCATTCCAGCAGACGTAAGTGTTTATGCCAATCGTTTCCGAAACACTTCTCGCCTCGACCCCCCGCGGTGCATGTGTCGTGGTCCAGTAGGAAGCACATTCACAACTTCTCCGGCGGCTCCGTTTCAATTCGCTCACAATGGCCCTGTTTCCTCTTTCCTCTCTCCCAGGTGCACAGGAGCTGGTGAGGATGGACAGGTATGTTTTTCCCACAGTCTGGTCCACAGCTGCACTCGCCCGACTGTCCAGTCGGACACCTGTTTAGCTAGCTCGTTAACTGAGGCTTGACCTCTCGGTGAGGTCAGACAGTCGAGCGGAAAATGTGGTTGAATTCCGACTCTATTTAAAGTGTCATAACAAAGACACTTAATAGTTGCAGTGAGACTATAGTGGAGGAAAGAAAAACAGAGAATTAACTATGAGTTGACTATCACAGTGTGAGGGTGGGCGAGGAAAAACGTCCTTTAAGAAGGCAGAAACCTTGAGCAGAACCAGACTCACAAGTGTTAACAGCCACAATTAAAAACAGTTTCTACGCATCCACACTTGGTTTATTACCTCTGCCAAGGAGTCGATATTGATAAACTATTTAAACAAAATCTAGATTTTAACGACATTTATTAGGAAGTATTGATAGCGAAAATATAATAAGTTTTAGGTGGTGTTCTGATTACCATCTGGATCTACTTTTAATTTGAAGATTCGTCACTCTGGAGAAGTAGGATGTTGCAGTGCGAGCTTGCGTGTTGTGCTAGCTAGTTCCATAACACTACCACCATCTAGGAATTGGTAGAGATTGTCTGTTTTGATGTTTTTGTTGCATACAGATTCGGACAAACAATTGTTCTGTATACAAGTGTCAGTTTACGATTTGGGAAATAATCAGCGATTCATTTGTATGCATGTTTGTTGCATTCAAAAACCTCATTTTATTTATATAGATGAGAATTTATTTTCTCTTGGACGACCCTAGCGTCGATTTAAAGAAAGATAAAGGAGTTAATGTACATTTACTCTTGGTTGAATAAGGGGTTCTCGTGTCCGTGGGAAACATAACACAATTATTTTTGGAGCTTCCAAAATGAACCAATGTTTTGCAGGAACAACTGTTATTACCATAATAGACACAAACAAACCACGGAGTAGCTCACGTCATGTTTTCCTCTAAACTTAAACGGACATGCTGCCCAACAAAAAACTTTCCCTGGAAACGTCTTACTAGTGATTTTGATTTTAACTATTAGAATGTATTGATACGATGAATCGCTTTGCTCTTTCTTTCATTAAATCGACGCTTTAAGAGTCAAAGATATGCTACGTCGTGTGCTACTTAAATAAAGTTGTGTATTTTGAATGCGACACACATGCGTAAATGGTTCACCGATTTCCCAGATCGTATAATCCTAGAGATACTTAGTCCAATAATAACCTAGGAACCAGACTCCAGTCATTTCCATTTTGGATTTTACCTAAAATAACTCGATTTAAAATTAGGACCGTTGTTTACTAATCGTTTTAATTTGTGGCTAATAAACCCTGAAACCAACACTGCCACCTGCTGACCATTTAGCTCAATAATGATAT
Organism: Callionymus lyra; assembly: GCF_982586985.1. Lineage (NCBI taxonomy): Eukaryota > Metazoa > Chordata > Actinopteri > Syngnathiformes > Callionymidae > Callionymus > Callionymus lyra. The sequence goes on from NC_141828.1 coordinate 11,767,855, forward strand.
TTCAACTGCTAAAAAAGTGAGTAAACGATTGGATAAAATGAATGTATGGTAGGAAAAATGTGTAGAAAAACCCAATATGAGTTTAATGAGCTTATAAGTAATGATATTACTCGTAGAAACCTGGACATTTTCCTGACGTGTTCGTTTGCTTTCAGCGAGTCCCACGGACACGAGAACCCCGTATTTCTCGGCAGCTCGCCGGAAATCAAGCCTCGAACCGTCTCTCAGATCATGACCAGGCAGACCTCAGACAGCGGACGTCATCTTCTGTCTGACCCGGGGACACCCCTCACCCCCGGGGTCCACGGAGACGTGTTCTTTCCGATCGAAGGTAGGAAAACTCGACGACATCATCGCCAGTCGGCGAGAGTTACGGCCTCATAATCGATACTGTTCTCCACCCTCACAAGCTCGACGCCCCTCAAGTGCAATCTTTAATATAGCAGCGAGGAAAGTAGAGACATTCCAGACATACCCAGTTAGATTTCCTGGTTTCCTGTCCACATGGACTTTAATATTAAAGATGCTGACTCATGAGAAAGTCCAGTGCGAGATACTGGCTGGAAGATGTTTTTCGTTTAAAGACTGTTTCTGACTCGAGACTCACCGATGCGTGCATCCTGGGAACTAACTGACCAACAGTTAATGGATCATATGATTGATTTGGTAAAATATAAAAGCATCCTGGAGAACAGGAAGTTCCCTCGGTTGGCTTTAATACAGAGGAAGTACATTATAACGCATTTATTTCGCCTCAAGATTAAACCCAAAAATGACCTTAGAGCTGACAGTTGCTTTGCTTGCTAGTAGACAACATCTATTTTGAGTTTTTAATGCTCTCTAAATTTATGTTTCATTCGTTTTTAAATAAGTAGGTAAGTAGTAGTTGTTTGTAAAGCGTCTTTCTTGACCAGGATCACAAAGCACTTGAACAATCAAAAGCAATACACAGTTAAAAATACTTAAAAATGTAAAAACTCTTAAGACCAAAACAAAACAAACACAGGAGTCCGAGACAATTAGGAAAAAGCCTGCAAAAATAAAAAAAAAAGGTCTTAAGATGTTTCTTTGTCAGTAGATCCATCAAACACATCATTAGATTCTGATCCACAGACCTCAGAGCCAGAGCTGGGTTGTAGGTTCTGGATCAGATCACTGATGTAAGGAGGAGTCTGACCATGAATAGATCTGAAAGTAAGAACCAGAATTTTGAAATTGATCCTGAAAGAAACTGGCAGCCAGTGAAGAGATTTAAGGATCGGGGAAATGTGAGTTCTTCTACTAGAGCGGCTCAGAATTCTCGCTGCAGAGTTTTGTATGAACTGCAGGAGAGACAGATAAAATAAACTGTTGCAATAGTCCAAACAAAAGACACAAACACATGGATTATAAACTCAACATCGTGTTGTGACACAATTTTCCTACATTTAGAGATTTTTCTCAGTTGAAAGAAACAGTTTTTGGTCAGTGTTTTGCAGTGTAGTGAACATGCACCCTGAAGCAAAATAGTTATATCATGAAGAAACAGATCGGAGTCCCTTGCTAATGATAAAGAACATGCTGTGCAATTGTAATTATCTAAATAAAATAACTATCACCATGGCAACCAGTAGTAATGATTTACAGTCCTGGTTGTTTACGTGAACGATCGACAAAGAAAGAGGAACTCTGCAGGAACGGATCGCAGAAGAAGGTTAAAGTTGGTTCTATTGACAAGAAAGAAATAACGTGTCCGTATGTTGAGCAGTACGTTTGGTGGGTGGCTCCTGAACAGGTTAAAGGTCATGACAAATCAGTAGAATAAAATATCACCAGATGAGTTTTTAACATAAACTATGATTTGACATTTGAACTCATGCTCCCGCTCAGCATCTTCTCGTACATACAACCCCTGCAAAGAGACGTTCAAGTAGATTTTTAGATAAATATTTTCTTTTCACTACAGTTTCAAAAAACAAGTTTGTGTCACTGTCCCTCAAGTGACCAGCAACAGTTCCCTCTTATCCACATGTTGCACCACACACTTTCTTCTGCATTTCACTCTACACCAACGTCAGTCTCTGACCACGTATCTGCGTAAATATTGAAGAAAAAGAAGAAAAATTGCTGACGAAGTACATCTGCTGATGTCAGAGAGGCAGCTGGGGAACGCTTCTCTAGGGGAGGAATGCTGCGGTGCACGTACATGGACTCATAAAAAAAAAGAAACTGATATCAGGTCCACGTAGAGGTTTCAATAAAAAGGAAGAGATAAAGTGGCTTCCAAATTAGTCACACTATCTTGAGAAACCACGAGCACGAGCAGCTGATGTGGCATAAACTCTGTTAAATAACTTTTTTTTTCTTCTTCCAGTAAACAAGTAGATCTTCAGGTGTTTGTGGTCGGACTTAAAACACATCTTGAACTTAAATGAATGTCCAAATAGCCGTCTGACTAAAATCAAACTTGTTTTCTACTAAGTCCACTAAGATTAAGTTGTTCCTTTTGAGAATTATAGGCAAAAATGTTTGTTAATTTTAATGTAGCTAAGAGCTCAGTTTTTCTTCATCTTCATCCAAAAAGACACTTAAAAACATCCAAAATACTTCGATACTGCTCGTCTGTAACGTCCCTCTTGTATTGAACCTCGACATTAGGAATTGTTTCGAAAAAAAACTTAAATAACTCTGTATTTTAGGCTTGTTTTTATCAGAAGATTCAAGGGCATCAATGTAAATCCGACAATTGCAATGTGTTTCAATGAGAATCTCATAACTTCCGCTACAAACAAACTTGTTTTCCCAACACTGCTCTCTGTTCGTCTCACTCCCTGTCAGTGAACTCATCACCGCAGCTGTGTATGTTTTAGCATGAATATCTTTTCTTAAATCTCACTTTTATTTCAGGAAGTATTGTCTGTGTCCATGTGCAGGTGAATCTGCTCTGTGTTTGGGTGCAACTTGATGACAATTATTTGAGTTTTAATGTCAAATCCTATCTGCAGAAACAGGATTCTGATTCAAGGGTTAATAATATGAACCTGAAACTATGTCTTTTCTTTCAGACACCATTCTTGAATCTCCAGACTTCCTTCAGGTATAGACCGGCCTCGGCTCCTTTCAACCTCACTTCAGAAAGGTCCTCCCTCGTCTGTCTCACAATGGCTGCCGCTGTACAGTTTGCCGCTGGAGGTCGGCCGCATATTTCCCGGCCGGCTGTTTCACCTGCAACAACAGCTGGAGGCCAAAGCTTGAAACGATGCTGGTGAGCTCTCTGGCGAGAGGCTGTCGTGTGCTTTTGATTCTCGGCCGACGGCAGCTGTCCCAGTGTTTCGAAAGCGAAGAAAAGGAGGGAACAATGATCTCAAATCTCGTAAGTGAATCTTCTTAAAAATCCCGCTGACCACGACTGAGCCGGACCAGGTGTTAGCTAGCTCCGCTTTCCTTTCCCTTCTTCTTGAACTCTGCTGCCTTCTCTAATGGAGAAGCACTTCACTGTGGCCTTGAATCTTTCAATAAAAGAACTTGCTGTACTGCCAAAAAACAATGCTGCCCTGATACCAAATAATATATTCAGACCATGATGTGTATATCGTTGACGGTTAACTGTAAATAAAAGAGTGTTTGTGATGAATGACTTCACGTTTGTATGAGGAAGTTGCTTTTGTTACAGTGGAACTGCACAAATACATCTTGTTTTTTATCTGTTTATAAGTATTTTAAGTTGTACAAAGCTTTAAAAAGTCACTTGGTAACACACGGATGTGAAAGTCTGTCCTGTGCTTTACTTTTATGTCCTGATTGTCGCTTGTATAATAAAGTGGATTTCTTTTAAAGTCCGGGTGTCGACTCCTGGAAATCGCCGTTGCGTCCAACAGGGGACAAATCAAGCGGCGTCCAAATGCAAGGCTGTGCTCTACTGGTGGCCGGGGAGCCATTACAGGCAGAGCAAGGTTGTTCCACTCGTGTGCGTCCAGGATGGTGCACACAGGAGTGATTTTGGCATTGAGAGAAATGATAAAACAATTTCCGCCTCAGACTTTGACAATAGAGCAGCTGATGCGTCTGGCTGGCTTCTTCCCTTCCATGTCCGACTCTCTATTTATGTCGCTGATTTGCAAGTTACTTTTATCCGTCTGCATCTGTTTTTTTCAAAATACAGTCAACATCAGACGCTCACGTGTGTTTGCAGACAGTTTTTTTCTATTTTTTTTTTTTAAACTGAGAAAAATGTTCCACCTGCTCTCGACATGTGATGCACTTCCTGTTTTTCACACTTCGAAGAAAAAAAAAATAGGTCATGCAGAAAGACTAAACTGCAATTGACATTCACTCAAAGCAGGTAATATTTAAAAATATAATTTAAAAAAAAATACTAATGTTTTTTGTAATACGGTGACTAACCATAGAGTGGCACTGTTGCACATTGTCTTGCTCAAGTGTATCAAACTCCCTGCTAGGAAAACATTGGTCTACAGTAGTCACAGTTTCACAATTATTTAAAAACATAATAATTATTACTATTTTTTTGGCTCAAACTTACATAAATACAATCTTAATTGCTCTGAAAAAGGATCAATTTCCATTTTTATAGTAATTCAAGTGCCGCAGAAGATTCTTACTGATAAGATGTCATTTTATCAAATTCGATTTAATTTTGAACAGGAAACTGTTCAATGTCACTCAAACAGGATATTAGTTGATTGTTACAAAGTCAACTGATTTTGCACAGACTGACAGTAACCAAGTTTTACTCAAAGAAGAAGTAGACAAGTATTGCCGGAACGATAAGTACTCAAGTATTGCTTGAACAGGAAGTTAACAAACATTGCTCGAACAGTAAGTGTTGATTGTGACTCGAAAAGGGAAGTCACAGAACTTTGTCTAAACAGGAAACAGCCTGGGCTGAACAGACAAAGATCTTGTACTAATGTACTGGTAATGTAAATAAAAAACATCTTGTGCAGTGTAACAACGTCTTGTAATACATCTTGATGTTCTACGTTTTTTTTTCCCGGTTCTAGTGTCGCATCAAATTAAATTGTACCTTTTTTTCATATGAATACTTGATGTTTTGTAGAAAAATTCCTTTAAGGGGGAAATTAATATGAAAACTCAACTTTCCTGATTCACTCCCATGTTTCAAATGTTGAAGTCTTTCTCTCCAAGATGCTGTAAGTCCCTCATCATGACCATGTTTTTAACGTATTACTTTATAAAGTTCTCCCCCGTCTGAAATCTTGGCAAACGAAAGGTTACGAGAGTGGGGTCTATTATGACGTAATAACTGCTTCACTCCTCCTCCAGTCAGTTGTAATCATGCCCCGCTTTGTTTATACAACAAGTCCCTTGGAGGTTGAGACTTCCGGGATTGATGATTCGCAGTGACAGACCTCGATGCTTGACCAATCACAGCAGAGTGGGTGTGGTTATGGTGAAGATTTAAACTTCAGAAAAACAAAGAGCTTTCAGTGGGCGGAGCTTAAAAACATTTTCTAATGTAAATATTTAAATGAAAAGAGAGTTTTGTACAAACAGACACACACTGATAATACAATAGAGTCCAAGTTTCAAGATAAAGAGACACTTAAATTAACACATAAGTCGCCCTTTTAAGATGTTCCTAAATTTAGCAACAGTGCTAGGGCGTAATGATACATTTAACAACTTTATTCTCACAGGTCTTAATGATCAATAATCAAAATCAAAGTTTAATTTGTCTTACCGACAGCGGTGGCGTCCCGTCGTCCTCCACGGTGACAATCAGGTGGTACTCCTGCTGGCGCTCTCGGTCAGGAGGCGCCGGCCGCGTCACCATCTCTCCGGTGACCCGGTCCATACGGAAGGTGAGGTCCTGGTTCCCCGAGGTGATGTAGTAAAACAGCATGGCATTTGGTCCGATGTCCTGGTCCAGGGCCATCACCCGGAGGACGGACGTTCCTCCTCCCACGTTCTAATTTATAACTAAGATCAATATCAACGCGCCGGCAGGACAACGGTGTCTTTCATACCTCGCTGATGCTGACGTTGTAGCCCCTGAGGCTCTCGATTACCGGTGGGTTGTCATTGACGTCTAAGATGTTGATGGTGAGGGAGAGATCTGTGTGTCGGGGAGGAGAACCGTTGTCTGTGGCACGTACCTGACGAAAACACATGTATATTGTCAGCAAAAGTATTCACGTTTTCACAAAACAAAAAACATGTCGGACCTTGAGCAAATAGCGGTCTACAGCCTCTCGGTCAAGAGGGGCGTTGACGTAGACCTCCCCGTATGTGTGGTTCACCGTCTTGATCATAAAGACGTCCTCCATGTTGCCCGCCACCAGAGAGAAGTTGACCTGAAGCCAAAAACACAATTAAGTAGAACATGAGAAAAGCACTGAGACGGTGCATGCCCCTGCCAAGGAGACAATTTTTTTCATAACTTTATAAAAGCAAAGCAAACAATCAAAAAAAAAAAGTCTTTATATGATTGAAAAATTATATTGGCTCGCTACACAAAGTCAACCAAACAGGAAGCAACTGGAAGTACATTTTCATGGAAAAGAAAGTTATTAACAAAAAATTACCAAATATTAAGGAGAAGTACCCAAATGCCAAGCGCAGAAACAAGTAACAGGAAGTACCCAGGTGCTGCCCGAAACAGGAAGTAACCCAAATGTTGCCAGAAAAAGGAAGTAGCTGAATGTCGTCCGAACAGGAAGTTCCAAATTACTTACTTACTTACTTATTAAAACAACAAGCATTTCATTGTCATTCAAACAGGAAGTGGCCTAGCATTCATGAAACAGGGAGTTGCTATGTGTCCTTGGAACAGGAAGTAGCCAAATTTCACCCAAATAAAAAATGTGGCAGTAAGTATCTGAATATTGTCTGAACAGGAAGTAGCCGAACGTCGCTCAAACAGGAAGTAGCCGCGCATTCGCAAGTAACCAAGACTTTTGTCATCTCGTTTAGAAATACTTTTACAATGTTCAACCATTGTCACCATGGCAACAAGAAAGCTGTTCGATTTAAGTAAGTAACGAAGTAATTTTTATTTATATAGCGCTTTTCCAGACCAGGGTCACAAAGCGCTTAAAAAATCAAAACAATATTCAATAAAGTATATACTTTAAAGATCAAGATGAAACTGATAACACAACAGGAGTTCCAGAAAATCAAGGAAAAGCCTGAACAAATAGAAACGTCCTAAGATGTTTCTCAAAGATTTAAGTGATTTGATTAGTATGATAGACGTTGCTAGCCGTGAACGAGCTCCAACTTTGGTCTCACCAGTCCGTTCAGTCCAGCGTCTCTGTCTCTCCCGAGCACCACGGCAACTTTCTTTCCCATGACCGCGTTCTCATAGATATCCACCGAAGTATCCGACGTGATGTCAAACACTGGACCGTTGTCGTTCTCGTCCAGAATGGTGATGGACACCTGTCAGGGGGGGGAAAGGTCAGATGTCAGGGGGGGAAAGGTCAGGTGTGCCTCTTCTTATCATGGCAAAACTTCCACGAACTCACCTTCTACAATCCCCAGACGAAAGCGAACAAAAAGACACGACAGGAATCAGGATTTTGAGAAAATAAAAAACTAGTTTTCATCAACAGGGGGCGCCATACCACTGTGGAGTCCTTCTTAGGTCCACCGTCATCGGCGACAACCGTCAGCGTGTACATGTCCCCCTTCTCTCGGTCCAGCAGCCCCGTCACCGTGATCCGGCCCTGAAACATCAAACGCCGCGCCTGTGACTCACGCAAAACACAGTCGCCAACGAAAATCCGGCGACTTTTTATGATCAAAGACGAAAAAAAGCACTTTGATCAGTTTACGCTATTAATGGACTGATAGTTTGGAGTCATGAGAGACGTTTGAGTGATGTTGTCCATTCAGGAGCGAAAACATAACCACCGCTAAAATGTGATAATGTTTGCAAAAACACTCTCTGAGTCTCTTATGTAAGGTTTTTAGCAAACGTCTATTGGTGTTTCATCCTCTGCATCGGACGGACTCGATGTCTGAGGCGCCTTTGAAAGAAAACATTTAGAGCAGACAGAATTACATTCTTTGTAGCTACGATATAGTCATAGTTTACCCTAATAGTTTTAATCTTCATGTATTTAAATTATCATTTTTTTTGTTAGAATAGTCAATATGCAGCAAACATGACCAGTGAGAAGTTAACGGAAAAATAATTGTGCCCTTATTTTCAACTTAGATTTGGAAATTACATGAATCCCAAACGTTGTCTGAACCGTAGTGATGATCTGATGAAGCTTCATGAAGCAGTGTCATTATTTTCAGACTCCACTAGATGGCGGTCTCATCACTATTTTCCTTTTATTTAAACAGTTTAAGCTTATATTTAACTGTTCTAATGAAACATCACATCCTTTTTAAACTGATGGCGCCACCTAGTGACCTCTGAACAACATGACACTGTTTCATGAAGCTTCATCAGACCATCACTACTGAACCTGTGTAGCATAATGTGTCCTGAATAGGAAGTAGCTAAACTACCAAGGACAACAAGGTATCTAAGTTTTGCGGGAAGTAGACACATTTTGCCCAAACAGGAAGTAGAATCTTGCCTTCACAGGAAGTAGCTAAATGTTGCCTGCACAGGAAATACCCAGGAGTAGAGGAAAAAGGAAGTAGTATATCCCAATTCATAACTGGCCCAATGTTGCCTAAATAGAAATTATCCACATGTTTCCGGAACAGGAAGGTAAGGAAGTAGTCGAATGTCCGGAGATCATGAAGTATCAAGTGACGTCTAAAAATGAAAGTTCTCCCCCGTCTGAAATCTTGGCGAACGAGAGGTTACGAGAGCGAAATTCCATTATGACGTAATAATGGATTAACTCCTCCTCCAGCCAGATGTAATCAGACCCTGCTTTGTTTATACAACGAGTCCCTTGGAGGTTGAGACTTCCGTGATTGATGATGCGCAGTGACAGACCTTGATGCTTGACCTTGATTCATAACTGGCCTAATGTTGCCTAAATAGAAATAAGCCACATGTTTCTGGAACAGGAAGGTAAGGAAGTAGTCGAATGTCCGGAGATCATGAAGTATCAAGTGACGTCTAAAAAGGAAATAGCCAAATTTTCGCCTGAACAGGAAATAGTTGAGCTTTGCTCAAAAGGAATGTTGCCCTGAAGAGAAATTAGCCTAATGATGCTAATCCTGAACTAGCTGAATCAAAAGTAGCAAAATATTGTCCAAACAGGAAGTAGCTGAACGTTGCCGGTACAGAAAGAGAAAAGAAAAAGAAAAAACAAAATTCTGCCTAAAGAGGAAGTAGCCGAGCATTACCCAAAAGGAAGAAGCAGAATGTTGTGAAATTAGCCGTAGAACAGGAAGTGGTTTTATAATGCTAGAACAGAGGGTAACCAAGTGTAAAGAAACAATTGCTACATTTCCACGAAAAACAAGGTACTACAGTGTTGCGACAATAGAATGCAACTAAATTGAGCATGAACTATAACAAGCCGAATATTTCCAGGAAATAGTTTGGCTTCTCTGAAAATGAAAGTAGCTGAGTATCTCAATCTCTCCAAATGTCTGTTCTGTTCTTACTCTACTAGCAATAAAGTCTGATTCTTCTGATTCAATCCTGAACGAGCCAGATGTTGCCTGAACGATAGTAACCCAACGGAATTCCAAGTATGGAAGCAAGTGTCGACCAAAAAGCAGGTTATAATTATGATAAATGTGGCCTTGAAACTCACTGTGACGCTGTCGATCTTGAAGAGCGCCAGAGCGGCAGGCGAGGTATCCGGGTCAAATCTGTACGACAGCTGGTTCAAGTTGTCCGCGGACTGCGCCTGGACCTGGACCACCTCCGTCCCCGTGGCGATGTTCTCCTGCAGCGACGCCTCGTAACCGGCGGAGAAGAAGGCCACGGCCTCGTCCAGCTCGTTCAGCAGCGTGATGTAGACGGTGCAGAAGCCCTGGTGGAAAGGCGGCGCCTGGTCGGTGGCCGACACGTTCATCATGTAGGTGGTCTTGGTCTCGTAGTCCAGGTAGTCCACGGTGATGACCAGGCCGGTGCTGACGTCCACCTCGAACTTGTGGTCCGAGCCTGACACGAGGGCGTATGCGACCGAACCACCGTCACCTGAGGAGGGGGAATCAGGGTCAATTTGTTTTTTTTAAAGAGGGGTCCACTCTTTTTTTTAACAATCATAACAGATAGATAAATAATTTGATTCAGGGCCGGGTCTAGACAGGCATGTATGAGGGGGCAGCTACAAATCTTGAGGGGGCATTGTGCTGTTACTTACTTACTTATGTATGTAAGTTTGAGGGGGCACAACATTTATTTGCCCCTGCCTAGACCCGGCCCTGATTTGATTGTAAAAAAAACTCAAAATAACTCTATAAAATATAAAAATAAGTAATTTGATTTTCAATCAATTAAATAATTAATTGAGTTATTCATTGTAACATTTCAATCATTTTCTCCCTGGTCGGCATCAGTTGCTTGAACCTGTATCAACAAAAACTATAAATAATGAGACGAGTTTTGTCAAGTTTATGGTCTTTGTCTATGAATTTGATGAAAAAAAAAAGAAAAATTGAGGGAGTTCAGTAGAATTAATATACTTTATACAATAACACATATATAATTATGTACTCAATATATTTTACAAGATATAGAAACTTATTTTAATTCATGAAATTGACAAAAACCAATACTGTCATGTGATAAAATATATATATATAATCCATAGTAAATTAAATTAAATATGTATAAAAACTTTTTTTTTTACCTATAAATGTGTCCAATTAATACATATCAGGGATAGTATAATATTTTAAAGTATATTTAATTAAATACGTTTTAAAACATTAACATATTCATTGTAACAGGTTGCGATTAATTAAAGATTTAACTTATCATTGCGCTTTAATCAGTATATAAAAAGTGTGTTTGTTCACTGTGGGTTAAATAAATAAAATAAATATTCATATAACACTAACATAAGAGGAAACAAGCTGACTGAATATATAATAAATATTAAACAAATGACTAGTTCATTATTTCTAGTGACACCAAAACCTCAGATTCAGACAAAAGGTCAATGTCTCTGACCTATTGTTCGCTTCCGTGTGTCTCACCGCTGAATGTGCGTGAGAAAAAACAATCGGCATCATGGGAAGTTAATTTTAGGAAGTGTGGAGAAGAAGTACAAATTAAAGAGTCAGCACCAGTGAAAATGTCAGTCGACGGATGAAAGATTTTTTTAATATAAAAAAACCTCACCGGTGTCGGGGTCCGTGGCCCGGACCACGATCACGGATGTCCCGATGCCGGCCGTCTCTCTGAGGCCCAGACGGTTGTACTGCTGCTGCGTGAAGACTGGCATTTCGTCGTTGGCGTCGTCAACGTACACGATCACCTGCAGGGGGAGACATTCTCAAGCTTGACTGAAGTGACACTAGTCTCTTGCATTATATTAGCGATAATACTTGCGAAGAGATAAATTAATTGGACAAGTTTAATTAAGTTTTTTTCCATCAGTGACCTCAAAACTGGTAAGTAGAATAGTAACAATTGCGTTTTGACGTTAATACTCAACAACAGTTAAAATATACATTTAAAAAATGTAAAAAAAATATATGTATTATTGTTTTTTTTACACTGCATCTTTTTAGAATACAATATAATATTAAAGCTGCAATACGTGAGACTGAAAGTGTTGTTTCTGGCTCCCCCTGGTGTCAGAACATTGCAACTCTGAGTTTGTGGAAACCTCCGTTGTCGAACACCTCATGTGCAAACAAAAGATATAAGTCTCCCAAATAAAAGTTTCTGGTCACACGAACACTAGAAGACATGCTGACCTTCGATAATAGCGAGACAGTTCTACTCCATGATCCGTTTATAGTTATTTAAAAGTATTGTTGCAAAAACATTAAAAAAGTATTGCTGCTTTAACATATTTATTATATTAGATTGGTGCACTAGAATTAGTAGCATGGGCATCAGCAGCGCCCCCTATATCCTAGAGCGCCTTATTCTCTTGCCTTTCGGGTTAAATTTCATCACTTAAGTTGTGCCGAAGCTTGTAAAGATACAAATAAAGCACTTTTATTAGGCAATTAACTGTTAAATAGGCGTACCCTCTCTTTATTGAAACTCACTCACTTGTATTTTTTAATAATTATGTTTCCCCACTAAATATGCAGCAATATTTTCTTTTAAAATAATGATTTCTTCAACGTTCTTCAAGTTCTCCTCACCCTGACAGAGCTCCTCATGCTGCCCTCGTCACTGTTATAGGCCTCCACCTCCAGCACGTGGGAGCTGCTGGTTTCTCTGTCCAGGGCTTTCAATCCTCTGGTCACCAGCCCCGTCTGCCGGTCGATGCTGAAGAGCCTGTTGATGTTTCCTGCACACACACACACACACACACACACACACACACACACACACACACACACACACACACACACACACACACACACACACACACACACACACACACACACACACACACACACACACACACACACACACACACACCACACACACACACACACACAAGTTCACGAGCACCCGTCATAAACACACTGAACGATATATAATAAAAATGCAACTATATACGAGTGAGGAATTAAACAATCTTCACGATGCCACCATGAAGAGTTTGAGCCGCACTAGTAAGAATGATGTCGAAGTAAGAATGTAATCACCAGTGAGGATTCTGTACAAGACTCGCCCGTTTTCTCCCTGGTCGGCATCAGTTGCTTGAACCTGTGTAAACAAGAACAATAAATAATTAGAAGAGTTGTGTCAAGTTTATGGTCTTTGTCTATGAATTTGATGAAATAAAGAAAAGGGAGGATATATAAAAACATAAATTCATTATAAAAATGTATGAATATACTTTATACAATAACAAATATATAGTTATTTATTAAATATATTTTCCAAAGTATAGTGCAAAAAAAATTTGCAAAAAAAACAAACAATACTATTTCATCATCAAATATTTAACATATAATCCATCATAAATTCTATATTTATTTTAAAAAAACAACCTATGAACCATTTTAAGAAGTCATTTTCCTTTACCTTTAAATGTGTAATAAATATCAGTGCCAGCAAAATATTGTAAAGTACATTTAATTAAATACTTTTAAAAACATTTGGTTAAGATAAAACACAGTTAATTAATATACAAAATACAAATTCAAATAACATACTGAGATACTTGAACTTGAAACAAAGATGTTACTGTTTATGTTACAGTGTTTAATACACACGCCAGTTTGGGCCACTAGATGGCAGCAGTCATTACATCATAGGCAGCTAAAGGAACATTGAAAGCCTGCAAGATCCTGGTGGTGACTGAGGACGAGAGGATACAGTCATTTTCAGCAGCTTTTTAAGTTGACGTCCGGACATATTTTGGTTAGAAAAAAAAAAAAGGAAGAAAGTTACGACTTTGTCATGTCATGAGGTCTGTAAACTCTGCAACACCAGAGTCAAGTACTCGACAATACTACAAGTACATCCTTGTTAGTACAGTATCACTATATAGCTCAATATTTCGTATATTTGCCACTTTATTGTGATTTGCATCGCATCACAAGATTCTTGCCAAAACACAACCCTAACTGAGAACACTCCTGTTTTGTTACACCCTGTCTTCACTCTCTTCTTCGCCTCCCTTTTGAGTATTTTTAATGATAAAAAGGTTTAATTAAGAGTTGAACAGGGGATAATTACAAAAATAAAATTTGTTTTACAGTTTTTACTCTGACACCAGGGCCACACTTGGCCCGGGGCGGAACATCTTCCGTTCAACCTTCTCCATGGGTTAAAAAAAAGAAAAAGAGCGTGTGTTGTTCTCATGAATGATGGTCCATCCTGTCTTCACACCAGTTGCTACAACAACACAAACTTGGCAGTGGGTCTCGGTGAAGGGCCAGAGGGCTGCTCGGAAGTCCAGCCCCGGCACAGACAGCTCGGCTCCACAGAGTACACAGTCTAACAGTGGCTCGGAGCTGAGCTCCGGGGTGGTTCCAGATCCCCAAACCAAATGTCACAGTCGGTCCTGTTCAGGTGTTAATAAAGTCTGATTTCAAAGTGGTCTGTAGGAACTCGGTCACCCGGGGCCGGGCTTGTCCTCCGTTGCCCTCCTCTGTGCAGAGGGGCCCAGCTTCAGTCTCATTAGCTTCATAAAGAGATGTGGAGACGAGAGGAGAAAGAGGAGAGGACGGGAGGGAGGTAGCAGAGGCTTGGGGGGTCAGATTGGTATTGAATAGGCTACAACACACTGGACTGAACCACTGGGACTTTAGATAGGGGGGGATGGGGGTGCATCAACTTCTACAACAACACAGAGGTTGTCAGCGTCTGCATCTGGAGTAAAACTTTTACAAGATAATGCACAAGACAAGATTTAGAATCCGACACGTTTGGAAACTTTCTCCCGATGCGGTCAAAAGCTAGTCCTCGCTGCTCCAAAACCTTTTCCCTGTACCACCCCCCCCCCCTCCCACCATCACGTCCCCCCTCTTCCTTCCCAGCCCCGTCTCTGGGAACGCTGCAGTTTAAGGGGGGAAAACAAGTGCGAGAAGCCAAGAAAGACTTTTTTTTTTGTACAAACTGGAAATAAGCAAGGTGCACTTTTGAAGCGTCTCGGAAGCGTGGGAGTGAGTACGAATCCCTGAAGGGTATTTATTTCGAATAACTGTCAGTCAAATTAATACGGCGGCTCTAATTGCAGAAGATATTTGGGGTAAATGGTGCAGGGGAAGTTTCAAGGAGCGAAGCGATCAGAAAGTTATCAGTGAACAACCGTTTGTTCATCACGTGAGTCGGCGGCTACGTTTGTCGTCGGAACGAGTGATGGAGAGATGCTTGACATGTGCTCGGGTCTCGACACATTGTGTCCAGTGAGGTCGTGAACGATGTGTTTTAGCTGCACACCGGATTGGTTTAGTAATGTAGGATGGGTGGCGACTTGTTTTAATGAAGACAATTGTTTGGGAAGTAAGTGCCTTAAAATGATTCATACAAATATAGTCATTATAGTTTTTATGAATGGTTCTATCTCATGTGTTAAACCAGTATCCTGGAAATAATCATACGGCATTATCCTTTGTAATTCTTGATCAATTATTCATTTAAAAAATGTAAACTTTAAACCACATGTGTCAGCCTAAAGGCCCACCAAGTCACTTTATGTCGCCCACTAGATTCAAGATTCAAGATTCAAGAGCAGCTTTATTCTCCAGTACATATTGGTAAATATACATGGATTTTCTGTGGTTGTCGACGTCGGAATTGGTTGTAACAAGGTGACCTAAGAAGGCGACCTAAGAAGCTACTTAAATGTTTAAGCTTAGATAAGGAACAGAGATTATGGATGGACGTAAACAAATTTACTTCCAACATCAGTGAAACCAATATTGAAGGAAATACATGTGTTTAGTGATGAAATGAAAGAAAGAACGAGCCCCCGAAAATCTAAAGACCGTACATTCAAATCAGCCCATACTTCCTGTTACAGGATGTTTGGTAAAAGTAACTTTGGTTTGGCCGGTGACTTAGACAGTTAGAAAACACATTGTGTTTCATTATAAAATGTCTAGCACAGTCATATGTCTCTAATGTTAGCGTAAAGCATCTTAGTAGAGTCACAGATTGAACATATGAGTATCAGCAAATTCCTTCTACGGCTGCTAACCAATGAAAACTATCACAATAATAAAGTACATTTACTTTCTGAAATAAAGTTTCTCTGAGGAAAAAAAAACATAGATATATACACAAGACAGAAGCTGAGTCTCAAGAGGTTATCAATTTGATCTTCATCGGGTGCTATATTGATATGTAGTGAAGGTACATAGGTACATCTGGAGGTTTCCCTTTTGGCCCCCTTGCCTTGATTTTGTCTCTAAAGAAAAGTGTTTATGTCCCACAAAAATACTTTTGTATGATATGTTTGATGGCACTCTTGGCTCCTTAATATGTGGCTCTGAACCACTAATGGAATAAAACAATACTTCATTGAACTGTAAATCCCAGCGTTGGATGTGATTTTGTGTTGGGCGGCTGCGTTGCTGCCTACTCCCATCAGTGGGTGATGGGAGCAGCTTCAGTAAACTGTCTGAAAAAACAAAAAGATTCTGTTGATTCAGGATCACTGGATATGGATGATTACGATAACTCAAAAAAATTAAATTAAAGAATAAAAGTCTTTCAAGTGTTAGTGACATAAGATAGCTATGACACATTTATGAGCTTGTTTTTCTCGGTAATAAAAGAAAAATACAGTAGTGATGATCTTATGAAGCTTCATGAAGCAGTGTCATTATCTTCAGAGTCCACTAGATGGCGGTCTCTGGACTATTTTCCTTTGTTTTGAACAACTGTTCTAATGAAACATCACAACCTTTTTTAAACTGACGGCGCCACCTACTGACCTCTGAACAACATGACACTGTTTCATGAACCATCACTAGAATACAGTAAGAAAAACTGAATCTCTCCATTTTTATTTTAATATTTAAAATTTTGTTTAATTACCTAAAGTTAAGAATTTCAGAAAAGATGCATAAAGTAGCTTTATAAGATGTTGCTTAATATAATTATTTTTTTAAATGCATATTTGAATATTTATTTTAAGCTGGTGTTAAAAGACACACATTGGTGTTTAAGCTCCAGCAGAAACTCACACTGAGAGCAAGTGTCAGACGACCGAGTGCGACGAGAGAACATGTAGATCCAAAGATGCGGCAGCAGGTACAGTGCGAAGACGACGACGCGACTTTTGCATCCGCCGGGTTGACGCGTGTGAGCAGGATCTGTTGTTGCAGTCGCTGACTAATGAACTGACTCTCTAACAAGCCCTCCTGCTCCACTGGCCTTTTCACAGCTTTTCCTGGCATTTGGTCTTAAAAATAATTTCACGTCCCAATGTGTTTCCCTTAAACCGATAAGCTATGCTTTGTCTCTGCTGAATTAAGGACGATGACATTTACAAATGTTACTGAAGCTGAGAGGGAAGAGGGGGATAATTGGAGGCCGGGGCGGGAGAGGTGGCCCGCCTTGCAATCTATACGGATCGTTTTAATAAACCCAATTTGTTTTTTTCGGTGACGAAAGCCATCAAGCATTCAGTGTTGTGCAGCGTTTGATTTAATAGCGGCTTAATTGCTGCAAAATGCCAAACATCTGCACACTGGCGTTTTTTTTTCTTCTGCACGTGTTCTTGTGCACACGCTTACATCTATGATCTTTAGAAGCAGATCATTACTCGTCGTGCACGTGTTGTTGTCACACGTAATGAGCTAAAATAAGCATTAAAAAAAAAGGTTATTGAAGAAGTTTAAATAAAGCGAAAATGTTCTTAAAATAGCGTTTATTTTCAAGATAAAAAAAAAAAGAATATTGTTTTATTCATTAAATGTACTTTATGAATTATTTAACAAATATAATTATTATATATTTTATGCCACTAAAATGTGATGTTTCTTATTTAATTGTATTGTAATAATCTCATTTTATTTCATTGATATTTATTTATTTATTTTATTGTTTTTATTCTACACTGTGATCGTCATAAAACAAATCCTGTGTTGTGTTCACAAGTTGATTCTGATAAGAAGGAACTCTATAAAGATGTCAAAGGTAAAAATATTGATTTAATTTGAATAAAAGATGTGGCATAATAGGACACGAGGGATGATATCGACTATAAATATTTTACCGTCATCTTGTAGTATTTAAGTCTAGAAAATTATCTTGAGAAATGTTTTTTTTTTCATTGAATTTATATTTTAGGGTTTCTTGTTCTTCACGCTGAACACATCATGGTTAATGGATTTAATGTCGCCAAAGGAAACTATGCAGGAATATTAAAATGGTAAATCACGTTTATGTGTGATACGATGAAAGGTGTGTGTAAGTGTAGTACATTCAACCTCTCACAGGCTGAAACAACGTTTTTGTTCTATGTTTTAAATTTTCATCGCGAAACACAGACAGACAGACAGGCAGAGGGCAGACAGGCAGAGTAACAGATGGACGGAAAAACTGACGGACAGTTCAGAGGGCAGAAAGACAGAGAGAGTGCAGACAGACAGTTGAAAGGGCAGAGAGACAGACAGCTCAGAAGGCAGACAGACAGTTCAGAAGGCAGGCAGACAGACTTACAGTTCAGATGGAAGACAGACAGATAGACGGACAGCATGAGGGCAGATGACAGTTTCGGTGGAAAACAGACAGACGGACAAACAGTATGGAGGGCAGATAGACAGTTTCGGTGGAAAACAGACAGACAGACAAACAGTATGGAGGGCAGATAGACAGTTTCGGTGGAAAACAGACAGACATACAAACAGTACGGAGGGCAGACAGACAGTTCTGTGGGAAGACAGAAAGACAGACAAACAGTTCAGAGGGAAGACAGACAGACAGACAGACAGACAGACAGACAGACAGACAGTTCGTTGGGAAGACAGACAGTTGAAAGGGCAGAGAGACAGTTCAGAAGGCAGGCAGACAGACTTACAGTTCAGATGGAAGACAGACAGATAGACGGATAGCATGTGGGCAGATGACAGTTTCGGTGGAAAACGGACAGACAGACAAACAGTATGGAGGGCAGATAGACAGTTTCGGTGGAAAACAGACAGACATACAAACAGTACGGAGGGCAGACAGACAGTTCGGTGGGAAGACAGAAAGACAGACAAACAGTTCAGAGGGAAGACAGATAGACAGACAGACAGACAGTTCGTTGGGAAGACAGACAGTTGAAAGGGCAGAGAGACAGACAGTTCAGAAGGCAGGCAGACAGACTTACAGTTCAGATGGAAGACAGACAGATAGACGGACAGCATGAGGGCAGATGACAGTTTCGGTGGAAAACAGACAGACAGACAAACAGTATTGAGGGCAGACAGACAGTTCGGTGGGAAGACAGAAAGACAGACAGACAGACAGTTTGTTGGGAAGACAGACAGACAGAGAAATAGTACGGAGGACAGACAGACAGTTTGGTGGGAAGACAGACAGACAGACAGGCAAACAGTAAAGAGGGCAGAGAGACAGTTCAGAGGGTAGACAGACAGACAGACAAACAGTACAGAGGGCAGAAAGACAGTTCAGAGGGTAGACAGACAGACAGTTTGTTGGGAAGACAGACAGACAGACAGGCAAACAGTAAAGAGGGCAGAGAGACAGTTCAGAGGGTAGACAGACAGACAGACAAACAGTAAAGAGGGCAGAGAGACAGTTCAGAGGGTAGACAGACAGACAGACAAACAGTAAAGAGGGCAGAGAGACAGTTCAGAGGGTAGACAGACAGACAGACAAACAGTACAGAGGGCAGAAAGACAGTTCAGAGGGTAGACAGACAGACAGACAAACAGTACAGAGGGCAGAAAGACAGTTCAGAGGGTAGACAGACAGACAGACAGACAGTTCGTTGGGAAGACAGACTGACAGACAAACAGTACGGAGGACAGACAGACAGTTTAGAGGGAAGAGAGACAGATAGACAGAAAGTTTGGATGGCAGACAGACAGTTCAGAGGGAAGACAGACAGACAGACAGACAGACAGGCAGCCCTTAGAAACCTTCTGACGACGTGTTCTTCTTCCAGGCAGAGACACCATGAACAGCACAGATCCAGGATCAGCCTTGACCCTCAGCACAGACAACATCACCTCGTCCTCCACCCTGACGAACTCGCCCACCGCGGCCCTCCCTCCGTCCTACTCCACGGACCTCCACCAGCCCGAGCTCACCATCATGGTGGTGCTGGGACTCTCGCTGCTGCTGGCCGGACTCGCCGCCTTCCTGGCCGTGTGTCGGCCCTCCGGCCCGGACGCCGACTCCGACGCCGGCTGCGTCCCGGGCGAGAGCTCCTCGCCGGGGAAGAGCCGATCCACCGAGCCTCAGCTCAAGGTGTGGAAGAGGCTCGGATCCTACCGACGCTCCTACAACACGTCCTTCCGGAGGCCGCCGTACCGCAGGCCGCACGAGCGCGGCGGCGGCGGCGGCGGCGCCCAGACGCCCCGCACGCCCGCCCGGCAGACGGCGGAGCCTCAGACCGGCGCCGAGCCCCAGATCACCCTGCCCTGTCTCTTCGACTACGTGACGGAAATCTGACCGATCCGGCGCCAACGAAAGAACGATGTAGCACTTGATAACCTGCTGTGATGAATAAATAAACGTGAACCAAACCTTCGTCTCTGTTGATGCTCAACATGTCCTAAAACATGAATAAATATAATAAAAAATACACTGTAGCTCCACTCGCCTGCAGGATGCTGGTCCCTGGTGCGACGCTCTCCAGCACACTGGTCTCGTAGCTGTTCTGGAGGAAGATGGGTCTGTTGTCGTTGACGTCCTGGACCTCCACGAACACCGTGGCCGTGCCGGTCCTTCTGCTGCCGGCCGGACCGTTGTCTGTTCCGATCACACACAGATTGAAAAAGATTTCTTTTTACAGAGTCGGAATAAAACATGGAGGTTGATTTGAAAGTGAGAGAGTTTATGGTTGTGCAAAATGCTCTGTGATGGGAAGGTAAGCTTTCCAGGGTGTCCCCTGAAAAGTTAGGATCAGGGTGTTTCCCAAACTTCACCATGTAAATGTCCCTCAAACTCTCTTTGGCTGGGAGTCCCTTTTTACAACACAGCAATGCTTCAAAATATATGATGAAAAATCCATTTTTATTGTATAGTTTTAGTGTATTTCCCAAGTTTTGTTCTTGTTTCAATATTTATTGTTTGTTCATTTTCTCCTAGCGCCCCCTCCAGGCTGGAAAAGACTCCGGAAACTTGCTGATGAATATTAAAAGATTAGATTAAAACTCAAATGTAGGCCACCAATAAGAAAACAAGCAAAGAGAAACACTGTCTCTATCTAGAAATATACACATCTTTTTTTGTGGATTTTTTTTATGCTTTTAATATTAAAAATGTTTATTTTGTAATCAGGCTTACATGAAACAAGTATTTTTTAAAAACGTACTTGTCAACGTATAGCCTTTAAATTGCACAAAATAGTGTTTCTGAGGGTTTATAAATGTAATAATAATAATTATTTTTATTTATAAGGCGCCATTCACAGCAATCAAGCTCTCCGTACAGATTAAAAAGCAACAGTAGCACAGAATTGTAAAAGTGAAGTACAAGAAGTTTTCTTCTACGTTTATACAACAATGCTGTGTCTCAAATCGCATACTAGCGTACTAAAAGTTAGTATTTTTAGTACGCTAGTGTGTCTCAATTCTTAGTATGCGAAATTTAGTGCGCCATGCACACTAAATTGGCGTACTAACACGACCACAAAACTAGCATGGTTCCATGGACACTAACCATACTAAACAGCTGCTATTTTAGTGACGTTTTAAACGGAAGTTACGTCATATATAAATGCATATATATGCATATACTTAAATGTGTATTTTCAGCAGCAGTAGGAGGATAAACACGTCTTCGCTGCTGATACCAGCTTAAATATCTCGCGATTATTTAGATTCTCATATTTTTCTTTATTTCTTTTTCCAAAGTTGCAATACGTGCTGCCAGCAGGTGGCGATAGCGTTCAAACAGCTGCTTGAAACATCGTTAAATAGAAGTAGAAGAAGAAGCTGTCATGTGATTTCCGGTTAGTGTGTAGCTTCAGGGTTTGATTTGAAACATACTATCTGCGGAGAATTTGCGTACTAGTTAGTATGCATACTAAACTGATGCATACTAACTTCTAGCATACTAAGATTAGTATGCGATTTGAGACACAGCACCGGTCTCTAAGGTGGAGACTTCCAGGATGGTTGATGACATGCGGTGACAAACCTTGATGCTAGACCAATCACAGCAGAGTGGGTGTGGTTAAGGTCATTGAGATTCGGTCTCCATAAAAAGTGTTTTCAGTGGGCGGGGCTTAAGATCATTTTCTAATGTAAAATTTTAAAGGAAAAGAGAGTTTTGTAGAAACAGACACATACTGATGTAGAAGAGGTCCAAGATCTATTAAAGAGACACTTATATCAACACATAAGTTGCACTTCAAAGAGGCGGTTTGTTAATATTACTTTTACAAAATTTTTTAGATGGAAAGTGGAGACCATCAGGGTCCTGATTGTCTGATGAAGCTTCATGAATCAGTGTCATGTTGTTTAAAGGTCAGTAGGTGGCGCCATCAGTTTTAAAATGATGTGATGCTTCATGAAGCTTCATCAGACCATCACTAGTTGACAGACGAATGATGTTCCACGATACAGTTTGATAGAGTCCTCATTTTCAAAAGCCACTAGACGTCCTCCTTTAATATCTAGATCTGAGGTAGTGATCAAATAAACCAAACTTCATGTTTTAAACTGAGAGCCCCACCTATTGAGCTCCAAAAGTATAACAAGGTATCGTAAAACATCATGAACTAGTCTGATGAAGCTTCATGAAGCAGTGTCATTATTTTCAGAGTCCACTAGATGGCGGTCTCTGCACTATTTCCCTTTGTTTTGAACAACTGTTCTAATGAAACATCATTTTTTAAACTGATGGCGCCACTTACTGAACTCTAAACAACATGACACTGTTTCATGAAGCTTCATCAGACCATCACTATCATCAAGGTCCAGTTTATATTCCAGAGTTTGAATGTAGTTACGTGACCTGAAGCTGCTCAACTTTACTCACAGTTACAAAACAGGAAAAAGGTTTTGTTCTTTTCTAACTGAAACACAGCAGGATTGAGCAACAATCTGAGCTCATCACCGACGTGTAGTTCCTGCTTCTTACAAAACAAGTTATACTATCGAAAGTACAAAAATGAAGCGACAACTCACCGATGGCTTCCACGATCAACGTGTACTCGGCCTGCGTCTCTCTGTCCAGACCCACCACCGTCCGGACGACGCCGTCTCTGAAGCCGACGCTGAACTTGCCGTCTTGATTTCCTCCTGAAAACATTTTCATTTGCGCGTCCTTGAATAAATACTTTTTTACATTTGTCGTGTAGCATTGAAGTAGAAAAAGACAAATAATTTGAACCTGTGATGAAGTAGCTGAGCTCGGCGTTGAGGCCGGCGTCGTCGTCGGAGCAGCTCAGACGAGCGACCACGAAGTCTCGGGGGACGCTCTCCTTCAGGGTCACGTTGTACACCTGAGGACTGAAGGTCGGCGTCTCGTCGTTCACGTCCAGAACTGACGCACAAACACAGGACACCCAAGACTTAACGACACATGTCACATAGGTCAACGACAGTTTTGAAAACAAGCAAAATAGCAAAGAATAGAAATTACTTCACATGTTTTAGTTTTTTAAATCCTGTTTGTTGTTTATTTTTTACTAATTAGAAAGTAATCTGCTATTCATGAATCAAATGTATTTTTAAAATAACCTGGGCCTTAATCTTTAGGAAATAAACAATACATGATCCTGCAAACACAATTATTAAATAGTTTAAATAAAACTTGAGGTATTTTTTTATTTGTTTTGTCAATTTTAGCAAAATGTAAAACATTTTTCTTTGTTTTTGGTAAATTTTTTCATAGTGGTTTATTCTGGGGTGACTTTGTTTCATTCAGCGTCTCTACATCAGGTGCTTTTCCAGAGATCCAGGATAACAAAGATCAACCGTGACAGATAAATGCTGACACAGCACTAATTGTTAAGTTATTCTTCTTGTATACTTGACACTTTATAAAGAATAATTCGTTTTTTTAATTTTAAAATCCGCCGCTTTTGTCAAAGACAAAAAAACACTGTGCTGTCACATCAACTGTTCTGATGAAACACTTGCTGTGATGTTTCATCATCACAACAATTGTTCAAAACCAAGGAAAATAGTGAAGAGACCGCCATCTAGTGGACTCTGAAAGTAATGACACTGCTTAATGAAGCTTTATCAACAGAGCTAAGTAAGTGAAGCTGTTGCCTCAAAATCTTTGCAGGTTTTTGTCAATATACAGTAGTTGCTGAAGTCAATCAGTCGTCACAGAGGAGAGCAGTATTGCAGAAATGCATCATGGGAGTTCACTCTATTGTTGACAACATAATTAAGGTGAGTGTCTCCTACTAAGTTCTGTATTTGTGTTGAAGTTGTCAGCTGTAAAATTGTAATTAATAACTAATATTTAATCCATTAATCAATCAAAATACTTTTTAAATAACATAATTAATCATGGAATAATCCGTCCATCTGTCCATCCATCCATCTATCTATCTATCTATCTATCTATCTATCCATCCATCCATCCATCCGTCCGTCCGTCCGTCCGTCCGTCCGTCCGTCCGTCCGTCCGTCCGTCCGTCCATCCATCTATTCATGTATCCATCTTTCTATCCATCTATCTAATATAAATCATCATCTGTGGTTCTATTCTATATTCTATTGCTTAATCCAACACTTTTCGACTGTTTCTTTTATTAGTATGAACTTTGTTTTTTTGTTTTTGTAGTGAATGTATTCAATATTGTTTTATCAGAATTTTACCTCAAATCAATACAATTATATCATGTGTCACTTTCTTACCACATTTTTTAAAGTTCCATTAATCATTGTGCAGCAAATTTGCTCTGAGAGCGCCACTGGCCACTGCGATTTACCATCCAAGAAAAGTATCCTTTATCTTAACTGCTGATTTAAGAACTTATAGACGTTAAACCAACACATTTTAAATTCACTTCCAAGCAAATTTTCATAAAACAATATTTGAGATGTTGCAGCTCAATTACAAAGTTGGAATTCAAACAGTTAAAAAATCGTCTCCATGTGACTGCAGTTTTTTCTTTTGCCCTCCTTTTCAAGACCATCTTCATAAATCATCGTCTTCATCAGCGGCGCTCACGTTCCCACCTGTCACGGTGAGCGTGGACGTGGAGGTGCGAGGGAACTTCCCCGCGTCGAAGGCTATTATCCTCAGGTGGTACTGGCCGATCTCCTCGCGATCCAGCATGGCGGTGGAGGTGAGGATCCCGGTGGAGGTGTTGAGGTGGAAGTCCAGGCGGGGCATCCCCATCTGCAGCGCCATGGTGATCAGACCATTCTTATCCTCGTCTGGATCCTCCACGTGGACCTTTTAAGATAAACATTTGAGTATTTAAAAATCATCTTTTTTAGGATTTTCTCACTAATATGTATTCACCTTAAAAACAGACGAACCGATCGGAAGACCTTCCGGTACTTCGGCCACGAAGGGCAGGTTGACAAAAGTGGGGTCGTTGTCGTTCAGATCCAGCAGGTTGACGAACACCGTGGTGCTCGCTGTGGCGCGCAGCGGAGGGTTCCCGCCTACAGAGGGCGCCAAAGCGATGCGAAGCGACGACAACATGCGGAGGAAGGGGAGATTTATTTGCCTCAATAAAAACCTTTCATGGCTGACATAAAACTTGAAGACTGTGGCTCGAAGAAAGATGCTAATCACCCAGAGTGGGAAATCTCAGCGGAGAAGGATAAAAACAATAATTGAGGCTCATTCACAGATGGTTAAAGAAGAGACGCAGGTGCGAAAACACACACAAATCGAACACCGTCGCACACAGAGACGCTTACGGTCAACAGCAGAGATGACGATTGTCCTCATGAGAAGGGCGTCGGTCGGGTTGGAGCTCTCACGGTCCAGGGTGACCCCGCTGGTGCGGATCTTGCCCGTGATGCTGCTCAGAGTGTAGAAGGGGTTCGCCGGGCTGATGCTGTACACCACCGTTCCATTGTCGCCATTATCCGGGTCGACCGCAAACACCTGAGCACGACACAGATGCATGTTTTAAGGAATACATACAACTTACCTCTAACTTTTTCTAACTTACATTTCAAACCTCATGTTGCAATAAATTCTTAATCTCCAACATTCCTAGTCCAAAACCATCTTCTTCACTGCCTTCATCTCTGTCCATTAATAACATTATTTAAATAAAGTGTTTTCTCTCACTTTTATTTATCTTATCCTCTAACCTTATCCTTATTCTCACTGCAAATCACTACATCATCCGCAAACATAACAGTCCAGGGACGTGAATGTGAGTGAAAACTTATCTTGTTCGTTAACCTTCCGTTCATTCCATTTTTTATTTTGAAACACTAATCAGAAAAAGAGGCATTTTTTCTTTGTGTTTAGCATTTGTTTTGGTAGTTGTTTAGATTATAACACAGCCATGAAGTAAAAAAGGGAAATTTTGTGGTGTTTTAATATATTTCAGATGTTTTTAAAAAAAATCCAAAATGTAAGAATGCATTAATGTTTTTTTTAAATATATGCACATTTATCAGTGGTTTAGTTGGACAAAGTTTGAAGCCTGGATGAGATGATGGTGTCCCTTGAGCCCTGTGGACATTAAATTGGAAAAATGTTTGCTAAAAATTCTGGAAAAAGGCTAAAATATATATTTTGGTTCCGACTGTTATAAAGTCCCCACATTTTTTTTACATTATTGATCTACAAATATTGGATTTTTTTCCCCAGGTGCACAAAAATCCTTTATAGGAAAAAAACAAACTGAAAAAACATTTTTTGTGGCTGTATTTCAATCGAAAAAGGGTTGTTGGGTTTTTAAAAATATTGCTTCTCATATCGAAATAAGAAAAATGCCATTTTTTTTCCCATTAGTGTTTTATAATCTGAATTTAAATCCATCTTTACAACCTGCAACCTCACGACTCAAAAATGAGGGAAGAAATAAATTAAATTGTCAGTCCGTCTCTTCAATTGGCTTTTAACCAAGTAATAGTGATCCTTTAATGTTTTCTGACCACTACTGAATGGTATTCTGGTTAACTTTCAGTCCTCCAGGTTATAACTAGTGATGGTCTGATGAAGCTTCATGAAACAGTGTCATGTTGTTTAGAGGTCAGTAGGTGGCGCCATCAGTTTAGAAATGATGTGATGTTTCATTAGAACAGTTGGTCAAAACAAAGGAAAATAGTGCAGAGACCGCCATCTAGTGGACTCTGAAAATAATGACACTGCTTCATGAAGCTTCATCAGATCATCACTAGTTATAATACTGATCTAGTTCTGTTGCTTAACCCATTATTTATGATCCTGTTGAACCAGGGCTCTGTGTTAACTGTAATATCATAAGAGTGCAAGAGATTCAGCTCATGAGTAAAGAGTTAGATTCTTTGTATAATAAATATTGAACTATTATTTTGAATAAAATCATTGAGCTGGTTTCTGAAAGCAAAGATGTATGGTAAAAAAAATGGCAGCGTCAAGGATGAGTTCAATGAGAGGGAGCAGGACAAAGAGAGAGCAGTGTTGGAAAAAGAGTTTGGAGGTTAAGACGTGAGTGTTTTAAGTGTGTAAGTTTCAAGCCGAACTAAACCAGCTTCAACTGGCAGAAAAACAGAATAACGGACTAAATATAAACTTGAATCAACGAGTATAAGTGTAAGTCAGTTATTACAAATATCTTAAACAGTGCAAGTTAATCATCACACTTTGCTTATTCGCATCACAGATTTATAGTTAAAAGAATAGATCCAGTTTAAAAAAAAAAAAAAAAATTTGATTTCTATGAACTCAAAAACTAAAATAAATGGCCAACCAAATGTGTTAGATTAAATTAGATAAAATATTTTGGAGATCTTCTTCTGGAAATTGAGTTTCCATTACACAGCACACGGTAGTTTCATAAAAACTAAGAACAAAGTGCAAATAAGAAAACAAAGTGCAAGGGATGACAAAGTGCAAATATAAATATCATAGATCAAAGCAAATAACGCGAAGAAAAGGATACAAAGAATAACAGAGAATAACTCCTTTCACAATGAAATCTTAAACAATAAATTTAATCTTAACAATTAAAACGAAAATCACTTATCTTAACAGGAAATAACACCAGTACGTCATTATAGTAACACAAACATAAGACTGAGACACACACACATATAAATCCATGAGACTGAAATACTTGATGACTCCGTCTTAGATTACTGATAATCCTGAATAGGAATATCCTCACTTCACCCAGACTATCTACACACCTTCACCTGCTCCGAGCCGTCCGTTCAAAGAAACTAACGTCTCCTTCCCGACACAAGGTGGCGACGCGAGATGAATGGACCGGCAGGCGCGCAGACAAAAACTCTCACGATCAACTAAGGAGACGATCAATTATTCAGGACGCTGACTTAAAACTCCCGAAACTGGTTAATTGGTCATTAGAGGAACAAAAGGTTCTGCGGGTCTTTAATTATTGAGGCGACATAGTAGCAGGCAACACGCGTGATTCAAGAAGTGCATGTGGTGATGTAGGACGTGAGGACGTTGATCAATTCTTCCCCCGAGGAGCTGATCTATAACCTTGTCCAGTGAGCTGCAGTTGACTTTGTGCTGCCAGCGAAAGAAAAACTCTCTCACATGAGAGAAAAATTGTTTTCTGAGCACTGAATATTTTAAGCATGCAGTGGCTGAACTGCACCTTGGCCGAAGAAACCAAAAATTCATAGGCTCGGAGGAACTTTGGAGGAAGACTCAGCATGTGGCCTCTTGTCGCCATGGAAACACTGACTGGGCAAGAGGTTACATTGGAGCGAATCACGGGAGCGTAAACGGAGTCAGTCCGGTTTATAAAAGTAAAGAAAATTCTTCACATAGACGCTGTAAGCTCAGGGATAGCATCACCCCCCCCCCCTGTCCAAAAACAAAATCTATAATGATTGATTTGATGTGTCAATATCAAGTTGTAAACACTTGTTTTTAATCTACAGAAATACACTCAGGAGTGTTTTTTCCAATTCATGCACTGACTCGATGGTGAGAAGGTTATTTTCTGACACTATCAGGATTATAATCTTAGAAAATGGATCAACCAACGTAAAGAAATTCAACTTTGAGTCATTATTAAAACTTCAGCAACTACTTTTACATCCAAGAGTAGCAATGGTCAGATGAAGCTTCATGAAACAGTGTCATGTTGTTTAGAGGTCAGTAGGTGGCGCCATCAGTGACAAAATTACGTGATGTTTCATTAGAACAGTTGTTTAAAACAAAGGGAAAAAGTGCAGAGACCGCCATCTAGTGGACTCTGAAAATAATGACACTGCTTCATGAAGCTTCACCAGACCATCACTATCCCAGAGGCTTAAGTGTGGGACATCAAAAATCTTACTCAAACGAAGAGACAATGACGGATTTTTTTTTCAAAAGAAATAAATAAAATTAACAGAAGAGAGGCTATTGTTAAACGACTTATCTTCTTCATATCTTTTTTTAATATAAATGGTATATTTATAGAAGTTCATACAAAAACTTGTAAAGTTTAATTTCCGTCGATCCAGCTACTCTGTTGCACTGCTGCCACGTACCACATGTGCATTTACTTTAATCACAACTGGAAAAGTTGAGTTGGGTTCTAGACTTATCTTAATGGAAACCTTTGCAACTTATATCATAATTTCATACTTTGATAATAGTTTGTTTGCTCTTTCTGCTCAACTTAAAAATACTGCAGAGATGTGGGAGGAAACCGGAGTGCCCGGAGTAAACCCACGCAACACCGGGGAGAACATACAAACTCCACACAGTTGGCTCCCTTCCGAACTGGAAATCGAACCTGCAACCTTCTTTCTTCGAGGATGGTCAAGCCAAAATACAGGTGACAAAAATCAAATTGACATTTTTGGAAATCAAAACACAAACATTGACTATTTGTAAGTAAGTAAGTAAGTAAGTAATATTTATTTATAGAGCGCTTTTCCAGACCAGGGTCACGAAGCGCTTAAACAATCAAAACAATACTCAAAAAAGTATATACTTTAAAGATAAAGATAATACTGAGAACAACACAGGAGTTCCAGAAAATCAAGGAAAAGCCTGAACAAATAGAAACATCTTAATATGTTTCTTAAAGGAGTCAGTAGATCATCAAGCGCAAAGAGAGAGGAAGATCGTTCCAAAGCTTAGGAGCAACAGTCTGAAAAGATTTCTCTCCTCTGGTCCTGAACCGTGTTCAGGAACCATAAGTAGATTCTGATCCACAGACCTCAGAGCCCGAGCTGGGGTGTAAGGCTGGATCAGATCAGTGATGTAAGGAGGAGCCTGACCATGAATAGCTCTGAAAGTAAGGTATTTGTAAATCACCCTCTTGTGTATCGACTACTATTTGTGAGACGAATATAAGCCCATAGAAGTTTACTGAAATGTTTCTCCCTGAAATACATATACTGGGATCAGATAAGCTGCCGATAATAAACAAAGTCTTGTGGGGTTTTTCTCTAATTACTGACTAGGACCAGTTCATTTTACCACATTTGGGGAGAAGGAAATTAATTTCACTGCCTCAGAAGCATTTTTCTCCAGGATTCTGTCTGTTCTCCTGCAACACAAGCTCCTTTTTTTTTTTTTCTTCTGCCGGGCAGTGGAATCATCTCTTATGCATACGACTGCAGGCAACATTTTAATTAGCAGCCGGACTCCGTAATTACACTCACTGATGCCTCTTTAATGAATTAACAGTCAGAGCTTAATTACAACAACACGTTGCGGGAGACATCGGCAGATCAACGAGGAGGGATATTGTGTAGCTCGCCACAGGAGCCGTGGAAGACACACTCACCGAGAGGACGTCCGTGTCTTTCGGGCTCATCTCCACCACGTTGGCGTGGTACGGCTCGTCGCGCCACAAGGGGGCGTTGTCGTTGATGTCCAGGATGGTGATGTTGACCTGAGAGAGTTGGACGACAAATAAAACAAATAAGTGTGATACTGGGTGTTTTTTTTTTTTTTTAAGGGCTTGATGTTACCGTGGCGATGCCGGTCTTCTGTTGAGGGCCCACTCCTCCGTCCACGGCTCGGATGATGAGGATGTACTCAGACTTCAACTCGCGGTCCAGCAGCGCCGTGGTGGTGATCTCGCCTGAAGAGAGACGAATAAATCAGATTTGGAAACATTGTAATCTGTGAAATTGTCGAAATTTAACTGATCGTAACTGTTGATGTTACTTTTACTAATAAATAGAATTCTTGTTGAATTAAAATGCATTTATTTATGACATATTATAGTGAAATCCAATTTAATTTGCACATAAAACACTTTGAATATACACTAAAAATAGAATATTAAGTTAGAGCTAAGGCAACAAAAACATACAAATGAATACAATTACAGTTGAATCTCTTTTAAAAAGATTACACGTATGAGACTCTTACTGGTCTTTATTTAAAATGACAGTATTTTATGGATTTGTACATTTTCTGTACTGTTAAAAAAGTCACTTTTAAAATGACACAATTTTAAACTTCCCTCCAGTAAATATGCACATATTAGTTTGAACACTTTGAAGTTACAAACTCAAATCAATTTATACCTAAAGTTAGAGATATATAAAGGATGATAAATGACAAAATTATAAATGTCAAAATAAATGTATACATTTCAAAATAAATGTCAAAATAAATAAATAATTTCTGATTTTATTTTTGTTTAAAAACTATGCTTTATATATATATACTGTATATATATATATATATATATATATATACAGTATATATCCATTTATTTTATTTATTATACTAATTTTCGACCCGCCTACCTAATTTGCCAATTAAAAGTAGAAATAAATAAAAGACAAAATTAAAAAATAAATAAATAAATGTTGAAATAATCAAACACATAGGTGATGAAATGTCAAAATAAATAAAAGTCAAAATGTGTAAGCAAATCAATGTATATATGCACAGAAAAGCATCACTCTTCGACAAAAATAGAATCAGAAGTCATTTATGTATTTATTTAATTTGACATTCTATTATTTATTCATACTTTATGTCATTTATTGTCCTTCGTAGAGATTGTGTCTATGTATGAATTCAAATTTAAAACCAAAATAATCTTCCAATAAATATGCAACCTTTATGTACGTCATAGTACGTCATTGATTTGATTTAAAATACTTAATATTGTTTTTCTCATTTTTAATCTCGACATGTTGTCTTCGTACTGTATGTCTTTAAATATTTATAAATGAAATGTAAACAATCCCGGAAGTCCACACCTCCAAGGGATTCGTTGTATAAACAAAGTGGGGTGTTATTACAGCTGGCTGGAGGAGGAGTGAAGCCATTATTGCATCATAATGGACTCCGCTCTCGTAACCTTTTGTTCGCTGAGATTTCAGACGGGGGAGAACTTTAAGTTATAAGATGAAAACATGGTCATGATGAGGGACTCACTACATCTTGGAGAGAAAGACTTCAACATTTGAAACATGTGAGTAAGTCAAGAAAGTTTGACATTAGTTGCTCTTTATGGTTGCTGGTTTGCATCCCACTGAGTTTGTTTACCGAACTATGAAGCAGAAGTACGTACATAGTACACTGGTAGTATAGAGATGAGTATACTTGAATATATATTTCTGTAAACTTTTAAAGTTTGAATTGAGTCTGAAGAAGTTTTAAATGAGTATACTTAAGTACACTACAAGTACATATACCTTAGTAGTATTATACTTACTTAGGTATACTTGAAGAAGTGAACTTCAACTATAATACTTCACTTTTTCTCCAAAATAATTGAGAAACTTGTTTTTTAGGAAGCATGCATAACCAGTATTCTGCCAGAGTAAGTAGCTCTGGTGAACTGCACTCTGGAATACTTGAAACACACACACCTGAGCGTGAGTTGAGACGGAACTGAGACGAGCCCTCCAGGGAGTAGATGAGCGAGGCCTGGCCGAACTCCCGGGAGGCGTCCAAATCAGTGGCATTCACCAGCAGCACAGTCGCGCCTGTGGAGGGGAGCGAGAGTCAGGGAAGAAAAGACAGGAGTCCAGGGGCCACATCTGTGAAGTCTGCTGAAGAAAAAACCAAAAAGGGAAGCTTGCAGATAGACTAAGAGGCATTCACAGCTAATTTGTTCGCCGCCCAAAAAAACGACATCGGCACTCGTGCCACAGCGCTGAGTGGCATCGTGGATTAGCGGATTATCAGCATGTTTGGCAGCGGCCGGGGCTTTGGCACGAGCCTGATCAATACACCGACGGGCACAGATGAGAGGCCAAGGAGCGCCTCGGGGGCCGAAGCCCCGAGCGAAGCCGAGCAGACTCAGCAGCTCAGCACAGCTCTCCAAAAAAAAAAAAAAAAAAAAAAAAAACCCTGCTTCAGCTGGAGAAGAAAAGAGGCGGTGGAATATATCTCATTTCCCTCAAGCAAATGGAAACTAATCTATTGTCTGGGATAAAAAAGGGTCTCGCGAAATGTATTGGAATGAATATAGCAGCCAGTGAATCCGGCCCGCCGAATAGCCAATATCTGACTGGGCATTTAAAAACATTATGCAGAATCTCAACAAATAAGACAAGCGAGGCCGTGGCGAGAAAATAAAAGATTAAAAAAACACACCCTGGAGAGGGTTACGCCATGAATATGCTAACAGGAGGGCCGTTTGAAGTGCGGCGCCGTCGTCACGTGACTCGGAAGATACACGGGAACACTCACCGGCGTTGATGTTCTCGGGGATTTTGACGATGTAGGACGGTTTGCTGAACTCGGGGGGGTTGTCGTTTTCATCCTGGGGGGGACACATTATCAGCAGAGGCTTCTTTTAATGAACAGGGTTAATCCCTAATAATTGGGATTCACTGTAGTTTTGATGGATTTCGGAATAAAGTGTTTTTGTTCTCTGATGGATTTTAGATGAGCTGAGCGACTGCTTGAGACTAGGCTTGACTAGGAAAGTACTCAGAGAGCGCACACCTGCCTGAGTGTAGCACAGTTACACACATCGCACTATATATTTAGAAATAAAACAACTTTTATGATTTGAGTATTTTAGCGTCATCGAGCACATTTTTCAAGATATCATTTTTTGTTGTTGTCTGTTGTTTGGTTGTTGGTGTTGTAAAGGATCATTAAGCAAAAAAATTAATAAATAAAGCCAAAAATAATGAAAACAAAAATGTGCTTAATTATTGTTCTTTTAATCAATATTCTTAAATACATTTATCTACAAAGATGAAAATGAATGAATGAATAATAAAATATTCTCAATTTTATCATAACTATGTCGTGCTTTTCTATTAAAGTGCAGAGTATCTCTGTAAAGTAATTATATTTTGAGAAATTTTGTTGAAAAATATTTTATTTTATTTTGAGTTCAATATTTGTTTTACAGTGATTTAGTTTAATTTTGGTCTCATGAGGCCCAGATGAAAATTAACGTATGCAGACGTAAATCTGGATCATCATCAAAGTCTTGATCACATAAAAAAAAGCTCATTAAAATTAGCTCATTGCTGATAAAACATAAGAAAAAAACTAAATTAATTTAAGGTGTAAAGTTACAGCCTCATATGGTTACGTAACATAGGTGCGCAAGTAAGTAAGTAATTTTTATTTATATAGCGCTTTTCCAGACCAGGGTCACAAAGCACTTAAACAATCAAAACAATATTCAATAAAGTATATATTTTAAAGATCAAGATAAAACTGATAACACAACAGGAGTTCCAGAAAATCAAGGAAAAGCCTGAACAAATAAAAATGTCTTAAGATGTTTCTTGAAGGAGTCAGAGAGGGAGAGGAAGATCGTTCCAAAGCTTAGGAGCAACAGCCTGGAAGGATTTCTCTCCTCTGGTCCTGAGTCATGTTCAGGAACCATCAGTAGATTCTGATCCACAGACCTCAGAGCCCGAGCTGGGGTGTAAGGCTGGATCAGATCACTGATGTAAGGAGGAGTCTGACCATGAATAGATCTGAAAGTAAGAACCAGAATTTTAAAGTTGATCTTGAAAGAAACTGGCAGCCAGTGAAGAGTTTTAAGGATCTGAGAAATGTGAGTTCTTCTACTAGATCGGGTCAGAATTTTGTATTAACTGCAGGCGAGACAGCTCCTTCTTGTTAAGACATTAAAACAAACTGTTGCAGAATGTATGTACATTCTGGACTAAATTGTGGTTTTCTTACTGTTAATTTCACGTGAAATCAATTAAAACATTTATTTATGAATTGATTATAAATTGTAGATTCATTAGATTTCAGATTTGCAAAATAAAAATCAATTTACTACAGAATATTATAACTTTCATATTTTTACAATAGCTTATTATATCAGTCACAAAACCTCTTATGTTGTGTATCTGTAATTATCATTTACTTAAATATTGTGACCTATATTTTCAATTAAATACATAATCAAATCATTTCTATAGACATAAGAAGGTAACAATAACCATAAAAATTCCTAAAAAACCCAATTAAAGTCAGGTAGCTATGCGAGCGCCGAGGGATTCAATAAATCAGCCTCTTTTCTCTCCCTCTTGGTGAGCAGTTGTGTGGTTTCTCTCTGCGAGGCTCCCCACTGGGTCTCGCTGCTGAGAGACAGTAACTGGCACCATTATCTATCCGGGCACTCTGCTGCTCGGCTGCTCGCTTTTGTGTGTGATGCTGCCAGGGAGCGATAAACCCCTGTGGTGAGCCTTGACACTTTCGGGGGACAGAGAGACTAGAGAAAACAAAAAAATTTACAACTCTCCGTTTTCTTTCTGCGTCCCACAATTCTTGAACACTCCCTCCCTCAGGTGGGATATGTTGCCGAACAACAGCCCCGGCTGCCTTCTCCCACCTTGCCTCTTGCTTTTTTAGAGACGGACAACGGATGCTCGCCAGGGGCCACTTTAAGAGCCTCGAGAGTCTACTTTTTTACGACTCCGGCTCCCTCATTATCGTCGTAGTTCCGGGTTGGAATGCAAATACGGAAAATAAGCATCAAGATTAATATCGCCAGGACCTTTGCAGCGACGCTGAGTAAGAGTTTCGCGCTGAAACGCGACTGGATTTGTAATTAAAGAAAACACAGCTGTAGTTACACTGAGAGAGAAAAGGGTTTTTTACTATCTCGGAAATAGTTGACGACAGATATGAGGAGGCTTTATACGAGGATCCAACGCTTAAAAACTACGAATAAAATGTTCTTTTGTCTTCAAGAGGAGGAGCTGAGTTATTTCGATGAGTAGAATTGATAAAAACAAACACTGTCAGTCGTTGAAATGATGATTTATCTTAGAGATAATTTAACAATTACACTTTTTTTTTAAATAAACGTTGAGGAAATTAGCAAGAAATTGGAACAAATTAACATTATTTTTTTAATATATAGCAACATTAACTGCGGAGAAGATTTAATATTTAACAGTCAATAGATCCTCCTTCTTATATCTGAGCTTTTTCTAGACAACTGGTGATAATAATTGACATATTTTAATTATATACAGTATATATTTATATATATATATATTTTTTATTATATTTTTTCCTGTATTTAAAAATCAAGTAATACATTTAAGACTAAGAAAACAAAGTGTGTAAATCCTCAATAGTAAGTGAAGGTGAAGGTATAAATAAAACATATATTATATATATTAAATATAAATATATATATTTCTCAAAATCTGTGGTGTTTTGAAAACAAAAAGTTCACCATTTCTGGCGTCTACTGGAAACCACCAAAAACAAACCAATTCTGGATGAAAACAGGGCCTTTAAATGTCCAAAACCTTGGCAAAAATGACCAAAAATATCAGAATAAATTGTCTGCTATATGTTCTATCTGTAATTATAAAGGTGATGCAACACAGAAGAGTCTTTGGTTTGGTCTGAAGATGATCATGAGCTTTTATTACGCTCACACTTGACAATAATTTGACATTATAGAGTATCCAGGGATGTATCTTTTGGCTCCTGGGAGAGCTTCCTGTTACACACTTCATCAACACCAGCAGACAATTACTTTGTAATATTCTGCTTTAAATCAGGTTTGGACAAATACAAGTTTGGTCCAAACATTTAATCAATTAAATATTAAACTTTTGTCTGTTAAGTCCAAGTATGTGTTGTCTCTGCTGTCCACTGGTCATTTGCTGCCCATTATAATGGAAGTATTTCTTTAAGATACTCTCTGGCCAATAACGATGCAAAAATCAGTTATATTTGGTTACAATGAAAGGTGTATCTGTGACAGCTGGTGTTTATACTACTGACTAGGAGGGAAGTCTGCGTCTCTTGCTTTTGCTGCTGCCCTCTCGACCTGAAGTCAGATATGAGGAATGCAAGAAGACAAAAAACACAAAAGAGACTCGACCGTAAATCAATTTTTTGCAGTAATGGTAGCAAGATTTATTCCTCCACTCTTCCTTTTAGAGGTATTAAGTAGTATCCGGGACGAATTTGAGTGGCAACAGGTGTTGTTAACTAAAAATAAAAGTTTTAAATTTTAAGATTACAACTGTATGAATCATTTATTTGAGTTCATGAAGTCAGTGTTACCAAGGACCTGGACAACACTGGCTGCCTATGTGGGATTCAAACTCTCAACCTTGTACTCATGAATAAACAGGAAAGAAAGGTAATACTAACTATTGCTAGGACGGGTGACCGAGAGTAAAATCAGAGAAGGAAGAAATTTGGCATGATTTTAACCACAGCAGCGATAAAAAAAGAAGCAAAATTCCTACGAGGCGACTTGTTTTTCCTTTCATTTCCTCTCAGGTAATGGAAATGAAAGGTTATTTTTATCACACGTCGTCAGCAACCGATCACTGTCGGCTCTGACTGCAGAGGAGAAGCTTCCACTCGTCGTCTGAGCGAAGCACTGGAAGGTCAATGAAGTGGAATGCATGTCGGAGGACGCTGATAAATAAACACATTTTCACATCATGCACTGTTCAGTGAGGAGGCCAGGAGAGGATCCCACCGAACCCTCCACCATTCAGAGGGTCTTGAATCAGACCTTTAGGAAGAGAACGTGTCTCGTCTGTAGATACTTCTTCTCCAAATATTAACTGACACAGTTTGGGTCGAGCATTCCTCTAATAAGAAAAGGTTCTCTCCAGGTTTGTGTCTTTTTTATATCCATGTTTTTCTCTGGTCAAATCAAACTGTCTTGCACTTAAGTACGTAATTATTGACTGTAAAATGACATGCAACAAAAACACAGAAGGTTGGTGGAAGAATAGCTGTTGCTTCTATTAAATGTTTTCTTAAAGAAGGAAAATTTGATCTTTTCCGATGACCTCACTTCTTTTTAATGATGTGGGAAAAGATGCAGCTGCAGAGATGAGTTCACTGAGAGGGACTGAGACCAAGAGAGAGTATATTTGTTATAGAAGGCGAGCTGGACAGTGTTGATTCACACTTTAGATTGAATAATAAAATCAAACAATTGATATTCTTCAATTTAATTACATTTATATTCTTTTATTATATGATTATTTTATGCAATTTTTCATATTATTATTATTTTTTATAAATATATACTTTTTATTCTGCAATGTAATCACCATCAAAATAAACCCCTGTGTTGTTTTAACAACAATGGCATTAAGAGTTTTTTTTATTTCAGTCCTGAAGTAAAAGTTTATTTTTTAGTAAAGAAAACCCTTCTTTTTTTTTTACTGATCGCATATTATTTTAGAATATCTTTAGGGCTTCATTTTATTATGTCGTTTCTGGTTATTAAAAGAAAATATGATGAACAAATGTATCATATTAGTTAGTTAACTTTTAGTTGTGTTGTCTTTGTCATTACCTTATTAATATTCAACATTACTGTGAGTTTTTGATCAAAAAAACTCACAGTAATGTTGAATGATAACATTGAAAATGCAGCTATTCTAGGACAAAAACATACAAATCTACTTTCATGAAATTAAAATAACTCTCCCTTAGTACATTAAGAAAGAGTAAGAACAAAAGTAAGTTCAGATTTGCTACAGACTCTCTCTCTCTGTACTTGTAAAAAAAAGGGTTTAGATTTAATGGATTTCAAGAAAGTTACACAACAACTCTTAAGAAAGGATTTTGTAAGAACTCATTATTATCCTAAATTACTCTTTACATTACAACAGTCGACCGAGGTTGATCTTGGACCAATTATAACCCTAACTCAGATAAGTGTGTTGAACTCTTTTCGTTTTATGGTTTACATCAGATCTGTTGCGGCCCTTTGACTGTATTTTTGTGGCCCTTAAGAGGTCAAAGATAATGTAGAAACAAACAATTTTATTGCGTATTCATTTTGATAATTCATTAATATACTCTAAGTATGACTATAGTTTTTAATTTAAGGACTTTTTTTTACTTTTGGAGTATTTATTGCCTCTCAAAAATGTTTTCAGAGAATTTAAAAAATGGGAAAAATTCGATTTTATGTTCGATTTAAATACAATAAAATGATAATTTTAGCATTTTGCTTGGTTTTATTACTTGCATTTATACTTTTAACTCCTTATATTTTTGCTTGATGGCTTCTCACAACCGCCACTGTATGAAAAGTGGCCCCTGAGGACATTTAATTGGTTTCACAGGTTGGTTCAAATGTACTCACAATGACCTCCACGGTCACAGACACCGTGTTGTTCAGGGCCGGGTTCCCCCCGTCTTTGGCCATCACCGTCAAGTCTATGATCCCGTTGGGGACGCGCTCGTAATCCAGAGGTCGGACCACGCTGATCACTGTCCGGGGGGGGTGGGGGGGGGCGAGAGCATCAGAAGAGGTTCGTGTGGTGGGTTGAGGGGGGCGTCATACCTGCGTAGCCCTCCACCATGATGATGCTGAAGAACTCCGGGAAGGCGGAGGCTGAGCTGATGGTGTACGTCAGGATGTTGTTGGGAGGCGAGTCCTCATCCGTCGCCTGCGGGGGGGTAGGGGGGGGGGGGGGACAGCGGAGAGGGAAGAGCAGTCGCTTAAAACATATGCTCCGGTGACAGTCGAAGAATCCACAGAGAGTAACTTGAGCAAGAAAAAGAAGGACTCGTCGCAGGACAGGCCCTGGACACGTCGTGCATGTGTGTGTGTGTGCGTGCGCACGTGTGCAGGCGTCAAGCTGTCGCCGAGCACGGCGGAGATTAGACTTGATTTTTGGCCATTAGCGAGGACAGACATCAATTTCAGAAGGAACACCAGCAGAGCAAAGACAAGCCAAAAAAAAAAACAGGACGGATGAAACCCGAGCAGGATTAATCCAACGACAACAATGGCGACGCCCACTCGTCGCTCCAGACTTGGCTGTAGCGTAAACGTGATTCATCTGGCTGTGAGGAGACTTCGTCGGGGGCCTCAAAGGCATCAGTCGACGCCGGACAGGTTGTCAAAACAGTCCCTGTTCCGTGACAAAATGCCAAAAAATGTCTACGAAAGCCACCTTCCCACACAGCTTCTTTACGAAAAGCTCCGGCGATTATGATATCGCAACTTTGGACACCTCGAGAGGAGGTTCTCCAGCAGCACTTTTGAAAAGTGTTTTTTGAAAACCACTCCAACTTAAACACTCTTTTTCCTTGGGTACGAGTTCGCTTGCTGACACGTCGCACGGCTCGGTTCCCCCTCTTTCTTCGGGGCAGCTTATTCATATCGCCCGACATTTTAGACTAATCAAACACAGCGAGCCGAGCGTTTAGACCAATCATTGGGCTCGGCTCCGAAGAGGGTGAACGCCGGCGCCGTGCCCACTGCCCCGGGGGACATAATGGTGTTTCTCTCAAGGGTGCAATCACAGTAAACTGCTGAGCCATTAGTTACCAGCCTACCTGTGAACCTGAGCCCCGGATCGTGGCAGTGACTGATGGCCAACAAACTGTGGCAAACAATACTCCTGAAACAAACTTCATTACTCGGGGTGCAGAGGCAGCGCTTGACGTGGCCGTAGTCGGAATTCTTGTTTCTTAATGTCGCAGAGATTTAAACAGATGAATAAAAGCTACATTTTATTACGAATCTTAATGCTAGATTTGACAAAGATGGTAAAAAATAGGAGAATATATAACAATATCTACAATATTGATGGTCTGATGAAGCTTCATGAAGCAGTGTCATGTTGTTCAGAGGTCAGTAGGTGGCGCCATCAGTTTAAAAAGGATGTGATGTTTTAATAACGCAGACACCGCCATCTAGTGGACTCTGAAAATAATGACACTGCTTCATGAAGCTTCATCACTTATCTACAACATGACAGTAAACTGATGCTTTCCCAAAATCCACCTGAGAAAAATAAGAGCCGTAATTGGGCAAAGTCATATGAGTTTATAAATGCTAAAAAAAGTTCAAACTAATGATTTTGTAATATTTCCTTACAGTTAACGGTCGGAGAAATTGCCCCATTAAGTAATAATAATAATCTCAATATTAATTATTCAACTTGGATTGTCTGTTTTATGTGGTAAAAGTCATATTGTTGAGAATTAAATAAACTTGTAATTCACAACGTATTGATACGTATTTTTGTAATGGAGTTCATTTAAATCATATTAACATGGTCGGGGTTCTTACAGCGTAAAGTGATAGTTCACCTAAATTTCATATTGCACTAAATTTTCTACTCACCCTCATGTCTTCAGAGTAAATGAATTCCCTTTTTTTTTGAAGTGACATGCAGTCCATGGTCCTGAACAGGGCTCACATTTCTTCGTCTAAAAAAAACTTAAATCATCAAAACAACTTCAAACTGTTAGTCTGTAGTGTCCTTCTTGTAATGACCTCTCGATATAAAAAAGAAAAAGGAAAATGTGTCTATATCTTAAGCTTTGAGCTCCAAGTGTTTCGGGTCTAAGTAGCATTTTAGCTTTTTAGCTTCTGCTACAAACAAGTTTAAAATATAGACTTGTTTAAATTTGTGGAGGCTTCAATATAAGATGGACATTACAGACGAGCAGTATGGAGGTATTTGGATGTTTTTAAGTGTCTTTTTTCAGACGAGGAAAAGTGGGCAGAGTTCGCTACCGTCATTTAGACAATCATGTGCATGAAAATTATTGCAATTTGGATTTTGTGTGAACGAAAGCAATACATTTAAGACTTACTTTTTAAAGCTCATTTGAAATGTATCTTTTATCCCAAATGGAAAAATAAAAACATAAATTCAGAACTCGATGAGTTAATTCCGCTGAAAATCTTCTTTAAACCCCATTGTGCTTATTTTGAAAATACCTCTCACACCACGAAGAAAAAAGTTGGTCGAACAGACAAAGTTCATGTAAACTTACCATGTTTGGATGGACTTGTGGCAAATAATAATAATAAGACACATTACATTGTGTCGATGCCTTTACTATATGAAGGGAGCATGTCTGAGAGCGCATGTCTGCTACTGCAGCCGCAACACAATGAGATTTTCAAAATAACCACAAAAAAAATTGTGCAGGAATTGAACCAGCAATTTATATATTAAAGTATTAAAGGTATTTCAAGGCCACAAATTCATACATTAATTTAGTATTTTATGGCCACAAATTAGTATGTATAACTGTTTTTGTTTTACCATAACATGTCACAGGCTCCAGTTAAATTATAAAAAAAAATGTTTTATGTTCTCACCTCATATAACTGTACCTCGGAGAAACAAACTGCAACAAAATGTTTGTTCTGAGGCTCTACATTTCTGCTTTGAATCGGCGAGATGGTGCTTTTTAAGAACGGCCGCTGAAAAACTCCTTTCCTTTGATTGACTGACAATTTCAAAAACTTCAATTCTAGCATTTTTTTGCTACTAGAATAGATCTGATGTCTGATAATGTAAGGAAATGACAACTTAACTGTAATCAATCATCTATATTTAACACACATTTCAAATAGTCACTTGATTAACTGATAAGAGAGAAGGACTCACCCTGATCCGAGCCACCGGCTGGACGGCCTGTTCGTTCTCCCTCAGCGAACCCACGTACGCCTCCTTCTGGAAGAGCGGCGCGTTGTCGTTGATGTCCAACACGTTGACGCGGATCCGCCCCGTGGTCTCCTCCCCACCTCCGTCCCGGGCCAGCACGGTCAAGGTGAAGCGACGCATCAGCTCGTAGTCCAGGCCGGCCCGGAGGATCACCCAGCCATTCTTAGCGTCCAAAGTAAACCTGGGGGGGGGGGGGGGAAAGGGAGTAATAGTTGAAATAATTCACATTAGATGGATTTGATGCTTTGACTCACTGGTCTGGTTCATCGCTGAAGAAGTATCGCACAACCCCGAACGTGCCGGCGTCTCCATCTGTCGCCTGTTTATGGAGATAAAAGAAAGTTGAATCATTCAACACTCGTTCATTGAATATTGAAACGACAACGATTATTATTTTAAACATCATTTTTTATTGATGGATTCAGCTCTGTATTGTGGAGTTTGCTCACAGAGGGTTTTCGTTTCACTGCCCAACCGTCCTTGTACTATCAGGATTAAAGTTCTTCAAACAAAAAAAATAAACATGTTTCGAGGCTGCATGTTCTTGAGTCTGGTGTTGCTTTGATGCTGACATTGGGACACGATGGTAAGTCTTTGTCTCACATGGTAGCTTAGCTACGGCGAAAATAGTAGAGGACAATTTTCTTTGCTAACAGAAAGACAGAAAATAGACAAAAGAAAACCAAATCAAAAACCTGTAGTTTTGCTTTCTGTGAAGTCAGACTATGTAAATTCATCCGTCCATCCATCTGGTTTCTGTCCTATCAATGATCTTGGTACCGGGTTCTCTCAGTCTCACATGGCCTCGGTGGTCCAGAAGAAAGATGTGTCCAGAAATGCAGCTTTTTTTTTTGGTCTGGTTCTCAAAAATTCAGTTTTGGTTTGGAGTTTGTGGAGTCTTGACTATATAGTAAGTTTGCGTTTCTTTAAAGAACTGATGATTTGAAGAAATCTGACAACTCAAAAATCCGTTAGGTTACTAAAAATAACCAATTTACTTTTGTAAGTAAGTAAGTAATATAAATGTATAGAGCGCTTTTCGAGACCAGGGTCACAAAGCGCTTAAACAATAAAAACAATACTCAATACAATATATACTTAAAAGGTCAAGATAAGACTAAGAAAAACACAGGAGTTCCAGAAAATCATGGAAAAGCCTGAACAAATAAAAATGTCTTGAGATGTTTCTTGAAGGAGTCAGTAGATCATCAAACACAGATAGAGAGGAAGATCGTTCCAAAGCTTAGGAGCAACCGATTTCCAGAAGCGTGTTCAGGAACCATCAGTAGATTCTG
Source organism: Callionymus lyra (assembly GCF_982586985.1). Lineage (NCBI taxonomy): Eukaryota > Metazoa > Chordata > Actinopteri > Syngnathiformes > Callionymidae > Callionymus > Callionymus lyra. The sequence continues at coordinate 11,811,756 of NC_141828.1, forward strand.
ATCCACAGACCTCAGAGCCCGAGCTGGGATGTAAGGCTGGATCAGATCACTGATGAAAGGAGGAGTCTGACCATGAATAGATCTGAAAGTAAGAACCAGAATTTTATAATTGATCCTGAAAGAAACTGGCAGCTAGTGAAGAGTTTTAAGGATCTGAGAAATGTGAGTTCCTCTACTAGAGCGGGACGGAATTCTCGCTGCAGAGTTTTGTATTAACTGCAGGTGAGACACCTCATTTGAGACAGTGGCGAGACAGTGTTTTTTTTGCCTTTGAAACAATGCAAATCCAAAAGACAACTTGCTCAAAAGTTAAGCCTAACTAAACCATACACAGGCACATGGACTTACCAAAAAGAAAGCAGCCCACTGGTTGATTTCTAATGTAAGTAGGTAATTGTTATTTATAGAGCACTTTTCCAGACCAGGGTCACAAAGCGCTTAAACAATAAAACAATATTCAATAAAGTATATACTTTAAAGGTCAAGATAATAGGTAGAGTCGTGGTCCACTCACACAATAAAAGTTTATAGTTTCTTTATTATACAACAAGATGGGATGTTTCCCGAAACATTTTCACTTGTGCTTGTGGCGCTGTTGCTTTGCGTTACATTCTCCCCCTCATTCGCATTGTTTGATTAACTACCGTCTGTCAATCACACAAACACGTGACTGGATAAGTTGTGAAGCAGACACTGAAGTCACCGCTGGGCTTTGACTGCGTTGACACCTGACGGCGCGGAGACTGTCAATAGAGATGTTGATCATGACCAAATGAAGACGTGTCTACAGGAGCGCTTGAAAATGACACCTGACTCTTGTTCCTCCAGATGCTACTGACGTCTTTACGATGGCGTCTGCAGCTCCACCTCCAAGTTCTGAGGCGTTAATTGGACGAAAGTCATCAGGGAGGAAGATTCTTTAAGACCCGGCGTTTCCTTAAAAAAGATGAGAAAATCCACCTTCTGTCATCTGTTTTTTTTTTTTGCAGACGCAGAAAACATTTTTTTTTTTTCTCCAGGACTTCCTGTACTTTATGAAACGCTACATTAATGCCATCCGTCTTTTGGCGACCACGTGACGGGGAGCACGACGAGGATCGTGTCAGCGCTGATGGATCGTGGGCCGCGGCGCCCGTTTGTAATGGAGTTTCACACCGATGGCTCCGCGGCCTGAAACTTGTCGGCGCGCCGTCGAACCGGGACGACGGTCACCGCGACTGGACGTGAGCGAGCTGACTTCACACGACCCGACATCGCGTCTTGTCATGTCGTCGAGTCTCAGTCAGTGCCTACGTTCTCTCCCACACCGATGGAACGTCTCTGTTTTCTACCTCTTTCTCAACAACAAAAAAAAAAAATGGCAGCCTCACGATTCCACTAACAGCCTCCATCGGGTCGCCCTGGACCGTAAATCGATGTCTTTTTTTTTCTTTTTTTCTTCTTTTCGACGTCCAAATGGCCCTCACTTTGTTGTCAAGTGTTCTGAAACGTGTAGAGAAAAGGACGCTAAAAGCAACCCCGGCGCCGTTTGGAACTCCGGTCAGGTTCTCATATTAACCTTAAAGGTTCCCTTCTGTTGTGCTTTGATGACCTCATCATTTACTGCCTCTCAACCGCTTCCCTCCTTCTCTCTCCTGCTGTATTTATTCTCCTCCTCCTTTATCTCCTCGGCGCTTCAGTCTTTACTTTCCCCCTCAACCTCCCTCAACCGCTCTAATATCTCTCTCGGCACACACTCTCCTTCCACCCTTCCTTTCGCTCCCTCTCTCCCAGGTGAGTGACAGGCCCATAAGTGCTCCAATGATAGCGGTGGGGGTGTTAGCGTGACAGCTATCGAGGCGGTGACAGCGGCCCGGCTCCATCAGGGAGCTCCGAGTGGATCCCGCGGACCAGACCCCTCTCTCTCGGCATCACGACAGACGAGAGTCGGGGAGAGAGGGGAAAATAAAAGGAAAGAGAAGGTGATAACCATCTCCCCCCCCCCCCCCCCCTCCATCATTCATCAACACGCTCCCTTTCTCCCAACAAACAATCATCATGACAGTGCGGACCAGTCACTTTGCCGACTGCTCACCAAAGACTTTTTAACTTTATATATGAAAGGTGGAGATTATTGGTCCGTGTGAGGATTTGCTGTGACTTAATACCGCAGGTCTGGATCCATTTATTCACTCTTTTTCTTGGCGGACTATTTTGGGTGAGATTGAAAAGATAGTAATGAAAAAAAACAAAGCATTATGACGAGAGGTTACTGACAACAGTCGCTCAAATATAACCAAGTTTGCAAGAATTGCATAAACAAGAAGATATAAGGATCATTCTACTTTTACTAAGCATTTTTTTCCATCTCAGGCATCATTATCTATTATAATAACAATGTTATTGTGACATTCACACTATTTAAGAAAGATGTGTTCAGTAAAAAAAAACACACGTCAATACCTACGGCATTAATCTTTACTAATATTGTGTCTCTGGAGTCGTATTTTATTTAGCAGATGAATCCATATTCACCACTCATTAAAGAACACATTTCACTACAGTTAAGAAATATAATATTTATAAAAAAGATTGTTTTTATGTCGTTAAAATGTCCTTTATTGGATATGAGCCACTATAAATATTGCATTTAATTGTAGCATTACAGGAAACGGATATGTATAGATACTTTGCCTTTATGAAAAAAGGATATAAAAGATGAAATTAAGCAGTTCAATAATAATTTTAATTAATCAAATTAAATAATTGCTCTGGATCATCACCTGAAAAAACAGTGTCTTTGAAAAATCCCGAATGTGTAAAAACAGGGAATTCAGTATGAATCATGAAAACCTATTTTGTTTTTCTAGGAAATTATAATAAAGCATAAAAATAGATTTTACCAATAAAATGTGTAATGAAACATTATAAATTATAAAAAATTATAAAAATATCAATTTAAATTAATTGTTAGCTGATAAATTCCACACAAGACCTTACAAACATGGAGAATTGTTCATTGTAACACATGTTTATATTTTCTTCAACTGAGAAAAATCTCTAAACTTAGGAAAATGATGTCACAACATGATATGGAGCTTGTAATCCATGCGTTTCTTTTCTTTTAGACTATTGTCACAGTTTATTTTTGTGTCTAAACAAGAAGGATCTGTCTCGCCTGCAATTAATACAAAACTCAGCGAGAATTCTGACCTGCTCTAGTAGAAGAACTCACATTTCTCCGATCCTTAAAACTCTTCACTGGCTGTCAGTTTCTTTCAGGATCAACTTTAAAATTCTGGTTCTTACTTTCAGATCTATTCATGGTCAGACTCCTCCTTACATCAGTGATCTGATCCAGCCTTACACCCCAGCTCGGGCTCTGAGGTCTGTGGATCAGAATCTACTTATGGTTTCACACACACGGTTCAGGACCAGAGGAGAGAAATCCTTCCAGACTGTTGCTCCTAAGCTTTGGAACGATCTTCCTCTCCCTCTGTGTTTGATGATCTACTGACTCTTTCAAGAAACATCTTAAGACATTTTTATTTGTGGCATTAAATTCTATCATCTGATCCGTACTTTAAGGTGAATCTTCTGACTGCAGCAGGAAGAAAGTTGCAAATGCTAAAGAGTAGTGAAGTGTCACAGTCGGCTATTCAGATTGAACCCAGACACAACTTGTTTAGGAGTCTCTGCACAGAGAGCGAGCGCATGGCTGATTGGCAATATAAAGTCGGCGAACCCCAGGGTCTTCAGGCTCTAACTACAAAGGAGAAATTAGTTCTCAGTTGACCAGTTTGGTTAAATGATGTGTTTCTTCCCTTCAGAGAGGTGAGGCTGGCAGGAGAACACACCACTGTGCTTTTGTGTGTGTGTGTGTGTGTTGTAATCTGATACAAATTCATGAAAACATCCAAACATTTTCAGATGAAACTAGTGACAAGTCAAGTGATGACAACTACCTTAAAAATCATATACACTGATTAAAAAAAAACACACCACTGTGCATGTGTGTGTGTTTGTGTGTGTATGTGTGTGGGGGTGTGTGTGTGTGCGTGTGTGTGTGGGTGTGTGTGTGTGTGTGTGTGTGTGTGTGTGTGTGTGTGTGTGGGTGTGTGTGTGTTGTAATCTGATACAAATTCATGAAAACATCCAAACATTTTCAGATGAAACTAGTGACAAGTCAAGTGATGACAACTACCTTAAAAATCATATACACTGATTAAAAAAAAACACACCACTGTGCATGTGTGTGTGTTTGTGTGTGTGCGTGTGTGTGTGTATGTGTGTGTGTGTGTTTGTGTGTTGGTGTGTGTGTGTGTGTGTTGAAATCTGATACAAATTCATGAAAACATCCAAACATTTTCAGATGAAACTAGTGACAAGTCAAGTGATGACAACTACCTTAAAAATCATATACACCGATTAAAAAAAAACACACCACTGTGCATGTGCGTGTGTTTGTGTGTGTGCGTGTGTGTGTGTGTGTGTGTGTGTGTGTGTGTGTGTGTGTGTGTGTGGGTGTGTGTGTTGAAATCTGATACAAATTCGTGAAAACATCCAAACATTTTCAGATGAAACTAGTGACAAGTCAAGTGATGACAACTACCTTAAAAATCATATACACTGATAAAAAAAACAAACACTTGCGTTTGCATTTATGTTGCATTCGTGTTGTTTTTGCATTGCTTTTCATTTGCACTGTTTATGTGTTTTATTTTTGAGTTGCATTTGCTTTGCTTATGTGTTTACATTGCTTTTGCGTTGCTTATGTGTTTGTGTTGCTTATGTGTTTACGTTTCTTATGTATATGCATATGTAATTCGGTACCAGGTCACTAAACAACAATACTTAATATTTGAAATATTTGAAAGGCAAAGAAACTTAAACTTTTATACTTAAACGCTGCTTTAGAATCTATAATATTTGTGGATTTCTTCTTTATTTGCATATTTATAAGACGGTTTTTTTATATGAAGGCTGCTCAACATTATTTAAATGTATAATCATTTGTATATTTTTGCATCTATATGGAAAACTCTTTGAATGTGAAATGATTGATTGTTTCTTTTCTTTATTCAATAAAGTTGTGTACTTCAAAGTAAAGGCTTCCTTTACTTTAACCATGGTATAGAAAAATGATCGATCAAAGAACTACACACAATTTACACACAAATACCAAATACTCTAATCAACAACGCTAACCTTAAAAAATAGTGGTGGATTTATTTAAAGAGTGGGCAGGATAGACATTTTCTATCTGGAAATGAGGTGGAATTTTCAATTGATTGGTCTCTAAAATGATTCTGAAGAAGCAGGAAAAAAATCCAATTATTGTCTGTGGAAACAGTGATGACCCCCCAGTTCAAACCCCGTCGACCCCCATCTCTTTCATCCGGAACACAACACTCAAGAGCAGCTGAATGAACGCACACGTTGAGCGTTTGTGACAACAGCTGGAAACACCTCTTGTGTTCTTCTCAATGCAAGAAGGTGTTTCATCTGATCTCGGCTTTTGTTTGTCATGAAGCAGGTTCAAGATTTTTCGGATGATTTTGATTTTTTTCCCATCGATACAAGTGTTGAGATGCATGTGTGAACGGGTCGTACAGAGCTAACTATCTATAATCAAGAATAAAATGAGATCTTATCACAAGTATTGATTATTGGAGGTTTTCAATCAAAGGTGTTGAACACCAGGGACGGCTGGAGATATTCAGCTCGGATCTTAAATCCTTCAGATGGATTTAGAGTGATGACAGGAACGGATCATAAGATTTCAACTAAAGGTTTAATAGACTTTAATGTTGATTCATATGGTAATAAACTCACTTTTATACAGTCTTTCTTACTTCTATAATTAAAGGTTTTATAGACTCAACCCTTGAGTTGTCTCTGGGTCAAGGTGACCTTAAAACAAATGTGTTTGTGGTATCCCTTGTGTTGTCTTTGGGTCAAGATCACCCGAAAACAAATGGGTTTGTGGTATCCCCTATGTTGTCTCTCGGTCAAGGTGACCTGAAAACAAATGTGTTTGTGGTATCCTTTGTGTTGTCTCTGGGTCAAGGTGACCCAAAAACAAATGGGTTTGTGGTATCCCTTGTGTTGTCTCTGGGTCAAGATGACCCGAAAACAAACGTTTTTGTGGTATCCTATGTGTTGTCTTTGGTTCAAGGTGACCAGAAAACAAATGTGTTTGTGGTATCCTTTGTGTTGTCTCTGGGTAAAGGTGACCCAAAAACTAATGTGTTCATGGTATCCTTTGTGTTATGTCTGGGTCAAGGTGACCCAAAACCAATATGTTTGTGGTATCCCTTTTCTTGTCTCTAGGTCAAGGTGACCCGAAAACATACGTGTTTGTGGTATCCTTTGTGTTGTCTCTGGTTCAAGGTGACCTGAAAACAAATGTGTTTGTGGTATCCCTTTGTGTTGTCTCTGGGTAAAGGTGACCGGAAAACAAATGTTTTTGTGGTATCCTTTGTGTTGTCTTTGGGCCCAGTGACCCGAAAACAAATGGGTTTGTGGTATCCCTTGTGTTGTCTCTGGGTCAAATTGACATGAAAACAAATGTGTTTGTGGTATCCCTTGTGTTGTCTTTGGGTGAAGATGACCCGAAAACTAATGTGTTTGTGGTATCCTTTGTGTTGTCTCTGGGTCAAGTTGACCTGAAAACAAATGTGTTTGTGGTATCCTTTTGTTGTCTCTGGGTAAAGGTGACCAGAAAACAAATGTGTTTGTGGTATCCTTTGTGTTGTCTCTGGGTAAAGGTGACCCGAAAACTAATGGCACCAGGCACATGTAGGGATTTAGTGAGAGTGCACGGAACAACATTTTATAATACAAAAAAAAAGGTTCTTTTTTTTATAATGGTGTGTAGAAGCTGGAAACAAGAAAGTCCTTATATCCAATTAGCTTTCGTTAACACACTGTTTATTTTGACATGTCAAACCTGACACACCTACGCTCTCACTGCTCGGCCAAAATGACACTGACAGAACAAATTATTGAAGATTGAAGTACACGTTTAATTTAAAAATACACTGCAATTATGTTGCGAATAAACAAGCTTGTGTCAAAAACTCTTCACGTTCACTATAATTTTTGTACGAGGTCTGTCACGTGATCGCCACCTCCTGTCCGACTTAGCTCGTCGTCACTGTAGATAAATGCTAAAATATGTTAATGAATGTATAAATTCAAATGGTAGGCTTAAGTGTAGGGCCTGGTGAAGGTTGATGGGGTCATAACTGTGTTTCTTTTGTTATTCCTAGAAACATTTATTCTCTTTTTTAGTTCCGTATTTTTACTAGTTGATAGCTGGTAAAATAGCATAGCTGAAATTATGTAATGCATAAAAAAACTGTCACTGACCCAAGGTTTTAAAGCTCATCCACAGAAGTTTAGCAAATATAGTTGAGGCTATAGAAACTAAAACAACTTCAGCTGTCCGTCAACCACTCCCCGTATTATGCATATTTAGTAAAACTGATCAAGTGGCTAATAAACATTAGCTCTGAGGCTAATAACATTAGCTCTTAGGCTAATAAACATTAGCTCTGTGGCTAATAAATGTTAGATCTGAGGCTAATAAACATAAGCACTGTGACTAATAAACGTTAGCTCTGAGGCTAATAGTTCCTAGCTCTGTGACTAATAAACATTAGCTCTGAGTCTAAAAAATGTTAGCTCTGAGACTAATAAACATTAGCTCTGAGTCTAATTAACATTAGCTCTGAGTCTAATTAACATTAGCTCTGAGGCTAATAAACATTAGCTCTGAGGCTAATAAATGTTAGCTCTGAGGCTAATAGTTTCTAGCTCTGTGGCTAATAAACATTAGCTCTGAGGCTTATTAATATTAGCTCTGAGGCTAATAAACATTAGCTCTGGGGCTAATAAATGTTAGCTCTGAGGCTAATAGTTTCTAGCTCTGTGGCTAATAAACATTAGCTCTGAGGCTAATTAACATTAGCTCTGAGGCTAATAAATATGTGTAGTTTATCACCTTAAAGGGCAACTAAATAGTTTATTTAGGTGTCCTTTAAAAAGATCTTTGACCTCTTTTGTACTTATCCGTATGTGTCTGTTTACACAAAACTTTTTTAGATCGAAATCTCGTTTTACCATAACTCCACCCACTCTGCTGTTATTGGTCAAACATCGAGGTTTGTCGCCGCTCACAAATAATCCTGGAAGGGTCTCGTTGTACAAACAAAGCAGGGCCTGATTACAGCTGGCCCCGGAGAAGGAGTGAAGCCGTTACAACGCCATAATGGACTTCGCTTTCTCTCGTAACCTCTCGTTCGCTGTGATTTCAAACATGACGTGACTTCCAGTCTGTCTCCCTCAAGTGGACACTTGATGAACTGCAACGACGAAGTACGAAGATGAAAGTGGTTTAAACTATTCATCTGTCAAACTGAATCTGTACGTGAATGAACAGCATCCGCGTGTCAGCCTTTGACACGGAAACCAAACGTACCGTCCAGCATTACAGCTCCACAATTCAGAAATATAATCATTTTAAACATTTAGCGACACGGAGTATCTCAATGTCACGGGCTTCCATCTCCCCTCTCGTGCGATCGGGAAAAAGCGCCTGCAGGGACTGATGGGAGTGTTGTGTGTTTTTTTAACGGCGGACACTTGAGCGTAATGGCGAAGCGTTACGTTTACGACTTGCTTTATTTCTCTGAACCATTAACAAGCAGGTGGGGGTGCTCACAGCGACCACTACCTGCTGCTGAACCTTAGAACAGCTGGTTTTTTTCTATATCGTCCTGACCAACACTTTTAAAAAGTCACACACACACACACACACCTTGATTATAACACATGACAATTGTATATATGACTTAATAACGTGCATGTTAAAGAGGATTAATTCCATTTTTTAAGCTGGTGTGGTTTCAATAAACTCGTCCCAAACCACGTGTGGACCGACACCAACAGCTGTGAAGTGAGCGATAAAGAAAATAGTGCGACACAGAACTTTATTGGATGCGTAAGCTACTGAAACAATTTGAGCTGCCAGAGAGAAGGCTTAAAGCAGAGCTCTGTGTCTGGCAGCTTTACTTTGCCGAAAGGCCTTTGTCCTCCCCCTCGCTTTCTGTCTCCGTCCTCGATGATAAAGCGAAGAGATTAGCCGGAGAACACGCAAGATGTCGAGAGTAAAGACTGAACTGTGACGTGCTTCATGCATGTTTGTTGGCTTCGGCGGGCGTGATCAGATTTCATCAGAGAGAAGTCTTATTTAGAACTGACCAGCACTCGGTCGTGAACTCTTGCTTTTACTACATTTGTAAAAAAAAAAAGGTTTTGTCGGAACCACTGATTTTTTCTGATTGTTTTTTCAAAACAACTTCATTAGAATGAATAAAAACACTCATTTTTATGGGGTTTATTTCATGTGATACTGGAGCCAAACTGGTACTTTTTAAAAGTAGAGCCAGAGCTTGGAAGTTTCCAAAAAAATAATCTTAACAGAGGAAAGCAAAATGTTCGGGGAAAAAAAAATTGATTAAAGTGATATTTTCTACAATATAAAAACTCAAAATGAATACACCTTGTGTGAGTTGTTTGGTCAGTAATATTTTGGGTTGAATTTTGTCAATTATAAAGACATTCGCAGGGAATCGATTTCATTACTTGTTTAAAAATATGTTTAATTTTTTTATTATGGACACAAAAAAATGTGGTCAAAATGAAACTGAACCTGAAATGAGTCTAGTTACCTTCTTTGAATGAAAATGTTCCATTATTATAAGATAAGTTAAGAAACCTTATTTATCCCACGGTAGGGAATTTCTCTGTAATCCATCCTTTTTCAGCAGCACAGTGAACTGAATTAGAAATAAAGAATTTACCATGAAAAACTATCATGTTTGCACAATTAAAGCACATGTTGCTCAATAAACATGATGTAGTAATAAAAACAGTTGATGATGACCTAAAAAATAATATGTATAAATATAATCTATAAAAATATACTAATATTCATGTGCTCCAACAAGGTTTTTTCTATTTATTTCTATTTTGAAAAGGGTTTGTCCAAAAGAAAATGTCCATTTCATTTACACTGCTAGGGACATAGTAAGTAAGTAAGTGAACGCTATTTGTAAAGTGGGGAAAAGCCTGCATAAATAAAAATGTCTTAAGATGTTTCTTGAAGGCGTCCGGAAGCGTGTTCAGGAACCATCAGTAGATTCTGATCCACAGACCTCAGAGCCCGAGCTGGGGTGTAAGGCTGGATCAGATCAGTGATGTAAGGAGGAGTCTGACCATGAATAGATCTGAAAGTAAGAACCAGAATTTTAAAGTTGATCCTGAAAGAAACTGGAAGCCAGTGAAGAGTTTTAAGGATTGAAGAAATGTGAGTTCTTCTACTAGAGCGGGTCAGAATTCTCGCTGCAGAGTTTTGTATTAACTGCAGGCGATACAGCTCCTTCTTGTTTAGACACAAAAATAAAATGTTACAATAGTCTAAATAAGAAGAGACAAACGCATGGATTATAAGATATAATCTACTATTTTCTGGTTGTTCTTCTTGTTTATGACTTTTGGATAAACTCATTGACTATTTATTTTATTTTTTAATTTTGTTTTTGGGGTATATTTTACAATCTGTACATAATTGCAGTGATGGTCTGATAAGGATTCATGAAGCAGTCATTATTTTTAGAGCCCACATCATTTTTAAACTGATAGCGCCACCTACTGACCTCTTGACAACATGAAACTGCTTCATGAAGCCTCATCAGACCATCACGAAACAGGGATGTTTTGTAAATATGGTCGGCATTTACAAAGGCAGAAACAAGAGTCGACGAACAGACGTTGTTGGTTGACAAAGTTCTTCTCGTACGGTGAGGTCCAGAGAAACATCCTTCATTCTTCAGCTGCATTAATCAAAGAACACGGACGCGTCCTGCGAGGGAAGCTCCTAATGCGAGCCGAGACTCAGACGAGGTTTCAATGGAGAGCGAAACAACACCTGAAAGGCATTAGCAGTCTAATGGTAACCCGCAGAACACCAAACAACATTAACACAAGGGATAAAGTAAATAAGGAATGAATAAAGGAATTCCTCCAACAACTCAAGGAGAGAGGAAATCAGAGAGATTGGAATGATACGAGCAGCTTGTGATGTCGGGAAACCCTCCGGGGGGGAGAAACACGCGGACCTGGACAAAAGCGTAAATCACAATAAATATTTATTGCGATAAGTGATGCTGCGGATCATAAATATTAATTAGCTGCGTGTCTGTGTGTACTTGTATGTTGTGCGTCCGCTGGGAGTGTGCGGCGGCCACGGACAAAAGTTACTTTTTCGGACGCTCTGATGAGCCGTGAATAAAAAAAAAACCAAACAAAGACCTTCAATAACATTATCACGTTGTTGTTTTTTTTTTTGCTTTTTAGGAGGACCTCGCACCGGCGTGCATAAATCCCATTAGCATAGCCACAAAGCTTTGTGCAAACATCATCAGTCGGACCGACTGTGTTTATTTAAACCACTCTGACTTCATTAACGGCACAAAGTGCCAGAGTGTAGTGCAGCTAATAACTGTTAAATCTTCATCGTGAGAGGAAGAATGTTTCCATTAGTTAGTGCGACAGCTGTGCAGGAGCCTTTTCTGCTGGCGCCTCGACAGCAAGAGCTTTAACAGGTTGGTTTTTACTTTCGTTTCTTATTCGTGTAGCAACTCAATATTGAAAAATGTTGTGACACAGAAATCTAAAAAAAAAAACCAACATTTTCCAACCATTTTTAAAATCTAACTTACTCTGGTTCCTGAAAATAAATGTTCTAAGGTATCAAATAATAAAATGAGTCTATTCAGGGAAACATTCGATGGGAAAAATGTACTAAAAGGATATGAGGATCAAGTTGTTTTTCTGACAATAAGGCTCAACATGCTATGGTGTCGCATATAAAAACAACGTCTCACCGTGTGCTTTGTAGTTTGCCAACATTTTGAGTGATATTTGAGCACTTTGTGCCACATAAAATCAATTTGAGGTCAGTAAAAACAATCATTGTTCATACACAAGACACACCGGATTATGAGGCGCCGTTGACTTTTGCGTAAATTTTAGGTTTTTAAGTGCGCTTTATAGCTAAAATACGGTTATTGTGTATTACAGATTCCCCTCTGTGCATTTTAATAGTGATTTATGATTTTGTCGTTGTGTGCATGTCTTCGAATATTACAGATGTTTCGCTATATCGCAAGATTAATTCGCTCCTTATTCGGTTGTGCATTTATAAAAAAAGAATTCTACTTGCGGGTGGTCATGGAACGTAACCCCCTTGATTGGACCTCCATTGTATCATCAGTGTGTGTCCGTTTGTAAAAACTCTCTTTTCATTGAAATATTTACATAAGAAAATACCCACTCAAAACACTGTTTTTCTGGAGATTAAATCTTGTTTACCATAACCACACCCACTCTGCTGTGATTGGTCGAGCATCAAGGTTCGTCACCGTGTGTCATCGATCCCAAAAGTCTCCACCTCCAAGAGACTTGTTGTATAAACAAAGAGGCGAGTGATTACAGCTGGCTGGAGGAGGAGTGAAGCCACTGTTACGTCATAATGGACTTCGCTCTTGTAACCTCTCGTTCGCTGAGATTTCAGACATGACGTGACTTCCGGTCTGTCTGCCTCAAGTGGACACTTGATGAACTGCATCATTTTTAAAACTTGATATATATATTCCCCCGACCTGTTTGGCCGGGTGTGTATGTAAATATTTAATATTTAATATTTAATTAATAATATAAGTCCTAAAAAATGCTAAGCAGCACCACGTAGCATTTTGTCTTTCTTTTTTTTATCATTGGTTTAAACTGCAGTTAGTCAGAGACATATTTTTATATGAAGTATTGAGAAACCTTTGGATGATGAACGTGATACTTTATTTGTTCTGTAAACAAACGTATAACAAAAGCTCTCTATGAAGTTTCTACCTGGTAAAACATGCAGTTATCACACACAGGAAAAACAACAATTACCATGAGTGAGCATCAGTGTTTAAACTTTTGCCCCCATTTCGTGACACAAGTAGATTCTTTGTACGCCATCAATTTCCGGGTTTTGGAAAGCTTTCATGCCTTTTTCACCGTCTGTCCATCCCTCTGTCCCTTTTTTTTAGTGTTCTGTGCCAAGTCCAACCGAGGACCCGAGGCATGACATCACAAATGAAGGCTTGACACGAGCCTCTTTGATTTTGAGTTCATTGTGAAGTTCAATTAAACCTTCACATGTTTGCAAAGACAGATCCATCTACTCCACACTGAATCATGCACTGTATATATATCGACATGGACGCTCCAGTGTTGTGATTAAAAACCGTTCTCCAGAGCTATTTACTCTTTCTTTTCCTTTTTTTTTCCTTACACAAACAAGATTGCAGCTGCTTGTTTGATCAGTCTGCGGCACATAAACAGTCGACCACATTCAATGGACTGGAGTCTGCTGCGGCTAACTGTCTAAATTACTAATGAACCAATTTATGACAAGCCCTCTCTGGTAAACAAATCTGTGCAAACACATTAGTGGACTTCAACACTCGCGCAAACACAATAGATTGTAATCGTGACATATGATGAATAAATAAAAAAAAAGAAAAAAAAAAGGGAAGCTGACATTGGCCGCCGTCAACCTTGAAGGCTGCGAATACTTGTCGTGAAAGTGCGTCGAACATTCTTTTTTTTTTAAATTCAAAACACCTGTTTAATCCGAGTCACGCCTCGAGGATTCACCGCATTTATCGAAGTCCGTACGCGACTGGAGGAGGCGCTAAAGGTGCTCAGTCAATCTGGGAATCCGAAAAAAAAAGAGTTCCTTGGCAGGTCAAGCCCTTCAGCGCGAGGGCAACATCATTCCACGGCGAGGCAATCTCCATTTCATGAGCATCTAGTCTATAAGCACTATTGATTTCTCCCGCTGTTGTGATTTTGCACTTGAGATTGCGAGTGTCTGTCAGGAATCCTGCTATAAAAACTTTCGCCGAACTTTAGTTACCTTTTTTCCGCCGCTCATGTTATCTTAAAGTGAATACTTCTTGAGCTTTTTTTCCTAATTGGACATCATGTAACATGTTTCATTCATCCGCCCACAGGAGCGCTCGAGAAGTACTACAGAGGCGGGTTAGGGAACACTTTCACTTTCACACGGCTGTCACCGGGAAGTGTCAGAAATGATCAAACGGCGGGAACGCTGCCATCTTTATTCGTTGACCAGAAAATGTATGCCTAGGATTCTAAATGTGTCCATTAATAACTTCCAAATGTGGAGAAAACGTCTTAGATAGTCGACTTGATTTACTTCTTTTATCAAAACACAGATGCGGGAATGAGTTATGCTACGAACGAGAACATTAAGAGAGATTTACAGATGCATAAATATCGGCTGCTTCAGAAATGCATTCGAGGGAAAATCTGCTTCTTTTTTATATTGTGTTTTCAACAGCCGGGTTATTTCTGTACTGTCGCTGCTGAATCAGCCTAAACACAGAGCAGATGCACCTGCACATGCATCAAGAGTTTCGCAGGATTCTCGCTACAATACCTGCTTAATGATCCGCAATTTTAAAATGACTCAAAATTTTATGAAAGCAAAAGAAAAGGAGCTTTCGAACGGTGCATAGCATGTGCAACGCAGCTGTGGTGATGAGTTCAATGAGACAAAGACATACTTTTTGAGTGTCTCACTAAAAGAAACATTTATAATTTTACATTTGTTTCACGTAATATAAATAGTTCAAAGTTAAAATCATCCTGTGACGTTAAAAAATCCCCTTTCTTTCTGTCAAAAACACCAGATGTTGAACGTGTATTTTATCTTTGAAAAAGGGACAAAAGCTTAAAATGTAAAATCAAGATTCAAGAGTAAAGCCTCTGGCATCTTATCAAGCGTGCTTTCTGGAAAATCATCCAAAGTGTTGGAAATGTTAAGTGTGGACATGTTAAACTGCAGGAGAGCTCAGGAGTCGGAAGAGGGGGATTATGGGCTCAGCACTCACCAGGATCCGCAGCAGGGAGGTCCCGCTGGGCGTGTTCTCGGGCAGACTAATGTTGTAAACCGGTTTGCTGAAGATGGGTCGATTGTCGTTCTCGTTGATGAGGTCGATGAAGATGCGCGCGAATCCCACGTGGTCGGACATGGACTCGTTGGCGTAGAGCTAGAGGACAGAGAGGGGCCCAGTTATCAGTCCAACAACGATGCTTTAAACTAGAAATATTTTTTTTGTAGAGATAATTTTGACCAATGTCCATTTTTTGAGATTGGTTCAGACAGTGCTTCAGTTGTTTACGCATGTTGGCTCAGATTTATAGCAATTTTCCATGATCGTTATCATCATTATTATATCGACTTTTTATTTCTGTTTGTGGCAAACAGACTCTGTCTGTTAAAATACCTCGAAAATGGAGACAAAGATTTAAATGAATCTGTCAGAAAATGTTGAACCTTTGAAATGATTCGTAATCAATGTCAACATTTGTGAAACATTTAGAAAATTTGATGTATTTCTGCCTATAACTTTAAAAAGCAACAGATTACTCTAATAGAATAATACCAACCCTTAGTCGACATGAGGGTGAGTAGAAAATGACGGAAGTTTGAATTTTTGGTGAACTATCGCTTTAAAATGTTCGTAAATTACAAAATAGATGCAGCACGGTTTACTACAGAGCCTCACAAGTTAATACAATAGGGTCACGTGGGGCAACTTCATAGTTCACCAAAACTTTGACAGCTTTTTTAGCGCAATTGAACACATAAAATCAGTTTTCAGTAAGTAAAACCAAAATAAATAAGTAATAGGAAATTTTAAATGTGCCTTATAGTCCAAAAAATATGGTAAATTAAGTAATAATTTATCTTTTACGTTGCTATAATGTAGCACCTACTTGAATTGGCTCTATAAGTATAAATAATTTGTCTCTGATAACTACTGGAAGGGCTTTGCTGTAATATGATTAGGAGCAGTTTCAATGCGGCTGGTTACAGTATATAGCAGAACTGGTAACATAATGGTCCTGTGTTGAAACCTCATCTAACCAGCCTTACCTTCAGGACCAGCCTGTTTGAAACCAGCATGGTTATTACACTAAGTTGTACCTCACAGCATCAGTGAATGAGGAGACAAATGAGTCATTTCCCACTGATGGCTTCAGCCACCGCGTCCCCTCGACTCATATCCTGTCCGAAAGTTACGGAATATTGACATGTGAATTCGTAGCAGTTTCTGAATCAATCTGGAGAATTGGACAAATCAGCTGCTTTACAAAAATATCGATGCAACAAGGAAATGTGTTTTTTAAGTCGACGGGCGAATATATCAACTCACGGAGAAAGTGAAGGTGCGGATGTTTTCAAAATCCAGCGGCATGGCCACCCTCATCCTGATGTCGGCGCGCCCTTGAACCGCCGTGGGCGAGATGGTGAAGTACTCCGAGTTGTTCCCCGTCAGAAACACCTGGAACATGCTGTTGACCCCCTGCGAAAAAATATATATATAGCGATCACATGATGTCAAATATATTCACATCAATCTTCAGCGTGAGGCGGTGATCAAGACAAAGTTAAGGTGGAGGACGTGCTGAAGGGAAATGTCAAAAGATGGAACACATATAAAAATCGTAAAAAACTAGAGAACGGTTCCGATGTATTTATGTCTTTTGATGATAAAAATGTTTGGAAGATTTGTTCCTTTCCGGCTGTTTGTTTGTGTCACTGTCAGATAGTGAGTCTGGGAAGAATTGCTTTTGTTATATCAACAGAAATTATATGAGCCTTTCAGCGAGAAAATGTACCGAAACTTTATCTCTGTAATAAACACAGAGGAAATATGATTGACAGAAAATGGCTTCCGATCAAAGTGAAGATGTATTTGTACTCTTTCTATGATAGTCAAGATTCCAGGAAAGAACCCGTTGACATCGTCGTTTAAATAAAGCCATCGTGACTATTACCTTGGGGCGTCCAAAGTAAATATTTGAGTACCGCAAAATGTTTTTTGGCAACGAGGTGGATCCTATAAATTACATTAAAAAAGCTTTAAAAAAAGACGACTTCAACCAGCTTGCTTTAAATCGATATTGGAGAAATGTTCACAAATTAAACTAACGGAAATACCATCATTTCAACAAACCCTTTGAAATTTCCTCACGAAATTAAATGAATACATTTCTTATTAATATTTACATATATCACATGTCTTCACGATTCTACCCCAAACACGCCATACATACAGACTTTAACTTTAAACAAACATCCTTATCTCTGTCAACCTTGACCTTCCTTGACTAATAACAGCCATTGACATTCCAACCATAGATAACACTAACATCTGCCAAAATATGTGTATATTTTTCTATCTAGTCTCTTATTTCCTTATAGAATCTTCATTAATTCATTATTTTCCTGACCCACGATTTGAATAATCCTGAGTCAACATGGTAATCCAACATGAGTAATACACAGTTTAATATTGTTGACAACACTTGAATCGTTTTCTTTCTTATTGAAAAAAAAAAGCAATTGATTTGATTCTTGATGACAACCATGACTATCTATCTACACACACACTCGCCGCCTGTCTGCTTTGTAATTGCTGCCAACATGTCTAGAAACTATTGTGTTCTTGAAAAATAAACTATATTCAGACTTGATCAACATGGTATATTTGGCCTAGTTCTGCTGGGAAGACTGTCTCCCTGAAGAGCAAAAAACAACAAAAACCTTTATTCTTCTCTCTGGTTTCAGAGCATGAACTTTGGGTGCAACATCAGGCATAAAGTGTGAAATTACAACTCGCTTCTTTGGAGTCAGACACAGAAAAACAATTCAGCCTTTGCACCGGATCCAAGTTGTAGTTGTTTTTTTGTTTTTTTGGTGAAGATTAACTCAGACGTCTTCCTACCCTCAGACTAGATTACAGCCACGGAAAGCTCAACTGGCCAAATAAATATATATAAGAGGAAACCAGTCCAACATTTTTTTAATTACACAATTGCATCAGAGTAACACAATTAAATACCTTAATCTTTTGTTTTATCTCCACCAACATGTGCATTTCAAATTCAGAAGCACTTAAACATGTCAGGTAAAGGCTTTGTGCGCTTAAAACTGTTGAGGTAGCTGTTAGCACTTCTATGGAAAAGTAAGTAAGTAAGTAATTTATATTTGTAGAGCACTTTTCAAGACCAGGGTCACAAAGTGCTTAAACAGTCAAAACAATACTCAATTAAACATATACTTAAAAGGTCAAGATAACACCGAGACAAACACAGGAGTCTCAGAGAATCAGGGAAAAGTCTGCATGAATAAAAATATCTTAAGTTGTTTTTTGAAGGTGTCAGTAGATTCTGATCCACAGACCTCAGAGCCCGAGCTGGGGTGTAAGGCTGGATCAGATCACTGATGTCAGATGTATTATGATCATGAATAGATCTGAAAGTAAGAACCAGAATTTGAAAGTTGATCCTCAAAGAAACTGGCAGCCAGTGAAGAGATTTAAGGATCTGAAAATGTGAGTTCTTCTACTAGTGCGGGTCAGAATTCTTGCTGCAGAGTTCTGTATCAGCTGCAGCATGATAGCCCAAACACAGAGCAGATTCACCTGCACATACATCAAGAGTTACACATGATTTTCAGTAAAATACAAGCTTAAATGTTAGTGTATGTAAATATTTGGGTAGTTAGACGTTCTACAAACTGACTGTATAAATCTGCATCGATGAGTTCACTAAGAGGGAGTGAGTGTGTGAATAAAAAGCTCTGAATAAATGATAGATATTGCAAATGTTATTTAGTTTCGAATGCCAAAATCACTCAGCAATAAGTAATAAACTCTATATTGAACTGCATCCATCAAAGGGTTAAACCATGTTGAGGACATTTGACTTTGAAACCCGAGCTAAACTTGGTATTAAGCAAACATCCCGGCGCTCTGCTGTATTTCTACACGCGGCCTCTTCAGCAGACAGGCAAAGATTGGCGCGATGCTCTATTGGCATCAGCGCGGCGTTTAAAATAGCCCCTTTGTTTTTGTTTCCATCTGCAGGAGAACCATTGTGCTTGATGACTCCTATTTAAAAGACAATCCAATATGCAGGGATGTCACCTCAAACCGGCCATAAACGTAATTGCTCGTCCATTTGCTTCTGCCTTTAGAAGTCTCCAATAAGAGCAGCCTGTCACATGTGACAGAGCTCGACTTCGGGGACGGCGAAAGTTTCAGACGCAAGTCGAGCAGAAGAATAAAAGACAAGATGGAGCGCGCACGCGGAGGTAAGTACTACTCTTGTTGCAGCCTCGCGGATTTGAAGAAAAAAAAAAGAAAAAAGGGGGAGTTAGTGGAGTGTGAATGTGTCTGGATTTACCTGATGAGATCAAATAATGTTGCTGCTCCTGTTCCCTCAGAGCGACTGGTGTTCAAGTGAAAATAATATTGGACTGAAACATCTGCATCTACGAACGTCTCTTTACGTTTCATCCGACATCTGGTTCCGACACCAGCTACCTTCACGCCGAAACAGATCCCGATCTCATTAACCATTCAGGTGAAATCCACAACTGAAAATGTCTATAATTTGAACATAAGGTTGTTATTTCAACATCCGTCGTTTATGAAGCCAGGTTTTAACGATTGAACCGCATTTAATTACATCAATGTCTTCGAACATCTGTCACGCAAAACAACATCAGTTCGAACACATCGCACATAAACTCTGGATTCAAACTCTGAACCATATTTTGAACTGGAATACCTGAGTTTCGTTGGGAGTGAAAGGGGGAAAATTATAGTCTTTGCTAGAGATTTCTACATGGATTAAGTTGGTTTTAAAGAAGCAGAAAAGTACTACATAACACTCGGTATGCTGGAAACATTTCACTGTGAGCAGATATGAGAACGAATCGCACAAGTACAGCATCACTGAAGTGAAAATTAACCTTTAATATGTGAAAAAACCCAAGTGAACAAGTTCCTGAAATGATTTAATATAAATAAATAATTTAACAAAAAAATGTGTAATAGTAAAAGGAGAGATGTGTACGCTTTGTGTAGAAGTAGGTGTGTACCATTCATATTTGTTTGTCGTTTGTACTTCATGTAGTTGCTTTGTATTGATCCTTAATTAATATTCTTGCTTAAAATAAATACAAACTATCTCTGAAATTACGTTGATAACTGCCTTCAGCTTGTGGCTAATAGTTTAGCAGATTACATTATTATTATTGTTTACATATAACAGGGAATTCTGAAAAATAAATAAACAAATTAATTTAAAAGACACGATATTACATATGGATCACTTTAGATATAAATAACACTTGGAATTCGAAGCCTTTTGAAATGTTTTAGTAATTCATTTTGAAACAGGATTTAGTTTCAATGGATTTTGGGACTTTTTTGGGAAACCGGCAGCATCATCCATTTTTGTAGTCTTTAGCTGTGTCTCAAATTGCATGCTTGCGTAGTTAAACTTAGTTTTGCTGGATTTTTAGTTCATAAGTGCGTCTCCATTCTAACTATGCGAAATGTAGTGCTCCATGCACACTAAATTGTCGTACTAAAACGCTCACAAAATACTAACGATCGATGGACACTTTCTACCCTAAACGGCTGCCATCTTAGTGACGTTGACGTTGTAAACAGATTTAATGTCATGTGTGTATATACCTCCAGGTACATATATATATATACATATATAGTAGTATGAGGATGACACGTCTTCGGTGCTCATACCAGCGTAAATATCTCACAAATATTTAGTATTACTATTTTCTTCTATTTCTTGATCCAAACTTGCAATACGTGCTGCCAGCAGGTGGCGATAGTGTTCCTACAACTGGTTGAAATCATCATTAAATAGTAGTAGAAGAAGAAGCTGTCGCACCTTTTCCAGTTAGTGCGTAGCATCAGTGTTTGATTTGAGACATACTATATGTCGAGAATTTGTTACTAGTTAGTACGTACACTAACCTGATGCATACTAACCTCCAGTGCAAGAAAAGTACGTGATTTGAGACACAGAACAGACTAAATACGCATTCGATAGAGAGATGAGACCCTGAGACCAAGACCCATATTGAGTACTAACACACTGGCTCAATTATATGTTACACTATGAATACAAGCATTTACAATGTGGTTTTGATTCAAAACTTAGTAAAGTTGCACGATGTATGAATGAACGAAAACTGCTATAAAAACGTATCAAAGTGTTTTATTCCTGGTAGCTTCAGAAAGAGCTGTCTGTATTTTGTAGTTGTTAAACTAGTCTGGTACGCACATGGTGACCCCGCCAAAGTTGAGTCATGAAGTGCTTAATAATAATAACTGAGATCTACTAGTCAGAACTATTTCAAAATTGATCCAATCATCAATTGAAATTTGAACATTTAATAGGAGTAACATCCCTTTAGCAATTCACTTGCGTCACAGTGGTCGGATTGACCCACCGGTTCAGGTAAAGTTACATCACTTTTTTAATCCCAGTGTGACTCTTTGCTAACTTCCTAATTTGCAGATATTTCCAATGGAAGCGGCGCTAGCCTTCATGGTTCCTCACCGCTGCCTCGCCACTACAAGCCAGACAGCAGCAAATGCAGCGTAAAGGTAAGTACACACACACACCTGCTGCTAAATACTCTCGCTATCTCTTCTCAACCGATTTCTTTCACTCCCGCCTTTTCTGTTCCTTCGCGCTTCAACACATTTTTCAGACTTATGGTTTTGCTCCATTGCAAGGTATATTTGCCTCATCCACTTTCTCATCTTCACTCTTCTCCCCTCGTCTCCTCCCGACGAGCACTTATCTGTCAAATTCCACCCCGGCGGCTTCAGTGCCCGAATCAATCAGACTTGACTAGCATTCAGTTTATCTGCAGCCGAGGTGATTGATTTTCCTCGTTAGGAATAATTTGATGCTCTATCCCGTCTCTTCCACAGCAAATTAAATTGTACTCCAGTCCAATACATTGGTCGCAGTCTGAGCCCCGGTGTGCCAGGGTGTCTTGGAGGGGTGACAATATGTTGCATTGTTCAGCGCAGGGAACGACATTTCACACACAAAGAACTGGAATCAGTAGTCAGTGATGGTTTTTTACAGAGGTACATAGAGCATTCTGACCTTTTTGTTTCTGGTCTATTTAGTGGGATTTGTGGGTAAGTAAGTAAGTAAGTAATTTATATTCATATGGCGCTTTTCCAGACCAGGGTCACAAAGCGCTTAAACAATCAAAACTCAATAAAAAATATACTTAAAAGGTCAAGATATTTAAAACAGTTCAAAGATCATAATTCAAGTGTTTATATGTAATTGTAAATATAAATAAATACATATTTTAACAATAACATGGTTGAATTCAATGTCTGGAAAATTCTAAATGCATCATTTTCATTTAATTTAATTATTAAAAACATGTCCTTGATGATATACTATGTTAAAAAAAACAAATATTACTTTCTGTTATACAAATCCCAATTTAGCAGCATGAGCCAAGGTCTCAAGCAGGCAACTTTGAACAAAATTGAAAGTATATGAGCTTAATCTTACTACTCTGTAACACATACCAGATAAAAGGTTTTAAAATAGACTTTTATTCCAACTGTAAGTAAGTAAGTAAGTCATTTTTATTTGTATAGCGCTTTTCCAGACCAGGGTCACAAAGCGCTTAAACAATCAAAACAATATTCAATAAAGTATATACTTTAAAGGGCAAGATAAAACTGATAACACAACAGGAGTTCCAGAAACTGTAATTAATTAATGAACTTGATTGATTGATTGATTGATTGACTAGAGATCTTCTTCGGGATGTTAGGTTTCCATTTCACAGCAGACGATAGAAGCAAGTTTCATAAAAACAAGAACAAGAACAAAGTGCAAATAAAAAGAGCAAAGTGCAAACAGATCAAAAAGTACTTAACGGTATACTTGCTTACCAAGAAGCTAAGAACGGTGTTATTTACTATTTCTTTTTAGTGTGAACTTTGCAAATTTCGAAGGTTGGAATCTCAATGGTGTGAATCTCAAAATAAATAATACAACTTTCTTTGATAAGAACAACAACATCACATGTTGTTTCAAATTGTGTAGCCTTTGTCTGTCAAGCAGTTGTTCATCGTGTCTAAGAAAAATGACTCTTTATTAAGGATTAAAAAGGAAAATATACTGTAAATAGGGATTCGTATTATGCCGAAGATCTTTGTTTTTGAGTGTTATTGGAAGCAATTTCGTAGCTGAAACTTAGATGATTGGATTTTTGACTGAGAGGAAATATCTTTTAATGCCAAATTCCTCAATAAAATACATATAAAGATTTACATTTCAGTCTTTAAAGTACTCCTCCGACATTTGAATGTGCAAAATTGTTCCAAAATTGAATTCCTTCCTAATCATCTCAGGGGAGGCCGAGGATGTATCCCAAGACTTTCTAGTACTGTCATGTTCTTGGTTAAATTATCCATAAACAGGATTGATACTTTTGGCCTTTTCAGAATTCCACTCTTTGAGCTGTTGAGAGTGATTTATGCTGCCGAGTGCCGAAAGAAATGTCTGGACCTCTAGTTTTGGACGGACAAAACTCGCGGATCCACAGGCCAGTCTGGCTCGAGTTGAAGGAGAAGCAACATTTAGAAATTTAGAAATCCACCGTGGAGGTTGCAGAACTGAATCACACAAAAAAAGATAGTCTGGAGCAGAAATATGATGCTTGTCTGTTTGAAAGAATCAATTTAGGATTAGAATTGTGCTTAAAAAGTGCTTAAAAAAAACACTAATGTGTTGATTTAAGTGTGTCTTAAATAGATCTTGGACTCCATTGTTTCATCAGTATATGTCTGTTTGTACAAAACTATTTTTTAGATTAGATTATATTAGATTAAATTAGATTTGATTTACTTTATTAATCCCTCTGGAGATTTCCTTCGGGAAATTAGATTTCAGGTCACAGCAGACAATAGAAGGTACAGCAGGTTTCATAAAAGCAAATCAAAAGAACAAAGTGCAACAAGATAAAGGGCAAATATAAAGAGAGTAGATAAAAGGCAAAGAAAAAAGATGGGAAGTAACATTTTAATTGAAATAATTACATTAGAAAATGATCTTAAGGCCCGCCGCCGGAAAACTATTTGTTTTCCTGGAGATGAAATCTTGTTTGCATAACCACACCCACTCTGCTGTGATTGGTCAACCATCAAGGTTTGTCACCTCACGTCATCAATCCCTGTAGAAATAAATTCCAGCCTTTCAAACACGATGCCTGCCTTTTAATCATTCTTTACTGTGGTTATACTCTGTACTGTTTTTGTTATTATTCCCTATTTAGATTATCTATTGATTGAATTGTTTAAAACAGATTTAGATTGTCATGCAGTTCATAGTTTTCAGATTATTTAAAGCAAGTTTAAGATGCAATAAATCAATATGTTCACTGAGTTACAGTCATTGACTTCTATTCTAGAAGATAATATGGATTTTGCCGATATATACCCGTATGTATCTTTGTCAAAGACGACGCTATAAATCAATAACTTTCCCAAATTACTATGACGACTTCCATAGATCTCAAAATATCATAGCACCGAAATGAATGTTGAATTGCTGTGATCTGTTTTTCCTTAATCAACTATAGTCTTACTTCACCTGTATAGTGTCTTGAGATAACTTTAAATAAAATTGAATTGAATTGAATTGAATTAAATGTAACTAGAATTGAAAGCATCTTATTTTAACCATCTCAGCCATATGACATTGTCAAAGAGAACCAGAGTATGTACTTATAAATCAATAATTATCAATTATCAATGCCGTGAATCTCCTCTAGAAGATGTGGACTAGTATATCAGTTCATTTAAAGGTGGATTAAGTTAACTGATAGTCAGGAAAAGATGGTTTAAATTGATAGAGATGATGAAATAGCACATATAAAGAAAAAGATTGTGATTCGACATGAACCAACCTGAATCAAAGCACATTTTTCGTAGCAACACACCAGCCTTATAATCTAAATAAAGTTAATATTGAAGACAGAATGGAGTCGATCACCACCTACGTATTGCAGTGTTGCTATCAAAAACACCAAGAAAAGTCCCTCACCTCATCCTTATCTTCCGCCTGGATGAAGAGAGGCAGAGCGAAGCCCACCTGGGCCAGCTCGGTGATGCGGACACGGTACTCGGAGCTGTTGAACTTGGGCGCGTTGTCGTTCTTGTCTATGAGCAGGATGGTGAAAGTGGTCCGCACCGTGGCGTCCGACGGGCTGCGGTCCTCCTTCAACTCCGTGGCCTTCAAAGAGAAGCACATGGAGAGAGGGCGCCGTCAGACGTACAAAAGACGGCGTCCATTGTTGAGGGAATGACCTTTTGGATTGAGGTGGTCGGCGCACAATCTCCGGCAGACATTTACAGCTTTTCATTTGTTGAATCACACAAAAAAAAAGAAAACGCTCAGACAATCATAGAAACAGGCCAACAAGTGGGGTCAAGTCAGGGTCACGTAATGCACATAAGTAGAGATTTCATTGGAAGACGGGGTTTTTTACCGCGTCTTTCCCTCCGAAAAAATGTGAGGCCGGGTGATATTAAAAAATGAGAACAATGAAGGGGAAAAAGTCAGCAGAGGTCTTATTATTGTAAGAAAAAATGCCAGGAGCGAAGTGAGAAGCCGCGACAAACGCGCCGGCGTTAGCTAATCAAGGTAGTGCCGTCTCACTCGTCCCGACGCCGCTGAATCATTTGACCTCCGCCTCCACACGCTCGCCACTATCTAAGCTGCCTGATCTTGAGAAATTAGTTTTATTACTCCGGCGCACCACAATCAATAGCGGCTACATCTACAAAAGCAGAGAAAATATGGAGGAGAAAAATCCATATCTTATAAATACTTTTAAGGTGTTTTTTTTTACTTTCAATTTCAGCACTGTTGCTTATTATGGTTTTCTGTCCTTTTTTGGGGGATTGCAATTATTGATTTTAATTTAATTTTTTTTTTAAATATATGAGGAGGCTGGGACCTGAGAAAACTGTTGTGGACCACCAGGTAAGACATGTGTGACGCTGCTTTAATCAATCAATATTGCATATATATACTGAGGATAACATTCTGTTTGTTGTATAAATATATATTGTGGTAGTCAAGTCAGTTAGTCATAAGTAGTCGAAGCTATCTATCTATCTATCCATCCATCCATCCATCCATCCATCCATCCATCCATCCATCCATCCATCCATCCATCCATCCATCCATCCATCCATCCATCCATCCATCTATCTACAGTATCTATCTATCTACAGTATCTATCTGTCTGTCTGTCTGTCTGTCTGTCTGTCTGTCTATCTATCTATCTATCTATCTATATATATATCTATCTATCTATCTATCTATCTATCTACAGTATCTATCTATCTATCCATCCATCCATCCATCTATCTACAGTATCTATCTATCTACAGTATCTATCTATCTACAGTATCTATCTATCTATCTATCTATCTATCTATCTATCTATCTATCTATCTATCTATCTATCTATCTATCTATCTATCTATCTATCTATCTATCTATCTATCTATCTATCTATCTATCTATCTATCTATCTATCTATCTATCTATCTATCTATCTATCTATCTATCTATCTATCTATCTATCTATCTATCTATCTATCTATCTATCCATCCATCCATCCATCCATCCATCCATCCATCCATCCATCCATCCATCCATCCATCCATCCATCCATCCATCTATCTATCTATCTATCTATCTATCTATCTATCTATCTATCTATCTATCTATCTATCTATCTATCTATCTATCTATCTATCTATCTACAGTATCTATCTATCCATCCATCCATCCATCCATCCATCCATCCATCCATCCATCCATCCATCCATCCATCCATCCATCCATCCATCTATCTACAGTATCTATCTATCTACAGTATCTATCTATCTACAGTATCTATCTGTCTGTCTGTCTGTCTGTCTGTCTGTCTGTCTGTCTGTCTGTCTGTCTGTCTGTCTATCTATCTATCTATCTATCTATCTATCTATCTATCTATCTATCTATCTATCTACAGTATCTATCTATCTATCCATCCATCCATCCATCTATCTACAGTATCTATCTATCTACAGTATCTATCTATCTATCTATCTATCTATCTATCTATCTATCTATCTATCTATCTATCTATCTATCTATCTATCTATCTATCTATCTATCTATCTATCTATCTATCTATCTATCTATCTATCTATCTATCTACAGTATCTATCTATCCATCCATCCATCCATCCATCCATCCATCCATCACTCCATCCATCCATCCATCCATCCATCCATCCATCCATCCATCCATCCATCCATCTATCTACAGTATCTATCTATCTACAGTATCTATCTATCTATCTACAGTATCTATCTGTCTGTCTGTCTGTCTGTCTGTCTATCTATCTATCTATCTATCTATCTATCTATCTATCTATCTATCTATCTATCTATCTATCTATCTATCTATCTATCCCAGTTGTTTTGGGCAAGAGGCGGGGGACACCCTGGACAGAATGCCAGTGTCGCCAGTGTGTCGCAGGACACAAATTGTCCTTTTATAATGCTTTCATGGACTAAAAGAGGGGCTAGCATAATCTTTTGGCCGATAGAAACAGATTCTGAAAAAATGACATGGACTTAAGGGCTACCAAAAGAAATACCAAAAGGTTGCAACTAGCTTAATATTTAAGTTACAGAACTCTAATTTTTTTTTTTTGGAAAGAGACGAAGAAAACTTGCCTATTCACGCTATTGCTATTTCAGTATAAAAGATCAGTGGTCCTCTAACTAGTGATGGTCTGATGAAGCTTCATGAAACAGTGTCATGTTGTTTGGAGGTCAGTAGGTGGCGCCATCAGTTTAAAAATTATCTTTCTTTAAAACAGTTTTTTCAAATCAAAGGAAAATAGTGCAGAGACCGCCATCTAGTGGACTCTGAAAATAATGACACTGCTTCATGAAGCTTCATCAGATCATCACTAGTTAAAACCATGAAAAGCTTATTAATCTATTTTCTATTTATTTTGTTTGTCTCGTACTCATTTATTTTTAAATATAATTTTCAAATCACCACATGTGTAAATTTGTTAGACATACCATGATAACGACACAAAATAACTTTAAAATAACAATTTGATCCAAGTCGGTCGACTTTCGCATTTCAGGTAAACAGCAAAAAGGAAAAAGAAATGGAGTCCAGAGTTAGAAATCCATGTCACGCTCCCTTTCTGGTGAGAACCTCTGGTCGCACAAATCGCAGCAGAGGAGAAATGCTGACAAAAAAAGTGGACAAGGCGGGAAAGTGGTGGGTGAGGACTGGCAAGTTAGAAAAACTAAGTGAGAGAGATTTAGTCTCAGTGGGGGGACATGGGGGCTTCACAGAGTACCCTTAATCTCCGTCTTTCCTTCAGAAACACTCCACTGCTGTCAGTTAACGGAGAGAAACTTTAGTTCGGAGCCGAGTGCAGAGGACGGTGTTCACAGAGGTTCGTACATGCAGAGGTTCACAAGGAGACGTCGTCGTCTTGCAGAAGGAAAGTTGAGTCTAGTGAGTAAAACTTGTAAAGTTGACTTGATTTAAAATGAACAAATGAATCAGGATGAATTGTGGAGAATATAGATACAATCCAGTGTATTTTATTTTTTATATTTATATATATAAAATATATTTAAAAAATAATACTTATACTCAATTGCAACAATGTGTGTCTTATATGTGTAACTAACCCTTTATAAAGTCACCAGATTTGACATTAGTCGAACTTAAAATGTATTTTTCTTTTTTTGTATTTAGCATCTTAGATGTTCACTTTAGACTCTTAAATTCAATGATGTCATTTTTTTTCAGATCATTGGATATCTCTGCTTTTTAAATAAGAGTTGATTTTTTTCTAAATCTTTCTCTATGATAGCAAACAGTAAATATGTTTTGAAATAAAAGTCCATTTTTAATGCTCCTGCTGGCCATGTGAAATATATTATATTATAGAGGGAAAAAAAGAAAAAAGAATCAATCTTGAATAGGAATCCAATGAATCTCAGAAGAAAACAAAATCACTTTATTTTATCAATATGGACATTAAATTTATATATATACATATATATATATGTATATATATAAAAAACAGACTATAATTAAGAAAATGTCATTTTAAAAGTCATGAAATAATAAATAAACCACTTTTAAATAGTTTTAAATCAGAAGATAAACCATGGAAAGACATGTGAAAACACAGTATTGGTCCTCATGGCATCATGAAATACTGTAACTACATGTAGTTACTTTCAACACCAACTGTAGAAGGAAACTAACGCAACATGAACCATAGAAATGTTTGACTTCAGTTTTTAATTGTGAGCTTTAAATTCTAAAGAGCGGTTGAGGTCCAAACTTTTGTGTATTTTCACTTTTTCTATCGTCTATTTACCAAGGCGTTGACAGACTCACCTTGACAGTCAGAGTGAATCCTGCAGAGTAAAGCGGGTTTTCTCTGTCAACTTGTCCGTTCACCGTCAAGGCTCCGCTGATGTAGTCCAGAGCGAAAACACTGTTGGTGTTCCCTGCACAGACGGAGAGAAGAGTCTTGATGTTTGCAGAAGGATTCCTATGGATCCAGATGTTGGTCTCTGTGCTGCCGGTACATAATCTGCACCTCTTTCTTACGATCGTGTTGCTCTTTGTTTCATCAGCGCGAGCCTTTTCCACACTTTCCACCTTTTCTGTCGCCCTAACAAAACTGACCTGTCAATCAAAACGATGACAGATCGAGTCTCATCAATCCTGCTCTGACATCATACTTGTGTAAGCAGTGATATATTTATTTCTTTCCTTAAATCCAGATCTGATTCAGGTGAAGTTGAGGGCCAGATGTGGTCCTAATACTGCCTATATGCGGTCCTCATGACAATAAAATAGATCATGAATAAATATTTCTCAAATTTAACAAAATATTTCATTGTGTATATATTTGTAACCGTAAAATTCTAAATACAACTTGGTAAAGTTCTTTATTTTACATCTAAACTAACAGTGTTGCTTCGTTTTGTGGGTGTAAATATTTTAACTTTTAAATTGTCACATGTTCAAGTTATTCCATGTTTCTGTCTAGATTTAAATTAGACTCAAATAAAACACCAATCAACTTTTTAAAATGTAAATTCTTGAAAACATTATTTTTAAGTTCTCATTTTATTTGGAAAAAATTGAAAATAAATAAATAAAATAAATCGTATACATTTACAAAATAGTTTAAGATGAACTAATTTTTGTTGTTGCTTTATCTTGTTATCTTTGCTCTTTCTTATTTAGATTTAATAACAATTATATATAATTTATATTTACACATATATTTGTTGTATTTTTTATGTTATTATTATCAACTAGTTTTGACTATATATTTTTTTATTTTCTTTATTTTTTAAGATTTTGCAATAATGTTGAGGCTCTTTTACTTCCTCGGTTCATCCTTTTAGCAACTGACTGTCAAATATATATAATGTGAACCACAGATTATATCGGATATATATATATATCCGATATAATCTGTGGTTCAAATGATCCTATAAAAATATTTTAATTATCTTTTGAGTTGTGCATACAAATTGTAGATTAGTAAAATGATAGTAAAATATAAAAATAATAATTGTCCATCAGTAGAATTCACTTTCAAGGTTTAAGTTCATCTTTCTAAAATTGTTTATTTCAGATTTTTCCATAGTGTTCATTCATTATGAATAGTGATGGTCTGATGAAGCAGTGTCATTATTTTCCAGTCCACTAGATGGCGGTCTCTGCACTATTTTCTTTTGTTTTGAACAACTGTTCGAGTAAAACATCATTTTTAAACTGATGGCGCCACCTAGTGACCTCTAAACAACATGACACTGCTTCATGAAGCTTCATCAGACCATCTCTATTACAATGTCAGTTTCATACAATTGTTTTTGTGGTGAACGACCTCATAGCTACTCTTCCATTTGAAACCTTCACGTTTCACCCAAAATATCTCCTCTTCCTCCTTTTTTTCAAAAACGTGTCTAACAGATTCTAATTACACTGAGCAACACTCGCTTAACAACACCGTCCTCACTCAGAAGCAATTTTATTTTACAAAAGTGAAGTGGATTTGTTCTTCACTGCGGAAGTGTTTTGAGATTATGAACAATGTTCTAATTACCCACTTCAAGCTGCTTTTCTGATCTCTATGAAACAAATTAAAATATTAGACTGAGACCCACTTAAGTCTCCTTCTCCTCCTTCCTTATTCCCTCTCTTCCTCTTTCAAATTACCCTGCCGTTCATTAACTGTCTCACCTTTCTCGCTCGTTTGTCCGGCGCTGCTCGAGCGCCCGTCCTTGTCGGCGAGCGTTTTAATGTCACCGTGTTCTTACAAACTCTAACTACATCGTCCTCCACACTTTTCTCAGTCGCAGAACAATGTGATTCACAGAGTCTTCCACGCCATCTCTCGGGGGGTCCACTCTCGACGTGAGACTCGGGGGCGGGAAGAAAAAGGCTCAGATCAATCTGGGCGGCTGGTACGTGTGATTTTTATCGTAGCCATCTACTCAGTAGTGCAAATACTGGAGCAAACATCAGTGAATGAAACAACTGCAGGTCAAGTCTTTTGAGGAATCGAACTACTGATGCTGAACGCTGCCAAAGATGAGAATATTTTTGAAAACATGGTCACGTATGTCACCACATAGGGATGAAGAAGTTGTCTGGGACAGATTAGATTAATAAGAATAAGATTCAATGTGTAAAAGTATAAGTGGCTAAATATTAGGGGTGTAATGACACACTAATCTTCATGTTTTTCTCACATTACGATTCAATACAATGTATTTCGATAAACATGATTTTAGGGTCTGAAATTTTAGTGAAATCTTTTGGTTGTTCTTCTCTCTTTTGGATGAATTGAAAGCCAAAACATGTCTAAACAATAGCTTTAAATGCAGCTGGAGCCAGCTGTATCCTCTCGTCCTCAGCCATCACTGTGAACCAACTGAATTTTAGGGGATGCAGAGTACTTAATCTCTGCTGCCATCTGTCAGCTGGAAGTTTAATCGCAACAACAAAATGATCAAGTTCCATGAATATTCACATGTTAAGAAAATCTCATTATTTTATTTTTAAATCACAAATGTAAACCTTAAAATACCTTCTTTTAAATATGTTTTTTTTTAAATACAAATGCAGTGCTGTTGAATATCAATGCAGTAATGTGAAAAGTATATCGCTATATATCTGTGTATAATTTCTTTCTCACACCCCTATTTAATATATATTTATTAAATGTATCATTAGTTTTGATTTTATTTAAATGTTCTTTAAATTCATGAAAAAATGTCATTGAGGTACATAAGCTTTTCTTGCCATACAAACCATTTTTAACATATAAAACGGGGGAGAAATTAAAGGAAAAAAAGAAGAATATTTGAAAAGAATAACTATTATCCGTTATAAGATTAGATTTAAAAATTGTTGACCAACAAAAACAGTACAAAATAAAATGAATATTTTGACTTGTTAATTATCGTTTCATGCTATTTCCATCACTCTGTACATAGCCAAGGTCTTTGTCCCATAGTTTACCATTTATTTTGGATTTCTATCAGTTTTTTTGTTATCTTGCCAACAGACAGATGGTTTAAAATAACCTTGATGGAGACAATAATAGAGATTTAGAACTGTACATGTGCCATACACGCTTGAAAGCAGTTTTGGTTGCACATTGGAGATGAATAAACATATGTTGAAATCTTTCACCGAAGCATGATACAGCATCACTACAGAGCTAAAGACTACACTCATAAAACAGCTACTATTTAAGAGATACATTACAATTAATCATCTCATTTATCCCATGATTAATAAGTGTTGAGTTTGTATATGTATAAACCTACAGTCGGACTGTGACAGATTAAGACACTCTTGTCTTCTGATAGTTTATAGTAATGGTTCAGGTCCTGACTCTGGAGAAATACGTTCAGATGGTGAGTCTTCGGAGCAAAACGGCTCAGGTCAACAGATTAACCCCAGTCTGTGTTCACAGCTCCCCACTGGCTGCTCCATTACTGGCTCGTATGAAGTCGGGAACAGTGAGGAGGGAAGAGGTCCAAACAAAGAGCTCAGAGGAGATGCAGGAAGAGAGACGACAAGGAGCAACAGAACCTCACGTGATAATAAGATGGCATGTTGTCGAAAGAGTGGCGTAAATATGCTAAAAAAAAATCCTCTTTTTTAGATGATCAACTTCCTCCTGAGTTTGAAACTGCTTTTATTAGAGCAGGGGTCAGCAACCCATGGCTGAGTTTTTTGAAAATAAGACCAAGTATAAATGTGGGAATTTTATTTAAAATGTTTCATAGCGTATTTCCAATGATGCATGAAAAACGAGCAAAACTCTCCTTCACTTTACCTTTTAGTCAACAAAAACTGTTACTTTAAGACGTAACTTCGCTGATATAAGAACAACATTAGTTCCTCACGGTCATCAGAACTCTGTCTCACTCTTAAAGGAACAGTAACACGCACAACAACAAGTGTGATAGTATTTCACTTTTTAATTTGTTCAAAAATGTATTTTTAGTAAAGACCTGGTGAACTATTATTTCTTTCAGCCTACATAGAAAATATTTGACTTATTTTTTTAGCAAGTTAGTCAAATTACAAACGTGTACATTATAATAAATTAGATTAAGTTTGATATCAAATCACATGTCCTTTTATTTTGTATTATGCATTGTTGAAATTATGGTAATAATAATATAATAATAATGATGATAATAATACAATTATTATGATGTATATTAAGTATGTGTAAGTAAATAAACCCTCCAGAGTAAAATAGTTATTACATAAGAAAAGAGAAAAACAACCACGACTAAGTTAAACAACTGCGGTAAATATACAGTACAAAACATTGTACATTGATAATAATCAATGTTTAAAGTGATAGTTCCGCCAATATTCAAATGCCACACATTTTCTACTCACCTTCATGTCGACTAAGGGTTGGGATTATGTTCAGAGTAATCTGTTCATTTTTAGAGTTATACACAAAATTAATCATTTTCATTTTAATGAAGACACTTGAGCTCAGTTGTCTTCATCTGCGTTCAAAAATAAAATACACATCTATTTAGGTATTTTTCTGATCAATTCTTCTCATGTCGAGGCTTCAATCCAAGAGGGACGTTACAGACGAGCAGTATGGCAGTATTTGGATGTTTTTAATTGTCTTTTGGGACGCAGATGAAGACGAAGACAACTGAGCTCCAGTCGCTTCGGTAAAATGAACAAACAGTTTTGTCTATAACTCTAAAAAGAACAGATCACTCTGAGAAGAATCCCAACAATTAGTCAACATGAGTCTGAGTAGACAATGAATGAAGTTTGAATTTTGAACAGTTTATTTATGGTTCATTTATAGGCAAACAGAAATAGTGAATTATTATTATATGGAATTCATTATATGGAATTATATAACATTTTTAAAGTCCAAAGGGTTTTGCGGTCCGAGGGTTTTCTTGTGTCCAGATGGCTCTTTGAGTAGTGAAGGTTGCCGACCCCAGTGTTAGACGTACAAAAGCTGGACAGATGTATAGGAAGCAGAACGGCGAACTTATCAGACAGAAACTAAGAAAAGGAAACCATTCTTGTATTATTCCATCTCCTTCTTTTATACGCCCACTTATGTCTCACCACAAGTGCAGCCTCTGTGACCGACAGACGCTTTTTTTCAATCGCTTCGTTCTCATCGCAGAAATACAGTTTCAGTCCAATAATAAATGAACAGGTTTAACAGAATAGTGACGCAACTTTTCTATTAGATTTCATTGAGAAAAATGTAGTCTTTTTGATGGTTAGATAAGCTCCAATAACTATAATACTGAATGCTATACTAGATAGCTTTTCTAGTTGCTTACAGTGCTAGCTATTTTTATCTTGGTATATTTTGCAGATTACAAACGCAATTATTTAAAGGGATTGTTAGCCAAAAATTCAAACACATTCTTTTAAGCACCCTTATGTCGACTTAGAGTTCGGATTTGTTTGTTGTTGAGTAATAGGTTCTATTTTAGAGTTATAGGCAAACATGTTAGTCCAGTTTAATGAAGCGACTGGAGCTGTGGTTGTGTATTCATCTTTTTTTTTTGTCCATAAAGACACTCAAAAACATCCAAATACCGAAGTGGTGATCGTCTAAAAAACCTTAAATAAGTCTTTATTTTAAGTTTGCTTATCAGTCTCTCAGTTCCTACTTGATGTATTTTCTAATTGAAACAAGTGTGCGCAAAATAAATGCAGCTAGCCTTGCAAAACAATCTTGAAATATAGACTTAATAACTTTTTTTTTACAGACAAGCGTCATGGAGGTATTTGGATGTTCTCAGGACGAAGATGAAGACGAAGATAACTGAGCTAAAGTCACTATTATTAAAATAAACATACATTTTTGTTTATAACTCTGAAAAGGAACAGATTACTCTGAATATAATCCCAACCCTTAGTCCACATGAGGGCGAGTAGAAAATTAGGAAAGTTTGAAAGCTAGAATTAAATAATGAATCTATCATTTTTAAAATTAAATTCTGAAGACTTTATTAATGCTGGATGGAATATTTTGAAATAGTTTAAGTTACCAGATAGTAGTGATGGTCTCATGAAGCTTCATGAATCAGTGTCATGTTGTTTAGAAGTCAGTAGGGGGCGCCATCCGTTTAAAGACGTGGTGATGTTTCATTAGAACAGTTGTTCAAAAAAAAAAGGAAAAATAGTGCAGAGACTGCCATCTAGTGGACTCTGAAAACAATGACACTGTTTCATGAAGTTTCATCAGACCGTCACTACCGGAAAGATAAAGTCATCTGTTCTGGGTCACCAACAAAAATAAAATATCAAAAACAATTCACGACTGATGTAGGTTTTTTTTAGTAATGGCGTCATGGTTTATTGTCTAAAATCCATTGTCGAGCAAATCTGAGCAAACCAAACGATAATATATATATATATAAACAAAGCTCCTAATTCAGGCGTTGACTCATAAATTAATTTGAAAGTGAAGTCAATCGAGTGGATGTTGAGGGAATTCTATTAAGAGTAACATTCATTGTGGGACTTATAATTTTATTGTGTGTCACGCACCAGTGGGATACGTTTCCTCCTTCCCTCTATATCACAGGACTGAGCGAGGAATTAATGTTACTAATGATTGGGAGGGTGGTGGTGGTGGTGGTGGGGGTGTCGGGGGGTGATGGGCAATGAGCATGCGGGACTTTGGCGCTCAGTTCGGGTATTACGCTTCTAAATTGGTTTGTCAGCTTCAATGACCTGACTAGAATACCAATCTCCCCAACAGCCGCTCCCGATCCGGGCCAGCGGTCGCTCACCTGGCTGTGCAATGTAAATTCACAAACACAAGTGACAGGCTGCACACACAGCACTTTCTTGGAAAACCGGGGCGCCGTCCCCGTGTGCGATAGTGGAGGCCCGAGCTTCGAGCGCCACGGTCCGGCTCGGCGCCGCTGACCAGAGGGACCGAAATTACACACAGCGAACCCACGGACCTGCTGAGAAAGGGGGAAATAATCCGGATATAATTGCTGGTGGAGGGCGATCCACATGGAGGCTGCAATTAGACCCCGAGGAGGTGATAAATATGGAGCCCACATTCCAACACCAGGAGAACTAAATTGGTCCTTTATCAATCTTGAAATTCATTCGAGGGTTCATAGAGAAACTGGAAGAATTAGAAACTTGTGTTTACAAGCTTTCGCTCGCGGCTTTATGACACAGGTTTGTGTGAATGTTTCTTTTTCATAAAGTTCTGGTCGTCACATTTTATCTAGAGCATGGGTGTCAAACTGATCCAGAAAAAGGTAGAGGACGGTGCAGGTTTTTGTTCCAACCAGTCGAGCACACATGAGTTAACCAATCAGGCGTCGGCTTAAGCAAGCAACACCTGACAGACAATTAGTTGATTACTGTCTTCTGACGCCTGATTGGTTCAACTATATGTGCTTGACTGGTTGGATCCAAAACCTGCACCGTCTCGACCCTTTTCTGGACCAGTTTGACACCTGCGATCTAAAGCCTGATTCACTCAAACTCTTCGATACAATGTAAACAATAATATAGATTTTGGTCTGTGACAGAGTTCAGGTATCTTCTCGTCTTGTTCACGAGTGAGGGGAGAATGGAGCGCGACAGTGAAAAAAGGGGCTGAAGTCGATCTACTTCCCTGACCAAGCGGTGGAAATGAGTTTTCCTCCTGAAGCTCTACCTTAAAGATAGAGAAGCATGGTCGTCTGGGAGAAGCTCGGAGTAGAGCCGATGCTCGTGGCATCTTGATAAGGACGCCTCGCTGGTAATGTGTTCCAGGCTCGTGTCAAAGGCAGCGGACCGCGGAGGAGAACAGGGATACGCTGGAGAGACCATGTCTCGGAGCTGGTCTGAGAACAACCTCAGGGGGGAAGTGCTGGTTGATGAAGTTGGGGAGAGGAAAATCTGTGACCCGACCCAGAGTGAAGCGGAGCAAAGATAATAAACGTGATTATTATGTTTGATCATTTATATTAATTTCACGAGAAAAGGTTACTGCAACATTCATATGCATGAGCATCTCTCCATCTGTCTATTAAGATGTAATTAAGTATAAATATCAATATATAAATGCCACAAAAAACAAGTCTTATAAAATACTATACATCGGGATTGTGTTATATAATAATAGGATAGAATAAAAGGGTGATATACATGTGTTTTACTAGTGAAGGTCTGATTAAGCTTCATGAAGCAGTGTCATTATTGTCAAAGTCCACTAGATGGCGGTAACTGCAGTATTTTCCAACTGTTCTAATGAAACATCACATACTTTTCAAATGGATGGCGCCACCTACTGACCTCTAAACAACATGACACTGTGTCATGAAGCTTCATCAGACCATCACTATGTTTTACTGCAGTACTGGGATTTTTTTTTTTAATCTATTTATTTGTTATTGCAGTTTTCATCACTGTCATGTTTGATAGTAATCGTAAAAACATTTGTATTTTGGCTCCATTTAATTTTGCACTAACTGAGTGAGACCTCTTTATTTTAATATCGTTGTACGTTGGACTGATCTGAACTTAATAACAGCTATTTTATTTCCAACTCTTTAACACCCTAACATCCTGATACATTAGTACCCTAGTATTAGTACATTAAAGCGTTACCTTCCAATCCTGACTTCGAGTACAGTGGTCTATCGTCTATTACGTAGTTATGTTATAAAACCGTGACCGCTAGATCATTTCCTATTCAAATACATAAGTCTTTCCACATTCTCACACTTTATAAACTCTGAAAAAATGACATAATTAATTGTGAAGTTGTTATAATTATGACAAGTAGATAGACAAGGGAAATATATATTCAATTTAACAGCATTTATTTAAACTTTTAAACTCAACAGTCGCTAACAACAGTGACCTGAACTGCTCCCACAACGCTTTGCCGCCCAGCCAACCAATCACAGCTGGCTATCACTTATTTAAAATATAGTATTGTAGCGACCAATCAGGGGTTCCTGAATAGAAAGGCATCATGGGAGCTCACTGTTTTATTGGCACCATAAGCAAGATGGCTGCGCGGATAAGTCCCTCCCACTAAATTCTGTGTTTGTGTATCTGCTGTTCAAATGAATACTCTTTTTTAACAATGTAGAAAAAGAGAAGATAACAGATGAGAGGATAGGTGTGTGTGTGCATGTAGGTGTGTGTGTGTGTGTGTGTGACGCTCCTCAGGAACTGGACAACATACATGTGATGTTTCAAGCGAGCACGAGGCTCCTCAACATCATCCTCTCCATTCCTTCTGAACAACAATGAGTTGAACATCCGTCACCGAAACAACTGTTGTCGTGAACAGACGACAGCAGGAACGTTCCAGTGGAAATGGCAGGCGGCCAGAAGCGTCTGTCTCGGGGCGAGGATTTTGTATACTTTGCTAAATGTACACAAATTAGTGTCACTTTTAAGGATTACGCCTGCAGGAGAATCATGTTGAAGATGAGCGTTCGGTTATCGACTCCGAACGCACTCGCATCCAAATCTAATTGAACAGCTCCAGCGATGCACTTTTTTTTCCAACGCTCCTGTGTGTGTGTGTGTGTGTGTGTGTGTGTGTGTGTGTGTGTGTGTGTAGGTGAGTGATGTGGATTGATAACAGGCCTGCAGGTTTCCCGCCACCGGCTGACAAGCGGCATTTCATGAATACTCAATGTTGTGGTTTTATCAGAAGTTTTTTTCTCCTGAAAAAGTGGTTCAAGGACATATGATGGCGGCTTGTGTGAGTCATTTTATAACATAATACTTCCATCTTCTCTGCCTCTGATCAAACACGCGTCCACGTCCGTCACTACTGTCTTTTGATGAAGCAGTGTGTTGTTCTTCAGACTCAAGATTACGTTCTCTACCTAATATAAGTCCTACCTTTCCTTTAATCTTAATCTAATTAATAACTTAAATAAATGACAAATATATGAACGATTAAGGATGATATTAAGAACCTAAAAAAATTTGAAGAGAGAGGGGGATGAGATAAAAAGAGTAAATTCAAGAAGGTTATGACATTGTTTAATATGTATTTAATATGGTATTTCAATATTTTTGGACCTACTTATATTTTTCTGCCCCCCTTTGCGAACCCTAACAATTAATTATGCTTTTCTAGATTTGTGTTTTATATTTTTTAAATGTAAGGTTTTTATAAAGATTTTTTTTTAAATGTGTTTTATAAAGTAAAATTGCACCTTTTTTTTTTACGTGTATTATAAAGACATATTTTACATTTTTTTATGTGTTTTATACATTCATGTTTAACATTTTTTAAATGTGTTTTATACATTTATTTTCTACTTTTAAAAATATGTTTTTTAAAGTCATGTTTTACATTTTTTAAATGTGTTTTATGAGGTTTTTTTCTATGTTTAAAAATGTTTTTTAAAGTCATGTTTAATATTTTTTAAATATGTTTTATAACGTCATGTTTTATACATTTTAAATATGTTTTATAAAGTCATGTTTAACATTTTTAAAACATGTATATATAGTCATTTTCTACATTTATAAAACATTTTTCATGAGTTCATATTTTACATTTTTTTAGGTGTTTTTTATCTTTTACCTTTGTTACATAACACTAGTTCTGAGTGCAGCATTTGCTAGAAGCCATGCAAGTGAATGACAAAACCTTGAAACCTTTCTTAAAACCAGACAGAACAACCTTTATTTTAACTTTAGAAACAACTCCTCTACGTCACCTCAACCAGCATGTTCCAACTTCAGATCCAAACTTCTCCACATATACAAGTAAAAGTACAGTATATGTACTCTCTCTCTCTATATATATATATTATATGTATTTAGTTTTCTTTGTTTATTTCAGACTCTAATACATATAAAGTTCTGCTCTTTATTTTTGACCTTTTAAACCTCGTAAAAAATAAACAAGTCATTCACAAACTAGTCACAGCCGAGGATATCGATTCACAATCTCAGAGTCTCATGAAAAATAATCAAACTCGGCGCTATTGATCGCTCGCTTTGATCTGTCAGTTCAGTGTAGCACATTTTCTCTTTCCACCAGAGCATTGAGCTGAAAGAGTGGTCTTATCTCTGCACTTGTGTGTGTGTGTGTCAGCGCCAGTTTGTGTACATGTGTGCGTGCATGTGTTGAATACCTTTGGATTAACCTTCCGAACGGAACACTTTGCGGGATGATATCTTTTTTTTTTTGAAAGACGAGGTTTGGAATGAATATCTACCAGCTCAACATCACGTGGTATCTTCCATGAGAACCTCCACCTGCTCGGAAAGTTCATGTATGTTCAAGAAAATTAAAAAAATAGGTTAAAAAAACGCTCTGGTGCACAGGTATCATGAAGGAAGCACCTCTTGCTTGAATGTTGATACGGCGGCGACACACCGCTCAGACGTGGGAATGTGTCGTGTCACACACACTATCTGCTCAGTGCCAGAGATTACATGGCAACAGGCAGCGAGCCTCGGAGCGTCTCATTGAAAATCCAGGAACCGCATCACCGGCGTCGTCACAAAAAGAACAGCACGGGTGTGGTGTCGTCCACCTCGGTGCGCTATGGGGTTGATATGAGGTCTTTACCGGCAGATTAAAATCATGACAAAAAAGGCCTGAAAAAACCGAACTCTCGAGGAAGACCGAGGTAAATAATTGCCTTTTTTAGGTCGACCTGTATGCTTTAAACCAAGGCCACGGATCCCCTTAAGACACCTTTACATTGGACAGGTAAGAATGTCTGACACCTCAGGTCACTTTTTACAACTCCCCGAAAAAAAAAAAAAAAGGGCCAACGAAGTCAGCGCTTGCCTGTGGCTAGGTCCCGTTTGTCAGCTAACCTTACAACACTTCCTTCTTTATTAGCAGCTCATGATTTTAATCACCTTGAGTGTCTTGGTACTTGAACATATATATATATTTATACTAGTGTTAAGTCTCAGCAGAGGCAAAACTGGGAGGAAAAGGGAGGAATCGTTTAAAGGGACGGGGAAGCAGAAAAAGGCTTAAGACAGGATTAGTTGTGTTGGCGTGAGACAAAAGAGATAGAAACAAGCGCGCAGAGATAAACGAAAAGCTGATTCAAAAAGCTTCGGGGATGTCCTTTCATGTTGTAAGGTGCTCGGGTGGCGTCATCGCTGGCGTTAAAAAAAAGTATGAGGAGGACACACAAACTTTACACAAAAGGTTTGACTCAAGTGTCGGGAGAGTGTTGGGAGTTGAACAAGGTTTTCAACGACGGGTGAAGGATGAAGCTTTTTGATCAGGATGTATGTCAATGATGTCGCCTTTAAAAAACCTCCAGTGTGGACTGATCCCTCATCACAGACTTGATCATCTTGAGGCAGGGTGAACGGTTTTGAATCTACGTCTTAGTATTGAAAATGAACGGCCTTTACAC
Organism: Callionymus lyra; assembly: GCF_982586985.1. Classification (NCBI taxonomy): domain Eukaryota; kingdom Metazoa; phylum Chordata; class Actinopteri; order Syngnathiformes; family Callionymidae; genus Callionymus; species Callionymus lyra. The sequence goes on from NC_141828.1 coordinate 11,853,802, forward strand.
TCAAATGGATCCATTTATAGGAAAAAAGGAAAGTTTATGGAGCGTCCAAACTTGTCTTTCATGGTCCTGTTGACCTCTTTCCTTTAGTTTTCAACTGTCTAACAAGTAAATGACTTTTGGTCATAGTTTTTTATTGTATAAGACGTGTTCATGGGATAAAAAAAATGGTTCGTTACATAGTGTCTTAATATCATTTAGCGATCCCAAACTATTCTTAATTTTTATTTGGAGCTGCATTGGTATAAAACCGCACTTATTTTGGTGACCTGAAGTGAAGGAGAAAACCTTCCATCTCTCCATAAACCCAGAAACAACCGAACATAACCACAGTTCAAACTTTTGTCTGTTCCATCAGAAATTAATTCCTGAAAAACATGAATAAACCTGAATGAATTCATCAGAAAATCTGAAGTATATCAAAATTTAAGTTACATACATTTTCAAGGACAGTAATGATATCTGTAAAGTAGTGCCTTAGACAAGTGGTCACAAACCTTTTTAACCTCCGGGACCGGTTAAATGTCGGCATTGAATTCACGGACCAGACTACAGATAAAAACTTGCAGAAAGTGCAAGACAGTGCTGTATCAACAGGACGATGTCCTTAAATGTACACAGTACAGGAGACTCTGAGATGTCCCATGATGGTCCTATATAGAGTTTGTGATCAAGTCCTTTTCTCTACTTTACTTGTTGAACTTAAAGGGTCTTGACATGAGTCACATGCTAATAAGACTTTGGGGAAAATCCTGTCTTTTTAAATCTAAACCCCCCTTTTAAGAGTATTTATATCCAATACAACAGAAGTTATATCGTTGAACTCCCTTTGCAAGATAGTGTCACCCGTTACCAACAAACTCTACACACAAAAATCAATAACAAACTATTTTTGTCACCATACTCGATTTTTTTAATGCTTTTTTAAAATTATTATTATTATTTTTTATCACTAAATTAGTTGAAATAACTTAATAATGATAACTATATTTCTTACTAACAGTTACTACCAAGAAGTAAACTGCCTGGTAAAGCTTAATTTATTTAACTTTTCAAATCTAATTATATATATTTACTTTCCTGACTCACATGTTTCAAATGTTGAAGTCTTTCTCTCCAAGATGCAGTAAGTCTCTCATCATGACCATGTTTTAAACTTATTACTTTACAAAGTTATCTTCTGAAATCTCATCAAACAAGAGGTTACAAGAGCGGAGTCGATTATGACTTAATAATGGCTTCACTCCTCCTCCAGCCAGCTGTAATCACGGCCTACTTTGTTGATACAACGAGTCCCTTGGAGGTTGAGACTTCCGGGATTGATGATGAGCAGTGACAAACCTTGTTGCTTGACCAATCAAAGCAGAGTGGGAGTGGTTATGGTAAACAAGATTATACAAATAAAGGTTACCTAGTTACTTACTTAAGATAAGAGAGTTTTGTACAAACAGAAACATACTGATGATACAATAGAGTCCAACAAATATTTAAGATACACTTAAATTAGTTGTCATATAAGAAGCTCTACAAGTAAAAGATAAAAACTTATAATATTTACAACTTAAAGTTTAATATTTAACTACAGAAAACAACTAAAATCCAACCTGTATTCCATCCACTATTCTCTTCAAAAATCCATTGACAATGTTAATGTGATGATGTCTAGAAACCAACCTCAACAAAAACCAATAAAACCCGTCGTTACTTAACAATCTCATTGAAAGAATCTTCTCGTCACCGAAGAATCCTTCCTCCCCAATCCTAACGAATCACATCAGCCGCGTCGCCTTTTTTTTGTTGTTGTTGGGGTCGTTGTTGTGATGCCATCTCGCACGCATCGACTCCCCGATATGCTCGGTGATCGGAGAGAACGGGAGGAAATCCTCATCTCCAATCCCACAATCATCGCCGAAAATCACGGCTGCAATTAAACCCTCGTTTATCTTAATTACCAAACTAATGAGACGCGTCTCCGAGGAGTGAGACGTGCTCTCGCAGGACGCCGTGAGAAGGTGGTAAGACAAGGGAGGCGTCGAACTGTTGCTCTGGAGAGTCGGGAGAAAAGAGGATGGTGGCTCTTCCACCTGCACGCGACTTCACCGCCTTTCCCCATCAACTCTCATTATCTATCAAAGTCATAATCGTTTCATCAAGCTTACAGTCTCCATTTCCACGCGGGCCTCCGCTGCAGTGCCATAACTCTTGATTTCGCCATGACTGGGAATACATCGCGCCGTGTAATTAATGTCTTTTTAATGCTTTTCTCCTCTAGAGCTTAACTCAGCCCTTCAACTTTGCAACAAACACACAACTATAAAGCATGTTGCAGCAGACGGTAAGTAAGACTGAGTAGATGTGTGCACTGAATGGTGGCGGAATGTTTATGGCGGCCTGGGCTGTGGACTGTGTACCGCAATCAAGTGCACGCAAGCATTAAACAACGCCGAGAGTTTTTTTTCCCATCACCCCCCCCCCCCCAACCCTCTTGCACGTATCGCTCACAAAATGATGCACGGCTTCCAAACGCGGGGGCAACTTTGACGGAGGTCAGGTGTTCTCCCCCCCCCCCCCCCCGAGATGACTGAAACGACGTCCCGGACGACGGACGTCTTCGACTCACACGGTCGCCCACATGTGACGTTCATTTGGAAGTGGATTTTAGAGCAAAAAATGTGAGTGAAATGATGAAGTCAAAACTGTCAAACGGTCAGGACCGGCCGACGTGTTCCAAAGAAGAACGCTGGACTAATTGTAGCTGAAGGTGGTTGACGGCTTTTTATAAGCCGAGTGTTTTAGCGTTAATGTGAGTCGCTTGACAGCGAGCTAATGTGTGCCCACGTGAGAAAATATATTGAATTAATCATTTCATCATATGCAGATTAGCTAGTTGCTCAAGCCAAGTAAAAATTTCTGTTTTATTTTATTTTTCATTCTTATGTTTTGAAGGGTTTTTTTTTGCAACTTGTGATTATTTGAGTCAGAACCATCAATGGTTCATTAATAAGATAACTTAGACTAAGACTCTTTATCTTTAGACTTAGATTGTGTCATCTTGTTCTTTCTCTTTATGTTCTTGTTCTTATTTTATTTTGATTTATTTTTTATTTATTTATTATGAAAATTGCTGTATTTTCTGTGGCTATTGGAAAAAAACAATTTCAATAAAGTTTTACCTTACCTTACCTTACCTAACTAACTTCATGAATATGAACATGAACTGTTTAAGGTTAGTACATTTCTTAAAGCAACGATATGGAACCATTTGGCATGGATAGTAATATCATTATTATTATTATTATGATTATTATGATTATTTTTATTATTATTATTACTGTGTGACCAACAATCTGTTTACCAGCAGTGGATCATTGAAGTAACCGTAAGGAAAGCTTCTTTTTCTTATTAAACAATCAAATAATAATCTTCAAACAGACCCAAGAAAACATTTCAGTTACACCATTAAATCAAAAGGGGTGGTTTTTTTATGTAAAACTTATATAGGGTCTTCAATGAATCGTCTTGAATTGATGACCAATTGTGAAAAGAACGGAGAATAATGAGCTTATGACTTTGCCTCAAGTGACCCCATCTTAATTTTTCTTTCGTCCCAATCACCATCCTATTGAGAATGATTTATGTTTATATTTAGACTGCATTTCATTTATTCTATTTGATTAGCACTGATGTCTTGTTGCCATCGTTTAAAACTTTGCTCCAGTCGTGCTCGTCCTTAAATCCCTGAAATGATTTCCTCGTTAATAATTAGGATTCAAGGTTTTCCTGTTTAGGCCAAAGGAGACACAGCAACACAACAGCTCAATAAATGTTATGAAATGTATAACAATAATAAAGTTTTATGATTATTATTATTATATGTAATAACCTTGCTCGCAGAAAGTAATGATGCTATTAAAAAAATGGCTATATAAATACAAACAAGAGGTTGAAAATGTGTCTTTAAATCTGGAACAATGTTCTTTCAGTCTCACAACTATAGGAAAGAAGATGTTCCTCAGACTAGTGGTTCTACTTAGTGATGGTCTGATGAAGCTTCACGAAACAGTGTCATGTTGTTTAGAGGTCAGTAGGCGGCGCCATTAATTTAAAAAATGATGTGATGTTTCATTAGAACAGTTGTTCAAAACAAAGGAAAATAGTGCAGAGACCGCCATCTAGTGGACTCTGAAAATAATGACACTGCTTCATGAAGCTTCATCAGACCATCACTAGTCCTACTCTGGATGCTCTGCAGTCTCCTCCCACAATAAATATATTTAAGATATTTAAAACCCATATAAGTGTATATAGCTCAAGAACAGTAAAGTTCCACAGTCCAAAATAAGGCATTTTGCAGTCCTTGAGTGGATTCCAGCTACTATCTCTATTATTCAACCAGAATATGTCAAATATAAAGTGTATTTTTCTAAATAATAAAAATCTCATAAACGTCACACAGGATTTTTAAGATTCCAGGAGTTAAATTCAAGATAAAACACAAAGTACAGGAGCAACAAGTGTTGATGCTAACAATTCCTTCCTAGTTGTGTCTCAAATCACATACTTGTAACTTATATACTTAACATACTTGCATTCTTGTAAAATGTAGTGCGCCATGCACTCTAAATTGTCGTACTTAAACACCCACAAAACTGAGTATGGATCGATGGACACTTTCTACCCTAAACGGCCGCCATCTTAGTGATATAGACGTTGTAAATGGAAGTTACATTAAATATATGCATATATATATATTCCTATACTTACAGTTGCATTATCAGCCAGCAGTACGATGAAATGTCTTCAGTGCTGATACCGGCGTAAATATCTCGGCAGTATTTCGTTTTTCATATTTCTTGATCCAAACTTGCAAAACGTGCTGCCAGCAGATGGCGATAGTGTTCCTACAGCTGGTTGAAATCATTGTTAAATAGTAGTAGAAGAAGAAGCTGTCGCGTCATTTCCGGTTAGTGCGTAGCAGCAGTGTTTGGTTTGAGACATACTATGTGTCGAGAGTTTGTGTACTAGTTAGTATGTACACTATCCTGATGCATACTAACTTCTAGTATACTAAGAGAAGTATGAGATTTGAGACACAGCACCTGTCTGTAATACAGGACATGAATGATGAAGATAAAGGTGATTTTACTTTGAAATCTGAAGAAGATGACTAGTGGTGATGATGGCGTTCGCTCCCCCCTCGCTCGTTTCCTCTTCATCAGACGGGCTAAGACGGACAGCCAGAGAGACTGGAGACGATCATGTCTTCTCCGACAGAAGCGGTGAAATTGCTACCAAAACCTTATCAGCAGAATGCAAACTTGTGTCCTGCTTATCTGCTGCGTGTCCTACCCACGTCTTTAACGTTGAAATATTAGGAGCGGAGAGAAAAATCAAAGTTGTTTTTTTTTTTTTTTCCTCCTGGCCGTGCAGAACTATCCATCACATTAAAGCAGCGATGTGACAGAGAAGACAAAACAATCAGGAAGGGAATAAGCTACGACAAACAATGATCGGATCGCTCTCTGTGCCGGCGGTGGGATGTGTCACGTTGACAAACTCTAATCCTGTTTTGATGGCGGCGGCCAAACTTGTGAATGAACACTGATTTCCTCTTAACTGCAGCAAACAGATTAATAACCGCTGATGGACGAGTCCGTTCTGTCGCTCCGAGCCCCCCCCCCCCCCCCCCCCCCCGAACCCACCACCCATCACCACTCACATGTTATTGACTTGACAAGGCTTGTCCATTATTGCTTCGGGATTATGATAAGGAGTGATCGATTCCACTTGCCGTGGACGACAGATTGATTCTGTGACTCAGACCTGAGATGATGGTGTAGCCGATGCCTCTCGGTCGACCCAGATCCTGGTCAATGGCCGTTATCTTGCGGACCTCGTAACCCTGAAGGCAAACACACCAATACAGGGATTAGTGTCACAAGTCGTTGATCAGTTTAAGCAGATGTATGTAAATAACGTCATTTTAACAATTTCTTGTATAGAAGAAGAAAAAAGTAAGGGGTGAGATCAGAGAGGCCAGTGAAAGGTTCACGGCAACAGTTTTAAATCACGTCAGTTGTGGTCTTTGATCACCGGAGCTTTTCTGCTGTAGGTCTGGAACCTCCATATGGACGGTATTTGACAAACAGAAAATAGATAAATGTTTGGAGGATGTAATGGATGAACATGCCAGAAGACATTATGTCACTTCGAAAAAAGGGGAACTTGAATGACCACAACAACTCTGAGGCCGAGCGAATATGTTGCGAAATGTACTTTTTGGTTCGGACAAAACAATCGTTGTTTATTGTTTTTAAAATACATGATGACACCAGTGACAAATCATCAACATATGAACAAAATCCATACTTTTAAAAAGGAGTAGATGCTTAAACAGCGTAAAAATCAACTTATTTTCTATATAAATCAGTCCTTATAAAATGTTAACTGGTGTAAAGGAAGTTGATGTAGAAATTATTGATGAGCTGATGAAGCTTCATGAAGCAGTGTTATGTTGTTTAGCGGTCAGTAGGTGGCGCCGTCAGTCTTAAAAATGTTTCATTAGAACAGTTGTTCAAAACAAAGGAAGACCGCCATCTAGTGGACTCCCCCTCCCAAAAATGTATGTTGTGATCTGTCAGTATTAATTTGGGGCTAAATTGTTTCAGCGTTTGACAAAGGTAAGTAAGTAAGTAATTTTTATTTATATAGCGCTTTTCCAGACCAGGGTCACAAAGCGCTTAAACAATCAAAACAATATTCAATTAAGTATATACTTTAAAGGTCAAGATAAAACTGATAACACAACAGGAGTTCCAGAAAATCAAGGAAAAGCCTGAATAGATAGAAACGTCTTAGGTAGCATTTAGTTTGACACATGGATTTAAACAGTAGTAGCAAACATTTGTGGTATGTAGTGAATATATTTTAAAAGTACGTATTATAAACTCCATCCTACTGTGGAGACCTCAGAGCTCTCTAGTTTTCTTTGTAGCATCAATACATGTACAAAAAGTCACGTCGAAACCTGAACGATTTCCAGTTGGTGATGTGACCATCTGACTCCTTTAGACGTTAACCTGCCAAAAACAGTAGGTAGATGTAGATGGAACGTATGGACATCATCAAAGTAGTTATTCTGATAGAAATAAAATAACCTCCTGACTGATGGATGAAACAATGTCAACACTGTCATCAGTGAGCAGAGAAGCAGATGGAGTGCACGAATGCTCCCCCCTAGCATCACTAATAGACTCAGGGACTCATTCAATCCTCGTGCTATTAAGTATGTAAGTAAGTAATATTTGTAGAGCGCTTTTTTAGACCGGGGACACAAAGCACTTAAACAATTAAAACAATACCCGATAAAATAAGACTCTATTATTCTGAATTTGGGGGCAGAGTGAAAGGATGATGTTATTATATTAATCTTTGTATCCTTTTCTTTGCGTTATTTCCTTTGATCTTTGTTCTTTATGTTTGCACTTTGTCATCCCTTGCACTTTGTTGTTTTTTTTTGCGCTTTGTTCTTGTTTTTATGGAACTACCATCTGCTTTGTGATGGAAACCCAATTTCCCAAAGGAGATCCCCAGAGCGATATTTTAAAGTATATCTCATCTAAGTCCAAAATACATTGAAAAAAAGAAAGAAAACTGAATCCAAAATAGAAAAAATATATTGTGTGTGTTAATCAGAATTAATGTGTCAGACAAAGTCAACAGTAGAGAAAGAGTCTTTAGTAGTAATTCCTTGAATTTGTCAATGAAACAGAAAAAAAGGCTGAGACTGAACATTTCCCTCGTAAGAGGTTCACAACCTCGCCCTAACCCCACTAACTCAACACACCCGAAAAAAAAATTATCATCAAGGATCCCTCGCGCAAAAAAACTGTGTGTTTTGCCTTGAGTCTCATTTCTTTGTTTCAAATTCTCCAGTTCAACAAATGAGGCCAGATTTGACACAACCACAATGTGACAGTCAGAATGAAAGAAAGAGAGAAAAGCTATTTGAAAAGTCTTTGATCCGCTGAGCTTCCCCAGCCTCTGTGCCTCAATCAGACATGGTGGTGATACTTAAAAACCCCCATTGCTGCAGCGAGACCCTGTCTCTCTGCCTCTTTAATCTCCCACGACGCTGCTTCTTCCCGCTCTTATCCGAACACGCTGCCTCTCATTGATCCTGCAAATTGTGTCTAAGGCATGTTTATGCTCAATTTCTGCCGGAGAATCTCCCGTCATTGACCAATTACAGCAAAATCAATTACCAGCTTTTTAGAAGGGCGAGGGGGGGCGACTCACCCAGAGCTCACTCTAGGTTGGGGGGAGACACAGCGGGTGGGTTTTTTCCAAGAGAGACCATGAATGAAATAAAGAGCAGAAAAGTGGTTGATTCTGAGTGGCTCTTACGATTTTTTTGGAATACCTTCAGGTGTCAAAGATATAAACGTAGCAACACTTAGGTGGATGTAGAGAAGTTGATTCTTCTCTCCTTCACTTTCACTTTCACCCGCTCGCCTATTCTCCTTTTTCTCTTTTTCTGCTCATTGACTTGACAGCCAAATTGTGTTTGTCCGAAAAAAAAAAAAGAAGGGCTTAAACGTCACTCCTCGCGTCGTGGATTCACGGCTAAAAAAAACAAAAAACCCAGCCAAGCAAATATTTTCCTTCTTTGTCAACATCTTTTTTTTTTTTTTTTTAACTGTCTGAAGCTGCCGAAGAAAAGTGAAAGAGACAAGTGGGGGAGAAAGAGGGGAGGAAGAAACTGCACCTTTGTTGGTCGATGTACGTGTAAATGCACTTACACCTATGATGGCTGTCCAGATGTACTACACTGCGGGTTATCTTGAGGCCTTTTTTCATCACCTACTTGTCACTTTGTTACAATATTTACTTTCAAATGTTTCTCCAAATCATACCTGTGTTTATCCTCAATGACTAGAATTGTTCAAAATATGCCACAGGTAAGTGCTGCAACTGCAGATTAAATGGAAAAAAAGAGTTGAATTATTAACTTATTAGCTGGTGTGGTAGAAACACAAGCACTTAAAGTAAGAAATCAATTAAATTGAAATTACTTCAGGGATCTTCAACAAGGGCTTGAATTTCTCTAATGATTCAAGGTTTATTTCGACAATTGTGCAGGTGAATCTGGTCTGTGATTGGACGGCCCAACTAAAAAAATGCTATAGAGCTTCCTAGCTTCCATATGGTATTTGAAACTATGAAGGTCTTGTTTGTCAATGTACTGACACGTTCCTAAGACATTATAATGTACACTTTATAAAGTATTATAATTGGTAGACATTGAAAGTTTTGTTTCAAAATACAATATCATTACAAATAAAACTGAATTTAGTTTATTTGAAAATCATTTTAAGATGTAATACTATGTTATTTGTAGCTATTAAAGTGATAGTTCACCCAAAATTCAAACTTTACTCATTTTCTACTCACACTCATGTCGACTAAGGGTTAGAATTATTTGAGTAATTTGTTCCTTTTTAGAGTTAAAGGCAAAAATGTTTGTTCATTTTAATGTAGCGACTGATGCTCATGGGACAAACTACTTTCTAAACTACGCTTAAAAACATCCAAATACCTCCTATTTTGTTTTGAAGCTTCTACTACACTGGAAGCACTCGAGATATTTTCTTCAGATTTATAAACGTCTGCCACGAGCTTAAAATGTAGGCTTATTTATCATTTTCCAGAACAATTCTTCTTGCTGAGGCTTTAAATTTAACGTCCACAAATTATAACCCGATATACTGTTACAACTATTTCCATAAAATCTTATAAATACATCAAAATGTCGCTAGAATAAGATGGTATTTATAGTCTGTGAATGTATTCTGCATGAATGCTTCACCACGACCAGTTTCAATGCTAAAAAGAATGTCTCTACTCCAAGTCTCAGAAGGATGAGTAAGCTCCTTACCTTATCTTGAGGAAAATGGCTGTCGCTCACCTAAAGAAAGCCGTCTTTGCTAGTGCTGGCCCAGCTATATTACTTTGGAAAGCATTCTTTGCTCCTGTTACTCAAACTTTGAATCCACTTACGGTACATTAAACAGATACTAGCAAGCATTTTAACTTGAAACAAGCATCGCTCAATATCTAGAAATATATACCTACCTATAACTGTTCTAATGAAACATCACATCATTTTTAAATAGATGGCGCCACCTACTGACCTCCAAACAACATGACACTGCTTCATGAAGCTTCATCAGTACATCACAACTCTCTAGCCAAGGACTGACTGAAAACCTGGACTAAGGGCACACCAGGGGCAACATGCAGCCCATTGACTAGTGGCCCTCATAAAAACAACAACAATTTTAACCTTTTATTTTGGAATGGTCATGCCCCATATTTAAGCTAACCACTCTTAGAACCAGAGCCAATGAGACAAACATGGACGACTCAAGTCAGAAGTCAGTTGAACTGATGGATGGGAAGTCGTTACTTTGGAAAACTGCCTTGGAAACCTTGACTTAGTGTTAGTGCAACTTACAAACTATTTTGTTTAGGGGGGAATCACAGTAGAGTCTTTATTTTGTTCTAGATGTTAGCATACGAGTAGGGACTTTTCATTCACCTTTTTTTTTCTGATGATGATAAATAGTAAAATAGTTTGTTCCAAAGTAAACATTTTGATTTAAAAAATGTCAATGTTATCGTATCACTATACAATGTACTGCTTCTTGTACCATTGCCATTGAATGCAATCAATCAGGATCAAGTTAGTCTGGTTTTGCTTTTTACCAGCCTTAATACAGTTTTAACTGTCTTTATCATTTCTATATCTATCTAACTTTTCCATCTACCTTTTGCTTGTAGGGCTTGAACAACATTCACAGTAAGTAAGTAAGTAATAGTTATTTGTAAAGTGCCTTTCTAGACCAGGGTCCAAAAGCGTGTTCAGGAACCATCAGTAGATTCTGATCCACAGACCTCAGAGCCCAAGCTGGAGTGTACGTCTGGATCAGATCACTGATGTAAGGAGGACCATGAATAGATCTGAAAGTAAGAACCAGAATTTATAAGTTGATCCTGAAAGAAACTGGCAGCCAGTGAAGAGTTTTAGGGATCGGGGAAATGTAAGTTCTCCTACTAGAGCAAGTCGAAATTCTCTCTGCAGAGTTTTGTATCAACTGCAGGTGAGACACCTCTTATTCATGAAAATAAACTGTTACAATTGTCCAAACAAGAAGACACAAACGCATGGATTATAAGATCCAGTGTTGTGACATCATTTTCCTAAATTTAGAGATTTTTCTCAGTATGAGAAATCTGCCCCGTCAACTCATTTTACTTTTCCCAGGTGGCTCAAATGAAAGTGGATTAATGCTCATCTTATCAAGATTCCATAGATTATTGATGTCAACAATAATAAAGATGGTTTAATTAAGAGTAAAAATGTTATTTAAGAAAATGAACACAAATATAATTAATAAAGATTAAGTCACCAAGATTGAAAATATATTTCAATTTTTTAAAGATTTTTTCCCCTTTCCGTGATTGAGTTTGTGTTTGTGTTCGAAACCAGCACCAGAGAATCCAGAAGTCATGTCCAATCTTTTCTTCAAACATCTAGGATTACTATTCACCCATTCTCCCGCTCTCTCCAACCCATCAAAACTTCTTCGTCTCCCCCCCCCTCCCATCCCCGATGTGACCTTCCTGGTGACAGTTGATGAATCAGAGAGGTGGGGAGGCGCCGGGCGATGACTCCGTCACGCCCCGTTAATATGCATGCAAATGTTGCACTTGACATTTCTACTACAGTGTGTGCTGCCGGCGGGACCCGAGACATGCGTGGGGTGAGGGTGGAGACACCGAGGCTTTGCCGGGGGAACCAGGGAGGCAGCGAGATAGAGAGAGAGAGAGAATGGAATCCAAGCGAACAGAAATAAGGACATGCGCTATTATGCCCTTGTGTGTAATTCCCTCTCTGCAAGTGGAAACATCGATAGCTGGACCATTAGCCACCTGGGAGCTGAGTTCAGAAGGCAAAGCCAGAGGAGGGAACATAATAGTGTACAGGGGGGGGAAACACACACTCGGTGTATTAGACGGTCATTACAATCACAATAAAGACAACGGTCGGGTCGCCACGAGACCTCCGAAGTTCACACGGTGCGGCGCGATGAGGTTTCACTCTCAGATATATCACACAGCCCCTCTGACCTTTGTTAGAGGCTTCACGTCGCGGCAGCAGAACTGTAAATCTTGCACAGTAATTACAGTCAGGGGCGTCTGCACATGTGCACTGGTGAGAGGCACACAAGAAGAGACGGATCGCCTCCGTAATAACTCAAGCCCAGGTCCACGTAACCATATTTTCTCCACCACCTGCTCGCGTAGCCCCTTCTGAATAATCCAAAAAGAAAAGAGAAACGCGGGACGCCCCGACGGGAGATAAGGGATGAGGGAGGGATGAGTTAAACGTGTTAGCGCCGGAGAAGAGTGAAAAGCACCGTAAAGCTTAGTGATGGTGATGAAGGGAGTGTCAACGCGGTGTCGAGCCGTGATGCATTACTGACCAGTGGGACGTCCTCCTCGATGTTGGTGCTGTAGGGGAGGTTGGTGAAGATGGGGTCCATGTCCTGGACGTCGGTGATGGTGATGGCTAAGTTAGCAAGACGGGAAAGCGGCCTCACTTTATCTTGGTCCTGAAACACAAAGTTAATGTATTACCGTATTATTAGGCAGACCTGATTAATAGGCGGACCTTCAATGAATGGCCTATTTTAGAACTCTTTTCATAAATAGGGCGCACCGGATTATAAGGAGCATAGAAAAAAGATACAGTCAAACGATTGACTGGGGTTGCGTTTTGCATCCACTAGATAAAGCTGTGCTAAAGGGAATGTCAACAAAACAGTCAGATAAAGTCAAACTTTATTAAGCACTCCGTTCACTCCCATGGTAACGATGTTCAAATGAGGTTTAAAAGGCTTCAAGCAGCAGCGCGCGAGACTGGTGTTGTGAGCAGACAAATGTTGAGCAAGCAGCAATGAAGTTGAGCGCATGTATGACAGCTAGAACGCTCATGTATGACATGTTGAACGCACTTGCATGACTGGTTGAGCGCGCAGCAGAGTGATTTTGAGTGTACAACAATGAAGACACACTCGCTAAAACCGGTGGCATTAATATCCCTCCATAGTCGCCGCCATGATGTGACGTGCATCGTTAATACCACCCTGTGATGACGCAATGACGTAATTTCGCCCACGGCGTGTCGGCTCAGAGTCATGAAAGTGTTTGTAAACAAGTCACCCACCAGAAAATGTTCATATATAAAGCTCCGGATTATAAGGCGCACTGTCGTTTTATGAGAAAATGAAAGGCTTTTAAGTGCGCCTTATAGTGCGGAAAATAAGGTCATTGTCTTTAGAAGGGATGCGTTCTTCTACGTGTGCTTACGGTTGCGTTGACTGTCAGCTGGTAGGCCGAGGTCATCTCATAATCCAGGGACTTGATGACGGTGACCGTCCCGCGAGCTCCGTCGATGGAAAAGAAGGGAGACGGAGGCTGGAAAGAGAAGAGGACGCTGCCTCCGGTGCCCTGGTCCGGATCGGTGGCGTTGACCATGAAAATGGATTTCCCCACTGGTGTGTTCTGAAATCGACATTCAAACACAAAAGTTTGGGTGGGTTGAGTTTGAGTTCAGCAATATTCTTAAAACGGTAGGTCGGAGGTGGTGGTTACGCTCATTTCCATAGATACTGAACTAGTGAGAAATAGTTTCTGAAGCTTCGACAAACCAAAGAGGGGCCATCGGAACTGTGGGTACATGACAAGATACTCTTTATTTGTTTGCAAACTTGCAATTAAACTCTTCTAACAGTGGGGGAGCCGGAAACAAATATTTGTGATTAAGTGGGGCTTTACTGTACATTGAAATATGACACCTTAACTCAGTTTTTATTTGTGTTGAATACATGTTGTTAATTTTAATTTGTAATTAAATTCGTATTTTTTTAATTCAATTTTATAAATAATAAGAAAAAAATATCTTTGATGAATATGAACAAAGGTTATTACTATGGAAGTAGATCAGCGCAATCAGGATATTGAATGGTTGAATTTAACATTTAAAATCTTTGCAAATAATAAATAAATACATAAATAATTGAATTCAATAGATTGAATATTGGAAGGTTGAAATTGAAAACAATAATTTAACTTTTTTATATTTATAATTTAAACTAAACTAAAAAAGAAATGTTCTAAATTCAATATTCTTTTATTCGTACCCTCTTAAATTCAATATTTTTCACATGTGTAGCCGTTTAAATATATATTTTTTGGTATCACAGTGACACCAGACCCAAGAAGTAACAATGTCTTTGGCGTGTTTGCCAAGGTGTCAGTTGATAAGATATGCGCTTCATCGTCTTGGATTCTCAAAATCGCGTCCAACTTTTTTCCAGTGCTATAATGTTTCAGAATGAAGCTTCTACTTCTATAGTCTTTTTTTTCAAATCCGAAATTTAGTTATTTTTGTTTTTCAAACAAAAGAAATAAACAGAAAAAATACATGTTTTCTATTTCACCATCATCATGATCTTACAATTGTCAGACTGTCCCCCACCTGGCCTGTAGGGGGCGCCACTTATTCTGAAAGAATACAGCAGTCAATCCTTAAAAAAACTTTAGTGAACTGCTGATTCTTTTTCTGGCAGAATCCTTTTGTTTTCATCCTCATGTGAAGGTCAAAGTGTTGCGTCTGCATAAACAGTGTTTTTTTAAAGAGACACAACAGTTTTCCTCCATCATCAAATTTTCATGATGCCTCTCGTTGTATTCCAGGCGCCCGATCAAACTAATAATCCCCCCGTCTGTTGCCGCGCCGTCTGAACAGCCAGGTGATAAACATGTTGCTTCAGTCTGGACGTTTACCCTCGTGAAATCAGTCACTCGACAACCCGGAGTCCTCAGCATCGAGTGTCGTTCCATGTTTCTCACTCGTGCAAAAGTCAATTTGTTAGCCACGGCTCACATTCTAGCGTATCCGTCTCTACGGGGGGGTTTGGTGCGTTTGAATAAATGAGAGCGACTTCCTCTGGGAAGCAGAATGTTAAGAGGAAAGACAGCTGGACGAGGATGAAGCAAGTTCCCCCGCTGCGACTTATGTAAGTGACACTGCAGGCTTCGCCTTCTTCTTTGTTTGAGAAGCGGCGCTCATGGAAGCAGACGACAAGAGTGTGTTCACGCAGAGACATGGACGCACAGATATTAACACTGACCGACTGAGTGTTTCGTCAACACTACATCAAACATACACACCGTTTGTCAAGCAAAGCAACTCACAAAAGAGGACCCTGTACCACACCTGGGCAAAGGGTGGCCCTAGCGTACCTGTATTAAAACAATTATTTGATGATCTTCCTGACAACCTATTTGTTATTCCTACTATTTATTTTTCTCTCTCAATGAATCAAGGCAGACGCCGGCACTGCTAGCAAATGTAATTGAATCGTAATTATATTTAAAATTAGTAATATTTCCAACACAGTTCCTATCAAAATAAAAAGTGAGGAACACAAAACTGCCTGAATAATAAACTTGGAGGGGAAAAAACGATACCCACAATCCCTTGCTTATAAGGCATGATTCTGTCCATTGAGCACAAATGACTGGCGATGCGTTCAGGGACACTATGAAGTAGTGATGGGCAGGTGAAGCTTCATGAAGCAGTTTGATGTTGTTTAGAGGTCAGTAGGTGGCGCCATCAGTTTAAAAATGATGTGATGTTTTATTAAAACAGTTGTTAAAAACAAAGGAAAATAGTGCAGAGACCGCCATCTAGTGGACTCTGAAAATAATGACACTGCTTCATGAAGCTTCATCAGATCATCACTACTATGAAGACAAAAAGGTGAATTTACTCTGAACACAATGGTCTACGATGCTATGCTCTCCAAAATTATTATTAGCATTATTATTTTTATGCTCCGCACTAAAAACTTAAAAATATATAAGTGTATTTATTCTAAAGCTCCAGTCTTGTCATAGTTCTTATAAAGATCTCTTATTACAGACGTAAACAATTTCCCGAAGGAGACCTCCTGAGGGATCAATAAAGTTTTACCTTATTTGAGACAGTATATAACTATTTTAAATACAATTAAACAATTTATTTTTGAGCTCTGCACAATTGCACTTGTTGATATACTAATCTTTTCTAAGCTTTCAATTGTTGTTTTTTTCAAATTTTTCCTACTTGGGGCCCAAAATATCAAGACTTTCTTTTCTTCTTTAGATCTGCATTTTGAATTATGTGTCTTAAAGTGATTGATCACAATTTCTACTATTTTTTTACCCAGTCATTGTAGGATGTTGGCCCAGCATTGTTCGCTTAAAACAAGCTTAAAATACGGAATTGTTTGCGTTTTTCCGGAGCAGTTCATCTTGGCGAGGCTTCAATACAAGATGGACGTTACTGATGAGCACCACAGATGTATTTGGATGTTTTTAAGTGTAAGACGACGACAATGTGTATCAATGGTTGTTTATCTATGTCTAAGTAAAATAAAAAATAAAGAAAATAAACATTTTCACTTGTGAAGGTTAAGTATTTCAATCTTCTTCTAGAAAAACTACACCGGGAGCCCATCAACAACTCTGTAATCAATTATGTGTCATCAGGAAAAAAGCCATTGGAGCTAAACTACCTCTCTCTGCAGGAAAAGACAAATTACGCTCTTTAAGCGAACGATTTAAGAGCATCAGGCGACCGTAGGAGTCGTTTTCTGCCTTTAAAGTAAATTAATTCACCCACAAAAACATCTGCGATGGAAAAGTTTAACTGAAATATATGCATTGCATTTAGTTCCAGCTTCCTCACCACTGAACTACAGAAACACATATATTTTATAACACCAGCATTTCACTTTAATTGTGTGTTTTAAGAATGTAGCAAGAACTATTATTTATACAGTTTGTTATATTGAGCCTAATCTTAAAGCATGCACTATGTAACATTAATATTTTAATGTCTTTTTTAAATAGCATATTTACTTGAATGTCATGTAGTAAAACTATCTTGCTGTTATTTTAACAATGCTATTCACTACATTACTTTGTCAAAGATGGTGGTTTTAAATAAGGTACTGAAAGACTTCATTAAGTGACCAGGAAGACAAGAAGAGAAACAAAGACAACACGATTCGCTTGTTTTCTAAACAAATGCAGAAAAAAACAGCAGAACAACATTGCAGTTACACTATCCTGACTCTGGGGGCCGCCAGAATCAATATTCTTCAAACCACTGATGTGGCCTTTAACATGCATGTATTAAATAGTAAGATAAAGATACAAATATCAGAAAAGGTTGTGAAATATAAGTTGAATTTTTAAAAAGTAATTCATATAGTTTCAATAAAAGTTATCCAAGATAGAACTATATAAGGGTTCGGAGGGAATATAAGACCTTTCTTTGTACGTTCTTCACGCCCTAAGTAGCTGGGACAGGCTGCCACAAGAAACTTTCTCGCGCAAAAACAGCGTAGCTAAAAACGTACGAGGAGTTTGTGACGGCTTAGTGAGTTCATTCCCCATTGTTAACCCACGATTAACTCAGTTCTAAAAACGATTTGTAACTCGATGGACGTTTAGAAACCAAGACGCACTTCATTCAGATTCGATGGCTCGAGATAATATCCTGATATAACTCTACGATATCATCCAGTTATTTCTAGAAATATAAGCTGGAGATACAGCACATTTCTTCAATCAAAAACTTTTCTCATCAGTTCTAGTTTGTGGTTTTTTGTTGAAGATAATTGGGGCCAAAATAAATAATGTGGTGCTCATCATCAAGCAACTTATGATGGGATACATTAAATATAAATATTTGCATCTCAAACTGGAGGTTCAGTGGATTGAAGTCAGGTGAGATGACAGAGACGAACACACACAGTGGGAGCTCCTGCAACTTTAATACCCGTTTGTTCTCATCCTGGGAATATCAAGATTTTACTTTGAAATAAAAAGGAGTCGCAGGTATCTGTAAATTCTCTTCTCACCGCCTCATCTATAGAAGGTCATCTCAGATCATCACCATTTTTTGCAGAAGGGATTTCTCCGCACTTTACCTCTCCTGCATTCCAGGATTCCTTCTTAGTCATCTCCTCTTCCTGGCGGCTCTTCACACGTTCTTCTAAATTTAACTCCAAACTAGAGCAAAAAAGGATTTGCTTTTTTTTTTCTTTTTTTCTCTCTCTCTCTGTGACATAGCTTTTTCTTTACCGTACACGCGTCTGACAGCGGCGTGCGAGAACAACTCACAGCCCGAGCTCCTCACAAGTGATAAATAATGGCAGCCTGACCTGAAGTCTGTTGAAACAGTCAGCAGATTTTTTCACAAACGCTTTTTCAAGATCCTGTGTCAGCTTCTCCACGGTTCCCCGCTGCAGACGAACAAAAACGCCGGCCAGATCTAGGAACGGCGGTGAAGAAAAAGTCTCTTCCTGTAAAAAAAAAAACCTCGCAGGTGCTCCACTGACGCTGACTTGGCACATTTGGAGCATACATCATTAATGTGTTATTCTTGAGATGACATTTAAAAAAAAAAAAAAAGTCAATTAACAAAATGAATTATGTGTGCGAACATTCTAAGGACATCACCTAAAGACTACAGCTGAGACAAACTATTAGCGGGTGATGATTTATTAAAACCCACCATGCATAGAAAGAGGGTGATTCATCATATCTACGGTTGATGAGCAGCCGCTGAGGGGGAAGGGGCGTGGCTTACTTTGCTTGGAGACTTTCACAGGTTGTTTCCGGAGATACTGGAAATATTATATTCATAGTCAAAAGATGGTATTCCATCATGCACTTGTTTTTCAACCCCAGGGACCAGTTATAGTCCTTTAGAGATACGTTACAGAGCAATGAAGAAAAATAAGTAATAATTATATAATTTCTGTTAAATGTTTTACTGTCTGAAAGGTGTTTTATTTTGAAAATAAAGATGGTATTTGTCCTGAAGTAACATTAGCCTGTTAGTCTTGAAACTTTAGATACTGTTTTCAGTCAAGTTTGCTCAAAAAATGTAGCTGTAAACTAGTTGAAATGACTAAAACACAAACTATATGACTGTTACTGTTATCTAAAGGTCAGTCCGTGAATATTATTCCTATATTAAATGTCAACTAATGTGTTGATTTAAGTGTGTCTTAAATCGATCTTGGACTCTATTGTATCATCAGTGTGTTTGTTTGTTTGTACAAAACTCTCTTTTCATTTAAATATTTACGTTAGAAAAGCCCCGCCCACTTAAGATGTTTACCATAAACACACCCACTCTGCCGTGACTGGTCAAGCCTCAACGTCTGTCACCACGTGTCATCAAAGCGGGGCGTGATTACAGCTGGCTGGATGAGGTGTGAAGCCATTATTACGGCGTAAGGGACTAAGCTCTCGTAACCTCTTGTTCGCCAAGATTTCAGACAAGAAAATGTATAAAGTAAGAAGTTTAAAACGGAGCAAAGGAGCGTTTCACAGGTCAAGTAGAAGCAGGAGAATCTGTTTTAATTAAAATTTCCATTAACAACAAACGAGGGAAAATAGAACAGAAGAAAAAAAACGATAAAACAATAGCAATATTAAAAATTAACGGTAGATTCAAACACTTGAATGTCTTAGTGCTACAAAGCAATGTTTTTCGCCCACAGATTCAGTTGAAATAAATTGCGTACATAAATATGATTATGATGGGGATACAGGGGAGCAGCTGTGGAGACGCAGAGTTAAGGTCCGAACGAATGACCACCAGGTTGTGATCGATCATAAAGTTTGGATTCATATATTTACACTGACGAACATGAACTGACCACATCTGAACGCTCGTACAAACACTGAACTTCTTTTTTGTTCATTTTCCGTTCATAATGTTGTGTTTGACGACGATAATGTAGGAAATGTAGTCCCTTAACACAATGGGATTTAACAAACTCCAAGATTGGTGACAATTTCTTTTAGGTATTTTTCTTTTGGGTTTGATTCTTTAGTTCAATTGGGTCAAATTAAACAAAATGTTGGATAATTTTCCTACAATGATGAAGTCCCTTTCAATCAATCAATTAATAAATCAATCAACTCTGTTTATAAAGCACTTTAAAAACATCAACAGTCGACACAAAGTGCTGTACAATGACGTGAAAGTGCTAAGAAAGCACAGTTAACGCACACAAAGATAAAACAATATCAAATAAAACAAATTTGCCTCTGACTGTACTTGTTGAAACTTATATTTCTGTTATAATCTTTACTTTTATAACTTGGTTACTGCCCCGAATGATCTTGTCTGCAGCAGTGCTGTGCATTGACTCTGGGAATATAGGATAGGTGTGAGTTCAGTAAGAGTTTTCTCATAAGTGTGCTAGATATTATGTTTTCCACGTCACACCGCCACTTGGTACGAGTTCAGGGTTAGCATTAATCAAATAAAAATCCAAATAAAGCACCTTATTGTGCATTGTTTTTCAGTGGTGGTATGAAAGTGGTTAATTCTTAAACTAAGTATTAAACAGCAATGTTGTGTTGTTTTATTGCAAACAAATAGGTATTTATTAACCCTCATAAAGAAGTAAATGTGAATTTATCTGAAAAGTTATTTTATATATTCCCCCCTCGTTGAAATATATAAAAAAGAAACGTTTTAGTAATAATATGTTTTACTTTTTAGAGTAGGTGACTAATTGTTCCACTTGAAAAAATAAAAGTTAATAATGTGAACTTCTCTTTTGTCAGAAACGCCACAGAAATGGTGAGTTCTGGCCTGAAAAACCTGCTGTTCACAGCCATGGAAATCCAGCTGTTCGCCACAATGGGGCCGTGATTACACCTACACTGGCCACAGACGCTTTAGTCCCTCCCCGACTGTCTGCACTAAGCAGGTACATGATTGTACCGTCGCCACCCGCCGTTTCCCTCTCTGCCCCCGGCTCTGTCACTTCCTCGCCGCCTCCCACATGCAGCGTCCGGTCACATTGACAGTGGCATTACTGGGATTTATGTACGGGAATGTATTACACATGCAGCGAGAGTGAGAGACCGGGGAATAAAGTGGGAGCAGAAAGAAAGTCCATCACCAGAGCAACCAAGAAAAAAAAAAAAAATCTGCCTTCGTCTCAAATCTCCATTTGAAGATGTTTAAGTGAGTCAATTGAAAAGCAAGAGTTGACGATTGTGTCCATCCTAAAGTCAAAATTGGAAATATTATTTTATTTTTTGAGTATTTTGATTGTTTCTCTATTTTACTGCATGAAACAGAGTTAATCTTTGTCAGATAATCTGTCATCAGTGAGCAGAGAAGCAGAATGAGTGCACGAATGCTCCTTCCCAGGTGCAAAACAAATAGACTCAGGGACTCATTCATTCCTCGGGCTATTAAATTGTACAATTCTGAGTTCGGGGGCAGCAGTGGAGTAAAAGTATAAGGATGTTCTGTTCTATGTTAGTCTTTGTATCCTTTGTCTTTGTTATTTTTATTTGATCTATGTTATTTATCTTTATCTTTAGACTTAGATTGTATCATCTTGTTCTTTCTCTTTATTTCTCTGTGTTCTTGTTCTTATTTTATTTTGATTTCTTTTTTCTTTTTCATGAAACATTGCTGTATTTTCTCTGGCTATTGGAAAATAACAATTTCAATCAATCAATCAATAAAGTTTTACCTTACCTTACCTTATAATATAACAAGACCTGAAGACTTTAAAAACACAAAACATTTACATACAAGAAATTGAGTAAAAAGTGCAGCATGTTTTTTATAATCAAAAGAAAGGAGTTTTTGTTTAACTTATACTTTTTATTTTCGGTAAACTTGACTAAAATAATGTATAAACACATCAAGAGTCAAGTGTTAGAAATGACTTGGTGAAAACAATTAATTTCCTTGTGTTGTCTCTGGGTCAGTGTTACCCAAAGGCACCAAAACAAATGTATTCGTAAAACATATTGTATTCAAAATTAAAGCCAATAAGAAGTGAAAAAAGCCACAGATAATCGAAAGGAACTGAAGTATTTAACACATTACAAAATCAAATCAACAGATTTGTAAAGCATTAAATAACACAGTAATAGCCTGGTTAAAAGAACCGGGTTAGCATATTAGCTTCCATAGCCTCTACAGTTTCATCTCCCAACCATAACTCGGCCTCTTGATCAGAGAACATCTTAACCGGGAAACTCCATTTCCAAAATGGCCATGACTGTGGATTGAATTCAAAACCCTGGATGTCAAAGACAGTACATCCGTATCTTCTACATTCTACGTTGGTAATTCGCGATTGAATTGTTGAACGTGAAGAAATCCTCTACGATTAAAAGGGCGATTAAACTATTATGTATCGTAAAGAAACGATTGTGTTGTATCTTCAATTTTTTCCACACATTCTAAATAATTAAATGAGCTGACGATGCAGAAAAAAACTGCATCTGTGCTTTTGTCAATTAAAATATAGATTAAACCACCTCTTGTTCCGCGGCTACATCATTTTTCATACGCATGTGGTTGATGGTTCGGGTGCGAAGCTCGAGCAGGCGTCAGGAAGTAGGTAAATCATGAGAACACTTGAATTAATCATAGGGGTGACACACAAAGCCATACTTCATGCTAGAAATTAGCTTTTCAATTATTCACCGCTACTGAAACAAGACTAAGTGTCCTTCAACTCGCAGACTACAACAGTAAATGGGTGAAATTACACAGAAGTGATTTATGGTCTGATAAAAAAGCACTGGTTTCGTTTGTTGGAATCGAACGAGCAGGAGGTGTTGAAAAACCTCTAAGTCACTATATATAACTATATCGGTCGATAACAGGTATTTACCTCACGAGGTCCAGGGGCCACATGTGGCTCTTTGCTTGTATTCATCTATAGAACATTTAAGTAGCAATGATTCCGTCATTAATTTGCTCTTTTATTCCTTTGTATTTTTTTTTTTATTATCTTTTCTGGACCACAACTTGTTTCCCCTTTTATTACAGTTTCCTTTCTGCAACATAATAAAAAACTTTTAGTTTGGCTGAACCTCACAAGAACTTAAATGCAGATCCAGTGTAAATTGAATTGCCCAATAATCTTCAGTTTAATCAACATTAAGTAAGTAAGTAAGTAAGTAATTTTTATTTATATAGCGCTTTTCCAGACCAGGGTCACGAAGCGCTTAAACAATCAAAACAAAATTCAATAAAGTATATACTTTAAAGGTCAAGAATTAAAAATTAAGCAACAACCGAGTTGCAAAAGACACAACAAAACGAAGCAACGCTGGATGCTATCTGGACTCTGATTGTATAAAACTGTCATGAATCGTACGTCAACTACTATCCGACCGATCTTTTCACACAGCGTTAACATTGGCTTCTGACACAAGTTAACCCCGAAATTAGCATTACTAAGGAAACCGCACACTTTGTCCGACGACTTTGTCTGTCTGAAAAAAACAACTTCCCAGGAATAAAACTGGCATCGATCACTTAGAAGAGATAGTTCACCCAAAATTAAAAGTTCACTCATTTTCTTCTAGCCCAATGTTTACTAAGGGTTGGGATTACTTTCAAAGTAATCGGTTCCTTTTTAGAGTTATAGACAACAATGTTTATTTTAATGAAGCGACTGCTCAGGTTCATCTTCTGTCAAAAAAATACAACTAAAACCATCCAAATACCTCTGTAACATTCATCTTGTATCAAAGCCTTGACATTGGGAATTCTTAAAATCAATTTACTCCAAGATGGACGTCACAGACCAGCAGTAAGGAGGTATTTGGATGTTTTTAAGTGAGTCATTTTGGACAAATATGAAGACAATACACTACATTAAAATCTAGACTTTTGCCTTTAACTCTAAATAGGAACATATTACCCTTAGTCGACATGACGGTGAATAGAAAACGAGTGAAATTTTGAGTCATTTTTCTTTTTCCTACTCTTTTATTCAAAATATGAACCTGTTTTTCTCCCTGTAAACCATTGTCTCTGATCATCCTGACAAATTATACAGTCCAAGTCCGTGGCAACTGATTTTTGGCTTGATGGCGTTAGTACTCGCCGGGAGCTGTTCCTGGCCGCCACATAAACAAACAGCCGAGCTCATGAAATCTCTCATAACCACTTAAGTGGTTGCGACTGATGTGACCGAGATTCCCCTGTAAGCCAGAACTCTGCTCCACGGTATTGGATCAAGCTCGGGGGGGTTTTGAAGCAGAAATCAAACTCATAAAGCTCATCAATCTTTGTAGAGCCTCGGATTCCGAAGGCATCACGGGATCCCGACTGTAGCAAACATTTTGATCTCACTTTGAGCTAAGAGACAAACTGATGTGTGATCTGGTGATAGCTTTTTCCCTATCGGTGGTTGGATCTCAATCCCATAATTGTTTGCTCTCGCAGTGGAGAGGATAGATCAAGTCCTGGGAGCTCTGATCTGAAATTGAAAGATGGCGACACACTGCTATAAAAAGATCAGTCTAAACAACTGCTTTTAATATGACGTTAAGACCCGAAATATTCCAGTTCTCGCGGTCGTCAGTACCGTCATGTGACAGCTGACCTTTATTAAAAAAAAAAAAAGTCTTCACACAGTATTTATCGGGTCCAACGTTGTTAATAAAATGCTCTTCCTTATACGGCTTCCTGTCTTTGAAAACTATTTCACATCCAAAGAATAGGGTTTCATTTTTCACAAACTTTCTTCTCTGTTTTCCCATTTTCCCGGGTCTTTTGATGTGGCAGCTGCCGCTGATAGAAGGGGAACAGTTAGGGAACTCGTGGTTAGGAAAATACCTTTCAAATACAGAATTAATTTGTTTTTTTTTCATGTGAAATAATGGTGGAATTTATCAGGGTTTTTAGGGCAGTTAAATTGCCTTTTCTCACGAGTCTCTGGTTAAACAGCAGCATATATTAAAAAAGAATAATAAGAATATACTGGTTTTTAATAATAAGATTAGAAACAGTTTGTAACGGGGGACACCCTGGACAGCATGTCAGCCTATCCGAGGTCATCAGAAAGAACAGGAAGGAATAGATGTATAATAACATGGACCTCTGACAAAAGGATGTCCTGTCATGATGAAATGAACAGTTCCGCAGCATTGTGAACAAAAGAAAAGAGAATCGTGAAAGACATGTTTTACTGTAATGTTTTTATCGTTTGCTTTTCTCCAAAATCAATTTCATTTCATTTCATGTTCACAAGGTTGAAAATGCACAAAGCAGCACTTTACAGTTGGAAATGACAGAAACGTTTGTTCAATTTGACTTGTGTCAACCAGCTGAAAGGCTGAAAGAATTGTGTTTTTTTTTCTCTTTCTCCACCAAGAAAAGATTCTCAAAATGGCAGATTTGAACTTTTGATTTGCTTGAAACTGACAACAGGATTTGTTTATTCCATCTAAAAAAAAAAAAAGAAAAAGTTTGGCTCTGTGCTAACATAGTTGTCACCATGTTATCGCACTGCAGTACGACCTTTCTAAACACAGACCAGATTCACCTGCGTGTGAACTATCAATGCAATTTTAATAATGCAAAAGTTTCAAACAAGAGTTCTTGTTGTTCTTGAGTTCTTGACTGCTAAAGACCTGCGCTGCTGAACTAGCTGAGCCACTCCAGCATGTCTTCAACCTCAGTCTACGGCTGGGGAAAGTACCAATTCTGTGGAAGACTTCCTGTATCGTTCCAGTCCCTAAAAAGACCCGACCGAGTGTGCTGAACGATTACAGACCGGTGGCACTGACTTCGCAGCTGATGAAGACACTGGAGCGGCTGGTCCTCAAACATCTCAGGCCACAAGTCCAGCACGCGCAAGACCCCCTGCAGTTTGCCTACCAGCCAGCAGTTGGTGTGGAAGATGCCATCCTTCACATCCTGCATCGGACCTACTCCCACTTGGATAAAGGAAGCGGTTCAGTGAGAATCCTGTTCCTGGACTTTTCTAGTGCCTTCAACACTATCCAACCCACTCTGCTGCAGGACAAACTGACTAAGATGCATGTGGACCCTGGTTCTGTCTCCTGGATTACGGACTATCTTACTGATCGACCACAGTATGTCAGGCTGAAGGACATCAAGTCTGACACTGTGGTGTGCAGTACAGGAGCACCTCAGGGGACAGTACTGGCCCCTCTCCTCTTCACCATCTACACTTCAGACTTCTGCTACAACTCAGAGCTGAGTCTCGTCCAGAAGTATGCTGACGACACTGCCATTGTTGGATGCATCAGGGACAACAGCGAAGACGAGTATAGGAGTCTGATATGTGACTTTGTGGACTGGAGTGAGAGGAACCACTTGCAGCTGAACACCTCAAAGACCAAGGAGCTGGTCTTGGACTTCGGGAGGTCCAGGACAAAGCCACGTCCAGTGTCCATCAGAGGCGACGAGGTGGAGATAGTTGACAACTATAGGTACCTCGGTGTGTGGATGGACAGTAAACTGGACTGGTCCTTCAATACAGACCATGTATATAAGAAAGTTCAGAGTAGACTGTACTTTCTGAAGAGGCTTCGATCATTTAACATCTGCAAGAAGCTCCTCTGCATGTTCTACCAGTCTGTGGTGGCCAGTGTCATGTTCTATGCTGTGGTGTGTTGGGGTGGAAATGTGTCCAAGAGGAGTGTCAACAGGTTGGACAGGTTGATCAGGAGGGCTGGCTCTGTGGTTGGAATGAAGCTGGACTCACTGGTGACAGTTGCTGAGAGGAGATCATTGAACAAACTACTGTCCATCATGGATGATGACAGTCATCCTCTGAACACTGTCATCAGTGAGCAGAGAAGCAGAATGAGTGCACGAATGCTCCTACCCAGGTGCAAAACAAATAGACTCAGGGACTCATTCATCCCTCGGGCTATTAAATTGTACAATTCTGAGTTCGGGGGCAGGAGTGCAGTGAGAGTATCTGAATGTTCTGTTCCATGTTAGTCTTTGTATCCTTTGTCTTTGTTGTTTTTCTTTCCTTGACCTATGTTCTTTGTCTTTGTCTTTAGACTTAGATTGTGTCACCTTGTTCTTCCTCTTTATGTTCTTCTTCTTATTTTATTTTTTATGTATTATTTTTTATTGTTTATGAAACATTGCTGGCTATTGGTAAAAAACAATCAAGATCAATAAAGTTTTACCTTACCTTACCTTACCTTATCTGTAATATCTGACACCAAGGGACCAAAGTATATCATCAGTCAAGGTCTTGAGCCAAACAACATGTGTATTAAACAGGAATTCTTACTGTGATAATGACACTTTATTAGGGGAGGCTTGACTCATCTTAATAATCCTTGTGTCTGTTGTCGTTCGTTCATCAAACTCCTCCCTTCCAACATCAGTTTTGCTCATATTAGAAGTCTTCCAATACGTTTCTTATCTTATCTTAAACACCAGATGTGTAATATGAAATTCATACTGGATTATTTGATTCTTTTACAATCCTAAAGCAAGGGTTGTTATCCCGTTGTTATTAGTGCTAAACCTTTTTCATTACATTTTGAATTTGCTTTGTCCACAAATAACACATTAAATTCCGCCAGGGGCCACATTATGTACTGTAACTGTTGTGAGGGGCCAATATAAAGATATGTCAATATGCCATAACATTCTATAATAAATGCTAAATACACTACAATTGTTATTTTAATTCATAAAAAGTAAAATATGACAAAATATAGATAAAAGAAAGATAAAATGTTTTGTTTTGTTGGAGTTCTCGAGGTTGGTCTTGGTCCCGAGACCACTTTTTTTAGGGTCTTGCATTAGTCGATAAAAGGACCAAGTCTTGCTGGATTAATTGAATTCCGATAAGATTTACTTTGTCATATTTCTCAGACCTGATCACCTTATCAACACGATTTAAAGTTGGTTAGTAAAATGTTGTTACCATCTAAACTAAATCACTTATCTTGTGTACTATTCATCATTATTGATGTGACAAACGCATTTACGCTGAAGACGAGAGAAACACCGATATTATCCTCAGACAATAAGAAGTCACTGTGACTTATTGGCAACAACTTAAGGGAAATTGACCAGGGTTACCATTTTTACAAGTAGCCGTTACATCCCTACAACTGAGTATTTAATTTACTGTGTGAATGTTTTCATTGTGAAAACTCTTCCCTTGTGTTCAGGGAATAAAATGTAATGTGAAACCAAAAGTAGTAGTATTTATGTTGAAGCATTATTGACAAAATAAAGTCCAGGTCTTGATAATGTATTTGGTTGGTGTTGACTGCAGCCCTAACTTTTGGTTAATTTAAAATATATGTGAGATATTTTTTATATATTTCTTTAATTTTTTCCAAATTATTATGAGGAATAACAGGACAAATAAGGGAAGGAAAATAGTAAATGGTGTTATTATATGCTGGAATAAATAAATAAATACAAAATAGTGTGTTAGACGCATGTCTAGATGGAAGATCATACATTTAACTCTTGAGTGGCCCCTAAAGTACAGTCTGAGGGCTTCCTGTGGCCCCCGGGCCGCACTTGTCTAGACTATAAACTTAAGCTTTTGAATTGAAAACCTATCAAAGACCACGAGCCAATTATCAAAGCGTATAAATCTCTGGCGAACAATACACGGAGACTCTCATTCCAGACACGAGTGAGTCCTCTTTCACCTGCCTCCTAACAAACGTGTGCAGATAATTAGCTGTGAAATAGTGATTATTCAAGACAACGCTGGTGCCCGACATGTTGGAGTGGTTCAAGTGAAGCCTTCAAGATAAGGATTGAAGATTATAAATGGAGGTTCAGGATGGGGACGAGTACAAGGAGGTGTGTGAGCATGTGTGTGTGAGTGTGTGTGTGTGTGTGTGTGTGTTCACACGAGTGGGTCCTTTATCAGCGGAGAAAAGAAACAAATAGCATCCTTATCTCCCGATCAGTCTTCTTCTCCGACTGCCGAGCGCCAACCTCCCCATCAGAGCTCACGGCTGACTGCCTCCTCGGAGCGAGGGCTGTTTGTTTGAATGTAAAGGTAATCAAGTCCAGCGTGCCGCCGGGATCCACGGAAGGTGGGCGGCGAGGCAGATTGGCTGATCCCGGAGGAGGAGTGCAAGGACGGGCTACCCTGGCACTTGAGCATCCTCTGTCTGCTCCTTGTCCACCGTTATCCATCTCAATTGAGAACACCGGGAAACAGCCTCCGCCATTGAAATGTACATTTAGGACTCGGCTGGCTTCATGAAACTGCTGCAGCCCACCTCTTAGGTTTAGGAGTCGAAATAGCCGCATTATCATATATATTGTCGAAATTATTATTTCTTATTGTCCCAACAACTACTTCTAAACACCTTTATCATCTTCATTAAGGTGCAACTTATGTGTTGATTTAAGTGTCTCTTAAATAGATCTTGGACTCTATTGTACTCATCAGTATGTGTCTGTTTGTACAAAACTGTCTTTTCATTTAAATATTTACATTAGACAATTATCTAAAGCACAGGCCACTGAAAACACTTTGTTTTTCTTGAGATGAAATCTTGTTTACCATAACCACACCCACTCTGCTGTGATTGGTCAATCATCGAGGTTTGTCACCATGTGTCATCAATCCCGGAAGTGTCCACCTTCAAGAGACTCGTTGTATAAACAAAGCAGGGCGTGATTACAGCTGACTGGAAAAGGAGTGAAGCCAATATTACATCATAATGGGCTTAACTTTCGTAACCTCTCCTTTGCCGAGATTTCAAACGGGGGAGAACTTTATAAAGTAATCATTTTAAAACATGGTCATGATCAGGAATATACTGCATCAGGTCAAGGACAACTTTAACATCTGAAACATGTGAGTAAAGAGAGTTGGATTTTAGTTGACCTTTACTATAAGAAGCGTTTTTGAATGTTGGTGTTTGTTTTCCTTCGTCTCATGTCCGTATATATTCCACACATCAGTCCCTGAATCCTAATCCAGTGTCTATGAACATGTGAGTCAATCTTCATGTAAAACGTCAAGCCTACAGTATCATGATGATCACACACAGCTGTGGCGCAAAAACAATCCAAATGTATCACAAAGACATAATGAAATCTTAATTTGACACTTTTAAAGCTCACATGCTTGGGTGTCTAACAACAATAATCTTGTTTTAAGCATTTTATAAGATGTATTTTAACATATTTCTATTTAAAAATATATTTTTTACTAAACACATTTTTCCCAGAAACACCATCATTTCTTTTTTTAAATGTCTCTTTGAATATACATCCACGTTGCCTTTTCAATGTACATTCCTGATGTTAATGGTCTTTTTTTTGTTTAATTTTTTGTCTTGCCTGTCGTCCCCCAGGGGACCTCACACACCTCCTAATTGAAACCCATACATCACAGCAACTGTCCTACAAAAGCTTTCATTTGACTCTGACTCAATTTCAAAAACTGCTCCACCCTAGTCGCACTCTCTTCTTAAACCTCATCTCCATTCGTAAACCCTAAGTAAGTAAGTAAGTAAGTAACGGTTATTTGTAAAGCTTCTTTCTAGACCGGGGTCACAAAGGGCTTTAACATTCACAAACAATATACAGTTAAAATATATACTTTAAAATATCAATACACATAAGACTAACACAGGAGCCCGGGAAAATCAGGGAAAAGCCTGCAGAAATAAAAATGTCTTCCGTAAAGAAGAATGTCTTAAGTATAGTTACCACTTAAGAGTGAACCTACTCCACCTTCTCCCTGGCCTTAAAGAGAAAGACCAAGAGGTTTTCATGGTCGATAGCATCATTCTTATATTCGCCGCCATCGTGAGGAAAAAGAACAACAAGTGAGGATGTGCAAGGTTGTTGGTCAAGTTATAAAACACAGTTCAATGAAACGACAGTAACGGCTGTTTGCTTTTATCAATGATTCCCTGCATATCCAAGTTTCATTTTTAAGGAGTGCAAGATATTTGTTTTTATTTTTTTATTTAATCTTATTTTCTCCTCATGAAACTCAGTGATGAGCCCACACTTTAATTCTGAAGGAGTCGAGGGAACGAGGGAGTTCTAGTGTGTGTTTGTTTGTATCATTGACAAGTAAAAACTTCATGATCTAATCATGCTCTCACAGCTTCTGCGTGGAGTTGTTGTTTAATTGTTTACAGATTCGCAGCAAATATTGAGAGCGCCGGTGGAATGCAACACGTAAATCAACATAATTGGAAGGAAGATATCAAATAAACACCAGACCATCAGACTCGGATCTCCATGTAGATTTTGGCAGCTGGTCTACGTTTGCGATCTCTCGTCTCTCGTACAGTTTCAACCTTTTCCAGGCAATTAGACAAAACTAACACGGAGACGAGAGACGGAAACCGCAGATTCAGAATAACAAGTCGATATGAAACTCTAGAAAAGCAGCTGCTTTATTTTCATTTTCACTGAAGTATCTTTTTTATAAAGCTCTCTTAAGCAACTTGCAATTTTTAAATCTTTGTTCCAAGTACCACTTTCCGTCAGACCAGAGAACCTTTTCCTAGCACCTATAATCTCCTTTTGTCCGGAACATCTTTTACCAACTGGATGTGGCACGTTCTCTATTATATTAAATGTACCAATAATACGTTTTGCTCTCCTGTAATGTGTATTTTCAAGTTTAAGTTCTATTACAAGTGTGACCTTAGGTGTGTGTGTGTGTGTGTTTGTTTGTCTCGGCGTTGACATCAGATTATGTTTTCTACTGTGGTAAAGACAGAAAATAATATAATTCACATAAAGACTATTTGTAGCACTTTATTATTTCATTGTATCCTGGAACTTGTTTCTTTTTTCCAGTTTAGATTATTTAAACTGGAGGTAATTAATCTAATAATAGTATATTTACTCACTATTCTGCAAATTGATATGTCAAAGTACAGATTGGAATCCAGTAGGATCTGGAATCCTACTAATACAGATTGGAATTCCAATTTGTACTAGTACAGATTGGTATTCCAATCTTTACTAGTACAGATTGGGATCTGAATATTGGAATTCCAATCTGTCCTAAGACAAATTAATTTTACCAGGACAATCTCCAATTCTAATAGGAGAAATTTGGATTACATCAAAATGTTTATTTTATATCAAAATGTTATTTTGATGTAATCCAACCATAACCCTAACAATATGTACCAGTCCTACTGGTAGGATTCCAGATCCTACTGGATGCCAATCTCTACTATAACATATATATTTATTTATTTTTATATTGTATTTGTTTCCGGGCAGTGTGGCAGTACCATGTGTCCTTTCTACTCATATCTCAAACTTTCCATGTTTCAGGAAATCTTTTCAAGTATAATTATCTTACCGGTCGATTATTTAGTCTCATTTTAAATGAAATATCAATACTATTAAGTGCAAGATAAAAATATGACTAGTCTACCCCAACATTCATTGTCATTTTCAGTCCATGTGCTTTTATTTTTGCGTAGAGCGTATCAGTTGTTGATGACGCAACATCTCAACATCATCCCATTAATGCTCAGCTTATGTTCAGCATCTCTATTTCCATCTGATTGACTACCTTTAACTTTAAAGCTGCTTCAAGTGTGTTTTGAAATCATGATGTTGTGTGTACGATGTGTAAATTCATGCATCTGGATGGACAGGAAATAACTCCAGCTATAGTAGTTGAGATACTTGACTTGGGATAATACTACAGTGAGATTCACGTGTAGAAAATGATCAATAGTGTATTCTTCAGCTCTGTGTTTGTCCGACCGTCGTGTGGATCTACCTAAAAGGTAAGGAAGGAGGATATAGAATGTCTTTAACCTCGGCTCCATTATTTATTAGCAGAGGTGTCGCGTTCTTCACCACTTGACTGTTGAGTCGCTACAATCAGGATCTCTGGAACATATTCAACATGCGCCGTCATGCTGTGTATCAGACCTGGAGGATCACGTGTGGCCCTTTGACTGCATAGATGTGGCCCTCACAAGGTCACAGCATAAAGCTCACATAATGATTATTTCAACAGTTAATTTAAATATATTAAATTAACTAAATTAAATTAAATTAATATTATTTAAAAAGATTTAATTTAAGTCACTTATTGTTTTCCTTTGTTGCCTTATTAGAATATTGTTGAATTTCATTTTTTTTATGTTGTTTTTACTTAAAGCATTGAAAGCAATATTTGATTTTAGAAATATTTAAAGAGGTTGAAAGGTTTTTTTAAGTTGAATTTTTGAAATTCGAATATTTTCAAAAAGTACATATGTTTACACACATAGAGTTTGATACTATAATTAAATCATTCAACAACAAAAAAAACAAAAAACTTTACTAAACATTTTTTTATTTAATTTAATTTAAAATAAATTTTAAAAGATAATACTAAATTTACTCAGATATTTAATCAAACTATCAGTCAATCATGTATATATATATATATATAGTTTATAAATATTGAATATACAATTAAAAAAGTGTATTTTTGAATAACTGTGATTAAAAAATATCTCTTTGTGAAAAAATGATTAATACATTCTGAAAAAATTCAAATTGTTTAATTTAAAAAACACAGCCTTTGAATATAAAAAATATTAAATGCAAGTATTCAAGAGAATAATGTAAAAAAAAAAAAAAACTAAAACATTCAAAGTTTCAACATAGTGAATCTTACATTCAACAATTCAATATTCTCATGACACTGATATACTTCCATAAAAAAAAAAGGGCAAGACACTCTGAACAAGTTTGTAAATGTACTCACAAAGACACCTAATCACTCAAGTTCTCCGAAAACCAAGACACAAACACGGGGGAAAGACAAACTCAACTAAGAAACGATGCAGGTTGTTTGGTTAAATAAATTAAAAATAGTCTTCAACTGCAATTATTTAGTTTATGTGATGGCGTCTGGTTTAAGGATCTATTTCCTGTTGCATCTAAAAAATAAAAAAAACACACCTTGACACACCTGCCAAGGGTCTCTCTGGCCTCGTCACAAGGGACTGAAACCACAGTAAGTCTTTCCAACCTGCTTTCCCCTCGACTCTCATCGTGAACTCTCCTCTGCTGCCACTGTCGCCTCCATATATATATATATATATATATATATACAGTATATGCAGCCGTGAGCTGCAGGCACCACTGGGGCAGCTTTGGGGTCCAACATACATATTCACCGGAAATATACATCCCTCTCATCTGATGCATAATTCACCGGCCAGTGAGCAATTGTCGAACATCTAAGAGCATATATTCAAGGCCGCCATCCTCCTGCACTATGACCTCAGGTGCCTTTAATTCCTCATGCATTATTCCAGCACTTGAGGAATGGTACCAGCAACTCCCCCTCCCCACCACCACTCCCCCCCACCCCCAAAAAAAAAGACAAGTGTGTTCACTAGTGTGTGCCTAAACTCATTATCCCTATCTCTGACTTCCAGCAGGAGACACACAAGTCGAGCATTAAAACTGCCGAGGAGCTCCTAATAGGTCTGCCGTGTTTGTTTGGAGGAATAAGGCGGGAAAAGCGTGGACGTGGATTAATATGCGAGAGCTTCAATTATCAATAAGTGAGCGAGAGAGCGGTCGCATCATCCCCGGGTGAATGTGTGAGTGGATTGGTTTTTTTTTTTAATTCCGCACCATGATCTGAGCAGGAGTATTAAAAAGAGATTTCCCCGTGTTTAACCTTGACTGAACATTCGGTCGGTCACATTAGCTCACCTGATAGTTTGGAATGAAGGATCTGTCATGAAAGGAACATCATCGTTTTCAATCGAATCCGTCTATTCGTGAGGAGGAACGACATCTACTCACTTCTATTTCATACGGGTCGTTTGGAGATTGATGTTTTCTATTTTAACCATTGTGTTATCTCAGGGTCGAGGTGACCCGAAAACAAATATGCTTGTGGTATCCCTCGTGTTTCCTCGCGGTCAAGAAGAACCATGTATTTATGGAAGCCAGGGAGGTCGTTGACCTGGACCCAGAGACAACACAAGGGATACCCAAAACACATTTGTTTTTGGACCTTCGAGTCACCTTGATTCAGAGACAACACAAGGGATACCACAAAAATTGAAAGAAAAAAAAACCCTCACCAAGTAAAATTAGGACAATTTTCCTCATATGCTTTTACACATTAACAAAAAAAAAAAAAATCATGTACATATTATAAAAGTTGCCAGCCATGAAGAAAAATGTTGGTTGGAAAAACAATTTTAATTCAATTTACACTTAACAAAACAATAAATTCCAATCTTAACTTAGATTTTGCATTTTTAACCCTTGTGTTATCTCAGGGTCAAGGTGACCCAAAGGCCAGAAAACAAATGTCTTTGTGGTATCCCTTGTGTTGTCTCTGGAGCTGGGCCCCTCGCCCGTAATAATTTGGTCCAGTAAATGTATATATTTTTTTGGACAATATGATATCACTGTTAGTATATTTCATTGTATTTTTCTTCCCTTCCAGATATATAATTTATATTTTCTGATTTAATTGGTGATTCAACTTTGAAATGCATGAATTCAAATAAAAAACTTGAGTTATACATTTCTTCCTATATAATATTCTTCTATTCTTATATCTGTTTTTTTTCCTCTCCAAAGTCTATTTTGTTTGTTTTCATATGTATTTATTTATCTACGTTAACAACCAAATGTACATAAAAACTGTAACACAAATCTCGATTTTTTTTTTTTTTTTATAATATTACTAGTACTATTACTACTAGTGCTTCAATTGAAAACTAACACAAAGTCAATGAACACAAAATGTTTTAAGAGTAGCAACAACTTTTGGAAAAGTAGTGCCTTAATAAAAATGAAAACAATGTTTCATTCATAACCAAATAAAGCAAACGACGTAAAGGAAACGAAAGATGATACGATAATAATTGTCTTTTTCTTCAAAGCAACACAAATGAATGTGTCCTCGACTTACATCATTTTAAGGCTAAGATTTTAAGAACAGCCATTTTGTTGAAAACTTTCACCTTTAAGCCAAAAACACAAATTCACTTAAATATGATTTTTTCTTCTACCATGTTACACAAACTCTCCGAACTGAACAACCGTCAGATACTGTTGTAGTTTAACTTTTAAATGAAAAACGTGAACAAAAGCACATGTAATCACTTTCAATCAATTCTAAAGTCAAAGTAAAGTGAAATCAAAGTAAAGTCAAGTCGACCAGTATATAATTATTATTTCAGTCTCGCCTGCCTCGGCTCAAGGATGAAAAGCATGTTTTCAATGCAGGTTATAAATGTGGAACTGGAACAAAATGTGCTGCACGTTAACAAAAGGCCGGGAGAGAAAAGCATTGTACTTTAATGTCGCTATTATATTGAAAAAGAAAAAGAATATTTTGGCATTTAAATCATATTTTTTTTATCAGTTCTTTTATGGTTTCAATAAACTGTGTTTAATCATTTTTATGTTACAATTTTAGCCACTAGATGGCAGCACTCTTACGTCTTCCACAGTTACAGGGAGATACAATGACTGAGGACGAGAGGATACATTGTTAATGTGCTGCACGTTAACAAAAGGCCGGGGAAAGAAAAGCAATGTACTTTAATGTCGCTATTATATTGAAAAAGAAAAAATAATCTTTTGGCTTTCAACTCATATTTTTTTTATCAGTTATTTTATGGTTTCAATAAACTGTGTTTAATCATTTTTCTGTTACAATTGTAGC
This sequence comes from Callionymus lyra, assembly GCF_982586985.1. Classification (NCBI taxonomy): domain Eukaryota; kingdom Metazoa; phylum Chordata; class Actinopteri; order Syngnathiformes; family Callionymidae; genus Callionymus; species Callionymus lyra. Next base: position 11,890,452 of record NC_141828.1, read on the forward strand.
CGCTAGATGGCAGCACTCGTTACGTCTTCCGCAGTTACAGGGAGACACAATGACTGAGGACGAGAGGATACATTCTTCAAAACCAAATTCTGCAACACCAGAGTCCTTGGACAACAGTACAAGTATATTCTTGTTCCTACATATATCACAATCTATGGTATTTTTGCGCCTGTATTGTGATACGTATCGCTGGATTCTTGCTAATACACACCAGACACACCTTGAAATCAACAAGAGAAAAGATCAAAAACTCAGTGATCATCCCATCCTATCTGCTTAACAGTCGCCGAGCACGTCGCGGCGCCTCTTAGATCCGAACGCTAATGTTTGTAATTATCTCCCTCTTTCACTTCCTTATCTTAATCGTTCGATAATGTCTTCAAAAAAACCCCGACGTGAACAGACGTGGCAGCTGAGATACGGAGCACTCGACCGGAGGAGTGTCGAGCACAATCTGCGTCCACGTTTTTTAATGGCAGAATTATCTTTTTTATTAGACGGTCCTTTTGTCGCCGCGACTCAATTTCCTTCCCCGAGAAGCAAGTTCTCAATTTTCACTCTGTGGATTCCGCTCTAGCCTTTTAACCTGTATATTTGATAAGGCAGGTGCAGAGGAGGCAGCGACAGGGAAAGCACACTTGGACCCACAACTCAATTATACATCAAAAGCGCTTGTGTTGGGGGGACAGCGTGGAAGACAAGGGCGGGAGGAAGACTCGGGGCAGGGCCGGCACCGGGTGACAGAGGGTCTGGATACAGGAAGAAACACACCGTGCTCGTATGACTTATGAATCACATCAGAGTCAGAGAGAGAGTAAACAACTTCCTCTTCTCTTCCTCTTCTATCTTAACTTTTCATACATTATATTTTCAAATTATCATGATCAGACATTAGGGTTCAGAGGTGAGATAAGGGGCCTCATGTACTAAGGGGTCGTACGCACAAAAAAACGGTAATAAGAAACATCTTAAGACGTTTTTATTTGTTCAGGCTTTTCCTTGATTTTCTGGAACTCCTGTTGTGTTATCAGTTTTATCTTGATCTTTAAAATATATACTTTATTGAATATTGTTTTGATTGTTTAAGCGCTTTGTGACCCTGGTCTGGAAAAGCACTATACAAATAAAAATTACTTACTTACTTACTTTCCGACACATTTGTAGGTGTCATTAACGATCAATATTGATCAGAAATTAAAGCGTTCGTACTTACAGGAGTGGATATTACACACATTTGTTTTTGGGTCACCTTGACCCAGAAACAACACAAGGGATATCACAAACATGCTTGTTTTCGGGTCACTTTGACACAGAGACAACACAAGGGATACCACAAATACATCTGTTTTCGGGTCACCTCGACCCAGAGACAACACAAGGGGTACCACAAACACACCTGCTTTCGGGTCACCTTGACCCAGAGACAACACAAGGGATATCACAAACATGTTTGTTTTCGGGTCACTTTGACACACAGAGACAACACAAGGGATACCACAAATACATCTGTTTTCGGGTCACCTCGACCCAGAGACAACACAAGGGGTACCACAAACACACCTGCTTTCGGGTCACCTTGACCCAGAGACAACACAAGGGATACCACAAACACATTTCTTTCGTACTTACACGAGTGGATATTAAATTATTCACAAACTTATAAATATGTTCTCGTTCACCAAACAGATGAGCTGTATTTATTAAGACAACATTGATTGTTTTATAATGAATATTTTAATCCGATTTTTCACGCTATTCAGAAAAAACTTAAAATAATTATGAGCTGGTATTTGTAAAATAAAGAAAAAAATGATCAGTGACGGATGCTTCAAGTCTTTATCTACGAGAGTCACAGATAGGGCTGTAAGAATAAGGCTGCGAAAGAAAAGCAATGTACTTTAATATTGCTATTATATTGCAAAAGAAAAATAATCTTTTGGCTTTCATATCATCCTTTTTTTATCAGTATCAGTAATCATTTTTCTGTTACAATTTTATCCGCTAGATGGCAGCACTCGTTACATCTTCCACAGTTGAGGGAGATACAATGACTGAGGACGAGAGGATACATTGTTAATGTGCTGCACGTTAACAAAAGGCCGGGGAAAGAAAAGCAATGTACTTTAATGTCGCTATTATATTGAAAAAGAAAAGAAAATCTTTTGGCATTTAAATCATATTTTTATTATCAGTTATTTTATGGTTTCAATAAACTGTGTTTAATCATTTTTCTGTTACAATTTTAGCCGCTAGATGGCAGCACTCGTTACATCTTCCACAGTTACAGGGAGATACAATGACTGGGGGCAAGAGGATACATTTTTCAAAACCATCTATCTTGAAAAACACACTTGTATAAATACACCGTCGCATCATTTGTTAATCTGTAAAACACAATGCCTTTATTTTATAAACGTAACAAGCTCAGACGATCGAACCATCTTCACATCATCATCATCACTACTCTGCGCTTTAAGTTACTGATCAACAATTTTATTATTTTTAAAATCCATTTCAAGATGTTTCAAATAAGCCCCTGATCGTCTCGGTAAATAAAGTATTTGCGTTAATAACCCTGAATGTAAAATATAAACATTTACACCGGAGCTCGTCTGCACTCATTTAAATTGTGAATCCATGTTGGAAATGTTTTAAATGAACAAATATAAATTGTTAATCCAGTTTAAATTTACATTTTCATTCGTTTTTCCGATCGCGGAGAGAAAAATCACGGACTCTGGTTCATTTAAATATGATTTAAATATGTAAATTAGGCCATGGAAAGGGACAAACAGGTCTGCGATTAATTATATGTTTATTGGGATGTATGAAGGAAACATGCTTACATTTATGTTTATAGATTTATGCGTAGGAATATTTTTGTACCTGCACCCTTTTCTGTATTTGAGTGAACAACAATTTTTAGTAGAAAATCCCCGAACTTCTTTGTACACGAGGCCCCAGGTTTGTAAAAGAGCGAGAGAAGGAAGTTCAAAATCCTTTTAGCAGTGGCAGTGGGACATGTAATGAATTCATGATGTATGACGTGTTTGCTTTTCCTGCATTATCACTGGTGAGACTTAAAAATGCCATTAAAATCAAACAGCGGAGTCCCCAGAGGAGCGTAAAAGTGCAGAGGAAACCTCAGTGCAATCAGTTAAAACGCAGCGGTTCCGCGTACCGTGCCGAGATCCCATTTTTAACTCGGCTCGAGTAAGCCATTAAGTGCCCGAAAAACACTAATATCATGCTCATATGCCTTTTCAATTTGGTATCAAATAGGGCAAAAGTGACACTGGAGGGAAGTTTTCTCACTCTTGCTTGTCTTTTTGGGAACACTTTCAACAGTCAGCAAAAACAAGAGTACTTTGAAGATATAGAAGTTTTGCTGTTGATATAAACATCAGGCATTTTTCATATGCACATAGGTTTTTCAAAGAGTTCATATTCGACTCTTAGTTGTACGAAGATAAGATAAGAAACAAAATGTCAAATGATGCCAGTTTAAACAGAAAATAAATCATGAGGTCATCAGATATATTTGGTTTAAAAAAAATACATATACAGTAAAGGACTAATAAATAGGAAAAATGAGACAAATATTAACCTTACTAGTAAATAATAGTTTAAGGTACTAGGAAAATACTACAAATAATAGTAAATAGTATTTGGATATAACTGTAAAAATAAAAGATAAAACACATTTGTAAAAAGTCTGTTTTTTAATTAAATGATAAAATATTGAAAAACCATAAATATTACACCAATAACTAATGAAATAAGTCAAATCACATTAATTAAAAGTTTGAAGGAGGAAATATATTTAGTATTTACATTCTGTAGTACCTTTCAGAATATAACTCATTGTTCCACAACAGACATTAACATAATCAACATCTATTTAATTGTGAAAAAAAATGTAGGGTTAGAGATATTCAGTTTATGAAGAGAAACACACTAGTTGTATTAGATATTCTAGAAAGAAAAACACTGGCCCAAGATTTCAGTAAATGATAATTTACTCCTAAAATGTTTTTCTATATTTAGGATAATCTTATCTTGTTTAGAAGTAAAAATAAGATGAAATGATATTTATTTGTTTATTCAAAAAAAACAATTAAAATGGGTCTTAACTTTAGAAGTTGCAGTTTGTATATAAAAATATATATATTTTTCTGGAATTTCACCGACACTTTTGCTGGATTTCTCTTTTTATTTATTCATTTTCTTTACCTCACAGGGGTCACGAACACACAACCATTCACACACTCATACCTGAGGACAATTTCCCCAAGTTCTCAATCAACCTCTGTATGTTTTTGGACAGTGGGAGGAAACTGGAGTAAACCCACGCAACACAAGTAAACATTACAAACCCCTCACAGAAGGGTCACAAGTTGGATTCCTCTTGACCCTGGAAGCGAACCGGCAACCTTCTTGCTGCGAGGCAAATTCAACCACGGTGCCCCAAAATTCTCTTTTCAGAGAAAATAATACATTTTTTGACTTTCTTAGAACCATTTTTGGAGTCTAGTATATTCCATCAAGTATGAGGAAGATGCAGGGTTTAAATATAACTAGGATAGAGTTTGAGAGAGTTTAGATATAAGCTTTTTTTTTCCCTGTTGTCCTTAAAGACCTCAAATAATCCTGATGCTTAAATTCCCCTGCATTTTATCTCTCGGACGTGAAAGTGTCGACTCGAGAAGTTCCATCGAGGACGACGCGGGTAGTGACGCCGGGACACACGGTGGTCAGAGGGAAATGTTGGAATAAAAAAAGACAGTGTTGAAATCCGCTTGACTCCAATTTAAAGAAAATACAAACAAAGCAATGAATTGTCATCTTATGTTCAGTCACAAACACAAATAAATACGGTGGAAGATATGCGACTTTATCCACCTTCAGCTCAACTGTGTCCGCCATCCCGCTAAGTAAGCGTGGGAAGGCGAGCGCTAAATGCAAAACGGGGTACGCGAGGTATACATTTAAAAAACAGGAAAGAGGAGATTTATTCATACAGAGAAAAGAGGAATCAAACTCGAACGGCTTTTTGAAAAGAGCACGCTGTTCTACCCCGGTCTAACGTCCGACCCTCTCGCATTCCTCATCCACCTTTTCTTTCCACTCTCTCATCCGGCGACTCAACCCTTTTAGGATTCTTGACAGACAAATATACACTCATCCCTCTCTTTCAGGCAAATCAAGGTGCTCTTCACGCTCACTGGCTAAAAGGTAAATGACAGAAAGATAAAGGGAAAAAAAAAAAGAGGGTGATTTATTCTCAGTAGCCGTGGGCGCACGTGACGCGGCCAAGCATTTGTTTTGCTAACCCCTGAACTTGAAATAATACGAAGAAAAATGGTTCGGCGACAGCCCACGAAAACTCATTTGAAGAAAGACTGGCTCGGGAAAAAAAAAGGAAATGGAAGAAAAATGGATTCAATCAGGATTTGAGTTATAAATCCGTCATTTACACGCATGATTAGATCCGATTAATTATGCAACACAACACAAGGTCAGAAACACAATTACATAACTCGGTCGCCGCCGACCGTCGAGTCTCCGCCAGGGTCAACGGTCACCGCAGCCAATCACAGCTGTCACACTCCGGGAAAGGCGGGATTCAAACCCCCAACGATGCTTTCACATGACGACGGGTCAATGGAGGAACACAGGAACACCCACGCAAACTAATGACGACTCAAAGACTTCAAAACAACACTATGAAGATCTAGGGTACTACCAAGGCATTCTCAGGGTGAACAGAGAGGGGCTCAGGACACATCCAAGCCACCTCAACTACCACTAAGAGTATAAACCTTCTGGTACATGCAAGGGTTCCTCTTTTAAAAAGAAAGACGGAAGAAACGCAAGGCTATGTTTTTCAGCCTTAGGGTCGACCGGATACAGCTGGACAAAGTGACCGAGGAGGAGAGGAAAGTCTGGGCATCCTGCCCGACGCTTCAGCACCGGCAACCCTGACTCAGGAGAAACGGTGGAAAAACCTAAAGATTTCCTTGTTTAAATGGTGGCAAAAGTAATTCTGTTATAAATGAAAACAATGTTTTCTGTTTTTTCCACTAAAATAAAAGCATTTCTGGAACTTTTTTTCGAAATGGAGTACATGATAGCACACTCTGTCATGTTCTGACAGTATTAGTTTGGGGCAAAATAATGATTGCATAAAGGGATTTGCTTGTCTTTATCTCAAATATCTCAAAAGATTCATGTTATTCTAAGATAAAGACTTTTGGAGTATAAAGACTAGACCGGGCTTTAAATAAAGAACCCACTTGGGAGCACTTTCAACAGTAAAAATATGAGAGTAGTTTTTGGTATTGATTTAAACATCCAGCATCTTTTTCATAGTTTTCAAAAAGCGTTTTTTATTAGAAACGGAGTTGTATGAAAAAGAGTTTAGAAACTTTAGAAGAAGAACAAAGTGTGAAATTATGCCAGTTTGAACAGAAAATCAATCATGATTTCATGAGAAAAAAAAAATGAAATAAAAAATAGGAAAACAAAAAAATATTTACCTTAAACTAGTATTTCGATATATTAAAGAATGTACATTTTCAATTTAATTTAATTTAAAAACATTTCGAAAGAAAGAAATAATAAATATTACATGATAACCTAAGAAAATGAATAAAATATTAATCATATAAAATCGATCATACCAATTAAAAGTTTGGAGGAGAAAGAAAACGTATCTCTCAGAATATTGCACATTAATTGTACTATAATAATAATGACATATTTATTTAATTCTGTAAAATAGTTTTGGGTTTAAAAGAAAAATTTGTTGTTGTTTTTTTATATTTAGTAAGTAAGTAAGTGATTTTTTATTTATATAGCGCTTTTCCAGACTAGGGTCACAAAGCGCTTAAACAATCAAAACAATACTCAATAAAGTATATACTTTAAAGGTCAATATAAAACTAAAAACACAGCAGGAATGTTTATTTAGGGATAATATTTTCTTGGTTAAACTTCAAAGAATCCCACTTGAAAATGACCTTAAATGAAGCAAAATGCATTTAAATTGCCATTCTTAAATTAATCATCTGAGTAACTTTTCGGTCTGGTTAGTAATATTACTCAGCCCTCACTCATGAACAAGACTCCACCACAAGGGGAATGTTCTTATCTCTGTTCAATCAAGTCGATGTTATCAGCTCGATCGTCTTCATGTGGAAACAACGGTTCCCAGAGGAGAAATAATAATATACCAGGATGCAATTAAAACATTGTTTCCTACATAGTTTGTGTTTAACTCCAATACAGTTTCAGACTTTATAAGTGAAGACATCAGTCACATCAGTGTCATCATGTGTTATCATAGAAAAACAATTGGTCGTGTAAATAAAAATCCATCTTTTCATAAACAGAACTCAGTAAACACCAGAGTATTAAGAGTTATAAATCTCAACTGAGCTCAAGTCGAATAGTGACTCTTTTCCATTTAACCTTCACACATTATCTATTTCCTCTTCTCTCCTTAAACCCTCCATCGCACCAGAAGGTGCTCTGGGTCTTAGTGTCAAGTAGGATTTTTTTTTCTTTTTTTTCAAGGCCTTCGCCTGTCAACGAGCCTCCACTCAGCATGCTAACCGCTGGATTCAATTACACTTCAGACCAGGAGAGATGGAAGGAAAGTTATTTTTGGGGACAAATCTGCGCCACATGACGCAGCATGAGTGCGTCAAAAGTTGTGTGTCGACTAGATTGTGTGAAACTGTATACATGTGCAGCAATGACACATTGAAGTGGTGAATTGGGAGTGAAGGAATAAATAATCCTCTGATGCTTTAGTTGCTTTGAAACAAAAGCAAAGGTAAAAAAAAAAAGGAGTATAGCAGGTGTTTCCATGCAGTACAATAAAAGCGGACGCTTGAAATAACAGGTGTCTCTGTTCGGCTGCCAGAGCTCACATCAACACTAAACAGCTAATTCACCGACATTAGAGCAGATCCTCGCACCTTCTGCCAATATCATTTCAAATCGGAAGCGTCGTTGCTCGATAGAAATCTGTCGTCCACAGTAGCTCAACCCAAAGTTGCTTTTTTTTTTTACCCTCAAGTAGACGCTGTTTATGTGTAAAATAGTGTAAAATAAATTGACATACATAACACATGACTTACTCTTTGATACAGTAATTACAGTGAAATTATTTCAGTCCCTAGTTTCGCTCCTGGTATTACCTGTGTATACCGCCAAGAAATGTCCATTATATTCCAGCTTCTTACACATAGTTCAAGCATTGAGTTCAGTTTTTCAGGTTTGGAAAATTTCCATTTCAAGCTGATTAACCCTTGCGTTATATCAGGTTCGAGGTTACCCGGAAAAAAAAACTTGTTTGTGGTATCCCTTGTGTTGTCTCTGGGGTCGAGGGGAACGACCTCCCTGGTTTCCTGACAGGCCAATGGGTCACCTTGACCCAGAGACAACACAAGGGGTAACACATTTGTTTTCTGGGCCTTCGGGTCACTCTGACCCTGAGATGACTAAGGTTTAATTAAAGAAAAATAATACATCATTCACAGTGCAATATAACATGTAACTTTTCAGAATAATCCACAGATTATCAAGTTCTGAACACATGTGGGTACCAAAACTTGCTACCGAATAACAAAGTATTTTTTCAATACTCTGTACTACAGTTGTATTTCAAAAGAACTAAAGTAAAGGATGACTGAAAAAGTTGATTGCAGAGGTTGGCAAGACGACTGACACTAAAATAGGCAGTTGATGCACAACATTCAACTTTGGCCCCTTCGTTTATAAGCGTAAAATGTATCGAACTTGCCGTCTATTGGTTTGTCCCGCCCAGCATCAGCATGTACCTGCATCTCTCACAATCCCAGATATCTTTTTATCTGGGTTTTTCTATTGTTAGAATTATAAACGGTCGCCTGCATGATAAGGGTGGGGGTCTGAAGCCTGCTCTGATTAATCCCAGGACCATCACAGGCTTCTTAACACTTCACACAACTACTGGGATTACCTACTTAACTTTTTCATTTTGCTTCAGTATCAAAATGCCTTAAGAATACTTAGCTTAACAGTGATGCAACTTAATGATGTGATGATTCATTTGGTTGTACATTATTTATTTTTTATTTTAAGTTCTGAAACTACCACAATCAGAAATAAACTTAGAAGTACAAAGATGAGCGTAAAAGCCCAGAAGAACAGGGAATATATGTTCACAATAAAATAGAATGAAACAAAAATAAAAAATTTCACAATTTGAATATAGGTATGAGTGCGTGTGTGAATGGTTGTGTGTCGTACTGAGTATGACAAACGTGCACCATCTCTATTCCAGGGTCAGCCTGTTGTCCATATACATGAAGAAAAGGCCAATAAATGCAAACATGTTTTGTTTATGTTTACTAACCTTACTTCATGCATTATAAATATCCGTGTTAAGGAGTCGTGTTGAGTTCAGATACAAAGAAATCAAGTTAAATGTTTGCACGTTTCCACAAAAGCAGCATCGCTGCGGTGAATATGTTCGTAGCTTCCACTTTAAAGTTTGTTAAATATGTTTTATTTTTAGGAGAAACACTTTGGAACGGACTGGCTGATGAGAAAGTTGTGTAGCACACTCGGGAGCTTTAAAAGAGCCAAATATCCATGGACTATTATTTAGAAGAATAATTGCTTATGTTGTTTTCCCTCCTTCCTTTTTTTTCTCCTCCTCAATTCTGCTGAGATTCCAGATTTGTTTGGTGTTTGTAGTGCGGGCAAAAATAAGCTGTGTTTTTTTTTTTTGCTTGTGCTTTTGTGATGTGGATGTCATTATCCACATTTACATGCGAGAAGACGACTTTCTTTTTACTAACATCCTGTTTCGCTGTATTGATATTCTAATCATGTTTTTAAAATGTATGTATTCTTTATTTATGCTTATTTCTTTATCAAAAATTTGGACCGACACTTGGTGGATTTTTACCAACAATGGTTTGACCCTTGACACTTTGGCTAAAATTGTGTCACATGGAAAGAGATGCCATTAAGTGGGCTTACTGATCATAAAATACAGATTATTGAAAAGGTATTAAAATTGTTTTATGCCATGCAGGCATCAACAATTTGAAGCCAATTGGCCTCACAAAATTCCCTGATATTTCACTTTATAACACATAAACTGCAATTGTACTGAGTCGAAATTAAAAAATGAAATGAAATGAACAGAAAACGTTACTATTGCTCTTAAACAAGTACATTAAGAAATAAGAACAAACAAACCCAATAATAAACATATTTGGATCAGAAATTGTACTTAAGCCACGCCCATTTTAAAACCACACCCACTCTGCTGAGATTGGTCGAGCATTATGGTTTTTCACACCGAACTTAGACGTTTCCACCCCTGAGGAACTCATTGTATAAAGAAAGAACGGGGCGTTCTTTGCTGTTGCAGGTGCAGTGGGGCCCATTATTACATCATAATGGACTAAACTCTTATAACCTCTCATTTGCTGAGATTTAAGACGAGGGAGAAATTATATAAAATAATTAGTTGGTTCAAAACATGGTCATGATGAGGGACTTGGAGAGGAAGACTTTAATATTTGAAACATGTGAGTGAGTCAGGAGAGTGGGAGTTATTAATATCTTGAAAATCAACTCTCCACTTAAGAAATGAATGAAAATGTCAGTGGAAAGAGCTTCAGCGAAGTGTTGAATCCTCATCATCCGAAGCCAATAATGGATCCAGGTAGTTGCCCATCTGCTGTTCAATCAAAACATTATTCGTGGCGATAGTGGCTGGTGGTTCCGTGTGCTGCTGGCGGACTGTGTGGATGCTGTAAATCTACTCCGCTCATTAGCACCGACAGAGGAAACGCTAGCAGCCCACCTGCTCCCCTTCACCCTCTTTATGGCTCGGCAAATTAAAACGACATTTACACTCACAGCAGACACGTGCTCGCTCGCTCTCTCCGGTGCATTTCTTCCCGTGCTTACAGCAGAAACCTTCAACTCCTCTCACCAGGACAACAGGTTTCGTATCATCTCGACTCTCTTCATAAAGCCGACCGCTACGATGACGGTTTTGGGAGAAAGTCAGCGTGATGGATGGGCGCTATGAAGGACAGCGGTCAGCGGCTGGGGTCGTGACGGTAATGATGCCATAAAAAAGGGTTGCAACAGAAGTTGTGTGGACGCGAGATAAGGACGGTGAAAGAGGCAAACACTAGGCTTCCATTGGATGGAGCTCGATGGTGCAAACATTGTTCAGTCTCATTAAAAGTCTCATCAAATGGATCCTGGTGGAAAACACTGGAAAGAAGGTTTTTTTTCTTTCACTAAAAGTGTTGAGACGGCTTCGGTGACACAACGTTCTTCTCTTTGTCGAAAGACAAAACGTCCTAGACGTCAGCAATAACAAACTCCAGTTGCAGATCAACCTCAAATCTGATTGGTACAACATTGACGATAATGGATATTTCCAACCCTTTCCTTCTAAGGTTTCCTAGTTGTTCCTGTCCTTGACATTGTACTAGCTCGTCTGGTGACTGCAAGACGGATCTCTGAATGTTTTTGAATCTTTGTACATCATGGACAGAAGCATCTTATTCAGCAGGCTTTGTTGATTGATCTGCAGTTGATTCAGAACTCAGGACCAGAGGAGAGAAATATTTTCAGGCTGTTGCTCCTAAGCTTTGGAACAATCTTCCTCTCTCTTTGCGCTTGATGGATCTACTGACTCCTTTAAGAAACATCTTAAGACGTTTCTATTTGTTCAGGCTTTTCCTTGATTTTCTGGAACTCCTGTGTTGTTCTCAGTATTATCTTGATCTTTAAAGTGTATATACTTTTTTGAGTATTGTTTTGTTTGTTTAAGCTCTTTGTGACCCTGGTCCTGAAAAGCGCTATATAAATAAATATTACTTACTTACCTACTTATTGTTACCAGTACGTAATAATACAAAACTGTGAAAAATATTGAAAAAGAGTAAATGCAAAGCCCTTGTAATAAATAATAATGATCCCTTAAACGTGCTTCCATGGACTAAAAAGGGTGCTAGCTTCTTTTTTGTCCGATCATGACAGATCCCGAATAGATAATGTGGAACCTGTAAAGGGCTAAAAATGTTTGATAACTTGCAGGTTTTAAAAAGGGCTAAACCTACTTAATATTTAAGCTAACTCCAACTCTCCTGACTCACTCACATGTTTCAAATGTTTATCTTTTCCTCTCAAAGATTCGGTCTCTCATCATGACCATGTTTTGAACTTATTACTTTATAAAGTTCTCCTCCTCTAAAATCCCAGCGAATGAGAGGTTACAAGAGCGGAGTCCATTATGACGTAATAATGGCTTCACTCCTCCTCCAGCCAGCTGTAATTGCTCTGCTTTTCTTTATACAACCAGTCCTTTGGAGGTGAAGACTTCTGGGATTGATGACTCGCAGTGACAACCTTGATGTTTGACCAATCACAGCACAGTAAGCGAGATTATGGTAAACAAGATAAACCTCCAGAAGTGGTCTCAGTGGGCGGGGCTTAACATCATTTTCTAATGTAAATATTTCAATGAAAAGAGAGTTTTGTACAAACAGAAACATACTGATGAGTACAATAAAGGTCTAAGATCTATGGACTGTGATTCCAAACTATTTATTTGTTTTGCTAACAGCTAGCGAAAGAGCAAGCGGTTGTTTTTATTAACAGATATTTCACACATAAGAATCTGCTACTGTGAACCGTTGACACTGTTGTCGCCAACACTTCCCACTCAACAGACGTCACTCACTGTACTGGTACGAACATGAGTGAGTGCTGCAGCAACAGTGTTTTTTCAGGGACTTGACAAGTATGTCAGCATCAGGTTAGCAGGTTTACTATCAACAAACTGCTTTGAATAAATGGGAAATTGTGTTCAATTCAATTAAATGTATGACTAAATAGTAGAATCGTGTGTAGAAAGGACATCTACCACTGACAGGGTGGACAGATATTTTGATGGTGTCATGAGCAATTTAAACTTGCCTTCAAAACGTATCCAAACGTAGTATTAAATTCCCAAAACCAATTCTTATGAATTCTAATTCGTATGAATACGACGGGTTGGAATGGCTAGTAGCTGTAGTCGAGTATAATTCCAATGGAGCGTCAAGTGAAAGATTGATTCAAGTGATCGTTACAACAGCCAGATTTCACCGCAATTTGAGTTAATCGCACGCGACGTGAACATGCTCGACACATCCTTATAAAAATTGGGTCACAATCTGATTTATCTCTGTCCCAAGTATTTTTAATGACCTACATCTTCTTTTTTCTTTTTTTTTTATTTGGCAGCTAGCTTTTCCTAAGATTGGCTGCCACATTCCCTTCCAAACACATTTTGAGGTGGTTTTTATTCCTACAGCTCAACTGACGAAGATTTTCACACGTCTCATTTAAAGTGACGGTTTCTCCGAGCCGAGGTGGAAATACTGGTGATCCAGTTATACCCAGATCAACTAAAATAGAGTCAGATATTCTATAAAAACAGGGGCAAATAAAATTCTAGTGAGACCAATTTAAACCAATTGAAAAAATACAATAAAAAAATAAGCATATAATACATACACAATTATATATATAATTATAATATAATAATTAAAATAAGTATACTATTGATCATCTAGGGCCGGTTTTATTAAGATTCACATTTGTTTTGTCAAATAAATATGTGGAAAAACAGTAATAAATGAATACATTAATAAAAGAGAAGTATAACAAAATAATACGTACTGAGCAAAATATAAGGATGACCTTTAACGTGTATGGTTATTATTTATTATAAAAAAACATAATATGTTTATGACAGTAACAGTTTTAAATAAATAAAATAAAGGGAAATTGAGGTTTTGCTTCAAACTAAAATAGCTCACTGTGTTTTTGAGGTAAATAAAATACACAGAAAAAATCCCTATAAAAACACTTCCAAATCCAAAGTGCTCCTGCTTTATCCGGACTTCATTTATTACCAACCCCACATCTCACAGCCGGAATTTGTTTGCTATTTGGAGGTCGGCGTCGTCATGAGCAGTAATTCAGTCAGCGATGCATGGAAACAAACGATATGTCACGGAATGAGGGTCAAACACGGCTCCGTTTAATAGCTTTCCAGAGGCTCAACCCGAGCCCATTGTTTACAGAGCTTTAGGATTCTGTGGAGTCGCACAGACGACTGAGTGATGGCTGCACCGACCAGAACCTTCCCTCGTGACCCGGACGCAGTGGAGTCTCCGGACTCAACCAACTCATATCAGGGGTTAGATGAGGCACAGAAGACGAGAGACGGAGAGGAAGGAGGTGGCGGACTCAACATGGCGGACATAAGATTGAATTCTTTACCGATTTAAACTAAAACGCTCTTTAAGTAAAAGATAGACGTCAAAACGAATGGAACCGCATAATAAACGTATAATAATACACTATAAAAAGCTGTTTTCAAGACAAGTTCTTCATGACTTCATTCTATTTTCTTACATTTCTGATGAGATTTCTTTCTTCTACAATAGAAAACCTGAGTGAGAAAAGCTCTTGTGCGTCCCGTCACCATATTCCCTGCTGGCATTATCATCTTTATGTTAATAAAAAAATATATTACACTGATATTTTGTGTTTGCTCTAGCGTGATACATTGTCCTTTTGCTTGAATCTCCTGCAGGGAAAAGGTTGGGGCTGTTAAATAAAAGGCCATCACAAGCGTTGATATACACGTGGGTTATTTTACAGCCAGTCTGGATGCTGTAACTTACACCCGCAGTAAATTCCGAGGCTCACCTCTGGGATGTGGACGGTGTAAGGCTGCCCGTGGAAGATCGGCGCGTTGTCGTTCACGTCCCCGATCTGGATGTTTACAGTGTCTTTGACCACCTGAGGGACGACACAGAGGTACTTACAACACGGCGGCCTGCTTTACGCTGTGTGGTTGAAGCAAATGTAAGTCTGACTCACATTTTTTAAACTTTCAGGACATGCTTTGCGTTCAAGGTTTGCTCATGAAGATTTGGAATAGATTCATGCGTTTTTTTAATGGGGTGAAGGGCTTTGATCATGTTTTTAACATGAAATATTTTAAATAAATGATTAGCAGCTGAGTTATAAATGTATTAAATACAGAATTTCTTTAAAAATAATTGACCATAAATTGATTTGTGTGCTACAGAAATATTAAGTCACGTGATTAGACTAAGATTCTATTTTTTATGACATTAAATCATGATAAAAACATTTTTTTATCGCTAAATTAATTGTAACTTTAATTTCCCTTTTGAAAAATGTGTTTCTGGTTAACATTAGTGATGGTCTGATGAAGCTTCATGAAACAGTGTCATGTTGTTTAGAGATCAGTAGGTGGCGCCATCAGTTTAAAAATGATGTGCGGTTTTATTAGAACAGTTGTTCAAAACAAAGGAAAATAGTGCAGAGACCGCCATCTAGTGGACTGAGAAAATAATGACATTGCTTCATGAAGCTTCATCTGACCATCACTAGTAAACAGTACTATTTATTGTTAACTAACAGCACTTTATATCGATAGACCTGATGTTTTTCTTTTGATTTAGACAAAGGAATACTCACTCCTGATGGTAGAACTAAAGATTAAAACTCGAGTCTCAAATACAAAAGAATGTAAACCTGCATCTGTAAAAATACGTTTTTTTCTTATGAAAAAATAAAAATAAAAATAAAATAAAACAAATAATTAGAGTTGAGGGTAGAATTTTAGGTGAGATTACATTTCTTTTTACCCTTTTTTAACATGTGAATTACTAATCATAATCTTTTTATCTTTTTTTTATATTTTAAAATAATTATTATAAGAATTATTATGTTTTACTTCAGGAATATAGAGAAACTAAAGGACAGATCAGTTTCTTAAAATTACCCAAAAATCCTTTGCTCTAGAATTCATGGTTAGAAAATACAGTATATGATAAGTGACCAAAAATAAAAATTCGCTGTGCTTATTAAACTTTTGTTCAATCCCATCTTTATTGTAACATGACCCAGATGTTCTTTTTAATGTGTCACACCTCTCAAGAAAGCATGTTTAAACATGTAAAAAACACTAAATGAATGAAAACCAAATTAAAAAAGATATGAGGCGTCACATGTTCAAAGTGTTTCTCACCTCATGAGTGTCGCTCACGTAGAACTCCACCTGCATTTCCGACTTGCTCTGAGGAACAGAAGACACGGCAGCAGAAACTTTGCATTAATGTGAAGCAAACAGTAGAAACATGGAAATTGCTCTGAACCCCAAATTACTTCTGTCTCGAATCACACTTTTCACTTCTCTTTCATCATTTGATAATTTGCGTTCCATTTGCTTTTTTCCAAATTGTCTCGAGCGTGTTTTCTTCTCTATAGTGCCTTTGCTTTGGTAATGTAGGGACTGTGTGTGCAGCGTTTGGTGTGACTCTGTGTGTGTGTGTGTGTGTGTGTGTGTGTGTGTGCTTTGAAAAGCCTCACCTCGCGGTCGAGCTGCTGTCGTAGCCAAACAACTCCAGTGTCTTTGTTTACTGAAAAATACCGCATTGCTTCCTCTCCAGACACCCCATATATGAGGGGCTCCGCTTCTTGATCTAAAGCCTTCAGCTGAGCAACAGACGAACCTGTAAGACAGAGTTCAGGGTTATAAGAGCCCTCGAGAAAGAAAAAAATACATTTTATTTAAGGCACATAAATAACCACCATCGACTTAAATTCACATAACACATAATATGTTTTATTATGACATTCAGATTTCTCTGGGAATCAAAATGTGCTGTTTAACAATATGTATTTGTGAGTAAATACATTATTATTTTGTAATATATAAAAAAAAATATGACTCTGAATCCTTTTTAAACAGTATAGTACACAAAACACAAAGAAAATCTAAAATACTTTGAATTTAAATATGAGTCGAAAGGTTGGCAATGACAAAATGGCCTATAAAGATAAAATATCTCATTTTAAACATTGTATTCACAAAATATATATTTTAAATTATTAACAACAATTGTATTTATGAATGTACTTTCTAAATACAATTTTATTGTATACCTTTTTTGTGGTAACCAATATGTTGTTGCTGATTTTTTAATACACACATATATACATACATACATATATAAACATATATGTATAAATATATATATAAGTTAGTAAGTAAGTCATTTTTATTTGTATAGCGCTTTTCCAGACCAGGGTCACAAAGCGCTTAAACAATCAAAAAAATACTCAATAAAGTATATACTTTAAAGGTCAAGATAAAACTGATAACATAACAGGAGTTCCAGAAAATCAAGAAAAAGCCTGAACAAATAAAAAAGCCTTAAGATGTTTCATATATATATATACATATATATATATATATATATATATATATGTATATGTTTAATGGGGGGATCTGCTTCCCTACAATTAAGAGTTGAAATTATAGAAATGTTCCTTCACTTAGTATGTAACACATGGTTTAAATTCCCATAGAATTGGACTTGTTTACATTTTTATGGGGGTCTTCAGTCCCCATTTGTGCCCCCTTTCCCATGACCTGATCACATTGTCCCACTCCTTTTAAACGTTCACAGGTCAGCAATGAAATAAAAGAATTTAGAAAAATGTAATTGGGACATCACCAACATCAACGATATTGAAAAAGAAAATCAAAATCAGGAGAAAATACAGAGAAATAGTTACAACCTAATAACGGACGTAAAAGAAGTAATGGAAAGTTCTGAGAGTTCGGCGATGATACTTTCTCGTCCTACGGTGATACTTTCGCGTCCTAATAAGAAAAGTATTACGTCTTAATATAATACCTTCTCGTCCTAAAGTAATACTTTCTCGTCCTAAGGTGATACTTTCTCGTCCTAATGAGAAAAGTATTACGTCTTAATATAATACCTTCTTGTCCTAAAGTAATACTTTCTCGTCCTACGGTGATACTTTCGCGTCCTAACAAGAAAAGCATTACGTCCTACTGTGATACTTTCTCGTTCTAACGGGAAAAGTATTACGTCCTACAGTGATACTTTCTCGTCCTAACGAGAAAAGTACTAGGTCCTACCGTGATACTTTCTCGTCCTAAGGTGATACTTTCTCGTCCTAACGAGAAAAGTATTACGTCCTACCGTGATACTTTCTCGTCCTAAAGTGATACTTTCTCCTCCTAACAAGAAAAGTATTACGTCCTACCGTGATACTTACTCGTCCTAAAGTGATACTTTCTCCTCCTAACAAGAAAAGTATTACGTCCTACCGTGATACTTTCTCGTCCTAATGTGAATCTTTCTCGTCCTAACATGAAACTTTCTCGTCCTAACAACAAAAGTATTACGTCCTACCGTGATACTTTCTCGTCCTAATGTGAATCTTTCTCGTCCTAACATGAAACTTTCTCGTCCTAACAAGAAAAGTATTACGTCCTACTGTGATTCTTTCTCGTCCTAACGTGAAACGTTCTCATCCTAACAAGAAAAGTATTACATCCTATCGTGATACTTTCTCGTCCTAACGTGAAAAGTATAACGTCCTACAGTGATACTTTCTCGTCCTAAGGTGATACCTTCTCCTCCTAACAAGAAAAGTATTACGTCCTACCGTGATACTTTCTCATCCTAACGTGAAACTTTCTCATCCTAACAAGAAAAGTATTACGTCCTACCGTGATACTTTCTCGTCCTAATGTGAATCTTTCTCGTCCTAACATGAAACTTTCTCGTCCTAACAAGAAAAGTATTACGTCCTACCGTGATTCTTTCTCGTCCTAACGTGAAACGATCTCATCCTAACAAGAAAAGTATTACATCCTATCGTGATACTTTCTCGTCCTAACGTGAAAAGTATAACGTCCTACAGTGATACTTTCTCGTCCTAAGGTGATACCTTCTCCTCCTAACAAGAAAAGTATTACGTCCTACCGTGATACTTTCTCATCCTAACGTGAAACTTTCTCGTCCTAACAAGAAAAGTATTACGTCCTATCGTGATACTTTCTCCTTCTAACAAGAAAAGTATTACGTCCTTCCGTGATACTTTCTCATCCTAACGTGAAACTTTCTCGTCCTAACAAGAAAAGTATTACGTCCTATCGTAATACTTTCTCCTCCTAACAAGAAAAGTATTACGTCCTACCATGATACTTTCTCGTCCTAAGGTGATACTTTCTCGTCCTAACGAGAAAAGTATTACATCCTACCGTGATACTTTCTAGTCCTAAGGTGAAACTCTCTTGTCCTAACAAGAAAAGTATTATGTCCTACCGTGATACTTTCTCGTCCTAAGGTGAAACTTTCTTGTCCTAATGGGAAAAGTAGTATGTCCTAACAGGATACTTTCTCGACCTAACGAGAAAAGTATTACGTCCTACTGTGATACTTTCTCGTCCTAAGGTGTACTTTCTCGTCCTAACGTGAACATAAACAGATTTAATTCCATCCGACGGGGCCACAAAAAATGGAATCATCCATTCGCCGAAAAAGAGTAACTTTTTAGTCGCACCAAGCTTGAAGTCCCATCTAAGATCCAGAAGAACGAAAGTGTAAACACAGAACCTCATCCTCTTCCCTCAGGTACTTGAGACGACAGACAGCCGTCAAAGTAAATCAAGGCTGTCAGCCATGCAGCAAACAGTGTTACACAACCACCAATTAGACTTTACAATCACACACCCTCTGGTTTTATTAATACCCCCTATTTTCCTGTAAAAGGGTGGCAAAGTGACTAATTAATATAAGGATTTATGAACCCACCTCATTGTGTCTAATGAGATTTATGCAAATGTAGCTCCTTTCAATATGAGTTATAATTTGGGTGACGACTGTGTAAATTGAGCATTTTACCGCAGAGTCATCAATAACTGGGAGGTTTTTTTTTTTCTCTCTGCACTTCCCCTTCCGGCTCTTGACTGCCTCTTTATGGGTTGATGCCCGCTATAATTAATAATAACACACACTCGTCTGTGTGCGTGACACTTGTTTCACGCCTAAATATCACGTTTTTGTTTGCCTGGATTAAACACCCAACTGCTCCCACTGACCTCGGATTAAAATCTTTAAAAAAAAGTATGTTTCTTTTTTATTTCAGCTCTCGTTAGAAACGACTTCTCTTATTTATACACTTCATTAATGTTCGGCGAAGGTAAGATTTACTAGATGTGTGCCAGGGAATGTGCCAGGAGAGATTAGGGATCGAGTGTGAATAATTTAAGTAAACCTCATCTGCATTTTTGGTTTATGAGATGAAAGTGGATTACCCAAGAGGAGGCTCACACTGAGGAACTTCACATCCTCTTTTTTTTTTTAAATTCTCAATGAAGACATACATGGCAATAAATCATCTTAAAAAATAAATCATCAGAAACTTTAACCCAGGTGAGAATAGGGGTAATTGGAGGTCACCTTAGAGGACGGACCATCATTCACGATCGAGAAAAGTTAAGAATCCACCTGATTATTTATATTTCATCACGCGTGTTACGGAACATGATTTGCATTGGAGTCACGGCGGGAGATGAATGTGGGTTTCATTCTCAGCTTGAGTGAGTCGTTCAATTTCCTATGGGGCCACATCATACGTCGGGATTGTTGTGAGAGGCTATCAAGACTAAATAAATCAAGAAAAAACTGAAATGGCTTTAAAGTGATAGTTCACCCCAAAAATGCACTTGTTTTCTTCTCATGTCGATTAAAGGTTGGGATTATTTTCAAAGTAATCTGTTCCTTTTTAGACTCTTGGACAAAATAAAAGTCCATTTTAAAGTAGTGACTGGAGATCAGTTTTCTTCGTCTTCGTCCAAAAAGACACTTAAAAACATCATCATATCTCCATGGTGCTCGCTGTAACGCCCCTCTTGTAAAAAACTTAAGATTGTTTTTAGCGGGCGCTGCTAGGCTAGCTTCTAGGCCAACATCCTACACAGACAGGAAGTACTTCGGGAAAAAACATCTCGAGCACTTCCAGTGTAGGCAGCAGATCGAAAAACCTTGCGATATTTACCCCGAGTACTTCCTGTCTGAGTAGGATGTTGACCTTGCAGCTTCTGATAAAAAGAACACACCTTAAAATATAGACTTGTCCAATTTTTTCCCAGACAATTCCTCATGTCGAGGCTTCAATACAACACGAATATTAGAGACGAGCAGTATTCTGGTATCTGGATGTTTTTTTGAATGAAGATGAAGACAAAGACAACTGCAGTAATTCTAAAAAGGAACAGATTAATCTGGAGTGAAATTTGAATTTTGGGTGAATAACTATTGATTTCATACTTTTTGGTGAAATTCTAAAAATACCATTAGGATCCTAATACTTTTCTTATTAGGAACAACTCTTTAAACTAAGAATCTTTAGGAATACGGCCCCTGGAGTCTACCCCAGTGACTTGGGGCTAGAGTTGAGGGACGATCCAGAGCTAGAAGCCGCAACCCCACCCACCACCATGACCCTAATAATTATCGTGATACTTCTGAAAGAAATACCTTGATTATTTGAGAAAATGGAAAAGGAGTTTTGGGTTGTAGTTTCTCTCCAATCTGAAGTGTAGGCTGGTGAGTGGTGAGACTCTAGGTAGGTATCCTTCAAGTGCTTATCAGCACCAGCGTGGCATGAGCCCTTTTCTTTGACAAATGATGCTATTTAGTAGCAAGTGATGCCAGTATTACTGTTATGAATGATACAGTGCACATTAATGCAACATTAATTCACTCCGCAACACCGCTCTCATGACAAGAGCGATGTGGCGCAGGAATCATCTCCCCCAGCCATTGTCTACTGCATTGTCCCCCCCGAAACATTCATGAAACTTACCTTTTACTTCAAGGAAAAATAAACAAACTGTTTATAATAAAAAAGACTGTTGCTTAGTGTTCGTTCAAGTTATAATATTGGTAACTTGTGTTCTTTACACAACTTCTACCTTGAAGAGAATAAGGTTCTATTATTATGATCAATAGTTTGAACTATACTTTGAAATGTTTTCATGAAAAAGCATGATTTAATGCAGAGTTTGTATGTATGTTCTCCCCGTGTAGTGTGGGTTTACTCCGGGCACTCTGGTTTCCTCCCGCAGTCCAAAAATATACAGAGGTTGATTGTGAACTTGGGGAAATTATCTGTATATATGAGTGTGTGTGTGTGAATGGTTTTATGCCTTTGTGTGTCCTGGCATCCTGTCCAGAGTGTCCCCCGCCTCGCCGAAGTAACTGGGACGCCCATAAGGGAATAAGCGACAGAAAATTAACAAATGAATGAAGGATTTGTTTTAAAAAAATATATATGTGAAAAGCTCCTTGGCAGAGGTATGCCCTAAATGTGTTAATGTTTCTGCTAGCTATAATTAATGGCTAATTGATGCAAGTAGTAGTATGAAGTAATCCAACAATTAAAAGTTATTTGAAAAGGAGCTAAATAACTAATTGGAGTTTTATTTAATTGAGTTAAAACTAATACTAGGGGTGTAAATAAATATTGATATAGTAATATATGGTGATATTCTGTATTCCTGATACTGTATCGATATATTTTTTTAACCTTTAAAGTTACTTTTTATTTTAATTCAAAGTTATTCTATGGTTTATATTTCAATAATGTGTGTATAAAAGAAAATTATTCAGTGTTTAATTTTACATTTTACACTCAAATATTCACAGTGTTCGACGTTTCATTTTACAATTAATATTCAAATATTCACGGTGTTTATTCATTTGTCTGCTGCAATTAAACCTCCAGCCACTAGTTGGCAACATTAGTCGACCCCTCCGTGCCAACAAAGTAACATCAAAACCGTGAAAATGGCAGCAATGAGTGAAAAAGAAAGGACAGACCAGGCTCCAACTTTAAAAGCTGATGTTTGGACTCATTTTGTCTTTAAAACAAAGTTTATAGTTAAAAAATGTGCAGGTACTGGATATTGCATGTTGCTCTTAAACTAAACTAACTAAAACTAAAAGTGATTTGTTTGTTTTTTAACTTAAAGCAAGTGGTAAATAATTCACGACAGGGACTAAACTTTGAGGAAGCGCAGGAATATAAACAAGGACGGCTACAACAAAGGAATATATGCAGTGCAGGATCTATATACTACTCTGGCCCCTGACTTTTAGGAAGAAAAAAAAAAGCAGCAGGGGTTCTAAATCAGCCACTGAGAGACATCCATCCCCGGCGGATCAATAGGAGTTGTGTGTCTGAGACAGCGACTCAGCCCTGCACCTGCCCCGAGGCCTCGGGCTTAAGACAGAGAAGGTGATATAGGCCAAAGCCCTGTTTATTATGTGGATGACATCTCGAGACATCTCGTTCATCTGAGAGCCCGAGTCAATGTCAGGACTTCAATCTCGGAACCGGTTGTGAATTACAGCTTCTACTTTTATGGTGCCAAAAAAAAGAAAAGAAAAAGAAAAGAAGAAGCTTAATGGGCACATGGCGACGATCTGTACCGAATATTCTTAATGGTTTACGTCGAGAAAAAATGGACCTGCGTCTTGTAAATATTTCATGAGCAAACTTGAAGACGAACCAGAGACACTCGGGGTTGATGTCATGCGACCAGGAATGTGATGAGTCAGCGCCGTGCCACTCACGTTACCACAATGTCCGTCCGCTGACAAAGAGAGCTTTCAAAAGACATCAGCGGCGTCGAGCTGAAGCCTCACTGAAGGCACGCTGACCTGCATCAATCATCGGCATCAGAGACGCCAACGCCGCCGTCAACCAAAAAGGGAAGGATGAGCTCATTCAGCAAACTGTCAGTGTTTCCTCGCGTGGCTTTTTATCACTGCATTTGTCACTTCATGGATTCCATTGTGTGGAGAAAGAAATTCAACTTCACTTCTCAGCATCTGCTGCCGAGAGAGTGGTGGTGATTACAGAGCTTCTCCCGCTGTCAAATTTTATTTTATTTACACACGAGGATGTCATGAATTTACAGATATTTATAAACAAGAGCACAATCTAGGGTCAACCGTGAGCATTTCAACACCAACAAACATTAAATAAATGCATAATATTGAGAGATTATTGATATACAGCATACATAAGTCATTATTTTATTTATTTATATTTAGTTGGAGAATATTCTCCAGAGAAAAACCATAGGCAAACCAATGTTGATTTTTTTTCCCTTCAATTAAACTTGATGGTGGGAAATGTCATTTTTCTATTGCTTATTTTGAGTGTCTTGTTTCATTCTTTTATTCTGTACTGACACGAAGACATATTATTATGTTGTGTTTACAACACTGGCAATAAAAGTTTATGATTCTGAGTAGATCCTGGGACGGAACTATTTTAAAGAATCCCGCCGTATGGTTGCCTCAAAATCCTATTAGATTAATGTTGCATGTTGATGACCCATAATAATGCTAGTGTTAAAGATAACATCCTTATCTTAGAGAGAGAATATGGACGTCAACTATTTTAAAGAGATTTTCAAAAAGACTAAAACCTATGTTAAAGCATTTCGATGGTAATATTTGATTAATGAGCAAAGAAAAAGAAGATATGTAAAGGGAAACTAATGTGAAAACCTAACTCTCCTGACTCTCTGACATGTTTTAAATGTTAAATTCTTCCTCTCCATGATGTAGTAAGTCCCTCATGATGACCATGTTTTAAACTTATGACTTTATAAAGTTCTACCCTGTCTAAAATCTCAGCGAACGAGAGGTTACAAGAGCAGAGTCCTTTATGAGGTAAGAATGGCTTAAATCCTCCACCACCCATTTTTAATCTCACCCGCTTTGTTTATACAACGAGTCCCTTGGAGGTGGAGTCTTCTGGGATTGATGATAACCATCACAGTGTTTGACCAATCAGAGCAGAGTGGGCGTGGTTACAATAAACAAGATTTCATCTTGAGAAGTGTTTTTAGTCGACAGGGCTTAAGTAAAATTTCTAATCTAAATATTTAAATTAAAAGAGAGTTTTGAACAAACAGACACATACTGATGAGTGCAATAGAGGTTTAAGATCTATTTAAGAGACGCTTACATCAACACATTAGTTGCCATTTAAGAGAAACTATTAGAGAAGCTAATACTACCTGTTAGGGTTTGATAAATGTGTATGTTGTTCGGCCCCAAACCTCTTCTGTCTGAAAATATTGGCCCCTTTTGCGTTTGTGTTGACACTCCTAAGACATTTTCAATTTATTTTAAAGGTACGATATGAAAAAATACACTGAAGTGAGACGAGGATCAATAATTTACCATGAGCTTGAAGATGTCCACGAGGGCCACGCAAAGGCCAAAAAAAAGGTCACTTGTTGCCCCTGAATCAACACTTTGACCAGGTCTGATCTAGAAAGATTGTCAGACTCATGCAGACGTTTGCCAAATACAACATAAAACAGAATTTAGAACTACCACCTCAGCACGTTGGTCGTCCAGCATCTCTCCAGGAGATCTTCCTCCTTCTCTGGCTTACGAAACTTATCTGCTCCAGACTCACCTCCTCCTCGCACACTCAGGGTCAACTCTCCTCGCTCACTTTTTTTTTTAACTGTTGCAAAAACTTCTGAGGATAAATTCAAAAACTTGCTTTTATGTCCGAGGGCCAATTCCATTAAGACTACCTTGGAAATTATTTGTGACCTACCCTCAAGCCTAATACACAATAAAACCAAACTATTTTTCATGCAAATACATCTCAGTCCTGTATGTTCATGTCCAGAGGTTGAGGCTCCTTATGGGAAATAAAAAAAATAAAATAAAAAACATCAATGACAATAATAAGCGTTTAGACCTTGATTTCCATACAAAGAGTCGAGCATCTGTTCCGGGGGCATCTTCATCAGACAATAAAGGATGTGGGCAGATAGCTCTTCACGTTGAAGAGAGTGACCTCAGGGAGATCAATTAAAAACCTTTAAAAAAAAAGTGGAAATAACAGATAAAAATCTTCTTTGGCAACTGAGAGGCTGGATGATGGAAGGACTAACTTAATAAATAGATGCATGATTTAAGCGTATCCAAAGAGTTTCTCCACACCATAATTCATTCTTTGTTTTCACTCCGTCCTCTTCTGGTGTGCTTCAATAGCTGCTGTGGGAATAAGACCCGGAGACAAATAGTGCCTCGAGTGCGGGTTTAAGTGACTCCTGTGTTTCAACAACATATAACACAAGAGTCCTTGAGAGACCGTGTATTAATCCAACAGATTTATGACTAAATCTATCACGGATGAGCGGAGAACACCCCCTGCCTTCTTCCTCTCGCTGGCCCTGAATGAAATTGAGTGTGATGAAAACGAGCCGAATCTTTTTCCCAGAGTATGTTATGGAATTACGTAGTTGAATTACCCTACGTTTCATTAAGCAAATGTTATTATGGGACGAATGAGGAGGAAAACGCTGATCCTTTTTACCACAATACTGCTCTGCTCTCAAACATTTACACTTTGTTTTGAACGCATGGGAAGGAGGAATGAAAAGAAATATTGTGGACTGATGTTGTTACTAGTGGCTTTACTAGCTTAGAAGCTTTGATTTTTATCATTTTTTATGATTTATTTCATGACTTTAACTGTTTCAACATTGAATATCACACCAAACCCATTGCATGTGTTCGAAGCATGACCAGCTAATGATGAATTATGTTTAAAAACTGCTTAAATGGAGGGGAAATGCTGTATTTGGTGTTTCGTTTTTGGTTAAAGCATGTTTATCAATCAGATTTATTCAATGACATTATAAATCAAGATTTGATTCAGTGATAAAATGTTCAATTTGATAGACCTTTAAAACTATTGTGGGTTTTTTGTTGCACATACCTGATGCAAGGAGGTCATTTCCCAATACATAACTTTTCCCAATACATTAATCAAATCAAAAACACAACTTGTATGTCTCAAGAATTGTATTGGCTCATGACAAACATACGTTTTGTGATCAGTATTTAAACTTCTGCTGCAAGATATCAAAGCAAACAAACGTACCAACTAACTGACAATTTGTTTCATCATAAGTCACAGAAATTGAATGTTCTGATTAGACATAGAAGGATTTGTAGGGTTGATTATAGTAGCCAGAAAAGTAATTCAAAAACATTTATATTGAATATCAATTTGTAAGTTCTGTCGGGTAAGAACCATAAATATCAGGGACCGTATTCCTAAAGACTTTGAGAACCCTCCCAGAGAGCTCCTAACTTCAACTGAATAAATCCTAGCAAAGAGTCCCGGAACAATCTCAGAGAACTCTGAGCGAGGACTGGACAGAAACTCCTGATCTTAGTGAGGAGGTGTAAGTTGACACCAGGTATGAGTCATCATTGCTAAAGCTGTGATTGAACCTCAAAGCTAGAAACAAAATATACTTTGAGTGATCTTTAATTTGCTTTGATTTTTGTTGAAACGACGAAGAAAATTGTTTTAATTTTGCTCAACAAAGAAAAGAAAAAAATCAAACAGGATTTTTTTTTAATTAAAAACTCCACTGACTACCTGTCACACTCGACATGAGGAATTGTTTCGGAAAAAAATAACCAAGTCTGTATTTTAAGTTTGTTTTCAGCAGAAGATGAAAGGCTAGCTGCTAGGTTAGCTGTTTTGTCTTTATCTTCGTCCAAAAAGACACTTGAAAACATCCAAATACCTCCGTGTTGGTCGTCTGTTACAACAATCTTGTAGTGAAGGCTTGACATGAGGAATTTTTCTCAGGGTCAAGGTGACCTGAATGCCTAAAAACAAATGTGTTTGTGGTATCATTTGTGTTATCTAAGGGTCAATGTGACACAAAGGCCAAAAAACCAACGTGTTTGTAAGTAAGTAAGTAAGTAAGTAATATTTATTTATATAGCGCTTTTCCAGACCAGGGTCACAAAGCGCTTAAACAATCAAAACAATACTCAAAAAAGTACATACTTTAAAGATCAAGATACCCTTGGGTTATCTCAGGGTCAAGTTGACCCGAAGACCCAAAAACCAACGTGTTTGTGGTATCCCTTGTGTTATCTCAGGGTCAAGGTGACCCGAAGACCCAAAAACCAACATGTTTGTGGTATCCCTTGTGTTATCTTAGGGTCAAGGTGACCTGAATGCCTAAAAACAAATGTGTTTGTGGTATCCTTTGTGTTATCTCAGGGTCAAGGTGACCCGAAGGCCCAAAAACCAACATGTTTGTGGTATCCCTTGTGTTGTCTCTGAGTTGAGGTGAACGACCTCCACCACTGCATATGTATTTCTGGAAACCAGAGAGACAAACACATTTTTTTTAAGGGAAAATTCTCAGATACTTTTCTTAGAATTTAGCCACTAGTAGCGACTCAACTAAGAATCTGTTGGAATCCTGGTCTAGAGAAGATGTCAAAAGAATACATTGAAATGAAATGGTTTGACATAAACTAGATTTTTTTTTTCATTTATTGAATTGTTAGGATCAAAGTTATTAGTAAGTCATTTATATTTATAGAGCGCTTTTCTAGACCAGGGTCACAAGGCGCTTAAACAATCCAAAAAATACTCAAAAACTAGATACTAAAAAGTTCAAGAGAACTCAAGTGTCCCAGAAAATCAGGGAAAAGCCTGGACGGATAAGAATGTGTGAACAGAGGGTTTATACGCAGCATATATGAAAACAGTGTCTGATGGCTGCGATGATGAGAACTCTGACAGACAAGGCTGTGACTAAGTAATCACTTTGAGGAAGTCTGTCAGTGAAGCACATTAGTGGACACTCATCCAGCGAATGATCGGGACGGGCAGTTCTGTCAGCGTCGATTCCTGCACAGCTTTATTTGCTCTTCAAACACAGTCACAGAGAGAGAAAGAAGCCCCGGCGTCGTCCAAAACGCCGTCAGTGCTCTCTTCCTCGTTTCTCTTTTGTTTTATTTGTCATCCTTGTCATTATCGCGGAGGCCGGACAGAGGGACGCGAGCGGCGCTGATAAAAGCTGACAGGTGGTCGTGTTGTACGGAGGGTCCGCGGAATGATTGCCGAGCTACGCTGGACTGACGCTGTCATGAAAGCAAACATCCGCCTCAATCACGCGCACACATCTGGTTCGCTCGCGCCGGCTCGCTAACGCGTCCATCACGGCGGGTAATTGTCGACACCTGCTTGTTTACGTACGGACCTCGGACGACATGTTCTTCAATGTTTTCACTCACTTATCACCAATCAAGACTTCCGAGTCTTCTCCCCGTCGTTCCTTCGAGATGGAAGTGTGGAACTTTTTCAAACCATTCTTCTTCTACGTCTCCAGCTGAGAAAGTACCGCCGCGGGTGTGATCCCGACCATTCCTCGTAGGTCCCGAACCGAGCAGGGGGGGCAACGGGGCCGCCGGAATTTGCGCTCTTGCTGTTATTTACGCCCGTCTATATGTGGCCCCTCGACCTCGCCAGGGCCGACTATTACCTGAGAAACACAGCTAAATCACGGCGGCGTAATGGAACATGGCACCTCCATTCAGAGGCCACGCCGAAAACACGGTCCCACTAAAACAAAGCTCTCCTCTTCTGGCCTTTTTTTTTCCTGACTTGCTCGTGGCTAGAATATGAGAGATTGTGTTCCTGTTCCGGCAGGAAATGGGAACGTTCCAAATGCTACTAAGAAATGGAGAAAAATGAAGGTAACCATAACATATTGACTTAAGATTATAAATAAATGCCAAAAAAAAAGAAGAATTTCCTTAGTGTTAATCAGAAAATGTGTAGAAATGTTGATTGTATGTTGTAAAGAAAAGTTACAGAAAAGCAAAGCAATATGCAAAGCAAAAGAAATATAAGCTTTGTTAATTCATTCTATTTTCATATCCAGTTACCTCTCGATAGGCAAGAAATAAAATGGAAAATAAAACTGTATAAAAATGAGGAAATGTCGTCCTTATATCAACTTATGTTGAGGTAAAACAAATAATTTAGTTATAACTACTATTTAAATCAATGGAAATCATTTATAATATTAAAAACTAATAAAATGGAAAATAAAACTAAAGCAAAAATGAGGAAATGTTATCCTTATATCAACTTATGTTGAGGTAAAACAGATAATTTAGTTACAATTTCTATTTCAATTATTGGAAATCATTTAAAATATTAAAAACTAGCAAAATGAAAAATAAAACTAAAGCAAAAATGTGGAAATACCATCCTTATATAAACTTATGTTGAGGTGAAACAGATAATTTAGTTACAAGTACTATTTAAATCAATGGAAATCATTTAAAATATTAAAAACTAGCAAAATGAAAAATAAAACTAAAGCAAAAATGTGGAAATACCATCCTTATATCAACTTATGTTGAGGTGAAACAGATAATTTAGTTTCAATTTCTATTTCAATTATTGGAAATCATTTAAAATATTAAAAACTAATAAAATGGAAAATAAAACTAAAGCAAAAATGAGGAAATGATATCCTTATATCAACTTATGTTGAGGTAAAACAGATCATTTAGTTACAAGTACTATTTCAAATGAATGGAAATCTTCTTAAATAGTTTAAAAAAAAAGGAAAATTAAACTTTAGCAAAAATGAGGAAATGTCATCCTAATATCAACTTTTTTGAGGTAAAACAAAAAATTTAATCAGAAGTACTACTTAACCCTCGTGTAATCTCAGGGTCAAGGTAACCGAACGGCCCGAAAACTAGTGATGGTCTGATGAAGCTTCATGAAGCAGTGTCATTATGTTCAGAGTCCACTAGATGGCGGTTTTGGCACTATTTCCCTTTGTTTTTTAACAACTGTTTTAATGAACATAATTTCTAAACTGATGGCGCCACCTACTGACCTCTAAACAACATGACACTGTTTCATGAAGCTTCATCAGACCATCACTAACTGCAACAAATGTGTTTGTGGTGTCATTGTGTCGTCTCAGGGTCAAGGGCCTTTGGGTCACCTTGACCCTGAGACAACACAATGATACCACAACACAAGGGTCAAAAGGAAATAATAATAATAATCTCTGCATAAAAATGAAATGTAAAGTTCAAGTTATTTTAACATAAACTTTAAAGAAAGATAACACTCATTTCAAATATCTAGCTTCAGAGTGACTTTATGACGGGAAGACCAAGGGTCGACTGGGGCCCGCAGGCCACATTTTACCTTGTTCTGCTCTAGCTGTGCACATAGCAGCAAAAAAACATAGTTTCAAATGGATAAAGAAGTTTGAAATCCAAGTAAAAAAGTCAAATGCCATTCCTCCAGACATCTGGGAGGGGTCATGTCAGGCACATAAAGAAGTGGCTCTAAATATAGACGTATCACAAGCTGTTCTCAGAATTGTTTTTAACTCTTAGACAAGTGGAATGTGAAACACATGGTTGCTTTGATTCATGTGAATTGACAGGGGAAGAGGTTTGCACGGTTCTCTTTCGAAAAACAGATGTTGACGCTCAACACCAGCATGGATAGCGATACTTGGCGGGCGAACGCTGGGGCACAGTCTTATATTCTATTGATAAATTACATCAGAGACGACACATGCATCTGCTTTTTACACGTCTTTTTTTTTTCTGACACATCTTGTTTGCCGCGGGGGCCGAACAATGATCCCGACAACTTTAGGTGTGACTTTATATATGTACGGCTCAATAGTGTTTGAGCTAAACAAGAGTCAGAAGCCACTAGTCTCTCCTTGCAGCGGCGTTTTGGGTAAAGACTTGTGTATCGAGTTAACCACCCTCTTATTCATCCCAGAATGTCAATAACCAATATTTGCAGAGGACCGCAATGCAGACAAGCAAGTGTCGGTGAGTCCACGAGTGTCCAGGATGGTGTGTGTGTGTGTGTGTGTGTGTGTGTCCAAGTGCTCGGTCAGGCCAGACTGTTTGCTCCTCTGCTGCCTCCATTTGATGTCCGGCTGCTGCCATAAAAGCTCTCCTCAACCCCCGGGACACGCCACACTTGTTTTATGGATTATAAATGAAGTCATTATCGATGGCACTAATTAGCTGCAGGTCCTAATCCAGCAAAATTAATATTGTTCCCCCCCCCCCGCCCCCCCGACAAAGACAATGGCACTGGCTAATTGGCAATTGACCTCCTTGGCGGGTCTGGAGAGGATAGGGACAGATTGAGAGTGGAGCTGGATGGAGACAGGGAAGGTGAGTGGCGGGATCTGGGCAATGACACGTGTAGTTGCATGATCAGTTTTTTGGTCTCGGTTTTACCTTCATGCTGTCCTTCCTATTTTGTCAACACTGTCAAACACAAGCTTCTAATACAAACAACTAGATTGTAAGCTTTTTTTTTTAGCTCTTGATTTATCGTTCTACACAAAAACTAAAACATAAGTAAGTAAGTAATTCGTATTTATATAGCGCTTTTCCAGACCAGGGTCACAAAGCGCTTAAACAATCAAAACAATACTCAATATAGATAATACTGAGACAAACACAGGAGTTCCAGAAAATCAAGGAAAAGCCTGAACAAATAAAAATGTCTTAAGATGTTTCTTGAAGGAGTCAGTAGATCCATCAAGCGCAAAGAGACATAATCAAAGAAAATAGATTTGGAAATAAGACATTTCTGACCACATATTTCATTGTTCACACAAACTTTTCATCGTTTGCAATGGTGTCATAAGTCAAATCTCTTCTTAATTTTGAGCAAGACGGATGTTTGTCCCGCAGTGACAAGTAGGTACATTTTGTAAGGGAAAGTGCTAAGCTATACTAGTGATGGTCTGATGAAGCTTCATGAAGCAGTGTCATGTTGTTTAGAGGTCAGTAGGTGGCGCCATCAGTTCAAAAATGATGTGATGTTTCATTAGAACAGTTGTTAAAAACAAAGGAAGATAGTGCAGAGACCGCCATCTAGTGGACTCTGGAAATAAAGACACTGCTTCATGAAGCTTCATCAGACCATCACTGATATTTAACAACCACTTATTATGTCATAATCGTATCACTGCTTGTCTGGGAGAGGAATGTGGGGGTAAAAATGTCTGCCCAGGTACCGACCTTTTAAACTCTTACCCTGACATTGAGCGATAATAACTCTTTGGAGTTAAACTGTAAACCGGACACCAAGATATAACAGTGAACTAACAGCAAGAGAAGTTGGACGCACTAGAAAGTGTCTAAAGTTAATTGTTGTAACTAACTAGTTTTAACTCTAAGTCAGTTTCCTAACCTGACAATGGTCCCTTTTTTTCCCCATCTCTTGTTGTCAAAGTAAGGTATTTCTAAAGTATGTGGCCTTGGTTTTGTAATATTGGTATACCAAGTATGTTACATACTGATTGTTTTATTTATTTTTTTGTCTGGAGGGTGCAGACTGTTGATGTTCTCAATAAACGTTTCTGATCTTCAAAAAACATCATGTCATGCTAATCTTGTTTGAGTGTTTCCATTTTGTGAGCATGTGTGGTTCTAACTTTATTTTTTATCCAGTATAGCATTTTAAGAGGTACTTTTAGTTGAAAAATTGAAATAAAGTCTAACCCATATCCTTGTCGGATGGAGCAGCCTACTAGTTTCTCTCTTGCTGAAGCAGCTTTTTTTTTTACTACATTCAAGGGATTCAACGTATTTTTAAAGGCACATCCGTAGCATATCAACTCAGTTATATAATGAAAAGTTACCAACGCTCCAATGTGAAAAGGGAACATTGAGTTGCAAGCTTTTCAATAAAAAAAAGGGAGATTTCGGTTCAAAATTGTACCTTATTTTACATATAGTTTGTCCTTTAAGTCTGAAACTTTGCTCATTTTATAAGGGATTCCTGTTTAAAGTTGCATCAGATATTTACTTTTTCTTGAGTTTTTCAATCACATGCACTAACACTTTAGGTCTTAAACGTATTTATATCCCCTTTAATCTTTACCATGAAAAAAAACCTGCTAAATGTCAAACACCATCTTGACGGTGCGATCATGAGACATTTGTTTCTTATGTTCACACATGAACACAATGACAGTTGACAAATGTAACCGTCAATTATCACAAACTCTGACAACTGCTGAAAGGGTCTGGAGATGACGAAGACTCCGGCTACAGCGAGCGCTAACAGCATTGACAACGTTCAGAATGTATGTGCCACGTAAAGGCCACACTTACATCACTTGGTGAAGTACGGAGAGAATAATGGGATTAAATCTCGGGTGGAAGATGTCGACGGCCTCTGGAGAGTCCAGAAAGTGATTGTGGGTAGATTTGAAGCAGGGCACTGCCAGGAAAATGGGGGAACAGAGAGTACGAACACCCCACTTGTCTCTTAATCCTATCTGGCACCAGCATTGCTGGCCTTTATGAGAACAAATGTCAGCTTTCAAGACAAGGACAAGATAACCTTTCTTTTTTGAAATGCACACCAGCTTTAAAACAGCACTCTGAACGTGGAAGTGATGAACATGAGCAATATTTGGCTATTAAAAGTAATGATGATCAAAACCAATAAATAATAATATTTTTGTATGCGTGTGTGTAGAAACATTTTACACATTAGAATAAGCTACTCTACTCCTACCAAAAATATATATTTTTTATTAATTTATGTTGCAGAGATGCATCCCAGAGAACAGTTTTAAAAACAGTTGTTACAAAGCACTCACTTTGTAACAACTAGTGTGTTGATTAAAGTGTGTCTTAAACTGATCTTGGACTCTATTGTATCATCAGTGTGTGTCTGTTTGAGCAAAACTATCTTTTCATTGAAATTATTGCATTAGAAAATGTGCTTAAGCTCCGCCCACTGAAAACACTGTTTTTCTGGAGATAAAATAACCTTTAACATAACCGCAACCACTCTGCTGTGATTGGCCAGGCATCAAGGTTTGTCACTGTGTGTCCTCAATCCCAGAAGTCTCAACTTCAAAGAGCATCTTTGTATAAACAAAGCGGGGAGTGATTACATTTCTTTGGAGGAGGAGTGGAGCCACTATTACATCATAATGGCTCTTGTAACCTTTTGTTCGCTGAGATTTTAGACGGAGTACAACTTTATAAAGTAATAAACTCAAAACACAGTCATGATGAGGGACTTACTGCATCTTGGAGAGGAAGACTTCAGGAGAGTTTTCACTTTAGTTGCCCTTTAAAGCAATATTAAAATGTGTGTTTCGCTCTATTGCTTTCCAAGTTTGTGAAAATTCTGGTGAAATATTTGTCTACTCTTAATGTTAATTAAAGGGCTGCAGGGAAGAAGGAGAACAATATTTGGATTTCAAAGTAATAAGATGGTAGTTAAGGTGAGGAGGAAAGAGACAAGAGTACAAAACACGGATGCTGCGTTGATTGAAGTGGAATTTAACAATCAATTAATCTGAATAATTCATACTTTTAGCATTACATTCGGATCTTTTTTACTTGTTTGCCATTGTCACTGTTTTGTTAAGTCACTTCTGTTCACTGTGCAGCTAACACGCTGTTGTTTATCTCTCTTTATACAATCTTTTTCTCCCAATAGTCTATATATAAGAGTTGAAGCAGACTAAATCCAGAGACTAATTTATTATTAAATATATGATTCTATGGTTTTAATTGTAGCCAAGTAGCCAAAAATAATGAGCTAAAAAATAAGGCGACGATCCGAGACGTCGCGCCCTTTAGAGCAACAGCCATTAACAAAAGACTGCTTTATATTAACACATGGACACACTTATACCTCCACATGCAGCCACTTTACTGTTACAGCTTCCCTGCAATGAAGCAGAGAGAGGCGGTCGCTGATGTGAAACATCAATTTCCAGGTTAGCTGCCCCGCGTGGCTCAGGCAGGTATCAGCCGTGACCCACCTGGGCTTGATAAGCAGCTGCAAGAAGCCGATCTGCCATCCACCGTGTGCCACTTAGTGCCGGCGGGAATGTGGTGGTCTTTGTGCGCGTGCACACGCACACACGCGGCACTCACACTGTAAAAAAAAGGTGTATAAAGGTGTACAATTTAAACCAGCATGAAGCGCGTTCCTCAAGAGAGGGAAAAAACAGCCGATTCACATATGCTTGGATCCGATCGGCTCCACTTTCTCTTACTTTGACCATCTGATTGGGATGGATTACTGGCATTAGGATGCGTCTAATCCCACAGTCTTACCCCGAGAGACACAACAAACTAAAACCCACCACCTCACGATGGAATTAAACAATATTCCTAATTGCTGGATTTAACTCTTTTGAGAGAAATAAAAAAATAGTGTTGTTATTCCTTACAGCATCTATGAAAGAGACATTCTGATACAGATCCGTTTAGCTCGGGTCCCAGCTTCTTTTTTTCGGATCTGTGTGTAAGAGCCCAATCCCTGTTGGTCAGGTAATCTTATTTCGCTGCCAACATCCCAGGGAAGTCTGTCGGCTAGGTTTCTTGGCAGAAACGGCTCTTTTCCACAGACAATTTCAATTATCTTTTGCAGCCCAAAATAAGTGTCACAGTTTCTCAAACTGTTGTGAGTGACTTTAACTTTTTATTTAGTCTATGCTACAATTGATTGTTGAAGCGCTTTGTGACCCTGGTCTGGAAAAGTGCTTTACAAATAAAAATTACTTACTTACTTACAAAGCATCTTGGTGTTTCAATACACCCTGGAAATCTTATAGGAGGAGCAAGAACCTGAACTTATTTTCAACACTGGAATAAACTAGAAATGTTATGATTAATAGACGTTATACAAAACAATAGAATATATACGTGTGTGTGTGTGTTAGGGATGTGTGTTAGCAAAGATGTTAGCGATACGATACGTATCACGATACATTGTGATACTGTAGGAACAACAATATATTGTTTGTTTTAAAGAAACAACACTTTTTCTGACTTTTACTTAAAAAACTACAAATACATGAGTAAATACTTTCTCCCTAATCAAATGTGATAGTGCTTGTGTAATGTAAACTTATATTAACAATGCACAATAAAGTGCATTAACAGTCTGAGTGTTTAATTTTTTAAAACTCTGTTTTAAAGTCAAAATGAGTCCAAACATCCTCTTTAAAGGCTGAGTTTAAATATATATTTAACCTTTGAAACAACATTTTATTTTAATTCAAAGTCATTTTTACAGTATCAGGAATAAATATATTGTGATGTATTGTTATAACGACATTTTCTTACACCACTAGTGTGTGTGTGTGTGTGTCTATTTAAATAATCAAAAACATTTCAGGGAAATGTTTTCACCACTTGAATGGGAAAATCTCCCAGATATATCTTGATTTATACTTTAAATTAAGGTTGTCACAAGAACCAAAATGTCGGTAAAAAATACAAACATACCAGCTATTTTTGGTTCTGTTATTTCAAGTTAATAAACACTGTCTTGTTCATGCCAGTTGGATTTGCTTTTTGCAATACTTAAGATTTGAGGTTGATAAGTGTTGACTAATGATTAACCCTTAAATCATGACCTGCAAACATGTCTGACGTTCCAA
This sequence comes from Callionymus lyra, assembly GCF_982586985.1. Taxonomy (NCBI): domain Eukaryota; kingdom Metazoa; phylum Chordata; class Actinopteri; order Syngnathiformes; family Callionymidae; genus Callionymus; species Callionymus lyra. The sequence goes on from NC_141828.1 coordinate 11,927,764, forward strand.
AACTAAAGCAGGAAACTAAAAGGACCAAACACTTTCGGAAGACATCCGGACTTGTTTAAAGTCAAGGATGTTCAAGGTGAGAGAATTAAATGTGGCGATACAGTTATATAATGAAACTTTATGAGATGCTTTCTGAGGGTTGCAGACCTCATGCTATTTGAAATAAAACTTTATTTTTTTCCTTTACAGTATCAGTCGGATGACACTGACCAGGAGCAGGAGAGTCATGGACTGAAGCCAGGAGTCACAGAAATCTTTGAAAAGCAAAGGAAATAAGAAAACATGTGTTCTTTTTGTACTGAAAGGCTGTTATCTATATGCTGGCATCTATAAGGAAAAAAAAATCTTTACCATCACCACTCAATGTAAAATTATTGATTGTTGGTTCTGTTTTTTAATAAAGTTGTGAACTTAAAAGTAAAGCCTTCTTCTTTCTTTTTTTTTAACCATGGTATTGAAAAAAATACAATACAATCCAAAATATATTTAATGTAATGGTGCAGTTACTATTGTCCATTGAGTACAACATGCGTTACATGAAAAACAAAAAAAAACTGGAATTAGAAGTACTAGTGAACGTATGAAAGTGGAATGGAAATCTTACATCTTAGTGTTAATAACAAAACTCCTAACATACGTTCTTATTTTCAGTCATTGCGGCTTGAAAACATTCAACATGCCCACTATATACCAAAATGTTGGACTATTTTGAAGACTAAAAGCATAATGGATACTCAGTTATTAAAACTGAATAAGAAAAAATAAGTATACAACATATAAATGCCAGACAATTTTGAAAAACTAAACAATTTTGATCATCCTTAAAAAAAAGTCTCAAACTATTTCCTGATCAACTTAATATTCATTCAATTATCTTGGGGATACAGTTACTTTTAATGGGTTTCCTTTTATTGCCAGAATCAGAAACATCTCAACTCATTTACAATAGTGTGATTCATGTCAGACATGTTTAAAATTAGCAATTGTTAACTGTTAGTTTAAATTCATGTTTTCATTTGTTTTTTGTTTTTTCATGATCACAGAAATGGAGAAATGTAATTCTTGTGCTTCATTTAAATGGTGGCATGGAAAGGGATGAACCCGTCTGAAGTCTTTGTTGATTTTGACATGGAAAAAGGCTTGAATTCGTGTCACGAACAGATTCTTACATCTGAATATTTTTTGTGCCCCATTTGGGTTCGAATTAACGACCATTTTTAGTTGGAAATCAATGCAATTCTTAGTACATATGAGTCTGAACTTGTCTGCAGTGGAAGATGAGATTCAACACAGGCTGACACTGAGCTTAAGACCAGGTTTCATGGACATTTTTGGAAGGTACTCTCAGAGGAAAAGTATCTTCTTATGAGGAAATATGCTCTTCACGGACTGAACTATTTGAATCCAGTTATTTATGTAAGTCAGTATTTCTATGAAGATGATTAAATCCACACATCCTTCCATCATGACTGATTATCAGTCCATTCACTTCATTCAGTGCAAGTCATCTGAGTAAAGTATGTTCTTACTTATGTTGAGCAAATTTAATGAAGGGAGATCTTTTGAACTTGATAATTATAAAAGTAGCTCACAAACCGAAAGAGTGTGGGCACCCCTGATTTAGATCATTTAAATGGAAAATTTAAGATTATGATATATAAATACTTTCCATGGGTAACAATCATGGACTGACATTGATCTCTTCTTGAAGATGTGACTATTCCACAAAATATTATATCATTTGAATGTAGAATTTGATAATTAAATCATAATATTGCAGTTAGGAAGCATAATATTAATTGTCAAAGATGACATGGTTATTATATAAATCAATTATATTATCCCAAGTTAATATTGAATGGATGCGATCCTTGCCTGATGACAGTAGGTCTGATGTTGCTCACAGTGGAACAAGGGACCGCTTAGGGAGATGGTGTGTTTGCTCAGACGCGAAACAAATTAGAGGGAACATTGGTTAACACCCAAAAAAAGCAATAGAATAACCGACCCAAGCACCAAAATAATGATAATTTGCGTTTATTTGAATTATTGGTGGTATAAGTGGACATACGTAGAGGAGTGATAGTAGGAGACATATTAGAGCACAAACAGTAATAAACATGACCATATTTCAGCTCAATCATGAATGCATAAATAACCGGAAAGTGTTTGATAGCATTTGGATGGAAATGTATCGCCGTCAAGACGCGACTTGTTTAAACATCAATTGCATCAAAATCCACTTAGAAGTTAAATGACCCGACTCTCAGTCTTCCAGCTGCATTAATATGAAGACGTAAACAAGGGTGTATCATTTGAGGAATAAACCTTCAGTAATAAAGGGGGGGGCACCCCTAAGAAAACAAGAATGACGGGGAAGACAGTTGAGCGGGGAAAGGATTTGTGAAATCAAAAGGGCAGAGTTTATGAGAGTGCCTTCAAAACACTCACATATACTGTTGGAAAAAAAAGAAGAAAGTACAACGCTATGATGGATGGTGTGTTTGGAGACTGAACCATGGGCCCTATTATTTCCTGCGGGAGTAAGCAGGGAGCAAAGCACCAACAGGGAGATAAGGGATGATAGACTAAACCAAAACTGAGTCCCCTGGTGGATGGCCGTACATGAGCCTTATTGGGAAACTATTGTGGGAGTCAACACCGCCAGCAGACAGCAGAGTATTGTCATGCGAAGAGAGGAGATAAAGTGTAATTCCTTCCTAAAGTGACGTAAGGGTGGGATTCTCACACGGGGGAGAATAACTAGCATTCATTAACAATACCTCCTGGCGATGTTACAAGTCATCTCCTGCTGAGATCTGGAGGGTTCGACCGTCGACAGGGGTGGAATTCTCAGCTGCTGCGGCGCGAAGATAGGATTCATGGAACTGAGACACACAGTCGGTCTCATGCACATCCTCCGACTCAAAACTCACCATCAGTGACAGATACAACAACGGCTGCCAGAGTTGCAGAGAGGACAGACACATCCTTTGCCAATTTAACTAAATGAAGACCGAAAAGTGGCAGCGTAAACAGACTCCTGCTCCCACACCGACGGAGAAACAAATATTGAGAGGAGGATCCAGGGGAAGAAGATTCCATCTAGAACCATGAGAAGAAAACCCAAAAACCGATTGAGATTGTTCCAACAATAATACCCTCATTACTTTTCCATCTGCATTTATCACTTCATCTAACTAGAAGTGCAGCTCATTGTCTTTTCTGAGAGGAATAAAAGCCTGTTTTCTAGCGGGGAAAATCCCGGAGTAATGGTCTATGGTAATCTGAGAATATATTCACCATCCTCGACTCTTTTTCTGTGCATTCGCAGGTCGTGGGGCTAAAAGCTTCATCGGAAACTTGCAAAAGCGCTATTCGCCAACTTCAGCTTTCCGAAACTTTTAGCGTCAAAAATAGTATTTCTCCAACTGGTGTGTCCATTCAATTCCTTAAGACAGATTTATCACAAAAGTATTACAAGTTTCAAGCATTAGGAACCATTTTATAACAGTTATATTTCAATCAAACTTAACCAAAGAATTGCATTATTCGCTTTTCATGACTTACATATTCATGAATAAATGCATTTCATGTTCAAGTCACTTCAAGCCATAGCATTTTTTTTAATCTAAAGGTTACATAGCATGGAGAAAAAAAGGTGTTTAAAAAACATAAAAAAAAGAATCCTTTTTATATTATTAAACCTTAAAATTGTTGAGTCTTGCTGCTTTGCTAGCAGAAAGTTTCATTATTTGGCAGTAGCACTGTTACTGAGTCGCTGAAATTGGTGGAAATTGAATTTGTTGGACACGACTTCTCAAAAATAACAATGTGTTCATTTTGAAAATGAAATATAAGAAATGCTGTGTCCGTCTTTTGCTTACATATACAAGGGTCTCCTCGAGGGGCCGTGTACCTTAAAAAACACCCCCAAAAAAAGTAGCAAGAATATATTATTTAGAAGATTTACACAATTAAATTCACCTCTTTTAACATTTAAACCATTTGTTGTGATTTTGTGGTGGTGTTCTTGTTTCAGGTTGGTTTACGAAGCAAAAAATAACCTTGGAACCCAGTGGCTGGTGAAAAATATTCTAGATGGGGATCTTTTGTAGTACATTTTAATACCTATCGTATATATTACATGTAGAAATCAACACTTTTATCTTATCAGTTTATTATGCTCCTTGTTTAGACACTGAAGAAAACATATTTTAATTATATTCTAACATATATCATACAGAATTAAACTAAATTATTAAAAAACTAAAGGAAAGATTTTTACAACAAATTATCCCAAACACACAAAGACAAATACACTGCAAAGAAATAATAATGATAGCAGTATCTGTTAATGCATTTGAGCCTCATTATTATAGTTTTTAAAGCTCCTTCTACTCACAATAAGTAGTAACGAAAAATATCTGTAATGCAATAAAGGCAAGTCTCCGTCAAAAACAAGTTAGAGGTTTCAATACGAGGCACTGTCCCAACAGAAGTAAATCCGGAACACTGTTAATACTTATGATAATCTGCGGTTTATGATTACAGAAAAGCTAACAGAGCCAATAAGCTGAAGGAGTAGAGCTGGAGGGAACGCAGAGGAAGACAGTGTCCAGGAGAGAGAGAGCGTTGACAAGCCATAGTTAATGTGAAGAGCCCGAGGCAGCTGACAGGAGGGAATTGGCTGCAGCCAGAGTACACAGACATTATCAACATGTTTAGGGGAAGGCTTCAATAAGTTGTTCCCCGGGGCTCCTTCCAGCTCCTTAATTATTATTGAATTAGGAATGCTGCAGAGCTAATTAAAAGTCGGAAGTATTTACAGTGGGCAGAGAAGAATGCGAGGAGGTAGATTTTTACCAAAATCGAGAGATTTAAATCAAAGATAAATTGTTTTAATACAAATAATATGCGCGTTTTTTTTTATTAAATTGAACAGATTGCTTCTGTCGTTTGCCTTGAAACGTCCCACCTACACAGTAACCTTGTATGCAAAAGAGTTGTTTGTTTTTTGAGAGGTTCAAATAACTCTACTTAATAGAAAACCTTTACAATTTGAGAGAGACGGCCGTTGTTTTTACCGACTCACTCGAGAGAACCTTATGTTGGTGATGCAGGGTCGACGTTGACAGCAGTGCTCAGGGAAGAAATTAGTGATAAAACTAAAGTGTGTGTGCTATATTTACAATACAAATCAATACAGTCAGAAGTTGAATCGCCTCTTAATACATAGCACTACTTCATGCTCGCACCTGCTTATCCCGACGTGATGACGGTTTCACCTTCAAGATGCCAAATCATCAGTTTAAATCAACAGCTAGTGGATCCAATAAACCTTTTAGTGCCAAGACTCAATGGGCGGAATCTTATGACAAATAAAAGTTTGTTTTGTAACTTGTGTGGGGGGGGGGCTGGACCTTCACAATCATTATTAATAATGACACAATAAAATATCAAAGACAAACCACAACTGACTAAAAATGCTATGCTTTTACAAGTGACTGAGTGAACTGGTGACGTTTGACTCTCAGGACAGAAAATGGCTTTTTATTCTGGGGATTTTGTTTTCTTTAAATGTAGCAGTGACTTCCTGATGTTGCTATTGTCGCGCTTTTTATCAAATAGTCCCGTGTTGGGTGCTTCGTGATACAAGGTTTTTTGTGTAAGTCGCTGATTTGCACTGTTGTCCAATAATAGCAATAATATTACCTTAAAAAACTTTTTTTTTTTCACTTACGCCATGGATTCATGATGAATAAAAAACAAGAGTTTAATGTAAAATTCAGCTTCGTGTTTATTTATTTTTGTGTACTAATGTAAGTGTACATTTATGCACGATTTCCTCATGTTTTATACTTAATATTATATTAGTATATATTAAAATCCATTGTGTAACAAGTCTGCATAGCTCAATGGAAACAGCTTTTTTCGAGTTTATTTAAAAGAGGCATTTTTGTGTTCATCGTGACTCCATGGCAGAAATGATACGGTAATGTTGCCCGACTATTACTGGCACCAAGTCAAGTTAGACGTATCTTAAATCAAAACTAGTGTCAGGAGACGCCACAAACAGGATTGACAATGACAGCCATCTACTGCCAGAGACACACCACTACCTCCCACTGCCTCTAGGGGGACCTCGCTGTCTCTCGTGTTTCGACTGATTGTTGCTTTAAATGCTTAAACAATAATGCGAATATTTTCTAAACATAAATAAATAACAATTTAATAGTTGCATAACAATTGTCAAGACAATTTATAAACTATAAAAATGTGTATGTATTTCAAAAGTCATGAAATGTACTAACATGATTCTGACGTATTTTAAGCTGTACAAAGAAAGATTTCCTGCAACATAATAATAGTGTAATACCTGCATGCCAGTCAAGGTATTTATTGACTTAAATTAAGTATAAGACACGAAATACCCAGAGTTTGGGAAAGTGCTAACTCAACGTAACAAAATAAACCAGGTAGTGTTTTAAAGTCGACTTCACTCAGGCATAAAAGGAGTTGTAAACAAACAAATAGAGGCTGGATTCCTTAGAAAAAAAGGTTCTAATCCGCTAAAATTTTGTTTTGCCATTTTCAATGTTTTTTCTTGTACATGATTGTGCCACAAGAGTGACTTTTTAAATCCCTTATTCACCTTTAAAGTGTTTCTTCCCTGCATCTCAGGAGTCAAACAAAATGTGTTGTTATCGGTCTTACCAACCATTTTAGGGGTGATATGTACAATCTTAGAGCTTTGGAATGACTCACAGTGAGTAAGCTTAGTGTGAAATGTGCAACCGTGGCAGAGGTGTGCGAATGTGTGTCTCAGTGCCTTTTTTTTTATTCGCCTGTTCACACGAGGAGATGTCAGAAATGGCAAATGTGTTCTATATAATGTTGCTAAGAGACAAGAAACTGGCAACATACTAGAAAGCGAAATAAAGAAATGCCCAAAACATCCAAAAATCTGCTTTTGAAGCTGCTGGTGTCGTCTGTATCCTCTCGTCCTCAGTTGTATTGCCTTGCACATCTCTGATAAATAACAAAAACGGCAAAAGGTGTAATAAAATAGGTGCAACAAAATCGACAAAGCTTCTACTGTCTCGTTTCTTTCTTTCTTTGAAGCTTCATGAAGCAGTGTCATGTTGTGTAGAGGTCAGTAGGGGGCGCCATCAGTTTAAAAATGATGTTGCATTAGAACAGGAGTTATTGCAGATACCGCCATCTAGTGGGCTCTGAAAAATAATGACACTGCTTCATGAAGCTTCAACAGACCATCATTGCTTAAAGGTCATAAAGCTAATACATTTTAAAGAATGTTGAGTCATTAGTCAAACCAGTTTTAGATTAAAAACATGTAGTAAAATAAATACAGAGCCTACGATTGATGAGGACACATGATTGAACAGCTGAATTTAAAATGTAAGTATAATCCTTCAAAGCACGGTTCCGGACAAACTGCTACACAACACAAACTATATTGCCTCAGAGAGTAGAAGTTGCTTTTTTCCCCACAAATGTAGCGTTTGCTTGGCGAGCTAATTACTCAGTGGAGAACTTCATCTTCAGAATCAGTGCAAAGTGGATTAAGAGATGAGAGCATTTAATCAAAGTGTTCCTCCTTCTAATTACACATCCCATTTACTGACACAACACACACACACACACACACACTCATCTGCCACTGTATTTAAACATCATCTTCCGTACTTAGCTGGCCCGCTGAAGAATGAATGAATCCACGACCGCAATGAATGATTTGCTGAATTTGCATTTTCCAAGCTACTTATACATAAGGGTGAAAAATGTGTGTATTATTTTTACCATTTGTATTATGCCCCCCCCCCCCCCCCCCCCGATAGGCTCAAACAAACCTTGCAAACCCCCTTTTTTTTCCCTGACAGTTGTGTTGTTATCACAACTGTACAGGAAACCCATTTCCTGATAGACCGAATCTTCGGAGCATCTTACCGAGACCTTGTTTCTGCGTCTGAACGAAAGCACTTCCTCGGCGAGGAGGGATCAGGCAAACCTGGGGCTTAAGATCAAGTCCTCATTCAAGTTATGGATACGTTTGCTAATCTCTGTCTTCAATCGCATTATCCTGCCCGCTGTGCTGGGTGTAAGTTGCTGGTGTGCGCTGTCAGAAAAAAACACCAGGCTCAGGCATGAAAAAGGAAAAAACAGCCTTTTGTTTATCAATTGTTCTGTATAATCTGAAACAAGGACGATTTCCTTGAGCAGAGAATGTTATCTGCATGTGGACGCAAAAAAAACAACTTCAAATATAATGATAAACGACATAATGATTTCAATTTGTTAGACTAAAGTGTCACTTTAAAACCTGAAACTGACTACCTTATCACCACGGCAACTTGTTACCGAGGCAATTCACTTTTAATGAAATGCATCCAGTCAGGTTTGGAACTGATCACTGAGCTCCAGTGAAACACTTTCACTTTCAGACAGTCCGACAGGTGCCTATTAACGTCCACATCTCTGATGAAATAAATGCCTTTAAAAGTATCGGAGCCGGTCTACGATATGAATAACTAACTTTGTGACCTCAAACTGTTCTTCATTTCGTGTCCGACTTTTGGTTTATTTTAATTAATTGCGTCATTATATATGGAGGGTGAACCATATCAGCAATAAAATTGCCACTGGGAGTATTTAATATAGCTGTAGTGTGATAGCTTATCATATGTGTGTGTGTGTGTGTGTGGGTGGGTGGACTGTGAGTCACTGTTTAATCTGGAGAAAAGATGACAATCCCAAAGTAGAATTATTTTGCCGTAACACTGTTGCGGTGAGACAGAGTTCAGCAAGGAAAATCATAAAAAATGTGATGTATTAGCACAGACACGGAGTAATAAAAGAAGCCACAACTTTCGACAAACAAGAAAGACAGCGTAAAAAAAAAAGTGTTTGCTCAACAATTATTCAACGTTGGCTAAAGTCTAGATTAGTCGACATTATTATATTTAAACCGTGCACATGAACAGGCATTTCAACATTTGCTTATACACATTTCTGATACTGCAGATATTAATTATTAAATACAACACAGTTTGTATTTATTCAAATTTTAGTTTCCAACAAATCCAAAAGTCAATTTAAAACCTTCTACTTTTGACAAAATGTATATATTTTTTATCAGAAGGTCATTTAACATGAAAACAAAGACAATCAGACCAAAACAAAATACATTTTCAGGTTGATTTTAAACATATGAGTGGGTTATAAACTAAGAGATGGTAGAAGGACATGAAATATTTACATTACAAAATTGGATTAAGCCCCGCCCACACCTTCTCCCACTATTCCCATGGTGATGTCATGAGGGGCTGGACCTAATACAAAAGACCCTGGACTGGTTGCCGGTCATAAAAATGGGCACAGATAGACCATAGACACAAAATCAATTAAGTAGTGTGTATCTATCACAAACTCAAATAGCCTCAGGTCAGAACCAAACCATGACCTTGTCTTTCAGAGTCTGTGGCAACTAGGGTGAGAAAAAATGGATACAACAATATAAATAGATATTTTTATTCCATATTATTGTATAATAAACACATACTGATGTCTTATTTAAAATCTTATTTTATTTTAATCAAAAATATTTAAAGGTTTATATTTTAAGAAAGTATGCGCCGTTTGTTCATTTCGGTGTTGTAATTAAACTTCTGGCTGCTAGATGTGATTAAGTCAGTTAAAGGAACAATGAAATCCCACAAGATCCCAGCAATTACTGAGGATGAGAGGATACAGTCAACTCAAGCAGCTTCTTAAGTATACTTAAATGTTTTGGATTTCAATGAAGAATTATTTATGCATGTGTATCGAAAATATATTGTGTCGTGAGTGGAAAAGTAAGTAAGAAAAGTATCACTTCAGACCTAGAGTGCAACATCAAGTACACTTCTCTTTACTCTAAGAGATGAGGTGTTTCCCAAATTGTGCACTTCTGCACTTAAGCTTAATATTTTGAGTACACAAGTGGGTCCACAATGAGCAGTGTGCGAAAATGTAGTGCAAACTCAAACAGCCAGAAAATGTAGTGTGGATCGATGGACACTTTCCACCCTTAATGGCCGCCATCTTAGTAACGTAGAAGACGCTAAACGGAAGCTACGATGCGTTTTCTGAGCAGATACCGGCGTAAATGTCTTGAGAAAACACTAATTTTACCACAAAACACCACAACAACAATAATTACACAATGAAACACAACTTAAGTTGCTTTTCGATTAGTGAAAAGCGCTGTCAAGTGCGGACGATAGGGTTTCAGTGCACTCTCTATCAGTGTACTGTAAAGTCTTAAAAACTATAGTATATATTTCACTACGTCGTCTGTATAAATCAATTTCCAGCAAATGTTTCAAAGAACCTTTTTTATTTTTTAATAAACTTGATAAACTCCTAAAATTCTAAGCGGTTTATTTGCTGGAGGACGTCCAAGAGAAGCACATCTGCTCAGCTAATAAACAATAATCCTGACAAATTGTTACTGTCCGATCACTCAGCCCGCCCTCATCATCCCTCTGCTAAAGAAGCCGTCCCCGGCCCCCCGGACGCCGCCGACATGACAGAGAGCTCTCTGGACCGGTACCAGTTAATGTTGGACACCAGCCCAGCTGCTGGAGGACACGCTGATTCATGACCGGAGGGCAACCTGGCCCGGGCAGTTAGGGAAATTAGCACCACCCACCAACACGGATAATGGACTTCAATTGTACACCAGAAGAATTAAAGGCTGGCGTAACGCCACGGACGGTTTAGCGGGGAAAACACTCCAAACCAGGCAACTATTAGAGAAACGCTGTTCAGTTTATGATGACATAGCGTGGCCTTCGGTTGTAACTGCTTCGCTCTTTGGCAGAGCAAAAAAAAAACAGTTAGATTTTAATGATAGAGAAGATGCCGGAAGGCATGGCTATCTGGAGTTGAAAACGCGGGTTTTGACTTTTGCTTAAAAGTTTTATGATTCACGGAGAAAGAGGGGGGGGTAATAAATGGCAGGTTGTCTGACAGATGTAACCGCTAATATGCATCAGGGTCTGAGGACGGGAAATTAAAAAGAACTGCTCCTGAGGTTCAATGATTAAAGGACCAACAAGCAAATATTCAGGGAGGAAAAAAAAACAGAAATCAATACAATATATATTCAAATTCAAAGCTGCTGTCAGCCGGAGAGATGATGACATACCGCCGATCATTAAATTGACCTGCCAATCACGGCCGCCCACAAAACTAAAAAAGAAAACAGCCGGGAGGAGAAAAGTAATCCAGGAAGAATCATAGTTCAGCGGCTGACAGCGGTGGGAGATACAACGTATAAAGGCAGCGTACAATAAAAGAACATCAACTCTATTTTTCATTCAGACATGAAATATTTGAACTAGTCCACGTTTCTCCAGCTTTACGGCGAGCTGTATATATTGCACTTGCTGTTCAGCATCAGGGATATCTAGGGCCTTGATATTGCACTAGCTCTCACCATCTCTTGGCTTGTTCGTCTCTTTTATAATGTATGCTCGCGGAGAGACCACCCCTGTGCTAAGAACAAGTTAGCTTTGCTTGAAATCTTCCCCCAAAAAAAAGAGAAAAAAAGTGGTTTCTCAATCCACAGAGAGACTTACCGACAGGCATATCTTCATAGATGAGGAGATAAGTTTCGAAGAAGTAGTTCAGGAAACGTGGCGGCTCGTTGGAGGCTGCAACGGACAGTAAGAAAAGTAATTTAAATAATATCCCGAAGCCATCCGGGGAGAATTGTACCCGTTTTGCTGTGAAAACACTTCAGCGCTTTTGTACATTACACTGCATATAAATTACCTAATCAGCATCTAAACATTCTAGCCATAATGGCAGGGATAACAATTTGTTGCTTTCTTCATAAGAGCTGAAATGTTCACTTCCACAAATTATTGTGATGGATTTCATAGCATCTTCAATAAATGCATTTATGAGAACCACATTCTGACTGGGGATTCAAAAAAACGACTTCCCATATCTCTTATAATGCTTTAAACAGATTTATTTGTTTAATATATAAAAACAGTTGTTGGCTTTGTGTATTGACTTTTTTTTTTTTTTTTAGGTATGGTTGGCGGCACCAAAAAGTTTTCTCCTGGGAAAACAAGTTGGATGGAAGTAGTTGAAATCCAATTGGATCCTCTTCTCTTTTGGAAAGCAAAAGCACAAGATCATAATAATATTTAACTTATTCTCTCTTGGGAACGTTGGAAATAACAGTGAATCAACTTTTGTTTTTAAAGAACAAATATAAATGTAAAAATACATTTAGAAAATCTGACGACTATACTGTAGATTTACCCCAACATAAAGGGCACAAACAGTATTAAGGAAAACTGTTTTTTTTTCCAACTAACACCATCTATTTTTTTGTTGTTGAATATAACTGTTTCTTGAAGGAGTCAGTAGATCATCAAACACAGAGAGAGAGGAAGATCGTTCCAAAGCTTAGGAGCAACAGCCTGGAAAGATTTCTCTCCTCTGGTCCTGAATCATGTTCAGGAACCATCAGTAGATTCTGATCCACAGACCTCAGAGCCCGAGCTGGGGTGTAAGGCTGGATCAGATCAGTAATGTAAGAAGGAGCCTGACTATGAATAGATCTGAAAGTAAGAACCAGAATTTTAAAGTTGGTCCTGAAAGACACTAACAGCTAGTGAAGAGATTTATGGATCGGAGAAACGTGAGTTCTTCTACTTGAGCGGGTCAGAATCCTCGCTGCAGAATTCTGTATGAACTGTAGTCAAGACAGCTCCTTCTTGTTTAGACATGATTTCACAAAAGTTAGTATATAAAGTATTAATACATAATATATTTTCAGATTTTTCTATGTTGGACTTGCTGTGGTCCTATGATACATTCACATGTGCATTTCCTTTTTTTAAATTTTATTAAGAAACAATATCATCATTGAAATCATTATTATCATTCAAAATTTAAAACTGTTTAGATACAAATTCATTTATAGCCGAGATTTCGTTTTGAAGCTAAAAGTGTGCAGTATGTTGATATTTTGATGACCTCAGGTACCTGCTTTAGGCTCCAGGGTTATCTTTGATCATCTTTGCTCGCGGACAGAATGTAAACTCCCTGTTTGAAGTCCAAGCACTTCCTGAGGTATGCCAACTCTTTAGAAGTACTTGATACTTTTTTAACCAGAGATGCAGCCATTTTTTATTTATACTGTCCTTTGTGCAATATAGGGTTTTGAACCAGGAGTCGTCAGCCGCCGCCGCCTTATTCCTGACCGGTGGCGTTATTGCAGTGTCAGGTCAGAGGCAGTGAGATGCAGATAAATGGCTGGAGAATAACTAAAGCAATGGCCATCAGTCTAATGCGATAGATCAGAGATGTTATGTGCGATAGAAGCACAGGCTCACGGTGCTAAAGAGAGGGGAGACGAAATGAGGACGGGGCAGAGAGAGGGAATGGAAGGCAAAGGCAGCCGGCTGAGAGACTCCAAAGATATAAAAACCCAGATAAAGCCATTGTGCTTGATGGAAAGGGGTTGTGGCATTCACTTAATAACTTCCACTGCTGCTGCAGCTCTTGGCAGGATTTGAGGTGTCTCCTGCTCATCACTGTGAGCCAGCGATGACTTTAAACACTGAAGCTTTCTCTCTCTGTATCGTGCTCTGGCGCTGGCACACTCGGGGAGGGAACAGATATGTTGCGAGAATGATTAATTCACATTGAAAGTGACGAGTCGTGCATACGAGACTCATCATGTGCATGATCGTACAACATTTTTAAACTGCACTTGAGGAGGGAAATGACATTTCTCAATGGCTTACTTTATAACCTAGGACTGTTTTAGGTGCTATCTTGCCTTAAAATCAGGTTGGTATGACTAAAAATGGCCTTGATATGATTGGAAAACCTAAGGAAAAAGTCACAAGGACAAAAAGTATAACATGTTTTTATAGTATTTTAAAAGGTGCAATCATGCTTTTAGCTGTTTTCAGTATTTAATCTAACAATCATCATAAATAACCTTTTTGTGCTGTTTTCTATTTCCTTAAATAGTTAGCAAGATGGGTAAAAAATTTAAATAAATTCAAGCCAAAACCGTCATCCTTTCCTTGACGCCATAGTCTCCAACATTTCAACACTTTGTGATGTGGTTAATTAATATTATACATTATGTTTTATTACTTCATTTTCTATACATCAGCAAACATGCACATATAATTAAAAGGCAATTAATTAAAAAAAAAATGATAATTCAAAGTTATTTTAAGAAAAAAAACTATATTCAATAGAGGCATCAACGTCGTACACAGTTGCACGGTTATTCAAACATAAACCTTTAGAAAAATCTATATATAAACTATACCAATATATACATGACTGTAAGTTACGTAGAAGCTGCTTTTGACCAATGAGGCATGTGTTTTTTGGTCATGTGATGTAGAAGTCAATAAAGACAGGTTTAAATAAAGTTTTGAGAATTTACTGATTTTGACTAAAGGATTTTTAGTGTGCCTTATAGTCTGAAAAAGTGTGTTAATTCAGTTTTAAACTGTCTCTCTAATGTTGACTATAATTTAGTAGCTTTTTAAAGTGGGTCTAAAAGAATACCTTTTTTTGTCTGATTACTACTGGCAGGGCTTTGCTGTCGTGGGATTAGATTGATGGGTTTTAATTGTGCCGGAACCCTCCAGTGATAATATCGCGCAACAGCGATTGAAAGATTACATATCAGAGATCAAGTATTTAGGCCTCATAAAAACGAGGCACCCTTTACTCACCTTCACAATAAGAGTTGAGAATTACGAGGGGCAGGAGGAGCTTGGCAAATGACATCGTGCCACCCGAACCCACACTCCCCGGCATCACCTGCATCACAGGAGACGACAAAACAAATCTCTTCAGTGAACGACTCACAACTCTCGAGTCTAATAAGGTCAAAGTCGTTTTTCATCAATATGATTACAAAAAGCGGAATGCGTTTGTGTGTCAATAACAGATGGTGGTGCTTGAATTCACTTGGTGAGCCGATGCAAAATTCAAAAGACATAATGAAGACAGTGCCGTCGATTAGCTCCACTTGTAATGGTCTCGTGAATTAGCCGAACGGATAAGTGGAACCGACTCGGAGCAGCTTCCCTCGTAGTCACTGTAGAGAAGCCATCATGTCGGTCAGTGCGGGTCATGATGAAGACGGTCGGCGGCGGAGCTCGCAGGTGTAGCACCGTCAATATTGCCGCCGGGGGAGCAGCGAAGACACGGCTTTAATTAACCGCAAATTGCTGCACGGCCGGATTGGTAGCGATCGCGTATTGATCTATTGTCGCACGAGGCGTCCGGTTAGGAAGCAGCTCCGGAAAATGATTGGTCAGTCGGGGCAGTTTTCCCGACTGAGGCAATATCTGCGGGAAGACGGTTTCCATAAAAGCTGAGTTCCCTCGCACTAACACCTGAAACGACTGTGTAGCACTTCACGGTGTAATTTCTAGTCATTACTTGGCAATAATAATCGATATTTAATGGGTCAATAAATACATGTTTTTAACTATTATGGTTCCTAAATGACTAAAGGAGTTACGACTATCACATTATATCAGAAAAATCACTTTTTTTTCTCTTCATTTTATTTTATAAGGTTTGGTAATTTTTTTATTTCTTGATACATTTCATATCATCCTTCGAACGTATGAATGACCTGGAAGAGCACTTGGAGAGCGCAGACCTCTGCCAAGCTTCTCATTAAGTTCCAAATTTAGAACTATTTCATACATTTATTTAATCTATATCTCTTATTCCATATATGCTTTTTGAATTTGAAATATCCTTTAGCAAGAACACAAGCACATCCTGAAAGTTCACAAATCTTCAAAAATATGTGTGGATCCAGATGGTGATTTGAACCAACACTATCATTTCATCAATTTCCGAAACATTTAATGAAATATAATCATATGTTATTTTGCTCTCAGGCATACAAATCAAATAAACGCGACGTGATCAAGTTAACTTGGTGAATTTTTGATCTGAATAACTGAATAATAACAAAATTTGCACAACACACTAACCTCTGATATACATTATTAGAAGAGACAAATGATATTCATGGTTGAAAATGTTGAATTACTCATATTACGTACACAATCCCCTCCAATATCTCAAGAAACACATGTATAACAACCATACGTTCCATTTGACAGCACAAATAGAGGAATAAACAACATATTCATGTGTGAGGTGATGACAAACAATGCCTCTTCTATCACTCGTCAAATAAACATTCATGTCTTGGAAGTTCTATTCAGACACAAATAACAGGTGAGTGAGAAAGAAGGCTGGTGAATATATTAAAATCCATCGCCAACATATGTCTCGATACACGGGTTAGCAGAGCATGTGTGACAGATGAAATTGGCACATTTATTTTCATTTCCTTAGTGTTCTTGGGTTTTATTTGCATGATGATACAAACAGGAAGCACAGGTGTGGAAACAAAATATGCTTCACACTGTCAAAAATAAAGTCACTATTAAAAGATATTAAACCTGTGACTCAATGTGAAATTAGGGTTAATATTCAGTATTGTTAATCTAACTTGTACATAAAAAATAGTCGTTTGAATAGTAAAATCTGGATTAAATGTTCTGTACTCCGACTGTCTGGTGAAGCTTCATGAAGCAGTGTCATTATTTTCAGAGTCCACTAGATGGCGGTCTTTGCACTATTTTCCTTTGTTTTGAACAACTGTTCTAATGAAACATCACATCATTTTTAAACTGATGGCGCCACCTACTGACCTCTGAACAACATGACACTGCTTCATGAAGCTTCATCGACCCATTACTAGTAGACACTTGTCTTAATATATCCAGTTACGCCAATTAATAACCAACAAAGACATTTTGTTATTATTTAATATTCTTTATACGTCATTGGTTTCTGATTCAGTTAGTTCACATCAATCTCAGTTACCTGGTGGAAAAAATAAATACATAAAAATATAAAATATACTGACACCTTAAGGATTATTTAGGGTAAATAGTTAAACTCAAAATGTTTTTGTTCTGAGGGAGGAAACCAGAGTGTCCGGGAACATACAAACTCACACAAGTAGGATGAAGCAGTGACTGAAACGTGACCACTTTGCTAATCTCTACATATTCATACTCCTACAAAGACATGCTTGAATGAATGTGAATTCTTGTTTTCTCTGCCCTCAATATAACACTACATATTTCCCATTTTTCCCCTCAAGCGCCTCTTGTGCATGAATCAGTTGTTGTCTCCACTGAAATGGTCTATTCAATGTGGAAATAGTTTTTTTGTTCTGTTGTAAATTTTATGAGGAGGGATGTTGTAAGTTGCTCTTCACTTTGCACAAGCAAAGGCTGATCTCCCCGTCGTGTGTCGTCTCTCCACAGGCGCCGGTCACTAACTCTCAGAGACATCTCAGATGTGACGAACGGCTGAGTACGACCGAGTGAGATTGATGAAGACGGACGCATTTGTCCGCCTTAAGTTAACATGGGATATTCCAGCCGCAAGCTCTTCTGCGGCGGCGAGAACTTGATGACTCCGTTAGAATAAAATATGGGCATCAACAAAGCCCTTGAAAAGTTACACATACTTCAACATGTACTGTTGTGATGAAAAGTGAGGACGCCTCTCTATTATTCCAGGACCAAAATATATTCTACGGTAAAAAAAAAGTATATTTCATGAAACTACAGCAAAAATAGTGTCACCAAAATATCCACAAGAAAATGGTTTTAATAACAAAAATCTATACATTAATTTCCTTTGTTCGTATATCACTGTACATTTCTTACATAACAAATTGCAGTGTTTATTTAAAATTATTTATATCTCTATTATCTGTTATTAGCAGTATTCTTTAAGCGTGAGTAGCTGGTGAAAACACATTCTCTTTAGATGTCAATCCAAAAGAAACCAAACTGGAGACACTTCAACTAAACGGCACTTCACAACAACATGATAATCCACAGGGTGTTTATTTTGGTGCCGCAATTAAAACTTTGGCAGCTAAATAGAACCAGTCATTACATCCTCTGTAGCTAAAGGAACAATGGAATACCACGACCAAGGATGACTGAGGACGAGAGGATATTCAAATAAAATAACCTGTTCATTTTTCTTCTCTATTTTCAGCAAATCTATTTTCCTCAAAAAATGTCTGCCAGGCTATAATTCAATGAAATACTTTTTAAAATAAGACAATTGTTGGCACTTTTTGCAACAGGTCAGTGGTCGGCCTAATACAAATCCATTTTATAATAATAAATTAACCAAAGATAATCCTTTTTTTTTTTAAACACATATGACAAATGTTAATTAACAAATAACCAAAAAGTCGCATCATGCCATAGAAAATACAAACTAAAAACATCCTGTGGAGAACCAACCACAAATTAAAGATCACTCATAAAACACCCCTGTCCAAATGGAACGTGCCACTCACCACACCCCGTAACACCCTTATTTTAACTGGGTGGTTCAGTCCCTCTGGTTCTGTTCCCCAAACCAGGACGTGGTGAGTACTGGACCGATTGTTAAAAACAATA
Organism: Callionymus lyra; assembly: GCF_982586985.1. Classification (NCBI taxonomy): domain Eukaryota; kingdom Metazoa; phylum Chordata; class Actinopteri; order Syngnathiformes; family Callionymidae; genus Callionymus; species Callionymus lyra. Next base: position 11,946,354 of record NC_141828.1, read on the forward strand.
AATGCACAAACAAATGGCCAAAGGAAATTAGGAAAGTATGCACTAACAACAGAAAAGCAAATAATAATCTTATGGCGTTCATTGTCACAGTTTACACTACTTACTCTGTGACAGTGACATTTGGGCAGATTTTGGCTTTCAGTTTTATTAATCCAACAAAAAGAGTGTAACAATCACGATTGTGTCACTTAAATTCAGTTAAATGACCTGTTAACTGTATCTAAATAGAGTTTATTGAGCCTTGGAAATAGGTGTACCGATTAACAGACAACCAAGAACGGTTGGAAGTGTCATATAATAATCCCTGACAATTACTCAAATATGTCTATAAAGTAAAATAATTTAGGATATTGCCTTTTATTCAAGAACACAGCATCATCATGTTTTTATATCCTTAATTTTAACAGTCTATCGCATGGTTTTATATGTTCTTTTATATTCTTTTAGTTATCTTATTGTATTTTATTATTGCTATAGTTTTATTCACTTTTGTACAGCACAAAGTGGCCAAAGTTTTGTATTTAAATGATTCTTGACTTCAAATGTTACGGTGTAGAGTTTAGTTTAGTTTGATGTGGTGTACACGAGTACATTTCTGGGGCTCTTACAATCTTTTTTGGGGTTACTAAGATTTGAAAAAGAGAGTATGTATTGCACTTGCTTACAAGCTAAAAGTTTAATGTAACATGAACATTATAAAACTGCAGTTTCATAAAATAATGTAACGTTGTTCCTGTTCAAGTGGATGTATACAGTGAGCAAAAGCATTGGCCGAGATTTTCGCCCTCAAAAGGGACAAAACACTCTGGACAGGAGGGAACGTTTCACTCAGTTATGCGCGGCACAATTAAATTGTGCGAGCGAAACAGGAGGGAGAACGTCGGAGCAAGCTGGTCCTCACAACCACATTCTCTCTGGACTGGCTATAATGTCACTATCAATCAATTCTTCACTCTCTCTTCCCTCACTGTCACCTTAGTTCTGCTCGCATCAGCAACCCGTTCCCTGCTCTTTGCGCATATCTTTATTCAAGCTTCTACTTTCTTCTGCTCATGTCTCACTTTTAGCTGTTCGGCTCTAGTTATCGTCTACACTGGCCCTTGTCTCTTCCTACTCTGTTCTTCCAAGCAACTGGACTGATCCGATTATACGTATATTCTATTGTTGTTCGAGTCGGGGTAAGCTTTGGCAGATAATTGCGTCTCTTGTGTCCTGGTGTAAAATGCCAACAAAACAAATACTTGTTGCAGATGGACAGGCATTTGCTGGGGTTTTTGTGGGGTCCAGTGTTTGTCTGTAGCTAAACAAGCATCTGAGCAGTCTGTTGATGTAGTATTTGAAAGATGATTTTTCAATTTTGGTACGTAGATATGCGACGACAACAGAGGTATTGATTTGCTTTTTGTAGTCTGTTCTACACGCAAATTAAGAATAAATCTGACTCAGAATTAAACCGGGTAGGTCATAAATTAGTGTACATGAATTCTAGTGGATTTGTAGACATTACATCTTAGCTTAAGAGCTCCCTTTTTAAGCACATAAAACACTGCAGGTACTCTTACAGTTGTAACCCCGGTTCTATGAATATGTGCTCTGCCCTCTACAGGTTGTCACCTTCGGTTTAATTGGGAGGTAACACTTGGCAACTGCCTAGCTTCCTTGGGCAGGTACCGACAGCAACGGCCTGAAGAGGGCAGAGCACGTATGAAGTAGAATTGTTGTTTAAAATGAGGTTAAAAAAAAGTAGATTCTAATACAGTGAATCAATTTTCATTATTCAAAATCAAAATTAATTAAGAACCTTATTATTGATTCATTGTCTACCGCTTTCTCCCGGGGTCGGGGTCACGGGGAGATTATAGCTTATCCCAGTATCATAGGGCGAGAGGCAGGGGACACCCTGGACAGGACACCAGTCTATCGCAGGGCACAAAAAGACATACAACAATTCACACACACACTCATACCTATGGACAATTTCCCCAAAGTTCTCAATCAACCTCCGTATGTTTTTGGACTGTGGGAGGAAAATGGAGTCCCCGGAGTAAACCGACGCAACACGGCGAGAACATACAAACTCCACACAGAAAAGTTGTCTCGGACTGGAATCGTACCAGCCACCTCCCAGAGCCGTATTAATCAAAAACAAATCAATTATGAACTGCCAGTGATAGCCAGCCCTGAATTTTTGGCATCTTATCTTAATTCATTTAATAACTTAAGTCGGATATTATCATTTTTTAATCATCAATTAGATGCATTTCACTTTGATAATAGTTTGAAAACACTACAAATTATGTTATGCATGTTTTCTCTACTTCCAAATGACTACACATGACCTTAATTTGATTATATTTATACTCCTTATTTAGTTTTAGAGAGAGCCTGCCACCCTGTAAATAAATGAGCAGCAGCGAGTTTGCAATCTCTTTCTCTAGTGAAATGATTGTTTATTGTAACAGATTTTAAAACTATTTAACCGACAACGTAACATCCTCAATTGTCAAGTCGCTCCACTCCGTAGACAAGTGTTAATGGGATGTGTATTAAATTAAGTCAAGAGTGAGGCTCATTTTGTCTCTCCCGTTAAAGGCTAAACTCCTTGAAAAAAAAAAAAATGAATAGAATGTCAAAGATGCTCGGATCCTCTCCCATAATGACTTGTTCCTCCATATCGAATGCGACAGTAATGTGTGATTAAGCTCAGAAGTGAAGCGTAATATGTGGAACTGCCATGTTCTCCCCGGGGAGTCCCGCCTTCCCTCACGGCTGTATCTCCCGGCTCTCAATATTATCGATTACGCGGCAATTGTGTCTGAGTCGCCTTCACCTCAAAGGCTCTCGTATCAGCAAGAGTATAGTGAGCCTGAGGCGCCGGGCAAATCTGGATTATCACAGCCGATCGATGGCAGTTTTTTTTTTTTTTGTCGTCGCCGGCCCTCGACGCTCATAAAAAAGCCATCAGTCATTAGCAGAGATCACAGGCAGACGACACCTGAGGAGTAACATCTTCCTTTTCACCCAGCTGATCATGAAGTATATACGTAGAAGCATGACTCAGCATATCCTGTGACAGGTGTGTGATATAAAAAAGAAGCGCATTTTCTAATCACGAATAAAAATCCGGCTAATTTCATCTCGGTCACGTATTTACTGTCCTCGCTCTTCTGGGCATATTTGCAGGGGGGTATCTTTTACAGCATCATAATTCAAACTCATGTTAGGAACATTAACTGTAGAAGTGTATTCAGTGCAGGCAGCTGTAAAAAAAAAAAAAAAAAGAAAAGAAAAAAGCATTGACAGCCGGCTTGTGCTCGGCAGATTGACCAGATATGTGAAGAACAGCTGGGACTCTATGATCTTGACTGAACATCATCTTCAATGATGGAACATATTGATTATTATTCTTACATGAATGATCAAGCAATGTGTGAAATCCAATATAAGATGATTTTTTTTTTTTAAAGCAAGAAGACGACCACCATGACCACATAGACAACTTTACTAGGAATTAGGGCTGAACAATATTGGAAATAAGTGCGATATTCGATATTGGTGTCTAGACTTGCGATATCAATATTAATGCGATTTTTTTTTCTCTCACAAGAAAAAAGAAAGTACAGTAGGGGAGGGTCCGGTGGCTTAGATAAGGAAAACGATCCATTATTTCCCTTTCGTTTATGTCCGCGCTTCTGTGCCAACATTATTGGAGAAGAATATCGTTTATAACGCTCAGTTTCGCAGGACTTGGTTTCCCGTGAAACTGAGCGAAATCAGAGACGCCACCGTCGCGATATCACCAAATCAATAACAGATCTCACCTCCTTGTACAAGCACACATAACCGTTTATAAATGGCACTAACAATTTAGCTCATTAGCATACTGCGAAGACGGACAGGTTTACACTCGTTTGGAAGTTCCGTGATCTTATAAGAAAACGACTGAGCCGAGATGAAAAGTTCTTACGATATGTCGCTTTAGCAAAGGTGGTTGAAAGAGATGAGTGACTGGATCACTTGTGTTTGAGTAGCGCTCATAAGTTAGTCTGACTTCTGTGTATAAACTGAGCCGCGCTAAGTCGGCGCGCCGGCAAGACGCGTCGCTCACGGACAGACGGAGACATAAACAACAACGAGACATAGAAGTACAATTTGACAACTTTACAGAACGTGGCACTGATTGGCCAAAATGAGCGTTTAAGAAATGATTGATTTATACCAAAAAAAATATCATTTATTTCACGTTTTCGATATGCATACCGCACATGCCAATATCGCGATCAATCTAGGAATGTACATTCTCCAGTTCCCACAGACTTCCTTGATCAAGAATAACTAAATGCAACCAGAATTTAATGACATTAAATAACTTTTCCTGAAGTTTGTTGGCATCTTCATTACTTGCTTACTGACAGAGATATATACTGGAACGAGAACACGGCACTAGTGCAAAAAACAGTAAAGAAGAGGTTCCCTAGGCATTAAGTTAATCTTTAGATGTATCCACCAGTAAAAGTAAAGGTACTTTCACAACAGAAATTAAATGTATTGCCAACTATCACTCTGGTGGTCTTTGGTTAACAGCAACAAACTTCTTTTTTTTTGTACCTTAAGTCTCATCTAAAAAAATGGTCTGTCCGGTTGGGATCTAAAACATTGGTATATCGACAAAGCCGAATTGTTGTTCTTTGAAAGATCTGATCAGATCCATCTTCTTATTTGCTAAAAATATCGCCGCTCTGAATAAAACACGAAAGATCTTGAGTCTTACTACAAATGTCACCTGTAATGTGTTGCAAGAATAATATTAAATCTGCTCCTATTTGCTAAAAGTATGTCTTTGTCGCACAATAGAGGCATTTCATTGACCTTTTATATTTAAGTCGCTTTAAATGAACACATGTTTGGTGTGAAACCACTAGGGGTGTCAATGTTTACAATATTTTATACACTTGTAACCAAAGCTTCTAACTGTCGTGTAACTGTTTATGAAATCCCAAATGCCATTTTTTTTAATGCAGTTCCATTGTATAACCGGTACAGGGTTCTGTCTCAATTCTAACACCTTTCATCAAATCCCTTTCAGCTCATTCAGCAGTTATCAGACAAAAAATATTAATTCTTGTTGACCCACTTCGAATAGGTGCTAAATTATAGGCAACATAACAGACAAACTAAATACATTTTTTCGGGCTATAAGGCAAACTTTAAATCCTTGCTTATTCATTCTTCTTTTATTCACTAACCTGGAACCGATTTAACGTGGTATACATTTCTCAAAAGTCCGTTCAAATGTTGGCAAAAGTTCTTCACCTGGGTGTATGGTGATCCGCGGCCCTAAGGTTTGGTGAGGCAATTTGAAACATCTAGTCAGAAGGTACGTCGTCTCATCAAGGTCATCTTGTACCATCAAAACTCTTCATTTAATTACACAACAAACACCCACTGGGCACTTTGTGGATGGAACAAGTTCTTGAACTCCATATTTGAAGGCACATAATCCTTACCCTTTTCCGATACATTTCAAGGACAATTGCGATAATTAGAATGATTGATATTGAATATCAACTTCAATATAATTGATACGTTTCTAAACTTCGTTGTGTGGTTAATGACCTCATCCAGACTTGGATTTGTCCTTTTCCAGAGTCCCGTCTGGTCCACAATTATATTCCAGATATAAAGTGGATTTATAGGCACAGTCGTAAAAAGAAGGGGTTTATGGTTCAACGGGCTCCGCACTGGGTCACTGCTTTTCTGAGGTTCTGTTGGCATTATTGCTCTGGCATCGTGGGCTTTCACTCATCCACTTGCATGGTTGTGAAGTGGCAGAGGTGAGACTAAGAACGTCTCTTATGGTAGTTCCTATTTTGGAGCTTTTTTCTTCCCCACATTCCTACGTTATCAAGGTCAAGACTTAGAAACTATTTAGAAACACCTCATTATCCAAGTGCATGTTTCCCCAAAGATGAGGTTGAGCGATTGCCCGAGGGCGGTGTGACACTAACCAACAACCTTTAATACCCGAAGAGTGCGCGACCAATGTATCAAAGGCTGACAACAAAGAATGTATTACAATACAGTCAGGTGTGTGTGATATTGTTGTCCCTCCAGGTGAGTTAGGCAAAAAGGCAGTGGAGAGATCTCCCACTGTGCTACATGCTGGGATTCACACTCCATTGTTTTGTGCAGATGGTTAGAAAACAACGTGGTATGATAAAAGTTATTAAAAGACTAATGATGCAACCAAAAAAAGGTCAATCGTGAATAAAAGCGTCGTCATGGATTGAGTGTGAAAAGAGCCCTGGAGACATGATCGAAATTAGACATTTGTAGATGATAAATCTTCTTGTACAAGTCAGTCATCAGTGACACAGAATGATGGTTCAACAGGTTAATTAAAGCTATCATTTGTCTGAGAAAAAGATTAATCAACAATGACTTATGATCAGAAGGGGAAACACTTCTAAAGACACTGAAAAAAAGATTATAATGAAAGATGAATTTACATTTATTATATTCTCCTTAAAGCAGCTCTGGGTAGTTTGGGTACCATAAAATGTATGTACTAAAATATTTTCATAAAACTTGTGGTGACACATTAACTTAAAACTAGTTGAATGACTCGTATACCGTGACTTGAGGTGTTTTGTGTGATTTTGATTTTTACTGTAAAAGATCTTGGGGATGGTGTGAACGTGCTACATATCGCGCTGGTTGTGGTGGTGGGGGGGGGGGGGGGGTTATGTTATGTTATTTACAAAGCCGTCATAACACGTCATATTTCATTATTAACAATCTGATTCATTACCGCCTGATTCATTAACTGTCTGTCTTCTAACCAAAATTTGTTATGACTTCACTATGAAAGTTTTCATATACATTATTAATGCTGATGTAATTTAAGAATGAATGAAAAGGTTGGTAATTCATTTGATTTATAGAATTGGACTGGTGCAAAAGTTAATTTAACATGGTTATAATGTATTAAGTGCGTTTCTGGTTATTGGATTCAGATGCTATACGGGAGACTCAAGAGTTTTGGTATAGAAAAAAACACAGCTCTGCTTGCGTTTCAGAGCCAAACTGAATTATGACTTCAACAAGAAAGGCACTAAAACAACGCACACCTTCTCCGAGGGCCTCAATTCACGTGCCATCATAAAACCCAGCAGACAAAAGAATAAAATAAACCAAACTTCTAGGCAATATATAAAAAGCGCCTCAGCTGGAATCTAACTAACAAACAAAAGGTATTAACACGCATTTTTTGAACGGAAATTCAAAAATTCAGATTTCAGTAGACAGTGGAAGCTCCTGCAGACTTAGCCTGAATGTTTTGCTTCGGTGTAGCATGTTAGCCTTTTAGCTTCCGCTACAAACAAAAGTTTTCAAATGGACTAAAAAAAGTGAGCACCATTTACTACCGTCATATGGACATACATCTTTGCCAGTAACTCCTAAAAGGAACGGATTACTCTAAAATGAATTCCACTCTGTAGTTCCATGTGTTAAATTTCAACATTGGTATTGGATCCATATCACTCTATACTCAAACGCCAGAGCTGCTTCTCAAATCGCATACTTGCATACTTAAACTTAGTATTTTTAGTGCATAAGTGCATCTCAATTCTAAAATGCACTCTAAATTGGCGTACTAAAATTCCCAAGTATCGATGGACACTTTCTACTCTAAACGGCCGCCATCTTAGTGACGCTGACATTGTTAATGGAAGTTACGTCATTTATATATATATATATATAAATATATATGTATGCATATGCATATACTTACAGGTGCATTTTCAACCAGCAGTAGGAGGATGACAAGTCTTCGCTGCTGATACCGGCGTAAATATCTTGCATATATTTAGTTTCTCATATTTCTTGATCCAAACTATCAAAAGTGCTGCCAGCAGGTGGCGATAGTGTTCCTACAGCTGGTTGAAATCATCATTAAATAGAAGTAGAAGAAGAAGCTGTCGCGTCATTTCCGGTTAGCTCGTAGCAGCAGTGTTTGATTTGAGACATACTATCTGTGGAGAATTTGCGTACTAGTTAGTACGTACTCTATCCTGATGCATACTAACTTCTAGTATACTAAGAGAAGTATGCGATTTGAGACACAGCACAGGTATCTGTATCAGGATCATTAAAGTCTGATCAGTTTATCCCTAGTGTCGATGTGTCAAGAGTCACAGACTGATGTTACGTAAGATGAAATACAATATTTTTACAACACAAAACAGCCTTCAGACAATAATAATCAATAGAAATCATACAATACGTTTACTTTCTGTGCGGCCCGGTAACAAATTGCTCATGAACCGGTACCTGTCTGCAAACTGGGGGTTGACGACCACTTCTTAAGATCACGATTTCAGGACAGAATCGTCTATAGACCACTTCAACACTAAAATAATGTACTAGAGCAGCCATAGATTCAACAGACTCTCACTGAATCATGAGTCTCAGGTTTCTAATGGACACTAATTTCTAAAATAATTACAACTGAAACCTTTATCACCAGAATGCACAAGCTCATTGTCTTTTATCTCATAATGAAAAAAAAGAAAAGAGGCTAATAATTACAATTGTGATCCGTCTAATTGGGATGACTCGCATGTCAGCGGTTCAACAAGGCTCTCCTTCCACTTGTTCTGCTGCATCGGTGGTGGCCAGGCCTGTCCCAGTAGATGCCTGAGTGTATATCAGAGAGCACAAACACAGACAGCTGTGTCAGAGGGCAGCAGATAGCCTGCGGAGACTCATTCATCTCTTTTTGTCTCTCTCTCTCTCGCTCTCTCTCTCTCCGTTCAAACGCCTCATCCCTCCCACAAACAGCTGAAGGTTTCTCACCCGGTTGAGGGATCAAAACACACCATTTAGTGATTCGTCTGCAGCACAGGTGACCTTTGCAGCGCAGCACTTCACCCCTCTCGGCGCTCACTTCTGCTCCACTGTCTCTTCGCTATTTTGTCACTTTATAACGTTTCACTCCTACATCAAGGCGCCGGCGCTTTTCTGAACATCAAGACAGATTTAAAGCGTGATCACAGCAACATTTCAACGCTTTTTTTGCTTTTTGGTAAAATACTTTATTCCATTGCTGGAGAATCTGTTTCTCTTACTGTTGAACCCAAAAGGTTTTGACTGAAAGACCACAAATACAACTCAAAATAAAAGAAAATACAGAAAGCTAGAGTTCATACCAAACTTGTATATTATTTTATTCCAAAAGTGCTTTTAACTTGTCAACCATCTACTTTTTGTTATACAAAAAGGATACTCAGTCAATACCTTGAACACAAGTGAGCACTTGGACAAAATTGAAAATAAATAAAAGACATCATGTTATATATTCAAACATTTATTTTAAATTTCCATATTAAAGCCTGGTCTAAACAGTGCCATCTTGTGGTAAATGCAGAAGAAAATCCAATAAAGTTAGTGTTTAATAACGAATGTAAAGCTAATTTAACTTCAATGTGTTCAATGTTACTAAACCTAATATAACACCTTAAACCTTTTTTTATTTTGTTGAATTATTATTATTGTATAGATTTCTTGTACTGGAGATACTTTTTGCTGAAGTTTGTAATACATGGGCAACAATAATAAAAAAAAAAACTTAAAGTAAATATTTCTCATTGATATCTTTTTATACCATAGTAAATATAACAAATCAACAATAACCACCTCACCATAAAGGCTTTAAACACACTTATAATTACTTATTTTCAAAAAATGCACTTTTATTCAACATAAAACATAACATATGCCGGAGCATTTGCTAAGGATCTGAAGTGTCTGCTTGTTATTGAATGAAGTACTAGCACATGCTAACTTTTTTCGTTTAAAAAAAGAAAAACGCTACAATGCAGCTAGTTTTCGCCCAAATATAGGAATTCAAAATAGGAACTCACCCAGTACTAGTGGGATGATAACACAGAACAACTTCATGGATCCATTTTTGAGTCGAATACTCAACACAAATCTGCTGCTAAACTGATGCTAATATACTTGCACTTGCTAACATAAGCTGTTTAGCACAGTGTTGCTAGCTCTTAGCAATTGTTAGCTAGTCAATAATAATAATCATTCACTCAAAATATTTTTCTTGTTTATTATTTAAATTTAGCATATATATATATATATATATATTTTAAAGGTTATAAAAGTTATGATTCATTACTCGCTTTAACTTTTTTTGTTTGGTCAGTTGTCGAAATACTTTATTTCACAATTTTTATATTAATTTTTGTTATTATTTTATTTTTATTTATATTAAATTTACTATTTTTGAAGGTTATTTGTTTTTAAAACAAATGTGTATAACTATGTTAAGTTAAAACACCTTTTTTTTATTTTATTTATTCATTATGTATTATTTATATATATATATATATATATGTAATTAAGTAATTTATATTTGTATAAGTGTCTTTCACAGACCATGGACCAAGGACAAAACGATACACAGTTAAAAATAGATACAACAAATTTTGAAGCTACTTACAAATAATTGTATGAAACCAATCTTGAGAATTTATTAAATTAATATGATATTCGCAAGTATAAAAAGTTACACTTGTTGAATTAAATGTCAATATAAATCAGAAAAACTTTTTTATTTAATAATGAATTGTACAATTTATCGAAGCAAGACCGTTTCTAATGGATACACGTTCAGACCAACACAATTAGAGGACCTACAACAGAATACTTTTTAAAATAAAGGACACGACAAATCCTCTCTCAGACAGGCGGCAGAAAGTAGGAATTGATGGCTCACCTGTAAATAACAGAGCGAGCAATATCATCTCCTCAGCCTGTTCCCCGACAACCTGTTTTCTTCAGTTCTGCCTGACTGCTCTACCTGATATAATGACCGCACACAGCTGAAACGTGTACACATTGAACAAAAAAAAAAAAGGTGCATAACCATCATCATTCCAAGCAGAAGGAACGTCTTGTTGACACATAAGGCAGTTAAGACAATTAAGAATTGAAGCCAAGTGCAGCAACCTGTCACAAATATTTACACCTTCTTAGTTCGAAGCATGAGTCACTTTGACATAAGCGGTAATTACCTGAAAGGTAAATGGATACGATGATTATGAATGCGTGTAGAGAAGCAGAAGCATTAACAAGAATTAATAAATAAGTGTAACTGTAGCAGGATTATATGACGGAGAAGACATTGAGGGAGTGTCGCATGTCTCAACCCAATATACAAAATAATTCATAAAAACTTAAGTATATCCTTATTTTGCTTTTCCTTTGCTACCTTTTCCATCCTTCAAAGTCCCCCCTACAGACTTTTAGAGCTAAAAATGCTTTATATTGGATATATATTGTCCCATAAAGTTGTTTTTTTTCTGACTCTGAATCTATTATGATCCTTGCTGGATTCATATGGTTCTAAAACTGCTTAATAAGGAGTTTTAATTCACCTTATTGGTCATTTGATACTACTTATAACATGATTTGAAACCACTAATACATTTAAAATGCTAGTTCAATTGGGCTAATTTGATCATAAAATATGTTGAGCAGCTTTTATTATGTCAAATGTTGTGCTCGGAAACACTTTTATAAATAAAGTTTTAGCAGAAAAAGCAGCTAATGTCAGTTTTACGTCTAATTGAGACACAATCTGAAGTCACAGGACAGAGCTCACTAGAGTTTATGAATCTCAAATTGAAGGTTTGGTGTCTTACTTCGATCCACACTGAACTTTTCTATACTACAACAACAATCAGATCCCAGGAGCCAAAGGACACAGTGACCACTCTACATGGAATAATCCATCGGAAATGAGCAACATCATTTCAATATCCATCGCCCGGTTCGAAACCCTGCACTTCCTTTCTGTGCCTCGACTGCAGTTTTTACTCTTCCTGCCTTCGCTCCGTGCTGTGCCCTCTGTCTGAGATCTAATCCTGGAATTCATTTGAGTCTGTCAGTCAAGCCAACTGTCAGAACTGGACTATACCTTCCAATCAGAAAATGCCATTCCAAATCGCACCAAGCTTAAACACAGTCACAAACCGTTACCCGTCTACAAGATTTCACGCCAACACACAGTCATAAATGAAGGCTGAAAAAGGTAGTAATAATCCTAAAGAGTCTTAGCAAAGTTACAACTTTAAATTCTCATAAATTAAACCAGAAGCAGCTCATTAAGATTTCAACCAATATTTTTGTGCTGAATTATTTTTACCGATAAAATCGGATCATTTTGTAGCATTCAGATAATCATCCACATTGATACTGTATTGAAATGAATGCTACAGAAAGACGACAGTAGCATTCCAGCACTCGCTGGTGAGTAGGTAAGTAAGTCATTTGTATTTATAGAGCGCTCTTCCAGACCAGGGTCACAAAGCGCTTAAACAATCAAAACAATATTAAATAAAATATATACTTTAAAGGTCAAGGTAGACACTCATCAAGAAAGTATTGATGCTTATCTCGAACCCCAACCATCAATTTATACCTGTTCAAGTTATATTTCTACCACAGAGACAAACATCGCCAATTAAATGTGTTAAATATTCATTCAATTGTAAAACTTTTCCAATGACTTTCTTTGCACGGCAGTTCATTTTGTCTCCATATTCTACTCATAATCCAATCGTGCTCACAATGACCAGACGCACTTTGTTTGTCACGGTTTGTTATCAACCATCTCACCTGAGAGCATGAGTTTATAAATGCATTATTTCTGCAATAAGGTATCTCCCTAATGGAGTCAAGGAGAGATGCATATAATTACAAAGGATGGGTGGATCGTGGACCGGTCGCCAGAGAACCAACAACCCACACAATTTAAACTCCAGCCATCACAACAATAACTTGAGTTAATATATTTTGCTTAAGTCGACATCATTAGCTTTTAATGTCCTGAATATTATCTATAACTGAGTCAAACAAGCTGAATAAGACAACGAAGTGTGCGACTTCTAAAGCAGCTTTTAAGTATTATATACACAAACAAGAAAATAAAAAATAGTTGTATCTACCCAAAGCCATAGAAAAAGATAAGTCCGGACCCTTATAGGATATGTTGCTTATTTAAATAAAAATAGTCAAGTTGGTAATACCAGAAAATGATAATGAATCCTCATCATTTTGTCAAATTAAAGTAACTATAAAAGGAGAGAAAAGAACATTTTTGTAAGATTGTTACTTCAGTCTAGCACATTTTCACTGTTTTTTCAAAATGCTGTATAACTTTAATTTATCAACAGAAAATAACATTACATAGAGAATAAACTTGAATTCAATAGTTGCACCTGAGACAACAATTTCCCTAAACTATATTATTTATTCTGAATAATTCTCAAGACAAAAACTTAGGATATAAAAAGATAGAATGTCCATTGAGTTCTGAGAAACAAATATTAAATCTACATTTAAAAAACATGTCAATGGGTGTTGCAATAGTAAAGACGTTCATAAAAACTCACCAAAGGCATTTCTCACTCCACATTTCCCATCATCACGCAGAAAAAAAAAGTCAACAGGTGTGCTCGTGTTTTAACCTGCCGGTGCGTTCAAGTGACACATGAATAAATAAGCACCGTCGCTTCCCAGCAGGCACTTCTGAAGTCACCGAGGGCCACCTGAGATAACGGGCATGACACCGGACACCTGGCGCGCGTGCACGCGGCGAAGAAAACACAAACCTTCGCGTGTCTTCCTGACGAGCATCACCTGTAACTTCCACCTGAGACCACGTGGTCGCTCCGTTAGCGTCACTTTTGCGACGCGAGTTGAGGGAACGTGCAACTATCTCTTTGGACTCCACGTTCCCTGAAACGTTCCCAATGGAAGGATGGTTATGATCATATCTTACCTTCCTCGTCCGTGTCCGTGGCTGCTGAGCGCCGGTAGATTCGATTGCTTGTCCCGCTGTGATGCGTTTCCAAGTGTCTGGCTCTCCCTCCTCTGACTCCCTCCTCCTCCTCCTCCCTTCTTTCTCTCTCTCTCTCTTTCTCTCTCACCCAGCAGGGTTTGCTCCATCACCTCCTCAATTCCCTGCTCAATACAAACATTCCTATAAACCCATTAAGACTACAATTAGATTAGATATAACTTTATTGATACCCTGGGAAAAATCAGGGAATATATGCTTTTATTCCTTTATTTTACGACAGTTCGTTTGTGTCAGTTGACCTATGAATTACAATGAAACTTTATTGAATGGTAAGAGCTGGAATAAAAAACTTTATATAGTTGATACATATTTTAACAATAAAGTACGTCCACTTCCGTATTTATAATTCCAGTTTTATTCTGACAGTTTCCGGTTAAATCAAAATAAATATCTCTGTGAAAAAGATAACACAGATTGTTAACATCAACATACTTCCAATAACAGTAGAAGTGAAGATGAAGTGAAGGAATTTGTTGGGGAGTAGATACTAGTGATGTTCTGATAAAGCTTCATGAAGCAGTGTCATTATTTTCAGAGCCCACTAGATGGCGGTATCTACACTAGTTTGTAGTAGTTGAACCAGCAAAATGAGTTTTCGTGCAAATTCATACCAACACTTAGCCATTACACCTTGAGGACAGTAGGTGGCACTGTGGTGCGATAAATAAGACATCTTCAAGGATGAAGGAAAGTTTTTGATTTTACGAGTGATGGGTTCATGAGGCTTCATGATACAGATGTGCAATGAAGACATTTTTTTTAATTATTTCAATGGCCATTACGTGGATAGACTTGAATTAGTAACTTGAAGCCAAAGGTTATTAAGTACACATTGGCCAGTGAAGAAACTGTATCATGATACGCCGCTGTTTCATAAATTAAATAATAAAATGTTTAATGTCAGAGAAAATGTTGATAGGGAGACAAAAAAAAAACTTGAAATTAAGTTGGTGTCCACAATTACTAGTGATGTTCTGATGAAGTTTCAAGAGAGAGTCCACTAGATGGCGGTCTCTGCAATATTTTCCTTTGTTTTGAACAACTGTTCTAATGAAACATCACATAATTCTTAAACTGATGGCGCCACCTACTGACCTCTAAACAACATGTTACTGTTTCATGAAGCTTCATCAGACCATCATGAATTTATACGACAAACGAAAGACTAAAAGACAACTTGAACTCTGTCCGTCTGTGTTGAATATATCTTTTGTTGGAAAACATCAATCCAACCCATTCTTTGTTTTTTAGTGATGGTTTGACGAAGCTTCATGAAGCAGTGTCATTATTTTCATAGCCCACTAGATGGCAGTCTCAGCACTATTCTTACATCTTTCTTAAAATTATGGCGCCACCTACTGACCTCTGAACTACATGACACTGTTTCATGAAGCTTCATCAGACAGTTCGATAAATCTAACATTTTTCCACCCACAACTTAGATTAATCAAATGGTTAGACACTTGTGTGATTGACTTTGAACTAAAGTTTTTTAACTGAAAATAAAAAATCACTGCCACCATTTTCATCATCTGAAAGCACACATTCCATTTGAACCTACAGCGCCACCTACTGAGCTCTACCAATAAAGACATTGTTTCATGAATCTTCATTATTCTGTCACTATAGATGACTTAAGATGCTTCATTCTTCCACATCTTCAGTAAGATCTGCTTACCTGTGGATGATTCTTTTCATTCAAGTTGGATTAATAAAGTTTTTATGTACCGTCAGTGAGAAAGATGCTGCTGCTCTTACTCGTAAAAAAATGTGTCCAATTGTATTGCATTAAGTGATATAAGGATATCATTTAGCAAATAAAAGATGTAGGTCTGAGAATTATTCATATTAGTTTGACACGTTCATCAAATCTGACATCGACAAATTAACCACCTATAATGTAAGTTCATAATATCAGTTCAAATATTGATTTGCACTATGTTTGTATACATATTTTTTTAACTTTATTTTTTTATTTCTCATTTATTTTATTTTTTTGCATTCTCTCTTCTGTGTTAACAAAATACTAATAAACGATTTTGTGTATATTTCAATATATACTTGATTAAAAGAAAATAATAAAAAAAAAGCTGTTTCTGATTCTGATTTTGATATATATTTTCCCATTTTGATTTTCTCACAATTCTTGCATATTTTTTGTTTCCTAAAATGTTCTGGGAAAATGAATAATGTGATATTTATTACTCTCATATTTGAAAAAATAATCCATATTATTATTATTTTAAAATCTATTTCAATTTTTTCAATGTAAAACATACGAATCGAACCTTCCTATAACCACAGTAATACTACACAATACTGCATGATTAGTTGATGACTGGTTTTCATGTTTTATTTTCAAGTACCTGGTGCGCATGGAAGCAAACGAGTGATTTTCCCTTTTATATAAAGGATCAACAGTAGTTATGCATGAGCTCAGACGAATATTCCTCCTCAACATTTGCAGCTTCACACGATGACAGTTCTGACATTGATCTCACAAGAGCCCAACAAAATCCGTTACTGGTCCTGTCACTAACTTGGAGCTCTTAACTAGTAGAATGGCGCCATCTAGTGGATATTTGCATGAAGCTCAATTATACTTTTCAAGAATTTAAAATAAAGGACCTCATGTAATGGTATACAAGGCTTTTTCTTTTATATATAATCTAAATAAATACATATAATAAACAAGATTTTATTGAATTTTTTGTTTTTTTTCACACACGTGGATGTTAAAGAAACTTGTTGTTGTTCACTGACCTCTACGTGACCTATTGAAGGTGGTGTTGCTCAGCCAAGGAATGTATTCTCGTTCCTCGTGAAAGCTGAGATGATGAGCTGGCGGAGCTCACGGGCAGCAGAGCAAGAAACTCCAACAGATGTCACCTGTGGTCCAAACTATTTCACAATTTTTTAAGTGTGTGAAGATAAACTAGTGGCAGAAACTTCCTTAGATTGTGACACACAGTGGCTGTTTTCAGGATCAAGCCTCGGAGGATTCACAGTCTCTGGCTGCGTAACCTGGAAAACCTGACACCTCTAGAAAAAGTATGTGAACCATGACGGTCGCGACCCTGGAAGACACTCGCAGACACTGGGAGGTTCAGAGCAACAAAAGATGTGGAGCTACTGAATAATTCTCTTCACCTTTTTATGGAATTATAGCATGAATGGATGATCATTATTAAGCCTTTTATTATTTATAATAATGCTTCTGCTCCTGGACATCCTTCCATTTAAACTAAATTATAAAAAGGTAAATATCAGAATAAATAGTGTGCAAAATTTCACGTCAAATAAGTAGAATAAATGAAAAAGAGGAAAAATGTAGATACTACTTTTCCAATTAAAACATAGTTTAATCAACTTTCACATATTTCTATTGTAATTTTCATTGAAAGTTGCTATTATATGACTTTAAATATTTGCTTTGTATGAATTACCTTGATTTTAATAAGAATTTATTCGATTAAAAGATGTATAAATACTATTGATGTGCTGATGAAGCTTCATGAAGCAGTGTCGTGTTGTTTAGAGGTCAGTAGGTGGCGCCATCAGCTTAAAAATGATGTGATGTCTCATTAGAACAGCTGTTCAAAACAAAGGAAAATAGAACAGAGACCGCCATCTAGTGGACTCTGAAGATAATGACACTGCGTCATGAAGCTTCATCAGACCATCACTAATAAAAACATAACTTCTATTGGCAATTTTGAGAAAAATGCAATTCATAACTCTGATTTAGAGCCAATAAAAATTCATAAGTACATGTTTTATTCTCATAAAGAAAATATTTTCTAATGTAACATCAGCTGCAATTTCACTCCTGCAAGATTAACTACAAAATATATTTTTTTTTCCAGCAATAAACAGCTTGTTGAATTTTTTGGGGTGGAAACCAAATCCTCCTGTGAAGGATTAGATTCAATTTTAAATTCCATTGATTTGAGTTTTTTTTTTCTTGCGAGTCTGAGGAAAGATCGATCGGAGATAACATCAGACTGCAGCTGCTCTGCAGTGAGTCACAAATCTTATCGTGAGGTCGGCATCGCTGCTAAAATGTCAGCTACATTTCAGCTCCAGTGAAGTCTGCGGCAAAATCTTCCAGCGCTCATGAACAAGATAAATACATTTTGACTGATCTGATAAAGACGCTGTCGCCTGATGAATATTCATGTGGGAAATGAAATGTCTCTTTCCTCACTTGTCGGCAGCAGAATTGTTAATTGCTGTAATTTCTCTGTTTGCCGACAATTACTGGATTAGTTCAGCTGTATCACACGTGCTGTCTTTTAAGTCGACTAAATCTCTATCAATGAAACTATTCCTTTAATTGTCGTCCGCAGCTTGAGACCAACCATGGACGAACTAATCCCCTCATTAGATACCAGTCTGGCGGCCATCTTTAAATGTCAACCTGTGTTCGTTAACTCGTTTTCTTTTCTTGAGTTCACTTAATTTAACTTTTTTTATTGCTCTTTAAAGGCCACTTTCTTTTTGTGTCGCTGAGTAGATCCACTTCTCTGACTGCCTCTCAGATTGTCATTTGATACAGAACTCCGCAGCGAGAATTCTGACCCGCTCTAGTAGGAGAACTCACATTTCTCCGATCCTTAAATCTCTTCTCTTTTAGGATCAATTTAAAATTCTGGTTCTTACTTTCAGCGATATTCATGGTCAGGCTCCTCCTTACATCAATGATCTGATCCAGCCTTATACCCCAGCTCGGGCTCTGAGGTCTGTGGATCAGAATCTACTGATGGTTCCTGAACACGGTTCAGGACCAGAGGAGAGAAATCCTTCCAGACTGTTGCTCCTAAGCTTTGGAACGATCTTCCTCTCACTCTGTGTTTGATGATCTACTGACTCCGTCAAGAAACATCTTAAGACATTTTTATTTGTGAAGGCTTTTCCTTGATTTTCTGAGACTCCTGTGTTGGCCTTGGTAGTGTCTTGATCTTTTCAGTATATATTTTATTGATGATTGTTTTGATTGTTTAAGTGCTTTGTGACCCTGGTCTAGAAAAGCGTTCTACAAATATAAATTACTTACTTACTTACTTACACTTGTCATCATTTCAAATATTTGACCTTCATTTCCTTTTTAATATAAAACATTAATGTTAATAAAACATTTAAGCGAAATGCTATCATCAGGTCTGGCAATAATTGAGGGAAAAGTTATTTTTAAGTTCTTGAAAACACGGAAATGTAAGTAAGTAAATAAGAAATTTTTATTTGTATAGCGCTTTTACAGACCATGAATAGAAGTGATGGTTGAAGAAACTGTATCGTAATACAGTGACTTTATTCCGAAAGGCCAGTAGATGGCACTCTCTACTTTATAATATTTGGCTATAAGTTGCAAATACAATGAAACTTGGAATAAGTTTCCATCTTGTTGACTTTCAAAATAAATACCAGGCTTTCAAGCCTCTATAACAACAAGATCCACTAGATGGCGGTATCTGCACTGGTTTCCTTTGTTTTGAACAACTGTTCCAATGAAACATCACATACTTTTTAAACTAATGGCGCCACCTACTGACCTCTAATCAAAATGCCACTGCTTCATGAAGCTTCATCAGACCATCAATATCAAATTGTGTTTGTCAGTTATTAAATAAAAACTAAATATTTAATGAATGTTAACATCTGGGGCCTCATGTACTAAGGGGTTTTACGCATAAAAACCGTGCTTAGCAACCTTTCCACGTCAAAGTCTATATGTATCGATACTGAAAAGAGTGGTACAAAGTTCATAATTCCCGCATAAGCGTACGCCCGGATCAGCTTCTCAGGTGCATGTTACATTAACGATCAATATTGATCATGAATTAACACACAGTACTTGTAGTTACACGAGTGGATATTAAATGATTCACAAACTTATTAATATGTTCTCATTCACCAAATTGATGATCTGTATTTACTCTAGAATACAGTTCTGAGGCTCAACTATTAGGCTACACTACTACACTAAGACTACTTTTTTTTTTTTTTAGATATTTGTGGTTCCTGTTTTTGTTCTCTCTGCCACAAAAGAAAACACCAAAACATGTATATACATTTTTCTATATCATTTCTGGTCTATCGATTCATTTATTTCTGTTTAAAATGGGGTTTGAAAAAAAAAATGTTATCTGAAGTAACATTAGCTTGTGACTCCTGACATTTATTTTATTGTACCAATACATCGAAGCTGCTTCCTTGAATCCTAAACATTATTTTCTAAATACAGGGAATTTTTTAAGGGGTTACTCTTTTTTTTATCAGTGCCCTGAGTTAGTTATTATTTGTTCTCGATTTATTTATTAATTCTTTCTATTTTCTTTCATTTTTACATTCTGGATGTGCATTCCTGCCAGTTTCTCTTGACTACTGGCAGATTGTTTCACTTCCATGCTCTTTACTGTTCTATTTATTTTATTATACAGTAAATAATGACAACCTTTTTCTAGTTTACCTTAATGTGTGCACATTAAAGTTAACTTTATATGTATTATATGTTGCACTTAAACACTTTAACTTATCTTTTTATCAATTGTGTTTGATTAAATATTTAAAAATTCGATTTTTAAATAAACTATTCCATTTTAAATGACCTAAAATCATTACATTTGACACGTCTTACTGAAAAAGAATGACTTTCCACCACTAGAGGGACGTCATGTACTGCGTTTAAAACCCCCATAAATAATTAAGTTTTTAAAAAGATCCACTTTCATCTCATCCAGCATCTCTCCTTTCTTTGACCGATTAAAAACTCTAAACCTACGTGGAATAATTGGGACAATACTTGTCAGCAAAAACATTTCACAAAACATTCTTAATGTGTCCGCCTGCTGGTTGTTGTTCTGACTCTTGTTGTTATTTTCAGTCCAACCATATGTTCTTGTCAGAACCAGCATGAGTCAGCAGTTTAGATGTTACTTTTGAAGTGTTTGAAACATCGATTCATATTTTTGAATAAAACGACGGCTGGTTCTGAACCGGGAGCAAACATGTGAATGCAGAGAAAACTTAACAAGCATCTGGCTTAGAAAAGCATCTAGTTCTGAGTCCACTGGGACCCAATTTACTCCACTTTTTATAAACATTAAATCAATAATAATACAGATGGTGAAAGTTTTTTCCACAAGATTTTTTGCACTTTGTCTCTTTATCTGGTGCCAGCTTCAGTCACAGCTCCTGGTGTTAATTAAAAGGTGGCTGGAGTGGCAAACTAGGTTGTTATGATCTTCTCAAGGTTTATTTGAATAGACGAGTGCGTTGATGGTTCCAGTCCCTCGGTGTCTAAGTAGTTTAGAAACGTCGCCGTAAATCTGAGTCCTGGAAGCCGAGTTGTGTGAGGGAGGTGTTCTCTGAGTGACTGGGGGGAGGCCCTAGGGCCGCCCTAGGACACACTGTCTCTTAGTTCTTCAAAGAGAAAGGTTTCTGTTCGATATACTATACATTTTTATTATTATTATTATTTAAATAAATGTTCACACGATGAAAATATGTGATTGTGACCCTTATTATGTTTGTCATGTGAGATTTAAAAAACATAGTTTGGTAAAAAAAAAAAAGAATACTTACTTGTAACTTCAATTAATTTATTAGAATTTAAAGTTTAAAAACTAGATCACTTTAAAGACATTTTGATTTAGAGTTTGCATGTTCTCCCCTTGATGTGTGGGTTTACTCCGGGAACTCCGGTTTCCTCCCACAGTCCAAAAACATACAGAGGTTGATTGGGAACTTGGGAAGAAATTGTCTGTAGGTATGAGTGTGTTGGTGGTTGTGTGTCTTTGTGTGTGCCCTGCGACTGACTGGCGTCCTGTCCAGGGTGTCCCCCGCCTCACACCAAAGAAACTGGGATAGCCTCCCGCGACCTCTATAAGGAAACAAACAAAAAGAAAATGAAGGAATGAAACTGGAGATTGCTAGCAAGATCTGAAAAACCTGAAAAACGAAACAAAAAATTATGACGATGAAAGTAAATCCTGGTAAAGCAACCGAGGATAGTGATGGTCTGATGAAGCTTCATGAAACAGTGTCATTCTTTTTTTCAGAGTCCACTAGATGGCGGTCTCTGCACTACTAATTTTCTTTGTTTTGAACAACGGTTCTAATGAAACATCATTTTTAAACTGATGGCGCCACCTACTGACCTCTGTACAACATGACACTGTTTCATGAAGCTTCATCAGACCATCACTAGCTGAGGGGCCAGTTTTCTTTGGGTAACGTCCAACATTTCGGCCTCTTGTTCAATTGATATAACATGCAGCAAACCTCTAAGTTTATATCAAAATAAAAACAATTTCCTGGCACGTGTGCTGATGTCAAGATGAATAATGTCTTCTCACTTGACCAGTCATTTAGTTCTAATGAAACCATTCATCACAATTAAAGAAGCGGCAACTTTAATTACGCGTGTTGATTTTGGACTCTCAATATCATCTTTAAACGCAGTAATAACCAAGACGGGAAATTACCGTCGACAGTTTCGATCATGTGAGCATCAAGATATTCCTTCAGATGAACAACAGTCGATGCTGTCTTGATGTTATTTTGTTTTAAAAACATATAATTAATCCAGATACTTGAGAAAATGTCCAAAGAATTATGGTTTTATGAATTATTTGTTAAATATTGCACATTTTTGGAAGTATATTATGGAGTTTAAACCAGAAATATTGTGAAATATATGCACCATCACGCATGCAAATCAATTTCATCTCACATTCTGACCAACTGCTGTCACTTTGGCTCGCTCACACTGTTTGGATTGCTCAATCCCAGTTTTGGGATTGAAGCGTCTGTCACCTTTGATCGAGGGCCAGCAGCCACTTCTTAGATACACAACTATACACATCGTGCTATTAGACTGTTTACTTCCGAGTTTGGGCGCAGGAGCAGAGGGAAAAGATGATGTAATTCTATGATAATCTTTGTATCCTTTTTTTGTGTGTTATTTCCTTGGATGGTTGTTTTTTTATATGGCATCCTTTGCACTTTGTTCTTTAGTTGCACTTTGGTAATTGTTCTTATGAAACTATTGTCTGCTGTGAACCGGAATCCCAATTTCTGGAAGGAGATCTCAAGAGGGATTAAAGAAGTCTATCTATATATCTATCCAACTGTGAAACTATCTGAAGACACTGGAGATGGCTTTGAAATTGGACTTTTAATTGAACATATTTCACCTGTGAGGAAGGTAATTCATGGATGTACTCCCCGAGGAAATCCACCAGATACTGGTGCAATTCTACATCCCCAAACACCTGCTTCTCCATCACCGTGAGGTAATCGGCTGCAACATAATGAACGCATGTTCTTCACCACTTACCTTTTCGTCCCTCGATTACCTGTACCTTTCAGGAAAAGAGTTGTACAGCAAGGATTGGTGTTCTTAGGATGGGAATAGATAGATAGATAGATAGATAGATAGATAGATAGATAGATAGATAGATAGATAGATAGATAGATAGATAGATAGATAGATAGATGGATGGATAGATATTTTCTCAGTGGACTTATTAATAACACAAAAGAAGTTCAGGCAACAACCAGATTTCTAAATCTTGTTTTTGGGCTACGGACTACCAGGTCACCTTGACCCAGAGATAACACAAGGGATACCTTAAACACATTTGTTTTTGGGCTACCAGGTCACCTTGACCCAGAGATAACACAAGGGATACCTTAAACACAATTGTTTTCGGGCTACCCGGTCACTTTGACCCATAGATAACACAGGGGATACCTTAAACACATTTGTTTTTGGGCTACCAGGTCATCTTGACCCAGATATAACACAAGGGATAATTTAAACAAATTTGTTTTTGGACTACCAGGTCACCTTGACCCAGAGATAACACAAGGGATACCTTAAACACAATTGTTTTCGGTCTAGCCGGTCACCTTCACCCATAGATAACACAGGGGATACCTTAAAAACAATTGTTTTCAGGCTTCCGGGTCACCTTGACCCATAGATAACACAGGGGATACCTTAAACACATTTGTTTTTGGGCTACCAGGTCACCTTGACCCAGAGATAACACAAGGGATACCTTAAACACATTTGTTTTTGACTACCAGATCACCTCGACCCAGAGATAACACAAGGGATACCTTAAACACATTTGTTTTTGGGCTACCGTGTCATCTGGACGCACAAATAAAACAAGGGATACCTTAAACACATTTGTTTTCGGGCTACCGGGTCATCTTGACCTACAGATAGCACAGGGTATACCTTAAAAACAATTGTTTTCGGGCTACCCGGTCACCTTGACCCATAGATAACACAAGGGATACCTTCAACACATTTGTTTTTGGGCTACCATGTCATCTGGACCCATAGATAACACAAGGGATACCTCAAAACACATTTGTTTTCAGGCTACCGAGTCACTTTGACCCATAGATAACACAAGGGATACCTTAAACACATTTGTTTTCGGGCTACCTGGTCACCTTGACCTAGAGATGGCACAAAGGTTAATTTATAATTTAATGTGTGGAAGCTACAATGAAGCTACCAACTCTTTCACTTCTGAGTGACTTCTATGTTACTTCCTCGTCATATTTCTGCACTGAGTAATTAGAGAAGCACTTTGTATTGCAGTTCTACCAGAGCTCTGCAATATAAATAAACGCGGCCTGCACGGCCGTATTAACCGGTAATATGAGGGACTTCTTGCCTCTTATAAACCGGTTAAATGGCAATAAAAAAGGAAAAATCCAATAAAGCCAGGAGCCGAGGGAGCAATTGTCTGGTCCCCGTACAGAAGAACGAGCCACTTTGTAGCAGGAAATATCCTCCGTGCTGCAGTAAATATTCCCGAATGTACGAGCAGTGATTGGAAGCAACCCATGAGTGTGTCAACATCGTGGCCTGCAGACCGGTTGGAATCAGGGGAGGTTTACAATTAAAGTGATTCGATGGATACACGTCTTCCAGGAAAAAATAGTCGGTGGTGAGTTCAGTGATTCTGGAATCATCTCGACAGCTCATTAGAGTGTCCATGATGGTGGTTGAAGAGGGATCCCTTCGTCTGTTTGTGAGAAAGACCCTCGGCGATGAGGCGAAGAGACGTGCACTCCGTCTGGGAGCAGCCGGCCGTCTTGTTAAAAAAGGTTTTTTTTTTGCGCTTCTGACCTAGAAAGGCTGAAAACTTTTTTGGGTCAGATGTTTTTTTTTTTTTCCCTCTCTCTCTCTCTCTCTCCGTGGCACACAAACACAGAAGGTCCTCCGATCGCTCGGTAAAGTAGAAAAGCCGGTTTTTATAGGGCATCAAATATTTAGGTTTCTATGAGGCGCCGGCCAGGTTTTTCTTTCTGGCCCTGAAGGTGCAACGCAGCCTCAGCTCCTTAATCAATGTCTGAGCGCAGAGACCCCCCGCGGTGCTGGACCTTTCATTCCCATGCGACGGGCTCTCGGACCGAGGAGCACCGAGAGAAGTCCGATAAAATGATCGTGTTTTGACTGAGTAATGTAAGACATTCAATCATGTGAATGTGTGAGATCGACTCATGGGAGCTGCATACACTTTTTTATTTTAGTTACATCTTTTTTACTTCTCATTTAAACTTCCACAATTCAATACTTTAAATAATCAATTTCCTTATTTCTCCATTCATTTTCAATGTTTCCCAAATAACACAAATATATATATATACACATATAAATTTGTGTATATATATATGTGTGTGTTTATGTATATAGATAGATATGTGTGTAGATATATATACAGTATATATGTGTGTGTGTATATATGTGTATATATATATATAGATAGATATATATATGTGTGTATATATATATATATATATATATATATATATATACACATATGTGTGTGTGTATCTGTGTACATATATGTGTGAATATATCTGTATATGTGTATATACAGTATATATTATATATTATATATAATATGTTCTTTATCTTTAGACTTAGATTGTATCATCTTGTTCTTTCTCTTTGTTTTTGTTTTCATTTAATTTAGATATATTTTTTATGAAAAGAAATTCCTGTATTTGCTGTGGCTAACTCGAAAAAACAATTTCAATAAAGTTCTACCTTACCTTACCTTACCTTATATTTATATTTGTATACATATGTGTATTTATCTGTGTATGTATATAAGTATATATATATGTGTGTATATACTGTATATACATATATATATATATATATATATACATATACAGAAATATACACACGCATATATATACATATATATACAAATATACAAATATATATATATATGTGTGTATATATGTGTGTGTGTATATATGTAAGTATATATGTGTGTGTGTATATATATATATATATATATATATACTGTATTTGTATGTCCCATTATATAGTACTTTATTCAATATATTGTGTATTAATGCATTTATATATATATTAATTACCATCCATTCGTACACATTTATGTTCAGTATTTCACTTAGTTATATTTTATTTTAGTATGAGCACAATCTTGTATAGCAAACCATTCATGTGATTATAACCTCTGGAGAGCCTTCTTAACAAAAAGAATCAAGGGTTTACCAACTATCTTTTTTATGTAGAATTTATAATAACATATTATAAAAAGCTGTATAGTGTAACCTTCGCTATTTCACAAGTGTGTTCTTGAAGAAGCTCCCAGTTGAAAGGTCAGAGCATCAAAGTGAGTCTGGATTCATTAGCTCTAAATGTGAATGGAGTGTTATGTCTTCCTGTTGCAGAGATAAAAGTCAGTTCCTTTAAAAAGGGTGTTTTCTTCTCAGACGTGTTCCATTACTCAGTGTCTTTAATCTGTTGGTGTTCTTTAACTTCACTTCAGATCGTGGGTTGCAGTGTTAATTGAAATTAATGAAGTCTCTGTTGTTTGCCTGTCACTCCCGTTTGTGTTACTATCGCTTTATTAACACTTCAGCACCCGTGAGCTTTTGAGTCCTCAGTTCAAGTGATCACTGAGTTTAAAAGGTATTATATTGAGTATAAATCATTATTAATCATTATTTGTATCCAACTTTTTATTTGAATTATGCCCTTCATACTTTTTTATGTATATATATTTTTTTAATGAAAGTATCATTTTACACACAAAAATCTAAATTTTGTTGACGCCAAAGTTTTACAAACAACCATCTCACACCTACCGTTTTGACAGCAGATGATCCTAACAGGAGCCGAGGTCTCAAGCAGGCAAGTTCCCCAAAATAATCAGACATAATTTGTAGTCAATTAAATCAGTGATAACGCTTCAGTCATTCTAAGATGAAATAAAGCACATTTTAACACTTAAAATATTGGAATGTACATTCTGTTAAGCTACAACAAATACCTTGAAATTCTGATATCAATATAGTTTTATAACTATTTATTATTAATTATTACTATTATTAACTTTATGGGAAATGTTCTTTGAGGGCAACATTTTTCTAGCATAATATTAATGTCTTAAAAATGTATTTATTTTTTACTTTATTCGTTCTTTTACTATCTTTATCTGCTACTTTACTCGCCAATAAATTGTTTTTTTAATTTAAGGTTTTCTA
Source organism: Callionymus lyra (assembly GCF_982586985.1). Taxonomy (NCBI): domain Eukaryota; kingdom Metazoa; phylum Chordata; class Actinopteri; order Syngnathiformes; family Callionymidae; genus Callionymus; species Callionymus lyra. The sequence goes on from NC_141828.1 coordinate 11,973,856, forward strand.
CTTCTGTCACTCCATAGGGTACGTTCAAGTTAGTGACGTGGCATGTCAGATGGACCCGCCTTTACTTGCTTCTGATTGGTTAATATTGCGTCAGGCCTTTCGTGATTGGCTGGATTTACTTAAAACCAGAATAATGTTTATTATGGCGCAAAGATAAACATTGAGTATTTACTGGGTCAATATAAGCATGAGGAAAACAAATAATATTTAATTTAAGGCCAAAATATGTTTTTTTTTTAATATTATATTGTATTTTTCTTAGTCTTATCTTTTTTTAATGATTGAAATTAAAATCGTTTCTGGTCTTAATTGTATCTATAGATAAAGTCCTTTGCCACACAAACCTACGTTAATGTGTTGTAAAATCCACATTATTTCCTTTACTTTTAAAAGTCTCTTCGCCTCAATGGAGATGTGACGTAGTTAGTTGAGGCTCATTAGCATATGCCTCCAACTTCGCCTTTTTCACCGCGGTTCCAGCTCCGGTCAGCGAAACTAAATAAGACCTTTACAAACATTAAACTTTAATGTTTAAATGCATCCGCCAGACTGTGGAAAACCAAGGCAAACAAACGCACCTGTGAACATTATATTGGTGACATTCAGAGATACAGCAACCGGCGCCAATTACACGCATCAACTGAGGCGCTGCCTCACCTGGACGCACGTCCCTGGTTAAAAGTAAACTTTAAGATTGTCATTAAGAAGTGAAAACCTATTTTACATCTGTATTATATTCTAGGGAGGGAGGGAGGGAGAGAGAGAGAGAGGGAGGAGAGAGAGAGAGAGAAGCTGGAGCGTGAAGGCAACAACTTTCCTCTCACTCCTCCTCAGCACCATCATCCCTCCTCACTCCTTCCACTGATCCACCTCAAGTCCCACCTCAGGTCCAGTGAAGTGAAGCCGCAGTGGATCCTGGAGGATCCAGAGAGGGAGGAGAACACAGTTCCTGGAGACCCCCAGAGTCATGGTGGAGACCCCAGCCGCCCGCGCGTGACACTCGAGAGCATCTCCGAGCGCGTGGAAGTGGATTTACCGACACCGAGATAAAAAAAAAAGGGGGACCACCTGTGAAGAACTGAACTGACTTTTCTTTTTAAATCCATTTTTTTTCCCTTCACTGGAATATCAAGAGAACCATGAACGCGTCTCCACCGGACCGCAGGAAAAACGTCAAGGACCTGGCGCTGGAGATCGGGATCCGAGTTCTGCTGTTCGGAGTTTTTGTGTGAGTAAAAGAAAAAAAAACCAAACACAACTCGGATCTTGTGTCACGACGTGTTTCTTTTTCTGTGTATTCACGTGGGTTTCAACGGACCTGAGTCATTAACCGAGCCTTTGCTGGAGAGCAGCGGTAACAGGTTGGAGCAGCAGGTCCAATTACAAGTGAGGTCTAAACCACCCGGAACCAATGAGATAGTGTGTGTGATAGAACCGAACCAGTTCTGTAATAATAATAATTAAAAAAAGAAAAATGTTTAGCCAGACAATTTGGGTCGTCTTGTATTTGTAAGAAATCTTAATTATGAGATATTGGGTGTTAAAGTGAAACCTAGGGACTTGATATAATACCATGATGCTTTGCCGCCCAGCAAACCGATCAAAACTGTACACTGACTACAGTGTTTACCGTTCAAATAAACATTGGTTAAATAATTTGTTTATAATTTATTTATATTCGTACATAATTAACACGTGAGGCAAGAATTATAGAAGAGTAAGTAGAGTAATGTAATATTGTATTCTGTTAAAAGTCTTTATCCAGAACTATTACCGGCCATAAATTTAGTGCGAAGAAATATAATTTTTGCTGATCATTCTATTTTTTTTTTTTTTATATTAATGAGTATATTGCTAATTGACTCAACTTTGATCTCTAAGAGGTAAGTAAGTAAGTAAGTAATATTTATTTATATAGCGCTTTTCGAGACCAGGGTCACAAAGCGCTTAAACAATCAAAACAATACTCAAAAAAGTATATACTTTAAAGATCAAGATAATACTGAGACCAACAGGAGTTCCAGAAAATCAAGGAAAAGCCTGAACAAATCTGACTAAGTGTCTCTCGGGGAATTGAGAATACATGTTCAATTGCGTTAGAAGAAAAACCCTCAAACTGATTCTACATATTTACCATAACTACACATATGATACTCTTTCTGATGGTGCGTTCATGTGCGTGTTGAGTTCGGGAAATAGAGTTACTGTTGTGGGTCTGTGCCGGTGGATACGAGGCGAAGCAATGCTGTACGTTGTGTGTCTGTGTCCATACAGACTCTGTAAAAACCTGTTTACCTCATTCAGCTGCATTAGTTTTTAGAAAGAAATGTTTTAAATTTATGATCAACTTTAAGTGGTCGAAAAGGTTCCCCATGTTTCTCAAGCACTCATAAGCCATTGTCCTTTGACGTTAACTATAGTTTTGCCATCATCCCACGTATTCCAAAATGTACATTTGTTAAAATCGTCTATAAATATTCCTCAGTAACCGAAAAATCTTCAGAGATTACAGCAGTGGCGTCTGGTGAAAAATATTCTAGGTGAGGCTCTTTTCAAATACATTTCCCTGCTTATGCCGATAAAAGAATTGTCGAAAGTTGTCTAAACTTATTATTACATGTAGACATCATCATTTTAAAAGCTAATGAATTATAATGTTTATTATCCTCCATGTTTAGATATGTATGAAAACCCATTTTAATTATACTTTTAATGAACATCATAATATGCATCATAACCTACTTCATACAGAATAAACCTAATTAGCTAAAAGCTATTAACAACCTGTCCTTTGCACCAAAACATCAGATTTACTTTCTACCAAATTATCACAAATACACTGCAAAAAATTACAATAACAAACAATAATGTAAACAAAAAACTAACTCAAGTAAAATGAATATATCACATCCATAAATCTTCCAAAGAGCATGTGATTGTCGACGAATTTTTGACAACTATTATAGCAACTATCAGGGTTGCTTTTTCCACCGCCACTTGTTCAAAGTAAAGGAGAATAGTGCAGAGACCGCCATCTAGTGGACTCTGACAATAATGACACTGGTCCATGAAGCTTCATCAGATCATCACTAGTAATTGGGGACAGTAATTCAATTTATAAATCTGTTCTTTTTTGTTTTGTTATCAACATTTTCTCTGACAATCAATATTTCATTGAATTAGTAAAATCTAGTGAGGCTTCATGAAACAGCTGTGTATCACGATACAGTGTCTTCACTGGCCACTCTCTACTTTATATTCTTGGGCTCTAAGTTATTAAACCTGGTATCATTTTCAAAGTCTTTCCGTCTATCTGTATCGTGAAGCCTCATCAACCCATCACTTGTAAAATCTAGAAGAAAATGTTTCTTTATCTTTTAAGATGCGTCTTATTTATCGCATCACAGCGCCACCTACTGTCCTCGAGGTGTAATCGTTAAAAGTGTTGATATAAATTTACATGAACACATTTTGTTTCGCAAGCAAACACATTTTCTGCTTCAACTACTACAAACAAAATTGAAAACTTAATTGCTGCTGAAATACTGTTGGGATTTTGATTTTCTTTTTATTAGCTTTAAAATGTTAATCCCGTCTTCTTGCCCGGAGCCTCTCGGAGCGCCGTTTTTGTCATCACCGTGCACTGATTTACTGCGTGATAGGATTTAAATAAAGCCTGAGGTACTTTCCACAAAACATTCTGCAAACTCATTTTCCTTGTGAGACGCTGGAATAAAATAGAAAGGGAGAGGAAATGGTTGTTGTGAATAAAAAATGTTAAATTTCTTAAAACAAGTCTGGAATAAATAATGTAATATAGATAACATGTTGTTTATATATATACATGTGTATATATATATATTAGTTAAAAAATACATACTATTGAAGTTTATAAGTAAAAGACTGATCATCCTTCTTTTTAAATCTCACGTGAATAAATCATTAAACTTGTATATCTAAACCGGATGCATAAAAACGGAACAATTACAGTGAAACAAGTCAGAAATATGGCTTCAAATGAGCACCGACCACCTTTGCACTCTGGATAACACATCGAGCTCATTAAATTTTTCTTAAATGTCACGGAAAAGCTACAAAATCCCAACATATAAAATGTAAAACCAAAGTGTTATCTCTGGATTTTCCACATTCAAACGTCAATATATTTAATTTATTATTTAATGTATTATTATCTCAAACTGTATTGGGTGAAAATCGAAAATCTATTTTTTTAAACAATCAACAAATGGGGCAAAGATAATGAACAAAAATAAAAATAAATGAATAACAAAGGTGCACTTAAACAGTACAGAGTAATAATAAAGGATAACGAGGCGAAAAAATCTGATTCAATGCTCTTAATTTGAAAACAGGAAGTGTATTTCCTACTTTTAAAATGGCGTTTGGGGAAATAACTGCAAAATTTAAAGAACAATTTGAATGATTCTCGATTAAAGTGTGGCTCAAGGTTATAGAAACCCAAAATACAGATACGCCGTTGTGTTAAAATGTTGTTTAGTTACGACGGGTTGATATCACTGTGTTTAGTGATGTGTAATAAAAAAATATATATATATATACAGTATATACGCCCGGATCTGCCGTATGTTGCTTCTGATTGGTTTATTTTGTGTTGCCTTTCCGTGGTTGGCCAGATTTGGGCCAGACACACAATATTTCTGTTCAGTCAACCACGTTATTTTTAAAGTTTGCTAATGAGTGCTGGTACATTTGGTCAATTTCCATGTTCTACTCTGTGGCAGCACACGCAATGTTTGTGTGCGTTTTCTGTGTCTTGAACTTCAACACACTCCTGACTGAAAACAGCATCGCGCTGCATATTCACGAGTTATTTGGCCTCATTTGCGAGTACATTATTCATGTCTGGGGCTGATTTATGTGTGTATCCAATTCCGAGGGTGCACACATTTCAGAGAATATCGTCGTCATCATCATCATCATCATCATCATCATCATCATCATCATCATCACAATCACCAAGTATCTGCTGTAATCTGCCTCGCGGTCCCTAAACCCTTGATCACCAAGGCTCACTCGGGTCGCACGACAAGAGTGGACTCTGGCAGTCGAGTCTTATTCCTCCCTGCTGTCCTCAAACCAAACTCCAATTTATTTATCTATTCAAGTCAAATTATATCGTTTCTATTTCTGGCTCTGCTCCGGGCACATCCCAGAAGACAGCAGTGCAATTACTTTATAGTCTTCAGCTGCTATTAATAAAGTCTGATTTGAAGGATTTCTTAAAATAAAGTTGATTTTTTTTTTCTTCAAAGAAAGACAAAGAGGATGAGTAGTTGTTTAAATACACATGTATCAGACGGGGGAAGTAGACACAAACTTTTCTATGCCTAATTCTATTTATTTTAATCAGGTTGTCTGCTGTCATCGTCATTTAAATACATCTTAATTTGTGAAATTACCTCTCACTCTCTTTTTAAAAACTTTATTAATGGGGGCATTTAGAATATTTAGAATAAAAATAATTAATTGTGTGCATCGCTATATATTTTTTAATTAAATGCAGCTTATAAATGACAATAAGTCAACTAAACAAAAGTGTTAATACGTTTTTTATGCAACCTAAAACTTGTATGTCCTTGTCTCAATACAGCAACCATCTGAGGCAGAGCATTAATACTAACCTATTTCACAATGATTACACATTTATCGACTTTACATTCATCAACTAAAGTGCTAAACGGTATTTATGGACTCATGAAGCTTCATGAAACAGTGTCATTATTTCCAGAGTCCACCAGATGGCGGTGTCTGCAGTATTTTCCTTTGTTTTTAACAACTGTTCTAGAGAAACGTGACATCATTTTTAAACTGATTGGCGCCACCTACTGACCTCTAAACAACATGACACTGTTTCATGAAGCTTCATCACTACTAAACAGGATTCTCAGAACAACTCCTGAAGAGTATAAGTGATTTAAAAACGAATGTAAACAGTGTTTGAAAGCACAAAATGCATTATTGAGTTACAATATGAGCCAGAAAGGGATATTATTAATTTAGAATATTTGTAGCAAAGTGTTATTTCACATTTTTTCAATATGAGTCTCACTTAAAACCATGTTTAAATCAACTTTATTTTAGTTCACAAGCTAAAAACCTGGACATTTAATCTGTTAATTGGACAAATGCAATAATAAAAACTATTGTTGACCAAGCAAATGATTCATAGTTTTAATTCACCTCACTTTGGTTGTGTCATGTTTATGTCTCGTGTTTTCTGAAGTAATAAACAAAATCTCGTCTTTTCTCCCATTTTTCTTTCCTTTCATTATGCAGTCAAAAGCCACGAGAATGTTGTAAATATAAAATGTGCATAATCGTAAAAAAACGTAATCAAAACACTCACTCACAGCCGATTTTTTAAATAATTCTACCGACAAGGAGTCAAACCGAGGCCACCCGTATATAATTGTTGTCATGGAAATGTCATCATCCGCTTTCTGCTTTTTATATTTTCGCCCGGGCTCTTTCTTCACGAGGGTGCTTTAAAGCACCGTCGCCGGATATTATACCTTTCTGAAATGATGAGTCAGTTGAGCCGTACATCTAAATCTGTGATGTTTTATCCACAACAAGCCTGTCCACACATCCTACTCCCGCTATACGAGTGCGAGACCCCGGGGGATTACGGCTGCCGGTGAATATCGTGAACTGGAAATTGCTACCTTGAGCGTGCCTTCAGCAGTTAAGACCAAACACATTGATGACAGAAGCAAAGGTTTTTTTTCCCAAGCAGAACGTTCCCTTAAGCCTTGCACCCGGGTCTCGGTGGACCAGCCTTTCCTACCACAGTTCATCTCACTGCCAAATCCGTACGTGGATAGCCGAAAGGTAAAGTGCAGAAATGAGAAATCTTAGTCTGAGATGTCGATGTATTCTGAACACTGAAGGATTCTGAGTTAAACCTTGTGTATCATTGATAATGGATACAATCCAGCGGATATTTGTTCTCATTATCATTGTTTCCTCATAGAGATTTGATGTGAAAGGGTCATGAATATGTTAACCTTTTTGTAGTTTGCAGTGTTTGGCAGCAAATGATTGTAATCACTGGGACTGTAAAGCTTTGCAACCTACACAGCATAATAAGTCTGAGTGGGCTGGAACTGTATGGCAAACAATTCAATTCCTTTTGACATCAACCATGATTGTTAAACTGTTAAATCAATCTGTGAGTAGTACAAGTTCTCTCCATGGAGGTTTGACTTATACACCTCCAGGACACTAGGGGGCACTGTGATCCAGATTCAAAGGGCAACTAATGTGTTGATTTAAGCGTCTTGATCTTCTATTGTACTTATCAGTATGTCTCTCTTTTAATTGATTAAGCATACATCAGAAAATGTGCTTAACCCCGCCCACTGAAAACACTTAGTCTATCTGGAGATTCAATCTTGTTTACCTAAACCACGCCCACTTTGATGTGATCGGTCAAGTATAAAAGTTTGTCACCACGTCCCGGAAGTCTCTACCTTCAAGACACATTGTATAAACAAAGCAGGGTGTGATTACAGCTGCCTGGAGGAGGAGTGAAGCCATTATTACATCATAATGGACTCTGATCTCGTAACCTCTCGTCCGCTGAGAATTCAGACGGCGGAGAACTTTAAAGTAATAAGTTCAAAACGTGGTCATGATGAGGGACTTACTGCATCTTGGTAGATGAAGACTTTAACGTTTGAGTTTGCCAAGTTTTTATGGCAAATTGATTTCGACAAAAAAATCAAAGTACATTATATTCGTGTCAGTTCAGGCCCTGGGAAGTCGGTAAAGCACGTGCTTGGAATTCAAAAACCCAAAATTATTTTCATAGCCGAGAATATACCGGCTCTTCTTGTCTCATAGCATCGATTTTTATGAAACATGAGGAGGAAAGCAAATCATCAAGTCTCTGAAAACATTTACTCTAAACATCAGGACGTCTTGGAATCATGGATCATAATTACCATAAATACATGGTGAACCGAGAAATGCCATTGTGCATGTGTTCCCAGATTTCGCGGATCATGTTTTGACAGGCTCTAATATAGAGATAGATAACTTCCATGAGACTAAGGGTTGATAACAAAAGACTAACGACCAAATGAATCTCAAAGCACAAACACAAAAATCCCCTTAAGCCCCCAAACAAAGGAATAGAAACTCTGATTTTCTTTACCAGTTAATTTAAACCAATGACAAATAAATTCCTCAATTTAAGAGGAAGGGTGTTCCAGGAGTTTTAAAACAGATAGTATGTCAACTATATCCAGAATAGTCAATATTATTTAGAACATGCTTGAGACATTTCCCGCCAATAATTTTCCGCTGCAATGGGTCGGCATTTTGGAATAGTTGACCTTTCTGTTAAAAAATAAATTAAAAACAACAAGCTCACCAAACCACCATATTTTTTAGACTTCAGAAGGTGGCGCTGTCAATTGTAAAATGAAGTGAGTTGTTTTTTTAACCCTTTGTTATCAGTGGGTCAAGGTGACCTTGACCTTGTTTTTGGACCTTCGGGTCACCTTGACCCTGAGATAACATAAGGGTTGACAAAAGCCTAAGATTAAAGGGGAAAGAATGACATCCAGTCTCAATGAAATCTGTGTTATTAACTGTATTTTTCAACCAGAGAAAGTAAAATTCGCAATTTTTAAAATTGTAAAATAAAAGTTTTCCAATGACACAATAATTTGATGAAGATTCCATCAGTCTAATAAAAAACTACAAAGTGAAGCTGCTGAGTGTCGATGCTAATGAATACTGAGAAAGGTTTTTCTGGGAGTAAATTCTCAATTTTTCTGTTAAACTGGTTAAAGATAAGATAATAAAATCCTTTATTTGTCACAAAGTGGCAAAGTTCAGTTGTCACAGTAGAAACAGAAATAGTATGAGATTTAACTTTAATATATATAATATAATTTATAGAGCCCTTTTCCAGACCAGGGTCACAAAGTGCTTAAACAGTCAAAATAATACTCAATAAAATAAATACTTAAAATAACAATATAATAAATAATAACAGTACTAATCCAAGATAAATAATTACAATCAACAATTACAATTTGTCAAAATATAGTTATAGTGCTACACATTACAGAAGTACAGAAGTAAAAACTTTAATAAACAATCAACAGTTTTTATTATACTGTATACAGCAGTAGACAGGAAGGAGCAGTGGAATCTCCTTCCTGTTGAACATATAGGAGCTTTTATTTTGAAGCTCTGAATCAGATAACTCCTGGTATGATGTCACTTTTCACATTTGGCCCCCAGGTATTTGCACTCCATCAAATTTGGTGCTCCTTGAAAAAAAAAAACTGGAAATCCCTGATGTAAGTAGAAGTAAAGTCAAACTAATTTAATCATTAAAACCTTTTGTCTTTTGCAGTTACATTTTCTTCCAGCCCAGACATTTCAGATCTTTGTACCGAATCCAATTACGAGGTTTAATGAACAAAAAAGTCTGTCTGAATCAGATTCTTCCACCAACAGTATGTTTTATCAAACCTCATATACTTTGTATTGTCACAACTGTTTCCCCTATCTTTATTAAACACACAGCTGCTCACCAAAGGTGAACGCCAGGGGTCAGGGGTCGCTCTGCCTGTCAAAGGTGAAGTCTGGATAATTGGGTTCAATTCTCGTCCGTCGAGACTGTTTCAGCTTCCGCCACATTCGGCTTATTTGTTCATCAAAACCCTCTTTCTTCAATAGGATCTATTTCTGCACGTTCTATTTAAGAGCCATTAATTACAGCAGGTTTTTTTTAAAAGGCGACATTGAGAGGTTTGTCGTGTCTTTTGTTCTATTTAAACTGCTCTTCGTTCGATGCTGGTGATTTATTTCTCTCTCACAGTCAGCCTGACTGTGAGAGTCCAGACTCCGGGTCGAACCGGGCTGTCGATGGAAGGTCAAATGAGTGTCGTCAGTGTGTGATGGAACCGTTATCACAGGTATTAACCCCGACCCGTGGGTCGGACTTCCTTTTTCTAGAGGTCAAGATTGAGACCAGGGCCAAATACAATGTCTTCATTAATACGAGGAATGTGCATCAACAACAACAAAAATAGAGTTTTCACAAGCTCTACGGTTCCAGAAGAATGTCTGCTTTAAAATAAATATTCGATAATTATATTAAATTAGACATTTAATCAAATGTAATTTTTTAACTGAACTTTTTTTTGTTTTCTTAATCAAACAGCAAAACACACAGAAACATAAATACACAAAAGGAATCTTCATGAAGCAGTGTCATGTTGTTTAAAGGTCAGTAGGTGGCGCCATCTTGTTCAAAACAAAGTAAAATGGTGCAGAGACCGCCATCTAGTGGACTCTGAGAATGATGACACTGCTTCATGAAGCTTCATCAGACCATCACTACAAAACATAGAATGGGTTGGATTGATGTTTCCAACAAAAAATATATTTAACACAGTCAGACAGCGTTCAAGTAGTCTTTTAGTCTTTCGTTTGCCATATGAACTAGTGATGGTCTGATGATGCTTCATGAAACAGTGTCATGTTGTTTAGAGGTCAGTAGGTGGCGCCATCAGTTAATGAATAATGTGATAATCTGTTAGAACAGTTGTTCAAAACAAAGGAAAATAGTGCAAAGACCGCCATCTAGTGGACTCTGATGAAGCTTCATGTAACAGTGTCATTATTTTCAGACCATCACTAGTAAAAATTTAAATCCTTGTCCATTTCCCATGGAACGTCTTCCAGCGTTTCTCTTACTCCGTTTTTATTTTGTCTGTAAAATTCCATTTTCTAGATTCCAGAAATAAAATTTGTCCATTCTCTAAGTGTTGGTGTTTCCGCTTTGTACCAGTTCTAGGTAATGGTTTTCTTACAAACCACGTTTTTTACAAGATATGCGTCTCCTTTCAAAATGGTATAAGAATTCAGAAAAAAAGGTGCATATTTTTGAAAGTACAAATTGTACCCGAGTATTTTAACAATTTCTTAATGTACTTACTAGAAAATACAGGAATGGTCAACGTACATTTCACCACATTTTCGCCAGTAATGTTGGGATTTTGACAACCAGTAATTTTCGACCCATAAATTGAAGACATTTCCTGATCCATCTTAACAGTCAAATTTTGTAAAAATCAACTCCTGTATGTTGAGTTTAACAATGATTATCAGCAGAGAATGTGTCGTGTGTGGGAGGATGTAGGTTGCGCCCACGAAAAGGTGAAAAAGTTTCTCTCTGCCAAAGATCAACATGAGGTTTCTCCAATGTGTGGCTCAAGAGGTTAAAGTAGCTTCTATGGCCCCAGGAGCTCAAGTGTTCAATACTATTAATAGATCATCTCTCAGAAAGACTCTCTGCGAGATGCTCGTTTTCACAGAGCGGATCAGAAAATGTAGCTTTTTTAGCATTTGGAATATCGTTGACAAACATGAGCTCAGAAGACCAGCAGGTAGTGATGGTCTGAAGCTTCATGAAGCAGTGTCATGTTGTTTAGAGGTCAGTAGGTGGCGCCATCAGTTTAAAAATGATGTAAACAGTTGATCAAAACAAAGGAAAATAGTGCAGAGACCGCCATCTAGTGGACTCTGAAAATAATGACACTGCTTCATGAAGCTTCATCAGACCATCACTAGTAGCTACTGCCAAGTAAAACGGGAAACTCACACTTCAACGCTGAAAAGTGTTGACTCCTTCAAAATATTTGTGGGTCCAGATGGTAGGACCACGAAAAGATAATAGGCTGCCGTCTCCCCCGTATTGACAGCAAATGTCACAAAGATGTCCAAATATAATTACATTTTCTGGATTCATGGGAGTTAAAACTTGATTTTAATCTCCTGGTACAGTATACACAAAATAGTTTCCGGGTCAACCTAAAGCAAAATGCTTCCATTTCCATTTGTCAGGAGAGTCAAAGAAAAGGGAGTTAAGCACAGTTTCAAAAATATGAGCAACAAGTCTGTGGCGTCAAAGTCAAAGGACGACGAGAAGGATCAAAAGGTTGCAACAATTTCCTCCAAGATTTTCCAACCAGAACTGACCTCTGTAAGAAGATACTGAAGGAAATAAAAACGATGCTCCAAAAAAAAAACCCTCTTTCAAGAACACTGAACAGGATGTTAGAAAATATCTATTTGACGATATATTGCAAACTTTTTCCCTTTAATATATTGATATATGAGCGATGTATATTTTTTTTTCTCCAATCTTCTTTCCCAATGTTTTCCAATTAATTTTTTTATTTGGTTATTTTATGGTTTATAATTCAAGTTTGTGTAAAATAAAATAATTAGTACAACAAAATAAAATAAGATAAATGTATTTTTACTTACAATTAACATTCAAATATTTACAGAGTTTGTTTCATTTTTGTTTTCTCAATTAAACTTACCGGCCGCTATATGGCAGCAGTCATCACTTCCTCCGCAGGTAAAGTAACAATGAAATCCTGTAAAATCTCAGCAATGACTGAGGACAAGAGGATACAGTCTATTCTAGCAGCCTTTAAAGCATATTTTGGGGGCATATTTTGGTTTCAAAACCAAAGAAAGCAGTTGTGACTTTGTCAAGATTCATGTGAATTCTGCAACACCAGAGACTACTAGAAGTACTTGACAATAGTAAAAATATAAGCTTGTTCTTACAGTATCTCGATATATTGCAATATACTATTGTTGCCCCTGTATCGTGATATGTATCGTTTTGCCAGATTATTGTCAATACACAATGAACCGATGGCATTATAATCAAAAAGCACAACATGTATGTAATTTAACAGAACCTAAATTTTCATCGAAAAAGTATCAAAATTCCGTGGGAAGTAGCTCCTGGAGTATAAAACTCGGGACAAACAAACAGGACTGACTATATTTAGGAACTCATTTTTTACTTCAAGCCAAGATTAGTGATTTTCTTAGAGAGTTATCTTCAGCCATGATTTATAGGAGTGGCTCAGGGTGAAACTAAAAATCCATAAATGACCAAAGAAAGTCAGGAAAAAACAGCCTGTGCTATGTATCAATGAATGTGAATGAGTAAGGTCAAGAGAAATAAAAATCAATTAAAAGAAAGATTCCAACTCTCGAGCTAAGCTGAGATAAAAGATTTCGATGATTTCTGCCAACGGTACAAGGTTGTTGGCAACCCTTCAGTCCTGAATCTATCATCTCTCTCAGTTTGTGTTTTTCTAACCTTCAGACGGCGTCAAACTCTCACTCGGCTGCTTGAAGACGAGTGCCCCAGGAGATTGTTGAACTCACGTCTGGGGCTCGGAGTGTCTTGTTTATGATGTCACACTTGCAAGTTTTGGGGAAATCAGGTTGTTGTAAAGTGAGGAAAGTCGCTGGAGATATTTCGTGTTTACATCTCCTGAAAGTCTTACCGCTCTATCAGCAAAACGGAGTCGTGGCAGCTGACAAGAAGAGCCGGGATTCCCTGACAGCGCGATATATGTATTTTCCAATCTGAGCCGCTCTGACATTTCATTTCCTGCGATCTTTTCGATGAGCTCATTTGGCGTGACCCCTTCCTGCTGACGGGCGCCTCGTCTCTCGTGACGCTCCGGTGAGACTGATGGCTCATTAGAACATCATGTCACGTCCTTCGATCTGTGCGAAAACGCTCATCGTAGGGATCTGTTTAGGAGTGTTTTTTGGAGTCTCAGACGGGTCTACAGGGGTCAGCGTAGAGAGAAAAACATCTGAATTACATGCGTTATTGTCTTGTTCAGGAGTTTAAATGGACGCTCAAGCTGTCTTTCAAAGAGCCAAAACCAAAATTTTGAAAATTAATTTTTAAAGCGTGCACATTTATAATCGCTGCAACTCTAAAGGTCAAACCGATCTAGAAAATTAAAGTACCAGGTGATCCTGTAGTTATGAGATCATTTAAAACTTTAACTGGTGGTGTGACACACAACAGTGGGTTACAGATGTGTTATTTGCTTTTATTTTGAAGGACCTTTACAGAATGTCAAACAGTAAACAGAAAATAAGCGCTCACTAGTACAATTAAAACATCTCTCTCAGTGCGAGAGTGGAATTAAAAAGGAAGGAACTTGCACTTCAGCTCTATATACATGGTGTTGATGCCTTCAAAGGATTTCTGGATCCAGATTGTTTCGTGTAAATATAGCATAAATACTGTATGTGTGACCTTTGTGTGGAGTTTGTATGTTCCTGTTTCTTGTCCCTCTATCAATATTTCCTTTACATTTAAAAAAAAACATGCATCATGTGGATGGAAGAAATCCAGACAATCACCTCCTTGGCAGGGGTAGTACAACAAGTACATGGGGGTCGAAATATTCCATACCTTATTTATGACACTTTTAGAAAGTTTTCAATCCATCTTTACCTTATTCTAAGTTAGTAATAGTGTCAAATAGGGTTATTTCAACAAATCAGTTCTGAAAGTAGAAAACTATGACGATCCTCAAGGTGTCAGAATCTGCTAAATACACAAAGCTGCAGCAATGAGTTCACTGAGAGGGAGCGAGAGCGCGGTTGAAAATTGATTCAGGCCAATTGGTGAGTTCTAAAATAAGTTTGGAATTTAATTCATTTTAGTCAGAAGGTTTTGTGAGTCTCATTGAGTCTCACTTTAAATCATGCATGAAACAATATTTATTTTTGTTGTGAACTGGCAAAAAAAACCACGTAATAATAAAAGGAAAATGCAAAATGTACACGTTTATATTCTTAGAATGAGTTTTTAAATTATTTTTAGTTAAAATATATGTATTTATTTTGGGAAAAACTAGCTAAACACCTTTCTTAAGAAAACTCTTGTTGGGAACCAAAAATAAACCCCATAGTCAGAAAATTATTTTTCTCTGCAGGGTTTCTGGATTCTGGAGTAGGTGGAACGAATAAAAATAACACTATGGAATGAACCTTTGAAAAAATACACCTGTTGAAATACGAGGACAGAAAGTGATCATATTAGTCTTTTAAACAGACTTTACAGTTAATCTTCCTCATCTTTCCTGACTCTGTGTGTCATACTTATTTGACTTTAAGTGTATGGGTTTCACTTTGATTTGAGGTCAGGTGGGAATGATCAAGAAGATTCATGGAGATACGAAGCAGCTGTTGCCGTTGATGAATTGCACCACATGGTGAAACAATGTGTTCTTACATGATAGAGACCTTGACTGGAGGAAGCAGTGACCCACGTTCATCACTTCTCTGCTCCACAGTCTTCCCTCCTGTGGCATAATTCTGTTATTATTACTCTTCCTGTCACTGTGCGAGGAGGTTCTCCTTGGCAGGTACCTTTTTTTTTCCCGATGTGCACCGTTACTGTCACTTCCAGCACCAAACCCTTATCAGTACCGAGACAGACGAGGAGTTGGGAAGATGAAAGAGCCGCCCTCCCAGTACCAGCTCTCTCCCGGGCCCTTATATATATATCACAAAAAGTCCCCTCTGCCCCCTTATAGGAGCTTTCAGCACTTCTCTTTGCCAGTGAACCCCCTGAGCTTCTCTGTCACACTAGATTCTACCTTTACTAGCATCTCCTCTCTATTTCACTGAAACTTTACCTCCCAGTTTATCACATTGAAGTGAGTTGAAAACAACTTTGGATTCATATTTATGTGAGAAATTGTCATCACTCTGGCTGCATGTGTGTGTGTGTGTGATGAGTACCAAGGGACGAGGTCTTCTGTCACATCATGGTCTTTTAAAACAAAACAATATTTGCCTGCTGCGGAGAAATACATATCGTCGGTTAGGAAGGGAAGGTCACACGTCCACAAAGGTGTGCAGAGATGATGGACTATGTTGGTGTAGATGCTCTTGTTTACATAACATTTCCCTTGAATAACCTTCATGAGAGCAAATGAAATGAAAAATAAACCATATGGTATCGTACTTCTTTATGAACTGGTTTGAACCTCTGATGTTTTATAGTAAAGAAAGACTATTGGCTTCTAAACTTCTAGTTCTCTTGGGGCGTCAGAGGGACAGTGTCAACGTTAGTCATTTCCCTCGACCCCAAATTAGGTGGGAGGACGCCGATAAAAGTAACCTCTGAAGCCGATAGGTCACAATTTTCGCTAAACTTTACTGTGGCCGAACGATTTGACTGAGGACAATCAAATGTTGGAAAGTTACAGACCGTCGTCTGAAAATTGTCAGAGTACATTTTCGAGTCTTAAGCTGGTCCGAGGCCTTCCCTACGAGATCTTGAAGTTGACACAAAAACTCAAAAGTTGCGCGGCAATCGCCATTGGGAAATCAAACCAATATCAGGCAATTTTGAGCCCAAAGAAAGTATTTAAAAAATAGAATAATTAGGCACCTGTACAAAAATAAGAAAAATTGAGCTGCCGCCCACAAGAACGAGCTGGCTTAGCCATCTGGTATTTAGTAACAGAGGGACATCTGAATAAATGTTCACGAAAAGGTAAGAGTCATGGGACTCAAGTTGGGAATAGTTTGGCAAAACAAAAATAAATCACCTCCCTGAGAAGGCGGTTAAAGTAAATTTAGCAGAGATTCAAGTCTAACATTAACGTATAAGAAGCCACAGACGAGAGGAAGACTTTACCATAGAAGATTTTAGCTATGTAAAGACTATTGTAAAAGGTATAGACCAAAGAATACAAGTGAAGCTAACTCGGCAATTAAGAGAAGGCTAGTTAGTTAGTAAGTAATAAATGGTTATTTCTAGAGCACCTTTCTAAGAAGACGTCACGGTCTGGAGAACATCTGGGACATTGAGTTGGGACAGGGCAAAGTCAAGGGCAGCCGTGAGAAGTTGCTGTGAAGAGATAACAGTCGAGAGAAGATAAGTGAAGCCATCTAGGTCACAGTCAGAAGATGGCTGAGAAGAGATCACAGACGAGAGAAGAAATGTAATGTTCTTGGAGGAGGTCAAAGTCAAAGGACGACTAGTACATTTAAAGGGCCACTAAAGTGTTGATTTAAGTGTGTCTTAAATAAATGTTGGACTCTATTGTACTCATCAGTATGTGTCTGTTTGTACAAAACTCTTTTCATTGAAATATTTACATTAGTCATAAATCCTGGAAGTGTCCACCTCCAAGGGGCTCATTGTATAAACACAGTGGGCATGTTTACAGCTGGCTGGAGGAGTGAAGTCATTATTACATCATAATGGACTACTTTCTTGTAACCTCTCGTTCAAAACATGGTCATGATGAGGAACTTACTGCATCTTGGAGAGGAAGACTTCAACATTTGAAACATGAGAGTGAGTCAGGAAAGTTTGCTTTTCATATTAGTTGCACTTTAACTTAGAAGAGGCCCGAATCAAAAGATGAGATGTTTACCAAGAAGATTACTTCTAAGAGGTCACAGTCAAGAAAATGACTTGTAAAGTAAACTTCATGAGGTCACAGTCAAGGGACGTGTCCTTCACCAGCTTCTTTCAATTACCATCATACTCATGGCGTGCTTAATTTCATGCCTACTTTAGATGTTTCCATGTATTGATGTCTAATTAATTCAACGAGAAAGTTAACAATTGCATTTTTCTGTCTTGTTTTTGACCTTCAGCATTGTTTATAATTTACATCGTTACATCATTTACATTTCAACCTATTATACAAATGAGATAATTTCCATTTTTAAACAGTCGTGCACGTCTTTGAACTTGCGTTACTATCGTCTGTTTGACAAACAAGAGAAACTGTAATAAAAAAAAAAGCAGACGAGGCAGAAAGGACTGACGTGAAGGAGTCTGCTCATGTCAGCATCACTTGACTCGGAGGAAAACAAAACCAGAGGAGAAGATAAGATAAAAATAATCCTACACAGGTTTCAAAACAGACTCTTGTTCCACGTAATGAGCCAAACTGTCAAAAGATTTTACTTTTTTAGGTCACATGTCAGTTGAAGATGCTCAACACCAGAAATGTTTATTTATCTTACTCTCTTGTAAGCGACAATTCCAAGTATAGACTCCTGTGGAACACCACTTAATAAAATAGAATATAAAGATAGAAAGTGTTGAGTTTCGACGCTAATATTTTCAAAGTCAAATAAGGTGATCACAATAGGCCTAATAATATGTACTTGTAATAATCTTTGAGCTGTCCCAATAATGAGCTCCCGTCAGGAGAAAACACACAATCGCATTAAATGTGTCGACTCATGAGTCATTGAGCGCTCGATAGACTCACAATTCAAGCTGTTTATCAATTATTCTGCGCTCAGAATTAATTGTTTTTGTCGTGGAGGCCTTGTGTGAGAATCCAGTGATTGAAGCTCATGGTAAACACGGCTTGTTATGAGTCATTAACGCTGTTGTGATATGAAATGATGAAATCATAGGAGCAGTGGCACGTTCCTCAAAAACCTGATTAAAACCTCCCACACACAGCTGCTGTTAATTTCATATCTGAGTCTTATTGTCTTGTTTTTCATTTTAATTGTTGTTGACTTGTTTTTAATTTAATTTTAGGCTTTTATTTTTCTCATTCTGGTCACTTTATGAACTTGAATTTAGTGGAGAATCATACCCGTTAATAATGAGCTCAGGTTCAAGAAAACGGACTAATTTACCTTGTATTCTTCCAGAGAACAATTAATTTACATGAACAATGCTGGTCAAAGTTTGCGTGGAATTTGCATTTTAAGATGATGTAAAAAAAAAAAAAAGAAGCACATTTTCGGTGCGCTCCAACATCTTTTCACATGATTAAATCCACAAAAACATTAAGTCCTCCTGCCCTAAATTGTGGTTTAAAGGCGGTTCTCTCTTGGCCAAAAATGACTTTAAAGCGACGAGAGAAACAAAGGTCGTATGATTTAACTTTCCTCCTGGAGCTGAGAAGTCAATAATCTCAAGGAAGACTTGATGAACTACTAATGAATCATGACCTTCTTTTCACCAATTAAAAGAGAGCTTTGTACAAACAGACACACACTAATGAGTATAATAGAGGTCAAAGATCAGTTTAAGAGACGCTTAAATAAACACATTAGTTGATCTTTAAACTAGGACTTTCTTCTATATCAGAAATTAGGTCGAGGGGGCAGTACTAGGCGTAAAAAGGGATTCCAGATTTCCCTTTTTCCAGAAGCTTCTAAGGCCACGCCAATCCATCAGTCAGAGGATTTATCAGTGCATTTTATCTGCTGATATGACAAAAGTATGCAGATTTTGTTTGTTTATAAGATGCTATTTGTATTCACAAAAAGGATAAATAGTTATAACTGTATATTTCTGCTTATTAAAATGAAGCAACAATGGATAATGGATGAGGTAGACTGGAAGAAACACAATGTTTGTTAAGTTTCTTTGCACCTCTTTGCCACTCAAATTATGCATGCTTTTAAGAGCATGAATAAATTATAATATGCAAAATTTTTAGGAACTATACGCCATTAGCTAAGTGATTATTGAAGTTTTTGCGTTGTGCGTTTGATTAGTTCAGTGTGGTCTGAACTTATTTTAGCTTTCAAGTTTTGTATTGTTTGTTAATTATTTTCCTTTAAATGCTGTTTCTTATACAGTTTTGTTCAGTTTTATTTTTGTTATTCAACAGGTTTGTCTGATCAATAATAACAAAACAGTTATTTAATTTGCTACAGGGGGGGCGAAAATCACCTGAGACCAAAAATAATGGCATCAAAAATGATGATCATTGTGCACAACTATAACCTTTCTTTAGAGATGATGAGGACAACTTCACTTATCAACCCTTTACCTGTTTGTTTCTGCCCCGAATGATGGGTTCATTCAT
The DNA here is from genome assembly GCF_982586985.1 of Callionymus lyra. Taxonomy (NCBI): domain Eukaryota; kingdom Metazoa; phylum Chordata; class Actinopteri; order Syngnathiformes; family Callionymidae; genus Callionymus; species Callionymus lyra. Next base: position 11,993,580 of record NC_141828.1, read on the forward strand.
TGAATCGTTGTAGAAAATGATCAACATATGTATTGAGATGTCGGCCAAAAAAATAAATCCGGTCAAAGCTGTTGTGTTTACAAACTAATCTGACAAACATTCAGCTTCTACAGTCACAATATGGTCACACAGTAGTCCAGAGCTACACAGCAAATCCCCTCATCATCTTCGCCGTCTCGCTCTGCTGTGGAGGGATTGATTTTGTTTTTGTTTGCGCCCCATCTCTTTCCTTTGCTCCCCGTCACAGACCAGACCGGTCCCTGGAGTTTTATGGAAATCCTTTCGGTGAAAAGAATGAGGTACGAGCCGACAGATCTGTTTCTAGTGATGTGTCTCGAATCGCGCACTTCTCTCGGGGCACTGCTTTACAGTACACTTACTTGTGTAGTGCGCAAATTTCTAGAGGGTATTACTGTCACAAATCAAACACTGCTGCTACACACTCACCAGAAATGACTCGACAGCTTCTTCTTCTACTGCTTTTTAACACTGATCGCAACCACCTGTTGAAACACTATCGTCGACACTTGACAGAGCTTTTCGCCAATTGAAACATGTTATTAAGTTGTGTTTCATTTTGTTATTATTGTTGTTGTGTTGTTTTGTGGTAAAATTAGTGTTTTCTCGAGACATTTGCGCCGGTATCTCCTCTGAAGACGTAGTGACGTAGCTTCCGTTTAGCGTCATCTATGTCACTAAGATGGCGGCCGTTGATGGTGGAAAGTGTCCGTCGATCCACACTCAATTTTCAGGCTGTTTGAGTGCACCAATTGAGTGCTCATTGTGCACTATAGTTTCGCAAACTGCTCATCGGGAAGCCCTTCAAAATATTAAGTGTAAGTGCAGAAGTGCGCAATTTGGGATACACCCTAGTGCTGTGTCTCAAATCGCCTACTTCTCTTAGTGCACTAGCTGTTAGTATGCATCAGGATAGAGTACGTACTAACTAGTACGCAAATTCTCAACAGATAGTATGTCTCAAATCAAACACTGTCGCTACGCACTAACAGGAAATGACGCGACAGCTGCTTCTTCTACTACTATTTAATGATGATTTAAACCAGCTGTAGGAACACTATCGACACCTACTGGCAGCAGTTTGGATCAAGAAATATGAGAAACAAAATATTCGGGAGATATTTACGCCGGTATCAGCACTGAAGACGTGTCATCCTCCTACTGCTGGCTGAAAATGCACCTAAAAATGCACTCCATTTGAGTGGTAGTGACGTAACATCTGTTAACAACGTCAATGTCACTAAGATGGCGGCCGTTTACGGTATAAAGTGTCCATCTATCCATACTCAGTTTTGTGGGCGTTTTAGTACGACAATTTAGTGTGTATGGAGCACTATATTTCACATACTAAGAATTGAGACACACTTAACACACTAAAAGTAGGAAGTTTGGAAGTATGTGAATTGAGGCACACCCTAGGTCTCGACAAAATAAAGCTTAAAAATATATTTTCGTTGTTTATGTGAGCAATTGAATTTTGAGTAACATATCAACAAATAAATAGGTTGCAGTATTTGTTTTTTTGCAGCATACACACACTCCCTCGTGTGCACTAAACACTTTAAAACAAAATGAAAATGCTTTAAAACATTTGGCTACAAGACCATTATCATAAATGTGATTTTTCTTTCCTTCTTGTACTTTTTTCTGATGTGGGATATTTTTAGGTCCCCTGCGGGACACGTTCAATCCTTCTGATGCTATGATCGCTTTTTTCTCGACAAATCAAGTTATCATTGACCTCTGAAGGTCACGATTGTAGGAAGTGATGGAAGAAAGCTCTGATAAAAAGTAGTTGTGACACATTTCGTAAGAGGAACATTTTTAATGGGATCTGGTGAGATGGTTGAGAACAGATAGAAGAAGAATTACATGAACCCCCAGAGAGGATACTAATGGATTCCATCAGATGATGTAATAAATGAAGATGGAGCCGGAGTGTAGCGGATGTGGATTTGTGAAGCTTGACCTTTACTCTTTAATGGAAGAATAAAAAAAATGGCTCATAGTGCTTTAAATCTGGAGAGCACTGGGCTGGTCGTGAGCATGGTTACCTGAAGTTGTCCTCCATATAAATCTCCCAGCTTGCAGTGTTCTGGAGGAACACATTAGCGGAGACCACACCGGCGTTTATGTGAAATAGGAGACGAGCACGAGGAGACAAACTATGGTACAAGCTCGGAGACGCCTCGCTATAGAAAAGCCTCCAGGCTGCATTTCTTCTAATCTTGTTGCAGAACACAACTCCCGACGCTATGGACTCGCTTGATAGATTACCTCCATCAACATTCTCATTGACTCGGCTCTCGGTTGCTTCTGGCTTGTCATTTCCAATCCTGTACGCTCTTAACAGTTTTCTCCTCTAGCTAGGCACAGCCGGCTGTGACGCTGCTGTGATTAAGATCCGTGTTCCGTACAAAAAACAAATTAAAAAAGAAGGAAAAGGCAGTTTTAACCGAAAAAATTGGGCACATTGTTTATTGCACGGGAATAGTTTGTGGGGTCAATCTTAGCATGACAGTGTTGAGGATTTAAACGGCAAAAAAAATAAAGTGTTTAGAAAATAAATGTTTCATGGTATGCCAGGGCTGTACTGAAAAATGTGTTTTTCACTTTCATGGATTTTTCATATACTGTTATATACGACTTAAGTGACTGAATTTGGGAATACTGTTTCAGTGGGTACCATTTCAGTGCCACGCACAAACACACAGTGAAGTTTTAAGTAGAGACTGGCTTCAGAACGGCCAAAAACTACTCTCAAACCAAAGCATGCGTTAATGAGAAAGTTGCGTGTCTGTGTTATCTGCTAATGTTGCTAAGTGTGGGCAACACAAGCTACTTTCTCCACAACCTGAGCCAAAAGAACACCATCCACCATGTGAAGGATGTGATGTTTAAACTGTTACTACTGAATGAAGTTCCCCATGATTGATACTTGAACATAATGCATGTGGTAGTTGTGCCATATTATGTTATTCTTGTTTATTTTGTACTTATTTTACATACTTGTTCGATTGAAACAAAGTGTATTTTGACTGGACAAATTCATTGTAATTCTTTTCTAATTCTAAAAAATTATATAACTGCCTACCCACTGTTATTATTTGACTGCACCGCACAGCCCTATGGTATACTTTGAAAAAAGTTGAAAAAAATATCTGCCAAGCGATGTCCTCTTCAAAAGAGTATTTAATAGGAGTCAACATGAATTGACACTTAAGTCAAGAATAAAAACTAGGCTATTAGGTTGGCCATAGTTGAGATTTTATCTGAAGAAAGAGGGAACAACACGAGTGAAAATGCAGATCCATTCAGAGGACAAGGCTGAATGACTTGAGAACCAAACTGCAAAAAAAGAGCTGTTTGGGAATATTTTACCTTTGCTCTTTTATCCAACAAAACATTTTAGATTATGTTTTACTGTTATTTAAATTAATAAAAATGTAACTATTTGATGTATAAGACTACATTTAATATAGTTGACAAATAATAGGCCCGAAAACAAATGTGTTTGTGGTATCCCTTGTGTTGTCTCTGGGTCAAGGCGAACAACCTCCCCGACCACATATGTATCTATAAAAGACAGGTAGGTTGTTAATTAAAAGAAAATGTTAACAAATATTAGGTGGTTCTCAAAGTGTATCTATCTAATCACATATAATGGATTTGGAAGTTTTCTGGTACAAAAAATTGTTGATCCGATTTTGATTACCACCTGGATCCGCAAAGAGTTTTTCACTCTGTTGCAGTGCTTGTCTTCTTCGCTCCGACTGTGTGTGTTATGCAAGCAAGTTCCGGAAAACTACTGCCACCTGCTGTTCTATTGTGTTCAATTATTTCAAATGCTAAAAATGGCAACAAAATATATCGATAAATACATTAATTGATTTGGTTTAAAATACACAATATTAGCGAAAGTCTGAACTCCATGAGCCCTTTGGAAAAAATAAAATAAAATCCATTTCCATGGTTTTATTTTCACAGCCCTCCTGACCACCTTCTTTATCACCTCAATCCCTCCGAGTCTCCGGCCATTGTAGATTCCCACCAGCACATCTTCTCATGCCAACGCTCTGTGCCCTCTTTGAAAATGCCTCCTGGGTGTTTATCTCAACCGGCCACCTGCAGTCCGACCGGGCCAACCCTCTATTCTGTTTGAATCTCTCCTCATCATTTCAATAAAACCCGTGCACACACCTCCGTTGTCACGGCACGCCGACCGAGGGGTTACAGTTCCCCGCATCCGTGGGCCATCTTGAGGATTACACCGGGGAAGCCGAGGCACAACGGCTCGTCACTCCCCGGCTCTCTGTTCTCTGACAGCACTGCCGATGTGTAGTCCTGACACGTTCAGCCAGCCTCTCACAGTAACCAGGAAAATAAACACAAACTGTAGCGTCAACACTTAAATTAATGTATTATTATTTATTATCATGTGAATAAACCTTTTAACTCCTTTTAAAGTCTGTGTATGTTTATGCGAACTAATCAATAAAAAACAAATTAATAATCCATAATGTTATGCTTATCAACTTTAACATGGACAACATAATGACCTATTTTTCCACTTTTGATCTGTGATAGAATCACTAATGTGTGAAATCTGCAGCGTGGAGTGATGCAACAATTTAAATGATACTACTCTGAGCCAATTATTGTTTTTTTCTTAACACACCAGTGATTGTTTTCGTCTTTGTAATGGTTTAAATTGGGGTAAAAAAGACTAAAGGAGAAAATGTAATGAACAAACTTCATTCCGTTTCTCTGCACATTAACACCCAAATTTGAGGTTTTTGTAAATAGGATAGGACTTGGAGAAGTTAAAGTATTTGATTAAAGTTTAGATGGTATTTTACTTAAGTACAAGGACTTGGAAATATAAATATCGTAGATTAAAAACAAAAAAAGTTAAGTGGTGTGGCTCTCTTGTGTAGGACAAAAAGAACATTTAAATATTTTGTGTATTAAAATACGAAATACACCCAAATACATATGTACCTGGTATTTCTGAATAGAATTACTTCTTCATTGATCCAATGCACTTTTATAAAACTCTGCAGCAAGAATTCTGAGCCGCTCTAGTAGAAGAACTCACATTTCCCCGATCCTTAAATCTCTTCACTGGCTGCCAGTTTCTTTCAGGATCAACTTTTAAATTCTGGTTCTTACTTTCAGATCTATTCATGGTCAGGCTCCTCCTTACATCAGTGATCTGATCCAGACTTACACGCCAGCTCGGGCTCTGAGGTCTGTGGATCAGAATCTACTGATGGTTCTTCGCACACGGTTCAGGACCAGAGGAGAGAAATCCGATTTTTTAAAGCGATTTGTGACCCTTGTGGTCTGGAAAAGCGCTATACAAATATAAAACACTTACTTACTTAAGAGAGTACAACGTTGTCAGAATAGAACATAACCCAACTAGGTTTACACATTACATTTACTGTAAATGTGATAAGCTACAATGTTTGTATCATTTGTACTACTTTGAGGTACAGATTTATGTGGAACAAGTGCAATATTTCAAACAAAAACCAAAGGTATAACTATATTTGACTGAAATAAAATCTCTTAATTTCTTACTTTCTAACTCAAGAATACTACAACTTGTATCTACTATTTTCTGTGTGTTTCACTCCCTCTCAGTAAACTCAGCTGTTAGTCGGTGAATTCATGTGGCTTTATAGTATAGTATTGAAAAAAAATGCATTATTTGCACTATTTGAACTCTGGATAACATAAACCTTTGGAGAGTAACATTAAAATGAAATGCAGCTGCCAAATCCTGATGGTCAGGGTGAAGATGTTTAAACCTTTCTACTCTGATTTGTCTCTTTAGCCTCCAGTTTCAGATTGAAAGAGACAACCTCACGAGTACACACTCCATGCGAGTTAAATAATGATCTCTGGACACTTGATCCAGAAGTAGAAGGAAGTAAAAAAATGACAATCGAATCAAGGTCTGATGTATCCGTCAGTGAAACCCTCCGTCTCCTCGGTGACCTGCTCTTTATAAAAGCTCAGCAGCAACGATTTATCAAACCACAGTAACCAGGTTTCCTGCAGTCCTGCGGTGGACATGGAGTTTAATTTGACTTGTGCCAGAATCAAATAGCTTTCTGAAATCAAAATGATTGCTCGAAAATTCCATTTCTTTCTCCTGCTGGTTGAAAAATGTTACTTTTCTGTTCATCAGTAGTCGAATCTGCACAGTGTGGCAGAATATTATGGAGAGAAAGCATTTAAAAAAGAGAGATAAAACACCTCAGTGGAATTATATTAGTTATTAACTATTCAATATCCCCGGGGGGAAACCCAGGAGGAGCATTAGCCAGAAGCTAGAACTACATTTTATAAACGTGTGAATCTTATTCTTGGTGTCTAAACTCCGGCAATAACCAAACAAATGAAGCCCAATGTGAGACATGTTTGAAAACATCATACACACATGAGTGTGTTATGGTTTATTGGCAAATATATTAACAGTAACAAAATCCTTTAGAATAAACAGTGACAATGTAAGATGAATAATTTAAACCCATATTTGTACTCACACTCTTTATTTAGGGCAGGGATTTTCCAACTTATGGCCTAGATTTAGTAGAATCTACTTTTAAATTTCTCAGTGGCTGTACTGCCACATTATTAACTGTACCTCAATACTATCTATTCAGACTCAATCTTGCCTTCAGAACCTACTTGTATATTCATGGTATTGATTCCATAAGACATTGAAAGCCTTTCTTAAGATAAGATACAAGTAGAGTTTGTTCCCCTGCACCCCAAAAGACACTACAATGGATAACATTGACCGGGTCTTCAAGTTTGGCCAAACATATACGGTAAACCTCGCAAGTCTATTTAAACCAACTTAATTAGGGATAATCTATTATTGATTCATTGTTAATAAGAAATGACTTAATTAATTAAATTAACTGGAATTAATAGTTTTGAACCCATTTATCGAAAATATTTATATTTCCGAGTTCCTGTACTGAGTAAAATATCATCTAAACTTGAATAAAAAACTTTAGTAGTTAAAGGTAGAACTTTGCATCCTGAAGAGTCCATAGCTGTCTCAAATCGCAAACTTGTGTACTCAAAGTTAGTATTTTTGTTAGTTGATCCCTCCACAGGATTCAACACCACTAACTTTATTAAGTATCAAGAGAAGAATGACGACAAAGAATAAGAGCCAGATCGAAGAAACAAGAAAGATGAAACTAAACGAAGCACTTAACTTTGCTTTTCTGTAGAGACGAGAGAAACTTGACGTTGGAAAGTCAACAATAACAAACGTTGTTGTTAGTGTTATTGTTGACTTCATCATTGGAATCTGTCTCATGCAATAAATAACAACCACTGATCAGATGATTTTATTTGTTTGTTTTTTTACAACTCAGCTTTTAATGGTGATGTTTTTTTCTTTATAACATAAAGATTCGCACCATAAGATGGCAATTAATGTTACGTATACAGTAGAAATAACCTATTCACAGTGAAATTCAGGTTCTCAGAAAAATAAATTTATCAATCATTGAGCGATGATAAATCCCACACGAGGTAATTTATTTCCATTCTCCTTTTCTTCACTTCTCTGTTCTGAAGTTTTCTGCTACTTGCTTCAGTAGTTCCCTGGGGTAAGAGATGGTGATTTGTGCGAATTGATTGTAATGATTTGACCCAACATTGACCTTTCATCAGCACTAACCAGAGCCTCCATTTTCCTTCCACCTACGAAATGGCATTTTGATCTAACGCCAGACGTCGCTGCAATCCGTCAGTTGAATGGCTGTTGTCACGGTACACATCACTCGTCTAAAACTATGCCTCCTAGTCGATATTCTAACAAATAACATACATGATCAAATCATCTTTGAAATCCAATGCTTTAAAGTCACGTCAATGTTTCCTGTCCTCGCAGGTATTTGCAGGGCCAGTAGCGTGATGCAGGTCGATTAAATGAGGTGATAAAAGCCACATGTACATGTAAAATGACTCTTTATTCGACTGATGTCAGAAGTTTGAGGTATTCTCTGCATTTAAAAACTATAGATTGTAATGCCTTAAACTCACAATAGACAAGCCCATACTATTTATGTACCTTACCAAGTTGTCTTAATATTGATTCATGTATTCCTTGAATAGATACACTAGCATCACTTTAGGGTTTTGATAAAAGTAAGTAAGTAAGTAAGTAATTTTTATTTGTATAGCACTTTTCCAGACCAGGGTCACAAAGCACTTAAACAATCAAAACAATATTCAATAAAGTATATATTTTAAAGATCAAGATAAAACTGATAACACAACAGGAGTTCCAGAAAATCAAGGAAAAGCCTGAACAAATAGAAACGTCTTAAGATGTTTCTTGAAGGAGTCAGTAGACTCCATCAAGCGCAAAGAGAGAGAAGATCGTTCCAAAGCTTAGGAGCAACAGCTTGAAAAGATTTCTCTCCTCTGGTCCTGAGCCGTGTGCGAGGAACCATCAGTAGATTCTGAACCACAGACCTCAGAGCCCGAACTGGGATGTAAGGCTGTGAATATCCCCTTTTTTTCTGGTAGCACAGATATTAGTCAGTATTTTTACTATAAAGAACTGTGGTCACAGATTAAACTTGCTGCAAAAAAAAAAAAGGTACACAGATTGTTTTCATGAGGCTTTAGAGTAACCCTAACCTTAACCATTACCCCACCTTGTCTCAAAACAGAAGAGAAAAAGGCTATTTTTTAAAAGCTTCCATTTTGCAAATACGCTTGTTGTGCAACCTCTCCAACCTTCACACTTCGAAGAGCCACCAAACTTTTATCGACGTCGAAGAACAGCAATCTCGGTTTTTACAACCTCCTGCAATTGGTCCACCGAGCAAAGAAAAAGCCTGAAATATTTCTATTTGCAAACCACATCTGCTGCTCCACCGTCCCGTCCACAATCTCTGTCCGACCTCCATGTCTTCAGCGGTGCGGTTATTGAAAACCCTGCGGCCGTTAAACGTTATTGAACATCCGACTTCTCCCGGACCAGGAACAGGAATTCAGCAGCGGTAAATGAGGCGGGCGGTTTGCGGAGCGATGGGCTCGGTCCAGCCTCTGAACTTAATAGCTTGTAAGTCACTTTTCACCTGCTCCGGGTCACTGGCCTGAATCCCAGGCGGAGTCAGACGAAGATGGCATCTGGCTCGGATGATTGCTCGCCTCTGACTTAATGGCATTTCAGGCACAGATGTTCAGCCCCAATATCTGAACCGTTTTCCATCTTGATTCCTGCAGCTTGCAGCTCATTCCCAGGATGCCCTGCTGGTCGTGCAATTAAATGCATCATTTGGGGTTGTTATGAATGTTTCATTGTTGTTGACAAAACTCATTTCCTATCTGTGGTTCTTATCTTTATCTCCCTCACCTGTCCTCTCCCTCTGTACCACCTATTAAATCCTCTTCTTCCACCTCCAACAGGTCCTACACTGTCTTTCCACTCCACAAACCATCCACGCTTTTTATTGGGTATCCCCCTCCTTTTGTGAAGGGCTGTCAAACTGGGTAACAATTGGATGGAAAACTAAACACTAAGGTAACAAGAATAAGAAATATGGGAAGAAATGCCATTTCAATTTAAAAAAAATAGTTAATAGTTTTTAAATAGTTATTTTATTGTAATTTATTTAGTACTTAGTACTCTGCACAATTTCACTTTAATGATTGTGTTCTGTATAAACTGCTGCCTATCCGTATCTTGAAAATGAGACCCTGGGTCTCGATGATAATTTTATCTGTATAAATAAAGGTTAATAATAATAAAAAATAAATATCATATAAACATTTACGATAAAGAACTTTAGACAAAATATTGATACATTTTTTATTTATTTGTGGGATAAGAATTACTAGTGATGGGCTGATGAAGCTTCATGAAGCAGTGTCATGTTGTTTAGAGGTCAGTAGGTGGCACTATCAGTTTAAAAATGATATGATTCATTAAAATAGTTTTTCAAAACAAAGGAAAATAGTGCAGAGACTGCCATCTAGTGGACTAGATGATTACACTGCTTCATGAAGCTTCATCACTAAGAAATTCTAACAAAAGGAAAACATTAAAAGAAGAAAAATGTTGCATATAAAACTTATATTTTTACTCAAAAAAGGCTGTATTTGGCTCCTATGGCCAACTTTGTACTCCCTTTTACATTAAACACATGTTAAAAGATACACTGATGTATTAAGAATATTACTGTTAATAAAAAAAAAACAAGGTGAGACCAACTAAAACTGGTAGTTGAAGGTTAACCACATGAAAACAAATGACATGGACATGATAATACTGCAGAGTCACCACACAGTTGAAAAACAGGACCAATGAAGAAGAACCATAAAATGTTAATCCCCGTTTTCTTGAGATAATGTCTTTGTACTCGCTATATAGAAGAGGTCTTGTGGTTCTTTTTGTGGTTTTTCCCTGGTTCACCGACAGATACCGACACTTAAGAAGTTGAACAAACTTGTGAAAAATTCTATGGTTATCTGGCTGTTGTTTTTTGTCAACACTATTACCCCACGAAACATGTTTAACCAAATTTAACAATGTTATAGTTGGAAAAAAAAAACATTTTTTGGAAAAATGGGCTGACTCTGCTTATCTGTTCAGAAGCAGTGAGGATCTCGGTGGCACTTTATAATAAGATTGTGTTGCAAACAGATGTGAGGGATTCAATCGCTTATTAAATGAGTATTGATGCTCTACTTTCCTTTCTTTTCATAGTTTTATTTCAGCATCTGCTTCTTTACTATCAATATCTTTAAGAATTCAAGTAAAGAACAGAAATTTTCTCAACCTTCCTACACTTAGATATTCGTGGAAATACTGGAAAAATCAGATTCGTTTTTTAATCAAATTTTGCCTTCATCTGACTCTCCAGACAGGTGTGCTATGGTTCCCCGTCTGCAGTTCCCCCTCTTTCTTTGAAAGATGTGCAGATCTCTTTGGTGAACCCAGAGTCTCAAGTCACGCCTGGATAATCGTCAATTAAGTCACGACAGGGGTAGGCTGCCGGGTAGATTTCCCGATTTCAATAAATGAATGCACCAGCTCATCCACAGATCCTCTCTTTCAGCATCGGGAGACAGATAAAAAAAAGGGGCAATCGCTCTGTACGTCATTACCTTATTCAACATTTGCTCTACTAATACAATCCTCATTGTGCCGTCTCTCGTCACGCTGCCACGGTCACCCAGTTTCCACCGCTTGAAAGTCTGATTCATTGTACAAGGGATCTCATTCTCCAAGATTGAATTTTGCTCTTCGTGTAGATGGAGCTCGCTGTCGTGTTAAGGCCTTTTGAAATGGACCGGATTTATAGTCGGAAAGCAGGAATACATAATTAATCTTTGAGGTCTGGTTGATTGTTCAATGAGCCCGGATAGAGGATGAAACTGAGACAGATATTTATTGTACCTCAGAAACACACACACACACACACACACACACACACACACACACACACACACACACACACACACACACACACACACACACACACACACACACACACACATTTATATTGGCCAAAGACAGTGGGGACTGAGATGGTGCAGACCTCTGCAAAGGAGCTCCTTTACACCCATTTGTTAGATTGATTGGGTCAATATTTCAGATACTTGTTTGAGTGCTTTTTAAATATTGATAGCAACGAGCTGAATTCGGCTTTGGATGGCAGAAGCTCACATTGACAACTCATCTAAAAGGAGCAAGAAAAATTGCTGTAACTCTCTTTATCCCTCCAAAAAAAGTGTAGATCCAGATGGCATCCAGCAAAACAAAGTTGATGCTTAGTTAATCCAGTTTTATATGATCCATTGGCTTTGACTGATCAGTAGTGATGGGCTGGTGAAGCTTCATGAAGCAGTGACGTCAGTAGTTGGCGCCATCAGTTTAAAAATGATGTGACGTTTCATTAGAACAGTTGTTTAACACAAAAGAAAATAGTGCAGAGACCGCCATCTGGTGGACTCTGAGAGTAATGACACTGCTTCATGAAGCGTCATCAGACCATCACTAATGTAGCTACTGAGCTTTTGTAGCCGACAAAGACCTCACCAAAAGTCATCTCTGCCGTCTGTCTCTTCAGTTGTCTTTGGGTCTGCCCCATGCTAACGCACTTGAGCCATTCCTTGTGAGCCCAATCGTGTATAATCGCCACCGTAAAACTCTCAATGTTCACGGCCTGCTCTCCGGTAATAGTCGTAAATGCGTCTGATGTTCCACCGCAACGGTCAGCTCTGTTAATCTGGCAGAATAGAATCACCTTCTGTGTCACAGTTTGGCGAAGAAATGAGCTGATAAGACACAAAAACAAGGGAACGGAGTCGTTCGCCAGGCATATAATGTGTTATTAGCCGTGTTTAATCTGTCTCCGACCGCTCGCCGTCGATGTAATGCCGCCGACGGTAAATCGCAGATAGCGACTCAGCAAGGTGTAAAATGAGCTTGTTCTGATTACCAAACCATTATCATCTGCAGCTCTTTAGCAAACCGGCAAATAGACTCGTAATGAAAAGGACATTCCACCACCATTGACGAGGATATAAGTTACCGTCTGACTGTTTTAGCTTAATCCAGAACGATGTTTGAAGGAGATGCTGATGACTTTTTTTCTCACTTACCTAGAGTACCTAGTTAGATGATCTACTTAAGGGACCAAAGAGGTTGATTCTCAGCTCAAGGGATTCTTGATTTTCTATTTGTTAGCTGTATTACAAATTAGTTCTTGGTCTTTGAGGAAGATTGTTTTTTTTATCTTTGCTATAATCTTCTGTCAAATGAAAGAAAAGGGGTTTAGTTGTGTCAGTTTCTGGTTTTATATCCCAGTTATTATTTTTAAAGTTTGTCTCTGACCCGTTGCTCTTGGTGGTCACATGACACTCACAAACTTTTTGGGTTTTCTAATGACTGTTAAAAAAATGAATTATTTATAGTGAATGTGCAAATTTTACATTTTCTTTGCATGAATTAATTTTTGGTTTCGTCAAGATAATATGTTCAAAATGTTTGAGTTATCGCTGAACCACGATCACAACTGTCAGAATTGAACAGAACTTATTAACTAACCTGTTGTTTTACGTAGTAAAGATATGAATCAAGAAGCTCTCAGCTTGCTAGTTACAACATCACCTTTTATGGAACAAAATCCTAAACAAAACAAAACTATAAAAGCACAAAACCTCCAAGCATTCTCTTATTTACTCCGATATACTTTTCTCAAACCCCAAATGATCAACGTGAAATATTATAATATTATTTTTATCTAAATAATTTAATTCCAACATACAAAAAAAAGCAGAAGCAAGAAAGAATTTGATCTTTAAATGATTTGTGGACCTGATGCCAACATTGAACAACACTGATTTAACATATTTTAAAACCTTCAAAAACCTTCTACATGCCCTTATAAACCTTTCTCACTTCCTACATTCGTTTTGTTAAAAAGTTAAATTCACATAAGCAGATGAGATCATGGACTCTTTAAAAGTTGTGTCAATAAGAACTTTTTTCTTTGGAAAAAGGTCACATTTCTTCATCAACTATCCACAATCCTGATGATTTACGAAAATAAATTGTCGATTTTTATTGGCTTCTAATTTAAAATCATAGCTGCTGCCGCTGGCACGGACCTTCAGTGGAAACGCTCTTTGTGAACCTTCTACGCACTGTGACGAACAGAAACGCAACATAATGAACTGACGAGTGGGCGTTCTTGTTCCGTCTCCAGATTCACGGAATTCCTGGAGCCGTTTGAAAGAGTGATCCAGCCAGAGGAGCTGTGGCTCTACAAGAATCCTTTGGTGGAGTCTGACCACATCCCCAAGAGGGTCATGTTCGTAAGTACCTCTTCATTATGGATGGTTTGCCACTGAAAGAAATCCTGGTTATTCCCCAGATTAAATCTCAACCCAGGGAAGCTCAAATACTTCATTTACAGGATCAATAGTGGAAATCCTTTACCTTCCACTGCAGAGGTGAAGCCTGAAAAGTGCTGATAAGATATAAAACGTCTCTTAAGAACTGTATTTCAGGATGCCAATATCATCCTGCGTTGGACACACACACACACACACAGGGTCAAGTGGGTTTTCCATTCTTCCGCTCGCTCTCGTGGTAAACACTTGGCGTGTCCTCCAGAGATCCTCCTGGCCAACACTTATTATCAAGCACATATTGACACATCCTGGCAACCGGAAACCAGCTTCAACAGCAACATGATGCAACGCTTTCTTTCAGATGAATACGAGAAGATGATAAAAGAAGTGTTGAGTAAAGAGGAAGGCAGTTTACAAAATATTCCAGTTAGGAAAATGATGTCATGTTTACAAGGACAGAGTTCTCTATTAACTCTTGCTTGCTCTGTGATTAGCAAAATAACTTGATAAGTTCTTAATGTTATTACAATTAAATTCAAGGTAAGTGGTGACGATAGATCTAGGAACCGAAGAGTACATTTGTGTATCTCCTAGAGTTTCATCTGGATCGAGGGAACCGTTAAGGAATCTTAGCTCTATTTAAAAAAAGAATTAAAGGGACACTATTCTCAATTAAAGGGTTGTTTTTGGCGACCCCGCTGTAAGAAAAGTGTAACTACACTGCCATAAAATCTTAAATTCACCATTGCCAAATACTGCATGACAATTTCTTTTCATATCGAAATGAAGATTTCAAAAAGTCTCTTGGTGCTTCATATGAAAATACCGTGTGAAAAACAGTTTTTATGGTGATAACATGATTACTCAAGAGTCTGAGGCGGTTTGTCCAGACAAAGTTACGTAGTTATTACAAAAACAGAAACAGTTATTAATGTTTTAAATCAAAGCAATCATGATAGGAAATTTGTGGGGAAATGTCAGTTTTTAAATTGGTTCATTCTTTAAAAGGGCAACAGAAATGTTTTTTCATAGAAAATCATTCTTTCATTTAATGGAAAAAACATGCTGTTGAACTTCAAGTCATATTTTTAACCATAACAAATATGAACATATTCTAAGCAGCTCTCTTCTTGCTAAAAATGCCAAAAAGTGTAGATTTATATTTACAATGAGATTGATGTTTAAAGTGATAGTTCTTGTCGACGAAGGGTTGGGATTATTTTCAGAGTAATCTGTTCTTTTTTACAGTTATATCCTAAAAAGTATGTTCATTTTAATGTAGTGACTGTGCTTGTTTGTCTTCGTCTTTATCTTCATCCACAATGATGCAATTCGAAAACATCCAAATACCTCCGTTATGCTCGTCCGTAACGTTCATCTTGTATGGACGCCTTGACGAGAGATTTTCTTCCGGAAAAAAACTAAATTTGAGTGAACAGTAAAGGAATCATAGCTTTAGCTATGACTTCATAAAACTCACCAAACAAATAGAAAATTTCAATGCATAAACCTCCCATGGTGACATAAGTTGCTATTTCTCTGGTCGTAAATTGAATCATTTCCTGTGATTCATATTGAAAAGGTTGTGTGTTTAAGGACACGATAGAGCATATGTGATCTAGTGGTGGTGCGTTCAAGGACGCACGTGATTGTGCGCTCCAGCCTTTCTTGCAGTCATAAAAGAAACACACAAAAGGACATGGAAAGGAAATTAATCCAACATAAACTGAACAATGATTATTGTATTTCGCTCTTAAACTGTTTATATACTGATAATAATAAATTAAATTCTTATTTTGACGCACAACAATTAGCATTTACACTATCACTGTCAAACTGAGCCTGAGAAACCTGGGTGTTGTATTTGATAAAGACATGTCTCTTGTTCGACACTTTAGAAAACTGACCAGAAACTGTTTCCTTCAACTGAGAAAAATCTCTAAACTTAGGAAAATGTTGTCGGAACTTGATCTGGAGCTTGTAATCCATGCGTTTGTTTCTTCTCGTCTGGACTATTGTAACAGTTTGTTTTCATGTCTTAACAAGAAGGATCTGTCTCGTCTGCAGTTGATTCAGAACTCTGCAGCGAGAATTGTGACCCGCTCAAGTAGAAGAACTCACATCTCTCCGATCCTTAAAACTCTTCACTGGCTTCCAGTCTCTTTCAGGATCAACTTTAAAATTCTGGTCATTACTTTCAGAGCTATTCATGGTCAGGCTCCTCCTTACATCACTGATCTGATCCAGCCTTACACCCCAGCTCGGGCTCTGAGGTCTGTGGATCAGAATCTACTGATGGTTCCACGCACACGGCTCAGGACCAGAGGAGAGAAATCTTTTCAGGCTGTTGCTCCTAAGCTTTGGAACGATCTTCCTCTCTCTTTGCGCTTGATGGATCTACTGACTCCTTTAAGAAACATCTTAAGACGTTTCTATTTGTTCAGGCTTTTCCTTGAATTTCTCGAACTCATGTGTTGTTCTCAGTATTATCTTGATCTTTAAAGTATGTACTTTTTTGAGTATTGTTTTGATTGTCTAAGCGCTTTGTGACCCTGGTCTCGAAAAGCGCTATATAAATAAATATTACTTACTTACTTACTTACTTACTTACTTACTTCCTTCTACTATCAACCACTAGTCTTAAAAGTTAAATTGATGTAGAAGAGAATAGTTTGATATGTTCTAGAGGAGAACAACATGTTTCAACACTAAATCCAGATAAATTCAGCTTCCAGGAGTCAACAGTCGGCTTCATGTTTTCCTTTGAACTGTTCTTCAAATGTCACCCTATCGTGATTGACATGTCTGATCTTTTATTCATGAAGCCGTTTTCTTAAAAGTTTAATCCGATAAATGGTCGAAACCTACTTTGTTACCATTTTCTTTCATTTGATTTTCATCTTTTTTAAATTTTTCATAGTTTCTTTTACCAGCTGTGAATTTTTCATTTTTACTGGCTGAAGGAAGCGAAGGGAGCTTTCAAAAAATTATGAACGTCTCTGAACGGAGGATCTTTGGTTTGACAGCGTGTGAGGGAAGTGTCAATCACCGTGGTCTCCTCCACGCACGTCCATCTTGGTGGCGTGCAGGACTCGTAGGTGTTGCTGAGCCTCATCTTCCCAAAATAGTTTCTTATGATTCAATTTGTTCAGATTCCCTCTGAAGTCAGAAGAGATAATCCGGTTCCATTAGGTTTTCTCTTATTTATGTATTCAGGCATTAAAGAAAGATTTGAACTTCCACTGAAGTTCCCCCGCTCACCAAGTTATCGCTCAGCCGCCCTGAAGGTGCCGAGAATGTACCCGTCCGATTAAAAATAGCTCATGGAGGATTTACATGAGGCTACAGTGTGACTCACAGTGACCTTCATCAAGATACTCAGAATTATCTTCCGCCTCGAGAGGATCCCGTTTTGATTGGATGAAGGAGTGAGCGGGATTTTTTATTATTTTTTTTGCTTGTTATTTACCGTTGGCTCTGAAGTGAACACGTTCTCCTCGTCAGAGTAGCCAAAGGTCGCGCCTGTCTGTTGACTCACACAATTATCTCCGAGTCTTTTTTTCAACGCGTCCTCGCTGATCACGCGTTTTCCCCAAATGTAATTAACTGGCGACCGACTCAATTATAAACTCAATAAGACTTTGTGAGATGTGGTTACGGAGAAGTCTCCGAATGGAATGTAGTCCAGCATGAAGATGAGGTATTAATAGGCTTAAACTTCTTCTGGCGGAATTAAACTTTAAAATGGATCTCGACTTGCCCCGAATGTTTCTACGTTCTCAACGATTATAAGCCCTGGCTAGTTTGGGTGAAGAGACAGGTGACACCGGGACATCCACTCACACACACAAGAAAGGTTATGGGAAAGTTACAGTCATCTTTTTTGGACTTTTGGGAGGAAATCCTCCTATCACTGAGCTTCTAAACCCGGTCTTAAAATCGTTCAGGGGCCAAATCTGTCCTGACAACTATATATACATATATTTGGGAACAAAAAGAAGAATTAAAGGGACAATATTGTCAATTAAAATGTTGTTTTTGGCGACCCCGCTGTTATAAAAGTGTAACTGCACTGCCACAAATTCACCATTGCCAAATACCGCATGACCATTTATTTTCAAAACAAAATAAAGATTTTAAAAAGTCTCTCATGAAAATACTGTCTGTAAAACTGTTTCAATGGTCATAATGTGGATACTCAAGAGTCTGAGGCAAAATGCCCAAAAGTGTATATTTAGAATTAAATTGATTTTTTTAAAGTGATCATTTTTCCAAAATTCAAACTTTGGCACTTTGCAATGATGCATTTAAGATGTTATGGAAGTGCAGTTAAACTTTTCTTACAGCGGGGTCACCAAAAACAACATTTTAATTGAAAATATTATCCCCTTAATTCTCCTTTTAAATAAAGCTAAGATTCCTTTTACACTTCCCTGGATCCAGATGGAACTCTAGAAGATCCAAAATGTACACTCATTTTCTACTCGCCCTCAGTGCTCTGTTGCTCTGTTCCTTTTTAGAGTTATATAAAAAAAATGTATTGACTGTAGCTCAGTTGTCTTCGTCTTCATCTTCGTCTAAAAAGACACTTAAAACAGCTTTAATTGAAGCATCGACAGGAGTAATTGTTCCAGAAAAACTTAAACTTGAGTCAACAGTTTTGGTCAAAACTTCTTGAAATTTTTGAGAGCTTGTACCAAACACAAATGGGAACCAGATTCATAGAACCAACGATTTTAGCAATACAAACCTAATGATACGCACATATTCTCACTTGTAGACTCTCATTCATCATCCCTCCTTCCTTCATGCCAAAGTGTTTGTGCTTTGGAGAAGCATCTGAACTTGTGAAAGTAATGCACGTAATTAACTTGCTCGGCTTCTGCTGCCCAGCATCTACAAAACAGCTCCCCGGTGAAAGTGAGAAGTGTTAGAACTATTGCCCTCAGCTTCCTTCGCATCTCGACAAGTCCGGTCAGATTCTGTTTAATATAAATTGTTGAGGAAATCCATCCCTTTGTTGCTTCACGTTGTTGTGTCAACAACTCCCTCACACCCGGGTGACCTCCGTCGCAGCAATCATTTTCCGGAACATTTAATATAAATCCTGGTTTGATGCCAGAAGTTCCCGCCAAATAGTTCCTTGTCCTTGACTCCTTGAAACAGGCCTCTAGTTGCCCAATGATGCTTTAAACGCAACTTTATTGTCAACAGTATCTTTAACGGTTGCGTCTGAACTCATAAACAAAAAAGACTTTATCGTCAGATAACAGTTTCTTCTTTATCTTCCGCCCATTAGCCGTCCTCCTGGAAAGGTCACGACTTTTTTCAAACGAAGCCATTATAGAGACAAGTTTGTAATTGGTTGCTGTTGCTTTCCAAGGCGTTCATCCATCATACGCTCTATTCTTAACATGTTTCATTATGTTGTGCAGCTGTTGCTTTAATAAACCTCCTCACGTCGTGCAGGAACAGGTGCAGACCCAAAAGTGGAAACAAATCCAATGCAAAGATTGGATGAAAAAAAAACACTCAAGTCATTTATTCGAGTCAATAAAGGAGATCAATCAAAAGTTTCTTATGTTGCTCTGCTTTTCATTTACTACTCAAACTATTTGCATTTACTTCTTTCTTCTTCTGAGTTTTTGTTATTTTTCTGAAGCAGTGTCAATGAAACTGTTTTATTTTGAAATGTAAAAAATATTTTCTCTGAAATAAATGAAGTCTAAACATGTCAACACACTTGTTTCGGTCAAGTTCCAAAATCAAAAACAAAACAAAACTGTAAACTATTGACAGTTACTAAAACACAAACGCTTCTGTAAGATCGTTTCCGTTTCAGACCTCATATCATACAAATACTGCTAATAAAAAACTCATACACAAAGTCTGTAACAGATTGGAGACACACGAATAAAGAACAACATCGTCAGCATACGATCATGCATGGACGCAAGGCTGCTCTTGCTGATTCAGCAAAATGGTGAGATTTCTTTTCATCCATTTATCCGTCCATACATCCGACCAACCACCCATCCGACTACCCACCCTACTATCCATCTGCCTACCCACTCGACTACCCACTCGACTATCCATCTGACTACCCACCCGACTATCCACCCTACTATCCATCTGACTACCCACCCGACTACCCACCCTCCTATCCACCCTACTATCCATCTGACTACCCACCCGACTACCCACCCGACTATCCATCCTACTATCCATCTGACTACCCACCCGACTACCCACCCGACTATCCATCCGACTACCCATCCGACTACCCACCCGACTACCCACCCGACTATCCATCCTACTATCCATCCTACTATCCACCCTACTATCCATCTGACTACCCACCCGACTACCCACCCGACTACCCACCCTACTACCCACCCTTCTATCCATCCGACTACCCACCCGACTACCCACCCGACTACCCACCCTACTACCCACCCTACTATCCACCCGACTACCCACCCGACTTCCCCCCCTACTATCCATCTGACTACCCACCCGATTATCCACCCTACTGTCCATCCGAATTTCCATCCGACTATCCACCCTACTATCCACCCTACTATCCATCTGACTATCCTTCTGACTATCCACCCTACTATCCATCAGACTTTCCATCCGACTTTCCACCCTACTTATCATCTGACAATCGACCCTACTATCCAACCATCCACCCACCCTACTATTCTTCCGACTACCTATCCGACTACCCATCCGACTATCTATCCAACTACCTATCTGACTACTCATCCGACTACCCATCTGACTATCCAGCCAGCTAACCATCCGACTACCCATCCGACCATCCACCCTACTATCTATCCAACTACCTATCTGACTACTCATCCGACTACACATCTGACTATCCAGCCAGCTAACCATCTGACTACCCATCCGACCATCCATACGGCTACCCATCAGACTATCCATCCGACCATCCATCTGACCATCCATCCGACCATCAGTCTAAATATCCACTTGACTATTCCTCTGACTATCTAACTATCAATCTAACCATCCATCTACCTACCTATCTAGGCTCCCTCCGCCTGATCAACTCAATCAATCAGTTTGTTAATTTTTAATCAGGAAAATCCAGCCCTGCTCACATTTCAACGGAGGAATGTCAGAATGTCAATACACCCTTTGGTGTTTGTGGCTTATTGGGCTGCCTCTCTGCTATATTATGAGGTGCCAATCAAAACCTGTTTCTCATTTAGAGCCATCGATACTGTTTGCTCCAATCAACCACAACTTAGAAAGATTCCCCCGATATCCTTCTCACATTCCTCCTCTGAGGAAAGAGTTTTAAATTTGTGGATTGTATTGAGTTTTTCAGAGGGATAAAGAGACATTTGGAGAGAAAGTCAGTGAAAGTCGGAGAGACAATGTTGGACCAAGAATGTTGGATGGAGATACCAGTCTACTGCCAGTTAATGTTGGGTAGTATAATAATGAGATTAGCATCTGGATCCACTTGTGATATATAAAGATGTATTACCTTTCCTAACCTTTTTTTTAATATTTTACATCACATTCATTTGTATCTTCTTCTGTATTTCAAAGGCTAAAAAAGAAAGTTATTCATCTATTCAAAATGAGTGAGAGGCAGTAATACCTGAACTAATCAGCTTGTTATTATCGCCTATAATTATTTAGTGTGAACAAAAACCGTCTTGTCGCATGATTCAAAGCCGACTTCTTCACGCTGCACCATATGTCTCCAAATAGCTCTTAATGTGAGGTAACACATTCAAAGAAGCAGTGGAACCTGGTCATAATTGGTCGACAGATGGATATGTGGGTGATGTGATAATTGTAACTAAAATTAAGTCAATGGAAGTTATTACAACCTTCTGGTCGTCGCATATAAACAGACTTCACAGGTGTTACAAAGAGTTGTGCTGAAGAGTTATTTGCCTTCATCCTGAAAATGAAGTGAAACACTTACATTTGTAGGGAATGTAGACATGGTGGATGGAAATTAGTAAAAATTAGTTAAATTAATAATTTCACAAGATTTTCAATAAAAAAATAATTGATTTGCACTTGAGATGAATAGTTACAAGAAAAAATGAGAAATTACGATTGAAAATGATCTTCAAATACCATTTATAGAAAATTGCTTTCATACAAAGTTTTAAAAATCCATTGTTGTCCGACTAAGTACAGAATGTAACAGAAAATATTCATGTAGTACATTTGGTTTGTATTTAATATCATTAAATCCTTTTAAAACATTAGATACTCGTCGTGCAAAAGATTGCTATGATAACGACTTTTTAATGAATACTTTATTTTATACATTTATTTTTTGTTATCTTTGAAAGTACATTTCAATAATTTTCTTAATCTGGGTGCGGCAGATTTTTTATGAGATACATCGTCAAGATAGTATTAGCTATATATCGTGGAAAGACACCTTTATCAGTTTTTCCCCATGTTAAATGTGATTATTTTGTCATAAAACAAAAAAATATGAATGAAAAAGAAAATATACCTAGGGGATATTTATATTTTTTGCCATAAAACTGATATGGGAAGTCTAGTTTATGATACGATGTATGATATTTTGTCCATTTAAAATGTATAAGATATTTTATTTTTACATGACTTATGGCTACTGCTATAACTATCCCTCAATTATTTAAAGTATTAAACTACTTAACACACATAACATCACACATATTCTTATCTTATCTTGAAGTTTCATCTAAAGATTTGACATAAATGTGAAAATAAATAAATTTCAAAAAATATTTTTTCTTTGTTGAGCTAAAATGAAAAAGGTCCAACAAGGATAAAAATTGTGATTCTTTTTATCCACTTCCAGGCCATTTCCTTCCTCACTCCACTGGCGGTGATTTTCGTGGTGAAGATCATTCAGAGGACAGACAAGACGGAAATCAAAGAAGCGTGTTTAGGTAAGGCTGAAGTTGTTTTGAATGTCTCTGCTGTATACAATGTTGTCTCGTTTGAGGAGTCAGCCCTTTCTTGAAAGCTTTAAAAGCTTTAAAAGAGGGCGAAAAACTTCTCTACCTAGAGAGACAAACCAGCGAGAGGCATGTGAAGTGAATTATAAATGATGATTACAACGTTCCGTTTAAGAGACAAATCACAGAACGCAGCAGAGCGCCTGCATTGTGACTTCACATCTCCAAGAGAAGATCAAAAGGACGCTGCCGTTATACGTTTCCTCGCTACGCCAGTTTTTTTTATTTTTGATTAGACTCAAGCAAACTGTCCCCCTTTTCACACGGAATTCCTGAGTACAAAGTTGACCCTGTGGGAGTCAACATGCGCCACAACGTTACATCGCTCACGGTGGGTTTGTTCGAGAATTCCATGTGTGCAAAGATCAGAGTTTTCTTATCACAGTTAAAATAACACGGTGTTCACTTTATTCTCTAATGATCCGTTTACGTAAACCCGCCGCAATTTCACACGGCTGCCGGAAAGTTGTTGGTTTTTTTTAACAAGATTTTCATTAACATGTCAAAGTCCATCATCCCCTGTCGCTGGATCCACAGGGATCACAACCACAATGAGATAAGTGTTAGTTTAGGGGGGTCTGTATTGACTGTATTAATGTGGCCCAAGGAGCAACTGATTGTATTGAAAAGGTTTGAGAGCTTAATGAAAATAATCTAATACTTAAACCATGTATCAATAATTAATAAGTTAATCTCTAAATATAACTAATAGCTATACTTATATATACTTGTTTTATCACTCCCTCTTATCCTTTTATTTGTGTTTTTATACATACTGTAGTTCTTGCTCTTTAAATACATTAAAAAAAAAAAAATCCTAATTGTGTTTTTCAATTATACTCCATTAATTATATATATATATTTATATATAATATTATTTATGAAAAAGTGTGTCATCTAGTATTTTTAGAATGTAATATAAAATACTATATAACAATATTATAATTAACACATAATGGAATGTTATGGGAAAACATTGTTATTTTAACTTTTTTTTTCCATTGGGTTTCCCCATCGAATAAAGGCTGTTTTTATTTTATTTTTCTTGACCGGCCTTCACAGTATATAATTTTGCTACTTGGGAAATGATTTGCCCCATAACTTTCATAAATATAAAATAAAAAATATATATATTTAACCCCCATGACAGACAAGGTGTCCTCCATTTCAGAAATAATGCAAGTATTTATTTCAAATGTCCTAAATTTGAAAAAATAAATAGTACAATTTTGTTTTTAATTTGAAGATTTAATATATAAAAAGGGTTGGTTGTTGTAAATGTCACCGCAAACTTACTGCATCTAGCTTTTTAACTGCCAAGCTGATCTAAATATTACAGTATAGTAGTTTTTAAATATAGCATAGTAGGTTTAAAATGTTTTTCACAGTTGGAAAAAAGTGAAACCATGTCCATGGATCATGGGTTATAGGGCGGTAAGGCGTGGGTCAGTGAACCCTGTCTTAATTACAAGAAGAGCCAATAAATAATATGAAATCACTTTAACAAACAGTGTCTTTGTAATAGCCTGATGAAGAAAATTATAAATCCTTAATTATATACATCTACTGTATGTCGTCAGCTCTTCTGAATATCGTCGAGCACCTGTGCTGACCCTAGATCAGGGATCGAACTCTAGCATGAAGAGGTCGATATTAGCTTCTCACGAAGCCTCAAAAAGTAATGGATCCGAACGCCTTCTTTGAGTTTTAACGGCACTAAAATCAATTCTTCGTTATTGTTTGTCAGCCTTCAATTGTGTCCAAGCAAATCATTCTCACCGGCAAAGAATGTGAGCAAGGTTCGAGCTTTCGTGCCTGGAAGTACAAGAGACCTTGTTACAAAAGCAAAAGGAAATTCACAGATAAATTATTTTGGCAAAGTTGTTGCGATGTTGTGAAGATGGAAAACAATCTTCTCAAACTCTCTAATTCAAACTCTTTTGACCGGAGGTTCACTTGAAGTAACTACTTGTTCATTTGGTGGTTTCACACCAGAAGTTAAATGCTGCTTTTTGAGCGTCTGAGATGTAAATGATGACGGAGTTCTGTTGAAATGTTTGTCTTCGAATAGTGCAAAGTGATTTGTAGAAAAGTAATCTGGAACCATGACTTGAAAATACTGGTCATAACCAATGACCACTTAATCACAAAATTTGGAAAAATCACAAAGGAATCTCCTCCTTAATTTTCAGTGCATGTTTTTAAGCGAGTTGCCATCTATCCTGCTATCTTTGAGGAACTCCTTGTCTAAACAAAGCACACATGTTAGAGAGATCCTGAAAGACTTAGTAGAAAATAGTAAATTATTGCAGTGTTTTTCCAGACCAGACCGTGAAAAAGATTTTGAGGTTCATCAACTGCCAAAAGGTTGTCAACCCTTGTGTCAATCTCAAGGTCAAATTGACCCAAAGTGTGAAAGCAAGTGTGTTTGTGGTGTCCCTTGTGTTGTCTGTGGTTCAAGGTGGATGACCTCCACCACTGTATTTTGCTGTATTTTAAGATCACCTTGACCCTGACCCTAACACAAGGGTTAAAAATCATAGAAAATAATGCCACATCCAGACAGATGGAATGCGGCACTTGTAGTTAACAAAGCTAAACCAGGATCTAGGAGAGAATGTTGACAACATCCAAATTTGTTTGAAATTTATTCATAAATTACTGTTTATTTTCAGTCAATGCCATTTGTTTAATTTAGCGAATGTAAGAGAACACAGAGGCATAAACTTAAAAACGGAGAATCATCACGATGAGTAACTTAATGCACTTTAGAAACAAAGACATAAGGTATAGTTCAGCTATCATCCACACGAGAGATTGGTCCACACTCATGCTAAATGGGTGGGCCATAAAATACAATCCCAAGGTCCCCAAATGGCCCTCGGCTATTGATGGTCTAATGAAGCTTCATGAAGCAGTGCCACTTGATGGCGATATATCTGCACTATTTTCCTTTGTTTTGAACAACTGTTCTAATGAAACATAACATCATTTTTAAACTGAGGGCGCCACCTACTGACCTATAAACAGTATGCCACCGTTTCATGAAGCATCACTACCTGTCGGCCTTCAGATTAAGATCCCTGCTCTGACCTTATTTATTTATTTACTCACTCACTCACTCTCCTAAAGAGTCCTTCTGGACACCCACAGGGAGAGTTTCGATCAAACCAAGCGTCCCATATGTGATCAGGTCAACAGGTTCTTGTTCATTTGCGCTTCTCCAAATTAACAAGCTGTTAAATAACAACGTGAAAGTGCGTCTCTCAGGGCCGGAGCCGTTGAGTGCTGGCAGTGTGAGGTGAATTCTATTGGACGACGGACTCCACTAATCTAGCAGGGCCTGCTCGGGGGCTAATGATCTGCCCCGGTGGTCCGCTTCATAGCTAATTAGGAGGTGTAAAGTTTCAGGCCGGGGCCCCGACAAAAGCCAGGAGCGCTCTCTGGTTTCACTTTACGACAATGAGACTGCAGAGAGCCGATCGTTCGTTCCACACCGGTGGTGTCACAATAACGCATGCTTCACTTATTTTAATACAATCCATGACGAAGCAGATATTCTTGCTCGTCTTGAAACATCAGAAACAAATCGTGAGCATTTAATTCACATGTTTCTCTAAATGGTTTGAGTTGATTTTTTGTTGTTTTTTTTTCCTATAAAATTTTAGCTAGCAGGGAATGCTAATAAATCTAATTAAAGTGGTGATTCATTCCAGCTCCTCACACCATCCCGGTCGTCTTATCGATCGTCTCTGTACCTCATGGATCCTATTGTCCTTGCCAAGATTGTTTTCTCCACTTTCTTTCCCATTCTTCTCACCTTTTTATCAACTATAACGTGATAGGCCTATTTTGAAGACATGATGTCGTCTTAATCTAACAACACACATCATGTTTATTATCCAGTGTAGGGGACATTCCTTGCTGCCAGATAAAGTGTAATTGTTGAAGAATAGAAAAAACAATCAAGTTGTGCAGATTTTTCATAATTTTGGCTGAGTTTCTTAACTTTTTTATAGGTTAACTATCTAACTATACTAAACTTTTTGCAAAAAATGTTGTGTTAACCCTTTTGTTATCTCAGGGTCAAGGTGACCCTGAGGCCCGAAAACAAATATGTTTTTGGTATCCCTTGTGGAGAATCAACTCCCTGATTTATATGAACACATATGCAGTGGTGGAGGTTGACCCTGAGATAACACAAGGCTTAACACAACATTGTTTGCAATTTTTTTTTTAATCCAGTTAATGGTATTATCATTTCTTAGATTGGGACCCCAATTGGGCTTCTTTTGGTTATATTTATAAAAAAAAGTTTTTGATAATTATACATTTTAAAATAACGACCCTCCAATTGACTTAAACTTCACAGATTTTCTACTCACCCTCATGTCGACTAAAGGGTTGGGATTTTTCACAGAATAAGTTACAGAGTTACAGGCAAAAATGCATGTCCATATGTTGGTCGCGACCGGTCTCTACTGTGTACACTAGGACTTTAACCAAAGTTTTTCCTGTTTGTGTAGCATTTTAGCCATTTACTCTGAGGTCTGTGGATCAGAATCTACTGATGGTTCCTCGCACACGGTTCAGGACCAGAGGAGAGAAATCTTTTCAGGCTGTTGATCCTAAGCTTTGGAACGATCTTCCTGTCTTTGCACTTGATGGAGTCTACTGACTCCTTTAAGAAACATCTTAAGACGTTTCTATTTGTTCAGGCTTTTCCTTGATTTTCTGGAACTCCTGTTATGTTATCAGTTTTATCTTGATCTTTAAAGTATATACTTTATTGAATATTGTTTTGATTGTTTAAGCGCTTTGTGACCCTGGTCTGGAAAAGCGCTATATAAATAAAAATTACTTACTTACTACAAACAAGCTTAAAATATGGACTTTTCAAAGTCTGAAATATTCCTCATGTTCGGGCTTAAATATAAGATAGACGTTGCAGACTGTCAGTACTGAGGACAGCAAAGTACTTTATTAACAAAAAGAGCAGGCAAAAGGCACTGACAAAAAGGCACAAAACATTGGCCAACTGAACTGAACACATCCTATACTTGAGAAAACCATGTACCACAGAAACTTGGTGTCATGACAGAGACAGACAGACAAGGGAGGGTTTTAAACACACAACAATCAATCAATGTGAACTGGGATCAGGTGAGACAAAGACACAGGTTACACGTATCAGGTTGATCAGTTCAGAGCAAAAGAGGTAAGTAGAAGTTAACAAGACAGGAAGCAGGACTTCACAATAAAACCAGGAAGTGAGACGAAAGGGAACTTAAAAGACAGGACATGACACAGACGAGCAGTATGGAGGTATTTGGATATTTTGTAATTTTCCTTTTCGCCAAAAATAAGTGACGACTATTTGCTAACATCCTATGAACATAGATTTCTCTCTATAACTTCAAAAAAACAACCCTTGGTAGATATGAGGGTGAGTAGAAAACTGAATTTGAATTTTGGCTGAACTCAATTTTAACACTGAATTTAGACAATATTGACTTTTTTTTAAGATTTAATTTGGCGTCAGGGAAGCGTTTTGTCACCTGAAAACATCAGCCACGCAAAAATTGTGTTTGGTGTGAACAAACCTAACCGGGTTAAGAAAATATAAAAGAAAATACTCAAAAAAATAAGCAAAGAATCATCCAAAAAATAAAACTTGGATCATCTTTTTTCAGGTTAATAATCAGAAACCCTGAACTCCTGAATAGTTGCAAGAAAATGTGTCTTTCAGGCTGTTTTTCATTCGAACTGCTCAGATCTTTATGTTGTATAGTTGAGAAATCAGACCAGTTGACCAATTAATAAATCAAAACCCAGAATATCAATACGTGGTGATCTGCAGTGAGCCTCTTTCGAGAGGTCGCCAAGACAAACTGATTTTAGTCTGGCACCATTTCAAAGCCATCAAGGGGGCCAAGCAGGAACATCAACAAGGAAACGGAAGAGCCAATCCTCTGTCGTGAGTGCCAAAGAGTGTGGGAGTTTCTTGGCTGCTCCCTTCATTAGATAAGGGACTCGGTGGCGGCTTGAACGTCTGCTCAAATTCATCATCATATATAATTGTTTATATTTGAAAACTTTGCAATAAAAGACAAAATCAATGGATGAATAAAAAACACCAGACAAAACATCATAAGTCAAGTTTGACGAAGCACTTTCCTCTGCTTTATGTGCTGCAGTCATAACAATCCTTCCTTTGGAATACATTAAACAAACACTCAAGCAGCGAAGAAATTCATGTGGATTGTCCTAGTAATGAGGTTCTTATATACAGTGGGAGATCACGAAGCTAATTATATCTTAAAGCCACGTCCCAGTGTAAAATACATTAAGACAGCTTTACATTAGCATAATGACAGCAGGATGGAACCTTAGATCAAATGTGTCTGCAGCTTCGGTTTTATCACCAACACAAACCAATCTCAGAGCCTTTTATCAATCACTTTTATTGGATGCAGAATCTGCCATTGCTATGATTTTGCTTTTCAAACCTCTCGTGATGGATGGATGACAGTGCATTATTTATGGAGTGTGAACCCCAGACAGCCAGAGTTTGCTGCTTATGAATTAACCATTTTTTTTCTTCACACAACTGATGACAGCCATCTGTCCACCTTTCTAGTACAACACTGAGAAAAAATGACCATAAACTGTTTCCTTCAGTTGAGAAAAATCACTTAAATTCAGGAAAATGGTGTCACAACACAATCTGGAGCTTGTAATCCATGCGTTTATGTCTTCTAGTTTAGTCTATTGTAAGAGTTTATTTTTGTGTCTAAACAAGAAATGCAGTTATTACAAAACTTTTTAGCAGAAATTCTGACCTGCTCTAGTAGAAGAACTCACATTTCTCCGATCCTTAAAACTCTTCACTGGCTGCCAGTTTCTTTCAGGATCAACTTTAAAATTCTGGTTCCTTCTTTCAGATCTATTCATGGTCAGACTCGTCCTTACATCAGGGATCTGATCCAGCCTTATACCCCAGCTCGGGCTCTGAGGTCTGTGGATCAGAATCTACTGATGGTTCCTGAACATGGTTCAGGACCAGAGGAGAGAAATCCTTCCAGGCAGTTGCTCCTAAGTTTTGGAAAGATCTTCCTCTGTGTTTGATGATCTACTGACTCCTACAAGAAACATCTTAAGACCTTTTTATTTGTGCTTTTTCCTGATTTTCTGGGACTCCTGTGTTTGTCTTTTTTTGTCTTGGCCTTTTAGAGCCTGTACAGCCTTTTTTTTTTTTATATGTATTGCTTTTGAACGTCAAGCGCCTTGTGACCCTGGTCTAGAAAGTCGCTTTACAAGTAACTATTACTTACTTACTTACTTACACCTGTGATGGAGAGTCCACGGGTCCTCTTTAGCGCTTGTATCCCTGCATTATGTAGCAACTCTGGGTGTCTTTGTAAATGAGAGTGATGATCTGGCTTGTTTGACGCTGGCTTCATTTCCTTCTGCAGCCGTGTCCCTGGCTCTCGCCCTGAACGGGGTCTTCACCAACACCATCAAGCTGATCGTGGGCAGGTAAGGGCATCAGCTCCATTGGACACGGTTGAGGTGATAACACTTGTTAATTCTGATCCACAGACCCAGACCCGACTATTTCCAGCGGTGCTTCCCCGACGGCCAGGTGAACGCGAAGATGCTCTGCACAGGAGAGTCTCATCTGGTCTCAGAGGGGCGCAAGAGTTTCCCCAGCAGCCACTCATCCTGTGAGTTAATGGCTTCATTTAATAAAAGAGTAGACCTTTATCCATTAACTGATATCATCTAGTAGGCCACTACTATCTCCTACAATACATCCAATCACCAGCCATTCTTTTTATTACCCTGACTCTAGCTGAATGGTGTGAAACTCAATTACACAAGGGGTCAAATTCGTTTAGCAGTCACTTCATTCCAAGGCTTCATTTATCCTAAGTATCCCTGTTTTTCTCACCATCTCATCATGAACATTATTCTACTTGGATTTTGTGCCAGCCATCCGACAGGCCAATATTTGGCCCTAGACCATTCATATTTCAACATCTAGTACTTTACCCTTTCTCTATTTTTAGAAGCGATCTGGCCGGTATGCAGAGATATCCAATTGGTTCAAAAACGACTGCACTGTGTAGAGTTTTGAAAAAGAAAATGGTTTCACCTCTTATCCGAGAGGCTTCTTCAGTTTTACGATGATATGTACGATGAAAACGACAATTCAATGGACTGATAACTGAGGTTTCAGGCGATCCAAGTGCCACTTCAGGAGGAATCCAATGATCTCCCTAATAATTCAAAATGAACGGTCAATAAAATGCTATATATTTGAGTCCAAATATTGAAGTGGAGTCGTAATAGAATTCTAGCGCCGACGATGTCATGTAAATGATTCACAGCTTGTTTCTAAATCCTCCCCAGTTTTCTAAACCCCTCAGCAGCAGAAAGCTCGTCACTTTAGATAGCATGGCTGCCAGGTAACAAGCTTAACAATTTATTGTAAACATGTCGTGCGCGGCTGTCAGCGCACAACTAACTAACACAAAAAAGTTCTCCCAGAATGGGATTTTTTTTTTTTAGGAGTGAAGCAGTGAAGTGTGACAATACTCGAGATTTGTAAACAAATGCAGAGATAGGGTATTTGCTGAAGTGGAAAATGTGTTTTTGTTTTACACAGGTCTGCCAAAAAATACAAATAAATAGTTAACGATCAATTGGAATTATTCTACTGTCAGGCTTTTCTACTGTTCAATTTATTTTGGAAATATATCTCTGTTATGATCTATCAAAATGGTGATACCTCTTCTTGGAGTATCTAACACGGCTGTGGTATAAAAATGTATTGATCAAGCCTTGAATGACTTTAAAATATCGATCCAGTTTGCTATCAGATACTTACCCTTTTCTACAGCTGGTTTGAGAGTTTGTTTCTTACTTTAAACATTACTTATGAACAACATTTGGATTTTTTTATTATTAGTATTGTTTAGAGTATTTGGAGACGATTGGACCTGGATTATAATCCAGATTATACTTTAGTATGAATGGTTGTGTATATAGCACTGTGAAGGTGCAGTTAAATTTATTCATTAAAAATTGGCTCTTATTATTAGTTTAAATCATTTTTTCGACCCCAGGAGCATAGCAAGCCTTTCCTGGCTCATCCTGCTGAATTTCTTTCATTTATTGCCTCTATTGACCAATAAATTGACACCCATTCCCGTCATAATTGCTCCTAAGAGTCTTTTTAATATTCCTTATTTTCCAATTAAACACGAGGCTGAGACGATACTGATGCTGATTAAATCTCATTCTCTTGCACTGCAGACCTTTTGTCGGACACATTTGGACTCCTGAGCTGTTTTCCACTTCCGCAGCAATAAATAATTCAGGTGTTTGTTGTCAGGTGGTTGGATGTAAATTGGTGTGCTGAGTTTCTGCTGAGGGCAAAAAAAAAAAACCCTCATGAAAACGAACCTGAATCATTAAAAGAAGAAAAAAAAATCGAACTTTCTCACACTGCAGCATATCTGTGTTGGATACGGCTTTGAAATACCACTCCCCCCCCACATCAGCTAAGAGTTCAAAAGTAAAATGCTCATAATGTTGAAGTGCACGGAATGAAAAACGGACGTTCCGGCGATGGTGAGCTCGCCGTTTACGTTTGAATTTATATTACATTTCCACTCCATTCGATGGCTGCACTTAGAATTCATGAGGATATTTCCGAACACGGTAAAGGGGACGCACAAGTATTGCATGAGCGATTACATAGGGAATAATGTTCCGCGCTGCTGAAGGAATAATTTAGGATGTTTTGTTTGCCCTCACGTACGGTAACACCAGCCCTGCATGCAAATCTATTAGTGTAATGTCTGAGGGATGATGCTGCTTCCTTAGAAAACCTGATCACAAATAACAATCCTCCAGTCAAGCACTTCGGTTGTTGACTCAAGTGTGTGACCTGTTCGCTGGAGAATTATGATGAATTATTGTTCACTGGTACCACACTTGGGCTCTGAATGTCAAACACTTGTTTTTCTTCCTTCTGCGTTGTAGGGGCAGCACCATTAAGTGGGCCAGATGTATTCTTAAAAAGTCAGCGATTTTAAGGGGACACCTGGTTGTTCCCAGACTGACCTCTCTAGTATCTCATGGGTCTGCACCTGGGCCGCTACCTAGGTGGACAACAAACAATTGTCCTAGCTTGTCTTAACGCTTGTGTTATCACATGGTGACCTAGAGTCCCAAAAACAAATGTCTTTGTGGTATCCCTTGTGTTGTCTCTGGGTCAAGTTCAAGGATACCACAGACACATTTATTTTACAGCATCCGGGTCATCTTGACCCAGAAATAACAGAAGGGTTAAGGGCATCTGAGTGGTGGACACCAATTAGATTGGGTTAGGTTAGGTTAGGTAGAACTTTAATGATCCCTCAGGAATGTAGCATTAGTACTGAAAACCATTTCAGACTTTCCTACTGAAGGTGGAAGTGCTGTATTAGCGTCAGGCACCTACGGTCTAAACTGATGGCGCCACCTATTGACTTCTAAACAACGTGACACTGATTCATGAAGCTTCATCAGACCATCACTAACAACCACTGAGACCATAAGTTGTATATACTGGGTGGACATGTGTTTGCTTTGGAAAGTTCGTCAAAAGTTTTGGAGTGTGAAGGTCTAATTCGCTGTGCAGGAAATGTCATCTTCATCTCCATGGTTGTTGTGCAGCAAATTGAACATTATTAAAGTAACATACTTAAATGAGTCCATCTGTTGAGTTTAAGGCCTGTCTATCTTGTGAAAAGTGGATCGATCTAGCAGGAAGGGGCCGTAACAGTTTGCCCCATTTTTGGATCGCTATCAAAGCTTTTTCATACTTATCTCCAATATGATAGGCGAGATCACTCCAGTTCCATGTGTGACATCATTGACAAGATTGTTATTGCCCGGAAAAAATAAGGAAAATTTGGCACGACAACCCTGGGAGACGTGGAATGAACTGGTCAAATAATCACATCCCGGTTTATGGCACAATTGGAAAGCAATGTTGCAATTCTACCTGTAGATCGATCGAGTGAAAACCTCGGAAGTCACAG
Organism: Callionymus lyra; assembly: GCF_982586985.1. Classification (NCBI taxonomy): domain Eukaryota; kingdom Metazoa; phylum Chordata; class Actinopteri; order Syngnathiformes; family Callionymidae; genus Callionymus; species Callionymus lyra. Next base: position 12,027,616 of record NC_141828.1, read on the forward strand.
CACAATGTTCTTCATCCTTTTGTAAGGAGATGAAGATGTAGAGGTCTTGCTGAGGCAACCCCTGATACCAAAAGACACTTGATTTCTCGCTTATTTTGAAAAAAATCTCCTCAAACTGCATATTTAAAATATTTTTTGCAATTGTGTGTGAAATATTTTAAGATTCCAAAGCAGGCTTCGAATTTAAACTTTTTATGTCAAGGCAAGTGTTGCTTTAAAGAAGAGCATACATTTAGGGCACCAAGGGAAACATTTATTTCGAAGTAGCAGTAGGAATATATAAAACGGCATTATCATTCTATCAATATTATCGTTTTCATTAGCGGCTTATATTAAATGTTTACAAAAAGTATACAAATCAACGTATGTTACACACACGAATCAAAATAAACACGCACATAAACAACAGTTTTAGGAACTGACGAGTTTCGAGGGCAAACGAACCACTAAATACTTTACACACTGCATTTAAACAATCGAATAAACCTAAAAAAGTTGTGTATTTTGCTAAATTTTTCCCAAAAGCCTGTAATTTCTCGTCCTTTCCTTTCACCCTTTCCTTGCTCGGCATTTTTAAAGTTCGCTGCCTGACCAAAATTCACCGGACACCTAATGTTCCTTCAAGATGCTAATGTCATGAGTGTATCACTAGGAACTGCTCGGCTGTTTCCGTCGTCAGTTAACCTTTGGCACAAGCTTCCAAAATGTCTGAGCCCATGTTGTTTACCTTTTAACGATAGATATTGAACAGTTGAAAATGATATGTTATAACAGTCAATTGGGGACAATTTTACTATGTTCATTCGACGAAACAATTACGCTACCAGTATTTATGAACAAATGAAAAGCCAAGGGCGGTCACGGAAAGTTGTTTCCCTAAACACAGGTATATTTTTGGGGCGTTACGGCAAGTGTGGAGGACGGTTACGGAAAGTGCTGTGGTTGCCGCGGTGAAATCCGAACTCTACCAAAGCAGCTCAGAAGCCAAAAAATACTTGACGACTAAAGCGTCAAGTAAAATGTTTAAAAAATGTATTCATTTCAACAAACAGTTTTGTTAATTCAGTGAAAGTAATTGAATAATCGGCTTTTTAATCCAAAAAATATAATTCAATGTGGATATTAATCCTCTCCAGTGAGCAGAGAAGGTTTGAAGAACTTTCTGGGCGGTAAGATGATGCTATGAGACGTATTTCTTAAAGGTTCTTATTAAAGCGTCTTCAAAGACACCTAATGGAGGAGAAGCGCTTTGAAGCTCTGACTGTTTCCCCAAAAGAAATGCCAGCGAGAGACTCTGCATGGATTACAGTCGTCAGCGCAGCAGCTCTAATAGCCTTATGCTGTTGCTCTGTGACTCAGAATGTGATGGAGAGAATGTTGAGACGAGGGCACGGTGAGCGCCCATATGCCAGCACATCAAGAAAGCAAGAAGAATTCAATTTCCTGTCCGTCTCTTTTCATCGGGACAAATCTTGTCGTACCGCGAATATGTTTTCGCGGCTTTTATCCTGACAAATGTAGGAGCGGGGCGCCGAGCAGGGTCGCCGGAAAGTCAAGAGATGGAGTGGGTGTAGCGCCACGTCAGGAGGAATAAATTCAATCTCAACCGCTATTATTCCAGTGCAGGAATATGGTGAAGAGTAATCCATCAGATTAAACATTTCCGCTGACTGAGTTTGTGCTCGACAGTCAAGTAAATAAGGAGAAACTTTCTGACACGGCTTCAGGTTCCACTGATTAAGTTTTAGGAATGAAAGTAGATGTTTCCCTAGATGAGATAAATAAACAGATAAATATTCATTCCCTCAAAAACTCCAGTAAACAAACTGCACAATTCTCATTAAATTGCTTTTTTCCAGCTTCCTTAAGTCTACCTGCACCTGTCCATCATCCAGCACTCTTCTGAAATGGACATGTACCTCAGAGTCTCTCACAAATGACAAACCTCATCTCTATTGAAGAGTTTCCCTTGATTTTTTTTTTTTGGTCAAATTTTGTTGTTCTTTACCATTTTCTTTAATTATTATTTCTCTATTTTGCTCATTTCCTGTTGTTTTTATAGGTTTTTCTACAACTCTGGTTGTTTTCTTCATTATTTAACAATGTATTACTTGATTCCCTGACAGTCATCTCTTTATCATTTCTTCCTTCATTTCAAGCTTCTGAATAGATCTTTGAGTGCAAACCCAAAAAAAATTGTAATCGAGTGTACTTTTCAGATTCTGGTTCACCTTTCCCTTTACAAGGCTTCACATCTTTGAGGTTATTTTTGAAATGTCTTCCATAAAAAACATAACATCTAGCAAGCAAAGCTGCAATGATGTCCTTATAATGATGTCCCAGGTTAAAATAGAAACAAATAATTTCCCGTACTGGCATCTTCCTATTTGTAACAGGAATAGACTCGAATAGACTTCAAACCGTAGTAAACCGGAAACATATAGTTAAATAATATGTCCAAAAAATCAATGGATTATTCTCCTAGCCTTTTTTATTAGTTTCTTTCTTAGGGTTAAGGCACTTCCTGGTCTGATCGAAGTAGTTTCATTGCAACTTTCTTTGGTATTTTGACATCTTCTGTGACCCTGATAAAACTCCCTGGACCAAAACCAACAATCCTTCTTTTATCTGTCAAATAAATGATTCTCTACAGACTCATGTTTTGTGGCCATCCAGTCTGGTGCCTTCGTCCCGGAGGACGATCAAATAAAAAAGTAATTAGAAGTGAATGTTCTCAGAGGTCTTCCTTCATCACCATCCATCATCTGTGCCACAGAGATTCTCAAGAGAAGCTCGCTTATACCTCTGACATTCAAATTCGGTTAGCTTATCGTGGTGCGTGGCTAGAACCGTTCGGGTCGGCAAATACATTCCGGCTGATTACTCACAGAAACACTCTTCACTTCAAGTGTCCAAAGAGGTTGAGAAACAGCTTGCGTGGGAGCCAGAGCCGCAATTATACAGCGCTAATAATGAGTTCCTGTTAGGCTGCTGTGTGTTAATGGATGGCTCATAAGTGGCTGGTTAATATGCAGCTTTGGTGCCCAGGAACACAAGAGTTTCTCATGAGTTCCAGTCGGTGTCAGAGGTCAAGTCATGAGAGATGTATTGCTGCCATTAAAAGAGCTTCTGTGCGTGGGTTTGCTATTAAATCCTCAAACTTTAGCACTAATATTTGAGTCCAGATTTCTCTTTATAAATGGATAAATACTATAAACCTGACTTTTGAACTTTTGAAACTTTTGAAAGTACTGAAGACTATTAAAGACCGGAAAACCCGAATAAAAAAAAGAATCCCTGAACAAAACCTACTGCCTCTGTCTTTAAAGTACTGTGTACATTTTCCTCAGGTCTCAGAGAAAGTTGATCAGGTCTTAGGAAAAATGTTATCAGGTATCAGGAAAAAAATAATTAGATCTCAGGAAAAAAAAACTATCAGGTCTCAGAGAAAAAAATTATCAGGTCTCAGGGAAAAAAAAAGATCAGCTCTCAGAAAAAACCCTCTCATTTGTAAGACGGCCTCAGGAAAACGTCCAAGAAGTAACATGAAAACATCCATCAGATCGAACATTCTCAGTCTTCAAAATAAAAGTATTTCGCCAAATCGACCTACAGCAGTATTAGGCAAAAATGAATTTAACGTTTTCTTTTTTTAAGTACTTGTTTATTGGAAGTAATTGAGACCTGATACATTTTTTCCTGAGACCTGACGATGTCCTAAAATGAACTTCTTTCCTCAGACCTGACCAACTTTCTCAGAGACCTGACGATGTCCTAAAATGTACACCGTATTAAAGGCACATTAGGCTCAAAAGTTCAGAATTTGGACATCATTTGTGATCGAGTGGGTTCGGGTCCAGTAGAGTTTGTGGCATTTCCGGATGAGCGTCTTCACATCCATCACTCTCTGTGAAATGTGTGGAAAAATATTCTTGCGTGGCTTGTCAATGCTTAAAAAATGTTTTGGCTTCTTAAAAAGAAAACCATTTTGATTTCGCATCAAAACAAGCCCTCAACCTTGTGACTGTGAGTGGGAAAAAACTGCACTCAAAGAAAACATTTTCACAACCTATAAAACAGTTATGCTTTTCTTAAATATATTTTTTACTGCACTTTAGAAAATAACTAATTTGATTTTTAAGAGCTGGCTAAATCGCACACTGCACTGTAGACTCTAGAAGAAAACAAACAAATGCAATACATTTTCGTCTAAATATAGTTTTATTTTTTTTTTAACAACATATGTTTTTTCCTGTTACTGTTTTCAATTTGATATGAAGAATTGTAAAAATGTTATTTAATTGGAAATTTGAGTAAATTTCGCCTCTAGGTGACTGGAGCTAGCACAGTTAGTCAGTCCTTTTATGTTAAAGTTAAACAATAACTTATTTTCAATTGTTTCCCGATTCAGTATGTGTCAACAGGTGGAGAGTATCTAACTACTATATCTACTAAATCGCTTCGGAAATTGCCTGCCAGACCTTGGCTACGCGGTTTGATTGTTATCTCCTTCCAGTTACATCAAGGACCACAGTCTTTTGAGAGAACAAAGCGTTGTGTTGCAGGCTGTCATCCATCTTATCTTCGTAAAAATGTCTAAAATGTGATGCAATTTTAATGAAATAACACAACGAAAAGACAAGAAAACGGAGAGAATGATTGACAATTCACTGTTGTTGTTATACTGGCTCCTCGTGAAGTGTCTATTGTCCGATTCGCATGGGATTAGTATTACCGGGGGACCTCTGGTAATTTGTAATAATTACAGAGAATGTCTGAGTTTTAATCCCTTGTGAATGCACCATGTCTGTGATTTGTAATGTAATAATTCCGCCGCAAATGACCTACTGTAATTCACCAAAACACAGACGTCAGGTGATAATACTAGTCCAGTGCGAATCCGAATGTCTGTGTTTGTAATTCTGAATGCTGCATATATGCAGCTGTAATGGACTTCTAGGCACTCGCCATTGTGTTAATGTTTACTTCCGCTGTTTTATTTTGAAGGGGTTGAAAAGGAAGTAGATGGTTGTTGTTGTTCCACATGACAAAAGTAAAGAAGACGTGCGCGCTGCACAGCTACAAACTAAGTTACAGCCTCGTTGTTTCCCGCACGAATACACTCGGTTACACTACTGTAACAGACTGTGTCTCTTCTGTAAGAATAATGTTGGGGCAAATAAATGTGCCTGGCAGCGCTCTCGCTGTTGAGCGTCTGGATAAGTTGAGAAACGAAAGAAAATAAACGGTTGTCCACTTTATCTTAACGCTTGGTTAAACTAACTTTCTCTTTTAGTAATTGCGCTCCTTTTTACATCTGTATCTCTAGGTAATGTCAGTAAAAAATGACTATTTTACAGACGTCGCTTATCCCGTGTGAAAGCACTTAAAATAACGCAGAGGAGGGTCATTTGCAAAACACAGAGTTCCCCAGGTAATGCTTATCCCGTGCGAATAGGGCCTATTAAAAAAAAAAATTATATATAATTTTGTAAAATTTCTTAAATTGAGGTTTTTTCAAGGAAAGAAACTTGTCTTGACCCAGCATTGTGTTACAAGTGGCGAGAGAAGTGGGATGACCGTCATCAGATTTCTTCTGATTGCAATCAGCTACTCTGGACTGTTTCACTCAATACTTATGTTACATATTCATGAAAACTTTCATCACTACTATCAACTTCCCCCGTTTTGATTGGATTCCCTCGGTACTGAATATAATTGCATTTCCTGGTTGCTTGACTTTGCATGAACCTTGTGTTTGTTTGAATAATTAAAAAGCCATCGCACTGCACTCATCACTCTGGCTCGGTCCCAGTGTTTCGTCGAGGGAATCATTGTTTGAATCGTCGATGGCGAATTACTCGAGTTAGTCTTTTTGTCCTCTCCGTGTGCAGATCGTCGTCGCTTTAATGAGTTAAAGCTGCTCATCGAGCGAACCCGCTGCTTCTGTAATCACGTTTATTATAGCGTCGTGAGAGATGGTTGTAGGTTACGAGACACAGAGATGGTTCCCTCTTATGTTTTATTATGTTTAGACGTCTCAGCTCGTTGTGAATACAATACATAACTTTACTGCTTTAAATATAGTTAAACTATCCAGTTATAACCCTCTAGCTTAGCATGCCAATTAGCTTAGCATGCTAGCTCGAAAAAAATTGTTACAATAGACCAAAAAATATACAATAAAATACAAAAATACTTTGCAAATGATTAAAGCACATTTTATACATCAATGAAGCTACCGAAATGTTTAGCAATGAGTAAAACATTTAGCGGTTGAAGAGTTAAAGAGGATTTTGAGAGATTTTTTTTTTTTTATAGCCCATTTCTGTGTTCGACAATACTATTGTCAGATTGTTGTATTTATTTATATTTTAGACAATATCAGTCAAGCCTTGGGCTAAATAAAACGCTGTTTTTTTTCTTTCGTGAGCTGCTGTGATTATTTTCCATTTCATTTTCTAAAAAGCAAGTAACAACTTCAGTACATGTTAAACTATTTATTAAAATGGCTCCTAAGTCATTCTACGTCTTACTTTTATACGTATTTCTATGTTGAATGAGCACCTAAAATATAAGGGTTATTAATACTTGTATCGTTAAAAAAGTTTTGTTTCATGCCCTTTTTGCAGTTTTACATACCAACATGTAACACTTTCACATGCTGGCTGGTAAAAAGTATTTATTTTATTTAAGTTACGTGACAGAGGAAGAGATTACTTTGAGGAGCAAAGGTAGGCAATAAAATAGAACATGAATGATAAAATCATGTATAGATTGTTTTTGTTGTTGTGTTTTTCAGAAAAGGAAACCAGCAGGAACCTGTTCGGGTTTTGTAAAAGTTATTTTTTTTCAAGATATTTGCTGCAAGCACTAGTTCTCAGCTTGTGGGTGGTAGAAGATGAAGTGGTGTTTCTTCTTTTTTAAAGCAGGAAACTTCTCACACAATTTTGCCTGATTTATTTAATTTCCGATATCAAATGAATACATGTTTATAACAATAAAACCAGGCATGTTTTGTACTACATTGATGTTTTGTGACTCATTAGGAGTAAGTAAGTAAAGGTTATTTGTATATTTTTAGACCATCAAGGAAAAGCCTGCACGAATAAAAGTGTCCTAAGATGTTTATTGAAGGAGTCAGTAGATCCATCAAACACAGATTAGATAAGATAGACTCAGGAGATTCGGATCCACAGACCTCAGAGCCCGAGCTGGGGTGTAAGGCTGGATCAGATCACTGATGTAAGGAGGAGACTGACCATGAATAGATCTGAAAGTAAGAACCAGAATTTTAAAGTTGATCCTCAAAGAAACTGGCAGCCAGTGAAGAGCTTTAAGGATCGGAAAAATGTGAGTTCTTCTACTAGAGCGGGTCAGAATTCTTGCTGCAGGGTTTTGTACCAACTGCAGGTGACATCTTCATTATGGTATGTCGTAGATTAATTCCTCAGCTCTATGAAAAACGTAAATGCAGAATATAAATAGAGATTGTGTTAGATAGAATTGCTTGTCCAAGATGATTTTTACTTTAAAGAAAAACGGCACTGAAACTGAATCATCCAACTTGTTTTGCTATCAACATTAATTAAAAAATACTTGTGAGAAAAACAACTTAAAAAGGAATCTATGAAAAGTGCCTCGCTCAAAATATAGAACCATGTGCTTTGAAGGAGCCCGATCTCGCCGTCAACTCATTCAAACTCTAAATAATGATGTGAATTATGCAGCAGACGATTTCCGAGCTCCTGATTGTGTTTACTTTTCCTCTTGAGTGACAGACTTAAACAGCTTCCAACTTGCGTTGGCCGATTTCGTGAAGGGAGAGGAATCAGAGAAGTGGTGGAAAAATCAGAGATGTCGTCGGTAGTTTATCCATCGCATGTACGTCATCGATTCACGTCGGCTCCTGCTTGAGGGATGGAATCGCCTCGTCTATAGCTGGAGCTATTAAAATAAATGGAATGAGCCTGACTGTGATTGGAAACGTAAAGAGGTCAATTTTAACTGAGATGGATGGACATAAGGAGAAGCTGTGGACTAATGACGGGAGGATATTTCAACACAATTTTCTTTTTTTCAAGCAAATAAATTGCACACAAACTGCGGCAAACTACTAATATTTGAACAATAATAATAAACAATAAAACTACACACCCTTGTGAATCTTTTCTATACATTAAGAACATTAAGACGAACATACAAAATAAGAGTATATGTATATCTTGGGTGAGACCAGCGAAAACTTGTTTGTGTTTTGGAGAAACTTCAATTTCTTTTGATATTGAATATCTCTAAAAATGACTCAGCTGGAAAAGAGAGGGTGGGAGGTAAGAGAAAAAAAAAAGATTGTTTCTCCGATCAAAATTCTGTCAGGTTGTTCGTGTCATGATTTTATTATTTGGGGATTCAGGGAATTATGCCACAGCTTTATCAAACATTTTTAAATAAAAGGTTTTTTTTCAACCCTTTCATGACTACAGTTATATGAAGGTTTTCCTAGATTTAAGTATATTTTTTGTCTTAGAAATTGTTATACATTGTTATACATACAGTACATATGTATAACAATGTTATACATATATATGTTGTTATACATACATAAGTGATGAGGTATATTTTCTGGCAGTTATTCAGGATCACTGCGAGTTTATTTATAGACAATAGCAAACTTTAATGCTATTTTTTAAAATATATAAACGGAAACACGTTTAGCATTTTCTGACTTTTTGGTAAGTGTTGTATTGGCTGTTGTAGTAGGGCGAAACAAATGTTTCTTTATGTATATTCCTTAATAAAAACTCACTGCTTCTTACTAAAGTTAATCACTATATAACTCATTTTCTCACTTAAAAAACACTCGCTCCAAACGTTTCCAATATTGCTCTTGATATTGATCTCACTCTCTGTTAGTAAATGAACCCCTGTAGCTTTGTGCGTTAAACACATTTGTACTGACATTAAATATTTATGCCTACATTGTTTTTCAGCCCTCGGAGAGCCTTAATCACACTGATCATTCAGGAGTAGATCTTTACTTTTGAAATGGTGCCTGTGCTAAAAAAGTGCACAAAATAGTTTTCATGAATAAACCTGTAATCTATTGAAGAAGCTTCATGAAACAGTGTCATGTTTTTTAGAGGTCAGTAGGTGGCGCCATCAGTTTAAAAATGTGATGTGTGATATTTCATTAAAACAGTTGTTCAAAACAAAGTAAAATAGTGCAGAGACCGCCATCTAGTGGACTCTGAGAATAATAAAACTGCTTCATGAAGCTTCATCAGAACAACACTAGTAAAAATCTGTTACAAAACTTTGTCAGAGTTAAGTTCTGTCAGAATTAATCTATGACTAATTTGACCTTGAGAAAAAAATGTGCTTTAAGTGCTTGGTCAGCCTGAAAATCTCTGTCAGGACTATATTCTAAAATTAATCTTTCAATATTTGTTTTTTTGAATTTCAACTTTAAAATAAAAGTGAAAACCAAAATGAAGTACTGACAAGTATAGGTTGCTTCTCAGTATGGTTAGTAGTGAAAATATAATGTTTGTATATCTTCCACCAGTTGTCCTTTAAATGAAGAACCTCATTATGGATTTATGAACGAGAACACACACTTTTGTGGTTGTTTTAGAGCTTCATGAAACAGTGTCATTATTTTAGAGTCCACTAGATGGTGGTCTCTGCACTATTTTCCTTTGTTTTGAACAACTGTTCTAATGAAACATCACATACTCCTCCTCAGCAGTAACTGTGCAGAGAAAGTTGCTTCACTCTCTTCATGCAGGTCTTTGAATTTTCAGGTTATTTTCAATCACCTCAAATGAATTGTTGATGTTACAAAATGTCAACATTTCTCTTCGTCGACGTGTTTGTAAATAAAGTTGAAAAATTGTTAAAAAAAGTTATTTGTTTCTCTCTCGCAGTCGCTTTCTCCGGACTGGGCTTCACTTCCTTCTACCTGGCCGGGAAGCTGCAGTGTTTCACGGACCAGGGTCGAGGACGAAGCTGGCGTCTGTGCGCCATGGTCCTGCCGCTCTACAGCGCCATGATGATCGCGCTGTCCCGGACCTGTGACTACAAACACCACTGGCAAGGTTTGTTTCCATCGCATCGAATCAATCGCTCAAGTCAAATGGAACTGATCATTAAAAGTAAAAAGCCTTTTATTTGAGCCCACTTTTCCTCAGGATGCATCATGGGGCGACAGCTCACTAAACCACGATGGGCAGATCTCAGGGCACACGAGGGCAAGAAATAATAATGAGAGGAAATTCACAGAAATTCCGAGAACGGAAACATTAAAAGTGTAATACAAACAATCATAAAAGTTTTACTATCAGACCCGGCACTCACTCGCCAGCTCATTAAATTTGAGGGTCTTCCTCCTGTTCATTCAGTGTAAACCAAAGCTGGGGGACCCCATTATCGCAGCCACTGATCCGTGATGGATTTTAAATTTTCCAGCTCCTTCTATTTGCAGGTCAGTCTGTTTCCAATCTCTATCCCGATACGAGCTCTTGCCTAAAGTATGACCTCAAAATACGGGTTATTAAGTTTGTCAGATTGAGGTAATGAAACAAAACTAGCGCGGCTTCTTTGAGACCCTGTAGTGGAATAATATATACGTAAGTTTCACCTGCTTGCATTATCTGTCATGTTGATTTATAACCAGGGACCATACCGCAATATCCTCGAATCAGTTCATGCACATGATGTATGGATTCTCGTGGTGAATCCTAGTTTTTTGCACACCTGCAATGCAAAAAAAAGTGTAACCTTTATCCTGTAGAAAATAAATTAGACCTGATCTGGATCCGCAGAATCATTTGACTGCTCATTTACGGACAAGATTTATGGCATATCAATAGAAAGACATACATTTATATCTTCTAGAAATAAAGTATATATTATCATAGAACATTTTGCTTTGTTTGAACCCTTAAAGGAAGCAAAAAGTTTCAAACACTTAATGTATAATAACCAGAATAATGCAATACAGGAAATTTCTGTTCAACTCTTTCTGAAGATTGTCCAAGTTTCAGGTTTAATAAAATTAAATCAGGTTCCCTTGAAGGGCAACTTATATGTAAGTGACTCTTAAATAGATGTTGGATGTCTATTGTATCATCAGTATGTGTCTGTTTGAAAAAAACTATTTTCGTTTAAATATTTACATTAGAAAATTTTCACCGCATGTAATCACTTCCAAGGGACTTGTTGTACAAACAAAGCGTGGCGTGATTACAGCTGGCTGGAGGAGGAGTGAAGGCCATTAATGGAATCAGCTCTTGTAACCTCTCGTTCGCTTAGATTTCAGACGAGGAGAACTTTATAAAGTAATAAGTTCAAAACATGGTCATGATGAAGGACTTACTGCATCTTGGAGAGGAAGACTTGAACATTTGAAACATGGGAGTGAGTCAGATAAGTTAGATTTCCAAATGAGTTGCTCTTTAAATTCCAGTCAAGCTTCATATTTTACTTATGATTGCTTAAAATTAGCAAAATTAAAGGCCCAATTAGTAGGATAAATAGTGTTTGTTGCTCCTTCCAGTGTCTAAACAGTGTTACTACAATGTCATGAATTCTATTTATTTCTGTTTTCTGTGTGTACATTTGTTAAATGAACAATATTTATGCTCTTGTTCTGTGAGTTTCTCAATTTATCTCTGGTAACTTTAAAACGTTTTTCAGGACTTCATAATTGTACAACACTACCATTGACGTAGTTAAGATCAGGGTGCGTTCAATTAAGTTAAAACAAGTTCACTACACTGATAAAGTCATTATTTTCTGAAAACATAACTCCACCTGGAGCTGGCATCGAACTACTAACTCAGAATCACAAAAGCCAAACAAAGCTACTTTTTTCAAGGTCTCAATTTTGAAAAGTATTTCCAGTTTCATTCTTTTTTGGAAAAATGCTTCTGTCAATGAGCCAAGCATGAAGGCTGCCCACGAGGAAGCGTTAGCGCACCTAATGAATCGTGTTCATTCCAACAGCAGGTGTTACCTCACACCTTCTGCTTGAATTCTATATTTCCTGTCTTTACAGACGCGGTGGTCGGGGGCGTCATCGGGTTGCTGTTCGCGTACATCTGCTACCGCCAGCATTACCCGCCATTCCTGCACTCGGACTGCCATCTGCCTTACGCCAGCCTCGCTGCCCCCGCCGCCTACACCCCCCCACGGCCCCAGGACGACCCGCAACCCACCGACAACGCCACCACCACCCTCCCCTTGGAGGGGTTGACTGAAGGGCCGGTATGACTAGTGGCCCCCGCTGAGACCCCCCTCAGCACCCTCACCAAACCCCTGATCCCACCTCCAGTTGTCCAATGACTGATGACTCACACATTCCAGAGGACAGCAAAACTCCACCTCCGACACCCACCGCCATCCCGTTCATTCTCCTCCTTTTTTTTCCTTTTAAAATCTGGTTCCGCTGAAAGTGCTATAAATAGCGAGTGAGTTGAATGTGGGACGCCACCGCTGAGAGGAAAGAGTGTTTTTGGGATATCAACTTTTTTTTTTTTCTAAAGATGTAACAGGGGATGTGTTGCAGATTGTGACGACGGTGTGCGGGTGCGACGGGAATTCTAAAAAAAAAAAAACTCTGTTAAATGTCACAGCAATCGTTGCAAAGCCTTAAGAGCGTTGAATGTCACAGGTAATTTTACAGAAGACCAAAAAAAAAACAATAGAGTTTCCTCCATTTTATTTGAACCAATAAGTGTCTGGATGAGTTTAAACCGTTTTTCTAGAAAGCTTGGCAGGTCAACACGGACACGATGGTTACAGAGGGCGAGACATTCTCCAACTGGTGAGATCAATCCAATACAAAGTATATTTCGGGTAAATATTACTGATACCAATATATTTTAGGACTTATTGAAACCATTTGCTTTACTGGAACAATTATTTATTATGTTGATTTTACGGCTGTAGAATTGTTAAAACTTGCTTAAAATGAGGTTTTAGTAAGTTATTTCAACTATTGGATAATAGGGAGTTTCTGAAAGTTTAAAATCCCAAGAAACTTTTTTCAATTCATGAATTTAAACTTATTTTACAGTAAATTAAACAGAAACTTAAACTCCTAGAAATACCTAAAAGTTATATGATCTAACTTAAATAAAATCACTGACTTGCTAAACTTTTCATGGCTTTCTCTTCATCTCACTCCCTCTCATTGAACTCATCACCACTTTATACTTTCATCCTACATGGTTTCCTGCTTTATGTTGGTGTATTTAAAAGGTGACTAGTTTAAGAAGAAATGGTGGTAATTGGTTAGAACAGGGGCAAGGACAGGACATTATCTTTTTTTAATTAGGAAGTAGAGTATATATTTTGTCACGCAACTCTTACCAGGTAAATATATATCTTTATTGAAATGCTGATAGCTAATGGCCTTGATAGAAATCCCAATTTTAATCTATATTTTGTCGAATATATAAAATGTATCCAGTTTGCAACAGGAAGAGAGTTTTATAATGTGAAATACTTCACGACACCTTCTCCGATATCTTGACAAAAAGACTGGCACAAACTTTTCACCAGGATTTGGATAGATATCATCTGCTGACAGCATATGGAAAAAAAAACTCACCAGCTGATGCGAGGTAGGTCAACACCATGACATACAGAGAAGGAAAAAGAGACTGAAACAATATCTTTGGAGTGGCAGTAGTAGACGAGTCAGGACCTCATTAGCCAAGAACGAAGATTGTCGAGATTCTCAGAGTCTTAAAGTATAAGACCTTTCCAGATCAAGACCCAAACCAGAAGTAAATAGTACACACATATAGCACACAATACACAGTTAAAATATATACTTTAAAAGGCTAAGGCACATAAGACAAACACAGGAGTCCCAGAAAAACCTTGAAAAAAAGCCTACATAAATAAGAATGTCTAAGTGTATTGTTTTTGTTTTTTAAAGCACTTTGTGACACTGCTCTAGAAAGGCGGTTTACAAATAATTATTACTTACTTACAATTACTTGCTTGACTTTAAGAACATTACAACATATTGGATAATCACCAATTGTCCTCGTGTGCCAAACCAACTACTACAGATCGAAACAAGGTGAGATGGAATGAACCCGAGACCAGGAGAAAACCGTAGACCATTGGAACCCAGACCAGACCACGAATAACCTCAACAATAGGGAGCAGTAACTAGTTTTAAACGACTAGACCCAAGACAGCGATCGTGAAACAAAGTTAAGTATCCATGTTGCCATGACTACCAGTGGTGCAAGCGATACTTTAGACCAATTTGCGGAGAGAGGCTTTCAGTGTGGCTAAATGGACAATCAAAAAAAAAAAGTCACATATCGATCCATAAGAGACGTCTTCATTACCTATAGTAGTATAGTAGTATCTTGCCTCCCGTCTGCCCTCTTCGTACCAGACCTCTTCTTAAACATTTCCCCATCAGTTAGTCAGCCACTGTGTCTCTCTCCTGGAGTAACACGAGGTCCGGAATTCAATTATACCTTAATAAATTCGATCAATAACAGACAGGTGGCGGGAGTGTGTCTGGACAGACGCGCTCTCCTTACTGATTCTGCATTAATCCTGATTAAGACCGACCGGCCGCCGCCGCTTATCAGGACATTGAGACAACGGGCAGCACCTCAAGGACTGTTCCAACATTCCACTCGGCGCTCAGACCGTAATGGACGGCTCACCGTTCAGAGAGGACAGGCCAGAAATAGGCTTCTGGTGCATTATTCATGCATCACTTTCAATTATTCAATCATGTTGTGAGTCCTAATACGTGAAAGTGTCTTAAATTGAAGCTTCTCCTCCATCATCGTGAGTCATCATCTATTTTTCCTCCTGTCGTCCGCGGAACAATCGGCGCCCTTTCAGGAGTCGGGGATGATTTTTGCTGTGACATTTATGATAAGCTGTGACCTGAGCGTGAAAAGGAAGAAAAAAAGAATCGATCATTTTCTTGTCATGAACGAGTGGACCCGGTTGAGAGTTGTGGAGGGTTATTCCGTCTTTTATCTTCACGCGGATCTCACTGCCATTATCTTTTCGGCTCAGACCTTTGCACACATGAGGTATCTCGTCCATCACTCTCGCCTCGTTCGCCTTCGAGCCTCGATCGGGCTTCGGCCATTCAAGCCTTCGCTTGTTGGTTTCTGACAAGAACTTCAGATGCAATAGGAAGCGTTCTGAACGGTGCTTATGTCTGCACAGAGAAGCTAACCTCAACTAGTTACTTACTTACTAGTTTTGGGGTATCATGTTGTACAGATGCTGCCGGTTTGTGTTAGTTTAGATTTTATCATTTTGAAACTGGTGAACTATAACCTTTGTTTTATGCTTAAAAGTGATCAACTTCAATCAGTTTTTGATGCACATGTACCAAAAGAATGAATCCTCTTAAGAAATCTCATTAACATCAGAGACTGTGTGTGTGTGTCTAGTGTGTCTAGTGTGTAAATGCATTTATGTGGAAACTTCTTGAACTCATGCCTTATTTGTCAGTCAGTCAGAAGGTGATTTCAAGTAAAACGATTAGTCCATTAATTTGAGTTAAAAGTATGAGCTAACGACCAATTTCTATAATTCTGAAGTCAGTCTTTTATTTGTCTTAAATGGAGAAAGATGTATTTCTTTATTATTCAAAATATGAATTCCTAAGAAAAGTTAGTTGAGTCAAAATACAATAATTTGTAATTTTAAAGGAAGTTGTTTTAATCAAAGAAAATGTTTCAAACTGTTTTCTCTGATTGAAGTGTCTAAATCGTTCAATAACCCCAAAAGTTTCTCCAATAAATTTTTAAGTTTTTGTTTTTATCGATTGAAGTGAAAATATCGTTTTGATTGAATAATAAAGAAACAAATCTACTTTCCAGATCTTACACTTAACACTAACCTCCTTCTGCTTCTTTGGCCTTTTCTCTAGACACTGTAACTAAGTAAGTAAGTAATTTTTATTTGTATAGCGCTTTTCCAGACCAGGGTCACAAAGCGCTTAAACAATCAAAACAATATTCAATAAAGTATATACTTTAAAGGTCAAGATAAAACTGAAAACACAGCAGGAGTGGTTTCCTCCAATAATCCAAAAACACCCATTAGATGATGACTTGTCAGTGAAGACGCACGGCGATGTAGATCAGGGGGGTCCAAACTTTTTTTTTTGGCTGTAAAACGAGCGGGGGTCAAATGTGAACAGTGACATAACTTCATCATCACCATTCAGTAGAATTTAAAATATAATGTGTGTATATCTTCCACCAGTTGTCCTTCAAATGAAGAACCTCTTCAAGTGGATTTATGAACGAGAACGCACACTTTTGTGGTTGTGATGAAGTTTCATGAAGCAGTGTCATTATTTTCACAGTCCACTAGATGGCAGTGTCTGCACTATTTTCCTTTGTTTTAAACAACTGTTCTAATGAAACATCACATCATGTTTAAACTGATGGCGCCACCTACTGACCTCTAAACTACATGACACTCCTTCATGAAGCTTCATCAGACCATCACCACTTTGTGGTATTTTCGTTTGACTCTTTGTCATAAAACGTTTCAAGAAAGTTTACATCGTCCGGTCGACATATAGAGTTTACAAGCGGTTCCGATCAACATCTCATGTTACAATGACAGACTCGGTTTACAGTTCCAGAACCTTTTTACGCAAAAGTTTCCTCCACCAAGTTCGTTACCTGTTAAAGACAAATTGCACAAATTCTTTCTCGGTCATAACATTATAGTCTTAAAGTCATTTCCAGATCAGTTGTATTCCGGTGCTATAGATGACTTTGTAGCCATTTTCCCTTTTTTTTCTTTCTTTTTACTGTGACTGTGAAACAAAAAAAAAAAGCTAAAGGGCAAGGATAGCTTCTTCTTCTGTAACTTGTGTGATTTTTGTTCTCAGCCTCATCCAAGCAGATTATTATCAGTTATATTGAGTAGATGTCTGAAGAAATAAAAGCGTGTTTGACTCTTTGTTCATGGCATGCATTTGTGAGAGAAAACTATTTTCTATGATTACGCATGTCTGGCCTTGAGAACTCGCAGAGCTCTGTTTTCGCTGTTTGTATACTTAATGTGCAATAAAAGACTGCAGTGGTGTGAAATGTCTCGACGAGAAATTGCGTGGGGGTCAGAGATGTGTGATCAGTGAAGCCTGGACGTGGAGGCTCTCGAAACGTTGCTTCATGAGCAATTCTGGGTCGGAGCAACATTGGTTTTTGCAGTACAAGCTGTATTAGAAAATTACAGCAACAGATTTCTGCTCCGTCAGGTCTGTTGTGTAATTGAAAATAGTGAACAAAGTTTGTGTGTGTGTGTGTTTTTAATGAATGTATGAGTGCATAAGTTCTCTAGTCTCGTCTTATATATAAAAATGTGCTCCATTTTAATGTTTGTTTTAAAATATCGAGTCAAATCATAAAAGTTTGGAATCTAAAAAGACATATATATATAGTTAGATAAATAAAGTTTAGAAAAAAGAATGAAAATAGATTAACTGTATAAGTTTTCAATCCCCCATCCCCTGAATAATATAATTGATATTTAATAAAAAGGTAAATCTTTGAATTTAAGTTGGGTCTACTAAGAAAGAGCAATTGAAATAAATAAAATAAAGAATGTTGGGGAAAAGAAACTTTATAATCTATGAAACAAAAATTTTTTAAGCCTAAAAAGTGTTAAATTTGGAAAAAAAAAGGTTTTGTTTAGACAATATTTATTGAATATAAACCAAAATGTTTTTAACCCAAAACAGCTCAATTTTAGAGAAACATTAAATCCTAATTGAACATTTGATTTGAATCTGGAAAAAATGTAGTTTTGGCTCAGCTCTTTTTTTCAATGACCCAATGGCATCCTCATGGTTTAAGAAGCTTCTTATATTTGCCTGTACATGGACCAGAAGCTAGTTTCCCACAAGTCATTAAAGCGTTAGTGACAATGAAGGTCTCATAATGACTTGAACTTTTGTGTTGTACAAATCTGTTATTCCAGCACACGATTAAAAATGATGGCTCAATCTGGCTTTGTGTATGATGTGAAAAATAAATAAAATATTTCAACGCATTCCTGCATCTGTTTGAATTCACATATTTCCTCTAGGAAAGATCGTAAGAGCTCTCTCGCCTGCAGTTAATACAAAACTCTGCAGTGAGAATTCTGACCTGCTCTGGTAGGAGAACTCACGTTACCCTGATCCAAAACTTTTCACTGGCTGACAGTTTCTTTCAGGATCGACTTTAAAATTCTGGTTCTTACTTTCAGATCTATTCATGGTCAGACTCCTCCTTACATCAGTGGTCTGATCTAGCCTTACACCCCAGCTCGGGCTCTGGGGTCTTTGGATCAGAATCTACTTGATGTTTCCTGAACACGCTTCCGGACCAGAGGAGACAAATCCTTCCAGGCTGTTGCTCCTAAGCTTTGGAACGATCTTCCTCTTCCTCGGTGTTTGTTGGATCGACTCCTTCAAGAAACATCTAAAGACATTTTTATTTGTGCTTTTTCCTGATTTTCTGGAACTTCCTCGTTTGTCTTATGTGTCTTGGCCTTTAAAGCATGTATTTTAACTGTATATTGTATTTGTTTGTTAAAGCGCTTTGTGACCCTGGTCTAGAAAGGCGCTTTACAAATAACCTGTACTTATTTACTTACTAAACAGATCAACAACAAAATATGAATTCATCCTTGATTTAGTTTATTTCAACTTTTCTTCAAGAGCCAACGTTAAGTTTGATGGTCGAGTATTTTTTTATTTTTATTTTCCTCCCGTGTTCCAGAATCGACCGCGGAATAAATAGAGAACAATCCTTCCATCCTTGACATGTACGAAAGAAAAGCAGTGATAGAAGAAAAGGTTATCTCTGACCATAACATATATATATTTATATATATATATTCTGTAAGAATATATGTGCTGCTGAAAAACACCAAGGTTAATAAACATCCTTCACGATATGACCTTCAACTATTGGATGGACTTGAAGATCCCTCCAGATATTCACATGGTTATTATATACTAACCTACGGCAGTATAATAGGATAGAACTTAAGGTATTTTGAAGCCCTTGCACTTCATTTTTGTTGGCCTGATCTAGTTGTCTTCCCCCTAAAACTTTTCACCTACCATTACACATGTATATATAGACACATATTTGTATCCATCCCAAGGTAATTTACCACAAAACAGATCAATAACACTACAATATCCTGCCTGAGGTAAAAGGGTGAGTGTGACTGATAATCATAACTAAATTGTGCGTCTTAAACAAAGCGTCAGATCTTTTTTTTTTCGTCGCTGAATCAGATCAAATATTCTCTTCCTTTCAGAGAGACAGAACGCATTACAGTGGTTCAGTGTTTGTTTCTACGCAATTACTATCTATCATCGTTCGACTCGATACCGGGAAAGGGGGGACACTTGTACAACACTGGCCTGAAAAATGAGTGGAAATCTGAGCAAGTTGGAGAATCATCCATCCTCTGATGACTAAATTGAAGCCGGATGAGAAAAGTGGATTTCATCTGTCGCACGCTGACACGCACCTAATGGAGCAGCTCCATTATCTACAATTTCACTTCAACGCCTCTCATGGATTTAACAAGAATCTCAGCGTTTCGGCCGGATCACGACCTCATCCGTCCATCGTCAATTTGCAAAACGCGTTCCAGCTTTCTGTCATACTTTCAGAGTCGTTTCATTCGTTTGTTTTTGTTCACAAAGTTGGTTCTTTCACTCTTTAATGACTACGACTACGATACTTTAACTAAGTTAATGTACATAAGTTGTCCACACAACTTATAACAAGAGTGTAGTTTTCGAAAATGAAACCAACAACCCTTTCCTGCCCCGTGAAAACTTCCATTGTTTTCATGCTTTGTTACAAGCTCACTGTTAAGTTAGTGTGAGTTATCATACAGGTAATTTAACTACTACTACCTTTAGGGGTCGCTACAGCAAGACTTCCATCCAAACCTATCCTTGGTCATACTTTATCATGTGCACATATACCAATTTCTTCGTACATTAATTTTTAGAAAAAGGGCAGCACGAACTCAAGATCTTGTGAAAGTTTTCATCTTTTTAACTAGTTATATAATTTCAAATGACTAAAGATGGAGTCATACCAAGGCGACATGTAAGGTAAGGTAAAACTTTATTGATCCCTCAGGAGGTCTCCTTCGGGAAATTGTTTTTTCCAGTAGCCAGCAATTTTTCATAAACAATAAAAAATAATACATAAAAAATAAAATAAGAAAAGAACATAAGAGGAAGAACAAGATGACACAATCTAAGTCTAAAGATAAAGAACATAGGTCAAAGAAAAACAACAAAGACAAAGGATACAAAGAATAACATGGAACAGAACATCCAGATACTTTCACTCCACTCCTGCCCCCAAACTCAGAATTGTACAACTTAATAGCCCGAGGGATGAATGAGTCCCTGAGTCTATTTGTTTTGCACCTGGGTAGGAGCATTCGTGCACTCATTCTGCTTCTCTGCTCACTGATGACAGTGCTGAGAGGATGACTGTCATCATCCATGATGGACAGTAGTTTGTTCAATGATCTCCTCTCAGCAACTGTCACCAGTGAGTCCAGCCTCATTCCAACCACAGAACCAGCCCTCCTGATCAACCTTTCCAACCTGTTGACACTCCTCTTGGACACATTTCCACCCCAACACACCACAGCATAGAACATGACACTGGCCACCACAGACTGTATGTATGAATGTATTAGGAAGTGTCCCAAATTTCGCACTTCTGCACTTACACTTAATATTTTGAGTGCACAAGTGCAACCCGATGAGCAGTATGCAAATATAATATGCAAAGAGGATACAATGGGTACACTCAAATGCAGTGGATATGGACACTTTCCACCATTAACGGCCGCCAACATAGTGACGTAGATGACGCTAAACAGAAGCTACCTCACTGATGACGCGTCTTCGGAGCAGATACCGGCGTAAACGTCTTGAGAAAACACTAATTTCACCACAAAATAACACAACAACAGTAATAACAAAATGAAACACATCAGAAGAAGCTGACGAGTCACATCTGGTAAGTGTGAAGAGGCAGTGTTTGCTTTGAGACAGTCGAAATCTGAGCAGTGCGAAAGTAAATGCACTGTCTTACAGTGTACTTAAAAAGAACTTCTTAGCAAGTGTTTTGAATTCTGTGTTTTCATTTCTGTTTGGCATGTCAACTAAACGTATGCCTGTTTATTTGAATACTATAACTGGAGAAAAGCTCCTATTTGAGATTCAACTTTGGATTGACGATGAGTCTAGTAAAGTTGTTGGGTTTCAGTGTCAAATACTTGTTACTCTTCGCTGCTTTAAAATCTCTTCCAGTGTTAAAATGCCTCAAGCAATTTATCACATTCCTCTTCGAGAAAAGTCCAGGAAAGAAATCTCTCACATAGTGGTCTTGGCATCGGTCTCTAGACTTTTCCCGTCTAACTTTTTTGTGATCTTAGCCAGAGATTTTGTTGCACAAAAACCAAGAGAATTAAACAAGACCATGGAGACGTGGGATGGAAAGGTCCGTCTGTTTATTTGCCCACTCTAACTGTAGCCTGACGTTGATAACACAATTTACAAGTGGAATAAAACACATTTCAACAAACAACAAGATGTCTAATAACTACAATAACATACAAACAAATTGTCAAATATTTCTAAAACCTCCAAAAACTAAAGTGTCCATTGAACCTGGGAAATAAAAGGGACAGAACAGGGAACCTGGTAAACAGAATAGAAAACAAAGAGGTCAAAACACTTGGAAAAAACAAGAGTGAACTAAGCACTTAAGCACTGGGGCAAAGATACATAAATACTAGAAGTTCAACAAGAACAATCCCCGGAAGGGAGCAAGAGAAAATACGATGATAGCAGTGCAGGGAATCCATTGATCTGGGAAACACTGGTCTGGACTCAGGTGGTTGAAGCAGGTGAGTTCTTGAATGCTGATGACTTTGGTTGTGTTTTGGCCAAGACTGAAGGGATGGTAAATGCAGGTCTGCCAGATGGACTGAAGTCTGGGGACAAATAATCACATTTTATGGAGAATGTAACATTCATTTGACTGGATTTTTGCAGTGCATTATGGACCCTGTAGACATTGTGAAAGTAGTCACTGGCCATTTTTAATCATATAATGGACAACGTGTTTTAACCCTCACATTTTCTCCTGGTCTACATCATCACACACGTCCAGAGAAAGGACTGTGAAATCAACTCTCCCCATATTTCCATATTATTTAAACTTACCTGCCCGTGGGTTCAACAACTCAACAAGATCCATGACTACTTAATGATGGAGTTCAATGACTAATTGTACAAGTATTGGTGTCTCACCCTCTACACAAAAAAAAACATTTCTATGAATGTCATTTCTCATGTATTGTGAGTCTACGCAGCCTGTGTGTAAACATACTGTTTTTGTCCATTTGTAATCCCAGATGATAAAGTCAGGGCTCAGAAGGCATGAATATACAAAAGGTCTTGTGTAGATCAGACTCTGCTTGAATTATTTTCCCAGCCCTGAGAGCATTACTTAAAGATTTGACAGGAACAGCAACATAATTTAATCAAACTTTTGTACATTGTTGAACAACATTGTCAGGTGACTCTGGCATCTTGTCAGCCACAGGCCACAGGCCGGACGCAAGGATCTTTTTTTGTGTTGGGGTGTTGTGTATGTTCATTTTTCTGTGTTTGTGCGTATCTGTGTCTATGTTCTGGTGGAGTGTGTGTTTCTGTTTTGGGTTGGTGTTTGCATTTCTGAGTTGGGGTTGTTTTTGTGTAGCAGTTCTGTGTTTTTCTCTGATGGGCTAGTTTGTGTTTTTGTTTTGGGATGGTGTTTGTGTTTTGGGGTGGTGTGTTTGTGGTTCTGTGTTGGGGTGGTGTGTTTGTGTTTGGCTGGTGTGTGTGTCTCTGTGTTGTGCTGGTGTGAGTGTTTCTGTGTTGGGCTGATGTGTGTCTTTCCGTGTTGTGGTGGTGTTTGTGTTTCTGTGTTGAGGTAGTGTGTGTTTCTGTGTTGGGTTAATGTGTGCGCTTCTGTGTTGGGGTAATATATGTTTTTCTGTGTTAGGGTGGTGTTTGTGTTTGGGCGGTGTGTTTGTTTTTCTGTGTCTGGATGGTGTTTATGTTTCTGTGTTGGGGTAATGTGTGTGTTTCTGTGTTGGGGTTGGTGTGTGTGCTTCTATGTTGGGGTAATGTGTGTGTTTCTGTGTTGGAGTGGTGTTTCTGTTTATGTGTTGGGGTAGTGTGATTTTTTTTTGTGTTGGGTTAGTGTGTGTGTTTCTGTGTTGGAGTAGTGTGCGTGTGTCTGTGTTGGGGTGGTGTGTTTGTGTTTGGGTGGTGTGTGTGTTTCTGTGTTGTGCTGGTGTGAGTGTTTCTGTGTTGTGCTGGTGTGAGTGTTTCTGTGTTGGGCTGATGTGTGTCTTTCTGTGTTGTGGTGGTGTTTGTGTTTCTGTGTTGAGGTAGTGTGTGTTTCTGTGTTGGGTTAATGTGTGCGCTTCTGTGTTGGGGTAATATATGTTTTTCTGTGTTAGGGTGGTGTTTGTGTTTGGGCGGTGTGTTTGTTTTTCTGTGTCTGGATGGTGTTTATGTTTCTGTGTTGGGGTAATGTGTGTGTTTCTGTGTTGGGGTTGGTGTGTGTGCTTCTATGTTGGGGTAATGTGTGTGTTTCTGTGTTGGAGTGGTGTTTCTGTTTATGTGTTGGGGTAGTGTGATTTTTTTTTGTGTTGGGTTAGTGTGTGTGTTTCTGTGTTGGAGTAGTGTGCGTGTGTCTGTGTTGGGGTGGTGTGTTTGTGTTTGGGTGGTGTGTGTGTTTCTGTGTTGTGCTGGTGTGAGTGTTTCTGTGTTGTGCTGGTGTGAGTGTTTCTGTGTTGGGCTGATGTGTGTCTTTCTGTGTTGTGGTGGTGTTTGTGTTTCTGTGTTGAGGTAGTGTGTGTTTCTGTGTTGGGTTAATGTGTGCGCTTCTGTGTTGGGGTAATATATGTTTTTCTGTGTTAGGGTGGTGTTTGTGTTTGGGCGGTGTGTTTGTTTTTCTGTGTCTGGATGGTGTTTATGTTTCTGTGTTGGGGTAATGTGTGTGTTTCTGTGTTGGGGTTGGTGTGTGTGCTTCTATGTTGGGGTAATGTGTGTGTTTCTGTGTTGGAGTGGTGTTTCTGTTTATGTGTTGGGGTAGTGTGATTTTTTTTTTGTGTTGGGTTAGTGTGTGTGTTTCTGTGTTGCGGTAGTGTGCGTGTGTCTGTGTTGTGGTGGTGTTTATGGTTCTGTGTTGGGGTAGTGTGTGTTTCTTTGTTTGGGGTGGTGTTTGCATTTCTGTGTTTAAATTATGTTAGTCTTTCTGTGTTTAGAAAATGTTTGGGTTTGTGTTTTGGGTTGGGGTTTGTCTTTATGTGTTTGGCTGATTTGTGTTTCCGTTGAACAACACTGAGCTGGAGCTATAAGTGATTAGCTGCGATAATTCTGATTCTAATTTACATTTCAAAGATCTACATTTATGAGCTAAAATATATGCTGGTTTCATATTATTAAAAGTGTATTTGTGGTCTTCAACACTTAAATACTGCAGGAGGAAGACCTTGTGGCTGCTTTTCAGCTGAAAATGTTGCCGAAAATTATGTTTTTGGTTGAAGTGATCGGATTTTTTAATCACCTTATTCTCATCAAATATCCTCCATCTCACGTACAAGCATATCCTTGACTTCAGTTGCTCTCATTAGTAAAAACAAACTATGTATTACTGTACATATGACAGACGTGATTCAGCTCGACATCCATCTTGCCAGAGGCTCTCATGTCCATCAGGACTTTCCTTCAGCTGTTAATTTCTCCACCTGGTATTAAGAAGCCAATGCCAATATCTCATGTAGATATAATTTACAGCATTAAAGCAGCATGACTCGCGGCTTCAATCGTAACAGACATGTATAATGGATCAATAGTAACGAGCAGACGGCAGTGGATGTACCTCTCGTGCATCCGGGAATTCCTGCGGGTGCTGTGCTATATAGCACTGATGTCTGTCATGTCTGCCGTGTTTAAACCGAGAGTCTGTCAAAGTGAGGGAAACATGGAGGACACACCCGGGGATTCGTCAGATGATCCACTAGGAAGGTTTCTGAGATGCAAAAGGAGGCCCGTCTTGAGGGATGACATTGATCCACTTCACTCAGAAATCAGGCTATACCATGCAGATGATGAGGATGTGGAAAGGTTTATGGAGCGCGGATGTGCTCTGGAGAAAAGAATCCCCTGGAGAGCAAAACATGGCTGCCTCAGACTTTGAAATGTATTTTATTTTATTGAAGGATGTTTTCACTTCAACTCTCCTGCCCTGCTCATGGGAGCTCACGTCAGCCTCACTTTACTTTTCTGGTCAGATTTGGCCGGATTTAACTGGTATTAGGATATATCAAAAATAATTAGTCTTGACATGAATAACTGCAATGGAGATGGACGGAAGGATTTAGATTTAGATGAAAATGTGATGTATATTAGAAATGTAACCAAAGGACTAAATACCATACCACCACAACTCTATGTTGTGGTGGTATGGTTTTCGTTGATGTGGTGTGTATTTCGGTGTTGTGTGGTGTCACTTCTGTGTTGTGGTTGTGTGTCTTCTGGGTTGGGGTGATGCGTCTTCTGTGCTGGGGTGGTGTGTCTTCTTTGTTGGGGTGATGTGTCTTCTGTCTTGTGGTGGTGTGTCTTCTGTCTTTTGGTGGTCTGTCGTCTGTCTTGTGGGGGTGTGTCTTCTTTGTTGTGTTGATGTGTGTTTATGTGTCGGGTGGTGTCTCTTCTGTGTTGTTGTGTGTCTTCAGTGTTGGGATGATGTGTCTTCTGTGTTGGGGTGGTGTGTCTTCTTTGTTTAGGAGGTGTGTCTTCTGTGTTAGGGGTGTGTGTCTTCTTTGTTTAGGAGGTGTGTCTTCTGTGTTAGGGGTGTGTGTCTTCGGTGTTGGGTTGGTGTGTCTTCTGTGTTGGGGTGGTGTGTCTTCTTTGTTTAGGACGTGTGTCTTCTGTGTTGGGGTGGTGTTTCATCTGTGTTGGGTTGGTGTGTCTTCTGTGTTGGGGTGGTGTGTCTTCTTTGTTAAGGACGTGTGTCTTCTGTGTTGGGGTGGTGTTTCATCTGTGTTGGGTTGGTGTGTCTTCTGTGTTGGGGTGGTGTGTCTTCTTTGTTTAGGACGTGTGTCTTCTGTGTTGGGGTGGTGTTTCATCTGAGTTGGGGTCGTGTTTCATCTGTGTTGGGGGGGGTGTCTTCTGTGTTGGGGTGGTGTCTCTTCTGTGTTGGGGTGGTGTTTCATCTGAGTTGGGGGGAGGGTTTCTATGTTGGGGTGGTGTTTCTTCTGTGTTGGGGTGGTCTGTCTTTGGTGTTGGGGTGGTGTTTCTGCTGGGATGTAATAAGAAGAGGGAGATGAAGTGCTGACATGGATGCACAGTTAAAAATGTGTGTTTCTATGAACTTTTTGACAGCTATGCAGAAGAAGTGCTATATTTCTGGAAGAAATAACTGTGAAAAAGAAATGCCGTAGGAAAGTAGCGATCTCTCTGTATCTCACCATCCTCAGCTGTTGTTGCAACTTGTAAATGAAAATGTATTTTTCGGCAATAAGGTCAGAAATCTCACACTTCCTCCTTCTGCTTCTTACAGTGAGGCGTAAACAGCGTGACAACATGAACGAGAGACAAGCTGTCAGACTGTTTCAAGTAAGACGTATAAATAACCCAATTATACAACTAGATATTTGATGGAGTCATTGTCAAGTCAGGTGTATAAACTCACCTGCACCGCATCATAGCACCTAGCTTGGCTGCAGATCTATTCCTGTGTTGAACCTACAGTTCTTCTGTTCATTTATGTGGCCCACATGTCGATATTGAGACAGGAAAATGCCTAAAATGTTTTGTGTTGATGTCTTATGTTATGTTTAAGATACATTGATCCAGTTAATAAAACAAATGTGATATTGATATATTTGGATCCTGACTCGTTACATTTGATTTGTCCATAGACTTTTTTAGTTTCTCTCCTTGTTTCCCTATGTTTGCCGGCAGATTAGAAGAAGGATCCTAAGGTTGATTAGTTAAACCTACTAAAGACCGACGGCTGTCGACAATCTGCAATCATCCAGCCCTACATATACCTACCAGACTTCCCATAGACCGGCATCAGCTCGTCTTACATTTCTGCTTGGTAAGCTCTGACCTTTCCGAGCCGCCCTATTGGCTTTGTGACTTAAATGATTGAAAGAGATTCTGATTTTCCCTAAAACTTTTGTCAGTATTTTGGTTACTAGGTTTTTGGTTATTTATGATTCAGTTCATTGACTTTTCGTTTCGATATTTTTATTTTTGACTTATTTAAGGAAGATGGTCCCCCATCTTGTGGACATTTTTAAGTGTTGCTTGTTTTGTATAATTTAAGGCAGTTTAAATTTAATTTAATTGTGTTATCTCTAACCCTGTTTTGTTCAGTGTATTCCACTCCTGGGGATTGTTGTTAATTATTCTTGATATGATCAAGTATCAATCAGTGCCGCAGTGAATGAGCATCTTCTGTTAATTAGAAACCTTGACGTCTCCATTTTCACCTACACCTTTTTTCAAACAAAACACTTTTTATCAAGATGAATTATCAATAAATCCACATTTAACATGCGCAAATTTTAATGAAGCGATCTCTGAGACTCTTTAAAATTAACAAAATATCACCATGGAAGTGGCTTTTGGACCCAACATCTTCCTCACTGACAAGCCGTGACCAAAAATCAAGAAAATACACCCAAAAATAAATAAATGTTCTTATTATCTCTGCTCGTTTTTAACAACATTTTTGTTTAAAAAAAACCCCCGCATTTACTTCATTGTTAAATCATGTTTTTTTTGGCTGTTGTTTTTTGATATCAAGGTTAATTAAGTTGATGTTTTTTCTTTTGCGCTGCTGTCAATATAATTAGTTTGTCATTTTATTGCCCCATTTCTTTTATTGTGATATCATTTATGTTAAAGTGTATGAAGCGAAAATCTGATTTAGGTCAAAAAAATCTATTGTGGTAAACAAGATCGTACATATTTAGTACATGGTTGATCTACTGAGCTTCACAGCCGCCTAAATAAAGGGAATCACTGTTTGATAGTGTGTTAAAGTTTCTTCCTTTCAGAATAAAATCAGGAAAATGATGCGACCAACTTTTAGCGACTGAAGCATTACTAATAGCTCCTGCTAGTTCAAAAGCTAAAAACTAGTGATGGTCTGATGAAGCTTCATGAAGCAGTTTCATTATTTCCACTAGATGGCGGTCTCTGCACTATTTTCCTTTGTTTTGAACAACTGTTCTAATGAAAAAACAGATCATTTTTTAACTGATGGCGCCACCTACTGACCTCTAAACAACATGACACTGCTTCATGAAGCTTCATCAGCCCGTCACTACTAAAAGGTATTGAACCGTTCAATAAAATAAAGTTAAATAAAACCAAGCAAAAAACAGAGTATGGTTTTAAATAAATAAAAAAGGTGCAAGCTCGTGAATCTATTTACACATTGTGTAGTTGCCTTTACACTCCGACAGCGCAATTTTCACCTGGTAGATGTATTAGCAAGTGTGCCGACAACAATCATTCTTCTGTGACGATATAGTTGATTTGTGGCTATTTCCAGTTTACCTCATTACCATGGAAATTCAGTTTAAAGGCAAGAGCGGGACGGAGTCGGAACACAAGAATGCGTGCAGAAACACAATTAAATAAATCCACCGTTTGTCCCACTTTTAATGAGAGCGCTAATGAGGGACGGAAATAGAACCTTTAGAACCTTCCCATGTATTTGTGTCATATACAAAGTTGTATTAATCATCAACGAGCATCAACTATTTGTTTTTCATGTAAAACCGATCAAAAATATGAGTATATCCATGGAGTATCTGAAGTAACACGTAAAAAAAAGACGTCCAGCCCAGTAACAATATCTAATTAAATTAATATTTTCCACGAGCAGGAAGTGGTTAATTTCAGAGGTTGGTTTAATTCATTCACACACACATGGGGCAGAGCAGGCTGGCGTCTTTCTGAAGTGAGGATAATGTGTAAATCTGGGGCAGGAAGTGACTGATGTGCGGCGCTGATGGGCATTGGCACGGTCCCACACTGCCGGACCCAAGAGGCATGGTACTGGTGACGGAGGAGGCATCTGGTCACCATAAAATCCCCATCAGGAGTGACAAGGAGCTGGCTCCGAGGAGACAAGTGTTACTCGCACCACTATCACTTCCAGGGTGTCAATGCGGTTGTTATTGTGTTACGTCTTCGTCCCTATCGCTCATGGAGGGCCTTGAATACTTTTTTCTTTTTGTCTTTTTTTTTTTTTCGGGGACCACATTAGCCAGCTCCTGGTGGGAGATGTTTTCAGGCCATATGTGTGCAGATAAAATGCCACCATCTGGTCCCTGCGCTGCCTCAGGATGTCCTCACAGCTTGGTGTGCTTGGGTCAAATCCCAAAACCTTCAACTGACTTTCCTAATTGTGTTTAGAAGAAGAAACAAAATCACCAGCAAAGACGCTTCTGACAAGATAAATAATCAAGCTGGTGTTTGATTGAGGATCAATCCAATAATCACAGTGTCCAAAATAGATTTTGAGATGATTTGCCAAAACCCATATCTCAGTTTTCAAGTCTTTGTTAGACAAACATTTCCACACTGTGTTACAATTGGTATCAAAAGTAGGATGGTGATTCCATCTCTAGAGCACAAAAGTCCAAAGGAAAACACACCTTTTCCCTTTCTGATCCTTTTGATGCACACTGGCTTTTTGATTCAAGAAAAAAGATGTGTAGAATACCTTAAATTTATCTCACAAAAAAGAGGAAATGGTAATGGTTACCACTCAAAAAGCACTTGAAAGCATTGATTATTATCATAATATCGTTTTGTACCGTATGTTTTACGTCAGTCTGTCCCGTTGAACTAATTCAGGTTTTTTTGCCTATGTAAAGCACTTTGTAACTCGGAGAGGTAATATATAAATTAAGATTTATACGTCATAATTTTAGTGTTATCTCATATTATTATGATGATTTAATATTTATTATTATTATTATTATTGTTGTTATTGTGATTATTCTTGTTTTATTATAAATCTTTTATTATTATTATTATTTTTATTATTCTGACAATGCCTATAAATAAATGGACATTCAAAGTAAATTTATTTCTTATCAAACTTAACTTAACAAACATAATTTATAATAATCTACAGGTCTGTAACTGACCCACCTGCTGAAAAATATAAACATATTTTCAACATTGGCAAAAAAAAAACATCCCACCAAGTCTTCATTTTTTTTGGTCTGTGCAAATGTATGTAATAATTGTAATAAATAATAAGACATGTAATAACTAGTGATGGTCTGATGAAGCTTCATGAAGCAGTGTCATGTTGTTTAGAGGTCAGTAGGTGGCGCCATCAGTTTAAAAATGATGTGATGTTTCATTAGAACAGTAGTTCAAAACAAAGGGAAATACTGCAGATACCGCCATCTAGTAGACTCTCAGAATAATGACACTGCTTCATGAAGCTTCATTAGACCATCACTAGTAATAATGCTTGACTCTGTCATGTTACATTCTATTAAAGAAATTGTAAAGCAACCGAAATAAAAACTACAAAGGACCATCATATGACAGAGTAACAAGCTGAGTTTTACAATACACCTTGTGTTCTTGTATTTCTGCTGTATTTATCCGACAACAATAGAACTTGCAGCCTAAATAAGTGTTTTATTCTTTCCTCACTGCACTCTTTTTTTAAAACGCGTCGAGAAAATAAAAATACATTTATTCAAGCTGCCACCAGCTTCACACACACTGAGTTAACGACCGCTGCAGCACCGCCCGAGATCCAAGCTCCTGTTGAATCCATTGTTTCTTGCTGCGTCCTCACTACTCTTAGTGCATGCTAAGAGATCCGCGAAGCCCCTCGTGAAGACATTTTAATCTTAACTTCGGCTGAATATGCAATCTTTGAGAGAGGCAAGAGCCTGGAGCACGCTAGCTTTCATACTAAACTATCGTAGAGGATTTCACGGTCGGGTTCCTCTGCGGCTACAACTGCGTACGCTCGTGAAAAATCACCGGCTTTGTTTGGATGAATCCGGAATAATTACCAGTATGTTTTGAGTCTTCACAGAAAGTGGAAGATAAGGTAGCTGCGAGGTGACTCGGTGATTACTCTCTCCTTCATTTAAGGATCTCTAAGTTTGTCCTTGAGGGATGGAAAACATTGCATCAAAATGTTAACATCCAACTTGTGTAGAAGGTCGAAAAGGAATTTTTTTAACATGCAACACCGCCCACGCTGCACAAACTTACCTCTAACACTCATCTATCCTGACAGAACCACACTTTTTCTGAAAGAAGATTTCTTTACCTATACTTACACAATGACTCCAGGAAAAATTTGATTTGGAATCTATTCTACAAGCTTTTCCTTTGCTCACAGTACATACATTTTGATCTGTTGCTTTGTGTTATTAAATTGTATTCTTACAATGTTTTAAGGGAATTCTTAATTTCATCTTCATATCTTCTTTTACATTTATTATTGCTCTTTTAGCTTTTGAAAATATTTGATTTCACAGCAGGTGACAGCATTATCCTGGAACTGTACGACAAAAAAAATTAAAAAAAAGTCAAGCTTGCACTGCATCCTTCAAAAGAGTCATGGATCCATATTGTGTTGGTGGATCAACCCTTGTGTTATCTTTTGCTCAACGACCTCCCTGGCTTCCACGAATACATATGGAGTAGTGGAGGTCGTTCACCTTGACCAAGAGGCAAGACAAGGGATACCAAAAACCATCGGATACCTCCGGGTCACCCTGACCCTAAGATAACAGAATGGTTTTGGTGTGGTATGTACAGGATATGGAGCTGTCATATTTCCTGAACAACAGAAAAGAAAATGAGTTATTTTCTGTTTTGTGTCTTTTTGTCTGCTACGACAGTAGAAAGCGGGTGTAGCTGGGATAATTGTGGGTCCCCTGTAGTCTTCTCGTTCTCTGGATCCCCTTTGTTATCCTTTACAGAATGCGTTTTGGATTTCTCTGTTTTGAGGATTTTTATTTATATAAAATGTTTTCTTTGTGCTCCTGAAACCCATATAAACAAATTAAAAACTTAAAACAACGTACAATTGAATTAATAGAATATGACTTTTATCTGGCTCCACTCATATAAAGAAGCCTTTTGTTTATTTGTTGCAACATCGTGAATTCTGGAAGTTTTTATTTTATTTTATTGTTACCTGTCTTTGACAAGTCATGTTGAATGGCGCTGCTGTTATTTACATTTTTCTTTTTCTTGTTGTTGCAATCCTCGCCTTTTCTTCAAATAAATGCTTATTTAAAAAAAACAAACATTTCGTTTCACGTATCCTACTTAAAGATGTGTGTTGTAATCACTCAAATTGTTCAACCGGCTTTGGTCCAACTCTCTGTTCTCGTAAGATTCAGAATTTTCAATTAGTCTGGAACAATGCTTTAAAAAAGGATTCCAGTCATTGTGTTCAGTGTTTGCTTAGTGGGAGGCAGGATGCGCCTGGGAATTTGTTTGTCCATGCATTAGCATTTAGACCTGCGTCTCTCTCATCCTCCCGAAAGGCACTTTGAGAGATGATGCCTTCAGGCTGGTCAATGGGGTGCAGTCTGCTCACAGCTCTGGCACCATTATCATACAAAGCAGAAGATGCCTCCTCGCTCAGGTCCAGAATCTTCTCTCCTTCATCAAATATGCATGAATCATAACAGTGATTTACAGATGATTTCTGGTCTATGAATGTTTAATGGTCCTTAATATGTCATCTGGCAGCTCCGCTGCTTTGAAAAATGTCACTTTTTTCGTTGCATCTTTGACAGAAACGTGACGCGAGAAGCATGTCTGGGCGAAGCCGAGTCTCTGGAGTTACGACGCCATCCATCAAGCAAACATCACGGTTGTTTCTCTTTACACTCAGTGTGCGAATAAAGGCGAGTAGATGAGAGCCAAACTTTCAGACAAGGCTGTGATTTAACCTCATTCCATCGACTTGTTCTGCCCAGATCGCTGATGCAAAGGTTGCATCATATTTTGAACGTTTTAATTTAGGAACCTTCTGATGTTCCCGGACCACAGCAGGGATGAAATAATGACTTATTTATTTGTAGGATCTCCTCATGAAGTAGATTCAACGACTCTCCAGATGAGGATAAATATGTCTTATTCTTACAATAAACAAGAACTATAAAGGCTGACTCTGAATAGAAAACTTTAGTTTTAAAGTTGATTTTGTATTTCTTAGACGCTCAGTCCATCCTAAGAGATAAAATCTTCTGGTCAATGTTGGATGTTTCTATATGAAAAAAGTCAATAGGTCACCTACAACCGACAGAAATTAAATCTTTATAAATGAAATGCTCCCAGTATCAAAGATGACAAAATGAAGGACACATATGGGTCGAAAAACATAGCTAAAGAAAAACTTATCCAACAGACTGAGCAAGAAAGCAGAAAAGTATTAGAAAAGTGTAACATCTCACACGTTAAATGTCTTGAAAATCAATCTTTAAACTGAAATCTCAGCTTCTCTTGGGACACAAATAGTTTCCGCCCACGAAAAAAAGGCTGAAATGACAAGTACTTAGATTTATAAAGACTGTATTTTTGGCTAATGTTGGCGAACCTTAAGCTTATTGGTCAAGATTTATACATCACACATGTCCTCTACATCACTTTAGGTGGCCTGAATAAGCTTCATACTCAAAAAGTATTCTCATTTAATATACACCAAACAATGAGTTTCCCAATGTTCATGGAATTCCAGGCGTGCCATAATTAGAAATAAAAAGCCTGAAACTGAGACATACTTTTTTGATACTCATTTATATGGCTATGCGAAAGTAAATATACACATACATGTGTAAGCAAATAAGGAAATACCAATATATTTTTTTATTTATTATTTTATTTTATTTTTATTTATTTATTTTCGCTTCCCCAACAACTATCGTACCGATTAGTTTTCCCCTCCTTATCTTTTTCCTCTTTGTCAATTCCCTCTCATTGGTTTTCCTTCTGTCAATTACAAACTGGGACATGTGGAGATTTGGTGGATATTAACCCCGCCCTTGTATGGCAGCAAGCAATCATTTTGACAGGAGACATGAGTTCACAGCGCATGTGAACTGTAGTCCAGATTTATAACATTTAGCAATTTCACTTATCAGCAAATGTTAAAAAAAACTTCCACAGCAACATGTGTCAAAGAGAGGGTGATATTTGCAATTTATTTTGAGAATCTGCTGGATGAAAATGATCCACTATTTTAAATAACTTTTAGTACCTAATTATGGCTCTTGTAATGTTCAGTACATATATTGTTTGTATTGTACTGTAATGAACTTCAATCATTTATTGTATTGTATATGCTGTCATGTTTCTGTCATTCGTGTTTTATTTTGAAGGTGTGTTTCCGTTTTTTGTACGTGTTCCTCTGTTTTGTCTTGACAGACGCTGGCAGGTGCGCGGCTGGTGATGATTGAATGGCGGGTTCTTCCCACAGATAAGGAGCATCTCTAACCGGAAGAACTCGCCAGAGTGTTCAGTTTCCTGACCAGGTTGGCATCTCAGATCTCTCCGTGCTCGTGTTCTGAATGAACGATCTTTTGAGAACCCCTGACGTTGTCAGCTCTTTACTTTACTCACGTGAGTCTTTTTGTCTTTTTGTTTTTAGTTGCTGTTCGAGACCCCGATCTCCAGCCGTGCCCTGCCTCCGTCCCGAGCGTCTGTTTTGTTTTTTGTTCCGGTCCGTTCCGACCGTTTGGATCATTAAAAGACTTTATTCTGAGCTATTCCTCCGAAGGATTATTCTCACTTCCGCATCTGGGTCTCCTGTCCTGCTCGACTCATGACATGCAATTAATTGTGTTCAATAAATTATAATCACAATGTGTAAATAATTTTATTTATCATATTTTTAACCTTTTTTTTTCCTTTTTGAGCTTAAATTTCTAAGCTGAGAACACCCTAAAGTGGACAAAACTAGTCAGATGAAATGTATAATACCTGTTTTTTTTAGTTAATGGGTTGATTTTACTTTTATTTTCTAATTATTTAGTAAAAAAAAACAGTGCTATTCACCCCTGATTGGAAAATTAAAGTTAACATTCATCCATTAGGAGTCTGTGCAAAAGAATATATTATTTTATTTATAAATGTTTTTATCTGACCCAATTAAATTCAAATTTAAGAAAAACTATTTTGGAAGATTCTGCGATTAGAATAAAGTACCCCAATTGTGCGGTTGTACCGCTAATGTAGACGTTACGTTACGAGTCCGCACGAGAGATGTTCTTCCCTTCCAAATAAATTGCTCAATTTAAAAGATTGGATTATTTGATGATATGCTAGTGACACTAATGAAAGGTCTACTTTTAACTAGTTTAATTAAACTGTCAGAAATGATTGCCACTTGAAAGCTGATGCACCAAAACATAGTCTGATTACAATTTATGATCCCAAAGGTGCTTCAGCTCACAGATTTTAATATATGTAATTAAAGCAAATGACTTCACAAACCGTGTGGGCGAGAGGCTACGAAAACATCTTTGAGGCTTTTAAGCACCGATAAACAGGCCGGCGGCAAACTCTACAGCTGGTGATTTTAAACAACAAATGAGCGCGACTGTGGTAAACAAAACAACAGTTCAAGACATTTGTTATTGCTCGTGTATCTTTAAATGTCATTCTTCCTTTTAAAAGCAAAAATGTAAATGTTGTCTTTGGACCTGGAGACCTTTAATAAACCTCTGCATCAATCTAGTGAATTTTAATATATATATATACTCTCTACTGCAACTGAGACTTGATTAACGCTTGAATTTTATATACAGTATTCCCCGGTGAGACTTCGATTCGCCCACTGATCCAGAAAGAAAGTCTTTGGATTTGTAATAAATCAAATTGTCAAACATGAATAATCGTAGGGATATTGTTTGTGTTTGTGGGGAAGAATTCATACCTCATTGTAAGTCCAGTGAATAAAAGAGTGTGTGTTTAAGACCCTAGAGAACCACTTGTTAAAAATCTGGACCCTAAATCAAGAATGAAAATAACTTAAAAGAAACATACTGTATAACATGATAAAAACTGGCTAAAGGAATTTGCAAATAGTTGCAGCTCATTAAATTTTAGCTTCAGGCTGGCAGCAGAAAGACTGAAGGTCAAAATAGTTTGTTCAACAAACATCTTGACTCTTAACCAATAATTTAAAGGGAAACTAATAAAAAATATTTGAAATGTTCAATTCTTCCTCTCCAAGATGCAGTTAGTCCCTCATCATGAACATGTTTTGAACTTATTACTTTATAAAGTCCTCCCCGAGAAATCTCAGCGAACAAGAGGTTACAAGAGCTGAGTCCATTAATGGCTTCACTCCTCCTCCAGCCAGCTTTAATCACGCCCTGTTTTGTTTGTACAACGAATCCCTGGGAGTTGATTCATGTGGTGAAAACCCTCAATTTTCACAGCGTAGTGGGTGTGGTTATGTTAAACAAGATTTAATCTCCAGAAAAACGACTTGTTTTCAGTGGGTGGGGCTTAAACACATTTTGTAATGTAAATATTACAATTAAAACAGAGTTTTGTACAAAAGTTTACCTTAACTCCAGCTTTTTTTTCCAGGTACAAGGTCCAAAGTTTTTACAGTCTATAGTCTCGATTTACCAGTTGAAAGTCACTTCTATAGATGATAGAGAAGTTTCTATTGAAAGTATAATTACCCTGTTGAATAAGTCTGGACTACAGCAGAAATAAAGAAAAGATATACATCAACGCTAACATAAACTTGAGGCATCCATACAATGGGAGACGTAATGAGAGTTGAAGCTATTTTAATATCACTAGAAATATTTCATAATCAGGAGAACAGTGTTTCTCAACTGGTCTGGCTTCATGAAACCAGCGTGTGTTTGGGAAAATGTATTTTTTGTTGCAATAATCAGGTCTTATATTTATTGCAGAGGCCGATGCCCCCATAATTGGGCCGACCTGTTTGATCTCACAGTTGCCATCCAAATAACATTTGGGGAAATAGATATTCCCTCATGTTACCATGCGAGAGCTTCCTCTGGAGAAATGGGGAAATAACACAAAAGAACCAGATGATGTTGGTTTAGCAAAAATAATACGTTGTTTTTAATAAAGAAGGTACAAGTGGATCAAACAGGAAGAAACTCAGGGAGGAGGAAGAACGTACAAAAACCAAAACAGAATTGGAATAAAACCTTTTTTTTTTACAATTAAATCAAGTGTTTGGCCACAACAAAAACTGAAACAAAGGAAATTCCCCACTAAGGGTGCGGAGGACAAGCAAACAGCTAACAAGGTTAATCTAGTGGCTCAGTTCTAACTTATGGCTAACAACATTGAGAAAATGAACTCATGCAAAGACAGTTCCAAAGATGAACAAAGCCGAGCGATAGGTAAGCAGAAGTAGGATTGGGGCGGGTGAGCAGAAACAGGGTCCCCCAATCAGGGTGTAGAACAGGCAGGAAGTTGTATGGGAAGTAGCCTACCAGACAGGAACCATGGGAGCCAATCAGAAGCGAGCATTTGCACACCATAGCGGACACACGGCAGACACTGTGAACAAGGTAAACAACCAATGGCCTAGCATGTCAGTTTAGGAGTAGTCTTAGCCCCAGACAAAGGCAAACTACCCAACCACCAGTTGAGAATCACTGTCCTAGAAAAGCTTAATAGGTTTTCAACTGTGCTAAATATTAAATAAGAAGAAAATTAGAAGATTTTATGGTCACAATCCGTCTCTGAAGAACTTCCATAGTAAGAATTGTGAAATGAGTTAAACTGCTTTTATTACTTCAAATTGAAAACCAAGATGAAGTGTCTAAAAAATGAGTGTGCATCAAGAAACAGCCTTTAACCCAGTGTTCTCAAACTCAACTTGCCCGGGGTCTATGGTGGTCAAAATCTTGTGTAGATAATCCAGAAACACTTTCCAGAGACCAATTTCAATAATTACAAGTGGGTTACCTGAGACTTTACTGATGGACTAAGGATGTTTAATATAAATCTGGAAACTATACAGAGTGCTGTAGCTCGAAGGAAATTGATTTGGGTTTGCAGAATTAAATCTTTAATGGCGATGCTTCGACCCTGATTCACTGCAAGGCTGAAGTAATATTTCCGGTCCTTTGAAATTCATCATCTCCCATCGTCCCACTGCCTGTTGGATTACCTGACGACTCATATGTTACGCAATCCTTTGTGTGATTTTCATCTCCCTCCTCCTTCCAAGTTCCTGTGTGTTCACCCTGCAGATGTGGCTCATTTTCATTACGAGCTGGCAATTTTCGAAAATATCGAGGGAATCAGGCTCTGGATTCGAGGTGGTGGAGCACTGAATCATAAACGCGAGAGCAGAGAGGACTGAGAGCTATGAAATATCAGCAGATCTCACTGACAAGCAGAAATTCAGTCATGTCAGATTTTTTTTAGAATCAAGTGAGCTTTCATTGCACTTTGTCCTGGTTTATTCTAGTATTCTTTATTCATTGATAATTTATTGGTATGTTTTTGCTTTTGCCGGTTCAATTTCTGCATTATTTACACAGACCCATATAGAATCCCATTTAGATGTTTCACTGACCTCTGCTACTAGAAAGACTCATTATAAATAAACCAAAACAAGTCAAGAGTCACAGGCTCAACGTAAAACACCTTTCAGATAGTAATGATTAATACAACATTAATTAAATACTCGGCTGAAGATAAATCCCTCACAGGTCCTTTTCTCCATGTGAGAAAAATGTCTTGCAATAAAAGTAAGACAAAATAAAAAGAGCATTAACCCGATCCTCGAGGTTCAATCCAAGAAGAAGAATCGAAAGTTGTTAACCTCAAGTTAGCTGAAGCAATAATAACACAAAAATGTATTCATTTATGTTGCATTTTTCTCTGGTCAACTCAAACAGTGTCTGATCTATCCATCCATATATATATATACATATATATATATATATATATATATATAGGGAGCAGCAGGCGTATTGAATGAGGCTCAGTAGAGAGGACAGGGTAAAGGTATAAGGCTTCCCAGGTGTACACCAGTCCTGATTCTTAATGGCCCAATCAGCAAGAAGCAGATGTGAAATGTGAATATATTTAAAGCATAGACAAGGGTCAAGATATACCTAGAGATTTTCCATTTAAATCTGAATTAATAAGCCATAATAAGTCTTTGGTAAGACTAAAAATGTGATATCCCAATTATCCACCATTGTCCATAGTTATATAGGTTATGCACTGGCTTCACAGGACACTCTTTACAGTTTGCATCTTAATTATCGTATTTATTTTAGGTTGATTTAGGAGTTCTCTGGCTTTATTGTTTTTACAATTGTTGTATTATTGCTTGTTTGTGGATGGTGACAATAAAGCCTGAGACGATGTAAACCTTTTTATGACTCATTATGTTTAAATATGCTATAAAAGAGAAACAGGAAATATTTGTAAGTCATTGAAATATGCAGAACTGTTCTCAAGGGCGACTTTAACAAGATTTTATAAACAGCACAGTCGTTTCTCAAATTGTAATGGAGCCAAAAAAGATTTGATGATGTCTTTTTGTCTTTTGACTTTTGTTGGATATTAATGTTAAGACTCTGAATGTTGACTCCTGTCGAGTCTGCGTTCACTTCCCACAGGTGTAAGATTTCGACGTCAAGACCTTGTTATGTTGGACATTGATTCCCATGGAGCATCTTAAGAGTCTCTCAGACTTCGTCAAGGTTATTATTCGTCATAGGAACTGTTGCCTCAGGATGTTTTTTGAGCCACAGATTTCACAAGAAAAGATTTTCAAGACTATTGAGTTTTCGCCATACTATTCAAAACAGAGTAGAGAGGATGGAAGGATAAGACGAGAGAGATAAGTTAAGAATAAGAAATGTTGTAATTCAATTAATGAAATGTGAAAATGACCACAAAAAACCTTGAGGTTAGAATGTCTTCTTATTACCTGCACTAATGAGGTGATGTTTTTCACTGGTGCTTGTTTGTAACTCCAACGTTTTATATTTTTCTTCATGAAATGTTCAGGTTAGAAATGGATTAACCAAACGGTGATTTTGTGGTGTTCTGCAGTTCCATCTGGTTTGGAAGATTGTGTTTT
Organism: Callionymus lyra; assembly: GCF_982586985.1. Lineage (NCBI taxonomy): Eukaryota > Metazoa > Chordata > Actinopteri > Syngnathiformes > Callionymidae > Callionymus > Callionymus lyra. The sequence continues at coordinate 12,067,875 of NC_141828.1, forward strand.
ATGGTCACCAGGGGTTGCTGCTTTGGTGACCTTCTCTACCCAGAGCTAGCAAAAATAGACAAATAAAAAAATATAATTCCATGTGGCTTTAATAATGTGTCTAGGGTTGGTCTTGGTAGAGTTTTGAAAACTCAGGAATGAAGCAGTGCCAACTACCAAAGATGTGTATGATAATGTTTATTCTATATAATTAGTTAGTAATTTAGGATTTGAAACTGACTAATAGTCTAATTCAAATGAGCTTAATTGTATGGTAGTTGTTGATAGTTTTCAAAACTCAGTGTCTAAATGAAAATATTACACAAGAAAGAAAAAAATGGTGGTTGTTCTCTAGAAAGAGATGAATCCTTCAAAAGAATCTCGGACCCAGATGGTAACCCAGAACACGATCAAAATGATTTGGTATCCACATTTCTGGAGAATTTCTAATTCATTTTATTTAAAGTATTATTGAGTTAGATTTCAAACAGACTCTTAAACCTCTTAACATAGCGAGCTGAACACGATTCAACAGTCCCGGACTCGAAGCTACCAATGCATAAACAACATAATCATGTTGTTTATGCCGCTCACCTTGAAATGTTGTTCATTTGACAGAAGGCTGGACTCACACCTTGATAATCAACAGCTGCTGACGGCGACTTAAAGACAGAAGCTCGGAGTGTGTAATATCGTGTGACATCCCACGAAGGACAATTAGTCCTTTTCGCAGAGTTACCTCGGGCTGTGTTTACCACCACGTCTTCGCACACATTCATCGAGCCGCTAAAACCCCCCCCACACAAACACACACAAAAGCTTGCTCGGTCAAGCTTTTTTCATCTCCTCCGTATACCATAAGCCCCCGAACTGGATACAAAGACCTTGAACACTTTTGATTTAATTTCCTCAGCTCTGCTTGAGTTGGTGCAACAGCTAAATGGCAGCTCATTAGAGAAGATGTAGCCGCGCCGGTGTCCAAAATCGACCTGCCACTGTGTATGGCAGGATCTACTTTGAAAGTAACATTAAGGGAGAATGGCCATTAGCAAGAGCACGGCAGAGAAACATAAAAGAGTTCTGCTCGATGGCAACAGAGTTGTTATTCCCTTCCTCGGCATCTGCGTCACGGAATTACAGCAAACACGTGTCAAGAATTACGACTTTAATCAAGATTTTCTGCAGATAATGAAGCCAATTTTGGTAATGGATGATGAATGTTTTATTAGCGTCACAACATGGTTTTTAGGGGGAAAAGGTGTCGCAGTCGCTCACAGACGTGATAAAACATCAACACTTTCATTTACCTAGAGGGGACAGAGTAGAGAATTGTGGGTCACAACTTAGCATTTGAAAGATCCTGCCTAGCCCTTATAAGCACAGTATCATTGTTTTACTTTTCAAAATTGTCTGTCTGTCATCAAAGCTACACATTTTTTTCCTCTATACAATTGTAGGTTTTTCAAATCCCCACAATCTTGTGGTTTCATTTCAAACCCCTGACTCTAGCTTAGATAACCTTGTTATCTTTTTCTTTTTTGGCCCTTAAAGCCAGTTCTGATTAGATTTAAACAGGAAAGAGATTCATTTATACAATTTATTAAAATAATACAGAACGATTGATGAAAAAGAGAACGAAGAAAGACAACAAACCAGGACCGTACAGTATAAACTAGGGGTATAAGAAACAAACAAACAAATCAATTAAATTATTTTCTTCTGCTTATTCCTTTATAGTGGTCCCGATGGGCTTGGGCTTATCCCAGCTTTTTTGAGTAAGAGGCAGGGGACACCCTGGACAGGACGCCAGTATGTTGCACAAAGACAGACAACCGTTCACACATTCATACCTACAGGTAACTTCTCAAAGTTCCCAATCAGCCTCTGTATGTTTTTTGGTCTGTGGGAGGAAACCGGAGTGCCCGAAATAAACCCACGCCACACGTGGAGAACATAAACACACAACATCACAAACTCCACACAGAAAGGTCATAAGTGGCCTCCTTCGGGACATGGAAGCGAAACTGCAACCTTCTCGCTGTGAGCCGATATGGCTAAATGAAAATAACACAGCGGTCAAAAGACCCGTGCAATATAATGGACAAATAGAGAATGAACAGAGAAACACATTTAAACCCTACAAGTAAAACACTTAAGCACCAGCAAATACACAAGATCAAGCCACAACAGAGAAGTCAACTTTATTAACAAGGGAGTGTGAACGATGTGACAGAGTGACAACAAGAGAGAGGTATAAAGGGATGAAAGAAATGAAAAGAGAAATCAGAAACTTTTTTATCAACGTAAAATGTAAAGAGTAAGATTTCACTTTTTTTTTCATATAAATGTAAAAAATTGGAGACTTATATTGAATTGAACCTAAGAGTGACTGAAGCTAGCACTGTTATGCACTGGCTAAGCTAGCAGGTAAACCATTCAGTTTAAATTGTCCTTCACTCTCCATAATAATTTAAACACGACCTGACAACACCGGGCTACATTTCTCGACGAATATCTTTCACTCTCATCTCTTTTTGATCTTCATAATGAAAATCTTAAAACAAGGCTTTAATGTCTCTGTGACACAGAATTCAATGTAAGCTTTCGACTGAGCACGGACTGGTGACCTCCAGTCACTGTTGTTCCAGTGAAGATAAACCGAACGAAGCCTTTGAAATGAGCCTTTTCATCAGAGAAGAGAACACAGTAAAAAAAGCAAGTACATCGACGGCGCCGAGTTTGAAGTAATGTTTTATTCAGGAAAGCTCAATAAAGAGAAGCCTTGGGATACATACTTGAACTTGGAAATGTGACAGAAGAAAAAAAATCAATTGAAATAAAATTACTTTTCAGACATGTTTATGCTCGTTTAATTTGTTATTTGGCCACAAAAACAAAGACATAATTCCACTTGCTTTTTCCAAGAATTGGACACATACTGTGTGGGTCGATGGGTGTTTTAATCAACAGGTTTACGAAAAGATGGACAAAAAGTACTTAAATTTCCCCTTGTGGGACTAATAGAGGAAAATCTGATCTAATTCAATCCGATGAATGTATATGACCATATGGATGGAAGGATAGCTTTGCTGTGTCTCAAATCGCATACATCTCTAAGTGCACTGCTTTACAGTAAACTGTAAGACATTGCACTTGCGCGGTGCTCAAATTTCAACAGTGTAGTACTGTCTCAAATCAAACACTGTCGCTACACACTCACCAGAAATAACTCAACCCTTCTTCTTCTACTACTTTTTAACTCTGATTGCAACCGGCCGTTGGAACCCTATCAGCAACACTTGACAGCGCTTTTCACCAATTGAAACAAGTTATTAAGTTGTGTTTCATTGTGTTATTATTGTTGTTGTGTTGTAAAATTGGTGTTTTCAGACATTTACCCTAGAATTTGCTCCGAAGAGGCGTCGTCAGTGACGTAGCTTCCCTTTAGCGTCATCCACGTCACCAAAATGGCGGCCGCTAAGGGTGGAAAATTGAGTGCACACTGCACACTACATGATATGAGGTTTCATTGAAATAGAATCAAAGATTTTACAGCATAGAGTGCTGTATCATACTGTTTCTTGATACCTCATCAACCCAATACTAGGATTTTATTAAACAACTGAATATATGAATCTGTAAATGGGCTTCATAAATTAGGTGGTTTAAGAAATGATTGAGTGAAGTAGAAGTGAAGGAGGTGTGGGGAGAATATGCTGGGTGGACAGGAGGATGTTAGGCGAAGATAAAAAAGGTCTCAATGATTGGATGGATGGATGGATGGATGGATGGATTGATGAGTGAATGGATGGATGGATGGATGGATGGATGGATGGATGGATGGATGGATGGATGGATGGATGGATGGATGGATGGATGGATGGATGGATGGATGGATGGATGGATGGATGGATGGATGAGTGAATGGATGGATTGATGAGTGATGGATGGATGGGTGAATGGATGGATTGATGGACGGAAGGATGGGTGGATGGGTGGATGGGTGGATGGATTGATGAGTGATGGATGGATGGTTAGATGGGTGAATTGATGGATGGATGGACGGAAGGATGGGTGGATGGGTGGATGGATTGATGAGTGATGGATGGATGGTTAGATGGGTGAATTGATGGATGGATGGACGGAAGGATGGGTGGATGGGTGGATGGATTGATGAGTGATGGATGGATGGTTAGATGGGTGAATTGATGGATGGATGGACGGAAGGATGGGTGAATGGATAGATGGATTGATGAGTGAGTGAATGGATGGATTGGTGAATTGATGGATGGATGGATTGATGAGTGAATGGATGGATTTATCAGTGATGGATGGATGGATGGATGGATGGATAAATCTATGTTTAACATACTGGCCCCTCAAAATGTATTTTATTCAGTACTCGTCCCATAATGTAGTGCAACAGTTGAAGCCCCCACTACTTTTGGGCCATTTTTTTTTTAATGTAGGTATACAAATTTAAGAAAATGGGTAAAATTATTGATGATGTAATAATTTCTTTGATGGAATAAAAGCGATTGAACATCCTTCGATCGATAAATGATGGAAGCTGCTATGTTACGAGATGAGAAGATGACGGATGAGTGGATGAGTCTGAAACCGGATGTGCACAGAATGGATTGATGGGTTGATTTTTCTGCGAGGCGTTAAGTGAGGATGGTCAGAAAGGGTATAAGAGAGATGGATTGCTTCGAAAGAAAGTATTGATGAAAGGATGGATCTGAGTTAAGTGCTACTGTTTTGACAAGTATAGTGTGAACATCTCCATCAATGTCCTCATCATCGTGTGTCCTTGGGAAAACCGGTGACAATAGTCACGAGATAGCTTCATCTCTTTTGTTTTTTCCTGCTCTGAACTTTCAAACAATTCCTAAAAATAACTGGCGGTTTCCAAAAAACATCAAATTTCCTGTACACGTCTTCCCTTTATCAGCACGGCCGGGCTCGTTCTCCCCCCCGTCAAACCATTGTTACCAATATTGGTTCGCTCCGAAGCCCAAACCACAGCCGAGCCCTGATACGATTGTTCATTTGAAAGCTCTCGCTGTGTTTCCTAGGGAAAGAATAATCTGCTGAATACGGTGGAATCTGTTGTGCGAAAAATCAAGTTTCTTCTCTCAAAGTTTGGTGTCAAAGTTGAAGCGAAAGTTCCTCCGTCAACGCTCTGCCCTCTGTCTCGAAAGCGAGCGTCTCGCAGCAGGCAGAAGATCAAATCCAGCTTTCGTCTTTGCCGCTCCGCTGCACTTTATCCCGCCCGTCCCGGTGTCCCGCCATTGTCCCCCCCGCCCTCCTTCCTGCTCGTCCTCGGCGCCTCGGGGTCACCGCGGTGGAACTTGCTCTCATCTCAGCGGCAGCCGTGATTGATCACCCATCACCGGCCGACTCATCAGCGGCTGATGTGGCTGCCACTCTCTCTCCGCGCTCATCTTAAAGTGGCAGCGCTGGAAAAATCGCCGAAAGCCAAGAAAAAAAACATCTCAAGGACGACCTTGAGATTTTTTGTTCTTCAACTTCCGGAGGCTACATATTTTTTTTACCTTTGCCTTGTATTATCCGAACATTTTGTCCGTTGTTGTCGATGAGTTCGTCCTCGATTAAATGGGTTAAAAAACAATACGGAACTTTAGCTTGAAAATGGGAAATTTCTGCTGAAAGAGCTGAGCAAAAAGACGGATCTCGACCTATTGTGAGACCACAGCAGGAGCGGGCCAAATTCTAAACTGGGATTTGCACTGTTGTGTAAAATATTCTTTTCATTGAAATATTTTCAAGTGATTCACACTGTTGATGGTCTGATGAAGCTTCATGAAACAGTGTCATGTTGTTTGGAGGTCAGTAGGTGGCGCCATCAGTTTAAGAAATGATGTGACTTTTCATTGGAACTGTTGTTCAAAACAAAGGAAAATAGGGCAGAGACCGCCATCTAGTGGACTCTGAGAATAATGACACTGCTTCATAAAGCTTCATTAGACCATCACTACTTGTATTAAGGAAAAAAACTGTCTTGATTTTTAATTAATTTCAAAAGTGAACTTTCTTAGTAGATTTTTTAGTGGTGATGGTCTGATGAAGCTTCATGAAACAGTGTCATGTTGTTTAGAGGTCAGTAAGTGGCGCCATCAGTTTAAAAATGATGTTTCATTAGAACAGTTGTTCAAAACAAAGGAAAATAGTGCAGAGACCGCCATCTAGTGGAATCTGAAAATAATGACACTACTTCATGAAGCTTCATCAGAACATCACTACTTGTATTAAGGAAAATATTTATCTTGATTTTTAATTAATTTCTAAACTGAATGTTCTTAGTGGACTCTTTAGTGGTGATGGTCTTGTGAAGCTTCATTAAACAGTGTTATGTTGTTTAGAGGTCAGTAGATGGCGCCATCAGTTTAAAAATGATGCGATGTTTCATTAGAACACTTGTTCAAAACAAAAGAAAAATAGAGCAGAGACTGCCATCTAGTGGACTCTGAAAATAATGACACTGCTTCATGAAGCTTCATTAGAACATCACTACTTGTATTAAGGAAAATATTTATCTTAATTTATAATTAATTTCTAAACTGAATGTTCTTAGGGGACTCTTTAGTGGTGATGGTCTTGTAAAGCCTCATGAAGCAGTGTCATGTTGGTTAGAGGTCAGTAGGTGGCGCCATCAGTTTAGAAATGTGATGTATCCTTAAAACAGTTGTTCAAAACAAAAGAAAAATCTGAAAATAATGACACTGCTTCATGAAGCTTCATCAAACCATCACTGATTAACACCATTTTGAAAAGTTTTTTGATATAATATCATGAATATAGGTTTTTTCCAAAAGTTTTAAAATGTATTTCATTTTTGAAAATGTGTTTTTTGGCCGTATATTTGTATCAAAAGCTTGTTCATGTGTTTTAATTGTTGAATTGTTGTTGTTTAAAAACGTGTGTGTTTATATTGAAAATGTAATTCATTCATTTCCTCTCATTGTTTCAAAATAGTGCATTTGTTTCAAAAGTTTGTAAAAAACAACTCATTACTTGTTAATGACTGTTTCATGAACACAGCTAAAAAGTAGTCTCTGTCCATGAACAGACAGTGCTCCAGGAAAAGAGGTCAATAACTATTGAGCTGCCATGCATCTCTGCTCCTGAAAGTACTCCACTGTAATTCAACAATAATGGACACAGGAGTCTTCACACATCTACGATGCCGTTTTTAAGCAAACACCGTGTCCATGTGTTCTTGCCAGATTGCAGTTTGTAAACACACAAATCTCAGTGAAATACGATCTTGAAACATGAACTACATCTACTTTTAAACAAACGATTAACTAACTAGAGCCAGTGCTTTTATAAATGGAGCTCGTTGGTGTGGGTTTGCACTTTCTTTCTTCAAGTTGTGTACTTTATCGACTCCCCTTTTTTACTTTAAATATAAATATTTAAGGTTTTTTCGCTGGGAATGCTGCGAGGGGCTGAGGAAACCACAAGATGGAAGAAAGGAATCAGTAGTAGTGATGAGTTGAAGAAGCTTCAGGAAGAATTGTGTTATTTTCTGAGGTTAATACTAGTGATGGTCTGGTGAAGCTTCATGAAATAGTGTCATGTTGTTTAGAGGTCAGTAGATGGCGCCATCAGTTAAAAAAAAAAGTGATGTTTAATTGGAACAGCTGTTCAAAACGAAGGAAAATAGTGCGGAGGCCGCCATCTAGTGGACTCTGAAAATGATGACACTGCTTCATGAAGCTTCACCAGACCATCACTAGTTGACAGGTGTTGCTATTACCAAAAAAAAACATGTGAGATTTGATTAAAGTGTGTCTTTTGAACAATACTATAGGAAGCGTTATTGGCACATCAATAAGAAATGCCATTGCTGGATAAAAAATAAATTAAAAAAAAAGGTAAAATGCCCGTAAATAGTAGTGATGGTCTGATGAAGCTTCATGAAGCAGTGTCATTATTTTCAGAGTCCACTAGATGGCGGTCTCTGCACTATTTTCCTTTGTTTTCTAATGAAACCAATCATTTTTAAACTGATGGCGCCACCTACTGACCTCTAAACAACATGACACTGCTTCATGAAGCTTCATCACGATTTTAAATCTGTTTTCATGTTTTTATACATGTGTGTATATATGTAGGAAATGTAATTATATAATTCGTCCTAATCCTTAATATAGGTTGTTGTATAGACGCACTAAAGGCCACAAAGATACATTTCAGGCCTTGACACTTCAATAGATTAACTTGCATGGACATTTTTTTTAATGATCAATTAACCTGTGCAAACAAATGTAAAACCTACAGATTCCACGAGATGCCTCTGGCAGGAATAGAACCTTTGACAGTCTTGTGGGAGGTTGTAGCAGTTGTTGAAGTAATTGAATTATAAAAAAAATCTTCTCCAGCAGTTTTCCTGCTTAAGGACATGACAAGGAATTATTTCTCCTCTAATTCCTTCGGATCCAGTAATGCCTGACATTTAAGTGCTCGTGGATACGTCGCACTGTAATCCACGGACTTCCAGAAGCTAAAGGTCTATTCATTTCATTGAGTCGGATCGTGTTTGAAGTTACTCTTTCTAATGAATATCTGCTTTCGCATGTTAAGCGTCGACTTGAGGGGGAAACAGAACGACCGCAACGCATCAGGTCCGACTTGATTTCCTCCATCGACGATGCTGGGAAAACGTGGAATCGTCCGCTTTTCCTGCAGCTAACCAGCCTCGCAGGTCACGCTTGAAACACAAGACCCGCTGTTTTATTAATACATCTCACAGTCGAGAGTTCATTCTTCAGCTGCTGCGAGCTCGTGGGGGAATAATATTCTCGTTAAAGATGTTTTACAAGCCGCCGTCCGTCACCGAATGATCATCTCGATAAATATTCCCGAGCCGCAGTGATCGTATGTTGTCCCGCGGTCACGTCAGCGCTCGTGGTACGTGTCGAGGGGGGCGAACGTTACATTGTTTGTTCGAGGTCTGAGCTAATGAGTCCATGTGTGTCACGCTGCTTATCGGTGTTCAACACATGCAGGGTTTCATTTATGACACATGACAGGCTGGACGTTTAATTCACCGAGAGCAAATTCAACTCATTTGCATTTGATTCATCTAATATAGACCAGAATGTCAAACATGTGTAACCATTTCAGTGTGTTTGTGGTGACCTCGGCCATCATCGTCATCATTCAGGTCCCATCAGAGGAAAGACCATCACCCTGGAGCTGTAAGGTACTTCCCAGACACAGTCAGTTATCAACATCCATCCATCCATCCATCCATCCATCCATCCATCCATCCATCCATCCATCCATCCATCCATCCATCCATCCATCCATCCATCCATCCATCCATCCATCCATCCATCCATCCATCCATCCATCCATCCATCCATCCATCCATCCATCCATCCATCCACTCAAACATCAATCCAACTCTCCATTCATCCCACAGCCCATCTGTTCAATCCAATCCACCCCTATTGATTCAATAATCCATCCACTCCACTCCATCATTCATCCATCCATCCATCCATCCATCTATTAACTCACTCACACGTCGATCTACCCATCCATTGATCCACTAAGTCCATCCATCCATCTATCCACTCATCCATTCATTCACTTACTCATCCATCTGTCTATCCAGCATCAATCCATCTATCCATCCATTGAACTCTCTATGCATTAATCCATCCAACCCCCGTCTTTTTTTCACCCTTTCATCCATCGACTCATCCATCAATCCATCCATCAATCCATCCATCCATCCATCCATCTATCCATCCATTCTTCCATCCATCTTCCCAATAACCCATACACCCATCAATCCAGCTCTCCATGCATTAATCCATCCATCTATCCCACAATCCATCCGTTGGTCCATCTATTCTCTTTAATATCCATTGATCCAATTCTCTATCCATCCAACCATTCTATAGTCGATATATTGAACTCTTCACCTGCCCATTTATTCAATACCAAGATATGAAAAAACATATTGAACATGTCTAGAGTGTATATAAATCTATTTCCAGTTGGACATGCGCAGAGGACCATCACCCAAATGAAGACAACATGAAAACCATTTGGATTCAAAGTTAAAGTTTAATGAAGTCCCAAAAAGGGATCAAAGTTTAGTTCTGAAGGATTAAGGGTCCAAACTCAAATCATCTAGATTGCCAGGTTGATAAAATGATACAGTTAAGTACATAAAACTATTATTTTTAGAGCCCTAAGTAAGTGACTCTTTTTTAAAAGCCGACATGAGTATTCTCATGTTGGACCTTCAAATAGAAGATGACTTATCTGTAGGGAATTTGGCCCCTTTTATGTTCACATCCCAAATCATCCTCACATCCCAATATCAGAGGGAGAAATTGAAAGTCCTATGGCTTCATATGTCGGCCCCGCTGATGGGATGTCGGGAACGTTCAGTGGATAATTCCTCATCTGTGATGTGACGTGATAAGACTTGCTAAACTAACTTCAATGAGTGTCAACTTCTGAAGAGAACGAATGTTTCAATTTTAGCCATTTGATATTGGAGAGAGAAAGAGATGCAGAGAGAAAGAGAGATTGTTGGTCCAACACAGAGATGAGAATCAGAAACTTTCATGGCCAGTGTTGTAAACACAATACTGTTTATTTGAATATTTTGTGGTGAAATTAAAGAAAATAATGGAATCATATAAATTTAATTAAATAAAAAAAAATCTGACATTAAAAGAAAGTGGCATATAAATAATAAAATGACTTAAGAGGCACCGAGGTTGGTAAGTTATTATCAGAACCAATACAAAAATATGTTTTTGTGCATTTTAATTATTTTGTTCGTACTCAAGACAGTAAAAATGATTTTTGATTCATGACAAAAGAGTCGAAACAATAAGGAGGCTAAAACGTGGTCTTATTCTGATTCTTTATTCGTGAAGTTGGACGATGTGGTCTAAAAGATTTCAATGCCTAAAGGGTTTCAACTTTTTCAACTTCACAACTAGACTTCCAGAGCAAGTCCTGAAGCTGTTGCCGTCTATCCACGAGCCCAAAGTTGAGTCAGTTGTTTGAGCTCTGAAGTCTGAGATTATGAAAGAAGGAGAATATCTTTAAAAAATATGTGCGCAATAGTTGAAAGCACCGTTAAACTTAAAAGGAGACGCTGCTGTTGAAACCTCTCCGTGCTGCGACAGCTGAAAGCAGGTGCGAAATAATTAAAACTAAGATTGCTGCTGTGTTGACCTGCAGGGGTCACCGTGAGCTCTGCTCGCTCCCGCACGTCGACATGTTGACATTTAAAGAGATGCATTTGCTTCACTCTTGTTTGTTGTAGATGCATTTATATTCTAAAAAAAAACCACTATATCATTTTATTTTATTCTCCACTCTTTCTCTTACTCTTATCAAGTTAAAAAATAAAAGCGGTAAAATTTGAATGTAAAAAAATTACATTAAGTAAATATAAAATGAAACATTTAATTTCATCATCATCATAATTATCATAAAAATAATCATAATAATAAATGTTTAAACTATACAATTAAATACAATTTCAGGCACATAAATGTAAACGATAGAGTAGTAGTTTATTTTACGTTACATTTTGTTTTTGAAAAAGGTTTTTAAATGTTACAATAAAATAAAATAGACCCATTGCAAACATTAAAAGATGGTGTTGTTATTCAGTGAAAAGAGTGTATAGGAAAAAAAGGAGATCAATAAAAAGCCATGAAGCTTTGAATTAAAATACTATTTATTTTAAAATACTTTAACTATTATTTGAGCCAATGAGTGCACAGCTAAATTACTAAAAGTGTCTTGTAAAACCCCTTTTGATAATCCTGTCATTTGTTTTAGTTTCCTATTTCTATTTTTTTCAAATACTGTAATTCCTTACAATCACAGACTCTCCTTAATAAGTTTATTTTCTGGTGCTTATTCCCTTAAGGAGGTCGCGGGAGGCTGGAGCCTTTCCCAAGTGTCTCGGGGCGAGAGTTGAGGGACACCCTGAACAGGACGCCAGTCATATATTAGAAATGCATGTTATTCTCATAAGATCGACTTCACAAAAACAGAAAAACAGTTTTATTTTCTTCACTTTTTTAAAGCTATTATAAAGTGTACATCTCTTTGAATTTTCAGAAAAAAAACCTCAAAATGTATCCTTATTTTCCAGATACATTTCATATAAGATATAAAAAAGATTTAAAAATATATATTTAAATGAGACACTTTCCTGAAGGAGACCTCCTGAGGGATCAATAAAGTTTTACCTTACCTTACCTTACTGTAATTTTAAAAAATCAACTTCTCAAAGTAAAACCAAAATAACTCAATTTATTATTATTTGTTCACATACTTATTTTCCTTATCCAAAATTGTCCTCTTATAACTGCCATAGCCACAGTGGGGGTGTGAAGGATCCACATGTGGCTCTGGAGCCGTGTTGAAGCTCTATACAAATACTAAAGATTTGATTCTTCTTTAAAACTGAATAAAGTGACTAAGAAAGACAGATTAGAGATTTTGATTCTCGATCAAGTAAATTGCTACGAGCAGGCAGTAAACAAAAGCAGAAAAGGAAAAACTTAACATCTTGGGATTTTTTCAAGTTTACAAAGATGTGTATTTATAAAAATGTTTGTATACAAGACACCAAATAAAAATGTATTTGAGAAAAATCATTTATTTTTTGTGTCTTAAACATCTCTCTTTAATTTCCATTTATTCCTTACTCTCGGCCACTGAAGGTCAATGAGTGTTTAATTCTATTTTTTCCTTCTTTGTGTTTTACTGAAAATACAACACTACTGCATTCTCTAAACTCTGTAGCTGTAGTGTTTGCATCTGGAGCAAATCCAAACATTGCTCTGTCAACTTCAATCCATACGCACTTTCTTCGAAAGGGAAAGTCAATATGAAGAACATGAGCATATGTGGATTTAACGATTCCTTTTGTCACTTCAACCTCAAACTAGCGCCAAGAATTATTAGAAACAAAGCTTTCATTATGGCGCAAACCGAAAATACTTCCTCCTATGTGAAGGCGGAATCATACAAGAGAGCATTTAGCCTGAGGGATGAATTTGTGAGCATAAACAAACAATGCAGGCAACATATTAATAAAACATGTTGGCTGTGTTCGGCGAGAAGCCGCTCCATCCAGATGGGTTTGGGACAAAATGGGGCTATTTCACGTGGCAGCCGGCCAGCACTCAAAGCACTCAGGCCCTATTTGGGTCGACCCATAGTGTGATTATCCCCCACTCCCTGTTTTTGTTTTTTATTGTAGCCGGTGGTCGCCATCACTCCTCCAGTTTAGTGACAGGTACAAAAAAACTTTCTCAAAACAAGAGCCTGATTTAAAGTTTCACAGTATAAAAGAGCTGTTGATTGTTTTCAACAATCGATTTATTCATGTTTAATGACTGCGATAAATAGGATGTGCTCCTCGCCAAGTTATTGTCAATGTCACTGGACATTCTTCACTTTGGCAACCAATTCAATCTCCTTTTGTCCTTCACCGTTCCTTTGGCTCACACTCAAGTTCTAAATTGAGATTTGTCTCTTTACCCTAATGGCGTTTTAAACCCTTGTGCCGTCTTACCTCGCCTAATCACTGCTGTACATCTTTCCATAACACATTGTCAGCGTCTCCTCCTTTCATCGGCCTCACAGCTTCATCATCTGATGGTTTGATTTATTGTTGTCTGTTGATAAGATGTGGGGAAAATTCCCACATAAACCCATATATATAAAATCCTAGAAATATACTACATATACTGTAATAGCACTATGCTATTAACAGATACATGTTTCTGTTGTTGTTTATTATTATTATTATTATTGTTATTATTATAACTAAACCTTGGTTAGACATTTTTGGTTCGGATAACACAGATACTCCCTTTTGATCATTTAATGTCAGTTGGTTAACTTGAAACTTATGTAATGAGCTACAACATTATGAAAGAAATAACTTTAAAAAGTATACTCAGTAATAATAATACATTATTTTATATATATATAGTGCTGTAAAAAAGTTTTAGGTAGGTGTAAAACAATTCTGTAAACTAAGAATGCTTTCAAAAATATAATAACAATTGTTTATTTTTACCAATTAAGAAAATGCAAAGTGAGCAAAAAAAAAGAGAAATCTAAATCAAATAAAAAAATATTGTTACTACCCTTTGCCTTCAAACCAGAATAGTTATTCTAGGTACATTTGCAAAAAGTCAGAGGTTTTGTAGGATTCTAGTGAGGTTTATGATCAACCAATTATAACAAAAACAGGTACTAATGTTCATCAAGCAGGTTGAAACACAGTCCTTAAGTGAAAAAGATACAGCTGGAGCTTGAAACTGGGTGAGGAACAAACTCTGCTACCAAGCTGAGGTTGTGGAAGACAGTTTATGTCACAGGTACATACACCATGACTGAGCACAGCAACAAGACACAAGGTAGTTCTACTGCATCAGCAAGGTTTATCCCAGTCCAAGATTTCAAAGACGACTGGGGTTTTAAGATGTGCTGTTCAACCTCTTTTGAAGAAGCACAAAGAAACAACAATGTTGAGGATCGTAGACGGAGTAGTCGGCCAAGGATACTAAGTGCAGCAGATGAAAGACATCGAGCTTTTCCCCTTTAGAAATCGGAAGATGTCCAGCTGTACCATCACCTCAGACCTGGCAGAAACCAGTAGGACCCAGGTACACCCATCTACTGTCCGGAGAAGTCTGGCCAGAAGTAGTATTCATGGAAGAGTTGCAGCTAAAAAGCCGTTCCTCTGACATGGAAACAAGGCCAAGCGACTCAACTATGCACGAAAGCAAAGGAACTGAGGTGCAGAATTTTTTTGGCATCAGGTTCTCTGGACTGATGAATCACTATTGTAAATATTTGGCTCTGGCAGAAGGCAGTTTGTTCGCCGAAGGGCTGGAGAGCTGTAAAATAATGAGTGGCTACAGGCAACAGTGAAACATGGCGGAGGTTCTTTGAAAGTTTGGGGCTGCATTTCTGCAAAAGAGGATTTGGTCCAGATTAATGGTGTCCTCAATGCTCAGAAACACAGGTAGAAACTTATCCATTATGCAATACCATCAGGGAGGGGTATTTATTCTGCTGCAGAACAAGGACCCCAAGCATACAGCCAATGTCATTAAGAAATATCTTCAGCGTAAAGAAGAAGAAGAAGTCCTGGACGTGATGGTATGGACCCCTAAGAGCCCTGATCTCAACATCAGAGAGTCTGTCTGGGATTACATGAAGAGACAGAAGGATTTGAGAAACATCTACAGAAGATCTGTTGTTAGTTCTCCAAGATGTTTGGAACACCTACCAGCCGATTTCCTTCAAAAACTGTGTGCAGGGGTACCTAGAAGAATTGATGCTGTTTTGAAGGCAAAGGGTTGTCACACCAAATATTGATTTGATTGACATTTCTCTTCTGTTCATTCACTGGATTTTGTTAATTGATGAAAATAAACTATCACACTTCCATTTTCGAAAGCATTCTTGGTTTACGTTTTTTTTTCACGCCTGCCTAAAACTTTTGCACAGAACTGTATATATTAACTATTAATTATATTAAATGACGTAATAGTATATATTTTGTGTTAAAATAACTTTTGAAATAAATTGAAATAATTTCTATTTAGTCTCAACCATTTGATTCCATTACTCTTTTTTTAACCATGGTTTCAAATTACACGATAAATGAATCAACTCTATATTATTTATTTCGAATTATTTTATATTTATTTCCGCGTATAATTCGCAGCGATGTAGCTGTGAGAAGTGGAACGTCTTTTCCTGTTTCTCTGTTTCGACCGGACCTTCCATAAACGCTGCACGATTTCTCTTCCTGTTAGTTTTGACAACACAGCCGTCCCACTAAAGCTAATTAACTGCAGCATGTTTTATTGAAGATTGACGAATGCACAATATTGAATAATCCGTGAAAATGATTCCGTACACTGTCAATATTAAGCTCGCTGCTCGGACATTGACTGGCACTCTCAATTTGCAGAATAAAACCGCTGTAGATTGGTGAGTAGCGCTATTCTATATTAGCAGCATAAATGCTAACTCGCTGTTTTTCAATGAACATTTGTAATAAACGCGTTTGCCTCCATCTAATGTTTAAAGTAATGTCATCGCTGTTTGTAATAGATGTATATTTACACGCAGTTGTGTGAGTCTTATTTGGTAAAATGCCTCAACAATAGTGAATATCGTGTCATGTGATCTGGCCCTTAGGAATTTTCATGACCTGTTTCTCCAGGAACCTGTTTGTCGTATAACACAAGTAACATGTCAACTATTTATTATCCTACTATCCTACAGAATATAGTGTGTTTGTTTTCCTCCTTTCAGTAGTTCTAGGTAGGTTTTTGTAAACACACCACTATGTACAACAACACATAAGTTAAACCATGGAAGGTTGTAAAATTATGATTATATATGTATAACTCTCATAAGAGAAAAAATATATCTGTTATGCCTGTGATTTTATGTTTTTAATTGAATCTCAATCTGATTGGACACATTTAGATAGTTTGTCACGTTTGTTTGATGTTCATTCTGCATATGAATATTAAAAGTCAAACAAATGAATGAATAGAATGTTGGCTTTTACATGGTGTACCTGCCATTCATTCAGTCATAAATCCTAATTTGGGTTTTCATTTCTTCAATTTTATTGTTTGATTCTAAGTTGGGGTTTTTTTTAAAAAAGAAAAAAAAGAAAAATATGCTGAAAATTGTGTGCTGAGTAGACGTCAAATTCAGATCTTTTGGATTTTATATCGTAAATATAATGTTTTCTATTGGTTAACTATTTCTCAAGAGAAATAAAAAATCCTATTAATTTTTAAAGATTTAAAGAAATAGGGTTTTGTGATCAATAATGATAAGGTTAGTTAAACAATGAGTATTAAAGTCAACAAATACAGTTTTGTTGTTTTAAGATTTGCAAATGAATCATCAACAGTGGCATTGATGGTTGAATGTCATTTTTGTTTTTAAAACGGGGGGTACTTGATACTTAGTCAATGCAAAGCAAAAAATGACTTAAAAGAAATGAGTATGGAAGTTTAAAGTCGTCATTCATCAATAAAAACCCAAAAAGCAGGAATTCTCTTTCAAATGTCAAATTGCAGCTGAAGTATATTCCTTGTACATGACATTTGCAGAAATGGGTAGAGAGCGGCACCCAAAGATTTCACACAACTTTCTCCCAACTTTTTTATTGTAACTAGTTTTGTCTGGTAAATGTTTCTTTTTTTTGTTGTAAATTTGAGCTTAATTACTGAGAAAAGTGTACCAATGCTTATATTCAGTCCTGATTCTACAAATGTATACATTAATTTTATTCTATGAAACAAATAAATAACTTTTTTTTAATATAATCTACAGACTACTGCGTTAAATATTTAACAAAATATTGGTTCCCCTCACACCCTTCTCCTGAAAATAAATGCTATCCTTTGACTCCTGTTCTTATCCATAGTTGAGTCAAAATTGTTTAATTCCCACTTTTTTTCTGTTTATTTATGCTTTTTTCCTACTGATCTGAAATGTCAGAATGTGCCGTAAGGTATAATGCATAATGTGTATTTTTATAAAGAAAAATGTTGATAATATGTATCCCTATTTTTCCTTCCTGTTGTATAAATAATGAAAATTCAATAATGTTTATAACTTCGCACAGTTCATGACTCAAAAAGGTATTTTCAGAGTAAGGATGAAGCTGGATTAACTCCTCAGGTGGCTCATTCTTATCAGGCAGACTGATAAATATTTCATGTAAAAACCATCATTTCAGACATTTAAGTATGTCAAGCACTCCACTCTTAAATTAGTTTAACAAAAAATTAATGAATTTCTTTTTCTTTTTTTTAATAAAAAAATATTTTATAAGCTTTTCATAGAAATATAATTAACATTCAACGTTAGGTTTGTCAAAAGTCAATTTAAATATTTAAACTAATGGGTAGAAAGGACGTACAAATCCTTTTGTCTTTATCTATTAAAGGTACTGATTTTAGTCTTATCTTTCCTCATCTTGACAGAGCGAGATATTGAAGCTGTTGCTTTTGCTTCTCTGTGCTTTATCTCAGTCTCCGTTTTTCGCCTTCTTTTTTTTTTCCCTCATCATCAAAAGTCTTTGTCTTCATCAGATATTTTCTCCACTTCTCTGCAGGGGCTGGCAGGGCCTGATAGCACAGGGATGTCACTCCAGCATCCTCATTATCGATCCAAAAACTGCCCAGACCATCCAGGTGCTGGAGAGACACAAAGCCAATGTGGTAAAGGTAAGAATATTGAGCTGCTGCTTTTCAGCGTCTGTTTAAAAGATTCCTTTTAGAAGGGAATCGACTTGACTGTTGTTAGTCAGATGAAAGCAGACAGGTACGACTTTTTACTTAATTGTTTCCTAGTATTAATTTATTGTCGCGCCAGGCTATAATAAAAATGCATGTTCATGTAAGAAGTGTTCCTTCCTTGTGAAATCATTCATCACACTGTTGATGTTTGCAGTGTGTGACCTTGATCTGAGCTGATATTGTCCCTCTGAGAGGGGGACAACTTATACTTGTGTAGGTGAGGCCTTGTGTAGTTGTTTGTCTTTCTCACGGGGAAATGATGGCCCATAAATTGTGGATTTATTATTGCTGTCTGGGTCCACATCCCGGGGCTCAATTCCTCACTCCAAAGCACACTTTAATCACATAAAGACGTACAGATTGAGCAAGAAAATCACTCATCACAGCTCTAGTCACAAGAGAGTTGAGTTTCCAAAGTCAGTTGCCTGGAATGCTTATCTACAAACAGAGATGTAATTGAATATTAAAACACAGTGATGTTGTACGAATGTGTGACGATATTCTAGTTGTTTTCACTCTTGAATGTAAATGTCCTGCACTGGCAAAAGTAGCTTTAAGGGATTCACTTGATCTTTTCACATCTACTATTATTTGAGGCTTCCCATCATGCAATGCTGGTTTGAAAGGTTGCATTGGCCTCCTGTTGCTATATCCTTTTACATTCTGTGTGAATTTTAATTATTATCTTACATTTGAGTGATGTGGTGGTTAGTGTAAGTGCTTGCTTTCCAAGTAGAGTATCGGATAAAAATAAGTACATTCAGTTATGATGGCAGGGTAGGTTTGTTTTTCGCCTGTTTAATAGAGAAGGACATGCACATAAATAATCAGTATGTATTTAGAGGGAACATTTTGGCCTTGTGCATAGTTCTGTTAAGGTGCCAAGAGAAAATGTCGTTGAATACAGGTATAAGTAGTTGGACATTTAATCCCAGGACCTGCTGTCTTTAGGAGTGTCAGCCATTGTGCTTAAAGACATGGTAAAGGTTTGCACTTCAACTCTGTAGCATTGTTAATATAACCCAAGGCATCGTTTCTTAATATATCTCTATAGTGATTAGTGAGGGTCTTTTTCTAAGGTTTAAATATCAGTGTGGGTCTGCTTTCCATTTGGTCAGAAATATATGTCTATATAAAACCGTACAAGAGACAGTGTCAATTAAAAAAAACCTAAAGTTCTAATCTTTCGATGTAAAACAATCTTGTCCAAACAAGGACTTAAGTTAAATTGGCTAAATTAAAGAACTGGTGTCCATTGACACATTTGGACATATTTCTCATTTGGACATATTATAGATGATTTTACATTTCCAAGAAATAAAGATAATTGAGCTTACAACTTTGAATCAGAATCCTTTATTTGTCCCGCGAGGGGAAATTCGGTTTAAACAGGAATATACAAACAAATAAAAAACACCCAGAAATAAAATAATAAAATGAAAAAAATCTAAATAGAATAAAATAGAATTCTGCACCATATTATACAGTATATACAACATATTTACAAAAATAACAAGAAGAGGTGCTGTGAGGTGTTGAAAATGGTAAAAATAAGTATGCCAAGCTTTGCCAGATAACTTCAGGTTTAAAGAAGATCTACCAGGTCTTGCTTCAAATCCAGCAGTTTTGTGCTCCACAGCACTTGTCCTACCTCAAAAACAACCCTGTAGCTCATTTATGATGAGAATCGATTCTCCTTGAGGTGTATAATCTCCTTTGTGGCGGGATAATACCAATACTGTTTTCCAATGGCAGGTGAAATGGTCCAGAGAAAACTATTATCATAATGTGAGTGCGCCGTACTGTCTGCGACTGGCTTCTGGGGACGCCTCGGGAAAGATAATCGTGTGGGACGTGGTCAGCGGCACTGCTCACTGCGAAATCCAAGAGCACTCCAAACCCATCCAAGGTAGACGATCCTTCTAAATTTGTTCTTTTGTTGTTGAATTAATTGTGTGTCCGAAAGACGAGGAACAGGACATCTGGCTGACAGGCCTGCCAAGTTGAAAATCCTCACTTTACTCTGATGTCGGCTATTTGTTTTCGTTAACATGCTCCGGCCATCGCTCCCTGTCTTCCCCCTCTGGCGGAAAGTAAGCCCTGATGCTCTTCACTCTGACAGCCCCTCTCTTCTTTTCTCTCTCTATCCGTCAGACCTGGAGTGGTTGTGGAATCAGGATGCATCTCGTGACCTGCTCTTGGCCGTACACCCACCCAACTACATTGTGCTGTGGAATGGAGACACGGGCACCAAGTTGTGGAAGAAGAGCTACGCTGAGAATATCCTCTCCTTTTCTTTCGACCCCTTTGACCCCTCCAATATGGCCTGTAAGCAAACAAAGTGTCAAGCTATTGCTGGAAGATATTTTTTCCACCCACAATTGTCTTAAAGCACTTTTGGTAGTTGATAATTCAAACTTGATCCTGTTGCAGTGCTCACCAGCGAAGGAATCGTCTTCATCACGGACTTCTCGCACTCCAAACCGCCCGGCAGCGCAGGCAAAAAAGTCTACATCGCCAGCCCTCACGCGAGCCCCGCCCACGCTAAACCTGCGCCTGCCGCCACACCTGCTCCCACCGGCGCCAAGAAAGCCCTCAACAAGGTGAAGGTGCTGATCACCAACGAAAAACCCACGTAAGTGAAATGCTTTGTGACTTTTTCTTTCATTGTCATTTGTGTAGACATGGATGTTTCAAGGTTCTTGATCTAAGGTGGCGCTAAGTGACATCCAAAGTTTACCACTTTGATAGTTGCTGCTGACTCAGGTTTCGTCACACCTAAATGTCTGACCTGCAAATATAACTTTCATAAGTTTTAACCGAGAGTTGTTTGATGTGAAGACAGCTTTCCTGCTTGAGCACTCAGTGGCTGTCGAGTATTTATAGCAGCAGCAGCACCTCATCCCACTCTTTGTGAGCGCTCGACCATAGATAATAACGAACGCCATTAATCTTACTTGTCCATTCATTGTTCCCACTCCTCTCATCAAGTCCGTTTACATCTTTGTGCGTTCTCTCTATAGGCTCCAGCGTCTCCAGCCTTCACTCTGTGTCTCATTAGTCTCGACTCATTACCTTTAGGTTGTTAAATGTTGCACTGGACTTTATATTTGCTCAGACTTCCCTTCTCTGGGCAAAAAGTTTTTGGACGAGAGTGTGTGTTGATTATGGTTAACAATACCCTGCTGTCACGCACCACAGAGCCCTTTTTCTTTCCAATAATATTGCAGCTCAACAGGGGAATCATCAAGTACGTGATAATGTCAATTATCAAAATGATCAAATGATTACCGCATGGCTCTGAATGCTAGAACGTGTAATGAAACGGTAAAGCATGATGACATACCTAAGTCAAGTCATATGACTATAGAAAAAAACAACACTTTCAAATGAATTTCAGTTTCAGAATATTCATGGTTGAAAAATGGTGTATTCTCATGATAATTTAATTTTGAAGTATGGGTGATTACTTTCCGAAACAAAGCAGCTGCTCCTCTAACAGAAAGGGGCTTTCAGAGTCACACAATTGTAACTGTTTGTAAAGTCATGATTATTTAAAGAGATCATTTTATTCCAACCTATACGTGTTAAAGACCATAACAGACTTGGATGGATGATCGATGGATAGATAAACTTTATTAATCCACATGCATTTGACTCTAAAAAATAATGTTCACATAAAACGCAAAATATTTACAATACACCGAATGTTTACGTGACTCATAGAATGTTTACATGGAATTAATCATTTTCAAATAACAAAACTAATGTTCACATGACACACATAATGTTCACATGGCACACACAATGTTGATCACATAATAAACGGTATGTTCACATGACACACAGAATGTTCACATTAAATAAATAATAACAAACAATGTCAATCTTTCCTTTTACTTTACATCGGTTTACAGTATATTTGTGTGTTTTACGCAATCGCATTCATTAGTTTTTTGTTTGTCTTATGTGTCTTGGCCTTTTAAAGTGTAAAATTTGAACTTTATTCTTTTTGATTGTTTAAGTGCTTTGTGACCCTGGTCTAGAAAAGCGCTTTACAAATAACCTTTACCTACTTACTTACTTACTTACTGTAGATTAAACACAATTTTGGTTTTGCATTTGTATAATTTTCAACTATATTAGAAAAAACGTCTAATCAACCAATCATAAACCATTATGAAACTACAATCAAACCCGATATGTATGTCTGGAGTCTTTTGTATTCATAACTTATGAAGCAAATTATTTGGTTTGCTTTCAGAGTTTTAACCAGTTAGCAGGTTCTTTAAGGGAAAGTTTTGCATCATTCTTCCTTGTTTTCGTCCCCAGTGCTGTTAGCCATCTACAACTCCTGTCCTCTGTCAGCCAAGACGAGTGGCCTCAATTATAAAATGTAATAATGCCCGGACTGCCCCACACTTGATTTATGGACTCCTGTCTGCCAGTATCTAGCTGTGTTATTTTATATATATTTAATGCTGTCCTGTTGTCAGGAGCTGAAGATGAATCTGTTAGAAATCTTGATCATGTCTGTTGGCATCAAACCAAGAGATGCACCTGAACTCAATAATATGGTGGTTGATAAACTTTCGAAAGGTTCGGAAAATGAAGTTGCTTGGCATCAAGGTGATGCTTCTTTTTTTTTATACTTTGAAAATGTCCTGCTCATTTGTTCTGAGCAGCTGCTTACAAATCCGGTACATAACATCCTGTCCTTTTTGTTCTTCCAATATAATGCATCTCTACATATATTATTATACGATTGTTGAGCAGGATCATTAGCTTGAAAACAGCTGTGTGGGCTGATGGTAGGAAACGGCAGAAATGGAGTGGTGAATGTCACTCCCCAAATAAATGAACTTGATGGAGCACAATAAGTGGCTCGGCTAAGGAACATTTACCTCGCATTCACATCAGAGTGGAGGGTTTTTTCGGACGGACCTCTTGTTTTTGTATTCTTGTCCTATTCATCATTCATGGCTAGCTGTTGCTAAGCTACCATGAGAACTGTGTCAGCGGCAACCGGTCTGGAGGGAGAAACTCAATAGCTTTATAAATGAATAGAGATTTGACCCGTTATCTCTGTCTTCATAAATGCCAGTTGGACAATTGCGACATTTATATTTGAGGATATAACTGACCCCATGATCTCAACAAGTGCCATCATTCCATTTCACTGCTCAGTAAGTGATTTTTTTTTTCTGTCACGAAGTTGAAACTGACACACATTAGGAAAGATTAATATGTTGGTTCCAAA
This sequence comes from Callionymus lyra, assembly GCF_982586985.1. Taxonomy (NCBI): domain Eukaryota; kingdom Metazoa; phylum Chordata; class Actinopteri; order Syngnathiformes; family Callionymidae; genus Callionymus; species Callionymus lyra. The sequence continues at coordinate 12,091,500 of NC_141828.1, forward strand.
TTGATTATAGCTCACATGGCAACCCCAAATCAATGTCATTAAACAATCAAATTTTGTCGCTACGTTTGAGACGTTTTTGACATGACATATATGGCATGAGTAGCAAAAGTAAATGAAGATTTCTTCAAAAGAATTACAGAACAGAACTAGAATTAAATAGTTCCTTGTCCTATTATCAGAATTTTGCGAACTCTCGTGTAAGTAAGTGTTCATAAAATGTGCATGTCGGCTGTTTCTTGATAATTGGACCACAGAGGAAAAAAAAACACATTTTGAAGCTCAGCACTGGCTTGTTTGCTCCTGTCTAAAGATTGTAAAATAAAAGATACTAAGATGCGTAATCTATAAAAAGATATTCAACTAAGACAACCGCGTGTAATTTTTTCTATTAACGAAGAATACTAACATTCATAGCTCAGCGTTTTCCTGGTTTTAGCCGCCATTGAGTCTCGGTGCGCAAAGCATTCTGGGATACCACTTACTACCAAGGCTTGTTCCGTATAAACACACTGTTTCAGAAAATGACTTAAAACTATCAGGTTTGTTTCTGCAATTTACTTAAGAACAGACAAATTGGAGGTTGTCAGAGTGAAAGATCTCATGAGGCCTATAATGCAACACCGAAACAACAATCTATCTTCACTTTACTAAATGAGATTGTTGGAAAATGTGCTTAAAGCGACACAGATATCAACTCGAGCACAGATGTCAGTCCAGAGACAGCTCTGCATGTTTTCCTCATATACCTGGAGGACACTTCCGTGACCACTGATGGCAGCTCAACCTCCGTGTCAAGCATCCCTAGTGACATCCTGGTGCGTGCATCATGTCTCATGCCCGGGCGGCGTTTGTGTCAAGATGTCTATTCACTGTCAGCCTCTAAATCACATGTGCCATTCTCGTTCAAACACAAATAGATGTTTGTGTTCTTGTCTGTTAGAATAGATAGTACATGATAATACACTTTATTTTAGTTCATTTTTTTCAGCCTAGTTAAAAATTAGAACCCCTTGTATGACTGGAACTTCTTAGCCCCTTTTTATTAATTTGTGAGTTTTCAAAATAGGGGGTGCAGAGGGGCACAGTCATGTAATGGTTGCCGGTTTGATTCCAGGTCCTGTGTTGCATGGGTTTTCCTATAGGCTCTCCTGGTTTCCTCTCAAAGTCCCAAAACATGCAGAGGTTGATTGGGAAATTATCCGTATCAGTGTTTGAGTGAATGGTTATATATGTATTTGTGTGTCCTGTGACAGACTGGCGTCCTGTCCAGGGTGTCCCCTACCTCTCGCCCAAAGAAACTTGGATGGGCTCAAGCCCCCCCGAGTTTATTTTTTACCCTCCTTTCCTGAGTTCAGAAGAAATCCTCTTATTTTTTAGCACTTGAATGCATCATTAAAAAGTCCAGAAAATAAATGTACCTTTTCTTTAAGAAACTTTATACATATATTAATGTGGTTGGATACAGCATGCATTACTACTCTTGAGAGAACTTTTTTATTTAATATCCGAAGACTTTCTTGTTTTCAGCAAAACATAATGCCTCGTCCATGCCTCTCACTTTCCCCAGTGTTTTGCCTTCAGCCTGGTGGCTCGGCTACAGCTCCAGCTTCATCCCCCCCCAAAGGCTGCTTTATATGATAATGACCTCTGAGGTGCTGCAATGTGCTGGCGCTCCTGAAGGAATACATTCGTCTCCCGTCTGAAAACTTGTAGTTGTCTTTTTCTTTTCATTATTGGCAGAGAGATCATGGCTGAGAATATCTTCTCAATTTATGAGCGATCCGTTGGAATCTCTTTTAAGATTTGTCAAAGAACCCACGACAGTGATTACTAATTAACGCTGCTGCTTTTTCCAAAATCATGAATAATGATCAAGTTCATTCTTGGAAAATAGATTATTTTTTTCCCCCCACAATCTTTTTTCATCACTAATCTGTGCTCACTCTTGGGTGAGAAAATATTATATGTAATCTATTTTTAATATGCGTTAGCTGTTGAAGCAGAATATCATCCCATCTTATGTTATGTGTCTGGAGGATACGCTCTGCAATATTTCAAATGCTCTAACCAATCATTTTGAATTATAAGGCGTCTTCTTGGGTTTTTCCAGGCGAAACCAAAGAAGTTCAAAGATATTAATTTGGAGTTTACAGTCGTCAAAGGTGCACAATGCAATTAGATAATGAACTTTAATGAATCACGTTTTATTTAAAACTTTTTCAAATTTAGAGGAGTGTTTTTTTTTCTCCCTAATTTTATAATCTGTATGTTTTTGGACCAAACTAAACAAAACTTTTCTCTCAAAAGACTAAAGATTTTTCTCTCTAAAGTATGTCCAATAGATTTTCTATCTTTCAGAAAGTCTTTACCTGTAGACCCAAATGTAAGCAACACAATGTTTTGTTTTTTATGCATTTATGGGGGTCGCGGGGAGACTAGAGCATATCCCAGAATCATAGGGCGAGAGGCAGGAGACACCCTGGACAGGAGGCCAGTCTGTCGCAGGGCACACAAAGACGGACAACCATTCACACACACACCCATACCTATGGACAATTTCCCAAAGTTCTCAATCAACCTCTGTATGTTTTTGGACTGTGGGAGGAAACCGGAGTGCCCGGAGTAAACCCACACAAGGTTGTCTCGGCAACCTTCCCTCTGTGAGGCGACCGCGCTAACCACTACCACAGTGTATTTTTAAAAATATCTTTAATATTGTAAAACATGGCAGAAATAGACACATAAGTAAAAAGTGGTTTACAACATACATTTATGTGTTTTTTAAATGACACACGAGTTCAAATCTATATATCTGCAACAATTTAGAGAGAAGTGGGAAGTTTTCAGGGGAAAATATCTTCCTCTTTCTTAACCATTTACTCCTAAGATGTTAATTGAGAGTCACATGTTAAAAGGGAGGTTAGATTTGATTGTTTAAAAATCATAGGAATGCCACAATTTAGCCTAGTATAAAATGTAGTCTTAATGATTTCTACATACTGTCTTGTGAAAAAGACAATTCTCCACCGGGAAATCTCAACAGTGGGTTGTGCGCTTTGCCCCGTGAAAAAAAAAAAAAGCTATGAAAGCTACAAAAGGGTGAAATCCCACGTTGATAATTTGGACTTGTATTTACTTTTTTAAGGTTGAATGGCGTTTCTATTTGAATGTATGCCAGAACAGGAGATATTTGAAAAACGACGTAGACGTTTTTTTACCTTCATTCCTTAAAAAATGTTTATTTTTGTGAGTAAAATAGTAGCAGTGTGAGTCTGAACATGCTGTACTTTTTATGTATTTATTGTGTGTATGCACTCAAAGGAAGTAGGATGAATAACAAGAAGCGACGTGGGGAATAACTATGGACACTTGCTCTGATATCTATGGTTTTCTTGATTTTTTTTTTTTTTTTTTTTTTTTTTTTTTTTGATGTACCAAAAACACTAGACAACCGACTCTATAACATTGATTGAATGTTTTTTTTCATGTTTGCTTTTCTGTTTGTTAGCCACGTTACATAAACAAAAGTTAGTACTTGATTACATTAACATTGATTTTGATGAACAATGTAATACTTAAAAATAAAAAATCTGTGTAAACACTTTTACCTTCTATCTCAGATTCAGAAACTTTTTGTGTTTTTTTTGCCAGTGTTGTAAACACAACATATGTCTGTTTGTGGTGTCAGTACATTAAGGAATTCCGTTCTTTGGCGCCTAAACGTGAACTATATTATTGACTGAGAGAATGATTTCTATTGAAATTTTATATTTGTAATGATTTTTGCTTCTGTCTAGAGAAGCATATTTCAGTTGTGTTTAAGAGTCGTTGCATCAAATGTTTCCGGTATTATTGTAACTTGAGGCAACTATTGGAGTTGGATCAGGCTTCATATAACTATTTAAAATGATACAAAGGTTAATTAATTACTCTAAGATTTGGTCTAAATGTTTTCCCTGCAATTGGCTGTAGACCTTTTCAGGGTGTCCCCTGCCTCTGCTGGAGTAGCTGGGATGGACTCCCATTGGAGGGAAAAAGTAAAACTGATGAAAGAATGATCTAAAATTGAAAATAATCTTTTTTATTTTCACTTTTCACTAAAATGTAGCACTTTCTGTTTCTTTGACCATTCCACACACATCGTCATCAAAACCACATCAATTGCCTTCCTTTCATACTATTTCATATATTTAATGATTTAAATCTTAAATTTCCATTAAATCATTGTGTTTACATTGCTAGATTTAAAAAAAAATAAATAAACCAAACTAAAATGTATGTAATGTATTATTCGAGTAAATCCTTTTTAACAGTGTTCAAACCCATAAGTAAGAGTGAGTTTGCGTTTCTCTGCAGTGCCGAAGCTGTGACATTGAACGACTGCCTCCAGTTGTCCTACCTGCCGTCCAAGAGGAACCACATGCTGCTGCTTTATCCCAGAGAAATCCTCATCCTGGACCTGGAGCTCAGCCAGACTGTGGGTGTGGTGGCCATAGAGCGCTCGGGCGTCCCCTTCGTCCAGGTGAGACTGTCCACTGATGCAAGATTGTTGAGGTCATATAATATAAAGAACTCCAAAGAAAAAAAAAAAGCACTTTACTTTTTCAAACACAGCCAAGAAAAAAAGAAAAAAATGTATTCCACCGTTGCAAAAATAAAGACTTTCCCTGTTTAGATGTTTAACGCTCACTGATGCAGGATCTATAATGTTGGCACAGTATATATATTTCTTATGTTTGTGAACACATTTTTAAAAGTCATTTAGATGGAAGCATTTGCTAAATTACAACTAGTATATATTATTTTAAATATATGAATGGATGGATTTATTTTTTTAACATAAAATATTTCATTAGGTAGAACTTTATTGATCTAATTGTTTTTTTTCCAATTCCAATTTCCATTATTTGTACATACACAAGCAAGAAATACAATATAAAAATAAAGAAATAATAAAAAAGAAAACATAACAAAAACACTGAATTCCAAAAAGGAGGAGGAAGAAGTAAAATACATTTTTTATTTCCTATCCCTTTAAAATTCTTCTACGTTTTGAAGCAAATTGCCACATGTTTCTACACAGATCTCCATAAAAATACATAAAACATAGTATATCATATATATGTCACAGTAAAGATTTGGAATCCAGTAGGATCTGGAATTCTAATAGTACAGATTGGAATTTAAATCTCTCCTGGTAGGATTTGGAATCCTAATGGTACAGATTGGAACCCTGCTACTGAGTTGTGATCTTAATATTGATATGGGTTAGGGTTAGAATATATCAAAATAACATTTTGATGCAATCCGAATTTCTCCTATTAGAATTGGGGATTGTCCTGCTAGAATTCCCATTCGTCCTTGGACAGATTGGAATTCCAATATACAGATCCCAATACAGTAGTAGGATTCCAATCTCTCATAGTAGAGATTAGAATTCACTAGTAGAATCTGGAATCCTCCTAGGACAGACTGGAATTCCAATATTCAGATCCCAGTTCAGTAGTGGAATTCCAATCTGTACTAGTAGGATTCCAATCTGACATGTATGTATATATACTGTGTGTATATATATATATATATATATATATATATATATACTGTGTGTATATATATATATATATATTTGAGGCCTTATTGATGACATCCAGATCCGTGGCTTCCATGTTTGCACATATATATATATAGATATATATATATAGATAGATAGATATATAGATATATGTAGATATATCTATATATATATGTATATATATATATATATCTACATATATGTAGATATGTATATGTCAGATTTGGAATCCTACTAGCACAGATTGGAATTCCACTACTGAACTGGGATCTGAATATTGGAATTCCAGTCTGTCCTAGGACGATTCCAGATTCGACTTATATTTAAGTAGAGGTATATATATATATACACACCTCATGAACTCCTGGTCAAAGGTTCTGCTGCTCAATAGATTTTGTGTCATCACTAACATGCTCTGTAGAGGATCCTAGTCTACCCACACCATCTATACGTACATACGAAGCATAACTGATTCTTTTGACCTCCGTCTTCTGGTGTTTCTTTCCAACTGGGATTAATTAAGAGGAGCTGCGTCGGCTGCAATTGGAGCCCAATATAACCTGGAAGTCATAATGTTGATGTGTTTATTATGAACTATATATCCTCTTCCACAAATCGTGGATCAAACTGAACTCAATTTAAAACCTCTGGGACTCTGCTGACCTTTTTGGCAAATCAGCAGTGCAAATTCTTGCCTTCTTACTGAACCATAGCTGGAAGTTTCTTTTGTTGAAGTTAGAGTTTTGTGCATCTCTGTAGAGTCTCGTTTCCCGAAGGCTTGACTTGTATACAATGATATTGACTTTTAAGGTTGGACACCAGCCAGCTCTTTGCTTTTTCCTTCCAATTAACTTTTTATTGCTTTTTTAAAAAACTTCCAGGATTGAAAACTGCATTAGCAATAATACTAAACCTACAGAACCAAAGCTTAATTTAACCTTTTTTTTCATGAATTGTGAGCTTCATTGAGTTACAAGCAAAAAAAAAGTTTCTTACTATTTGACTTAATTCCCAAGTTGTACAATATTCTTCATCCTTGTTTCCTCACACAAATTTCTGCTTTTGCTCCATAACATGGAGAACTTTACAAGAGTTTCTTTAACTGATGATTCTGACAAGAACCCAATTTCCCCTGCCGTGAATGATAAAATTCTCTCCCTTTCTTCTTCCTCCTCTTTACCTCGTAACGTTTTTAGAGCTGCACAGCACAGCCTTGTATAGTCCCGGAGCAAATGGAACTCTTTCTCTATTATCCCTTCTGCATGTGTGTTCATGAAGTATCTGACCTTTAGAACGATTCGCTAGATTTTAATTGGAAAGTGGTTTGAGTCTGGATCTTCAAAGTGTCAAAGTGCAAACATGTTATTATATCTCTTTTAAAATAAATTACAGCTGTTCAGTGTTTGGTCAAAACGTTTCTGCTTCTGACTTATTTCCTTAAAGTTACTTTCTCTAATCATTTTTTCAAGGTGTAAGATTTAAATATAATTGCTTTTCTGTTTGTTTAATTCACCACTTGGAACAATTAGACGCATCTTTAATTTTGATCATTTGTCGTCAAACTATTTTCAACGTTTGATGGTTATAATTTTTCTAAAATGTATATATTTTTTATTTAAATGTATTTTATCACACTATAAAACAGTCTTTCTATTAGTTATAGAACATTATGTATAATAATATACACATGTTTCTTTTCACACATGTGAACATCTCCGCTGTCAGTCATCTCCACCAGCTCCACCGTGTCTGCACTCTCCTTTTCGCTTCCATTTATCTCTGTTATTACTCCTATTCAGGAAGATTTATGTTATTATTAAGAAGTCTTATTACATATTTATATTTTAATTTCATTTTTCCATTACTTACAAGTGTTAAATATATAATTAAACTTAACATTTATCTTCCGTAGCTACTTATCCTCCGTTTGACCCAAAGTTCTCTTTAAAAAATAATCCAGAAACCAAGACCGACAATATAATGTTGAGGCTTTTTCTCTCCAGGTTTGTCAGGGACTGACTTAAAATTGACCAAGTATAAGATTTCCCCTTTTTCATGTTTGACCTCCAACTACATTTACTTGTATTGATCAACTCTTTGTTCCTCATTTCTTTGCTAGTCCATCTTACTGAAAGATGTGAAGTTTTTTTTTCACGATTCCGTCGTCGCCAATTTATCAGTTTCCTGTGCTTGTCTTGGTTTAATGAGAAACGTCTACAGTTTAGCACTACAAAGGTGGAGAGCAAGTGTACGATGTCACAAAGTGACTCCTGAAGCCACTGGGCGAGATTAAAAGGGGGGATTATGCAGCTGACCAGCACCTTTTTCTCTAAGTGTTACAAAGTGCTTGCCAAATAGCCAATTTACATGAAAGATGAAAAAAGCAATCACGGATGACTCCAGTGGAGTTAATCTCTCTTGATAAACAGAATATTTGCCGGCACTTTCACATGCATACTCTCCAAATGTCCCTTTTCCCGGAGACTTGAACTGTGACTGAGTGGCTCTGAAATGGAATCAGGCAAGAGGAGCTGTGTAATTCACCTCACTCTGCAACTTCTTTCATCATGACACAGACATAATTGAAAACGGGAATCATTTGCGACCGGTGGATAGAAAAACATTTTCAGCAAAAGACATCCACCTTGCTTTGAGTGAACATTTAATTAAAATCTTGGAAAGTCCTTTAAAGAGCAGGTGTAGTGGAGGGTTGAGAGGTTTCCTCGGGTGATTGATTGGGTTCTGTCTTTGATGTGGGTACTCATTTATCACAATATATACTAAACCAAGAACATCTTTGGACTCCTTCCTTTCCCTCATTTGCAAATTGTCCTGAAAAGACTTTCTAGCAGGAAATGAGCAACTAAAACTTGGCCCACTTAAATGAGTGCTCATTTACATCATATCTTGTTTATTGGTTGTTTGGCAAATGTTTTGATGTGTTTTTAGTCAACATTATCAAAAAAGATTGATCTTATTTGTGGTTAGATTTTGTTGGTGTTCTTTAATTTCATATACATTTGGGAAGCTTTTAAAGGCAGTTCAGAACTGGTAAAAAAAATAATTATGTCAACATTGTTAAGAAATGTATTGAAATGTTGAAACGCTTGCGACACCAAGCAGTGAGTTTCAGTTTCGATAAAATAGACCATTAGAATTATTGCGGTTCTTTTTGCTGCTATTTTTTTTTTGTAATTTCTAGGGTATTTAAGTTGTGTTATTTATTTGATAGAATACCCCTTTTAAACAAAAGTATGCATCTCTGGCCTTTTTAAAAATTGGGATTTTAACATTTCCTTTAATTTTGAGCGAATATTTTTTACACAAAAACATTATTAATCCAGTTTGTCCTTCAAAGAGAATGTATGAATATTTGATGTTTTTTTGTGCTGGCTACCTAAATGTTAGCACTCTTCTGAAATTATAGCACATTAGTTAAAAAAAACAAAGTAAAACAAAAAGGAAACTGTGCATGATTGTATTTTAATGTTCATTTTGTGTTCATGCCACCCAACAACACTAAAGTTTATAAATTCATAGTTTAATTCCTCTATTGTGAATGAAAGGAACAACATGTTTTTTAAAAGAAGCATATTCTGTTGTTTTGATTGGAAAGAACTTCATGCTATTTTCTCAACTGCTTGTTTTCAGGTAATTCCCTGCGCTCAGCGGGACGCTCTGTACTGCCTGCATGAAAATGGATGCATCACTCTGCGAGTGTGTCGCTCCACTGCTGCACCCGAGGAATCAGCAGGTACAACAGCTCCCTCTGACTCACTCGCAGCCTTTGATATGTGCACTGTCAACATCCATTCATCCGAAATCCTCTGACATCAGAGCCTGTTGCTGTGTTTTCTATGCTCCAGTGAGCAGTTAGCCTCTGACTGGCTCATTTATCACTGGCTCACAGGCCAGTGGGAGTTCATCGTCTCAGCAAATCTTCTTCTTTTTGCCCCTTAATTCTCTTTTCTATTGCTTTTGCCATAATCTCATTTTCTCCAACTCTTTCTTCCTTTTGCTTTTGTGGGCCTTTTGAATCAATTTAAGTTTAGCTTCCCCCCCTACCTTGTTTATCTCCTGGGGATTTAACTATAAAGGTTTCACCCTTGAGTTCTCCTTTTTACTTTCACCTGCTGTCACCTTCTACTTGATGTTGCACCTGGGTTCAGTTTCCACAACATTTTTGTTCTTTCGCTCGTGCTATCTTACGTTTCTGACACTTTCATTGTCCTTCCCTGTTTATCGTCCGACTCATTTTTCTATTTCAGACCCAGAACAAAGTGTTCAAGAGCTTGTTTATGACCTGAGAGCACAGTGCGATGCCATCCGAGTCACCAAGACGGTTCGGCCGTATCGAATGGTTATCTGCCCTGTCAACGAAAACAAAGCAGCTCTCACAGTAAGCGATGGCCGAGTCATGCTCTGGGAGCTAAAAGCCCACGCCGGGAAGCCCACCGCAAATCCTGGGTATGTATGTGATCTACAAGAGCAGGTAGAAGCAATAGAGGACCAAAGTACACTTTTTAGTCTCCAAAACCTTGTGACCCAAATAGAGTTGGGAGCGTCTGTCATAGTACGACGTGTTGGGAATTTATCTTTGAGTGTGGAAATCCTTGAAGCAGCACTCTCTCGCTGGTGTCGAGGAGATGGTTATGCTTAGATTTGCTTCCCCGTCGAAGAAATACGAAAACACAGCACGGAATAAAAAGGCAGAGATATTTGCCGTGCTTGGCAATATTTTTGTTCTTTCTGGAAAATAAACACAAATTCAAAAAATATCATTCTTCTAGCAGGAATTTATTTAACATATCTTTTTTAAGCATTTTCTCTTTTGTGTCGTCTTAAATATTTAAAAAAAGTAGATTAGAATTAAATATTATTTTTGTCAAAAAGACAGTTTAACCTCATGGTAGAAACGGTCAGTTCAGAGAAATATTACTTAACACATAGTTATTCTTGCACATCACATTTAACTAAATTTACTTTATTAATCTCATCACATCAGGCACTCCATCAGAGTGTGACGTTAATAAAATGAAACATTTTTCTCTGTCTTAATATTTATGCAGCAGCAAGATAGCCCATCATCTTTATTATAATTTTATTTAATTATGCCTCATTTTCTTTTCTATATTTCAGCTCCAGTCTGTCTCCCCTCTACTCGCCGGTGTCGTTTTGTGGAACACGCTTGGGTCCCAACCAGAAAAGCGTTCAAGACCTGTCGCTCAACAGCATGATCGGTACATTTAAATTCATCCCATTGCAGAATTCATGAATATAAGACAGCGTGGATGTGCTCGAAAAAGTTAACGTCACATTTTGGTGACATACGAAGCACTTTCTACTTTTGTAACCTTTGACTGCAAAGTTATAATTTCCAGGATCGTCTGTGTTTATATAGATTTTATAACAGTAAAAGTTTCTTAAACATTTTATATACATTTTCAATATATCGCATTAATGTCACAATACTGAGTTCGGCTTTTTAATAACAATTAAAAGACAAAAAAAGATAAAAAGGGATTTTTTTTTCAACTTTAAACCATGTTAAGAAATTGTACAGATAACCAAAATACTGTGAAGAATTAAAACTACTTTATATTTTTATAATAATAAACATGTTGACTTTTATTTAAAAGATGTTTGGCTGGTATTTTTAGCTGATTTGGAAAGACTTGAATTTGTTCCCTAAACTATAGCTGAACAAACGTTGCTTTATGACGATTTAAATGACTGTAATGCACAATGATCCTACAAACTAAAAACAACAGGCCTTTTAGCAAAACAAAATGACTTTCTGAGTTACTTCATAACATGAAGTGATATCTCACCCAAAATTCAATTTATGACTAAAAAAGATCAAATTGAAATTTCATCGTTGCATCTGCGTGTGTTAAGTATGCTTGACAGTTATTGGAAAGCTGTTTCATTGTTGTTTTTTTAATCACACCAACCGTTACCTGGGGAAAAAAAACAAGTTATGGAAAAAAAAAGGATATAACGGCTTTAACTAACTCCTGGGCAAACGTGCTCCTTTATTTTGAGTGTCAAATGTTGGGTGATTATTGTTGTTTTGGCTTGTGTTGCTGTTTTCACAAACAAAAGGGACCAAATTATGTCTGTGAGGCGCGACGCCGAATCGTCATTCTTTTCAAACTTTCCCAGCTTTGAAACATTCCCTCGCCACTTATTCAACAAAGGCGGATTCTCTATGCAGTGTAATTTGGCTTCCCACTGTGTTCTGCAAATTGCATCAGCTTGAGTAATATTGTTTATTCCCACATTGAATCTCGCTCAGTTTATCAAGAGTAATAATAAACTGTTCCTTCATTTTGCAATTGCACTCTTGTGTTTTGTTAATGTTAGAGGTTTATATTAGTTTCCCTTGTTTTTTTTGCGGAACCCTCCAGGTCAGACTCTGATCGCTGGCGAGGCGCCAACGCAATCATGCAACCAGCAAGAAGTCCAGCTCAAGTTCCTGCTGACCGGTCTTCTTTCTGGTCTTCCTCTTCCACCTTTTGCCCTCCGCATGTGTCCACCGCTCACCACGAAGAACATCAACCACTATCAGCCCATGCTGGCTATTGGTAAGTGCGACTGAACACATCTTTAGATAGTGGCGAGAACCTTTGCTGCTCCCTCCATGTCTTAAGATTAAACTGGACTCTTTAGAGCAACACAATAGACACGGGTTGTGGGGTCACATTATGTACTGTGACTGTAAGGGGCCAAAATATGATGGGAAAACAAAGCAAGTAAGAAAGAAAGGTAAATGTCAAATACATTTAAATATGCCAATACAATAAAAAGAAACTGATCTTAATATTTACTTAAACTGTTTTGATTGCCAGAAATATTTACAAAAATGACAAATAAATAAAGGAAAAAGGTCCTAAACCAAGTTGTACTTAGAGTTAGTGCAAAAATAAATCAACATTAAATTGTTAGCTTCTCCTTTCCTACATGTTCTACTCTGACCTCATTAGGACCTGATGAATGCAGACGAAGGGGTACATGTGGCTCCCGGGGGTGGACTTTGCCCCTTTCCGCTATAGAAGATTTTTTTTCTGGGTCCCCCCTACTGTTAAAATGCACTGCCATAACCCACCTCTTTACTATTTTACAAATTAGGAGAAAGACTATTGTTGGGTTTCGTTTCTTTTTTAACTTCCTGTAAACTTCAAAAAGTCCTCTAAGCCATTATGGAAATAAAAGCAAATGTTGTTTGCTGGTCATGTGGGTCAAAAGTATCTTAGTGGTGATGGATGGATGGATGGATGGATGAATGGATACTTTATTGACCCCCCAAAAGGGGAAATTATTTTGTCTAGCAGCAATAACACATTCATCCACATAAACATCCATAAATGTAAAAACAATCAATTAAATACATGAATCCAATCAAATGAATACATAAATACAATATAAACATAGACAACATAGAAAAAGACATCAATAAATAATAAAAAGTTGCCAACAAAAAGTAAAAAGTGCATGTTAAGGATGAGACAGAGATCTGTTGTAGCATCTTATGGCAGAAGGAACAAAAGGATGTCTTAAAACGATCCGGTCTGCAGTGCATGGAGAGGAGCCTGTTGCTGCGGTTACTCTTCTCCTGAGCTGCCACAGTGACATGCACAGGGTGTCGAGGGTTACTCAGGTTGTTCTACATAAGAGCCTTTATTCTTTACTCTAGCACTGCCACCACAAACTCCACACTTTTCCACATCACAGACACACATTTTCTGATCAACCTGTCCAGCCGGTAACTGTCTCTCGAGGTCCAGCCTCCGCCCCAACACAAAAGAACCCGGCACTAGATAATTGTTAAAGTAATGGCGAGAGAGTTTTGCTGTGTGAGTCATGACTGTTCAAAATGGAGCCAATCGACATGGAACATATAAAACAAAAGAAACTATTTCAAATGTTACTTAGTGCTGCTTCAAGACAGTACAAAATGTCCTTTCCTTGCTGTTTTATTTTTGCATTATAAGATGATACAGTTATTACTACACAGAAAAGTATATCATCACCTAAATTACCTGCAACGTAATGACAATAAAGTTTGCATATTTGTCGTAAAGGTCGCATCAGTCGCCTGAATGATTATTTAGAGTTAGAAATGAGGCGTACTGTCCGATCTACTGTCTCCTGCTCAGTGGACCTGTAGATCCTCCCCGGTGGAGCATGTGATGAGGGTCAGAGGCGTTTCATTGCAGAGATGCCTGTGGAGCATTACCGTGCCCACACACAAAAACAACAATAAATCTGTGGCATGTTGCGAGAGGAGACTGAGACGGCTCGGCTCGTTGAAGATTCATTAGTGTATTTACTTCAGAGAGGAAGCGGACTTACTGCGTGACCACTGTGGGAGTAGTTTCCATCAGCTGGCACATTAGGAGTCTCATCAGCGTGGACACGCTGCAGGAGCAGTTGGCTTGTGTAGGACTGGGGGGATGCCAGGGTGAGCACACTTGGGGAAATTAAACAATTAAGGGAGCTAAATTAAACTAATGGAGTTGTATCACAAATGTTGAAATAATACAATTAATGTTGACATTTGATGAGAATGTAGCGTTTGTGGCTACAGGGCACAACTTGACCCAAATATTTACTGTTTTGTGTTTTCTTGTTGGGTGAGCCTAAGAAAATAACATCCACCAAAAACAGTCTGTTAGAAAGTTTCTAAAACTTTTGACCATTTCAGAAAATGTTAAACAAGGGATCATGAACGGATGATTTCACTTTCCTGTTGTTCTAGATTACCATCTGGATCCATGAGTCATTTGAAGGATTTATTATTGCACCACAAGCTCCAACAACTTTCTTTCTAATATATTGTGCATTATCATATATTGTGTGAGAGAGTTAGGAAACTGTACCAGTGGGTATATTTTTGCTGCATTTGGTAAGGTTTTCAAATAATCGTCATTCACTTGTATGGCCTCTCACTGCTGCTGCTCATCTTAGGTTTGCTAAAGAAAAACGTGTACCATCTCAGGAATACTGCTAAGCAACAGTCACTGGTGCCCTAGTGGTTAATCATAGAAGTTTGATTTTCATCTCAATTCCTGTGTAAAAAAAAATCTTAGTAAAAGTGTGCACTATTTGTTGCTTTTTTAATTACATTTTTTGATTTACCTTCTCTCTGAGGTTGCTATATATTTTTAAATAACGTCAGTTGTTGAACCAAATGGTAATCTTTAAAAAAAAAAAAGTATAGTTATGAACACATCTGTTACGGCCCTCCGGCAGATCTCTGCTAAGGCTCGCTGAAAATGTAGCTCTGTGATTTCAGAATCTACCTTGGAATCTTAAAAATATACAAATTGTCTGTTACAAGGGGATACATTTTACCTCACAATGACAAACACATAGGACTGCTACCCACTAGCTAAGCTAGAGAGTATAGCACTTAGTTAAAAAAGTATTTCAAGTAACATAATAGTAAAAATATACAGTAGTGTTGATGTAAATATATTTTCCTAAATTCATTATTGTAACAGTTTCTCTCAATTATGCATTATGAGTTGGTAAAATTAAACCTAAACTAATTGTACTAATGAAAAAAGCAAATACATTTCTGTACAAAGGTTCGAGTTATCTACTGTGTGTGATGTCACTTAAATGAACAGTGTCTTTGTAAAAGCTAGAACACGTGGGTAGTAAATAAGTAAGTATGTAATATTTATTTATATAGCGCTTTTCCAGACCAGGGTCACAAAGCGCTTAAACAATCAAAACAATGTTCAATAAAATATATACTTTAAAGGTCAAGATAAAACTGATAACACAACAGGAGTTCCAGAAAATCAAGGAAAAGCCTGAACAAAAAGAAACATCTTAAGATGTTTCTTAAAGGAGTCAGTAGATCCATCAAGCGCAAAGAGAGAGGAATATCGTTCCAAAGCTTAGGAGCAACAGCCTGAAAAGATTTCTCTCCTCTGGTCCTGAACCGTGTGCGTGGAACCATAAGTAGATTCTGATCCAAAGACCTCAGAGCCCAAGCTGGGGTGTAAGGCTGGATCAGATCAGTAGATGCTCCCCTTTGACTGTATTTCTTATGTGGCCTTCATGAGGTCAAAGATCATGTAGAAACGGTTTTATTTTCCATTTATTTTCTTAGTCATTAATAGTCTCTAAATATGAGTAAAAGGTTTTTGTTCTAGGACGTTTGTACTCTGCTTTAGTCATTTGTGTCAGTATTTTACTCCTGAAAAAAAAACAAAAAACAATAATTGAACAAAATTGAGCCTGATTTTATTACTTCCTTTTTAATACTTTTTGCTCCATTATCTTGGCTTGAACAACCATTGTATTAAATGTGGGCCCTGAGAAAATTTAATTGTCCACCCCTGGGCTGAGAGCACTATTGAGTGCACTGGTTTCAATGAAAAAAATATAGACCAGGGCTCTGGTAATGTCAATAAATTAGCTTGTCTGCGTTTAATAAAAGAAAAACACAAAAATGAATAGTGATTCAAATGCATTTTAATTCATTGCGATTCATCCACAACAGCTATATAATTAGGTTAAAAATTGAATTTGTTTCATGAGTTAAAAAAGCAAATATATATATTATAAATGTATCCCCAGATGGATCAGTTCCAAAACTAAAATTTAAAAAGCAGTCTCCAGATTATTGGATACAAACGACTCTGTGTTCAATTATCCATAGCTTTAAATGACATGAATATTAAAACTGAGAAACGCATATTTTGGCTTAAAAGCTAAACTTGTGAGCCTTGGTTCCTTCATCATCCAGTGAGATGTGACAGTGTAGACATGTTGTTCCTGACAATGCCATCAATAGTCTGTGAAGCCTTTTCATCTCCGTGTCTGCTTCATATCTCGCCAATAAATCCTCCCTTTATCAACTTTTATGACTTTTCAACAAGTAATTGACTGCGAATCAAACTGTCAGCAACACTGTTGTAAATGCATTTTTATACAGAAGTGAGCATCCAAAGGTTCTATAGTGCTTACAAGTCCTGATTTACAATGTGTGGACCAAGATAATGTTCAGGCCATTATAATTCAATCTGTCTTCGATTTATTCAAGTCTGGGCGATGTACATGTACTTGCAAATCGGGTCTGGTAGAAGAGTTTTACTCTTTTTTTTGTTGAGTACCATGCTCATTTAGAACACGACAAGTCCCCTATTTTAAGATGGATGACTTATAAACTTGGTTATTTCTTCTTATCTTCTTCTTATTTGGATGCAAAGATGAGTTAGTGCCCACTTGCATTGACTCGGTTGTCTTTTTAAATCCAACGTTCCAGCACAGAAATGAGGATATTTCTCTGAGTGATCATTGAAAGCAGCGGCAGCTGGACACATTTTTATCTCCTGAACAACAATTGAGTCTTTATCTTTTTACGATATGATTCTGCAAAAACAGACTTAATGAGCACTGGAAGAGAATGGAACCGGATCGCGAGCATTATGACTACACCGGAAATTATCAGCCACTGAACCGAATCATCACTTTGATGAATCCGTCTGTGTTTAATATCCACCCTCAGCCCAATGATTCCCTCCAGCAGTGTTCCATTTTAATTGAATTTTTCTTAATGTCAATCCAAAAAAATGAAAGGATTTGGCTGGAAAACTTCCCCATGCAAAGGAATAATGTCACGTTTTAGCGATTAAATCTGTGGCAAAGTGACACTATAAAGAAACACTAAACCCTTCAAATATTTATGCTGAATACAAAATAGGAGCTACATTTTGATAATGTTTTTATGGCCAGGATGTCCATATTTCTTTTAAAAATGTTGTTTTTCAATTGCCAACTTTGTAATGATGCATAATTTTCAAATCACAGTTTAAATGGAACATTGATGTTGTGTTTAGTGCTGCTCCAAACATTTTAGTGCAAATGGTCTAATGGCTCCCAAATGTTATTTTTACTCATCCCACTCATGTTTTATTCAATACAAAAAAAGCTTCCTTTTCGATTTCTAACAGGTCCGACAAATACATTTTATATCTGAAAAGACTTCAGTTTTGGTCAAACACTCTTGATCGTGATATGTTTCATATCTGGTTGATCTTTTTCTCAATTGAAGCTCAGTGGGGCAGCAGGTCAACTCACCTGCACAACACACAGCACACGAGGTAGAACATTGTTTTAGCTTGTGGTGCAATAGTGCTTCAAATTACTTTTGGATCCGGATGGTAATTCAGGAACACCACCGAAACATTATGGTCTGTTGCTTGTTCCATCGTCCACATTTTCTGAACATTTCATTATATGTTTAATAGTTCTAAAAGATGATATGATAACATAATCGCATCTCTGTCATTGTCATTGCTCGAGGGACTGCAGTCGTACACACACACACACACACACGAACACACACACACACACACACACACACACACACACACACACACACACACACACACACACACACACACACACACACACACACACACAGTCTTAAGGTTAACGGTCTTATGCGGCAGAGGCAGAAAAAACCCTGCAGGTATCCTTCACTCGTCACATCACTGGCATGCAATCCCTGCTGTCCTTTTCCATCTGCCTGGTCTTGGCACCTCAAGTGCAATCTTCCTCCGCCACTAGTGCAATATCCTCTCTTCCTGCAGGCTAATCATCTAGATTAATTTACACCTGGACACAGAAAATAAGACTAGTCTAACTTTCTAAGCTATGGAACACGGGATTGGCTCTATCCTTTTTTTCAATTAATTTTATTTTCTACACAATATTTTTGCCTTACATTTATTTAATCTATATCATTAAAACCCTTTTGGCAAGATACAA
This sequence comes from Callionymus lyra, assembly GCF_982586985.1. Lineage (NCBI taxonomy): Eukaryota > Metazoa > Chordata > Actinopteri > Syngnathiformes > Callionymidae > Callionymus > Callionymus lyra. The sequence goes on from NC_141828.1 coordinate 12,109,864, forward strand.
CGATTGAAGGTCACCTAATGTGAAAACCCAACTCTCCTGACTTCTAAATGTTGAAGTCGTCCTCTTAAAAATGCAGTAGGTCATTCATCATGACCGTTTTGAAGTTATTACTTAATAAACTTGTCTGAAATCTCACAAAACGATATTACGGCTTAAATTCAACAGTCTGACGTCACACTGGTGCAGGTGTGCTCCCCTAGAAGCCCTAAATCAGTTAAGTACCTACATGTTAATCATGAAACAAAATACATATTTATATAAACATGGTGAGAGTTACTTCTGCCTTTTAGATGTGTTTGTAAAGTGAACATTAAGCAGCAAACCTTATTTTTATTATTCGTTTTTAATGTACAAAACAAGAGTTTTAGGGGTGAGTTTGAAATTTACAACAGTCCTTGAATGCAACTCGTGTTTTGTGACCAATCAGAGCTCTGCTTGGACGAGAGTTCATCTCTGCCAAAACGAAGTTTCTTAAGTGGGCGGGGCTTTTTTAATATAAATATCTTTATTAATTGAGAGTTTTGTGCAAAAAGAAACGTCCTGATGAATGTAATAGAAGTCCTTGAACAATTTAAGAGATACTTAAATCGGCACATTAGGTGCCCTTTAAGAACATTTTTAAACATTTAACTAACTTCTGATATTTAATTCTCTTGACTCTGTGTTCGCTGGGGTGTTTTTGTGTGCCCCAAAAACACTTTTATTTAGTTCTAGAGGAAAGTACTGATGCATCCTTCTCGCTGCTGAACTGATAGAGATTTCATTTTCTATCAAAGAGATTGTGAAGCGAGTTTAATTGAATCTTTGTTGGGGTCGGTCTGCTGAAAAATCACCAGTTTTCAATCTTTTGACATTCCGCACATAAATTCATCATCATGGCCCAATAGATGCGCAGCCTCTGTCAGAGTCACAGGCGGGAAGATGAATAATGACACATTCAAAATCCATGCAACCAGTTTCTGAACTGACACCCACGCCGGCTGAACCATTATTTAACGACTGCTTCCAATCATAACAATGGTTGTTTCTTCGTGTGAGGTGTTTTCTTTCTTCTCTTAGTTACCGGTGACAATGTTTTTTTTGGTGAACCTTTTATTTGCTTTGGAAGTATCAACTTCTTTTTGAGTTAATGAATCCTGGATCTGGTTGCTGTAGACTGCAGATGGTTTGAGGTTGCCCTGCACAGCTGGTTACCAGCCATGTTTGGAACTTGAAATTTTAATGTGGCTGTTACATATTCCCCGCACGTAAATAGTTAAATCTCTTCATTTGGATTTACGTACACTTTCCTTGCAAAAGATCACCTCTGCCTTTTTTTCTTCAAATTAGCTGTTGTTCACAGAGAATTATTAAACCCATCAAATAATTGTTTTAAAAGTATTCTTGTGAGAGTGTTTCTGTAAGAATGATGCAAGGCTGTGCCAGTTGTTGTGACAGGTCTTGGAGCCTCTCTCCATAGATGCAACGTCTTGGAACCAGTTAATCAGTGAAACCCCCCTGTGCTTGTTTCTCTGCAGTACAATCCAGTTACTAAGCATTTTCTCTAGTGTTTTGGTTTATTTTTGAGTAACGAGGGACTAAGACGGTCTACTTGACGTTTCAGGAGACAAAGCTCATCATTACATCAGGCAATATCTCATCCTTTCCGTCTAAATACAACAGAAAGTAGTAACATTTTTTATTTTTGTGCAGCCTGGAAACAAATCCCTTACCCACTAAGGTCTCCCACATCCTAGTTGTTTGTGCCCACTGCAATAGACAATAAAAAAAAATTAATCCTTCTGTTCAATGTTGTTCTACTTGGTACTTCAAGGTTCTATCCTCTATCCTTTCTTTAAAAAGTTGTTTTCTTTTTCGTTAAAAGCTGAACTGTTGAGTCACAGCTTTAGCTTTGATTCAGCAGCACTTAAAGTTGCATTGCCAAACAAACAAATGCTTCATTGCAAGCACAAGCATTGATCTGGTATAAAGAAGCAATCATGCCATGTGGAGACATTTGTATATCTACACACACACACACACACACACAGCCATTAATTCAGCTTTCACCTTTTGTGTGTGGTTCAGCAGACATTGGACCGGCTCCGTGGCCATCTGGCTGGGATGAACTCATTAGATCTCTGGGAAAAAACTGAAGGGTATGAACTTGCTGAAATATATGTAAATGGCTTGTTGACAGCTTCATAGTTAAAAGATTAATTTTAGGCAGAAGGCAAATGTCACGCTTGTAAACGTTCTACAGGACACGCCGCTGCAGCTATGATTGAATGGAGTAAACAGCACCTTTCCCTCATTAACTCCACAGCTGAGTGACTCTTTAGTTTTGATATTGTGGGTTTTATTACCATAGCTTTCAAGCTAGCAACTTTTAAAAATCCAATTTTCTACCTCAATAGAGCACTCATCGCGGAAGTTAAGAAATAATGTGTACCTTATGCGTCTGTGTAACTGCTGTGAGATCCATGGTTATTGGCCTTAAGAAATGTCCATACAGTGAAGGACGCCTTAAGGAATGATCCAATATGCAGCCTTGATAAGAAGCTTCACCATCTCACAATTGTATGTGTTGATGAAGCTTCATGGAAACTTTACTCATCTTCCAAAGGAATTACTGTAGATGGGTCTCTCTTCTCTATAGTATTTTGCTTTTATTGCCAAAGCTAATGTTGCCTCATAATTAAACCTGTGATTTAGAAACATTTAATGCCACGCCACCCTTGGCACATAAAAATGGCATTGTAGAGGTAGATGAAGAGAACAATTCACTCTACATAGCTAGCTTAACAGAGGGACACCTTGGGAACCACTGATTTTTTAACCAAGGACTACAACTACCAAGCTCTACCAATGGATGAACTGCTTCATGAAGGGTCAATGATGTCCACTACATGATCCAGTTCTTATTAGGGGACCCCAATGAATTCCCAGACCAGCTTATAGACCTAGTCTCTCCAGCGTGTCCTGGATCTTGCACCTTTGTGGATATAGCGTTGGAGACATCCAGAAAGTATCTCTAAAGGACCAGCCATCCTGTGTGAGAAAACGCATTCAGGAAGCTTGTACCCACGATCTGGTTATTTCGGTCACTAGCCACCATCCATGACCATAGTTGAGAATAGGGACATAGATCGGCCGGTTAACAGAGAGCTTTGCCTTTTGGCTAAGCTCTGTTTCATCACCACTGATCGGTGGAGTGTCTGCATAACTGCCAGTGCTGACCCCCAAGACCCCAAGATACTTCAATTCCCTACTCTTGGGGCAGGATCTCTGAAAGTCAGTCAAATATTTTTTGAGAATATTTTTCATATTTTCTTTTGAATTTCAACTCTTGTATATAATGAAAGTAAAGTTCCATACTGAATCCATACTTTGACTTACAAACATTTCACATTTCAAATGAAAAAGGTTTTATTTTTTTTAAACTTTTATTACAAGGTCAAAATAACTGTCAGGAGCTGTTGTATAAAAAGACAAGTAAACATTTCAATTGTTGAAGAAAAGCAAGAAAAGTATACTACCTGCTGTAAGTTTGTGCAGCAGTTGTTAATGAAATGGATGAAAAGTTGTTTGTATTAAATCAATATTGCCGTGCTATCTTTTCTTTCAATAAAAATCGCCCACGTCTGAAGGAAATCAATACGAGCTGCTTTACTTATGTTCTTGTTTCTATATCATGACCCACAAGAACACGAACAGAATCTATTTTTGCTCCGAGTTTTAGAGTTAATTATGCTCAAGCAACTGTTGTTTGGTTCACGTAATCTACAGATTCTAATCATTTAAATTTGATTAAAAGTTTAAAATCATAACAAAGTTATCTCAAGACACGTTGCAGTTTAAGTAAAACTATGTAGGAGAAAATAAATGTAACCTAAATAAAGGAGCTTGCGATATTTAGCTGTTGTGATGAGCAACATCGTTGACTCTCTGAACAGATAACTCCTAAGAACCAACTTAACAAGGTTTTCGGCGACGGAGAAACGGCATGTCAAATTATCTGACGTCAGTTCTGGGTTCAGGTCCTCACTTTTATTCAGGCTCAGATCGAAAAGTAATCATAGAGTTGGACCATATTTCACAGCAGAAGATAGGATAATGCCGTATTTCCATGGCTGGGTACCAAAAGATTGTGTTTTGATGTGTTGCCTCGCTGCACACCTATCGCAGTGAGAGAACACACCGGAGTGTCACACCGATGCCACGTCTCTGTGATCGTGCCGGAGGCTAGAGGCTGCAGTAATAACTGTCTGGCTTCCAGCAACAGTCTTTATGTGATGTTGTTTGTGTGATGCCTTCAATTTTGTTTTTTTTTGTTTTTTTTCCCCTCTCCCCAGGAACCAGTAATGGCTCTGTTCTGGTCTATAACCTCACTAGTGGTGTTCTGCACAAGGATCTGAGTGTCCACTCTTGTGAAGTCAGGTGAGCGATGAGGCCGTCTTGTCTTTGAGCTTTTAGGTTTTTAAATATTAATATTTGCTTCCTCATAAATTGAATGGCCTGAAAAAAAAAGTCTAAATGTTCCTCTCTTAAAGCAGCTCTGGGTAGTTTTGGGTACCTTAATATTTTTGTTCTAAAATAACTTATGATGACACATCAACTTAAAACTAGTTGAATGACTCGTATACCATGTTTTGTGTGATTTTTATTTTCACTGTAAAAGTTATTGGGAATGCTGTGAACATGCTACATATCAGGCTGTTTGTGGTGGGGGGAGGGGTAAATACGGTACCAAAACTGAGTTACGTTAAAGTTATGTTATTAACAAAGTCTTAAGAAATAAGACCTTAGTACAATAGAAGAACTTTTAAATCAAATATAGAAAACGTTGTAGGAAAAATTGAAGAAAAGGAGTAAAAAAAACCAAACAATCATCATATTCACTGTGTTATCACACGCCGCTTTGTTTATACAACGGGTCCCTTGCAGGTGCGGAATTCTGGGATTGATGGCTTTGCGTGACAAACCTCGATTCTTGACTAATCACAGCAAAGTGGGTGTGGTTATGGTAAACAAGATTTAATCTCTAAAGGGTTTTCAGTGGGCGGGGCTTAAAATTATTTTCTAATGTAAATATCACAACAGACACATACTGATGAGTACAATAGAGTCAAACATCTATTTAAGACACTTAAATCAACATATTAGTTTTTCAATGTAAATGTAAAATGTTGTCAAGTTATTTTCCCACCTCTGTATGACACACGAGTAAAATTTAGTGACTTGTTGCTGCTCAGTGGTGGGGGCTTGGCTTTCAGGAGACTTTGAAGGAAGGGGATTGGACTCTTTAATTTAAAATGTCCCATTTTATCCCCATGTTTATCTCCCTCTAGGTATGCAAAGTCTGACACCGGAGTCAAAACTACCCCTTAGAAGTAGAGAATTTAAAGTATTCAACTGTACATAAAAAATAAAAGTTTTATTGAAAGTATCAGATGAGAAACATCATCCATATCTGCTTCTCCGCCACTTTTTTCATAATCTAAATGACACTGATCAACTTCTAACTGGATAAAGCTGTTAAAAAATGAACTTGCTGATGCTTGCCCATGAATCTCTTAATGCTACTTATATTACAAAGAAAATATATTCTGATACCGACACCAGTGCCACACTGTTCCCTCAAGAAACTTTAATAAGAAATTATGCAACTAATCCTACCAATTTGAATGATTTAAACAATCTCTATGAAGTAAACACAGTGTTTCTCCTTCACACTGCTGACTCCACTGTTGCGTGGGCTCGCCAGAACTTCCTAACACCTGGGATTTGAGCTGTGTTGCTTATTTCCTGCTCTGAAAAAGTCAACAAAGATTTCCTTTTAATCTTTCACTTTCTGTGTTGCATTCAATTATCTTCAGCTCGGATTTCACACTTTTGTAACGATCCTTGTATCAAGTCGCTCTCTAACATTTACAACGTGTGAACGAATGGATAAAACTGTCAATCATGGGTGAATTATGTTCCTCTTTGACAATTCAACATGATGTTGCTTATTAAACCCTATCATCATTATCTGTGCCTCCTTCTCTATGACACCAGTTATTCTAAAGGTTCACCATCACGCTGCCTTATAGTCAACAAACACTTACGATATCCTGAATTGTATTTACTGTATTTTTTAGTGAAGAATGAAAAACCTTTGTGTGATAGATTTTGGGCAGCGACAGAAATATGACCAAGGTTGGCTGTCTACTGCTCCAGCCAGTGAATCCTTGGGCATTAATGACAATGGTAGTATGTAGTAAAGTACCCCCAAAGAATCTTAAGAGAATCCTTCAAAGTAGAATTTTAATGTGACAGTGATTCATGCTGGGGAGGAAAATAGTATTTTTTTATAGGATCGTAATATTTACACGCCTCCAGAAACAGAAAAGATTCTGCCCGAATCATGATTGTTCATGTTGCTTATGTTTCTTTGACATCTATTTGTTTTGTTCTTTTTAACAATCGGTGAAAATTGTCAACCCTTGTTTTGTTGTGTTTCCAAGCTGTGTTTATTGTGTAGCACATGGTCAAACCTTGAGACTGACCTGCCGGTGAACAGCAAGCGTATTTTTACCATTGAAAGAAAGGCCTGTCATAATGGGAAATTAAAGCTTATGTGAAGTCTGACCTCATTGTTAGCCTTTTCATAACTACAATTATATATTTATAAACCGGCGATCTGGGTTTATTTTTGATGTAATGGCTGTAGCATCGTGAAAAAAATGTTCCTGAGTTTGCGTTTATTTCGCTCTTTCCAAGATGATTAAAGTGTTTAATATCTGTTGTATCTGACTATGTAATAACAGTTAAAAAAATTACATATTTAATTATATTTTGTTTAACCCATGTGTTATCTCAGGGTCAAGGGCCTGGAAACATGTGTTTGTGGTATCCCTGAGGCAACACAAGGGTTAAAGTAAATAATCGTTGCAGAGAATTGAAGCTCATTATATCCAAAGATTAACCTCTTGATAAGACGATACATTTATCCCGATATCTTGAATAAATATTTCTCACTGATTGGTTTACACAAGGTCCCTGTTTTCTTGTCCACCTTTACATAAACCCATGAACATAATTGATATTTTTCTCCTTTTTATTTTGCACATTTATGCAACACTTATTAATGCCAAACACAATTGATATCTATGAATGCTAATTTATACTCATATCTCATACTTTTCTACTTGATATGGCTCATGTGATAATGACTGTTTTTAAGATTTCGGTCTATAATCCTGCGTATTGTTTAACCAATAAACCTCGTTTATTAGAGGTGTCTTCATTGTCTGTTTCTCTCGGGTAGACTTTCGTTAGTTTCTCAATAAAATCAATGTGCTTCTTCACTGGATTAAATATTCTGTGGCATCCATTGTACAAACTAAAATCCTAGACTTTTAGTGCTTAGAATGCTTTATCGACAAAAGAAGCCGCTCCACAGGAATTAATTTAGCTCACAATTGAAACAATTAATGCTTTTAAAGGATTGATTTGAGGCAAACTCCTTCCGTTTAATCTGATGGGTCACATTAATGAGGGAAGTTACTTTAAACCCGAGCCAGCTTGACTGAGTCACGCCGACACAATGAATCAATTTCATCAACACACTCCAAACCCAAACATTAGCATCTAAATGGTGCCGTCGGATCTGGACTTTATTTTTTGGCTTCCGTCGGTTCGGCTCAACAGAGTAGGAATGCAAATGACACCAGCCTCGGTTGCCCCAGTACAGCCCTGCCAAAGGACTCGTGCTCCGTGGCTTGTCATTTGCATTTGGTGGAGAAATTGACTAATTAATCATCCCGCTATTTACCGTCTCATTACAGGTTCTTCCTCCAGCGCTGGGCAAATAACTCAAACGTCTTCACCCCTGGATAATCTTTTATTGTGCATCCAACGTCGCCTTTTTTCTTCTTCTTTGTTTGTAACCTTTCCAAAGTGATTTACTGTTGGAACCTAATTACCTTCTTGCAGCAAATGTAACAGTATTTCCACTGAGTTATTGAAAACTAACCTTTTTCCTTCACAGGGGTATCGAGTGGGTCAGCCTCACCAGTTTCCTGTCGTTTGCGACATCTTCACCAAACAACATGGGCCTCGTGAGAAACGAGCTGCAGCACGTGAACCTGCCGACGGGTAGGTGACAACGACTCTTTAGGGAGTCTTGATGAATGAATTCTTCTTACAGCAGGTTGAAAAATGGCAACTCTGCTCACTTCCTTTGGTCCTAGAAGGAGATTTTTGTTCCTCTTTGTGTTATTTTTTTTAAATTGAGGTCCAAAACTCCCAACAGCGATAAGGGCCTACCAAAGAGAGTCCTGCTTTTGAAAGTCACACCATGAGCAAGACAATTCTTTCCTCGAGGGACAAGCGTGTTGGTGTGTGTTCATGTTTTCTGGGGAAATTGGCACCTACAGTAGACACGATTACGTTGAAAGTACGATAACAGTAACGGCTGGATTGTAAAGCAAGGTGTTATTTTTGCAGTTCACATGATTGGCTGCTCTTTTATTTGACTTCTAAGAGGGTTCCACTCTAAGATATGTGGCTCCTCGGAGTGCAATCACATTATTTCGATTTTCTTCACTGCCAGGCTTTTATATTCCAGTGTTTTTAAGCGTCTTCGATTTGTGGTGGGGTTTTTTTCACTGACTAATGAGCTATAGCTTTTTTGACATTTAAAGGGTTTATTTTTCAATTAATAATGTTGATTATTTTGTAACAGTGAACACAGACCACCGTAGAAATCTTGGAATATTTTGAATGTATCCTTGCTTCAAGGCGTCACATCAGAGGACAGCACTTTTTTTAGTCCCACTGACTACTTCGCTGTGTCTCACTGAAAGGTTGTGTGTTTTTACAAATCACATCTGCCACGAGCCGCTTGATCAACCACAACAGAGATGTAGGAGAAGTTCAAAGGTATTCTGGCTGCACATCCGAGCTGCCACAGTAGCTGCTTGTAGCCATCACATCCAGGACGCTGTCACAGCAGGGTGCACAAAATATTTGCAGATGAAAGCACTCCCGAGAAAAAGTTGTGCTATAAATTCTTATAGCAACACATTTGACTGTTTTTGCACATGTAGAAAAGTATACAATTTATTTGATTACCTTAGACTATATTCAATCCATTATCCATTTATCCATTTGTCCATGCATCTTTTAAATTCACTGTGTTTAATATTGAATGAACAAAATAATCATTTAAAATATCTCTCTCTCACTAGATTAACGTGGATAAATTAGACTTTTCTTCCTCCCTTGTGTCACATTTGTGTGCTTCGACAATCTGATACATTTGACTCTTCGTGCCTCCCAGAAAGATAAGTCGAGTAACAAAAGACACTCAGGAAGAACGCCGCATTAGTCTTGAGTGCATCGCTGCTCTTTAGAGTTTCCCTCATCATATGTTCAGAACCTTCTTCCCCTCCGGTAAACAGCAGTCTCCTTTGCATTACGTGAAGGTCAGCTCCCTCCTAAAAAAAAAAAAACACCTCTGGGCTTTCTCTTCTGCATCTCTCACAGGCCACTGTCTCGAGCTCCATGCAGCTCTTGAGAGGAAATCTGTCACTGAAGGACATTAAGTGGCTTTGTAAATGTTTGCTGTGGAGGAAAGTTTTGAGCCATTCGATCTCATTATCTGGACAGAGCTGGAGTTCCTTTATACTAATAAGAAAACGGTTTGTCTCTGTTATCTGAAAGTCTCAACTGGATTTGTGTTGCTCCTCGCAGGAAGATGCTTCGCTTTCAGGGGAGAGCGAGGAAACGACGAGCCGCCCATTGAAATGATTAAAGTCTCTCATCTAAAGTGAGTGTCCTTCCTCACCCGTCACAATAGAGTTAATGGTGCACACTCTTATTCACACTCTGTTATGCCTAATAGAACCAGGTCTGCTATCCACATTGTATTTCTGTGAATGTCTCTTTCTCTCAAGGAATGCTTTTAAGATGGAAGTACTACTTAAAATGTTTTTTTTAAATCAGCTCTTTTTTTCTGAGCAAAAAATCACACGCTTCGTTCAGGGGCTGAAACACAGAATGTGCATGATTTCATATAGAACATTTATAGATTGCCTGTTTTGGAATTTGCGGCACTGGCAAGTTTAAGAGACAAGCAAATGAAGCTAAAATATTCATGCTTGTCAAAAAAAAGCAATGGATACTCAACGATGCCTGTATTTTTTTTAAGTCAATTTATCTACAAAAGAAGTACAACCAACAAGGGTCCTTGCTTCTTGCTGCATTGTCATTATTTGAAGTTCCACTCCAGACTCTAGTATCATTAATCGGGTAGTATAATAATATAATAATAATAAAAGGTAATTATAATAATATAAAGTCCTGTATGAAGAGAAGGGGAAAACCGAGTGAATATTTAAAGATATTAAAGTGATACTTCACCCAAAATTAAAATGTTACTCATTTTCTACTCACCCTTATGTTGACTAAGGGTTTGGATTATTTTTAGAGTAATACTTTACTTTTTAGAGTTATAGACAAATATGTTTGTTCATTGTAACGTAGCAACTGCAGCTCAGTTTTTTCCGTCTTCATCTTCGTCCAAAAAGATACTTTAAAAACATCCAAATACCTCCATACCGCTCGTCTGTAACGCCCACCTTGCATTGAAGCCTTGACATGAGGAATGGTTCCGAAAAAACTTTGTTTTTAGTTTACGCTGCTAGGCTAGCAACTTAAAATATAGAAAAATTTAAGTATAATTCTTAATGTCGAGGGTTCAATATGAGATGAACGTTACAGACTAGCAGTACAGAGGTATTTGGATGTTTTTACGTGCCTCATTTTGGATGAAGATGAGTCCAGTCGCTACTTTAAAAATTATTATTAATTAATCATTATTACACATTAGCTGTAAAAGGGAACGGATTAGTCTGAAAATAACCTCAACCCTGAGTCAACATGGGGGTGAGTAAAATTAAATTTGAATTTCTAATCCTACAAAAGCACAACCAGTGATTCTTTATGAATATAAAGCCAAATAAAACCAAACATCTTGCTAATAAAATAGTATTGAGGGATCCAGTTGTCCAATTATCGAGTCTAATGCTTCCTTTTATGACTGTCTTTCAACAGACAGTACCTGGTGGTGGTTTTCAGAGACAAGCCGCTGGAGCTGTGGGACATCAGGACCGGGACTCTGCTCCGAGAGATGGCCAAGAACTTCCCCACAGTCACTGCCCTGGTATGAAGTGACGCAGTCATAACTCAAGCCTTCGTAGAGCATGGTGGAAATCCACAGAATCAATAAGCCACACTTTATGCCGCGGCAACACTCATCACTGAATTTCCCTCTTGTAATGGTCTTAAACAGCCGACCTCTCTGCCTTCGTCTGCGTATGAACCATTTGAGAGATTAGTCTGAACAAATCCTCGCGCTCAGCAAAGAACCGTAGCCTTATTAGGCCGGAGAAAGCCTCATAAAACAAGAGTTATGCAGGACAAACTTTACAGTCCAACCATAAAATCCTCCATACTGCAAATAAAACCGGCAGTATCCTTAATAATGTATGCTAGACCCCCCTAAGAACAGTTTTGCTGTCTTATTTCCATATTGATTACAACCCGGAGACTCAGGCTCAGGTCCACAGTGAGGTTGGAAGCGCTTGGAAGGTAAATCGTGACGACTTTAGTGCCATTTATGTGATCATTTCCATCTGCCTTTTTCATCTCTCATTATGCCAATGTGATAAACACACCTCGGGTTATTTCCTTCCACCCATTCTGTGTGTGATTTTTCAAAGGAATGGTCTCCATCTCACAACCTGAAGAGTCTGAAGAAGAAGCAGATGGCTGCGAGGGAGGCCATGGCGCGGCAGACAGTGTCTGACGCCGAGCAGAGCAGCGTTGAATCCTCGGTTATAAGGTCAGGACTGTAAAGTGTTTTCATTTGACTCTTGGTAGCTTTAAATTACAGTATAAAAATGTCCTTTTAACCAGTCAGTTAATCCCCTGGCAGCTTTGTTCTATGACCAAATGGAGGAGTAAAAGGAAGTTTGAAGATAATTAAACTAGGGGTCAAACTTATAGCTTCGGTCCAATTATATGCCTTTTTAAACCTCTTTTTGCTGAACACTATTTTTTAAAACAGAGTGAAAATCACAGATTCAAGTTCTGAGCTCCGGGACATACTCCGTATACTCTCTATTATTTAGAAAGCACTTAAACATTTTGCACATTCATTACATAAATCACCAAAACAGTTTTTGTGTAGCGTGAGTTCTCCCTTGTGGAGAGTTCTCCCTCTGCACCCCGGATTACTCTGGTTCCATCCAACAGACTGAAACATAAAGAGGTCATTTGATGACTCGGAGTTACCCCGTCCGATGACCAGCGGTCTAGTGTATTCTGCCTCTCACCCTGAGTAGCTGGGCTCAACTTCAGCCCTCCCCTTTTTAGAAAAAAAATAAATGAATGTCGTAGTAAAGTAGCAGAATTAAATAATTGTCATCATTACAGACGTCAGAGAAAGTGATTTAATGGATTAGCAGATATTTTCAAAAATGAAATGTCTTGGTTATCATTATCATTTTTAAGTCGTAGTATTATCTATCATCCTTTTAATGTTATTTTTTAATAATTATTATTATTATAACTAATGTTAAGAAGGACATTTTCAAATGTAAAATGCCTCAAAGAAAGGGAAGTGAAAAACATGAACGTGAAAAGTTATATTTTTGTCATAAAACATAAATGTATGCAATAACATTGCTTTAAAAAAAAGATCACTTCCCAGTCATGGTTTGTTATATTGTTCATTTGTCATCAGCAAAGAGCTTGTTAGTAGTGTAGTGAAAGTCTTTACATGCACAAACCTTCTGCTAAGAGCTGCTGAGGGAATCTTGTAATGGGCCTCAGGCACTTAAAAAAAGCACCTAATGGCTTTAATATTGATGTTATATATGCTGAATTATATATGTTCATTTCAAACCTTTCTGTACTTTCTCAGAGCTAATCAACAATAGTATTTTCCAATAAGCCCGACTCGGACAGTCACCAATGCAGTATGCAGGCACATACAAAAACACAAGAGGCTCCCATGAGATCCTGAGAACAGCAAAAACAAATCTAACGATGCATCCTTCTGACTTCCAGCCTCCTGCAGGACGCAGAGAGCAAATCTGAGACGAACCAGGCCATTTCAGCCAGGGAGCATTTCGTGTTCACCGACACAGACGGGCAGGTGTATCACATCACCGTGGAGGGCAACACCGTCAAAGACGGAGCTCGGATTCCCCCCGATGTGAGTCATGAGACTTGATTTGATTCAGGTTGTTGGTTTTTGCACAACAACTCTGTGATCCAGGGCTGTGTTATACATTGACAAGAGGGTGGATACTGAACTGGAACGTCATGATTACTCATGTCACAGAGGCATTCAGACCTATATAAAGGACTATGATTGAAAGGGGTCGCTAGTTAGTGACCTTAAAACGGTGACATTAATCAGGTTGGGAGTCAGAGGTCACTCCGAGGCATTGAAAGAGATTGGTCGACAAACTGTTCCGCCTCAAATCTCATTCCTGATCAACCAAAGTATTGTTTGGTGCTTGAGTAGAAAGACTTGGAGGTCACAGTAGAAGTCAACTGATTATGTTGTTCTTCGCTTTGTCTTCTCTCGACCTCCACCAATCATTGTTCAGTACGACTGAAGTGCCTCGTACAAGGATAAGCATTTCTAAGGATCTACTCAAAACAGTTCATGGAGTATCACAAAGCTAAGATTCTGTTGTCTGCCGTGTATTGACTGCATGAAGGGGGGCAGTCTTTAAACCCACACAGGATTTGATAACCCTAAAGTTTAACAAACTTAAAGATTAAAAGTTCAGACTTTTCTGGGAGAAAGATAGGGAAGAAAATATTTTTTTGGAATTGGTCCAGCACTGTAGAGCATTTGACCACCATGTGGTTTCATGTGAAAACTCCTCTGTTTTAATAAATCAGAGCATAGACAAGTCGACCCAGAAAAGGGATCACCAAGTTTTTTCTCATGCCCCCCTAAGGCAGTTCAAATGATTTTGCTTGCATGTGTGTGATAGATGGATGGATGAATGGATAGATGGAAAGAAAGAAGAAAGATTCAAATTCCTTTGGGAAATTAGTATTATGCCATCGAAATATATTTCGGAAAGCGAAAACATTGCCTTGATTCAACAAAAAAAAGTCTTGTAGCACAATTTTTAATGAAAAAAGTTTGATTGTTTAACCTGCAGAGACTTAGCTAACAGTAAAAAGTTTTAAATCATTTTGAATTTTACCTATAGAAAGTATGAAATCATATTCTCGAGTTTCGAGAATATTATATTTAAGTTATTATTTTAGAATAATTCACTTTAATATTTAAGTAATCAGAAACCTATTGTTTGTAAGACATAATAACAAAGTTATACAAATAATATATATGTGTCCAATATCTGTATATCGGCATCATCAGCGTAAATATGAGATTGACCAGGACGATGCTGAAACGTAAACAATTTTATTCACTAAACCACTCTAAGGAAAAAAGAAAATATATTTACAGCAGCTCCCTGAGAGGGATGACGACATGTCTTCAGCTTGCAAAATGGGGAAAAAAATAAACACACTCTGTAGTACTTTAATACTGTACGACACACAAAATATGTGCGGAAACCTTGACGGTCCTCTCCTGTAATACACCATACCACTCTTGCCACCAGGACTACTTTGTGAACCTCTTATCCAGACGGTGAAACCACACACCTTTATGAAAATTACAAAAACATGGCAATTTGTTTAACCAACTCTGAAGTTCAAATTCAAAGAGCTTGACTTTAAAAACTGATTTGTTTAACTTTTCTGTTTGTATCAAGATGGGCCGTCTTCCAAAAACCCTGTTGCATATTTGATACTTCTCCGTGTCCTCCAGCCCTCCTCTGTAACTTATGTATTTGTAGAGTAAATAGCTGGGAAGTGTGTTTAACAAGCAAACATTGCAGCAGCCTCTGTATCCGTGAGACACCTGAAGGGGACAAACAGTGTCTGGGTGTAAAGCTGATGCCACAATGACGACACACTGAAATCCCAAACTTATTCTCTGGAGAAAACATTCAAACAATACATTTGGAAGTCATCTTTAAAAATCCTTGTCGCACTCGGTGTCGTTAAAGTTACTCAAAGAGCCGGCAGCTATCAAAACAGTCGCTCACAAACAAACCCTCAAGGAGAGCAGGTACTGTGGGATTGATGGCAGGTCGCCTACACCGTCTCTGTTTGGAATGAAAAGTCGAACACGTAGATTAGATTGGGTCTTAAAAGTGGAGTTGTCTCGGAACATTGTGTGCCAGGAAAAAAAAAAAGCAGGTGACACAAATGGAAAATGAAATAAATGGGCGTCTTCATATGAAGATAACGGAAGGGAAGTGACTGATGGCTCTGTTTCCCTTTATAAGTTAGACTGTCAATACTGGGCGACAAACTGATTTATGATCAAACACATTTTAATGGATGGCAGGAAAAGGAAATGAAGAACACTTTCAAAGATTTAAACAAGATGAATTGAGATGTGCTTCTGACACTTTATTATTCCTTGAATTCATTTTTTTTTTAGGCTGCTTTCTTTCAAAGTAAAGACACAGTTTTAAACCTGCTGCCGTTGTTGCAGGGCAGACTTTGAGTGGTACATATAAAATATAATGAATTAATTAATTAGAAATAAAAATGCTTTTTATCTTATTTTTGTTATATTGCATACACATTTTTTTTGTTGAAATGTGGATAAAATGTAGATGCTCTACGGCCAAATAAGGCACAGAAAGCAAAAATAATCACTATAATTTCTGTTTTATCGATTTTAATTTTCTGAAAAGGTGTTTTGTTTTGAAAAAAAAAGTGTATTGAAACCTAGAGATGCTTGTTTTGGTCACATTTACTTAAATAAGCCTGTAAACTAGTGGAAAAAAAGTCAAACACAAACTATGTGAGGATGTCTTTTTGCATAGAAACCCAGGGACCCTGCTTACTCAGCTTTAATGCTGGTTCTTTTTTCTTTTTTTTGCAGTTTTGTTTCTGTGTGTCTGTGAAAATCATGTCTCGATTAAACTGTGCAAAAAAGTTTGCGTACCTCTGCATTAGATGATAGGGGGTGCTTAAAAGTCAACTAAAAAAATCGAATGTCTTTTCAAAATAATTGCAGAAAATGCTGATTATCAGAAATGAATGACAAATGTTTCGTTGTTCTGGATTACCATCCGACTCTACAAAACCTTTGAAGGAATAGTCACTGTTGAAAGAGAGCTGCTGGTCTTATTTGTTCATTTGTTCCTTTAAAGTCTTATGGACTGCTGAAATGTTTAAACGTCAAGTTTATTTTCAATTCTTCCTTATTGTTTCTCAATATAAAACCTTTTTAGTTTTAAAAACGTTAATCATTTTATGCTCTAAAGCAGTGTTTAAATTCCACTGTAAACTAGTGGAAAATTTATTTTATATGATGTCGGTTTGTTAATATAAAATCCCCACATTAAACCTGTCCTCGGTGCACCGGTGCCAGTCCTTGAGACATTGACATGAAAAGAAAAAAAAATCTATTTATTATTACTGCCTAAAAGGTTTTTCATTAAAAAAAAAAGATTTTTCTCTGAAATAACATAAGTATGTCACTCTTGGCCAATGAAAACAAGCAAAACCCCAACTCTAGAAACAAAACCTCTCTTTCAGAGCTCTCATTCCATTTAACTAATGCTTGAACACAAACATGTTGGCAAAACTAGAAGACACATACAGAACACCATACAATCCAATACACACAAATGCAAATGCAAAAACCTGAGATCTTGCTGATTCAGCGTTATGGTGAGAGGGCTTTTTTTCAGGTTGTGCTATTGTATTTTTTACTTTTTTTTCTATCTGAACGTTGTGAATATAATGTTGACATTTAATGTGGTACAGGAAAGGTTGGCGACCCCTGCTCTATAGTACAAGCCTGGTTTATTTATTATATATTATTAATCTCATCCCTTTTTTAAAAATGTTTGGCTGGTTTAGTGTCGTAGTCATCATATTGCTAAATGAAGCATGAAACTTTTCGATTGTGATTTAGATATAACAATTTCATTCGCCTCACATTCACTTATCCATCCCATTCTTCAGGATCTCTTGCCACACTGCAAAAGTTTCGATATTGCTTGGAGCGTGAAAAAAAAAGAGTCCATTTCAAAGCAGCAGATTGGATTGTTCTGCCGTCTGCGTTTCTCCTCACTCAGTACCTGCATCACTTGAGCCCGGAGAAACAGACACCCCGGGTTTATCTGGGGATTTAAAGTCTTATCTCCTTGACGTCTGCAGATTCATCGCTCAAAGATTTGCATACTCCAAAGGTTTTTACGCCTCACAGGGGATAATAGGAAATCTTTATATCTGCGTCAAGGAAACCAACTATAGTGACCTGAGAAGTTTTATCCTGTCATCTACTGACTCGGTGCCAAGCTGGGCTGAGAGCCGCACTCTGTCAGGTGGTTTAATCTTTCTCAAGCTTAGGCTGCCACAGAGATATCCCTATTCATCTTGTTTTAATGCCTTCTCCAAAAGAGAGATGGGTTATTAGATAAGCGCTGAAATTAAAGCTTCAATTTCAAAAATCGTTTCAACTGTCTTGGATGGGAAGAAACTTTATCGAGCTTTCTTTCAAGACTTGATTTCTTCAATATTTATAGAAGTGGTGTGAGTACTTTGTTTTATTCTTTAACCATTTTTTTGTCTTTTTTTTGTAAATTGCAGGGGAGTATGGGAAGTATCGCTTGCATCGCCTGGAAAGGAGACACGCTGGTTCTTGGCGATGTTGACGGAAACCTGAACTTTTGGGACCTCAAAGCTCGCCTGTCGAGGTAGAGCTGAGAAATGTTTATTTTTTTTTAAGTATGTCAAACTGTTTGATTATTCCGTCATCACGGTGACTGCGTTGTGTTGCACGGCTGCACTAGATCTCTGAGCCGTCTCTTCTGTGGAAGCACATGCACTTTCATTTCCTGTAGCCAGAGTTAGAGTAGAAGTAGGAAGTAGAGCACAGACCACCTGTTGAGTTTGTCTGAGAGAAACAAGAGTAAGTGTGCCAATCATGGGGCGACCACTTGGAAAAAAGACTGAAAACATTTTTCAACATGAAGTGAAGAATGTTTAAAGTAAAAAAAACGACAACGGACCGTCTAATAACCTCACCTTCGTCCTTCTACCTACAGTTGGTTCTTTTAGCTCCCAGAACACGGCCAATTGTGCATTTGGACCCTTCTCAATTGATTTTCCAAGGAAAAATAAATGTTGTTTTAAAGTCACTTTATAAATTTAAAAAGATATTCAGAAAGTTTTTTTAAAGTTTTCTTTTTCATTCTATATCTGTATACCGTATTGTTAGGAGTATAAGGAACACCAGATTATAAAACATGCGGATAAATCAAACTTTATTTAACCCGTTAATAACAACTGTCAAATATTGTAATGCTCCCATAATCCATCAAGAGGTGTGGCTCACAAAAGTCGTACTAAACAATTTCAACATTTCAGCATTTTTACTAAAGCCATGTACCACGTAAAATTGGTTTAAGGTCAGTTCGCACAACCAGAGTAACTATAGTACATGAGACACACCAGATTATAGTTCACACTGTCGATCTTCTACTAAGTGAAAAATATTTTAGGTGCTAAAATTACAGTAAATGCTATAAATGCAAATGTACATTTAATAGCACCGGTTGTTTGAAAGAATCAAAAGAGGCAAACATTTGAAATTGCAAAAGATCAGATATTCTGCCTCAGTCTTGCATTATACCTCTTTGTGTTCCTGCCAGAAAGTGTGTCAAAGGTTCAGATCATGTGCTGTTTCTCGAGTCAGTTACTCTCAAAACTGGCCCCGAGAAGTCCTGATAAAAACTTAAAAATTCCCAATTTTAGTCTCATTTATAAAAACTGCAGGCATTAAGAGGAGAGTGTTCTCTGTCCTATTTAACGTCTCCCGAGGGTGAGAAGTTCAGACATTTTTAAGTGCTTTTGAAAGTCATTCCAGGATGACAGGGTGGAAAATTTAAAAGCCTCTTGGCCCGAGCTCCATTCTTACTCCGAGGATCATCCTCATCACTGACAATGACGATGAGCAAAGATCAGAAGCTCAGAGCGTTTTCAAAGTAAAGACCACATGGTTTATCTTTTACATCAGTTCGGGAAGGTGCTGGCCGAGCTAAAATCCCCAGAAATATAACACAGAGTTTGAGGTTTTTTTTCAATAGTGAAAGAAGTCCATCAAGTAGCATAATGTTCTTTTAAATGATGTTTGGAATCAATTATTTGTTGAGTTGTCACAATTGCTGCAGAAACTTGTTTTTTAATTAATACGTTTTATTCTTATGCCGTTCAAAACATTTTGTTAGGACACTTTTACATTTATATTGAAATGATGGCTTCAGGACCAGAGGAGAGAAATCTTTTCACGCTGTTGCTCCTAAGCTTTGGAACAATCCTTCTCTCTCTTTGCGCTTGATGGAGTCTACTGACTCCTTTAAGAAACATCTTAAGACGTTTCTATTTGTTCAGGCTTTTCCTTGATTTTCTGGAACTCCTGTTGTGTTATCAGTTTTATCTTGATCTTTAAAGAATATACTTTATTGAATATTGTTTTGATTGTTTAAGCGCTTTGTGACCCTGGTCTGGAAAAGCGCTATACAAATAAAAATGACTTGCTTACTTACTTGCATGTAATTTATCTTTTACATATTAGTTTAATATTTATATATATATTTATTTATTATTATTTAAAAAAAATGTACAGGTTTCTCATAAAAAGAAAATTAAGTCACCATGTTATGTTATTTTCATGTTATTATAAGATATAATCCATCTTTTTAAATTATATTGTTCATAAAACTAAAGTATTGAAAAGTAAAGATTAAAATTCAGTCTCTTTTAAGTTCCTTAGTAACCTTTTTTGCCTTTAAAAAAAAAGGGGAATACCGACTCATCGTGGCTGGGTGAAGAAGATCCGCTTCGCTCCGGGGAAAGGCAACCAGAAGCTGCTGGTGATGTACACTGATGGAGCCGAGGTGTGGGACACCAAAGAGGTGAGCCATCCCTGAATCATGTCTGCTGTCGACGCTCGTGTCCGCAGTGCTTCCCCCCCCAGGCGCGTCTGCTAGGCTTAAATACACAGCGACAAAGCATTCACTCCGCAGCACTCCACAGTTTAACAGATTTATTGTGGCAGATTTAATGCCGGCTTGTGGCACCGCAATCACTGAGGCGCGGCATTTCTGCATTACAGCATATTTTCTAAGTAACCGCTCTCACGCGGTCGCTGGTGTGTGAATGCTGTAATTGTGCGGACGTGTTTAAACAACACGTTACAAACCACCGTACAAACACACGGACATGAGCCTTGAGAGGTTCTCATTGACGTATTCAAACATTTGTCTGAGGATGGATGAACCTCTATTCTGCTGCTGACGTGCACCTACTTTCACTTTAACTGTGCTCAAGGGCGTCGTTGGTTCTCGGGAATGTCTTTGTGATGCTCCACCCCCATCTTTGACTTCTCCTGCACCAGCATCAGTTAAACTATTAATTTAATCTGATGGAATATATGGGTTTTATTTTAGCTACAAGAAACTTTCCGCAGGTGAAACAACAGATGGAAAAGATACCGAGGGAACTATAAAACCGGAGATTAATGAAGGGGCAGGTGTTAGGAGGGAAATTGGTTTTATTTGTGTAACACTTTATTTTGCCACTGCTGAAATGTTTTTTCCACAATGAAAAGACAAACATAGACCAGGTAAAGACATTCATCACATTGAAATCTTGGGTTTAAATCAGTTAACGTTGCAAAAGTGGATCAATTATAATATAATGTTAAACCAAAAAATTAAAAATGACGAGGATATAATAGCCCCATCAGTTTTCCCTTTTTTAAGTTTCAATTTTAGCATCCAAACGTATAACTACAAAAGCACTGTGACCGTGCATACCCCAGCAAGGAAGCTAATCAGATTATATAAAAGATAAGCATACAAATACAACCCTAAAACGATTTTTTTCATTCAATAATTTTGTTGGCAAAGAGAAACTGAGGACTTGGGATAGGATCGATACTATAAGTGTGAATAGCTCTAGCAAGCCTATCCCAGTTTCTTCGGGCGAGAGGTGGGGGACACCCACAAAGACATTCAGCCATTCACACTCATATCTACGGACAATTTCCCCAAGATCCCAATTAACCTCTGTGTGTTTTTGGAACTAGGGAGGAAATTTGAGTGCCCTGAGTAAACCCACACAACACGGGAAGAACATACAAACTCCACACAGAGAGGTCACAAGTTAGCTCCCTCCTGAGCTGGAAGCGAACCAGCAACCTTCTTGCTGTGAGGCGATCGTGCTAAATCAAAAAAGTATCTTATTACTTCATTCAGAAAGATCAAACTTCCCCATCGTGGGAGTAATAATTGTATTATTATATTAATCTTATGACCTACTACTATAGGACAGGTTGGTGGACGAATGGACACTCACAGACTCTCTGGGCAGGTCGTCCAGACGAACTGAAGAGCATCATTATAATAGGTGCTAAAGAGTTTACTTGAGTCACAATTTTTTAATATTAAACCAATCATCTCAGAAAATATTAAGGACAAATGAATGTCAAAATGTTACATCGTGCTGCTTAAAAAAAAACACAATAATTACAAACAATATAAGTATTTTTAATTAAATTGGTAATTAATTGGTTGAATTTCTTATGTTTAAGTTTGTAAACTGCAATAGAGAAATGAGACAAAGGTTCAGATGTTATTGATACAGCTGTGAATCACCGAGCCAAGTCAATAGGAAGTATATTAAGAGCACCAGTGGGAAACCGCGCTGATGTCAAAGCAACACTTTGAGTTGTGTGCAGGGTTTAGCTTAAGGCAAAAAAAGTAAAACTACTCTTGAATCACAAATGTCAAAGGTTGTGTCCAGGGAATGAAAACTGGGAACAAAAAGAGCAGTAGATTACACAAGTATTTCTGCGACAACTTGCAGTGCAAACACTCACATTCCCACTTGACACACGACTTTGGTTGAAGGGTCTTGGGCTGAGGACCAAGAAATGTCTAGATGTATGTGAGTAATAGTAAAATGTATTCATCCAAACATTTTCTTAAGTCACAGTCAGGGAAGCGTGTCGTGTTCACTCCTTCTGAATGATAATAAAGAGTCTCACAATAATAATCTCCATCTTGCTTCAGGTGCAGATGGTGAGCAGCATGAGAATCGGCCGCAACGTCAACTACCGTGTCCTGGACATCGACTGGTGCACGTCAGACAAAGTTGTGCTGGCGTCCGACGACGGATGCGTCCGAGTCCTGGAGATGGCCATGAAGTCCGCCAGCTACCGAATGGACGAACAGGATTTGACAGGTTAGCGAGAAGAAACCTTGAGCCTCGACACCGAGTCATAAGATCAAATATGCATGCGATGGTTCATGGGATTTTTTCCTTCAGATTCAGTTTGGTGTCCTTACCTGCTGCTGCCCAGAGCTGCTCTAACACTTAAAGCCTTCCTGCTGCTGCAGCCTTGGTCAGGAACCTTCACCATGGACATCACTCAAGTGTAAGACTATTTATTGTTTCATACAGTGATATTAGATTCAATCTTATATGAAGCTAAGAACAGCCGTTCGCTTGGTAAAGTCAAACTTTTCGATTATAAGCCAGTGAAAGAGCCTTCAGGGCACTGTTTTGCTCACAAAGCTCATCAGTTCACCTGTCTTCTTCTCACTCAATTTGCAAATATGAACCTCCCACGCTCCCTGTAGAGTGGAAGAAAATAGTGTTGAAAAAACAGGCAGTGTCCAGTGGGGTCAGACTGAACCAAACTTTTCACACCAGTCATCTGTGTGCTATTCCAGCATCCTCGTTCCTCTGCAGCAAACTCACTTTCATGCCTTTTTTAACCGCTGTAGCCCGAGGACATCGCAACAGACATAATTAATCACTTCCACGTTCCTTTTAAGTTCGAAAATGAATTCACGGAAATCCCAAATGTTGGTCTTAAAATATTGATATTCAAGTACAGTGAGTGTTTTCATGGTCCTTTGAGGAGATTGATCTTCTTAAATTGTGGCAAAATGTTTCTTTTAAAAGCAAGAATTTTAACACATTTTTGCCAGAGTTTCATCCGCAAGCGAAAAACGTATCAAGGACAGTATTTCACCGTGTGTCTGAATGTTCAATATTCAACATTTTGTTACTGCAATTACAAACGTCGCACGAGCTTGTTCTTTATCTCTTGTCCTTTTAGATTCGATTAGATAGATGTTATTAATCCCTCTGGAGATCTCCTTTGGGAAATTGGGTTTCCAGTTCACATCCGATGATATTTAGATGGAACAAAGGTCAAGGGAGGACAAAGTGTAAAATTAAAAGAACATAGATCAGAGAAAATAACAGAAAGAAAAGGATACAAAAATTAACATAGAATATTATCTTTTCACTCCTTCCCCCAAACTCAGAATTATACAATCTAATAGCACGAAGAATCTGATCTATGCTCTTTATATTTGCACTTTTTTATGTCATGCACTTTGTTCTTTTTATTTGCACTTTGTTCTTGTTCTTGCTTTCATGAAACTTCTGTACCTTCCATCGTCTGCTGTGCACTGGGAACCTTAATTTCCTGAAGGAGATCTCCAAAGGGATTAATAAAGTCAATCTAATCTAATATAAACATGAACATACTACTTGGATCATAAGCCGACCACCTGACTGGCCACATAAAATGACTCGTCTGGCAGGATTTGGGCCCCTGTGCCTTGAATTTGAAACGTATATTAGGCAAAATAAAATGAGGAATAAGCAAGTCGATAAATACCAGAAAACTCTTTCCATCTCACTTTTTAATCTCCTGAAACCTGTGTTTCAACTGCTCTCTTTGGCTCACTCCCTCTCAGTAAACTCATCGCTAGTGCTGCTTGTGTGACTTTAATCATCGATATGCAAAACCTCATCTAAACCCTTTTGTGTTCCCCCTTTTTAAGATCACAAACATTTTTGATGAACACAATCCTTCAGGAGTTACTATGACAATTAATCCAGATTTACTCTTTGGATAAAATTACATTAAAATATGGTTTTTGTTTGGATTCTTTGCTGCAGAAATCGTTGCCCTTGTGGAGTTAAACTAATATAGGGACAAGTGAAAATTGTAATATTAAGTATTGACTATATGACATTTTCTTTGCGATTGATTGCTAAAATTTAATCAGAGATGGTATGAGATAAGATTTTAGAAATGAATCTGCTGAGAACACGATCCACAACTATTAAAACGAGTAGATTTGTGAAGAACCTTCAGAAGGGGATAAAAAGCAATTTTGCCTGAGCGACTGAATCATTTGGTGTCTGTAGAAGAAAAGTGAGTGAAATTAAAAACTTGTTTTAATTCAATACGGTAATTCATTTTAATAGCTGCCTCCACTTCAACACGAGGTCAGGTGCTGCTCAAGAACATTGTGGGGATCCATTCCACTGATTATGCCTTGTTTTTGTTCCAGGGACTACAACGAGAAAGGGGAAATAAAGGGGTTGATCCAGGAGCAGCTCAACTCCCTGACTAAGTAAGTAGTTTGAGTTCTACAACACTGATTGTGTTGCGGTTTAGTGTGCGCTGAATGGGCCACTTTATATGCTAATACATTTTTTACGTCCTGTATCGTCACCTGTGAACGAGGGAGTTCTTTTAGAGAATGGCTTCAAAAACAGCAGGTCTGCGAGATAAGAGACGAGTCTGGATGTAACCGCCGCCCCACCAGAGCTGCCGTGTTGCCGAAGAGTAACTGACTGTGTTCTGATTGTTTTCCCTGATTGGCTCCCCAGCGACTTGAAGAGTGTTCTGCAGGACCCGGAGCTCAGCCTGCTGCAACGCTGCCTCCTGGTCTCAAGGTGAGCACAACAGAACTCTTCATTAAGGACTTATTTGTTTCCCAGCATCAATATTTTAAGCGGTTCCGTTGATTTATGTGGGTTTTGGGACTCGGTCGTATTTTCCACACAATCTCATAAATTGATGATGATTTTCTGTCTGGAGCTGCAGCTTCGGTAATAATAAAGTACTCGAAAATTACAAAAAGCGGCGTCTATGAAAATTACACTTAATAGGCTCATCAAGAAAGTGGATAATGCGTCCCTCACGGCAGGAAGTTCCCTCTCATTTATTACAACAATTAAGTCTTTAAATGTGTAGGTTTTTTGTCAACAGCATAACTCAAACTGTCAAATGCATTTTCATTTACTCTGAAGTATGGTTTAGTACGCATCTATCTTAGATTTGATTTTCCGTACTTAGATCCAGGAAGGTTTTTATTGTTGCATCCTTAGCTTGAATGGCTTCTCATCGCTGCTGCCAATAGCTCTGTAAAGCATTAGCAAAAAAAAACAACCTGAAACATTAAATTGAACACAGCACACAATAGAATAGAATGTGACAAACATGATTTGTGTAAGTGTTTAATTCATTGATTTCATATATTCATGATACATTACCTCCTTAGCTGACATTGTATTGTGCTTTTCTGGTGTTATCACTGGAATTATTCCCTCATATTATCAGTTTAGTCAGTATAGCTTAAAACGGCATATTTACAGTGGTATTTTCTGTTGACGAAATATACAGTATAGTGTGCTTTAAAGTTTATAGTAAATAAGGAACTTTTGAAATCCTGTCCTTGGGCAGGTGATGATAATGAACAAGTAGTATAAGAGAAATGATTTGTTAACAAGGGCTTTAGTGTTTTCTTTACTTGCAAATCAAATTTGTAATTTTGCCTTAAATTGAAGAAAAGTCAAGTTTGGAAAGTCGCAGATTAGAACAAAAGTGTGTGTTTGCTTTGATTCACTTAAAATCTCACAGTTGAAACTCAGGTTGGATGTGAGCCTTTTACTTTCAGTTTTAATCCGTTTTTCAAGTCATCCTACAAGCACATCCTTTGTTTAACTCTGAAATTCAACTAGTCAAGTGTGAGTGGTTGTAGTTCTATGTTTTTCTTGCATCTTACTGGTAACCTTTCCAACTGTGTTCATAACAAGACCGACAAACTGGACTATATCAAAGAACAGATTACACTGGAATTAACTTTATATTGACTCAAGTGTCAGTAGGTTTACAATTGTTAAATGACTGTCTAACCTTTTAAATTTGTCAGTCTTTTCAATTAAAAATGTATTATTTATTGTATTTATTATCAATTACTCTTTCTTTCTATGATAAAGTATCTTCTTATTTAATTTCACCTTTAATAAATGCTCTCGTAAAATTAGGGTTTTTTTGTTACCGTTGTCAATTTCCTTCAACAAATCTCAATTAAATATACTAAACTGACATCATTATGAAGGCGGACATTTACACGTTAATTTATTAACTGTTCCGCGTGTCTACTGCGAATTTAACACACCGTAAGTAAGACAGACGTTGCCAGGAGTGATAACATCTATTCATTTTCTCGCATGTGAGCTGAAAGGACAAATGACATAATGCCTTCCAGAGCCTTCCAGGCCAAATTAAATGATTTTGTGCTTAATTTTCCTGTGACCTCTCCTCATCTATTCAGTCCAGAATCAATACTTGCTGAAGGCTCTCTGGCAGCCACAGTCAGGCGAGGGATTCTAACACAGAATATGGAGATCGTGAGGAAGATTCATCCCAGCTTGCCCAGAAAAGATCCCATCTTTGCTTTGGTTTTCCCCCCCAGCAGCCCACGAACTAAAGCAGTTAGTGTTATTAAAACTGTAACTTACCTGGGAAGTACAAAGGAAAAGCCCCCTTGACATTTTAAGTATCTACTCCGTGTTCAGACTCATGACTCTGCCTTTGCATCTGGACTCGTTGTCACAGCATTGTTAATGGTTTCTGGTAGCCTAGCAACAGCTGTATGCCGAGGGGAGATATGCTAAAAAGGCTGGAAGAAGAAATGATAAGAGATGCCAGTCAAGGAATAGACATGTAAAGCATTGGTCCTCAGAGAGCAGGGATAACGAGGAAATTGTATTAACTTGAAACTTTATGATCCGCAGGCTCTTCGGCGACGAGTCCGACCTCCACTTCTGGACCGTGGCCTCCCACTACCTCCAGTTGTTCGCCCAGTCCCGTCAGCTCAGCGTGAGCACGTCAGAAGGGCAGAGTCAAGGGGAAGTGGCTCGGGCGGCTCCTCAGAACCACCTGGACATCTGCCACGACGTGCTGTGTGACAGCTCCTACTTTCAGGTCAGTGAAGACGAGGCCCGTTTTGAAGAAAAGGGCTTGTGTTCGGAGAGATGGAAAAGGTCGACGGATCGCATGAATATATGCAGTGGAGAGTTGGAGCAGAAGTGTGAACCGTCTCACACTGAGGTTTGGTCATGGCATCATGTGTCGGGCACGTGCCGCGTCACACTTTTGAGATATGATCTGGATGTCGACGGAAGCACCTCGAAGATGAAGTCTACACCAATACCAGTTTTTTTTATGGATACTTTTCAATACCATGGTGAAAAAAAGAAGCCGTGGCTTTGAAGTATATTACTTTATTAAATAAAGAAAACCCCATGATAGCATTTATTTTTCCTCATAGATGCACAAATACAAACCAACAACTATTAAACATTCAAACAGTGTTGAGTAGATTTCAAGTTTAATAACAAACAACACATTTGTCTCATAAATATGCAAATAAATAAGAAAATTAAAAGTTATTATACATTCTATTATACATACTATCATACATTCAAACAGTAGTGATGAACAGCGATCCAAAAGAGAACTCACATTTCTCCGATCCTTAAAACTCTTCACTGGCTTCCAGTTTCTTTCAGAATCAACTTTAAGATTCTGGTTCTTACTTTCAGATCTATTCATGGTCAGACTCCTCCTTACATCAGTGATCTGATCCAGCCTTACACCCCAGCTCGGGCTCTGAGGTCTGTGGATCAGAATCTACTGATGGTTCCTGAACACGGTTCAGGACCAGAGGAGAGAAATATTTTCAGGCTGTTGCTCCTAAGCTTTGGAACGATCTTCCTCTCCCTCTGTGTTTGATGATCTACTGACTCCTTTAAGAAACATCTTAAGACGTTTCTATTTGTTCAGGCTTTTCCTTGATTTTCTGGAACTCCTGTGTTGTTCTCAGTATTATCTTGATCTTTAAAGTATGTACTTTTTTGAGTATTGTTTTGATTGTTTAAGCGCTTTGTGACCCTGGTCTCGAAAAGCGCTATACAAATAAATATTACTTACTTACTTATAAATGTGTAAAACTATTATTAATTTACACCAAATTGCTCCTGATAGGGAAGGGTTGCGTCGCAGCCTACTCCCATCAGTGTGTGATTGTATCTTAAATAAAAGAGAGGCACAAACCGCCAAATAATAAATGTTATGAACTTTTTACTGATCGTGCAACGTACCTCATCATTGTAAGCCATTGCCAACGTGTTAATCAAACTCAACGCCCTCAGCATCCGTCTTTAATCTTTGAAAGCGTCAAGTATGAGAAGAATATTAATTTGTCAACCGTTCGGCTAATGAGTCAATGATTTTCCGTGATTAAACTTGTGTAATTAAAACAAGAAAGAAAAAAGAAATAGTCCTTTTTAAGTATTAAGCGTTATCATCCTTTTTTCATTTCCTTAATTGTAGTCATTCATTTGTGCCATGAAAGCCGTTTAACTGTGAGGTCAAACTAATCTCAGACGTGAAGCATCAAGCTATTCAATCCTCGCCTTCACGCTTTGTGCAGTCTTTGGATGTATGGTGAGAACAGCCTTGGGTATTTGTCTGGATAAATCTTGGAAAATTCTCGTTTTTTACACTTGAAAATGATGATATCTGCAAATGTTCATTGTTGGATGTTAAATGTAACACTAGCTCAAGGATCATTAACAGTTGGAGATAATGCATTATAATGAATGATAACGATATTAAACTAAAACATTGATTCCCGTCATTAATCATGATTTCACAGCAGAGGAAAATTATACAATCCAAAATGATTAATACAAAAGTATTATTTCCTACAGGCCACCAGGCTTCACTTCAACATCCCTGACACAAACCTCATCAGTTGCTTAATTGTATTCACAAGTGGATACTTTACAGTATAGATAAACAACAGTGGAATATTTGGATTATTATGTCCATATTTTCTCCACATATCATATCATTGGCACTTGCATTATCATACTAGTATAACTCAGGCTGTTTTTATGGCAACAAAAACAAGGTAATTCACTTGGTTGGTCATATTGGCTCAGTGAGGGAATATTAATTCAGTGTTACTTTATTTAAAAATGTTTTTAAAATATTTATTTGTGTAGTTCATTCTTACCCAAGAGATGTTTGAGACAGATGTGCTAATTTTTCCTCAGTTTTTATTGTGCTCTTTTTTTCCAATCATTATTTTAAAGGTAGAAATCCCAATTAAAACTAGATGCGTCTCCGATGCTATCCATCAGAATATGCTGTGCAAAATTTAGAGTCGAGCTTCGTTTGATCATGAACCGCTCTTTTAAAAAATAATAAAAATACCTCTGTAGATTCAGGTGATGTTGGAGCTCTACAAACAGGAAACAGGATTGTTTTATTCCGTTGTTGTGCTCCACCTCTTTCCCCTATTTGTGCTGCGCTGAGCTGAATTGCAACCAGTGTAGATATCCTTGTTCATTTAAATGGTCATTCGTAACATCTTAAGACATTTTTATTTGTTCAGGCTTTTCCTTGATTTCCTGGAACTCCTGTTGTGTTATCAGTTTTATCTTTACCTTTAAAGAATATACTTTATTGAATATTGTTTTGATTGTTTAAGCGCTTTGTGACCCTGGTCTGGAAAAGCGCTATACAAATAAAAATGACTTACTTACTTACTTACAATACATGCACACAACACTCAACAACCATCTGGTACATCCTGAACTTAAGTGGCAATTTAGACAACAATATTCTTGGCTGTTTTTTTTTTTCATGCTTTAAACGAAGAACATTTATTGTATTCCAACATGAACAAGCCATAAGAGTCCTAGTGCAATATATATTTCTCTGGGTTCTGTTCTCGATAATGAGCATCCACGCTGCGCAAGACAAATTTAGGAGCATCAAAGAATTGCCCAGAGACCCACCGCAGTTATATTTGGCTCCTGCTGTCGAAAAAACCAACTTCACTGCGAGCTGCGTGACTTTGATCACTACTATCCCACGACTTTCCATTTGGAACACACGCAACTGTGAAGTTAATAAACGTATCCGGTATCGGAACAAGGATTTCCGCCCACGGCAACGACTTACAAAGAACTTGTTCGGAAGAACGTAAAGTGCGAGATAACGATGCTCGGGAAGAGAAAGCGTCTGTTGCAGGATTATCTCCTCTTTGTTTGTGTTTGTAGATGCTTATGATGCGCAAATGATCGCTCTTTGAAGTAAATGGTTTATTGTTTCAGACCTCACTGTAGGACAAGCATGATCGGGCATCATCTCACTGAAATAATTGGGGTTAACAAGACGTTAATGGGGGCTGATGGTGGCTGTCATGGTTGCTGAATAATTCTTTGTAATTATCTTGTGTGTTGAATTTATTCATTTGATTCTCCTGCGTTTGTGTGCCTTGTGCGGAAGTCTTTAAACAAAGCTCATCGTATCTCACTCGTGTCTCCACAGAAGTTCCAGCTGGATCGTGTTCACCTGCAGGAGGTCAAGCGCTCCAGTTACGAGCACACCAAGAAGTGTGCTGACCAGCTCCTTCTGCTGGGTCAGGTGAGTACTACACCCTCATCGTCTATTTGTAGCAAATAAGTGACTATCATGTCTATGTTATCATTATTATTACATTTCAAAAAAGTTTGATGGATTATCATTTATTTTAAAATTTACAAAAAGTGTTGCAAAAAGTTACAGACTATATCATCATTCAAGTAAATGTAGATTGATAATCAAACTGTACATTTTGAAACTGTGCAAGAAGAGTTGACTTTTTTCCATTTTCTCATTTTTCTTAAAAATTCAATACTTTTTTATACATGTTTCTATTGTAACATACTGACTGTGTCGCCGCCGTGTTTCCTGAAATTCAATTACTATATCACTATTTCCCAAATACACTCAATATTTGTATTGTTAGAAGGATTACCATATGGAAAATGATACTTATTCACTTATTTTCACTATTATACAAAAGATTTTCATTAAAAATGTTTAGAAATTTAGGTTAAAAATAATAATGTATACTTTTTAAAGTTTAATTCTTTTTTTTAATTTGTAAAATCACTGCCATTAACTTGTTCACATCGTAATTATATAATAAACAGTTAACATGCAGAAGCATTTGTTTATTTATTTACTTCGACTGCCTAGAGTTGCTGCTTTAAAACTAAAATCTGTTTTTCTTTGCATTTGCAACCTTGAACCTAAAAGATTAACTGTATTCTCTTGTCATGATGCATTTAATCATGTCGGCTTTTTTTTTTATGTTGCTCTAGATGTTGATTTGTGCCCTGATGCACACTCTTAAAAACACACTCTCTCACTTACACACACCATGTCTCCTTGACCTTATTTCTATATAAATTTAGGAAATGTTCTACTTTCTAAAGAAGGTCGAAACAAGAAAATGCATGAGCAAAAGACGATTTTGAGCATGCTGATGTTTTTTTATTTTATACTTATTTTTATTGGGTTTGCCTGCTGGCAAGTTTCTAATAATGCAGATGGTGGTGCCTGAGCGTCTCGGTGCAGAAAAGCCAAAGGCTCCAGAGTTCATGGCTGTGAGATTTGCGAGATGTGATAAAATAACAGCCGAGGAAGACGCAAGACTGTAACGGCGAGTTAAATCTTCACAGAGAATTTTTTGAAATCCTGAATTCACTGTAGCCGAAAAAAAATGTATTTTTCTCCAAGGGTGTCAGACAAGGACAGGACTAAGAGAATATTATATATCATTTTTAAAGAAGGGAAGCTACTTTAGGTGTATCCCTCAGATTTACATAGTTAAAGGCTTAAAAGCTGTGCAGCGGAAACTAACCGCAGGGTTTGTTTATCGTTTTTCCATTTTGATTATTCTTCAAAGATTGAGTGCATAAACAGGATAATTGTGCACGCTTGCAATCATTACTGATGACTTGCTTCCGAAAGAAAATAAATAATTCTCTCCTCCTCTGCCTCGTGGATGAAGAGTCTCCTGTAATGGCGTTTTCCCGCCTTCAATTGCCGTCACAATCCAAAGTCGTGTCCTAGTTTGTTGATCCTCAGGGTCAGCCGGTCCTGACCCCCCAAAAATTGAATCCAGCACAAAAAGAAGTCGAATTTCCTGCTGCAATTTTTGTCCCGAGCCCTCGATAATGTCTCTCCCTCTTTTGTTTCTTTTTCTTTCTGCTTTCAGACGGACCGAGCCGTTCAGCTGCTGCTGGAGACGAGCTCCGACAACCCCAGCTACTACTGCGACTCTCTGAAAGCCTGCCTGGTCACCACCATCACCTCCTCGGGCCCCTCGCAGTCCACCATCAAGCTGGTGGCCACCAACATGATCGCCAACGGCAAGCTCGAAGGTTCGTCCGGTGAAACCACGACACCTGTAGTCCGTGTGAATCGCCTCGTGACACGCTTGACTCCTCACTGGAAGTCCCTCTGAGGTTTTATTACGAGGCTCCAATTATAGTTTCGGGAACGTGCGACACTTTCAGGATCTTTTGAAGCTCCGCGTGAAGTTCAATTTTCACGGCTGCAAATATTTAACGTTTCCTCAACTTTAAATCGGTGAAAGATGAAAGAGAAACGATTTGAGGAATGCTTTTATTATGAAGGCATTTATTTGTCGAGAAACTCAACATGGATCATTAAATAATGAGCTCTTTTTTCAAATATTCTCTTTGATAGTATTCTTATTCAATATCCCACATCCTCAACTTAATAAGGTAAATCAGTACGTTGTGATCGTGATCAATAAAATTAATTTTAAGATGTTTATCATGTGATCCTGACTGACGTCTTCGCTCGACCGTGCGACGGATGGAGACGAAGAATCGTTGAACCTCACATGAGTATCTTATTCGACAGAGGGAGTCCAGCTGCTGTGTTTGATTGACAAGGCAGCGGACGCCTGTCGCTACCTGCAGACCTACGGGAAGTGGAACCGCGCCGCCTGGCTGGCCAAGGCAAGTCACTTGCATGAGGCAAAACAGATTTGTCATGTGTAACAACAGCGCCATGGATTGTGGTTTCAATTCCTTTCCTCAGTTTTTTATCTACTGTCAAGTTGTTTTGATGGTTGTGCGAGTGCTTTTTCTGTCTTTGGAAGTTATGGACTTGTTTTTTGAACTCTTCATTTTTGATGTTCGATGCAGGTACGGTTGAATCCAGCAGAGGGCGCTGACGTGCTGAAGCGTTGGGCGGAGCACCTGTGCTCGTCGCAGGTCAACCAGAAGTCTAAGGCCATCCTGGTGCTGCTCTCTCTGGGCTGTTTCTATAAAGTAGGGGAGATGCTTCACAGGTGAGGTTTGAGCCGCTCACGGGTCCGGTCCTCCTGGATTTAAGGGATTTTATTGTCGTTCCACGTACCTGGTGATGACGGCAAGATGGCCGCTTTACAACCAAAAGCAAACACTTCTTGTAATATGTAGTAACCTGACGTTAATCTTTATTAATGACAAATATAAATGATTGACAGCTCCATACTTGTCTTTCGAAATATTCATTTTATATTTTTTTAAAAGGTAAAAAAAAGAGTATTCTCTGTTTAATAGAGTTTGCATGTATATCTTTCTATAAGTACTATTTAAAAAAACGTCTTTAAAACTAAAAGGTAGACGGTTTTTTTAACTGGCTGACCACTGGTAGATGGAAGCTATTACAGGAAAGGCCACTAGAGGACGGCCTTTACTAAACACCACTTACTACGTTCATTTTTTTTACTAGTCTGGTGAAAGTTCCCCCAACATCAGTTCTGATCGAAGCATGAATCCAACTTCTCAACTTTAGTGATGTCACAACCTGTGGGCGTGGCTTAAATGTAGTTCCTTAATACTTATTCGATTAGTTTACTTCCTCAAACTATCATAAAGTTTTTTTTATAGTTGCTCATTTTGATGTGAACAATTCTTTGAGTGTTATTTTCTTCTGGCATCAACAAAGCTTTAACGGACTTTCATGTATTTTTTCGGTTCATCTTCTGCTTCCTGTTCCTGTGACAGCATGAGGCAGTTCGACTGCGCCGCTCTCTTCATCGAAGCCTGTCTGAAGTACGGAGTCATGGAGGCCAACGACTCCACCAATATCCTTTCTATTGTCAAACTGTCGCCGTCTCCACTGTGTGAACTGTTGTGTGGCTCCGTGTCTCCCGCCTCCCTCCCTAAGCAGCTGGGACAGGCTCCAGAGCCGTTAAATAATTGATAGAAAATGAATGTTGTACAGATGAATTCTTGAGATACATTTTTTGATATTCTTGTCTTCATAAGGTGATTAAGAAAGTACAAAACTCTATTAATTGTTTTGTGACCATTTCCTTGGTCATATTTAAGCATTTTATTATTTTTAACTTGATATTTTCAAGGGTTTATGAAATATTAGAAGTGATTTAGAATGTAAAAAAAAAATATATATGAATTAAATAAATAACCTACTACAATATGGAGTAACCTAACATTATTTTTTATTAAACCTAATAACAAAATAATTAACATTAATTGAATTAAACAATTAACAGAATTATATTTAAAAATATATGTATTTGGAAGTAAATATATCCAAGTATTTTTCTATTTTCTATAGGAATCATAGATTTTTTCCTAAATTATATTTTTATTAAGTTTTTAATAGCACATTCATTTCAGTTTATTTTTTCGCATTTATTAACAAATTATGACACTTTTAAAGTATATGGTTTGGGCGAATTACTGACAGATGTTCTTACATATACATATACATACATTACTTATATATATTTTATGTTATAAATAGTAACGTTATTCATATTTGTTGTGTATGGTTAGACATATATATTAAGGCATAACATGTGGATCTTCCACATATACACATTTTGAAGCTGTATAAAAAATAAATGCATAACATATTGAAACTATTGTTTTTGGGGGGTTTTCTTCGTAGTTTAAGTTTTATTTACAGACATATTTTTGCTATACTTCTTATTAATCGTTCCTTTTAATTGTTACTTAGACTTATCTTCTTAATTATGGGTATTAAATAACATAATATGGTCATATTTTAAAGAAAAAATAAAATCCTTGACTCACAGGCGTCACATAAACTCATCGAGGCTGCGTTCCTGGACTACGCCCGCATGCTTCGCACGCTCGGCCTGCGCGAGGGCGCCGCGCTGTGGGCGTCCCGGGCCGGAACCTCCGGGGAGCAGCTGATGGAAGAGCTGTTCCAGGGAGAGGCCGGCATCCCCGACGCCCTCCTGGTGGAGGAACCGGCCGACAAGGAGGTCGACGAGTGACGACAGGTTTGTGAGAGAGCGGATCAGAAACTCTTGCACCAGAAGAACCTGTCGCTCGACTCCTCATGATGGGAGTTAGTTAGACGTCAGTGGGACCCGTGAGTCTGCATGTACCCCCAATAGAATCACATTCCACACCGTCGTCGAGTTACGTGTGACGCTTGTGTTCCTCGCCAGTCATGTGACGTACTGTGAATTAATGGTGACTTCAAACGTTGATTATTTTTGCACTTATAAGTTTGACCAAAAACAAATGCATGAGACAAGTCATCCCTTTAAGTATGGTGTGGCAGCAGGTGGACCAAACTTCTAGTCTTTCACCTTCACCATCGTGTATCACCGGGATATTTATGTGACGATAAACCGCTTCAGCGAGATAATCCAGATGAAATGAATGTTGATTTATACGAACAATATTCTCCTCCTGGTGGATCTGACTCAGTGCAGCTGTTTCAATGTCGTGTAAATGTCCTCGTGAAGTACTTTTACTGCAAGTAAGGCTTCTTTTTTTTTTACTACCATCTTGTTTATAGAATACTCATCTTTAAATTAGGTTTTAATCGTAGTTTTAGATACCAGGCAGAGAAACTCATGCACTTGATTTAAAGATTCGTGTTTAAAGATCGAAAATGTCTAATTTCAGTCGATTAATCTTGATTCTCACTTTTGAATGTTGTTTTCATCACTGTAATCACGTCCCAGGTCGAATGTTTGGGACACAAAACATTCTGTATGTTTGTCCTGAGACCAGTCCTTTTGTTTTACACACTGTTATTATGAGCCCTGTGCAATGTCGCTATGGCAACCCCATGCTATTTTTGGGGGGAGCTTTATCTGCCCCCCTAAAAACTGGCATATCTGCCCTCCTGTCTATCCAAGACTCGCTTGCTCTCCCCCCTTTATTCTGCAGTATTGTCACCCGTGCTGTACTTATGAAAACGCTGCTTTATTTTCTACTTAAAAAAAAAAGATGTTGCGGCGAACTGTGTTACACTTGTGAGATTAAAAACAAAAACAAAATGTATCTGAAGGAAATAAATGTACATTTAAATGGCAATAAAAATCAATTACTGTTCACTTTTTGTTCTGACACAATGTCGCCACAAGGGGGCGCTCCGACGTCGTAATTAGCAGCAGTCTGGGTCAAAGAAAGAGTTTTTTCTCTCTGCAATTACCCTCTTTTATTACCGCTCAGGTAGATACAAATCTCAAGGTTCACTCGTTCATCAAGCTGTCCGTGTGGAGAAAGGGCTGCAGAAACCACTTCCTCCATTAATTACCTCTTTTCTGCTGCTCCCAACAGCTGGCCGCGGCCCGAGACCCACCGTTCGCCTCCATTCTCCGCCCGTGATTTATTCCTGCGTTGTTTCTCTCTCGCTGAAAAACCTGGAGGCCAAACAAATGACAAGATTGTGTTCTTTTATGGCTCAATGAGTAAGTGCCGGAGCTGCCAGGGCCATCACTATGCAAGCCTTTTTCAATGCGTCCATTCTCCGCCGATGTTTGGACATTCAAGCCGCTCCGAGCCATTTATCAAACCTCCGCACCTCTCGCTGCATCTCCCCAAAAAACTTTTTTTCCCAGCAGGCACTTGTGCTCCAGCAAACACCTCCTCTTGGTCTCCGTAGATCTGCCTCCATTTTTTCTAATGAGCTTAGAAGTCTGAAGGTTTTTGTCGAAGAGCTGAATCATCAATTTTAGTCTTTTGAGCAGCTGATAATTATAACTGTATTTTTTATTTCTATGACTTATCTTTGATTAAAAAAAACATTAAGTTATTTTAGTTTCTGTAATTTAGAAATGCACTGAGAG
Source organism: Callionymus lyra (assembly GCF_982586985.1). Taxonomy (NCBI): domain Eukaryota; kingdom Metazoa; phylum Chordata; class Actinopteri; order Syngnathiformes; family Callionymidae; genus Callionymus; species Callionymus lyra. Next base: position 12,147,129 of record NC_141828.1, read on the forward strand.
GATGCATACCGCTGCCAAGGAGCTTCTTCCACATGTCTTAATAAACACATGACTTAACATAAATGATATCAATCAAACAAAACTAATTATTTAAGAATTGTGTTTGCTGTTGTCGAGGGATGTTTGTTGGTTCTTAAAAAAGTCGAAAACTTGAACAGAAACGGCGAGAAGCCTTCAACTAACAAATGCTGGTGAGAATATAGTCTATGTTTTATATGTCGATATTTTTATCTTATTATCTTGTTTTTAGCTTTCTTCTTCCAGTTTAACAATGTACAAAAATAATTCCTGCCAATGTTACAGATACAAGTATACATATAAACAAGGATTGATTTGTTTCTGAGCGTCCCAGCATGCATTGCAATACTAAGCATTTTTCACTGGCCTACTTTTGTATGCTTTGTATACTTTTTTTATTTATAGTATGTGTGATATAAGAGTTATTAATATTGTTCATATTTGGTGCTTTTGGTTGACTGCAAGTTAAAGTGCTCGGCCTCGAAGTTTAGCCCCATTTTTTTTTATTTTTAACTTAACATAAGAAAAGAAAAAAGGTTTATTTGTATACTGTGTATTTATATATAAGAATTGCAGCAAAAAGTGTTTCAATCTCTCAGACTAGAAGATTATATTGCTTTCTTTATTAAGAACCAACAAGCATGAACAGCAAAAACAATACTTGAATTATTAAAAGGTAACTGAAAATTCCAATATTCCTGACTCACTCATGTTTCAAATGTCCTCTCAAGTTTTAAAATCTTTACTTTATAAAGTTCTCCCTTGTCTGAAATCTCAGCGAATGAGAGGTTATGAGAGCGGTGTCGATTTTGATGTAATCACTCCTCCAGCCAACTGTAATCATGCCCTGCTTTGTTTATACAACGAGTCCCTTGGAGGTGGAGACTTCCTGGAGTGATGACGTGCGGTGACAAACCTTGATGATTGACCAATCACAGCAGAGTGGGTGTGGTTATGGTAAACAATCTCCAGAAAAAAAAGTGTTTTTAGTGGGAAGGGCTTTTTCTAAAGTAAATATTTCAATGAAAAGATAGTTTTGTTCAAACAGACATTGATGATATAATATAGTCCAATATATATTTAAGACACTTAAATCAACACATTAGTTGCTCTTTAAAGTTCTTCGATTTATTCAAGTGTTTTTATTAAGTCACGTGAAATGAGCTCCTTGGCAGATGTATGCACCCTCTCAGTGCATTTTTAAGTTAGGCATTTTTATCTACTTACACTGAGAAAGAGAATTATTTGGAAACTCACCGTCTTTGTTTAGAAGTATTAAGGAGTCAAGTCTGTGTAAAGAGCGAAGCAGATGCTGTTTTTCTCCTGCAAGATTTATTTTGTATGTTTTCACACGATGTTGAGTCGGAAAAGAGAAGATCTTAAAAAAACTCAAAACACATTTTCCGAGAGTCCCGAACACATGTTCTACCACCTCCTCCTAATCTCACTTTCCTTCCTCTCCACATGCTAACTTTCCCTCCCGCGCTCTGATTGGCTGCCGGGAGGGTCTCCTCGTCCGGCCCCTCCAGGTGATGTTTGTTCAATATTTATTCTCCCGCCTCCAGCCTTATCTGATCCCCCCTCAGTGCTCAGCAGACCGTGATGTAAACCACGAGGGCTCCCGGTCCTCAGCAGGATCTCTGGTACATTAGCACCTGGAGGACAGAAACACTCCACTTATCTGAGGAGACACTCGGTTGTGGCTTTTGTGGACGAAAAGCAAAGTGTAAGAACGACTTAATAATGAGGGAAACATGGCGGTGCTGATGTGGTGCAGACAAACTGCTGATCTTATCGTTTGAGTACTTTGTGGTATTATGGTATTTAAAGATGAATTGATGGATGAATTACTTAAAAAAAATGTTTTTAATGTAGCCCTAAGTGCAGTGTTGACGTATCTCAATGTGACAAAATTACTTGTGTTGCGACAAATTAACTATTATTTTAAATACAATATAGAGTTATTCTTTTTATAACATTTTACTATTATCGTATTTTATTTTGATTCAGGTTTATATTTATCTTTCGGAATATTTACTGTATACATAAAAAAAAAAGCCTTTTTTTTGTATTTCTTTATTACTACTTTTTTCTTCATTTTATTTAATAGGAAAAGGATTGAAGGAAGTTTTTTGGAGGTACTTCCATGATGGTAACTGAGATCAAACATGACTGACGGATTTAAAACAAATGTAGGTCAACAACAGATGCTATCTGTGCTAATGCTAACAATTCCATTTCTCCTCCTGCATGCTTTACATGCTAAAGTTGACCTTTTTATTTTTATTTTCAAATTAATCTTCCATTCTGTAGTCAATAACCGATTATCTTTCGTTTCACACTGTCCTTTTACTCTTTAAAACTAAATGTTTAACAACCCAAACAATGTTTTTTAGTATCTTTAGCATCAATAAAGAGTTCTGAGCAACATTTTATTTATTTTTAAACACATTTTCTCTTCAATACAACATAAAAAAAACCCTCAAACGATTTGTATTTGCCGAAAAAAAGGAATTTTGAAGAAGAGAATGTAGCATTTAGGGTGATGCTAGCTGTAGCATGCGTCGTAGCGTCGCTAATGACCAGAAAAAAAAACGTTTCTTTTGATAAAGTATTTTAAGTTGTTTAACGAAGAAATGTCTTCGTTATTTGACGCATTAAAAGTACATCTTTGAAGCCACTAGCTTAGCTCTGCTAACGCCTGGGCTAGCATGCTAGGTCTGATTGGATCTCAGAGTCACATGGTCAGATATCGCCGTCATAGCGGACATCTTGACTTCTCAGTGTTGTCGGTGCTTAATGGCAGCGGGTCCCGGATGGATGTTTGGCTTTACGGAGGAAGAGGCCCCCTTCTGCTGAGTGCTGGACCAGGTGCTTCTGCAGAGACCGGGGGTGTCTTCTTACACCCCTGGATCCGAGGAGGACGTCAAGGTGCGCACGTGTCGTGCACGTGTTCATCTGACGTCCGCGTACGATTTGTGAGGCGCTTCTGTTTGTGTTTGGGTTTCCAGTCCAGCCAAGAGAGTGTGTGTGTGTGTGTGTGTTTCCGGGCCAGAAGTCCCAGAAGTGCAGCGCCGTCAGTGGCCCATACAGGCCTTCAGTGCCGGGCGGTGCCGCCGCTGCCAAGAGAGAGCGAAGCCGAGTCCGGGGCCGGACTCTCGCCTGCGGTTCTGGGAGCGAAAACATCCGCTCTGAGGGCGAGACGCTCATCAATCACAGCAGAAAACCCGGCGAGTGAGCGAGAGCGAAGCTCTGTGTGCTGGAGGCAACAGAGAGGGTCTGTGTTGGACCTTCACACCCGACGAATCACCGTCGAAAACACACTCGACGGACATTTACGCAAGATTTGAACCAGACAATTATGACAAGTTTGTTTGTCGTTGCCATTGAGATTCTAACATGTTGGAGCTTAAACAAATAAAACACTAGTGATGAGCTGGTGAAGCTTCATGAAACAGTGTCATGTTGTTTAGAGGTCAGTAGGTGGCGCCATCAGTAAAAATGATATGATGTTTCATTAGAACAGTTGTTCATAATAAATGAAAATAGTGCAGAGACCGCCATCTAGTGGACTCTGAAAATAATGACACTGCTTCATGAAGCTTCATCAGAGCATCACTATGCAACACAATTAATATTTTGTTTGTTTCAATAATATGGAAGTAAATCAATGCCATCAGAATATTAAATGCTTGACTTTAACATTTCAAATGTGGAAACTTTTCATTTATTATTGAAATATATTTTCAAAGACTTCAAAGTTGAATTGTTTTTTTAATTTTTTAATTCAAAGATTCTAATGTTTTCCAAATGATGATTTCAATTTTTTTTTTTTTTCACATGGAGTCTGAAATTATAATTCCAATAATTCAAAAATAAATAAAAAAACCAAACTATTTTTTTAAATAATAATAATAATTATTGTTATTAGCCTTTTAAAATCAATTTAAACATTTTGTGAAAATTGTGCACAAACTATTTAATTAATTTAATTAAATTATTTTAAAATCCAAACATTCAACCCAATATACAAATAATTCGATTAAAATATTAAATTTAAACAAATGCAACCTTTAAATATAGAAAACATTGATTTTTTTATTTTTATTTTTTAAATATATATAGAATCAAATAAATATGTTTTAACATTTGTTAAATCCAACCATTCAATATTCTGATCGTATTGAGATACTTCCATACAAACAAACCCCTTGAATGTTATTAAATTTTGTTACAATAGTACATACTGTACATGGTAATAGTACATACTATTATAATAGTGTATATGTGAAATGCAGTTTTTGAAGCACGTTTTTTATAAAAATTAATCTGAATTATTTAAAAAAAATTATCATTTATTCGGGTAAAATTCTTATTATTTTTGGTTGACATTGTTTTAAGAGCATAACATATATTGTTTTGAACAATACATTTGTGTGTGATTTTATTTTTAATGTGACGCTTTTTAAAACCATGCAACTTTCTGTATCTGCGGGTGGCCACTAGAGGGCGGTAGACACTCGGGAAAGAAGCTCTGGAGGTTCTCTTCAGAGCCACACGTTGCTCTTGACTGAGAAGAAAGTTGAGCATCAGCTTCTACTTTTGGGGGGAATTTGTTAATGTCTCTTGGAAAAATAATTAAATGACTTGTTGTTATAGAGTTTTAATAGTTGCATAATTACATTTTTTATAGTTCCTTCAAACACAATCTCAATTTTGTCGCTCTACTTTAATTTAATACATGGTATTTGAAACCTTTTAGCATTTAGCGCAACTGCATCAAGAACAGATTAATCTGCACAACAAAAAAACTTCAATTTATTTGTTGGTCCAGATGAGGATTTGAAAGGACCAGGAAAACTTGTCAAACACATTTGCTAAATATTCTATATTTTCATAAAAACAAAACCATCTTGTCAGAGATCCACTCGTATCTCTCGCTGTATGTTGTGCCAGCGAGCAACAGGTCGTTTCCCACTCTCTGCAAGTGAATCCTCGGGGCCTCTCACTGGCCCCGGTTAAGAAAAGGACAAAAGCGAGATTTCCTTCGTCCGTGGAGCGGCGGGGGGGTGAAGCGAGATGGATCTTCTCCAAATGCCACCATGGGTGCTTTAATGCCGCCTTTGTTCCCGCGCTAATTCTATTATGCTAATGTCGGATGGACCCCGGCCCTCTTGCTGCTTTTTCCCGGGGCCAAGTCAGCTGGCCCTTCTTCCCGGTCTCAGTGCGAGCGTCCGGCACGAGAACAGAGACGTTCACCGGCCCCCCGGGGGCCGCTTGTAGCCCCAGAGTTGAGACGCTGTTGAGATGGAATTGTGACGTTAACTAGTTTTGATTGATTTGTTTCTTCCTTTTGTTTACTGATCAAGAGAGCGTGGCTCTTCTGTTTTTCAACACTGGTGTCAGAGGTAGGATGGTAGCCATGCTGATATAGTGTGATGTATAAATAGATGTGCTATACTTTGGCAAAATCTCAAGGCTTAAAATAATAAAATATATAGAGATGTTCGTTCATTCCTTATTTTTCTATGACTTATTTCCAGGATAGTAGTATAAGGGCAAGAGGCAGGGACACCCTGGAAAGTTGGCAAGCTTACCACATAGCAAACAGTAACAAACAACCATTCATACACTCACACTTCTCTCTGGAGTGCCCAGAGTAAACTATAAGGTGTAACATGTAAACATATGAACTCATAAACGAAGCAGGGTCGCCTCAAGCGGGAATCAAACCTACAACCTTCTGGTGGCGCTAACGACTACAACACCATGCGCTCTTTTGTACAGTTTGTTTTAAATTAAATTCAATACTAAATTAAACCAGAACTATCGAAAAATCGGACTCAACTTCTTCACAGTGTTGGGTAGGAGACGACACTTGCGATCATTTCCATTATGACAAACGTATAAAGAGGGAATATTAAAGTTCCCTGGGAAAGGCCGGGAAAAGAAAAATAAGTTAAATTTCTCACTCAAACGGCATGATTCTTTCTTTCGAAATTCAATATTGTTTTTATCGCAAAGCCTTTGAAATTCAACATAAATGGATAATATAACACTGTTAAGTATAATGTTCCACACTTAGAACTATAAAGGAGATTCCAGGCGTGCGTTGGTTTCGATGATTTTATTCCTCTGTAAACAGAAACACAAGCACTTGACTCGGCTGCTTCCCACATGCTTGCCGTTCATCGAATGAATCTAGAGCCGAACAGACCCAAAAAGACCCTAAAGCTGCCCAAAGTGCCCGCTAGAGTTTTACTCCCTGTCCCTGTCTGAAAATAGAAATATAATTGTTCTGCAAACATGAATGATACAAATTAACAAAACTCGCACAATAACATAAAATAATGAAAAATAAATAAATATGGGTTTCCTTTCAATATACTAAATATTACTATTGCTTCACAATAAAAATGTTGCACAACTGACTGAAAGTACCTCGGTACTGTCTCGTGACACTTTTATACCAGGGTTATTTATTGAATTTAAAAGTCTACGAATACATTATTCAATTACTAGTTTGAGAATATCAAAATCTTTGTGTAAAAAAAAAAAAGTATGTTTATTCATTTTACAATCTCAAAAAATAGTTTGACGCAGAAATCAAGACAAATAATTCTGTTGGATCTATTAGTATTTTTGTAAATGTTTGTCTACAGCAGAGTAAGACATTCAACTCGTGGTTCTGTTGTAAACTAGCAAACATGTTCTCACGGATCCTGGAAACGACTCTTTGTGGACGTTGTTATGTTGCTGGACCTGGAGAACCTCTGGACTCGGACTCGTTATTGTACAACAACCAATCCCGCTTTGACGGGGAAACATGGAAGCTGGCAAACATGGCAGTGATAAATCAGAAATAATGGACCGGCGGCCCTAAGTGGAAACAGGAGGGCGACTCACCCAATATCAAGGGTCACGTGATCAGGAGCTGCTTGTTAAGCCCGGCTGGACTCGTGGGTACCGAACCTCTCAATGAGACCTGAGGTGTGTCACGAACCTGGACTCATGCAACGACTCTCCTGGTTCTGTTTCTGACTGATTGAAAATTGTATTTTGATTCCATCTATGCTTGTGATTGCTTGAACGTCCACACCTGAGACCCTCAGAGACCATCGGAAGTGTTCCGTCCTCACCCTGGCACCGGTGAGTCCTACTGAAGTCTCCTTGTCTCTGGTCCTCCTCTCACTAACCTCCTGTTCCCCTTATACGACAAGGTCTTAGGAATGCCTGTCGCAATCTTCAGTTGCACTAGAACAGAGCCCTGAGGTGTCCCGTTCTGACTCAACATCGCCTCCTACTGTCGGTGGGTGAGTATTATGTGACGGTTTTTCTGCTCGTCCCTGAAGGGATCGTTTTTCAGGGTTTAAAATTTACAATATTTCAGGACGGTATTTTGGGGTGTTTTTCCAGAAGGTCTGAGGAAAGTTTTCTTTTTTTTTTTGCATGTTTTTTTTTTCAGTAACAAAATAATATAAAATAATCTGAAATTGACTTTATTGCTCAACAACATTTTGCCTCATCTTAAGGGTTAAATATTTCGTAAATAAAATATGGCTTTAAACTGCCCTTTTTAGTTTTAAAGTTGTTTTTTTAAGGTTCTGTATCTTTTTTTGAGTCAAAATTCAATCCTAACATTTTAAATGTTTTAAATAACAGTTTATTTAAAATACAGACACACTTCTAAAGCTGGCTCTTGACATTTTTTACAGAATATTTTGTAGAATAATTGCTGGTTGTCATCAGAAAGAAGACAATCTGGAAAGAACAATATGAAACCATGGAGACTAGATTAAACTAATACATCACAATGATTTTTCTTCTAATAAAACAAAAAGAAGTGGACATGTAGCAATAAACTACCTGGAATATTAGAATTGAGAGCAGATTTTCAGGTCAACAAAGCCTTTTGAAGTACAAGTAGAAGTGATTATTGTCAAAGTTTATTCTCGTTTGTTTCTCGTTCGTCTGGACTATTAACCAGACGACCCAGAAAAGTCAACACCCTGAAACAGAGATTGATTTCCAGCTAAACACACGTTAGCTTTGAACCCGGAAGACGAATGGTTCCGCACAGGAAGAATAAATCCAGGCAACCATGACAAATGAGCCGCCGCCCCCCCTCCGCCCTGATCCCAGATCTGCCGTCTCTTCATTAATAAGCTCGGAGGAAGGAGCGACTGTCTTCTCCACACGTGTCGATGATGTGCGATAATTCGAACCGTGTGTTTGTGTCTGAAGGTCACTTAGAGACGATTCCTGAAACTGTTTCCTTTAACTGAGGAAAGTCTCAAAACTCGGGGAAAATGGTGTCACAGCACAATTTAAGGCTTATTATCTGTGTTTACAAAACTCTGCAGTGAGAATTCTGACACGCTCTAGTAGGAGAACTCACATTTTCATGATTCTTAAAACTCTTTCAGGATCAATTTTAAAATTATGGTTCTTACTTTCAGATCTATTCATGGTCCCTGGTCTGAGAAATGCACTTTACCAAAACTAATTACTAAAATTGATTACCCTTTATTTCTGTATTATTGTCCCAGCTGTTTAGGGCCAGAGGCAGGGAACACACCCTAGATCAGACACGGGCAAATTGGGGCACATTCAGCCCTTTGACTGTATTTATGTGGCCCTCATGGGGTCAAAGATCATGTAGAAACCACCCATTTTATTTTGTATTTATTCCTATTTTTCGTAACTAGTGTCTAATAAGAGTTTTTGTAGAGTTTATTTGTTTTAGGACTTTTGTCATTTTGTGAGTCTTTATTTCCCCTCAAAAATATTTAATATTTGAAAAATTTTGGCAAGATAATTGTAGCACATCTAGCTTGATTTTTATACTTTTTTTCACTGTTTTTTCTGCCTAAATTGGCCCTCACAGCAGCCACTTTATGAAATGTGGCCCCTGAGGAAATTTTGATTTTCCACCACTGCCATCCATCCCAGGACGCAAATAGACAGACAACCATTCACACACACACATACAGACAATTTAGAAGAACCCAGGGGCCAATTTGCGACTGCACACATGAGGCCCCTCAAGAGAGTAAACAACTTTAAATTCAACATTTATAAATGTCATATTAGTCAATTAACTTAAAAAAACACATTGAAAAATTGAATTTGAACTGGTTTTGAGGTGCGGGCCCCTCAAAAAGTCACAGTATATAATTGATGCATTTTGGGACTATGGGAGGAAATCAGAGTGTTTAGGGGAAACCTGAAACTCCATGAAGATACCTTACCTATGCTGGTGTGCGTCATCGGAATTCGGAAAAAAACCTCTCTCTACGATTGCGACCCACATAAGTGCAATAAGTGAAAGTGCTGAAAGCTTTTTCCTGCTCTCCAAACGTGGGGCCCCCAGAGGGGGGCGGCTCACGAGCAGACGGAGCCGCTTTTCACCCCCGAGATAAAGCCCCGGGTCGACCTGGTTCTGGTCGCTGGAGAGCGAAGCTAGCACAGCAGCAAGATGGAGGAGGAAGAATGGAGTTTGTCATCAACGCTGGATTAGTTTTATGTCGAAGCCAACTCTGCCAATAAAGGGCCCTCTAATGGGGCCCCCCCACTCAAGCCTCCTCCTGACTCTGGGTGGAAATTGCATTGGCCACGGTTTGGAAGATGCATGTGGCTCCGGTTTCCAACCCGTTTGAAGTTTTCATCGTCAATAAATTGCCAGATCAGGCAGATTAGTTAAGTGTGTTTTGGCTTCTTTGCAGCAGAGATGTCCGTCTGAGGGTTTCTTCTGAGCATGAATGGAGGCTCCTTGTTTCCAAGAGCTGATGTCGACATTTATTCTATCTATTCTGCAACTCATCTTTCAACAGAAAACCTCTTTATTCCTCGTCTCTTTTTTTTACATTATTGTGTCAAATGGAAAGTTAGAAACACTTAGTAAATTAAACGTAAGATAAAATAATAATGTCTTCATCATCCAACATTATAATAATCAGCTTCCATTAATGGTCTGATATCCTTTATTTTTTTTATAAATACACTTTAGAGCATTTTTTATTTAATTAATTACAATATCATTTTCTTCTTCATAGTTGTATAAAAGAGTAGACAAAAAATGGTACATCCCATAATGTATTGCTACTACAAAACATGATTTCTTGCAAGACATACGATATATATGATAGGTTTATACTATAGGTATATACTATAGAAATTATATACATGATATATATATGGTATAGATACAATATATATATGATAGATAGATACCATAGATACAATATATCTGATAGATATATACTATAGATATGATATACATGATAGATATATGCTATAGAAATAATATACATGATAGATATATGCTATAGATACAACATATATATATATGATAGATACCATAGATACAATATATATTAAAGATACTATAGATATAGTATATATGAGCGATGGATACTATAGATATGATATACAGTATATGATAGAAAGATACCAAAGATTCAATATATATGATAGATACTAAAGATACAATATATATGATAGAAAGATACTTAAGATACAATATATATCATAGAAAGATACTAAAGATACAATACATATGATAGAAAGATACCATATATGCAATTTATAGATACTAAAGATACAATATATATGATAGCTAATATAGATATAATATATATAAGAGATAGATACTATAGATACGATATATATGATAGATGGATACTAAAGATACAATATATATGATAGATACTAAAGATACTATATATATGATGGAAAGATACTAAAGATACAATATATATGATAGAAAGATACCATATATACAATTTATAGATACTTAAAATACAATATATATAATAAATTCTTAAGATACAATATATATGATAGAAATATACTAAAAATACAATATATAAGATAGAAAGATACCATATATACAATTTATAGATACTAAAGATACAATATATATGATAGATACTAAAGATACAATATATATGACAGATCGATACTAAAGATACAATATATATGATAGAAAGATATCATATATACAATTTATAGTCACTAAAGATACAATATATATGATAGCTAATATAGATATAATATATATGAGATATATATGCTATTGATACGATATATATTATAGATACTAAAGATACAATATAAATGATAGATAGATACTATAGATACTATATTTACGATAGCTAGATACTAAAGATGCGATACATACAATATATAAAAACTCAAGATACAATACAAATGATGGATAGAAGGATACTATAGTTACGATATATATGATGGATACAGTAGATACTGTAGATATTATGAATACAATATATAGGATAGATACTATGGAGTCTATAGTATCTATCCTATATATAAACTAAAGGTACAACAGATTTGATAGATAAGATAATTATGGTCTATAGATAGATGACTAAGTATTTTTATTATGTTACACACATTTTTACACATTTTTTAACCAAACCTGTAACGTTTTGTATCTGCATATAAGTGCATGTTGTAACCGTGTGGTAAAGAAAGAAAATGGTGATTATGAAAAACATAGTATGTGGAACTAATTCTTTCTGGGTCGGCTCACTAAGTCAAATATTTATAAACTCAGTGAGGGGGGGGGGTCAGAGGTCAGTGGGTAAAACCTCTAAGACCGGTTGATAACTGCTCTGATGATAGCGATAGATCACTCCTCTCCTCTTTTCCCAGGACTTTCTCCGAAAGGTGAAGGGGAGGAGGGCGTTCATCACGATATAACCCCCTCTCCATCACCCCGACACCAGACCAGCAGAGGAGGGGGGTCAGGATCCAGGCGGGGGTGGGAGGTGAAGAAGAACGCGTGATAAAGACCTCGGGTGATTGATAAAGGTCCAGTCCAGAACCTGGACTTATCGGTTTGGCCACATGTTTAACAGACTTTCTTTTTTTTCTCCCATAATCCCTCACTGTCATGCGGTATCAGCAGCTCTGACGTGGCGCCGACCGCGCCGACCCTCAGATTTAGCTTTTTTTATCGTGAGCGTCGCTGCATACCTGCTGCATGACGCCGCAGATAAGGATGTTAGACCTTCATCTGTTTGATCAGCTTCACATCAGATGTGTCCGTGGACTCCCCCCGCCCGCCGCCCCCCCGCCCGCCGCCACATGTGCAGCTAACGGAGGCTCAGCCAGGATCCCGCTGACCATGACGCCGCACGGATAAACATTGGTCCAGATCTGCAAACGTGGGAAGAGATCTGTCACCCCCCTCCGTCCGACCTCCCTTCTTCCCTCCATCAGAGAGTGATGGAGGGAAGAAGGGAGGGCAGGAAGGTTGGAGGGGAGTGTGAGGGCCTAATGGAAGCCAGGCAGTCACATGATAGATAACAAATTTCACAATGGGGAATGAGGGAATACCTCTAATGCAAGGCAGACCGGTGTGTGTGTAGCTGTGTCATAAGTTTACTTAACCGACCAATCAGTGAAGAGCTTACTCAGAGCTGAATTATTATATCCCAGCAATGAATTATTATAAAGATCTGAAGGCAAAAAAAAGACGAAACAAAACAAAAGTTCATTGTGCTAGCTTTACTTTCTGACTCTGACAGGAAATAGGTTTTACAAAAAGTATACATTTTAAACTTCTGTAGAGACAAACAACAAGTAGTTTTAAGCAACTTTTATTCGCTTGGTTTTTTATCATCTTAATGCTTAATGCTGAACAAACTACTGTCCATCATGGATGATGACAGTCATCCTCTGAACACTGTCATCAGTGAGCAGAGAAGCAGAATGAGTGCACGAATGCTCCTACCCAGGTGCAAAACAAATAGACTCAGGGACTCATTCATCCCTCGGGCTATTAAATTGTACAATTCTGAGTTCGGGGGCAGGAGTGCAGTGAGAGTATCTGGATTTTCTGTTCTATGTTAGTCTTTGTATCCTTTGTCTTTGTTGTTTTTCTTTCCTTGACCTATGTTCTTTGTCTTTGTCTTTAGACTTAGATTGTGTCACCTTGTTCTTCCTCTTTATGTTCTTCTTCTTATTTTATTTTTTATGTATTATTTTTTATTGTTTATGAAAAATTGCTGGCTATTGGTAAAAAACAATTTCCCGAAGGAGACCTCCTGAGGGATCAATAAAGTTTTACCTTACCTTACCTTACCTTACCTTACCTTAATACAAGCTAGCAGTTTATGTAGCGCAAAAGACAGCTGTTTATCGTGTTGATGTGTTTAAAACTGTCAATTTTCTTTACCGGTGAACGGATGTTTGATTATTTATTATTATTATTATTGTTATTACTGACTCGATTATGCTAGCGGATGATTGTAAAGTAAGTAAAGTAAATTTGTAAAGCCCCTTTCTAGACCAGGTTCACAAAGCGCTTGAAAAATCAAAAACAATATACAGTCAAAATATATACTTTAAAAGGTCAAGACAAACACAGGAGTCCCAGAAAATCAGGGAAAAGCACAAATAGAAACGTCTTAAGATGTTTCTTGAAGGAGTCAGTAGATCATCAAACACACAGAGAGAGAGGAAGATCGTTCCAAAGCTTAGGAGCAACAGTCTGGAAGGATTTCTCTCCTCTGGTCCTGAACCGTGTTCAGGAACCATCAGTAGATTCTGATCCACAGACCTCAGAGCCCGAGCTGGGGTGTAAGGCTGGATCAGATCAGTGATGTAAGGAGGAGTCTGACCATGAATAGATCTGAAAGTAAGAACCAGAATTTTAAACTGGATCCTGAGAGAAACTGGCAGCCAGTGAGTTTTAATAATCGGGGAAATGCGAGTTCTTCTACTAGAGCTGGTCAATATTGTCGCTGAAGTTAATGCTAATCTGAACTTCTTTTTTTTTCAAAACTTTGAAAAGGCGATAAAACAATTTTTCTTGGTTTAATTAATGATTAAAAATGCACAATGTTGCAGAGTGGAGGACTTTTTTTGAATCAATATGTGTTTGCTTTAACTTAGAAATGTGGAAAAAGTTAGCTAGTTAAGTTAGCATGATGGCTAAGTATGGCTGGTAAACGCGTGTCAGACCCGCAGGTGAATCTGAAGGAAGGGATCAGTGTCATGTTTCTAGCTTCTGTTTGACACAAAGCTCTTCTTTTTCTGCACTGAAATATCAATTCTATGAGAACATGTTCAATAAATGAATAAATAAATGTTCCTTAATAGTTAAATGTGGTCATCTCTTCTAGTTCCGTTCTAGTTACACTCATGTTCAGGACTCAGTGATTCATATCAGGCATTATTAAAGATGTTTTTCTTCCATTTGTTCCCGACAGGAGGAAGCTTGGAAACACCCTACAGTATCATGTCTACCCGGCAATTATTTTTACTGTATCCTCCTCGCCCACAGCCATGGTAACGGGGCGTATCGCCCAGAAATATTCACCCAGAGCCAGATAAAAGTGGAACATCTTCCAGTGCTGTCGGCTGGAGTCGTGCTTCGACAGGTGAGACCCGTCATCGTAATTGCGGGGATGATGTGTTTGTATGAAAGTACGGCAACAAAAGAGGCTTTTGTCATTTTTTACACATCGCTTGAGGACGACTTGACGGTGACATCACATCCTGCCGCTGCCTTTTATTATTAGCAGGAAATGATTTATACGGAAGGACACGCCCACCGAAGAGCATCTGAAAGATTTATATCACCGGAGAACGTTAACTGTTTCAAGTTCTTGTGTCAGCGCTTCTGTCCATAGATGTGCCACGTCTAATATCTGAGCGTACTGTGTGTTCTGGGACTGCCCCGGGGCTTCCTCCCACCCTGCCAGGAAAAGACGTTCTGATGTGTTTTACTTCAAGTCTCTGAGCTTCTTATGTTTAAAATAACCTCCAGAAAGGTGAGAAGATAAACTTCTCAAGGTCACAAGAAAAACTTCTTATTCATTTTCACATGTGTATTGTTACTAATATTCATTTACTCAAAACAGTTTTTTTAGTTTACATATACTTAAAAATCTTTTTTCTACTTTCAGGAATAGCTGCATTCGTAAGGTCTTCTGTGCAAGTACATCTAAACTTTTAGATGCAAACAAGCCTTTAGAATTAGAATTTTATATCCAATTAAATCTTACTTGTGTTAACAATATATTTGGGACTACCTGTTTTTTTTCGGCACCATTTTTAACATAATATCATTGCTAGCGATGTACTCAGTTGGACAAAAGTTGGCAGGAGTGTTACGAAATCAGCTCAACACTGTATCATGAAGCCTCACATACTTTTACAAACATAAATTTACCTTTGTAGAGACAAACAACAAGATCTGAAAATGGCGGCCCTGTATCATCTTTTTAAACTAGTAGTACCACCTACTGAGGTCTAAAATAGTGATACTTTATCATGAAACCTCACATCCTTTTTTAACCGGGAGCGCCATCTTCCAAGATAAAAAATGATGATACTGTATCATGAAAACTCACATCATTTTACAACTTGGAGCATCACCTGAGTTCTGAAAATGACAGCCCTGTATCATGAAACTTCACATGAATTTTAATCTAGTAGTGCCACCTACTGAGGTCTAAAAATACTGATACTGTATCTAGAACCTCACATCATTTTGTATCTGGGAGTGCCACCTTGTAAAGTCTAAAATTAATGACACTTATTCATAAACATTCACATCATTTTGTAACTTGGAGCATCAACTGAGTTCTGAAAATGACGGCCATGTATCATGAAACTTCTCATGAATTTTAAACTAGTATTGAAAACTACAGAGGTCTAAAAATAGCGATACTGTATCATGAAACCTAAAATCATTTTACAACTTTGAGCATTATCTAAGTTCTGGAAATGACGGCCATGTATCACAAAACTTCACGTAAATTTTAAACTAGTGGTGAAAACTGCTGAGGTCTAAAAATACTGATACTGTATCATGAAACCTCACATCATTTTTAACTAGGAGCGCCACCTACTGAGGTCTAAAAATAGAGATACCGTATCATGAAACCTCACATCATTTTGTAACTTGGAGTGTCACCTGAGTTCTGAAAATGACGGCCCTGTTTCATGAAACTTCACATGATTTTTAACTAGGAGCATCAATTATTCATAAACATTCATATTTCTAAACTAGTTGAACCACCCACTGAGGTCTAAAAATACTAGTTATGGTCTGGTGAAGCTTCATGAAACAGTGTCATTATTCTCAGAGTCCACTAGATGGCGGTCTCTGCACTAGTTTCCTTTGTTTTGAACAACCGTTCTAATGAATCATCATTTTTTTAAACTGATGGCGCCACCTACTGACCTCTAAACAACATGAAGCTTCATCGGACCATCACTAAAAAAAATAACGATACTGTATCGTGAAACCTCACATCATTTTTTAACTGGGAGCTCCACATTCTGAGGTCTAAAAACCAAGTCACTGTGTCATGAAACTTCCCATCATTAATTAACCAGCAGCGCCACCTACTGAGGAAATGACAACACTGTATCATGAAACCCATCAACCCGTCACTGACTGACTCACTTCTGGGTTCCGTGTCGGTGCTACTGACACGTGAATCAAACCTTGTGTAGTCGGCGCTGACACACAAAGATTGATGTATTTTCACTGGTATAAATGTGTACACAAAGCCCCTGCAACAACACACGCCCTCGAGAGCGATGGCCGTAAACCGTGTGTTTTTAGAACCCGCCGCGAGAAGACGAACGTCTACGTTTCCAAAAGATTGGATAAATATTTGAAATGTGCGAGACCACACGGCGGTGAAAGATGTGAGCGAGACACACATTTCACGGCCCCCACCTCAGGTCCGCAATGTGTCAGCCGTTGGCTTCAAAGATTTTTTGGCCCCGGCAGCCTAAAAAAAAAAGACAACAAAAAAAAAGTCCCTGCATGTTGTCATTCTCACAGCTGTTGTGTTTTTGCCAGATATTGTTTTAATTCGAGCGCCGGTGGGCCGAGACGACGCCCTCGGGGTCTGAACTTCGCCGTCCTTTTCTGGGACCGTCTGGCTCCATCACGTTCTGCTTCTGTTTGCTTTCTCCTGGCTCCGAAAAGCTGCTCACGTCATGGCGTCAAGTACGGAACACACACACCTTTTACTTGTATTATTCTCATCGCCGCTGCATCCTAAAAACTCTGAACTTCTTCACGTGTTGAGAGAAGTTAAAGTTGTGTATTTCCACACAAGCGTCTTTTGTGCATCTCCATGCATGGAGGTCTTTTCCTGCTCTCTCTCCACGTCTGTGTGTCTGCTGCGGTTAGTCTGTCATGGCGAGGGTCAGCACATGCTTTCAATCAGTGAACCTCTGGACCAGCCAGACTCTGGAAGCCCTCCTCCTCCTTCTTCTCGTCTTTCCATCACCGAGAATGTTCTTGCGAAATTTACTCACTGGCGCCCCTGGGTGGAGTCATACGGTACAGCAAGTGAGTAAAGGATTCAATGGAATCTTTTCTTTTCTTTCCTTTTTACTTCTAATGAAATATACAATTTGAAATGTTACATGATCCATTTTAGACTTTAGACTGATTAGATTGCTTCCGTAAAATGGTCCTCAATCTAGTAACAGAAATAGGTTTGTTATTTAATAGTACATCTAAAGATTTCAGATTTGAATCATATAAAGAAGGGGTCACCAACCTTTTTTTTTTGCAACACAGACCGATTTAATGTCGTAATTATTTACAGATAAAACCAACAACAAAAAATGTCCTGCAAAAACCAAACATTAGGTGCATAGTATTCCATTTATATCTCGCTTTTTTTTTCGTGCAGGCTTTTCCTTGATTTTCTGGAACTCCTGTGTTTTTCTAAGTCTTATCGTGACCTTTAAAGTGTATATTTTATTGAGTATTGTTTTAGTTGTTTAAACACTTTGTGACCCTGGTCTGGAAAAGCGCTATATAAATACAAAATACTTACTTCTGGAACTCCTGTTGTGTTATCAGTTTTATCTTGATCTCTAAAATATATACTTTATTGAATATTGTTTTGATTGTTTAAGCGCTTTGTGACCCTGGTCTGGAAAAGCGCTATATAAATAAAAATTACTTACTTACTTACTTACTTACCATAGTGCTGAGTCAGCAGGAGCCCTATGCTAGTTTTTCAAAATAAAACACATTTCAGACAGTCAATCAGCACAGCCTAAATTAAATAGTTTATTTTCTTGTTGTGTTAATGTGTTATGGAGTGGTTAATTTCACCTCATAATGACCTAATCTAGCTTAAAGTTACATGTTTTAACAAATAAGAAAACACGTACTTTCTTTTTTTTAAGGTGTTACTTCTAACTTAACACATTTTAATTTATTTTGATTTTATTTATATCATTTCACAAAGAAATACATGCATTTTTTTGTTTATTTATATATATATTGTTTAATTAATGTTTTACAATAATTATACAAAGAACTTTTCCAGACAAAGAGGAAAAAGTCTATGTTCTAAGTTTAAAAAAAAAGGTAAAAGGTGTCGATTTATATTAGTGTTGCGATTGAGGCATGTATTATGTGATTCAACTCACTTAAAAAAAAAAACAGTATTTGAAATACATTTTGAAACGTCTGTACGAAAGATGGACACAAAATACTCAGTTTTATTTGTTTTTCCTTTTATGGTTCGTCTGCTTCTGTCTGGATCTCTGGCTGGATTGACGGCTTCATTAAAGCTTCATTACACGACTGTTTGGACACCAGGAGCAGAGATGCCGGATGAGTGACCCCTGCAGGGCCGAGACCTCTGTAGCAGGTTCACCGTATCACCCCTGGGCAGCGACACACACCTGGACCAGGTGAGGTTTTTTCTTCACGGAGAGGGCATCAGGTGCACCTCAGAAGCGAGAGGGGGGTGTGGATTCTTCACATTCAGCCCAGGAGGTAACCCCCGGGCGGTCTTCACACACAGACAGTCTGCCACAGGTATTAGTCCAGATTTAGTCTTTTAAAGAAATCCAAGTCAACACTGGAATTTCGGCTCTTCAGTTTGAAATCAAGGCGGGACACAAGTCCCGACAAGAGTTCTTTACATCGGGGGCGGCGCGGTCGTCCGAGCACCACACCTTCTGACTCTGAGCTGTTCAACACCTGGCAACAAGCGGCGGCGTTTGTTATTCTTCGGAGCGACGGAGAAATGTTTCTCCAGTCGTGGCGATTAAGGCGTTTAGCAACCATTAAGTCGTACATTTAAGTGCCTCGAATGGAAAACCAGCTTGTTTTGAAGATTGAGTTGCTCGTGTACGACAAGGAAAACTCTGAAGCGTTTATACTTTTTTTTTTTTTTTTTTTTGCAGACGACAACTTCATATAAATATGAGATGTTTACATAAAGGGGGCCCGGAAAATACAGTTTTCTGTTCTTTAAATCACTCTCGGATGTCTACAGAGGAGCTAAGTGACTTTCTTTGAGGCCCCTAAACGCCCAGATGTGACTTATTACCTAAAACTGTCTTGGATGTGTTGAGTTGCACTGATCAACAAACTGGCAGAGAAACTTATACTTTGTGCAGCAGCAAACTGTTCTTCTTAAATTGTTACTCGGATAATACAAATAAATGAAATCACAAAAACTAAACATAATTTGAGAGAAAACAAGGTCAAGTTATAATGAACAAAATGTCACAATAATATGTATAATTAATGATTTTTATTTATAATGTTAATTTTAATGAGGCTGATTAGTTTTAATAGCAGTACCAGCTCTCATAGATAAAAAATCGAAGTTAAAATTTATGATTTTAAGGTAGAAAACACAAAGCGCCCCCATGATGTAAATAAATAAGGATCCAAAAAAAGTTAACGCATTATATTTGGAAAGAACAGAGAGCATGTTAGTGTGCGTGTGTTAAATAATGTGGCCAGAAAGTATAATATTTAGATTAAAATAGTATATATTGAGAGGAATAAAACAAAAATACAACCACAAATCCTTAATCAATGTATTAGTTTGTTGTATAAAAAGTGATGAACTAAAAATAATGCATGAACACAGGTATTCAAATACAATTTCCAGACCAGAATAAACACCCAACTCAATTCAGCTTTATTCAAAACAACGGCAGTCTACACAACGTGCTGTACAACAACATAAAAATAAGAACAGTTTAAAACTCAAATACAATACAATACAAGCAAATGAAACAAGTACGGTTTCAATACAAAAAAAGTGTCTCCAAAAGTTTATTTTTGTTGTAGAACTATTTGAAAAATCACCATGACACACTGTAATTGTTCAAGAATCAATGGTGTTAATTGTGCAGGTATATAAAAAAAAAACATCACGTCATAAAACAGTCTTTTAAAAACTCCCCGCTGTCTCTCGCCGTGTCATAAATCCCGGAGAATTCACTTCCTGCTCTGGACGCCAACACTGTTTTGTGTCCAAACATTTGCGATGTTTTAGCACCTGCACCCTGACGTGCTCGGCTTCCTTAAAGGAGATTGATGGGCCCGGGTTCGTCTGCCGAGGTCTTATCGAAACAGGCTGCAGCCACGACCTCGTGCAGGGAAACGTGGCTTCTCCGGGAACCAGTGTGGCTGACTTGGACCGAACGGGTTTGGATCAGGGAGCTGGTGGTGAAAGTGTCGTTAGATTTGATTTAAGATGGAATTCTGAAGCCGTGGTCGCTCTTCCAACTTTCTATAAAAGCCCTCGCCAAAGAGTCGTTTCGTCTGGAATGTACACTTTTCAGACTTCAGTTGAAAACATGAATGTTGGATTCATGGAAGTCATTGTAGCTTTAGAGTTATTTTGAATGTGTTGTGTTCTGAACGCAGGTGCTTCTACTTTGCTACTTGGATTCTTTCTCACCACATGCAGGTTTTTAACTTCATGTTTGTGGCCCTCATAGGGTCAAGATAACAACTGTTTATTTAGAAATGTTACTTACAGCAAAACTTATTCTCGTTATTCATAACTAGTTTTAAAGTATTACTTTTTATAGCTATTTCTCAAGGATGTTATCCTCTCTTTCATTTGTCCTTTTCTGTATCTTTTTTCTCCCTTAAAATAATCTCAAAGGACCTATTTTGTCGAAAAGGCTTTTATAATATTTTAAGATAAAATAGGCCATAAACTGATGCATATTTAGCCTCATTTTGAATAGTCATGTTTTCTAGGTTTTTGTGTCAAATATAAGTGATTGAATGTTTTGACATTTAGAGATAATACAACTTTAAAAAACTTTTCTTTTTTAATATGACTAATTCCAATGCTGTCCCAAATCGCGCACTTCACGAAGTACACTGCACTTTACAGTCGCTGTTTGTAATTGAAACAAGTTATTAAGTTGTGTTTCATTGTTTTATTATTGTTGTGTCGCAAAATGAGTGTTTTATCAAGACATTTACGCTCCAAAGAGACGTCGTCAGTGACGTAACTTCTGTTTAGCGTCACTAAAATGGCGGCCGTTGAGGATGGAAAGTATCCATCGATCCACACTCAATTTTCTGGGCTTTGGAGTGCACTACATTTTCGCACACTGCTCACTTTGGACGCAATTGTGCACTCAAAATATTAAGTGTAAATTCAGAAGTGCGCAATTTGGGACACACCCACTGGGCTAAGACCTTAGGCTAAACTTGCTCTAACTGTACTGTAGCAAACATAGAGGCTAGCGTAACTAGCATGTCGCTAAATGCTTAAGTAAGTCTGTCACCGTTGCAATGCGTCACACTGGACAGTTGTCACAAATTTCTGCCTTGAACCAAGAGGTGAGAGGGAATCATTTAGATGAAAAGAAACATCCACTGGAAGAACGCTAAGCTACGAAGCACGATGACGTTTGGCAGACATTTTAGCTTTATTAGGCAATGAAAAATAATTCGACGTCTCCACTGAGCTAGCATGTAAAGTAGCGGAAAATGAAGAAGATGGTTGACAAGGTTCAGCCCCGGCAGACGCACGGAAGCCTCGACTCATCTTTATTCATCTTGTTGTGTGGCGCTATAGACAAACAAGTTTAGCACTTGTTGGCTCCACATAAGCTGCTTTGCCTTTTCTTTGTTTTTTTATATGTGATTCGTACACGAAAAATGTAAATCAAAAGCAGACTTCAGACTTGAAGCACATCGGAGCTGACATTCAAAACCTGGTGGCTTCACGCGATATCATCCTTCTGTTTGCTGGAAACATATGATGATTGTTCTGTGAACTGAACCAGCAACAGGTTAAAACAGAAACTACAGGGATCTCTGCACCGGCGGGGCTCGCCCCAAAGATCATGAATCAAAGTAAATACTTTCATATGTGTCACTCTCTGAAAGTTTGAATTTTCAGTGTCTGCGGCGTTGGCAGCCGCTCAAGGCGATTCCAAGAATAATTTCCATGAGTTTAGTGGAGGATGAACATGTGCTCTTTTTTATTATCAAACCAACGCTTCTGTGACTCTGAGGCTAATATATCCCTGCCTCGCTAACCCACACATATTATACATAGTGTGATCTTGAATCCCGCGTCTGCCCTGAGGCTTCCTCCTCCTCGCCCTCGCTGTAGTGAGTCATCTCAAGTGTCTCCCAGATGGCCGAGCTCACATTAAGATTGTCGTCACCATAAAAAACCCCAAGGCATGCCAGTCATGTAAAAGAAAAACGAGAATAACGTAAAAAATAAAGCGTGAATTTTCCGTGGTGAGGTGTAAAAAGCGTTACCGCACTTAAAAGCCTTTAAATTTCTCAAAAAACAACAGTGCGATTTATAATCCGGAGCCTGGTGGGAGACTTGTTTACAAACACTTTTAAATGACTCTGAGCCGACTGAATTACGTCATTGCATCATCACGGGGTGGGATTAACGACGCATGTCACATCATGGCGGATTACTATGGAGTAAGATTACTGCCACCATTTGAGGGAGTGTGTCTTTGTTGTTGTACACTCAAAATCACTCTGCTGCGCGCTCAACCATTCGTACACGTGCATTCAACATCTCATACATGCGTGATCTAGCTGTCATACATGCGCTCAACTTCACTTCCGCTTGCTCACAACACCAGTCCTGGCGCTGCTTCTTGAAGACTTTTAAACATTATTTGAACATCGTAACCATGGGAGTGAACGGAGTTGTCAGAACGCTTAATAAAGTTTGACTTTATCTGACTGTTTTGTTGACATTCCCTTTATTACAGCTTTATCTAGTGAATGCATAACGCAACCCCAGTCAAACGTTTGACTGTATCTTTTATTCTATGCGTCTTATAATGCGGTGCGCCCTATTTATGAAAACGGTTCTAAAATAGGCCATTCATTGAAGGTGCCTAATAGTGCGGAAAATACAGTACTTTTGTCGCACAAGATCGAAATTATTGTTTTGCTTAAAGATAATAAAAACTGTTGTGTTATTTTATAATAGTGTTTCGAGTAGTTTTGTTTAGTTTTTTATATAAATTATAGCTTAAAATAGACAATAATTGATGTCATTATTTGGATTACAGCTCGTGATCCTGGGTTAATGTCAGTTGATTTCCCCAAACACATGATTCTTTTCACTGCTAAACATGTTCCATCTGGAGACCTGATGGTTCACCGAGGACCAGCTGAAGGTTTCCATGATGGATTCAGTCTGGACCTCAACCCTTAGAGTCAGATATTCCACCGTGACATTAATCCTCGCTCTTATCTTGTGTGTTTATGAATCGAGATTATAACCACAGTGATGTTCGAAACTTGGTGCGAGTCTCTCACGGATGATGATGTCAGAGGCAGACTCGCGCACAAACAGACTGGCATGGAATTATTGATTCTCGCCGTGTGTGTCGATGCGACGTGTGCGTGGGCAACGGTGTTGCCAGGCTTGTGTGGAGAGTTCCCATGAACCCACCGTGTTAATGGCTGCGCTGTGAATCGTTGCCACGGCGATGGTCGGACCGGGCCAGCGCGGTGACGCGTACTGGTGAGTTCATCCAGGGGGAAATGGCAGATGTGTGTTTCTTTTTTTGGCGTCCGTTCCCTCTGCTCCGCGGGCGCGAACAACCGGGGTCAGCGCTCGGTTGTCTCCGTCCGCACCTTGGCGAGGCGTACGTTGGCATCATGAGCCCGTGTGTTTGTCGTACAAAAGCTTTGACTTTCTCAACCCTCAGAAGCACAGAGTCATTAGCGGGAGCGATCCTCGCCGGGCCAGAGGGGAACCGGCACTTCGTTTAATTCAATCGGCGCGATTGTCCGAAGCAATTTGGGCCGTGTGACACAGTTCGGGGTGGTCTGCTGGACCGACTCTATCTGGCTCTGTCGCCGGGAGTGAGTACGAGGGCTGCTGGAGGAACTACAGGGACACTCGATTAATAACTATTGAACGCTCTAACGGCCTCCATTAGTTGATGGATAGATGATAGAAGTATATTTTAAAGTAAGTAAGTAAAGGACAACTCCAACTCTCCTGACTCGCTCGCATGTTTCAAAAAGTCTTTCTCTCCAAGATGCAGTCTCTGCATCATGACCATGTTTTGAACTTATTACTTTATAAAGTTTCCCGTCTGAAATCTTGGCGAACAAGAGGTTACAAGAGCGTATTCCATTATGAAGTAATAATGGTCCTCACTACGCCTGTAGACCGCTTTGTTTATACAACGAGTCCCCTGGAAGTGGAGACATACAGGGTTGATGACAGGGTGACAATGTTTGACCAATCACAGCAAAGTGGGTGTGGTTATGGTGTACAAACAGACACTGATGATACAATTGATGTCCAAGTTCTATTTAAGACACACTTTTCCTCTTTTGATGTGATTCTCAAACAAATTTTTCTTTCACACAAAGCATTTCAACTCTCAGTCATTACCACTCCTCCCATGTTGGTTATGCCCCCCCCCCATCTTTGAAATCAACATCTTGTAACTGAACTCACAACATTGCAGCTGCCATTGTTTCCATTTTTTCTCTTTATTGCCACTTTCTTTTTACCTTAATGTGCTATCACTCAAATATATCTTCTAATCTAGTTCCTCTTCCTTGTTTTCAAAAGAGTTCCCTCTAACACATTGTTGCTCCTTTTCTTTCTTTCTATTTGCTCATTTGGCCACCCTTTGTCTTTAATTCGGCAATTTCCTCGCTTTATATCCTTTTTCTGACACCTTTTTTATAGTTACATCTTCTTATTTTACATTTCCTCTTATAAATCCCTCATTTATTTTATCTTCTTCTCCATCGTTCCACTCATAAATGTCTCTGGCTTTTTCTGGGTTTCTTTTTATGCCACAGAAGCTTTCTGCTCTGAGCCGGCCTGGGGAAGTTATTTATACCTTGATTTAAATATAAATCATTTTGTTTAAATATTATTTTCTGTTAAATATTATACTACCATTTAATACTAAAATCATCAAGGAAAATTGTGTTAGTTGTTATAGTGCACGGATATGTTGAATGTCTAAAACAAAAAATAAAATAAAAAAATGATGTTAGAAATAATATATTTTGTCATTTAATTATAGATTTAAAGAAGCTAGAGTCCAGGCACTGGAATAACTTAAATACAAAATATTATGGGACGGTAAATTTTACCTCAGAATGAATGCTACTTGTGATACTATTTATAAGCTAAGCTAGCAAGTATTACTTGTTTAAAAAGTGTCTCAATTTTACATTTCAGTTGAAACAAAAAATGCATTTTTTGAATTAATTTATTTTAAATTATTAACTGATTTCTTTCCTTTTTAAAGGTTTCTGATGCAACTCCTAGTTCAGTCTAACCCTTTCTTAATTTTCTATTAAAATAAAAAGGGGTAGATAAATACATTTTTGTGGAAACTTGCTTTTGACCAGGAGATGTGGACTTTTACAATAAAAAGAAAATAAATAATTGTAAAAAAAAATACATACTATAGTAAGTGTAGAATTTTGTGATACTGAAGCAAAGATACGATATATTGCTATATATATAGTGATACTGTAGGAACAAGAATATACTTGTAGTAATGTCGAGTACTTGACTTTGGTGTTGCAGAATTTAGAGACCACATGAATCGTCGAAATGAAAACCGAAATATATGTCCAAACATTGACTTTAAAAGCCGCTAAAGTAGACAGTATCCTCTCATCCTCAGTCATTGCTAGGATTCGCCTCGAATTTCTACCTTCCTTTAGCTGCGGAGGATGTAATGACTGCTGCCATCTAGCGGCTGGAAGTTAAATTCAATACAAATCAATAGCAACACAGTATTTGGGGAAAAAAATATAGCGATATTTAGGTTTCTAAGTATTTTCTTCCACCCCCGGTTAAGTGTCATGTGCAGAACACATTTATTTGTTCTCTTTTTTAAAGTGCAATCGGTTCTATCGTCCATTCTCACCAACTTGCCAGATGTTTCCCTGTATCCGGGGCAGCTCGACCCAGTCCAGGAACTGCACCAGCCGTACAGTAGAGATCCCGCTCGGCCCTGGGGGGGGTGGGGGGGTTTTAGGACCTCAGCGAACAGGACGTGGAGCTCTTAATTGGCCGGGGTTGGCTGCAGCAACACGAGCCAATAAGAGATAAGCACCGGGATTGCTCTTCCCGATCAGCAGCGATAGCTTTGTGCCGTGTGACCGGACCGCGATTGCACTGTTGACCAAACAGAGAACAGGTGTGCAAGCTCTCTCTCCAACCCCCCCACCCACCCCCCCGCTCAGGTGGCCTTCCCAGCAACCCCAATCAAGCTCGGGCCGCGGCGCTCCTCACACCCTGAGCAAACACATAAATTGTTCCGCACTCGTAGTTTTTTCAGCCCATCTCTGCGCGACAGCTACGCTCGGATAAGCCGCGGTTGAAAGAATGTTTTCATACACGTCGGGAACAAAAGCTTCTCTTCCGACTTCCTTCACGGCTAATCAAGCTCTGTTGATTCTAGTCGTCGGCGGGCTCCTTCGCCGGATGTTAGCGGAAAAAAAAACCCGTACAGTTTATGTCTCCGTCCAAGAAGCGTCGGCTCGTGAATGGAATTTTCATCGGCGAAAAAAAAAGCATCCATCACAAATCACTTCAAGTGCCCTCCAGAGCCGTGGTTTCTTCATCCCGGCAGCAATATAGGCTGTAAATGTTTGACTCCGCCGGCCCGTCTCTGTTTATAAACACGCGTCTAACCTTCTTGGCTCGCTCCCACACACATTAATGGCCTGCAGATGCCAGAGGACCAATAAAGGAATTCACATTCACAATTGTAAACAACAGAGGAGCAGAAGGAAAAAAGAATAATCCAGTGGGGGGGGAAAAAAACACTGTTTTTGCTCTCTCTCTTTTCTAAGAAACTACTGTGTGGATAATGTGCTTCTTGTTGCAACATGATGATCTGTTGCAGCAGCTAACAATTACAAAAATATTGACTGGGTTCTTTTTAAGGGCATTTGACTCCATTTACAAAGAATTTATCGTAGCCATCGCCATGAGACAGTCGATATAGCAGCGTGTGTCCAAGCTGCAAAGCAATATTACTATTAAAGACCTTATTTTAGTGTCAGTAAAAACAAGATGCAACAACTTTTTAAACATTAATTTGGAAATAACAATAGTTTAGTTTTAAAAATAATACCAAATGTGTAGGATTTTCAGTTAGATGATGCCCTAAATAAATTTAAATTTAAATTCTTCCTTAAAGATAAGAAATTGGGTTTTAAAACCTTTAGGAAAAGCATCAATTTATGTAATTTCTAAAAATGCTAAAAGTGTCTTACAACATGGGTTTCAAAGTCAATGACACAAGAGGCCAAAATCTTCACATGCCGAAAAATATATATATGGATCAGGAAGTTCCTATTTTCATATTGTCTTTCTTTGACGCTCAGTTTATCTCGATTATCTCTGTTTTACAGTTTTACTGTTGTTGTCATTCATCATCTCACTCCCTTATCTTATCTTAGACATCTTTATAGGTAACCATGTCAACATTAATCTCTGGTGATTTAGAGACAACCGTCTGTTGGCTCGTTGGACCAGATTTGTCCCACAGGCCTTACACGCCACAAACTCTACCTGTTCAGAAAAACACTCACAGTGGAGAGTTTTGTAGACAAACCACAGCGTATTAAAGTTTTTTTTTTTAACTCTGTTGGGATTTTGATTTATTTAATTACCATTTATTATTATTGAATTTACTTGACCATAGCAACGTCCTGCACGAACACCATTAGCCTATAACCAGGGATCCTCTTTGGTAAACACAGAAACATCTATTTTTATAGTATAGTATAGTATATGATTACTTTTATTCCCTTTTTTTTCAATATGTTTTATTTGGTGAGCATTTCTGGAAATCATGGCCATTTTTCAATATGAAGGTAAAGCCATACTTTAAATTTCAGATGACCAGGAGATCTTGGGTTATAAGCAGTAGAATCGTCCACAGATGTTGGTCTGCTCCTTTGGGTATTTTTCCTGTATAAAAAGAAAGAAAAAAAAACTGTAAATGTCCTGCGTACTAGCTAGCTACAAGCTAACATAACGGCCAGTTTGACAGAGAATGTTATATCCACCATCACAGGTGGTGTTTTTAGGTACAATCGGACACTTGAGAATCCACAAAAAAAGCAGTTAAAGCAGTTTGAGTGTTCAGGACAATTGTTTTGAAACATTTTATTTTATATTATATCAAAATGAATCGCATATCCCCCTTCCTTCAATTTTTTGAGCCTCTCTAGTGGCCCCTGGAGGCCCGCCACTTTCAAAACCACTGATGAAGACCGCTGACCTCTCTGAAGGTTTTAGGGAGGAAAACAACTTGATCAGGTCAAGTGAAAAGGGGGCAGAAGACCCAATGAATATCTAAATACGTCCCATTTTGATTAAATTTAACCTGACTTTAGTAAGGCAGAGTTCTAGAATTTTAAGGGGAAGCAAAGGGGGATAAAAGACCCCACTTGAAAATCAGAAAGGTCAGTTTAATTTTCATTCATACCATATTTAATATCGTTTTAAATTTTAATTACAGCTCATTTTGTCAAATGTAAGGCCCAAAATCCAGAACTTTATCCTTTGTCCTAAATCCTTTGGGAAATCGGCACCTGCAGTTACTACAGAACTATGCAGGGAGAATTCTGACCTGCTCTAGTAGGAGAACTCACATTCTCAGTTTCTTTTAGGATTGATATATGACCCTGGTCTAGAAAAGCGCTTTATAAATAACTATTACTTACTTACTTACTTCTTAATTGTCATGTGTGAGATGCACTTACTCAAGAAGACGAATCAAACTTTCACTGAGAAGAGAAGCGACTTCTAACATCCTGAATCACTTTTCTGCATATTGTTTCCAAAGCCAGCCCGAGTGATGGGCGTGCTGGGATAATGACGGGTGTCGGTATCAGAGGGCGAAAGTATTTTTCGGATAAGCCGCGGCTAATGATGAGGAAGTCCGAGGTGGCTTTGATCCACACGGGTCCTTTGGCAAGTCGAGGAAAAGTGGTGTGCCTCACCGCGGAGACCCCTAATCTTATTATGGATACGTTGAACTTCCTCTTGCTTTCCAGAGGAGCCAGGGTCCCATTTTTTTTTTTGTTGCAGTTGGTTTATTTGGACAAAACTTGAGAGAACATGAAGGAAAGTGCTGTGGGTTGGCACGACGTTTGAAGGAAAGTTCTCGATGGTTTCTAAGAAGCTGGATGGGGTTCTTACTGGTGGGTTTTAGGAAGAGATCCACTTTAATCACTCCGCCTGAGAAGCTCTAATCCCGCAGAGGAAATTCAGCTTCAGTTTATGTTGGATTTTTTTTTCATTTTATCCCCTCGCCCTCATAATCACCGCTCAACGATTGATTTCTGCTTTCCTCAACTAGACTTGTGTTGCGGTCGGAATATATTTATGCTATTTTTAATCAGGGCGAAAGTGGACCCAGGAGTGACAGAGAGCTGTTGTCCGAGGCGCTGTGGGAAGGACCCTGGAGTTGGAAATTGCGGCGAAGTTCTGCCAACCTTCGGCCCGCATGCGTGCCAGTCGCAGAATTCTCCTCTTTCAAGCAGGATGAAAAAATATGGAAAAAGACCTTTTCCTGCCCCTGTGTGACTCATCAACCTGAAATGAGTTTATTTCCCAGCAGGGCATGTTTTCAATCAACACGTTAAACGCCTCCTCGCCGAGGAGGTGCTGGAGTCCTGGGCTCAGAAAGTTATGGTAGAAATCGTTCACCGCTGCATCTATGGCGGCTTAAGTCTGCTTTTGTAAACCCTTCCGCTGCCAAAGACAACAGCCCCTCCAGGGCATAGAGGATTACACTCAGAAACGAGCCTCCACCCATCTCTGCGCCTTCCTTCCACTCGTTTATTTGACCCAAACTTCTCTAACTTCTTCATCGGCTCACTCTTTTTTTTTTTGGTGTTGTAGTGCTTCGGCTCACACAGCGGTGTGAGGCCACAGGGGGTCACGGAGGACTTTGCCGTGCTTCCCAGGGGCCCGAGATAAGAGCGGTGTTTGGCGGGTTGTAAGGGGGCCATGAGAGCACAAACATTACGCCACTGAGTAAACGGACCCCGGGGGCCCCCGCTGCTGAGCAGCTTTGTTATTGTGGCTCTGGTGCAGTCGGGTCACAGCAGATACAGAATGCGGCTCATATGGTCGGCTTATCCCCCAAATCCAACCCTGGACCATGGCACGGACTATTCTTGGAACTGGGGGAGCACGATAACCCACGCAATATTTATTTTTCTCTCATTGTTTTCAGCGACTGTTTGCAGGATTTGAGGTTGAGCCGATCACGAACGGGCGTTTTAGGAGAGCGCTCCAGATATTTATCTGCAGAAGTTCACGTTGGATGTTCGCCTACGATAATAGCGTTTGATTAAAAATAGCAAGTTGTCTCTCAGTCTAGGGAGACAAACCAGATATTGTAAGATCTTCTAGATAACTTGTCTTGGACCAGCTCTTCTTTTTTTCTTCACAATTGCTCCAAGACTTTATTTCTTTTAGACTCTTCGTCATTCTATTCATACAACTGGTTCGTCCAGTTCTGGACGCGAACCTTGTGATGCGTTTATGAAGCTTCATGAAATGTCTGTGATATAATTTTTGACTTAAAATCGCCTCACCAGCAAGAAGGTTGCCGGTTCACTTCCAGGTCCGAAGGGAGGAAACTTGTGAACTTCCTGTGTGAAGTTTGTATGTTCTCCCCAAACTGCTTGGGTTTACTCCTGGGACTCCGGTTTCCTCCCACTGTCCAAAAACATATAGAGGTTGATTGGGAACTTGGGGAAATTGTCTATAGGTATGAGTGTGTGTGTGAATGGTTGTGTGTCTTTGTGTGACCTGTGACAGACTGGCGTCCTGTCCAGGGTGTCCCTCACCTCTCGCCTGGAGGAGCTTGGATATTCTCCAGCCCCCCCATAAGGGAATAAAAGAATAAATGACATCATTTTTCATCACCTCCTACTGACGCCGCCTCATGTGCAGTAGGTTAGCAGTTAAATTCCCAGTGTTACAACGTGATGTACTAGCAGTGTGTTGAGGAAACTCAAATAATTAATATATAACATGGAAGAAAAAGGAGTATAAAGTTCTGTTTTTGTAGTCAATAGTATCAACAATTGTCTTTTACCAACACTGCTATAGTCTTGAATATTTAATATGTGATTGACTGACTTTCAATGTAATTCAATACTGAAGTGTGGGGAATAAATACAAAAAGAACAAATCTTCCAGAAAAAAAAGATATTCCCAAGAAGTGTCAAATACAGAGAAGTTTTTTTACAAGTAATTTATATAAACATTATGTAAGGTTATATAAGTGCAAATAATCGTAGAAGGGTGAATTGTGTAAAAATAAATACATAAATAAACCTATTAAATTAGACTTTATTGATCCCACAGCGGGGAAATTTCACACGTGCAGCAGAACAAAAAACATTTAACAGGAACAAAGGCAGAACACTAAAGAAAACAGACACTAGAGAAGAGCAAGAACAACATCAACCACACACATCACTAACACAGAGAAACACAACACCTTAATCAAAGTGGTACATATGACATTTAGAATTGTTATTGTTTATTTCTTCTAGAAAACAAAATAAGTGTGTGTTACAATTTTTGCACCTTATCAATAGACTCTTTTATGAGTTAATCCAGTTACTTTTAAACTAGTCTTTGAGTGTTGTTTCACTTTTTGTATGCGGTTGAGCTCATACTTTTTGTATCATTTTATTTGTAATTAATCCTCCAAAATAAATAAATAAAAACATAAAACTGTATGAATTTTTGTTTGAGAATAATGTATATTATTTAAATATATATAATATATATTAATATGGTGAATATTATGTTTCACACACATAAATATATTAATGATCCAGAATGTATTGACTGAAAATATGATAAAAAATAATTGTTTCCTCCTAAAGATTTTCTGCTGATGGACAATTTCATCAAATGTAATTTTAGGATTTTTTTTTTTTCCCTTGTTTAATATCCTGCTGAACTCTGAGTCACCCTTGTGTCCGACTTGAGTGTCTGTCACGAGCATTTTCTCAACGTTAAGGTCACTTTTCACCTCCAATCTTCCAGACTGCTCAGGCCGAACTGTCTCCTGGTCGACTCTGGGCTTTTAATGAAAACTGACGACAGACGGTTCGAGAGTCGTGCACACGGAGCAACAGTCGGTGATTCCTCTGCTGCACACACCTGAGAATCTTCCAGTTCTAAAGTTACTCTCAATGTTCCACGGCCTAAATTAAGTTGTTTTTCCCTAAACCTCGACTTCACACCCGAGAGCTCGTAGGCTGAAGGTTTTTTTGGGCAAATTCAAAGTCCGGATCGTTGACTTTGAAACTTTTTCGCATCAGAATCACCAACTTTAATCCGCTTTCCTTTGATTTTCCTCCAACTCTTCTGTGGTGCGACCACTTGGCTATGGATCCGTGGGCTCCAAAGAAAGCGATGGACTCCCGGGATGTTCGGACACGTAGCGGGAGCTCCAGATAACAAGCGAGGAATGTGTTGAAGTCCATGTTCCTGATATGATGGGAGCAGGTTTGGCTTCCATCGGGTGCCCGGTAGGTTTGAAAATATCAGCTCATGAAGGATTTAGGAGGTGTCGGGTATGACTTTATATCGAGGATTTTTCCAAATAAAAATGTTCAAATGCTCTAAATCGGAGGAGGGAAGTTCTTCAGAGAGAAACAGAATCATTTCAGGAATAGTAACACGTTCATATTTTCCATGTAAATCTTTTACTTTTCTTTTAAACCCACATTGAGTCGTTTTCTTGGCCAGGAATGGGGAATGAAATTAAATACTGGTCCTACTGAGACCATCAAATTGTTTATTTTGTATAAAATATTAACTTATTTTTTATTAATTTAACTTATTTTTTATTAATTAAAATAATAAAAACCAAATACTATATAAATAAAATTCACAAAATACAATTGAAATTCAGTTTAAAGATTGTTAACATAAATCAATTAATGCATAAAAATAACACTTTATTAAAACATGACAAAATATTATTATTGAGTATTTAAGTTTAATATCAGGGTTACGGTTAGTGATAAGAAACTTTATGATCAGGGTGATTAAAGGAAATATTTTATCGAATTAAGTTTCTTAAAATAGCTTAAAACATATTTGTGTATCATCTATGTGGAAAAAAAACTTGTTTTTAGGAAAATATGCATTTAATTTTTTTTTTCATTTTACAGAAAATTAATGTTTTTTAGATTCTTAATTAATTCTTAAATGGATGTGACAAATATTATAAATTTCCCCCAAAAAGAATTCCAAAAAAAATGTCATGAAATGAAGTTCATCTATCAGGGCATAATATAAGAAAAATTCAAGTTTTTACAATTGAAATCTTAAGATACTTTAATGAATGTGTTAATGGAGATTAAAAAAATTACTTACAAAGAAAATCAAATACTTCAAACTAAAACTCTATATTATTTTAATAGGGAAAAAAACTTTTTCAAGAAAACAAATTCATATTTAGTTTCTATTATGATGTTAAATGATGAAAGAAATGAAAATTGTTCCAATTGTCAAGTATGAAAAATAAAAAAAATGAAAATAACATCTTCCAAATGCTATATTTTATATACATATGTCGTATATAAATCTAGGACGGACACTGCTGAGGCGAGATAACTAGAGTCAGAGTCACATCTATAAATGTAAAATATTTTTACCTCTGGGCTACTCTGGTTTGTTCCCACACTCATGCAGAGGTTAATTGGTGAATCTGTCCGTCAAACAAATGATTTCACCTCCTTCTTTAGTCCTGAAGCGTAAAATTAATTCATGACCTCCATGAATATTCATAGATATATTCATGGTATAAAGATTTTATCTAATTGTATATACAAAATGTCAAGTTTCAATGTTTTCTTTTTAAGGTGTAAGAAAATATATATATATATATATATATGTGTAGATATTTGTCAGTTTTTTTTGCTGGTAATTGACTCCGATAGACGTGTTTTCAGTGCACGAGTCAGACGAGGAACATTAATGATGCGTCCACTTCTCTACAGTGCTCGTTTGTAACAAGCCGTCTCAACACAAAACAGATGAATCAAGATAATCGTGTTTTCAACGAGGCTGGAGAGGAGCCAGAGGTCTGCAGCTCCAGCGATACGAGTGCAAGCCGTCGGCCTCTCGTTCGGACCGGCGTCACTTCTTCACTCATTAGGATGATGAATATCTCCGAGCGCCGTTAATGAAGAGGCCGTCGAGCGTCTCCTTCATTTCCCTCCATGATTAAGCCTGAGCGTTTCTCCGCCGAACCAATGAGACTGTGACTCCGAACCCGGGGAATGCGATTGAAGAAGAGTTCGAACCAATAGATTCTGTAAGATTGAATACAATCTCGGGACGATTCGAGGACTCTCTGAATTATTTATAGACGATATTGTTGAGCTGAATTGTTTTTCTAGAATCATTACCAGTAAATACCGACGCGGTTGTTTCCTGCAAGTTTGCACAAGTATTTCATTTCCCACGACAGGCAAGAAAGAGTTTTCAAAACTTGTCTGAGCAAATATTTAAGAAAAATCAACTCGGAATTTACACTTTTTAGTAGTGAGGGTCTGATGAAGCTTCATGAAACAGTGTCACGTTGTTTAGAGGTCAGTAGGTGGCGCCATCAGTTTAAAAATGATGTTTCATTAGACCAGTGGTTCAAAACAAAGGAAAATAGTGCAGAGGCCGCCATCTAGTGGACTCTGAAAATAATGACACTGCTTCATGAAGCTTCATCAGACCATCACTACGTTTGAGTTATAAATCTGTTTTTCTGGAGCAAAGTAAAATTGAAACTAGAATAACTACTTCACCTCAAAATATTACTGACAGAACAGAAAGTTTGTCTGTGGTGTGGAAGTAAGAGCTGAGCCAAAAGGCAAAGATGTTTAGCTTCCGGTCGATCCATGTTCCCACTTCTATCTTTAGATTTGAAAAATATTTCTGTTAAAAGTAGCCAAAAGTAGTTTTCTTAGAGGAGCACAATAATCCGGGAAAGACTCAACATATAACCGCTTCTCCATATGAGACAAGTCTAGGCCTCTTTGCTTCCACTGCTGCCCCCACACCCCAAACTCGGATCCATTCCTGTAACTTTATGAAAAATACCTATTTAGTAGTGATGGTCTGATGAAGCTTCATGAAGCAGTGTCATGTTGTTTAGAGGTCAGTAGGTGGCGCCATCAGTTTAAAAATGATGTGATGTTTCATTAGAACAGTTGTTCAAAACAAAGGAAAATAGTGCAGAGACCGCCATCTAGTGGACTCTGAAAATAATGACACTGCTTCATGAAGCTTCATCAGACCATCACTAATATTTATAGGTTTGATTCACACTGTCTGCTTTTGCAAAGTTTGGTAATTTATTAAATATTGCTTCAAATCATGTATTAAATATTTTTTAATTAAAATGTATATATTGTAAAACCAACTATACATTTTGTTAATGATATAGTGGTATGATAACACTTAAAGTTGATATTTTTTTCAGAATTTTTTTTAAGTTTCCCATCATGTGAGGCCATTTTACTTTCTCTACTTTGTTTTAAATTGACTTACTAATTGTAGCCAACAAGTAAATTTAATCATCATTTTACTAGTGATGTTCTGATGAAGCTTCATGAAGCAGTGTCATTATTCTCAGAGACCACTAGATGGCGGACTCTGCACTATTTTTCTTTGTTTTGAACAACTGTTCTAATGAAACATCATTTTTAAACTGATGGCGCCACCAACTGACCTCTGAACAACATGACACTGCTTCATGAAGCTTCATCAGACCTTAATGCTCATTATTAACAAGTATAAGGTCAGACTTTGATCAACCTCAACATCTTAAAATGTTTTTCCTGAACTCGCCTCGTGACAGTCTGTGTAGCATAATTCACAGGAAGTTGCTCAATCTTGGGTCCAGGCTCCCCGTAGCTGCCGCGCTCATATTTGGTGTGATAGCGCTCTTCAATAACAGCCACCGTGTTTGGTCTGGCAGGGCGGAACATCCATGGCTGATAAAAGAAGGGCTCGGCTCCAGAATCACTGGGGCCGGCGTTTTTTTTTTTATTTTCTCTGTCTCGCCTCCGCCAAGATCCACGAGGGCAACCAGAGTGCAGCAAGACGTATGTGAGGCTTCGAATTACTTTTTCCCACAATACACTGCAGCTCCCAGCTCGGTTCCAACTGTGTCGTGGCAGCGGATTGTCTGCGACCCGGAGAGTTGTTGTTGCCGCCGCTGAGGTCATGTGACGGCGCAAGCTCGGTGCCAGGTGCCCGAGTCCAGGGAGGTTAAGTGCAGCCTGAAGCCGGATCATAATATTGATTGACAGCTGGTTGAACCGTGAGTCCAGGTGTGAGAGGAACGGAAATTGGCAGCTATTTCATAGTGAGAGATCAGTTGAGGTGATGCTGCGATACAGAGTAGAACTCTTTCTTACCTTGTATTCACCATCCTGACGTCACCAACGTCCACTTCCTGTCACATGACTAACGATGTCTAAAACGCCTTTACATCGAAGGTACATGACCAGAGTGAAAACAGGCGTCTCAGTACAAAAACCTCTAGAATGGTCGGAGTACATGCAAAAATTATATATTAATTGTAATGTTGGAATGAGTTCAATGAGAGGGAGTGAGACCAAGGAAGACTTGTGTTAGAAATCTAAATATGGGGCTAATTTAAGAATGATAATCAAGTTAGAAAGTTAATTTGTTTAATAAGAAGGTTAGTTTGATTGAGTCGTTTCCTGTATTTAAGTCTCAATAAAAAAAATATTTAGAAAATGATCTTAAGCCCCGCCCACTGAAAAAACACTTTCTGGAGATGAAATTTTGTTTACCGTCCATCAAGCCCGGAAGTCTGCACCTCTCCAAGGGACTTGTTGTGTAAACAAAGCTGGACGTCATTATAGCTGGCTGGAGACCATTGTTGCAACATAATGGACTCCGCTGTCGTAACCTCTTGTTCGCTGAGATTTTTAGACAAGAACTTTATCAAGTCATAAGTTCAAAACATGGTCATGATGAGGGACTTACTACATCTTGGAGAGGAAGACTTTAACATTTGAATCATGGAGGGTTGGGTTTTACGTTTTAAGTTGCCTTTTAGATAAATAGAATCCTTTTTTTCCATTTAATCATTCTTGTAAAAACACAGAATTTGTTCATAATATATATGTAATTACAAAAAAAAATTAACATCATATTAAGAACGAAAACAATTTAATATGAAAAATGTTTATTTTGTAGTAGAAAGATGAGAAAGTACATAAAAAATAAGAGGTTTCTGAGGGGTTTTTATGCACATGTAGGGAAAGTGAAAGTAAACCTTGTTTTGATTGGATGCTAATGACAACTTGGTATTATTTCTATTTCTATTTTAAACCATATCGACTCACAAAACAGTCAGAAAACTCACAATAATGTTGGTTTATCCACAGAGATCTACGAGTGAGACTCTGGTCCACACGTCGACACTCGCAGGTTGTTTTGGCCAAGTTAGGAAGTCCTGAGAAACATTCCCGGAGAGGCCTGCCACATACCCTCTGTCTCCTCCGCTCACGTCAAGCTCTGGGTCCGGGGCTGCAGACACATGGACCCCTGTGAGGAGGCACTAATTCATGGGCCCAGGAAGTTTCCACTCAGGCTACTTATTTAGTTCCAGCAGCTATCAGCTGTTGTATCCCTGTCCCGCACGCTCGGACAGATCCGGGGCCTGGACTCCATCAGATTGGCGGAGCTCTAAGGATGAAAGGTCAAAGTCCCGCTGAGATTCGAGGTTTAATGAAGCAACATCGCCCCTCGGCTCTGAGGCGGGCGCGGGCGGACGAGCCGAAAGAGCATCAATGCAGAAAACTAACAAATTAAAAGTGAGCCGGGAGCAAGTCTTCCGCTGGAATTTACAGGCCCGTCCAGAACGACAGCTTCACTATTGCACCTGTCAGTCAAAGGGAGCTGGAGTGTGCAGAGGAGCTGTCGTCTGGTGGGGCTGTGAGCCTGAGTCAAGACTCTTGGTGGTGACCTGTTGTGACCCGCTCACACACACACAACACACACACCACACTAACACAGAAATACACACACACAACACACATATATGCATGTGCACACACACACACCACCCCAACACAGAAATACACACACACAACACACATATGCTTGTGCACACAAACACACACGACACTCCAAAACAGAAAAACAAAGACACACACCAACACAGAAACATAACGACACACACCAACACATAAACATGAAGACACACACCATCACAGAACATAACGACGCACACCAACAAA
Source organism: Callionymus lyra (assembly GCF_982586985.1). Classification (NCBI taxonomy): domain Eukaryota; kingdom Metazoa; phylum Chordata; class Actinopteri; order Syngnathiformes; family Callionymidae; genus Callionymus; species Callionymus lyra. The sequence goes on from NC_141828.1 coordinate 12,185,761, forward strand.
GAACATAAAGACACATTCCAACACGGAAACATAAAGACACACAAACACAGAAAGATGAACACAAAGAACATAAAGACACACACCAACACAGAACATAAAGACACACACCAACACGGAAACATAAAGACACAAAAACACAGAAAGATGAAGACATAGAAACATAAAGACACACACCAACACAGAAACATAAAGACACACAAACACAGAAAGATGAAGACACAGAAACATAAAGACATACAAACACAGAAAGATGAACACAAAGAACATAAAGACACACACCAACACAGAAACATAAAGACACACACCAACACAGAAACATAAAGACAAACACCAACACAGAAACATTAAGACACACACGACACAGAAACATAAAAACACACACCAACACAGAAACATAAAGACACAAACACAGAAACAAAGACACACAAACACAGGTCCTCATGAAGACACACAAACACAGAAACAAAGACACACAAAGACAGAAACATGAAGACACACAAACACAGAAACATGAAGACACACAAACACAGAGACAAAGACACACAAAGACAGAAACATGAAGACACACAAACACAGAAACAAAGACACACAAACACAGAAAAATAAAGACACACAAACACAGAAACAAAGACACACAAACACAGGTCCTCATGTAACAGCTCATAGTGTTCCAGATGAAGGTCTAGTCTAGTCACGTATATAATTACTGTCAATATTATGTCCCTCCATGTTGCGAGGAGGTTCTCTGTATATGTAGTGAAAGTCAACAGATTGACAATATCTGGATTAAGTCTCCTGCTTCCATTAATCCCACCTCTTGCGCTCTTTCTCTAAAAGTCGACGCTTAGTGACAAACTGCCGCTCGGTGAATACTGGCGCTAATCTAGCAGCGTTAGCAGAGTTTACCGTGGAAACTTTTAGGACGGAGAAAACTGCAGCTCGATCCTGTCCGGACAAGCGCCTGCTTTTTAATATCTCAGACAAATGATTAGGGCTTGGAAGGAAGTCAAGACGAGCACAAAGATCCTTCACATCTTCACCTGAAAACATGAGCTCGGCTTAGTGTGAGAACAAGCCAAGTGTTGATGTGATTGATTTACCTGTAACATTTGAATAATGGTTGAAAAATAAATGGATTATCTTCAAGAGAAGACGACTCCTTATTCCCCCATCAATCTTTGCTGTAACACTCTTGGTCCACCAGGGTCTGACCACACAACATGGCAGTGACCACCGCTGACCTGTACAAGCTTTAGGGCTTTTTTCACTGAAATAAAATGATCCTTTACAAACCTTTAAGTCTGGATAACATCGAAGAGATTTCAGGAAAGACTTCCCTCAGTTTCAAATCAATTCTGATTTAGTCGCTGAATCAATGCAGGTTAAAGATTCACTAGGTATTGATCCGATACCAAGTGGAGAGAAGGTCACGTTAGTTCTGTGGTGAGTCATCTATTGTTCAGCAGCATTTTTAATGTTGATATATATAAATATATACAAGAATATGAATCAATTAAACCAATAATTCCTACAATTAGTGATGTTTTGGTGAAGCTTCAAAATGTGAGACAACCGTGTCCAACTAGCCTTTTAACTAAAATAAACAACCTAAAAGACTCACTTTCCAAGTCAGTTTCCCCCGAAATTAGTTTCCTAACACACCTTTTTTACTCTTTCTCTTATCTCACTCCCTCTCTTTGAACTCATATCTGAAGCTGAGTGAACTGGGAACATTTTAATGATCTTTGTTGATCAGTTGACAGTTTTTAGCTTTTCAGAAACCAAAGCGATTCTTTAGGAGTTATGGTAAGAAGCTACTTCAACTCTTAAAGCTTCATGAAACAGTGTCATCAATTTCCGAACATGAAGGAGGGCTAGGTGATCTTTAAAACTTTGTGATCAAGCTCAGTTTTGACCCAAAGCCACACAGCATCAAAACATGCAAACTCAACATTCCTTACGAGGATCCATCTCTCTCAATAGTAATCTCTCTCAGTAACGGTTACCTAAACAGCTCCTATAACGCTTTGCCGCCCAGCCAACCAATCACAGCTTTTGATCACTTTTTGACGCAGCAAGATAGACGTGGAATGTAAATTTTATGTTGTTGCAACCACTGAACTGTTACTTAATAGAGCAGCGATTGTTTGATGAAGCTTCATGAAGCAGTGTCACTATTTTCAGAGTCCACTAGATGGCGTACTCTGCACTATTTTCCTTTGTTTTGAACAACTGTTCTAATGAAACATCACATCATTTTTAAACTGATGGCACCACCTACTGACCTCTTAACAACAGGACACTGCTTCATGAAGCTTCGTCAGGCATCATGGGATTTCAATGTTTTCTTGGAACCATAAGTAAGGCGGGTGCGGTGATCAGTGCCTCCACTTCTGGATGTCCTGTTCTATGTTAGTCTTTGTATCCTTTGTCTTTGTTGTTTTGCTTTGAACTATGTTCTTTGTCTTTATCTTTAGACATAGATTGTGTCATCTTGTTCTTTTTCTCTTTATGTTCTTCTTATTTTATTTTTATTTATTATTTTGTATTGTTTATGGAAAATTGCTGGCTGTTGGAAAAAACAATTTCCCGAAGGAGACCTCCTGAGGGATCAATAAAGTTTTACCTTACCTTACCTTACCTTACCTTACTTATTACTGAGGGGGTTTTAAATGTATCTGCTCTTCAAATAAATCAATGGTTCGTATCCTTGTACCATATATATATTAAAATATGCAGTAGCATGTGTAAAAAGAAACACAATTCAATCAGGATCACACAAACAAATTTGCCTATAAATAATACAGACAAAGAAAACGTTGGTTTTGATGGAAACATACTCACTATTTTCCTTTATTTTGAACAACTGTTCTAATGAAACATCATTTTTAAACTGATGGCGCCACCTACTGACCTCTAAACAACATGACACTGCTTCATGAGCTCATCACTACTCCTTGGTGCTTGACGAGTTGAAAAAAAGGTTACCCCGAAATGTCAGATGCTCCGCGGGTGGTTTCGTCTCTTAGATGAACTCCACCGTTTGTAACAGACTCGTCTCAATGATCCGTCTGTCTGCTGCGAAGCCAAAGCAAACCGACTGAACCGACCCGTCCAACACAACTGTCGTTCCTCCAGACGTTCAGACCAGTAGAAAGTAGAAAGTAATGACTGGGACATTGATTCCACACAAGGTTCACAATAAAACATTGTCCCTGGAGACAAAGCGTTCCTATTCTCTGAGTCTTTCTTTCTTTAGTTTTGTCGCTCACTTTTTCCTCATTTGTCACGTTATTTATGTGAGGTCATCCTATCTGAGGAGGTTCTGACACCGTCACCCCCCCCCAGAACACAGGGTTGCTTTTGTGTCCCCGTCGCCCCGGTCGCTAACACCTCCACTTCTGCCCACGTTTTTTTTCATTTTTCATCCTCTTCTGCCAGTCATTCTTTCCAAAGTGTGTCGTGAACTCTGCGGCCGTGAGCCCCCCGGGGGGCTTCTGGCGGTGGCGGGCCTGTGATGCAGCCGCAAAATTCAAACCGGGTCTCTTCGGTTCTGAAACATCCTGCCGCGGTGTCTCTCGCTTCGGATGGCGAATCGCAGCCAGATGTGCAACATGTATTAAAATGCTTCAGTTTCTCCCTTTTTGGCTGAAGCCATCGTTTCTTTCTGTGTCGCGTAAATGTGTCGCGTTACGACTACCGTTGTTTTTCTGCTTAAACGATGATGAGAACAGGACCGTTCGAGCTCCGCTGGTGCTTCACATCATCGTCGGCATGAAGAGAGTCATAAAAAAGAAGGAATAATAGTAGCGAGAATGATGGCTGCTCGCCGGCGACATCTGCAGGGAGTTCAGGGTGAGGAAGTAGAAATGTTTTTGCTCAAATATAGGGGAACTTTAAGCTTCAGAAACCAGTGTTATTTAGTTCTGCACAATAGTAAAAATTGCTAAAAGCATGAATCTGCAATCCAGTATATGGTTGTTGGCTATTTGTATTCAACATAAACACAAGATTCAGCTCATTATTAACTGAAGCAATGGTATATTTATTATATTTATTAATAACCTGATTGTAATGTAATGTCTAATACTTCATTTTATTGTGTTTTATAGTGACGAAGCTTCATGAAACAGTGTCATGTTGTTTAGAGGTCAGTAGGTGGCGCCATCAGTTTAAAAATTATGTTTCATTAGAACAGTAGTTCAAAAACCAAGGAAAATAGTGCAGAGACCGCCATCTAGTGGAGCTCTTATAAATAGTTAAAACATACTTAAAAATAAATCCTAACACGGATTAAATGCTTTAGTTTAGATTAACACAAGTTTTTTTTTTAAATAAACTTGATATAAGCAGTAAAAGTGATGATTTCAAGTCAATGTAGAGGATCAAATACATTTGACAAACTGTAGGGGGCGCACATTTACACCAATTTATGACGTATGAAATTGTCAATTTGACAAATCTTAACTTTAGAGACAAGTTTGTGTGTCTGTCAAATGTCTGATGGATCCTGTACGTTGACTTGAAAGGGAAAACCGTAGAGGCAAAACGTAAAACTTCAAAACATTTCTGCAGTTTGTAATTTGAGTTGGAAAATGTTATCCTGTTTTCCCAAAGACGGTGTCGTCATATTCTGCCACACTGATCCGTAATTTTGACATTCCAATAACTTTAGATCCCACAGTAGCTTGAACAACCTCTTTTAGATGCGACTTCAGGGACAACGGGAAATGGTTTCGTTGCCAAAAAAAACTTCAGTTGTGACGTCGGTTCTCACCACAGTCAGTTGAAAAAAAACACAAACACTAAAACGCAGAAAAGTCACATGTAGCTGATTTTATTTAACCCTACATCTATTTTATTTTTCCCTTTTTAAATAGTTCAATCAATGGAAATAATTCAACAACCAGTAGCAGTATTTACTAGTGATGGTCTGATGAAGCTTCATGAAGCAGTGTCATTATTTTCAGAGTCCACTAGATGGCGGTCTCTGCACAATTTTCCTTTGTTTTGAACAACTGTTCTAATGAAACATCCCATCATTTTTAAACTGACCTACTGACCTCTGAACAACAAGACACTGTTTCACGAAGCTTCATCAGTATTTAGCAAGTAGAGGAGCTCGCTCTGACTGCAATACTGCGAGCGACGAATCCTTCAAATTAATTGTGGATCCTGATGTTAATCCCGAATGTTCATGTTACTCGAATAATCAGTTCGCCCTATAATTTGCTTAAAATATTTTCCTTTTTCAGTTATTTTTGCTTCGAAAAAAGAGAGTAAAAACCACATCATCTTCTTTATATAGTTATAAGTTTACAAAAGACATAACAAAAACTTATTGTGTTACTTTTGTAGACCTTCCAATTGGACTTTTGTCCTATAACGTTTGAACTGATGGGTGACTCCTAGTGACCCATTTTTTATTCTTGACCCATCAACGCCGGGATGATTTTCGCTACCTTTAATGTCACCGGGGATTTTTTTTGGCTTCCCATGCGTCCATTTAAGAAAAAGGTTTCCTTCTCGGGGTCCGCCATCATGTGGGATAAATAAGAGAGTCACTAAAGAGCAGACCCCGAGAAGCCAAAAGATTTACGAAGCTGCCCCTAAAAGTCAATAAGGGTCTCCAGTTACATCCAGATTTATGTCTAATAGGCTTCAGGTGTTTGGCCGCGGCCGGTTCTGGTCGGACAGAGGGCGGTGTGTGTGTACGACGGTTACACACGTGAACACACTTTTCACATGCCTTCGCCGTCACACACTTTTTTTTTTTTCACCGCTGTCACCCACGATTTGCACGACCGCGTTTTAAGACGTACGTCATAAAGACAAGAGAAGAAGAATGGAAAAGCTAATATAGGAGTAATAAGCAAAGACGGGGAGGAATGTTCAAGAGAGGTCAGATGTTTGATTGACAGGAGCTATTTAACCCTTTGTGTCAGTGTGTGTCTTCCGTCACATGTGTGAAAAGTCAGTGTGTGTGCTTAAGGTGTGCGCATTCCCCCCCGACTCCAGCACAAGTCGATGCAAATCTTTCACATTCAGCTTTTTTTTTTCTTCTTCTTCTGTGAAGTCGACTCAAGGAGTCCATACATACGTTGAGCTGGAGGCCACGGAGTCAACCTTGATCTGCTCTGAAGGATCGTTTCAACAGATGTGAGACGATCACGTTTCATATTGAAATCGGAGGAAAAAAAATGCCCGTCGTTTTGGATTTTTTTGACTTTCCGACCAAATTTGAATACAATGTTGGCTTTTTCTTATGACCACGAATGTTGTTCTTTGACTTCATTATTATACAGTTCTCAATGTTACCAACAATGTACTACAACTTAATGTACTACAACTTAATATCCTACAATGTACTACAACTTAATGTACTACAACTTAATATCCTACAATGTACTACAACTTAATGTACTACACCTAATGTCCTACAATGTACTACAACTTAATGTACTACACCTTATGTCCTACAATGTACTACAACTTAATGTACTACAACTTAATTTACTACAACTTAATACCCTACAATGTACTACAACTTAATGTACTACAACTTAATATCCTACAATGTACTACAACATAATGTCCTACAATGTACTACAACATAATGTCCTACAATGTACTACAACATAATGTCCCACAATGTACTAAAACTTAATGTACTACAACCTAATGTACTACAACTTAATGTACTACTCCTAATGTCCTACAACTTATTTACTACAACTTAATGTACTACAAGTTAATGTACTACAACTTAATGGACTACATGTTGATGTACTACAACTTAATGTACTACAACTAAATGTACTACAACATAATGTCCTACAATGTTCTACAACTAAATGTACTACAACATAATGTACTACAACTTAATGCACTACATTTGAATGTAATTTAACTTAATGTCCTGCAATGTACTACAACTTAATGTACTACACCTAATGTCCTATAACTTAATTTCCTACAACATAATGTACTACAACTTAATGCACTACATGTTAATGTAATATAACTTAATGTCCTGCAATGTACTACAACTTAATGTACTACACCTACTGTCCTATAATTTAATTTCCTACAACATAATGTACTACAACTTAATGCACTACATTTTAATTTAATATAACTTAATGTCCTGCAATGTACTACAACTTAATGTACTACAACTTAATCCATTACAAGTTGATCTACTACAACTTAATATACTACATTTTAATGTACTACAATTTTATTCTTCAATTTCCTTATTATACAGTAATAGCTAAACCCTAATTTTCACCAAAAAATTCTCCAGTTCTCAGTGTTAGAATCGCAACATCGTCCTTCGATACAAGCAGTGAAAAAAAATCTCGGTCTCTCCCTCATCTTGTGTCTCGTTCTTAAGATCGACTCTTCCTTGTTTCCTTTGTTGTTTTTGTGATGTTATCTTATGGGTTTTTTCAGCATGAAATGAAAGCAAAGTTTACATAGAATTCTTCTCACTCTCAGCCTCAACTGCGAAGTTGTCGGCGAGAAAATAAGAACAAGTATCTTGCAACACACATGAAACACAACTTACCAACACTCGTTTCATAGAAACACGATAATTGTTAAAACTTTATGTACTACAACTAAATGTACTGCAAACTAATTTCCTACAAATTAATGTACTACACCTAATGTCTTACAACTTAATGTACTACAACTTAATGTACTACACCCAATGTCTTACAACTTAATGTACTAGACCTAATGTACTACAACTTAATGTACTACACCTAATGTCTTACAACTTAATGTACTACAACTTAATGTACTACACCTAATGTACTACAACTTAATGTACTACAACTTAATGTACTACAACTTAATGTACTACACCTAATGTACTACAACTTAATGTACTACAACTTAATGTACTACAACTTAATGTACTACACCTAATGTCCTACAACTTAATGTACACCAAATGTCCTACAACTTAATGTACTACAACTTAATGTACTACAACTTAATGTACTACACCTAATGTCCTACAACTTAATGTACACCAAATGTCCTACAACTTAATGTACACCAAATGTCCTACAACTTAATGTACTACACCTAATGTACTACAACTTAATGTACTCCGACTTAATGTACTACGACTTAATGTACTACAACTTAATTTACTACACCTAATGTCCTACAACTTAATTTACTACAACTTAATGTACTACAACTTAATTTACTACAACCTAATGTTCTGCAACTTTATGTCCTAAAATGTCCTACAACTGAATATTCTACAACTTGATGTACTACAACATAATGTAGTACAACATAATGTACTACACCTTGATGTACTATAACTAAATGTACTACAACTTAATTTATTACACTTATGTCCTAAAACTTGATGTACTACAACTAAATGTACTTTAACTTAATGTCCTACAACTTGATGTTCTACAATTAAAAATACTTTAACTTAATGTACTACAACTTAATGTACTACAAGTTGATGTACTAAAACCTAATTTACTACAACCTAATGTACTGTAACTTAATGTCCTATATCTTAAAACTTAATCTACTATAACTTAATGTACTACAACTTAATGTTCTATAACTTAATGTACAACACCTAATGACCAACAACTTAATGTACTACAACTTAATGTCCTACATTTTAATGTACTACAACTTCATTTACTCCAACTTGATGTCCTACGACTTAATGTACTACAACTTAATGTACTAAAACTTGATGTACTACAACTTAATGTACTACAACTTAATGTTCTACAACTTAATGTACTACACCTAATCTCCAACAACTTAATGTTCTACAACTTAATGTTCTACATTTTAATGTACTACAACTTAATTTACCACAACTCGATGTCCTACGACTTAATATACTACAACTTAATTTACTAAAACTTGATATGCTACAACTTAATGTACAACAACTTATTGTACTACAACTTAATGTCCACTTTCGATGGTAACTTGAGGAGTAAATACCTGTTCGACTAATAGGAAGGAAGCGTGTCTTACTAAAATAAGACGAGCTAGTACAGTTTGTTCCTGAACACCATGAGTCACGACTTAATGGAAAAGAAAAGTGTAACCTGTGTGATGAAAGTGGTAGAAAAAGTTTTTCTTCATATTCAACTCATCGCATGCTTTTAGAACTTAATTTCCTCCGAGACACAACTTTCACGAACGCAACGAGTGTATTTTACCACGACGGACTTCCTACTCGCCTGAGCTTGTCTTAGGAAGCCCCCCTCGTTCTTCCAGCGTAAGTCACTCGTACATCCCCTCAGACAACTGACAACAATGCCTCAACGAGAAAAAAAAACAAAATTGCAACTTTAACATAGAAACATATGAACCTGATACGGCGACGACTGGATATTGAGAAGGGGAATGTTTTTGCCGATGGCTTTTTAGACTCTTTATCGTTCCTTTGTTTAACGGTAATCCTGGGCAAAGCACTTGGACTGGATTGATGTGGCCATCATGAGATCAAAATAAAGATATTAAACCTCATTTTTAGCTGATAATTATGTTAAGATATCTAATTTCTTTATTGCCAGTGTTGTAAATACAACATGGGACTTTTCTGTGATGTCATTACGGAATAGATGAATGAGTCCCTGAGTCTATTAGTCTTGCATCTGGGAAGGAGAATTCATCTGCATTTTTATTTTGTGCTTGCAACTTCAGTGTTTCATTGGGTTGTTTTATAAAACAAACTAAAACATTTTCAGGCCATTTCTCTTCACAAATACACAAGAAAAGTAAAGCAATTGCAGCTTTTTACACTTTGTGATATCCTGACTCACAATTTTTTTATTTGGTACTTGTAACTTCAGTTTTTTTTTTAGTTTTTTAAAAAGATAAACAAATTTTAAGGCCATTTTTCTTACCAAATACACAAGAAAAGTAAAGCAATTGTAGCTTTTTATACTTTGTAATATCCTTACTCACAAAGTTTTTGTTTTGTACTTGTACCTTCAGTGTTTTTATTAAGTTGTATAAAAATATATATATATATATATATATATATATATATATATATATATATATATATATATATATATATATATTTTAGGCCATTTTTTCTTCACAAATACTCAAGAAAGATAAGACAATTGAATTTTATTTTTGTAGTACCGTGGCACAATTATACTTTGTAATATCCTTATTCACAACATTTTTATTTTGTGCTTGTAACTTCAGTGTATTATTAGGTTGTTTTATAAATAAAAAAAAACATTTTAGGCAATTTTTCTTCACAAATACACAAGAAAAGTAAAGCAATTGTAGCTTTTTATACTTTGTAATATCGTGACTCAAAACATTTTTGTTTTGTACTTGTACCTTCAGTGTTTTCTTTTCAAGTTGTATAAAAAAAACATTTTTAGTCCATTTTTTCTTTACAAATACTCAAGAAAGGTAAGACAATTGTATCTTATTTTTGTAGTATCGTGGCACAATTACACTTTGTAATATCCTTACTCACAACATTTTTTATTTTGTGCTTGTAACTTCAGTGTATTATTAGGTTGTTTTATAAAAAACAATAACATTTTAGGCTATTTTTCTTCACAAATACACAAAAAAAGTTAGGCATGGTTGGACTTTGTAATATCCTGACTCATTTTCAAACATGTTTTGTCCTTGTAACTTCAGTGTATTATTATGTTTTTTTTGTTCTTCACTCTTTCTTTCTTTTGGCTTGACGGTCCCTCACAACACTAAAAAAAAAAGTAATAATAATAGTATCATATTTTTTGCTATGTTTTGTCTGGTTATCCAGTTTTAAGTCCACACAATAGAAATATTTTTTCAGGCTTCGAACCAGCAACCCTTCAGCTGAATGATAAGCCCGAAGACGACACGACCCAAAAGTATTAAATCTCAAGACTTTTTTTTGTTACCATTGTAGCAAAAGCAAGTATCGTCCGTTTGTCCCAGATAATTGCAAAAAACAAAAAAGGTGTACGTTTCGCTTCTCTTTGTCAAAAATGCGCGTCCGAGCTGGAATATTCGTTTTCAGGGGAGTGGCGTCGCGAGCACGGTGTTGTTTATCGGCTGGAAAAAAAAGGCGATAATTGCCGGTGCTTGTACGCGAGGTCAAGCCCGGTGTGTAATGAATAGCGGCTCGGATTTGATTGGTCGTTCTCTGGTGGTGTTATTGTGCGTCCTGTAAAATGGCAACAAGTGGCTCTTATTCAGGGGACACACGCTGGAGGCTCCTGCCTTTTCTGCTCGGCACAAAGACAAACAATTCCCAGGGCAGTTCTCAGGTGGATCGGCTTTCCCCGGGTTCGCTCCGGTGGCTCACCTGAGGAGACGTTTACAATTAGCTTCTTGGTAAACAAACACAGTGACGACCATTGATTGGATGGGATTGGAACGATCGGCGGATGGACGGCTGTTAGCGTGACACATGCTGGCGATGATGAGACATTAGCAATAAATTTGGGGTCAAAACTGTACGCTGACACCTCGGTTTTTCTTTTTCCGATCCACGTGCTCCACGTCTCGCACTCTCGGATTCCCGGTGTAGATTCGAACAAGACAACGGGGGAAACCCGACACTACACACGAATCGACCGCGATCACGTTACCACGCCGTTTTTTGTCCCAGAAAACACCTCCACGACGACAACACCATGTGTGTTTTGTTTTTTTTCCCCGACAATTAGCGAAGTATGTGGCCCTTTTTCAGGGGACAAACCCCCGGCGCGACTGCCTTCCATCAAGCTAGCTGCGGCCCATGTTTACAGTTAATCGCTCCTGACTCTGACGCTCCGCATGCCCCGTCGAGCACTTAGCCGACACTGCACTTTTTTATAACTCCAGATCTGGGATGGATTACTCGGGCCTGGAAAAAAAAAGAGAGAGTTACAGTTCACAAAAGATTTTCTGTTTGTACGACACACACAGACTGCATCATGGATAAAAGTTCTAAAGGGAAAACTGTAACCCATGACTTTAAAATACTCTTGAGGAATCCTGCAAAAACCTCCCAGATAGTTTTGTTATAAACACCTTCAAAACCTATAGCAGACCTGAGCAAAGTGGCCCTTATCTATTATTTATAGCCTATTCTTGCACTTTGAGTTTCAATGCTTAAATAGTTTAAATTAAACTTTATGTATTTTGTATTTATGATGTATTTATTCAGCTTATTTACATTCAAAACAATTTATATTTGTGATTTAAGTCCGTCTTTTTAACTTGTTTTTCCTTCTATAAAATGTATTATACTTTTTTGGTTGTGTGTCCTTTTTCATCTGTCAATGTTTTTTTAAGCGCAACTAATATGTAGATTTAAGTTTCTCTTAAAAAGATCTTGGACCACTATTGTATCATCAGTATGTGTATGTTTGAACAAAACTCTCTTTCCATTTAATTATTTATATTTGAAAATGTGCTTAAGCCCCGCCCACTGAAAAATCCCGGTAGTCTCAAACTTCAAGGGACTCGTTGTATAAACAAAGCGGGCGTGATTACAGCTGGCTGGAGAGGGAGTGAAGCCATTATAACGTCATAATGGACTCCGCACTCGTAACCTCTCTTTCGCCAAGATTTCAGACAGGGGACAACTTTATAAAGCAATAAGTTCAAAATATAGTCATGATGAGAGACTTACTGCATCTTGGAGAGGAAGACTTCAATATTTGAAACATGGGAGTGAGTCAAGAGAGTTTTCACATTAGTTTACTTGACCTTTAATATTGGCCTTTGGAAAATATTTCTAGAGCTTCATGTTAATCGATTTCATGGAAATGTTGAGGTAGGTTTTATATTTCGTCCATTATGTGTCTTCACTACGATTTTTTTTTGGCCTGGATGTTTATTTTTCAGTATTTTTATATGTATTGGTCAATTTGCAGGATATTAAAGATTGTCTGTACAACTATGCAAAGGTAAGAAGTTTTTGCCTGATTTATTCTTATTATTGTTATGTATTTGTAATAGCCAGAACATGTGCAGGATGTGTGGTGGCACATAAAACTGCAGGACTAGAATAAATAATGATAAAATATAAATATAAATGTTATGAATAAAAAACATTACTTTAAACATATATTTAATGTATATTATAATGTATTTGTGTTTCATTAATTGTTTTTTAATGGACAATATTATAATAAGTATCATATTTTCAGTATGTTTCTTTATTATTTATATTGCTGCCATTTATTATGTATCTTAATTTAACTTGAAAAAAACATATTTATTATCATTTTACTTTGAATATATGCATTTGTACAAGTTTTGACTGTCCTTTCCTAAAAGAAAAAAGCCCATAAAACTTAAGCACCATTTAATGGTATTAGTTTGACAGCAACTCAAAAACGGTACGTAAAACCTTTTTTTTTTAAGTAACAGTCCTGATCCATAGTATGTCTTTAAATGACTGCAGTACAGTTGACAAAAATAAGTTGGAGGTAGTGTCTTGTTTAAACTTTTCTACATTCATACATCTCACTGCACTGGTTATATCACTTTTTTAAACCTGAGATATGATAACATACAGAAACATGTGACTGATTGAGGATCTTTATGATTTTATATATTTATAAATATATGGATGAAAGTAAAAAGAAAAAGATCCTTAACCCACAAGTTAAATGGACCTTCATTTGTAAGTCAATTCCAGTTTATTTAACGAACAAATGTATCGTGTTCAAGCGTCTCTGACTCAAATCCTTCCGAGCCAATCGTCTGATTCTTTGTTTTTGTTTTGCTTCTCCTCGTCCAAACTCTGCCCGAGCGAATGGTGTTTTCCAGTGGTGTCTCCAGCGCTGGAATACCCAGACATACTCTGGTTCATTAAAGAGTTCAGCTTGTGCTGCCAGGACAAATAACTAAATAAACATCTGCAGCTAAAACAATACACAATAGACTTGTCGACACCAGGAAATAAATAAAAAACAGCAGAGAGTTTCCCTCTTTTCCGCATCTCCTAGTCTAGAATGTCATCATTCTTGGCTTGGGTTTTTAACTTGGAGAATGTCAAGTTTAGTCTTGTCTAAATCTTGAGTCCACCACTACTAACATGAATTTATCTAAAGAACACGTCCCTACACCTATTATTCTAGCATTGACCTTTTTTAGAATAAATTATTTCAAACCACAGAGACTTCACCGTTTTTTTTAATATTCACATGGAACGTTAAAATAACGCACCTTGTAACAGAAAAGAAACAATTTTATAAACACGTCATAATAATGTCCTTAATTCAATAAGAAAAAGGTTTTGTTTTATCTAAATATAATTAGTTTATAATTAACAAAATATACAAAGTGTTTTTTGTGGTGGTTTAATACCTAAGAATGACCTAATATTGTTATCAACGATCTTACCTTAGAGGTATTGTATACCATTCTGTTTTGAACGTTATTAAAGTTGATCAAAAATACAAATATATGTTTTTAAATGTTTGTGTATATACTGAAGTTAATTTATTATGTGTTACATGGTGGTAAGATTTGGCATAATTTACTACTAATAAGAAGATTTCTTTAAGCTATGCTGCTTGAGACCTTGGATCCAGCAAGGGATTGAGTAATGCAATCTATCAGTCAACAGAAATAAACAGTGTGTTTGTAATAACCAGAACATGTACAAGATATGTGGTGGCATGTAAAACTGTCGGACCAGCATAAATAATGATTTTCATATTTAAAAACATTGCTTTAATATTTAAAAGAAATACTGTATATACAGTATGTTATTTAGTGCTTGGAATTAATGGAATTAATATGATAAAATAATAATATCATTTAAAAATGAGAATTTTTTATGAATATATTTTCTGATAAATGTTTGTGTTTTCCACACATGAGAAAATTGGTTAGGAAAGAAATGAACAAAATCAATTGTAATTAATATAGAGTTTTGGTATTTTTGAAACTGGACAAAAACTGGTTTCACATGATGACTTAAAGTGATATTTCACCCATAATTCAAACTTTATTTTCTACTCACCCTCTTGTCAACTAAGGGTTGGGATCATTTTCAGAGTAATCTGTTCTTTTTTAGAGTTATAGAAAATGGATGGATATTTTTTTAAGTGTCTTTTATGTCAAAGTTCGCCCTTGGCGCTTAGTGACTACATTAAAATGAACATACATTTTTGTCTATAACTCTAAAAAGAAACAGATTACTCTGAAAATAATCCCAACCATTAGTCGACATGAGGGTGAGTAGAAGATGAGTGAACTTCGGGTGAACTATCACTTTAAATGACGGTTGAATCTTTGGAAAGCATGAATGTGATTTCAGACGTTGAGCTTCTCGTAGCACTTGTCTTATTACCGGAGGGTTAGGGCCCCCTTTTAGTTTGGGCCCCTCTGCTGTGGGACTTCCTGCGTGCCTCAGACACAAGAACACTTAAAATGATTGCACAAATATCCTGTCGATAAAATGGAACTGTAAAAGCCGGTCCTTGCCTGCACTGGTGCACATGCGAGCAATTAGGAGACATTAGCGGCACACTTTCTCTACAGTGTTCATCTGGGTCCGGAGGACGGCTGGTCACCGTCACTGCTTGTTTTTTTCATAACCCACCACTCACAATCCAAGGAATGCACACCAGGACTCAATAAGAATCGTCGCTTTGAGGTCTTGTTGAATCTGTTCTGTCGGGGACTGACACAGACTGAAACAAATGTGGTTTGGATTGTCAAGTACTTTTCTTCTGAAGGGAAAAAACCTCTGATTTACTAGCAGTCTGAGTTGGCACCAGAACACAACGAGACCCGAACCCATACAACAGAAGCATTTGCTTTTCAACGGTGATGTCATCTTCCTTTTCAAAGTGTTTTTTCCTCATTATTACCACCAGCGCCATGTTGGGGTAGAAAACGTGCTGAGTCAGCATCTGATGAGAACCGAGCTCCTTGTTTGCTGCACCATTAAACATGCGTCGTGTGTGTTTTCAATTATTTGAGTAATGGAGTAAGCTGGTGTTGTGTGAGCAGGCGGCGGATGAGTGACTCTAGGAGGAGATTCTGCTGACGAGAGGAAGGAACTCTGTTTACTCATACGTGCGAGTGTGTTTTCTACTTCTGTTCATAAATGAATGTGAGTCAAACCGCACAAAAATTGTGACATTGAAGAAAAAGTAGGTTAAAGATGAATCCGTAACCTCAGTTTATAAATGTGTACCATTAGTTCATGAATATTTACCTCTGTCTATGAATCTGTACCCTTAGTTCATGAATCTGTACCCTTAGTTTATGAAACTGTACCCTTAGTTTATGAATCTGTACGCTTAGTTCATGAATCTGTACCCTTAGTTTATGAATCTGTACCCTTAGTTTATGAATCTGTACCCTTAGTTTATGAATCTGTACGCTTAGTTCATGAATCTGTACCCTTAGTTTATGAATCTGTACCTTTAGTTTATGAATCTGTACCCTTAGTTTATGAATCTGTATCCTTAGTTCATGAATCTGTACGCTTAGTTTATGAATCTGTACCCTTAGTTCATGAATCTGTACCCTTAGTTTATGAAACTGTAACCTTAGTTCATGAATCTGTACCCTTAGTTCATGAATCTGTACCCTTAGTTTATGAAACTGTACCCTTAGTTTATGAATCTGTACGCTTAGTTCATGAATCTGTACCCTTAGTTTATGAAACTGTACCCTTAGTTCATGAATCTGTACCCTTAGTTTATGAAACTGTACCCTTAGTTTATGAATCTGTACCCTTAGTTCATGAATCTGTACCCTCAGTTTATGAATCTGTACCCACAGTTTATGAATATGTACCCTTAGTTTATGAATCTGTGCCCTTAGTTCATGAATCTGTACCCTTAGTTTATGAAACTGTACCCTTAGTTTATGAAACTGTACCCTTAGTTTATGAATCTGTACCCTTAGTTCATGAATCTGTACCCTTAGTTTATGAAAACTGTACCCTTAGTTTATGAATCTGTACCCTTAGTTTATGAATCTGTGCCATTACTTCATGAATCTGTACCCTTAGTTTATGAATCTGTACCCTTAGTTTATGAATCTGTACCCTTAGTTTATGAAACTGTACCCTTAGTTTATGAATCTGTACACTTAGTTTATGAAACTGTACCCTGAGTTTATGAATCCGTACCCTCGGTTTATGAATCCGTATCCTAAGTTAATGAATCTATACCCTTAGTTTATGAATCTGTACCTCTGTTTATGAATCTGTACCCTTAGTTCATGAATCTGTACCCTTAGTTTATGAGACTGTACCCTTAGTTCATGAATCTGTGCCCTTAGTTTATGAAACTGTACCCTTAGTTTATGAATCTGTACCCTTAGTTTATGAATCTGTACACTTAGTTTATGAAACTGTACCTCTGTTTATGAATCTGTACCCTTAGTTCATGAATCTGTACCCTTAGTTTATGAAACTGTACCCTTAGTTTATGAAACTGTACCCTTAGTTTATGAATCTGTACACTTAGTTTATGAAACTGTACCTTAGTTTATGAATCTGTACCCTGAGTTTATGAATCCGTACCCTCGGTTTATGAATCTGTACCTTAGTTTATGAATTTGTACCCTCAGTTTATGAAACTGTACCCTCAGTTTATGAATATGTACCCTCGGTTTAGGAATCTTTAACCTCAGTTTTAATAATCCGAGGGTACAGATTCAGATTCAAACAGTAATTCTGTTGTGTTTTTTGTCCATGCAGGCTATGTCGACACATATCAAATAATGTTTCCATACGTGAGATGTCTTATTTTAAGGAGATAATGTTATATGAGCATCTCACAGTCTACACTACGCATGTGTTTTATTTACAAACCTGAATGATCTCTCACCAGTTAATCTACCGGTTGATTCCCTCCACAGTTTATCACAATCTGAAGGTGTGAGATTGGTTTCGAAGCGTCTGCCTTTCACATCAGTGTAGAGCCTGTTGTTTGTCCAGTGAGAAGGCAGAGACGACAAACACTCACAGAGACACAAACACACACATACGATCATGAATCTTCCTAATATGTGTCAGAAACCAGAGTTTAAACTTAACAAGCTGCCCTTAAATAAGCCAATGAAGATTCTCTAAAAGACTTCAGGAGGGAGAAAAAAACTTCTTTTACATGACGGACCATTGGATCATTGAAAACAAGAAGTAAAAAATTATGTTCTTTACTTTGAGATATTATGTTTTAGTTTAGTAAATAAGAAATACCACCTAAAGGCTGATAAAGGATGTAAGATAAAAGGCAGGAAATATATGTAGTTTTAATTATAGATTTTAGAAAAAAAAAAAAGTTTTTTGTTAGAAGAAAAACTTGTTTTTCTCCAGGAGTTTTTTTCTTCATCTTTTTTTTAGGATGGGCATGCTTCAGCTTGCTGGATGAGTTCATGTCACTACTCGATGTTTTCATTCCTCCGGTGTGTTCATGAGCCTGCTGGGCTTTTCCCATCCCTTCCACTTTTGACAGGTACTGAACAGACAGAATTCCCTGGAAGTAAAAACCCGAGTTCTTCTCGATTTAGTTCATCAAACTAAAAATACATTTGAATAATAAAACATGTAACAGTGAAGTCGACATGACATGTACATGATGAAGTAATGAATACACGCTGAGTTGTCAAAATATATGAGTCACGTTTAAATACACCTGCTTGTTTTTCTGCTCGCCTCATATTCAACTCTGATTGGACGGAGTCAGACCCGGTTAATAGTGTGAGCTGATCTCTGTGTCATCTACACAACTTGTGGGTCCAAACACTCAATAAAACTCAGCAGCTCTGGCTGACGACACCCCCGGGTGAGAGTGATGTACTGAGCAGGCTAGTAAAAAAAAAAAAAAAAACTTCTGCCCAGCTCACTCTCTACTTTTCTCCTCGTCTTCCTCTCGCCTGTTATTATCATCATCCAGGGACGTGAAGGGGGGAAGTGCGACACGCCGGCTTATCTGGAGGGTTTCGGAGGCGCGGCAGTACAAACATTACCTCACTTCATTTGAGCTTATCAGCTGTAACACCATCACTGGCAGAGACCACAGCAGTTAATACATGTGTAATTGGTTTTTTTCTATTGATAATCTAAAAGTTGGTTTTATTGCCACAACTTTCTTCTTTTTCTTCTATATTAATGTAATTTATTTCTTAAATTTTATTTCTTTTTTATTCTAATCTGTGGTGATTTGGTTACCATCTGGATCCACAAACATTTTGAGGTATTCATCACTGTACGGCTCTTATTGACTTTTACAATATGTTTTTTACGGACCAGTTTTGAGATTGGGCACACAGTTGGGCGGTGGTTGCGGGTTCCAGTTTTAGAGACTCTGGTTTCCTCCCAAAATACAAAAACGCACAGTGGTTAATTAAGAACTCCAAATTGTCCGTAGGTGTGTGAGAGTTGTGACTATGTGTGCCCGGTTTTAAACTGCTGATCTGTTCAGGGTGGTCCCTGCATCTCGCCCTAAGTAGCTGGGATTGCGCCAAGAGGGAATCAGTAGTGATGGTCAAAAGGGGATTTTTTTTTTTATGTGGTCACAATAGTGAAGAAATAAATAATTAAATAAATATAAATATAACAATAATAACAACTGATGGTCTGATGAAGCTTCATGAAGCAGTATCATTATTTTAAGAGTCCACTAGATGGCGGTCTTACTGTTCTAATGAAACATCACATCATTGTTAAACTGATGGCGCCACCTACTGACCTCTAAACAACATGACACTGCTTCATGAAGCTTCATCAGCCCATCACTATAAAATACAGTAAAATAAAATATTAGACATCACATTAAAATCAGGTAATTCATAAATATAATAAAATACATTTAATCAAATGAACCCTTCTATATCATACATTTAAAAAGTACAGATCAACCAGATAAATTACTTTTAAGGCAATTATACTGTGTAAAAATAACAAACATATTTATGATCACTTTTGTGTGGATATTTTACTTAACTGTAGTAAACATGTATCATAAATTAAACATATTTATCTAAAGGGGAAGGCGAAGAAGGGAGTGCGGACAGGGTGGAAATTATGTATCATCAAGAGGATTAAACTATCTTTCCTTTAATCTCAGTTTTACTAACCAAAAGTCTCTTTGTAATTGTTGACATCCATCATCTCTTTTAGTGGGTTAAGGAAAAGTTTCTGTCACCGACATCTTGTGGATTCTGCTCTCATCCTGGTTCACCAAAGCTCCAGAGGCGACTCCTCAATTACAGACTCGGCGTTAACTGGAAACAGCAGTTCTCCAGGGTCGC
The DNA here is from genome assembly GCF_982586985.1 of Callionymus lyra. Taxonomy (NCBI): domain Eukaryota; kingdom Metazoa; phylum Chordata; class Actinopteri; order Syngnathiformes; family Callionymidae; genus Callionymus; species Callionymus lyra. Next base: position 12,206,011 of record NC_141828.1, read on the forward strand.
CCCACAAACACCTCCCCGGAGAGAAGAAGGACAGTCCGTGGAACTGGACACATTTTTCAGTCGCGTCTCTTTTCGGGGATAAACTTATTTCACCTCCACAAAGAAAGAGGAGTTAGTGTCGGCTTCAGGTAGTGTCACAACATTGTGTATTTCTTGTCGGTGGCAATTGGATTGACTCGGCACCAAATTGCAGAAGGGAGGTCGTGACACGGTAGCGAGGATCCCTTCAGGATGGCGGCGAGCCAACACCCTAAAGCGACCGTAACCAGGAAGCACAAGTTGTACAACTAGTGATTTTCTGTGTGTGTGGTGCAGGTGTTCCGAGCTGACCTTTAACTGGGCGGTTCATGGGTGCAGTCGCCCATTAAAACAACACAAATGAACGACAATTTAAATCAATTATGACACTATTGGCACGACATTCCGAAGCGTTTAACTGCGTTTGTCGTGTGTCACAGTTGGACGACGCGAAGTCTGCCAAAGTCACGGTTGTTTTCTCACGTCACTTTTTCCGTGGTTGTTTCAGCTGCCCACAGATCTGTTCCCTTGGTTTGAATATTGTTTGTCTGGAGTTAATGACGTTATGACCTATTGTCTTTCATTGTGTTACAATGTAATTCTTGAACCAGTTTTCCATAGGAACCCTGTTTTATAACTTCTTCTGCTAGAAGGTTCTACAATCTTAAGACCTTTTTATTTGTGCAGGTTTTTCCTTGATTTTCTGGAACTCCTGTGTTTTTCTAAGTCTTATCTTGACCTTTAAAGTCTATACTTTATTGAATATTGTTTTGATTGTTTAAGCGCTTTGTGACCCTGGTCTGGAAAAGCGCTCTATAAATACAAATGACTTACTTATTTACGTACTTACAATGTTTTGTCGCTTTACTAAGAATAAGTAACACAAATGAATAACACTAAAACATATTCATTTATCCAAATTTTGACACCATAGTTTTACTTTTCTGACTCTACAGTAGATGAAGCTTCACGAAACAGTCGATGAGGTTTCAAGAAGCAGTGTCATAATACTCAATAGCTCACTAGGTGGCGCTCTTAGTTTAAAAAATGATTGAATTAGTGGTTCAGAGCCAGAGATTATAATGTATGATGTATCATATTGTATCATGAAACATCATCAACCCCTCACTAATCGTCACGAAATCCATGAATAAAATGAAGAAAGAAAACTTTCTACTTGTAACATACAGATAAAATTAGTTTTAAGATTTAGTTGTTTATAATACTTTTAAGCATTCCATGAAGTCTGATGGTCCCATGGTACCCAGGGTACTGAAGAGTAAGTAAGTAAGTTAGTAATTATTATTTGTTCCAAAGCTTAGGAGCAACAACCTGGAAGGATTTCTCTCCTCTGGTCCGGATGCGTGTTCAGGAACCATCAGTAGATTCTGATCCACAGACCTCAGAACCCGAGCTGGGGTGTAAGGCTGGATCAGATCAGTGATGTAAGGAGGAGCCTGACCATGAATAGATCTGAAAGAAAGAACCAGAATTTTAAATTGATCCTGAAAGAAACTGTCTGCCAATAAAGAGTTTTAAGGATCGGAGAAATGTGAGTTCTTCTACTAGAGCTGGTCAGATCTTTTGCTGCAGAGTTTTGTATTAACTGTAGGCGAGACAGATCCTTCTTGTTTAGACACGAAAATAAACAAATATTCTAATCAAAGAAGACAAAAATGCAAAGTTAAGAGATTTTCCTCAGTTGAAGAAAACATTTTTTGGTCATTTTTTTGCATTGTTGTACTAGAGACATTAGGCTCCTCTTAATATTGCTTCTTACCTATCGCTCAATGGTTTGTTTAAAACTAACTTATAGCTAAAACTCACTACACATTTCAATGAAAAGTCTACATAAATAAACACATACTGGCTGGAACTGCAAGTTAAGAGTCCACACAATTGAACCAAAATATTGCGAACATTAACTTGGTAAAAAGTGAAATGTTGAAAGAAGAAAACGTGAATGTATTAATGTAGATTTTTCCGATCTTAACAAACTCTCTAGGTCCTTAATACAGGCCTGTGATTGGACAAGAACATAACTAGTTATTGGTCCATCACTCCAGGACCTCTGTGAATCCTTCATCTGTTGTGACTCGTCGTTCACCCGCTCTGGACACTTTAATATCGCACTTAATCACAGAGTGCTTATTGCCTCTTCAGTCTCTTCTCACCCGTGTCCGACCTCGCCGCTCACCTCGCTGCTCCCCCTGATTGTGGGGTTAATTTCGGGCAGGTGACTCCACTAGCGCATTGTTTGGCCCTCCAGCCACCCAGTCAGGTGCTTATCTGATGTAGTGGACCATTGATCACCTTTCAACCCGCCATGAATCAGCTGCCTGTGAGCAGAGTGGAGGATCATCCGCTGGGAAACCCGATAGAAGCCAAACATCTGCGTGCTCCGGGAGGACAGACCTGCTCCTGGTTTGTGCTGTTGTTATTACTCCTCGGGAAGTTACTCTGCTGTGAAATCAGCTGCATCATCTGATAGATTAAGTGTATGAAGTCCTGGAGTTCAACTGTCCTTCGATCCTGTTCAGGTGATAAACTGAAGATGAACAAATGAACGACACATTATACCAACAACATAATCTACTCAGTTAGTTTAAGCATCAAACACTGTTCATTTAAAACTAAAATAAAACCTAATAAACCTAATAAAAAAGTAGAAATCTTAAAAGTATTCTAAAATATACAGCTAAATGTAAAACTAAAACCTAAATCTAAAAAGTTAATGTAAAGTTGAAATGTTAAAGTTAATCTAATATTTGAAAATCTAAACCTCAATCCTAAATCTGAAACAAATATCTAAGCCTACATATAAAATCTACAGCTTAATGTAAAAAAAAATACTTAACCTTAATCCTAAATAAATATTGATCTAACTTAAAGTTGAATCTAAAACCTAAATCTGACCCAAAATGTTAATCTAAATCTAAAATGTAAAACCTTAATTTAACAATCATTTTTAATATATATCTGAAATTGTAATCTGGATCTTAATTTTAAATTCTAAAACCATAACAATCTACAATTAAACAGTTAATATTATAGATGAATAGAATTAATATTGTAATATACATTTTTTAATTGGGATTTATATTACTATATTATTTTTTATTATTATTATTATCAAATTAAAATAAATATAAATATTAGATCTAAAATCAAAGCTAAACTTGAATTTTAGCAATTTTTCAAACCTACATATAAAATATATCAATCTAAACCGAATTACCTAATCAAAATCTTTGATCAAGATTTTAATCCAAATCTTTGTCTTTTGTGAAGATGCACGAAGAAAACATCTCCTGCAACCCAGAGATAAGCAGAAGAATGAATGACAAGAACAAGTCAAGTCTTCCTAAAAGCTCTTTGTTAGCCAGAGAAACCCTGAGAAGTGACTCTTTTTTTTTTTTTACATTTTATTACAATGATTTAGATTCTGTTGATGATTTGTAACCTCCCGTGTTTATCGTGTCGATCGCACAATCAATCAATAACTACACAAATACGTCACCTCAACTCACAAAAAACTTTTGTTCTCATGGTTCCCGGTCTGTTGCCTCTCAGACGTGTCATACACTAGATAAACGACTTTTCATCTGGCCTGTAAATATTTATCCACGACCCCAATCCACGTCCATTAGCGTCATAAACAAAAACATATTTCTGTCGTAGGCGGCCATATATGAAATTAAACATCGTGGCGCTGGCGAGGAGTTCAGCTAAGTGCCACCATATGGTCAGTGGTGTTGTCCTTCGTGAGTGAAGTGTATACTTCCCGACGACAGCTTAGCTTTCGTCATCTCCAAACACTCTCCATGTGGTGTCTCCCCCTCTGAAGAGGGAACTGTCTTGAAATTCATCTGGATCTGTCACATATGAGCCAGTGAGTCTGGCGTTGTGGCAAACATTCGCAGGAAGGGGGAGAAATGATTGTTGTGGGTGTCGGCGAATCCTAAGTGTCTTGCACTCGAGCAACTCGCCGACCACGTCGATGAACTCACAATCACGTATGGTTCGGTCCGTCCTCCAATGTGCCAGAGCGTTTAAATATAAATTATAGAACGGGCTTAGCAAAACAACCCTGATGAGAGTTTGATGTTTCCCATTTGGTTTCCCAGAATTCTTCTTTTCTTAGGCAAGAATCCGCCCCGACTTACAAGATACATCCAAATAAATCATTGAACTAATGACTGAATAGCATCACTTGTTGCTACGTGGCTGCGATGATAAAACTCAGCCTGGACTTTAGACACTCCCTGGCATAATGTTCCTTTTCCACTAGCCCTGCTCGACTCACCTTTACCCATGTGTTGCTTTTCCACCAACGCGTTACGTCGAAATATAAAATTTTTTAGTACCTCCTCCGCTCTGGTTCCAATTGAACCGAGGCAGTAAAAAGGTGGCCTTGATAACTTCCGCAACTACCAACACAAGAAACAAACAAAAAACACTGAGGAGAAGAAGTGTAGTCAGTCCAAAAAGTTGCTCTGTGGTCTGTTGACCAGGTCCAGATCTTGTTGAGTCTGGTAAGTTTCGCGCAGCTATGAACGAAAACACAACTGTAGTGGAAAAGCACAAAAAGTGGCTGATGCATGACTTTTATACCTCTTAGAATGAGGGTAATCATCTTACTTTTAAACCTGGTACGCCTTACATGCTCTCTCCAGCTAACATTCTGCTTGGCTGCTTCCCCTGCCTCCCTTACGCTAATCTTCACAACCCTGGGACTATCTCTGTCATAGTTCCATTCTTTCCCGTTGTTCGTTCTTTTGCTTTTTGTTTCAAAGGAGGAATCACCACTTGCAGGCGATTGGGCAATCAGGGAGCGACGCTGAAAGGTCCGACGGTCCGTGAACGCATCACCAGAAGATCGCTTTTCGACACACGGTAAAGTTGGTTCCCAGGTCGTTCCGTCGCTACCTGGTTATTTATAGTGTTCCTTGGATTCTCCTGGCGTTGCCAGCACCTTTTGTTACAGCCTTCATAGTCGCTGATTTTTGGTTTTGTATTTTAGATCCTTTGTACCCTTTCGCTTTTTGGTTTTCCTGTGGGATGTCTCTCGCTCCGGAGTTTTGCATCGACCTTTTAGGAATTGTTTGTGTTTAGAGAGGGTGATGAAAGAACTCGAACATTTAAAGAAGACTTTTATTTCCGCACTTGGATCCCCGGATCCAAGCACACGACAAACTCTGTAGGTCAACTTGGATACCATTGAGAGTACAACCACCCAGGGCAAAGGACTCAACGGACACAAATAGTGCCACAAAGGAGGAACTGGTACGAGGAGCCAGTGTTTGTTGTGTGTAATGGTTGAATGGTGGAGTTGTTGGAAGACCAGGTTCCCTGAGTGGTTGCATCTGTTCTAAGGTCAGGTTTGTTGTGCATTCAGACCGAGGCACCTGATTCATATCTCAATGATAACTATGCTATGTAAGTAAGTAAGTAAGTAAGTAATTTGGATTTATATAGCGCTTTTCCAGACCAGGGTCACATAGCGCTTAAACAATCAAAACAATATTCAATAAAGTATATACTTTAAAGGGCAAGATAAAACTTCCAGAAAATCAAGGAGAAGCCTGAACAAATAAAAACGTCTTAAGATGTCTATGTCTATGTGATGGACTGGCGACCGGTCTGGGGTGTCCCCAACATAGTGGTAGAGTGGATCATTTGGTATTCGGAAGGTTGGCAGTAACATTTCCAATTCCTTTAATTGATCTTAAGAAAGTTCAAAAACATTTTTGGCTCAATCGCCATTTTTGTTTATAGAAATAAATGCCGTCACGCCCATGAGTGTTATGTGGTGAGAATGTTTTTGTTGCAGCGACAAACTTTTTTTTTTTTTGTTGTGTAATTTTGGAGCCAATTATTCTCTATTGGGCCCCATTACTGGTTCCGTAGCTCGTGGCACCAACATGTCTGCCTCGGTTGCCTGAAGAGGTCGGGGGGGTGAAAGGCTGGATGTTGTTTCACTGTTCCTGAGCAGATAGCATCACGCTCGATGCTGCCACAGCAGTAGTCAGACGCTGAAACTTAACCACAGTTAACAGCCCCCCAACTCGAACCCCCTCCCCCCCCCACTCCATCCCAACTTAATTAGGCCATAATTTTGCTGTACGCCACAGAACCGAGACGTCGACTAAGTGGGGAGCACGGGCGGAGAAAAGAGGGGGGGGGGCTGTGTGGAGTAAACACGGATTTAAAAGTGGTTCCAAACGGCCCATTAACGGATTTCAGCAGCTTTCTTGTCTCGTGTTGTCAATCATTCGGCCGCAAATGTTCTTCGCTCGCCGCCGTCGGACGATCTGGAACTTTAAAACAATAAATTGTGTAAAGAAACACCAGAAAAATATGCCTTTACGATCATCCCGGACAAGTGCTTAATGGCTTCCCCCGAACGCAGAGGTGTGGCCAATCCGCCCCAAGAATGTCAAATTGGGGTAAATAGAATACCTTCTCGTCCTTCACACTGTTTTGACTGGAGCGGCTCCAGTTGGCTCGTTCCACTCAGAAACAATGTGTCCAGTGTGGAGTCGCTTCAACTGTAGCTCCCTGTTATCGACAGACGTGGAAATAAATCTATTTCTGTGAGTTTTAAACCGTGAGTGATGCAGAGCAGGGCATGTGGCAGGTCTTGGGGGTCCACAAAGGGGCCACATGGCCAAAATCATTACATCCAATAAATCGGATAATATTTTTATACCTCACATTATAAAGGTTTTGACTTCCAACTCCAAGATTGCAAGGAAAACATCTTGAGGTTTGGCCTCGATAGTTTACTCAAGGGAAGAAATCAGGCGGATCTCCAGTTCAGGATCGTTGTGTTCGCTGATTCAGCAGAAGTTTGGAATTGTCCATGAGGTTTTGGTGTGTGGTATTGCTCTCCAAGATCAGTTAAAACATCGATACACCACCAACCGTCCTTGAAAAGCTAATCAAGTCATCACAAGTTGTCAGTAGAAATCATTTCAGTTTTCCGATACCGACACGAGAAAGTGTTTGTTTTTTCCAAGTGCCTGTGTAAACAGAGTTTACACAAAACCACTATGGTAACAAGTATCAGGACCGATCCCTAATCATCAGCAGGATGACTTTTCCATGTAAACCAGTAGGACTCAATACTTGCTCAAAGTACTTTGTTGGAATTTTATAATTATTCTTAGAATTGTCTTAAAAGATTGTGAAGGAAACCCAGCTGTGGTTGGCAGTTTGACCAAGTATTCCCCCAATCAGAATGAATTTCTTGTGTTGCCAAAAAAATAATATGTGGGCAACATTTTAGGCGTTTAGAGATATTCAGGAAAAAAACTTGTAGCCTCTCGTTCATGAGATTAATTATTTGTAAATGAGAAACTAACTGCTAACTGCGCACCATTTTTAATACTAATGGTGTGTTAACCAGTTGTCATTATGAATGTGTGTATCACAGGATCGGGTCGGATAGAATTGCGTTTTCTTTTTGGAAAATATTGAGGATGATATTTCGGCTGCTTTTGTTTAATGTAAGGCGGCAGAAAACCCCAACCAAAACTCAAATGTGTTCAATGTATATACCATAATATTTTAGGATTATTTCCAGAATTTCAGATCCTTTAGTTCACTGTAACGTTCATTATGTGCACTATTTTCTCCCTATCTCCCCTTCTTCTTTTTAGTGATGGTCTGATGAAGCCTCATGAAGCAGTGTCATTATTTTCAGAGTCCACTAGATGGCAGTGTCTGCACTCTTTAACTTTTTTAATGAAACATCACATCATTTTTAAACTGATGGCGCCACCTACTGACCTCTAAACAACATGACACTGTTTCATTAAGCTTCATCAGACCATCACTAGTTTTTGGATCATTTGGTTCTAAACAAGTGCTTAAGCGACATAAATGCTAATAAAAAATATGTTTTAGCAGGGCGGCGACACTTATATTCATGGATCGTGGATCGACATTATATAGACAAACAAGTGCTTGACAATGTTCCAACTTTAAATACACACCATGCTGTGAGAGAAGGTGGTAATTTGACCCTAAAGTCATGATGGTCACAACCCTGGAGGAGAAGCATTTTAATGCCTTCCAGTGCATTTTAAAACAATAAAAAAAAGAGTAGTACTTAAAATGCATGTTGTAAAACTTAGTTTTAGATGGCAGTAGGTGGGGCGGAGCTCGACTTGCCCCTAATGACTTATCGCTACAGCGTTGAAAGAGGAATCTTTATGCACAAAATACATTTTTTTTTATTATGAGCTTTTCCTGACACGAGTAAATGAGTTTTGCTGTCCTCGTTTTGCAGCTTTTTCTCTGATCACGCATCTGATTCATGGCTTCTTGACATGAAGTTGTGTGTGTCTTTTGAGTGTGTGTGTGTGTTAGGATTGTGTAAACACAACATGCACCTCCATTTTTACTGCTTGCACATATTTCACGACTTTTCCTGCCCTGCAGCCAGAGGAAGACCAAACATCCTCCGTCGTAAATTTCCCTCCAGAATATAACCTGGAAAGTGTGCCACACAGGAAAACTCTCACACACACACACACACACACCCCCCCCCCTCCCCCCCAACACACACACACACACACACACACATGAGCGGAAGTGTAGGCATCATTTATCATCCTCACAAAACACTGTAAAAGCATCATGGCCAGTAAATCCTACCAGAAATGATATGAATTCTGCACGAATCCTGCGGGTGTCATTGGTTATTAATCACTTCGCATCCAAGAGTCTCGGCGGACGTTTCTACGCACGACTCACATCTGGGAAACGACTGCCTCGCCGCTCATCAGTGGACCTTCAATTAAGTCCATTCAATTTATCAAAGATGATTCATCCTCAAAGGTTATCACTGGAATTCAATTACCTTTTTTTTTGTCTGTGTAAATTTCATTTAAAGTTTTCTAGCTTGAAATCTCAAGTCTTAAGATGAAGCCATGAAGTGTGTAAACCTTGTTTTTAAATTAGTTTAGATGAAAAAAGAAGCTCTTCTTTATTTATTTATCATCTTATTCCACCCTGACTGCATTCTTTTCTTCACTTCCCTTTATCTCCGTACTTTACTCAGGATCACTTATGTTTCTTTACAAATGAAGAGAAGCATGAGAAAAGAGGCGATAACCCTTTCTGAGGAGTTACTACTCACTGAGTTTTATTCTTCTTAATCAATTTTTCCTCTTCCGCAAAATATTTGTGGATCCAGATGGTCATCAATGTGTACCACTCAAATGTTCCTATCTGTTTTTTCATCCCATTGTTAATATTTTCTGAATGTGTAGTTGAAAAAGTGAATGGATATATTAGGATTTATGTTCAATTGAATGACCTCCTTGGCAGAGGTAATAACTGCTTCATACATGCCTGAGGAGGTGCAGCTGAGTGTGTAAATCTCCGGGCTCAGCTCTAACCTGTGATTTGAACTGCCTTCTTTCCAGACCCCCCACTGGTTTGCACTGGAGTGACACGAGAGAGAGAGGGAGAGAGGGAGAGAGAGAGAGAGAGAGAGAGAAGAGAGAGAGAGGTGGAGGAGGAGATGAAGACGACGGCTCATGATGTTACCTCGGTGTTAATGTGAACAGCTTCCTGATCTGCTTCGCACACGACCAAAAAGCTGCCATTTCCCTGGGATTCCCATCTGTCATGTGGCCTTCTCATCTGCAGCGACTCTCCTGCTGATTCCTTAAGCAGTCACTTGTTTCATGAGTGAGGGATCAGTCTGTAGATGTTCGACCTGGAAGTGTCGTGAAAGGAGTCTGACTGGAATTGTTTCGAGTCGAGGGGATTCATATGCATGTGCTCTGGTTTCCTCCAATATTCAACAACATGCCGACTATTTAATGACTCTAATTAGTCTGTAAATGTATGTGTATGAGTGGTTAATACTTTTGCCCTCCTGTCCAGGGTGTCCTCAATCTTGTGGGATAGTTGGCAAAATTACAATTAATGACAAAAGAAGAGTCAAATCAATTTAATATTTCATGAACATATAAACATTTATAACATTACATTCATGTGGAAATTATCAATCATAAGGGGAAAAAAGGTTTCATCAGAGAATCCAAAAAAAAGGGACAAATAAAAAGATTTTTCACTAACATTTTGTATCACACTCCAAAAAACAACAACTTTTAAAAGCATAAATATAATATACTTCACCTTGAAATAAACTGATCCAGAAAAAGAAAAAGAAGATTAACCATGTGATGAAACTCAAACAATAATAAATAAATAAATAAAGCTTGTTAACCAATAGGAAATAAACTGTGAAAGAAAAACATAAAAGTGGTCATAATTGATATTACATCATTTCTGTGTTTTCAATAAATTTGTTGAAATATCGATGGGAAAAAAATGGTTACAAGTTTTCCTCCCACAGCCAAAAACATAAAGATTATTTAATGACGCTAAATAGTCTGTAGTGTATATGTATGAGTGGTTGTTTGTCTACTTTTGCCCTCCTTTCAAGGGTGTCACTAAATCACGTGTGGAAGTATGCAAAAATGCAATTTATGACAAAAAAAAGTTAGACATCACAAAAAAATGTGAGCAAAATTAATTCAATACTTGAATAAAACGCAAAGGGAAAAACTGAAAGAAAAACATGACATAAGATTATTCATATATGAAACTCTTTAGGGGTTAAATGAGTAAGAACTTTGCCACAAAATTAATAAAATACTTACCATAACCAACAGGAAATTATTAAAGTGAACTTTTTTGGTTAAAAGTTTGAGACGGTAAATACGAGTAATGGTCTGATGATGCTTCATGAAACAGTGTCATGTTGATTAGAGGTCAGTAGGTGGCGCCATCAGTTTAAAAATGATGTTAAATTAGAACAGTTGTTCAAAACAAAGGGAAATAGTGCAGAGTCCGCCATCTAGTGGACTCTGAAAATAATGACACTGCGTCATGAAGCTTCATCAGACCATCACTAGTAAAAAACAAGGAACAAATTCCGACTGGCTTCATTAAATATCTTACAATCAAGTCAATAAAATGTTGATTTTTGAAAAGTTTAAACTTAACTTTACTATATACAAAATATGTATATATATAAATATAAATATATTTGAAGTGTCTCACCAGAAATGAAACTTGTTTCATAAGGGTCTTAACCACTACTCTAGGCCACCAGTTGTAATTTCAGTCGCATAAAATTTGATTTATTTTGATTATTAAATAGTTTCCTGGTTGTTCCCGGTTCACGACGTGGCGTTTTAGCTGGTGCTGAGCGTATCTGAATGCATGAGGAGGTGATAAAGAATGAAGTGGACATCATGAAACAATAGATGAAAAGCTTTGACAATATGTTATCAAGAGTCTCGCTGTAGTTCTGCGACTGGAGATGAAAATCATCACTACTTCAAGCACACGAATGAATAGCTGAAGATTAAAGCGTTCGCTGGATCTGAGAGTAAAGCTCTCTGGAGACGCTCGCTTGTCACTAAGTGCTGTTCCTGGATGAGTTCTCTCCATCCCGCTCTTGGCCACGAAGCCTGGGAAGACCATAAAGCTCTTTTACAAGGTGACATGAAATAAAAAAGAGGAAAAAAAAAAAGAAGGGGGGAATAAACGTCTCTCCTTCTCGCTGCATTGTCCCGCTCCCCCTCCTCCGTTGTGTGTACGTGGTGCGGCTTGTGTCTTATTTGAAATCGAATCTGTTTGTTGACGCGAGGACTTCTTGTGGCCAAAGTCACTGAAACTCAAAGACGTGGACCTCTGGTCCAGATAAAGCTTGGTTTTCGTTAAAAAGCGGTTAGTCTCCAGGAAATGAATGAAGTCAGTGTCAATGCAATTTCCTCTGTAGTGATGGAAACCCGACCTCGCCTGTGTGTGTGTGTCTGAGAGCGAATAAACGAGGGTCGCGTTTGAAGCCGGTGGCCGGTTTGGAAGAGGTGGGTCGCAATGGTGAGCCGTTCCCTGTCTGCCATCACCCATGTCCACTTACACACTCGGCGGGCCCCGGTGGGAGTGAAGAGGGATTACAGCTCCCACTGATCCTGGAGGGCCACGCACTTAACACTACTGTAAACAACAGGGCCGTCGGAGAGGTTCACACCACGATGAACTCTGGAGGTGAAGGCTGCCGGACGCATGAGGAGCCGGTGATGGTGGAACCGCTGACAAATGTGACTCCGATCTGGGTTTTATCAAAGGCGGAGGCCGTTTCTGTTTCCCTCTTTTATCATGAGAGTGAACTAATGGTTGACAGATAAGATTTTCTTGTCTTTTTGGACGTGTTTTCATGAAGTTTTCCCCATTTCACATGTCTGTCAGGTCCAGTGTATTCATAGAATATTGTCATCTTTAATTCATTTTTTAATTATTTCAGCGTTAAAAATATGCCTTTAATACCATACATTAGTTTTTCTTCAAAATAAAAGCGTAGCTTATTGTATTAAAAGTGATTTCCTTTATTTATTTTTTTTACAATACCTCAGCTGCATTTTCCTGCCATTACAAAGACACTTTTTCTTTAAGCTACATCACAGGGAACAGATGACATCACTTGTGAGTAGTGATGGTCTGATGAAGCTTCATGAAGCAGAGTCATTATTTTCAGAGTCCACTAGATGGCGGTCTCTGCACTATTTTCCTTCGTTTTTGAACAACTGTTCTAATGAAACATCACATAATTTTTAAACTGATGGCGCCACCTACTGACCTCTAAACAACATGACACTGATTCGTGAAGCTTCATCAGACCATCACTACTTGTGGGAGCCAAGGTCTCAAACACTACATGCAATTTGATTTGATTTATGTGCTCTTTCAGGCGGTTGTGTAGTTGTTTGTGACATTGACTGTGACACAGTGAATGGAGTGCTTGCTAACTTATTCTAATATGTCATATGGTGTTGAGGTTTGGTAAAGTACATGCAGGTCACACATATACCCTATAATTAAACTCCAAAAAAGAGTTATCAGAATAATTAACAAAGCTTCCTATCGCGAAACCACTAATAATTACTTAAAAAGCCTAGAAAAAATGTCATATAAGAGGATTGTGTGTCTTTGAAAAATGTGCTTAATTTTCTGGAGTTAAATTATGGAATCGACTTACGGACAAACTGAAATTTGTGTAGAAAACTGTTGAGTTTCAAAAAAACATTGAAAGGTAAAATACTTAGGGATTTCAATTAAAAATGTGAATTGATTAAGAAGTAAATATTTAGAGTAAATTTAGTTTTGATTTTTTGGGGTTTTTTTGGGGTTTTCTTCTGCTCTGTATAATTGATATTTCGGGTTATTTCATGGATTGCATAGGATAGGCAAAAATAAGCCTGTGCTTAAGCCTTTTTCTTTTTTGGTTACAGAGTTTGTTTAAAGTTTTGTGGTGAGGAAATGTTGAGTGGAAGTCTGTATGGTAATAATACCCAACTGATTAAAACTATTATTTCATACTAACCCTCAGTGATACAGGATGGTAAAATTAAAAATTGAAAAATGGCTTTGGTGTTGATGTATTTGTGTTTTTGTTATTTTCTAAATAAAATACCACAACAAAAAAAAACATGTTTTATTTCTAAATATATAGAAAATGTACTTTACATGTACAATGTATTTTATTGTACCTTGAATAACCATAAACCAGTCTTGAACAACATTATTCAAACTTGTCATTACCGGATTTTACTCTAATGACTTACAGTTACACAATGGAATCATTTGGGTCGAAATCCATCTAGTCAAAGTGTCAAATCAATAATCAATCATCTGTTTTAACTGACAGCTGTTGAATATGATGAAACCGATGAGCGGACCTTATGACAAAGAAAGCAGCCAATGGATTATTTTTATAACTAGTATGTGGTTAGTGAAATCAGCTGGACCTTAGCAACCATTGCTTTTTTCCATTGTGTTAATAAAGTTTTATTAAAAAAAATCAACAAAAACAAGTTAAAGTGAAATGAGACCTAGTTTTTGATGCAATTTAAATGAACATTTATTTCACCACATTGTACAACTTTGAATCTCTTCAGGGAGTAAATGAGTGTTCGGAGCCCAAAACCTTGATTTTGATTGATTAGGTTTGATCTTAATTTGTCAGTAAGACTGAAACATTTCTGTGATCCTCTGCCTCAGAGATCATGTCAGGATGTTGACATTTCAAAAACCATTCCGAATCAATCGAGAAGATTTATGCATCTTGATTTGATTCAATAATGTGAGCAGAAATCAAGTTCCTCCAGGAAAAGATTGAAAAGTTTGTGATCAGCATTTCGCCGACTTTCTATCGAGCACTGGACTTTCTGTTTTCTGTTCATTCTGATCAGCCTCGAAAGGAACAGGACTCTTTAGAAGCCCACACCAGAGGAGAGCCGGGTCGGGCCTATAAGAAAAGATTCTGGCCTATAACTTGCCGGGTTTGGGTCGGCTCCAGATGGCCAAGGCATTTTTATTCCACCTCGGAACACTGACATGACAGATGTGGTTTCTCAGTCAGAACAAAAAGCGAGAGCTCCTCTTTCAACTCAACATCTATTTTAAATCTGTCGTGAAATGTAAACGAAGACCCAGCAGTCTGGCTGTCTCTGCTGCATAATCGAGCTTTCGGCACCAGGGTCCGGTTCTGACGGTTCCGCTCGCATGTAGCCGAAGTGGGCAGACCCGAGGCTCTGTTAACAATAGTGACTCATGTGTTTATTCTCCAGCCGCCGCATCTGAATCGAGGATTCGAACGCGATAATCAGCCCGTCATCACGGTCCCCTCCGTGTTTGGTTTAGAGGTGAACGTGTCCAGGTTTTTCTTCGACTTTGGACGTCCTCGCGGTGAGCTCACACGCCTCGGAGGGGAAAAAAACACCTCAAAGTGCTGCTACATGGAGGAATTTTCAGCAGCGGCGGTTTATTTGTGCAGCCCTCTGCGGAGCGTCTCGGCCCGGACCCGACGCTGCCCGAGAGGTCCAGGAAGGGCCTGTCAGTCCAGATGGTGGTTTAGTCTCTACCAGCGAGGGGCTCTGAACGTCTGGCTGCTGGCCTAGAACCACAACCTGTGACAGCCTATAGCCTCGAGGGCCTTTTTGGAAACCAGTACAAAGCACCCCTTTTTTTCAGGGATGTCTGCAGCAGCCCCTGTTTGAGCCCCAAACCCTCAGTGAGCTTGTTGGCCCGATGGACTGTGCTAGCAGGGGAAATATTCTTCAACACCGTGCAGCCACCGGACTGTAAAAATGTGGGGGATCTCAAGGCACTCCCAGACCGGCTGAGAGACACAGTCCTGGGTCCTCCCGTGGTCTCCTACCGGTGTCACATGCCCTGAACACCTCAGCAGTGAGGCGTCCTAATCCGATGCCCAAACCACCTCAATGTCCTGAGGGCGGCGGCTCCACTCCGAGCCTCCACCGGATTATGATGTTGCTCTTTTGGTCACAACCCCCTTTTCGTGACCATAGGTGAGAATAGGGCAGAAGATAAACTGGTATACAGAGTTTTTTCTTTTGGCTTAACTCTATTTTTTACTATCCATTTAGAAAGTTGAGCTTATCTTCCCTTACTCGTGAACAAGACCCGAAGACTTAAAATCCGACACCTGAGGAAGGGTCTTAACCCCCACCCCGGGGAACGCACCTTGTTCTGATTGAGAACCATGCATTTCGGATTTGGAGATGCTGATTTAAACCTGGTTCAGACAAAATCTAATGAAGCCAACAGAACCACATCATCTGCAAAAAGCAGTGACCCAATTCTGAGACCACCAAACCAGATGCCTTCAATGGTTACGGCTATGTGTATGTAGCAGCATTATCTAGTTATATATGATAGAGTGAAAGGTAATGAAATACATAGGTTGATTTTTCCCAGTGGTGCCGGGTTAATATTAAAACAAATCAACGAGTGTTTCGTTCCCATTAGCCGTAGAGATTTGTATATTTAGATCAATTTAAGGCTTTTTCGTAGTAATAGTCTAGTGAAGCTTCATGAAACAGTGTCATTATTTTCAGAGTCCACTAGATTGCGGTCTCTGTACTATTTTCCTTTGTTTTGAACAACTGTTCTAATGAAACATCACATAAGGACATGGTTACCCAACCTCACCATGCAATGGCTCCCCAAACACCATACTGCCTATTGTCTTGGACTTTCCTTGATAAACACATTTATAAAGAAATATCAGCTTTTTTACTTATATTCACTTTTCAATACTTAATATGTGTTAAGAATTGTGGACATTTTTATGTATGAATGTAAAGTTTGTAAATGATGTCTAATTTTTTTTTTTTGGAGCCGAATCTTCAATGGCTGATGGTCTGTTCCTTCGATCTTTTTCCTGTCGTCAGCATGTCCATTTGGCTATTTAGCGTTTTAGCTAGCAACATGCTACTTGGAAACTTGAGAATTCAAAGATCAAGATAGTTTGCATGTTCCGTGTATGTTCAGGGCAAATGTTTTAAAAAATGTAAATGAAAATTCCATACTTCCCTTCCCTTCACTTTTTCGACACATTACATATGAATGTACTATAATATAACAGTTAATAATATTGAGTGTCTGTTACTTTACTCTGTTACTCTAAATCAGACATGGGGGCCATTTGAAAAGTAAAAAAAAAAATGTAAAAAAGCCACACAAGCCAAACAGAAATAACTCAAAGTAAAACAATACTAAGTATAAATGCTAATTCCTAAATTTTTTTTTTCTGTGTGTTGAAAATTCAATGATACAGGAGCTTTTATTTTAAACTTCCAAGAGGGATAATTCTATTTGGCCCCTAGCTTGTTTTCTCTTCATAAAATGTGGCCCCTACTCCTACCTAAAGTTTGCTCATCTTTAATCCTGGCAACACTTTAAAGGTATAATCCTAACCAGAAATACCGACTTTTTCGGGTGCTTGATAACACTGCAAGTTTACATAAACCACACTCGGCGAGCGGGACGAGGTTTGCGACTCTAGACTTGCCCACTTGACAAATCCTTGCTAAGACGGTGAAAAATGATGCACGCTCACCTGCAGGTGAACCTTCACTCTTCAAGTGGCGCCTGCAGCATTCTGAACTGGGAGACCCTCGGCGTGCACGTCGGGACGACACCGAACGACCGAGAGAACCGACGCTTTCCCTGCAGCGGCGGCCAATGAGATGCATGGAGAAGAGGCGGCGGAGCCGCGGTACTGAAGGGCTTTTGTGGTAAGTGATTAAGTCAGCAGTTGTAATTATCCGGTCCTGCCCGGGCAGGACAGAGATGGCTCTTGTTGTTCCTGAGCCGGCAGGCAGGTACAGAGGCCCGTCACTCACTGAGCACTTTTATTTAATGACCTGCTTACAGCGGAGAATGATAAAGAGAGAGACATGACTCTGTACCTGCCCCCCCCAAAAAAAAAAAACTTTCAGCAGCCCACAATCAGGGTGAGCCAGGAGTGGGGACGAACCAGGAGGGGGGGGGGGTAGGAAAAGAAATAAAGAACCCACCCAGCCCTTGAAAGAATATTTGAAATTGACAAATTGAGAAGAAGGGGGTGAATGTGAATGAGTTGGTTGATATTCAGGGGATCAGTGAGGTTCTTGTTGGTGGGAAAAAAAAGAAAAGGGGGATGCAGGTGAAAAGAAAGGAGGAGGGTCCGGCGGGTGAATAATCCCTCGGAGATTTATGGTCCGGGTGTCACCGAAGCTATTGTCGTCGACGATCATCCATCATTGGGACGGTGAAAACATTGGGACGCCTTTGTGACGGGGGACGTGCCGACCTGGTGGGAAGTGTTTAACTTGAGTAAATATGATGCTGTTCCTGGATCAGTTGCTGACGCCTCGTTGTTATTCTTTATTTGTTTGGTTCGCAGTCCAGGTAACATTAAACCCTTCAACTCTGTCGCCTGTTTTCCTGTGGTCAAAGTGACAAATACAAAAATATTTATAATAAAAAACAACTAAACTTAAATAGAAAATTTAGATTTTTGCCCAAAGCATCTCAACAAATTTGAAAATTGAAAATCAAAATGTTTTAATTCAAAAATAATGTGAGGACACTGTTTCATTATGTGATGAAACCTCATTAACCCATTAGTTATTTCTACTACTAATGTAATTAAAAAATAAAAATTAGTTGCCATTTCATTTTGGATTATTTATTTTTTAAAATCTGAAAAATATGTCCAAAATTTTTTACAGGTGATGTTGTTTTCATTGTTAATAAGCTGTTTAATTTTAGCGTAAAAATGTGTATAACTGCAGGATGAAAATGTCAATTAAACACAACCGTCATCGGCCACGACTTACTTATAATGCTTTATTTATTGTGTTATCATCATCATATGACAGGGGTCAAGGTGACCCAAAGGTCGTAAAGAAAAAAAAGGTGTTTGTGGTATTCATTGTGTTGTCTCTGGGTCAAGGTGAACGACCTCCACCACTGGCGGTCTGCAAAGGAGGTCTGTTTTTCGAGGCCTGAGATAACACAAGGGATACCAGAAACACATTTGTTTTTCGGGGCCTTCAGGTCACCTTGACCCTGAGATAACACAAGGATTACCGCAAACACATTTGTTTTTCGGGGCCTTCGGGTCAGCTTGACCCTGAGATAACACAAGGACTACCACAAACACATTTGTTTTTACGGCCTTCGATCCTCTTGACCCTCAGATAACACAAGGAAAACCGCAAACACATTTGTTTCTAAGGGGCCTTTGGGTCACCTTGACCCTATGATAAAACATACATTATTTTTACTTTTATTTGGTTGGGTCTGATTTCTGATGGTCTGAAAATTTGTTTTAGTTTTTTTTTGCTCTTGGATATTCTCTTCGACCAGGTTGATATTTTAGTATGTTTGGAAATCTCTCTGGATAAAATCATGAGTGACATTTTTCATCCTCACCAAGCTTCTCTCCACGAATCTCCACCTCATGCAACTCTTGCTTTTTCTTTCCTCCTTCCCTTCAAGCCAGAAAAACAACCACGATTCCACTTTCAATTCATTCCACTTCCTACTCCTGCACACCCTCCCTCACCCTCCCTCTTCTCTCTCTTCTCTCCAAGTTTGTTTGGCCTCCTGAGAGTCGGCGCAGACCAAGCGCCCTCCTGCACAGTTCCAATTAAACATCATTTACGGGCACTACTCTTTCTCTGTTTTACAAGAGCCTTTTATTGGCCGGGCCTGTGTTGACTCAGGACAGTAACAGTCCCGTCTGTCTCCTGACACCAGCATGTCGACCGCCCGCTTTCTGTCGCCCCTTCTACCCGAGATCTACGACACATGGACCGTGGCTGCTGTACTCTCAGGGGCCACTAGGGTGACGACGGTGTAAAGTCAGTGGAGAGGTTCTAGTAACTGTTGCGGTACAATATGGGAATAAAACTGTACATGTTTCTGAGGGATTAGTCATTAAATATTGTTAAAACTTTCATAATTCCTCACAGTAATGTTTATAACTGGTTAAATAACTAATTTATTTAATGAAAATGATTATTTTTACTTTTTGTGAGTGTATCTTTTTCCATAAAATGTTTCGTTTTAAGAGCTTTGATTATATATTTATATGTTTTTCTCATCATTCTCTGAATCTGTTTTTTGTTGTTGTCAATTCAGGATGTTTTTTCATCATATTTTCTTTCATCTTTATTTTGTTTGGCTGTACCCCACAGTGACTACAGATGTGTTCATAAAACCTCATCCAGCCTCGTTAGAAAGCAGATAAAGACCAAAAAAAGAACTGTTGGTTTATAGTCTGTAAAAAAAAAGGTATATTTTGTAATTCAAATTACTTTGAAGAATTCACTACAATATATAAACACCAGGAACATTACTTATGGGAATTTGTTTCTGCTACACTTTTTAAAGACATTGGACATCCATCCATCCATCCATCCATCCATCCATCCATCCATCCATCCATCCATCCATCCATCCATCCATCCATCCATCCATCCATCCATCCATCCATCCATCCATCCATCCATCCATCCATCCATCCATCCATCCATCCATCCATCCATCCATCCATCCATCTGCCCTCCATCCATCAATCCTTTTTGTCTGTCCATAGATCTATTTTTCTGTCCATCCATCTATCCATCTATTTATTTATCCATCAGTCCATACATCCATCATGTCAGTCTATCCACCCATCCACCATCCGTCCATCTATTCATCCATCTTTCCATCTGTCCATCTATTAAATGATCAATCTGTTCATCCATCCATCTATCTCCCCATCTATTTCGTCTGTTCATGTATCTATTTGTCTATCCCACCCTTTTAGTTGATTCATCCATCCTTCTATCTCTCCATCAATCCATCCTCCCATCGAGCCATTCATCCATCCATCTATCCATCCATCCTCCCATCGAGCCATTCATCCATCCATCTATCTATCCATCTTTCCAAGGCCTCATACAGATGGATTAAAAGGAAAAATAAAATTGACAGTAAGACAGAATCTAAGGTAAGAAGGTTACAATAAGTAATTATTTATTACATATTTTACTCTTAATAAACAGAAACTGGTAAAAGTTTTTTTGTGTGTTTGTTTCAGGACTTTTTGTCTCACTTAAGAATGTGTTTGGTCTTTTTTCACTTAGCATCCCTTCACAAAAGTTCTAGGCTGTATTGTGAGTGAGATAAAACATCTTTTTTTCACCTAATGTTTTAATATTTTCTACTCAATGTATTTTCTTTTTTCACATATTTCTTTAGTTAAGGTTAAAGTGAAATATATTTTGATCTGAATTTGTATATCTTTTTTGACCCAATTTTTGTCCCAGATAATGAGGCTCTTAATTTTAAACCTTGAAAACGTTAATAATTCCGTAGCTGCCATGTACCCGTCGTCATTCATCCATCTCTGGACCCAACGAGGTCCAGTTTTCCCCTTCTTTCCCCAGAATACAGTCGTCACCGCTCGCCTGGACATCATTAGGCCTGGCAACAGCTTTTCGATGTCAGCGGTGACATCATCAATGTAAGACAAGACCGGGGGGACTGGCGTTGACGGACTGGTTATGGTGTTGTGGTTGGCACCGATAAACAGGGAACATTACGAGTGAGCTGGTTTATTAAACACACCCAAAGCTGTTAAAACCTTCTACGAAAAGACACAGTTGTGGAAGAGTTTGTTTACAGCAACGGTGAAGCGGTTGAACGCCTCGCTGTGAGATGGTTTGCTCGTGTCGTCCGGCGCCTCTGATGACACCGTTCATCCAAACAGTTTAGATGATGTTGTTCTGACTCGCCTCAGACGTCGTCGGCTCATGGAGTCTCTCGGTCCGCTCAGACACAACTGGGGATTTGGGGGAAGATCCAGCAGGGCGACAAGGCATCGCGTAAACACACTTGTAAATCCATCCACGCCGCGGCAGACATGGTGCCTCGCGAGCGCTAAATCAAACGCGAGTGGAACCCCTCCCTCGCCCTGACCGGGCGGTGAACCATTGATTTTCTGCTTTGCAATGCAAAGAGGTTGAAGATGGTTACAGTTACAAGCCTTAAATCTTCTGCTGGTGCCGCGGTCGGCGAGGAAGAACAAAGCCAGGTTGTTACAGGTAATTTTGTCATTTAGTTTTCTGCTGAGGTTCGTTCAAACTTGTTCCAGCTCACCGCACGTCTACCATCATCATGTGTGGAGTTTATTTTCAAAAACATTATGTTGTTTAGAATTTCCCACAAAATTTCATGATAATTGTTAAAACCATTTTTTAACTTCATAGTACTGCATCTGTGTGATTTCTAACAGTAAAATACACATACAGTATTTAACAAAATTGTTGCCACTGTTACTTTCTGTCTTTCTTCCCTGTTTTTTTTTTTTTACCTAACCTTACCATCCATCCATCTATTCATCTCTCTGTCTGTTCGCCCATCCATCCTCCTATGTATTAGTGATGGTCTGATGAAGCTTCATGAAGCAGTGTCATTATTTTCAGAGTCCACTAGATGGTGGTATCTGCACTATTTTCCTTTGTTTTGAACAACTCTTCTAATGAAAAATAACATAATTTTTATTCATTCATCGGTCCGTCCACCCATCCATCCGTCCATCCATTCTTCTGTACATACATGCATCTATTTATGCATCTTTTCATCCATCTATGCACCCATCCATCTATCTATTTATCCATCAGTGAGTCCATCCATCGTCCATTCATTCATCCATCCATCTATTGACCCATTTGTCCGTCCATCCGTCCATCCACCAATCCATCACACATTCTATCCATCCATCCATCCATCCATCCATCCATCCATCCATCCATCCATCCATCCATCCATCCATCCATCCATCCATCCATCCATCCATCCATCCATCCATCCATCATCCATCCATCCATCCATCTATCCATCTATCCATCTATCTATCTATCTATCTATCTATCTATCTATCTATCTATCTATCCATCCATCATCCATCCATCCATCCATCCATCCATCCATCCATCTATCCATCTATCCATCTATCTATCTATCTATCTATCTATCTATCTATCTATCTATCTATCTATCTATCTATCTATCTATCTATCTATCTATCTATCTATCTATCTATCAGTGAGTACCATCCATCGTCCATCCATCCATTCATCGTCCATCCATTCATCCATCCATCTATTGACCCATTTGTCCGTCCATCCGTCCATCCATCCATCCATCCATCCATCCATCCATCCATCCATCCATCCATCCATCCATCCATCCATCCATCCATCCATCCATCCAATCCATCACACATTCTATATATCTATCTATCCATCCATTCATCCATCCATCCATCTGCCCATCCAACCACCTATTAATCGATCCATCTGTTCGTCCATCCAGCTATCCCTTCGTCCATCATCTCTCAGTCTATTCATCCTATCTATCTTTCCAATCATTCATCTGTACATCCATTTATTCTGGTTATCCATCCATTCATTCGATTTAAGCCACATGTTTTAAACTTCTAGACTGACTTGCCTTGTGACTTGAATCTCAACTGAAAACGTAATTTCTTAAATCCCAAAATGCAAGTCAGCGAAGATAAGTGTAAACTCCACACTAGCCAGACCAGACGAGCCCCGGCCTTCCTCTCTAACAGGGGCTTATCTCCGGCAGGCCCCTTCAGCTCCTCACAAAGTCTCCTGTTGACATTCCAAAGGACCGAGATCTGCACAAACACACCAGGCCCACCAGATGGCTGAGCAGGGGAGGACCGGACTCGGACCAAGGATGCAGAGGAGGACCAGGAAAGGGCAGGAAGAAACAACAAATCCAATCATCAATTTCACCACCAAAATGTCAGAGTACCCCGGGGGCCCCCCCCCCTGCCAGATGGTGCTCCTTGATCCTGGAACTGATCCTAACTTGCATATTAATACCAACACTTCTAAATTTACTTTTGAAAAAAGAGTCTTTTGATAACCCTTGGCTACTTCCCGTCACCCTAAAGCTAATATTTGAGGGTCACTGGGTTAATCTTCTGAGCATTAAGGCGAAATCTCCTCAAATGAAAAACTCATTACAGGCTCTCGAGGGCCCGTGGTGGGCCGTGTTTACCAGATTAAAGTTTTCAGAAAGAAGAACTTTGGTTGAGTCACAGCTGCTGTGAATTGGAAGGTTGTGTGTTTCTTGGTATTGTCTTTTATGGACCTGAAACAAATCTACGCCGTTCATCTTCTTCTGCTCTTGTGTCTGTCTTCGTATGTGTTCCATCAGCCTAAAGCACAAACACAGTCGTCCCGATTAAGTGTGCAACAGCCAGGTTGGATATCCGGCTGTCTTTCTCTCCACTCCCCCTTCCTCCCCCAATAATGAGGGTGTACGGTGTCCTGGTTTATCCCGCCACTCTTTCTTTCCAATCCTCCCTCAATCCTCCGGGGCTGCTGCATCTTTTCTTCTTCTCATTCTATGGAAAAACAGGAATGTTTTCCCCTCCGAGCCCTTTTTTTTCCAGGTTCCGGAGACGTGAAGGAACACGTCCTTCGCCAGAGTCCAAACTTGTCTGAGTGAGGAGGGGGGGGAGAACCAGGTCTATGTTGTACAAGCTAATGTACACTATTTATAGTTGAACTCTGAAGAAGTGTTTTCCTGATTATCCTTCTTCTTCTTATCAACTTACTGTTGTCTGGTTCCAACTTCAGATGTACTAGACCGTTAAATTAGAAGAACACAAGTTGATGATTTCATCTGTATGACATTAAAATGTTCTCGGTTCATTCATTTGTTTATTTTGATGGTTGACACACCTATAGTAGCATCAAGCCATTATCGCCGATCTGACTTTGGCCTCAAAACTAAACTAAACAAAAACTGAATCTGACGTCAGTGTTGATAAAGAAATTGACAAGTACCAGACTTTTAAACAGTAGAAGTCAGTAGAAGGCAGTTACATTTCCCTAGAGAACATTGCATACATTATTTTGAGGGGTCATAAATCGAGAAGAATACAGCCTTATAGAGATGGAAAGCAAATAAAATAAAGGCGACAAAGATGAAATAGGATAAAATCTGATTAAAACAAGTATAAAAATGCTCATTTTAGGTATGAAACATGGTGATAAGCAGTC
Organism: Callionymus lyra; assembly: GCF_982586985.1. Taxonomy (NCBI): domain Eukaryota; kingdom Metazoa; phylum Chordata; class Actinopteri; order Syngnathiformes; family Callionymidae; genus Callionymus; species Callionymus lyra. The sequence goes on from NC_141828.1 coordinate 12,230,508, forward strand.
CGTTTCTATGAGTATATATAATGTTAATTCATCATGCATATTACTGTATATAATAATATAAATATATACTGTGTACAATATATACTTAAATATTCTTCATTTAATTTATAAAATGATATGGACATTTAAATATAGATAGAAATATATATTTTTTTACTATTTTTTAAAGAAACTTTGTTTTTGTCCAGAAAGCAAAGCAATGGTCAAGATTTTTGTATCGCAAAAGTGAATCTGCAATTAATCCTAAACAAAAAAAATGAAATCCAAATAGACTTTTTAATTGTTTTGTAAAAAAAAATGTTTTACCATGATTTAGATCCATACAGGGTTTGCTGGGACAAGTGGTGTACTTGATGGTCTGATGAAGCTTCATGAAACAGTGTCATGTTGTTTAGAGGTCAGTAGGTGGCGCCATCAGTTTAAAAATGATTTGATGTTTCATTACACTGTTGTCTAAAACAAAGGGAAATGGTGCAGAGACCGCCATCTAGTGGGATGTGAAAATAATGGAACTGCTTCATGAAGCTTCATCAAACCATCACTGCGTGACCTTCTGTCTCAGGTCGTATACGATTATCTTAGCTAAACTAGCTAGTCATGGTTTTTGGTGGAATTAAGAAAAAGTAAAAAATGTGGCCAATGTCAGAAAGGGATTGTGGGTAAAGTGTCTTGTGTGCATAGAAAGAAGTTGTATCATCATTCGGTCGGCCTCATATTTTGGGTCTGGTTCTATGAGTACGTACACTTTGGCGCTCGTTCAACTTGGACTCCGTGTCCCGTTTGAGGAAACAACAAATGCTCCGTCTGTCTCTGAACCGGGATCAGAATCGTCAGCAGTTTGAGCCACAGTAGCTCTTCTGTTACATCGGACCACACGGGCAACCGTGAAGCATCGCTGGTCGCCCATGACCCGGTTATCGGTTCGCTGCCTTTTCCATCCATGGACCGCTGGCGCCCGGGATCACCCAAAGAGAGTGCAGCGGTCATAATGTTACGGCTAAAATCGAAGCAAAACACCACGTCTGCTGAGGTTCACACAAGCCTTTTTTTGAACCCCGACCTTCAAGTCGTGGGTTTGTCAAGTCAGAGTGAATCCATTGCATCATCAGAGGCTCCATCTTATCGCGACAGCAGATACAGCCCTCCTGACTGAGGAGATCCATGTTCATTAGCAAAACCACTCTGCCCTTAAATTCATTGACTTCATCAGATAGTGCTGAGCTCAGCATTTTCGGCCCCAGAAATGTAAGTCAAACAAAAGGTAAACTGTACATTTACCTTGAGATCTATTGATTATATCGCTTAATGTTCCTTCTGAAAATATCTTGAAATATTAACGTTATTATGAGCAAGAACTTTTAAGTTGCTTGGAAATACATTTTTTCTTCGAGGAGAAAGTGCTGACATAGCTGAAGTGATAACGTGGAACATTGGCCTGTTCATCTAATATAAGCTCATCGTTATGACCCGAGTCAACTCTACTTTTCCTTGCCAGAGCCTTGTCTTGATTCAGTCAAATCCAGATAAAAGTTTTTAAATGAAAATAAACATAATCTTCTTAAAACACTGACAAAGAGAGGTTTTTTTTTTTTTTTTAAAGAGAGGTTTTTCATCTTTGTGTTTAGTAGAACAACAATTATTAGTTAGTTTTTTTAATTAAAAAGGTTGAAAATAATGTTACATATCAATTATCTTTTGTTTCTAATGTATGGATGAATAAGTATGAAACAGATGTTTAATAAAAAGTAAATAGTGTGTTAAAATGGAAATGTGATCATTTAAGAAAAGGATCTGTGTTTTCCTTAAGGTTAGATAGAACTTTATGACGTTTAAACAATTTTATTTGTGTTTTATTTAGAGTTGTATTTTACTCTGAATAAATATAAACATGAAAGAAAATAATAGTGATGAACTGTGAATACGAAAGCAATCTTATTAAAAAAATTAAATTAAATTTAAAGTAATTAATACACTAAAGACATGATGAATTGAAATTATATATAGGAAAAAACGTTTATAAACGTTTGTACCTAAAAAAAAAAAAAAGAAAGAAAAAAATGAAGTCAAGTTTTAAAACTATAGATAAATCTGTATAAAAAAACGTTTTTAAATGATTAGATTGAATGAAATAAACAAAATATTTAAAAAACTGTTTACATTTAATGCAGATTAAGATCTTTATTTTCCAGTTTGTAATCAAGTGTGAAGTACTGGTTTTGTGTACTATGTTTATGGTGTTTTTACACACTGTGTAAGTTTTCTTAGGCCCATATTTGTGAGACAAAACCACATAGAGGTCTGACTAGTGTTTCATCGCAACGGAAAAGATGCGTTTTCTTGGCCAATGGAATCTTGCCTTCTGGCTTAGCTCAAATCTGCACACATCAGCTGTAAGATGGAAAAGAAACAAGACCACAACAAATTTATTTCCTGCTGATTTATTTGCAAATGTGACATCAACACTTGCAAAACATATTAGAGTTGGTCCGGTAGAAAAAAAACTTCTGTCGTACTTTAGAGGGATTGACTAGAGAGCTATTCCCGACATGTTTTTATTCATTATAAATATCCAGAAATCATCTCCTAAAGTGTTAACTCGCTGGATAGAAATTCTTCTAGATAAAAAAAGAGATTATCTGTCTATAAATGTACAGTTCAAAGAATTAACTTAATATTCACATTCAAATATAAAATTACAAAAAACCCACTAGAAAATGTCTTTCGTGTCACTTTTTGTAGTACTTTCATTAATGTCCTGAATTTGTTTGGAGAAAATGACATTCATAAAAAAAATAAAAAAAAAAGGTCAATAAATTAGCGAGCTAAGTGAGAGAGAGGCCGCGTCCACACGACTAGACGTTTACGTTGTATTTTGAATTAAAGGAAAAACTCTTGACGTCACAACATTTACCGCCACATTTTTTTTGTAATGCGATCCTGTGCAACATCATGCTAGTTGTGTTCCACTGGATATTCTTGCCGGGATAAATCAGAAGCGTCGCACAACTTGTTGACTTTGACGCCACTTTTTCAACTAATAAAAAAAATGTAAAAAAGTACTGATCTGGAGAAAATTACCGACAAAAAGGGCGCTGTGACAATTATACACACAAACAGATACACAACCAGATGCATGCGGAGACACACACTTAAACTCAAGATGCATACAACCGTATCGAGCAGGACACACATAAAGTTACACATAGGAGAACACACAAGTTTTGACCAAAAAAACATGCCACAAAGCTACAAAAGAAACACACACCGTGATTCCCACACAATGTTGGCAAACACAAACAAGTACACAAACTCAGACAACACACATACAGACAAGAAGCTACACAAAGACCTACAGAGTAAAAAAAACATTGAAATCCGGATGAAAAAGAGTCGTGTGGACGACGCCTCGGCGTGTTTCCTCAATAAACGTGCGTGTAAACAGATATATCAGGTATCAGACGTCGGAAATGACAAGTGTTAAGTCCATACAAAAAATATTTCACTGTAAATATATAATATATATTTATACATATTTGAATATATTTACAAATATACCAGCACTATACATCGACTTCACCTCCAGGATATTTGAGACTAACGAGAGACAAAAAGAAATATTACAAAATAAAGAGGAGAGTCTACGCCGCCCTCCTTCTATTCCTCTGTTAGTCCTGGTTCCTATTTTTTTCATCCTCCTTTTTTACTCCAGAAAAAAAGTTCATCTCAGTCCGAAACATTCCTCGGCGAGGACAGAGCAGTCTTGGAATGCCAATAAATGGAACGGGATCTCCAAACAAGTCCGTTAAAAAAGAAGAGTCTCTGTGGTATAAACATGAGAGGTCGTGGGGGGGGGCGCCGTGGAGGTCGTCCTCCTTTTTTCCTTTTTTTTTTTTACTTCAGGCAGTTGAAGACTGTCCCAAAAATTTCCTTAAGACCAGTCTGAGTGACGACATCGCCACGTTCACCATCCACTCCTCGGAAGTCCACGAGGAAAGGGATGAAGTCCGAGCAGGGAAAGATAGGGGTTCTCATGTCTTGACGTTCCCGTTGATGTGCTGATACTTCGGCAGACACGGCTCGTCCGGTAACGGGTCGTGGGAAAACACGGAGTCGTCGCCGGAGGAGCAGGAGCTCCTCGTGTCCGGGAAGCTCGGGGAATACTGCTCGGCCGGAGCGCACAGGTCCAGGTACTCCTGCAAAACAAGACGGCGAAAAGGGGGGGTTGAGATCATTTTCACGCCGGCGAGCTGGAAAGAAACGTTCAAACGGGGGGGAACATAATTATGGAGTTTTGGGAATTTCCAAGGAGATGGAGGAGCAGGAGCAGGAGTATCACCTTCGTTATGATGTTTATACGAACCGGAGCAAATCACGCAGCAAGAATTTATGAAGCGCAGCAGAATAATAATCTCATAACTGGAGACTGAGGGAAAATATTTGTAGTCATAATAGATCAGAAATTAGTCGGATCATGTGTCAGACTTTGGACGGTTTAGACGGTTTCATGAAAAAAGTGGAATAAATGATTTATTAGAGGGTTTTACAATGAAAAACTGACTTCTTTAAATGTTCTGCTGTTTATTTTACAAGTGTCTCCTTTGATTAAGTTATCAATATTCATAATTGGTTAAGAAAATGCTTATTAAAATGAAAAAGGCAGTTTTGACTGACTGACAAAAAAAATGTATCAGAATAAAAGATTAGAGATAGATTAAAAAAAATAATAATAATTACACAAATTCACTTATTTTGGAATAAAAATATGAAAAAAACATTTATTTAAAAATAATATTTAAAATATAAAGTGATAACTTCCAATTATGGACACATTAAAAAAAAACATTATAAAAATGTAATCAAGTTTATTGAAAAACATTTAGAAAAAAAGTAATAAAACTGTATAAAAAGCACTGGAAATATTCTAATAAATATTTATAATAAAGAAGAAACCTTTAAAGTCCTTGTGAATAATAATAATACAATTAATTACATAAATGTGATTTGAAAACAATAGAGTGCCACAGTTCAGGAGTAATGATTTTGGAAACAGAAATAGAGAAATAAATGAGGAAATGTGAAAGATTACATTCATAATATTCAGGGTAAACTAAATGAAAAAACTATATATAATACATTAATTAAAATATATACTGTATCTACCCAATGTTATCAACATAAAAGGTAAAATATTTGGAAATATTCATTTTAATTAACAATAAAATAAACAAAAAATGTTCAAAATCTTTTGAGACAACCCAGACACTCCATCTTCCACATGTTCCGATGATTCTACTGTTGTGTTTATAGATGTTCAGTGAGTTCTGGAGGACGTTTTGGACCCAAAAAAAGTGGAGAACGTGATGTGGAGCAGGCGTGTGGCTTCTCGACCGAGGAGATGATGGCACGTAAAGAAGCTGGCACACAATGCTCCGCCATCCTGTTATTAATTTCGGTTGTGTATATGCATGAGAGAATCCTGCGGTGATGTCGCCCCTCCTCTCACTTTTTTAAGGTCCATTTTTTCCCAGCTCCGGAGAGCTCACGTTACTAAAGACCTCCACATCTGCCAGCGGTTTGTGGCAGGGAGAAACTTCGGGGGGGGAGCAGGTTTCGAAAAAAAGTGCTTTATTACATTTCAAAAGTTCAAACTGAACGTTTTTTTGGCTGGAATTCAGAGCTGACAGCTTTTCATCGACGGGCTCTTTTCAAAAACGCACGACGGAGATCGCCAACGACAGCAAGACCTATTTAGCCGAGCGACGCATATTTGGGATGATTGGGCGACCGGGGGCCAGAGCCGCCATGTTCGGCTGCCGTCAAACGGTTTTCGGCCATTTCCTTGGGGCTGCTCTGGCGAGAAAAAACGTAGCTTGGAATCGTGAGCTCCACAAGTTGGACGACAACACCTACAAGTCGTGTCTGGAAGCAGATTTAACGGCAGCGGAGGGACGATAGGGATGTTGTCGTGACTCATTCGCGAACCGACGCCAATGCTTCTGACTCATCCGTGACCTCGCGAGGCTTGTAACGGTAGCGTGGATCTATTTCTGAATCCTGGCTGAAGGAGAGGCAGGTAGTCGACCGAACGCTTGGCTGACGCCGAACAAACTAGTGCTGAGGGGAATGAGTCACGGCACTGACTCAGATCTACGCACTCGCTACAGAAACAGTCGGACTGAGGCTTCACCTACACTTAGTTTGTCCAGCTGATACTTTCATTTATATAACCCAGACATAACTTAGGGGTTAAAACAGTATTTCAACTGAGGCAGGCGACTTGAATTTTTTGGTATTTCACAGAGAAAAAAATGTTTTAATAAATTCAAGTTATGTGTAAAAGATCAATGGTTGCTTTTGTTGTTTGGAATATAAATTCGTCAGAAAAGAAGCTTTTATTTATCTCTTCAACGATGGATTCTTTGGCTCAGTATTTCATCAGCAAATATTGTTTTGATTGTGCGTTTGTTGCTACAGCCAAGTTATGTCTGAAAGACTTATCGTTGCTTTTGTTGTTTCGCAATATAAAACAAGTAATACAGAAACAAAGTCATCCTTTGTTTTCTTTGTATTGTATGCGACACGAAGCTGTCAAAGAAGCTCATCCAGAAGCAGATCTCCTGGATACTTACTAAAGATATTGACCAGATTATCTAGTGTTTTTAGACAAACTCAAGGTCTGGAGACAAAGTCTTTTGGTTGGTTTATAAATGAAGACTAGAACATTTGCAGAATATAAGGCAGTGTGAATGCTGAATCTGCTGAATCTGTAAAGTGAAATGCTTGAAAGTAGGAACTATATCTAGTAAGATGGAACATCCCATAATAGAATTGTATCTAGTAGTCAAGTTTGTTGATAAAAGTTAACGTTTCTAGGTGAATGTACCTGAAGGTCAAAGTGGAAGGAGTTGAAACATGAGTTATACCATTCAAGTGAATGGTGAAAATGGGTAGAAAAAGAGGAATAAAAGAAAGAGTTGATGAGATAAAAGAAAGCTAGAACATAGCCCGCATTTTGGGAACGAGCCAAATTGATAAAAGTTAGAATGGTTCAAATCGGATAGAATTTGTAGGAGGAGATGAGGTACAAAGTTTGGGTCAGAAGAAGTTAAATGAAAAAACAGAATGCCGATGCTGTGAATGCCTTCACACAATGAATGATCAAGTTGATATGTTGACCTATAGAGACGTCAGTGTTTAAGATAAGATAAGTGACAGAGATTATTGATGTCAATCAATACTAATAGAGTATAACTGATTCTAAAGTAAAGGAATTTGTTTGGTGAAGAAAAACAAACGTAGAGATAATTAAGAACATTTTAGCTGCAAATAATGAAAAGTCAACATCAAAGTCAAACTCTCATACTTCCTGTTAGGTGAAGATACATGTTGGCCTGTAACTTAGACGACAACACAGACTTTAACCCCTCGAGTGATTGAGTTTGACACCCCTGGTTTTAGTCTGACTTTTTAATGACTTTACAAAAGGTAGATAAAGTTCATATTAATGCTTAATCACTTGGTTTTCCCTGATCACATATAATGACAAACCATCTCTGTATTTTGTCTCATCCATTCCACCTTGCCTGCATTCTATTTTTCGCCTCTCTTCATCTATAAACCCCTTGTTTTCATCCCCTCTTCTTCCTGCATCTCCACTCTTCCTTCACATACGTATTCTGCCATCCGAGCTCCCGTGAGACCTTCAAGCTAATGCTCAAAAACTTGAAAACTTCTACTGTGCTCGTGTATTCGCCGTGGTTTTGTTGAGTGTTTGCGACTCCCGCTCCGCCGAGGACTCACCTCGTTAGTGCTGAGGGTGAGAATGCGATCCAGATCCTCCACCAGCTGCTTGAACGTCGGCCTCTGAGACGAGATGGCGTGCCAGCAGTCCTTCATCATCATGTACCTGGAGTGTTTTTTAAGGGCAGGATTCATTATTCACAAACTTTCTCTGCACTGACACGAGCTCATTTCATTCCTCTGACAAAACAAGAATCTACATATCAAACGTGAAAGGAAAGCAGCGGTTAGTCCGGATGGGGGGGTTTCGATGTACATTTTTGATGGACTGCCGCTGATCTCGGACACCATGCGGGTTTTTTATGATAATTCTTCTAGTGTGAATTTATGTCTTGCGAGGATGCTTACAGCTCGTTGGTGCAGTTCCCAGGCTTGTCCATGCGATGGCCCTCTTTCAGCAATTTGAAGAGTTCTTCCACGGGAATGCCGGGGTACGGGGAGCCCCCGAGGGTGAAGATCTCCCACATCAGGACCCCGAACGACCAGCTGCGGAGACACGACACACACACATCGTTCAAGTACCAATCGGGAGGGTTCGGTGTCAATGTCGTCTTTCTGCCGTGAGGTGACACAACCCGGCTCCCCAGTGCCGTTCTCAAAGGGGGCCTTTGTGCCCAGCTGGACGGGCGCACAGGCCGGTATTGTCCGGTGACACCACACCAATACAAACACGAGACCACCCGGAGCAACGCGAGCTAATGAACATTAACAACTTCCTGGTCATTAACTATCTCGGATCCGTCAGAGAGAGAGAGAGACCCCCGGACGGGCCCCCTTTATCAGCTCCTCATCTGCTTCTCGTCTTCCATCACTACTTTGTAACCAACTCGCCGTCGTTGTCTTTCGTCCAGCTGCGGCCAGCCACGACAAACACGTCAAGGGTCACGATGAGCGACCCGACATCTGACCCTGCTCCGGCATGTTTATGTTTCCAGTCGACTGGACACCAAGTCGAGTGCCAGATCAACAAACACGCTCGTCGGGAAAAACATGTCCTGAGTCTAGAGTACAAAGAACCCACGTTAAAAAAGAACATTTTGTTTCGTTTGTTGAAGCGTTTGTTTGTCACTGAAGTGACTTTGAGTACAGTCCCTTTTAACATTTCATTTATTTCTTTATTAGTAACAGAACCAGAACTCTCTGCTAGTATAATGATTCCTAAGAACAGCCTAAACATAGATCAGATTCACCTGCAGATGCATTAATAGTTACAAAAGACTCCAAAACGATCAGTGCGAATTCAGTTTTTAAAAAGGAAAGCAGAAAAGGATACTGCTAAACTACTTAGGAAATCTACAAAACATTTAGCTGCTTTATGAGTTCAATGAGAGGGAGTGAGAGGATTACAATGGCGTTTAAACACTTATTAAGAACTTTTTTAATTTGTTGAGTTACGCAAGCAAAAAAACGTTTTTTTTATTTGTTTCCTGTGTTTTGTGAAATGGCAGAAAAACTGGAAGATAAACGTTCAGGCGTAAAAGATTATTACTGTTTATAGATAGTTTATAAATATAGTTGCAGTTATACTATAGTTTGTAACAGAATAAAATATTATTATTGCTTTTGTATTCCGGTTCCTTTGTTTTCTTTACCTTGTTATAAAGTTGAAAAATCAAGTTTTGTAATTTTACCATTTAAACTGTATGATATCAAAGTACATTTAAAAACCCTTGAAGTGACAGTTACCCGGAAATTCTAACTGCAGTGGTGATATTTCGTGATATTTACCAGAAGTGTTTTCTGTCTGTGTAGCATGTTAGCATTTTAGCTTCTGCTACAAACAATCTTAAAATACAGACTTGTTATATGTCATATTTCTTTCCCAAAAAGTTTCTCATGTCGAGGCTTCAATACAAGATAGACATGGCTGACGAGCCACATGGAGGTGTTTTGGATGTTTTTAAATATTTTTTTGGACGAAATAAAAGTGAACGCCGTTCACAACCGTCAAAATGTCGGCCTATAAATCTTAATAACAACAGATTACTCTACCTAATCCCAACCTTTAGTCGATATGAGTGCGAGTAGAAAATGAGTGACATTAGAATTTTGGGTTTACTATCCCTTTAAGAAGTGTAAAAAATCATGTACGTCTTCTACACGAGTGTTGAATCATATGGTCGTCAACTCAGAAGGTAAGAATAAATCACCGACTGTTCTCCCGACATTCATATTGCAGATGTGAGCGAAACTGACGCCAAAACGCATCAGATGAGCACATCGAGCTTGAAAGATTCATGGTGGGAGCTCCGGGATACAGAACATGTGTTCCTCCACAACCTGAGCCCGGGTCGCTCACAAGTTCTCAAACGGTAACGGCCTCCATTGTGATTCATGTATTCATGGAAACCGACGTCATGTATGGATCGCTTGTTTACGTCTCCTGCCGCCTCACGCCTCCATTCATTTCATAGACTATTTGAAAAAAAAAAAAAGCCAATTAGTAAAAGTGTGACGGGACATAATTGGAGTCGCAGACTCGCACCCGCTATTGATCGAAACATGAAGGACGAGCTCACATTTGCGCCCCGTTACAGATCCTCCGTCCGAGCGCTTAACTGGATGAGCGCGATGTTTAGTGTACACACTCAAAAGAATCTCCTTTCCCAAGGTTCAGCGTGCCGAGCGTTTATCTAATTGCTACGTACACTTTCCACCGCCGTGTGTCTGGAGCAACGACTTCAAACGACGCTGTCAGTACACATGAGGCTCAAACACCCCAAAACACGGCCACTCTCCGGCTTTTTGTTCCGTTTTTTAAGAAGCGCTCCTGAAGTTGTGAAAGAGGGGTCCGCGACTCACATGCCAGAGGAACGACAGCGACGGGAGGGAGTGAGTTTGATCATCAATCGGCTCTGAAATGATGAGCTTCATGTTGAGACGGAGGTGGCGAGGAGAGTGAAGGGGGGGCGGCGGGGGCATTGTCGGGGATCTGACATGTGTGGAGGCCCCAAAAAAGGAGAGGAGACCTCCGAGCGGGGATGCAGGAGCAAGATGTGAATCGGGCTGAGGAAGGCGGTGCCGGTGGGCTCCGGGGCTCCTTCCACAGCTCTTTGAAGCTGCGCAGATTAGTAACACGGCATTGGCTACAAGTCTAGCGTGAAATCCTCACTTTTTGCCAGAGACCGGTCAGAACCGGCCCCCGATTGCACCCCCTACCCCCCCACCACCACCTCTGACACTCGCCAGCAGCACACCAAAAACACCTTGCTCTTTGCGTACGTCTCAAAAGCTTAGAAAAGCTCTAGAATAGCGCATCAAAACTTGTTTTTGAACTTTGAGGACTAACTGAGCCACAATCAATTGGAATAAAAGGTTATCATAAAAGATAAGTAAATAAAGATTAGATACACTGGGTTGCAGTTTAGCAAGCAGCTATTTCACTTGAAATAAAAGCAACTACACATGCTTTTGTACCTCTTCAATTTCAATTTTGCATTTTACTTTAGATATATTTTTATTTGTACCCCTTACTCATAAATACTGGGTTTTTAGAAACATTTATATATGCGGTAGTTGCTCAAAATATCACTGTTAAACTTCCTTGTTTTTATTAATATATATACTGTTTATGTGTGTTATAAACTGTATATGTGTGTTATAAACATGCGATTTATTTAAACAGCAGAAGAACACAATCTAAGAATTTAGTCCCATGATGCCGTTCTACACACAGCTCGATTTGGTAACATACGATTGGTCGCTACGATACTCTACTTCAATTAAATGTTGCCATGTCAAAACTTATCCGCGGCTGTTGTCGGTTGACTGGGCGGCAAAGCATTATGGGAGATGTTCATGTCATGGTTACTGGGAAGGTTGTTCAGATGGATTCATATGTAAAACTTGAGTTTTCAAGTTAGAATAAATGTTGTAAGTTATTAAGTGAAAAATTAAAAGGTTACAATCCTTCCATTTATTGCAGGGTTATCATAACGTAACCCCCGCACTAAAGCTTTTAGTCTAATTTAAGGCGAAAACAGTGTTTTTATCACAAATATTTTTTGTACCTATGGCCACAATTTTAGGTCATAGTGTTTGTAGAAGAGTGTGAAACTTTCCCTTGCCAGATTCAGCCTAAAGACCCAAACAGAACAACAAACTTGAAAAAAAAAACTGCCAATTTTTCTACTGGACAGGATTAAAGCAAAAAATGTAACCAAACTTGCAGGATATTTTCATTTCTGTCGCTGACGTGATTTACAACTTAGTGTCAATATTTGTTGTTCTAAATGCCTGGCTGTATGAAGATGAGAAAAAAGTATTATTTACGATTTTAAAAACAACCAGCATTCCAAATCTGAAAGCTCAAAACCAACCCGCCTGTTCTCCTCAGCTCCAGACTTCATCTGTGAGTCAAGAGGGAGAAACAAACAGCCGCCTCAGACTCACACACCACCCGCCGCATCGATTGACCTCGATCAATTACGCAAACAGCACATGGGAGAGTAATTCTTCCAACTTACACATCGCTCTGGTGTGTGTAGACCCGGTCGAAAAGTGCCTCTGGAGCCATCCATTTCACCGGGAGACGACCCTGGGGGCACAGAAAGGTAAGAGGTCAATTCAAATCTAGCAGCTAAACAACTTATTGAATGTCTCGATCAGCATTCTTTTTACTTTCTGCAAATCTCATTACTCGTCCAGGGACCAGACCGGCCTTCCCCAGAGGAACCTTTACGTAGTTAAGGCTGATAAAGTGGTTTACTGATAAGACAAAGTTTATCTCTCCACTGCCACTAAAAGGCTGGCAAGAGTCCATGTAAGTAATGAGATGTTATACCGATACCAAAATTAAACGCTTTTTTTTTTTTCCATCCTCTGTTATCGTGCATCACCTTTCCATAGATTCTCTGATCGGTTTTATTTCGAGGCTAATCTCATCAGTCGGGGTTTTGTCGGAAAGGGAAACGAGGACGTGACACATGTAGCGGAACAATGGCGGCTCTGTCTGGATTCATTTAAAGTGATCACCATTGTCGCCGCCGTCATTGTGCTAATCATCATTACTCCCAGCATCGCCGCATATTGTTGTTGTTGTCAGCGAGCTCTCAGCGTGATTGTGCATGTCATGAAAGGGCAACCATGCATAAGGAATGAGGAACGTGGTTCGGCGGTGGGAAACAAAACGGGGCACCACTGGTGCCGCCATGGAGATGTCAGTTATGTTTAAAATGCTCCTCTCGCTGTCTGTCTCTCTGGCTCAACTGTCAAAGAGACTCGGGATAAACAGGGAAGTCTTAAGCAGCGCGACAATCACCGACGGCCTGGGAACCCTCGGATGCTGCCAAGACACCAGCCGAGGGATTGAAGAGCAGAGAAACCATGGAAAAAAAGGGAGCTTCTGTTGCTCTATAACACCTTTGAGAAGAACATCTACATCCTTCTGGGGGTCGACGACTTACATTGGTCGTCTTTTTGTAGTAGTCAATGTTGTGGACGTCCCGGGCCAGGCCAAAGTCAGCGATCTTCATGAAGTTGCTTTCCGTGACCAGGACGTTTCTGGCCGCCAGGTCTCTGTGTATGCACTGGGATGTAGAGAGCGAGGAAGGAGGGAAGGAAGGGGACGAAGAGAAGGGAGGTCAGAGAGTGGAGAAAAAAAAAACGTGGAGAGGAAAAGAGAATAACACAAGTTACCTCATTGTATATATAAAATGGCTCAGGTACAGCTAGACTCAACAGCGTGACGCCACCTTCAACATGTCTGGATGAGTTGGGATTCTTGACATTCCTCGCTACATATAAGGAGCATACATGTGCAGGAAGGTTCGTGGAACCGTGCCAGAAATTCCAACACTGACTACATGACCGAATTATTCGCTTTAGTCCAACTCAGATCAGACTTTTTGAAATTCAGGTCAACTAAAATGGATCTCATGATTGATCTTATAAAATGTTGTGCGTATATATCCGTCCTGGTCTTCTGCTCTTCATCATATTATGACAGAGATTCAAACTTCACTCATTTTCTATTCACCCTAATGTTGACTTTTTATTTTCAGAGTAAACCATTTATTTTAGGCAGAAACAGTCCATTTTAATGCAGCGGATAGTGCTCGGTAGTTGTCGTCTTCATTTTCTTCCAAAAATTACACACTTAAAAACATCCGGAAAAAAAACAACAACTAGAAATATAAAGCTTAGTCTGTATATTTTAAGTTTTTTGTTGTTCAGTCTCTCAGTTCTTTGATCATTGCACACAAGTGTCGGTGCTCAAGATTTAGGCTGCTAGCCTAGCATCGCCAGCTAAAATCAAGTTTAAAATATAGACTTGTTTATTTCTTTTCAGCAACAATTTGTCTTGTCGAGGCTTCAATACAAGATAGACGTCACGGACGAGCCCCGCAGAGGTATTTGAAGGTTTAAGCGTTTCATTTTGGAGGAAAATGAACCTTAGCATCAGTCACTACGTTAAAATGGATTTCGATTTTTACCTGTAATTTTTTCAAAAAGCAATGGATTACTCTGAAAATAATCCCAACCCATTAAATTTTATAGAAATGATATATTGCAAAAACAAATCTACACTAACATTACATGAAAGCATTACCAATGTTGCTAACAACCATTAGCTCACTTTACATGGAGAAAAAAATTCTTTCTTTCTTGGATTATTAATTCAACGTAGTCACTAAGAGCTCTCGGCCAATAGAAGTTGAGTTAAGGCAATCCATAAAAGCCTTAGAAGGGGCATCTCACCTTTTGCGATGCCAGGTACTCCATCCCTCGTGCCACCTGGTAAGTGCACGAGACCAGATCTTTGAAGGTGAGCTGTTCGTCGGAGACCCGGGCGATGTCGTAGGAGTACTCCATCCCGGGGGGGCGACGGGCTCTGAGATACTCCCGGAGGTTTCCTTTCGAGGCGTACTCCACGATCACGTACAGCGGACCTGCACAGGAGAGTCTCAATCAATTCCCAAAAGTTGAACGCAAAAAAACAAGATATGAGCCTTATCAAAGTTGACTTTATTTTTGGTAACACCCGACAGGATGTAGGGCGCTAAATGTGTCGCCCTTCTTGTGCAATAGTGGGCAGCAAAGAACAAACTGAATTTGACTAGATATGGCTACATAGTGGCTGGGTCCCAAATTGCGTACTTCTCCGAGTGCACTAGTTTATAGTACACATTAAGGTAGTGCCAAGTAATTGGCCATTGCACAAATTTTCGACAGATATTACTCAAAGTCTCAAATCAAAGACTACCGCTACACACCGAAAATGACTCGATAGCTTCTTCTTCTACTTTTTAACACTGATCGCAACCGGCCGTTGGAACACTATCGCCAAGACTTGACAGCGCTTTTCGCCAATTGAAACTAGTTATTAAGTTGTTTAATTTTGTTATTACTTTCGTTGTATTTTTTTGTGGTAAAATGAGTGTTTTCCTGAGACATTTACACCAGTATCTGCTCCAAAGATGCATCGTCAGTGACGTAGCTTTAGCGCCATCTACGTCACTAAAATGGTGACCGTTTAGGGTGAAAAGTGTCCACACTCGATCCACACTCAATTTTCTGGCCATTTGAGTGCACCAATTCAGTGTGCATTTAGCACTTCATTTTTTCCCACACTGCTAATTGTGACGCACTGGTGCACTCAAAATACTAAGTGCAGAAGCGCGCGATTTGAGACACAGCCAGTCTCTTTTTTTATTAACCAAGACCAAACCAAGAGAACATTGTAAAGTGTCACTCACCCTCTTGTGTGCAGGCGCCCAAGAGATTGATGATGTTCTTATGTTTTCCGATCATCTTCATCATTTCCATCTCCGACACCAGGTCAGACAGGTCCTTCTCCGTGGCGTCGTCTGGAAGCACAACACGAGATGATCGTGGACGTGTGGAGAGGGGGGGGGGGGGAGTTCACGCCGCAGTGGTCAGCGCGAAGAGATCGTTTAATTAGTCGCTTTTGAATTTTTTTCTCCGCACAGACAATGTGGGCTAGGGTTTCGGGCCGGAGCGGGACCATCCTCGGTCAGACGACAGAGACATCCTTTGAGTGCCCTGCTTGAATTAAGAAGCCTCAATCTGGATTCATTATCTCGTGCACAGGCCGGTGACATCTACACCGTCGGGAAGACATGGCCCACATTCCAGGGCGCCATTACCTGACCTGGCGTAAAGAGCAGTTTTCTATTGACTCTCTAGAGTTTTTCATTAATAAAAGCTCGCGTGACTCACTTCTTTGTGTGACTGAGCTCCAGCCAGCTGCTGCTCTAAGGGGTCAGGTATGTGACCGCCCCCTTTACCCTCACCTACCCGACCAGCCCCCCCTTTAGGTGTCACTCAGCAAGCCCCAATAAAGGATAATAATAGGTGCTTGAGTGAAGTCTCACTAGAGCTACAAAGTGTTCTCTGATAAAGAGCGGCGTCTTTATCCTCCAGTTGTAGGCAGATGCTTACCTTTCAACATCTTCACGGCAACGGTCACGGCCTCCTTGGGTTTGTCCTTGTCGATGCCGAGGGCCTCCGCCATCACCACTTGGCCGAAGCAGCCTTCGCCGAGAGGCTTACCGAGGGTCAACCTACAAGAGAGCAAAAACATGGGAGTCAGATGAGCAGCTGAACCGCTAATCTCACAAAGTGGGCTTTAGCCTTCCATTGATCCACCGTAACAACTCACATATATGTAAGCAACGGAGCCAAACAACTCGCTCTGTCTGTTTCGCTTTGATTGTCTGTCTGAGTGCTTTGTTGGCGCGCCGTGAGCGGCCCGTGCCAAGGCAGTAGAGAAGGAGGCAGCGATAATCACCAGATAAAGCGAGGGAGCGACACTCGCTTCTAAACTGTTTACCCTGCCCTGGCATGTAGCGATATACACTCTTTACAAGTCATTACACAGAGCTTAGCTTAGCCCCGACATATTAGCCGGTGAAAGATAGACGTTGGCACACAAGACGATCTACCTCTGATTTAATTACTCTCTGTCCGTCAACCTCGATTGACTCGTCAGACGTCATAACTAGGGGTGTGTGTTAGAAAGAACACAATACAATGGAATATATTGAAATACTTCAGGAACTAGGATCGGTACTATTGTCTGAGTACTTGACTCTGGTGTTTCTTGCAGAATTGACAACTGACTACATTTGTTCGGAAGCCAATATTTATTTTTAAAAAACCCTTTTTTTACACACTCATTGAAATATAAACCATAAAGGAACTATGATAAGATAATGATAGATAATGATGAGTACTACTATTGTAGCGTGAAAAAACAACGTTCATTAAGTGTATATCTATCACGACGCTAGCACACACAGTGAAATAGACCTGATTTTAATTTAATTTTTACGCTATCGAGGGCCACATAAAAATGATCCGGTGGGCTTGATAGACAGATAGTTTTAGGTCTAATTCCAAATTAAATGAAATGCCAAGAGGAAAATAAAAAATAGCTAAAGTTGGCAGGTACAGTGATGAGTTCACTGAGAGTTGAGAAAGGAAAGAATGGAGTTAATAAGTAAGAATGTTGGGTTTTTTCGTGAGTATTGTGTGACATTATTGAGAGCGAGCCTGACGCCAAACAATGACGCAATGTAAAGCTGAGTTAAAGTTGCAGACATTTTTGAGATCCTAGTACAGTCCTAACACTCACTTTGACAAAAAAAATTGTTTCTGTGAATAGTTCTGATATATCATCTAATTTAACTAGTTTTAATTTAGTACTTAAGTTCTTATATTATTGTTGTTATCAACTTAAAAGCCGTATATTTGTGTTTTTTCAACACCTTAACTGTTATAACACATGACCATATTACACATTTTCAATCATTCCAGAGCCATGAGACCAACACCTGGACATGGTTCATAACAGGGTTAAGTCAGTGATATTCACCATCAATCTCACTACAGCCCTTCCACGACCTCTGCCCTTTGCACCGCACAGGAGAGTCTTGTTTTGTTTTCTGTTTTGATTGACAGGTGTTGGTTCCACCCCTCAGGTTCAGCGTCCTGGCTATGTAAACACTCTCGCGGCGCGCCATGAGGGCCGCGGCCCCCGAGGCAGGCGCCCGGCCGCAGTAACACAATCCCCTATCTGTTCGCGCACGCTCGCTGAACTCAATGGCCACCATTCTGTCCGCCCAGCCGCACATAATCGATGTTATTTTTTCACCGCAAACGTTAGCATTCCTTAGCATTCCGAACAAAAAAAAACCCCAACACGATCCCTCGGGCGCTGGCATGACAAGTGCGGAATAAAAGACCCCGGGAGAAAGTGTTCGGCGATTTATTCTGGGCCCAGACAAAACACCCCCCTCTGGCCTGTCGGTCATTAAAATCAAACTTTTCATCAGAACGCGGTTCTTGGAGGCTCACACCGGATCAGGTTACATCAGGTTCTTTTAAATTTATGATCACTGACTTTAACTGGAGACAGACGTGCATGGTTTACACATCTTTATTCTCACTCCAAACCAAAGACAAAAAAAATGACATCTGCGCTTGTTCCAGTAGGTCCGACCTCAAGAGCTTCACCGGCAGATCAAAGCTAACCACGAATTAGCATCGAATTATTCTTCATCAGCGCGACGAGACAACTGCCTGAATTTTGAGCAACATTTGAGCGATGAAGTGGCTTGTTTATTGCAGGCAGCAGTTTCGACCGGGGCCTAATGGTGACGTTCATTTTCATAACAGATTGCTCTCGTGTTGGTTTGAGATGGATGTCTCGGCAGTTAGCAAAAAAAGTAATTAGCGCTAATGGTCTTAAATTAGAGATTCAACGAAGTCTCCAGACGGATCAAACGTGTTCCCGTCCTCAACGGCTCTGACTAATCGCTCCAAATGAACAGTGGATCTTCTGGTGGGAAAGTTTCACGATTCCTTTTAGCGTTAGCGACGAGTCAGTCGATGGACGATGTTTGTTACAGTTAGTGAATGCATCTTAAAAGGTGCCAATGAGGATGTAAACGGAAAAAGCTCCGACACACTTGCAGAACTACACGGACAATAATTGATTTGAGGTATTTCTTGAGCGTTATCCAGGAAAAAAAAAGCATTTTGTGGCGAGAACATTTGAACAAGGTTAGTGAAGTAACGACTATAAGATCTTCTAAGAGTAATGAAATAGGAGAATAATGCATTAAAGTGTAAAAAACAAAACTAAAATGATCATTTTACAAAATATTATTTAAAATTCTTACATTTTGATTAAAGGGTTAGTTCCCCTATAATTCAAACCTTACTCATTTTCTACTCACACTAAGCCTTGGGATTCATTTCAGAGTAATGCGTTCCTTTTAAGAGTAAGAAGCAAGATGAAGAATAAAGAATAACAAGCAATACAGACAGGAAGTACCCCGTGTAAATATCGCGAGCACTTCCAGGGCGCATAAGGTTTGCTATCTATACTGGTTCTTTCAATATTTACCCGAGTACTTCACGTCTGTATCGCTTGTTATTCTTTAAGCTTCTGCTTAAAATATATTTTTTGTATTGTTGAGGCTTAAATACAAGTTAGAAATTACAGACGAGCAGTATGGAGGTATTTGGATGTTTTTAAGTGTCTTTTTGGACGAAGATGAAGACAATGACAACTGAGCTCCAGTCGCTACATTAGAATGAACAAAAAAACAGATTACTCTGAAAATAATCCCAACTCTTAGTTGACATGAGGGTGAGTAGAAAATGACTGAAATTTGAATTTTGGGTGAGCTATTTATATAGTATAAATAATAAAATACATATGAAAAGATTAAAATAGATTCTCTTCGTTAATAACATTTTTTTATGAAAGAATTGAAGTTATTGAAAAGCAAATTTAAAAAGCATCAATTAGACCCCAGGTCTGCCCTTGTTGGGTATAATCGGAACACCTCACTAAAAAGGAATTAATGAGAAAAGATCCAATCTTCCTTGGCCTCAAATTGACAGAGGAGTGCAGAGTAGTTTCAATCATCAACCAAAAAACCCTGATCGTTTCCATCAAGTCAATTCCATGACCGATGAGCACTTAAACAAGCTCTCTCGGGCTAAACTCACCGACTATTAATGTGCTTTAATTGCTTCGGTTCGTAGCATCGCTTCTAATGGAGGCCGTTCCCATTTTACACATGAGGACGTTAAGTCGTTTTTTAAAACCACAATCGAGTCGACCGAAACTCCTACCTGTCCCTGGAGAACTCCCAGCGAGGGTCCTCGGGAAGGTCGTACTCCGGGATCGGGCCGTCGTGCGCCGAGCTCCGCCGCGTGGTGATGCGGACGAGCGGCGTGCTGGAGTTCATGGATGAGCTCGAGTCCGCCGACACCTGCACGGGAACAAACATCCGCTGATCATCGCCGCCACAGCTCAATGACCAAATAAAGCTCTGAGGCTTTTTCAAGAGGAGTTATAGATTGTTTTAACGAAAACTAAATCAACTCAAGCATGAATGTCGACAAAGATCCCCCTCCACCTTACCTTCACACCGGCATCGGGCTTTCTGTACCTTTTTTTTCTTTGGGACTCAAAGCAAACACAGATATGGCAACAGCTTCAGGCATGAGTCTGACCTTACTGAATGACGTAGTTTGGACTAGTGTGAGCTATTTTTGCATGCACTGCTGACTTTTAAAACAGACCAGAAACTTGTCTTAACACTCTTAAATCTAAGATGTCCGAGCTTTAATGTGAAACAATGTGTCGTGTGTCTACTCCTCTCTGGGTGTTAGATGCCTTTAGAACTCTTTATCTACTTTCTGTTACCTGGCGGCGCAGGGGGATCTGTTTGCTGAGTTTGTGGACAGCAGGTTGGCCTCCGAAGTCGGGTTTCTTGGCGGTGTTCCTCATGCGGCAGACCACTACAATGCCCACCATGCAGGCGATCAGGAAGACGCCGGCGCAGTAGATGGTGATCTCCACGTAATCCGGAGGGAGCGGCTGAACGTTTTTCTCCGAGGCTGAGGAATAAGATGGTAATGAAGAGAAACGAAAAAGGTATTTGTTAGAACATTTGTAATAGACACGATGATCACTGTACATTTATGATCTTGGTTATTTGGGTTTTGGTTATTTCTAAATTGCTTTAATGTTATAGATGTAAAGAAAAAACTTAATAATTCGATTTTATAATAAGAATAAAATAGATGTTATTTTGAAAAAACAAATTCAAATGTTCGAACAGCACATTTTTTTCAATTAAATAGGGTGACAGTATAATAACAATCCATAAGTAATGTATATATTCATGGTATACAAAATGCTAAATAGCATTCATAAAAAAAGTTTATGTAATTATATAAGGTACATTTTATTTTAAGTAAATAGATTATCTCAAAAAAGGGAAAAGATCAAATATCTGTAAGATTGAAGGGAAATATTTAATCAAAAAACCAACTATGATTTTGTTGCTACTAGTAAATTCTATCTTATCTTTTGTATTTATGGACAGGATTATTTCAAAAGCCAAAATCAATTAGATTATGAAACAGTAGTTTAGCCCCTATAATCAAGAAAGTTTAACACTTTTTTCCAAAGTTTAGCAAAGCTTATTTTATCGACTGATAGTTATCACTGGGAAAAGCTACACATCTAGAAATCCATGCAAAGGCAAAACATTTGAGACATTTTCCAAAGTTTAGGAAAGAAAAAACAAAAGTAAGGCGACTATCAGTAGCAAATATTTTCCTCCTTTCTCAGTCTGGCGACACTTGAGCTGTTCAGGGAGTTCGACTTCCGTCTCGGTATAATAATAAGTGGACTGTATATGACTCTGTTATCAGCTCTGAGCTTTCAGCAGCTTTCCAATTAAGATGATAAAATACAATATAAGCTGCATTTTTCTTGGGTTACATTATCATGCTAGTTGATAATCGCTGTAATCTAATATTCCAGACTCCGAAGGGAGGACTTGTCTGCCACAGATGTAACCGAAAACACATAATCCAGACATTTTAAACGATGCTGAAAGAAGAAGGGGAAGTAGGGGACAGTTTAAGAGTGTATATACCTGGAAGCACCGTCAACCAAGCAGTGTGAAAGGAGATCCCAATAGAATTACCCGCCAAGCACGTATAACTCCCAGCATCTTCAAATGTTACATTGGGCAAGTAGAGAGCTTCTATCTCCTTATCGGTGGTGTTAACACCGGCGGTCTGGAGAAAATGAGGAAGAGGAGGTGGAAAAGAAGGTTGTAGATAAGAGCAGGGGCAGGAAGAAGAAAGAGAGAGGGAGAAAAGAGAGACAAAATGAGACCCATATCACCAAGATAGAAAGAATTGCCGTCATGTCCTGGTTCTTGTCTAGTGGAAAAACGTGGATGAGGAAAGAAGACACAGGAATATCCCAAACTGACACCATGTGAAAAATATACACAAAGTTCCCGTCACCAACAAGACCCTCATAAAAAGTTCCACACAAAGAACATGGAGGACATGTTGAAACCGCACACCCGACAACAGGGTCAGTGTGGGTCCCACCAGAGCTTCCATGGCTACACAAGGTTCTGCTCAGAGGTAGACATCGAGGGAGAGAAGGGGGCCACTAAGAGACCATCGGCAGAGTCACCAAACACCACAGGAGGTCAGGGATGCAGCCCAGGACACCACACACGTGACGGTCATGTCTGTGGGTTACCTGGGATGACAGTGAGCCAGCCCGACTGGCTGGCCTCGCCTATATAATTGGAGACTTGACAGACATACTCTCCAGCATCATCCTCCGTCACGTTGGTGAGCCTGAGCATCTCCACGTCTGAGCTGTTAATGCCTGATCGCTGAAATCCACATAAACAATCACATTCAGAATCCCAAACGATCGCAAAGGTCTTGGAAGGGGGAAACAATTTCAATTTCGCTTCCGAGATCGAAGTAAGGGGCGACACCTGTTAGGAAAACTGGAACGAATGATCTTCAACCCTGAGTGAGGAAAAACTGGTAGTACCTTTAGAACTCGGACGTAGGGGTTACCATCGGGGCCGTAGCGGCTGCCGTTTTGAGTGATGTGCTTCAGCCACTGGATATGAGGTTGGGCGTCACTGTACACTTTGCAAACAAAGTTGGCGTCCTCGCCGACGTAGACGGTGATGTTGGCAGGAAGACCGGCTTGGAGAATGGGCCTGTGTGGGGACCGCTCTGTTTGGGGGGGGAAACAAAGTGTGAATGCTAAGATTGAATGCTACAGATATTAGTTTACCAGGAGAAGTTCTACCAATTCGCTGATTTATCCTGAGGAGTCATTAGCTAACATGTCCTCAAAGGAGTCGCGTAAGGCGGCTTCTATGAAACCGGCGCCATTTTCACATGGACAACCATTTTATTAGGAGTAAATTCCCACCTCAGCTTTGAGTTATTCCCATCGCATTTCACCTCAGAATGACTTCAACTAGCATCTTATGTGACGAGCAAAGTTAGCAAGTTGTTATTAATGCCCCTATGTAACTACCAAACAATAAATAATCCGGTCAAATTGAGCAAGAACTTGCGAGTTTGAGCCTTTTGGCTTCTGAAAGTATTTCACAGAGTGATGTTCACGTCATATCAAAGAATTTCCAGTTGATGCGGGAGTGTATCTCATGCCGTCAGTGTTGGTGTGTGCCAGCGTCTGAAAGTGAAACACCTTGGTACCGTACCGCCCCCGTGTCTCCCACTATCTGCATTCTTTTACAAGCAAACATTTGGCCAGCGAATCCAAACAGAGCGAGACCTGTTGAACAATGACTCCTTTCAAAACACGAGCAGGCCCTCCACAACCCCACCGAAGGAAGCCCACCAACCCCCACGCTGACAGCAACCACCCGCTGGAACACACGTGCACGCGCTCACACGCGCAATGACATCACTTTTGCTTTGGGGGAACAGCCTCCCGAGACAAAGCTTTAGGTTAGCGAGCCGTTGCTCAGGCGTGCGGTACCGGTGTCCTCAGAAGGTAAGTCTGGGTTAGAAGAGAAGGGGCTTGGACCCAAAAGTGGACCAACCTTGTCACTACATCAATTCAGATCAGATCAGAGATTCCCACTCACCCCCCCCCCCCCCCCCCTTCTACACATTCCTTGCTCTAGCCATGTTTATTGTCTCTCGTTTTACCCCCATTTTTATCCTCCTCTTGCCATTTTCACTGGAGATCCCACCCAGCCAGTTGATTACAGTGACAATGTTGCCATCTTTTTCTTAAATAAAGTAGAGATTGCTTGCACGCACATGGCATTAAAATCTTGAAAGTAGGCAAAGTAAGTGTTTAGCTTATTGCATTCCCTTGGCCAGCATTTTTGTAGACCGAGGCCTTTTCCATTTTGAGATGGCGGTGGTCTTCTCCGCCCAAATTCAGTGTTTGATCGTAGTATAATAAACCTTAACCTCATACTTACGAAGATAATAATTTTTTATCATGTTGAGGACAATCCAAAGCTTCTAAATGCATGTCTATTGAAAGTGCATACGGACACCAGTATACTGCATCTGTACTATAGGAACTTCTTCAATTTCCAATGACTACTTCTTAACAGTATATTTTTTGGAGAATGACAGGAAAAGGTCAAACTAGTCTTGTCATGTGATGTCAATAGATTATTCTTTGGTCGGCTTTTCCACCACAGCGAATTTGGAATACATAGTTAAACAAGTTGGGGGAATTCCCACTTGTACGTCGAGTGATCCGTGACAAATCTTCGTCCACTTCCAACGAGTCATTAGTCGTTTGTGGCAAGTGTCGGTGGAACACCGCGGCGCACCATGCGAGACCGCTGAACTCTGCGTAACCCATGGATTTGGGACACAGCGATCGCGGGTTCGGGGGACGAGCTCGAGAGCACGGCACATGACAGCAACCTAGCAACAGGTTCGGATACATGGTTCCGACTTCCTCCGTGGCTCTTTGTCATCTGTTTTCGGTAATCCAACTGCGACCCATTCTCTAGTAAGAACCAGACAAGTCTGGCTCCTCTAGGTTTTAAAAAGCTGGCCCTACAGGTCATGTGGGGGAAAGAGTCAGATAAGAAAAGCTTTTTTCTGTCTCTGTTTTCCCTCCTCCCCCCCTTCTCTCTTTATCCTCACCGCTACATTGGAGTAAAATGAAGCAAAAGGTTGCAGGGGGGAGTAGCTGTGGAGCCAGACATGGAGGGGGTTTACTGCTCCGCAATAAAATGGAACAAAAAGCAGAAATATGCAGTCTGAAGGGGAGATTTAGTCAGCTCCAGTGCAGAGCAGAGCAGGGGGCCTGAGTTAGGGGGGGAGAGCAGCTCATATGCTTTTACCGTCCATGTGTTTTCAGTTCCCTCTATATATGCAACCGCTTTTATTTATCGAGCATTCCTTCGAGCGTGCTCAGAGCGGACCCTCACTCACGCCAACATTGATCAACTACATTTATCAACACTGCCTATTGATGCCTGCTTACTTAGCAGGAAAAGAAAACTTTGCTTTTGTGCGCTCCAAAGGTCATCTTGGAGGGGGTGACCGAGTTAGGTATGAACTCGTGGGGATTGTGCTGAATCCAGTATTTCGTAAACAATGACTGAGTGACACTGAGTGATCACTCGCAATCAGTCAAAGCTCTGCAGTATTTGAGGTGAAACCAGAGCGACCAGTTTTTTTCTATGCAAAACAAAGGTCGTCATCAAAAGACGACTTGAGATTTTGGCAGTTATCGGCGAAATAAACAGCGAGACGTTACTGAACTAGTACATTTTGAATTATTAAAAAAACATTTCTTCGTCTCAGCAGTGAGAAGACAGTATCGATCCCGTTTAAACAGGTAAATAAAGCCACCTGGGAGGAATCATCAGCATAGAACATCATTTGGTCAAATGCCAAATTCCAGTTTGGGTAAAGCTCACTATAACTTAATATAGTGATTTTTAGGATTCATTTTTCTTTAGTCAAATTATTTCTATACGTGTCTAATCCCAAGGTCTTTAGGTCAAAGATATTTTGAACTGAGGTGATTAAAAACAAAAAATTCTCAGAGTTGTTTTCTGGGAATTAAATCTTGGAATATTAGGAATCAAAGGAAAAATGGGGAAAAGATCTGGTTTAAGGAGGACAACTGAAAACAGATATTGAGTTTACCTTCAGTTTAGATTTAAAGATGGCCGGTTATTGACTGTATAGTAAAGGTTTTATAGAGTATAACTCTAAGCATCTTGGGTAATTTACGTTTTTATCATAATAATACATCAAGTGTTGTGTTTATGTTGTCATTTCTATTAAAACATTCATGAGAATCAGGTCAAAGCCGGGGTGGGGGACTCACAGTAAAATAAGTTAGCTAGCAAGTTCAGTGTGCTCCAATCTCAGAGTCTATATCCTTCATTTCATCAGCACTAAAGTATCATGTGCTTGTGTACTGGATGAATCCCTCAGCGGGACTCTAATCAAAAGTGATTGGCCGTGATGAAAGCGATACTTATCAACATAAACGAGTAATTACAAGTAATAGCGCTAAAAAGCGTTCAGACGTCATTAAAGTACGATGACAAATGAATTAAGCCTTTCGCTTAACTTGGCAGCGACCGCTGGCCAGCTGCGTCCAACACCTGGACCATCAAAAGAGCTCCCTGTGAGAACTCCCGTCCTTCTCCCACGGCCGTCCCCCCCCTCCGAAACTCACCGACGACATCCAGGGTGTAGGTGTGGTTGATGGAGCCGAACTCGTTCTCCACGAAGCAGGTGTAGTTGCCTTTGTCGGAGGGCACCACGCTCTCCATGATGAGGGTCCAGTGCTGGCTGCGCACCTGCGGAGCGAAAGCTTCATTACAGGCGTCGAGGAGTGAGAGACGGATTTTGATCCAACAGTTTCACCGTGGAGACACCTGCGTTCCACTGCTGCTGCTGCAGACTATTACAGGCTTGTTAACATGTATTTTAC
Source organism: Callionymus lyra (assembly GCF_982586985.1). NCBI lineage: Eukaryota > Metazoa > Chordata > Actinopteri > Syngnathiformes > Callionymidae > Callionymus > Callionymus lyra. The sequence continues at coordinate 12,257,092 of NC_141828.1, forward strand.
GTGGCCCACAAAAACTGCAGAGAGGATGAAAGATTAACAAAGTAAAAACTAGGGGTTCTCTTGTTTTGGAGCAGAGAAGCAGAGAAGGAAAACAAAGAATGTTTTAAAAGTAGTGATGGGCTGCTTCATGAAGCAGTGCCATGTTGTTTAGAGGTCAGTAGGTGGCGGCATCAGTTTAAAAATGATGTTTCATTAGAACAGTCAAAACAAAGGAAAATAGTGCAGAGGTCGCCATCTAGTGGACTCTGAGAATAATGACACTGCTTCATGAAGCATCATCAGACCATCACTATTAAAGTCCAAGGCCTGTTTAATTTATTTTATTTTTGTTCAATCTTGAAATGTTTATTACATTAATTTTGATGCCTTGTTAGCTGAGGTAAGGCTTCAGTGGGGGGACGAGAGCCCACAACCTCCCTCTCTGTATCAAAACAGATCTACTTCAACAGGAGGAGCTGGAGTGGATGTTGGTTGCGAGTTGGTTTGAAGAAGAACAGATATGTAGTTGATTCAAAGAATGAATAACCTCTGCGTTAAAATCATGGCCCAAGCTAACAGTTATTATTATATGGCCTACATGAGCTTGAAAAACAATTGAACATCACATAAAATAATGGATTCCATGAGAGCGTGAACAATTTTAATTTTAATTTTAAATGTATTGAAGATAATATAAATCCTAATTGAGTTTGTGAATCACATCATGCACTTTTATGTTAACAAACAAATACATATTAGCAAGACCATGTACAACATTCACCTTATCATATCAGCTCCTGACTCTTCCTGCGTTTTTTTTGAACTCCTGCTTTCTATTTTAATCAGCGTTTGCCAACAGTCACCATAGTGTCAATGTCAGCCGCCCCCGTTTGCTCTGCTCTCCTATCGGTTATTAAAACGCTCATTATCCGATCGGGTTGCAAAAATAGTTTCAGCTGTGTCTTAAATCCACAAGTATGTGCTAACAATAGTATTTCCGTGTACACAGCGAAGACAGACAGTAGCCTGTGATTGTGTCGGGCTGCGATTCACACAATGGGGAGCTTATGCCACAGGGATGGGCTCAGGTGAGGCTTTTGTCCAGCATTTGTTGACCAGAAAAAGATGCTCGTATTGACTGTATCATTTCACTCTGTGTTTTTGGAAGCTGAAGTTTCTGTGCAGGACACAATGTTCTCTCGGGCTAGTGGAGCTTTTTTAAAGAAAATACAAGGATTTAAGTGAATGTGCTGATGTTTGACGAACTTATCTCTGACAGAGCTGAAGCTGAAAGAGAACACTGTGCAAACTTCGCTTTGGCGTAACCATAATGAGAGAGAGCCCATTTTTAATGGAATCTAAACATTAAGCTGAGAATTTTTTCACTGCGGTTATCACCTGAGAGTTTCAATTAAAACCCTTTCGCAGCGAGTGGGCTACAAAGAGTCACTTTCCCTGTTTCAACTCCGACCATCCCATGTTTGTCAGTCACATTTCAAAACAAAGCAATCGCATACTAGAATTACATACTCATCTTCGCCGGAGCCAGTGGGACCTGTTCTCCCTGATTGAGTTACCTCAGCGACTCGCTTCAACCCTGACGTTACCTACTTTTTCTATGCATCACTGTCTGGGGGCATTTAACCCTTAAGTTCCCGGCTTGGGTTTCTAATTGTTGGGGGTAAAGAAGCATTTCCAGTTACACTGAGAGACTCTCCAAAGCATCCTGGTGAGAGGAGGTGCACGGCTGAGCAGTTCCAATTTCACAGCAGAAACTCGTTTCCTCTGTTTACTCTGCTCAGTTCCTTCAGTCAAGGGTGAAAACGGGGCAAAAAGGACAGTGGACGAAGAAGCTCAGGGTGATAAAGAGTTTGATTTATGGCTGTTGGTCTCACCTTGTAGCCTCCCATGCGGTCCTCCTGCCGGAAAGGCCTGCTGTTCTTCAGCCAGCTCAGCCGGGGCCGGGGGTTGCCCCCTGCAGGACAGCGAAACTTGACGGTGTTGGCAGCTGGTACCGCGTGGAGCCGCTTCTCCATCTTTGCTAATGAGGTCCAGTATGGGGCTCCTGCAACACCAGGAAACAGTTGCTGTTTAGAGATTCTCCACATTCATCTGCGCCGTAGAAACTCAATTTGGTAAGCTCAGTAAATTATGCAAGAAGGCGCGTCAAAGCCAACATGAAGAAAGCGAAATGATTCCAATTTTTAGATATTCAGGAAGATTGTAGTATACATTTTGTTTTGCACTTATTTTTGATCCTGTTGCCAGAAACAGGTTTTGATATCTATTATATTTAGCACTGAACTACCTCAAACGTAGACTAGATTAACCCGCACATGAGCTCAAGAGCAGGATCGGGAAATTCAATTTCCTCGGGTTCCACGTTATATACTGTGACAGTTACACAGAAGGAATGGACAAATTAACCAAATAGCATGATGGGAAAACTCGAAAAATAAATATAAAGAATTTTCTAAAATAAGCTTTAGTTTTAATATGATTGTAATAAATTATTTGTATTAAATTTTTATTTAGATACCCTAAAGAAACTACAACTTAACATATTTCATTTAAAATTACAATTTAAAAAATCAAATATATTAATAATTAAATGCAAAAATACAAACAATTGTGTAACATTACATACAATTCATTGGAATATATAATGTAAAAGCACTACGAAGAATATAAATACCCATACAAAGGAAGAAGAAAAAGGCAGAAAAAAGAAGATAATACATGTTCAAACTAAGATCTTCTAACAAGTTGTATGCAGAGTAAAACTAGTAAAATGGTAAGCTCACTCACACTCAGCAGGAGTGAAGTATTCACTGAGAGGGAGTGTGAAGAAGAGTCATATTGGATTTGAAACTAATATTATTTTGGTAAGAACGTTTCCCAGTTTCAAAATTGTAGCTCAATTTCAAACTTTATTAAAGTAATTCATTCACAGTTACATTAATTAAAATAGCTTTAACATCTTTAATAAAGGAATGACCCGCTATCGCAGCTACTTGCGCTTAAGTACAATTTATCGTCTCTATTTTATTTGAAACGCTGGAGTCAATGAGTCAACATTCCTATTATCAGCCTGGGTTATCGCATTATCTCACATTAGCTCCTTGGATCATTAAAGTAAAACCCGCAAATCTTCGCCTTTTATTACCATCTTCGAGCACAACAGCAGATGTCACTGAAATTTTACGCTATTCGACCTAGACTCATTATTTTGAAGGCTTGCCAGCCTCTGAAGGAATAAAAGATTTGTTTTAAAGGAGCTTTAATGGAAGAAAAGTGACTGAAGGTTGCCAAGAAGGTAACTGGACCATCACATTCAATTTCGTCTTATTCCACTTAGCAGCTTTTCAAGCCTCCGAAATGAGCTCCCGGTTTATCGTTAAAAGGAACAATTTCAGAGTCGGAGCGCTTATCACGCTCGGAAAATCATTTGTCAGAGGAGAAAAATCAAGGTTTTCCTTGACGAGGCGATCGGCCTTTTTTTTTTTCTTCCACATCCAGATTTCATCTTCTCGCCGTTTCTCACACTTGTGTCGATCTGTGTCGAATTTCTTATGCTCGCAAATTCTGCCTTCCAGTCAGCTGGACTCCCCCCCCGCCTGACCGCCCACCCGCCCTCCCTGCACCTGGGAGGGTGATTGCCTTAGCAGATGCGGCTCAGGGGGGAAGAGAAAGTCAAACAGTCCTGTATGGAATGACTTCCTCTCTTGTGCAGCCGAGTACAAACAAACAAGAGGGAATGCCCTGCAAAAAACGAGACCACTCGCATGACCCTCCAACACGTGTTTACGACCCCAGGGGAGTCTTTAATTGAAGGATTCTCCCTCCAGCCTAGATCTGCATACTATGAGGCGCCGCCCCTGCAGTGTTCTCTGGCATGTGCGACCGGACGCGATCTCGCATACTTGGATGGTAAAGTCAGTAAACATTGCAGCTGAAAATAGTCGCTTTTTAACCGTTCCTGCACCTCTTCACCTCACGCTGCCCTCTTCCATTTTCTCCACACACTCTCCCTGTCATCGCCCCGGACTCGAGACGGATAAGGTGCTCGGAGTTACGACGTCTGCCCAAAACGACCTCTGACCCCTGGCTGGCAGCCCCGGTCAGGAGAAGAGTTAAGGACTTGAAAGGTGAGCGGCGCTGTTTCCCATGTTCTACAGAACCGGATGGGCAGCGCTTCAAACGAGACGACCCTCCAACCCCTCTCCAGATGAAGCACCACTCTCGCTGGGCCAACCGCTGTGGCCTCCAGGAACCCCCCGCCACCCCCTTCAGAACCCGGCATCCGGATCCCCTCTTAAGGTCTGTTTATCCTCAGATGGCCCGGGGTGAGCTGAGGTTATCTAACTCCTTCGCTGTGAGTCAACATTTTTTTCTCTCCCTCTTGCACTCCAGAGATATAAATCCATCCCTGTTCCAAAGTTGTTTTAAAATATTCACATTAAGCTGTGATATCCTGTATCTGCTGGAGCTGGACTCTGCAGACCGCTGGATTATGAGAACAGCTGAGAGACAATGTGCTTCTCATGAATTTCAAGAAACCATTTCTAGGATTGCAGTCACATCTTTATAAAAAAGAAGTCCAAGGTGACTCAATAGAAGTTATGATAGTAAAAATAACACACTAATCATCCATGACAACTATACATTTGTTTAGTTCCGCTTAGTCCATGGATGGTTAAATGTGGGGGATGGGACAAGACCGGGTGACACCCAAGATGTCGGTTCATGATAGGCCATGTTTAGAATCCCTAGCTCTAAAACACCTACTGAAAAGTTATCAACTATGTTATAAACTCGAGGGGAAACAGGGGGCCCCCAATGAGCAAACCAAAATCTGAGTTGGCAGGAATCAAACCCACAACTATTCCCTGAAATGTCCCCCCACTTATAACCCAAAAGACGTAAACCTGGAAAACCTAAAATGTTCTCGTCTTTCTAACATACGCAACAATCATTTCGGACACTTTTAATCCCGTTTTCCGTTTGTAACCACTGCTGGACGCGTGTTTCCACAGAAGGGTGAAGTATCGACCACAAATACTACAAATAATAATACAACTTGGGTTGAGGATTAGATGTTACCTTCTACCTTATTTTCGTGTCTAAACAAGAAGGAGCTGTCTCGCTTGCAGTTAATACAAAACTCTGCAAAAAAAAAATTACCAGCTCTAGTAGAAGAACTCACATTTTCCCTGATCCTTAAAACTCTGCACTGGCTGCTAGTTAATTTCAGGATAAATTAAAAAATTCTGGTTCTTACTTTCAGATCTATTCATGGTCAGGGTCCTCCTTATATCAGTGACCTGATCCAGCCTTACACCCCAGCTCGGGCTCTGAGGTCTGTGGATCAGAATCTACTGATGGTTCCTGAACACGCTTCCGGACCAGAGGAGAGAAGTTCTTCCAGGCTGTTGCTCCTAAGCTTTAGAACAATCTTCCTCTCCCTCTGCATTTAAGGGGGTCTACTGACTCCTTCTAGAAGCATCTTAAGACCTTTTTATATGTGCAAGCTTTTCCCTGATTTTCTAGGACCCCTGTGGTTGTCTCATGTTGTCATGGCCTTTTAGAGTTTTTAAATCTGTAGGTATTTTAAACATTTTGAATTTCTTTTGATTGTTCAAGCGCTTTGTGACCCTGGTCTAGAAAGGCGCCTTACAAATAACTATCATTTACTGACTTACTAACTTACTTACTTCAACCGGGACAACATATTAGCTTAGCTTTTACCGCTAAGGGCTGTGTGCGCTGGTTTGGATCGGTAACTTTGGTAGTTGAAGCGGTGAATCCGACAATCGGATTACTGATGAATTTAATGTTCTCCTTTTTTTGGGGGGGATTCCTATTTGACATCCGAAGTCCACACGCCATTAAGACACATGCATCTCTGCCACAGATCCAATCACGCTTCAACAACTATTTTTCCGTAAAGATGTCGGCCCGAGGACCCGAGCCCAAGCTAAGACGACAATAACAATTACAGTCAGACCGAAAGAAAACCGTGACAACAACGGGTCGGAATGTCGACCCCTGCGCCCCCACGTGACTCCTTCATCATGACATCACGGTCGCCCTCCGCCCACCTTTACCCCCCACCCCGGAACCCAATCGAAACGCTCCCTCAGCACATTCGCTCGCTGCAAAAGCTCTAATCTCCAAGTTGTGTTTCTCGGTGGCCTGATGCCCAACCTAGAAATAAAGGCTTTAATATAAAGCTACATCCTCCCTCCCCTCGCTCCAGTCCTCGGCCAGATGCCAAAACCCTGCACATTGCTCAGAAAACTGCTGGTACTGCTCCAACAACCATTACCCCCACCCCTCCGTCCTGCCTCTCCTCTTTCCCCCTTCTTTCTTCTTTTAATAAAAAATCATGGTTATGAATTTTCATAAGCACACATCAAGAAAACCGTGGCTAGAACAGCTCCCTCTTTGTTTTGGTGCTCATTACCACAGAATGCCTGGATATTTTTCCTTCTCCTTGCTTTTCCCCCCCTCTCTCTCCCTGTGTTCTTCTCTCTCTCCCCCATATTTAATGGATTTCAGGCAATTATGGTCAGCTCGAGAGAAGAAAAAAAGCAGAAGGAGAACTCACGGTAAGATTCAGCGTGGGCGGAGAGTTCTAACAAGATGTGGAAGCCCTCATCGTTGCCTTGTTTGAGCATGTGCACGACGATAAACACGTCCCAGATACAACACAAAGACCGTCATGGGGAAAACTTTCTCTTTTTTCGAGGAAGCACACACACACACACGGGCCCATCAGGTGGGTAAGTGGGTCCAGATGGGCAGCTCTTTTATAATAGATGAGACCAGCTGACGGACTGGCTCACTAACTGGCTCCAGGAGGCCCGGCTACCTGAGAGACACAAGCTGAGGGAATGTCAGGAATCTCACTATTCCCCAGAGCAGAGGGTGTTGCACAAACTCAAAGACACACACACGCTACACATGAATGTCAGCGCCTATGTCACAGAAAACTGTGTTTTTGTTTCTTTTCTGCTGCTTTTATGGTCACAGTTAAACATTTTCCTTGTTTTTTGCTGTGAAAAATGCTATATATTTATCAAAACTGTTGTAGAAAATGGATTATTCCACGATGTAGGAGAGGGTCGTTGGTTATTTTGAATGCGGTATAAAAGAAAACAATGCATAAATCAGCTTCTAGGTCAGCACTTTCCCACATGTTTTCGAGCAGAAAGATAAAAAGATACGAACAACAATAATAAAAACATTTTCCGGCAAGAGGCTAATTTCTCAAGACTGTTTTTTTTAAACTGAGTTCCATGAATCAAAACTCAAGAGTTTGTTTTCGTTGGCAAAAAAAAAAGGACCATGACTGGGAATCGAACCCGGGCCACTACGGTAAAGCAATTCTTAACTACTAAACCTTAATTAAAGTAATTTTCGTCTCCTCGCAGCAACAATTTGCAGACGTTTTCCATTTGTCACACGCCTTCCGATGGCTTCTAGCGTCTGCACCGTAATGGTAGGAATAGAAGTGAAAGTATCTTTCATCGTCGGCTAGTAATCGGCTGTTTGACAACCATCGTAAACTGCAGCTTATTGGACAACAGGCGTCACAAACAGTCTGTAAACGCGCTTTGCCTTTGTGATGTAAACTTGAAAATGTAGTTGTACACATCCAGTATTTATCTCAAGGTTTATATAAAGAGAAAGTTTTTTGTTTATCAAAATCGTTTATAATATTTGGTAAATGTTTTGAGGACATTATCGGAAAGAAAATGCGACAATAATCGCAACTACGGTGAAACTCCTCCAAGATGCAGTAAGACCCTCATCATGACCATGTTTTGAACTTATAACTTTATAAAGTATTGCTGAAATCTCGGCGAATGAGAGGTTACAAGAGCGTAGTCCATTATGACCTAAAAATAGTCTTCACTCCTCCTCCAGCCAACCGTTATTACGCCACGCTTTGTTTATACAACAAGTCCGTTGGCGGTGGAGACTTCCGGGATTGATGACGCGCGGTGAAAAACCTTGATGTTTGACCAATCACAGCAGAGTGGGTGTGGTTATGGCAATTTAATGTCCAGAAAAACGGATAGTTTCAGTGGGCGGGGCTTAAGCACATTTTCTAATGTAAATATTTAAATGAAAAGATAGTTTTGTTCAAACAAACACATACTGATGATACAATAGAGTCCAACGTCTATTTAAGACACACTTAAATCAACACATTAGTTGAGCTTTAACTACAGCGCCCTGCATCGCCCTCCCATACTCACTTATCTGCTCTCCATCTGCCCCTGTGTCCTCCGACCTCTCTGTATCGTCCTCGTCATCCCCCGACGATATGGCATCTGCACAGAGCAACCACCGTTAACTGCCGCCCCTTCCTCGCCCCACAGGAACTCATCACAAAAAGCTAACGCCCTCATCTTTTTTGCGTCGCTTGCCACGCCGGGACCTCCTAGCTTCTTCCTAGCCCCCGGACTCACCTGTGACATTCACTATGAAGCACACGGCGTCTTTGCCCACGCTGGTGCAGGCGTACAGGCCCGAGTCCTTGGCCGTGGCATCGCGGATCTGAAGGACCTCCTGTTTTATCAGGGTGCGGTTGTTGGTGCCGAGAGAGCTGCCGTCTTTGGTCCAGGTGATGGTCCCCGTCGGCGGCAGGGGGCAGCTCAGCTTCAGCAGCTCCCCCGGGTGCAGCGAGCACAACGTGGGCTTAGATATTTGGTATTTGTCGGATGCGTCTGCAGAGCGAGTAGTAGTGTAGGGAGAGGGGGGGAATAGAGAGAGGAAGGGGTGCAGATGAAGGAGAGAGAGATGGGAGAGGAAGAAGAAGAAGAAGCCAGAGCGTAAGAAACACAAAATCACCACATCACCAGCTTTTGGATGCATTTTAAAATGTGCAGGAGAGAAGAAGGCCCCAATGTGGTCCCCAGTACACCGACACATCACCACCAACTCCAACACTCGTCAGGAGATTCATGCAGTTACAGCAACCATCAATGTGTTATGAGCAGAGTGAGATGATCCTGATGATCCTGCAGCAGGTATCACAACCTTGACTTCCCTCATGTACAGAAAGAGCAGCTCAAAAAAAAGATCTAGAATGGAAGCAGTTGTTAGGCAAGAGAAAGAACGAATGAAGGGGGGGTGGTCTCTGCTTTTTACTATTTTTTATTTATTTTATCACCATTCCCTCGACCTCTCTGTACCCCAGACTTTTCCATTCCTCTTTTTTCCTCCCTTTTTTTTTATTCGACATGGACGATCGAAAAAAAAAAAGCGCAAAAAAAAGATTGACCGGCCAAAAAAAAAACGCCGCTCGACTCCAAAGTCTCCGGGACGAGATCCAAGTCTGAGCGTGTGTAGCGCGTACGTGTGTGTAAATTACGTTCCGCGGTCGTAAGAGGGGAACCAGGTGAACTTTTTTTTTCGACGTGGCCAAAAAAAAAAGCTGATTCAGGACAAAAAAAAAAGTGAAAAGCTCATGTTGGATCCAGGAGACAACATGTTCCCGCTGGACTTGTGCGACTACTGTTTTAGAGCCGTTTCAATTTCCTATAGCGTGACAGTCATGAGGTCATGAAGGGAGGATGAAAAATAAACTTAGATACTGCACATAACATGTTGTTAAAAACATCTGAAGTATTTATTTTTTCTTTATCTTTAAAGACAATATGAAGACATTTTATTAACTTTTTCACGTTAATATTTTATCTATATTTATCTATTTTTGTTTATCTTTGCAATTCTGCTTTATCTAATTTCTGCATTTGGGAAATTAATTGTATTTTTGTGTTTTTTATTATCTATTATTGCTGCCAGTAATCTAAGAAGGACTAAGAAGTATCTATCTATTGACTTATCCATCTATCTTTTTACTATCTTTAATGACTTTTTTTATGTTTTATGTTTTCTTTAAATGAACTCAAATAAAAATACTCAAAGCGAGTTCAACTAGTAATGGCTATTCACAAAAGTACATAAAATACAAATGTTTTTTAGTAGTAAGAAATATTTCCAAAAGAACATTTTTAAAGTTTTACTCTAAGTAAATACAGGGTACACATCTGGTTCAGCCATGTTTTATCGGGTTAAGCTCCAGGTTATCAAGGCTTCTGTGAGCGCTTCTCGGTGTGAAAGTCTTTGGCGAGGACGACACACTTCTGTGAGGAAATCAACGCTGATGTCATGTGTTTATAAAATCTCGTCTCCTGTTTCAGCGTTTGGCAAAACGAGTTCTCACACTGCAGAATATTTGTGTGTGTTGAGTCGGAGAGATTCGCTCGATGCACCACATGGCTTTGATGTAGGATCTTCATAAATGAATAGACACAATAAAATACTGTAAAGTGCTCTGGTGGGAAACATTTTGCTGGTAATTAAATAAAGCTGTTGTATTATATTAATTCACAACCCATGTGTGACCCGCTCGTTCAAAAGAATAGCGTAAATTAAGAACACATTTCAAATTAACTGTCTCTTAACAGAGTGAAAAAATAAAAAGTACAGAATATTTCTGCTTTTATTACGATGTTTTTTGATGAGTAACAGAATTTATGACATGACATTTACTGGCTGAATCATAAATGCTATGTGTATAATTGCTACAACAAAAACACTTGTTTAATTTGTGTTGGTTTTTAAATATTTCTACAGATATTTCTACAGATTTTTCTATTTTGTTTTAACAGATGTTTTAACAGATATTTTTACAGATATTTCTACAATATATCTACAATATTTCTACAGATATTTCTAAAATATTTCTACAGATATTTCCAAAATATTTCTACAGATATTTCTAAACTATTTCTACAGATATCTTTTTTACACATATTTCTAGAATACTTCTAGAGATTTTTTCACAGATATTTCTACAATATATATTTTTAAATATTTCTACAGATATTTTCACAGATATTTTACTGATTTTTCTACAGTATAAATATTTAATAAAGTTTAATAGTAGGAACATCATTTTACCAGGATATTCACAGCGTGAATAGAAAATATTTCCACTCATAAGCTCCTACTTCTAATAGCAGTAGTTTGAAGTAGTAAATCTTATTTTCTCCCATTTTTCCAACGTCCCTGACAGAAGCGGTTCAGAAAACGTTCCCGCCCCGGTTAGACCCACGTCTGACATGATCAGCTTCAATCGACAGTTAAAGAACTGCGGTCTGGACTTTATATGCATTCTCCATATGTGCAAGAAAAACATGTTGTTATTTTTTTGGAAGACGAAAAACATCTGTTTTGGATTTTGTGGAAAAGTGACTTTGAAATGTGAATAAAAGAATCCTAATGATCAGAGGCAGGCGTTTTTTTGGAAAACGTACAAACACACACACATATCTTTTCTTTCATTCCCGGAAATGATCAACTCCTCCCTCAGCAGCGACTGGAGTGTGTGGTCCGATTAAAGGTGTTGACTGACGGCAGCTTCTCTACCTGTTTTGTTTTTTTTACCGCCTGCTTCTCCAGACCTGAAGCTTTTATTAGCAGCTGCATTGTTTAATTCTGCTTCCTTTTTTTTCTTTTTTTTTTAAGGATGTGTCGTAATTGTCGCGACACAAAGCAGCCAGTGTGCGAGCTCGGAAGTATGCAGGTATGGACAGCTTCAAGATGACAGACTTGTTGACATGGCAACATAACACCTGGTTAAATAAATAAATGCTTCGAGACGTGCGCACACCCGTTTTTGGTTTTTCCACAAACTTGAAACAAGTAAACGAAACAGATTTTTTTTTTCCCCAAATGGTGCATCTAATTGAAGGAAAGCATTGGCGTGTTGGTTCAGCCTCTTTCTTATCTCTGCTGGATCCATCTGCCTCACTCCATCAACTCCTCCCCCTGCTGCTGTCGTGCCGCCGCCTTCCTTTTTTTCACCTCCTCTTCCGTTCTGACCTCCCCCCACCCTTTTTTTTTTTTTTTCACGCATTCCCACACCGGGGGCCCGACCTCGCCGACCTGACCCTGACCCACGTTCAGAAAAAAAAAAACCTGCCGCAGCCCTCCAGCATACCTGATTGTTCATGGGAACAGGCAGCAGGTAACACACACCTACAGGAGATAAAACACTCATCATCTCTGCAGGACTCTCTGCCGCACCACAGGGGGGCGAGGAGGCATCTATCATATGCTCCCGATCAAAAAAACTTTCTCATCTCTTTTCAATCCACCTTTTAAAGAGCCACATCTCCATCTCCCCGCAGACTCCATCTCCGACTCGATCCCTCGCAGAGATTTTCTCGAGGAGGAGTTTAAAGCCTCCGATCGATTAGTCGCGTCTGAGAAATAATTGCATTACTTCTGCAGAAAGATGATTCCACTGCAGGTCTATTATTTCATCTCCCCCTTGTTGCGCGGAGCTCAACAGGATAGGTGGGCTAAATGTAATGACTGCCATGTCAGAGGAACACACTCGGCATGCACACACACACACACACTGACAAATCACATTATCTCGACTGCTTCTCCTCATCCCTCTGCATCCTGCTCACGTTGTCAAATCCCAGGACTTTTCTCCCCTTTTCTTTTTAGCTCCTTTCTTGGTTTCTTTTCACATTCAAATCCCTTCGCCCGGCTTTTTTTTTTTCTCTGTGATGACAAAGGAGCAGCGACGTGAACTGGCTCCCACTGACGTCCATGGCAACACGGCCCTCCACTGGCCCGGCCCTGCACCCCCACATTTGATCTGCGACCAACCCCCACCAGGCTGAGGTTACCCCAAGACCTGGGCAAAAGTACCACCCCCCCCAACGCACCTCCCTGGGGCCACGTGTGACCCTTTGGACTGTTAAAAAGTCAGAGTTGAACGGATCATATTGATGACGTAAAAATGCATTAAACTTTCCTCCAGGGGCCGCATTTCATACAGTGGCTTTATTTTGGTCTTTTATTTTAAGGGAAACACTGTTATTAAAGCACTTAAAAAACATTTTTTATTCACTTAAATATTTTTGAGGGGCAGTAAATACTAACAAAAACGACAAGAGCAGAGAAAAAACAGAAACCGTACAGTTGAATTTAGAAGAAAGTAATGAATGATTAAAATAAAAACAAAACAAACATGTTGTTTTCTACAGGTGGACCTGATAGTGGCCCCTGCACTTTTGCCCAGATCTATTCTAACGGCTCACCCTTTTAATTTGTATTTATTTAAATAAATATTTTCTTGTTGAACTGTGAATATAACTTTGTTTGTTTTTGTCGTTTCCCCTCTTTCTGCTTTTTGTTAGTATTTCTTGGCCCCTCAAAATAGTTTGAGGAAATGTATTATTTAATAACTGTTTTTATGAAGTTTTATAATATATATATATATATATATATATATATATATATATATATATATATAATATATATAATATATATATATATATATATATATATATATATATATATATATATAATAAAGTATAAAAAATGCAAGTTTTTAACAATTTAGGTTTATTTAATATATTTTTTTTGCCATCATAATTTGGCTCTTCGCTCCTTACTTCTGGCTTGACGGTCCCTCACATCGTTCACAATATATAATGTGGCCCCGGAGGAAAAATTAAATTGCCCAGCCCTGGGTTAACCCCTTATCCGGTGGCGATCCCCCTCCGGATAAGGTGTGGTCGCCTGTGTTCACACTCATCAATATTTATTTTAAGGGAACAAACCAGGCTTGTTTCTCTTAAACTGTAGCTTTAAGCTCGGTCTGGGGCGTCTAAAGTCTCAGGGGCCATTTGAGGACAATTAGTGACAATTAAAGAAACTTTTAATTGCTTTTTATTGAAGAAAAAATATTTTTTCGCTTTTATTTTACAGGTCGATTTCAGAGAATTATTGGTATGACTTTTAAAAAGCTCTTAAAAAACATGTTTTTAATGAAGCTGAGTTGCATAATGTGAGAGTCAGGTCCATATTTTAAGTTGTCAAATATGTAAAAATTGATTTTAAAGGATAAAAATCTGTTGATTTGATCATTAAAACAGAAACAACATTCGCTATGGAGGCTACTTTTCTGACTCTGACCTGCGTGAGAATCATCCTCTACAAAGATTCAAGGACTCCTTGGACTCAAACCCAACAGCCCTAATAAAAGTTCTGGTGTCAAGGTCGTATAGTTTAACCCCCCCGACCCCCCCCGACCGACCCCCATCACAGCCACCGCACCGGGTCTGCTCGAGTTCATTACCAGTCACACATTGGCTTCTCTACGACGTCAGACGAGCGACTGACACTTTTATGCTTTTACAACCTTCCTCCTACTGTGTGGATAGCATCGTGTTACTAATGCGCCCGTAACTCTTTGACTCTCTACACCTTCACACAACCACTCACCATCTTCAGATGAGGCTCAATTAAAATGACGCAGATGTGCCAAGAGAACACTTACGATGTTCAAAACGGTAAAATCCGCTCCGACCCCCTGCGGTATCATCCTTGAGATGTAGCGTTGTTTCGCTTAATTGAAACACTCGACGATGTCAGAAAATCCAGTCGATCAGAATGTATTTTATAAACAGATGTTGGCAGGAAGGACGCTCGAATACAAGCCAAGCCACAAACCTTCGTCAGCTGCACACACACACACACACACACAGCGTTCCGATCTGGTTCCACATTTATTCCAGATTGGACGCAGGAATAAGCCTCGAAACTGGAAAGTTCGGTGAAGCGACCGCTTGCTTTTGAGGACGCGTGCAAAGTAACGTGGGCGCAAAGATTCGAGACAAAAGGCTGGTTTTTGTGGAGATCTGAGCTAATTGTGTCTCGGTAACCGCAGGTAAACAAACGGTCCCGGGGCCACCAGGGGTGCCGGCTGTGTGGAGGAAGATCGTTTTCTTCCCCCGTATATGCAAACACAACGGCGGCGCGCTTACGCCTGCAGGGGCGGTCTTGAGAGGTTAGTGGTCTCCACGGGGGGGGGGGGAGCAAGACCTGCAGGTGCCACACCGGGTCTACTTGGAGCTACAAACAGACCTCGTGTTCACAGCGAGCTATTCAACATTTGAAAAGAACCTTCACGGTTTTTGAGTTTCCCATTAGGGAATCTTGTTTTACTGCCATGAGACAAAAGTTCTTGACCGTATTGTCAAAGCGTTATATCACCAATATTATACAATTATCCATGGATCTGAAGCACTCGCACCCATATATCCCATCAGACACTGCAACAGTTAAAGCTCTTATTACATTTATCTGACCCGAAAATCTATTGAACATGTCAATTTTCGATACATTTTTAGGTGGTTCATTGATTACATTCGTCATCGCTTTTATCAACTGTTGTGCACTTAATGTCTAAGATAAAATACTTTTGGGATTTTAAGTATTCATATATTGTTTATCTATGTCTTTGTATTGTAGCTAATACTGCAGAGGAGGTCGTATGTGGAGAAGGAGTGTGTATTGGCAAGAATCTGCCGATACAATACGTATTCAGGGGCAACGATATGATGTATTGCGAAACTGTAGTAACAAGGATATATTTGTAGTTTTAAATACTTGACTGTTACAGACTTTCCAGACCACATGACTCTTGAAGTTGTTACTGATTTGATTTGTTGTTGTTTTTTTATTATTATTTCCTAACAACAGCTTTAGAAGCTGCTGGAGTCCACTGTATCCTCTTGTCCTCAGTTTCGCCAGGATTTAATTTTACCTCCAGCTGTGGCGGACGTTATAAATTCTGCTGCCTAGAGGTGAAAGGTTTAATCATTTAATTTAACACACACTTTAATAAAATACAAACTATAAAAGAACTATGATGGAAAAAAAATGTAAATTTGTCTTGAGAGGGAAAAATAAAATAATACTGTAGGATATTGTTAACAGTATGGAGACAAAAAATATCACATTATATCAGTGTGTAGTATTTTCATTGTGGCTTTTAGGACAAAGTTTTTTTGGGGGGACAGAATTCAAGATTGCCATCTGGATCCAGGAATCTTCATCACTGTCGAGCTGCACTAACACTACTGCCACCTTCTGTCTGATTGAATAATAAATAATATAAACGGGATTTTACACGAATTTATTGATGGAAAACATGACTGAACTCAACTTCTTCCCTTTGACTAACTTCGGAGACTCTGATGTGGACTATTAAGTGAAGTGTGATGTGATTTCAGCGCCGGTAGCCAAGAGGCTGTAAAATTCAAAACAGCTCGCTGCTATTATGCCATTAGCTGACTCACCCTGTTAATAATCGATGACTAATCAATGATTAAAATAATCATTGAGCAGCCCTGTAGCGATCAATAAACACCAACACTCGCTCTGTGACCGGACCGGCTCCGACAAGTCTCACCGTGGATCAATAGTCGGCTTGTAAAAACCGAGTCCTTCATATGTATTTTTAACTTTAAAGTGTGTTTTTGGTTAAAATGGGGTTTTTTTTACTTAAAAACAACAGCCAGAGTGTGACTGTTGCCTTATTTGGGATCGAGATAAGCCGAAGAGGTTCTCCATGCCCTGTTGATCCTCCAACCCCTCCTCATGTGACCCCCACAGGTCAAGCCATTTAATCTTCAGTCACATGACTTCACTCCTGCCCAGATCACTGAAAATAAATCTCCGCATCAAAAGCAGAAGAAGTCAAATGTGAGCAAATCCGCTTAGGACTTCGGGAGGAGTCTTTCCCCCGCGGATGCCGGGGCTGGGATGTTAACTCTGCACCGGGGTGAGGAGCTCGGGCGACCTCTAATCAGCAGAACAATCCCTGACCCCCAGGGCAAAGGGCAGGGGAAGGTAGATGGAGGGGTGTGTGTGTGTGTGGGGGGGGGTGCTCTGTTGTCAAGCTAACATAGTATTAGCATGCTGATTAAAGCCGTGAGACAAAAGGCTTTGGAATGTAACCCAGCGTCCATCACAACAACACTAATTAGCTGGTTTCTGACCAGACGTCAAGCCAGGAAATACTTACGAAACAAGTTTCTATTTCATCCAGAATATATTTTAAAATGATTCAAAACTTGCGAAAGAATAGTCAGAAACTTAATTTCACTGTTAAAACGACACACTTGACGCTCAACAAAGTATCATTTCTTTCTCCAAATATCAAAGTGGAAAACGGTTTTTCAGAGAATCCACCGCAACATTGGCCGCACCGTTGAACGCCTTCCCATTAAAATATGACCATAAAAACAACACTTTAAATTCTGTGTGTGGAAGAAAAAGCCAGCGGTAATAGAACCACCCTGCCTCTCTCTAACACAGCCCACACCACAAGTGTGTGGAACCAACACTGCCCAGCTTAGATCACCACGTTCTTTATTTGATCCCGGTCTAGAACAAGAACATCGTCTAAAGACGCCCCATAAACCCCACTCTTTTCATCCCGTTTCAACAAAATTGTATTTCATCTTCAAAAAGAACTCAATATCGAAGCAGGAAAAAAAAAAAAAAAGCAATGTGACCCACAAGTGTTTTGACAGCGAGTCACGACACACCTGCTCTCTAAAAACAACAAATGGTTTGACGCCCTGCTGCTGCCGGTGCTACACCTCTAGGACTTTCTGTGCCGGCTTACCTTCGGGTTCTAGGGCGGCCTCCTCCTTCTTGGTGGCCGGATGAGGCGGCCGGGCCACGCTGACGGTCAAGAGGGACAGCAGGACGGCGGCCAGGAGCCAGACCCACGAGGCCATCCCGTTAGTGGTGGCCAGCGCTCCCCATGCCCCCCTTCTCCACCTCCCCCTGGACACTGATCCCATCTGAGGGGGTCCGCCCAACCATCAACTGCTGCCGGTGCGGCTCGTCGCTTAAGTGAATTCACCCAAATCACCTGGGCTGAGGAAGAAGAGAGAAAAAAAAAACCTGTTAGTTTATCAAGAAGAAGAGAAAAAGTCGCAGCGTTTTTTAACTTGTGGGTGAAAGTTAGGTGATCCAAAAAGCTGTCAAGCGAACAAGCATACCAAGGATGTGAGGCAAAGATCGCCGTTGACGTGTCAATCATGAACAACATTAATGCTTTAAATTAAAAGACAAGCAAAAACCACAGCTATTTGTTGCAATTTTTGGCATATTTAAAATCACTTTTCATCCTTACTCAACAACAGTTGGTCAAAATGACAAGTGAAGGTTTCATTTTTGGGTTGTTTATTTTTTTCAAGTTTCAAAACCAAACAAGTCTTATACTTCCTTTTAGGAAAGTATGTTAGTTACTTACCTAATTAACATATAGATAGCATAATGTGTGTTTACATAGAGAGGCGCTAGAAACTCTGCAGGGGGTCCCCCGACATCCAAAGCCACGTCAGTAAATGTTTAATAGGTGATTTGCATGTTTAAAAAAATAGTATTAATACAATGTGGTTTTAAAAATCTAAAACTATCTGGAAAACTACTCTCCAAGGTTATTTCCATGATTTCATTGCCCACTTATCTTATATTTACCTTGTTTAATTTAACATGTGGCTCTTGGAAACTAGAATACGCAACAGATGCGCAAACCTGTTGCAGGCTTGCGCAGGGAACAGAAGGAAAAAAAGGGACCGTCGAGTTACATCGTGATATATATATATATTTATATATATTTAAGGAGGTGCACAACGAGACTCACACACCAATGTGTGTCTAAAAGACATCTGCGGTTTTTTTTGCTGGTGTCTCTGGAGGTTTGACCAAAGTCACGCTTCTCTGCGCCAACAGCTGAGATATCGACGCATTCGACGTGTAAATTTGACTTGCAGACTCGAACCCCTAACAGGTCCTTTTTGTGATCTCATTCAACTCCCCCATTGGGGGGGGGGGGCTTTAATTCCCATACGACGTGTAATACATCCTTTTAACGCAGATATATTTTAAGAAGAAATAAGAACGATTGTGTCATGACATTGGATGACGTTAATGTGTTTACTCTGACGTGTCCGATGAGACTTTCTATCACTTTGAATTAATTCCTATTGAGATTCAAATGAAGTTTCTACAATGGGGTCTCATTTTTTTTTGAGGGGGGGGGCGATCGGTGATTTAGGGCACCAAGCGCAAAAACAAGTGCGGTCACAGGATCATTGGAGCCATAAATGCCCCCAAAAAAAGTAACACATCACCGGGAGACTTGCTGAGGTGAGGATGCACAAGCGAACTTGAGATTAAAATGAAATAGACAGTTGGGATTTCAGGAAGTTCTGTGTGGTCTTCAGCTGCGGCAGTAGTAAAAAAGACTTACCAGGGAAAGAGGAGCTGCTTTGGCACGAACAGATAAGGGAGTCAAGAGCATGGGCCGAAATCTACGGAGGAATGTCTCCAGATCCTCACTGCACCACTTTTTTTTTTTTACTATTCCAACTCAAGTCAACAGGAGGTATTCCAAAACGTTGTAGTCCAGTGTCATGCGGGAGAAAATCCTGAGACTTTTTTTAGGGCTTTTTTTTTTTTATCCTCCGGGAAAGAAAAAAAAAAAACGGCGCAGCGGTTGAAACTTTCCTCCGCGTCACCAACTTTCTTCCTAAAGACTTGACAAACGCGCATAAAAGTTGCAAGAAGTGCACGTCAATGTGGTAGAATCCATCCGGGTGTCACTTCTTCCTCCGCCCGACGATTCTTCCCCTTCGCTTCTCTCGGGCGCTTTTGTCAGGTTGACTAGTTTCTTCTCCTCCTTACGTCTCCACACCGCCCTCCTCCTTCGCTCCAGTGGGTGTCATCGCTCCCCCCTTTTCCAGTGTAATACGAGCCCGCTTCCTGGCCGCACTGCCTTTGGGCTTCGCCTTCCTCCGCCCATCAGAACTGCAGCCGCTGCCTCCTCCACTCCCTCTCACCCGAGCTCCGGTCCGGGCGGGTGAGAGAGTGAGAGCGCCCCCCGGTGGACAGGGTGAGACTTTTTTACGCAATGACGTGTACCAAGAGGGTCCTGAACCATCAGACTGAACGTTCTCAATAGAGTTTCTTCGTTCATGGAGTATGGAAGATGCTGGATTGGAAGACTCTTTCAAGAAACATCTTAAGACGTTTTTATTTGTTCAGGCTTTTCCTTGATTTTCTGGAACTCCTGTTGTGTTATCAGTTTAACTTTCCCTTTAAATGATATAATTTATTGAATATTGTTTTGATTGTTTAAGCGCTTTGTGACCCTGGTCTGGAAAAGCGCGATATAAATAAAAATTACTTACTTACTTACAACCCAATGGACACAGTTACCACCTCCCCATTTTACCTTACTTAAAGTAAAGTAAAATGATGTCAAAATGTACTTTCATTTAAGTCTTATAAATTACTAAAACATACATATATACACATAATACACTGTAACTACAATGTATCAACGATTTAGTCATTTTTTTCCCAACAAATTTTACATTATCTCATGCTACAAAATCCTACATAGAATTACGTACAAAAAATATTCACCAAAAATTCTACTACGGGTTGGGATTCGGTAATCCGTGTCTTTCTGGAATTACAGACAGACGCTTCCGCATTGATGGCCATTCAATCGAGACCCCCGGGAGCTATTGCTAGAAAAGAGTTTAAAATATATATATTTTCTGGAAGAGTTTCTCGTGTTCAGGGGCTTCAATACAAGAGGGACATTAGTATGGATGTGTTTTTGCCACTACGTTATATCGACGTACATTTCTTCCTATAACTCCAAAGAGATAACTCTGACGTCTTAGTCGACACAAGAGTGAGTAGAAAATAAGTTAAAATTAGAATTATGGGTGAACTGTCCCTTTAACAATTATCTTATGGTGAGAAATGGAAACCTATTCTTTGCTAAATATAGCAATTTTGTTTAACTTGTTCCTATAGAAACTTGTTAGATCTACATCACTGACACCCTTACAGGAGCCAAGGTCTGACAAGTTCCGACTGCTTTATGATTTTTTTTCTTAGTAATCATTAGTTATATTTAACGTTACGACAGCTAAAATGGTATGGACAATGACCTTGATGCAAAATGGATTTGGCACCAGTGTCGTAGAATGACCCGGGATATGGCCAATGAATGGTGCGTTCAGGTAACCTTGGAACTCGTGGGTAGGAATGACGTCACAGTTGGTTCCAGTAACCAAAGTTGGAAGACAAGATGGCAAGATCAACAGAAAAATCAACACTTCATTCATTCATTTTCCTTAATTTCCCTTTCGCTTATCCTTTATTTTGGTCCTATATGACTGTAGTCTTCAGGTTTCTTCAGGTGTGAGGCGGGGGACACCCTGGACAGGACGAGAGTCTGTCGCAGGACACACAAAGACACACAACCATTCACACACACTCTCATACCTACGGATAATTTCCCAAAATTTCCCAATCAACATCTGTATATTTTTGGGCCGTGGGAGGAAACTGGAGTACCTGGAGTAAACCCAGGCAACACAGGGAGAACAAACAAACTCCGCACAGAAAGGTCACAAGTTGGTCAAAAAGTGAGTGTCGACCAGTGGAGTTTATCATGCAAGGGGGCGAAAAATGTTCAACAACTTCTAGGTAATTCAATATTTTGAGACAACTGTACATAATGAAAGCCCTTCATCCTATCTTTGTTGTCTTCCTGAACTCTTAGTCATAGTTCCAAAATATCTACATTACTCCTCATGAACGTCACTGGGATTTATCCTCAGTGTTTTCAGAGATTTCAACATGATCGTCTCAAACCCATTCTTTCTCCCTGTCATGACGTGGTCTTGCACAGGGAGTTATCGGTGATCTTATGATTGATTCTGACATTTATCAAGGATTATTTGACGACGTTACATCGGTGAAGTTTACAGCTCACGAGTCTTGTCGGCCCCAGAGACAAAAGTAAACACAAACCAGACGGAGCCGGTTCTGACTGCGACGGACAGGATGAGAATACCTGGAGTTCATGACGTCTCCACGAAACCAACAGATCGGTCCACGTCTTCCCGGGGAGACTGAAGACTGACCCCCCGCGGCTCGTCGTCCTCTGCCTCCAGCTGTCTCCTGCATTGGTTCAAGAGCTGAGAAAGAAAAAAAGGGGAGACCAGGAGTCTAATCCCCACAGACCTTTTTTTTTTTGTAAATTTGGTCTCACTTCCACTGCTCTTTCAGAACAGGAGCGAATGCGTCCATTCATTTCAAGCCCTTTTTTCTCTCTCTCTCTCTCTGAGATTAAGTCTGTGAATGAAGTGAGTTTTTGCTCCTCTTCCATCTCCACCTCCGCAGAGACGCCATCACAGAACAGCGGGAGTGACAGGTTGGCTCCGAATAAGAAACAAGAGGGAGGAAAAATCAACCGATTTTTTTCGAAAAGTGCCACAAAAGACCCCCCAATGTTTTTTTTTCCCTGTGTCTCTTCCCACCCACTGGACGAGTCTATTTAGCAACGGTTCATTTATCCTCCGCCAGGAGGGCGTCCATTGCATCCATCCCCATGTTTTTGTCTCTTCATCTAACACGTCAAACACTGTAGTCACTAGCTACTTCTTCTTCACCTCACTCCAGGTACACGATGTACTTCGGAGGATTCGTCCAGGGAAGGCTTCTGGTCCTGACAAGGTGTCTGCTCGACTGCTGAAGACCTGCGCTGCTGAACTAGCTGAGCCACTCCAGCATGTCTTCAACCTCAGTCTACGGCTGGGGAAAGTACCAACTCTGTGGAAGACTTCCTGTATCGTTCCAGTCCCGAAAAAGATCCTGATGAGGATCCTGTTCCTGGACTTTTCTAGTGCCTTCAACACCATCCAGCCCAGTCTGCTCCAGGACAAATTGACACAGATGCATGTGGACCCTGGTCTGGTCTCCTGGATTTAGGACTATCTTACTGATCGACCACAGTATGTCAGGCTGAAGGACATCAAGTCCGACACTGTGGTGTGCAGTACAGGAGCACCTCAGGGGACAGTACTGGCCCCTCTCCTCTTCACTATCTACACTTCAGACTTGTGCTACAACTCAGAGCTGAGTCTCGTCCAGAAGTTGCTGACGACACTGCCATTGTTGGATGCATCAGGGACAACAGCGAAGACGAGTACAGGAGTCTGATACGTGACTTTGTGGACTGGAGTGAGAGGAACCACTTGCAGATGAACACTTCAAAGACCAAGGAACTGTTCTTGGACTTCGGGAGGTCCAGGACAAAGCCACGCCCAGTGTTCATCAGAGGCGACGAGGTGGAGATAGTTGACAATTATAAGTACCTCGGTGTGTGGATGGACAGTAAACTGGACTGGTCCTGCAACACAGACCATGTATATAAGAAGGTTCAGAGTAGACTGTACTTTCTGAGGAGGCTCCGATCATTTAACATCTGCAGGAAACTCCTCTGCATGTTCTACCAGTCTGTGGTGGCCAGTGTCCTGTTTTATGCTGTGGTGTGTTGGGGTGGAAATGTGTCCAAGAGGAGTGTCAACAGGTTGGACAGGTTGATCAGAAGGACTGGCTCTGTGGTTGGAATGAAGCTGGACTCACTGGTGCTAGTTGCAGAGAGGAGATCTCTGGACAAACTACTGTCCATCATTGAGCAGAGAAGCAAATGGAGCACGAATGCTCCTCCCATGATACAACACTAATAGACTCAGGGACTCATTCATTCCTCATGCTATTAGATTGTTTAATTCTGAGTTTGGGGGCAGGAGTGGAGTGAAAAGATGATTCTATCCCATGTTAATCTTTGTATCCTTTTTATTTTATTATTTTTCTTTGATCTATGTTATTTATCTTTAGACTTAGATTGTGTCATCTTGTTCTTTCTTTTTATTCCTCTTTGTTCTTGTTCTTATTTTTATTTTTATGAATAATCGTCTGTATTGTTGTTTCTAATTGGAAAAACAATTTCCCGAAAGAGACCTCCTGAGGAATCAATAAAGTTCTACCTTACCTTACCTTACATTACCTTACTAGCTGTACAAACTGAAGAAACTAACAACTCCAGCTTTGTTTTTGCACAAAATATCACTGCATTATTTCAAGTTAATCTTGGTTCATCCAATTGTTGACAATGGTGCCAAACCCAAGATCTACAAGGGACTTTCCAGCTAGTATATTTTTTTTAAATCATGTTTAACAATGAACACAACTAATTAGATCGGAAGTTGTTTGTTTTTTTTATTAAATTAATAGAGAATGAAAATTACTTTTTGTTTCCCATTTTTAAAAATGTTCAAATCAGTTTTAAAACATGTAAAATACCAATAATATCTGAGAAAACCTTTCATCATCGTGGTCCAAACGTGGAAATAACTGTCTAGTTTCAGAAATCAATATTTTAGTTTATTGTAAATATATTTGTTAACAAGATGGTGAATAAATATGTTGATAAAGTCTTCATAAGAAACTTTTTTGTAATAATTCAATTTAAGAAAATAAATTAAAGATCAAATTTGGTCTAAATAGTTTTTTCAATTTCTTTTTCCGTTTATTTTACCAGCAAATAGATACACAAAAATAAAATTGCAAACCACCGTCTAAATAATGGTGGCCACAGTTTGCTCTGGTCTTTTCTAGCTAGACAACTTACATCGTTTATTTTTTTTTAATGTTAGTTCTGCGAAGCTACGATATTAAGTCGAACTGAGCTGCTTGGCTGAGGGCTGCGGGAGATTTTCTTGTAACACATTTAATCACCAAATAGCTACTAGATCCTCAAAAATTGCTAACTAACTTTTATGTTTATTTTTACCCACCATAGTATACTATAACGTCGCAGAATAGTCGACGCCACCGTACTTCACCTCCTCTAACTCTGGCAAGAATAGTTTGGACAGCGCCGGAAGGTAAAGAGCACCAAGTGACCGATGTTGCCACATCAACCGCTCGTAGATAATAAGCTCCGTAGCCGCGAGCTCAACAAGCCGCAGCCCTCCTCACCTTCGCTGTCAGGTATAAAAACACCCTCTGTTGAATACAAAACACGTTTTTCCACCTCCGGGCGGCTGCTGTTAATCATGTGTGGCAGCGACATGTTATTGTTCCTCAAAGTCTTGGTCCACGATTACTTTCATTCTCGCCACTATATCACTGACAGTGTGTAATTAAAACATGGAAATATAAACTAAAGGAGACAGAGTTATAAATGGATGCAGTTTGAGACATGGGTTCTCCTGAAGCGAGGCGTAGAGAAGAGCATCTCCTCCACGGGTCGGGCTGGGAAAACCTTCCTACTGCTCCCGACAAAAGTTACCTTTCAGCTCAAAAGGCATCACCCCACAAGGTGACTGGTGGCCCCCTTTACTCACCCTCGTCCAGTCAACCCGGGGCAACAGGCCTCTCCTCCCACCCAGCAGGTAACCGAGGGTTTTGGATGGAGGAGGAGTGGCGGGTCAATCAGTCAGATTCCTCACATGCTTCCAGTCCAGCACTCCAGAGTCTTGGAATACCTGGGATGCCTCTGGACTGAGAGGAGCGTGGGTGAAGCAAGGAGGGCATTGTTGATAAGCGTATATATATATTTTGGAAGGGTCAACAAATAAGAAAATGAAGGATTCATCTGCTACGTTGCAACACAATTGACATGAACTAGATAAGAAGTGTCTTTAAGTCATGGGCCACAAAAATATTTCTCAACTGGCACAAGAAAATAAATTGTTGTAAAAATAATTTTCCCCTTTTGTTCCTTTCGTTCAATGCTAGTTTTTAGCATAGAAATGTTTGTGGATAGTAAGTAAGTAAGTAAGTCATTTGTATTTATATAGCGCTTTTCTAGACCAGGGTCACAAAGCGCTAAAACAATCAAAACAATATTCAATAAAATATATACTTTAAAGGTCAAGATAAAACTGAGAACCACACGGGAGTTCCAGAAAATCAAGGAAAATCCTGCACGAATAAAAAGATCTGTAAAAAAAAAAGATGTAAGATGTTTCTTGAAGGAGTCAGTAGATCATCAAACACAGAGAGAGAGGAAGATCATTCCAAATGATCATGGAAGGATTTCTCTCTTCTGGTCCTGAAATGTGTGCGAGGAACCATCAGTAGATTCTGATCCACAGACCTCAGAGCCCGAGCTGGGGTGTAAGGCTGGATCAGATCACTGATGTAAGGAGGAGCCTGACCATAAATAGATCTGAAAGTAAGAACCAGAGTTTTAAAGTTGATCCTGAAAGAAACTGGAAGCTAGTGAAGAGTTTTAAGGATCGGAGAAATGTGAGTTCTTCTACTAGAGCAGTTTAGAATTCTCCCTGCAGAGTTCTGAATCAACTGCAGACGAGACAGCTCCTTCTTGTTAACACATGAAAACAAACTGTTACAATAGTCCAGACGAGAAGAAACAAACACATGGATTACAAGCTCCAGATCATGTGACAACATTTTCCTAAATTTAGAGATTTTTCTCAGTTGAAGGAAACTGTTCCTGGTCAGTTTTCTGCAGTGTTGAACAAGAGACATGTATTTATCAAAAGCAACACCCAGGTTTCTCAGGCTCAGTTTGACAGACTGACCTAAGTCACCCAAGTACTGACTCAACCCTGGAACCATATCATCAGGAGCAATCACCAGAGTTTCAGTTTTGTCCACATTTAGCTGCAAAATGTTTTCACTCAGCCACTGTTTGATTTCTAGCAAACAATTGACTAAACTGTTCAGCCTCTGGGGCTCAGTTAGATCAAAAGAGCAGTAGAGCTGGATGTCATCGGCAAAAATGTGATAAGAAACATCAGGAAATCTCTGAATGATTTTACCCATGATTTAGTGATGACATATCCCACCTTACTTGCACAAAACGTATTGTCTAGACCAGGGGCCACATTTTATACTTTGTATAAGTCATTTAGAAAAAAAAAGATAAAGAAGCAAAAATCTTGAATATGATGGGACGAGATGGAAAAATTAAGTGTTTTTATATAACTTTATATAACGTTTTTTATCTTATGTAAAATATTATTTTGATATCTAATTTAATCTTTTTTTTAACTGGAATAATTACTCACAAACAAAGAGAAGAGAAAAACGAGAACAAAAATTCCTTTGGTCCTATTTACAGTTGAAGTGGTAATAAATAATGCAAATAAGTAATAAAAACATAATCATTTTTCTTTGACATCATAAGAGCTACTTTAACCCTTGTGTTATCTCTGGGTCTAGTTGACCCGAAGGCCCAAAAACAAATGTGTTTGTGGTATTCCTTGTGTTGTCTCCCTGGCTTCCGGAAATACATATTTCACACATTTATTTTCAGGCCTCCGGGTCACCTTGACCCAGATATAGCACAAGGGTTGATACAGTGAAAGGGTCGTAAAGCTTATTATGGGTGACAATATCAACATGGGGTGAAATTATTTGTAGTGAAGGTCTAATGAAGCTTCATGAAACAGTGTCATGTTGTTTAGAGGTCAGTAGGTGGAGCCATCAGCTTAAAAATGATGTGATGTTTCATTAGAACAGTTCAAAACAAAGGAAAATAGTACAGAGACCGCCATCTATTGGACTCTGACAATAATGACACTGTTTCATGAAGCTTCATAGGACCATCACTACTTTGAGGTACCCATTCAATTATTATTTAGTTCGATTTTAAGCTCCTGCGAGCCACTTAAAAGGACTTATCGTGACACTTTTCAGACGCTTCACGGCAACATCGTGGGCCAGTGATTAGGGATCAACTGAATTAGAGGAAAGTAACACTAAGCAACACTGAACTTTAAAACTTAATATGAAAAAAAAAGAACAAGCTGAGCCTCCACATCCTCTTTCTTTTATCTCATTTCCTTTCCACTCATCCTCCCTTTTGCCTGGTTCTTATTTTATTTTGTGGGTTAAAAGAACATGCGAGCGTGGGTACAAAAACACATTTCACAGCCCATTAGGTTCCGAGAACAGGTCATTGCAGCCCTTCTACCAATGACTCATTCTTGGAGAGTCAGGACGTCAGCAACCTTAGTTTGTTATTCCACTGCAAGAGTTAACTTCTCCGGCGGTTACGCAACCGAATGCTGGTGATATCGGGGTCAAGGGAGGGAAATGAAAACAGGATAGAAGCGACGAAAGGTTAAGAACTATCGGTTGCAATTGCTTTTAAAAAGTCAGTGATGATTTCTGAAAACTGACTCATGTTCCTAAAGCTCATCTCTGGAGTCTAGATATGTAAGTAAGTAAGTAATAGTTACTTGTAAAGAGCCTTTCTAGACCAGGGTCAAAAGGAGCTCGAACAATCGAAAACAATACATATTTAAAAATGCCTAAAAATGTAATAACTTTAAAAGGCCAGGACACATAAGACAAACGCAGGTGTCCCAGAAAATCAAGGAAAAGCCTGAACAAATAAAAAGGTCTTAAGATGTTTCTTGAAGGAGTCAGTAGATCATCAAACACAGAGAGAGAGGAAGATCATTCCAAAGCTTAGGAGCAACAGTCTGGAAGGATTTCTCTCCTCTGGTCCTGAAGCGTGTTCAGGAACCATCAGTAGATTCTGATCCACAGATCTCAGAGCCCGGGCTGGGGTGTAAGGCTGGATCAGATCACTGATGTAAGGAGGAGCCTGACCATGAATAGATCTGAAAGTAAGAACCAGAATTTTTAAATTGATCCTGAAAGAAACAGGCAGAGTTTTAAGGATCGGGGAAATGTGAGTTCTTCTACTAGAGCAGTTTAGAATTCCCACTGAAGAGTTTTGTATTAACTGCAGGCGAGACAGCTCCTTATTGTTTGGACATGAAAATAAACTATTACAATAGTCTAAATGAGAAGAAACAAATGCATAGAATATAAGCTCAAGATCATCTTGAGGGCCGCATGAATATTTAAAAAGCTAAGATAGAGTGGAATAGTCAATAGGTAAGATAGACTGAGCCTCCACGACTGAAAAGACATCATCCTATTATGCCTTTTTAAATAGAAGGTTTGGTAAATATTCATTTTATTTGGACCTGCAACTTTTTTTGCTAAAAGAATTCGGCCCCTTGTATGATTGAGTTTGACACATCACTATGATGCAACGAACGGTCTGTTCTTCTGTCGACACCTTTATAAAATCATTTCATTTTTCTAAAGCAAAATGTTCAAGTACGTCAAGAACTGGTGTGAGTGGAAGATGTTCTGATGATGACGTCGAGAAACATGATTGGAGGTATGCTGGTATTCATGTGATCGACTGGAAACATCAAGCAATTGAGCCACAGAAACGATTCCCACAGAAAATGTGACACTAGAAACCGGACCTGTACCAGCGAACACCCCAAATTCTCCTCATTATTTCTTGTTTTTGATAATTTTGTGATGTCATCAACAGAGGCTGAATTTGACGATATCGACGCCACGTAAATATTCCGTGGTCGGCGAGATCTTAGTATGAAACTTGGCTCATAGAGTTTCGTCAAATTTCATTCAAATCCAAAAAAACAGCTGACATTCCAACCATGTTGATATTATCGCACTAAACAATTGCAGTTGTTGTCACAGAAAAAAGGAGGATTTTAAGTTTTAAAGAAGGACAAAGTATGTGTTTCGATGCTCTGTTGTTGGCATGAAGCTGGACTCACTGGTGACAGTTGCTGAGAGGAGATCATTGAACAAACTACTGTCCATCACGGATGATGACAGTCATCCTCTGAACACTGTCATCAGTGAGCAGAGAAGCAGAATGAGCGCATGAATGCTCCTACCCAGGTGCAAAACAAATAGACTCAAGGACTCATTCATTCCTCGGGCTATTAAATTGTACAATTCTGAGTTCGGGGGCAGGAGTGGAGTGAAAGTATCTGGATGTTCTGTTCTATGTTAGTCTTTGTATCCTTTGTCTTTGTTGTTTTTATTTGATCTATGTTCTTTGTCTTTATCTTTAGACTTAGATTGTGTCATTTGTTCTTTCTCTTTATGTTCTTCTTATTATTTTATTTTGATTTATTTTTTTATGAAAAATTGCTGTATTTTCTGTGGCTATTGGAAAAAAACTATTTCAATAAAGTTTTACCTTACCTTTTACCTTACTTTATATGGTTTAATATTTCTTTTTTTTCTTGAGTTCTAAATGTAGCCTTTAACGCGACGATACTATCGTGTGTATTGTGTAATTGTGTTCTTTCTCTTTTATTTTATTTTGATTTATTTTGATTTTTTTTATAAAAAATGCTGTATGTATTTGCTATTGGAAAAAAAACTATTTTCCAAAGGAGACCTCCTGAGGGATCAATAAAGTTTTACCTTACCTTACCTTTAAACTGTAGAATGTCCTCAACACATCCTAGTGGTCTTCAGATGTATATTTTACACGAAACATGTTTTTACAGACGAACGTCTCTTCAGTAACGACACTGTTATTACACTGTTATTACACTGCAGCAGTGACACGAGCCGCTACACACTCGCGCGTCATCGACGAAGACGCTCACAGTATTGGATTCATGCATCACTTGCTTTCCTGGAGGAGGTTAGATATTAATGCTGACTGCGGGGATCCCGACAGTTTGCCTGCAGCAACAGGAAGTCAGGTTAACTATTACTCTGGAGCTTCACAACTGAGCATCACTGACGACTCACAGGGTCTGAATGAGGGGCGTCGAGGGGGGGCTCGCTTCTATCAGGAGGGCTACAGGAGGTTTTTATTCGTATTAAATCACACGACCCGCATCAAGAGTGCGACATAAGCGCGTGTAGGAAAGTGTGTATCATCCAAACAAGAGCGGGTCGTTAACTGGAACCTGAAGTTTGAGTGTTTAATGAGTAACAGATTCGGACGTGTGGAAAAATATTCAACCAGGAAGTGAATGTTGGTGTTTAAATGAAGCTTTTTTTAAGCTCCATTAGTCGACCGCAGGCTCGAGGGCTGGATCTGGCCTGATGTTGTCGTGTCATTTCAGAAGGCGGTGCAAAGTTGCTCAAGGATTGTAGTTTTATTCAACTGTGTTTTTACTTCTTGAAGTTTTTTATAGCTTTACTTCTTTAAGAAGGACCCAATAAGTATAAAAACATATTTTTACTTTTTCTATAAAGAACCTTTAAATAAAAATAAAAAAACAATAACAATGTAATGTTTATAACTCCTTCTTCCCACTTCTGTACTTCAGTATGTTTGGTTATGTTTATTGTTTGTAAAAAAAAATATTTTCTTTATTATTATAATTATTATTATTATTTTTTAGTATTTTTAACTTATTATATATTGTTTTATATATATATATATTTATATGAAACACTATATATATATATATATATATATATATATATATTTTTTTAAATCATTTTTGTATTATTTAGTGTTGTTTTTATTTATACAGCTTTTTTAATTGTTGTTTGTTTGTTTTTTGCTATGAACACGCAATGTACACACACCGTTTTTGTTTCTTTTTACGAATAAACAAAGAAAATATAATGTTGAAATTTCTCATTTTCAATTTGCTTTAGAAGTCTTCTGCTGACATTCCTGCTATTGCATTGTTCAGTAATATTGCCGTCGTGTTGAGACACACAGGGCGGTCTGGGTCACGTTTTTTTTCTTAAATACTTAACATGAATAAAACATTTAAAGTAATTCACAATAAATACATTTTTAATCAAATGGCAAAAGTAAGAATTAACACATAAGAAATATTTGCTATTAATTTTTTTGTTCACACATATGACCAGGACTACAAACATTACAAAATCTATAAATGTGCGACTGAATCCAAGTGTTTGTTTGTCGCACAAGTGAGCGTTTGTGTTGCCGTACTTCTCTCGCAGGTGTTGAAGTCTCGTCGACATTTGAATCTCGTGCTTCTGACGTCGGTCGGACAATGATGAAGTAACTCCTAGAAGGTCTGAAGAAACAAACCACGAGCTCTCGGGCTCTCGCCCACCTCGGAGAAAGCCACTCATTCTCCGCACACACAGCTTTTATTGTGTTTACAGATGGAGGGGCCCCTGAGAATAAATCACAGGGTCAGTGAATGGGCTGTCTGACCTTTCACCTCCGGGCCCAGCAAAAGCCTCTGCTCTGTGTCCTGATGTCATCAGCCAGTCATTACCGCCGAGGCTCTCAACACCTTCATCGTCTCGCTCCTGAGTCTGCGACGCTCAGTCACGACACCTGAAGCACAACAGTCGTAGACTTGACCTTGAAGCTCATGAGGGACCAAAAATTATTTGACGTGGTCTGCAGAAAGTTTTCGTGGGATGTACAAACTGAAGCAATGTTGAATTCTCTCATGCAAGAAAATGTGATGACAGTAAAGTTGTTCTACTATAGTATCCATTTTCAACTAAATTAGTGTCAAAATAGAGAATAAAAACACTTTTCTTTCAGTTTCTACGTGACTGATTTAAATATAAAAACTTTTTTTATTTTTTTATTCTGATATATATAAATGTTAATTGTTATATCATCAGTTTGTCAGCTTCTGGTTTCGTTTCGCCGGGAAAGGATATTCGATAAATGGCCATCAGGAATGAGATTGCACTTGAAATTAAAAGTTTAAAAAGCTCCCTTCCCGCTTGTTTAAATCGCTTGCCTTAAAATCAGTCAAATATTAAACGTGATTAATCAATATTAATTAATTATTAAGCGTTTTATTTATTCATTTGTTGATGAAGACACGCCTCAATTAAATGTATGCAGGAAAAAAATTCCCAATAATACAAATAATATTAAATTTTATTAACTTATTTTAATACTTATTTGCAGAGATGAACAGAACATTCTGCAACTATTTCAGCTGAAAGTGAAAGCAGTTTATTTTCTTGAAACGTCTCACCCGCAAGTAAAACTGGAGAAAAAACTGGAACGACAAACTTTCACCTACAGATGTTTATTTTCACTCAAATGAAAAGTTTTAACTTTCAGAACGTTGATGTTTGGATGTAGGATGGTTACATTTAAAAGTAACTTCTTGTTCTTATTTTATTTTGACTTGTTCTTATTTTATTTTGATTATTTTCTATGAAAAATGGCTGTGTTTGCTGTGGCTAATTGGAAAAAAAAACAATTAGCCACCTACCCACCTACCTAACAAAACACTAACAAATTAAAAAGTTTTTAAAAACCTTCATAACTTGACATTTGACCAGATGAAGAGAATGTAAAGTGTTTACAGAGTATTCCCAGACTGGTTCTGTTCACTGTTCCTCGGCTCCATCGATGATCCGATGATGTTTATTTGCTACGAGGAGCGACGACGTCTCAACGAGAAGCTGAGGCCGAGGCGTATGTTTTCTTAAGGGATGGCGAGGTTAACTATTTTGACCGTGAACGCCACAATAGTCTCCCGAGGTGTGACCTCAACACCAGAGCTTTGACCTCTGACCCCCCCGCCCCCACCCCCCTCCTCCACCGTCCAATCGGGCGACGCGACACAAACATGAATCCGGGCAGACGAGCAGATGTCAGACGGCGCTCATGACTTGAGTTGTTGGCCCGATCCGCAGGTTTCGTGTCGTAACCTGCCGACTATTGAAAGATTTACTTCGTCTCATCAAGTTTTAATCACGCCGTTGAGCAACAGCAGCTTCTAAAAAAAGATCCATTTCTCAGCAGCTCGCCAGCCTCTTGTTAGCGCTTTCTTTGCCCGCGGCTAAAGAGGCGTTCGGGGCGCAGGCGTATTAAATGTGCTGCGAAAAAAGGCTTCCTGGAGAAAGCACCTGGTTCGACGACTCCGCTCGGGTATAAAACAAAGGAGCCATTGAGGGAAGAGTTTACATAAAGGTCTCGCCTCGACTCTTCCTCCTCCACGTAAACAAGCATGGACGCCCCGACATGTGGCGGCAAAAAAACGACACTCCCTCCCGACCTGTTGAAATCTCTGTATAAATACTGTAATCACGCTGAACGCTACACTTCCTCCTAAAGCACTTTTGCTTTAATCCATCAATCTGGATTAGATCTGCAGTGGAACCGAGATGTTGACGCCGCTGAGGGCGACGTTTTCTTCCAGATAAGATCTTAAAAGACCCTCATTTGGCTTTTTTTTCTGACTCATCTGCAGCAGTATGAAGATAAATGCTCATGTCGAAATATAATGATACAAAATAATCAGGCCTAACAAATGTGCTTCTCGCTCACGGTTCCAGACGTTGTTTGGTTGTTTATCTCAAACAGTACTTTCTCTACTGATGAAAGCTAAAGTGTACTCTCTGTATTTATTAGATTCACCACTGCGAGTGTCCTCTCAAATAACTGCTGGATCGTCCAGTTCCTATTACTACTGATTAACGTGGGTTACTCAGCGTGAAACTGTTGTATACTCAACATACTTCACCTACACTTGTGTTACCTCAGGGTCAAGGTGACCCGAGGGCTTGAACATGTTTGCAGTATTTAAGGAACCCAGGAAAGCCGTTGTCCCTGACCCAGAAGCAACACAAGTGTACAACAAACACATTTTTATTTATTTTTTCCGGGCTTTCGGGTCACGTTGACCCTGAGATAACACAGGGGTTAAATACTCCTTGTGGAAGTGAATATGAATGCAAATAATATAATTAATGCATAAACAAATAGGGAAAGAGTATTTAAGATAGCAGTATTGCAATTGCTACTTAATATAGCCTCTATAATACCCTTGAAAAACAATTCAGAGTACGAGGGCTCTAACCCACACCTTCCTGATCAAGAAGGATGAAATAAATTGTTCAAATTACCATATATAAAATGTATTTTTTAAATTTGTACATTCGTTCCCCCCAAAAAATGTTACCTGTGGCCCAGTTCGCCATTGTGAGGAACCACCACTGTGTACACAAAAGCTAGAAAAGCACCATGACAGCACATGCCTCTGCCCACGGACTTATTTCGCAACTTTCATGACTAAAATATTGTTGGTTCACGCCAAAAAAACAAAACAAGTGGAACTCGAAACCATGAGCTACGATTAGTTCTTTAACTCTCAGCTGTTTACATATCGACAGTTACAGTGAACGATGTCGTTACCGACGTCATATGAAAGTTTATTTCTTCAACTATTTCTACTGTAAAGTCTAGTTTTTTTCCCTTCAGGGGCCACCATTGTTCCCACTACAAACAGCACATAGAGGCGATACAAGTTGATGTTAAAATCTCTAAAACATACTTATATCAAAACTGTAATTTAGTCAGTGGTTTATTTGGTCCATTACCA
Source organism: Callionymus lyra (assembly GCF_982586985.1). Taxonomy (NCBI): domain Eukaryota; kingdom Metazoa; phylum Chordata; class Actinopteri; order Syngnathiformes; family Callionymidae; genus Callionymus; species Callionymus lyra. The sequence goes on from NC_141828.1 coordinate 12,291,984, forward strand.
ACTTTTCCTTAAAATTCCAATGTCAAGGAAAACATAATCTCCACAGGTTCAAATGTAGCAGCTAACCGCTAAGTAAGCTAGCTAACAAAATTTGGCACTTAAACAAAACGTCATGACATTATAAGAGCAACTAAAAAATAAACTTAAACATATATATCTTTAAATTACAACAACAAAAACATGCTCGAAGAATGAATTGTTTGACCAATAATCAGATTTAGTCAGAACAGTTTCTATTGGTCAACATGTCTAAGTCCCGCCCACTCACCCCTTGTAAGCATCAATGATTAAAATTAGATTTTCTTTTTAAAAACAAAGAGAAATGTGACACAATATTAACATGTTCAACACTATGAGATGCAGAATAGCCAAGTTGTGTTTCTAAAGTTAGCATGCATGCTAAGTATCTTTAAATTCTAACCTTAAAATGTGCAACTTAAATCACCTTTTTCTTGTTAAAAACTGTATTTTTAAATGGAAATATTTCATTTAAAGTACGTCAAGAGCTTCAGTGGAACAAGTTCTTTCAATTCTCACAACATCGTGAGGAGTTTCTTCGCAGACCAGGAAGTAAACGTTCACGATGGTGACACAATGATTTTGAAAAATAAAGTAGATAATCGAAGTAAAGCCGGAGATTCGTCCAGGTTTAGCAGACGATGTCAAAAGTGTTGTTTATCAGGATCTCTGGGTGGGCGAGCTCATGTGTCTTGTCAGCCTTTAAACCCCCGAAATAAATCATCATCCTGCTAAATGTTTGCTGTAATTAAGTATAAAAATCAGCGCCGCGGTGGGAAAAAACCTGGGCAGGTAATTACCTCCACGGTGAAAGTCAAGAGAGACACACCTTGTAAACTGATGCCTGAGAATCCTGATGTTCACACTGATGTGGCTCCTCCCACTTCCACCTCCACCCCCCCGACACAACAGCACGAGCTGTCACTGCTTTAGTGCGTTACCGTAATTCACTGTGACAGCAAACAACCGACGCACAACACCCGAGATCCATCACGAGAACACCAGTGCAGGACAAGAGGCTAAAGAGGCAGAGAAGTCGACTTCCATATGAGTTTAGCCGATCCAGAAGAAATTAACTTTCATGGAAAATCGGTGATTCTGCAAATTCAATCTGTCAAACTCAAAGCCTGGTGAATCATTTTAGGTGGCCCACAATCCTGTCAATCACATGTCAGACTCGAGTCCCAGGAGCTTAAGTTTATTTTATTTTATTTTATTTACATGGCCCACCACTAGGGGTCCATTAAATGGGGTCTGCCCAAGCATTTGTTTCTGGGCCGGGCAGTAAAAATAAGAAAATCTAAGAAAAAAAGACTTTAAAGTAAACTTTACAAAAAAAAAAACTTTTCTAACTCTACTTATTAAAAAAATGGTTCGAGCTGGTTCTGGTCTGACCAGGTATTTGTTACAGGGTCACGCGTAAAAAGTAAATAATAGAATTTAAGAAATTTACTTGAAAAATTAAAATAAAAGTTTCTGAATCCTCTTACTAAAAAAAAACTAAAACTTTTCCAACTCCATTAACTAAAAAAACTAAAACTTTTCTAACGCTCCTCACTAAAATAAATAAACCTAGAGAAAATGAGTCAAATAAAGCAGTAAGGGGCTCCTGCTGATTCAGAATTATTAAAATATGCATTTTTATTCACTTAACGTTAGTTTTTTTGCAAATCGTACAAATTTCTTTTTTTTGCTCTCTTTTTCTGTAGTGCGTCCCTTGAAAATAATGCCGATATCAAACCGTTCGGCGATGCAAAAAAAAGATGGGAATCCCCTGCTGTTGATCACCAGTCAAAGCACAGGGACTTCAATCTGGCCTGGAAAATTTAAGTGGCCCGGAATTTGGAATTCTCAAACTTAAACTCACAGAAAATCATTTCCTATTCTTTCAATCACATGTCGAACCCAGGGATAAAATAGAATCTGGCTTATATTCCGAAAAATTACCAATTCAAATTCCATTTCTCAGTGCCTTCAACAGTATACCATAGCAGGTTAATGATTAATAAAAAATATATTTCACTCTACTCTTCTGTCACAGATCACCCTGAGACTTGTCACCTCACACCGTTCTCCCCTCACTCATGAACAAAACCCCAACATGCTACATTTCAATGTGACAAGTGGATTTATTACGGTAATGTTCCAGGTATTTCCAACAAGAACATAAAGTAGAAGCTGGTTTTAAACTGCGTCACAAATCAACATCTCGCTCTTAAAAGATATTTCGAAAACATAAAATTCCGTCCCTGTCAGGAGCGGAACGTTCAACTAATTCCTCTTTATGCTTCGGGATCATGACAGTAATTGGAGGTTTAACATTTTCGTTTGGATGTTTGTTTATGTTTGTCTGACCATCGCGGCTCGGCCAGACTAGAGAGCTGTCCGTCACACGCCCACACCAGTGGGAAAAAAAAAAAAGTTTGGCTTTGAGGTTGTTTGAGGAAAAAACATGTATTTTTCCTGCATCCTGCAGAGCGTGAAGCGAGGCTGTAAACATTCAGGCTTTGAATTAAATGACGGCGACAAAGTCGAACCGTTAATGTTCAAGACGTTTTTTTTTTTAAAGCAGCCATTCTCTGCATCTGTCAATCTCCAGGAACGATCTCAGTCCATTTGATTTAAATTGAAAAATAATGTGAAATAAGGTCAATGATGTGTTTGGTATAATTTATCCAATTTATTACAGTTTTTCTGTCTAGACTATGGTTTTATTCTTCTTCTTTTCTTCTTCTGGTGCTACATTTTTTAGTGATGGTCTAATGAAGCTTCATGAAGCAGTGGCGTGTTGTTTAGAGGTCAGTAGGTGGCGCCATCAGTTTAAAAATGATGTTTCATTAAAACAGTTGTTCAAAACAAAGGAAAATAGTGCGGAGACCGCCATCTAGTGGACACTAAAATTAATGACACTGCTTCATGAAGCTTCATCAGACCATCACTAGTAAGGATATATATATATACCTTGTACTTTTTTGTATATTATTCCCTTTTATATATTTTTAATTGTAAACATAAAACATGATATCATATGATATAAAGTCACTATATTTTAAGAAAGTGATGCATTTTCTTATTTCTTTTTGTACAAAAGGAAAATAGTGCAGAGACCACCATCTAGTGGACTCTGAGAATAATGACACTGCTTCATGAAGCTTCATCAGACCATCACTAATATTTTTCGTCCTAAGCGACACTTTTTGCAACGATTCAATTGTTTATTTACATTGCAATTAATTTTATGGGCATTAAACGATAGCTTTAAGGATAAACATTTTATCCTTTATAAGAGGCAGAAGTAGGACCAGGATCAGAATAGCATCAAGACCAAAATGTTTGGTTTTTTGTTTCAGGACCTTTGCCATTTCATTAGAAAACAAAAGAACATTTTCCAATTGGAATACATCAAAGGTGGACACAAGAAAAAAGGAGAGACCCTGAATCTGTTTACAGTGAGAAACGTCTGGAATCCAGTCCAAAAAAAAACAAGGCTGGATAATCTGAGTCAAATATTTACGAGCTTTAATTGTTCCAGAGGAAACAGTCCGAACTATTCCATGAGTCGTGATCGCGTTGTTTGTGTAAACGGAGCCGCCGACAGACAAAGCGAGCCAGCGGAGGACGGACAGCAGGTGAGACCAGCCATCTGGGCTGCAGGACGAGAGGTTCTGCCTGTGGTGTCTCAGTCTGTCAGAGCCGAGCAGGGACATGTGTCCGTCCGAGGGGAGGGCGGGGGGGTGAAAGGTTCCTGGTGGGACTTGTAGCCTGTGACCGTGAGGTCTGTCCACCCTGACCCGGAGCAGCACCCCTCGAACCCTCCTTACAAGACACACACTTGAGCCTGATATCAGGTCAACGACCGAGACGTTCGTGGCCGTGACTCGCCCAAAGGTTGCGGTACAATGGAGGAGCTGGCCGTCACATTCACTAGGAAGCCCGGAGGTCAACAACGGAACCGCAATGATCCTGTAAAGTCGATTTCTTGAACGAAAAACTCTCATATTGAGTTATGATGGTTCCCAGAGTACGTGGAAACTCATAATTACTGGTTTCTATTGCCTGTTGGGGTGAAAAATAAGAATGACCTCAATCTCTTATGCAAGCAACGCGGCTCTTTAAACGAGTCGGCAGATTTACTCGCCACCACTCTGGACTGGAAGTTCACCCAGAGTGGAGAAAACCTTTTTTATATATCACAACATTGTGTTGAGCATGAAGTTGATAGGACGGGTGTTTTGGGTTCTGGGTAAGTGCAGGGTTTCATGAAACAGCGGATGAGGTTTCATGAAGCTGTGACAATATTTTAGTACCTCAGTAGGTGGCACTAAACATGACGTCAAGTCTTATTGAAGTGGTTCAGACCAAAGATTATAAAACAGGGTTTATTACATTTGTAAATTAAGACACTGTATCGTAGTGTATCATGAAACCTCATAAACCTATCACAAGAGAACAATGTTAACTCCATTTCCATGATAAACAAGGGAGAGATGTTGGTTCTCTGTCGCTTCTCTTCTTGAAGATGCATTTTACTCAAGGGTCAGTGAGTGATTCTGCATTTGAAAACTATCGATGGTCTGGTGAAGCTTCATGAAGCAGTGTCATGTTGTTTAGAGGTCAGTAGGTGGCGCCATCAGTTTGAAAATTATGTTTCATTAGAACAGTTGTTTAAAAAAAAGGAAAATAGTGCAGAGACCGCCATCTAGTGGACTCTGAAAATAATGACACTGCTTCATGAAGCTTCATCAGACCATCACTAGTTAAAACTACATTAATATGAGCCACAGACATTCAATGTAAAAGATAGAAAATAATGGGTTGCCTTCACAACAGAGTGGAACCCTGTTGAGTGATGATGGTACCTCTGCTTCAAAAAGTATATTCTATCTGAACTGGGGTCTTTTCTTTCTTAAGTATGTTCTCTCCATACATGTATGACTGCCCCCGGGCGTTCGGATTTTAATTACAATCTTAAAAAAAACATTAATCAAATTGAGATGTAGTTTTTGAAACAACTTCTAAAAAAGTGTGTGGTAGTTGTCTACTGTCAATGTATGTCGTGTGGGTATCTGTCAGTACACGACCCGGGAACGCATGCGCAGTGACATGTTTCGATCCTCCATGTTTTTACGGCAACTGGATTGGGACAAAAATATAGCGTGGATCACGATCTCTAATAATTGTGTCATATTTCAACTGATTGTACACGTCGTAGAAAACGTCCTGATGTTTTAGAGTAAATTAAAAAAAACATAATGACATCATTTTACTTATATAGCTAAGAATGAATTGTCTCATTGAGTCTCAAAACATCTATTTTATAAAAGATAAATAGGAAAACAAATAATGGAGTCTGTGTACATTTATTTAGTCTTAATAGTTTTCTTGATTTTAACCAGCAGATGGTATAGAAACAATGAATTATTTTCCTCTTATCTTTCATATAATCGATGCTTTGAGACTCGAAGAGACGCAATGTCACCGGTTATATAATTATAGTCGTGTATTTTGAATGGAACACACATGTACAAATTGATCGCTTATTTCCCAGATCGTATTCCACGTAGTATTTTTTGAATCAAGATTTCCCGGATTGTTAACTGACAGTACCTCAAGATGCCATTAAAGGAGTCAGCGGAAGAAAATGAATGATTGATGCACATTGTTGTGACCTTGAATTCATGATAGACTTGGCTCCTGCCGACATTCATTTCCTAGATTTTACTACCCAGAGATAGTATTGGAAAAACTTCATTTGATTGCTTTAGAGTTCTTCAAAGTCGCCGCTATTGCTCAACCACAAAGTTGTTCTGACACACAAACGGAGGTATAATTGGGATTGTCAAGTCCAAGTGTGTCCGAGGGCCCATCTGCCCTCTAGCATCCGGGGCCCAGTGTTCTGTGGGGGCCACAGGCACAGAACTTTGAATAGGGCCGGTGGCTGAGCACAGAGAGCTGCGAGCGCATTGGCCTCCATGGCTAATCTGCTAATGTATTCCAGAGGTCAGGAGGGTTTCGCACCAAATCAATGGAGGGATTTACACAGCTTTCCCCTGGAATGTGCTCCATCCGCACTCAGGCTTCGGGGAAAACATCCACCTCTGCTTTTTCGCCGGGCCTTCCAATTTTCCGCGGCATTTAACCACAAAAAAAGGGGGACGGGGGTGAATCTTAAATAAAGAGAGGTGCAGTGAAGCACTCTTGTCATTCAGTCTCACTTTTTTTTAACCAAGACCTCACGTATTTGAGCATGTTTTGACCCCCCAAACCCTCCCCCGACAACGAAAAGCGTCACTCCCTCTGGCATTCAGGAGTTCACTGACACAGGGATGGCTGAGGGGTGAGGTAACACCGAGCAACACCGTCACATGCGGGGGGGGAAAGGTGAAAAGACAGCAGGGAGGGATGACATTAAGTGTGTGAAGCTGCGAGAGGGTCTACACGGGGAGCGTTTGAAGTTAATCATAACTGGTCAGTGACTCAAACAGAGAGATGGGACCTTCTTGTATCAGCTGAAGGAAGAGGTGTGTGTTTTGTTGGACTCTCTTAAGTGAAATCTTTAATCGCGTCGTAAAAGTAGTCCGTGTTTATGTGTGAGGTCGAGAGGTATCAAGTGGACACTTTAGACTCACCTTAGAACAAAGTTTGGGTTCTGGAACCAATTTCCCCCTTTTCTCAAACTTTGGAGTTGCCCGGGGCAACAGATGACGGGCAGGTGTGGGCTCACCCTCGGCTCTATCTCGGGTCTGTGATCTCCCCCCTTTTTTGTCTTCAAAAGACCAAAAGTTATCTGATTCTGAGACAATTTTAGAGTGAAGTTGTCCAGCACGCCCTCGACTCCACCTAGGTTGGAGGGCGTTGGACCGGCAGGGTTCATAAATAAGCCGGCTAGGATGCAAAGGCAGGAGTGAACGGGGGGTTCAGGGGGGTCAGGATTTAAATCCAGACAGTCTGGCTTAAGTGAAACCCCAGACACACACACACACACTTTCACTGCCCTTAAAAGCAGTTATTGAGGTTACAGGTCAGGCTCATATAAGAGTGTTTAGCTTCACACACTTTGAAGGGCGGACGTATGTTTGGCTTCATAGGACTTTTTTTTTACGGAACCGGCTTGTAAATCTGTCGTAGGTGAGACACTATATCAAAGACTAAATTATCTTTGCAGAGATGATCCACAAGTGCAGCTTCATAAGAAGAATCTCCTCCTTCTCCTGCTTTGTTTTAAGCCCCCCCCGCCCGCCCTCGCTCCTCACTAACCACTTCCAACCTCCTCTATCATCCCGTGAATCTGCTGCATTGCTACATGATCTGTTTACCAAACTGCGCTGCTGAGGCAGAGAACAGGACTCAGGTGAGGCTTGGTCAGTCCGACTGCAGTGCGGATCAGAACTGGATTATCAGCATCGTCGATGTGTCGTCATTGACCAGCGATGAGAAACAGGATCACAAACTAACACTTAATAGATAATGGAGGAAGGTGAGGCACCTTGTCCGGTCCTCGACACCTTTCTCCAGATTAGTTTAAAGACCCCGTGGCAGATTCTAGAGCAGTGCTATTTTTCTTCAGCGATTCAAGGTGTTTTTATAAGACACTTCCCATTCACACATAAATACGGAATGCGTTTTCAAAAAGCCGTTAAAACAGTAGTTTGTGCCTATTTCGAAAACTTTGCGAGGCTTTCGGGGCCGATTTCTTTATACGGTAAGCCGGGAATCTCCAGTTTGGATAATGCAAGGTGGCCCTCAGAGCCACAAGGTTGACGTGGAAACAAAAGATTAAACGACAAATGGACTGCAAAAATATCTACAACACAAATGCCACAGACATCCCAATGCTCTTGTTGTGAAACTGGAGGAGACTATTCGCTATTTCATTTTTATTACAGACAGTACAAGCCAAGAGTTTTGACACACCTTCTCTTTTAACGCTTTTTCTATGATTATTTACATAATGGATTCTCATATAGTCACCCTGAAATGGTTTTCGCTCACAGGTGTGTCTTTACAGGGTTACCTAGCTGAATGTTAGGTAACCCTCTAGTAGAAGAACTCACATTTCCCCGATCCTTAAATCTCTTAACTCTTCACTGGCTGCCAGTTTCTTTCAGGATCAACTTTAAAATTCTGGTTCTTACTTTCAGATCTATTCATGGTCAGGCTCTTCCTTACATCACTGATCTGATCCAGACTTACACCCCAGCTCCGGCTCTGAGGTCTGTGGATCAGAATCTACTTATGGTTCCTCGCACACGCTTCAGGACCAGAGGAGAGAAATCCTTTCAGTCTGTTGCTCCTAAGCTTTAGAACGATCTTCCTCTCTCTCTGTGTTTGATGATCTACTGACTTCAAGAAACATCTGAAGACATTTTTATTTGTGCTTTTTTCTAATTTTCCCAGGACTGCTGTGTTTTTCTTATGTTGTCTTGGCCTTTCAGAGTTTTTAAATCTGTAGGTATTTTAAAATTTTTGAATTGCTTTTGATTGTTCAAGCGCTTGGTCTAGAAAGGCTTCAATCTTATCATTTATTTTAGTGAAAGCACCAATCAGCTAGAAAGTAAGTAAGTAAGAAAGGAGACGCCATCATAACTTTCAAGAAATGATCATCAGTCAGTCCAAAAAATTGCAACAATCTTTGTATGGGCCCAGAAGGTGTCTCCAAATGTTTGGCTTGTTCTGTAAGTGCTATCTGTGCTAGCTATCATGTACTGTATTTGTTTTTCGTCTTTTTGCCTAGAATGTAACTGGAATAGTAGTATAGCGGTTGACCGACCCACATGCTGGACATCCTTGAAAATATGGCACCCAAGAAATTGTGTTAAATAGTCCTGATCTAAAGAGACTATAATTCTCAGTTACTAATGGACCCGAGCTAGAAGGTTCTATGGTATACTCTATGGAGGTCATGGGGGGGCTGGAGCCTATCCCAGATTCTTTCCGGGAGAGAGGCAGGGGACACCCTGAACAGGATGACAGTCTGTCACAGGACACACAACCACACACTCATATCTGAGGACAATTTCCCCAAGTTCCCAATCAACCTCTGTGTGTTTTTGGACTGTGGGAGGAAACCGGAGTGCCCGGAGTAAACCCACGTAATACAGGGAGGAAAATACTTCAACTCTGGATAAGATAATAGATGTATCGGAATATTTTTAAATATAGTCTGTAGTGTGTTCACACCAAACTTAATTTGGAAGGCTAACGACAAAACTTGCGTTCTCAAAGGTTGCATCTAAAAAAAACTGTTTAAAAAAATGTAACCCTGTCCCTAATGTGCAAGTGTTTTATCAATCATTTGAGCCACTAAGCGTCTTTAAGCTTTAGAGAAACTTTCAGGATCAGATTGATGGCATCAAATTCATTTTAAGATTAATAATCGACTCGTGTTACTTTCACTCCAATCCTTCTGCTAGAAACGATGACACGGCAGATAAATGTTTTCTGAATCAAATTCATAACTGTCCATCAGTACCCGCCCCACATGTCCCCTCGTCCACCACCCTCTCTCCCCCTTTTTCTTTTGTCCTCTTCTTCACTGACATGATCTCTCCATTCATTTGCCCTCTCGTTTCCTACGACCCGGGTGATGGGGAGGTCATCATGTTGACAAACCAGTAAAAGGCCCCCGTGATGGCCCGTGAAGACCCCGGATGGCCTCTGTCACCGTCTCCCACAGACCGCCTGTCCGTCAGTCGCCGGCTGATTGACAAGCCCTGTCACCGAGACAGCTCCCCCCCAGCTCTAACAAGACTCTCATGGGATGGCGTGAGAACAGCCTCACTGTTTATACTGACAACTGCCAATATGAACAGAAACTAACCTTCGATTTCCTGCTCTGCACAGAAGAACCTCCCGAATGTAAGTGACACTCTTTCTAAATAGGGTCATACTGACCCTTTCTAGGTTATTTTTGAAGTATCTGCAAAGGGGTTGTACTATGGCCATGGCGATCCTAAGGCGATGGATGTTGTCATCGCTTCTTCTCTGTCTCTTCGTAATTCTTGTCTTTTTCATCTTACTTTACTTCATCTATCATGTTCTAAACCATCGATCCCTTGGATTTTTGTCCCCACAATTTTCGCCATGACCCGTCCCTTTTATGCACTCATTTCTTATCTTCTCCTCGCTTGTCCATCCCATTAATCCTGGTGTTATCTCAGGGCCAAGGTGGTCCAGGAGACCAGGAAAACAAATGTGTTTGTGGTATCCCTTGTGCTACCTCCCTGGATTCCAGAAATTCATATGCAGTGGCGCCGTGTCTTCGGCCACCGGGTCAACTTGACCCAGAGAAAACACAAGGGTTAAGAACCTTAAAATCTCCTTGTCTATCAAACCATAGGTCTTACCTTTCTATAAACCATCCCTTGCTTTTGTTCTGCTACTCTACTCTCACAGGTCAGCCATCTCAACCCATTCCATCCTGCCTGCACTCTCCTCTTTTCCTCTCTTAATCTCAGTCATTATTTGAAAAAGCACCATTAACTAAACCTTGGGAATATGTCCGTCCTGAAGTGAAGACGCAAGAGTCTCCAGGTCCGCCCACAGAAGAGCTAGAATTGGGTTGACATCCGAACAACCTGGAGATGTTGGACAATCATTTTTCCGAAACAGATACTTCCCCCTGAAAACGTCAAGATTGTTATGTTAATTTTCCCACAACCTGGTTCCAGGACAGCGACGAGGGACAAAGCACGTCACGGATGAGCGTGTCCTTCTTTGTGTCTTTGTGTCAAGCCCATGTCACTCCATCTGTCCAGGAGGAGCCTGGATCTTTGCAATAAACAAAAAAAAAGGGGGAGAAGAAGGAATACGCTAAAGCTCCGGAGCTCGGAATTCCTTCTCGCAGCTGCATAACTCCACAATCCCGTGTGGTCAGACTGGCACCACCAGAGCTTTCCTCCACAGACGGTTTTCATTTGAATTCTTACATTTCTCCGTGTGGTGTCGACCATCTTCCTCCTCTTCTGTTTACTGAGCAGTTAAACTCGGGGGCCGCAGACCAATGTGGTGCTGAGGCTCCCGATCCCGACCAGAAAAGGAACCCACTTCATCAAGTATCAGACAAATAACGTAACCAGAGTGGAAAGCACTTCCTTTCCCGCGATATCGGATTTTTTTGTTATGGTATACAGGAGTTCATGTAACAGTAACTGGCTCATAAACACTTCTCCAGAATGAGCTTTTTTGGACCTGATTCTTTAGTTTAAACCCCTAAAATTACCTAAAGTGGTCCCACCATAGCAGCGTTTGAGGTTAAGAATGGATGAACCCGTCCACGGTTCTAAAGACGGATGAGTGAGGTATAGAACATGTAGAGGGAGAAGCGAAAGCATAGAAAGAAAGGAAGGAAAGGGGTGGTTTTCTCTTACCCTGGATTCCTGGGTAATGACTGGGCTGTAATGGTGCCGAGCCTCGCGCCGCCAAATGAAACAAGAGGCCCAACGACTTCTCCCCAATTTTTCATTTTTTCCACAAGTGTCATAAAAAGTCATACGAGCAGAATCCACACTCCTTTGCGTGTTCAGCATAGCCCCCGGTTTGTGGTCGTTTATATATTTTCGAGGGGAACCGGGCCAACGCGTTTCCTGACTTTGACCTCAACTGCTGATGCGAGCATCATCGGCGCGCGATGCGGCCAAGGAAGCCGTACGTATCGAACTCACGAGGTGGAAGGTTTAGCGGCGCCAAAAAATGTTGACTTTTCTCGATCATTAAAAACGAGGCCGAGGTGACGAAACCGATCGTCCCGGTCCAACAGTAAAAGCGACCAAACCACTAATTCACAATCAGTGAAGTGTTTCATGGGAGAACAGTTGCTACTAAAAAGGCCACACACGTCTGAACGTTATCCTGAACCCGGTTCATTTCATTCATTTACTTCTGCTTCTTCCCTTAAAGAGACTTGTTTTCTACTCGTCCTCATGTCGACTGAGGGTTGGGATTATTTTCAGAGTAGTTTTGATCCTTTTTAGAGTTATAGACAAAAGTGTTTGTTCCAAAAACCTCACTTAAAAACATCCAAATACCTCCAAACTGCTCGTCTGTAACGTCCATCGTGTATTGAAGCCTTGACATTAGGAATTGTTTCGGGAAAAAAAACAGAGTAATCCGTTTCTTTTTGGAGTCATCAACAAAAATGTTTGTTCATTTTAATGTATTTCACCACCATTCAATTATAAAAAATTTAAAATGGCATCCAGAGTCAAGATCTTAAGATCTCAAAATCCACTGGGATTGATCCAGTTTTTTTTTCCAACATTGAGCTCTCAAGGGCCACAAAAAAAAAATCCTTGGGGACCCATTATTTGACCCCTGGCCTAAACCTCAAGACTGAGGACTTTCTCATCTTGTTGTGATTCATCAGGAATAACCACCAGACCCTTATTACCAACAGATAATCGTAGGCATACTTGTTCCTCCTTGTAAAATGTCAGCTTTTCTAACTTGGGGAATGATATGTTTTTATCGAAACTCTTCGTCCACCGCTAATGAACTATCTTTTGTATCAATTTTAAAAACTTTATTTACAAAGATGAAATCTTTGTTTTATGTTTCTTTTTTTCTATAAAGTCACAAAACAAAATATTTGGTTATTTGATCATTAGATCATATATTTTCATACACTGTGGCCTTGTTGAATATATTTATAAAATTAAGAAACGATTGATATAAATATAGACTTAAAAGACTTAGAATCCTGTTTATGGTAAAATAACTAAATTGAAATGTGAGACAAAAGGTTGTAAAAATGATCAAATCCTGGGTCACGACAGCCACAGCTGAGAGTGTGTAGTAAAAACAGTGTAGCGTCACAAACATGCACCATCACTGCACCTTTTAATGCTATTTTCTACATCTGCAAAGTCAGCAATAAAACCTGCAGGAAGCCCAGGAGCGTTCAGGTCCCGCTTCAGGTCCGCGAGCCTCCGACGAGCCCCGATCCACAGCGGCGAGGACGAGGCCCGGCTTTGCACGCCACGGAGGATTTTGTGCGGGACCAGAGAATCCACCTCCGCTTGGCTCGGAGGCTCCGGGAGCGAGCAGGAATCCTGGCTACCGACCCTTCTTCTGGTTGGCTTTTTGACGGGCGCCACGAGGAGACCACAGACCTACCGAGTGACACGAGCCAAAGTCTTTAACACAATTGTGGTTTGATAAAGTTTCAGTTAGTTTTGGACTCTCCCTCTAACTCAGACCTGGACTGACCCTGGTCCACTGGTCCTCAACCTAAATCAACGTCAGGGTTTGCTTGAACCCTAGATCAGAGTTCCTCCACTGAAGCCCCTCCAGAGGTCCCGCGGCACGTCTCAGTCCTAAATCCTGGCCCGGGGGGCGACTCCGCATCAGCGGGGACGACGGACAGCGAAGAAAGCATGTCTGACATTTCTCAAATGTGTAGCAAATCAGGAATGACGGCTCATCTGGAGGATTCTAGCAGCACATGAAGCTCAGGGGTCACGTGACGCCTCAGGACACGTCAGACTGGAGCAGAGAGTGCGGCGCTCGACTGCATGACGGTTTAAGGAAGAGCATAAAAACTGATCATGTTGAAAAGTTTGGATGGTTTATTTTTTATCAGGAATAACTGTTTTTATTACAGCAAAAAAACATTTTTCCTTTGTATTTTTGACAAAACCTTTTTTTTTTTATCTTTGAAATATACTGTAAAGTTTTTTTTATACCATATCTTGATGTTTTGATAACTTTGTATTTATATATATATATATTTTTTTTTTCTACAATACATACAAAAGTACTAATGTACAAAAAAAGAAAATGCATCACTTTTTTTAAATATTTGAAATATAGTGATTTTATATAATATGATATCATGTTTTATGTTTACAATAACAAATATATAAAAGGAAATAATATACAAAAAGTACAAGTAATAAATATATATATATATAAATATATATACATATACTAGTGATGGTCTGATGAAGCTTCATGAAGCAGTGTCATTATTTTCAGAGTCTACTAGATGGCGGTCTCTGCACTATTTTCCTTTGTTCTGAACAACTGTTCTAATGAAACATCATTTTTAAACTGATGGCGCCACCTACTGACCTCTAGACAACATGACACTGTTTCATGAAGCTTCATCAGACCATCACTAATATATACATACTCGTTAACCTCTTCCCTTCCTTCTTTTTGCTCCTCACAGTTTAAAAATGATGTGAACAGTTTAAAACAAAGGAAAATAGTGCAGAGACCGCCATCTAGTGGACTCTGAAAATAACGACACTGCTTCATGAAGCTTCATCAGACCATCACTTCTCTTCCCAGTATGTTATGTGGCCCCTCGTTTAACTGCCGACCTCTACGTTGATGATTTTGTTGGTTGGTCGAGGTGATCGCTCGTGATATGTCAGAAAATGTTGCGAAAAAATAAGTGAAACTAAAACAGAAAAATGAAACTTCAAAATGTCTCGACTCACAGCTTCTCAGAAGTGTCGCGGACGAAGTCCAGGAGGTTTCAAACGGTTCCTTCAGACACGAGGAACAATTGTGAGTTTTAATAGCTTCGACTTTTCCATAAAACGATGGCGAAGGAAAAACAAAAGAAAAGTTTTCTGGCAACGCCGATGGTTTACACGGAGAATTCATCCAAGTCTGCGGCACCAGATATATATTTTTTATTCTTAATTATACAAACTTTATTGTGTTCGCAGTCGCAGGCCAGATCCCCCTCGGACCCAGCGGGTTACCGTGACGATGCCAGCGCCCGAAACAACAGCGGCATTGTGGGAGATTTAGAGCTCGGAAAAAAATGTTTGGGAACGAAAAGGAAGGTTTTTTTAAAGAGTGAGATTGATCAATCATGTTAACCCGACTTTGTTTTTCTCGTATTGATCAGCTCTGAGAAGCCTCCGGAGGAAGAGAGGGATCCAGGAGGGAAGTCGGTAAAAGAAGATTTAGAGGCTCCTGAAGTGACGGGGCACACACTGAGGGGTGTGAGCGGGCGACGCCCACCAACGCTCCCCTCCATTCACGCCGTCACATTAGCATTCTGGGGTTAGCATGGAGGCCTGGTCCGAGACAACGATGAAGAGCGATGATGATGACGATGAGGAGGAAAAGGAGGAGGAGGAGGAGGAGGAGGAGGAGGAGGGATTGCACAACAACAACATGGAGAGTTTAATGGTTACTTTAGAATCCTGGGAACGTTCTCCAACCACCTGGACCATTACTTTTAAGAACCTTTGATTATCTTCTAGAATCAAACAAATACATAACTTTCCTTTTTGTTTATTTATTGTTTCTGACTCTTTAAACAAGTGTTTTCTTAAAAAGAAGAGTAAAACAAAACATATGGATGTGGAGGTCAAAGCTACCTGTTTTTGTCATTCATTTCAATTTTTTTTCATTCTGATAACAGAGAATAATCTATTTTTATGTCAAAACTATTAAACATTTTCAATCTTCTACAATTTAAGACAGTATCTTCCCTTGTTTTCCATGTTATATTATTATTAAACTTTTAAAGCTATTTTTAAAGCAGCAACAGTACTTAACAAAATACTAAAACAGAGGCAAAAACAAAATTGTTGAAAAAACAAAATCACATATGTTGAATAAGTATTTATATATATCATTTTTATATTATATAAACGGTAAAATTTCTTGGTGAAAATATATAAATCTATACGACCTTTTAGTGTGACCTTTTGACTTGGAAAAATAAAGAAAAATAGCAACATAGATCAGAATTAAATCCCCTCAGGGGCCACATTTTATACAGTGTCTGCAGTTAGGGGCCATCAAGTAAAAATAAATAAATAATGTCAATAAATGATGAGAAAATATCTTTACAGACTATTTGCATGACAAAAACTGGAATAAATATTCTTTATTATAAATCTGGGACGAGAGGTTGTAGATAGAAAAAAAGGGAAGAGAGAAAAAGAGCAGGAATACTGGAGATCAAGAAGGATGGGGTTCATGGAAAAGAAGAAAAATGCGGGTCAAACATGAAGTGAAGAAGCAAAAGAAAAACCATAATCTACATGAACAGCCTCAAAGAGATGAACGTAAATAAAAAGTCTCAAATATTTCCCTTCAATATTTTTGTCGTCTCGGCTGAAGCCGACACAACAACCTGTGGCCCCGGAGTCTTGTCCGGTTCCTGCAGATCCACTGGAGCTCCGTGTCAAAACTCATTCTCCACGCTCCCTTAATATCTCTGGCTAATCACCTTCCACCGGGGTACGCTGGTGTTTTCCTGGGGTCGGCCTTGTGACTGCGTGTTGAATGTTGGTGACAGGGGGGCCCCTCCAGTAGGGCCCCCCCCCCCCACCGGCCCCCTCCTCACCCACTCATAATCCCTGAGAGAAAAGGCCTCGCATTAAGGGTGCGATACGCTTAATCCGGGGAGCCTCGCTCACAAAGGATCCTGGCACTTCCTCGATCCCGGGAGCTTCCGCTGGTCCAGGGGGGGCCCCCGGCAACAACAACAACACACCACCACCGCGCCGCGACGGACCAGACGTACAGTACTCACACTCGAAAAATAAACCCGTGAATCTTTGCTGAGCAAACAGGAGCGAGCAAACACATCCTCCGGACGGGCGAGGGGTTCCAGATCAAACTTGTATCGGGAAGTTGTCGCAAAAATTAGGGGCCACATCAAAATGAGCGTTTTTTGGATTCTCTTGGAGATTAAATGTGTAGCTAGCAGTTAGCCAAATATATTACGGGGATAGGACACCAATATATATATTAAGATTCTATGAAATAAAATAAAAAGTGAGTTATTTTACTTTACAATCAGAAATTAGCACCTCAGGGGACAGTACTGGTCCCTCTCCTCTTCACTGTATACACTTCAGACTTCTGCTTCACGACGCTGCCATTGTTGGATGCATCAGGGACAACAAGCAAAGGAACCACTTGCAGATGAACACCTCAAAGACCAAGGAGCTGGTCTTGGACTTTGGGAAGGTCCAGGACAAAGCCACGTCCAGTAGACTCAGGGACTCATTCATTCCTCGTGCTATAAGGCGGTTTAATTCTGAGTTTGGGGTCAGGAGTGAAAAGATGATTCTATTCCATGTTAATCTTTTGTTGTTAGCCATAGATACCCAACACAAGCAGGAGTCATCTGAAATGGTTGCAGCAGAGGACCACACACTGATGAGTGGAGGACTTATAAAGTTATAGTAAGTAAGTAAGTAATTTGTATTTATAGAACGCTTTTCCAGACCAGGGTCACAAAGCGCTTAAACAATCACAACAATACTCAATAAAATATATACTTTAAAGGTCAAGATAAGACTTAGAAAAACACAGTTTTCCAGAGTTCCAGAAAATCAAAAAATAAATAAATAAAGAGACTTGAGTTACTTGAATTTTCTTAATTTTTTTCTTTCCAAACTTTATTTTGAAGTTTATTTAAATCAATGAACTCGTCAATCGTTGTTAATTTATACCTCAGACTTTACACTTTAATGTGTTGCTAACTGTTAGCTAAAGAAATCCAAAACAAGCAGGAGTCAACCTTAATGTTTTCATGTGCAATGGTTGCAGCAGAGAACCACACGGTGATGAGTGGACGGACTTTCGTGTAATAAGAAACAAACAAACAAAAACATATATATATATATATATTAAAAACATCTTTCGAGCCATCATACGATGAGAAACCGTAGAACATTCCAATAAAAAGAAACCTGAGACACTGCTGCGGACACCAAGATTGATTTTCATTCAAATCTATGTGGAAAATAAAAAACCTTCAAACTGGCTCAGGACAGAGTTCTGTCTCAAAAGACGCTGATTGGTGAGTTTCTATAAAAGCTCTCATCATTCATCTGCTCCCATTGGCGACCGCAGAAACGAACACAATCCGAGACGAAATATTGTCGTCCACATCTTTCCGCTCTCTTCACCACAGAGGGAAATTACACATTTTGGGACCTTCATGTAAACGAGTGAGGGATATTATTCCATACTCTCAGGAACACTTCCTTCGAGGGAAACCTCAAGACAACTGCGGCCTCGTCCACCGACTCCGTTTGGTTATTGTGTCGATGCCTTGTGTCGGCTTTTGTCTCCATGGAAATGTTTGCCGAATGGAAACAGAACAAAAACAGAGAAAATGATGCTGAGGTCAGCAATTATAATTATTTTTACACAGAAAATGGTAAAACTTTTTTTTCCAGTGTAAAATTTAAATATGATTTTAAGCAACAACTGTTTCAAAATTGTTGCATTTTATCTCACTTTAAATACATTTTCTTCTAGTATATTTAATATTATATATATTTTTTTAAATCAAATTTCAACTGCCAAAAAAATTATTACTCGTTAACCGATTATAATTTGATTAAACGTTGCAATAATATTATTAATCACGGGTTGATGAGGTTTCATGATACAGTGTGATCATTTTTCAGAGACCACTAGATGGCACTCTGCCTTGAAATCCTTGGCTCTGAACCACTGATCCAACGAATACTCGCCAATTTGAACCGAGTAAAAAACGCCCCCGACTGAGCACTGAAAACAATGACAGTTTCATGAAGCCTCACCCAACACTAGTAATGGGGGAAAAGAAATCAAGGGAATCCTAAATCAAAGGCCTTAACTAGTTTTGTTCTGACATTGTAGATGGAGGCAAAGGGCCACATATGGCCCAGGGGCCGCATCTTTTTAGTGGTCTGTTCGAACTACTTTATTAACAGCAGGATTCAAAGTTAGAATGGGTTTGAGTAAATATCGATGCACATAAATATTGTGATATTCAAAAGATATTAATTGATTTTTTTTTTTTTTTTTGGGGCCTTCAAATCACATTTTAATTTTAGTTCCTTTTTCATAGTTTTTTATTTCATCATATGACCGCGATATGGCAACAGTCGTTCTTCGCAGCTACAGGAACAATGAAATCCCGCGAGATCCCAGTGATGACTGAGGACGAGAGGATACAGTCAACTCAGTCAGCTTTTCACCCCTAGTTATCTCAGGGTGACCTGAAGGCCCGAAAACAAATGTGTTTGAGGTATCCCTTGTGTTGTTGCTTGGTAAAGGTGACCTGGAAACAAATGTATTTGTCGTATCCTCTCTGTTGTCTCTGGGTCAAGGTGACCCGAAAACAAATGTGTTAGTGGTATCCCTTTGTGCAGTCTCTAGGTCAAGGTGACCCAAAAAAAATGTGTTTGTGGTATCCCTTTGTGTTGTCTCTGGGTCAGGGTGAATAGAACACCACAAGGGATACCTCAAACACAGACTACACAAGGGTTAAAAGCTGATGTTTGGACATATATTCAAAACAAATAAAAGCAGTTACGACTTCTTCAAGAGTCATGTGGTCTGTAAATTATGCGACACAAGTGTCAAGTACTGGACAATACTACAAATATATACTTCGTTATCATTATACTTTATTACTCGAGTATCACTATAAATTCTATCATTGCCTCTGTAATCTGTATCGTACTGATAGATCTTTGCCAATCCTTATCCCTAATAGTTTGGCATCATATCGTTCACCATTTCTCTCTTTCAACGATCCCTGTTTTTATGAAACTTCATCTCATGATGGATGATGATGTCATCCACAGAATATTCTCTGCCAGTCATCTCTTTGTTTAATTGTCTCGGGCGCGACGGGAGGAGAATCCGAGGCTCGAGTGGAAGCCGCGCTCTAGCACGAGCGGCGCTTCAATAAAGATAATGCACTCTGACGCAGTTTGGATGTCATCTTGAAAAAAAAAACAAAAAAAAAACTCCTCTCACGGAGTTTAGGACTCATTAGCTGTATGGACGAGGCGAGCGCGAGAGGGTCCGCCGGAGTCCTGGCACATGCCCTCGTGTGTGTGGTGTCCACCGAGACTAACTGTTCCTGACACTGCCAGGAGTGTGTGTGTGTGTGTGTGTGTGTGTGTGTGTGTGTGTGTGTGTGTGTGTGTGTCCAGCATGGCCACTTGCCAGGGTCAGTGTTCCCATCCTGAAGAATTAGATCCTCAATCAGTCGTGAAGACACAGAAGGTTCCTGAGAAGGATGCAGGGTTGAAGAGCAAGTGAGCTCTTAGTGACTCCTGAAGACAAACTGCACTGCAACAGTTGGAACAGTTTCAAGCTTCGGTTTCCATATTTATCATAAACCTGGGGTTTTATTTGAGTACTATTTGCACCAAGTGTCATCTTAACCCTTGTGCGGTCTCTGGGTCTAGGTAAGGCCACAAGGGATGGCCTCAAACCCTGGGTCACCTTGACCCAGAGATAACACAAAGGGATCAAACACAAATTAAATGTTTTTTTTAAATGTAAAGTTCTTAGTCGGACTCGTTTCCAGTGAGGGTTAGACTTGCTCCTCGATTCTGTTCATCAACTTTTATGGACAGAAATTCTAGGCGTAGCGTTTAAGGGGTTCCGGTTTTGGAGGTCTTAGAGTTGGATGGCTGATTTTTAGCGGATGACGTTGGTCCCGTTGGCCTAATCTGATCTAGCTCTCGCTAGAAAGGTTTGCAACCGAGTGTGTTGGTTGGAGTGTGAGGCGGCAGGGATGAGAATCGGCACCTCCAAAAAAATCGAGGTTCATGGTTCTCAGTTGGAACATGGTGGGGGAGCCTTCTCCGGGTTCTCGATGAGGCCAGCAGATAAACATATATCATAATATTTATCTTATTTTTTATTTCTTTAAAGGATAATTTATTATATCAAAATTATTTATATATAAAGGTATTGATTTTGTCCAGAAATGTATTTATTTTAAGCAACATTCTCTAAGAATGTGTTCTAAATATATGTATATATTAAAAAAATATATATATATATCTTAATTTAAGGTGTAATCGAATGGTGATAACAGCCGATTTCATGACTTACATACATAGATATCTTCAGATAAACCTTTTCATCTCTTTTGTCAACGACGTTAGAGAGTCTATGACCCTCTCACCCGGAGTAGCTGGGACATGCTTCATCTCGCCGTGACCCTGTGGAGGAGCAGAACATTAATGCATAAATTTAAAGTTCAAAAGTACAAAACAAAACATCGGATTCAAACGTTAACAAAATAAATAACACACAAGCAGTTGTAGTTTAGATTGTGCACCAATGGAATGTTTGTAAAAAACTGTTGAAAGTAGACTTAACTGTAAATACTTTTAGATTATTAATGCAAAACAAACACAAGTTAGTAGTTAAATACACATTAAAGTTGCTCAATAAGTAAATAATGACAGCAGTTAGCATGCTAGCATATATTAGCATCCATGAGTCAGAATGAAGGCTGAAGAAAAAAACGTTATATTTACCTCAGTAGCATCTTTAAAAGACAAATAAATTACACTTGCCAGCAAAAAAAAAAGCGACAAAGAACAACATCCAAAAGTGGGAAAAAAACCGCTTTAATTTCATGTTTTTCAACAAGAAGAAAGAAAACACAAACATATAAATAAACAGGACAAAGATATTCGACAAGAATCTTTAGAGCCTCCGTGTCACAAACTAAAAGCCAATGGTTTTGTATGTAAATGATAAATAAAACATTATTATTTTATCGCTTTATATTTGCACCAAAGCGTCCTTGTGTTTGCAGAGCGGCCACACAAAAAACTAAACCCAGGAGCAGAGAGCACTTTGAAGACAAGACGGATCATCGCTGGGGGGTGAATGCAGGTTAAGGTTCGAGGTCCCGGGAGTGTTAGTTCCTGTAAAGCAAGATCCTCTCGGCGCAGGTCTGGCCCACCAGGTTGACGTACTGCTTGACGTCCGCCTCGTCGCTGGAGCCCTTGCGTTTCCTGGAGTAGGCGGCGTAGGGCATGGCGGTCCTCCTGTACAGAACCATGGTCCGGCTCACGTCCTGCAGCGCTCGGGCGTCTCCTGCGAAAACATAACGAGGCCCAGAATAAAACAATAAACTCCCAAACTCGTATATCGACTCCCTCGCCGCAGTTGGCATAGAAAAATCGTTATTTCCGAGAAAGTCTGTTTTTTTTTCTCCTGGTTGGATAGTTAAAACATCGGCTGATCTCACGGGCGCTCGGAAGAACGATCCCTCTGGAGGGCAGGAGGACGAATGGACACTTAAACGGCTGACGACGAGATTGAAGATGATGGCCTGAGGTTTGTGTGATTGGATCGTCTGCAGCCTCGTAGGATCTGATTTATGAAGATGGAATTGATGGAAAATCCAAACCATTCCGTAGGGTCAGTGAGTGCGTGTGGATACTAGCGAGTAACAACTCGTGACTTCAGGGCTTCGTCCCAAATCGCGCACTTCTCCGAGTGCACTGGTTTACAGTACACATTGAGTCAGTGCACAAATTTCAACAGGGTAGTACTGTCTCAAATCAAACACTGCCGCTAGACACTGATTATAACCAGCAATTGTAACCCTATCGTGACACTTGACAGCACTTTTCACCAATTGAAACATGTTATTAAGTTGTGTTTCATTTTGTTATTACTGTTGATGTGTTTTTTTGTGGTAATATTAGTGTTTTCTCAAGACATTTACGCTGGTATCTGCTCCGAAGACACGTCGTCAGAGACGTAGCTTCAGTTTAGCCTCATCTATGTCACTAAGATAGCAGTTGTCGAGGGTGGAAAGTGTCCATCGATCCAGGCTCCATTTTCTGGCCGATTGAGTGCTTATTGCACACTACAATTTCGTACACTGCTAATTGGGATGCTTTTGTGTACTTCAAAATATTAGGTGTAAGTGCAGACGATTTGGGACACAGCCTCTGTGCTCGTGTCCTAATTCCTGAGAACCAATGATTAAAACACGTCTGTGTCACAAGTTCTACGAACAAAGAAAGACATTTTTCAACACTGGAGTCAACAGTGTGTATTTAACTGTGTATTTAACTGAGCGGTTAGATTTCACAAGGAAGAAGGAGTAAAGCTACGAGGCACCTTTTTTGCTTAAAAACTTCATTTCAAATGTTTCTGCTTCTCCCGGCACTGCTTCAATAAATTAAAGATTGCCACTCTTTCCTTTGTTCCCCTTCATTTCCTTGATAATTTTCCTTAAAATTAATTTCTCTTGCAGAAAAAAGTCCCATAGAAAAAAAACAACATTTCAATAATCAAATATTTAAAGACTATATAGTATATAAACTAATAAAATATGAATGGAATTAATGAATAATTCTTTTACACAAGTTCTAAAGGCTTTTTTCATTAAATCAAAACGACTTATGATTCCGATCCTGACTATGGAAGATATTTCAAATTTGTTTGTGGCGCCCCCACTGTAAGAATAGTGTAATTGCATCAGAATAAACTGACAAAGATCCTCATGTGCATATATTAAATGAGGTTAAAAAAAAAGACTCTTTTGGTCTTGGGTTTCCTTTCCCTCTTCCTTGAAGCTTCCAATAGTCGTATCGGTACTTCAGTAATAATGGAAATAAATGCAAATTCCGTCTCTGAGCTACTGCTGTAAAGCAGTTTGGTGGTCAGATGGATAGCCCGGCAAAGAGCACTGTTTAAATAATAGCTAGAAAGTTCAAATCAAAATGTCTATTTTTTAAGTTACAGCAACATCTACAGTAATGTCATACTTGAAGCCAAAGATAGTAACATCTAATATTAAAGTTTTTTGGGAAGAAACCTTTTTTTCTAATATTTTCTTTTCTTAAAAATCCATTTAAAAAAAACAGTTTTGAAGTATTTGACAGAAAATCGAAAAAAAAAAATGTAATTGTTTTGTACATTTCTCAGACAGTCTGGTATGTTACTTAATAAATTGCAATACATTTTTTTTAAACACGCATCCACTCAGTTTCTACTTGATTTACAAGAGGATATTTTCTTAACTAAATTTAAAGCTAATCTGGAAAGCAGCGATCAATACCTGACAGTGCAGCCTGAGGAATACCAAGAGCCTCCAGAGACTCCTCTTCATGTTTAATGTATCAAGCCGACCGCTGGGCTTCCTATCTTCCTTAAAAACTGCTGCGTCAGCGAACACAAACACAAACTTTAGATAAAACAGCAGCTTTTCTTTTTTTTTCAAAGCATTATGCAAGTTCACGTGAGTCCGAGAAGAATTATTCAGTCCCAGAGGCAGGAGATTATTTTAACTTCCTGGATGAGTTCAGCAGCCTTCAGAAAGATCTGTCGAAGCGCTTTTCTTGACTTGATGTTCTTCATCAGCATGACAGTCCACTTAACCAGCTGGCAGGGCAGATATCGGGTTGTGAACTTCATGCACGAGACCCCGAAATGGTGCATCGGAACGCTCTCGCCCAAACATCCGCCCCCTGGACGTAAACAACCTTCTTCTCTCGTCCTCATCTTCACTTTTGAGTGGCTCCAGATCTTCTGCCTCGGCAAGGAACGCCCGGCCGCACTGGAGGTCCCAGCTCTCCAGGATCCGGGGTTCAAGGGTCGGGGGGAAGAGGAGTGAGAGGGTCAGGACCGGGAGGCCAAAGGGGGCCGTGACACCTCGCCTCACACTCCCTCTCTTCACATCCATCCAAAGAGTCTCCAAACACTCGCTGGACACCGGACGGAGCCGAGAGGCGGCTTTACTCCTCGGATGTGACCGCTTCCTCTGACCCGATGTTCCAGATCCAAGCCGGGGCGCGGGTTTGTAAAGAGAGAGGGCAAGATGGTGTTGTCGCGAGGAGGCGGTTGTTTGAAGGAAAAGGTCGGGTTCAAGTGGGGAAACATCCGCTTCAGCTGAGGCGTCCACATCTCTGATGCCACACGTTTGAATATCTGGAGTCACAACCTCCCAGTGAAGTCAAACGAACTCCACAATACAGGCAGAGAAACACGAGGCGAAGATGGGATCAGAAATTTGACTAATCATAACTTTTCTTTTACTTCTTTAAAAATGTAGTGTTTTAATGAGTTGTTAATGAATGTTTATAACTCCCTAACCCCCAGTTCTGTACTTCTGTAGTGTATGCACTAGTACTATTTCTTATTGTTGCCGATATATCCATCAATATTTTATATATTGTCATGTTTATTTTATGATTTTTACTTTATTATTATAATATTATTAGTAGTATTTATAATTATGTTATTCATTTGTTGTATTTTAGTTTTCATTTTCATTTTATTATAGTTTTATTATCGTTTTTTGGCATTATATTAACATGTGTATAATTTATATATTTTATGTTTTCGTAAACTGCTGACTACTTAAATGTCTCCCATGTGGGAAGAATAAAGGTTTATCAGTCAATACATTAAACTGTTATTTCTTATTCAAACTAGTGTCTTCTTTGCAAGAACTTCTTTGTTTTGTCTTCAACCAAAGAGGTGTGGGAATTTTTTTTATGAACTTTATGAACTTTACTCATGGTGTGAATTTCTGGCGGACACTAATTATATAATAGATGCTGTGGAACGCATGAAATGTGACCATGGCCAGGAAGTGGCCCCCAGGTCATGTCTGACTGATTATATACAGTATACATAATTTAGTATTGAGTATAAACAAGATACCGGGGCATTTTTGCAGCGCAAAAATAAAATAAATTAAAATATACATGACTTGTGAATATTAAAAAAAAACTATAACAATTTTAACTGCCTGAAATATAATTTATTAATTACAATTAATTCAATATTATTTTGTTATAATTTAATGATTCATTGTTTTACTTTTTTCACTTATAATTTCTCTTAAAAAAAAGAAAAACGAATTTGCTTGCCTCACCGTTTTTCATACCACCCTGTCACGTGTATATGTTCCGG
Source organism: Callionymus lyra (assembly GCF_982586985.1). Taxonomy (NCBI): domain Eukaryota; kingdom Metazoa; phylum Chordata; class Actinopteri; order Syngnathiformes; family Callionymidae; genus Callionymus; species Callionymus lyra. The sequence goes on from NC_141828.1 coordinate 12,317,676, forward strand.
CTGTTACAAAGACACTGTTTCTTGACCTCACATGCAGAGGACGGCATTACTCAAACACCTTGCAGGAGCCAAGGATTAAAACCAACACCATTTGTAAATGTAAAAAATATTAACCCTTGTGCTAGGCTCAGGGTCAAGGTGACCGGAAAACAAATGTGTTTGTGGTATCCCTTGACTCCGAGATAACACAAGGGTTAATATGAATTAATCTGCTCAGTGAAAGTTAGACTCCTAGTTCATAATGAAATCGTAAAGAGGTATTTATGAGGTAGGAAAACAAGTTTCTCGATATGGAATAAGAATAGGGTCAGTGAAAAGAAGTCGTACTTTACATTGCTTTTTTTTGTTTTTTTAACGGGTTACTCGGGTTACGAGTTTAGAAGAACAAACTTGCAAATGCTCTCTAGTTTATCTCAAACGTTAACAACACCGTCTGCAACACTAACACGATGCTGTGCACACGTGCTGTAAGAACTTGACAAGGTGACAACTGAAGTCCCACATTCTGTGTTTACGTCAAAGAGTCAATGCCCTCGTCTATCTGGCTGTCAAATAAACTCTGATTACGAGTGTGTGCGATAACACACATCTGCTGTGCAAGATGAGCGAGTGCACGTTACGTGTCTTGCAGAGCGAGGCCCCGGCGAGGCCCCGGGGCCCCGGTCGTGTCTGAGCCTGGCCTTGTAATCAATGTGAAGCTGATGTGGACAGAGTTGAGTAAACTTGGAGATTATCTGTCTTTTGACACCTCCCTCATTAGCTCTGTAAACCTCGGTCGCTCCGGAACCGTCGAGGAACACCCAGGAGTTCCTGTTCCCAGCGCGGGCCCTCGACAACAAGATCTGGAGCCGTAGAGCCGACCCCGAGGCGGGAGACTTGATTTACAGTCAGGTCTTTGGTTAGCCTCGGGTCTTTGGGCCTCAGAGTTGTGCCGCAATGTGGTCATGACGGGCTGACCCGAGCGCCGCCGGACTGACCACTGGGTGGACTCCCGGGTGGTGAAACCGTTGAGAAAGATTCCTAAAACCCCCTCGCCCTGGCGACGACCCAGACCCAGGCCCGGGATCAAGCCTGCTCCGGCTGATATATATTGACATCGTGTTTGGACAGCCAGCGTCCGTCTCTGTCCAAGATCAACAGCCGCACAAAGGGAGGGAAGCGCCGCGGGAGCCTGGGACTCACAAACACAGACTGACCGCGGGGGAGAAATTCACACCGACGGCGAGTCTTTGGCCTGGAAGTCACGCAGACGTGAAGATTTGCTGTGTTTTTTCCATATCGCGTCAGTGTCTTTTGTTGCAGATGTTTCGCGACAGTCAACAATAACGAACACTGGAAACTAGGACTCGGTTTAATAAATCAAACGTTATTATCTTTCCATTTTTAAAGCCTGAGAACTCAACGCCGGGGAAATAAGTTGAAGCCCTGGCCAAGTATGACCTCACCAGCAGGTCTGCATATTCATAAATCCCCCCCCACCCCGCCGGCCCCCGGTCTCCCACCTCCCGCCGACCTTCTGTAAGTTTTATTACCTGTCGCTCTCCTGCGATGCCACGGAGTCTCTCGGCTCCTCATCAGAATAAAAGGATTTATATCACGACCATTCATCGACTCCCGACCCATCCATCAAAACTGTACGCCCATGTTTAGCCAGAGCAAAGCAAAATAATAATCTCTTTATTCGTATTCATCACCCACGATTTCACTTTTTAACTCTTGGTATCTTCCATCAACTTGGAGTCTGTCCTGAACAAGTTTCTTAAACTCACAAGAGTGTTTATCTAATCTACCCTCAAGCCTAAAATAAATGTATCCTTTCTAAAACCTATCGACTAAAGTCAATACGACTTATCGCACTGGATTGCTGGACCTTGATAAACTGCATGAGGAGGAAATGTGTTCCAGGACAAATAAACCTTTTTTTTTTTTTATTTCTTCCTTGAAATGAGAAGTCGTCGTACCTGCGTCGGGGTCCTGGTTGAACCGAGCGTAGCGGGAGTTCTCCAGCTGGATTAGGCATCGCTCGATCGGTACCCAGATGAAGGTCTCGGGGCAAAGGAGGTCTGAAGGCCGGTACTGACCCTGTGGAGATGACAGAACCAGAACCTTGTCAGAGACTGAAAAAAGTTGTTTTATTTCCATCGCATAAGAAAACTGTTTTAAGCGATTCTATGCGATTTGAAGTCGAGTGACACCAGTGGACTAAAGTGGTAGTGTTTACCCCGACGGGAGACCATATTTCCCATGAGCACTCGCTAAACGTCGCAAAAGTTGCCATGTCCCGGTTTGCAGCAGTTGGACAAACTTTCTGTTTCCAGACTTCCATTGACTGGACTTGGATATAGATGAGATAATGAGTCAGATTGTGGATAATGAAATATGATATGTGTTATGATGGATTTGAAAATAACATAACTTTAACTTTATTTTTGTACCGTAATTCGCCTGGGCTTCCAAAACTCACATTCATTTTTCAGCATTTCCAGAGCCTATCCCAGCTACTTGGGGTAGGAGACAGAGGACACCCCGGGAAGGCAATCGCTTAAAAATATATCTATTTATGTTATTTGAAAACAGATTCTGCAACAATGTGGCACTCGTGATGATGTATCAGAGGAAGCAAAATGGAACAACTAGTCTGGTTCATGGGCACCATAAGACTTTTATTTTGTAAACCAGAAACAGTTTACGAATGACCCTCAAAATGTTGCTTTAGTGATTAAGCTATGGATCTAGAAAACTAGATTCAAGTTGCAGACCGATTTGAATTTGATGTTAAACTCAAAGTGATCCAAAAATTGATTAAAATGGAGAAGGAATAGTGACACAGGATGTGCTTCAACTTACTTCCTGTGTCTTGTGTTATGCGTCCATATGTGAGACCTATTTGTACGATGTTAAATAACGTCTTTATGTTGTAGTAGATATAAAGCCACCAAAAAATGTAATTATTAGAATACCATTTATTGAATTTTACGACCAACAAATATATATATATATATATATAAACTTATCATAATTTTGAAGGAACTGGTTCATTACATCTTTTTTATTTATTTTTTGTTCAAAAAAGAAAAAATATATAAGATAAAATTTGAGGCTAACAGGTTGACATTCGGTTTTCTGGTTTCAAAATAAAAGTTTAATGGCTTCAGTAAATGTATCTTTCCAACACACCTGTGAAGGTGATGACTTAGGAAACTTTGGGAGCAACAAGTTGAAAAAAAGTGTCAATTCTAGGAGTGTGTGAATACAAAATCAATACCAAACCAATACCAAAACAAACAAACACAAGCAGACGTATTGAGGTAAAATTGTTAACGATGTTATCCTGACAAACTGAGTAACTCACTTTGATAAATGATATGAATATATCTTTGTCAATAATCAATAATCTATATTACATTTTATAACGGTTGTTTGGATTTGTGGATTATTTTGTCTTTGCTGGTGTTGCTTACTATTGTCACTACAGTTTGGAGAAGTTTTTAATGGACAGAAACTTTTAAACCAGTCCATGTGTGGAGCAGAAACCCGTGCTTTTGTGAGTCTGCATCATGTGACAGTCTAAACATTCCATGAAGAAATGCTTACACATCTTCCTAGCATGGAGGAGAAGGAGGTCAAAGGTTGGAGGAGAAGTAACCCTGCTCAGTATCAAGCCCTCCAGCTGGATGATAACAGCTCTGTCGCAACCTCTTTGTCTGAGGCGGACTCTCTTTGTCTCAGGTGTTGCACTATGTAGAACAGGAAGTGTAAACACGCCGAACGCATTGTGATGTGAAAAGGGTACGAGTCTGAGTGTGACCCAACATATTGGGTGGAAAAAGCCAACCAAGCTGAACAAAAACAGCTGCAGGGAAGACTGAGAAAACGCCAGCGAGGGACAGACCGAGCCGCGAAATGAGGAGAGGGGGATCTGAGGGGGGGGGCGGGCGCCATTATCAGGGACCTGCGTTCCATCACTGAGCTCCAAACAAACACAAAACGCAGAGATAGCTCTGTAAACAAGTTGGCGCCTGCAACTGGCCCGCACATAACGTTCCTCATGGTTTACGTGACATTTCACGGACGGACAAATATTCCACGATTTCCATGAGTTTCCAAACCAAAACGAAGGTCAGTAACCAAGCCTTCTGACCGTAACACATCCGTCACCGAAGGGTTCTATTAAGCGCCTACTGTTCGCTGCTGGCTGCCGTAAGAGTGAGTGATATATTACACATTATTCATCAAGGTGATTTTGATCTTCTTGTTTTCACTGCTGTCAAACTCAATCAAGTTGCCACAATGTTAGAACAACATTTCCAGTCACTGAACAATAAATAACTGACCCTCCTCTAACAGGAAGTAGTGTTTTTAGGTATAAAAAGCATATTTTAGCATATCTGGGGTCAAAACAGACATGCTTTACTCTTCAAAAACTCACTAGATACTCTCGGTTTTGTCATTATATTGAATTCCCATCCATAGTCTTTTTGTTTTAGACATTTTCCTAGAGTAATTTACAATCTTTGCGTAGCTAGAAAACAGCTTCAGAAAAGGCAAAACTTAAGCACTGTGATCTCTGTTGGTAACCATATCAATTTGATGTGATAGGTGCCTTTCAAACGACCATGTCTTTCTTTTTTACCCACTTAATTTGATTTAAGTCTCTTACGGGCTGCAAAAAACGAGTTGGCAATATATATATTGCCCCAAGAGGTTTGACACATGATTCTGAGGCTAATACAGGGGTGTTAAAGGATATACTTACAATATACAAGGACATTTTCTTCGGCTGTTAGTGATTTCTTAGGGGAAATTGCATTTTCTTCACACAGATAACTAAACTAAACAGGAAGTATGATTTAAATGTGATATGTTATTGGAGGCTAATCTATCTTAATTATGACCATGTGTATTTTTCAACACCAAGACCATCAAATTCCTTTTCTTCAACATCAGTTTTACTTTTAGCTCATTTATCTTCCTTATCGCATCTTAAAGGGAAACTATCGTGAAAACCCAACTCTCCTGACTCACTCACAGGTTTCAAATGTTGAAGTCTTTCTCTCCAAGATGCAGTAAGTCCCTCACCATAACCATGTTTGAACTAATTACTTTATAAAGTTCTCCCCCGTCTCAAATCTCGGCGAACGAGAGGTTACGAGAGCGGAGTCCATTATGACGAAATAATGGCTTCACTCTTCCTCCAGCCAGCTGTAATCACGCCCCGCTTTGTTTATACAACAAGTCCTTTGGAAGTGGAGACTGGGGAGTGATGATGCGTGGTGACAAACCTCGATGTGTAGCCAATCACAGAAGAGTGGGTGTGGTTATGGTTAAACAGATTTTAAGCTAGAGAAAAAAGTGTTTTCTAATGTCAATATAAAATGAAAAACAGACACATACTGATGATACAATTTTAAGAGACACTTCAATGAATACATTAGTATTCAGCCTGAAGTTTGACACTTAAGAGACGTCTTTGTCGAAGAGAAGCAAGGGAAGGTGAGCGTGTATTTCCTTCATTCATATGGATGAGGAGAAGGGGAAAAAAAAAAAACAATTCGAGGGAGACAATTGTTAAGTGCTTCTGCCAACAGATGAGTTTTGTAGGAATGTCGCTCTCCTCGGTCGTAGCGGTCGCACTCGCATTGATCGGATGTTCTCCGTGTCCCGACAACCTCGGAACCTTCTCCGGCTGTCAGCACGGCCGCTCCGACGCTCTCACACTCTGGCTCACCTCTATGCACTCCTTCAACACCGTCGCCCGACATGCCAGCGCACAAAAGGAACACACACGCACACCTGCTCTGCAGTGCAAACACACTCCACTGCGGACTGAAAGTGAACCTCGAATCAACCTGATAACAGAGCGAGGAGGGAGGAGGAGGGCGAGGAGGGGAACTGGTGAGGTGTGAACAGCGAGCAGGAACACGGAAAGAAAAACGAGCAGGAAGAATGAAAACAAAAGGGCTCTCGCTCTCAGGAAATCTAAACCTCTGAAAAAAAAAATCTGGGCCGTCTTGTGCTGTTAATGTTTCGGCGAGCCGGCCAGCAAACATAACAGTTGCGCTGATGGAACCGCTATTTAGTTCTAAGAAATGAAAACAAATGATGAACGCGGAGAAGAATGGAACACACAAATATTTGTGGTTGGCGGATCAGAGGGGAAAAAGCGAGTTGAGGAGAAAGAAAAACGTTGGCCATCGCTGTCAACCGTCTGATATATTTATCTGAATCCGACAGAAAGAGAGACGTACTTGTTGCTTCGGAGCTCGACTCAAGGGTTGGTTTCTGAGTCACCCCTGCTGAGATCCTGATGTCTTAACCCTGACAAATCTATTAGCTTACTGCTTTATTTACCTTTAAAAAAAACTTTGTACGACTGAATTATTCTTTGTTTTAACTGCTATTCAAGTTAGTTGTCAGGGAGTTTCAGCTTCCATTAATAGAGCCAAGTACAAGATACATGTTGTCGCTGATAAAATCAGAAAAATAAAATAGCAAAAATCCACATTAAGTACATGAAAAAAAACATCCCACCATAACGCTGAATGAGCCGGAGCTCTAGACTAGTTTCTTTGCAACAGAATGGTCTAGTATAGAGTTTGTGTTTTACTAGTTTACAGGCTTATTTTTCTGGCTTAATATGCCTGAAAAGATCTTCTTGGCCCTTTATGACTGAAAAAATCTGTCCATTTATCGAAATAAAACACCTTTCAGACAGTGATCATAAATCTACCAAAAAAAAAAAGATAATATAAGCCCGATATATGACTCACAGACTGGCACCGGGCCTTGGCCTGGTGTTTTGCTAAGAACCTTATTTGGGTTTCTCCGAGTTAGTGTTAGTTTTTCTGCCTCTGTTCTCCCTCGCAGCAAAAATAAATGTTATTAACTTACATTGTAGTCGTTTCTTTATAACAATTTGACTGTAGATTAAAGATCAAAAGACTTTTAATGAAGATCTTGTGATTGATAAAAATTAATGAGTCACTATAATACATTTCTACGGTTTTACATGAAAAAAATTGTGATGGTTTATAGTCATGTATTGCAACTTATAATAAGATATATGAAGTATTACTTGGTGGACATTTGGACCTTCAAGTAGAGTGAGAACACTTCCTTATAACGATTAAAAGTTACAAGTTAAATTGTAACTATAAGGAAAGAAAATATTGTGAAAAATCTTCTCTCCTTTTAAAATTTAACTTTGAATATACTTTAAAGTTGAATGAAGTAAACATTTGCAATCTACACATAAATTAAGATACAATGCATATTTAAAGGAGGGGTAGGAAATGCTGTACAAATATTCATCATGTTTGGCTTCCTTCGCTAAACATTTTGCTTTGTTTTCTCTTCTTTCCCTTAGACTTGTCAGACGCTGACATGGTGGTGAACTGACCACAATGAGAACCGCAGTCTTTGTTTTTCCGGACAAAAAAGATACGACTTTAATCACGTCCTCTCTGAACACAACATATGAAACCTTCATATGTTTCCAGCTCCGTGGACGTCAGGTTCGCTGTCATCTCTATTGTTCCAGAGAGAATTATGACTAACAATCAAACGTCACATTTGACACCGACATTCCTTTGTCCAAATTTAAAAAAAACATTAAATGAGACCTCTTATTTTTTTTATATACTCTCCACTTGTTAATCGTCCTTCTTGTGCAAGGCAGGCAAAGATTGCATAAAGTAAAATAAGGAATAAGAGTCTTTCCCCAAAGGTCAATCCAACCTTAATACCATAACCGTCGAACATCATCAATCTTCAGAAAAAACACTTAAACACTAAATTGGTTTAGAAATCCCATGGAATGTCTTCTTATGTTTCATATCCTCACAACAATGGACTTCCATGTCTGGTCTTCGCCTCCATCAGTTTACGAGTCTGTCTTCTTATCTAAACGTTGAATGCAGTAATTGTTTACTCAGATCTTTGGCTGATGCCAAACGAGACTCAGGAAGCGTCAACGCTGCGGGAACATTGAGACCATTTTTGATATCTTTCTGTCAACACTGGAGGTCGTCGGGTGATCCTGTTTAGAACCGTGTTAGTGTTCTTCACCCAGTCATGCACTCTGTTCACGAAATGAACCAGACCGCTGCTTTAATGTTCAGGGAAGAGCCAGAAAAAAAACCTCTCAAAAGTTTAGCCCTTACTGAACGATAATAGCCAGATATGTGTGCGTTTTTGTTGGTGTTTAAACATGTGTTTCTAAACGTTTCCAGCCATTCGATCGGATGATGGGCAAACTCCGGCGTTCCAGATGTTGAAAAAAAACCCTCTTCGCTTGGACTTCCTCTCTTCAGTGGCACTTTCAGACTCTTCGACAAAGACTCATCGGTCACCGCCCGCCTCAGTCAAGCCTGTGCTCGCACGTTCAGACTGTTATGGAGGAGACGTCGACGACTGACGCCCTCTAATAGTCTTGTTTGGGAGGGACGGACGCGGGAAGAGCGAGTGAGGAAAGATAGGAAATATGAGGCTAATGCGCTTGGCTGCCGTCGGAGGTGTGAGCGGTGAGAGGAGGATGAGAGCGGCGCAGGGGAGGGGAGACGCTAAATTAGGTGCTAATGAGTCCTCGGCTGGTATTTAACGTCATCGGCGGTCTGGATCTGGGGCGAGCTGATGGAAGTGAAGGGGAGCAGTTCTTGCCAGGGTCAGAGGGGCCCCAGTGTCGAGACGGGATGTTGGAGCGTAGATCAGAAGGAGTTGGGAGGCCTTGGCAATGACAGAAAAGAGCGAAGAAGAAAGCACTTAGTTGCAAAACGGGGACAAAAAGAACTGCAAATGAAGATATAAGAGGGCGACAGATAAGAAGGGACGGTTTCGTCGACATCGGTTTGTCATTAACTTGTTGTTGCGGAGCATGACCAACATCTTGTATGTTCAAATAAAAAACCTGCCTTCACGAGTAGCCGTTAAACCAGTTGGTGCTCACATCAAATGTGTTTTGGCAACACTTGATACGCTACGAGCAACCTAGCGGTCTTTATTGACCAGTGACAAAAAATAAGGTAATACAGATGTCTCCTTTAAAACGTATCCTTTAAATAGAACCTCTACATTCCATGTAAATATGTTTCTTTAAAAGGCAATTGGTGTGATACCAATTCAGACCAAAACTTGTTCTCCTTCACCAAATACTTGCTGCTAATTGAAATACAATTGTGTTGGGTTGTGTATTTTGTACTTTGTACGATGTGTTAAAAGGAACTTAAATGGTTAAGGGGTCAAAAGAGTTGGAAAGCTCTGATTGAAGGTGAAAGAGGACCTTGTTTCATGAAGGGAATCAAACAAAAATGATGTTTTGAGTTCTTACACAATGGTTTGAGTTCTTGTAAAATGAAGATAACCTCTTGTCTAGCCTTTTTTGGTAGACAAAATGAGACTCATAAAACAACAAGTAAAAGAAACATGGAACTAAAAACATTATAAAACTTGTCTCACACTTCGTTGGCATCAGAGGTCATATTCCAAACAAGTACATTTTCACTCTTTTTCCCTTTCATTTTAAACACCTCAGAACGGGGAACAATGCCTGGAGCTATTACTTTGAATTTTATATGAAAAGCCATTAATCACGCACCGAAATCGGCCGCTCCGGTGCAGCCAAGGAATCCTTGTGAAACCTTAAATTTATTTCTCTGTAACAGGGATCAAAAAGTTGACGCAAGAGTTTTGCTGACAATCAAAGAATTGAATACTATTAAAAACCATTAGATTAAAAAAGTTTTTCTGTTATTATAAGGCATTCTATTCTGCTTACACAATGGGGTCAAGGAGATTGGTTTTGGTGTCAAGACGGGGCTTCACATTATTTATTTGTGGTCTTGGTTTCGTCTTTTCTTCGTCTAGACACTATGTCCTTGTCTTCTCTCCTTCTAGGGTCATAAAAGTGGTCTTGGACCATGATCATTTTTGAGCTCCTTTAAGGATACACATGAAACGAACGTTTCCACTTCAGTGCACTTCACAGAGATCGATCGACAGAATGTCATTAAAATAAACTCAATGTGATGCTAAATAAACCTCAGGCAAGCAATTGTTTGTGCGGTTTTCTTTTTTTGTTTTCATCTCAGTCTAGGTCCCAATCAGGAGGTCTTGGTCTCAAACTCTCTTGCTCCTGATCTTTGTCTTGTCTGGGTCTTGATACTCTCCAGTCTAGGTTAGGTCTTGGCTATGGCAGTGTGGACTGAAAGTCCAGAACTATCACAGCGCATGTGACCAAAAACCAACATCCCCAATGAGTCTACTTTGTGAAGATAGAAATAGAAAACAACCAAAGTGTATTTAATCCTTAAACAGCAATTTAATGGAAAAGCAAGACCAGTTATAATTGTGGTTGTGAGATGAATAGCTTTGGTGATTCAGGCAGTTTTAATTTCATCACTCAACAATCTCAAATGATTTATTTAATTTATTCAATGATATAAAATGAATGAGTATGAAATAGAATGAGATATTCAATATTAAATAATCTCTCTGATCAATAAATGAACCCGTACAGGTTTCAAATCTGAAAACAGTTTTCTCCTCAGCTTGAATAAGAGTCGCTGAAACTCACGAAGAAGTTGGAGTTGAGGAGCAAGGGTTGACTCTGAGAACGTTTTTCAAGGTTAAGTGAAGTCACTCCTTCACAGCTGCGACTCGGTTTCAAAGAGATTCACTTTCAGAGCCGGCGCAGGGAGGACAGAGACGAGAGGTGGATTGGGTGTCAATATATATCCAAGTCCGCTGTTTTTTTTCCTGCCTCCATTCACATAACGCAACATCTGCTGCTCATTTCCTGCTCATATCTCTTCTCGGGGTCTGCACTCTCCCTGCCCCAAGCTGAGGTGTCTCCTAATGCCGGCATGCTACTCCGTCGCTGGCTCCCAAAAGTCGAATAAAGATCATTTTAAACATCACATAATTACTCAGCGTCCCAGTTAAATCTAAAGATTGGGGATGCAAACAGTTCCATGATGAATTTACCGCTTCCTTTCAGAACATGAAACCACATCTTTCCCGAAACATTAAGAGATTTACAATGACCATAAAGATGATTGATCAGAATTTAGTCAGCCTTCGGTAATTGGACCCAGAAGTTTGTAATTCCGACAACAATTCAGATGACTGCGTCACGCCGTGCATCTGTATGGACCTGCCGTCTGCCAAAATAACAAGAGGCATATATCTTAACTCATTAATATTTGAAACGCAGCGACACGACGAATGCACTCGTGAATCCTCGCTGATAGCGGGGAAGAGAGAGGAGGCAGGAAGCCGATTGATGGATGATGTGGACAGCTTTGGAAACTTTAAAGACACGCCAGCTTATTTTAGGCTCATAGTCTGGATTTAATTTGAACTTTAACAGCATCCTTTTAGCAGCCAAAATGTTATAAACAACAGAGGACGACAGTGTGGGGGGATGAGATCCAACGTTAAGCATCGAGCTCTGTGTCTTTCAATACATTTGTGCGCGAAATATTGTTTTAAATTGTTTTTATGTCCTTGTTCCTTGTAGCATTTTGCCCAGTGTGATGTCATTCAGAAATACAGCCAAGACTTGTTAGTGCTAAGTACGTTATAATTATAGTATTTCACATCTGTTTTGCCGTTACTGTAACCGAGATTGCGATAAATAATAAAAGAAGTCAGATGTACAGTATTGTAAAGGGGCTCAATCAAAATGACAGGGGGGGAAACATGCCAATCAAACTCAACTTTCTCTCGGCCCCCCCACTGTGCTTGGTGAAAGAGCCATGAGGAAAAGTTATACGAGCGAATGGTGTGGACTTGAAAAAGCAGCAAGATTTCAGATACCAGCGGCCATTTACTGGACTTTGGTATCCAAAAGTGACTTAAATTAGGCTGAAGGAAGACCAGAAGTCACAAACACACCCAGAAAAAGTAAGAGTGTGTAGTGAATTTTGACAGTCTATGGTCTAAAGCAGGGGTCACCTACGTTAAATACTCCAAGGCAACCGAGTGACCCAAAGGGCTACCACACACTTCTGAACTAAGTTAATGTAGATTATCATTGGTGATAAATGTAATTGCTCTTATATACTGATCACATTATTGATTATTCAACAATGACTAATGGGGCAACAAGAAAAAAAATAAGATGGTTATTGTATAAAAATGCTTAGAATGGACCCATGGTGAGCTAGACCTTGGGTGTCTAGTTTAGAGTCTAGACCCACCTGTATTAGAAAACATGGTGTAGGTTCCAGGGAAGGTTGTGAGTTTTGGCTTCTGTCTCCTCAGTTAATGGTGAATGGAATGATGGATTAAACAACGTAGGCGAGTTGCTAATCCCAAGAGCTCATAAACCAAGGTCCCATTAACTACATGAGCGAATGGCTGGGGAGCCCTTTTCGAAAAATGCTTTAAAACGTATGAAGAAACATCAACTTTTAGAGAGTATTCCCTTACTTGTTTTTAATGTGCTTTATTTGTAAAGCATTTTGCTCAATCGTAGCCATTTTTCTGTTGGACTACTTGATGTATGCTGCCTCATATTTAGTCATTTTAGATGACAAACGCCGGATAACTTTCTGTTCTTACTAGCTAGCTACTTAGTTAGTGTTCTCATAGCTGGTGTGGTTAGGTAGAATCGGACACTAGAGAATTCAAAGATCAAGGCAGTTTTGTGTGTTGTATGTTCAGAGCAAATAGTTAAATAATCATACCATTTTTATCTATATTATTAAATTCCATTCTTCCCTTCCTTCATATTTTCCACAAACCAAGCAAATCAGTATGATCTCAGAACTAGACGGTTCACATTAATAAGTTAGCTATAACTTTGTTCATCACAAGAGATATTAAAAATCAAGTTAATGAGCCATTTCAACAAACCTTGCAAAATTTTCGACTTGAGCGTGACTAACAAAGTCAAGATGAAGTGCATTCATTCTCTCCCACTTCTATTCATCATGTAATAAACAAGATTTCACATCTAATTCCATCATTATTTTCTGTATCACGACACATCTAACGTGGCCCCCTCGGTGCGTGAGTTACCAACCTGATATGCTGACACAATGAGACTATTTAGGAGCTGAAGACATAAATTATTGTTACATCAGTTCAACAGCGAAAACCCGCAGGATAACGCCAAACCATGCAGCAGTTTATCATCTATATCCGTGCGTCTTAAGAGCTTCGCAGTGAGACAGAGCGGCTCCACGGGCGTGATGTCACGAAAAACGCTGGACGACTTGAGTTGCCTCGGGGTCTGAGACGAATTATCCGAAGATAAGCGGAAATACAAAAAGCGGGACTGTTCGGCAACAACATGGGAGGTTGAGCACAATGGCGGAGAGGAAATAGTCCGGATTACACACTTATCAGGGCGAGTAGAGTGAAAGATGGCTGTTTGACCCGGAGACAAAAATTTTGGTCAACGAGTCACACAAATGGTGTTCACCACGGCCTGAACTCCCACCGTACACAAAGACGCTCAGTGTGACCCAGAGCACAGGCGGAACTTAACCTAGCCTCGGCCCAGGCGGCACTCTCTGACCCGGGGGTCACAAACAACCGGCCTTGGAGACAAAAAACCAACAAACAGCGCCCCTGATGCCAACATCCGCATCCCTCTTGAACACACAAGCTCTCACGCGCTCCCTGCTGACGGACACGCCGCACATGACACAAACACGCAACCAGCTACACAAACAACGCAAAGAATGGAACGTATAGTCGGCCCACACGGAAACGCTTGCACTGCAGGGTGTTCCACGAGTCCGAACCGTTCGTGCCGAAGCTGGTTCTGGGATCTGCGTTTCGTTGGGCGATTTATGCTCGCCGCTGCTGTTAAAACACTCGGGGCCCACCGAGGCCTTTTCACCCTTCTCAACACATTACCACAGGATACCCTTCAAATAAAGCATCCAGGCTAGCGAGTCTCTCCCCCGCGGGCCCCTAGACAACTCCCATAATCCTTGCCACCCACCCCTTCGACCCAGCACTCCCTCGCCGGGGCCTATGCGTCACGGCTCTACAGATGACAGGTTAATGAGGAGAAAATATTTTTACAGGATCACGTTACGACACAGCCCCGGAGAACCAATGGCGTTGCTTTTATGGGCACCAACTCACAAACTGGGCACTTTTTATCTCTTTATCTCATTTAGTCTTTACGGGCAAGCGATTCTGTTGCGCCAGTCTCTCTCACACACACCACAGCTTATGCCCCAGCAGTCATAACCACAGCATATAATCTTGGCTTTAAAACCACCTCAAGAATTCGCTAAGAAACCGGGGGTCCTCCGCCCACATTCTGAAGCGTTTATGACCGGCTTCACTTTGCCCCGGCGTTGCCTTATCGAAGATCTGAATGCACTTTCACGCTTAAAAAAAATAACCAGGGATTTCTCACAAAAGGGGCGCAGCTGCAGCAAGCTTAAAAAAATAAATAGAGGTTGAAGTTAATGGCTAGGCAAACACCTCACCCTGGCAGCTAGGGGGCTCTGGGTCTACTCAGCATGACAATCTACCAAACTTTCCTTTTCAGTGACCTTCACACCTCCCCCCCCCAATGTTCTGATCCGGCTGCCAACCCCACACCCCCCCAAATATGTCCTTCCAAACAGAGCCAGACTGAATCTCTTGACCCGACCTCCTGACCTCCTGCTCGCTAGTACCCTCACCTTGTCAACACTCGTGCTAGGGGGTGCCAGGCAGTGTCCGCCCCCGAACCGTGCTCTAGTCTGTTAGTGATTTGTTAGGAACACAACCGAGGCAAGGCACCAGCGGCGAAATTGATGAGGTGGCATGAAAGGGAAGAGAAAACGATCGAAAATTTTAAACAAATGTTTCTGCAGAACTGTTGGTGGTCTCCTGTCGAGCAAGAGAATCTAACGTTTTCTGCGCAAACATTCCAAGGTGAGAGCCGAGTGAGGTTTTGAGGAGTTGCTGATACAACGTTTCATAGCACTTTGGTTTCCTGAGGGCAACGGTAACGTCCAGCGCTTTGATTTAAAAAAGAGTCTGAAGCAAAAATTTAACCTCAACTCTTGCTCTGGAAAAGCTAAACTGTAATTCAAAAGAAAATAATGTTGAAACATCATTTCAGAACCAGACAAAGCCATGAATATCCTTGTTATCCGAGGATGTGAATATACTGTATTATTCCAGTGCATTCTCAATAGTTTATTTATCTGTATTAAAAGTTTTTGATTAGAATGTTTCTCCAGATCTTTTACATTTGTGAGCAGCAGATTTCTTTCATTTTTTGGTTGATGTTAGTTTGATAAAACACTGTTTTCTATTGAACTACATCGAAATTCTAAAAAGAAAGATTAGAAAAAAAGGTCGATTGCATCTAAAATAACCCATTAAATAGTCGTAGATACAGTGAAGTACATTTTTACAAACAACAGCAGAATTATGAAGCATAATAAAAAAATCAACCCATAAAAAATAAATGATAAGTGAAACAGTTAACACGAGATCTTGTTTAGAATTTAAAACAATAAAAACTAGTGTATACAGACAGAAAGTAATGAAAATCTTTCTTGCCTAAGGGTCCGATAGAAAAAACAGAGCCTTGTTTAACAATTCCCGTCTTCCTGCAATCTTTGGCTTTTCTGTTTTTTAAACGTTCAAATGGGACATTTTGAAACAGAAGAATAACTGAACAGAAATCTGACGGCATGAGCCGCTCGCCAACAGCCTTTAATCCCCACCAGCATGGTGGTTTCTTGCCTCAGAAGTTACTTGACAGGGAATGGAAACAAAAAAAGAGTGAAAAGGAAAGTATGGGGGGATGGTGGGGGGGGATGCCTGAACCAGAAGGAACTAGGAAGCAGAGAGCAACAAAAAACAGACGTAAAGTGCTAAAAACAAATCAATAAAACAAATGAAAGGGCGAAAAAACAAGTGTTGTTTCACATGGCGGATGCTAAGCGGGGCCTCTTCGGAGACACACCCACAACAGAATGCCTCAAACTCACCGTCACTCTCAATCAGCCCAGATGTAACGGTGACACGGAACGTTGAGGTCACACATGTACACATAACTTTACTGCCTGAATAGGCCCCTGGAGGGGAAATATGTATTTAGTTCTTGTCTTCGTCCCTACGTGTCTAAACTTGCAGTGGCAGTGGAGGTAGGTACGATTGGCTCACAACACAAGGCAGTCTTTCTCAAAGTAAAAGTTAACAAATGTTTGAAATTAATGTAAGATTTCATTTGAAAAAAGATCCATAACTCCAGCTTTGTTCTCATTTTGATAAAGATTAACAGAAGAGTACATAGAATAAGTTCAGTAGAAGAGGATAAAGAACAAGAAGAAGGAAAACAAGCAAAGAAAGAAAAACAAAAACTAGCAGGAGAACATTGCGCGCAAGAATGATGAGAATAAAAACAAGAAAAAGAAATAAAACATGGGGGGGAATGAGAACCAGAAGAAAGAGGAAAAGAAGAACAAAAAGAGAAACAACAAAAGCGAAGAAAAAGATGAAGAACAATAACAGAGTTGTGAGAACATGAAGGTTATAAAGAACATTACAAGGAATAACAAGAACAACAAAACAATTTCATTTAAACCCATTTAGTTCTGAGAAGGAAATAAAATCCTTTTAAATTCCTTGAGAACATTCTGGTTTAACCTTTTGTTAATTATCTCTTATTTTCAAGAAGACTCAGAGTCGTGCTGCTCAGGTCAAATCTACCCACAGTTTTCCATTAAAACAAACAACATAATAAACCAATAATTAAATGATTTATTCCTCTCAATGTATCTATAAAGGTCTGTTGAATAAACATAATAAAAAGGACGTATGTATCATCATCTATCTTTATAAAGTATATGCACTCATTTTGATTTATTCATATAAAGATAACCATGAAAATGAATAGGTTTTCTAGCAGAAGTCGTCTGTTGTTACTAAAAAAATACATCGTAAATGAACATAAATCATTTTTGGGCGATACATTTCTAACTCTCACAGGCGAGTATTGTAAATTAACATCGAGAGGAAGTTCTTATTGGAGAAAGAGGAACTCGTGGCGCATCCAATCGGAGTCGTGAGAACTGTAGGCGACACCGAAGCCTTCGGGCAAACACTGCTAAATCAAACTATTTCCCAGGGTCTTCCGCCTGGATGGATTCATTTCAGGTTCAACCGCTTCAAGACGACACTCTGACGGAAGAGAAGTCGGTCTTGAAAGAAAAAAGGAACGAAGGTGCAGCTGCTTGCGAGGGCGACTCTTCAAACGTCATTGAAGTACCGACCCGGAAACCAACGCTCCTTTTCATCCTTTCACCCTTCTCTCCTTTAGCACACATTTTGTCACTCCTTTCTCCCCCCCCCACCCCATCTGTCCTCTTCCTCCTCCGTAACTTATTTTTGTCTTTCTTCCTCTCTGTGGAAAATTTAATGGTTTCCTGGTCTCGGAACGAGACATTCTTTCGCTGTGCTCAATAATAAAAAAAAGTAGTGACTTTTTTTTTTGTAACCCTCGCTCTGCTTCGGTACTGAGACTTGGTACCGGTTCCGCTGGCAGTGTGAAGGGTGTACCTCAACTTAAGGTAGGGACTGTTGAAGCCAAAGAGAAGTTGAAGTGGAGGGCGAAGCACCTGGTCATGGTTAAACTCCAGACTGAAATGTAGGTTTTTTTGAGCAAAAACAAACGTCCTCATCTGGGCCTGCATATAAAAATAAATAAATAAATAACAACATTGCTGATCTGGAACCTTTTTGAGCTAACTAAAAAAAGAAAACTAAAAAAAAGGACAGATTTACCGACGACTCTTCTATTGAGGCTTCAAACGAACGAGGGAGATCGAAAGACGTTTTTTAAAACCGATAATATCCGCCAGGCAGACAATTAAGCTCTCAGAACCACAAAGTTTCCATTACTCCGCTTTAAGTCACAAAGGCAGTTCATTCAGCAGGCATTTTGGCAACACAAGAGAGATGGTGTGAAAACAGAGGAGGCAGAAAAGGCCAAGACCTTTTTGGTCTCGTTTAGCGTCCAACCGCTTCACCTTCTGCTCTCCGCCGGCTCCACATGAGGAACCCAGGGGCGAGATGTCGCTCGTATCTCTGAACCTACAGGCCCGTGGACCGCGAGGCTCTGTGGGACGCTTACATCGCCAGCTCTGACAACAAAGGAGAAGGTCTGACACTGGCCCCCCCCCCCCCGATGTTGGCTGGACCCCAAGACACTTTTTAAAGCTCTGGCACTTTGCCCTCTCTGCATTAAGAACGGCTCTGTATTTATGTCATAACAATAGAATGTGAGGCAGCGAATTAAAAGGGCTGCGTCACATGGCCGCGAGGTTTTATGGTTGGAAATGTATCATTGACATGTCAGAGTGGACTCTTTAATAAGTGAACACATGACATATAGTCTTCTCGGGCTTTACTTTGGGTAACACTAGCACAACAAAGTCTTATTTATAAGTACCTCTTCCATCAGTGACACTTTTAAAGCATCGAGAATGTAAAGATATAGTGTCACTTTATCTTCTCGCAGTGACATCGGCTGCAATAATATTAATAATAAAACATAATGATACATTTATTTTAGATAGTATATTTTAGACTCAAGTGGAACACAACGTGCCTTACATGAAGCCTGAACACACAACAGTAATAATAACACTATTTTGGAAAACAACATGTATTCAATGAAGTAGTAAAGTCAA
This sequence comes from Callionymus lyra, assembly GCF_982586985.1. Lineage (NCBI taxonomy): Eukaryota > Metazoa > Chordata > Actinopteri > Syngnathiformes > Callionymidae > Callionymus > Callionymus lyra. Next base: position 12,336,335 of record NC_141828.1, read on the forward strand.
TAAAGGTGAATTAAATAAACACTATGACAATAAAATGACTGAAAAAAGTGATGGTTATAGAACACATGCGTGGTTCAAGCAACAAAAAAAACATTTATCCACTTCTTTGGTTTTTTCGACAGCAACGTTAAGCTACTAGAAAAGCACCAAGACGGTGAAGACCTCTGCCAAGGAGCACATTTACTTCCCAGCTATTAATATAATTTTGTTTAATTTACATTAAAAACCTCACTGATAGATATAATACAAATAATTGAAAGTGGTGGAGCCAGATGTAAATAAAAGACCGACAAATACTGACTTCAGAGACAATAAAATAGGACTTAAATTCCTCTTCATACATATTTAAAATCCTGCTCTGAATTGAGCTTATTTTCTGACACAAAATGAAAACTCCAGAGCTCATTGCAAAGTCTTTTTCCATCTGTTCAATTAACTATTAAAGTATATAATTCATAAGTAAATCAACACAAAAAGATATATACAAAATAATGTATGTATTTTTTATTAAAATATATACTGTATATTTAGAAAGAAATGCAAGATTGTGTTCAGCATAAGTAATCCCCTTTTTTATTTTTATTTTAAAGGAAATATTTCTTGATTCATTTTTCCAGTGAATCCCAAATTGTATTAAAACCAGAAACGAGAACTTAAGTTTTTTTTTTGTCCGTTTGCTTATTTTCAGTTAGTAATGTTCCAACTTTGGCCTTATTTTTTTGGATTCATTACCTATTAAGTGAAAGTTCCTTAACATATTGAAGAATAATTTCACTGATAATAAGCACATTAGGTGTTTATCTTAAATTTTGGCCAAGCTTTTTAGGAGTTTTACTACATAAGTTCATCAACCAGACTAAGTTGTTGAAGAAGAGAGTGCAGGCAGGGTGGAACTTGGGAACGAGTGGAAGACCAAGCTAGTCTGAGCAGACTTTCCAGAATACGTATCACATAAACAGCTTCCATCAGCAGGAACGTTATAATTAATGGTTGATTAAAGCAATATACGAGAAGGCATCACAACAACGTGTACAAAGACTCCTCAGTGTGTCTGGAAACCTAAAAAGAAAGGGTGATCTAGGAGTTTGAGTGGTGTCCAACCAGGTTCAAGTGCCCATGTTTTGGCCCTTAAAGAGGCGAGCAGTAGTGAGATCCAGAAAAAAAAAAACCCAGCAGCACAATGACGGTGGTGTTCGGCGGCTTCCCATTATAGCACCATTCACTCGGAACAACTGCGCAGTATGCCTGTGCATTCATTAACTAGTTGCGCTCACATGCAAATGAGACGCTGCAGGACTGAAGTGTGCATGTGTCGCGGGGTGTGTTTCTGTGGGAGTCTCAAGGTGGGAACTGGGCAACCTTCTCACCCTGGTCCAGTGTTTCGTGCCATCGAGGGAGAGGTTTTTTGGGAAACGCCACAATGGCCGACGTACAAGTACAGATATGGCGGGACTGGGGGTGTGAATGCTAACGAGTGGGGGGGCGGGGGGGGTGGACTCGGGTGTCGTGGCAACAACACGGCGCTCAGACAAACAGAGATTAAACACGGAGATACCGCTACGACTCTCACACATCTTAAATCTTAAAAGATCTCAGCGAGGGCTGGATTTAGAATGGTAACATTGAACACAGCTGTTTTTGAGCTGCAGGCAGACTGACCTATCGCTCAACCTTTGATATCTTTAGCAGGGTTTACATATTTTTTTTTAATGTTCCGCTGACAATGAAACCTGAAGTGTAGATATTCTCCAGACACATGTGAGCGACGTGGTTTATAAATGGATGGTGGCGATTACCTTGTAACGCATCTTGGAGCAGGAGTGTATGTAGAAGCCCAAGTAGTAGTAGCACAGCTTCGGTGATTGTTTCTGCAGCTCTCTGGTGAAGGAGATCTCCCTGGAAAGGACGGACAGGATTTTAAAGACAGTTTTTGAAAACTCAGGGGAAATAAAACAAGACAGTAAAACATATTTTTTATTCACAAAATGTGGAATTTGCACTTGATTTTTCTCTTAATTTGATATGTACATTTGAAATCATCTTGATTTCTTATGTGGCTAAAGTTATTTCTCCCTTCATCCCTTTTTTGGATGGATTAAATTGATGCAATGGTGTATTTTAAATAGAGTAATGATATTTGGATCACGATATTATATCATGACAATATTTGTTCAATGCTATTTAATCACTGAATATTACTCAAAATCCATCATAAACACACAAATTAAAGCTTTGGATCTTTCTCTCCCTCTGCGTTTGATGGATCTACTGACTCCTTTAAGAAACATCTTAAGACATTTTTATTGGTGCAGGCTTTTCTCCAATTTTCTGAGACTCCTGTGTTTGTCTTATGTTGTCTTTGCCTTTTAAAGCATGTATTTTAGCTGTATGTTTTTGATTGTTAAAGCACCTTAATTTCTGTCACTGTTGGCATGTATTGTTGTTGTGTTTTGTTGTGTTTCGTGTGTGATGTATGCACTGACAGTGTCATGTATGCACTGAAAAGAATATACTTTTTGGATTAAATCGTATCTAAAATTAAAACAAATAAAGTAAAAACTAATTATTTGGAAAAAGAAGTTTCTTTTTTTCTGACATCATCTACTAAAATGGAGTAATTTACTTCCACTTTTTCCAATTCTGGTGAAACATTAATTTGTATTTGTCCAAAAAAAACATATTAAAGCGAAAATCTATACGTTTCTTTAAATTGTTTCTGGCTCCCCCATGTGGCAGAACCGTTTAACTGAATGTGCATTTGTTAACAAAACAAGATGAAGTCTGTTGTTGTTCCAGTCTCTGGTTTTTATCTTCTTTGTAAATCTCTCAGTACTTCACATGAAAACTCAAACGTAGTGAAGAGGATCTTAAAAAATAATAGAGAATTCTACACAAGTCATGATTGTTAAAATTACATACATCCTTAAAAAGATATTTACAAAAACACTATCAAAAGTTTAATATACTGCTGCTTTTAAGAGAGAAAGTATGGGAATTATATTTGTCGCATCAATATTACTCACAGATCGAAACAAAAAATATATAAAATGTAATTAGCATTCTGTGTTCTTATGGTAAACCTTTTTCTAATTAATTAAAAGAGGCATTTTAAGTTAAAACCATACAACTTCAGTTGAACCAAATGTGCTTTTAAGACTACCTTATGACAGTTTAATTGAGAAAGTAATTTGACTGCCCTGGAACACGATCATAATTAAAATATCAAGAAAGGAAAACATGCTGAAACATCCGTCAAAAGGTTTTTTGTTAATTATCACTTAGCTGTAAATGTACGTTTATTAAAATAGCAGATGGGTTGTTTATTCCGTTTGAAAAAAAAAACGTGTTTCAAGAACGAACCTCATCAGCGGAACATTAATGAGGGCATTAAGAAATACAAGGAACACAGATCTGAGTCCAAGTGAGGAAGTGAACACCCACACAGCTTTCTCGCTCCCAATTCATTACACAAAAACAACTGCTTTCCCTTTTAATAGGTATTCAGGCGAGGAGCAGAAAAGGTGCCGAAGAAAAGAGGAGAGAGGCTGTAAAATAAAGATTTAGAGAGCGAGATTATTCAAATACAGTAAATGTCTGGCCTTCTTTATTTCCCTCCAATGGTTTCTACCTTAATTGCATCCCGTCGCTGAAAGACTATTTTCCCTTTCCAGCTGCCGTTTCCTCCTTTATTCCATATCGAAATTCCTGCTTCTTTTGTTTCACTCTTCCTTCCACCCCCCTGAGTTTTCATACGTTGAAATAAAGGAGGTGAATTCTATTTTACAATACTCGAGAGGGACCGTTGGGAGGGGTGGTGTTGGGGGGGGGCCTTCAAATGAAGTAGATGCACAAGAAAATAAGACGCGGGACAAAGCGGGCCAAAGAAACGAGAGGGAGCAAAATGGGGCGAGAGGGAGAATATAAAAGAGGAAGGTCAAGGAAGAAAAAAGGGAGGCAGAAGAGAAGCAGCAAGAGCGAGGTGCTAGAAGGTCACCCGCTTGCTGCCAGGTTCCCGGGTTCCCATCCCCTCACCACAAAAGGGCCTAAATTGGGGGAAGGGGGTGTAAGAGAGGCTAGGGGTCCATTCACAAAAAAAAAAGATCTTCTGCCCCCCCTCCCCTTCTCTGTGGCCCTTCACACCCCAACCTCCAGCACTATGGCAGCAGCTTGAGTCCACCATTATCCGCTCTTCAGCCATCTGACACTCCAGCACAAGCCAATTATCAGCCCCTCTGCTCCGGGGCCACTTCCCTCATACTGATGCGCACACACACACACACACACACACACTCGGAGAAAAGAAGAGTGTTTATCAAGTTCTGTTTTGATCATCAGGAAGGTGTTGAGCCAGAACGTGCGTCCGAAGTAAATCTAGAGCCGAGGCATCGTTTTCTGCATCTTCGTCTGAAATAAATAAACCTTAACGGCATTTTTTAATAAAGACAGCACGATCCTGCCGAATGCTCTGCTAAATGAATCGCTTTCTACATCACTTTGATTTAAAACATGCTCCATCACTTGGTCTACAGAGCGAGGCACGACTCGGATGTTGCTCCCAACAGCGCCCCCTGCAGCCCGTACTCGGGAACTGCGGCAACTTGTAGAACGTAAAAGCAAAAAACTTTAAAATAAGTTTGGTTGTAAATTAAGAATTATTATTATTAACGATTATTAACATTATACAATATCTTTAATGAAGTAATTAATAATCAATTTACTTAGAATGAAGATAAAGAACATTTTGAGAAAGAGGGAAATAGATGCTCTTAAATATTAGAATTGGACCAACCCTCCATTAACCCTCGTCTGAACCTTGCTGTTGACACAAAAGCAACACAAAAACAATAACATTTGTAATTATCTGAGGTAACACAAGAGTAAATGCGTATGTAACTGTCTTTAAAGTAGCCAACAAGTCAACATTTGTGCTTCTCAGTACAAAAAAACGGAACAATCTGTGTGATTCAAAATAATTTAAAGGGTCGAGAGAGAGAACGAGAGCTTTTTAAATGTTGCATGAATAATGAAGATACAATTCAGTGTTAAGAACAGAGTGTTTTGAACTGTGTATCAAGTTTTTTTTGACGCAGTCTCAATCAAAGCCAGACATGGCACCAACTTTTCAATCCAAAGAATAATTAAACTGTAAAAGTCCATGAAAAAGTTGAAAAAAAACTTCTTTTTTTTTTTTTTTGTTATTTCAAAACTTTTTGAAATGACTGCCAGGTATTCAAAAATGAAAATGTATCACTAAAGAAAGCCCACCTTCAAACAAATCTACAGAAATCCTACGTAAAAATAAAACAATAATGACTATAAAAGGATCAATACTATGAACAGCTCTTGTGGGATGTTACCTCCTGAAGCTAAAAAATACATCCTAGTAATGACAGGGAGTTTTAGGTATGCAAGTAAATGAAAAGAAATGCATTCCAAAATAAATAAATTAAAGCATTAAAAGAAAGAAAGAAAGAAAAGAAAATCTTCTTTAAATCCATTTCAATTGTATTTTTATTGAAAGGGATTTTTCTTTATTCAACATTTAAAAGGGTTCTTTTGATTTCCAACCAAACATTCCACCCATTTTCTCAATTAAAAAAAGAGAGCTTTAATCCGCCCCCCCACAAGACTGTCATTTCTGTTTAATGTGGTTTAAATGCAGAGCTCATTAAGAGGCTTTTCAAAGGCATCAAAAAGTCCATTTCGCTCTGGGACCGGACCAGAAGTTAAAAACGGCAAAAGAAAATTGGATTGTGGCATTTTTTTCTAAACGAAGCCACATGCTGCGTGTAACGACATCCAAGAAGAGTTTTAATATACAGAAGAAAAGAACATCTCACTATGGTCACTTTAAACAATGTGGCTAAAGTGAGCGTGCTTGTTGTGCACGGAGGCTTTTTTTGCAGAACAGACCCGACCGGGCCCGAGACTGCAGACATGATCAAAGACTTGGACTCCGATCGTCTATAAACAAGCAGGCGGATTTCAATTGAGCCGGGTCCAAACTCAGAGACCTCCTTCCTAAACAAACATTCTGTGTAACTAATGAAAGTGGGCAGTGATCTTTTTTTTTTTTTATGTGTTATGAGCTGGATGATGAAAATGGACTTTCGACAGAACGCCATGGGGTTCATGAAACTATACATCCAGACATCTCACTTGTGAACACCTGCACACTTTAAATAAAAACAGAGGTCTACGTGTCTCCAACATCAAGGCAGAGGCTTTTCCTGCAATATAAGGTTACATCTCAAAGGATTTGGTGAACTTTCAGTGTGTGTACGATCTGAAGTTTCCTTCTGAACAAAAGAAAAAAAAAAAAAAAAAAGCAAATTGTTTTATTCTGAACCACAAGTCGAGCTCTGTCGCAACCGATCAAGTCTGAAGGAGCATGACTTGAAGTTTCAGCTTGAGATAAGGAACAGAGGAACAGCACGTTAGGAAAGATGTGCAAGAGAACGACTCAGTCCAGAACTTTCCTCAAGACTTTCAAACTCCTAAACGAGTCAACAGTAAAAGGGTGTTTGCATTTTTAGTTACCCTCATAGAGCTTCATCATAATGGAAGCTTCTTTTTGTAGCAGGACTGACAAACACAGACCAGCTTCACCTGCACACCCGTCAAGAGTCGCTTCTCAGAACAATGACTCCTGAATAATCAGTCAGATTAAACGATTAAAAAAGGGATGTTTCTGAAAGCAAAATAACCTAAGCTTCCTAATGACGTATGACATGTACAAGCATGGAAAAAGCTGTATCTTAACATTTTGCAGCGATGAGTTCACTGAGAGGGAGCCAGAAAACACAAGAATGGTGTTTTGGACTAAGTGAACATTAAAGTGATTTCATTGAACTGAGTTTCACTCAAAACGACTCATGGCAAACCTGACAGATGATTGGCTCAAAATCAAAGTAGTTTATTGTTCATATTTTGACCCGTTAAGATGCCAGTGTTTCAGATTAAATAAGAAAAACATGGATTAAAGGTATCACCAATTATTCAGAGACTACCAAAAAGAGTAAAACTGACGTTGAAGGAAAGGACGTTGAGGATATATTATTTGATGAAGTAGGACAAACGATGAAGATACAAGTCAGAGAAATCAACTTTGACTGCTAAAATAATTGTGCGATTTGTGTGTTTGACATCACTGCTCAAAACCATATTTAGTTTCAGTTTGTACCTTTGCAAGTCCTTCCTCTGCAGCTGAAAACACCTGAATAATTGACTTAATACCAGGTTGAAGGACTGAATAATAAAACATTACCAGCGAAATATTTTATACTATAAACATGAAGTGATTTTAAATTAACCATCTTACTTTTCATATTCATTTTTTATCCTACAATTCTTATCAAGGTAGAAACATCTAGTTGTGTATTTCAAAAACTTCCAGTTATATTGATTGAAAATGTAATTTAACTTGGAATAAGTCACGATCTCGTCACACAGTTTCTGAATAATTGTACAGATATAAAATCAAACGAAAACACAAGAAACCTGTGGATAAATTACAACTACATAGGAATGGGAATTGAATACATATGAAACCTCTAAAGGTGTTTTCATTGAAGTGTTTGTGTTGAAAAACTTGTGAAAGATTCCCTTAAAAAGTGGATGTTTTTGTTGAGCCAACTCGTGTGTAAACGGTTTGAAAAGCGGCGACACCACTCACCTGAGAGCGGAGTAGGATCCCAGGGACAGAGAGGAGAAGTCTGGATGGTAATACAGATAAACTGAAGACACGCTGGCAGGCAAGATGTCGATGACCCCCACTGCTATGATGCGCCCGTTTAGCAGGTACTGCTGATGGAAGGAGCCGTAGCCCATCTCGGGACCGTCGGGCGACGTCTCGGCCTGGAATGGAAGAAAAACGGTGAGACAAAAAAATACCCTAGAGGGCCTAAAATGTTGATTTTGTTTCCTGAACTTTTTGGGGTATTCATGGATATTCTGGGATTGTCTCTTCTTCACTTCTTCTCTTACAACACAGGGAAAAGTTTTGGAACCGCTGCCCTATATGCTACAAAATAAGCCTAAAGGATATAAACTGGAAAAAAAGGTTGATTTACATTCTACCCTCCAAAAATGAGATTCAACTTGTGCATTTCCAAAGGCTATAACTTCTCAAAGCTGTATCATATCTAGGAATCCTGTCTACACTTGCTGCAGCAATGAGTTCACTGAGAGGGAGTGAGGTAAACAGAGATCAGTGTTCGAAAAATCCCCCCAGAAATGTTGGATTCAGTTTTAATCGATTTATACTTCAACCCCCGTGTTATCTCTGGGTCAAAGTGACCCGGAGGCTCCAAAAACAAATGTGTTGGTGGTATCCTGGAGATGTCTCTGGGTCAAGGTGACCTGGAGGCTCCAAAAACAAATGTGTTTCTGGCATCCTGGTGTTGGATCTGGGTCAAGGTGACCCGGAGGCTCCAAAAACAAATGTGTTTGTGGTATCCTGGTTTTGCCTCCGTGTCAAGGTGACCAGAAAAAGCAAACATGTATGTGGTATCCTGGTGTTGTCTCTGGGTCAAGGTGACCCGGAGGCCCAAAAACAAATGTGTATGTGGTATCCTGGTGTTGTCTCTGGGTTAAAATGACCCAGAGGCCCGAAAACAAATGTGTATCTGGTATTGTCTCTGGGTCAAGGTGACCCGGAGGCCCGAAAACAAATGTGTATCTGGTATTGTCTCTGGGTCAAGGTGACCCAGAGGCCCGAAAACAAATGTGTATGTGGATAACGTGGTGTTTTCTCTGGGTTAAAGTGACCCAGAGGCCCGAAAACAAATGTGTATGTGGTATCCTGGTGTTGCCTCTGGGTTAAGGTGACCCCGAGGCCCGAAAACAAATGTGTTTGTGGTATCCTGGTGTTGTCTCTGAGTCTAAATGACCCAGAAGCCCGAAAACAAATGTGTATGTGGTATCCTGGTGTTGAATCTGGGTCAAGGTGACCCGGAGGCTCCGAAAACAAATGTGTTTGTGGTATCCTGGTGTTGTCTCTGGGTCAAGGTGAATGAACCCCCTTTGCCTCCATAAATGCAACACAAGAGTTAAAACTAGTCATATATAGTGATTTTGAATGAATCATAAAATCATTTAAAAGCTCATTATACTTGATTTTTTTCTGTCATATCCACACGTCTTCAGCACCTGTACGAGGGTGTATTATAACACTTATCCCTGCCCGGCCTCCAGCGTAATGTGCGGGGGTGGGTGTACAGTAGCCTCGCATTTGGTTCCGCTAATAGCTCCCAAATGTGGCGAGAGTTCAGGAGCGTAGTGGAGTCGTAGGTAGGGAGGGAGGGGGGGTGGTTGTGGGATTGGAGACAGGAACGCTCCAGCGTTTTTAATAAAAAGGCCCTGCATGAGCAGAATCCACGAGACGGGAGGTTGCCAAGCTTTCTGCTGGACGTCTGCGCTCTCCATGTGGCGGGCGAGAAGAATGTGGCCCAACGGTTTGCTTAAGTCTAAACCCCTTAATAAACTGTTAAAGGTTTGACACACATTTTTCATCGGAATCCACACGCTGGGTTTTTTCAATCGAGCTTTTTATCACAAAGACTCCGGGGCCAGAGGTTAAAAGTCACGCTAAGCCCGGGTATTGCTTTATGTGTGAGTCTCGAGTGCCCGAGTAACAGTATCCCCCTCAACCACTCATCTGGACCATGTTAGTCACTGCAGACGGTGTTGGTTATCACAACACCAGGACGGCAGGATGAATAATCCAGGGATCCACTGGCTCCGTGCAAACTAAATGAAAGTGGTCTGCCACAATATTGCACCTCTTTTACGAAAGAGGGGGGCAAGATAAGGGAATAATCCTTTTAAGGAAAAACCTCTGGGTCTTTTTTAAGAGCAGGGGTTTTGGCGGCGGTGAAAAACAAAAATATAATCTCGCCATCTCACCTGACAAAATAAACGTCTGGAGCTGAAGCATATTTGAGGAGGTCTTTTACGCGGTAGCAATGATTGACAGACGTTATGGCGAAAAAAAGGAGGTCAATGATATCACGGAGAAGAAAGGAGTATTTGCAGAGTGGCAACATCTGGAACACACTCTCTTTCTTCGGAGCTCGGGTCGGGGGAAATGTCCAGTTTGTAAGCAGGCAAGTCTGCTGGTTCTTGGCACCGGTTCCCCCAGGAACACTAGAGGCTTTGTCAGAGGCCCCCTTGGTGTCATTTAGAAGTTGCACGTAAAAAGGAAAGCGTGCCGGCTATTTGCGTGCGCACAAGGTGATTGGTGTGAGAGATTTTCCTTCCACCCTCCCCTTCGGGGCGAGCGTGCCGTTAAACGCATGTGAACACTGGAGCAACTATTGTGGCCGTCTGTTTATTCATCGGTTCGGACCGGGTTCAAGGCTGATCTTGTCTCCGTGACCCGCGTGTCACCTCGGACGACAGCTTAATGGTCTTGTCCTTGCCACTGTGACAACAATCTAAACATTCTCTGGAACACTTCAAAACCACCCAGAGCTCGCCTCCGAAAATCGCTCGCATATGGCCCGGGGGGGGGGGCAGAACCACGTGGGCAGTCTTATGACCGTGACAGTGAGGCCTGTGTGTGTCAAGACTTTAGACGTTAGGGTTCATTTTTATTTTGCCATGGCAACTTCTCTACCTTCACTTCCTAGTCACACCATCACGTCCTCATTCACCAGAGAGCATTCAGAAACGGGAGTGTAGTTGGATCTCCGGATTTTCAATCATATTTTCATTCAACTCTGTGCAGCATCTCTTGATTATTACTTTGAATCGTCACCCCAAAGGGTGAGACGGGAGGTATAAACTAGAGGACGTCACCTCTTGATATTCCTTTGAGCTTGGTCCCATTTGAGATGAACTCAGGATTTAGTACATGTATATGTCACATTGCAGATTGGAATCCAGTGGGATTCCAGGTCCTACTAGTATCTTATCTTCCTATCTGTAATTGGAATCATTCTACTGTTTTGGGATGAATATTGGAATTCCAATCTGTCCTAGGACAAATGGATCAATTACATCAAAAATGTTTTCTAAAATAGATTGAATAATTTCACAACTAAAATTTCAGCATAGGTTAGCCTACATTCACCGTTACTATTCTAGGTGAATTACTTCATATTCTATATATCTGATAACCCTTCTGACAATACACATTGTAATATGGGGACAGCCGTCTGGTCCAGGTCATAGACCTTACTAATTTGGACCATAATGGATTCTCCCATGATAGATTGGACTCAAAATTTGTCATTATCAATAGGACAATTCGCAATTAAAATACCATCAATAGCAATCTGTCCTAGGATAAACTCAAATCTTTTTCCATGGTATGGTATTAATGTAAAGGAAACAACAATACTCAGTAGCAGGATTCCAATCTATACTAGTAGGATTCCGGATCCTGCTTGATTCCAATCTGTACTGTGACATAAACATGCAGATTTATAAATACCATATTCTTGGTTCATTCAACCTCAGTGGATAATTCTGTTATTCTATTATGACATCAACAGAAGTGATATGCTGCTGGCTCTCAATCACCATTTCCCAGTCACAAAATCAAAATAGTGCCAAATAAACTGTAAATGAAAACACTTTCACAGTTTGGTCAAACCTAGCACCATACCTACTATAGCAAAAAGCATTAGGGTTATTTTTGTAGCTGTAGTTTTTAACAACTTATTAGGGTTTTCTGTTTTCTATTTTGCAACCTAATTTCTGGACAATAAAGTGCAACTGAGGAAGCTAATGTTGCAACATTAGATATTCACAAAGAAAGATTATTCATTTTTCCCTAATCAGAGTGTGTAACACAGCAGGGAACCATTATCAACATGTAACCAGCTTACCAGAACAACTATTGTTAACGAGTTGTTATTATTTAAACATCTGCTACACAACGGGGTAAAATATATCCTTGTTTATCTTTTTACGGAATAATTATTCTCGCCGAGGCTTCAACACGGGAGGGATGTGACAGACGAGCGCCCCCAGAGATATATAAATGTTTTTAAGTGGGTAATTTTGAACGAAGATGAAGACAAAAACGTAATAATCCCAATCGCAATCCCAAGTCTTAATTTTTTGGGTGAACTAACCTTTAAGTTCCTTTACTAGGTCTTTTGGCGCTGAAGTAATTCTTTACGCTGCCGTCTCCAACGTCTCAACATGGATTTATTAATGACTAGCTTATGTGCAGTATCAGCAGTTCCTTCTTTAGAAGAGGATTGATCATCTCACGCATAGTTGAGAATCTATGGTATTTTAATGATCTTTTAAACCCACAGCGCCACCTACTGAGCTCTATCAAGGACATGAGAAATACGAACTGAAAGTCTGAGTTTATTTAAATGGACATAATGGCTGCTAAATCAGGAAAATGAAGTTTCATGAAGCAGTGTCAGTATTTTCAGAGTCCACTAGATGGCAGTCTCTGCACTATTTCCCTCTGTTCTGATGAAACATCACATCATTTTCAAACTAATGGCGCCACCTACTGACCTCTAAACAACATGACACTGCTTCATGAAGCTTCATCAGACCATCACTAGTACTATTGTATTTGTTGTAAAAATATGTGGATAAATAATATGACTACATTTTATTACAAATAACTAATGACCAAATGAAATCTGAGTGAAATAAATCCTTGTGTCAATAAGAATCTAAAAAATAAGGTGTTCATAGTTTTTTCCCTTAATTCAATTTGTAAAAAAAACGGTGTTAGACAGTGCGAGGAAATTAGCCAATTGGGATCTGCCAGGAAAATGTGGAATTTATGCACCTCCGGCCAAAAGATTAAAACCAAATATGCATCTGTAAAAACAGTTTTTCTGTGAGCAGTGTTTTAGACTAACCATGTTTTCAGAAACATTTCTGCAGTAGAACCGTGTTACCCATTTAGTCTCAGCAGTAAGAGGGTATAATAAACATATACTTGACGGGAACAACGATTTAAGAAAGCTTAAAGAAAAGTCTCCAAACGGCGTTTTGGCCGAGTGTTAATACACGGTGTAGGTTTTAACAGCTCGGTTTGTTCTCCACATAGTTTCCACTCACACGTACCTACAGACCTTTTTCGCTAATAAAAATCCATTAAAACATGATTAAGAGCTCACATTTGGGAACCATGAAAATGTTGCTTCTTGTTTACCTGTTTAATTAAGGAACGAATAGAGAATATAACATGCCAATCTTTAACAAAATATTGTCAAAAACAAGTGAAAAACATTTAGTTATACATTAAATCTGAGATCATTTTAGATTTCAAAGAACAGCTAGAAACTATAGAAACCTATGGCTTTCGATTTTTTTTTTTAATGTGTTAACAAAAATAATAAAACTCGCCTATTTTCACAAGATTTTGCCTAAAGTTGACGTTTAATTTATTGTGTTTGAAAGCAATTTTATCTATATTGACCTTTTTGTTTACTTCTTTAATCAAGGAACGAATAGAAAATATAACAGCACAAATCTTTAACAAAATATTGTCAAAAACAAGTGAAAAACATTTAGTTAAACGACTTGAGTCGTTCATTTTGCAGACACCTGTGCGACTGTTTTCTGTCACGTTTACACAAACGACAGCACAAGTTTTGTGTACGTCTTTGTGTATATGTGTGTTTTTAAAAATTTGTTTTTAAGTGCAACTTATTTCCGTCTTGCTCGCAAAAACTGTAAAATAGTAATGACCATATTATTATTTAAACATTAAATCTGAGATCATTTTAGATTTCAAAGAACAGCTAGAAACTATAGAAACCTTTGGCATTGGATTTTTTTTTTTAAATGTGTTAACAAAAATAATAAAACTCGCCTATTTTCATAAGATTTTGCCTAAAGTTGACGTTTAATTTATTGTGTTTGAAAGCAATTTTATCTATATTTACCTTTTTGTTTACTTCTTCAATCAAGGAACGAATAGAAAATATAACAGCACAAATCTTTAACAAAATATTGTCAAAAACAAGTGAAAAACATTTAGTTAAACAACTTGAGTCGTTCATTTTGCAGACACCTGTGCGACTGTTTTCTGTCACGTTTACACAAACGACAGCACAAGTGTTGTGTACGTCTTTGTGTATATACGTGTTTTTAAAATTTGTTTTTAAGTGCAACTTATTTCCGTCTTGCTCGCAAAAACTGTAAAATAGTAATGACCATATTATTATTTATACATTAAATCTGAGATCATTTTATATTTCAAAGAACAGCTAGAAACTATAGAAACCTATGGCATTGGATTTTTTTTTTTAATGTGTTAACAAAAATAATAAAACTCGCCTATTTTCACAAGATTTTGCCTAAAGTTGACGTTTAATTTATTGTGTTTGAAAGCAATTTTATCTATATGTACCTTTTTGTTTACTTCTTCAATCAAGGAACGAATAGAAAATATAACAGCACAAATATTTAACAAAATATTGTCAAAAACAAGTGAAAAACATTTAGTTAAACAACTTGAGTCGTTCATTTTGCAGACACCTGTGCGACTGTTTTCTGTCACGTTTACACAAACGACAGCACAAGTTTTGTGTACGTCTTTGTGTATATACATGTGTTTTTTAAAATCAGCAGCGTTCACTCGACGGTCTTTCAAGAGCCATTCGAGTGAAATGAGTCAGACGCCGTGCGTGCTTGACCGGCTCAGGTATAATTTGTAGATATTCTGTTTGCATGCCGTCGTGTAAATACAATATGCTGTTTGCATGCAGTTGTGTAAATACAGAGGGCAACTGCACAACACACAGGTCCATGTGGTGAGTGTCTGTGTGTATTTTAATAGCGCGCTGAGTGGAGACAGATGGGAGTCAACACGCAGAGGTAGCACAGAAAAGCCACACATAATAACTCTGAAATGGAGAGCATTCGGAGAGACAGGAGAGGAATGAAACGGGGGGAATAAAAACAAAAGCGAGAGATTGGATGGAGTCGGCGTTAAAAAAAAAAAAAAGGCTGTCTGAGGAACAGGGGGACTGTGAAGGCGAAAGAAAAGATCAGCGTTCGTGTAATTCGGTGCCGCCAGCTTTGACGAGGTGATAAAAGCTTGTTTCCTATAAACACTAATGATGTTCATTAGGGGAGACCCGAGGGGGGCCACGGGGGCAACGCGGCGTCACCGTTTGTGACTGTGCAGGCTTCGGACCTCTCGTTTATTTATAAACGGCCCGGATCGTTTCGGGCACAGCGGGTCAACCGGCCGACGTAGGAGTTTATCGGGTCACACAGAATACTTATTGCCGCTTATTATTGACATGAAGATGAGGAGGCTCTTATCCGAGTGTCTCACAGATGACGAGATCAGAGTCAAGTTGACAGCTCTTATCTAATGTCACTTTTTAAACCATTTATGTTGCAGGAAAATTAGGGATTTATTAAAAAAAATATAAAATTATGGTTTTACAATGTGGAACAAGAGCATGTGTAAAAAAAATATTGTATTTTGACATTTGATATGTGAATAAATCAAAATAAATGTGATAAGCGAAATATTCATGAAATAAGTTTTACATCTGGAGATATAAAGGTGACAGTGCTGAGGATTTGCAGTATAATTGTGAATATACTATGATTAGTACTAATTTCTCACAGCTTAAAAAAAAGAAAAAATAATAGCAGTGAGAGCAACATTTTAGACCATTATTATTTATTTTTTTTGGCAAAACAATACAAGTTTCCTATTTCTGTGTATTCTATCAAGGAGTACTACTTTCTGAGGAACCCTGTATCGTATTTGAAATCATTGCATTATTTTATACTGTATAATATTTGAATTATTTCTCTCTATATAATATATAATATTTTAATTCTCTATATCAAGCTTTGTCATGACAAACATGAAACGGGACAAACTATAATCAATTTATGTAAAAAACTAAGACAAATAAAATTATTTCTAAGTGCAACTTGTTTCCGTCTTGCTCACAAAAACTGTAAAATAATAATGACAATATTATTATTTATACATTAAATATGAGAATTCATTATAAATTTCAAAGAACAGCTAGAAACTATAGAAACCTATGGCATTGGATTTTTTTTTTGTTTTTAATGCGTTAACAAAAATAATAAAACTCGCCTATTTTCATAAGATTTTGCCTAAAGTTGACGTTTAATTTATTGTGTTTGGAAGCAATTTTATCTATAGATTCAAATGTAAAGGTTTCTTAACTTTTTTGAGGGTCTCACAGAAGATACATTCTGGACCACACAAGAAAAATCTTCCTCATTCTTACACAGAAGTAACACTAATCCACAAATCTTAAAACTATTTTTTTATTCTACTGTAAACTGTAAAAATTAAATTGAATTAATGAAGTTTAGAGTAATAAACATCAACTACCATAGCTCTCACGTCACTCCACAGCAACCGTTATTTACTCTAAAATATCATCAGCAGGGTTTTCATTATTGCACATTTCAGTGGTGCCTGAACACGTTGGGCCTTTGCCAGGCAGACTGAGCGCCATCTGTCCGGGGCCAAATGAACGTCTTTGGAGTTCCCTAATCAGCCAGAAATCTTCATCGCGCCGCACAAACTGAGGAACACTTGCATGTCTGTCAGGAGCAGAGTAAACTGAGGCGCCTTGTGCTCCAGACTCGCAGCAATCTGGACGCCACATTTCACAGTTTCCCTCCATCATCACCACTTTCACTTTAGACGTGGGCTGAATTTATGAAACTGAGAAATGAAATACGACACTGAATCTAACTAGAGTGGGGGGGGGTTCTTGTGAGGGAACGTGACTTTGATTAAACACGTTTTAATTAGCAGTAGTTCTCAGTACATACCTGGAGTGGTGAGTCGCACAGAAATCTCTTGAACTGTGGAAGAACGAGAAGGGAAACAGAGAAAAGCAGTTAGTACTCTGGGTCACTGACTATAATGAAAACCATCTTCATTGCTGTCTCAAATCATTTAAGCCCTCCCGCTGTCACTTTTTCTACGGGTGTCACGTATCTCACCCCCCTCTATCGTTTTCAAAAGAAGAACGTACATGATACCATATTTACACAAATGAAAACATTTAAGCTCGTCAAAAAAAAAAAAAAAGTGGGCGAATGACAGCTTAAATGTGTCAGAACAGTCGCTGCGATACAGCGGCTAACAATTACTGAGGCACTTTTATCGCCGGGGAAAAATATGTTTCTTTCTCTCGAGTACTTCCTGTGTTGGAGTTTAAGCCAAGAGAGAAGATGGTGTGCACTGATCACTGGAAGCAGCAAGCAAAGTGAACGTCAAGATGGAAAAGATTTTTGATACGAGACATTTGTGTTGATATAAGTGTGTCTTAAATAGATCTTGGACATCTTTTGTATCATCATTGTCTGTTTGTACAAAACTCTCTTTTCATTTAAATAGTTACATTAAAAAAAGTTGCTTTAGCCCCACCCACTGAAATAAAACTCTACTGTGATTGGTGAAGCATTGAGGTTTGTCACTGCACGTCATAAATCCTGAAGTTTCCATCTCCAGGGGACTCATTGTATAAACAAAGTTCAGTTTTACATCATACTGGGCTCCACTCTCGCAACCACTAATTCGCTGATATTTCAAATAGGGGAAACTTTATGAAGAAATAACTTGAGTTACCTAGTTAGTCATTAGAAGGATGTACTGTATAGTTGTGTCACAAAAGACAAAGAAAGCTGAGCCAAAAGCTGAAGCTTGATCTTCGTTGTAATTATCCCTTATTTCCCAAATGAATTCTACAAAGCGACCATGTAGTTATATCTTACTTATGATCTATCGAACTTTCAAATGTGGTGATTTTTGACTACAATAGCAAAGGCGCGTTCAAACTAAAGGCGATTTGGCAACACTTGCCTTTCATGGAGATCGGTTTACGACAAAAAAACATTTCATGTTGATTCTTAAGTCTAAAAAAAGTCTGCTGAGGATTAGAGTTACAAGAAAGTCATTCTGGACCACATATCACTCCACATTATTTACTGTTCAATTACTCTACCATATATTCATTACTGTGCAGAGGTCTGGGGAAATATTTACAAATGTACAACACAATCACTATCCGTACTGCAGAAAACAGCCATACGAAAAATCCATAATTCCGTTTATAGAAATCACACAAATTAATTATTTTTTAAATCAAAAACCTTGAAATTCATTCGACCTGGTTCACTAAAAAACAGCACAATGTACAAAGCAACAGAGTATTTTAAAAGAGATGTGGTTTAAATAACAGTTTTAATTTAAAACATCAGTGGGTAAGTACAACGTTAAAAAAAAGTTTCTGTGTGTGGACTGAGGTTGTGGAACAGACTGGATGAGGAGCTCAAGCAATGTCCAAGCATGACCCAGTTTAAAAAAGTGGAACAAACACATGGTTTTCACAAGTTACAGGGGAAGAAGAAGAAGGACGTTAACCATCGGGTGTTTTTGATTTATGTTTTATTTGTTTACTCTATTCAATTTCCATGTTGTAAATATGTAGAATGTAAATATGTCCAAACAGTTTAATAACAGTTTGCTGATGTGGAGAAGAGGTAGATTTAAATAAGCTTATGCTTCAGCTACTCCTTTTCGGACATATGGGGTCATATCATTATTGTTTTGACTATTATTGTTTTGACTATCGCTACCTTCGTTTCTCTAATCTCATTGGTTTTGTTTTACTGTCGGAAATGTATTTTCTTATGAACCTCCACATGTTCGGAATAAAGCATTCATTCATACATTCAACTGTTTAGGATTACAAGTTAGCACAAATCTGCTTTTCTTTTAAAACATCCAACAATTATATGTTTTATCGTTAGCAGAAGCCAACGACCACATTAACGGCCCGGCATTGAGAATGTTCAACATGTCTCGAGGACACATAACCCTCGAGGTGTGAGGGGAGGAAATTAATGAAGGGAATTGTGCAGGAAAATAAGAGCCTGTAGATATCGGCTCGCAAATTGAACCGCAACATTTTAGACTCCAACTGAAATTATGTGTTACATATCTTTCACTCTCCCACCAGAACTTGGCCTCCAATAATCGTTTTGGCCCGTTCTTGGCTATTTATGTCAAAACACTTTTTAAGAAAAGCATTTGACTCATGTTGTTTTTCCTTGCATCTCAAGCACCCCATTAGGGCTGTCATGTGGAATTTCAAAGTTTCTTTTTTTTTTTGGTTGCTTATTCACAGTTTTCAGCCGCTGCCAGGGACCACAAAGCGGCCCTTGTGCCTTCAGGACAATGACGGATTTCTGCGGACAAATTGGTTTTGAAAAAAAAACTATATCCAAAAAATGCCTTTCAAGCGAAAGATGACGACGAAGGCAGAGCTCACTGGGTGGAACTACCGGCGTAGGTGAAACGCAAAAGTCCAGCCAGAAGGCTGAACTCATCGTGTGTGTGCGTCATGGCGAGGATGATGGAGTGTTTCCAACGACGGAGCAGGTTTGCCAGTGGATGAGCTAAACTAAAACTATGATCCACCGTCGCTCGCTAGGTTTGGCTTCGACTAGAAGGAGGCGCCGCTACCTGTCCGACCCGTAAACCCGCGAGTGTCTTCGGAAAATAAGAGTAAACCTTCCCTTTTCAAAATGGTCATTCGTGAACGACACGTTCTTGTGAAAATTGCCAATTTGGCATTATTAAAAAAGTTATGAAGTGTTTTTGTCGTTGCCGTAGTAATCCGATTTAACACGATGAAAGTTTATAAATATTGAAATTGTCGTAACTCTGTGTTGTGATTTGTTGAAGTTATCCAGAGGGAAGTCGGGAAAGCTCATTTTCTACTTTAACTGACAGCAGAGTATTTTGGTTCGACGATATCCAAGCATTACTAAACACTGGCAGGAGAGATACAATTAAAATTGTGGACTCCGAACTTTCCACGTTGCCAGTACCTGGCGAGCATTCTTTAGCATTCCTCTGTGACAGTCGACTTGTTTCACAGCCTCGGCTTTTTCTCCGTTATGAGGGATTTAAAATATATATTGTTAAACTTTGCCGGATAAAGTAGGTGCGGAGTGAGCCTAGCGAAGTCAACATATTGGATCAATTATTTATCAGGAATTAAATAAATTCCCTCTTATTTTTAGTTTAGATATTTAGATACAAATACATGGTCAAGAAATTATAGTTAACTTCATTTATTTTGTACACAAAATCATTTTATTCCATTACATTTTAGAATAAAAAATGGATGGTGTATGAAAAGTTCTCACAAATTCATTTCTGTTAGAATAGGCATTTTTGCTGCTGGAAGCAAAACCATTTACATTTTATAAAAGCAGCCTTTCGTATATCAAACCTTAAACACAAAAAGTACACACAAGTCCAAAAGTCTCTTAGAAATGTAATAAATATATATGGCTAAAAGGAAACTAATTTTAAATGAATGTCAATGTTTTTTTTGTGAAATAAATGCTGCAATATAGCTTACGTGTAATATATATAATATAGCAAGAACTACAATTACATGGTCATTCACTGACTTTTCTTACTTTTTATCATTATTCCAGTTAAAAAAAAACGCTACAAAAAATAAAAAAAAACTGTTTAATATCTCCTTGTTTACCTTCTAAACTCAATGTCATGTTCCGTGTTCTGTTTAAGCATGTTTTAAATCAACACCATTGAATAATAAATGTTTATTAAATAAATAAAATCCATATTGTGGTTGAGTTATTGGTTATTGTTGGTTATAGTTATTGGTTTTCTTCTGTTTTAATCAGCTTTTTCTCAGAAGAGAGGAAAGAGTTCTGCAGCGGTTGTCAACCCCTGCATTTGATCGGGATGTAGGGGAACCCCTGGAAGGGTCAGTAGTATTTCCTGGGGCAACTTAACAGTTTAGATATTTCATAAGTCTCAACCCAGAAAAACTAAAGCCTACTCTAACAGCATTTGATTGGAAGATGTAAAAAAAAAAGACACAAGATGACACCACTCCCATGTATAAAGCTAACTATCGTACTATTTGTTTTCTTGGTTAAAGTTATTAAGCAAAATCCCTCTATTGGGAATAATACAGCAGGAAACACAATAAAACTTAAAGAAAAAAAACATTTGCCGCTATTATACGAAAAAACAAGACTTAGAAATTACAACCACTTAAAGGTATCGATGTAATTTAGTCCGTTTGTGAATCTGAAGACATCAAAACTACCGGAGCTCTAACCACAAGTACTATTTCTGGGCAACGAAACGCACAACAGAATGGCATTTTTTCCACTGGTGTGTCAACCCTGCTTGTGCTGGGTGAGGCTTGCTCTCTCAGGGCTTGGCAGGGCTGACCCATCTGTGGCCACTGGAAAACAACAAACCACATGTTTCTGCCAGGCAGAAAAAAATCCACGCAAACAAACAGACGAAATCATTCGCAGGCGCAGGAAGACGGTTGGACGTGAAAAACCGAGTCGCTCATCCGTGGAGGAAACACAGGAAAAAAAGGGAAAGAAGATTCTCTCCCGATGTCTCCGAGGGAGACAAAGTCAAAGCATCTTTCGGACCATCTTCAGCACATGGAGCTCATCGCTTCTTCATCTTCTCTCCTCCCGATAAAAACGTCTCATCTGTGCGTGATTAGCGAGGCAAGCTGCCGACACACACGGACACTTGTCTTCACACACACACACATGCAGAAACCTTCTAAACACACTCATCTGCTTAAACCTAATTGCTGCTAAACGATCTCATGATTTTGCTGAAATTGCCGTGCTTTTGTGGAGTAGCAGGATCACCGAGCTCTCCACGGGACGATAAAAACACTTAAAACAATCCAAATATTGAATTTGAGATTTGTAAAGCTGGTCAAAAACAGGTACCGGTGAATCTTTTTTAACGTTTACGGATCAGCAACAGGAGTGCTTTGTGATAAAGAAGCAATTTTACAGCCAAGAAGTTACAAATTCATTCTTTAAAATGATGAGACAAACTAAAGGACAAAAGGAGTAAATTCAGGGTGTAATTGTGTTAATGAAAACAAGACAATTTTAATTAATTTCTTAAGAGAAACTAACATAAAATTCCAACTTCTGACTCACTCGCATGTTTTAAAGTTATTTCATTGCTTAAGTACATTTTTTAATTTAAATACTTGTTTGTAAAAAGAGTTTTCTACAAACAGACACATACTGACGAGTACAATAGAGGTCCAAGATCTAATTAAGACACACTTAAATCAACATCTCAGAAAATAGGTAACACAATATATGACAATATAGACTCTGTGTTTTCATCGCAGCTGCATTTTAACACAGCATTTTAAATCTGAGCAGGACAATGAACAACAGTGTTGTTATAGACATTTAATCACTTTGCAAGGACTGGACGTTCTAGTATATTCCATGGTTTTGTGGTCAACTAAACGAGTCTGCTTTAAGATAGTTTGTCTCGTCCGTCAATTTGTTGGTTTTTTCATTTCCATTCTAAATTTTTGCGGGCGCATCTTCAATATTTCATTCTTGTTTTGCTCAAGGGAATTCTTTTGACGTTTTTGATGGAGAGGACGTAGCAAATGCACATTACAGCCCCTACTGTTCAAGGAATGGATGTTTGAAAGCTCACAGTCTGATGGCTTTCTGGCCCTGAAACAACTTTTAAGTAAACAAGACATATAGCCACGGTTTAATATCGCAATATCTCGCAACAGCCCCAGCATCTCCTGGGCTGCTCATCACGCAAACTATGTTAGTGTCACTGGAACAAGCTTTTTGAGCGAATATAAGCAAAGAATGAAGAAAGTTGGAAAGTGGAAGTGAAACTTACTATGACTTTAAATGGTGAAAAAGCCATTTCTAGCCAATTTCTTTGTAAATTATCAGATTTTTTATGTTGACTTAACACTTAGTGGTTGTGTGTCACACAACACATTTAACACAACAACTGTGTCTTCTCGTTTAGACTATTGTAAAAGTTTATTTTCGTGTCTAAACAAGGCTGTCTCGCCTGCAGTTGATGCAAAACTCGGAATTCTTACCCGCTCCAGTAGAAGAACTTACATTTCCCCGATCCTTAAAACTCTTCACTGGCTGCCAGTTTCTTACAGGATCAACTTAAAATTCTAGTTCTTAATTTTCAGAGCTATTCCTGGCCAGGTTCCTCACATCAGTGATCTGATCCAGCCTTACACCCCAGCTCAGGCTCTGAGGTCTGTGGATCAGAATCTAATGATGGTTCCTGAACAAAGTTCCGGACCAGAGGAGAGAAAAATAAGCATCTTAAGACCTTTTCTATTTGTGCAGGCTTTTTTCCTAATTTTCATGGACTCCTGTCTTATATTGTCTTGGCCTTTTAGAGTTTTAAAATGTGTGTGTAATTTTAACTGTGTATTGATTTTGATTGTTCAAGTGTGTTACAAAACTATTACTTACTTACTAGTTTGGAGACTAGGAAGATTAGGAAGGAAATAAAGCAGATAGTTAAGCCCTGATTTGAACGGTTCATTATTTTTGTTTTATTTTCTTCAAGCGCACATTTTAGTTTTAATAAGCTTTAGTCCAGTCATTTTGATCCCTGAGCATTTAAGTCTTATTTTAGTCGCATTAATCCATGACTATTTTGATCTATAATTATAATTTAGTAGATGAAAATTCAACTTAAGCCTTTCTGTAGCGATGTAGAAATGCAGAGAGAAAAACCTTTGAATCAGACGCACAATTAATCATTGTTAGTGGAAATCTAAATCTTATTTGCAACAACATTTAAAAGTAATAACCAGTTAATTATTCCCGTTTTCCTTTTGTTCACAACACCGAGGTTCTCGTTGGACGCTACAAGTTACCGTCAAGGAGAAGAAAAAAAAAAAATACAGATTTAACAGGGTTTGTTTTCCTGCAAATGACTGCCACATGTGCAGGAACTAAGAGTCACGGCTCAACACACCAGTTAAGACCAATAAGCGTAAGTGAATGTGTGTGTCGTTGCGTGTAAATAATTGCATTGTACGCGTCTGTCTCATCTGTCAGGAGGGAAAAAAAAGGGGGTATTTACAGTGGATGTGGAGGGAATAATGTCTGGCTTCTTTCCAGTCCTGGCACGACAGGATATACATCCATCCCTAAGCAAACAAAGTCACTGGCCTCCAGGACAACAGCGTCTAATGACGGAAGCGTTTTCGACATGTTAATTCTCTCTCTCCGAGCTCGCTCCGAAAAAAAACCTCTGGCTCCGATACAGCCCGACGCTTTTTTTTTTTTCCTCCAGATTCTGTTTCTAGTTAGCGCTTTAATGGATCAATAAATACCTTCGCCGGCACCAAATGACCCTGACTTACAAGGTAGTAGCAGCGAGCCCAGAGTAAAATAGCAACAAAATGTGTCATCCCTTGCGTCGGCAATGTGTTTCTGATTTGTTCGAGTGGGAAGAGAGTTGACGAGAAACCTGCGAGAAACTACTGTAGTTATGATGATATCAGTGAGCCACTTTTCCCAAAAAAACGATTCCCTCAGATACAGTTAAAGTGTCACCACACATTACAATAAGAGCCTTCAGTGATTAACCCGGGCCGTAATACTCCACGCCACAACACATTACATTCACCGGGGAAAGTACACAACCTTGCGAAAAGTGCTACTAAAGACGTCTGGCATCCAAACAGACGGAAGATTTGTTTATGCAGACTCTCGCACCTTTTCATATTCCTCACTGTTATTCCTGGCTTTCGGGGACTTACCGGTTAAGAACCTTCGTCTGAATCACTGAATCACATCACTTTTTACTGGCGCTAAGGCTGTAGGAAAGAATCCTGCCGCGGTCTGCCCAATCTGACAGCTTTTATTATTTATTAATTACCTTACTTTAACAAGCGGGAGGGTTTTTTGGTAATTTACAGAGGTCTGCTGGCAGGAGGGTGTTTTTCCAGCCCGGAGGGACAAAAGGCCCTCTCAGGATAGGTGGGACGTCCAGAAACTCGGCACCCCCGACTCAACTTAATTAAGGTATAAATCTGGCGAGGGAATATGGAGGTGCGTGCTCGTAACTTACCCGAGCGTTCTTACACATGAGATGATGAATGGTTATATCGGTTACACTTTCTGTTACCTGCTCCCACATGAGTGATATATGACACTTGGTGTGTTAGGACGGAGATGCTAGTTCTCACTCAGGAGCGTTTCTTGTTTACTCAGTTTGTCTTTTCAATCTCTTTTTTGTTACAAATGCAACTAAAGAAATGCAAAAAAAACAGTGCGACACCATTCATTTCTGCCAATGATCTAATATCGCATGACCCGAAAACACAGCGTTAAATTAAATCAATGAAACGATTTCAATGATTCATATTGTGTTGGCCGCGGCAATAACTACTTTTCAAAAATCTATTGGGTGTTGAATGATTTATTACAACTATTTATTTGACCACAGTCCCGTGTAAGTTGATTTAGTTTAGTGAGGAATTGTAGGTGTTTGTTCTTTGTTTGATAAAGTAAAGTTTTTCATAGTTTTGCTTGTTCGTAATGGAGCAAAATTAGTGAACGAGAAAACCTTCAAAAACACTCACAGATCCAGAAGTTACTACAAAACTCCCGCCAAAAAGTGAACTCATTTTGTTACCAAAATATAACTGCATAATTGTATTTAGTTATGCTGTTAACAGAACAGCAAAAATATGAAAGTGAACTCATTTTAATTCAGTTATGTGAAAACATGAACTTTTAGATAAGATCATTTGTCAAACAAACAACAAATCCATCAAATGTGTTGTGAACAACAAATCCATCAAATGTGTTGTGAACAACAAATCCATCAAATGTGTTGTGAATTAAAGCCCGGCGCATGACATTGATGACATTTAAAACTTCCAGTTTTGGACTAACTCACATTAAATAAATAAGTGCAAATGGAGAAGCAACTGGTGTTGTTTGCAAGGGAAAGTAACAGCTCTAATCCCATTTAATTCGGTATAAGGAAAAGATCCTGCGAGCCGTCTCACCTGCAGTTAATACAGAAACTCTGCAGCGAGAATTCTGACCTGCTCTAGTAGAAGAACTCACATTTCCCCAATCCTTAAAACTCTTCACTGGCTGCCAGTTTCTTTCAGGATTTTAAAATTCTGGTTCTTACTTTCAGATCTATTCATGGTCAGGCTCCTCCTTACATCAGTGATCTGATCCAGACTTACACCCCAGCTCGGGCTCTTAGGTCTGTGGATGTACTGATGGTTCCTGAACACGCTTCAGGACCAGAGGAGAGTAATCCTTCCAGACTGTTGCTCCTAAGCTTTTGAACGATCTTCCTCTCTCTCTGTGTTTGATGATCTACTGACTCCTTCAAGAAACATCTTAAGACATTTTTATTTGTGCTTTTTCTTAACTTTCATGGGGCTGCTGTGTTTGTCTTATGTTGTCCTGACCTTTTAAAGTATGTATTTTAACGGTGTATAGTTTTTGACTGTTAAAGGGTTTTTTTGACCCTAGTCTGAGACTACTTACTTACACATGTACGACGAGCAAAGTTCCATAATCCAGAGTTGCACTAAAAAACATGTTAGCGTCATGACTCCTAGTCTCTAGATATAGACTAACCCCTCAGGGGTCATGTGATCCAGTCATTTCCTGTGACTCACACAAGCTATAAATATAAATTGTTGGTTCAAAAATAATTTCAGCATAAAACTAAAACAGAGCAAGATATACTACTCAGTAAGTATTAACATTCCAAAAAATGACAAAGAGCAAAGAGTGCACATTTTAACTCTTAGAATGAAAAGCCTTTTGATAAAACTACATTTTCGTTACTTCTGTGACTGTTTTTTAGCAACAGCTGACATTTCCCTAGTATGAGGACATTTTGTTCAGTATGAAAACATTATAAATTTATAAGAAATGTAATTAAATAAGCTTTACAGATGCTTTCAGAAAAATGTAGGGTCCATGACTGGAACTTTATGACACTTACTTTCTACTTGTTGCTATCGAATGTTAATTAACTATTCAAAGCAAATCCCAGTAAAATAGAGAATAATTTATGGTAAAAAAAAACTGTTTCATTCTATTAAGTGACCAGAATTAACTAGTGCTCCTGCAACACTGATCCTATACCCACAAGTGCACACAGAACAGAGTGGTGACCCTTCAACAGGTGTGTAGAAGTAATGGTGCCGTACCTCGCTGGCACTACACTCGCTGGGGTCGTCACCATGAATGGTCGTCTGGTAGCTGGCATACAGCTGCGCCGACTGCTCATAGGACGCAGAGAACTGAGGGTCCTCAGAGTCGACGGGAACTAACCTCACCTTCGAGCATGAAGGGGAGAGAGTTCAGGTGAGGGGACAGGTGATCACAGAACAATCAAACTTTATTACACTTAAATCTCTGTGTCAAGACAACATGGCCAGGGGTGGACCTCATGACTGTCGGTATATAGGTTTTAAAATATTCCTCGTGAAGAGATGTTTGTGAAACAACAAGAAGCTAATGGTTGACGAATGGACTATAATAAAGTTTTATCTATCTAGTCTAATAGTTGCACTGATGTAATGGTAAGTGGAAGTATATTTCTTTCCATTTATAGTATATATGTTTTGGTTTATTTAGTGTATTTTTTTTATTTAAAATAGCACTTTATTCAGGATGTAGTTCTTATTTGCACTGTCTTGATTTAATAAATTCATTTAAAACAAATATCATAGAAATACGTTGGCCTGGATCAAAGTTGACTTTATTACAGCTTTTTCTATTTTTCTGTGTGCAATAGTCATTTTAATAATTTATTGTACCTTAAAATCTTTGTTTGAGAGTATTTTAGATAATCAGAATCAAAAAACTTTTTATAGCCAGTGTTGTAAAGACAACAAAGTATTTTTATTTTGTGGTGTCAGTACAGAATAAAAAAATGAATTAATATAAGCAATAGAAAAACAGAACCAAGCACCAAGGCAGTCATTCTGCAGTGCCTATTATAAGTATATACTTGGTTGAAAATGGAAAAAATATAAAATAAATGATTACAATTACTAAATAAATCAGATGTACGTAACAGAAAGGTTTGTTTAAATTACTGTAAATTACTGGTTTTGTTCAAGGTTATTTTATTTATTTATTTTTTTTAGAATCCCTTATTAGTCCCTATACAAATACATATAAGCTCATACATGTGCAAAAATATAAATTGGAAAATATGTACACTTTAGAAATAAGGGGAATTTTATCTTGGACTAAAATGTTGATATGCCTTAAATAAAGATTTTTTTAAACAGCTTGAACAAAGAAAACGGGCTGTTAATTAAATCTAAATCACATCATAGATCCACCCCCGACTCGTCTGTTCCGAGTCTTGAGCCGAAACCAAACAAACCTGGAGATGAGGCTAGTGCACTTCTTAGTGGGACCGCTCGCGTCATATGTCAGGACATTTAAGGTAATTCAAGTATCCAAACTTCGGCGCAGTCAGACGACTCGCCGTTCAGTCACCAGCCATGCGAGGAGAACTACAAGGTCGGAGCGAAGGCAGGAACAAAGAAAATTAAAATCTCATTAGCATCACTTAATGCCGACTTGAAATGAGATTCCAGAGGGTTATATAATTACGGTACAGTTTGGGGGGGGGGGGAGTATGGCGGGGGCACAGACGAGCTGAATGTGTGAAGTCTGGGGAGGTTTGGCTCATTTTCAGACCCCTCCCCTGTTTAGAAAAAAAGAAATTGTGAGACTAACTACCCTGCCAGCTGACTGCAAGCCAAGTCAGACACCTGGAGAAACACTGCAGCGTATGGAAACATTTTCACCTCAATTTCCTCCCTCGGCTTCTCGCTCATTTGCACACACGCCGACACTGAAAGCTCATTATCCTTCAAAACTTTTTAATATTTTTTTCCTAATGCCTTAACAGTTTCCCAAAAAAAAATGTAAACACGAATGATCTGTCAACTTAGGCCGTCTGTCAAGTCTCCGGGTGGACGAGGGTTGACGTGATCTTCACTAATGAAATCAACTTTATGCCACAGAAGATGAATAATAACGTCACTTTCCAGAAAATGACTCAGAACCGAGTGAAATTGCCCACAATAATGAGCCAGAGCTGACGATTTTCATCGTTGAAACCGTTTGAAAAAAAACACAATTAAGTGGTCGGACAAGAACTTCAAGTCAGGTTCAATTGAAGCGACATCTTCACATCAGAGGTGGATCTTATGTCGAGTGTTTTCTAACCGACTAGTTTATCTATCTATTTGGGATTTAAAGGACCTGAATATTCACTGATAAGTTGAGCCTTAGCTCCAACATAAGCCAAAAGAAATCTGAGATCTGATTAGCACAGAGTCAGCAGATACCGCTTTATAAAAAACAGAATACGATCTAATCTGGCTCGAAGTCTCAAACTTGGGGGAGCTACTGTGTCATCAGTGACGTTCCTGAGTCCTTAAATCTTTCTTGTAAGTCCCTTACAAAAAAGTCAAATGAACAAAAACAATCGATTTTGCCAAAAAGTTGCCTAAGAGTTGCTACATTTTAGTAATTGAATTGTACACAGTCTTGTATAAAGCAATGTTTCCAATGTTTTTTGCCAGTTCTGAGCGGAGCAGCAACTGGTTAACACCATTGAAACCTTCAAACTGCCAAATAATCCTATCTGTCCTTATTATTAACAATTTTCTTAAAATCAAGTTGCAAATGTAAAGTTTTTTCTCTATGAAAGTGAAATAAAATCAACGCTTGTGAAAAATAACCTCCTTGTCAGAAGTAATAAAAACCACTTGCAAACATTGCGTAACTCCTCTATTAGAAACACAACTATTGGACTGAGGCTAGAATAACTTGATTCATCATTGATGCGTCCAATAATTTCCATTCACTCAAAAGACGTCCACTTTGCTGCTGCTTGTAAACAAATCGTTGATGGTTTCGTGCAGGGGCCGCCATATTGAGCGAGAAACGAAGCCTTGCATTTGTTTTTGATTGGCGTTCTAATAGTAATGTCGTGCTCTTTGTTGTTGGCGTGCTCCGGGGGGACAAACAACAAAGCCCTATGAAGTCCATCATCTGCTCAGCAGAGGCGTAATTCTTAAGATTCCTCCGCTGACACCCAAACATTCGCCCCGACAGCCCCTTTCAACCCGGGGGTACCCTCGCGAAGGAGCTTGACCTATGCCTATCGCCCTCTGACCTGGCTCTCGGAGGGTTTATCAGGAGGGTCCTTGTGAATGGCCATCTGGTAGAGTTTGTACACCTGGTGGGAGGCGTCGAAAGAAGCTTTGAACTGCGTACAAGGGGGATTGGAGCGCACTAGCCTCACCTTCAAAAAGAACACGGCACAAGAGTTACCAAGGGCGACATCCACACAGAGCAAATTGGATCAGAACAAAAGCAGAAGATGATTAAAAAATAAACATCAGCCTATTAACAAGTGGAGAGGATGAGTGTGTTATCGCAGCGAGCAAGGTTTTTGCACGCTTTCAATTTGAACTAAATGAAGTCTTCAGCTGAAGGATTGTTTTGGGATCAACAAAAACTAAATTTCGGTGGAAATAATTCATCACATGTGATAATAAAAGTGACAGCCAACTGCTTTGCTCTCTATCGAGCAGATCCACGTTTAATATGAAGTGCGGGCTGACGGCAGAGCGTCCGTGACGTGAAGTGCGAGGTTACACTGACCCCTGCTGGCGATCGACAGAAAATCAACTGAAGGCTATAACTTGTTTTTTTTTAACTATTACTTTTTTATTGAATTTGAAGAGCTCAGTTAATATGTCAATCAGATCCAGAGCCACATGCAGCTCCTTCACAACCGTAATGGGAAAAAAAATTAATAATGTGGAAGAAATAACACTTAATTTAAACTTTTACGTTCTACTTTTTCATACGAGTAGATAAGTGATTGTCAATATAGTTAGTTCCACCACTGGCACTTAAACTAAAGACTAAAAAATGGTTTAGTTTCTGCAGATTTAAGAGTAAAACTTTCCCCAGAAAATACATATATTTAAGAATTATGCAGATATCATTGTATTTTTTCTATTTAAAAGTTTTTCTTTAAATGTTTAGTTTTTGTTTCTGTAGATTAAAGAGTAAAACTTTCTCGAGAACAGACCTAAAGGTTATTGTTGCCTAATATACATTTTAAATTGCCAAATTTTCTCTTCGAAGGTGGGTTTCTTTTGTTTTTGGAAATAAAAGAAATACTAAAATATTCCCCCAGAACGCACATTAACCTAATATACATTTTAAAATACCAGTATTCTCTTTATTTTCAAAGTGGTACTTTCTTTTTTTCCCCTCTGTTTTTGTATATTACGTTAACGGGTATATTGTGTTCGTATCAGTTTATCCATCAAACTGATGTTTTGTGACTCTGGGTGACCTTTAATTTAAATGAAAAAGGTTGCTGACCCCTGCACTCGTGGGTTACACTAATGGGAATCGGATTGCAGGCGAGACTGTTGCTTAGCAACAACCGTTTCATTTACTTTAATTTCCAACCAACCAGGGAGGAACTTGGAAGAGCTAACCGGCTGTCAACGGCTCTTCAAAGAGAGTCCATTAAAAAATAAACTTGTAACAGTTCAGTGTTTGTATTTTCTGTTGGAGGAAAGCATCTCCATCTGCTTTAGTTTACCATGATGTACACATGCACTCAGCGGAGAGGGTTTCAAAGAGACATGTTGGGATTCCCGTTGAGCTCCACTGTGCTGCATCACTCTGCATAAACACATATTATTAAAGCATCTTACGCGTTCTTAACATCATTTTTAAAAACCATATCCGCAGGCAAACAGATGTAACTCTTAAGATGTAATGTCTTCTGGTCTCTGAGACAAGAGACGGACTGTGTGGTTCATCTGGCTCAGATCGAGACGTTTCTCCACCAACTGAGCTCCAAAGCTTTTCATCGGATCGCTCTTCGTCGTCCCGTTTGCAGCCAAGGGTTCATTTTTTATCTCCTCTCCGCAGTCTGAGCGGGGAGTTGCGGTCATAATGTCATCATCTTGGTAACCCGAGCCCGGGAGTGTGGCGCGCCTGTCGTCGGGCTGGAATCTAAATGGGAAGAGGTGGTTTTTCCACTAAGAGTTGGCGAGCAAAGGCTCTCCACATACACATAAACACATGGTGAGGTCAGCAAGGGTGAAGATGTGGGGCAGTCTGAGGGGCTCATCCAAACCTCTGCTGACATCAATAGGCTGATGTTTATTTTGTGCACTAAAAAAGAGAAAAAAAAGTGTCCTACCTCGAGGGAATGTAAGGCGTTCTCAGGTAAGGCGTCTCTGATGATCTCTTCCAATGTTTTCGGCTGACTAGAAGGAGCGCCGGCGGCTGATGTAGAGGAGGCGCCTGTCGAGGGTCCTTCAGTCTGTTGCCTCATCTGCTCCTTCTGCTGGCGGCGCTCCTTCCTCAGGTCTTTGGCTTTCCTACACGGGGGTCTGTTGGGGTCTACTCCCACACCTGCGAACACAAAACATGTTTAGTTCCAACAAAACCAAAGAGAAGAAAATGTGTTGCATTGTCAATATTTGCAGTTATTAAAAAAATATTTTATTTTTATGTAAAAGGCCCAAAACATAGGATCCACAACAGCGTTTCTGGCTCCCCCTTCTGTCTGAATAATGCGACTGCAACGTCATGAATCCTCCGGCTGATTTTCTGAATATACAACGAAAGCAAGAGCAAAAAAACTAACTAGTAAGATATGATAATAATAATGATTCAATAATGAAAAACAATATTGGTTTAAATTAAAGAGAAAAAAACACTAACCTAGAACTCTAACTGATAGATTTGAACCATTTAATATAGCATAACAAAATGTCACTCCAGGACTTTTCTGCTTATTGAAAGATTACGAAGGTCCGGTTCTGATGGTGTTGTAATGTTCTAGATAGGACAAATCTTTGAGGATTCATGGTCATTTGAATTGTGTATTTCAAGCCTAGCAATGGGAACAGGAGGGTCAACAGAGACGTAAACAACAAGCAGGTGCAACAGGGACGCGTAACTATTGTGATTCGGGGTTTACTGGTTACGTGTTAATGTCGTCCTTTGAGAGTTTAGGCGAAAGGAAAGCGAAAGGCGGAGAAACCCTGCGCGAGCCAAAAGTAATCGACTCCTGGAGGATGTGACGAGCTGCTGGAAAAAAGGTAAACAACAATCAAAATGTCAAATGACTTAAGAGCAATTATCACCATGCGCGAGGCAACACTGTCTCACTGTTTTCCTTCCCTCTGACCCCCCGACGCTTTTCTTTTCTAGCCCCGTGCTCCTGGGACGGAGCCAAGGCCTGCAGCTCTCCGGGCATCCCATGTCAACAGTTTACACACCCACATCCTGTTTGGAGCAATAAGGAAACGAGAGCTATTTCCTGCTTGTCCCGATGCCAGCCGCCGCTGACTTACCCCCCCCCCCCCCATCTCCTCGGTCTTGGATGGAACAGAGGGGTCGCGCAGTCATGACAAGCGGAGCCGGAACCTCAACGCTCTCGCTGAGCTTTTACTGGAAGCCTCAGCTGACTCCAAAAGCAAATTCTTGACTTTTTATCGAGCGTGAGGCACGGAGTTGGGGAGCACAGAAAAGAGCAGGCCACTGAAGAAGTGCGCTGCCGAAACCAAATACCTCATGGTGTCGGGCCTGACGGTCGTAAATACGATCACGAAAATAAAAACGTATATCGTCCAGATGTCGAAGAAGGACGCAAGGTGTTCATCCATCTCACAGGGAACATTATTGACTCTCCTAGCATCTGGGTCTGTTTTAACTTCTTTTTTTTCTGTTGGAAACAAAAGAACAAAGCGAATGGTGACTTCTAGATCAAGAATTCAGACGGAATTGGACCAACCAGCTGCAAATCGTGAGAAAACAACGCAGAACTAAGTCGCTTTTAAAGTAAGTAATAGTTACTTGTAAAGTCAATCAGGGTCAAATCAGGGTCACAAGGCCCTTGAACAAACAAAAACAATACACATTTAAAAATACCTACAAATTTAAAAAACTCTAGACAAGCCAAGACAAACACAGGAGTTCCAAAAGATTTGCCAAAAGTCTGCACAAAAAAAATGTCTTAAGATGTTTCTTGAAGGAGTCAGTAGATCATCAAACACAGAGGGAGAGGAAGATCGTTCCAAAGCTTAGGAGCAACAGTCTGAAAGGATTTCTCTCCTCTGGTCCTGGAGGAACCATCAGTAGATTCTGATCCACAGACCTCAGAGCCCGAGCTGGGGTGTAAGGCTGGATCAGATCACTGATGTAAGGAGGAGCCTGACCATGAATATCTCTGAAAGTAAGAACTAGAATTTTTTTAATTGATCCTGAAAGAAACTGGCAGACAGTGAAGAGTTTTAAGGATCGGGGAAATGTGAGTTCTTCTACTAGAGCAGGTCAAACTTCTCGCTGCAGTTTTGGATTAACTGCAGGCGAGACAGCTCCTTCTTGTTTAGACACGCAAGTAAAATAAACTGTAAACTGTATAGTTGTATGTTTAAACTGTGTTAAGCTGTGAGAGTTGAGCAAGATGTTTTTACACTGCAATAAAACTTTTAGATTCCGATAAAACAGTTTTCTGATGCAAATGATGCAGACTTTATATTTATTAGCATCTTACCATTATTAGCTTTAACCGTTCATGCACTTTAAGATGAATTGCCAATAATAGCGATTAATTTACAACTCTGACCTACAAATCAGATGCTTTATTAAGTATTTTTATATTTTACACAAATCTATAATTTCTTCTTGAATGTCAGGATTTGGCTTAAAAAAAAGAAGGTTTCTTCTTCCCGATAGACAAGATGCACAAATGCAAGAAAAGCCACCTGCTTCAGTTCCGGGGAGAGAAAAAACAAAAACGTGTGCTTCTGGAGAACTTTGTGTTTGTGTCACAGCTTTTATGAAGTGCTAATGTCAGGAGCAGCAACATCTGTCTCCAACCGGAACCCATCTGTCCGAGTTTATCTTCGCTGCAGCTGCGTTCACTGTCCCTGCGAGTCCGTGTGGAAAATGAGAAAACTGGTGATAAGACTTGTTTTGCTTCTACAGTAAGGTCGGTGTGAATGACACGGTTTTGGGCTCTGGTTCCTGTCTTTAGTCTGACTTGGGGAAAACAAGTGTTCTGGAGTTTACTTTTCTTCTTTGCTCAGAAACATTCTGCTCTTTTTGTTTTCAGAAGAGTCTAAACCTTTTTGCTCCAGGGGGAGGTTTTGTAAGTGACACAAGTGAGTCGGTGTCTCTTGCCTGAGGGTGCTTCAGGTGTGGCTGAATCTGAAGGTTTATTCCATAAACAAAATCAAAACACCATCTGACAGCGAGGGATTGGGGCTTCACGGTTACACCACTGCTACTTCTCCCGACCATAGAGCAGATTCTCCTGCACAAACGGTTACGCAGACTTCTCGAACAATCCCTGGGATTGATGAGAGTTTCTCGAAGCAGAAAAGCGTTCTAATGACATATGGCATGCACATGCATGACATGAGCAATTATCCGCTTAAATCACGCAGCTGCAGAGATG
Organism: Callionymus lyra; assembly: GCF_982586985.1. Taxonomy (NCBI): domain Eukaryota; kingdom Metazoa; phylum Chordata; class Actinopteri; order Syngnathiformes; family Callionymidae; genus Callionymus; species Callionymus lyra. The sequence continues at coordinate 12,371,709 of NC_141828.1, forward strand.
AGCTCACGAAGGAGGGAGTGAGATGTAGGAAAGAAAGATAAATGAGTTAGAAAGCAAGTCGGAAAGTGACTTTGAAAGCTAGTTGAGCAGTGTTCCGTCACATTTTTAGCTCAGGTTTAGCATTAGGACTTAGTTTGAGGAGCTAAAAACAGCAGGATATTGAACTTTGTCAACTGACAGAAACATTGAATCATAAAAAGGCCAGGGGTGATTGCTATTGTCAAATCCAACCATTATCTTGTGCTTATTCCCTAACTGGGGTTCCCAAACTAATTCCCTAACCTAGGCTTGAGCATGTCCCAGCTACTTTGGGAGAGGGGCAGGGGACACCCTATCCGCCACATATACACTGGTATTATAAAGTTATTCAAGGAAAGTTATTGGGGGAAACACACAAGTGCTGAAACACACAAACAAGTGTGATGACGCTTCATGAAGCAGTGTCAATATTTTCAGAGTCCACTAGATGGCGGTACCTGCACTATTTTACTTTGTTTTGAACAACTGTTCTAATGAAACATCACTTTTAAACTGATGGCGCCACCTACTGACCTCTAAGCAACATGACACTGCTTCATGAAGCTTCATCAGCCCATCACTACAAACAACTCAAGAAGGAATAGGGCCGAGTATTGATCGGAATTATTCAATACCGGAACTGATACTAATAACTTAATTTTGATACCAGTTTGTGAATTTTTCGACACCAATTTCATAAGATCAATTCTAAAAAAAAGAAAATGATATTACAAATCTTGAGTACAATTGCTCTGCTTTGGTTCATTTTCAGAAACAGAAATAAAAAACAAAATAAATAAAGAATTTCCACTAATGAGTGACAAATAAAACTGATGTTCACTGCCTTTGTCCCTCAATAGCGTTTCTTCAGAAAAATCCACAAACTGTAAAGTTTTGATGTTGCTTAGTCTGAAACTTTGCAACGAAAGTCAAAGCCAGGTTTAATACTCGGTACTAACAAACATGTCGGTGGCTGCAACAAAAAGAAAGTTTGATGCCCAGCCCTGCCTTAACCTGGTAACACATTACACTCCTATAACCAATGAAGGGGTCGCTACCAGACCACATAGAATTGTGAGCCAGTAATGGGTTAAACTTCCAAAAAAAAAATGTGTCTGCCTTTTCAAAATAAGTTTAGTTTGAAATGAAGTCATGGGAGAAAATGTTTACTCAAAGATGAACAAGCATGAAGCTGTTAAGCTTCCCCGTCATAAAACAGAAGGTGTGATACATCCAGGTGTTTCTGAGAACTAACTCAACATTGTAAATCCTCGAGAGGGAGAAAGAAAGTGTGTTACGGTCCGTCTGAGAACAGGGTGGGTAACGCTGACATCAGCGTAAGAGTAGAAGGATGTTGGCTCGGGTTGATATATTTTTCACTGTGTTTATGTCTGACTCTGGGTTCGGCCGGTGCCAACAGTGGGCTCCAGAGTGAGAGAAGAGCATCCTCGCCGCTTGATTAATGATCCCTGGGATCCAAATATGAACATCTGTTTGCAGCGCTGCTTCCTGTGTCTAATGGAGGTTTGTAATGGCTCCGCTCTGAAGGTGATTAGCTCATTACTGAGGCAGATTAGCCAGAACCAGAGCCACACAGGGAACATGGGAGCCTGCACCAGCCGCGAGATTACTGCTGAGGAGGAAACGGCGACCTCTGCTGGTAGGTTAAGGACTGTTCATCAAAGTAAGTAAGTAAATAATAATAATAATAATAATATTCTCTATTTATATAGCGCCTTAAATAAGTAATTTTTATTTATATAGATTTTTTCCAGACCAGGGTCACAAAGCGCTTAAACAATCAAAACAATATTCAATAAAGTATATACTTTAAAGGTCAAGATAAAACTGATAACACAACAGGAGTTCCAGAAAATCAAGAAAGTGGGGACATTATACACCAGGGTTTTGCAATTAAATTACCTCCGGGGCCACATTATATAATGTGTCTGTTGTGAGGGGCCATTGGACAAAAGAGAGGAGATAAGATCCAAAATATGATGGAAAAACTTACACAAGTTAAAGAAAAAGAAAATAACAAAAATACCAACATTAAATAAATGTCATTAAATATTTCTCAAATCTCATCTTACTATTTTGAGAGGGGAAGAATATCTTGATGAAGTTTTTGGATATAATACAAAAATAAATACAAAATAAAATTGTTAACCGTCAGAAAGACTTCTACTGATTAGCTCTACAGTCAATGGGCCACATGTAAAAAGGGGATGTAGAACAAAAAAGGCAACAAAGTACAAAATAGAAAAAGAAAAAAAAAATGTAATGTCTTTGTAACAATGTATTTGTATGATGATATTAGCTTTATTCTTCCCACATTAGGGACATTTGAGTCACATATACACTTTAATATGCTGTAAATAAATATTATTTAATTGCTATGTACATTCTGTTTAAAAATAAATACATAATAAATATAAATCATGTTTAAATTATACATTCAATATCAAAAAAAGCTTCAATTATCTTTCAGTGTGAAGAAACACTGATAATAAGTAAGTAAGTAAGTAAGTAAATAATATTTGTACAGCGCTTTTCTAGACCAGGGTCACAAAGGACTATTTAAGGGGTTTTCCTATTACAAAGAACTTAAACCTACTTTCAGTATATTTAGGAATGAACTACTTTTTAATTTAAAAAAAAAGCAGTATCTATGTGAGCATTTTGAACATTTTACTCTGACCTTATGTGGGCAGCATGGGAACTTCACTAAATTCACATATTCTTGTATTATCTATCCAACGATCTACTCTCACATTCAGTCACTTCTAGTTCAATATTTTCCTCACCTGGATTAGGAGCCGCAACCGTCCTTCTACCCGAGCACGACTCTGAGTTCATTCTCTGCGAGTCTTTGACTTCTGGTTCAGCTTCAGCATCGTTTCTCTCTTCTTCCGTTTTAGCGAGGATCTCGGCCGACTCGTTCTGGATGTCCGATATGTCGACACAGGACATCTGGACGTGTCCGTCCATGTGGGGCTCAGTGTGACCCACGTCCTCACACGCCGAGTGCATCGGCTCGCCTGAAAACATTAGAGTCAGAGTCTGTGGGTAGACTAGAGCAGGTTGATGTAATAAAAATACTGACTCACCTTCTTCATCTTTCGGTAAATCCCCTTTTGAGACGAACTTGCTTATCTTCTTAAGAACCTTTTTGTGGGATTTGGTCGGCTGGAACTTTGTTACGTGACATCTTGACAGATAGGAAATATATATAGTTAGAGTTCTGTGTGTGACGTCAATTTTCACAAACTTCATGACGATCAATGATGACACAAAAATACATTCAACAAGTTTAGTTTAGTCATAACACTGTTAAACAGTTTACTAACCAACTTTCATCATCATCATCATCATGTTGATTAACAATGTGATTATTGAGTTTTTCTTGTGTTGAAATTGTGTTTAAAACAGTGATCATGAACAAAAGTCATCCAGACTAGTTTATTGGATTTGTTTACATAATTTGTGTTGTTCTAATATACGATAATACAGAGTGTGTTTATTTTATTTACATTTATTCTCTAAACCTTATTAGTTTAAAAGGCAAGGGAGACTCCAAGAATACTTTTATTCGACTTGTTTAATCTAAGGGTTGTTACAAAAGTGTTATTATTATTTAGTTCTGGACGTTTTGTGATCACTTGATAATCTTGACACTTGCAGGTTTGTTTGCACTTTGTTCCCTTAGTATTTTGTTTCAACTTCACAGACCGTCTACGTATCTTTTCAGGTTATAGGAAAACAAAGTTTACTTTTTTTCTTATTTTCTTTTTGTTCTCAAAATGCTGATGAACATTAAACTATTTATTTGAATAAATACCAACTTTGTAATTCTATATGTTATTATTGTGGTGATACCTTTATTAGTAGTTTGTTGTGTGAAAGGATGACGTGTGGGTGTGATGACTTGTACATTTGTAAATTGGTTGATATATTCTAGTTTTAGTAACACGAGGGAAAGAGGGATGAAAGACCAGTGGAGGTATCAGGGAATGATAACTTTGCAGCTGAGGAGGATCTGTGAACACTGAAATTTAAAGTAAAGTGAGAGAATAAAGAGTTACATTACATTAAATATAATGTAAATGTAAGCATAATTTGGTTGAAAAGGTTCTAGTATGTATATGTAAAGTAATTTATTTGTTTGTTCTAATTTTTTTTGCATTAATCTATTATATTTCATAATAATATTCAGATATCAAGACTCGAGTCTGATCCGACTCTTATGTAATGATTTAAAAGTCAGAAGCACCTGATGGTGTACTGTGGACAGCATGTCTTGTTCATCATGGGCTTATAGACGTATTTTCCACTTCTGAAAGGAAAAAAAACAAATCAGTGGACTTAAAAAAAAAAAAGGACTCAAACTCAAATTTCAGGTCTAGTTCTTGCCTTCTCCATCCTCGGTCGATGAGGTCCTGGTAGTCTTGTACCGTCAGCGCGTGGGCCCACATACCTGAGAAGCAAAAAGAGAGTCAGAGATAGAGATAGTGACGTTGTCGCTGGGACTGACTATTAAAAGCAAGATCACAAATGATCAGTGTTGGACCAACAATGTTGGAGATGAAAAAGAGAAAGACAACTTATGCCATCTTTCTCCAAGTAATAACCCATGATGTGTTTTCAAGTCGCTGAAATTAAAACAGTTATACGAGGGGAACACAACTGTCTATTAAGTCAGATAAAAAATATCGACATCAAGATATTGGCACATGTGATATGCATATCGAAAACGTGCGATAATTTATCAATTTTCATTGATCAATCAATCAGTGAAATCAAGCATTTCTTAAATGCGCACTTCGACCAAACAGTGTCACGTTCTGTAAAGTTGTCAATTTGTACTTCTATGTCTCGTTGTTGTTTATGTCTCCGTCTGTCTTTGAGCTGTGCGGGGCAGCTTGCTAGGCTCGGTTGCTATGGCGACACGTCTTTCCGGCGCGCTGACTTAGCGCGGGTCAGTATATACACGGAAGTAAGACTAACTTATGAGCGCTACTCAAACACTCGTGATCCAGTCACTCATCTCTTTCAACCCCTTTTGCTAAATCAACATATCATAAGTACTTTTCATCTGGTCTCAGTCGTTTTCGGCTTTCTTATAAGTTCCCGGTACTAAGTGTAAACCTGTCCTTAGCCGTATGCTTATGAGCTAAGTTGTTAGCGTCACATAATTTATAAACTGTTATGTGTGCGTGTACAAGAAGGTGGGATTCATTATTGATTTGGTGATATCGCGAGGCGCCGGCAGCTCCTCTTTGATGTCACTCAGTTTGGCGGGACTTGCATCGGTTTCCCTGTATATTATAAGTGATATTTCTCTCCGATCACGTCGGCACTGAAGCCCGGATATAAACGAAAGGAAAATATCGCATCTTTTTCCTGATCTAAACCCACGGACCTCTCCTACAGTACTCGCTCCTGGGCTCGAATGCGCGTGGTTACATTTTTAGGTGACACCAATATCGAATATCTACTGTCTACTGTCTATCCTTCTCCACGTACGTGATAGAAGAAGATCATCTGAAGTTAAAGTCCGACCGGATGTTTGGTCGGACCTCCAATCTCTCAACTGTGAATCTGCTGGGAGCTTAGAGCAGACGAACATTATTTGCAGGAAGAGCGTCAGAGAGTCTTCCCAGAACTGAGATCTGAGCCTGCAACTCCTGACCTTTCTCTCCTGAAACCATATACAAGCCTTCATCCGATCCGTTTACATCTAGAGGGGAAATGACTGTGTACTGGTTCACACAACACACACAAGTTTGTTTTATTTGGACAACGCTCGGCTCCCATGAGAAGGACGTCAGACAATTCCGTAGGGGCAGGGAGATCTCACAGTGCAAGATTTAGGGGTTCAATAATTATAGCCCTCTGTGTTGGGAGTCGACTTTGACTTTGTTCCTCTAATAAGAAGTTAACAATAGAGGTGTGTATTGGCAAGAATCTGGCAATACAATATATTGCAATACTGTAAGATTCCTTTGTAGTGTTTCGAGAGTACTTGACTCTGGTGTTGCAGAATTTACAGACCACATGACTCTTGACAAAGTCATAAATTATTTCATTTATTTTGAAACCAAAATATGTCCAAACAACAGCTTAAAAAGCTGCTGGAGTCGACTGCATTCTCAGTCATTGCCGGGATCTCACAGGATTCCCTTGTTCCTTTAGCTCGGGGGTCGGCAACCCTCTTTAGCGCCCCCCAAGTGGCTCCCTGGAGCCTCTTCAAAAATGTATGAAAATGGATGGGGGGTGTATTTAATCTGGTTTCTGTGGGAGGACAAACATTCTTAACGTTTTACAATGCTGTAAAAATGTGGGTAATAAAGGTTCAATTTGAACATTACTCTCAACGAAGATTTGCGTCAAGGCCTGCGAGGCAGGTGGCTTGTTGTAAACAAACCGGCAGGTGTGTCATGGGCCATGGATCCCAAAAGAAAAAAGAGAATGATCGCTGATGAGAACTTAGAATTCAACAAATAATGGACGGAATCATTAGCTTTCATTGTCGACGGGGAAGGATTGCCTACGTGTTGGCTTCATAACGAGAAGTTGTCGAACAACAAAAAGAGAAGGCGGCAAGAAATTTGCAGCCGACTACCCAGTTCAGAGTGAGAGAAAAGTGCGATTGCAGTACATCTGGAGAAATTAAAAGAGTGCAAAGATAGATAAATTCTCCATACTCCACTACTGCAAGTTTTGTTGAAAACCCGAGAGATAACAAGGCGTGGAAAATCGTTCACGAAGGATTCATTCATCAAAATATCAGAGCACCTATTTTCAGACTTCAAAAACAAAACCGAGATAATGCAGAAAGTTAAAGACATGCCTCTCTCCGCAAAGACGGAGAAAGAAAAGGCCATTAAAACATCAGGCGACATCACAATCGGCAAATCGGGAACATTAATTCAGCAGGAGCGTACTCAACTGCCTGTGATGAGTCGTGCGATGTGATCGATATCAAACAGAAATTGATGTTATGCAGGTTTGTCAACTCGGACAGGCTATTCAACGCCTTGAATATTTTCATTTTGATTGTAATTTTCTTTACTGCATACAATAAAAATACATGACTCTAGACTTAGACTTGGATTTTCTTAGACAAAGTCGTAACTGCTTCCATTAGTTCCAATTAAAATATGTCCAAACATCAACTTTAAAAACTGGTGGAGTTGATTGTATCCTCTCGTCCTCAGTCATCGCCCAATCTCACGGGATTCCCTTGTTCCTTAAGCTGCACAGGGAAGTAATGATTGCTGCCATCTAGCGGCCTGAGGTTTAATTGCAACCCTAAAATGAGTAGTCAATCTTGAATATTTGCATGATGATTGTAATTCCTTTTTTTTATTATTATTTAAGTGTATTTTCTTACGCAGTGTTTTTTTTTAAATTTGCAAATATAAAACATTTTAAGGGATGTTCAGAGAACTACCATATTTTCCAGACTATAAGTCGCAGTTTTTTTCATAGTTTGGCCGGGGGTGCGACTTATACTCTGGAGCGAATGTGTGAAATTATTAACACATTATTACCGGTAAATCATTTCACATGTTATTTTCACACTAAACCGCAAGAGGGCGCTCTAGGCCTGTGTTGATAATTTCGACGTAGAAGAGGAAGCGCCGCATCTTCTACCTCCGGAGTTAGCGGAGTTGTTTAAAAGTGACACCGAGGATGAAGATTTCATTGGATTTTAGTTATTTGGAGTTACATAGATGGTTTTGTAAAAAATGTTATTGTGCTATAGTTATCTGAATAACTCTTAATATGTTATGTTAACATACCAGGCACGTTCTCAGTTGTGTCATGTGACGTAAGCATACCATACAATTATTCAGGCTGTTGTTGCCTCTATTCTATTTTTATTTTAAATTGCCTTTCAAGATGACATGTCTGTTCTTGGTGTTGGATTTTATCAAATAAATGTACCCCAAAGATGCGACTTATACTCCAGTGCGACTTATAAATGTTTTTTCCTTTTTTATTATGCATTTTATGGCTGGTGCGACTCCGGAGCGACTTATAGTCCAGAAAATACGGTATATATAATCAACATTATATTTGTTATTGTGGTTGTAATATTTAATTGCCAGCAAAATCTCCAATTTGTGTAAAGTAACTTCAGGTCAACATTTAACGGCCATCCGGTCTGCATGATGCAAGATAACCAGATTACGACTCTTCCGTTAGCTTAGACTACCTGTCTGTGGGCTCTGGGCCTAAACACTCATTGACGGTATTAAGACTCGACTGAACTCTTAGTACACATTCACTCACTTCTGGTCCACACACACACACACGCACGCACACACACACACACACACATACAAAATCCCTTCCCAGCTCCTTGCAGGGCTTTTTTTAAATCTCTCCATTCCTGCGAGATACACAAGTTACATCAGTTTCAGGTGAAATCTCTCTCGGTCAGGAACATACTTTTACGCAAGCGACACTTCATCCGATATACAGGAGATTCCGAGCTGTCCACGCTGCTGTAAAAGTAGAAATCCAGACAGCGCACGTGTGAACCCTATAGCCTCGGCCATAAATAGCTGCTTTATGTGGTTTCACTTTAACTCTTTAAACGGCTTGATTGGCACAATTCTCTCTCGCTTTCATTCATTGTTTGTCATTATTCTATATTGATTAAGAAGATACACATTTGTATTACTACTGCCACACATTGTACCGCCATCAGAAATAAAACATTTATATAAAAACTGGAATTTATAAATATTTTCTCACTATTTTACACCAGAAAATCAAAGTCCAGGTTTCATGCGGCCGACGATCATTGTTATGAACTAAATTCTTGAACCAGAAAATGGAAAATATTGTTAAAAAATATATACATTTTTAAAATATCGAACAATCTTTTTATGACAAATTCAAAGGCAAACACCACAAATTGAAGCTCCGTTTTAATGCTAATTCCTAAACAATGAAAATGTTTTTTTTAATTTTCTGTCTGGTAGAAAAATATTGTTGCTTTTACCTTTTTGTTAATGTCTTCAAATTTGGCCCTCATTTGTTTTCTACTGCATCAAATGTGGCCCCTTCTTAAAAAACACTCTTGACCCAAGAAGTTCCTCCTTATTTAACACTTATAAATATAAACGTGCATAAATAAAACATTTGCTGTAGGTGGAAAGTTGACTTATTTTTACAAGCACAATTTTATATAAATAATATATTTATAAATGTAATATATTTTTTTCTGACAAATGATTGAGACGACTCTCTTTTTATTTGCCGACATTGACATTTTGTGTTCACTGGAATGTGGCCAATTGGTCAAAGTTAAACCCAAACTGATAAAGGGGAGCATGTGTTGATAAAAATAATAGAAATACATGTTGTGTGGTTGTCCATCAGAATTAAACGCTAGGCCTGTCCAGGGTGTCCCCCATCTCTATGCCCGAGTAGCTGGGATAATCTTCAACTTTAAACCGAATTTCCCATCGCGGGACAATAAAGGATTCTGAACTGGATCCGACCGACCCATTCATGGGAAGATAATAATAATAATAATAACAATAATAATAATGTCTATTTGTATAGTGCCTTTATTGACCATAACTGAATGAATAGTTTATTTAAGAGAAGAAAAAAAAAGCTTAAACAGAAACTACTGCTGTAGAGTTCAGACCAAATAATTCACTTTGATAAACTACAATCAATACTTGGATCAAGTCCTGGAATCTTTTATCACCAACTATCGACCGTCTCTGTCTCAAAACATAAGAGCTTTAGAATCACTTCATAAACAACCTTTTCTTCTTAAATCACTGTATTTTTCTTCCAATGTTTTAGAAACTGAAACTATATTTAGCTCGTTTTACAAGCAGGCAATGTCGTTCTAATGTATTATTTTGAAACTGTGCTGTCACTGACAGTTGCTTCTTGAACACAAGATTCAAATGTATATTATTGAGTCGTTATATTCTGTATTTTCGGTTGTTTATTTTATGTTATTTGGATGGTCTTCCAGGGAATAACAGTGATAGCAGATGCTAGCCCATTAGCAGCTAGCCGCGGCTAGTCCGTTAGCATGACAGTTGTCCCGTCTGTCCTTTTATCTCACACACTCACCGTGAGCAAAGTTCCCCGCTGCGTTCTTGCAGTAGCCGCAACGATACCCGTCCTCTCCGCCGAAATACTCCACGACGGAGTAGGAACTATTCCCTGCCATCTTTCAAACGTGATGACAACAGTTAGTTCTTGTAGCGACCAGCAGCAACTGCTGCAAGCCTGGCCACGCCCAGTCAGCTGACGTCATCGGTGGTGCATTAAATCAAGTGGAAATGAGGGATTTCGTCATGTATCGATTGTTTTTTGGGGGGAAATAATGTTAATTTTTTAATCGCCATGCCAACAAAGGTATTATGAATCTTTTTTAATAGCTTTAGTGTTCTCCTGTGCCTTTGTAATGGTAAGCATCCACAAAACAATTGTGTTCTCTTATATCTCAATTTTCATTTCAATTATTCAATATTTGTTATAGTTTAATTTGAATTATTCAATATTTGTTATAGTTTAATTTGAATTATTCAATTTTTGTAACACTTTAATTTCAATTATTCAATATTGTTTAATTCCCAGCCTTTTAAATTCAATATTAAAAAATGCAAAGCCTTTTTAATTCAATATAAAAAAAACAATACAAAGTCAAAACAAGTACCAAGCTACTTGATCATACTTGCATGCATAAGCGATTAGGTGACCGGTTTAGATATTTTCATGACAAAGTACTTACCTTATTTTAACCTCTGGAGTTTAAACATCTTACACATCATCTCACCATCAATCAGTAGATTCTGATGTCAACGGATTTAAACAGAAATTAGTTTTTAATTTCATGGTCACATCCTTTTCCACAACGTCCGTTTGCTCAGTGAGTTAAAGTGATGTCTCGTCTTTTTGAGTTGCGGGTTTGAAAACATGCTCTATAACTTATGTCAAGCGATGTCATGTTTTCGAATTATCTCTGGTCGTGTTAAAAAGGTACTTTCTTTAAAAGTGGTTCAAACCTCAGAGCCTCATGAACTATGAGAGCGTACACGTAGTTATACATGTCAACGTCCATATGCGTCAAAAATGAACACATTATGAAAATGCGTGAACATTCCGACAGGTTTGAAGGTGTTTTGCAGTTTTATTTTTGTTAAACTTCCCCTCAAGAGGTTTCAAACAAGATCATCTCTGTTAATAAAGTATTTGTGTTAATGTTTATAAAATATAAACATTTACACCGGAGCTCGTCTGAACTCCTTTACAACAGTGTGATCCGTGTCAAAAAAATATTTAAAAGAACGATTATAAACTGTTAATACAGTCTTAATTCATGTTTTCATTGCATTTTTTCTGATCACGAAAAGGGAAATCATTGGAATTAATGTAGAAGAAATTGCATTTTTTCACAGAACAAACGTTATAGAGAGAGTCAGTCTCACCAGATATGAGATTATTCTAAAACATGACATCGCTTGACAAAAGTTCTAGAGCAGGTTTAGAGGGAATAATCGTTTCTGTTGAAATCCGTTGACATCAGAATCTACTGATTGATGGTGAGATGAAGTGCAAGATGTTTAAACTCCAGACGTTAAAACAAAGTTGATACTTAGTCATGAACATATCTAAACTGATACTTCATACTCGTTTGGTTTCGTCTGGTGGCACCATTATGCTGAATTTAAAAAGCTTTGTATTTTTATATCCAATTTAAAAGGCTTCGTATTTCATCATATTGAATTTAAAAGGGTTCATATTTTTTAATATCCAATTTAAAATGCTTAATTTTTTTTTTAAATATTGAATTTTAAACACTTCGAATTAAAAAATATTGAATCATTGAAATAAAAATATAACAAATATTGAATAATTCAAATTAAAATATAACAAATATTGAATAGTTTAAATGGATTAAACCTTTCAATATTTGAAAAAATAAATGAAACCATTCAATATTCTCATGTCATTGATATACCTCTATAACAATGGCTGTAAATGAAAACTAGTTTGACCAGCCAGCTTGCACTGATGCCGAAAAAAAAAATGAACAGAATCATCGTTAAAGAACTGTACATAATATTTATTGACGGCAGAAATATAAAGCAGAAGAAAAGGCTTTTGACAGGTCCCTCCTGAGAGTTAACTCGAAGTAAAATACAAAAAGAAGGGGAGAGTATGTAGAAAAATAAGTTAGATAATCACCACTGGATCATTGATTTGATTTGAAGGAAGGACCTTGGTCTTTATGACACTTAAACAAACATGTTTGTTTTTTTCAGATAGGAGGTACTTTTGTAAAAATGTGAATTCTAAAACAGCAGCTTCTGCCCTTGATCCGTGGACTGAAGAACGACTCGGACACTCAGTTCTTACGTTTTGTTTGTTGATCTCTGTTTGGTTGTGGGTCTAGCTGAAGTTTCCCTGTGGCACCGGGAGGTTCTCGTGAAGATATTTCATGCTGCCTTGCTCCGAGAAGTCGGCCACCGTTTGTCCCTCCCCTCTGAGGACCCACTTGGTGGTGAGAAGCCCCTCCAGGCCCACCGGTCCTCGGGCGTGGATACGCGCGGTGCTGATACCGACCTCTGCTCCTGTTGAATATTCACACAGAGGTTTACGCTTTAGCATGATTTCCAACGATCGCGTCGTTCTTACCGAGTCCGAACCGGTAGCCGTCCGCGAAGCGTGTGCTGGAGTTCCAGAAGACGCAGGCGCTGTCCACCTGCTGCAGGAACTGCTCGGCCGTCTCCTCGTTCTCCGTCACGATGACGTCGGTGTGAGAGCTGCCGTACTTGTGGATGTGATCCACCGCGTCGTGCATGCTGTCCACCACCTCGATGCAGCACTCCAGGTCCCCGTACTCCGTCCTCAGAGACTTCACCTCCGATGGACTGAAGGTGAGGTAGGAGGCGAACCGTGGACCGGCGTGGATTTTCACCTGAGCGAGAGGGAAGGAGTGTGAATGACTGTGTGAGCGACGACAAGGGGGTTTATCTTGTTGTTTTTTTTTACATTTTCAGCTCTCAGCATCTCGATGATCTGGTCAAAAATTGGAGTCCGCAGCAGATCTCTGTGAATGAGGAGGGATTCCATGGCGTTGCAGGCGGCTGGGTAGTCACATTTGGAGTCTCGCACTAGTGGAAGTAAAAAAGAAAAAAACTTAAAAGGGCAACTTATGTGTTCATTTAAGTGTCTTAAATATATGTTGGACCTCTATCGTACTTACAAGTATGTGTCTGTTTGTACAAACTCTCTTTTCATGGAAATATTTACATTTGAAAATGTGCTTAAGCCCCGCCCACTGTAGGAGGAAGGACCTGCGGTACCTCTCCCTCACACACCGGGAACATTTGAAATATGAGAGTAAGTAAGGAGGCTTGGGTTTTCACATTAGATTTCATTAAGTTCTATGAGCGTTTGTGTTAACAACAAGCAAAACTTGGGGAAGGGAGAGTACATAAAACTTAAGGCAGTGAACAAAGAGATAAGTTACTGAATCCTTTAGGAAACATCTTAAGATGTTTCTATTTGTTCAGGCTTTTCCTTGATTTTCTGGAACTCCTGTTGTGTTATCAGTTTTATCTTGATCTTTAAAATATATACTTTATTGAATATTGTTTTGATTGTTTAAGCGCTTTGTGACCCTGGTCTGGAAAAGCGCTATACAAATAAAAATTACTTACTTACTTACTTAATGTATGCAACCAAAGGTCACATGATTACTGAAAGAATCCACCGAAGAAGACGACGAGAAGTACGTACCGATGTCGATAGCTTTGTCGATGCCGGCGTCACTGTCGATGTAGACGTGGCACACGCCCTCGCTGTGGCCCAGCACAGGAATACCTTTGGCGGCTCTTTGGATGTCTCGCACCAGCTGAGAGGAGCCTCTGGGGATGATCAGGTCGATGACCTTCTCCAGGTGGCACAAGTCCTCCACCTCTTCCCGCGTGCTCACCTATGTGACACGAACAAACGAAAATCAAATCATTAATCAAAATGCATTGAATGATCAAACACATTTTTTATTTCAGGGTCCAATATCAGTGAGAGAAATAATTTGCAAAAAAAAAAAGTAAGAATTCATCATAAACTTCATGATATTGCTCTCTAAACATGGCTTCTGAGTATTTGAAAAGCTGCATTAACCTACCAGCTGAACTGCATCACTAACTCCGTGAATAGAAAGTGCTTCTTGGGTGAGTTGATGCAGAATCCTGTTGGTGTTTGACGCTTCTTTCCCTCCCTTAAGCAGTAAAGCATTTCCACTGGCAATGGCCAAAGCAGAAACCTGAGGAAGGCAGTCCGGGCGCGACTCGAAGATGACCAGCAGGACACCGATCGGGACGGTGATCTGCTCCAGTTCCAGGTTGTTGGAGATCCTGGTCCTCCTCAGCACCCGACCCACGCTGTTCCTGGAGGAGACCGACAGCTGACGCAGGCCGATCGCCAGGCTGTTCAGCTTCGCCGTCGACAGACTCAGGCGGTCGATCAGAGCCTGAGAGTAGCGACCTGGAGACGAACAACATGATGAACACCAAGACTTTGGATTGTAAAGACAGTTAAAATTAAAAAATATATATCTTATATCAATTATAAAATAATATAAATGTGCATACTCGGATTATGAAGGAAAATTGTGAACTAATTTACAAAAGAAAACTTCCCCACCTTGGGTTATTAAGATACATTTTCTTTACTGAATCTAGATGTTTTTAGCTAGTGTGTCAAGATTTTAAACTATTCCTGTGCTGAAATTGTACCCAATATTGCTTTATGTATGATTTGGAGCACATGTGGTTGACCTATAAATAGGCCAGTGTTTAGTATAAGAGATTATCAATGTCAACTATTACAAAGAATTAAAATAAGAGTAAAACTGATTTTTCAGGAAATTAATTTAATTTGTTTAATGTAGAACGAATACATAGGAAATTATGATAGATCCTGCATCCAAGAATATCCCAATAAGACTAATATTTCCCATTTGGTCAACATAAATTGCGATTGTGACCAAGTCTGCTAAAATATTTCAGCTCCTTGTGTCATTAAATTTGAAACCCATGAGCGAGACTTATGTTTGGACGTGTAAAGCCCAACTAGACTTCAAACTACTCTATTCCTCTCAGTGAACCCATCGTCCCTTAAGCAAACTTGGAGCCATTAAGCATGACATACATCATTGGAAAACACAGCATCTGTTCTAGAGTAACTCTACTATTTATTGCATGAGCAGGTGAATGGTGTCTGTGTTTGGGTGGTCCCACTGCTTTGGTACTAGGAGCTACACTAATGACTAACAACTTGATGAAATAACGTAAATAACCTGATGAAGTCGCCAACTCCATGTCTCGCCTGTTGGCACTGAGGATCTCATCCTTCTTCTCTGTGAGCAGTTCGGCGAGACAGCAGATGATCTCGGCCCTCTGGAAAGAACAAACAACTTTTAAACTTGTTTTCCTGCTTCGAATCAGATCGTGTTTAAAGACATGATCCAGACTTACACCCCAGCTTGGGCTCTGAGGTCTGTGGATCAGAATCTACTGATGGTTCCTGAAAACACCTCAGGACCAGAGGAGAGAAATCCTTCCAGACTGTTGCCCCTAAGCTTTGGAACGATCTTCCTCTCCCTCGGTGTTTGATGATCTACTGACTCCTTTAATTATCAAGGCTTTTCCCTAAATGTCTGGGACTCCTGGGTTAGCATTATGTTGTCATGACATTTTTAAATTTAAATATACAATATTACGCATCTTACAATCTACTCAATTATATGAACAGTGTGTGTAGAAGTGCCCTTGATTTTGAGCCACAATCAAGTAAAAAAATCTTAACCTGAAAAGTTAAATATTTTTAGATTTTAAGATGTGTATGAACAGAGGAAAACAATCAATAAGAATAGGCACAGTGGAATTAACCACTGAGAACTCCTCTGAAGCATCTGGTGTCCACATTTTTGTTGACTTTTTTTAAAACTACAACATTAAATAAAGGTCATGAACCCTTTTTACTTTTGACTGTCCATCAGATTGACATATTTTGATGTGACGGAAATTACATGTAGAGGGATCCCGGTTAGGTAAAATGGAATTAGAGGAATTGTAAAAACACTGTAAGAAACTTGCAAGGAGTCTAGGGGTGACGAATATTGGCTATTTTTCAAACCCAAAACCATTAACTTTAATCAGCAAAATGTTTCTTATACCATGGAACTAATAATACCTTTCTTGGTGGACAACCAGGTGACAAATCATGCACATGTTTCAAAATACTTGAAACAACAGTACAAGATTTCTAGAAGAGATCTGACATCAATTGATCATAACTTTGGAGAATTATTGATAAAATATATAACTGTCCGATGTGACAATAACATGTAGTGAGTCAGAGCTACATTTCTCCAAAATAATACATTTACAGGTTTTGAAATTGTATGATTTTAAATCTTGGACTTGTCATTTTATTTTTTTAAGGTGACAATCCAAATTTAAAATTAGTTTTAAACAATCAATAGATATGGCAAATGATCTAATAAGTTATAATTTAAAATGTTAATTTCGCTGTGGAGGGTATAAGGACAGTACAAGGAGAAAATGACTGCTGCCATCTAGTGGCCGGAAGTTTAATTGCAAAAGAAACATGAACAAATATCATACATGTTTGCATGTTAATTGTATGTAAAAAAAATTGAAAAAATAGAACAGTTTTATTTTACACAAACTTTATTGAAATATAAACCATAAAAAAAATCT
This sequence comes from Callionymus lyra, assembly GCF_982586985.1. NCBI lineage: Eukaryota > Metazoa > Chordata > Actinopteri > Syngnathiformes > Callionymidae > Callionymus > Callionymus lyra. The sequence goes on from NC_141828.1 coordinate 12,388,511, forward strand.
TAGGTAACACAAACAATGTTTTGAAAGCCAAAAAATAAAAATATATATTATTTTAATAACCTATACAGTGCTGTCAAGTGGAAAATAATATGGTAATATATATCCATATATATATATTTAATAATATTCCTGCTTAAGAGGGCACGGGTGAGAAAGCAAAGGAGCTGACCTGTTCAGGATCCAGAGCAGCCAGTGTTCTGCCTGCATGTCGGGCCATTTCTGTCTGCTGCTCCACAGTTGGACCTGGTCACAGTCGTGTTCGTGAGTTGATGCAACAATTGTGAGTTTTAACTCTCAAGTGGTGTGTGTGTGTGTGTGCGTGCGTGCGTACCTGCTGGCTTCACTTCCGAGAAGAAGGTACCGACCTTCTTCCCGTCCACGATGTCCGTGATCACGTGGCCCGTCACTTTGGGGTCGGTGCCGTTGGCGATGACGACAGACGTTCCTCCCTGTAGAGCCCACAGTGCAGCTTTCACCTACGACGACGATCGATTGTTAGCAGTGGACGGACAGATTAAAGAAAAAGTTTGATGTGCAGACTTTAGCTTCCATGCCCCCGATTCCAACTCTGGATTTAGTTCCATACGTGATGGACTGCTGGTCTCCGGGATAGAAAATATCAATGAGTTTGGCGTCATCGGTTCCTGGAGGACTGTCGAAAAGACCTATGAGAGGAAGATTAAAATTGAACTCTCGTTTTTTTTTTTTTAGATCGACTGAAAAGCTAACAAAAGCTGCCGACCTTGAACATCAGAGAGCGCAATAAGAAGATCCGCTTTCATCTCCACGGCCAGCCGCGCTGCCAAACTGTCATTGTCTTTGATGCTTATTACCTGAGAAACAACAAGTAAGTAAGTAAGTAATATTTATTTATATAACGCTTTTCCAGACCAGGGTCACAAAGCGCTTAAACAAACAAAACAATACTCAAAAAAGTATATACACTAAAGATCAAGATAATACTGAGAACAACACAGGAGTTCCAGAAAATCAATGAAAAGCCTGAACAAATAGAAACGTCTTAAGATGTTAAGAAGGAGTCAGTAACAAGAGTTCAGAACATGCGAGAAATCGCACAGCGGTAAAAGCTCCTCGAACACGGCTTACATTTACTCCTTGCATGTCACTGTTCGGCACGGGCGGCGGCACAACGGCGTCGTTGGTGTTGATGATGGGAACGATGTTCATCCGCAGCAGTTCGTGGAGCGTGCTGTTGAGGTTTCGCCGCTTCTGCTCATCGTGGAAATCCAAGTTGGTCACAAGAATCTGGGATAAAGGTCGAAAAATAAAAGTCAATCAACAGGAATCATCAAATCTTTAGTGAAGTCAGTCCGGGTTGAGGGGAAAAACCTGAGCTGTGCAGATGCTGTACTGGGTGAACATCGCCTCGTACAACGCCATCAGACCGCTCTGGCCGGCGGCCGCACACGCTCTCGCCTCCAAGACTGGAATCGCCTTTTAAAAAAAATATATTGAAAAAGGTTTGAGCAACTTTTGTTTGAAAAAAAAAAAAAGTTATTGTTAAAGACCAAAAGTCACCATTTCTTTCAGCTGGTTCTGGCCAGAATGCAGGGCTTGTCGAACACTTTGAGAAAGAAGAATCTCGTGTCGCAATCTCTGCTTTCCAAATGCGACGGCACCACTGGTGACAATCATCATCTCCCGGCCTTGATTCTGCAACATAGCCACCTGACCGAGGAGAGAAAATATATATCAGCCATAACGAACAAATCAGTTTTTTCTCTACCTTTAAAGAAAAGTACCCGAGTAAGTCTAGCAGAATTGTATCAACTTGTGATGAGAAATACACAAAGCATTAATGTAGTAGAAAACATTTGCCTTGTTTTTTACAGTTACTATACCATATTTTGCTTCTTCTTTTGCAGTTATACAATCTTTAAAATAACAAAATAATATACCTTCTTTACAAATGGCTCCTTTACTTTCCTACTTTAAAAGTCAACCTTTCTAAGCTACAGTATATGAGCTTTTGGGAATGTTTTTTTTGGTTCTTTAGCACATCAGTCTACTAAATCTTTCACTCACTTTTCCAGTTATCATATTTTAATTTACATTTATTTTACATAGACTGACAGAATTTCTCTACACTATTTGTATATGAAAAACAATCTTCTTCTTCCTTTGGGCTGCTCCCTTTAGCCACAACGAATCAACCTCCTCCTTCTAACCCTGTTCTCTGTATCCCTTTCTCTCACACCAACCAACTTCATGTCCTCTTTCACTACATCCATAAACCTTCTGTTTGTTCTTCTTCTAGTCCTCCTGCCTGGCAGTTCCAACCTCGAGCATCCTTCTACCAATATACTCACTATTCCTCCTCTGTACATGAACAAACCATCTCATTCTGGCCTCTCTGACCTTATCTCCAAAACATTTGCTGTGCTTCTGATCGACTCATTCCTGATCCATCTTCATCACTCCCAAAGAGAACCTCAATCTGCTACCTCCAGCTCTGCTTCCTGCCTTTTCCTCAGTGCCACTGTCTCTAGATAATAGATCATGGCTGCTCTCACCACTGTCCTGTATATTTTTCCTTTCATTCTGGCTGATACTCTTTTATCACACATTACCCTTGACACTTTTCTCCACCCATCCCACCCACCTTGAACACGTTTCTTCATCTCTTTGTCCACTGGACCGTTGACCCTAAATACTTAAAATCCACCTTCTTCATCTCCCTGTAGCCTCATGGTTCCACTTGGGTTTCCATCATTCACACACATGTATATACTCCAGACTTCATACAGTACCATAGTAAGTCCATAATCAAAATGATTGTCATATCGTTTTAACTTAAGGCTAATTTGTGTCAAATGTGCCTTAAGTAACATAAAAAATATATATACATTTAATTTACCTGCTCCACTATTGACGCCAGCCTTCCAAGTGCCAGCCCACATTCATCTCCTCGTGTCACCACAGCACTGCCCAGCTTCACCACCACGCGCTTTGCTTGCTTCAGCTCACTGCGGTGGGCAAAACACTTGCCGCTGGATCTTGGGGCCATGACTGTGAAGAAATTAAATAAAATTAAAAAAACGTAAAGATTCCCCATTGGCACAGGTCCTGAGATGCAAATAGCAGATATTTAAGTAAAAGTAAGTTACTCACATTTGGTCTGGGAATACGAGCGGGCGGACACAGAGGAGACATTGGATTGCCGGGCTCTAGCTGGCAGGTTAGAGCAGGCAGACAATCTGGCAAACATGATGGCGAAGAAGCCTCGGAACAACTGTTGAGTTTGAGGAAATTAGTCAGCAGGTAAAAATATAGCACCTGAAATTGTCAATCAATAAAACTACCTCGCGAAACATCTAAGGCAAGGAAATTAACCTTTGGAATCCCTATAATTATATAGGCTTCAATGCTATCAATACAATTACACACCATTATACAATACTGTATATTTATACAACTTTTGGCATGTTTTTTTGGTGTATATTTAATTTAACGTTAATTAATTGATTCAAAATGATTAACATCATTATTACAAAAAGTTTATTTGTTTAGCAAACTTTCGAAACCTTTTTAAAATCAGGTAAATATAAGACAAGTTTTGTCATTTTTAAATTTAACAAAAATGGTCACAACTAAAATATTGAACCCTTAGTGTTGAGAAGGTTGACCAGAATTCTTTCGCCGGTTTTAATGATCCATAACTTTCCTTTTTTATTTATCACAGGAAAATGACTAGACTCGTATTTACGAGACCTGTCTGATAATACTGGTTTCATATAGATAAACTATTATACATCTTTAAAATGTTAAACACATCTATAATACTACGTGTGATTATATTCCTAATATGTGCAAGTATTAAATAAAGAAGGTTAAATTTTTCTAGCTTGTTATTAATTATTAAAATATATATATTTATTTACGTTATTATTGTTTTGCATATGCATGCATTATGTTATCTTTAAATGACAGCTAACGCTACTGAACTTGACACCGTGACCCACTTGTAAAAGTAAGCAAATGTTTGACAAGACAAACGGAATAACAGTGAACATGAAAACAATAACAACAACAATCCTGAATGTAACATGTTATAAATCAGTGTCTAAAGTGAAGGTTGTGTCTGTAACACACACTACAACTAGCTGTTGTTAGCTAGCATTAGCCACCAACTAGCTAACTACACTCAGCAAAGTGCAACGTTTGCAACATGAGAAGATGACATGAGAGGAAATACTTCTTACTTTATGTCCGAATCCCCAGAGAGACGCTCCTGCCTTTGAATGAGGTCTGGGAAGGAGAGACACGTCGTCAGAGCTGCCACATCCACAGCCCACGTTGGTCCGAGCGAGGAGGCGCCTGTGTGTTTTTGACACTAAGCTATTCTGGAACGCGGTTTACGCAACATTTGCAAGAGTTTACGTGAAAAATAAGCTACGGACGCAATATTCTTACGCAGAATAAGGATGATGCAAACCTCACATACGTCACACCTCACACTATTTTTTTTTTAATTCGATAATATTGACATCTGATTTACCTTTCTTTCCAAAACAGAAACAAGGATTTTTCTTTTTGAAATATATGTAAGACTTTAATTTAAGTTTAAAGTTTAATATGAATTAAAATTACAAATACATTTGTCATTTCGAATACAAATAAGGAAATTCAATTTAAAGTTATTAAAGTAAACAGAATATTCAACGCTCGTTTGATTGCCCTAAAACAATAAACAAAAATTGGAAGATTCAGAAGTTTTTACTAAGATAAATATTAATGTTGCTCTAAACTTCAAATTAAAATATATATTATCAGCACTAAGATAAAAAATAATTTGCCTTTTATAATATTTTCTTTATCCTGAGTAAAAATCACATTCCAAAATCTTTTCTAAAGCACTCCAAATAATAACATTTTCATTTTAGGGTTGAGAAATTATACTGAAACTGAAAAATATGAACTATTATCAAATATTTTAACAATTATTTGTAAAACTATAATTACTTAACCATCATGGTATATCAGCATGAAAACAAATGTTTTTTTGGTATCCCTTGTGTTGCCTCTGGGTCAAGGTGAACGACCTCCCTGCCTCTCAGAGACAACACAAAATTAAATAATAATAATGTTTTCCTGCTTTTGGGTCAACTTGACCCTTAGATAACCAAATGGGTAGTATATGCCTAAAATTCTAAATGTTTAATAAAAGCAATAACATGTTTTACATTGTGATCAGATTTATGACATTTAGTATTTCAGTAGTTAAATTCTGAGAAGAACGTGAGGGTGCTTCAGAAACTCCTTGGATCATGATGTTTGCTGATGATGTGGTGATTATTTTTTTGAAAAAACTCATGACGCAGTGATGTGTGTGGCGGACAGAGAGTGGAAAGAGCAGCGTGGATGGTATCAACTCATCTTCGGTAACCTGACTCCGGGGCCCACGAGTGGCCCGTGAAACATTTATGAGCCTGGAGTCCAAACAACACGACTCACACGGGGCTCCAGCACAGCTGCACGATGGGAACCGAGGAGGAACATCTGAAATGTCCCGTCTGCCAAGATTTATTCACGGATCCCGTGACCCTCCCGTGTGGACACCACTTCTGCCTCACCTGCATCCACGCCGTCTGGGACTCCCCGGGGAGAGTTCCTCTCTTCTGCCCGGAGTGCCAGATCTTCCTTCCGCCAGACCTCTCTCTGGAGATCGACGTCGGCCTTCAAACCAAAGTCTGCAGAAACTCAAAGATGGCAGACGCCGTCTACTGCGACCACTGCATAGAGACGGCCTCGGTGGCCGTTCGGACCTGCCTGACCTGCGACGCCTGCCTGTGCCGGGCTCACGCCACGCTGCACCAGCAGAAACCCACCTTCAAGGAGCACACGGTCGTGGAGGTGACCCGTGACCCCTGGTCTCTGAAGTGCAGGGAGCATCGGGACGAGCTGAAGCTCTTCTGCCTGGAGGACCGGGTCTCTGTGTGCTGTTTGTGCGTCCTGGTCGGGTCGCACAAGAACCACCGAGCTGCACAACTGCACGAAGCCTGCACTGACCTCAAGGTACAACAAAAATGATTTTCCTTTTCATGCTTGTGACCATTTTTTTTTTTCTCAGACCATGCTGGAGTCGACGATGAAGCAGCTGCTGGAACAAAGATGCGAAGCGGAACATGCCATCAAGGACTTGGAGTCACTATATACACAAACAGTGGTACAAAGAATGATCCATGAGGAACTCCATGTTATTTTTTAACGGAGGAACCTCCCTAATATTTTAATTACTCCTTAATCTTCTGCCTATCATCTCCTTTATAGGGTGAATGGTCGCTGGCAGATATTGTAGCTCAGGGGTCAGCAACCTTTAGGACAGTTTCCCGCCAAAATTAAAACTCACTCAGAGCTACAAAATTTGATTGACAGATAAACTGAAGTCCCATAAAATCTATTGTGAAACAAACCAGGAGGATACAAATCAAAACACCACATTAAAGACAAACAAAAATATTGGCAATTGCTTTTAATTTATGTAAAATCTGTAAAGATAAAGTATAGTTATGATAGAATCTTTAAAAAATGTTGCTTCTTCAGAAAAGTTTAACTTCATAATTTTAAGACCTGGGGGGGTGGACACCCTGAAAAACATACTTGTCCAAATATATGCTGACAAGAGGCCTTAGATATACAGTTGTATTGTATTGAGGTCAAAAAGTTAATTTCAAATTAGTTTAGTTAACTTTGAGTGGAAACAACGAAGAAGAAGGAATGAAGCATGAAGAATTATTACCTACGGTGTCTTTGAACGCAGTACGGTTATTTTGTTCTAAAGCTGTAAGTGAGTAAATTATCTTCATAAACATTTTATGCTGCAAATTCCTGAAAATGACATAGATAATTTAAACGTTCCAAACAATGACCCCTGAGGGACTCGATGTCTGATTGGCTTTTTAAAAATGATAAATGCCACAGGATTTGATTCCCGGGTACTCCAATTTCCTCCCACAATACAAAAAAACATGGTTTAATTGGTGAAAAAATTAGTCAGTGTGTGTGAGTGGTATTCTGTTTTTATATCCCTTTCCAAGGAACCACCTATGTAACTGGGACTGGCAATTGAGATGATTTGAGATGATTGATTAATTCCCAGACTCTGTTTTAGGTCAGAAATTAAAGATGTTGTTTGTTTTTTTTAAACTACCAGAAGTCAGCCTCAGAGTCCAGAGAGAGGATCTCGGACAAGTACAGCAGGATCCGGGCCGTGCTTGATGGTGACGAGCGTCTGATGATGCAGATCATTGAGGCCGAGGAGTCGTGTGTCACCGAGTGGCTGGAGGTCCAGCGAGGAATAATGGACGCGAAGATACAAGAAATAGATCAACTCAGAGAATCGACCAAGTCTCTCCTCCAGGAGTCCAACGAGCTTCGATTTCTCAAAGTAAGTCAAATCAATCCTTTATTTAGTAAGAAAAAGTATAAAAACTAATTTAAAAAATGTTATGTTTGACAGCAAATCACAGACAAGAATCTCTGGTGAGTTGATTTCCTTGTACTTGTCGATCGACACGTCGTAACTCTACGTGGCTGCTTGCAGTGACCCCCCTAAACTAGCGCCAACGCAGGAGGTCGACAAAAGCCTGTGTGACCCCGACAAGCTGAGGACGGTGGAGAAGTTGGTGGATGACCTGTCGGTGGCGCTCTCCCAACACTTTCCTCGAATGTGGTCGTGTGAGTTTGGATTACGTTAAACTTTCGGATGTTTCATTTTAAAGTATGTAGGTTTAGAACCAAAGTTGTGTATTACATACTGCAGTACAATGTGTTTTTCTTCTGATGAAAAACATAAAAAATATATACGTTTATCTTTAACATTAAACGTTACTGGTGCCTGTATTTTTGTTATGTCCAATACAATAAAAAAAAAAAAAGCAGAGGGGTGGATAAAAAAGATAAAAAGTATTGGAGGGAGTCAAATTATTGGGTTTTTTATGTTAAAAGGAAAAAGTTGTTTTTTAATGCAGCCAAAATGACATATTTTAACATTTTTCTCCTGAACATTTGATATATTAATATTAGTGATGGTCTGATGAAGCTTCGTAAAACAGTGTCATGTTGTTTAGAGGTCAGTAGGTGGCGCCATCAGTTTAAAAATTATAAAACGTTTCATTAAGACAGTTGTTCAAAACAAAGGAAAATAGTGCAGAGACCGCCATCTAGTGGACACTGAAAATAATGACACTGCTTCATGAAGCTTCATCAGACCCTCACTAATTCATATTTAATCCCACATTATATTAATTAAAACTAGATTTAAATAATTGTGTTATACTTAACACCTTATATGCTAGTTTTAAACTAATTTTTGCATAATGAATAATTTTCTGTGCCTGTATACATTTGCTTTTTTCACCAATTTCCCAAATGAATTTTCCCAAGGAGTCATTTATCCAAAGTATCTATCCAGCTATATATTTCTTTCTCGTTTTACTACGTCCAAAACAAATGTCAATTTCCTCAAATGGATATTTTTATCTTTTTTCTTGACACCCCAAAACATCAACATGTTAAAAATGTTTACTTGATGGTATTTTGACATTTTCAAATATTCTATAAAGATTGTGTGTTATGTTTACACATAATTATTTTAAAATTTTCTGAAATACTCTGTAATGTGCGGTAAAGTTGTTGTGTTTGTGACCCTCTTATCCGTGTTGTTGGCTCAGATCAACCCGACGTTCAACTAAGTTCAACATTATTTGCAGACCTGAGTTGTCCCGAGCTGGACCCTAAGACCGCCCATCCCAACCTGGAGGTGTCCCAGGACCGGAGACAGGTGAGCTGGAGGCAGCAGCGCCCCCTGGAGGTGGAAGATGCTCCGCCGTACGACTCCCAGTACAGCGTCTCGGCTCTCGACAGCCTGGCATCCGGACAGCACTACTGGGAGGTCGCTGTTCAGGAGAAACCCTACTGGCTGATCGGTGTAACTACAGGGCCGGATGATAAAAAGACGGATCGTAAACCCGGTGGTTTGGGGGTGAACGTGACCACGTGGGGCGTCTACCACGGCGACGGACGGTATCTGGCTTGTCACGACGCACAGGAGAAGCAGCTGTCGGTGGAGAAGCGGGTGAGGAAGCTGGGCGTTTATGCAAACATCCAGAAGGGGGAGCTGTCGTTCTACGACGCGGACACAATGACTCTGTTGCACTCTTTCTGTTTGGACCGCGAAGAGCCCCTGTACCCCATGTTCAACCCCTGCATCGATATGAGGGGCATCAACAGGCAGCCCCTGACTCTGTTCTGGATTAAAGAACCCTGGAACTGGAACGACGACGGTCTTAGAGAAGACGATACAAGTGAATGACTGTATTTGTTTCTGCACTGCAGAGCCAATAAAGTTATGGTGTCATCGGTGTGAGTGGATCACATGTCTCTAGACGCCCCTCCGCGACACAGTCGGCTGCTCTGCCGGCTGCAAATGTCACTCTTCGTCCTCACTAAATATTTCATACGGTCTTCATCATCGTCGGGGTTCTTTCACGACCGACGGATTACCGACCCGAGCGCGACCTCGTGGCTGTTCATCAGAACCAGGAGGGATCACGTGGCAACACAGCGGGAGACGCACTATTCGTAGTAACCATTTAAATTAATTGCTTAAAATCCTTTTCACACAAATAGAATCAAAGTAATTCAAATATTAAAATCTATGCAAACGACTTTGGGATCTAACATTTTTTGAGTGCAGCTTGGTCACAACATTTTGAGGGACATCTTCACACTAGTGATGGTCTGATGAAGCTTCATGAAACAGTGTCATGTTGTTTAGAGGTCAGTAGGTGGCGTCATCAGTTTAAAAATGATAAAACATGTCATTAAAAATAAAGGAGATTAGTGCAGATACCGCCATCTAGTGGACTATGAAAATAATGACACTGCTTCATGAAGCTTCATCAGACCATCACTACTACAAACACCTTTAAGCTAAACCAACGTACACATAAAAGCAGGTTGGCTTTTTTTTACTTTTCAGTGATAGTTGTATGTCTGTGTGTGTGATACATGTCTATATTATACTGTTTGTGTTATAAGTAAGTAAGTAAGTAAGTAATATTTATTTATAGAGCGCTTTTCTAGACCAGGGTCACAAAGCGCTTAAACAATCAAAACAATACTCAAAAAAGTATATACTTTAAAGATCAAGATAATAATAATAATAATAATAAGGACCTATGAATTTCCCAGTTCCTTGTTTTTCGAAATTAAGTCAAATCTTGTGATCAAGTTTGATTAGTGATGCCTGATCTAGTGATTTGATAACAATTGCCATTAGTTTTTAAGGTAAATTCAAATCTGAAGCAAATTTTCATGACGTGTAACTGTAAATATTTCTAGAACTAAGACAGCAGGAATGTAACAGCAACATTTATTTGGTCAAATTACACTCACTGCAATTAAACAAAACATGGAAACAAATCAATCTTGTAAACTGAGAAAAACAACTCGATGACTCTTTTGTTTCACTTGTTGTTTTTTTAACTTTTGGACACATGAACTCCAAACAAGCTGGTTACCAAAGACGATCTTTTATTTTGAAGAGGCACACCTTTATATTTAAGTCCACAACACCCAGTCTCAAAATCACAAGAAACACTCGACAGAAAATATGACGAACACAACCATCTCACTATCACCACTCCAGACGGTTGTTTTTTCAATTATCAACCTACACAGAGAACCCATCTTACTGCATCTTCGACTTGATCCAATCCACGTAATGGGTGACCCTTGTGTAGACCCCCGGCTTGTTCTTCTTGCCACACTGGTCCCCCCAGCTCACCACACCGTACACCACATGTGTGTTGTCCTGGTTGCACGTCAGCGGTCCACCGGAGTCGCCCTGGAACAAGACGTCGAGGTCATTCCTGATGATTCAGACTCGTGTGTGTGTGTGTGTGTTTGTGTGTGTGTGTGTGTGTGTGTGTGTGTGTGTGTGTGTGTGTGTGTGTGTGTGTGTGTGTGTGTGTGTGTGTGTGTGTGTGTGTGTCTCACCTGGCAGGAATCCACCCCTCCCTGCAGGTAGCCGGCGCAGAACATGCTGTTGTCCAGGATGGGTCCGTACACTTTGGGTTCAGAGCATTTCTCCTGGTTAATGAGCAACACGTCGGCCTCCAGCAGGTGATTGGAACCGCTCTGAGCTGCACATACGACACCAGAATGAATACTTCGAAATAAGAATTGTCGATGCAAAAGTACCGGAAAAGAAGGTCTATCACATGAAGCAAAACATTTGACTAAACAGTTTTATTTATCACTTGTTAGATGCTATGACTGTTAAATTAGGAGGAGGCCCCTGGGCAGACCCAGGTAGTATGAGTCACTCAAAGCAGTAAAACAAACAGCAATACTCAAATTATGAACGTATTTAAAGATCCAGCATTTTAAAGTAAACATGATTTGCTTTGCGCTAATTCATTATTTTGGTTTTTATTCGTAACTTTTCCCGGTAATTTTGAAGATGTAGCTCATGAGTAACAAGTTAATATTTTTCACCAAGTTTTTTTTTGGTGATGCCTGATTTATTCAGGAAATATAATTGTTGAACTAGATCTTAATTTTCGTTACACATCTTTAAAATTACAAAATTACACGATCCATCTCTTTTTCCATAGAATGACTAATTTAACTACTATCAACCACTATTCACCAGAAATAATTATTTTATCCTTCATTTTGGCCAGAAAAATACTTATTTATGAAGAATTTTTCAAAATGTTTTATCAGATTGTTAGCCTTGATTGTTTTTAAATGACGTAAAAATGTGTTGATATCTTGTGTTTTTCTTTAGATCGTTGAATATCGTACTGTATCAGTAGAAAAAGCAGAACTATGTAAAATTGAGCAGATTGTTTCCAGCACCTCCCAGTGTCAGGACAGTGTAACTGCAATGTCAGACGCCTTTGCAAAATACACCATGTGCATTTGCATCCTGGTCATGTGAATGTACAATGCTTAATAACATGTATACTATAATCTTTCGGACCATAAGGCACACCTGGCAGAGTAATACTACGGAGCCTTCCGGAGTAATACTATGAAGCCTGGTGGAGTGATACTACAATGCCTGCTGGACTGATGTTATGGAGCCTGGCGGAGTATTACTACAGGGCCTTGCGGAGTTATTATACAGAGCCTTGCGGAGTGATACTACAGAGCCTGGCGGAGTGATACTACAATGGCTAGTGGACTGATACTACGGACCCCGGTGGAGTAATACTACGGACCCTCACAGAGTGATACTACAATGCCTGGTGGAGTGATACTACGGACCCTGACAGAGTGATACTACAATACCTGGTGGGCTGATACTATGGAGCCTGGCGGAGTGATGCTAGGGACCCTGGCGGAGTGATACTGCAATACCTGGTGGACTGATACTATAGAGCCTAGCGGAGTGATACTACAGACCCTGGCGGAGTGATACTACGGAGGCTCCTGGAGTAACACTTCGGAATAATACTATTTAGCCTCACAAAGTAATACAACCGAGCCTCACGTTGTGGCTTTGTACCTTACCAAAGCCGTACTCAGACATTTTGACAGATTTTGAAGCACTGCGATCGGTTCGAGGTTAGGTTCACCTGATTATAAGTCGCACCTTCGAGAAAATAAAAGGATTTTAAGCGCGTCTTACGGTTTGAAAAATATGGTATTAGCGGTAATCTTTTGGAAATTGCTCTCTAAAGCTACAGATGGAGATCATCAGCTCACAGTCTTCAGTGGCGCCCCATCCGGATATGGTGCATTCCATCCCATCAGGCAGCTGTTCGGTAGGTAGACACGCCGCCTTCACAAACTGTGTCTCGTTAGCACAGGCTCCTTTAGCGCCCTCCAGTCTTAACAAGGCTGAGAAGAGATGGATAAAGAGTTTTTGTCAAGGAGCCTTCAAGCAATAAAAGACATCTGATCAAGGTGAGAGACAGAGGGACACATTGGACAAAGGTTCCCTTCACTCCTGATCTCACCTATGTCGTTGTAAACAGCCTGCCGGGTTTCCCGGTAGTTCTCATGCACGATGGCCTCGGCGACCTTCAACGTTTGCTGGTCTGGTTCCTCAGAGTTCAGCGTCAGACCCCCCATCTCCACCTGCATCTCCTTGTTTGCTTCACTGTTCAAAGACAGGGCAGGAAGTTGAACCATCATCACATGTTGGCAGGCATGGACTCGAACTCACATGCAGTGTCCGGCCGTCAGAACCCAGCAGCTGTCAATCAGCACGCCTCCGCATGTATGCCGGTGCGGTAACTGAGAACCGGCGGGACGTACTTGCAAGGAAACCTGCCAGGGAATCGAACCGGGGGGAACCTTCAGCCCTCCGAAGAGTTTGGTGAAGACTTTCCTTGGTTGAGGTTTTCCACAGGTGGAGAAGGATGCATTTGTGGGTGTTTGGGTCGCGGCCGGGGTTGGTTGAAGGGGTTCAGAGACTGGTGGTTTCTCTGTCTGGGGGACGGGGAGGACGGCTTCGGTGGGCTCAGGTGCCGGCTCAGGTGCCGGCTCAGGTGCCATATCTTCAGTGGGCTTCGGAGCCGGAGGGACCGCCTCGGTGGGCGTCTCATCTGAAAGAAGTACATTTTTTTTAAGTCGTCTATTTGTTGTTGTGTACGTTTCATCACAGATTACCTGTCGGTTCTGGACACTCGGTCACATCACAGTACTCCCAGAACAACTTTCTGCCACGTCGGTAGAAACACCACGGCATCGAGTCTCCATCAGGGTTTCTGTTGGGGTAGAAACATTTAGGAAGGCTTATGCTTTCCTCTTGACACAACCACCTTAATCTATTTTAGCATCAACAAACTTTTTTACTGTATTAAAATGAAAGAATTATTCAATCCAAGGTAGGTAAGGGCGGAGATATTTTTCCTGGAAGATCTTTAGGCCCATTTGTAGCCAATAAAGTTCTATAAAAACATCGTCCAATCATCTTGAACACCCAGTGCTAAATGGTCCATTGGTCCAATCCTTTCATCTCCATGTATTTTTGGACATATTTAGAATTTAAAATGCAGTTTCTTTACACTGATTGAGAGAACATCTAATCCTCCTTTAAAATCGAAACCTTTTCTTAAGGAAAATCTCAGATTTAAAACACCAGACCTGCAGAAGTTGTGAGGACCGAGGCCATCACTGTCCTCAAAGCTGTTGAAGGGATCCGTCCCGGACGCCAGGATGAAGTGAGAGTTCCAGTACAGACAGGTGTGTCCGTTCTCCGTCTCGCTCACGTTCCCACGGTACGACTCGCCGTCGTCGTCGTAGCAATCACCAGGGCCTGTTCATCCACATTTATTAGAGGTGGTCAAGGGTTTTCGGAGGTGGATGCGGATCTTACCAACGTGGCAGAACCTGCCCCGGAAACCGGCGGGACACTGGCAATCGAAATCGTCGCCGTCCTTCACGCACTCGCCGCCATTCTGACAGGGGTTGGGCTGACACACGGTGTCTTCGGGAAAACAAAGGTTTAGATCATATTCCTCGATGGACGGACAAACACAGGCACTTACAGAGTTTGCAGTCGGGTGGCTGGAAGGGTTCTTTGCACCTGCACTCGTAGAAGGGAGCAGTCTTGGTCAGCACACACTCACCGCGACCACATTGTCCCTTTCGACACACTTTCGGAGCTGAGATTTCGAGCGAATTATTAATATTTGACTTCACTTTAATTTTTGTTTAAAAAAAGCACCTCTGTCACACTTCCTCCCCTTGAACGGTTTGGGACAATCGCACTTGAATTTCCTTTTGCCCTTCTCCTTACACACTCCATCGTGCTTGCATGGGTTTGGATTGCAGGCGCCTGAGGAGGAAAAGTTTTGCACATTTTTAGGTTGAAGCTTGAGTTGAAAAGTAGGTGATTCTGCTACGATGTACAAATTGGACTAACAGCTCATTACTAGACGTTGAGAAGTACTGCACAAAACATGCTGCGTGTAAGTTTGTCGTTTCTCTGTATGACTTTAAACCATCTCTGATTTCTGTTCTCTGGTCGAGTGCACATATATCTTGATCATATGTATAACCTGACGGTAAATGTAACAGCAAAAAAGTTTATTGATATATCTAAAAAAAAAGATAGATTTTATAAAAATGCCAAAAAAATAAAATATGTAAAGATAACCTAATAAAGTTAACAAATAGATTAATAAATACACAAGTACTTTTTTAAACTAATTAATACATATAGGAAAAACAGTGCAGAGCTTCAGCTTTGTCGCTAATGTTTCAGGTGAACTTGCTTAAACGCTGGTTCAATTCAGTTCGATTAAGTTCACAAGATTTTGGACTCGTGGGTGGAATAGTTTAAGATCTGACCTCCGCTGTACAAACAGAAGAGACCGAACCCGGTTCATGAAATATCAGAGATCTCACTGGTCGATATCAAACGTCAATAAATAACCCAGAGTGTGTTTGCTTTGACTGACTCAATACTGTCTGTGTCAAAGGTCAACAAAACCATTTTCAGAATAATAAAAAAACTTTAATTAGATTAAATTTATATAAAATTTTTAAAAAAAGATTGAAAATGTTTGGAAGTAAAATATTTGTTATTTATTTTAGAATTTCAATGTAAAAAAAAAGTAAAGAAAGAAATGCTAAAATGACACTCAAGGTTCTTTAATATATATATATATATTTATATATATATATATAAATATATATACATATGCATATATATTATATATATTAATTTTTGGAAACCCTGGAAATGTCTCCATTTCCCCACATGAATCATACGGATTCACAAAATCTCACACAAATGCTAGAGTCAAGACTTTATACTTGAGACTTTCTAAAGTCTTAATGACTCTAGTATTTGTGTGAGTTTTTGTGAATGCGTATGATGGAGACCTTTCCAGGGTTTTCCTACTCTTAGTATATATATATATATATATATATATATATATATATATATATATATATATATATTAAAGAACCTTGTTTGGGATTGAAAGATGGAATTGGAGTGTCTGGAGGATACATACAGACTCAATGTTGGCCCAAAAACAAATTGAAAAGTGGCAAATTGGATTTGAGTTCCGGTGTTTCTCACCCTCCGGCTCCTGGATGTCAAACAGCCAATCCCCCGGGTCGTCCTCATCCTCGTCGTCGGCTTTAGGGTCGACGTTGAAGAATTCATCTGAATTTCCGATTTAAATGATCAGTCGAACCATCGAACATTCCTGATTGATGCACGTTTCATTACCTCGAATCAGGTCGATGAACCTGTCAAGTTTGGGCTTTTTGTGAGAATGTCCCACATCGTCCCCGTGATGATGATGATGATGATGATGTTTCTTTTTGTGTTTTTTTTTCAGCTGAAAGAGTTTCAACGGGTTAATCCGCTGTGGACACGGAACAGATGCACAGATACATACCTCGGCAGGCAGGACAAGCGCCGCCAAGAAGAGGCACAGCAGAAGGAGCTTGATGTTCATGACGGCTGCACGTCCACCAACATCCAGGCGAGTGACGGGGGAGAGAGGTTTTTTACAAGGAAACACACACACGCCTACACTAAATAAGGTAAGCACACAAACCTTTGATTGGCCAAAGTGGCATCCTTCCACCTCGAACCACTCGTCTAAATCTTTACATTTGAATAAATCAGACCAACAATAAATTCAGATTTATTATCTGGATCTGCTGGTAAATCATGTTGTTTGAGTTGACTTGAAAATAAAATATCTATTTAACAGAAAATAGGTAAAATAAACACTACAAAGGTTCACAGCAGGTAGTGTTTGTAGAAAAGTAGACTTTGGATCAGCATATACTGATCGAACCAAAGTCAAAGTGTCAACTTCTCTTTATAAAAAGGAAAATATAGGACATTCCTTTGGTTTAACTAATATTTTCTCTTGAAGTACATTAAGTGGTGAGAAGTTTTCTTTATTGAGAATATTTCAGGCACATTTTATTCTAGTAAATATATGTACGTGTGACCAAATGAATGAAATTAGTTCAAGCTTATGGATAAACATTATTGATTCAATTTATTTAAATAATTATTAAAAACATGCACATCAAGGTCAAAAGGTTTATCATCAATGAATAAAATTCTATATTAAAAAGAAGAATTTGAAGCAAAGGTAATCAAAAAAGAAGTTTAAATAATATAATAATTATTATTTAGAAAAACAATTTTATATTAACATATATATATTGGTATTAAAGATATTTTTTAAAATAATAAATAATAATAAATAATAAATAATTCCAAACAATAAGGTTTAACAAATTTTACGGATAAATGTGGTGTTTTTGGCTTTATAGGCTCAATAAACCAATGTTCTTTTTTTTCTTTCGTTAAAACACAAGCAGACAACAATCATTAAAAAAAAAACGCACTACCTTGTGAAGAGTATTTAAAATAAAGAAGGCTCATTTTTATTGCCAACAATACACTTTTTACTATCACAAATTGTTGATCTATGTTTTGTTGCGTGCTACGTGTTTCTACAAAATGGAGTTCAAGATTTGACTAAATTTTCGGTTTATGAACTAGAAGTAGTTTGAGGATAATTCAGGATCAACATTGGATTAGCGTTGACGCCACTTTGGTCGTGACCGGGACAAAGAGCCAAATGGAGGCGGTCAGAGAAAGTCCCGGCACAGAAGCAGAAGAGTGGATTCCAACTGTCGGCGTCGAGAAACGTCACCATCCCCGCAGGGAAGCTGCACAGAATCCCGATCCGACACAAGCGTCCAGTGGTTGGCAGCGGATGTGGCACCCCGGCATGCCAGGCCGTGTATTCCCCGTCGTAGAACTCCACGCCCCAGGAACCCTCGCCCCGGCCGAGCCAGCAGGCCTCGCTGGCGCCCTTGCGGGGGATGCTTGGGTAGGTGACCCCGAGCTCCCAGTACGTCTTTCCTGTCACGTCCACTTCCCAATAGTGGCGGTTCAGACAGAAGGCCTGCGAGCTGAGCACGTTGAGGGTGGAGTCGAATCGCTCCGGCAGCTCCGGACGCTCCATCCACGTGTTCGTGTAGGCGACGCCGTCACCGTGCGGGGAGATGACCAGCTTGGGATGGGCGGTACCTGGATCCAGAGTGACCTCGCTGGCATCTGGAGACAAGAGCGTCCTTGAGGGCCATAGCATCTAATGATGCGCCGATGAAGCTTCATGAAGCAGTGTCATGTTGTTTAGAGGTCAGTAGGTGGCGCCATCAGTTTAAAAATGATGTGATGCTCCATTAGAACAGTTGTTCAAAACAAAGGAAAATAGTTCAGAGACCGCCATCTAGTGGATTCTGAAAATCATGACACTGCTTCATGAAGCTTCATCAGACCATCACTACCTTTAACAAGTTAAAACAACTTATCTAGATGTTTTTATGCGTCAAATTCTTGATATTCAGAACAGCAAGTCGGGTTGTTTTCGGTTGCTCAAGATTCTCTTGGGAAGAATCAATGTTTAGTCACACGGGTACTGATGGCCTGATGAAGCTTCATGAAACAGTGTCATGTTGTTTAGAGGTCAGTAGGTGGCGCCATCAGTTAAAAAGCAACGTGAAATTTTATCCATCTATGTTTCATGTGTTCAAAACAATAGTGCAG
Organism: Callionymus lyra; assembly: GCF_982586985.1. Lineage (NCBI taxonomy): Eukaryota > Metazoa > Chordata > Actinopteri > Syngnathiformes > Callionymidae > Callionymus > Callionymus lyra. The sequence goes on from NC_141828.1 coordinate 12,407,094, forward strand.
AGACCGCCATCTAGTGGACTGTGAAAATAATGACACTGCTTCATGAAGCTTCATCAGACCATTTAAACTGATGGCGCCACCTACTGACCTCTAAATAACATGAAAATGCTTCACGAAGCTTCATCAGACCATCAGTACTGAAAAGGTATTTGTTAAGACTTTACTCACAGCGTTCCGCTAGTTTCTTCATAAGTGGTGTTTCAGAGCAGACGAGGGACAACAAGTCGGTGGCGAGCTCGAGTATTTGTTCAGATTTGTCTTCGTCCAAACCCACACTGTGTGGGTCCGAGCTGTTCAACACGTTCTTCACCCTGTTGTCATCGAAACATTCAACCTCTCGACAAGAAAGTTATTTTAACGCGTACCTGTTCACCAGGGTTACGTCTTCCAGCTCTGGCACTGGACAGAAGATCTGCAGGGAAGTCAAATGCATCATGTTGGATTTAAAAACCCCAAAAGGGATTATGGATTACTACACACTGTTGTGTCCGTGTTCTGGCTCATCCGGTGAAGAACCTCTGCAACTCTGGCCAGGTCCTGATCTATATCCTGGATGAGAGAAGAGTTTCTCTCCATGAGCACATCCAGAGCGGACGCCACAGCCTGTTCCTCAAAGTCCAGGTGGGCCATCGTGACCCTCAGATCCTCGTCAAGGACGGCCTGCAGCTCCTCGTATCTGACCAGGATGCTCTCTTTTAGGGCGTCAGACTGTCTCTGAGACAACACATGGATAAAATACTTGAAAATAGGGAAATATTCAGGCGACCCCTTGTGACAAGACACCGACATTAGAGTAGCTTTAACACTGTCTTCCACAAAAGAATAGTTGTGTGTTAATAAAGAGTCTCTTCCAGATGACAGAGCTCTTATCTTCACTCCAAAAATTGGCAGACCTTTCCTCATTTTCAGAAGCCCTTCCAGGGGCTAAAGTAGTAGTCATGACGGATACACATCTTCGGATCTGAAAGGTATTTCAGAAACTCCGGAACAATGTTCTATGTTCTTTATCTTATCTTTAGACTTAGATTGTATCATCTTGTTATTTCTCTTTGTTCTTGTTCTTATTTTATTTTGATTTTTATTTATTTTTTATGAATAATTGCTGTATTGCTGTGGCTAATTGGAAAAAAAAAAATCCCGAAGGAGACCTCCTGAGGGATCAATAAAGTTCTACCTATCTACAAGAGCCTTTATCACGGCCTCAACTGTTAGGAACAATTTTGATGTGTTAGATGAAGCTTCATGAAACAGTGTCATGTTGTTTAGAGGTCAGTAGGTGGCGCCATCCGTTTAAAAATGATGTTTCATTGGAACAGTTGATCAAAAAAAAGTTCAGAGACCGCCATCTAGTGGACTCTGAGAATAATGACACTGCTTCATGAAGACCGTCACTGTCTGACGAACATCACATATTTTTAAACTTATAGCGCCTCCTGCTGACATCTCAACAACATGGCACTGCTTCATGAAGCTTCATCAGACCATCACTAGTAGCTAGCATGATTATATCAACTACACCCAGAAGTAGAGCCAACATTATTCATCCATCCATCTTCTGCTGCTTATATAAGGATGGTAAGCAGGGTTTGAGGATGATCCCCAGACATTCCTTTCACTAACGATTTTAGTTCCAGGAAAGCACCCTAAAAGCCTAGGTATGGGGGTATCGAACTGCTGACAATGGGCCAAGAATAATGTATGTGGACCACATTCACGCTGATAAATTTTAGTCTCAGATATTTTAGTACCTTCTAACTAAAGTAAGAAAAAAAAAGAAAAAAAGATCAGACCATATTTTTATATATTAAGCCAATAATGCCCCTCAGTCGAACAGAAGGTAGAAAGTAAACTGATTAAAAAAAATGTCTTCTGTGGTGCACTACCGTCTTGTAAAAAGTCAAAATGTCTTAAATGATAAATAAAAAGACAATGGTAAGATGGATCTGCTCATAGTTCTCCTGGACAAAGCTTGTCTTTTTCTTTATGTGCTCCATGTAAAGTATCATTTGAAAATGTTAATTCAAAGTTTAATTTAAGTCAGAGCTGAGAACACATTCTGTACCTTTAACCGACCAAATCCAACTGAATCAAGGGTCACATCAGAGACTTTTGTCATACTTTATTTCTAAAACTCTGTTTAATATGACGGAATAGGGTTTGCTTAGTCTGTTTTTTTTCTCCCCGAAAAAAGGTTTTGTATCCATCAGTGCTTAATCTTTTAAGAGAATAACCAATAACTAGGAAAACTAAACGTCACCCTAAACTTGTTGTCGTTTTCGAACCAGGAAATGCATTAATGTTGTCTTCATGTCTGAAAACTCACTGCGATCTCAGACTGTCGTGCTGCCAGAGCTTCGAGTCTGTTCTTCACCGACGCCCTTTGAGACTCGAGAAACTCTTGACGCTGTTGAAAAGATTCCTGCGGAGAGATTTACAAACCCTCACGATACAAGACATTCATCGTCTCAATCCTCCTTCAAACCGCTTTGTTGTATTTCATTGCTACATCGGAATAACTACTTTTATATACCTATAATGGCGACAACAACATTAGCATGCTAGCTTCGTTTTAGCCACAACTGTAGGTCAGCAAAATCTATATATTACATAAATAGGAATGCTAGCATGCTAGCTAAGACAATAGCAAATAGGTAGATATAATTTAACAATATACTATTGCTATCGTAAAGTATTATCTGTAATATTCCTGACTTCACATGATTATGTATAAAGAATCCTCAAAGATGTGTTAGCTATTGTTAGCATTTTAGCTTTAAATTGCTATACCGCCAAATGTAGAGGCTAGAATTTCTTTGCAAACCAGTTCATATCAGTAATTTCAGGTTTTTATTTTTTACTCAAACGACAGTTTATTTTCAGGATATATTCATGAACAATAACTAATAATAACTAATCATTTGAGCACTTAAGCTTGGATTTCAGTTCTCGATTATTGTCAGTAAATTTTGCACCATTTCGAGGCATATTTATTACTACAAATAAAATGTACAGTATATACAGTAAAGATAATTTTCGGAATAACTTTTTGCTGATCTGTTTACCTCATTAATGATAGTAAAAAGTGTATTGTATAAAAATGAGCCATCCGCATTTGATATTTGATATTTTGATATTATCGAAGAATTTTTTTTTTTTAATGGTTTATTGGAGAAAATCTAACCAGACCAAAGGTTCTTCTATAACAGAAGTAAAAGCAGACAGAGACAGAGGAGAGGTTTTCACCGTCTGTTATTCCGGGGGGAAGGGGGTTGAGTCGTGGTGATTTAAAGCTTTATTGGCTTGAAATTCATACAACAAATGGCAGTGTGGGTATTCATTTTAAAAAATACAGCGTCCTCTCACGTCGGGGTGTTGCGTCTACATCTGGGATCCGGTTGTTTTTTGGATTGAAAACGTAATGAGAATTCCATTAAAGGGGAGGGTGTCGGGCCTGAGACCTTTAATTGGACATGGAGAAGCAGCCATGGAGAAGCAGAGCAGTCGAAAGGGGGTCCGCTGACTGCACCCCCCTTTTTTTTTCTTTAGTTCAAAGACTCACTGAGTCGATTCTTGCGACATTTGGACCAAAAAAACGGTTTCGGTCCAAGCGAAAAGGGAGGTTTAATGTGGAAGCTACGAGCATCTCTCATGAGGGTTTGTCTTTTTTTTTTTTTTTTACAAAGTTCCACAGGAATCAACAGCGAAACAGAGCAGGAAGAAACAAGCGAGAACGAGGAGGAAGCAAGAAGAAAAACAAGCGCAGTCAACAAAAATTAAAAGTGTTCATTCTTTGTCATTTTTGAAACATAAAAGAAAAACCTTGTGCGAGACTATCAGTCAGATCAGGGAACAAATCCAGTCCGTCTTTTCCCGGATGTTGTAAAGAGATTAGAAAAAGAATAAAAGGGAAATAAAGCTAAAACTAGAGTCGTCGTGTGCTATCTCGGGCGAATGTACAGGACGTTCATGCGGCTGTTAGAAGAGTTTGGCTCTTTTTTTCATGTCGTTGCGTTTCCACAGGGGAAGCCTGTCAAACTCCTGGATCTCCATCCCAAAGATGTCAAAGAACGTGTCGGGGGCTAAGTGGCGCTGGAATTCAGAGAAAACAAAAGGAGGGAAGGGGGTTTTTGTTCGGGTGGTCAATGAAGCTGCTGGAAAAAGACATGAAGCGACAGTTCTACAAAGCATGTGAGAGTCATTGACTTTTTAATGTGAAAGGTAAAAAGAGAGTCGGCAAGTTCATCGTTTTATAGTTTGTTTTTGTACAGTTGGATACACATCCCTTCACCACGCTATGGTTAGGAAAGATAATCTTGCAATTATTCATTATGGTTTATAAATCATAACTAATAATATCGCATCCATTTCATTTATGTATTTTTTTCCTAAGATTTCGAATTTTAAATAAATAAATTAAACAATGTATTAATAAAAAAAAACTATTTGTGCTATTTGACTAATGCTATTTGACTTGAAAAATATTTTTATTTTAATAACTTTGCACTTTTTATTTTGCACTTTGTTATTTTTATTTGCCCTTTGTTTTTATGTTTTGTTTTTATTTTTATGAAACTCTAGTCTGCTGTGTACCGGAAACCCAATTTCCCGGAGGAGATCTCCAGATACAGATCTCTCTAATTTTTATTTTATTTTTTTTTAATACTTTAGTTATGTGACGGTAAAATATAATAAGGGGTGTTAGGAAAAATAAAATCTTTATACCAAATATTTGTCACCTTTTTCACCTCACTGTGTCAATATTCAACAGCACTCTATTGATTTGCTATTTTCATAAAATAAAATGAAAGAAAATGTTGTAAAATTAAATGATTAAATCGTCTACTAATTCAACCAAATAAGAATGGAAAATTGCCACAAAATTTCCCCTAAAATCCTTCCAAAAAATGTGTCAAATGTATCGAAATATCACGTATCAAATTGACTATGAACCGAATTAATTGGGTTAATAATCCATCCATCCATTCTTCCATCCATCCATCCATCCATCCATCCATCCATCCATCCATCCATCCATCCATCCATCCATCCATCCATCCATCCATCCATATTGAATGGTACTGTGAGATAAGTGTATCACTACAGCCAAATAAATGATGTTTATTATATAATAATATCTAAATAATATAATGTTTAATTGATTTTAAAAATATATTAGATATTTTTCAGATCGTTGTCAATCCTTGTCAATCCAAATTAATCTAAATTCATATAATATCTAACCCTAACCCTTACAATGTTTCGATCCAAAGAAATTCATGTGTATTAGTCATTTTCAACATAAACAACCTAAAGTCAAAAGTATTTTTGCGTGTCTGTTGTTTCCCCCCAAATAAAATATTCAGATTTTTTTTTCGACAATTCAATGTTTTCACATCTAATCTTTTTTCCCCTGAATCTGTGTTCATGAAAAACCAAAGAGATAAAATCAATGACTCATGTGCTTGTAGATCGCTCCATGTTAAAGACACATTTGTGTAACGTCACATTTACACAAAAAAAACAAATCAACAAAAAAAAAACAATCCAGTATCAATTGCACAACATTGAAGTGGAACACTGATACCTCCAGTCTGGTTCTGTCCACATCCCTGGGCAGTTTAGCTCTCCCTCTACTGGTTATCATGAGCATTTCATAGGGATAGACCTTCAGAAGAAGAGACTCATCAGTGTTCACGTCCTTCCCGTTTTCATTTTAGACTTCACAGAACCGTACACACACAAAATTTTGGGTGAAGCTGTCAAAGTGACTGAGGGAAGGACTGGCTGGGAGGACAAGGTATGTGCGTTAGGTAAGAGTGGGTTCCGAGGGTCCGAGGGTGGAGTGCTAGTGTGTGTCTAGTCGTGCCGTTAAAAAAAACTAAAGTAAATGATCGACAATCTACTCTTGACTGTGGAACTATTTGAGTGAAATGCTCAATAATAAGCAACTAGAAGTCATTTAAAGTCCACCTGGTGCAACTCATATGCTCGACCTTGACAAGGTCAGTACTCGGCGATATGAGTTGTTTCTGAGGATGTTTTTTTTGGGACCTCACTGTATGAACGCATACAGTGTCCAGTCACGGTCCAAGCTGAGTGCAGATGAACATGGAGAAGCCAGCATGCTGAGAGTGACTGCAGCTCCTAAAGCGACATGCTAATACTCTAGCACGGCAACAAACTGACGCCTAATAAATACATCCTAGTTTTTAATATTGTATAGTTTATAGTTAAATAATATTGTTACAAGAGCTTGAAATCGAATTCATTATTTAAATGGCACTTTATATTGAGTGAATCATTAATAAACTTAAAAAAAAGAAGAAAATGGGGGCTTAGTATTAGCATTAGCTTCGGGTATCCATTAGCTACGTAGCTTGTACAATGTTAACCCGTTTTATATCTGATGTGAAAATTCAGCAAATGTTTTTTATTACAACTAGTTATATCATATTGCAGTAGCTAAAAACAATACTTATTTTGAGGCCAAATTAGCCACGCAACATGCTCAGCCCAGATGTTAGCATTTTGGGTTTTTTTCCGCAATGTTTCTTTTGGCTACGTTTCCACGTTAGCTCAAACAAGCAACAAAGCCAAGTTAGCGATATCTGCTGTTAACATGTCATTAGCAATAAAATGGTAGATAACTGTCAAGACTGCATTTTTACTTGAGCTAGTTTAGCAACGTAGCTACTTTTGAATTATAACCATCTTGGTTATCTGCAGGTCAAGTGTTAAATTACAGTTTCAATAACACGATTACATTACTACGTTTATACATTATAAATAATTAATATGGACACGTACACATCTTTAAATCTTAAGCAAAACAGAAGGCATGTTAGCCTTAAGCGACAGATATAAAGGAAAAATTAGTTTTTTGGGGGTTTATTCGCCTAAAACTACAGCAACTTGACCACTTAACCAATGTTACATAAAAAAAACAATTCATTTGCTTTGTCAAAAATAAATAAATACAGTTCTTAGAATAAGCTAATAGCTGCGCAAATGAACTTATTTTTTTTTCTTTTTTGATTTAAAATTGTATTGTTTTTTAAATTTCATTTTAATCTTTACTATTTAATTGTTTTCTACATTTGCGCAACATTCATTTATGTCAATTTTTGTTATTGTTAGCAAATGTTAAATGTTAGCAAATTACCTTAAAATGCTACATCCCTGCTACACAGTACATTATATAAAAATTACTGGATTTTTTTAAAATATTTGAAGCAGGATTTTGAATTTATTTACCAATACTTTGCTAAATATAGTTTAATTGTATCTTTTAAATCAAGATTGACAGTAAAATGGGCAGAACTCTATCCTGGGCACCAACAAAAAAACGTATTATCTCCTCGCTATCCTTCCGATCTCCACCAGCAACATTTGCACAAAGTATCAACGTTAGATCAAAAAGAAAGAAGATACTTGCTTTTGGTTCCAACATATTAGGCATAGATACTCCCCTGTCCATCCTTGCAAGTGCTGCACGGCCATCCTTAATGTGCTAAAGAATAGAACATACACACATGTAACAGAGTGGGAGGGGCTGCAGGGTCAATGGCAGTGGGCACTAACGGCAGAGGTCACGCTTTTGCATTTTGATGGAGTCGTTTGTTTTTTTTTTGATTCTGAGGTGACGTTTAGCTGGACAAACAGGACACTCTGCGATTCACCGGCAGGGCGGGTTCAACGCCCTGTGGGTGACCTTTAAAGACGAGTGATGCAAGCGTGTGGAAACGAGGGGGACGGTGTGCATTCCGGGGCTAGTTCCAAAAAACCCACGAGCAAGCGAAATTTTACAAGTGAAGGAGGCATGCCATGAGGGGAAGTAGAAGCAGGTGAGACACATACCTGGAACTCTGCAGGACGAGATGGGACAGAGAATGAGACTCACAGTTAATGGTGTCGCTGGAATCAACCTAGTGTTTCTTTGACTCAGACTCACCTCGGCCTCCGCCGCACATGTCGCTGTAGCTGTTGTACTGCGTGAAGTCTGTCGACTGAGGCTGAACGAGCAGCAGAAGAAACACATCAATCTTCAATCTTTTTTCTTACAGTATGAGAAAAAGCTCTCACTCGATGAAGGCCATTTCTTCCGTATCCGGGCAGAGAGTTGGTTTTGGTTGGCGATGGCGGATCTGAAAAAGAGTCATTTTGAAGGATCAGTGGATCAAATATAAACTAACACTCAAAAATACTACTTAAATTATGGAAGTAGATCAGTGCCATCAGATTATAGAATAGTTTGATTTTTAACATTTCATTTTTTTTTTTTTTAAACATTTTCTAATAATTAAATTAAATAATTTGTACTTGTAAATTGAATTTTTTTTAATTTAATAATTTATCACAAATTGTAATATTTTCAAAATGAACTTTTTTTTTTTACACATTGAGTTTGATATTTTTATTCGATTAATTCAAAAATATATATATTTTTAAATTCAATATTTTGTTATTTGTAGCCTTTTAAATTCAATATAAATTGTAATGGTACCAACAGAATTATTTTTTCTTCATATTTGATCAAATTGATGCTTTAAAAAAACATTTTTTAAATAACTAAATGTAATAATTTGTTGTTTGAAAGGTTGGATTTGTTTTAATTTGATAAATGAATAATCAAAAAGTACTATTTTTTAAATATAATAATCTTAATCTTTTTCATATTACATTTTTAGAGGGCTACGAATTCAAAAATATATATTGTATATTTTATTTATAATTATTGTAATAAGAATAGTTTAAAACGATTATTTCATTTTGAAAGTTCTAATTTTTAAATTAAATTATTAAAATAAATATAAATAATAATCAACCTTTTAATAAATACATTATTTATACTTTTCATCCATTCTTTTCAATTATTCAAAAAGAATAAATCAACTTTTCAAAATAGAAATTATGGAACATGGTTTTTTTTATAGCTGTGAAAATGAATGTTTTTTTACTTATTTTTTTATCAACTTACATTTTTAAACTATTTTATTTTAATTCTACATTTGCACAACATTAATTTATGTCAATTTTTCTATGTTAGCAAATTATGTTTTTTTCAATGAAATGCTTCAAAAACAACTACATTTCAATTAAACCCTTGACCCTGAGAGAATTAAAACATCTTTAATTGAATATTCTGATGGATAAACTAAGACCTTCTGAGGAGCCTCTACCTGCGTCACAGTTGCTCTGCTTGGGATCGTAGCGCTGGGCCGAGTGGCTTCGCCCGTGACGATCCCTGATCTGTTCTTTCTCCATCTCTTCCTTCAGGATCAGCTTTCCCAAACCGGACTGGATCTAAAACATCCGACGATAATCCAGTGTCACCATGAGTGTGTTTAAAGGATGTTTTGAGTCGCCAGAACCTTGTTGAGATGCTCCTCCTGCAGTTGTTTTCTTTTCAAGGCCTCCTCTTCATCCTCTTCTCGAGATCTTCTCCTCCCTTCTGAGCCTGGAGACGCCAAGAATGTTAACAACAGATACACTCGATGGAGATGTCAGTGAATCATGCTGCGAGACCACGTGACAAACACGGATAAATGACACAAATGAGAGACAGAGTTGACGGGACAGACATGAAAAGGTTTCCCAGAATATTTAGGTATCATCGGAACAGATGGATTATGGGCTTATTATTGTCTCGTAATTATTTATAAACGCACAGAGGACGAGCTACAGATAGTCAATGGTTGGCGTTTTGATATCCACAAATGAAGTATGTGAAACTTGTACTTGCACTTGTTTTAATATATTTTTTATTTGCAAAACAAAAACAGATTCGTTTTAGTATTTACGGTGGCCACGAATATATATTTTTGGATATTCTGGGGTCTGTATTAAAAAAAAGGGCCAATGTTGTGGTTACAACAACACCGCCAACAACGCCATCTACTGGCTATTACGTGAAAATATTTGTGAATCAGTTGCATTTGAAGATGGTGGTCTCACTACAAGAAGGTTGCAGGTTCGCTTCCAACTTGTGACCTTTCTGTGTGGAGTTTGTATGTTCTGCCCGTGTTGCGTGGGTTTACTCCGGGCACTCCGGTTTCCTCCCACATTCCAAAAAACATACAAAGGTTGATTGGGAACTTGGGGTAAATTGTCCATAGGTATAAGTGTGTGTGAATGGTTGTCTGTTTTTGTGTGCCCTGCGACAGACTGGCATCCTGTCCAGGGTGTCCCCTGCCTCTCGCCCAATGCAAATGGGATAGGCTCCAGTCTTCCCCGCGACCCCCATAAGGGATAAAGCGGTAGAAAATGAATGAATACGGGATAAATATGAGCGATAAATGCAATTTCATAAAAATAAACTTTAGTTTTATACATGTAATGAACATCAATGTTTCTTTTTTAAAGACCGAAAATACAAGTTGTAAATCTTGACCTTGCATTAATGGATGTCAAACCATTGGTTATTTGTAGTTCTCCCTGTCAGTATTAATGAGACAAATCCAAGCCCATAGATGGAAGACGGGGTTTGAAGTCAGCCTCAGTTACCTCTGTCCGAGTCATTTGTTGTGAGCAGTGGCGCGAGTGTGTAACCAGCAGTGAAACAGCATCGTCTGCATGTGCAAGCAAATCAAAGGCCTGAGATACCAGCAGAAGATGTGAGGAAGCTTTCGAGGAGCAGCTTGGATGGAGCGGCGGCGACAACATGCTCGACAGGAGCCGACTGTACCTAACGCAGCCACAGAGTAGAGACAATGGCCACTGTCTCCGACCGGGGCATGGGCGGCGGGGAAGGTGGCGGACCTGATGATCTCGTCGGCGGTCTTGCTCTGACGCGCTACGGCAGCTGTATCTAGGTTGGTTACCATGGGAACTGATCTATTAGCGTCATTGGTCTCATCCACATGAAGCTTCAACATCCCTCACGTTAATGATCCATATTCTAAGTTCAGGTGAAGTCAAAGAGAATATTTTCAACATCTTGTGGCATAAAAAATGTTTTTTACAAAGTTGTCTTAAATCTGTATTTTTCGGTCATTATTACCATGATTTTGCTCATGTACATTTTGAAATATTGCGTATTGTAAACTATTTAATTATTTTAAATCAAGTAACACATCATATCTGCTAAAAAAAAGGAGGTTACTTATCAATTATATCTCGTTTTTTTCTGGGTAATGTATATAATATATAATATTAAAACACTTTAATGCACTACTACGACTGTAATTCTACTTATTATAAGATAAATAATACATTTATAATAATAATATAATAATAATACATTTTATTGCTATTTTCTTCCTTTCATTTTTCATTTTTTGTTTGCTAAAAAAAGTCACGTATTTGTATTTTTTCCTTTATAAGAAAAAAATATTATTTTGTAATTCATTTGATATGTAAAAATGGAAATAAATACATTGTACAGTTGGAAAATACAGTATTTGCATTAGTACTATTTTATTTATTTATTTTTTAAAGGTTACAACAAATCCTCAGTCCCACAAACCTTTTACTTTTATCTGCTTTTAATCCTTTTTTAGGTTGGTAGGTAGAACTTTATTGATTAATAAATGTAGTTTTGTATTTAAAATGTAACATGTTACACTTATTTTAATGCTCAACATCTTAATTATATTCATACACATTTATTTATTTAGCTTAATCAATTAAAAGCAGAATATTCAATTAAATGTATAAACTAAATATGTGAAATAAGATTTTAGCACAAATTTTTTCCTTCGAAAATTCAAATATTCTTCAAATGAATAACTGAGCGTAATATTATCTTTCTTATTCCAATTATTCATAATCATCTTTTCTAAAATTCAATATAATATATAATATTGACATGTCATTAAATACAATATATTTGTGTTTATTCTTAGCCTTTTATGTATATAACAAAAAAAATACCAACAGCTTAACACTTATTTTAATGCTCAACATAGAAATATATAGAATATTAATACGAATCTATTTATTTTTAATACGTGAAAAAAAATCAGACTTCTAAATTAAATTATAAATAAAATACACATAAGTAGCATTATTTTTATTAACAAAAATAAGTTGATAGGTAATTTCCCCCTTTTTCCCTATATTAAAATGATTGTTTGCTTAGTAATAATACTAATGCTCTTTGTGTGACATTATTATTGTTATTTAAGGAAACAATAATAATTAATAATAATAATAAATCCATATATAAATACAAACCTTTACTTGTACCTCTCCATTTGACTAACGTAAATAACAGTATTGATGTTCCTCAGTGTTTCAATGACCATCACTAAAGACTAGTGACTTGTGGGATCAAGGGTCAGAGCCAGACTTCAAACAACAGTGACAGAGACAACATGGACACAGATTATCAAACACTTGACGTCACGTTAGAAGTTACCGTGTTGCTTGTAGATGGGAGGTTTCCTGTAGATGTTGCTGCCCTGATCTGAAACACACAAACGGTTAATGTGCCCCGACGTTCACTCGGCATCGAAGCTATTGGTTCATAAAAAGAAAAAAAAGCTGAGAAGAAGAAGAAGTGAATTGTTTCGGGGGGAGCAGTGACAGGGTGCGCTCCAGCTCCTACCTGGGAGGTGGAAATGTTTAGGGGTCAGAGAGAGAGGCGGGGTGACCGGCCGGCTGTCGGGCCTGAGCGGGAGAGGGGAGCTCCGGCCGCTCGGCGGGTCGGTGCCTCCAGTGAGAAGAACCAAGAACAGAATGTAAGACGGGATACTTCAGAGGAACCACAGGCTGAACGGTCGTCACACCAACACACACCGATGACAGAAGCTGGCGTCGTGTGAACGTTTGTTTTGGATTCTCTAAAAAAAAACACTAAATCCAAAAAGAAAGTTTTCAATCCCACCCCCAGAAAAACGTTATTTAAATTAAAAGTAATCTCTTTTATATTTGGGTCATATTAGGGTTAGGAAGTTTGTGTCTTAGTTTTTAAATCCCCCCAAAAGTTTTTGATGATCATGAAAAGGTCTTGAAGTCTTTTTCCAGGCGGGGGTTTCATTGTAGTGAAAATAGTTATAAATAAAATACACATAAGTAGCATTATTTTTATCCACAAAAAGAAGTTGACAGGTGCTTTAATTTACCCCTTTTTCTCTATATAAAAATTATAGTTTGCTTTGAAATAATACAAATGCTCTTTGTGTGACATTAGTGTTACTATTTGAAGTGATTTTTTATTTGTGGTTGAAAATATTTTGAAGTAACTTTTTTATTGAAAGTATTTTTTTTATTGAAGGGACAATAGTTTTGAAGTAGTTTTATTTTTTATTTTTTTTTAATCAAAGCAACGTTTTTAATTATAGCAACCTTTTTTTGTAAGACGTTTTAAGTGAGAACAGACTGTGTTTTTTTGTGAAAATAGTTTTAAAGCCTTTTTAATCGAAACAACTTTTTTTCGACTGAAAACGTTTCCTTTGATTGAAGCAACTGTTTGTATTTATGTCATTTTTAAAATTATAACAACTTAATATGTGTTTGAAAATAATAGTTTTGAGTTTTTTTTGGGTGAAAATAGTTTTGAAGTCTTTTTAATCTAAGCAACTTTTTTTGACTGAAAACATTTCCTTTGATTGAAGCAACTGTATTTATGCAAACCTCTGATGGTCGAAGCATAAGCGTCTAAAAAGGAAATCAATTTTATTTTCCATTTATTTTTCTTATTCATTTCAACATAAAACTATTCTATAACATGTTTTTGGTAGTGATGGTCTGATGAAGCTTCATGAAGCAGTGTCATTATTTTCAGAGTCCACTCGATGGCGGTCTCTGCACTATTTTCCTTTTTTTTGAACAACTGTTCAATGAAACATCACATTATTTTTAAACTGATGGCGCCACCTACTGACCTCTAAACAACATGACACTGTTTCATGAAGCTTCATCACTAGTTTTTTGTGTTTAATTAATATTTTATCCTTCTTTTTATGCTTTTCTCAAAATACCTTTGAAGTAAATTGAAGATATATATATTTAAAAACATGCCTTAAATCATATAATATTTTTTTTATAACAACTATAGTTTATTTAGCTTTGTTATACAATATCATGACATATTTTACCCTTTTTTTTAGGTTTTATTCTTTCTTTCGTGTTTCAAAATCAACAATTCATTTAATGAGTTGTGGAGGCGACAGAACTGATGATGATGATGATGATGATGACGATGAATCCACAACTTGGGGTGAGGCGTTGAGGGGGAGCAGTGGAGGGAGGTGGACACCGAGGGGGGCCTTACCTTGACTATGGGGGAGAAAGTGGTGTCTGAAAGGGGAGGTGGGACGGGAGTCACTAATTCTGGAGCCCACACTGTTACTGCACAGGGAGGAACAGAGCTTCTGCATGCCGGTTAAAGCCTCTGTCGGGGGGGTCAGGGTGAGGGGTCAGGGGTCAGGGGGGTGCGAGCAGAGGAGGTCCACGAAGGGAAGGAGGAGTAAAGTGAGAAGCAGAGGAACAAATTAAAAAGGTTGCAAATCAAAAGCAGTGATTTACAGTGAGGGACAGATGCGAGCACAACTTTTTAACATTTTTTTCAATATGACTCGAGGGTTTTCAATTGTTCAATTGAAGTCGAATTTAAATTTGGTTTAATCTGGATTGAATTTCTCTACTAAACTACTATTATTTTGATAATTAAATTATTATTTTATTTATAAGTTTGATTAGCTTTAAAGGTAATATATTTCTCTGTTGTTCTTAATCATTTTCTTTACAGATTGTATTCCTATTTCATTGTTTATAAATTAATTTTTTTCTACAAATATGTTTTTTTTTTATAACTATATGTGAACATTTATTTTAATGTTCTCACTTTTTAACAAACAAACAAAAATACAAATTAAATACAACAAAAGTTGTGATTCATTTTTGATAAAATAAATTAAATGCTGGTGGAAATATCATTATATTAATAAAAATACAATCGTCCCCAAAACCATAAAACCCAAACAACAAGCAAACCCCGGAGTGAAGACATTTTATGTTTTAAGATAAGTAAGCAAGTAAATAAGTAAGTAATAGTTATTTGTAAAGATGTTTCTAGACCAGGGTAACACAGTGCTTTAACAATCAAAAACAATAAACAGTTAAAACTATAGTTCTAAAAGTAAGAACCAGAATTTTTAAAGCTGATCCTGAAAGAAACTGGCAGCCAGTGAAGAGTTTTAAGGATCGGAGAAATGTGAGTTCTTCTACTAGAGCAGGTCAGAATTCTTGCTGCAGAGTCTTGTATTAACTTCTGTATTTACTAACATACAAAAAAAACACAACTATAGTTGTTCTTGCCAATAAAAAGAGTGAGAAAATATGTCTTTTCCTAATAAAAGAGTGAGCTCAATGTCTTTTCCTAAAATCCAAGTGTCAAAGAATAAATAAAATGAACAAACAACCCTGAAGTCATTTTGAAAGTGGAAGCTCAGCAGAGAATGGAAAGGTGTTGACAGGTGTTAGCATCGATGGAACATGAACACAAAGTCATTACCTGGCCTGTGAAAATGCTGCGGCGACCGCGATAAGGTGGGGATGTAACCATGGCGATTGTAAACGGGGGAGCCTATGGAACCCTGACTGGTCGACCTGTGGAGGATCCGTTCCCTCCTGTCGTAAGACCCCTACAGACCAAACACACGTTAGCATGACAAGTAAGACTGATGACGAAACACTGGGTTACCTCTGAGGGTGGAGTCGTTGACGTGTTTCTTAATAACTGGAGAAAAAAAAATCATTTTTTTAATGTTTAGCTTGTGCTTGTTTGACAATTAATACTGTGTACGCAATGAGTACGAGTCACCACTAGAGGGGGTATGTTTGCTTAACGTAACATGGTTATGGCAACAAAAAAGAAGCAGCGTCATGTTGTTTCGACTACTGATCGTAGGTGGCGCCATAAGTTTAACAGTTGTTCAAAAAAAAGGAAAATAGTGCGCCATCTAGTGGACTCCAAAAAGCTGATTCAGCTGATTTAAGACCCAGAAATAAGTAAGTAAGTAAGTAATATTTATTTATATAGCGCTTTTCGTGACCAGGGTCACAAAGCGCTTAAACAATCAAGACAATACTCAAAAAAGTACATACTTTGGGATACCAACAAAAAAAAAGAAACCAAAAAAGTAAATACACATTTTATTTTTTGGCAATTAATAAAGTGTACATATAAATATAAATAATAATCGAGTTACTTTAACGGTGAAACATTTTTTTTAAAATAAATGTAATAATAATCATAAACACATATGAAAATCAGGAAAATCAGTTCAACAGTTGATCAAAAAAGGGAAAATAGTTCAGAGAGCACCATCTAGTGGACTGTGAAAATAATGACACTTCTACATGAAGCTTCGTCAGAACATCACTAGTTTTCTGTCCTCCGGGTCACATTGACCCTGAGATGAGAAGGGTTAAAACTACAGAATGCTGTTACTGTTTAGCAAAAAAGTATTGACATTATAATATCAAAGTATACAAAAGTAAAAAAGTAAATGCACATTTTATTTTTAATAAATTATATACAAATATAAATAATAATAATGTTGTTTTTAACCATGAAAATGTTTTTAATTTCTTAGCAATCATATTAATAATCATACACGCATTTGAAAATGCAGGAACATAAAACTTTTTTTTTTTTTTTAAGCTATTTAAATTAATAAATAATAACATCATAACGACTACATTTATTTACGCCCAGGTCAGTCCTCAGATGATCCCACCTTGTCATCAGGCAATGGTGAACGCTCCCTCCTTGTTGTGTGCAACTGTGGCGGAGAGAAAGAAGTCAAAAATACATCAACGTAAAATGAAAGTTCTGAATGTACTGAAAAACAACATCCAGGTTTTTTCAGGAAAAGTAGTTCGTGCAGGAGCGGTGGCGTGCCGGCGTTTTTTTTTCTTTTTTTTTACCTCGCCCACACTTTCCCGTCTCTCTTCTCGCTCGTCCAGGGAGGTGGAGTACATAGGCTCATAGGTAATAAGATCGGGACGCTCAATGTCATAAATGGCTTTGACTTTGGGGATGGCAGCTAGGTCTCTGTAATCAAGGATTTCATTGTCTACTTTTGCCTAAGGAGACAAGCACACACACACACACACACACATAACAGGTAAATACTACAGGAAAAAAAACAAAAATCATGCAGTAGATTCAAGAAGCGACTTACATAGATGGTATGACCCGGTGAGCCCGGTATGCTAGAACAAGGTCTGGAATTAATACTTTCGGATGACGACCTTGTCGGCTGTAAGCAGAAGAAAAAAAAATAGTCAAAAGAAATTTAAAGCAAACAAACAGTTTTCTTACGACCTTTATTTATATTTTAATGAAAGATGACGTTCTTTTGGCTCTAATGAGGTTTATTGACATGTTGTGGTTTCCGAGCATTCATTTGCAAAAAGTCTGCAAAGTGAATGCGATCATGTTATTAAATCTTTCATGCCTTTCAACGCTAACGTTTGAATGGATGGATGGAGTCGTAGAGAGTAGAAGTCAAAGTAACCACTTTGTAAAAATGCGTCTTAATTTCATGCTACGCTTCGATGAATGGCCTGAAGAGACACCGGCGAGGGGGGCGTGTTCTTATTTTCTAAAATATATATATATGCGGTGAAACACAAAGGTTAATGCGATCTCATAGCCAATAGCGAATACAGTACCTGCCTTTCTGTTTTTTGGAGGAATAAAAGAGATGGAGGCAAAAGCTGTGGAGGAAGGGAGAGCGGGGTTCACAGGGCGTCACTCTCCAGTCGCGCGCTAACGTACGGTCGCTGAATCGTGACAATATTGCTCAAGAAACGCCTGTCGGGCTGCGATAAAGGCTGTGTTTACGTCAACCATCCATCCAAATGAGACCCGGCTGTCAAAAAAATGACTTAAAGTAACAAAGACAAGGTGATGCCAGGAGACGCCGAGAGTTTTGGGGGGTTTTAAGTAATACTTTATAAATGCTAGTAGTAGCTAAATTGCTTATTTTAGTTTTTGTAGAAGTGGTACAGATTAAATTGGATTATAATGCCATTAATGCACCAAAAGCTAATGTAGCTGAGAAGCTAACCTTAAAAGGAAGTTGCTAATGCTAACAATATCTAAAGTAAGAAAGCAGCTTAAATGCAATCATTAGACAATATAACCAAAGTTAGCAAATTCAGTACTTTTCTGACTGATTATTTCAGTCATTTTAGCATTATTTTATAGCATTAGCAAATAAACAATGTTTTGCTATGTATCATTGTGTTTAATGCTGAAGGCTATTAAGATCCATTTTTGCTCTTCTGACCTAAACTTTGTGCCGCATCTCCTCCTACAAATGTTATCCGATTTGAACTGTTCAAACTTTTATCAATTCGGCTCGTTCCCTGAATTGCGTCTATGTTATACCTTTCTTTTATTTCTCCAACTCTTTCTTCTATTCCTCTTCTTTTTTTTTTTTTTACCCCTTTTTACCCATTCACTTGAATGGGGAAATTCAATTGAACTACTTTTTCCTTCAATTTTATTCTACTTCTAGTACTAATTCTACTACTTCTACTACTACTTTTACTTCTACTACTAATTATACGAGTACTTCTACTACTAATTTTCTACTACTTATACTAATTCTTATACTCCCACTACTTCTGCTTCTAATTCTACAACTACTTCTACTACTCATTTTCTACTACTTATTCTACTTCTACTACTCCCACTAATTCTACTTCCACTACTAATTCTACTACTTCTACTACTACTTTTTCTTCTACTACTAATTATACGAGTACTTCTACTACTAATTTTCTACTACTTCTACTACTTATTCTACTTCTACTACTCCCACTACTTCTACATCCACTGCTAATTCTACTTCTTCTACTTCCACTACTAATTCTACTACTTCTACTACTACTTATTCTACTAATTCTACGACTACTTCTACTTAAACTATTAATTATTCTACTACTTATTTTCCTCCCACTAATATTTCTTCTTCTACTCCTACTTCTAATAATTATTCTAATCCTAGTTCTTATTCTACACCTACTGCTTCTCATTCTACTCCTAATACTACTACTACTTATTCTACTTCTACTATTACTTGTTCTACTTCTACTACAAATTCTACTTTTTCCTTCTTCTTCCTTTTCTTCTTCTAAACCTTTTCCACTTTATTTCAACGTTTTCACATCAGTCTTTCTTCTTTATGCCATCATTTCAACTTTTCCACACATTTTTACTTTGAATAAAAATACTTTCAAGTACTTCAATTTACAGAATTTGTAGATTCAGCATTCACACTGTATTTTCTTCTGGGAATGCACATTTATTTTCTAGTTGTAGCTTAGGTATCACCCTTACCTAACACCCTCATGTATCATACGACGTCTAAAGCGCTAACTAAGCTAACGTTCAGATGCTTGTTAGTGATGAGAAGCAGCTAATGATAGCACATTTTTTAAAGTAGCTTAAGAATTAACCATGGGAACAAATAACTAAAGACACAACATTCTTTACAATTACTGGCTTAAATACCACCTGAATACATCTTAATAAAGTCACATTGGTTTCACAGTTTCATCGACGTGCCGCAAATGTTTTCTCAAATTGTTCCTCTAAGTGCGTAACAATGGAGTCGGTGGAATCTGAATTCCTACCCGTTCCCTGTGTCGCTCCTCTGTTCTCGTGGTGTTCTTGCAGCCGGGATGCCAGACCGTCGATCCTGGGGAAGAAAACGAAAAAATAAATAACAGAAAATGTCTTCTCTTCATATGGAGAAAACACTTGAACGGTAATATTTAATATATATAAATATATATATTTAATATATATAAAGCGTGGTCCGAGGCTCAGAATGCATTTATGCTCCATTGTGGTCTATAAACTATAAAACTAATAGTGTAGAAATATTTGATTTGACTCACTAGTGCATGTTTTAAAAATGAATTGGCATTAGTTTCCTTTAAGTTCCTTCTCTTTTATGTCTAATCGCAAATAATCGCAAATAATTGATTATAAATTTTTTTTTGGTATGTATTTATTGTGAATAAAATGTTATTAAATTAAGATGCATATTATATTAAAATGTATATATGTAACATATTTAAATGTTTAGATGATTCATTAATTCAACACATAAGTAGAAAAACTTCATTGTCTGACTGACATTTTTTTTAAATAAAATACCGGTTAAATGGGGAAAAAAATACCTTAAAATAAAATATTACTTGTTTTTTTTGTCTTTATTTCTTAGTTTTTTTTTATATAATTTCAAATTGAAATTGTGGTGTTGTTGTTTCTTTTGACCTATTGGTCTTATCGTCCCTCAAAACATAACCAGTATTATAATTTGGCTCTTTAAATACTTTAATTTTACATATAAAAATGGTCTGAAGTATCATTAGTCTGTGACTCTTGATACATCAATACATTTGTGTCAAGGTTACTCGAAAATTAAACCTGTATTGAAAATGATTGAAACACAACATTGTCCAATTTAAAGCACACATTAAACACTTTGCTATTAAATTATTAAAATAATTTGGAAATACTTTCACTTCCGACATTTAAATGGTGTTTTTCTTGTATTGTTAAAGCGCTGCTGATAAATAACTAACATCTGTCGAATCACCATGACATGGAAAAAGTGTATCAGGTCCCCCAGGATTCACACGGCGAGGAGGGAGTTGTGTTTACGATCACGCTGCAGTAATAAAGCTTTAATGAGACAAAAACACGGGAGAAAAAAGACACACCTTGCAGATACATCTCCTCTCCTTCCGTGAACATCTGATTGCACCTGCTGCAGCGAGCACAGCTGGGGTGGTAGTGCTTATCTCCTGCCTGGAGACAGGACGCAAGAGAATCAGTCAACGTCTGCGGGGAGCAAATCCCATTTCTCTGGCATAAGGTTATTATCCTAAAGACTGTAGATCATGAATAATACCTCGTAATGATAAAACCTACAGACTGATCAACCCTGAAAAACACTTCCCTTCTTTCTAAAACCACTTTTAACTACTGAAGTCTGATCTAGAACTTAACTATTACCAGCAGATTACACCTATTTATCAGTTTAATTTCATTCCTTTTTTCTTCTTTCTGCCTCGCCAGTGTGTGTCTGCACTAGAGAAAACAATCCAGACAATTTGGGCAGCCCTTGGTGTGAACCACACCTGCGAAAAGGTATGGCCCGAGGGACGCTTTCCGGCCTCTTCCTGTATTTATCTGGCCCTGGGTCAGTCCTGCAGTTAATGATTTTTGGTTGACCTGTTTTATATTGTATTAGGTTATATATTATATGCATCTGTGTTATATTCTAAATTATTTAATTTAATTTTGTATTATTTATAATGACAGTACTTTCTTACTTTTATTGAATTTAAATAATTGTTTTTAAGTTTAACCCAAATAACCTATTTTATCATTTAATCTCTCTCTGATGTATTAATCAATATGTGAAATAGTAAAGTTTAATGTTATCTTATTGTACCAAGATGTAATTTATTGATTTATTTTATTCTTATTAAAAACAACTATTATGCAGTTATTTTGTTGATAATTTAGTTTCACAAAAGTCATACTTTCTCTCTCTCACTCACACATGAACATTATAATACACAAATATAATAAATCAATAAATTAAAAATATGTATTTAGTATTATATGTATAAGTTGAGCTAAAATGCAAGAGAAATATATATATATTTGGTGTCGCATATTCATTCTTTTAGTTTTATTTGTTATATATTATATGAAATTAAAAACATATCTATAACATGTTTTGATTCTTACATATCATGCAGAGAACCATTTGTATCTACTTTAAGCATAGTTTTAAATAAAATGCTGTTAACAGTAATTACCATTTTTTTTCAAAACTGTACATTTAAATATCCCCATTAGAAAAGAGCCATCAGTAAAAAGGTAAAACCCACTCAGAAACACTTGTTTCCATTAACATCATAAACCACTACTTCATCAGTCTCTTGAAGAACTCAAGCACCGACCGTCAATCAATTAAATCCGATATAACAAGAGTGCTTGAGGTGCGTCACCATCTTCTCAGCGCATTATTTACTCTGCTGTATAACCAGGGATCTAAAACGGTCAAAACAGGAGTCTGTTCCGGTCGCTCCAACACACCGTCACTTCCTGTTTCCGGGTCTTAATGCTTCGTTTTGTGGAGAAAAATGGTCAATTGAGAATGTGTCACGGGTCGTTTATGCGCCGCTTCAAGTCAAACAAAATACAAGCTTTACAATCGATTGGTCGTACTTTCTTCCGGCAACTGTAAAGGTCAATAGAGAACGACAATAGAAACGGTCTCGAACTGTAGAAACATCGCTATATTTAAGGCAAATTTCCAGGCCGGGAGGTCCTCCCCCTATCGCCAAATGGTTCCTTCAAGCTCCCTGTGCCACGATCCCCTGTGGAGAGTACTTCCTAATTTTGTTTCCTTTTCTAATGATTCAAATGTTCTTGGTTGGGGGTTTTCGTCTCCTAGTCCCCCCCTAACAGAGGTGTCCCGCTTCGTTCTTTGATCCACGACCCAAGGTGTGAAAGGGCAGACAAACAGACGTTTTAACTAACCGGTGTCATGTCTCTAATTCTGTTCCAAGCTTGTCTTGAGACAGTGTGTCAGTCTGGAGTGTAATGTTGATTGTGAATGTGTATTCAAACGTTTAAGCTCTTAGATGAAGCGAGTAATTTAAACTTTATATTTTGAATATCTTTTAGCGTTGATTTAATTATGGCGTATACGTATAGTGTATAATCATTTTTAGTGTAACAGATCCTGTGGAGCCTGTAAACAGACACTATGAACACCCACCGGACTGAACGTGACCCCGGTCTCTGGCTAAGATTAGACCGTTGGACCGGCGATGACTTTGGCCCGAGCTCATGCATTGGCAGCAGCTGTGATGGGAGTGGAGGGGGGGTGCGGGGGGCGACGCCAAGGTCTCTTACTATTGTCATAAAAGCCAACCCTGGATTATTGCAAGCCTCGGCTGGCTGGCCTTGGCATTTCCAAACTATTAAATGATTCATAACTCACATTTTCAATTGGATCTTTGTCTGGAAGGTTATACGGGAAACAGTTTTAGTCGTTCCTTTTAAAAAATCCTTCTCCATCCTTTCTTCAACAGAGGGCATGAAAGAATTATTGCGCAATCACGTCCATTTCATTTTTAAAAGTGTCGGCCCGTACGCATAGTTAGGTTATGAAGGCCCTGAAAATCTGCGGGGAATTAATCTTTAACTTGATTCATGTAGAGCGTCTGTTTGGCTTGCTGCTCCGCCGGATTACACCGGAGATTACAAAACTACATTTGACAATTCAAGGCGAGCACTTTCCGTACGGAGAGAGAACCTCTCGTCCGCGAGCGTTATGTAACGAACCGCTAAACATTTATAACCCGCCTCGGAAGGAGAGTTTTTCTCTCCACGGCTGAAGAAACTCCTTCCACTAGCTTGATTTTCCCAGCCTGTGTAAGTGATCGTTCACCTTCCTGTGGAGCTCAATCCTGCTAGATAATAAATCAAAGTTTAAAGCTTACAATTGTTGATAATCGTCGGAGTTATGATCCTCTTGCACACAATTGAACTTGTGAAGAAGTACATTTTTAAAAAAAAGTCATTGTGGCGTCTGTTATATATATTCGTGTCAAGAGAACATTGAGCCAACGTGACATTTCTCTGCTCGTTCATGCGCGATGACAACGTTATCTAGTGTCGACACAAATCAAATGTAAGTTTAAGCCCATCTTGTGTAATGACCCTGAGAGTCGTCGTTAAATCTTGATGATTCCATGTGAAGAAGTAGGACAGAATATAAACAGAGGCAGTAATTTAATAGAATCTGACAGCATCAGATAATAATATGAATTAATATGAATTCCTATATTATATTAGTTAATTCCATATTTATTAACCTGCGAGGTACGAAATAAATGCCACCGACATACCTACTCGAATCATAACTTTTCTGTTCTCATTTCTGTCAATAGTTGTGTGTATTGGCAAGAATCTGGCGATACGATACGTATCACGATACAGGGGCAACGATAAGATATATTGAGATACTGTAGGAACAAGCAAATATTTGTAGTATTTTTCCAAGTACTGACCACATGACTGTTGACTGATTTAATTTGTATTGAAATCTAAACATATCCAAAAATCAGCTTCAAAAGCTGCTGGAGTCATCTGTATCCTCTCGTCCTCAGTCATCACCAGGATTTCTTTGTTACTTTAGCTGATGAGTACATAATGACTGTTGCTATCTAGCTATAGGAAGTTAAATAAACAAGAAAAGAATATGAAAAAACTGTGTAAATATTGAAAATTCGAATAATAATATATTATAGTTATTATGTAATTTAAATGAATAATTCTAATAATTCCAAAAAACATTATTTTTATTTGTTACAGTCGTGTTAAATATTGACATGCTTTTGTGAGAAAAGAATATTGCGATAGGTAAGTGTATCAACATATTCTTACAACCCTATTTCCTAGCATGTGTAATTCTATCCATGTTTTGTCAGGGCAGCGATACCAAGAAGTAGCATAAAAACACATAGTAGTATATCAAGGGGGTCAAATTTAAATTTACAGTGGTCCAATATGAAAAAACTTGGACAAAGTCAGAGACCATTATTTATGGAACAAGCAGAGGTTGATATAACTTACTAAATAATGTAGTTCAATGAAGGTATAGCCATTCAAGCACAAGTAAGAAAAAGTACATTAAATAGTGTTAAATAGTGACTTTTAAACAGAGTTTTAGTGAGTAAGTTGACCAGATGCACTTTACTTTTATCACTCATTTCCTGCCTGAACAAATGTATTCACATCGACCGAATGACATGGATACGCTTTTCGTGCGAGTCATCGTAAACATCTGCATTAACAAAAAAAAATTCTGCGACAAGACTTTTTTGATGTGATTATGAGGTTAGCTTGAGACCTATGAACTAGACAATATCGCGAAATGGATCGACCCCTTGTGGACGTTCCGGTCATATCTTGAGTGAATCAGCCATTGACGTTCTAGACAACCATTGTAGTCACACCCGAGCACTTGAAGCTCGTACATTTCTCAATCCTTTTCTTACCTCCAGAACCTTCCCCGTGATGAACTGATGGCACGCCTCGCACTGAACTCCAAAATGGGTTTGGTAGTCTTTCTCACAGTAGGGGGCGCCATCCCTGAAGGGAGAGACACAGGGACACGTTTTTGTTGGCAGAGAAGTAATTTTTTCATGATAGAAAAGCTAAAAAATGTCCCCCGTACTTGCTGATGTACTCCCCGGTCAGCACTTTGCTGCAGGCCTTACACTTGAAGCAGCCTAGATGCCACTGACGGTCCAGCGCCAGGAGAGCCTGACCATTCTTGATATCTCGACCACACCCGGCACAACCTGAGAAGAAAAAACAAGTGAAGTGGTAATGATTCAAACGGTGACCCTAAAAGCTTCATCGGTTTGAGGTTAGTTCCTCCACCACCGATCCTCCTTTCAGGTCGTTTTAATGAACGATGCTTGAAAGCAACTCGGAGACCGCCGCGATCACCGGGGACGGCGATGATAACGTGAGGAGAATCTGCATGACTTATTCATGGGTGACCTTGACTAAAAGCACTTCAACTGCCAACTGAGAAACCAGTGGGAAAGAAACAGAGAAGGAGGTGTGGAGAGTTGACGGAGGAGAGCTCGCGGGTTGCAAAATTCCCCGTTTTTTTCTTGCGATAAGAAATTACATTGCCTTGCATAATTCAGCGGGGCCTGTCTTTGGCGTTATTCATGAGGTCCCGCGGAGGAAGAAGAGAAAGTGGCGAAAATGTTCCAAATGAAGACGTATTTAGTCCTGAGCAGCATAAAACATGGATATTGTGATGGCTCAGACAAACCGTTGCGAAAAACACCAGATGTTCATCAGCATATCGTTCCCCTACGTATGCACGTGTTGGGAATTAAAAAAAAAAAATCTGCACCAGTTGTATCGGTGGTTTTCGATGTGGGGGGCCGCCAGACGTTGCTAGGGGGGGGGGGCGCAGACAATTGTAGGGAATGAACAATATACTATACCACAAATTATTTTTTAAACATTTTTCCTGAACATACAAACCTCAAACTGCTTTGATCTTCAAATTCAATTCATAGTATTAATAGTATAATATTTGTAAACCGCATTTCTAGAACAGGGAGACAAGGCGCTTGAACATTCAAAAGCAATATACAGTTAAAAATATGTACAAATATCCAGAAAATTAAGAAAACACAAATAAGAGAGAGAGGAAGATCGTTCCAAAGCTTAGGAGCAACAGTCTGGAAGGATTTCTCTACTCTGGTCCTGAACTGTGTACGAGGAACCATAAGTAGATTCTGATCCACAGACCTCAGAGCCTGAGCTGGGGTGTAAGGCTGGATCAGATCACTGATGTAAGGAGGAGCCTGACCATGAATAGTTCTGAAAGTAGTAAGTAAGTAAGAACCAGAATTTTAAAGTTGATCCTGAAAGAAACTGGCAGCCAGTGAAGAGTTTTAAGGATCAGATAAATGTGAGTTCTTCTACTATAGCAGGTCAGAATTCTCGCTGCAGAGTTTTGTATTAAATGCAGGCAAGACAGCTCTTTGTTGTTTAAACACGAAAATAAACTAAAAGGTCAAAAGAGCAGACCAACGATAGTGAAAGATTTTGCTGCCTAGATTTCATAATCATCCAAAAATTTAAAAATATATGGCAGCATACATCAAGTATAACATTACAAGCAAATGAAAAATGGCCACGATAATACATATTAAAAAGTGGATCAAAGTAGGTAAGTACCCTCTAACATTTTTAATATATATTGAAGCATTTGCTTTGCTTTGGAAAGGGGGCCAGGTTATAGATTCATGTTTTTTTTGGGCCTTTCCATGGTGAAGTCGGGGAACCCTTATTATCAGTACTTACATTGGAAGTTTAATTATGTATAAACATGTTAATAATTTAGGGTTACTAATCAAATAGGTCTTTAAATCAGGTAAAGTATAATTCCTTTTTTTAAGTGTACGAACAAGGATACAATTGAAAACTGATCCAAGAGATTCAATTCTGGGAGCCCACGTTCAAAACTCTAACTAAAGCCATGCATTTGCATCTCGTTCATAGACTGCCTCCACCAGGTGGCAGCACCGTCGGTGTGTTTAAACTACCAGACGCTTGCTTGCAATCCGTTTTAGCTTAATTATTTATAAAATAATAGTCAAAATCTCTACTTACTTACCTCAACTATGAGGTGCAATTTGATATGAATGAGGTTAATCATTAAACAATTACATTTGTTAATATATGGTCAATAACCTGAGTTCGTACTATAAGATCTACATGCTTTTAACCTATTTATAATTTCATATGGTTTTGTTCCAAGAATAGAAGACATCGGTGGACAGTGACAAGTTTGTTTTCTCTTTAAAAACGGCAGATTAATGAACCCGCTGTGAGCGAGCATGAGTGATGTTGAGTTCTTTTTTTGATGCTTAAACAAGGATGAGATAAAGGAGGAAGTGGAATCTAATTTTAGTCTCTACCTCAGAACACAAGACACTCTCCTTCTTTCTCAGAATCTTTAACTGCTTCCACATTATTAAAGTCATGATTTAAAATGGTCTTTTTTTAAATATACTTTTATCGTAAATCATATTTTATAAGTCTGAATATATTTAAGAGGATAAGCTAAAATCAAAAATCAAAATCACGCCGAGCCCTAATCCATGTTGATTCATCCCATATGTTGACACGTATAATTTAGTTTTCAATTTAAAAACAGAAAAACCAAGAATTAGAATATAAATATAAAATAAATTTGGACATAAATTAATTGATAAGAAATACACATAATAATTATGATTACCAAAACATATTTGTAATAAGCATGTTGTTTTGATGCAAATTAAATGTAGACATGTAAGACCCTCAAGAACTAGAAAACAGCCAGTAATCTTAATTATTTTTTCAAGACTATATGTACTTTAAACTAGTGATGGTCTGATGAAGCTTCATGAAGCAGTGTCATTATTTTCCAGAGTCCACTAGATGGCAGTATATGCACTATTTTCCTGTTTTGAACAACATCACATCATTTTTAAACTGATGGCGCAGCCTACTGACCTCTAAACAACATGACACTGTTTCATGAAGCTTCATCAAAACCATCACTAACGTTCAGTTCTGGCAGAAGCGTTTGAATCATTGAATGACACAAAAAAATGGAGCAGAAACAACTTTTTAACATCAGATATTATGACTTATTCCTGACGGCGTCTGACCTCGAGTGTCTAAAATAGCTTCCTGTATAAATCAACCTGCGCTACTTACTGCTGGAGCCCAGAATGTCCTTGGGTCCTGGAGACATCGGTTCCACACAGTACTGGCACAAACAATCCTTCCCGTTGAAGGTCACCCTGTCCCCGGCAGGGAACGGTCGTCTGGAAAAAAAAAAAAGAAAAAACGTTGATCAATTAAAGGTAGAACGGCGGTCAAGTCTACAGCCGAGGTCTGACAGGAGATGATGGGTGAGCCCGGAGAGCGCGGTTGAGGCGGACGAGTGGCAGTTTTCTGTGGCGTGCACAGAGAATTATGGGTAATTTATTTAATAATAAAGAAGAACAGAAGCTCATGTCAAGGTTTGTAAACAAGATAAGATAAAGATGGAGAGATAAGAAGCTTCCTGGTCTGTTTTCTCTTAAAATCTCATATTGGATTACCATTGAACGACTCCACTCTTCTTCCATTTCCTCCACCATCAGTTACACATATCAGGCTTTAAAAAGAGATAGAATGACAGCTTTTTGCTACGGTAGGTGGAACAACAGTCTTACTTGCAGATGGTGCAGACGAAGCAGGCCGGGTGATACGTCTTGCCGAGGGCAGTGACCACCTCCCCCTCCACAAAGTCCCCGCAGCCATTGCAGCGAGTGCCGTGCATGCGTTGGTAGTCCAGGGTGCACAGGTAGTCGCCATTCTTCATGAAGAATCCCCCCTGAGCCAGATCACAGCCGCACACTGTACAGGACGACAAACACACAGGGATTCACATAAAACTGAACAATGAGTCGGAAAATTAGCAACAAACCTTTGATTTTTGTTGTTTGTTTCAAAATAAATGAATTTAATATTGTCTTTCTTTGTTTATCTTTTGTGAACGGTCCAAAACATATTTTTACACCGCGGTTTATTGTCGGAATTCTATTCACAGGGTGACCTCCAAATAAAAATAACTAAAAAAAAAAACTTTTATTGTGTTTTATCTCCTTTTTTTAACTTCTTTACAGGTTTATTTGTCGAGTATACTTGACTGAAACAAGCATCTGTCAGCTTTAAAGCGATAGTTCACCCAAAATGAACTATGAACTCTTTAAAACAGTAATTAGTAGTGATGGTTTGATCTTCATGAAGCAGTGTCATTATTTTCAGAGCCCACTAGATGGCGGTCCAACACAAATTTCTTTTGTTTATAAGAACGGTTGTAATGAAACATTAAATCATTTTAAAACTGATGGCGCCACCTACTGACCTCTAAACACTGCTTCATGAAGCTTCATCAGCACATCACTAGTACTAAGCAATAGACTAGAAATTATGTAAATTATTATTTTCTTTTTGTGCCGCCCAGTAACAAATTCCTCACGGACTGGTTCAGGTCCCTAGACCACTTGTATACAGGTCAATTCAGTTTATTAGGCCCTAAAATTGTAAAATAAATAAATAAAAAGTGCTGTGGATGAAGACGTTTTGTACTGTTCAGCTGATTAACAGACAATTTCAGTAACTTTTTAACATGAAAATAAGCTCAAAATTAAATGAGATGATGAATTTGAGTTGTTTCTACCATAACAAGCTTTTGCGTCTAGTCTACTATGTGTTTTTTAGCTGCCGACTTGGAACTGAAACCAACATTGCCAAATGCATGGTTTTTGAGTGACTTGAGCCTTTTTTACTCAACTAAAATCACTCTCTGACTCACTTTGTAGCTCAAAAAACATTCTTCAACCTGTGCTCTCGACCTCTCTTTCTTTCACTTTGTGTTTTCACTCAGATCTTCCTTTTAAATCCTCTTTAAAATCGAAAAAGAGTAGAGTTTAAGGCGAAGAAGAGAGTGCAGTCGGGGATGCCGGATCCTTTTTTAACAGACAGCGTTGGATAAAATAATGTGGAATTGGAAATAACGAAGAGACTATGAAGACAATGCAGTTATGTTAAGTATTTCTCATAAAGCAAGACACGTGAACGATGAGGGTATGAAGGCTCGTGGAACAATGATCCTCA
Source organism: Callionymus lyra (assembly GCF_982586985.1). Lineage (NCBI taxonomy): Eukaryota > Metazoa > Chordata > Actinopteri > Syngnathiformes > Callionymidae > Callionymus > Callionymus lyra. The sequence goes on from NC_141828.1 coordinate 12,437,347, forward strand.
GTCTTTAGCTCTCGCTACATTTTTCCTCTCGTTCTGGTCATGCCAGGGTTGCCAACATGGAAGCGTAGATGCATTATTGTCAGGAATGTGCTTCAGCGGACAAACAAAAGGGCAGCTGAATGCAGATTTGTGTGCAGAGACACGACGGTGTCATTCTCCGGAGCCTCTGCCTCAACACTAGTGGCTCTCACACGACCTTCAACCTTGTGTCTCGTGGCAGGTGCGGTCGTATCTCCACACATCGAGTCATTAAGTCGGTGGCGTCCACCTCAGAGTGAGCGAATATAACGATGTTGTGGACGCCTCTGTGTAATCGGTCTTATGCAATGAGCTAAATCCCGGGGATGAATGGCAGCGAATGAAGAAGAGAATCAGATTTAATTGCATTAGGGCTCAGGGATGATGGGATTAACTGGCAAAGTAGACGCCGTGGGAGAGAAGACCCTCGCAGGAGTCAAAGCGACATGCACACAAATCAATACTTATCTTCACGAAGAGATTCATGAATAATATTCTGACCTGGAGATTTATGGTCAATAGAAAAACTACTAGTGCTTCTCAGAGGTATGTTTTCAAAAAAACGTGTTTTAACCATTGTGTTATTTCAGGGTCAAGGTGACTCGAAAGCCTGAAAACAAACTTGTTAGTGGTATACCTTGCGTTACCTAAGGGTCAATGTGACCCGAAGGCCCGAAAACAAATGTGTTTGTGGTATCCCTTGTGTTACCTTCAGGTCAATGTGACCCGAAGGCCCAAAAACAAATGTGTTTGTGGTATCCCTTGTGTGATCTAAGGGTGGTATCCCTTGTGTTGTCATTGGCCAGGGATATGGTTCACCTTGACCCTAAGATAACACAAGGGAAACCACAAACACATTTGTTTTCCGATCTCAGGTCACCTTGACCCTTAGATCACAAAAGGGAAACCACAAACACATTTGTTTTCGGTCCTTCGAGTCACTTTGACCCTAAGATAAAACAAAGGATACGACAAACACATTTGTTTTTGGCCCTTCGGGTCACATTGACCCTAAGATAACACATAGGATACCACAAACACATTTGTTTCTGATCTCGGGTCACATCCTTTAGATCACACAAGGGATACCACAAACACATTTGTTTTTGGCCCTTCGGGTCACCTTGACCCTAAGATAACACAAAGGATACCACAATCATATTTGTTTTCGGGCCTTTGGGTCACATTGACCCTAAAATAACACATAGGATACCACAAACACATCTTTTTCGGATCTCGGGTCACCTTGACCTTTAGATCACACAAGGGATACCACAAACTCATTTGTATTTGGCCCTTCGGGTCACCTTGACCCTAAGATAAGACAAGGTTGAGGAAAGGGGCTTTGACCCAAGTGGGACCCTAGTTTTGGTATCATAGAAGTCTCAGCAACTGTATCATCTACAGGTGGCTCACACCTGTGTGTGAACATGTGCCCCCTGGTGGACACCTGCTTTGGGTCTCCCTCGCCTCCCACCTTAAGAAGCCAGAATGCACGTCAAATGTAAACCAGGGATGAAGGACATGAGTTGAAATCTTCCTTGGTTGAATGAAAAACCAAAAAAGATTGCTGTCAACATTTTTCTTTTATCTAAAAACCTTTACTTTTCACTTTTAATGTTTTTTAACGTCTGTTTTTTTTCTTTTAACTTTCATTTGTATTTGACTTTCTCAGTAGAACCTTTAGGCAGATGATGCTTTTGTTGTTTCCCCCAAATCAACTTTTAATGTATTTGTCATCCACATTTTTCAATGGCCATCCTTTTCTCTTCCTCTCTATCAGTTTTTCTCTCTCCATTGTCACCCATAGTTGTGTGTCCGTCTATATATACCATAAAAGTAAAATATGGACGAAGACATTTTCAGACTATGTCAAGGAACTGATCAATCATTCATTGATCTATTTTGGCTATTTTGGTCGAGTGTCGATGCGAGTTCCATTAACACTATATGTGTTGTGAGAGCGAGTTATTGAACTCGACCTCCACCTGACGTCCAAATTGGTAACAATTACGATAAATTATAAAAATGTATTGGATGTGAATCACCTGAACACAGAATCGTCGACTCATTTAAACCAGTGATGGTCTGATGAAGCTTCATGAAACAGTGTCATTATTTTCAGAGTCCACAAGATGGCGGTATCTGCACTATTTTCCTTTGTTTTGACCAACTGTTCTAATGAACATCATTTTTAAACTGAAGGCGCCACCTACTGACCTCTAAACAACATGACACTGTTTCATGAAGCTTCATCAGACCATAATACTAATTTAAACAGTTAAAACAAAAAACTTTTCAAAAAACTGCCTGATAAATCCACTTTTTTGCCATTTTATCCACTAGCTGCAGATTTTTAGTGTTTTTATGATGTTTTAATGTGCTGCGTGTTTGAAATTTAAACGTACGGTAACTATGAGTGTCAAGAAAGGCGCCTTCAAATAAAATGTATTATTATTATTATTATTATTATTATTATTATATTCTGGTCTGTACATTCATTCATCATTTGTTAGTAAAAAACAAGTATTGACTACAAAAAAACACCCCAAGACATTGTAAAATTGCTCAAGAACCGAGTAGCTGTACTTTTCTTAAGCTGTCCATCAACCAGGTCAACATGACGTTGCATCTTAAAGTTCTGGAGTAAACCTATTGGGCGACACCTACGAACACACATCTATCGCCACGCTGTCTGCGAAGCCATGAACATCCACTTGGACGAGACAGAATTAGCCGCTAATCTCTGCCGCTTCGCACGCCGTGTTATGAGCCGCCTGAACCGGGCTCACCCGGGTGACGGCGCTCCAGTCGGAGATTATCCGAGCGAGCCCTCATCATGAAAGGGGTTTAGACAACAAGAGCGAAAAAAAGCGTTCGGTCATCCGTGGGCGTCTCAGATGTAATCGCGGCGGAGCCGCTGGAATCTATGGGGTGGTGAGGATGAAGGCAGATGGAGTCGCCCCGTAGGGCGTCACTAACACGTCTGTAATCGAAGGTACGAGGGTGAGTCAGGGTTTGTTAGTCAGAGATGACAGTTGCTAGGAACTTAAAGAGGACAGACGACGCTCATCTAACAACTATCTGCAGAAAACTCCTCTGCATGTTCTACCAGTCTGTGGTGGACAGTGTCCTGTTTTATGCTGTGGTGTGTTGGGGTAGGAATGTGTCAACAGGTTGGTCAGGTCGTGGTTGAAGCTGGACTCACTGGTGACAGTTGCAGAGAGAAAATCACTGGACAAACTACTGTCCATCATGGATGATGACAGTCATTCTCTGAACACTGTCATCAGTGAACAGAGAAGCAGATGCAACACTAATAGACTCAGGGACTCATTCATTCCTCGCTCTATTAGTTTGTTCAATTCTTAGTTTTAGGGGCAGTGGAGCGAAAAGATAATTCTATTCCATGTTAATTTTTGTATCCTTTTTCTTTGATCCATGTTCTTTATCTTGAGAAATATGTCCGATTCGCACGGGATAAGTATTACCCGGGGACCTCGGGTAATTTGTAATAATTGTGGAGAATGTCTGACTTTTAATCCCGTGTGTATGCAACATGTCTGTGATTTGTAACATAATAATTCTGCCGCAAATGACCAACTGTAATTCCCCAAACACAGACGTCAGGTGATAATACTAGTCGAGTGCGAATCCGAATGTCTGCGTTTGTAATTCTGAATGCTGCATATATGCAACTGTAACGGACTTCTAGGCACTCGCCATTTTGTTAATATTTACTTCCGCTGCTTTATTTTGAAGTGGTTGAAAAGGAAAGTAGATCGTTGTTGTTGAGGGTGTGTTCCATATGGCGAAAGTAAAGAAGACGTGCGCGCTGCACGGCTACAAACTAAGTTCCAGCCTCGTTGTTTCCCGCACGAATACACTCGGTTACACTATTGTAACAGACTGTGTCTCTTCTGTATGAATAATGTTGGGGTAAATTTATGTGCCTGGCAGCGCTCTCGCTGTTGAGCCTCTGCATAAGTTGAGAAACGAAAGAAAATAAACGGTTGTCCACTTTATCTTCTCTAAACGAAGAACGCTTGGTTACACTAACTTTCTCTTTCACTAATTGCGCTCCTTTTTACATCTGTATCTCTAGGTAATGTCAGTAAAGATTACTATTTTACAGACGTCGCTCATCCTGTGTGAACGCACTTGAAATAACGCAGAAGAGGGGAGGAATTTAGAAAACACAGAGTTCCCCAGGTTATACTTATCCCGTGCGAATAGGGCTTTAGATTGTGTCATTTTGCGCTTTATTTTTATTGCACTTTGTTCTTATTTCATGCATTTATCCATCCATCTATCTATCTATCCATCCATCCATCCATCCATCTATCTATCTATCTATCTATCTATCTATCTATCTATCTATCTATCTATCTATCTATCTATCTATCTATCTATCTATCTATCTATCTATCTATCTATCTATCTATCTATCTATCTATCTATCTATCTATCCATCCATCTATCCATCTATCCATCTATATATCTACTACATCCATCATCATCAACGATTTAGCATCAATGATGTTTCACTAGAAGACACATTAAGTGTTGGTGTGAATTCTCATCTTCACACATTGCATCAGTGAAAAATAGCTGTCAAATAAAACGAGGTAGTGAAGCTAAATTTAGCTTATTTTTTTCCTCACACGTCGCTCACTGATAAAAGTAAGCCTCTTGTTTCACAATGTCAGAGTAATCTGACATTTTCAGAGGGTGAGCTCATGGAAGAAGTATCACACTTAAGGAGAAGAAGAAGTGTTGCCTTTCATCAGAAGTTGAAAATGGAATCTTGAGAAGTCATGGCAGCAAAGTATGAAGGTTTGTCCAGACGGATCGATGGGATGAGAAAAGACGAATGAAAAGATGATGCCAACAACGTTTTGAAGATGTTCTACATTTTAAATTCATTAATATGCTGTTCTTCATCAAGATACATTGGTCCGTTCTTAATCTGGACAGATATTAAACATGTCATGGAAGAGCTGAAGCTGTCAATAATCATTTATCTTTAAAATAATTTTACTGTTCATCTGATCACACATATTTTTTTGTCATTTAAAGATCAGTCAATTAGATAATACGACATTTCTAGAGCTGCTAAGCTTTCATATTACAAACAATATTTACTAACGTAACATGCACATACAAATATTAATAATGAATAACCCAATCGGTTAAGTTAAGAGATAAACATGTTTTACCCAACAAAAAAAGAGAAAATTAAAATAATTTTTTCTCGATAACAAAAACTTTAACTTCAATTTTTCAATAAAATCTAATCTTGTTAAACTAAGTTAAACCTTTAACTTCAGATATACTGTAATTGGGAGTCTTTAAAAAATTGTCGATAGTTATAATCTGTTTGTTCAAAGATATGAAATCAAGGTGAGAATGTCTATGTGATAAACATTTGCTAACGTTAGCACGTTTTTTCACATAAGCGTAAGCATAAGAGACATAATATGGTAGAAAAAAATTAGTATATACTCGTGGTCACGAAATACTGTTTCAATAGTGATGGTTTGATGAAGCTTCATGAAGCAGTGTCATTATTTTAAGAGTTCACTAGATGGCGTCTCTACACTATTTCTCTTTGTTTTGAACAACTGTTCTAATGAAACATCACATCATTTATAAACTAATGGCGCCACCTACTGACCTCTAAACAACATGACACTGCTTCATAAAGCTTCGCCAGCTTCATCACTTTTAACTCGTTTTACAATTGAGTGCTTAGTATTTTGTGGTCATAATTGGAGCGTCATACACACTAAGGATAAATATTTAACCCCATTAACATCTTAAGACGTTTCTATTTGTTCAGGCTTTTCCTTGATTTTCTGGAACTCCTGTGTTGTTCTCATTGTTATCTTGACCTTTAAAGTATATATTTTATTGAATATTGTTTTGATTGTTTAAGCGCTTTGTGACCCTGGCGCTATATAAAAACAAATTACTTACTTACTTATTACTTACGTTAAACACAAAATTAGCTACAAAATCAAAGCTTTTAAACTAGAAAAATAGAAAGTAAAATAATTCAGTTTCCCATTTAAAATATGATAAACCAAACTTATATTTTTATTCATTTCATTCCAAATAACTTGATAATTAATTTCACTTTTCAATCAACATTGTATGCAATAAGAATGTGGGAGGAAACCAGAGTATCTGGAGTAAACCCACACAAGCACAAGGAACAAAATCAACCTCTACAAATAAAAAACACTTAAGCTCCCATTCATTCATATGTTCTAAGTCCAACAAATGATGATTATTTATTTCTTTTCATGACCATACCTTTGCAGGTGAAGCACTTGAGGTGGAAGTGCTTGCTCTGCACGCGCAGCACCTCGCCCTTACATGGCTGCCCACACTTGTAGCACTGGATCAGGGGCTTCTCTGTGGCGTGATGGTGCGTGTCCTTTGCATGGGCCACTGCAAGAGAGAGACCGGACAGTGAGTCATCTGGCTTTTGTCACACGTCACTTCTTTTTTATCATCCCGAGGAGAGATAAAGACTGAGAGCTGTCACGACGGGACGCGAAGCAGAGCCGCACAAAACAAGACGCGGTATCTACCGAGGTCTAAATATAGAACGTCTTAGGCGGCGGGGTGGAGGGCGCCCGGATTCTAAATGGCTTTCTAAAAGGGTATTGATAAAAAATCCATTCCACTTCCACCTCAGATATAGAGACATTACGGTCCGCTGATGTCTGGTTTACAGTCCGATGATCTCTGCTTGGCTGAACATCCTTTGTGAGGCCAGGAAAGAGCTGGTGTGAGGTTTTTTGAGCGGTGAAGAGTTCAGTTCCGTCAGTGGAACGTTTGACAGGAGACAGAACAAAGCCCGGCTGAACGCAAACATCCCTTAGCAGGAAAAAGTGATTCAAGTGCAAGTATTCGAGTACTACTTTGAAGAAGTATACTTAAAGTTTGACTTTTTTGACATCCCTTAAGTATATTCAAGTATGGTATGAGTATACTTACTGTATACTTAATTGAAATAGTTGACTTATGACATCCCTTCACAAAAAGATGCATATTTGAGTGTATTATGAGTATACTTATTTTATATTACAATTGAAGAAGTATACTTGAAGTTTACTTTTGATAACCCTTGGGAAAAAAGGGTATTCAAGTGTGCTATGAATATACTGTCTGTGTACTAAAATGGAAGTAGTATAGTTGACGTTTACTTTTGACATAACTTATCAAAATGAAGTTCATTCAAGTGTTCTATGAGTATAATTACTGTATACTAAATTGAAATAGTAGACTTGAAGTTTACTTTGGACACCCATAAGCAAAAAGAAGTAAATTCAAGTGTACTATTAGAATACTTTATGTATACTAAATTAAAGTAGCATCCTTGAAGCTTTTGACACACTAGACTACACAATAGTACATTAATGTATACTTATAGTCAAATATACTTTATGAAATGTACTTGAAGTACAAATATACTAATTTCTTTCCTTGGGAAACAGTATTATTGTGGTGATCCAGAAGTAAACTGTGCAAAGGATTATGGGAGTGGGTGATAACAGAAAATGTTATTGTTAGATATACACGTTTAATTTGAGGTATTACCTTCATTATAAAACGTCATGTATGTATGACTATGTAGTGTAGGAGTTCAGATTTTTAGGAAATAGTATGTGAGCTCAATTGTTACTTTCATGTACTCTAAAGACACATACGAAAAAAATAAGAAAAATGTAACTTGCCTTTTTATTAATTGATCAAGTTCTAGTCCCTTTGATACTTTATTTGTGCAATGGTGTTTTTGTAAAATGTAGATGGATAAACTTATACTTTATAAACTAGAAGAATATACTTAGAACATTGGTAGAATAGAGAATACTATACTTAAAGTATACATATGTAAACTTAGACTAACCTAGTGCACTAGTAGTATAGAGATGAGTATACATAAAAGTATACTACGAGAGCTTAAAATCTTCCTATTTAGTCCGAACAAGTATCAAATTAGTATATACGAGTACAATAGTAAGAATACTAAAGAATGTTTTTGTATACTTTACACCTAAATTTACTTGATAAAATGGCAATTATTTTGCTGAGTGAAGCTTCTGTGATCGTCTGCAGAAAAGTCCGTCAGCAGGAACTAGATAACAAAGTCAAGATTTAGACTTTCCTCACATGGATTCTTTTGACCAACATTATGTAAGAGCACTGATCGTTGCTAATATCTTTAGATCCGTGATATGTCCCACAGAAAAAAAAAAGTGTCCGCGTCACAGACATTTTAATCCGGCATTAAACTGCAGGTTTCTTAATTCTGCTACAAAGTCAGACGGTTTATTTTCAAACCGGCGGATTATTTCACATCCAGGAGCAACAGGCAGATGATCAGGCTTTTTTTCGGGCGTGTCCACGAACACACACATCACATACACACACACACACACACACACACACACACACACGAGAGAATCAGCGATGCTCTGCAGTAAATCGTAAGTCGGCAAAGCTAAAATAAGACACTACTAAAGGCCCAGAAATAGCATCAGTTCTCACTGGAGACTAGAGTTGCTCTTCCTTATTGATCAGCTGGTTCTGGTGCAGTGGATTCTACGGTTCTTCCGTGTTCTCTTCACAGTTTAGTGGAAGACGTTTATTTCACCGGCTCAAGGCTTCATGGCTCTCATGACTCAGGTGTGAAAGTCACGTCATCCAGGGAGTGACTTTATCATCGGTCGGTTGAACTATTCATGAACCCTCACTTAAATAGCAAAAGCAAAGTGTATGTTGCTTATTTCACGTCAGATTCCATAATTGCTTTGGTTGTTTCGGAGCAAAAATTAAAGCTCGATAGCAAATATGTGTGAGCGATTCGGAAAAATAACGTAGTTGCAATTTTTTTTCAACCAATATTTCGCTACTATGCAATTTTTTTTGCTAACACTATACTATAGGGCTGCACGATATATCTAAAAATATCGATATCGCGATATAGGCACGTGCGATATGCATATTGAAAACATGTGCGATAATTTATAATTTTCTATTGTATAAATCAAGCATTTCTTAAATTCGCACTTCAACCAATCAGTGTCACGGTTCTGTAAAGTTGTCAATTTGTACTTCTAAGTCTCGTTGTCCTCTCTGATGTCGCTCGGTTTGCGGGAAACCGATGCAAGTCGTGCAAAACTGAGCGTTTTAAGTGATATTTATACTTGCAGCTGCGCGTGCACGCGGCTACATTTTTAGGTGAAAGAAAAAATATCGAAATAATATCGGTATTGCAATACAAGACACCAATATCCCTACTAGCAGCCCTACTATACTATCTCTACAACGATTGATAGAGGCGACATATAACACTTCTTGCCTGTAGGCCAGGCCAGCATATTATGATTAAATAAGAATTGATTTATACATAAATTGGTTTTAATAAAAACATTTTCATTTCACCTTTCAACTGTAAAAATACTAAACTTCAATAACACAACACTGCACTACAATAAAACAATAATATAAATACCACATCAACCTCATCAATTCAATGGAAACATCTTATGAAATATATATTTATAAACTCTTACCAAAAAAACAAAAAAACAAAGAAAAACAGTGTGAGCGCTGATGCTTCTGCCTCAAACTATTGTAGAGTCAAAGTAAGCGTTTCTTTTTTCTTTTAATTAAAGCATCTGTGATTTGAAAAAACACAATTTCATCAATTTAAATCTTTAAAAAAATATTAAGCCGTCATTCAACATGTTTTTTGCCAGATGTTATTTATATTGCTAAATGATTTCATGTAGCTAACATGTGGGCTAACGCTAGTTAGCAACACAGCTAATGCTCCTTCAATGAAAATGCATTACAGATTAAATGTTATTAAAACACGGCTTAAAGCTGGTGTGTTCATAGCAGACACAAGGACCAACACTACCATGTAGCAACGTTAACAGTTGAAACAGACTTATTATCACAACAACGCTTTTCTTGGTCATCTTTCAATGGAGCTTGTGCAGTAAAAATGGTTCGAAAGTGAGTCACAGAAGTCTCTTCAGTTACGAATGAGCTGGAGTTTGAAGCCAGTACATTCAATTGAAATACAACCTATTATTATTTAAAATACTAGGATAAAATCACATTTATTTTACGTTTATCTCACCTGTTAAAACTGTTCGCAAAGGAAAATATGTTCCAAACGTTGCTGATAAAGACAGTTTAATCCACATTTTTAGTTTTGCAAAGACTTTTAACAAAGAGAACTAATCATTAATAACAAATAATGGTATATATTTACTCAAATACACAATCTGGGAGCCTTGAGAAACTAACTTTCAAGCTTTACTTGATTCTAATCTAGAAAAAACAGAAGTTGACGCAGCATGGGAAGAATGTTGGGACGAGGACGCGGTGGGTTGTCTCTGAAGTGTCCTTCATGAGATAACACTCAGCAGGACATTGACTCATCTCCGGGTAAAAGCAGAGTCTCATCAGCTCAGTGTGCAACATCACACTTCTCCCCCCCAAAAAAAACAAAACAACAATGCCATCTGTCAAAACGCCTTTGCTTTCTTCTGTGTCTTGCTGTTTCATTTCTGTGGCATTCTGGGAGTTTTTTAAGGTTCGCCTCCGAGAGCGTGTAACACGCGTGTTCCTGCACATCCACCTGAAACCTTCTTAAAACCTCAATTTCCTGTTTCTCGAGAGCAGGAAATTCTTCCGGCATCGCTGGCTCAGCATCCGAGCAGCTTTGTCACGAGTGAGCGTTTTATTAAAGCATTTTAAGCCTCGAGCTTGATTGAAAATACATTTTGTTGAGTAATGCTTCGATAGCCTGACCACTGAACTTTCATTCGGCGGTCCGGCTACACCGTGTCAGCTACTTTACGATTGACATCACAACAACCACTCATGGGTTCAGTAAAAATATAAAGTAAATGATTAAAATGTCTTTCTCAGCCACAATGATGTACAAATTACATCATACAAGAAGCCAAATTACATACAAAAAATAAAACACTAAATATTAATTAAAAATACAATTACAAATAACATATAATTATATCTGCCCTGCGACAGACTGGTGTCCTGTCCAGGGTGTCCCCTGCCTCTTGCCCTATGACTCTGGGATAGGCTCCAGTCTCCCCGTGACCCCGACCCCGGGATAAAGTGGTTGCGAATGAATGAATGAATATAATTATATCCGTATTTGTTCCCTTATCTTAAACACACGTTTTCACAATACTCAAATTTCCAACTTGATCCCATTTCAATACCACCAAGGATTTTGTTTAAAAATAAATAAATAAATAATTTTAATGCAAAAAGAACCTCAGTTACAACATGTTAGAATTAAAGCATATGTTCAATATGTGAAAGAAAAAAACAGTTTAACATAAATTAATAGATAAATAATAACACTTGGAACAATATAATATTTTGAGATAATACGTAATATGTTAAAAAATAAAAAAGATTTCAATTCTTGGCTATGCTTTACATACATGACAATATGGTATTGATACTTTTAAAAATGAGTATTAGTGTCACTAAGTTTTAGTGTCGATGTCTTTTCGATACTTTCGCAAGCCCTATTTAAAAGTCACCATGTGCCAAAAAAGAATGATATACATTGATTTCGAGCCAACAATCCAAAAGGAATTGGCTCCCAGGTCATGAGTTTGGCACGTGTGAATTACTCCAAATAAATAAATATTCCATCCTCAAACAGCAGGGAGTCAATATAATACCTCTTTGTGTCAATGACATACAAGGATTTTAGAATGTCAAATTGGGAGATCAAACATCTGTCGCGTCCTGCTGTGCCACAGAAGGGAAATTCACTTAATTTAATAGTTCATGATATTTAATTGAATTTCAATTATGTAAGTGGACTTTCTCTATTAAGCCCTTTTGGGATTAAAATTACGTATTACATATCGGACAAGACCATGAATATATTTATTTAAAGAGAAAATAGATGATTAAAATCTAAATAAACAAAGAAAAGTGTTTCTAGAGTTAGCTTGGAGACCTTATTATAAGCGAGAGATAAACCCCTGAAATGTTGAATTTTAGATCCATTTATAATGAAATTGGTAGTGATCTGGATTGCATCGTGGATCCATGAATCTCATCAAGTTCTTGCACCTGCTGTGTGTGTTTTGAAAGCAAGTTCAAGAACAGCATTTCAAATGGTTTTATTTCTATCAACAATACCTAATGACACTGATTCAATGAATATTCAGCTACAAAATTGGGCAAAAATAAATCGCTATGAGGTGTAAACGAGCGCTTGGCAGAGGTCAGTGATCTATAGTGCTTTTCTAGTTCATTACCTCAAGGCTAATCAATACATTTCGATCATGACAACAGATGCATGAAACAGAGACCAATATGTACCACTTTTAACAGCCAGAGAGAAGTCCAGAAATAACCGCAAACAAGAAGACGAAAAACACTTCAAATGTGATCAAACGTGGATCACAGACACAATGAGTGATTGAACAAAAGCAGGTCAACAATGTTATCATGAACTGCATTAGTTTCCTCATATTGTCCAGACTTATGGACGTGTTTGTATTATAAAGCAATATTCGTAATAAATCTATTAATCAGTATTTTCCACCAGTCAAAAATAAACAAAAGCTAACAATCTCTGGATTCCAAAGCCATGTAGAATGAATCAAGATCCAGAAATGCAACTTAAACCTTTTGACATCCTTTCTCAAAAGTTTATTCAAGTGTACTTTAAGTATACTTTATGTATAGTAAATTAAAGTAGTATCCTTGAAGTTTACCTCCGTCCCCCATAAGCAAAAAGAAGTAAATTCAAGTGTACTATGAGTATAATTACTGTATACTTAATTGAAATAGTATACTTGAAGTTTACTTTCGACACCCATAAGATAAAAAAGAAGTAAATTCAAGTGTACTATGAGTATAATTACTGTATACTAAATTGAAGTAGTATACTAGTGGTTTACCTTCGTCCCCATAAGAAAAAATAAGTAAATTCAAGTGTACTATGACTGTAATTTCTGTATACTAAATTAGTAGTAGTATACTTGAAGTTTAGTTTAACTTTGACATCCCTTCTCAGACGTTTATTAATGTGTACTATTAGTATACTTTCTGTATAGTAATTTAAAGTAGTACCCTTGAAGATTACTTTGACATCCATAAGCAAAAAGAAGTAAATTCAAGTTTACTATGAGTATAATTACTGTATACTAAATTGAAGTAGTACACTTGAAGTTAACTTTTGACATCCTTTCTCAAATGTTTATTCAAGTGTACTATTATTATACTTTCTGTATAGTAAATTATAGTAGTATCCTAGAAGTTTACTTTCGTCCCCCATAAGCAAAAAGAAGTAAATTCAAGTTTACTATGAGTATAATTATTGTATACTTAATTGATTTAGTATACTTGGAGTTTAATTTTGACACCCTTTCTCAAAGGTTTATTCAACTAGTATACTTTCTGTATAGTAAATTAAAGTAGTATCATTGAAGTTTACTTGACTTCTTTTAGCAAAAAGAAGTAAATTCAGGTGAACTATGAGTAAACTTACTGTACACTTAATTGAAACAGTTTACTTGAAGCTTTTGACACACTATTCTACACAATAGTACAGTAAGTGATTGGACAAAAGTAGGTCAACAATGTTATCATGAACTGCATTAGTTTCCTCATATTGTCCAGACTCGTGGACGTGTTTGTATATGAAGCAATATTTTCGTAATACATCTATTAATCGGTATTTTCCGCCAGTCAAAAATAAACAAAAGCTAACAATCTCTGGATTCCAAAGCCATGTAGAATGAATCAAGATCCACGAATCCAACTTCAACCTTTCATTTTTGATTTGAAACAAACTCCAAGAAGGTCAATGAAAGAACCGCTTTACAGTCTGCACTCATCGGGATCCACTTTCAAAAGCCAGATTTATTATTATTAACATTTCAGGCGAGTGTTTTCGTAACATCTGACACGGACAGAAATGGAAAAGTCAACGCAGCCGACGTCACGGGTTGACTGTCGACCAAGACAGATGTTTCACTGCCATGAGTTCAGAGCCAAGAAGCTGAGCTTTAGCTGGGAATGAGTGGGATGTTTTTTTTCTTTTCCCAGTCTAATTCTGTCTGTAGGGCCAATGGCATTGTGGGAAAGAGACGTGTGGAAAAAGCAGGCAGAGGCTTTTTTTTTTTTAATTCATGGTTTAAAAAGTGACATTAATAGACGAGTCCTCGCATCAGTTCGATCTGGAACAAAACATCAGTGTTTCTCTTGAAGGAAATGGCAAATATGACTTTGACGTATAACCTATAAAATCCCGGGCACACATCTGTTGAGGTGCCAAGGATTAGATCATAGTTCCTAAAGGGTGGAGCGGTAATTGTAAAATCATAGTTCTACAAAAGGAACCCCTGAATCAACTTCACACACCATTGTATCGAGTGAGAGGAAAGTCTCTTGGCTCTGGCAAACACACAGTCATAAATCACGCTGTAGCGGCTAATAGTCCAACAAAGAAATGAAACATTTATATAATTATTTTCTCCCAAAACGTTCTATTAAGGCAGGGGTTCCCAGCGTCTGCCCCCATTATTGGTTTGTACTATTTTTACATCTTTTTTTCTAAACTTGAAGCACTGTTTCTTGTTATTGTATTGTATTAGCAGTGATGGTCTGATAAAGCTTCATGAAACAGTGTCATTATTTTCAGAGTCCACTAGATGGCGGTCTCTGCACTATTTTCCTTTGTTTTGAACAACTGTTCTAATGAAACATCACCTCATTTTTTAACTGATGGCGCCACCTACTGACCTCTGAACAACATGTCACTGCTTCATGAAGCTTCACAAGCCCATCATTATGTATTAGTATTAGTGTCAAACTTTGGTATGAGTTTTTATGAGTGCAGGCCGAGCAAGGGACTCCATTTTTGTTCAACTTCCGATGGTTAAGGAATAAAGATCATCACATCAAAATCCAATTATAATTTGAACTTTGATTACAAAGTTACGATGGAAGGCCCTTTCTCCACAAGAATTGACCTCAGGTCGCCCCCTGGCAAGTTGAGTTTGAGACCTCTGGCTTAAAGGTATAAATCACAAAAAAACAAAAAACGAATTTAAACCATTTTCTCCTCAAACTCATGTCGACTAAGTGAGTGATTTATTTTCCGTAATCCGTTCCACGAACTCCACTACAACAACCCACTCTACTACAACAAACTAAAAATAATAAAGACCTATTTAAGTTTTTTCCAAACAATTCCTCATGTCGAGGCTTCAATACAAGAGGGACGTTACAGACGAGCAGTGTTGAGGTATTTGGATGATTTTAAGTTTCTTTTTGGACGAAGATAAAGACAAAGACAACTGAGCTCCAGTCGTTACATTAAAATGAAGAAACATTTTTTCTAAAAAAAGAATGGATTACTCATAGTTAACACAAGGGTGAATAGAAATTAGTTAAATTTGAATTTTGTAAGGACTATCACTTTTAGGGAAACACTATCTCCTGTGACTTTAGACTTTCTTTATTGTCACTGCACAGAAGAACACAGCAGTGAAAAACTGGCAACGTCATAATCTTTAATTCTTGAGGGTTACTAATTTATTCCTGGCTTTTGAGAGTACGAAAAAATGCGGTGAAACTGTAGCAAAATGAGGGTTTGGACTTTAAGCTCTGCAGTCTTAGTCAACTACAGAACCAAGATTTTTTTTTCTACATAAGCAGATTGATTGTTTCTGGACATGACAAGTGCTGTAGAGTCCAGTGTTGGAACTTCAAATTTAAATGTCAACAAGTATATTTAGGCTTCTTCCACAATTAAACACTTCTTGCCTTCTGTTCAAAACAAAAAACAAACACTTTATGAAGACAGATCTGTATATGTTTCCACGCAAAATCACCCAAAACAATTGAGCACACACGTCAGGCTTGTATGTGGCACTATATTACTATGTATGGTGTTTTATTTGATTTTAATTTTGAGCACCTGAGAATATGTTTTGCACATCAGTGACAGTTTGCATGTAATTTTTACTCCTGCAAAAAATAAAGTGGTTTGAGCAAACAAAAATCTCTTTTACGATCAATAAATCTCACTTTGCGCACACTTTGCGACTGCTGTACGATCGCTCAACTTCATCTCCCTGTGTTCGCATGGATTTTCTTTTTACGATCGCTCACAACTACACAGCGCTTCATGTTGTGCCAATGAGGCGAACAATCACAAAGGCCGGAGAAAGCTTGTTTCTGATTGGCTATTTGGTTTCATACAATGTGCCGGGAAAAAGTGATGCATTCAACTGTCTTTAAAAACATTAAACCGCTCACTTCCACTAGCAAGAGAAAGTAAAAATGTCGAACAAAAGTTTGCAGAATTGCTTCTGCCTGTTGTTCGTGAAACCAAACAGCCAATCAGAAACAAGCTTTCTCCGGTCTCTGTGATTGGTCGGCTCATTGGCACAAATGAAGCGCTGTATAGAAGTTGAGCGATCGTAAAGTGATCGCAAAGCGTGCTTAAAGTGAAATTTATTGAACGTAAAAGAGATTTTTGTTTGCTCAAACCACTTTGTTTTTTTGCTGGAGTAAAAATTACATTCAAACTGTAACTTACGTGCAAAACATATTCTCAGGTGCTCAAAATTTCTAACTGCATGTTCAACAAATAAAACACTATAACTATGCAGAACAAAATGGCTTGCCAAATGAGAACTATGTCGCAGAAGTTTTAGTTTAACTGGAACTGACTCTGTTTCCTTTCGGTCCAACCTACTGTTTCAGTCTACGTCTCACGTGATGACGTCACACTCAAATGCTAATGCTAGCTTCTTTCGTAAAGCTTTTTACTAGTTAATGAAACTAAACGATTGGAGAAACCTTTCTACCACACATTTGCCTTTATAGTAACAAAAAGACGAACGTGACTTTCACCAAAACAGAATGTGTCCGTGCTATATGAGACGAAGCTGCTGATTAGTTAAAGTCATGTGCGTTGTCAGACCAAAAATGACCAGATTGACAAAGATGGTCTTTTTGTGAATTTAAATGTTTTAAATGTGGTAGAAATTACCATTAAATTGTTCGGTTGAAGTTTTCCTCACTTTTAAAAAAGCTTCACAAAAGACGTCTGCAGTGTGTGATGACATCACGCAGGAAGTGTCCGGCCAAAATGGCATCCTACATTGACTCGGGTCAGGGACAGTGGTGAACATAGTTTCGCTGGCAATTCCAAAATACCTACAAAATCTAATTTCTTCTTAGGTTATCAACATTTCCCTAAAAATGCCATTGAAACCTCTTCATCCGTTTTTGAGTTATTGTGCAAACAAACAAGATGGGAACAACAGAAGATACTGTAATTGTTACATGGATCAGTTGAATCCATAAGTAGGATCTACATAAATGTATGTCTTTTTTTTCCATGACATGACACTGAACTTTCCCGGGTCTTGAGGGAATCCTGTGATAGTTGCTGTAATGTTGCATAAATGTACTTGTATAAATAAGTCAGATGTACATCCGGAGAGTTTCTTTACACACTCATCGTTCCTGACGCTGGGATCATCACCTCCGGATAAAAGTGAGTGATACGAGGACGACACACACTCCTGTCGCCACAGGAACGGTGTGAGAGAACAACAACAACCAGCAGAGCCTCCCAAATCCTGGTTTTAAAAAGCAAAAGGGCGGCTCCACACCCCTCACCCGTCCGACCCAACCCCCCACTCGTTCAATCTGTCGGCGGTAATAAACGCCGCAGATGACGCCCAGGAGGGAACGGAGGGTCCGGATGTCTCCCGAGGGACACGTTCTGGTCCGACATCGGTGAATAACAGCAGACGTGATAGTTTGTCCTGGTACAAGAAAGCATCGTCGAGGGGTGAAGCAGAACTTTACAAGAGATGAAAAGGAGTTATGAAATATTTAGATGTTTTGTTATGGTAAAATATTCAGACACCACGGTAGCTGTGTGACTCCCCAGTGTGGGTACAGGGGTGTGTGTGTACACTTCTACGTTATCAATCTTTAAAAATACTTCCACATATATCTGCTAATCCGACCTTATATTGCTATTTTCCTTAAATATTATTGCCCTACGTTTATTTTAGTGAAATAATTTACCTCTTTTTTAGCATTTTAAATATCATATCTATATATTGTCAATGCCAATAATCGGATAGCTTAAGAGGTTTCGTCCGCTGTATGAAATAACATGGACTCTATCATAAAATCAGGTTGGAAATACATTTAGAAAATAACTGTAGCAGCCGCTCATAAAGTTGTGAAGTCAAGATTAAGTGCTTAAGCACGCATGGCTAAACACGAGGTAAAAACTTATTTTTTGTTTCTCCAGAAGTCCTTATTCTTTAAATAATTTATGAATAATTCTGGCTTTCATTTAGACGTTTGATGAATTATGAAAACTCAACATTTGATTTAAGTTTCTTTCTCTAGTGCTGTTAGCTAAAGTGCTCTCTGTGTGTAACAAAAAGTTATCGAGAGAGAATAATCTAATACGTTAACATTTTTTGGAAAGAAATTGATTTCTTCACCATTTAATATATAGGTTATCAATCCCTATTTCCACTGCTAGGATGTCCAATTAAATTCAGCATTTTAGGTCTGCAGTTAGGTCTACATTTTTATTGTGACACAAAAGCTAAGTGGGTTTAGCTTCAGCTAGCACGAGTGAAGGCAAACTGCTGGACCACTGTCGTAATAAGCCTTTGTGTTCGTGGCATGGACTCTTTTTTTTATGCCTTCTCCACTTGACGTGTTACATAAGATATTGTTCTGCAATCATTTATTTTCATTAATCCTTTATGGTACCTTCAAATATATGGTTAGGACCAAAATCTAGCGTGGCTGCCAATGCTCAGTTTGGAAATATATTATTATTCTTTTTTTTTTTTGTTGTATATTCATTAAAAACAACGTTATGAATGTTACATTATTTAAAGTTCATTCATGAAAAGGGGCCTAAATCTTTAAACAATCCAAGTTGCCAACACACGCATCTGTAAAAACCCAAACAAATTTAAGCATCTTTATAAAACGCACACAAAATATTATAAGTCACAATTTTTAATATTTAAACTTTTGTAGTTCGACCTAAAACAACCAATATGTATGTTACTCCTGCAGAAAGAAAGAATCTGCAGCATCTTTCCTTCAAAAACAAATGTCTGGGTCTTAACATAGACCCCCTTGGTGTCATGTGTGTTTTTGTTTTTTGGGGGGTGGAAGGACCCGCAGTTCTCCATCACTCAGGCATAACGAGAATCTCTTAACCCTCCCCCCATGAATATGTATGGTGACCCCGCCTCTGCTCCACCAGCAGCCCAGACAAAGCACTTCAAACACGGGCACGGGTTCTGTCGTGGGGGGACCCCTATCGGTCTCCGACACGCCCCCCCCTTCCGAACATTAAACAAGTAATCCTCTGGGACGTGAGCTCGGAATAATGACCCCCGGGTGAACGCCTGAATGGAACGGAGCAGGTACAATTATTCACTGATAAACGGGGAGAAGAGAGTTCCGGCAGCGACAATAGTCTGTGGAGCTTTCTTTTTTTTTGTGCTCGGAGCGAGAGCTGGTTATGGACTCGCCCTGTCGCGTATATACAGTATATCACTTGTGCTGTCCCAGCATGTATAGACGAGCGCATTGTCTCTTCTGTACATTGTGGCCCAGCTGAACAAACACAGAGGAGAGTGAAGTCTGTGAGAGGCTTTATCTCCTCATCCAGGGAGCGGACGCTGGCAGGCTTAAAAGACGAGCCTCCACTGCAGTTGTCTGCAGCAAAAAAAATCGAGGAGCGTCGCACGTTTCTGGAGTGTAAAGTGAGGGCAACTCTGAAAACACAGGGGTGACACGGGCAACGGGGGGAAGGTTGTTTAGTCGCTCGTTTACCGAGGAACCCCCGTTTGTTCCGACAATAAATATAAGAACAGGTGCAATAAATGTTGGCACATTTCATATGCATGACAAATTCATTCATTTATTCTTTGTGGTTCATAAGAACTCACTTTCTGCACCGTTGTGCGAGTTTTCTATCGCGATCTTAGGAATGAAATGTTGATTTTAGGGTATTTTTAACAATTGTATTTTTAACAATTGTCTGTTAACAATTAACATGGAAATATTCGAAGCGTTTGTTCATTTAGTTTTACAATTAAACTTCCGACTGCTATATGGCAGCGGTCATTACGTCCTCCGTGGCTAAAGAAACGATGAAATCCTGCAAGGTTCCTGGTGATGACTGAGGACAAGAGGATACAGTCGACTCCAGCAGCTTTTAAAGCTGATGTTTTGACACGTTTTGGTTTTAAAACAAATGAAAGCAGTTACGACTTGGTCAAGAGTCATGTGGTCTGTAAATACTACAACACCAGAGTTCATTCATTTCTTCTTTGTGGTTCATAAGAACTCACTTTCTGCAACGTTGTGCAAGTTTTCTATCGCGATCTTAGGAATGAAATGTTGATTTTAGGGCATTTTTTAAAAACTTTTTCGATTTAAAAAAACATTTTCTCTTGATATTTGATTATTCAGTATATCACATTTTCAAAAATTAGGTTATATTTTGTTGTGTTAACATGGTCGGCCGGAATATAAACTCTGGTTTTGTTACATTTCTTGTTCATTCTTTAGTCACTTTGATTGTTTGGCTTTTTTTTTTTTACTTTTTTGTTGATTTTTTTTAGAAGAGACACGTGTCCTGATCATTCTCAAGAGTATTAAATGTCTTTGAATAAGTGACGAAAATGTATTTTAGGATCAGAAAGTTCTGTACTTTGCAATCCACACTACATTACTACTTAGTTACGCAGGCAGCGCTACCCTCACTTAAACCATTTTTATCTTCCTGTTTCACTGTAGTGAGTCCATTTTTTGGTGTTTGTGTGTTGCGTCCTTGAGCATTTGGATCCTTCTAACAGACTTGTAATTATTTATAACATCAGGTCAGAAGTACATTTGGGCTACAAAATAAAAGCTCGGGTCTGGATTTTTTGTTGAGGAGGGCCACATTTGCAAAGTTTAAATTCATTGTATCTACATTTTAGGTAAGGTTATGTAGAACTTGATTGTTGTAGAAATTGTTGTTTTCAATTTGCTCAACAACAATATTGGGAGATTCTTCGTGGCACGACAGGAAAAACATTTTCAATATTTGGGAATTAGCATCAATATTTAGCAGTTTCACTCTGCGGTCTGTAGTGTATTTTATAATCTCTGGTTGAATAATACAGTTAAAAAATAGTATTCTGACTGCATAAAACTGCCCAAGGGCCACACTTTTGGACATGTGAAATTTAATTGTATTATATAGTCAAGGTGACCCGAAGACCTGGAAACAAATGTGTTTGTGATATCCCTTGTCTTGTCTCTTGGTCAATTTCCCTATCTTTGGCACGATTACTAAGACACTTCACTTCCTGTGCATTTCATTTTCTCTCCTTCAATACATATAACGTGTCAGTTTGGCCAAATATTCAACCCAGACAAGTGACAAACATGAGGGATTATTTACAGCAGGTAATAAACAGGGACATAGAACCATGAGCTCTTTCAAAGCTACTGTAGTTCAAGGATGAGAAGAAGTAAATAAAGATGGATGAAGGCGACGTGTGTGTACAACGGGAGCCATAAATAACAAAACTATTTCGAGGCCTCGGAAATAGAGCGACCGCCGCATGTAGAGAAAACCGCTGACGCTGCAATCTCGCTTTCAGTAATTCATCATTGCGGGTGTGATTAAAATCTGGTCAGCTGTGTGACGGTGAACAGCCCACCTGGCCTCGGACAGGTAGCGTGATGAGCTCCCGGGGGGAAACAAATGTAACATTATTTTCTGTCCAACGTAGCAAAAGCCCTTCTGCCGCCGCCGCCGCCGCCTTCTGTTCTCAACCACCAGACTGCTGCTCCGGCCAAAAACCCTCATTCTGAGATGTTGTGGGAACATGTGGCTTCCAGAGGTTACGGGTGTCCTGCCAAACGCTGGGAGTCTAAGGCCAGGGACTTTACTTGTGGCCTGTGGAGTCGGACATCAAGGGACGGCAGAGTCTCGCCCACTGGCGTGATGTCACGTGGTCGTACACTTATCTGTAAACATGTTGTTTTTCTTTAGGTGAGAGACGTCGCACACACTCCCACATACGTCGCACAAACTGTCTACACAAACCAGGAGAACTCTTGGAACTTATAAGATAAAGAAAAATAAATCATAAGTAAAGAAATCATTCGTTTATTGCAAGGGTTACATTGCAATAAACTAAATCTATCAGTAGTGACCATTTGAACAGCTCTCATGGTGCTTTGCCGCCCAGCCAACCAATCACAGCGGACGTTCACTTTTGGACGTAGCAACATAGACGTATCATTATAATATAGTATTTTAGTGAGTGATCAGCTGTCACCCCTATTAAAGCAGTTTGTAGAAAGGCATCATGGGAGTTCACTCTTTTGTTGGCACCATAAGTAAGATGGATATTAGTCCCTAAGAAGCAAGTATTTATAAGAAAATTATCTGGACTTTTTCACTAAATAAATATATATTCACAATATTTGCTGAAATCTCCTCCAGCTTTTTTAGGAGAACGCTAAGAGGTTGTTTTTTTCTTACCTTGGACGAGTCCCAGTGCACTAGGGAAAACCTCACCAGGGCTTGAGTCACCTCAACTTCTTTTAAGATTTGGCTCTACTTTGAGTCCTTCCCGGATATCTGAGCTGCTGACAGCTGTTCTAAAAAAGAGAATTCTTGCAGCTGTAGTTGTTTAATTTTGGTCAATAAGCAAAGCTTGAGCATAATCTGACCAATCTTTTGGCTCAGCTCTTCAGTATTCTTACCTCCTTCTAAATGATTCTCTATTTCAAACATTAATGGAAACATCGTGTCAAACCATATATTCATTTTGAACAAATTTCATGGTTTATAGTTCAATAAAGTGTGTAAATTAAACTAATTGGATTTTCTTTGTGTGTGAACAATTAACATGGAAATGTTGAAGCGTTGTTAATTTAGTTTTACAATTAAACTTCCAACCGCTAGATGGCAGCGCTCATTACATACTCCGCAGCTAAAGAAACGATGAAATCCTACTAGATCCCGGCGATGACTGAGGACAAGAGGATACATTTGACTCCAGCAGCTTTCAAAACAAATTAAAAGCAGTTACGACTTCGTCAAGAGTCATGTGGTCTGTAAATACTACAACACCAGAGTCAAGTACTCGGACAATACTACAAATATATCCTCGTTACTAGAGTATCAAAATATATGGTATTGTTGGCCCTGTATCGTTATACGTATCGTACGACCAGATTCTTGCCAATACACACCACAAGTGTTTTATTAATGGACTATAAGCTAATTCAAGATTAGTTTAAAACATAAGAACAAAAAAAGTGAATATTAAAAAAAGCAAAAATACAAACGTGATGGAAATCTCTGACATCTCCAGAATAATTTTTAAGAATAGTTAAGTCTCTCTCCCTCAGTCACCTCTTCTCTGTTGCTATGAGTCATACTGGTCGACCACAGAGCCTCCGAAAACTGCTGCAACACCCCAGTTCCCCCCCAACACACACCGCCGGCTGACCGGAGCTTTATAGGTGGAAACGACCATCTATATAACACTATGAATGAGGCCACGGGTGACAACAATGGAGTGTACCTTTTAGATGGTCGCCACGGCAACGGCTGCAGACAGAGCAAGCGATGGAGAGAACCAAAGAGAGAGAGAGAGAGAGAGAGATATCTCTGCGCAGAATACCCCTGAAGTGCTCCACTTTCCCACCCATTCAGAAGATTTAAAAAACCCATAGACGCTTCTAGAACTGTCGCAGCCGATGGGTGTGTTCGAGGAGGACGTCGTCATGACTCCCAGAAGAAGAAGAATTGAGGAGAAATAAAAACACACACTGCAGCAACGCTTCTACACTGACATGCTGAAGGCGACCGAATACCTTTTTCTTTGACCATGACCATTGGAATCCAGGTAAATCCACAGCCGAAGACCCGCTGAGTGTCTGGATCACGGCGGCGACTAGTTCCTTCTCAAAGTCTGAGGAGGCACCCCAGATGGACTGAGAGAGAGAGAGAGAGAGAGAGAGAGAGAGAGAGGGGGGGAGGTGTAGCGCTCCCCCTGAAAACACTGCTTCAGCGTGGGGTTTGCCTCCCGACTGCCTATTTTCCTCCCATCCCTCTCCTCCTCCTCCTCGGTTCACTCCTCCCTCGCTCAGTCACTCTGTTGTGTCAGCCGCCTCCTCACTGCAGCAACCAGGTGGCTGCTGGTGCTGCTGCTGCTGCTGCTGCTGCTGCTGATGCTGCTGCCGCCACCAAAACCATCATCCAAAATCTCACAGAAAAAAAATCACGTCTGAAGTTAAGGCTTCTTTATTTTTAAATCTCCGACTATGCATGAGTGGTGGCTAGCTTGAGTCCTCATTCTGACCGAGAGCTCTTTTTTCAGCTCCAAATAGTTCACACATCTGTTCTGTCTAATTACATTTTTTCATTATATTTAAGAAAAGAAAATTGCTTTTTAAAATATAACTCTATAATATATATATTTATGTTTCTTTTAATATTAATTTCATTATAATAGCAATGTTTTTTATATTTATATTTTTTACAAAATGTTGGGGCTGCTCATGTCTCCAAGTTATGTATTATTGGTGTTACTATTACACATGTTTTATAGCGATAATAATACTACAATTCAAATATATATATATATATATATATATAAATATATAAACACACGTTTTTATTTGTTCAGGCTTTTCCTTGATTTTCTGGAACTCCTGTTGTGTTATCAGTTTTATCTTGACCTTTAAAGTATATACTTTATTGAATAATGTTTTGATTGTTTAAGCGCTTTGTGACCCTGGTCTGGAAAAGCGCTAAATAAATAAAAATGACTTACTTACTTACTTATATGTATAAAAAATTTGGTTTTACATCTGTTTTTTTCTTAAACATATTTTAAACATTGGATTTATATTTTGAACTTGACGTTTTATGGATTTGTGTCTGGCTTGATTTGTGCAATTTATGTTTAATTTTACATGTTTGTTTTTTTTAAATAAATGTACATGTTTTGAATACATACACTTTGAACAAAAATAGAGTCTCTTGCTCTCGCCTGCACTCATGGTAACTATCATGTCAAGTGCAGCAAATAAGACATTGATAATAATTACGTTTAATGTCATTGTAAAAGGTTCGTTTTTTTTGTTGTTTTATTCAATTAACACAGAAAATAAAAAGCAAAATATCCATTTCTAGTGATTTACTGGAGTTTTCTTGTATTTTTCTTCTCCTGTCTACTGCGACAAACTTTGGGAAAAGCTTAGTTTTTTTTATTTAAAAATACAAGATCAATTCTTAAATAAATCCAGTAACTCAGGCACTTGTCCTTTTAAATTAATAAACTGAAAGTGTAACTGAGAAACTGATGACTAAGCTGTAAGTCCGGTCAACTCATGCCACCACAACCGTCTCCCTAAATGACCCGCTAAGGTGAGTGACACTGGACAGTGACACGTCAGGTCAGAGGTCACACTTTCCTTGATCTCTGCCATGTCACCACTATAAATAAATTCAGTGGATCCTCTTCAATCCTATTACAGCGAGCACAGGATAGCGGGTCGAGCATTATGACCACCTCTTCTGGTACATGGATCTGAATTAATCCTGATTTAAAACCTTCAAAAAAACACAAATTCATTCATTTCATTAAGGCAATCACCATCAGTACAGTTTAATATTCTAAAGTGGATTTCAACTACAAGTCAGATTATCAACCGAGACAATATCGTCCCCTTATGGTCAATTTAAGAACTACAGGAAATGATCTACCCGCTGTTTTTTTTTCTTCTTCAAAACAGCTTCTTATCTTCAAATCCAAACACTTTGACGAACCATTTTTTCTCTGCAGTGGTCAGTACCTTACACAGTTTGGGACAATAAAATATAGCTAGCAAGGCTAAGACAGTTAACAGACCCGATGTGACAACTAAAAAGCAATTATACCAACTTGTTTGGGACCTTGTCTGCTTGAGCCCTCGGCTCCTGCAAGGGTTTGAGTTATGCTTTTTTTTTTTCCTTACAAAAACAGTGTCTTTGTAATAGCCGGAGCACCTAAAAAAAGAATGGGATTCTATTTAAAAGAAAGGGAATAGATCAAGAATATAGTGTGGAATGCAAAGCATACTGTCAATTTAAAAAACTTCGGAATTTATATAATTTGTAAGAATTATATATTATAATTTTTAGACAAAAACTGTACTGATTTACATACAACATTGAAAATGTTGTTGTATAATTCAAAACACTTCAATTAACAGTGTTTTCAGATCTAAAAAACTGCATGTTTTGTCCTGAAATGACTTCTGTGTTTCTTCAAGTGAGATTTTTTAATTCCTTAAAGGGAGGAAAAAATGCTTACGTAAGCCTTGACCTGAGAGTGATCTCTCACTCTGGGGTCAGTTCAGCATGTTGTAACTTTCAAAATCTAGGACTGCAGATTCAGTTGAAGCGTCAGAGCTGGGGGGTTCACAGAAAACCGGGATGACATTTGTTGTGCGCCTGGCAAACGCTCAGCGAATACCCATTTCCGTGTCCATGTAGTAATCCCGATGTAAGCCAGCATGTCGCTTGGTCATGTGCTGCCCATTGGCACACTGCCCCGTGGGCTCGCCCTGGCATTAAAGGGTCATCTTATATAAGCACCAACTGTGATTAATTTACTTTTCAACGACAATGGGACGGAACACTCGCCCTGGACTCCTTGAACCGGGGGTCAAGTGCATGACATATTCCCAAATGTTCTGGTCGGTCAGATAGCTACTCAGATTGGGATGAATTGAAATGCTAAAAGCTAAACTATTGATTAAATAAAAATAAATAATCTCCATCACTGATGCTGCAGGTCGACCAGACGACCAAGAAAATTAGGTTTACTTTTTTCCTACCTGTGGGAATATCGTGAAGCCGCTCGCTGAGGTAATAGTCGTTTGGGTTGAGGTAGGGCAACTGCTCCATGTACTGTTTGGGAATAAGATACAGCACCTCGGCCACCTGTCCGTCCTCAATGACGGACATCCGCTTGACCGACCTCTTGCGCTTGACCCGGACCCGGTCCACATTCTGGCCGTGGCTGGAGCTGCACAGCTTCCCCAGATTGTTCAGACTGGGAAGCGTGGGCATAGCCTCGGGCTCCCCTTCGGCCGTCCCGCAGAGGAGGGTGAAGCACTGCAGGTACACGTCAGCCAGGGTCCAGGGATCCCGATCCAATCCGAGACGCAATCCGGGGGTTCGCTCATCGATCGTCGCCGACCGACGAGGCGGAAGGACGGGGAGCCGGGACGCGGGTCATTGTGCGATCATGGCCAGAGAGAGGTAGTATATAATAAGATCAAGGGTTATCCGAAACCGTCACATCCGACGTGAAGAGATGGAAAGGGAAAAAGTCCATCCGTCCATGCTGAGACGCCAAAAACAGCAGAAAGCAGGTGTAGAAATAGTGAGACTTTGGGAAAGGAGCTTACACTATGAGTGTCTTCAGTCCACCCAGCCTGGTGCCTTAAGCAGCTTACAGCTGACGTTCAGCCTACGATTATCTTCTGGGTGGGGTTAGGTAGTTACACATCAGGTTGGCCCGGTGTACTGCAAAAAAGCAAGTAGTGATCGGCTCCAAAACATCGTTTAAGGGGTAGTTACATCCAGGTACCTTCAGTCATGTCCCTCTTTTATTGAAGTATTACAGACGAGCGGTATGAAGGTATTCGGATGTATTGCCATGTATTTTTGGAGCTAGAAAACCCGAGTCCTGTGCTGTGTCTCAAATCACATATTTTTCTCTTAGTGCACTGGGGGTTAGTATGCATCAGGATAGTGTACGTACTAACTAGTACGCAAATTCTCCACAGATAGTATGTCTCAAATCAAACACTGCTGCTACACACTAACAGGAAATGACACGACAGCTTCTTCTTTTACTAATATTTAACGATGATTTCAACCAGCTGTAGGAACACTATCGACACCTGCTGGCAGCAAGTTTTGTATGGATCAAGAAATATGAGAAACGAAATATCGGCGAGATATTTACGCCGGTATCAGCACCGACGACGTGTCATCCTCCTACTGCTGGATGAAAATGCACCCAAAATTGCACTCTATTTGAGTGGTAGTGACGTAAATTCCGTTTACAACGTCAAAGTCACTAAGATGGCATCTGTTTAGGGTAGAAAGTGTCCATCGATCCATACTCCATTTTGTGGGTGTTTTAGTACGCCAATTTAGTGTGCATGGCGCACTACATTTCGCATACTAAGAATTGAGATGAACTTATGCACTAAAAATACTAAGTATAAATATAAGTTTAGGTACGCAAGTATGCGATTTGAGACACAGCTCTGGTCTCTACCGTGATACGGACATACATTTCTGCCTGTACCCCCAAAAGACATGTGATGTGTCTCAAATCGCATACTTCTCTTAGTATACTAGAAGTTAGTATGCATCAGGATAGTGTACGTACTAACTAGTAAGATAATTTTTCCCCGGATAGTATGTCTCAAATCAAACACTGTTGCTACGCACTAACCGGATTTGACATGACAGCTTCTTCTTCTACTTCTATTTAACGATGTTTCAACCAGCTGTTTGAACGCTATCGACACCTGCTGGCAGCACGTTTTGCAAGTTTGGAAGAAGAAAAAAGAAAAAATATGAGAATCAAAATATCTGCGAGATATTTAAGCTGGTATCAGCACCGAAGACGTGTCATCCTCCTACTGCTTCTGAAAATACACCTGTAAGTATATGCATATATATGCATTTATATATGACGTAACTTCTGTTTAAAACGTCATTAAGATGGCGGCCGTTTAGGGTGGTTAGTGTCCATCGAACGATACTCAGTTTTGTGGGCGTTTTAGTACGCCAATTTAGTGTGTATGGCACACTTAATTTCACATACTAAGAATTGAGATGCACTTACGCACTAAAATTACTAACTTTGAGTACGCTAGTAGGTGATTTGAGACACAGCAATGGAGTACTTAAATTCATAAGTACTCCCAACTACTATCCTAACTTGAAGTCAGTACGAGGTAGAAGCTCAGTGAAAATTTGAATTTCAATTGAACTATCCCTTTAACAATACTCATTAGCTAATTCATTGACAAATACTTTGCGTCGGCGTTGTAGATCTGTTGCGCAGGAAGGCCAGTCTGGGAACTGTGCCAGTCCCTGTGCAAGGACAGGAGTCAGCAAAGTCATCCCAGTAGCAACAACCACCACGTTAATCATCATCATCACTGGCCGTCAGACTAAAACATACAGTCGATGCATCAGCGCTCAAGTGGAAAACCACAGGCAGCTCCGCATCCGTGGCTCCAGGGTATGGAAACTCATTTAAGGTTCACCATTCATAAAGGCCCGCTAATGAATTGGTTTTAAACCCGTTACGGTGACAACGGTGGATCAATCGATTCAAATATAAGGAAGTGAATCCATCAAAAACTCGTAAAAACAGTCAAGCAACGAAAGAACAATAGTTGATGAGTCAAACTTTAACTCCACCATTCGGTAAGAATTTCACTTTTTAACATCACACATAAAATGTCAACCTTAGTAACATGTCTTTGTTATCTTGTTAAACCTGAAATATTAGGAGGGGAATATATATTTTAAAACATTAAAATAGGAGCAGCAGCTAGCAATGTAGCAAGCTATCGAGCTAGTGGCTAAACTGGTTAGCATTAGCTCAGCTGTTACCGGTGAACACGTCACAGATATGGATGAAGTACACGATCAATGACGCTGCAAACGCAGAGATATCCAACATTTAGAATCACTGAAAGCTTGGCTCATGGCTATGCTTTAAACAAATTTAACCATCATCTACTTTTGTATTCGCTTTTATCCGCTTTAATGTCATAACCTGTCGACTTCACTCGCATCAATTACTCACTGAAACTGGAAAAGCACAGAAAAAAAGCTCCGCCAATGAGATTATTCGACCATAAAAAAGAAGCATAAATCATCAATGTTTTTACAGTTTTCTACATTCCACAGGTGACTACAATGTTTCATTTTTGTGTTAGAATGATACATAACTTGGCTGGGATTCTAGGAAAAGATTATTGGAAATACGTGGACAACCTTAGTTACATTTGTTTCACTTCAACAACAACTCAGTGAAGTAAAGAGAAAGGAAAAGCAGAAGGTTTGCCAAAAGAAAAAAAAAACACATTCTTTTAACAAGTGGAAATTCACAGACTGTCGGAATGACTGATGGAGGTGTTAAGACTTCACGATAAACGAGATTACACTTGCTAAGCTCTGGTATGTTTAACCCACACAGACTCAGCACCGACTGGTTTCGGGACAACTGGTCCGATACGATGCGAAGTGTTCATCTTAATAAATAGATCAGAGCTTCACTGACAGGGATTGACGCTTTAAAAATAACAATTCCAAGTGACATTCATTAACTTAAAAGCGAGGAAAACTACAGAAAGACATCGTCCAGAACAGAGTTGAGTACGACAGTGACGTACAAATAAACAGGCTGAGTACCCCCCCCCCACACACAGTCGGTGGTCCGGGGTGTAGTTTAGGACATGCTACTCTGCTGCAGTGAGGCTCTGTCGTCCGATTGTCATCATATTTTGTGGTATCACACACATCGTCATGCTGCAGAAACCCAGTCAGCCGTCCCCTCATGCATCCAAATAATTTAATAGCTCCTGCGTCACACCCGCC
This sequence comes from Callionymus lyra, assembly GCF_982586985.1. Lineage (NCBI taxonomy): Eukaryota > Metazoa > Chordata > Actinopteri > Syngnathiformes > Callionymidae > Callionymus > Callionymus lyra. Next base: position 12,468,173 of record NC_141828.1, read on the forward strand.
GCACAAAAGATGATCATAAGTTTGTCTCCATCTTACCATCCAGACCAAAGCAGGAGGTGATTTTCTGGGCGTAGTTGCAAAGCCCATCGTAGCCGGGCTCCTGCTCCTCTCTGCTGCTCTCCCCCATCTCTACACACTCCTACAACCACACACACACACTCACACACACACACTGTCCCGTCCGACCGGCACTGCTTTCTTTCTTCCCCTGCCAATCAATTATTCAGCCTCTCGCCAGAGCACATGCGCTCGCACTGGGATGCACAACACACACACACACACACACACACACAAAGAGGGGGGGTAAAAAACGCTGATGCAGAGGGTCATGCTGGTGGTGGAGCAGCCGGGGCGAGGGAGGGAAAAAAAAGAAAAAAGAGGCTGCATCAGACTGCGATACTGCAGGATGCTCTCGCTCAGACAGCCATTGATCGTGCAGCTCTGACTGTAACAGGTAGAGGGACGTGGGCAGGAAACGGGGCGGAGAGAGACGGGATATAATGAAGTAGAAAAGTTTAATATCTTAAGGTTGTTTTTTTATTTATTTAAAGGAGTCTGTTTCGATGTCAATCAGACGGCACTTACGCCTCTGACAAGTCCAATAGGACAGAATTTTCCCGGAACCAAGGGGGTGGCCGGGGTCAATAATGGAAGTGAAAAAGGCTGTCAAGGTAAAAGCTCTCAGACACGAGCGCTCAAGACTACAGTGACAGACAAAGAGTACAGTAATAAGAGCTTCGCTGATAAGAATGTCTTCAGACATATTTTTTTTCTACAAGGTCTCCCCCCGGTATGCCTGAGATAAGAAGGCTAAGAAAAAAGGGGGTCATAATGTAATGGCGGATTTGTTGCAGCATCTTTTTTTGCTTTAAAAGGGATGTGTCTTAGAAAAAGTTAACTTTCTATTACAGAAATTGTATGTTGGTCCAATTTCAAAGAATGTCACCTTAGATCTTTAAGAGGTTTCCAGGACAATCGGACGGCTTCGACCCATTTGGTCCCGACCGGACGATGTAGCTGTAAAACTACACATGTGGGATATTTGGGTACAGTGTTCCCACCGTTTATCATGGAGGACATACATTCCAGGACATCCTGCAATAAGTGAAAATCCACAAAGAAGCGCTACTTGTGAGGGTTATGAAGAAGTTTCACGAAGCAGTGTCATCATTTTCAGAGTCCACTAGATGGCGGTCTCTGCACTATTTTCCTTTCTTTTCAACAACTTCCACCTACTGACCTCTGAACAACATGACACTGCTTCATGAAGCTTCATCAGCCCATCACTAATGTTTGGTATTCCACATAAACCTTTGAGAAACTTTCAGAAGCAAACACAACGGAATAGGTAGGAAGCATCTGACAGTGATATACTATATACAGTGATATAGTGATGTACTACTCAGTACATAGGATACATACATGGCATTTTATATGTACAGTACATGGCACATCCCGTAATCATACGATCAAAGCATCCTGAATAGTTAAAGATACAAACATCCCCCAAAGAAAATCTATGAAAGTGGTGAAGCCTTATAGATTAAGTGCAATACAGCGAGGGAACACTGTACTAGTGGATCTGAACTGTTGTTGCGAGAGCTTTGCCTTCTGGCTCAGCTCTTTATCCACACAAACAACAATCACTATGGACCATCTGACAATCTTATCCTTCAACGGTTCTTCCTTATATTGCGCTTTACACAAAGTAAGTGAGTAAGTAATTTGTATTTAAAGAGCGCTTTTCCAGACCACGGTCACAAAGTGCTTAAACAATCGAAACAATACTCAATAAAATATATACTTTAAAAGGTCAAGATAACACTTAGACAAGCACAGGAGTCTCAGAAAATCAAGGAAAAGCCTGCACGAATAAAAGTGTCTTGAGATGTTTCTTGAAGGACTCAGTAAATCCATCAAGCGCAGAGAGAGAGGAAGGTAATCCATTCACACACACTGATGGGAGTAGGCCGCAATGCAACACACCAGTTCAACCTCAGAATCAATCAGCATTCATTTTCGAAATTCATGTACACAATCGTTTCCACAGCTGGAATTGATCCTGCAACTCTACACATGAGTTATGAACACGTGCCCAAAGATACCATTTCAGACCTAAAACCATGGTCTTAGATTCAGGCGACAATTATTTTATACAACAACAGTAGTGGACGATTCATAGCACATGAAAAAAGTAAACAGAACTTAAATACATCTTATTTTTACACGATACATACATTATTGGTCGTCCTTGACAACAACGTGTGTTGTCTTTGCTGGAGGCGTTAAATTATACATATTATGCAAGTGTGCAGTAAATGTATAGATTATCTTCAACACTCAGCAGCCATACAATCGAGATTATCGACGGCAGTACTTTGTGGTAACTAACGCAGAGATAATGGGCTGCCGTCTATGACCATGGCGTGTACTTCTCATGAATAATGATCGGCCACTCGCACGGGCTTAAGCGAGCTAATCAGGTCTGTGGACCACTGGGGGGCTGTCGGTGCCGTGGACCCTGAGCTGCATCGATCTCAGCCCGGCAGCTGTGAGAATTGATACAGAGGCCGGTGTCAGTGCAGAGGATCAAAGCCACACTGATGTGCATGTGTCAGCTCAGGCGGGGATTATTGCGCCTTTAACAGAATAACAAAATAAAAAATCGAAGGACCAGAACAACTGCAGGCGTTTGTCTCTTTTCTATCTCCGGTATTATCAGGTATTGGACGGACTGGCTACAGATATGACTTATTGCAGGGGTGTGAGGATTTCAAACATGTTTTTAATGTCTCGCTTTCAACTATAGGAATCTATTTTCTTGTGTCGTTCACCAGATTTAACACAACAAAAAAGCATTCATCTGCTTCTCCATCTTTAATCAAATTCCCTGTCGTTTGTGGAAAGATTTCAGTTTCAAGAAAATATATTCAGGATCTGGTTCTTAGTGTAATTTATCAGTTTTATCTTGCCCTTTAAAGTATATACTTTGTTGATTGTTTAAGCGCTTTGTGACCCTGGTCTGGAAAAGCGCTATATAAATAAAAATGACTTACTTACTTATATTTTCTTCATCCAAAAAAAAAATTCCACCATTAGACTTGTTTCTGCTAAACACAAACTTAGATAAAGACTTGTTCTATTATTTCGGCAACAGTTTCTCTTGTTCAATAAAAGAGAGACATTACAGTTGAGTAGTAGGAGGTATTTGTGTGTCTAAGTGTGTCTTTTCTGACCATAAAAATACATGTTTTGCTCCCTATAACTCTAAAAAAGAATGTTTTAGTAATAAAAAATAATCCCAAACCTTAGTCAACATGAGCGTGAGTAAAAATTGACCCAAATTTGAATTTTTGGGTGAACTATCACTTAACATAAGCTTATAAAGGTGAAATAAATATAGATATTTAATATATTGTGGGTCACCTTAAATTACTTGCCGGATCAGATTCGGCCCCTGTGTCTTAAGTTTTAAAAATCCACTTCATATGGATACTGAGACATATTCAAAAAACGAGATGAAAGTCTAGACATCCAGGTGAGTTCAAGAAAAAAAAAAGTCTATTTTTATCCTGGTGTAAAAATAAACGCTCCTAAATAAGTTGGGATGAGAGGATAGGCTGCTGCAGCTGGATCAACCTCCTTGGGAGGATCTCAGCTCCACACTCTGGAGGACGACTGCAGACCTTCAAGTACCAGAACCGGACCCGGAATTCGAAGACTTTGACCGGGTCAAAGTGTGACAGCTTTTCTGCGGCAGAAAGACACTCACCTCTGGCGGACATGCCGGGTAGGTGGTCGCTGTGGCGGAGGGTCCTTCAGCCGAGCGGGTTATGGTTGGATGGACGCATGAACTCGTGGACTTTGAAGTTTTCCATTTATTGTCAGCAGGCAGACCACGAGCTGGAGTGTTCGTGTGTGTGTGTGTGTGTGTGTGCAGGAGGCAGCACTTTCCATCCACAGGGCGTGTCCTGGAACACACAGCATCCCTCGTTAGATACAAGTTTTTTTGGGGCTGAACCTGAAATTTGAAGCGAGTTGATCAGGCTGGTAATAATCGACGATTAATAGGGAATTAAGATGTCGATCGGTGTTGGGTTTTTATTTTTAAGTCGCGCGTCACAACGTCTGCAATATTTCTTTAGGTGGTCACTGTATTCGTGTACCTCAGAGGTCCACCCCTATCTGCCATAGCTGGTACTGCATCGACTCAACGTGCCCCGATTATTGATAATATTAATCTCGCTTTTGGATATTGATTTTATTGTCCATAAATTCAAATAATGTATTATTTATACAAGTATAATCTGCGGTGATATTAGTAGCATTTTGCATTTAAGTACAAAAAACTATTCCAGCATATTGTTAATAATATTGGATAACTTTCGTTTTAAGATATTTAAAAATAGATAACTATTGATATTTAAATGTTTTTAGGTTAAAAAACGTTTAAAGTTATAATTTGTTCCCGTTTTGTTTTAACTAGTAAATTTTCCAAGCCAGGTTCATTTAAATTTATTATAAGTCATATTTTTTGCTCAATTATTAATATTCTTCAAATCCCTTAAGAATAGGGTTAAGCATTATACATTACAATCCCAGCATTTATTATTATTATTAATAATAACAATAATCAATATTCATATTTCTTGCTAATTTTTGTCAGACCACCATCTGGTGGTCTCTGAAAATAATGACACTGCTTCAGGAAGCTTCGTCAGACCATCACTATGAATCAGTTGCTACAAAAAGGAAATTATTTAAAATCCTGTACAAATATATGTTTAATCAAAAGGTCTACATACGGCTCATGGATATGTCTTTATTTAACTTACTGTATGGAACTACAGGGATCTAAAACCACAACGGATAAATTACATATCAATGAGTAATACGAATTATAAACAAAGATTTAGAACAAAATAAACTGTAATATTATGATCATGATTCCTAATTTTAAAAACATTCATATATTTAAGTTAATTGGCTTGTTTTATTATAGAGCAAAAACATTTTAAAGCAAAAAATAAGCTTAAAAATGAAAAGAAGATGTTTTTTATTTAAAGGTGCTCAGCTGTGTCAAACAACATACTGTATTTCTTATGTTGAAACATTATGTCATTTATATTTGAAATTAAAATGATGGAAAATATGTAGTTATGTGCAGGAATGTGTTTGTATTTAATATAAAGCAAGACTGAATGTAAAACGAAATTAACAAACTGACCTGAAAATACTATTGCAAAATCTAAGACATTGTGTCAAACAACACACATATCTACTTTAATTAAAACAAGTTGTCTTTAATGGGTTTTGTAGTCATACTTATAACAGCAGTAGTATTTGTAGTCGTTGTTTTTCTTAATTTTTTATAATTGCAAACTTTAAAAATCTCATTATCAAACTAATATTATTTTGTCATTAATACTGCTTGCAAGTAAGCTGTTGTTAATTTTTCCAACTGGTTTTTAGTGTGTTTTAGGGCCATTGGGTCATCTTGACACTGAGATGACACAAGGATTGTTTTTTCTGCTCTGTTTTACCTAATACTTTCTTTTTTACTGATTTATCAGTATACTTCAAATTATGGATGTGATGGTCTGGAGCACGGGAGGGTAAAACAACGACTTAAAATAGGGCTAAAGAAAATAGGGTGAATGTAATAAGTTATCATTTTTTCTGAATAATAAATACACTGTGAGAAAAAAAGTTAAGGGTGTGTGGCTCAGGTGCAAAGGAGGCGAAAGGGAAAAAATCATAAATTGAAACTGGGCTGAAATAAATTGGAACTTTAGTAAATTTGGGAGGATGTGATAAATGAAAGTTAATGCAATACACAGGGAAGTGGATTGCATGTTTTAAATGTGAAGGGAATTTTTGAGAAATACCAAAATCTTTGTCATTACTCACTTACTTACATTATAACCGTTGAGCTGGAGCGCCCCCTGCTGGACAGTCCGGGCGCTGTTTGGCGAATGAAGTGCCACCGTGTCCAGGGGTAGAAAGTGAGGAGGAGAGAGAGAAGGAGAAGGAGGAGGAAGAGGAATACTATCCTTGTTTACAGTGGAGCTGCTCGGCCTGTGACCAACGTGTCAGGAGTGTTTACGACTCTCGCTGATTCTTCTGTTCCAAGGGTCGCTGCATGAAAGCTCCAATCTGGATCGAGGCGGCAACAACAGGAAGACGAGGATAGAGGAATTCTCTCGCTCTTCTCGGGAGAAAATTGTCCAGTCCAAGAACAAAATGTTCTCCAAATTCGCGAATATCATCCAACACGCGGTGGAAGCGGTGAGTTTTTCAACCTGTTTTTGGAACCAGATCTTAAAAGAAACGCGTTTGTTCGTCCGAGACGTCGCAGGTTCTCAAGACAACACAGCATAACGTCAGCATAAGATATGCTAACGGCTAGCATGCTAACAACTAGCATGCTATCAACCCTGGAAATGTTGATCTATATCTACGTTTTCTGATCGTTGGTCGAACACAACCAGTTCTCTACAACTTATAACACATTTATGTAATGTTGTAAACGATTAATAATCAAAAGTTGACAATAACGTATCTTCTCTAGTGGCAGTTTCGCAAGACTTGCTAGTTAGCTGCTAACATTAGCTTAGCCAACGCTGTTGTTAGCAGCCTCGCACAGCTGGAACTTGCCACAACAAACAAACAACGTAGGCTAGTGTTGTCACGCATACATGTTCATTTTAAAGTTTGCGTTTAGAGTTGACATTGAAGATAAACCGCAGGTCTGCTTTTTTGGAACCCGTTTTCCCTAAATAGTTTCTCGCAGAAGTTGTAGAACAGGAAACATTGACTTCAGGCGCAGAATAAACGTTGTTATCTAGAACAAACCATCTATTATCAACAAGTATTGGATTTTAAAAGGAGTGACTAAAGTTTCGCATTGGGTGGTATACCTTAGTTGAAGGTACATTTATTTATGATGCTGTTGGGATGTGTGTCAACAGGTATAATCTTTTGTGTAAATAAAAACATGTATTTAGGAACAGTGTTGACTGATGGAACGTGAACACAGTAGGTATTTCATGAGTGTACCTCTGCGACAATCGACTTAAAAGTGCAACTTCCTGTTAAGGAATTATTTTTTTTAGGTCATACGACACTTATGTGACGTTTCTTTCTTTTTTCAGCTTGCTCCATCGCTGCCTCTTCAGGAGGACTTTGTCTATCACTGGAAGGCTATCACACATTATTACATCGAGGCTTCAGGTAAGGATGCATTTTCTGCCACAAAAAGAAAGATGTATATTAGTTTGATCAGGTTTTTATGATGCTAAATCTTACACGGCTGCACAATTTTGTCTGCACTTGGTGAAAACGTGTCTGAAAAAAATGCACATGGAAGCCGATGTTCTGTGTGGCTATTATCAGTGTCATGTCGAAGATATTTCTAAAGTGGGTGTTGTGTCAGATACTTTAAATATGGATTATTCCAAAATCAATGTAAATAAAACGAGCCGCAGATAGTACTCCCTCAGATGGACATTATAATACAAAACGTTTTTTGGAACCGTTTGTGATCACTTACATATCTTCATTGACAGATGACAAAGCCCCCGTCACCGACACAAACATCCCCTCCCACCTGGACCAGATGCTGGACATCTTGACCCAGGAGGAAGAAGAGCGGGAAACTGGGGAGACTGGTCCGTGTATGGAGTATCTGCTGCATCACAAAATCCTGGAGACTCTCTTCACTTTGGGCAAAGCAGATGTAAGTCAGTCAGCTGTGTGCCTGTAAAGGAGAAAGGGAAGTCATATAGAGTGGACACCTTATATTTTATTCACATATTTTCTCTTCCTTTTAAGTCGATTTATTTCAAGTAACGATGAAGGGGAATATTTAGTTAATTTGTTCTTTTTTTAATTTCAAACCAATCTATATAAAAGGAGCTTTTTTTTTACTAGTTCTGAAGTCGTACAAATGAATGCCAACACCTTTTAAAACCTTTGTATATCCACATAAAACAACAAAACACTACCAAAATTCACAAATAATTAATTCACAACTCATCGGGTTAAGCTGTATACGAAGAAGCAATAGTTCTATGTACCGTCTTAGAAGTTTGTAATCACAATTTGTAATGCTATTCATCGAAACTGATAATATAAATGAAATGCATTTCAACGTCTGTGTATTGTTTTTCCATTAGTGTCCTCCTGGGATGAAGCAGCAGGTTCTCACATTCTACACAAAGCTGCTAGCTCATATCCGACAACCTCTCCTGCCACACATTAATGTCCACAGGCCAGTGCAGGTAAAGCCTTTTTTTTTAGTAGTTTTAATCTTGGTTTTTCGACTCATACAGTCTGCTTCTTTGTAGAAACTGGTCCGTCTATGTGGAGATGTGCTGGCCGCTCCGACAGAAAACGAGGAGATTCAGTTCCTGTGTATCGTCTGTGCCAAACTAAAACAGGACCCATATCTAGTTAACTTCTTCCTGGAGGTCAGTTGACAGCTCAAATATTTCAATAGACGGAAAGAGCGAGTCTGAATGAGTCGTTTCTGTTGCAGACTAAATCGAAAAAGCCGGAAACAAGTCGTCCTCCGAGGGGACAGGGCGTAGCGGACGACGTGTTAACACCTGACACGGGTCAGTCTGGATCAGGGATCGACAGAGCAGAGCAACCACAAGCTGCTGCTGCTGCCGCCGCTACTCCCACCAGTCCAAGCAGCAACAACAATAACAGCAACTATAATCTGGTCACTTCCCTGCTCAACCTCACAAAGAGTCCAGTGAGTGAAACACATGCAGAGACTTAGCGTCAACTAATGCTTTAAGCACATGACTAAGAATTCATACGTGCTCTTTATCTCCACCTCAGGATGGCAGGATTGTTGTGAAGGCGTGCGAGGGTCTGATGCTGCTGGTCAGTTTGCCTGAGCCTGCAGCTGCTAAATGTCTGACTGAAAACACGGAGCTCTGTCAGCTGCTGACGGACCGACTGGTCAGCTTCTATAAAGCTCTTCCACAGTCCATGGACCCTTTAGACATCGAGACAGTGGAGTCCGTCAACTGGGGGTAATTCTTTGTTTTGTGAAAACATATTCTTCATCAACGCCTATTTTAACCCATTCATGCACTGTTTCTACTGAGGGATAGATATTGAAGTGTTCCCGTAGATCCTTATAAAGTCTGAAAAGGCATTACATTCATGAATCTAAAATTGAAGCCTTAATTTTTAGTTAAATACATTTTTCCAAAGTTTGATTTTATGTTGGTTTCTACTCTAAAAATATTTTGGGAAAAAACAGATATAACAAAACAGTGAAGGCTTTTTTTTCCGGGACTACTTCACTGTAGCAAATACAAATAGATGAATATTTTTGGGCAACATAGGGAAGGTGAGAATTAGTTGTTCAACAAACATATTTCTTCATGACTGAGAGCGAAGTAATGCAACGTATATAAGAGGCACAGAGTATTTTTATGCTGATAATCTTTCGAAATTAACATGATTCAAGAAAACTATATTTGTGTTAAAATAAACATTTGTCCTTAATTTCAAACAATATTAAAAGAGTATTTCAAAGACTTGAATTTAACTTGTCTTAAGCTGAAGGAACCCTGTGTTAAAAAGGGGTTGAAGGACTATAATCGTATGATATGACATATTTTTTACAGTTTTTTGTTGACATGTCACTTAAAACAATAGAATAACAAATCTATTTTTTCCCATTAAGAGTAATAACCGCACTTGTTCACTTATATCTAATTGACTTTTGTGGCCAACTGAATTTGTGGCAGACTAAGAATGAAATCAGTTTCTATCCGAGACGTAAATGTGGCTCTACAAAGCAAAACGCATAAAGATGTGTGGTTCAGTCTCTCAGGTACGCCTGTGTCTCCTTCACGGTGACCTAAATACATTTACTTACCACAGATGTGCAGAGATCATTAACGTTGTCATCGCCGCTGCTGCTGCTGCAGGCGATCATCAGCTGTGACCTTTGAAGAGAAAAGTCAAAACAATATTTTTTACTTGTCATCGGTGTCACATAAGAAAAATTAGGCAACTGGTGGTTTTTAATGAATAATTTTAAGCCTGACATCCTCTATTCCACTGACCTATTTACATACTCTCAGCATGTCTCAAAGTGTTCGGAGACCCCTCTGAGGATTTGACACCGAAGTGCAGAACCTATAGAATTAATTAAATCACAACACTCTGAAATAATGTACTTGCTTTCCGCACTATAGAGCTCACCTTAATATAAGCAGCAGCAACTACATTTAAAAAGTGAAGAAAATGGATCTTATAGCTCTCTGTGTTGTAAAATTGAATTTTTTTAAATATTAAACAAATGCATTGGTCCTTTTCAGGTTCCAGCAATCTGCTTTTATTAACTGCCAAATTTAGTCAGTTGTTTACGCTGCCGTCTCCAAGGTTCTCTTTTATACAATAGCCAGTGCAATCGCCCATTACTGCATTACATGCACTTCTCAGTTGTTTTTTTTCATCATGATGCTCTTATACTATTGTCTCACTCTGTGAATTTCTACTTCTGTCTCGCTCTTTGCTTCCTGCTAAAGCGCCTCTATTGTGTGGAAAAAAGTATTGGTTCCGAGATTTATTTTCCCATCTGTGTTCCAGGCTGGATGTATATAATCTGAAGGAGGATGCTGCCGTGTTCACCGGGAAGCGAGCGCTCATCTCCTTCTTGTCTTGGCTGGACTACTTTGACCAACTCATCAAAGAAGCCCATAAGGTCCGGACCATCTCTGACTGGCTGCGTTATGACACATTACTGACAGCCTTGATTGATCTGATGAAAGGAGCTAAACCACACAGTTTTTGTTCTCCTGTCTTTTCAGACGGCGGCTTCGGTTCTAGCCAAAGCTGTCAGAGAGAGATTCTTTGTTCCCGTGATGGAGCCACAGCTAATGCAGACGTAAGTGCCGTCAGGACTCGTCAATCAATCAGCGTCTCCCCTGTCAGCCAGTCGTTGACTGACGGGTGACGCCGGCGGGGCGTGGCTACTTGCAGGTCCGAGGTGGGGATCTTGACCTCCACGGCGCTGCTGAACAGGATTATCAAGCAGGTGACGTCAGAGGCTTTGCTGCGGGAGACGGTTTACTTCCTGCTGGGAGAAGAGAAGAGCTCGGAAAGTCCGACCACCGTCGCCCAGAACCCCCTCAGACACCGACTCATCGAGCACTGCGACCACCTGTCAGACGAGGTCTCTGTCACACTCTTTCGACTGTCCAATCACGAGTCAGATCTGAAAGTAGAATTCTTGGGGGAAAAAAAAGGTTGTTTTTAGTTCTCCCGTGAGCATTCCTTCCTTTTAAGTATTCCCTCTGAGGATAAAAAGAGATCGTTCAAAGACCATATGTGGGTATCTGACATCAAGTCATGAGATTAAACAAACCGTAATCACAACCCAAACCTACAGGATTAATTTTCGCTTTGATGTCTTACCTTCTCTGGCCCTTGAGCAAATCGCTTGACTGGAATCTACCGCCTCCTCTCCGTCCACAGATCAGCATCATGACCCTGAGGCTCTTCGAGCAGCTGATCCAGAAGCCCGAGGAGCACATCCTGCACAGTCTGGTTCTGCGGAACCTGGTGGAGAGAAACTACCTGGAGAACAAGCCGCAGGAGGAGCGGGAGCCGCTGGAGAACGGGCAGCCCCATGACGCCGTGTAAGGAGCCGCCGCAACAGTCCTGATCTAGACGCCGAGAACACACGAATACGTGGCAATAAAATGAATGCATCGACTATTTGTGTGTTTATTTAGGACCAAGATCCTTTTTTGTGTGGTGGTTTTAGGATCTGGATTAAACTTTTGAATTTAACTGGATTTTACTTGTCGGGTAAAAAATATGAAATGAATCAATGCCACGTTTTTAGTCAAAATAACAATTTGATAACAAACTATGTCACTATAAATGTTATTAAAGATAGTTATACGAGATAAAGAAGTAAAACATTTAATTAAAAGGGCAATTTTGAAATGATTATGACATCAAAAAATGTAAAAAATACAGTGTATTTATGTTGGTCAAAAAACATGGACGCTCATGTTGTCGTCTCTTCACATCACAGAGACCTGGAGGAGGATCCGCTATTTGGGGACGAGCTCTCTCCAGAGACTAAACTGTCGGGCTCCGACTGGCTCAGCTCGTCTCCACCAGAGAGTCCAGACCACATGAAGTCTGATGGCAAAACTGAAGTCCACAAGATTGTCAACAGGTGTCTTATCTTGTGTCGAGCGTGAGGTCGTAGTTGTCGCTCACACATCTGCTACTGTCTCCCAGTTTCCTGTGTCTGGTGCCAGATGACGCCAAATCCTCGTATCAGGTGGAGGGGACGGGCTACGACACCTACCTCAGAGACGCACACAGACAGGTGAGCTGAGGGGGTTCCTCTTCTGGTTCCTCTCTGGGGGGGTCACACACACTGATGGGTCTCGCTCCAGTTCAGGGACTTCTGCGGGGTCTGCCAGCGCTGGGACTGGAGAGGGACTCCCAAGCCGTTTGAAAAGTGCGACCTGGATCTGCCGTTCTTCGAAGGCCACTTCCTTAAAGTCCTTTTCGACAGGATGGGCAGAATCCTCGATCAGGTTGGTTCATGACCTGCCAAGTTAATTTTGGCTCATCAGATGTTTATGCTTGTGTTTAAGATAAGATAAGGAACAGAGATCAAGATCGTCAACAATTATACAGAGACAGAAAAGACGAGAAAAACTGACATTTAAGAGAAACAAACTTAACTTGACCCTCCACGATTTTCAATATCGAAATCAGACTCTTACTTCCTGTCACAGACGATTCGAAAATATACAGTTTAAGTAAAGATTAATGAGTTTGACAGGACTGGTCTACAATAGGGGAGTCAACGACTACACGTGTAATCGCCTAAACCTATAAATCATTACTGTTTAGAAAATCAATATCCGTTTACATGTTGTTGTTTTTCCTCCTTGTCTGTATTCATTTGCTGACCAATGAGGCGTGTGTGTTTTTGTCATGTGATGAGGCACTGAGGAGACTGTCGTCAAAGACTTTCTTGACAAGCTTTTGTGAACAACTGTTAAAAGATACGACAATTGTTGACTTATACATTATTATACAGGCTTTTAACTTTTAGTAAGTTATTTAATAAATCTACTTGGGCTTTCGTAGTATTTCTACAGAGGGTGTATTACTGTTGTGCCTTGAATAGTAATACTACACTGACTTGCTGGCTAATACTATGAGAATCGCAGTATCGACGAGAATCTACGAGTAATACTAAAGTGACTAGTTACCCTACAGTGACTCGCAGTGTGTTACTGTGGATCCTCGCGGAGTAATACTTCAAGAGTCGCCTAATAATACTGCGATGATTGGTGGAGCAATACTACTGTGTATTATATGGAGTCTTGCAGAGTAATGCTACAGTGACTTGAGGAGTAATACTGCGTTGATTTCAGTGGCTTCAAGGTTTACATTTCAACCTTTCACAGCAACATCTTGAGAATGGGAAAAAATTAAAGCATTTTAAGTGCTTAACTTAAATACGGTAAAATAAGTTTTGTAATGTAGCCGTTATGTTGGTTGTAATCAAGTACTTATTTGAAGTGGCTCTACAAGAATACACATTATTTTGTCTAACAACTACTACAAGGGCTTTGTTATGCGTGTGATTAGCAGGTTTTAAAATGAGACAGAACCCTGGTGGTTATAAAGTCCAACTGCATGTAACCGATTACACAACGGTTACAAGCCTCGACTACACATGTAGACTAGAGGTGTCAATGTTTACAATATCATTCTACAATACTTGAATTTGGATCAAAGTATTGAAATGCAACATTTTTCAGAAGCAATTTTGTCTGAAAACATTTTTAAATCTCTCCTGCGCAGCCGTACGACGTCAACCTGCAGGTGACGGCCGTCCTCTCCAAACTGTCCTTGCTGCCGCACCCGCACCTGCACGAGTACCTGCTGGACCCGTACATCAACCTGGCGCCGGGCTGCAGGTCCTTGTTCTCGGTCATCGTCAGGGTGAGAATTCTTCGGACTGACGCCGTGAACTTTTAGAATTAATCTGAAACAATAATGATGGTTGCGTGTTCAGGTGGTCGGGAACCCCATGTTGAGGATCCGGAGAATCTCCGACTTCACCCCCAAACTGTTGCTGGTGAGGAAGAGACTCTTGGGTCTGGAGCCGGAAGGGATCAAGTACGTATCTCGTGAGCCGTGGCCTCGGTCACGCCCTGAACTCACCGGCACCGTGTTCTTCCACAGCGTGGATCACGTGACTCTGCTGGAAGGCGTCATCGTCCTGGAGGAGTTCTGCAAGGAGCTCGCCGCCATCGCTTTCGTCAAGTTCCACGCCACCGCCTCGTCCTCGCCGTAGCCCTCACGCCGCTCTTCCATCTGGACGCCCCGGGTGGGGTCGGCAGAGGGCGGGGGCGCCCCGTGGTCGACCGGACTTCACCGCCAGGATCTTGGCTCCTTCACTCAAGGTCGTGAGCGGGGCCCGAGAGCAGCCACTGCCCACAGTCGGCCGGATCTAAACCGACCTCTGTCACTGCCCCCTCTGAACCCCCTCACCCCCCAACACACTTCCTCAGTCCGTCTTTCACCAGCGAGAACATCCCGAGACCATCGTGTCCACGTGAGTATTTATTTTCATCGCCGTCAGTTACACACGAGACTCGCCGTTACCTGGAAAAATCACCACGTGAAGCGTCGACAACGCTTTTCTTTTTAGTGGAAACGTATTTATTTGTCCTTTTTAAAACAGAACAATGTTCCGCCTTCACGCCCCGTTTCTCCGTCGCCCCCCAAAAGACATGTGTCCGTATGTGAACTTGCACATAAACTCGCTGCACTTGTTACATTTGAGATCGTGGGACATTTTCTCAAGAGTGTTTTGACAGCGGCGCCGTTTGAATGATTCCTTTTTAAGTTCTTTAATTCAGTGACTTTAATTGTGGGTTTGATTGCAGTCGGATGAGTGTGTTTTTATGTGCGTTTTTCCCTTTTCGCCTCCATTTTGTCACGTATGCAACGACTTTGCACATTCGTCTTCATCCGTGTTCATAATGTAAATAGATGCAACAAAAAAGCTTTTTGTTTCTCCAAATATTTTTCTTCCACAAACCAAAACTAGGGTGTAAGATTTTGACGAGGATGTCAATCATATGTTCGTTGTCGACGATAGAAACTCACTACCTGCTGTGAACGAGAGAACGTTAGTAAACATCTTTACTATCCTCGGCCTCGAAGATCATCAGGTCGTCTCTACTTTAGGGCCGTTTGTCTTTTATTTTCTACCTTTTTCTCAAGAATTGATTCGTTTCCTCTTCATGCTGCTTCTCAAGTCTGACCGGCGTTCGTTTCTAAACGTTGCCTCCGGATGTTGCCTTTCGTTTCCGAATCTGTTCTTCGTGAAATCATAATGTTTTGCAGTTTTTTTTTTCCTTTCTCGATGGTTTGCATGAGCTCCGGTGACTAGTGGTGCCTTTTATCATCATTTTTAAAATCGCTAAATATCACATTTTACAAGTAAAAAAAAGAAAAAAAGACTCACCAGACTCTCCTGGTCCTCGATCTTGAGCCTCGACTGAAGTGAGAGAAAGTTACAGAAAAAAAAAAAGCTTGTTGCCAATTTATATGGTTCCTCAGCTGCGACCAATC
Organism: Callionymus lyra; assembly: GCF_982586985.1. NCBI lineage: Eukaryota > Metazoa > Chordata > Actinopteri > Syngnathiformes > Callionymidae > Callionymus > Callionymus lyra. Next base: position 12,483,833 of record NC_141828.1, read on the forward strand.
ACTGCTGCTTCTTCGTCTCAGTAATAGATGAGCTTCTTTGTTTCGTGTGCAATTCAGACATTTTGTTTCCCAAAAAAAAAGAAAAATAGGTGCATGATGTTCACACTCACCTGTGGAGGTTTATTTATTCTTCATTACCGCTGGTATTCCGATGTGTGGGTTAAAGTTCACCCCCCCCCCCAAAAAAAGAAGTAAAGGAAGTCAGTCTTTCTTTGAACACTGTTTAATCCCATTTTTATTACAAAAAAATGTCAATAAAGCAGAAAATACACCATCTGTGAGTTCATGGATTCAATCTTTTTCGGATCAAATGAATGAATCCGTCGCTAAATTATCTGGATTGTTTTTCGGGTGAAATGAGGTTTTCTAGAGGCACGACGGTGCAGAAAAGAACGTGTGATTCCCATCAAACTAACGCACAAACCCAAAGATGAACAGGTGATTTCATTTTGTTGTTTTTTTTCAAGCTTGGGGTTCGACTCGTCATCGAGTCAAATTGCTGACTCAGCATTTTGGCTGTTGCTTTCATCATGTTTCGCATGTTCCCTTTGGTGGGATCGTGTCCGTTTCTGGTCACAATCCCTTGAATTATCAACGCAAAACAGTAGTGATGGTCTGATGAAGCTTCATGAAGCAGTGTCATTACTTTCAGAGTCCACTAGATGGCGGTCTCTGCACAACTTCCCTTTAGTTCTAATGAAACGTATAAAACTTCACGTCGTTTTTAAACTGATGGCGCCACCTACTGACCTCTAAACAACATGACACTGTTTCGTGAAGCTTCATCAAACCATCACTACCCGTATGACTCGACATTGATTCTTCACAAGGGAATCTTAGGATGAACCGAAAATAACACGACTTGCTGTTCTGAATAAAAACATCTAGAAAAGTTGTTTTAACTTGTTAAAGGTAGTGATGGTTTGATGAAGCTTCATGAAACAGTGTCATTGTTTTCAGAGTCCACTAGATGGTGGTCTCTGCACTATTTTCCTTTGTTATGAACAACTGTTTCAATCACATCATTTTTAAACTGGTGGCGCCACCTACTGACCTCTAAACAACATGACACTGCTTCATGAAGCTTCATCAGACCATCACTAGTTAAAAGTACATCGAGCGTCGTGTTTAAGTTACAAACGTAGGACTTCACGCGTCTAGCAAAATTAAATACAACTTGATCGGCGAAGACGTCGTCTCACAACATAATATTCAAGTCAGGTTCACCTCGTTTACGTGAGACATGTTTTTATTTTAAGGCCGTCGCACAAGACGCAAGTTGTTTCACTTAAAAATGAGAAAAAATTTGGCAAGTTTTAGGGAAAATTCTGAATATTGGCGTCATTTGAAATGACTTGTGCGGTAGCCACGTTTGTTGCTAACAGTTAGCATGACTAGCAGCGAAGAACTGTTAGCAAATCATGTCCTGAACGACAATCTCACGGCAAAGTTTTTTTTAAAGATGATAATTAGTTTTTCGGTAAAGAGAATTTTTCTCCACAGGATCCTGTAAAGGAGTGTCGCTGATTAAACGTTGCTAACGATTAGCATCATTAGCATCGTAAAACACAACAGGTCGACTTTTAAAAAAAAATTACTGCGATGAACATTCGCTTCCGAAAAATAAAAACTGGCTCATAATTGATCCGAAAATTCCCTTTTATGTCGTCCAGCATTCGTCAGACATGAAGAGTCAAGTGTCGCTTTTTCCACGGTGTCGTCACCCTGGTAACGGTGTGTTCGTTTATTGTACATCATTCTGGACTTAACGCAAATTCATTTTTCGCGGACATACAAAAAAAAAAAAAAAACACTACGTAGAAAAACACCAACATGCTGTTTACACAAAACTACTCGTCCTAAAAAATACACTTTTTTTTCTTTTTTTTTACTCCAAAATAAAAGTATGTACAGCTCCGACTCTGGACGGCTGCCTATCTGCAAACCTGTGATATGCAAACACGCGCCTGCTCGGCTCACACTGGAACATTCAGACTCGTGTCTCTTTGGCTGGTGTGAAGCTCCGGCACTTTTACAGTGTGTTTGTTAAAAATCAACAAAAAATAAAATGAAAAACACACACCAAGAGAAGAAAACAACAAAAAAAAACACCACCTAACAGCATAGAAAAGTTTCCACTGACAGCGATGAATATCCTATGCAGTCGAGAATATATATATTTATATATATATTTATTTATATAGTAAAACATCCTGTATAAAGGTCAGACACACGATTGCCCTTGATTGTGTGTAGTTACAGTTGTGCGACGTCTGTAGGAAGGCATCAATAAATAGTCAGTCTGTAGGGTCGGCCTCGGTCAGTCGTTCTTGGAGGTCTGTGCTGCGTCCAGATTGACCACCTGAAGCTCCGTCAGGTTACTGCTGCTGCCGCTCGACTGCGGACCAATCACCATCTGGGAGACGAGAGGCAGGAAGTCAGACGGAGAACTTCCTGCGACGGTTAAACGATGACCAGCAAACGTCACCACATGCTGGTTATGAAGTTACATCAGCGGCTGATGTTAAAGGTTTTTAAAAACTACACACAACGTTTGTTTTGTTAGGAGCAGATCAATAAACACTTAATAATGTTTCTTTATTTCAAAATAAAAGTCAGTAGTTAGTTTTTATAGTTTTTACTTTTGAAAAAGTTTTTAAATTTACAATTGACATACAAATACAGTTTGTTCATGTTGGGGTTGAAATTACACTTCTGACCACTAGATGGCAGTAGTCATCAAGTCCTTCGCCGTTAACAAATTAAAATCGTAAAATACTGCGAGATCCCAGTTATGACTGAGGACGAGAGGATACAGTCGACTCCAGCTGCTTTTAAAGCTGATGTTAGTTATTTTATGGTTTATATTCCAGTGTGTATACAAATTAAAACGGCTTGTTTAAAAATATATATATACATTATCAAATATACAATGACATGCAAATATTAACAAGGTTTGTTCAGTCGTATGTTGAAACTATACTTCTATTAAAGGTGGTACGTTCTCAGCCGCTAAATCAAATATTGAATATTCATCCAGAGATCCTAGCAATGGCTGAGGACGAGAGGATACAGTCGACTCCAGCCGCTTTTAAAGCTAATGTTTGGAAATATTTTGATTTCAAAACAAAAGCAGTTACGACTTCCTCAAGAGTCATGTAGTCTGTAAATTCTGCAACACCAGTGTCAAGTACTCGACAATACTACAAATATATACTCGTTACTACAGTATCGCAATTTATCGTATTAGTTGTCCATGAGTTGAAATTCTTTGTAACGGCCCTGATTTTTTTAAATCATTAAATTACTTTTACTTTTTGAGTGAAAACTATCCTGAGACAGTAAACGTGACTTTCATGCACATGTGCAGTTAAACCTCTGGTGTCGATCACTTGACACGACCTCCCAAACAAAATGGCGGCAGGTCGCGACCTCGGGTGCATTAGTGTCTCGCGTGACATGCTGGTTGCAGAGGGAATATGAGAGTTTCACTTGTAAAATGCAGATCTTGCCGTACTGGGTGAAGCTGCACCGCCGTGACGGGGATCTGCACCGTGCCGGGGGGTGCAGTGAGGAACACCTGAGGGACGGCACCTGAGAACGAAGTGGGGGTTTTGTGAGTCCAGGTTCCAGAACCAAACGGACGTCGTGCTTCATTCGTACCCGAGTCCTGGGCCTGGGGGTGAGACACCTGCATGGCCGACGTGCCCTGGAAGGCGTTGAGCACGGCGAGGCCTCCGTCGGCGAGCGTGGGCGTGGAGGCGTACATCACGGCGTGGGAGCTGGGGTACATCATGTGACCCGACACGGACGTCGGCATGGACGAGGTGACGATGGTGGCCGGGAGACTCACGGTGGCTGAGGGCGAGAGGAGGGACGGGGGAGTGAGTGACGAGTGGTGGCCAGCAGAGGGCGCCCGCATCACTTGTATTCACCTGCTGTCGTTCTCAGCGTTTAACGAAAGATTCTCATTTAATTAAATAACAAATCAATTGTTTTTATCGAAATAAAGACATTTTTATGACCGAACTACATTGAAGAGTTTGAGAAAATGTTTTCTTTTTAACTAATTATCGTTACTAACTAATCGGTTTGTTTTAGACAAAATGTATTTATAACAGGTTTCTTATGAAACGCATAGGAAATTATATACTATAAACTAAATATATTATTTATATTAATTATGGCATTTTATTTAACCAAGATTGTGATTATGATCCAGTATTTCTTTATTTTAAGTCAATTGATGGAATAAAAATGTCACAAACACATGGAACAATATAACAAAACATAATAAATATCCCTCAAATTAGATCTAAATGAAAAATAAATGACTCAATGCTCGACTCAACAAAAACGTAAACTTGTTGTTTCTCCAGTTATTAACTAGTCATTGAAAATAAATAACACTTTGCCAAGAGTAAAGTTTTAGCCATGCCAACATATTACATACATTTTTATAATTTCTTGCACTTTAAATAGAACCAAAAATATAAATTAAAGCACCGTCTCTCTCCGCTTTTGTTTTTTAAAACACAAGGTTGAATTTTAATTAATGATAATTTCGCTTTAAATAAAATTAAAAAAAACCCCCCACAGTTTAGCCATAGTTTTAAATAAATGAATGTGCTCCATTAATTTTTTTTTAGTTTATTAGGGTAACTACAAATAGAATAATACTTAAGTTAACGTTTTAATTCATTTTTTAATAAAGTTATTCTAGCAAAAATTAATCAACATACATTTAACTTCACACTTTTGATGTGTTTTAAAAGTTAAAAGATGGAACTAAACATTTTCTTCTTAGACAGTCGCAGTGGTCAGTGGTCATCAAACCATTAGCTCACGCTATAAATGAATCTCCGGCAATTTGACTTGATCTCGTCTGCCATCACAAATTAAATCGGCGATCATTTAATTTCTGTGCTCTGTGGCGCCCCCCTGCGGCTTCAACTAAAAAAAAAAACGGTAACAGGTGGGACGTACTGGTGGAGTTGCTGGACGAGTGCGACATCTCCGGGCTGCTGTCGCTGCTGGACTGGGTGTTTTGATGGACTTGGATGGCCTGCAACTGCTGCTGCACACCTGCTCCTGCACACACACACACACGGGTTAAACATCACACACACACACACACAGTCGTGGCGATGGTGAGTCGAGATGTTTTTAGTAAAAGCGAGAGGGTGAGGGAGGGTGAGGCGGGGGTGCAGGCGGGGTCACCTGTGAGGGAGACAGCGGCGGGGAAGCGGAAGACAGCCGGCTGGCCCTGCTGAAGCTGGGGGCCGCTGGTCAGCGCCTGAGCGTGCGGGCCCTGCAGGGCCAGAGAGTGATGCTGCAGCTGGCTGAGAGGAATGGTGGGAGTGCCGGGGGGGAGAGCGCTGCCTGCTGGAGAGAGAGAGGCAAACACACAGAGACAGGCGAGGACGTGAGAATAGATGCAGGGAGAAAGTGCAAGAAAAAAAAAAAAAAAAACGGCTTCATTTGGCCGAAGAGGAAGAAAAAAAAAAAAACGAAGCTAATAAGCGACAGCGGTGGCAGCGAGAAGGACCTGCTGGAAGGGAGGACACGTCAAATATCCGATTTACACTTTGAGAAAAGAAAAATATATTCCTTGTTATAGCAAATATTCAGTATTGCATTCCTAGTCACGTGATTACTAGTGATGGTCTGGTGAAGCTTCATGAAACAGTGTCATGTTGTTCAGAGGTCAGTAGGTGGCGCCATCAGTTTAAAAATGATGTTTCATTAGAACAGTTGTTCAAAACAAAAGGAAAATAGTGCAGAGACCGCCATCTAGTGGACTCTGAAGATAATGACGCTGCTTCATGAAGCTTCATCAGACTTGTATCAAGGAAAATATTAATCTTAATTTTAATTCATTTTTAAAGTGAATATTCATATTTCATTATTTAATAGTGATGGTCTGATGAAGCTTCATGAAGCATTGTCATGTTGTTTAGAGGTCAGTAGGTGGCGCCAGCAGTTTAAAAACGATATTTCATTAGAACAGTTGTTCAAAACTAAAGGAAAACAGTGCAGACACCGCCATCTGGTGGACTCTGAATATAATGACCCTGCTTCATGAAGCTTCAGCAGACCATCACTAGTGAATACCTCTGCCAAGGAGGTCATCGAAAAAAAAAAAAATGCAGTTATTTAGAATTCATACGAATTTGGTTGGAGTTTCATTTGGATTAATAAAAGTTTTGTCACTTTCAACCGCTTTTCTCAAGCATTCACATTTATGGCTAATGGCATTTTCTTGCAATTTTTGCAATGCATGATGGGTGCTCAGATTTCAAAAGTATAATGGTTCAAAGTACAGTTGTATCCTTAAAATATCTACTTGAATAAACTGAGTTAAACACAAGTTTTAACTGCTGTGGACTGTAAACGTTTTGTTTATTTTGTCAAATCTTGATAATCATTAAGAGTTTGTCGATTTTATTTTGAAATCCAATTAAAAGTGAATCATTTTCTGGGTTCTCTTCATTTCTCAGAGAAAACAAAAACGTGAAACGACCTGGTCGCGTGGAAAAACAAAGCATCAACCAGGATCTGTTCAGAGGCAGAAGACGACCCGGAGTCACACCCTCACATTTGCTCGGACGGACACAGTTGCTGCAGCATTTCTCTGCACGGACGGCGTGGGAGGGTTTGTTGATGCACCTGCTGCCGCCGGCCAGACAGGTGGTGAGGGGGAGGGAAGGGGGAGGAGCTACGGGGGACAGACGGAGCGAGGGATCGACGGAGGGAGAGAAGACGTCATGACTGTCGCTTCTTCGGAAGAACAGAAGTCGAAACAATCTCTTTGATCCGAGGATTAGGAATAGTTATTGTTGATGAAGCTTCATGAAGCAGTGTCATTATTCTCAGAGTCCACTAGATGGCGGCACTATTTCACTTTGTTTTGAACAACTGTTCTAATGAAACATCAAATCATTTTTGAACCGACAGCGCCACCTACTGACCTCTAAACAACATGACACCGTTTCATGAAGCTTCATAAACCATCACTACAGTAACTTAATTTATTATACCTACACAAAGGAGGTCATGTGACCATCAAACGTGGCATTAAAATCCCTTAAACTTAAAGCTCCAACAACTCTTCTTCGCCTACTTCCCAAAATCTTGATAATCATTAAGAGTTTGTTCATTTTAATTCCCCCCAAAAAAGAAAAATCTAATTAAAAATTAATCATTCTATGGGTTCTCTTCATGTTTCAGTAAAAACAAAAAGGAGGTCATGTGATCAAACTTGGCATTGAAATCCCCTAAACTTAGAGCTGCAACAACTCTTCTTCGCCTACTTTTTCCCCCACATTGCAGTCCATAGCTACGGCTCAAGGATTCTTTTTCAATTCAAATCAATATTGAGATTTTATTGTACGCGGTTTTCAGTTGTAAAAGCTACGATAATAACAATAAAAAATAATTTCGCCGACTCTCCAATAGGTGGCGGTAGAAACAATCAAAAAAACATGTTTTTTTGACTCTAGAAAATGAAAATGTAAATAAATAAAATCACAATACTTAATAAAAACATTAATTCCTACCTGGAAATTAAAGATATTTTAAATCCTAATAATATTAAAATGTAGCTAAAAGTCTAAACCATTTGAATTCTAGTGGAACACGGAGCAGTGAAGGATTTAATCCGCCTCCATGTTTTCACTCCTACTTCATTAAAACCTAATCAACGATGAATAAGAACATTTATCCTCCACCGGGGGGAGCTTCTGTACCTCAGGGGTTCCTCCGGAGAGACGTCTGCTCGTCGAAAAAAAAAAGGTCACGAGGAACTCATCGTACGGTCTTATAATTCGGGCACAAATCATTCATGGAATATTTATTGGCTAATTACCAGCCGTGTTTCTCGGGCCGCGGTTTATTGTCTCTCGTGTAATTATGCGACGACGACGCCTCGCAGCCTGAAGAGCCGTCGAGAGGGTCTGAGGTCGAGTCTCATTCACGTCGTAATCAGATGGAAGAGAAGCAGCGACACGACTGTAACGAACACAAACGGAAGAGACGTCGACGAGGAAGCTGAGGCCGGAGAGGACGTGGATCACGTGGGAATTGAACCGACAACAAAGACGTCTACCTTTTATTCTTTTGTAATCACTTTCTCTCATAATGTGTTCCCAGTGAGCAAAGATCTATGTTAGGGAGAGAGGCGGGGGACACCCTGGACAGCACTTCATATATCAATATAAAAATATTTGAGAAGTTTGAATTGTGAAAGTACAAAACAGGGCCAAAATAATAATTTTCTTGAAATGAAAAAAAAACTAAAAAATATATAGACATATGGATAATTTTACACACTTATCCCCCGAATGGAATCATGCAAAAATAAATAAATGAAAAGAAAAAAAAAAGAACCAAAAATAAGCCGCTTTAAAAAACAAAAAGTCAGAAAACCAGTAATCCTGATCCCCTTTACTGAAAGATGTCTTATTCCAGCTCCTCTAAAAAAAGAAAGAAAATCACCAAAAAACGTTAAGGTTTAAAGACCTTAAACAAAAACCAAAAATATATGCAAAAGAACTAAAGGAAAAAGAAGTAAATGTTAAGCCCTAAAAACAAAAAACTCGCAATCCTCCCCCCTTTATTGAAAAACATTCTCAATTTCTAAAAAAAACTAATAAAAAACTAAAAATAAAACAATAAACAAGCACAAAAAACCTTCAGTCCTTATGTTTCTTCATGCCCCGCCCCCTTTAAACAAACAAAAAACCCCCACAAGAAAAAATGGTCCTAAATAACAAAAATGTAGTAAACTTGTAATCCCTGCCCCCATTTATTGAAAAATGTCTCCCCTTTAAAAATGAAAAAATTTGAACCCCACCCCAAAAAAGTGAAGCCCAAGAAACCCCCCCAAAATAAAGATGTATACAGGTAGTAACAGCGGCCTTTTTTATTGAAATTATTTTTTAAAGTAAAAACCTGTTTGACTTTGAATCCTTCACTCCCCAAACAAAATAAAACTTGTGAACATATTAAAAATTGCCATAAAATAAAATGTAAAATTATAAGGTCAATAAAGGGTCACTTGACACATGGAATGACAAACGATGGCGGAGGAACGACCTGCAGAATCACAGGCTCACCGACAGCAGTTCTTACCGGGCATGAACGTGAATCCACCGGGCAGCTGCATCACCCCCGTGGGAGCGCTGGTGGTCTTCAGGACGGTCCCGTTGGCGCAGACGTTGCCCGGCGCCATGTAGCTGGTCATGGGGAACGAGGCGCCGCTGCTCACCTGCATGGTGGTGGAGGTGGTCGGCACGGTGGACTGGGCGCTGCTGGTGCTGCCCGGCACGCTGGCCACCGTGAACGTGGGTTTCAGGGCGTCCTGTCGAAACCAAAAGAGGATTAATGAGAGCGGACGGGAACCTCGCTGACCCCACCCGAGGTCACCGCAGGGACCCCCTGAAACAACACGTTTAATTGGGCTTCTCCTTTATTTTTCCTTTTGTGAGAAAGCGGCTCGATGCGTTCAAAGTATTTACGGTCGCTTCGGAGTCGAGGAGGCGAACGGAGGCTCCGACCTTCTAATGGCTTCAACATGGTCTCGGCTCTGGCCTGAGAAAATCCTGCCCCTTTATTTACGGAGTCTTGCTCCGAAAAACAGATCGTGCCAGGTCGGTGTCCCAGCTAGCCAGGGTCACATAAACCAACAATTTCTTTTTTGGAATTAACGTTTTTAACCCTTGTGTCGTCTCCAAGTCAAGGTCAACACAAGGGATACCTCAAACAAATTTAACACAACGCTAAATCACCATTATATCAACTCAACTAATTTTTCTTTCCTTCATTTATTCCTTTTGCATTTATTTTGCATTTATTATATCTTTTAAAATAACAAATTCATTTGAGTAAAAAGCATATTCTGTACAAAAGTCATGGCATAACTATACTTAAATAAACGTTAATATCACGATCAAATCTCTTACTTCCATTTTATTTACGCGTTCTAATATGGCGATTTTTCTTCATCCCACGTTTCCTAAGTGTGGACGGACTTCTCACAACAGTCCATAATGAGGGCCCTTGGGAGACGTAATTTCCCAGCCTGCATCATGTGCATACACTTAGCTAGCAGCTAGCATGCTAACCTGTTGCCCAAGTGAAATAAGCACTAAAGGAAATAAAAGATTTTCTCATTGTAAGACTCATATTAAGACATTTTTTCTAGTGATGTAAACAGGACGACTTAAAACGCATGAAGAATAGATTGAATTGTTGCAGTACATGTCGGGACCTGCTTCTTCCGAGAGGCTCGTTAATAAAATACGATTCATAATCATGACAGTTGTTCGATCACAAGACGACAAGCGAAAACGACACAATCCTTCTGCACCAACACCTGAATAAAATCCTGCATCATCAGCGGTCTCCGTCCGAGTTACTATGACAACTTGGACGAGTCTCGCATGACGCCCGTCGACCATAAAAGCCTGTGAAACGCGTTGATATGATCAAATGAGGTGTGCCACTCTGTAGCGTCATTGAAGAGCAGAACGTGCGAGTGGGCCGTGTGATGGTGGGCGACGGTGGGCGACGCCGGGGGGGCGCCGGCCCATTAGTTTCCTCCCACCTTCACATCATGACAAAACACTAATGAGTCGACATGAATAGGGTGGTGTGGCTGAAAAGGCCACAGCGGGAGGCGAGGACCATCTAATGGTGCCTTCAGCTCATTTCATTACCGCGGTCAGTTTAATGACCGGAGAACACAGTTGACTCGATGCGTCAGTGGAATAAAGATGGACGGGAAAGAAAAGCCTGTTTGTACCGACAACAAAAAGTGTGTAATTGAAGAATACGATACATTAACACCTAGTGCTAATAACCGGTCACACGCGGTTGCTGCCTCCGTTCAAACACCTTCTAATACCATTACAACAAAGCCCTTCCGGTAGTTATCAGCGGAAAAGAATCGACAGCGTTCCTTATAAACATTATGCATCGATTCTGGTTTTCTTTATTGACCTTTTTACGTGGTACAAGGTGCTCAAAGATCTGTCAAAAAATGTGGGTAAACTACAAAGTATTACTCTTCAAGTCTTCGTAGTATCACTCAGCACGGGTCCATAGTAATACATCTCAACCACTCTATATTTATTTTTTTAATTTTAAATGTATTAAACCTTATACAAGTACAATAATCACATAAGTATGCATACAATTGTTTATAAAAAATCATTAGTAAAAGCTCCGGAGTGGTCAGAGTCTCAAAACTTTATTGACACCACAATCTAAAGACGCATCACATGAACAATAAACAAACGTCTCAGTGGTGAAAAAAGAACCCGGAGAAGAGAAAGAAAAATGTGTAAACGGTAATTGATTTTGTCAAACATTTATGATACGTTATCGGTTCAACACATGTAGACGTTGACACGATACCATCGAACCATCTATGGGTGCTGAACTGTACAGACCAACTCAAAGATACAACTTCTTCAGTGTCATTTATTTTCGTTTCCCAGTGATTTTCTTTTTTATTTGAGGGGACTTTCCCAGTCGAACTCTCCGGGGACGAGGCCCAGTTTAGCAAACATCTGATTGGTCAGTGGAGGATTGAACTATTTCACAGAGAGCAGGGGAAGTGGAGAAGTCGGTCATCGTGAGACTTGTTAGTTTTTATCGGTGACCGATTACAGGGAACGAGAAGGAGGAACAACAATCGTCAACTTCCAGAAGATCTGATGCAAACTAAAAGGTACAACAACAGTTGCATTATCTAATGTGGCCCCTTTGGGAGCGTGATGTTCCGCCCCCTGTCCTTCTATAAACTCTATTACCTTCCCTTCTGCTGTCCTCAAGAAATCGATATGGAAAAACCGCAGACATGTTTTTTTTTCCTTGATAATGATCCAAAAACAAGCAGCAAAGACAGCGATTCTCCGCGGAGGCCAATGTTTGCCTGAAGTTAAACAGCAGCTGAAGAGCGACGGACATTGACCGGACGACTCCGGAGTGTTTCTGCCTCACAGGTTTCATCACAACAGACCTTCTTAACCCAAGGTTGTTTTTTTGTTTTTTTATCTTTATAAATCAACAAGACCGAACGTGATCGGAGATGAAAGAGATTTTCGGGGTGATACGAGCGTCTTCTCCCGGAGCAGGAAGCGAAACACGGTCGACAACCTCTCGGTGGCGTTGGCTTCGACACCCTCGGTGGAGTGTGAGCGACGCCTAGGTTCAGGAGAGCGAGCGTGCAAACAGCTGAAGGTACCGACAGCTGCTGGGAAACCTGAGAGACATCTGAGAGAGAGGGGGGTTCAACCCCTTCCCCGGAGTCAGCGGAGGCGACAACCACGCCACCTGAAGCCAGAGACACAATGACTAAAAAAAACGCACAAGATGCGACACTTTACTATGGATTTGAGGCGTTAAAAAAAAACACGAGACAGAGTCGTGGGCTGAGAGTCTATGACAGAAAATATATTTTATTTAATGAATATTAAGGGCTAGTTTAAGCAAAGAGCAGCCCAGTGGTTGGAGTAAATGAAGATAAACGATCCTTTTCAACCACCGACTTCACATCTTCACACAAGAAACACAGTATTAATATGAATTACAAATTATGCCAAGCAGCCTGTAGCAAGCAACTTGATAATTATACACCTTTTTTTTTTTCTTGAGTCTGTGTCGACAGTAGCAATTTTGTAGTCATTATTTTATTAAATCTGTATCTATACAGGGTTGTGTATCGTATTATTGAAGAACACCGGGTCAAAGCAAAACACCAATTTGATCGCTGGCTTGTAGGCACATGTCAGTCATTCGACTTGAAAAATGAAAGTTAGCCAAGATACTTGCCGAAGACTACAAAAAAAAAGATACTTTTTTATGACTCAATCAAATGTTCTTGCTCAAGTCTTTTTTTTGCTTTGTTATAATAAGATATGACAGTGGTTGGTTCAATACGATGCGTTTGAACGAGTTTAAAGAAAACATTTCGAAAGGAAAATCTCTACCAGTATAAACTTGGATTACATACACGTGTTAAAAAAAACACGCAACAATGAAACTTTTCAAAGAAATCATCCGCACAAACCATAATCTTTCAGTTGTATAACTTTGTTAAAAACAGTTGCAATCCCAGATGGAAGCCTTCTCTCCCTCTGTTGCTATGAATTCTTCCACAGTCTCTGAAATTTTAAACTACTTTTGGAGTTGATTCCAAGTTCAACCGGCTGCCAGTTTGAAATCCCTTTAAATTGACAGTAATAGTAGATATAAGGAGGCTACATGATATACACTTAACCAACTAGTCAACCTGCTGCTGTGGCGAGGAGGGTATTTGGCTAGTGCTACATCCAAAGTCCACATAATGGTGAGACGACAAGGTTCTGGATCAAGTGCATAGCAAGTACTTCAAAAAGATTTAGTAAAAAAAACATTAAAAGACGTCCCAATAGTAATACCGCTTGGAAAAGAAAGGTAAAAAAAAAATGGCACAATTCAGTCATTACTTTGGCAATAAAACCAGGTGATTCGTCAACAACTCAACCGCCCCCCCGCTGTGACCTAGATAGGGAAGCTACCACTGACCCACTGTTTTGTTTGACCAGCTCACAGTCCAACTGCCTCGTCTATAAACAGTCCTGGCTCTTACTTCCCCGTCATGGCACTTCATAGTAAACACTCTCGGGCTGAAGCCGCATTAATGAATAAAGCCCGTCTCGTTTCCTCCCAGAGCCACCTCCAGCTCTCCAGAACACTGTGATACCGTGTAGGTCTCACACTTGTTGCCAAAACTTCGGGGCCCTTTGTGGAGTGTGTGTCCCCCCCCCAGTGTGCAGCGGCCCTCGAAGGGAAACGCATTCAACTGGTGAGATAAGACTTCTAGGGGGACGTGAAGTTCACAAGAAAATAGGCGGAATCTACTGCTTTTTAGATTACAGTCAGTTAAATTCTTGCAGACGTTCATTTCTGCCACACTGTACAGATCGTAAAACCAGTAAGTAAACAGTTATTAAAAGAAGAAATGCAGCCAGTTGGATGTATATGAAGGTCAGTGTTGGAAAAGCAAGATATAGGAATATTACACTAGTCTCCAAAATGGACGTCTTCATGATGGAAATGACTGTACACTCGGATAATAGCCAATCCCGATGATCTTTTTGAGACGAGTACGTCGATAACATCGATCGCCTTTTCCTCCGAGAAAGATCGTCAAGTCACCTGGAGTTAATGACAACAATTCTGGAGGACACTTTCGTCCGGCCATCATGTGTTCACGGAATTGGCCAACTATCCTACATTATGTGCCATTTGGAGGATTGACTATCGTACAGATGGTCAAACCATCATAAGTCAATAAAATAATTATAGTAAACCTGATAATAATGGTGTAGAAATAAGTCCCGCTTCTTGGATCATCAGAATTTATTTGTCCGTCTGTTGGAAAAATATCTATTAAAAAACGGACCAGCAGCGATACTTTAACTTTCTCTTAAGAGGTGAGTACTGTTCCAAATATGACTCTTAGAAACATGGAGTAGCTACTTAAGTAAGTAATTTGTATTTATATAGTGCTTTTCAAGACCAGGGTCACAAAGTGCTTAAACAAAACAAAATTCAATAAAATATATACTTTAAAGGTCAAGATAATACTGAGAATAACACAGGAGTTCCAGAAAATCAAGGAAAATCCTGCACAAAAAAAAAAGTCTTCAGATGTTTCTTGAAGGAGTCAGTTGATCATCAAGCACAAAGAGAGAGGAAGGTGGTTCGGAAGATTTAGAAAATACTGTAACCTTTACTCTTCTCACCACCGGCGCTTGTGATCCTAGACGTTGTTCAGAACTTGCAGTTAAACCCATCATACACTTAAACAGAGTCAACGTTGATAAAGTGTCAAGAAAGAGCTTGAGCAACTCTTCTTCGCCTACTGTCAACCCATCGTTTTAATACCTAAATTTAATGCGGAATATTGTTGAAAGCCTTTCGAATCATTCTTAAAGATTTCAACATCTCTGCAGACACAATGGTTTTTATTCCTTCACCTCCTCCGGTAGTAACAAGACCCGATCTCACAAATAAAACAAAATAATAAAAAAAAAAATCAAGGTTGTTTTTGAAGAATGCAACCGTGAAGCCCGTGTAGCTCTCAAAAGCACAACCTTAGCTTAATAAATCTATATATGGCGAGGTCCTTCACGGACAGATGATGAGATCCAGGACCCCGGGAAGTGTGAATAATTAAAAGGGGAAACACTTGAGAGACAAATCCTGTTCGCGAGTGATCCATTTTGGTTTGGAATCGAGGGGCGACAACTGTTGCCGGGTCCAGGCGTTGAGTTGGAGAAGCATTGTGTCGTGAGCCGGCGGCCCGGCCCTCTCTCTCTCCTAATCTCCCATTTGCTGGCTCCCATCTCCCCCGTCTGTCACCCCGCCAGCAACATGGTATTCTCAGCTCCATTTGGGACTGCTAAAAAAGGCAAGGCAGCCCAAGTGGAGGAGGTGCAGCCAATGGCGGCTGACCTGTCCAGTTGCTCGCTGTAAAATACAGAAGGGGGGGGGGGGGGGGGGGGGGGGGGGGGGTTGACATAACATAACTTTTCCTCCCCCCTCTACGCCAGGGTGCTCTTCCCCTTCTCTCTCGACCGACTCCCTCACAGACTCAAAACACCAAGAGTGCATATGACAGAATCACAAAAACCTCGAACCATTATTTTCGCATGTCGAAAAATATTTCAGGAAAAGTTTACGCGCGTCGTTTAACCAACGCTTAATAAAGAGAAAATGTCGAGTGGGAGGCGGAAACAAAACTCTTGGGAGCTTTTGTCGTGGCCGAAATTGCAGTGAAGAGCGCGGCGATAAATGTCGGCGTGATTTCAACAGCCTCGGTTCAAGAGAAGAAACAAAGGGGGATGAGGAAGTGGAGGGGATGGAGAGAGGGAGGGAGTAAAAAAAAAAGCCCTCTAGAAATAAGGGAGAAACCATTTAACACATCAGTGGTGAGAAGAAGGAAAACTCCGATGTGAGTTTTTTCCTCCAGATTTGGAGCGTTACTATAGCTACACGTTGACGGGGAAACATCATTTCACACATGAATCGACAGGTGGACGCGAGTAATTGATGAGTCATCAAAACATCGGCGGGGCTAAGACGTGACGGAGAACAGGTGGAAAAAATGTGTCGATTATAGCGAGGGTGTTAAAATGTTCAATCTGCCGTGTCACGTGATGACATCAGCGGGAAAAAAAAGAAGAAAAAAGGGATGATATTGAATTCCTGGCCACGAGAATAAATGTGTGAAGGCGCCAACTCCGGTTGCCATGGTGACGTGAAGAGCTCCCCACCATCCAAAGGTATCTCTCTTGTTGCAACTTCATACGGCGTAAGCTCTTGTTGCTTCATGTCTCTGTCGTCCGGTAACTTTTGTATTTAGACATTTTATTAGGTTAGGTCTTTAGTTAGTCACAGTCTAAATTAAAAAGCTGTTAATTTATGTGAAATTCTTAATTGAAATTTAATAGAATTTTATTTGAAATGTTTTAAAAATGGGCAAACTTAAAGTTCCGTTTGATGTTGTGCCATTTAGTCATTTCATTTCGGTTGCTTATATGCATGTGTTCTAATAAAGTCAAGTGAAATGAGCTCCTTGGCAGAGGTGTGCAACGTTTCAGTGCTTTTGCGGATTCATTATCATCATCATCATCATTTTCTACTGGAATATGTTGATCTAGATCATTTGGTTTTCAAAGGGTGGTATGTATTGCCTGAGCTTTATATATTTCTTATTTAATATAAAAAAATGTTATCATTTCATTTGGGAAAATGGTATTTTTTAATATATAATAATATAACACATTTAATTTAAGGAAAATTAACAGTAAACAATGATATAAAACATAAACCTGATTTATTACCGTTGATAATTTGTAAATGCAAACATTTTTTAACCAAGTGTATTAATTATACAACATATAATTTGATTGGTTTTCTGGAACTCCTGTTATGTTATCAGTTTTATCTTGACCTTTAAAGTATATACTTTATTGAATATTGTTTTGATTGTTTAAGCTTTGTGACCCTGGTCTGGAAAAGCGCTATACAAATAAAAATGACTTGATTACTATATGTTTGAATCCAAAATGTATTTGTTGGTAGTTAATTTATTGATTAATAAAAAGAGTAAGTCTGAAAAAAGATTTCAAACAACTCGTCTTAATCTCTTGAAGTTTTTGTGTAAACGGAGAGTAAATGGACAACCTTTAGCTCCCGTGTGATCGGTCACACATGCATCATCATCTTTGCTCTGCGGCATTATTTTACGAGCGACAATCCGTCCTCGCTCACTTATCTTGTGTTTTTTCTCCCGCTACTCATTCCTGGCCGAACTGTTTAGACTAGTGTGTTCCGTCTGTGTGACATGCTGTTCTCCACGAGTCGAGGAGCTGCAGAGATGCTGGGCTTTTTGCACGCCACAGTCGAGACCGTCGCCACACATCGTTCTCGCTCGGAGCTGCAGGTTCCACCTGTGAGACGCTCTCCCGAAAAAAAAATTAAAAAAAATCCAGCGCCGCACAAGGGGGTCAAGAGGTCATTGAACAGAAACCTAAATAGATGTCATATGAAACGGGGCATAAATTATCTCAAAGTAGCTCAAATGCTGCCCAACTGGCTTCCACGTCCAGAGCCTTCGCCGGACGAGTGGGGGTCTGGCGGGGGGTGGGGGGGGGGATCACAGGACTCGGAGACAGCTGCAGCTTATAAGGAATGTAAGGGGCCTCAGCCGAGGCAGCAAGCAGGGAAACCGGACCATATATGGAGACGGAGGCTGAATCTAAATTTTATCAATGAGCAGAAGCGGCTTCGCATCCACAGGTTCATCGCTCGCCCTCGAACACAGCGCCGCGCACAAACTGTGAGCAACACCCGGTGGGTTGAGCGTCTACAGAGGTCGAGTGAACTCTCTGAACAATGGGGGACGACGGTCGGGTCTGCAGGCTCACGACCTCTTCACCTTCAGTACGATAAAATCACGATATTGGACGACTGGTCCAAGATCTTCTTTTCTTACATTTAATCAAAGTGTTCCATTGAATATCTGGGTGCACACGATAAGAGTGTAGTACACATACTGTAATGTCCTTGGTAGATTATTGAAAGACAATTATCATGCTAACCAAACCTCCTTATGAGTCTTAAAGTTTGCTTTCAATCACAGTAGAATGAATATAATTTGTACAGTAACATGTTTCGATTTAGAGATTACATGTTGGTGTGAAGCAACATTATTTCCATGCAATATCAAGGAATAATCATAAACGTGAAAAGAAAACTACAACTGGAACAAGGTTTAAAAAATAAAAAAAAAGTTGGCAAAGTTTTGTGTGGAAGTTCTGCCAGGGAGAAATCATAAATATGCAGAGTGAAAACTTTACTTTTAAGTGGTTTCACTGTTTGGTGAGACTTTTTCTGCACAAGGCACAGCAAATTTAAATATTTTATACTCTAAAAAAAATTTGGTTCGCAAAACTCCTTAGTAAACAAGTGATTTAGCCTACTCCCATCAGTATGTGTGAATGGTTGTCAAAGCGCTTTGTGACCCTGGTCTAGAAAGGCGCTATATAAATAGAGATTATTATTATTATTATTATTATTATTATTATTTATTCAAAAGGCAGATACATGTCAACACGAAACAGAAGTTAGTGGGAGGCACTCATTACTGAGCCCACCTTACTTAAGGTGCCAAACGAGTAAAGTACCAGGATTCTATTCTGCACATGGCTCTATATGACTGGGCGACAAAGCTTTATTGATGCCGTTAGAGGGACGTTAGGAGGGATGGAGCCTCATATGCAATGATGAGTTTGCAAGTTTAAATAAATGTTGTTAATTTTAAACAAGGGAAAAAAGTAATGGTCACTACTTTGCTCATTTAGAACGTAACCCCCGCAGTAAACGGGGGGCCACAGTACTGGTTTATGACACAACAGTTCCATGTTTAAGGACTTCCTCTCCCTTCTTTTCAGTAGTAAATGTTTACAATTTGATGATGCTCAGGATAACCATCTGGTTCCAGGGATCCTTTAAAGGACTTTTAACACCTTATAAAGCCGTTTCTTTTAGGTTTAATGCTAAAAAAACAAAAATTATATTTACAATTAAGTGTAATTATTTCAATATTCTTTTTAAGAGTCATTTTGATTAAAATATAGATACACAAAAGCAATATTTTTTCGGGGATCCACGTACGACTAGTTACTACCTTCATCTCGATGCTTGAGAGAGAAAATGATCCGTTCTCAACAGCAGCATCCATCAAAATCAATTGATAACAAAAAGGGAATAGAAGCTCCTGCTGTCGGGAAGAAAGGATCAGGAAAAAAAGGAAAAGATGATTCAGGTCAGCGTGTTCTTAACGTCAGCATTAGAAGCTTTGGGTTGTTGTACGAAAAAGTGGGAAAAAAAAATCGATTTAATCGACAGAGAAACAAATGGTGAAGAAAAAAAAAAGAAAAGAAAACCTTCTCCAGAGATGATTTACTTCTACTGAGGGACCTCTTGCGTGAAACACGAGACAAGAGACAAACGACAGAGTCAGTCGTGGAACGGTCGACTTGTTTCTCGCACTAACACAAACCAGACCCGCGGTGATTTACGAGACTCTCCTGGATAAAAGGTCAGAAAGGTAAAGTGAATCTTCTTTTTTTCACGATCGCATCTCGACACGATCGCTCGTCTTCATCTGCGTAGGAGTGTGTAGACTTTTGAAACGGGTCGCACACACACACACACACACACACACACACACACACCAGTTTACATCTTCTCGGTAAACTTGAAAACCCTCTGGCAAGGGTTTTAGACACGGTTCGGCCTTTTTTTGCTTGTTATTCCGACGATTCATGTTCCCCTTGGAAACCACTGTTGCTGAGTCACAGAGATTTCACGCCGAGCACAGACTCAGAGGAGAAGAAAAGAAGAAGAAGAAGAAGAAGAAAAACCACTCGGACTCACCTTGGTGTCGCCCATGCTCTCGGACTCGGACACCTGGTACGTGAGGTCCGTCTCCTCGAAGCCGGTGGCGCTCATGCGCTGGTCGGTGGAGGGGTCCGAGCGCGGCGGGGAGTCCGGCGAGTTGAGGCAGGTCTGGATCAGGGCCTTGCCGGTCTCGCTGGTGATCATGGGCTGGAGTTTGCGCGTGGCAAAGGTGTAGACGTGACCCGTTTCACTGGCCACCAGTAACAGAACCTGGGTTCCCGTCAGAGTGGAGAGTTCGTACGCCTGAAAAAAAACGAGGAAAAAAAAAAAAAGGTTTTAAAAATCAGTTTTTTGATAGAACTGGGAAAAAGAAAAGATGCCAAACCTAGAGTTTAACAAGTTCCTCTTCGAACCATTTTTATTCCGAATTGTTTGACTGCTTTATTTTGTCCAGCAACAAACCACAGAAACATCTCTGGAAACTAAATGTACTGATGCTGCAGACTGTGACTCATAAGACTCTAAACACCTGCTGCCATTACATTGTGAACCATTTTATTTATTTAATGAACAATAAGAAATGACTAGACAACTAAATTAAGACACAAAAATTCCAAAAATAAAGATTTCAATCAAGTCGAAGAAACATCAATTATACTAACAAATAATTTGCAATAAAAAGGCACATACATCTGCCAAGGAGCTGAATTCATACATCTTTATATAAACACAGCAAACACAGATCAATATAAATAAGTGTAAAAAGTGAATTCAGTGAGAAACGTACGCCATCGACAGGTTTTTGAGTCCGAGTGATGATACACACGGTGATGAGGCAACACAACAGTATCTTAGAGACTCAAACTACGAGTGTAGAAGTTGTCATGTGTCGCACAACAGACACACACAAGATAAGAAAGGCTTCCAAGAATAGACGGCGTGATAAAGTGCAACAGATTGCAGAGTGTGCACAGGAAGTGGTCACCGAAGCCAACGTGTGAAACACACCCCCTTTGTGTCGTCGGACAACTACACACTGTCACACACATGCCGAGGCTGCGCTCGCCGTGAACCCCTGAGAAAGTCTTCGACGAGTCATCGCTGATGTGGAGGATGCATCCGACGCTGTGAAGGCTTCGCAACAACAGCTTTACCTCGGTCAACACAAGGAACTCCTCGAGTTGTTACACAACACAACACTCACACACACAGCTCTCGTCCATCGTGACGACTTCATCCACAATCGGCTGCACAATGAAAGACTGTTTTGTCGGGAAGCTTGTCTTTTGTTAGTGTTAACAATTGAATTTATCCTCCTTCCACACAAATCAATCACAAGAAGCAGAACGTTTACAAGACAAGTGAGGCAAAAAAAAAGAGCTGAGCCATTAGCCAGAGGCTGCAGCTTCACCATTATCTTCAGGAAACATGTGATTTGAAGTTACTTGTGTAAAAAAAAGGTTCATAAGGTTTGTCTGAAAAATAAAAAAAAAACACAAGTTACATTCTGTCATTATTAATTTGGGAGCAAAATGATGTCAAATATAACAGACGAAGTTATGTTCTGTGGTACATGTGTGGTGGACATGATGGGCTTTTCCAAGCGTCAGGATTGGTGCCATTATGGTATATTTATTACCATTTTATTCATCATTATGTTCATATATTTGTATTATTCAGTTGACTATTATCGATGACTGTTTTGTTATTATTTTTAATGTGTGCAGTGTGTGTTTTAATATAATGTGAATGCATGCTAAATAGTTTGGTGAACTGCTGCGACTAATTTAATGTGGGAAGAATAAAAGGCGTTTCAATCCATCAAATTATTGTAAAAGTCTAGACGACAACATCACTGAAGCCAATTAACTGAATTTGGTATTTAATGACATTAAGTTACAAGTGATTAAGCGACTATTTAACCGAATGTCACAGACTTCCAGCTGGAAAGACCACACTGTGACGTGAACGTTTGAGTAAACATTGGTTCGTATTTTAGAATTAAACAATGCGTCATATCTGATGATATCATCTCCAGTGTGAAAGTTGATATCACTTCACTTGACTTTCAACATCACGGACGAGAAGATTTCTTGCTCAGAAAATGAGGAAAAATTTGCAAAAAATCCACTGGAGATGTTGGACTGTTTGAACGATCGTGTCCTTGTTTTAAGGGGCAATTCATTTGAAATAAAATAAGTAAATAAATACAAAAAACATTATAGATGCTCTTGAGCAGAAGTCTCTCAGACTGGCACTGCCATTTTTTTCTCACGAGAATATAAATTTCTGCGACAAAAGTTGCATAAAAACTGCGATAAATTTATCAAAAGGAATGATTGGGACGAGGTCAAAAAAAAGTTGCAAATCTGTGAGGTTTTTCAAACATCTCCTACTCTGGCATACATTCATGTAGAAACACCATTAACTTTAAAATGTAGATAAAAGTCCAAATTATCAACGTGAGTTTTGACTCCTTTATAGCTTTAATAGTTTTTTCCGTCAAAGCGCAAAGCGAACAGCCCACTCATGATTTCCCGGCGGGGAATTGTCTAGATTAAATTATTGTATTGATAGTTTATGGTTTAAAATCAAATGAAAGCTGTACGACTTCATCAAGAGTCATGTGGTCTGGGAATTCTGCAACAACAGAGTCAAGTACTAGACAATACTACGAATATATCCTTTTTACTACAGTCACGCAATATATGTACTGTATCGTGATACTTCATATCGCCAGATTCTTGACAATACATCATCTGGACACAACAAAGTGGGTCAGATTTAACACAAAAACACCGTTTACAGTAAAAATAATAAAAGGACCATTATCCAACACTTCAACAAACAACTGTTCGCACCAACATGAAAATGAATTTGACCCTCAAACCTGGACTTAAGTCACAACAGAGTCAAGTACTAGACAATACAACGAATATATCCTTTTTACTACAGTCACGCAATATATGTACCGTTGTCCCTGTATCGTGATACTTATCATATCGCCAGATTCTTGTCGATAAATCATCTGGACACAACATAGTGGGCCAGATTTAACACAAAAACACTGTTTACAGTAAAAATAATAAAAGGACCATTATCCAACACTTCAACAAACGACTGTTCGCACCAACATGAAAATGAATTTGACCCTGAAACCTGGACTTACTACCAATAAAGCCACATTTTGGTCCGGACTCACAAGCTGTTGCTTCGTTGTTCAAACAGACTGGATGCATTTTATCTTCACACGTTCACTACAAAACACATTTTTATCCTCGTTTTCAAAGTATAAACGTCAGTTTGGCGAGACAACCCGGTCGCACTCATGGCTACGTTTAAAAAACAAAGCCGTGTAGAATGCTATGAAAACAAAAGGCGAGAATACAGCTCTGAACTTGAACTGCAAGTAAGGAAGTAAGTAATATTTGTAGAGCGCTTTTCCAGACCAGGGTCACAAAGCGCTTAAACAATCAAAACAATGCCCAATAAAATATATACTTAAAAGATCAAGACACCACCGAGACAAACACAGGAGTCACAGAGAATCAAGGAAAAGCCTGCATGAATAAAAGTGTCTTAAGATGTTTCTTGAAAGAGTCAGTAGATCCATCAACCAAAGTTAGACATATTTACTCCGTCATTCAACAACATCACATGACACCCAGTTTCATTTTTAAATTAGCTTTTTGTCTGTTAAAAATTACACGACTTGAAAAAGTAAAGTTCCTTCATGTCTCTGGAACACACCGGTCATATGTTCAAGATGCTACACAAACACACCGTCAGCTCGACCGGCGCATTAATGCAGCTGCAGAGAATTAAGCCTCCCAGTTATCCGTCAGCGTCCTCCTCCACCTCGTGCCATAATGAGCTCCACCGTGGCCGTCGTAAAGCGAGGCCAACATCCAGGACGCCGGCTAATTTGTCATCGCAAATGTGCGAGGTGGTTAACAAACGTTTGATGAGTTGCCCGCCGCCGGCCTCGGTGTGGCGAGTGTTCGCTGGACGGACAAACCTGCTCCCGTATAATTAGAGCCAATATTTGTCTGAGCCATCGTCGTCCAGCTCCGGCTCAGGAGGTCGAAGCCCGAGATCCCAAAAGAGCGAAACTGGAAGTGGTTAGCGGTCCTCCAGGAGTCTGACCCGCGAGGATGAGAAATCCTGGCGAGTTCTTGGCGAGTGGAATAATGGATTCAGACATTAATCATCCGCGACTGAATCATCAATCAAGCGGGAACAGAGAGAGACTCGCGTCCTGTGCTGGAGTCGGTGCTTGAACTGATGTCAAATGGAGATAAATCTACATATTTTACTGCCTGACATGAGACCTGTAGCCCCGACATTGTTTGAATGATCAGGGACGGATAAAAGTGACTTAAATGTACCTATTAGAGGTGTGTAATGGCAAGAATCGGGCGATATGATTTGCGTCACGAGACATACTATATATGCAGTACTGTAGGAACAAGGATATATTTGTGGTGTTGTCCAGTACTTGACTCTGGTGTTGCAGAATTTACAGACACTTGACGAAGTCGTGACTGTTTTCATTTTGTTTCTAAACCAAAATATGTCCAAACATCAGCTTTAAAAGTGTCCTCAAGTGCAGTCTAGTTCACTGGGATTGTGCAGGATTTTATTGATCCTTTCGCAACAGAGGACTTAATGAACAAATCTAGTGTATATATACATGTTTATTGAAATATTTCAAATTAAATAATTGATTTTACACACACTTCTTTGGAATATAATCCGTGAAATAAATCTGATAAGACCGAAAAATTAAATACAGTGCTGTTGAATATCGATACGGTATCATGAAAGACAATATTGCGGTGTATGGATATTTTACGACACCCCTAGTTCTTAACAGCTCACAGTAAAACACTCATGAGTTTATAAAGCAACAGTGAAATGCCTTGACAACCGACTGTAGAGCGGTAGGAAGAAGAGGCGTCACTTACAGATATCGATCTGCACAAAAGCACCTTCTACTACAGACCAAGACGGAATAAAAGCCCCAAATCAACATTACACTGGCCAAGCATGTCTACATTACAACGTTTTTTTTTTAACAAAAAAGGGAGCAAAAAGAACTTAATTTCAAGAACACAAACAAAAAAATGGAACCAAAAAGACAATAAAAAGTGTAGTCGTCATGATTTTGGAGTGAAAAAAGGATGAACGACTTTAATGGACAAACTTCTCGTTTCATTAGAGCAAGAAAATATATTTAAACTCAACTTTTAGTATGGAGCCTAGTTGTCCTGGTGACTGACGGTTAATCTAGTACACAGTTGATCAACAGTCAATCCTCATGATGGCAGCACTTGTATCATATTTGAATGAAGGCAAGTGATATTTCAACAAGCATGGCAGTTTAAATTACCATTTTAGAACAAGTCACTTATTAAAATGCATTAATGTTTTCACGGATAATAGGCAGAAATGGGCTAGTGATGTCTCTAAAAACATTGATGCATCTCGAGAGGATTGTGGTTTCAAATCAAATGTGGTCTTGACAGTTTAAGTGGCCGATATCTTGGTGAAAACGCAACAACGAATATTATAAGCTTCTCTCAAACATCACGAATCTAAAGCAACTTTTATAGTCAAATGACACCACAGGCTACACACAAACTTCTTTTAATCGTTGTGGTTCGATGCAGCTATAAAAGATTATGATCTGATTATGATGTTTGAACTCCATCATGACTTCCACATAGTCCACATGTTGGGTTCACCTCCACTTTATTCTCCTCCTACAAGGAGGTTAGGATTTCCCCTGTGTTGTGTTGTAAATAGCATAAACATCTGGAAATTTGACATTTATTTAAAGGATTTGTCAATAACATAGACGGTGTTATTGCAAATAAAGCTTTATAGTGTGATTCCAATGTCACTGGTAGTAAGTAAGTAAGTCATTTTTATTTGTGGTTTAGATACCGCACCGTTTTCCTTATTGACTTCATATTTTTGAACGCCTCCGTGCAAATGTATGCAGAGGGAAAGTTTAAACCGAATAAATGTGTTCTCCAAAAACATAAAAAGCCAACCTATAACTCTACTAATAGGGCTTAGAAGGTAAGAGTCAGGGGGCAGCCAAGCAGCGTCTCAGCAGCGGGGGGGCGAGAATCTGCATTGTTTAGCCGTTTAAAAGTGTCCAAACGAAAGTGTTAATGTGTTAAAAACAAGTTGACTTTCTCATTTCAGTGTGAAAAAAAGGGTGCGATGGTGTAGCGCCACATAAAGACGTGAACGATAATAAAATCGTTTTAGTGAATCTTGTCCCTCTGATGAACTTATCAAGCGCTCCTTATTGAAAGACACATGTGTAAAAGAGAGAGAGAAAACTATACATGTCTACGTTTACAACACGCTTCAAGAAAGTCGATGATGATCAGCCGATCTCCAGTTAACCCGACACAACGACGACCAGTCGATCGAGTTACCAAAACACCACCGAACCGACATCTTTTTTTTTTCTAACAACAGCATCCACTCGTCAATCCACGGTGACGGCCGACAACCGTGTAGGCAACATCTCCATCAGCGTGCCAAATAGAGTTGCCAAGAGCCTACACAAAAGACACCTCAGTTTCCACGACAACCGTCAAGGCAACATTCTTGCAACAACAACCAAAAAAAAAAGAAGAAAAAGTGTCGACGAACAGAAAAACACAGAAATAAATAAAAAGTGACAGAAACTTGCTCTCGGAGCAATTAAAGTGAAGCCAAACAGTGACGATGAAGTTCATAACCTTCTAGCGACACCAAGTTATTGCACCGGGGGGGGGTCGAGACGGCGAGAGTGACGACGCCGATCCCGCCAACCCGAACTCTCGGGTTCAGTCAGCTGTTGGCACCGGCGAGCGGCGGCTGTGAACAAACACAAGACCTGCTGTGGCGGCGCGAAGGTGTGTGTGAGTGTGTTTGTGTGTGTGAGTGACACAGCCTCGTGGCTCGTCCAGGAAGTGTGTGTGTGAAGAAGCTGTGTGATAGTTGGGGGGTGGGGTGGGGGGGTCATAAATAGACTCGTCACTTTGCTATTCTTAGATCATGTCATGACTTCCTCACGACGAGTGATTCAGTTGTATTCCGGAGAGAAGCGGAGGAGCTAGAGCGCGGGGTCACGTCAGGTCAAAGAGGTCACGTCGACGACAACAACCTCTTCATTAGCTGAAGTCATTAGTAGGTAGTAGCACTTGGAACTTTGGTTTCATCCCACACTAAATAACAAAACATACAGACAATTAAAGCTTCTTTTTTTTTCCATCTGTCTTTGTGTGTACTGTGATGGACAGCCTTTCCAGGCCCTACCTCTCACCCCGAGTAGCTGGGACAGACTCTTGAAAACGCAAGGATGACAATAATTTGACATTCTCTACAGAGTTTGTTTGTAGTTTAAAATGTGGATAACATGATATATTTGTGTATCTCTAGCTAGACAGTTTTTTTGGTCAGAAAAAAATAGATTTGTAAATGTATATTAATAAATTACATAAAACATTGTCGTTTGTGTTTTAAAACAGCAATGTTTCAAACAATATCCAAACATTTCTTGGAGAATGTAATAAACCCCTGAGTGGATATTTAGATGTATCATGTTAATGAACACTTTTGTTGGGTCAAGTACCCGGAATCTTACATTAAAGATGGATTTAAATATTTAAAACTCTGCAACGAAAGGTCATTTTTCAAGAAACTGGATTTAATTTTTTTTTTTTTTTTTAAATCTGAACGGGAATATCAGACGCATAAAAAATAAGGATGGACAAATGGGAACACTTTACACCTAGAGGTCCAAGAAGACACACATGCAAGTATACATGTCAAGGTGTAGGAAAACATTACTACACTAAAATATTGCGATATTCAAGTGTATAAATATTTAACAGCCCTGCATCAATTTTGATGGCATTTGTTCAGTATTGTGTTGCAATTAAAACCCTCCTTCAAGTTGGCAGTAGTTATCAAGTCCTAGAGGTACAATGGAATCCAGACGTTGACTGAGGACGAGAGGATACAGACAAACTTTGGATTTAAGTTCTATTAATTCAACCAAAAGAGTGGAACAATGACAAGATGTTACTGAGACTCATTGTCCCCTAAAAATCGCTCTAAAAATCATGCAAATATATCGTGATCGGAGTATTTCGTATCAAAGCGTAGGATAAGTGTTTCGCTACGGCAATAACTGCATGTACGATGCGTAAATAAACTGTTTTTGTAATGTTTCCAATTTCTGCATTATTCATTCTCGGCATCATTAATATTCAGGAATGTTTTGTTATTGAATTATTCGAATAAAGTGAGTGTCGCAAGGTTCGCAACTTAACTTTGATCAACACAAGTTGCTTCATTGACTTAATCGTTTGGTTGACATATTCTCACCAACGACATTACTTGATGAAAAAACATTCTAGTCACAGTGGGGTTTTTTTGGGCAGCAATTAAAATTCAAAGTCAGCTGAAAAACCACAGGTGCCTGAAGCAGGTTTTATTTTAATTCCGTGTTGACTAAACTTGCGTCACACATTCCACTTTAATGACACATTATTGGCTCACGGGTGAGCAAACGTTCATCCAACTCAACTGGAAAACAAGAAAACTGATAAGTGACAAAAAGCAGCGAAGGTCAGATCGATTCGTCGCTTCTGAATCTACTGGAAATTATTACTTATTCATTTTATTTCTGTATGAAATCACCAGACCTGGGCAAAGTGCCCTCGTAATGTCAAAGTATGATGACGTATAAATGGTTGTAATGCATTAACAAATGTATTTATTATTCATTTACAGTTCAACATAACACTCATTTACTTTTTGTGTGTAATTTTTCGAGTATATAATCATCCCTCAAAACATTTTTTTTATAAGTGAGTTGAAGAAATATTTGGAAAAAAGTCATATATACAAAAAATAAAATTTAAGCTTATTTTACTTTATAAAAGTCACATCCTAATGACCAATGTCCTTTTTTTTAGAGATTTTTTCATCTTTCTTTTTGCTTGACGGGCCCTAACAACATTCACATAATTGAATGTGGCCCCTTGAAGAATTATAATTGCCCACCCCTGATATAGTAAGGTAAGGTAAGGTAGAACTTTATTGATCCAAATTGTTGTTTTTTTCCAATAGCCACAGCAATTTTTCCTAAAATATAAATCAAAATAAAATAAGAACAAGAACAAAGAGAAATAAAGAGAGAGTGGAACTTTACCAAAGCGAAAACAACAAAAAAATGGAGATTTATACTATGTGTAAATGTCATTTTCATTGTAAAAAACAAAATAATGTTCAGGAACCGGTATCGGTCGTGGATGTATCGGTATCAGAACCGGTAAATGTTTATCAATCGATATTCAGCCCCAACTAAGACAGTTTCTAAGAGAAGATGAGAGGAAGAACTTGTCACTGCTGGAGTTTGCAAAGTTGCCAAACTTAACATACTGTATATCCCCAGATTGTCATGATTCCCCCCCAAAAAAACTCACCTTCTTCATGATGCCGGTCTTCCTCTTGCTGAAGGTGGTGTATCGTCTCAACTTGTTGTCAATAAATTCCATCTTGATCTTGACGCGCCCGCGGGTCTTCTTGCCGGGCTTGGCCCCGGCCACCCCGCCGGGCACCATCCCGTACGCCCCGGGGGCCACGCCGACCACATCCGGCCCACCGACCACCACCGCCTCCATCTCGCCTCGCTCCCGCTTCACGCCTCGCCTGTTGCTGTTGTCCCCCGTGAGCGAACCCCCCACCGGGTCCTCCTCGTCCCCCGAGTCCGAGTCGTTCTCGGAGCCGCTGAAGTGATGCGAATCCGAACCGTCGAACCGGTGGTGGTGGTGGTGGTGGTGGGGCAGCACCACGCCACTGTTCAAGCCCACCATGTTGCCCCCCTGGACGGCGGGGTTCGGGTTCATGACGGACCCGGTCCCGGTCCCGGACCTCACGCCTCTCTGTCGCCCGCCTTCAGCACCAGCAGCGACGACCCCCTGGAGAACTTGCCCCGCGCGGATCAACACGGGACGGATCCCGCCGCCGACAACGTGTCTCCCGGATCCGTTTCCTGGTGGTACCGACCCGACCTGGCTCGGTAACATCCTACGGCGCTACTGGTTCTTTTTTTAAAAACGCCAGCCACGCTTTTTTTTGTATCTTTTACACTAAAAAAAACAAAACAAACTCGAGTAAACATGCGGGTCTGAAGCAGGAAATGAAACCCGGGGTCATGGACCTGGAGGTTCGGGAGCTCCAGGGGGAAAAAAAGAGCGAGAGAAACTTTAAAGTGTCGCCGGACTCTGCGCCCTCCAGCCCCGCCACTATTTTCCAAAACTCCCTGCACTTTCTCAAAAAGGAAAACGCGAATCACACCCCCCCTACGAAATAATATCCTTCCGCTCCACCATATAGCGCCGCGCTTCCGCAACGCACACCACCAAAACACTCACCGCCACCATCAAATCGATTACACATCAACCTTAACCATAACCCGATTAATTTAACCGACTCGATTAATTAACCCCAATCGATTCGATTCGCGATACGTCGTTCATGTAGGGGCGGAGGGATCTGACCGTAAAGGATCTCGCTTCCTCCATATAAAGCGATACGACGCTTCCTTATATGGCGCGGTCGCTCCTTATTTGGTGAGTCACAGCGTCGCCTATCGATTGGCGGAACGTTATCTGAGCGCTGCGGTCATTGGCGGAACTAACTCGCTTCATTAGAATAAATACCAAAATGGTTGCGCTACCGACAACGTCACCGTGAACGGAGCCTCGAGACGCTCAAGTTTATTTATTTGGATGAAGAAGAAAACACGTCGTTGTGTTTAAAAAAAAAAAAAAAAGACGCAACACGTGTTTAGTGTTTTGCTCAACATTTTGTTATAAAAAGTGGTTTAAATGTAAAATAAACTCGCCTGTCGATCCTCAAATAACGTTTGGTGTTTGAAATAAGTGGTTTTTAATAAACATGAAATACTTTTCACAGGCTGATCAACCAATTATTCGGATGCTTTTATTTTAAAATTATATGTTGTGTACTTGCTCTGACGCAAACAACCGCACCCACGTGCTGCTCCAGGCAGGTTAAAACAAATACTGAAACATCACGAGTTTTCTCTCTCAATAATTGGTGGAAACTGACAGTTTGTTTTTTTAATTGATATAAAAAATATCCACAAACTACCTCAGTTAGTTAAAAACGGAGATAGAAGACTGGACTTCTTAAGGTTCAGGCTGCTGCCCCCGCGACATAACGGCAGGTGATAAAATGTAAAAACATTGAAATGAAACTAATTTGTGCTGTTAGTCATTTTAATGCCCGCTTTTGAATAAAAGGTTTATTAACATCAACTGCCTTTTTTGAAAGATTGAGAAATACCACCACCTAGTGGCCGATAATAGAAAGTGATGTTTTCAGGTCTCGCACGTCCTTTCATACCAGCTTTAAAATATATTGATAAAAAAATACCGCCTGCCACTCTGCCAAGGAACTAAACAATACATAACAAAAATAAAACTAATAATGGTTGAAGAATCAGATTGGCTGGTAGCAAACAATCAATAAAAAAAAAGGTTGTTTACCTTACAGGATTTGAACCGACACCCCAGGGGTTTGACCACTTGGTCAGCAGTTGCATTGGATCTGCAGCATTCCAGACTCCTTTATGTATTAAAACCAGAAGTTATATACATGTCGCTAGAATATTTTAGTGTGTGTTGTTTCATAAATATAGATTTTCAACAGTAAGAATCCATATATAAAATATAGAATAAAAAAAAGTTTGATGCAGATTTAATGCAATTGGTAACAAAGTGGTTTAACCCATGAGGTGCAAGTTTGAGTCCCATAAGGGAACTTTGTTTTATTATTTATTTGCTAAATAAAGTAAAAACTGTCTTTGCAGTTTATCTTCCAGAGCTGATTCAACTACATTACTTCTTCTATACGTCAACTTCATGTTGTCGTCCATTGATAAAAAAAAAAAAAATCACCCACGTCGATATGTACTTATTTCCTCTTCGCTCATACCTCGGATTATTTACCAAAACCTGAATCACACCTTGTTCTCTCGCAGGCGTCAGTCGACGCTCGAGACCAGACTTGTCAAAAGATGCCCTGAAGTGGAAATATCTGTCTGATTATCGCATTGTGTGGTTAAGCTTGTCTGGAGTCTTCGGAATTAAAAAAATCCAAACCAAATGTTTATTTAACCACCTGAGGACGTGATGTTCCACCACTGAACAAACAGAGGAGTTAAAAACACTGTGACTTTATTGACAGCAGGATGTATACTTTATAATCCGTGAGTACTGAAGCAGAGTAAAAAAGGTCTAGAAGTCCATAAAAACACTAAAACCACATAAAAAAAACACACATTCGATTAGATGAAAAAAAAAAAAAGGAACATTTTTTTTAGGTAATCCTTCATTTGCCAGGCACTTTAATTGACCAGCTACTGACCACTGCCGCCCTTCAGAGAAGTACCATTTTGTTAAGAAAACAAAAATTACAAAAATTAAATAAAAAAGGGGGCGCAGAGTCCTTCTAACAACGAGGATGGTTTCCTTTAAGTGAAGTTAGTGCATGGCTTCTACGTATGTACACGGTCCAACATGCAGCATTGCACAGTAGAAAACATCAGGTGAGAAGCTGTGATTGGACCTCAGACTACAAGTTTCCTGACCAAGGTTGTGACTGAAAAGCACCTTGAAGTAAAAAAAAGAAAGAAATACAGAAAAAAAGCAACACAAAGACTTCTAATGTTCATTGGAGTGGCGAAGTCTTTGAACACACTCGTGTAACAGTTGACCCTGGACGAAAAAAAAATTGCGGCGAGGGATCCCCAGTGCGCACGCACACACACACAAGCTGAGAAAGTGTGAGTGTGTGTGTGGCGGTGAGGCCCGGAGGGGGGTCTCTCCAGGTGGGTCGATCACATGTTAAGGCAAAACTTCAGGAGTGTGTCCGTGACGGAGAAGTTCTCGCACCCTCGTATTGAAATGCATATTTTTTCTTTTTCTGTAAAATGTCTTCGACCGTCGTCCCTGAAATGTGCTCCAGCTTTCCGCCTGCGCCTCAGACTTTGCTGTCCGACGGAAGCTCGCCCAGCTTCTGGACGATGTCCCCGAAGGAGGGCCGCTCTTTGAGGCTCGGGGCCCAGCAGCTGACCATGAGCTTGGCCATCTTGGACGGGCATCCGTCCGGAATGGGGAGCTTCAGCTTCCCCGACTGCAGACCTGGAAGAGCCGGACGACAACAAAAAAGAGGGGTTAATGCGAGGAGAAGTAACATTAGAAAAGGACCAAGAACGCAGCCTTGGGGTTCTCCACATGGAGACAATTAACATTAAATACAATCAATTTTAAAATGTCTTTATTTATATAAATGTGTTTGTGAGTGGTGTATATATATATATATATATATATATATATACACAGTATATATATACACACACACACACATGTATATACATGTACATACATGAACATACATATAAATATATATATACACATACATACATAAAGACACCATATATATTATCATATTTTATATTTATCGTAACATGCAAGACTTTAATTTATTAAAATTTTTGTGTGTCAATAAAGCTTCCGACCACTAGATGGCCTCAGTCATGCCCACCGCAGCTAAACAAACCGTTAAATCCCGAAAGATCCCGGGCGATACCTGAGTACAGGAGGATACAGTTGACTCCAGCAGCTTTTAAAGTTGATGTTTGGACATATTTTACATTGACTTTATTTGACTGTATTGATTTTAAAAAGGCTAAAGGGACAATTAAATCCTGGCAATGACTGAGGACGAGAGGATACAGAATGCCACAGCAGCTTTTAAAGCTAATGTTGGGACATATTTTGGTTTAAAAACAAAAGCAGTTAAAACTTCGTCAAGAGTCACGTGGTCTGTGAATTCTACAACACTAGAGTACTCGAAAATACTACAAATATATCCTTGCTACTACAGTATCACGATATATCGCAATACATAGTATGGTTGCCCCTGTATCGTGATACTTATCGTATCACCAGATACTTGCCAATACACACCCCCTCGTGGTAACTTGTGACCTCGTGGTGACTTGTAAAACGTGTTGTTCGACTCTCACCCCAGGTAGCTGGGATAGGCTCAACTACTCCTACAGGAAGTGAAAACTGAACTTCCTCCGTCCTCACCTTCCAGCACTTCGTTGTCGCTCAGCTTGGTGTACGGCATCTCGCCGAAACTGAACACCTCCCACATCAGCACCCCGAAGGCCCAGACGTCCGACTTGGTGGAGTAGTCGTCCTCGAAGACCGACTCCGACGGGAGCCAGCGCAGCGGGATCCACGCCTGCCTGTAGTGATAGTACTCGCTGCAGAAGAAGAAGAAGAAGCATGAGAGCAACGTCGTGACTTCCTGTCTCGACTCACGGCTCGTACCTGTTGTAGACGTCCTTGCTGAGGCTGAGCGAGGACACTTTGACGCGCCGGTGTCCGCTGATCAGGCAGTTGCGGGCGGCCAGGTCTTTGTGGACGAAGCGGTGATTGGAAAGATGCTCCATCCCACGAGCCACCTGAGCGCAGATGGAAACCTGCGGAGGCGAGACGAACCCGGTCAGACCGACGTCCTGAAACGACGGCAGGACGTCCATCAAACTTACTTTGGTCTTGGTGCTGATTGGCTGCGGTTTGACCTTGTCGTCTTTGTTTTTGGAAATTCTCAGGAACTGTTTCAAGTCTCCCTGGAAACAACCAGCGAAAAAACAAGATTATTAGCAGAAGGAGTGTGCATGGACCATGATGTTTTTTTTGTTTTTTTAATATCAGTTAAATTTAAATTAAAGACATAATAGAACTAATATTGAACAAAAAACAAAACAATCAATTACAGATTAAGGGCCGATTTTACTCAAATGTATATTTTAACATAAAAATAATCCTGACTTTCAAGTCCACCAAAAGATCCACGACTCCCATCATGCCCATTAAAACAATTTGACAAAATACAGCTTGCTTTGTTTGGATGGTACCACTTGCAGCCATTAAAAAAAAAGGTATATAAAAACGTATTTGTCATGCATTAAATGTTTTTTCCTTAAAAAAATGTGATTAAAAAAATGAAATAATTCCAGTTAAGGTGTTGTCTTTAGATTCATTAATGTCGTGCCTTTTAAGATTCTTCAAGTTGAACCCTGTTTGTGAAATATAAAAATCTTAATGACACATTTCTTTCTTACCTTTTGGATTTTTAATAAATATAATTGATATATATGGCTGTGTTTTACTCAAATTTAGAATTTTAACTTCGTCTATTATATCTATACTTTTCCTTAGTGATGGTCTGATGAAGCTTCATGAAACAGTGTCATGTTGTTTAGAGGTCAGTAGGTGGCGCCATCAGTTTAAAAATGTGATGTGATGTTTCATTAGAACAGTTGTTCAAAACAAAGGAAAGTAGTGCAGACACCGCCATCTAGTGGACTCTGAAAATAATGACACTGCTTCATGAAGCTTCATCAAACCATCACTACTTTTTTATGCTTTTTAAACCGTAAGGATACATTAATGGAAGAATCACAACTTGTTTTGTGTCTTTGATAAAACTGTGGCGCTCACCAGGTCATAGTACTCCAGGATCATGTAGTTGGGCTCGGCCTCCCGGCACAGGCCCAGCAGCCGGGCGATGTTGGGGTGACTCAGTTTGGCGAACATCTCCGCCTCCCGACGGAAGTCCAGCTGCAGCTGCTCGTCTCTGGTCTGCAGGCTCTTCACCAAAACCACCGTCTCCTCCTCGCGCTCCTCCATCCCCTTAGCTTTGGACAGCAGCACGTCGCCAAACTCGCCTTTCCCTGAAATAGAAAGAGTTAGAGGAAGAAAAAAAAAAGCAGAGGTTTTTTTCCGACTCGTTGTCGCCACCTAGCGTCGTGATGGTCTGCAGGTTCGCTCGAGGGAAGTGGAGCTTGTCGCTGTTGATGTTGCTGTTGCGCTTTTCGCTGGTTGCCACGGTGCCCATGTTGGTGAGAGCGACTTCCTCCTGGAGCTCAGTGGTGGGGTGGCCGTTCTGCTGGGGGGGTCCTCCTGAGAAGAAAACATACATTTGTCATCACCCATTAACCCCTTTATGACCTCAGATATCGAGAGGTCAGATTTAAGTTTAGATTTTATGGCGATAGTATTGTTCAAATGTGCTACGAGTGATTACGTATGGCTGTTTTTAAATTTATTTTTTAACAGTATACGACACTAACAGCGTTTCGATCAATATAATAAACAACACTTCAAATAGTCTTTCGACGCAGCGCTGTCTCTTTGTCTCACTACCTCCCAGTGAACTAATCGGGGGGGGGGGGGGGGGGGGGCTTTGGCAGACTTCAACTGGCCCCCAAGAAGACATGGTCAAAATCAATAGTTTCAAGTTTCTTTAAAAAAATTCCTGCTGTCAATAAAGTGTTTTTAACTCCTTTGTTTGTTTTGTTTGTTTAGTTGCAGAAAATCACATCTTCAGGTGGTTAAATATTTGGTTTAGATTTTTTTTTTATTCTGAATACTGAATACTACTTATTATTTATAATAGTTCATGACTATTTATTTTATATTTAAGTATTTATTTGTTATTAAAATCATTTTAATTACTTATATTTAAACAAAGGCTGAATCTCACTTTGATGTTTAATTACCATATCTTTAGCAGTTTCTTTTATAAACACTATTCACCTTAATCATATTATCTTTAATATTTTAAACGAAATATATTTGAATATATATTTGGAGAATCAAATGTCCGCTTTTTTTTTGTTTTACAGAAACCATGTAATCAGTGCAACGTTTATATTCTAAACGCAGAGACTTTATTAACTAAAAGTCAGATTATAGTGAGAAGCGGATGCAGGTTTCAGAGTCAACGCTAGATGGCGGCAGATTCATCTTTCAGCGCTGGTCGTCCTCACCGTTCAGGAACTCCATCTCCGGCTCCTCGCCCTCCTGGCCCTTCGGCCTCTTGCCGTGGCACCTCTTCTTACAGTAGAACATGAGTCCCAGCACCACGATGATGTAGGCCACGGCCGCTCCCACCGACAGCCCGATGGTCTGGATCATCTTGTACGGAGCCTTGTCCAGATCGTCCTCCACGATCAGGGCCGGCTTATCTGCGGGCGACGATTAACCCTTGAGTTGATTGATGAAGGTCACAGAGGTCACGTAGGCTAAACGTCCCTGCTTTATTAGGGCCGGTCGCCATGGTAACGGGGAAAAAAAAAAAACACTTCTGAAGGAGTCTCAGGAACTCGAGTGTAATTTCAAGCTTCAGGTGGCACAAGTTTCAATCACCGTCGCCATGGTGACGGCGTGGTTATTAACGACACGTGGTGACGGACGACGGGGGACTCACCGACCACGTACAGCTGAGCCACGCGGTCTTTGATGCTGCAGCTGTTCCCCGCCACGCAGGTGTACCTGCCCGTGTCGTCCGTGGTCACGTCGGAGATGATCAGGGAACCGTTCGGCATCTTGTGGAACCTGAACGACGCAAAAGACGGTCAAATATGACTCAAAATATGTATTTTTTTGCTAGTTTTTGAACCTTTCGCTCTTGCTGATGTCCAGCGTCTTGTCCTTGACCATCCAGTGGATGTGCGGCTCGGGGTTGCCGGTGGCCTGGCAGTGGAGGACGGCCGTGTGACCCTGGTACACCGTGGTGTTCTCCGGCTCCACCTTGAATCGGATGTAGACTAAAAGAGACAAACGTTCAGTGACACCGAGTGACGCTTCCTGAAAAAAAAAAGTCTGCAGTTTCATACCTGCCACCGTCAGCGCCACCAGCGCCCGGATCTCGCCCTGCAGGTTGGAGGCGACGCAGGTGTAGTTCCCGGCGTCGCTGCGCGTGACTTTGGTGAAGTGAAGCTGACCGTTCCTCTGCTCCACGTGTGGCGGTAGCTCTCCTCCGTCTGTAGGGGGCGACAAAAAGCACGATCAAATTCGGCTTTTTTTTCCAGTTTGAACTTCTTGTTACAAACTTTTACAACGATGTAGCCTTTAAACACAACTAAAAATTGCCACATTACTAATTAATTTAGAATAAATAAAGTGAAATATTTTAAACAAATAGTAGATTTAAGTAAGTAAGTAAGTAATTTGTATTTATATAGCGCTTTTCCAGACCAGGGTCACAAAGCGCTTAAACAATCAAAATATAATTCAATAAAAATATATACTTTTAAAGTCAAGATAATACTGAGAACAAAACAGGAGTTCCAGAAAATCAAGGAAAAGCCTGAACAAATAAAAACGTCTAAAAGATTTTTCTTGAAGGAGTCAGTAGATTCATTCAATTTAAGACACTTAAGTCATATTTCTAATTTAACTGAAAACAACACTGAATAATATACAATGTATTCTTCTTGACATAATTATACCCGTTTTTCTTCAATTTTATTTAATTTCAAGTTTTTCCATCATATAAATTACTTTTTTTGTCCAAACTTTTGGATTGACCAGCCTTTCACACTATATAAAGTGAACTATGAAATCCTGGAAACGTTTGTTGATCTATTTTTTAGTTTGTTCTGCTATCAAAGACGAAGAAGGAAAGACAAATTATGACTACTCGGAATGTGTATCGGCAAGAATCTGGAAATACGCATCACGCTGCGGGGGCAACGATGCGATATATTGTGATACTGTACTAACAAGTATATAGTTGTAGTACTGTCGAGTACTTGACTCTGGTGTTGCAGAATTTACAGACCACATTACTCTTGATGAAGTCGTAACTGCTTTTGTTTTGAAACCAAAATATGTCCAAACATCAGCTTTAAAAGCTGCTGCGGCATTCTGTATCCTCTTGTCCTCAGTCATTGCCAGGATTGAATTGACCCTTTAGCTTTTTTAAATCAATACAGTGAAAACACAGCATTGAAAAAAAACCAATTGCAATATTCAAGCATATCGATATTTTCAACCATATAACCTCCTTGGAGGAGGTGACTATTTCTCTGCGCACCTGCTTTGACCCAGCGGATGGTGGGACTCTCTCGTCCTTTCGCCGAGCACTGGATGACGATCTCCTTATCCAGCTCCAGGCACTGGGCGGGCTGGGGGGTGGGAGTGAACTTGAGCTTCTCTGAAAGTCAAAACAACAACTCATGATTACTCACACACACACACACACACACACACACACCAAGTATCATTCTTACTAATCACACTCCAGGTAAAAGATGTTCAAGACTCACCGAGCACGATGACCCGGGCCTGCCCGGAGAGTCGCCCCCCTTCCGTCCTGGTCTCACAGGCGTACATCTGTCCATCGTACACCTCCACGTTGTTGATCCTCAGCGTGCCGTTCGGGAAGAGCTTGAAGCGCGAGTCCTCTGGCGTGATCTGGTTGAAGTTGCGGATCCAGGTGACCTCTGGTTCCGGGTTGGCCCGAGCCTGACAGTGCAGGAAACCCGGTTTCCCTTCCTCCAGCCGGCTGTCCAGGGGTCTTGTCACCCAGACAGGGGGCGCTGCAGCACGACAGGGGTCAGTAAATGATCAAGGTGACCATGAATGTCTCTGGACTTACTGGCGATGGTGCAGGTGAGTTCCTGAGTCCTGCGCCCGGCCTTGTTCTGAGCCACGCAGGTGTAGACCCCCGAGTCCCCCGACTCCGTCGGGTTGAAGACCAGATAGAGACCGTCCTGGTAGACCCGGCCCTCGGCGGGGATCCTCTGACCCGCCTTTTCCCACCACACCTCGGGCTCGGGCCTCCCCCTCGGGGGGCGACAGGACACCCGCTGCTGCGTGTCCGCGCTGAAGACCTCCTGCATCCTGGGCAGCATGTCGTCGATCTCTGAGGACGTCCATGCAAGAGAGACCACGAGGGTCAGTCGAACCATAAAGTGACATCATAACCTTCAACTGTCAGTAGTGTTGGAGTCAGCTACGACCAGATTTGAGTGAAAGCGAGGTCTGGCGAGGGGGCGGGGGGCTACATAGTTAAACTGGTCCTTAAATACTGAATTGTACTGTGACACAATCCCCGATAATGCCTGCAGAGATTAGCATCAGATTAAGGGAATTAAGGTATTTAAGTGGAGCTGTGGGTTAAAACTGCACAGCCAGTCACAGTTGAAGGGAGTTTAGAATTGTGGTGAGATCTCAGCCTTGAGCTCGGATATCGGACTCGCATGCACTTTCACTTTCACCGACGTATGAATGTATTTGTAAGAGCCTGATGGAGGAGTTGAATCGAGGCGGCAGTAGATGAATCGATGTGACCTTTTCCCAGATGGATGAGCTTTAACTGTCGAGGTACTAATGAACGTGATTTACATTTACGTGAGAACAAAACTTTTATATTAAACTGACAGTAATTTTCACTTGGTTTAATATTGTAAATACTACTTTGTCAATATTTGTTTTTATTAAATACCTTCTTGTTTAACAGGACAGTTCAATTAAAAACATATTAATATTCATTTTCTAATTATTATACATATAAATATTTGATTGTTCTTCCTAAATTTGTTTTTTTTCTGTTGATTTTCTGCAATTATTCAGATACATTTTTTATTTAAATGTATTTGCGTGTATGTGTATTTAACCTTCTATTTATATTAGGAAAAAATTATAATTCGTCCTCTGTGTTTATTTTAAATATTATTTATCATAAATTACATTATATTTAACCTTTTATTTATATTAGAAGGTTAAATTAAAATGAGTCCTTTGTGGTAATTTTATTTAAAATATTATTTATCTTAAATTATATAATATTCTGCATTTATTCAGATTAGAAGGTTAAATTACCATTCGTCCTTTGTGTTTATTTTTTTTTCAAATATTTATCATACATTGTTTTTAACGATAAGAAACAATACGTTTAAAAATAAACCAATATTTCCCTTTTTTTAACCTAATGGATATTAATACAAACCCATGGCTTGGGGGTCAAGTCCAGCCCACCAAGTCAATTTAAGTGGCCCATATTATTATTCCTGTTGATACTGTGATCAATAAAGACGTCAGTGTTTAAGATAAGATAAGTAACAGATATAATGAATGCCAACAATTATAAAGAATCTTCCAATAACAACTAACCTGACGAATTTCAAGGTAAATTAAGACAGTTTAGCTGCTCGTCTGATTGAGTTTTACACCCTTATTTAAGACCTAAACCATTTTATTTTGTGTGAACATTGTAAGTTCTCGCCGTCATTGCCTGGGTTCCTTGGGAGCACTCTGGTTTCCTCCCATAGTCCCAAAAATAATTGACTTTTGAGTCTTATTTAGTCAAAAAACAGTCCAGTATTGTATTAGCAGCCTTGACTTCTTGTTCTTAAGTTTCTCTTAAAGTGTTTTCCTCCTCGTTTATTCTTTCCATCTCACGATTGGCCGTTGCCCTTCATTGCCAACGGGAGAGAAGATTGTCTTGATTGAAATCACACTCTCACACACACACACACACTCACACACACTCACACTCTGGCAGCTGTAACAGCATTCCACAATCTCATTATCACGCAGCGCGTCGGCTATTAGCCTGGCGGAGGTAAACAAGCTAACAGCTGGACTGCTGATGGAGGTAACATGGACGGGAAGCGGGAGGCGGGTGAGGGTGAGGGTGAGGGTGAGGGCAGCTGGTCCAGGCGTCGACGACGAAGGAATGTGTTTGTCGAAGGGTGAGGTGTGGACGTGAAAGATCCAGCAGGAGGAGGAACATGTCGCTTAAACAACTCCAACAATTGTGTTTGTGTCCGTCTGTGTTTACCTGCGATCAGGAGAGACGCCTCCTGCGCGACCTGCGACCCCGTCTGGCTGCGACCCACGCACTTGTACTTCCCCGTGTTTCTGGGTTTGACTTGAGTGATGAGCAGAGAGCCGTTGGAGAGCAGGAAGACCCTGTGGAGGGGAAACATCAGTGAGTAAACTAAGGAGCGGTTCTGGCTCCGTCTGGAAGAAAGAAAGAGTTCTGTGACAGTGATGCATGAGATTAGAAATAATCTGATCTTCAAATCAGCTCCAGGGAAGAGGAATGAGTCGATTAATATCTTGTAACTGTCATTTACAGACATCAGAGGTTGCATAAGAGTCTCAGTTGGAGAGCAAGATGAAGATATTAGATAGTATTGTCAAAGTAAACAAAAAGTAAAATATATTACAATAATACTTTTTAAACAGTACGAAACATTCGAAAAAAAGTACATCTTCCTTTATTTTTTTCATATTAAATGTTATATTTTACATTACTTTCACATATATATAGTTTTTTAATCCGTTAGAATGGCAACACTTTTTTATTTTTAGTCAGTATTTGATATTTTATTTCATTAATGTTATCGAAAAAAATATGTTGTACGTATATTTGCCTGTAATGTAATTAATTTATTATATACATATATATTCCACTGTTCATATTCCATGTGTTTTTATTAACTATATATGATATTATGCATTCATTTAGTACCAAATGGGTTTTATATAAATAAATTGTTGACATGTATGAATAAAATAAATGCTGAACTCTTAAGTTGAATATGGACATTCAATATATAGTTTTATAAAATTTTAATTTAAAAAAAAAGTAACTTATTAAAAATTGAGACACACACTTGAAAGCTTATTACTTACATACTAAGGAGGCCTCATTTCATTGGATTATTTTCGAAAGGTATAAAGCAATAAACATAAAAATCCAATACAAGCATAAAAAAAATACATCATTCAAATGTTTTGATTCCCTTCAAACATCTTCTGAAGCCAGACTATTGTTCCACAGGTTAAATTCCTGAAGAGTTTCCTTGTGAATATGCACCTCTGGAGAGAAGCCAATTTCCAACCTACTCTCATCTGGAGCTGCGAGCTCGTCTGCCGAGCGACTTCATCCCCCCAAAAATAAAAAGGGTTTTCCTTCGCAGCGAGTGTGTTTACAGAGATGCAGACAACGATTGTTTCTACTTCTGGAGTCTGTTGGGCTCACGGGGGGAAGAATTGATTCTGTCTACGAGAATAGCCTTGAGATGGACTGTAGACTTCCCTCCTAACATGGGGGGGTGTTGATGAACAATCGCAGGCAAACACTCGGGGAATATCATCACGTGTGAGCCTCTTTTTTTTTTATTCACCCCAAGTTTAAACAATAAAACATCAAGAAAGAAAAAAAATGCTGAATCGGCAACTGTTTATGTTTGGCCCCCGACTTAAATCACATTTGGCTTCATATTTAAACACAACAGCTTTTTTCCCCTGACTCCATTAAATACATCTATAACCATGAGGTGCTGTGACCTTTGACCCCACGCGTTATTATCCTGTTTTTTTTACGGCGTCTTTGCCGAGAAGCCCGATCGTAGCCGGAGGGTCATTTCCGGCCCCGACGCTCGCCATCGTCCTGTGATTGGACGTGAAGTGCGCAGAGAAAAGTTTACAGCTCTCTGTTTCGTAATAACCTTTCTGTAATGTGCAATTCATCTCGAGCCGGAGCAGTAATGGGGCGCGGTGGAGAAGGTTCCGGCTCAGTGGGTTCCAGGGAATTGTGTGCGGCAAACACAAGAGCTGCTTGAAAAAAATAACAGCAGAGACGCCTCGTCGGGTCTGATCACCGTAGAATGATTTGGGGTTAAATCATCTTGAAACTGTCGCTCGACCTTTATCGTTAAAGCAGGTTTTAAACGGGTGTACGAGCAGACGAGCTCCACAGGTGAGTCACCTGCATGTGAACGTCTGTGACGAAAACCGATTCCTGCGTTAACAGAGTTTAATGACACGGTAATTATGAGTCACCGTAATGAGATTCATTCATGATCTACAACTTATTCGCTGTATGCCCCGGAGGGGACTGGAATGTATCCAGCAACCCGCTAGGTGAGGCGCATTGGGACACCCTGGACAGGCAGCCAGACACATGAATAATAGGGAAATTAAATGTATGTATAAGAAATGTATGAATGCTCCTTAAAGAACAAACAAAAAAAATAAAATGAAACTAAAATTTTGAATCAACAAGTTCATTAGCCTGAGAAGCTACAACAATATTTTTAG
Organism: Callionymus lyra; assembly: GCF_982586985.1. Classification (NCBI taxonomy): domain Eukaryota; kingdom Metazoa; phylum Chordata; class Actinopteri; order Syngnathiformes; family Callionymidae; genus Callionymus; species Callionymus lyra. Next base: position 12,527,821 of record NC_141828.1, read on the forward strand.
CTAAAAGATGCTAACAAATGAACATACATACACTTAAATAAGCTAATGTTTACATAAAGCGTCTTCTGATATGAAGACATTAAGGAGTTGAGGATAATATTTAACTGCTCTTGAAGCCAAATAATAATAATATGCTTGTTCTTATAGACTTTAGAAGCTAAAGCTAAAATCTATCAGATTCATTCATTTGTTAAAGAAGCTAGAGCGTATATGCATTAGCTTGAAAACCTCAAGTTTATATTCATTGGCTTTTGGCACTAAAATTAACAATAACTTAATTCAATACAATAATTCACTTCAGAAACTATAGTTTCTAAGTTTGTAAAGCTCAAGTTATTATTCAGTACATTGTGAAGCTAATGTTAAAAATATTTAGCTTTAGGAGATATAGTTTCTTAGATTGTAAAGCTAAAGTTAATATTCATTAGCTTGTAGTGCTAATGTTAACAATAATTAGCTTTAGGAGATATAGTTTCTAAGATTGTAAAGCTAAAGTTAATATTCATTAGCTGGTGAAGCTAATGCTAAAATTATGAAGTTTTAGGAGCTATAGTTTCTAAGATTGTAAAGCTCAAGTTATAATTCATTAGCTTGTGGAGCTAAATCTAACATGAATTAGCTTTATGATCTATAGTTCCCAGGATGAAGTATACATGAATTAGCTGGTAAAGCTAATGTTAATATTAAATAGCTTCAGGAGCTATAGTTCCCAAAGTTAAAAGCTAAAGCAAATATCTATTAGCCTAAATTAATATGCAAAGATACAGCACTTTAAGCTGATTTCATAGTTTGTTAATGTTGGATTTATTTAGATTTGTACATGTTTTTGTCTCTGCTCTCAGATCACCTGACTCAAACTCAAGTTCTTCCAGGAATCCCCGATATCTAAATTCTACTAGCTTCGCCATTTCAGCGTCTCCTCCTCGTACACGACTAAGAATATTAACAGATTGAAAGAAACAGAACCGCCATCATTACCTCGACTTGTTCAGCAGCAGTTCGTTCTCGTGGTACCACTCCAGCGTGGGCGGCGGCTCGGCGGTGAACTGGCAGTGGAAGACCGCCTCCTCGTTCTTCAGAACCACCTGGTCCTCGGGAGCCACCACGGACCGGGGGAAGCTCTTATCTGCGAGGAGACGAAACATGTGTGAGATTCGCATCTGAAGGCATCGGACCATCAAGTCCCATCTGTGTTATTATTAAAATCCGCCAACAGCCGAGTCGGACCCGGCAGCTACTCAGGTGCTGGAGTGTTGTCAACACCTACGGCGACCGGGCCCGGACTTAATGAGGTCAGTGAACATGTGACTCCGTATTATGAGATCAATCGCCTGGAAGAGGAGATTTGCTTCATTTACGTCATAATAAACAAAAATATATAATTCAAAATACAGATGGTTGAATGAGCTTTTTTTTTTCAAATAAATCTGCTGAAAGAATTCCTCAACTTTGCTCTGACCTCACTTATCCCACAAGCCTCTGTTTGGACCAACCTGCCAAAATGTGAGATTTGTTGCACGGGGGAGACGTAATTACACATTGTAGGACATTGTTAAATCTAAAACCCAGAGACACTGAGCTCAACGGAGAACTTGAAAATTCCCCTTAATCCAGCTTTATGCTTTCAATCGAGAGGGGGGGGGGGGGGCGTGTCGCAGGTGCCAACGGCAGTCCCGGGGATTTGGTTTCTGCTCGGACGGGGGGGGAACAATCGGCCCACCCAGCGAGTAAACTTATATGTTGCGTCTGTGAAAACCAGCCTAAATCTGTCAACTTTTTAAGAAAAAGAAAAAAGAAAAAGGAATTCTTATGGACGTGCAGAAGTGTAACTGGAAACGGGGTAATTATCCATTCTTCTTACACCAGGTGCTAAACTTGTGTTTGAGTTGCAGGTGGATAATTAGGGAGAATGTCGGCGTCAGGTTTCTCACACCGACCTGAGCGGCGGCCACCGGACCCCCCCGCCCCCCCGAAGAGAGTCCAGACGCAGACATGGCAGAATTACATTTGAAACTTGAAATGTATATTAAGTATTCCAGCTTTCACCAGGGGATTACAGAAGCATTCCCACGTTTACATACTGTGAGCTGGTCAGTTACTTTGAGTCTCACCTGGATTGTCATGGCTAACCACAAAATAAAAATATATTCCTACTTTCATGTAGGACAGGGTTCCCTCAGGGGCCACATTATATACTGTTGTAAGGGGCCGTCAAGCCAATAGAAAGAAGGGAGAAAAAAATAATAATACATTTAAAAAAAAAGAAAATTGAAGTCTATATGTCATGACATTTTAACAACAAAAGCAAAAAATATAAATAAAAAAATACATAAATTCAATATATAGCATTTCTTTTAAAAACATATTTCATTTTGAGATAAAGCAAATACTCGCAATAAGGGCCAATAAACAATAATTCATAAAGGTGTTGTTATATGTTGAAATGATGATAAAAATAAAACACAAAATAATATTATCTTCCAAAGTAATTTATACAGGATTATACTTCCTGTCTTCATGTCCAAATAAGGGCTGCATAAAGACAGTGAAAGGGCCCGATTGGGTCCTGGGCTGCACTTTGTCCTGGTCTGAATGTTAAAAGGGGCCGTCAAGCCCATAAGAAATAGGAACAAAAACTAAAGAAATAAATCTTAACCTAAATTTGATAAAAGGCGTGTTTTTACTTCAATTAAGTTCAATGTGATTAAAAGGAAAAAACAAATAAATAAAATAATGTTATATTTTGAAATGTATAATAAAAATAAATTGGTTTAAAAATGGTTAGCCATCAAAATCATTTCTACCTGATCATACGTCACCTCTATAGGTCTGCATAAAATACAGTTGAAGGGCTGCACGTTGGCCAGGTACGGACTAGGACCTCATTTATCTGGTCAGGACCTAAACTCTTGGACCACGGTTGAGAGAAAAAATGGACAGGTCCTTTGGACTTCCTTTTAGTTCAGCTACTTTTACACCACCTATTAACGCATGGGTCTCAAACTTGTACTGTAAAGCGTTATTCTGTGGCCCTTTAACGAGTTTCCATGAGAATACTCATAAACACATTTAATGATGGTATTATATTCACCGAATTGAAGATAAAAGTTGTAAAAAATAAATCATATAGAGTTTGTGTCTCACTTTCACTAGTTTAAAGGTTTATTTTTGGTGTATACTGGACGTCTTGATGTGTCAAAAGTGACAGGCTTAGGTTAAAAAAAGCAATTTTCTCAAAACGCAAAACCTTTCAGACAGTAATAATCAATAAAAAAAAAAACTAAAAATAGACGAAAGCGGAATAAATTCCAAATGAAGGTCAACAAAAAGCCATAAAATATTAAACAAAATATAAATAAAATCTGAATCAAAGACATGCAGACATGCCTCTGGGCCCCCCTGTTGACTGTGAGTCATCATGACCAACACTTACTTGTGAACAATTGTATCTTTCAAATTACCCACTTATCTTTTCTTTCTTACACATCACTGTCAAAGAAGGAATCCTTCATCTTAGCGAATGCTTCCCAAGGCAAGTTGCAGCCGCACAAATGCATCAGCGTCGTGCAAAGAAGCCGCCGCTGTGACACTAATGGCTGAAAGGAAACGACGGCGTACAAAAGGGAGGCGATACGACGGTTCACTTAGCTCAGGAAGCTTTTATGTCGGGAAGCAGGTTTGGAGTCATTTAACTTATAACATTATCCACTTCACTCTCACTTCCTGCTCTCTGGACCATTACTGACTCAGGTTTTTCCTCTCATCCATCATCTCATTATGAAAGGTGAGGGAAACATCACGCGGGGCGATAGTAAATAAACATATCGACCCGAACTCACCGATGATGTTGAGAGTGAAGTTGCTGTTGCTGCAGACGTGGCCGGCGGCGTTCTTGGCGCAGCAGTAGTAGAGGCCGTTGTCGTCCAGGCTGGCGCTCTTGAAGGTGATGGTGCGCTCCTTGTTGTTGATCTGATGGCTCTTTTCCGTCAGTTTGACGCCGTCTTTGAACCACTGACACGTTGGTCTGACGAAACAGAGATAATATTTGGGAGATTAGAAGTTGGACTGAAGTTTTTTTTTCAGGACCCTGAGGCATAGAAACCATTCTACCTGTTGGTCCTTTATCTTGAGCCTGTTTAATATAAACAACCCACTTCTGACACTTTGGCAGCCAATGCAGATTTTTAAGGATCGGGGAAATGCGAGTTCTTCTACTAGAGCGGGTCAGAATTCTCGCTGCAGAGTTTTGTATTAACTGCAGGCTAGACAGCTCCTTCTTGTTTATACACGAAAATAAACTGTTACAATAGTCTAAATGAGAAGACACAAACACATTTTTCTCAGTTGAATGAAACAGTTTTGGTCAGTTTTTTGCAGTGTTGTACTAGAGACATGTCTTTGTCAAATACCACACTTAGGTTTCTCCTTAGGGACGAATCCAAACAGAGACCTGGGAACTTGAGCTTCGAGCTTCCTGGTGTAATAGTACATAACCCCACCTAGTGACCGCCGTCAGTTCTCAAGGTAGCGTACCTTTGGTCGAATACCCGTTTGGCTTAACTCAATGATCATATAGTTGGTTGATAGTTATAATATATATTTGATTTATTTTTAACTTTAAAACAAAAAAGGTTGAGGCTCAATGAGTTATCAGTTATCAGGGAGGCGGCGCACCAGCGTCTCAGTGGGAGGGTGATGATCAGTATTTCTCGGAAGTTTAAACATGCCACATCTGAGTGATAACGGAATCAAAATAAGGGAGTAGACCACCTAGTCTCCTTGCAAATGAGGCATCAGAGACAAAATCGCTAAAATCCACCAATGTTTATTGAGATTTTCCCCCGGCTCGTCTTAACCCTAGTCCACTCAACTCGAGTGCTGCGTTCTCTCCAGCACGGTAGGTTGTACCGGATCACATTTGTAGTACCTGTTCTTCTCTGGCTCCAAGTGAGCCGAGCTGGCACTAAAAATGTGACGCCAACTGCTGGCCAATGATTGGTCAGTGAGTGAATAAAAACAGGGCTAAGTCCAAAATCATGCACTTCTGCACTTACGCTTCGTATTTTGAGTGAACAAGTGCGTCCCAATTAGCAGTGTGCGAAAATGTAGTGCGCAATGAGCCCTAAATTGGCGCACTTACATGGCCAGAAAGTAGAGTGTGGATCGATGGACACTTCCCACCCTCAATGATCGCCATTTTAGTGACGTAGATGACGCTAAACTGAAGGTACGCATCTTCAGAGCAGATACCGGTGTAAATGTCTCAAGAAAACACAAATTTTACCACAAAACAACAAAAATAAGACAATGAAAACCAACTTAATAACTTGTTTAAATTGCTGAAAAGCGCTGTCAAGTTTTGGCAATAGTGTTACAACTTCCAGTTGCGATCTGCATTACAAAGTAGTAGAAGAAGAAGTTGTCGGGTCATTTCCGGTAAGTTTGTAGCGACAGTGTTTGATTTGAGACAGTACTATGCTTTCGAAATTTCGCACTGGCCAAGTACTAAAATATCTTAATGTGTACTATAAACCAGTGCACTGGGAGAAGTGCGTGATTTGAGACACAGCCCAGGACTCCCAACACATAAACAAACCAGCTACTAAAAAATTTAAATTCGTCGGCCCCAAAAATGGGTCCATGGTCAAGATCCAGACCTTTTCGTGCCTAGCAGGAGTTGGACTGGATTTTGTATGTGACAAAAAGACGATTGTGATGACGAGTAGAGCTGGAACTGGGTAGTGGAAAAGTGATCCATGTTCTTGGACAGTTGTTAGGGACAGAAATGAATAACAAGCTTAATATAGAAGAAAAAATAAAAATGATATAACTAGGAGAAATAATATTGAGTTATTTAATTTAATTTATCAACTTTGCTGTGAAGCAAGAAGCCATCTTATTGGGAGGCCGGTCCAAGCACACTTGATCCAATACTAACAGCTATTGTTGATGATGTTCCAGCATGTTGTCACCAAGATGTTCCCCCCCCCTCACTTCTGAGCTTGTAAAGTGAAGAATCACACTCAGACCTTTGACCTTTTTTTTTCTCCTAGGTCGAGAGGGAGTACTCACCGCGGGTGTCCGTCAATGTGACAGCGCAGTGTGACCGGCTCCAGGCTCTCGATCTCGGCCTCCGACGCCGGCTCCTTCAGCGTCACGCCACCGGTCTCCAACCCTGCGTGGGGAGGGAAAAAACAGGAAGTGAGTTCGAGCGAAGACCGAAAAGAAGAGTTGAGGAGAAAGACGCAAGGGGAAAAAAATGGGAGTTAAGTGGATTCCTGTCATTTGTCTTGTCACTGGAGACGTGATGGAAGCAGGCCGGCGGGGATGATGCTAATGGCTGCAGCCGAGATAAAGGCAGAGACGAGCACTTTGACTCGGGAGGAAAGATGACGGAACAGGATATGACAGAACTCTGGGTTCATTTTCTTCACCCAGAGCACTTAATAGAAAGATCTCTGTTGGATACTGACATTTAGAGATGAAAGATAAGACAAATAAATCCCATTTACCTCGTAAAAAAAAGAAGAAAAGTGTGGTGCAGCATCAGAAACAACAACAGAGATACAGCCTTGTATATTGAGTATCGTGAAGCTGATCAATGCTGGTAAAAAGGAAGGCAAACATGTGCAAGTATCACACAGTCACGAGGAAATATGTAGCTAATGGTTGGGGCTTTTACTATAAATGTGTTTCCCAAGGCACAGCATGGGACATACATCAACCACACAGGCTGTAAAAATAACTGTAAATCAATCACACAGTCTTGTAAGAACACAGTCATACCACTCCCCCCCCCCCTCCCTCATTGGCATTCTTTCGACACAATCGAAAGTGGAAGAAATATGTTTCACGATGCAGACGTATGTAATCAATCCCGTCATAAAGAAGCTGCAGCGGGTGGCGCTCGGTTTTTATTTCACAGTAAATTTTATATACGAGGCGGAAATGTGTTTGAAATGAAGGAAGTTTCATCGTGTTGTTGCAAGTTGGTGGATTGAGAATTAAACCACTAAGTTTGGAAGTCATTTGTTTTTGTTCTCATCATTGGCAAATGCCCAAACATGCATAGATAACAATTATTTTTAGAACACAAGGGTAAAGATGGAGGGAAACTACTGTATCTATGAAACTTGGTTACAATCCAACTGCTTTTTAATGTTGCATTGATCCAAGAGGAATGTAAAGCTTTTTATCTTCTCCCATAAAGCTAGTTCATCAATGATTGGGAGGATTAAGCATCTCTACGATACAGATCTTGATCCAATATACTGTAAAGTCAAAATGTAACATGTCGACTGATTCGGTCGGATTTTGAGTCGATTTCAATACAATATTGGGACGTCGTTGACAATATTGCTAAGAAATCAAATGCGTAGAAAGATGTAACCATTGACCATCGACATGGTTATTCTATATTCAGGCCCCTTTTATTGGTCGACCCCGATTCTTACCTTCTCCCAGTGACCCTCGTCTCGCTCAGAGTGTTGATTGCCGATGACTATTTTGACTTGCACTCCCTTGTCAAATAAAATTGCTACGCAATCCTGCTACAAAACATATCAAGACCCAACTTGTCGTTACCCCCTCAGGGTTGTCGCATGATCACTTTGGAAACTGTAACTATACCAACCCCTAGCAACGTCACATCAGGCTGTCAAGGTTGGTATGAAAGACCTAGAACTTCAACAAAAAGGCATTTGACCCAACATAGGAGGACAGAAAAAATCCCTGGAGAAATTGTGGGTCACTTTAAGTAAGTCCCACAGTTGTCACTGTTGCCTGCAGGAATCTCCGAGGTTTCTCCACACACAGAGGATCACAGCAAACTAATGATCAGTTGCGTGATGACACATCGCTCCTGGAGCTGACATGGAAAGACTCTCCGGCCCGACAGTGAGAGTACGTTTGTTTGTGTTATGCACCGGCGTTTACGAGACATTCCCTCTGACTGAGAGTCCTATGGCCGCCGGCTGAATGGCGTTGCTTGTATCATCCATGAAATATGCATGGCATCAACCTGAGACAGCGGTGGAGATGGGGGGGGAAGCAGCGCCTGTGTGAGGTCAGAGGGGGCGCCCGAGGAAGACCTGTCACAACGGATTCCCGGAGAAACTTGGCAGAGATCCGACGCTGGTGGGGTGGGGGGGGTTGCTTTACGGGGAAAAAACCATCACACAACTCTGGTAACCGGGCACTGGGTCCCTCGTGCTTGTATCCCCAAATGGGCCAGACTGAGCTCATTAGCCGGCTCTGAACACACAGACCCCCCCCCCCAGCTCGAAAACATGTGTGTGCAAGAAACAAGTGTTAGATCGTGGGGGGGGTGAACATCGAAGTCCAGATGATGCCGCCGCAGACAGGAAGCCCCTCGGAGCATCGGCGAGGCAGGTATTATTGACGGTTATTTATGCAGATGACCTCAGTCAAGGTCGTTCCAGTCGAAAACATCATCCCGAGCGCAGAGTAGAAACAAGAACGAGAGGATGAAGACCGAACGGGGTCCTCGAGGCCAGACGGACACCGAGGACGGACCAGATGGGAAGATGAGTCACTTGACGGCCGCGATGTTGAATTAAAGGGCATCGAGCGACGACGTTAAGAAGTTATACTTATGTCGTGAGTCAGAGCTGGTGTGTGTGGACGAGATGATCTCGTGAGGTGTGACGGTGAATCATCAACGACGACTCTCTCGGGAAGGATCAGGGACAGAAACCGGGACTTATTATGATCCAACGGAAAACTTAAAAAAAACATTTTTTTATAGAAAATATAACCATATTATATGATATTTTTTCAATTGATTGACCTTTAAAAACCCAGCAAACAAAGATAATTCTTTAAGTATAGTGATCAATATAATAATAAATTGAAAATGTCTTTATTTGCCGAAACAAGGAGCCCAATTAATAACCCAAAAAGTATTTCCCCAAGGGATCAATGAAGTTCTATTTATCAATGATAATTTTAAGTACATGTGTGGGCTAGTATTATTTGTATTTAAATGCAGTAACAATGCAAATGTACCGGAATCTCCTTATCTTTGTTAGCAAAATAGGGAAATGTTTTTCTTACAAATTTGAAAGATTGCATGAAAGTCAATTTAATCGGCGAATCTTGTGGAAGCTCTTTTGCGCCGTTGCCAATTATCACATGTTTTTTTTTGTTTTTTTTTAAACAAGACAAAGGCTCTTTTTGGATCGTTCCCATTTTACCTGCCAACTTTATAAAAGCAGTTTGGTGGGAGACAGTTACAAACTCACATGGCAGGTCACCAAGGCTTAGGTACGTGTTCAAGAATTTCAATAAATAGCTAGTCTTGACGGTTCCAATTAATTGAATAATTAGTAAAAAAAAATCGAAAGTAAAAAAAAAGCCAAAACTTAAAAAACAAAACGTGCCTAAACAAAAGGCATATCAATCGAAAGTGACATTTAATTTTTATTCCACTCTGTAAGCATGCTAGCTAGTAGTTATATTGAGGTATGATTTCCCAAAATGCGACTAAATCTCAAATAACTCGAGACATGTCGGTTGATACGACTTTTGTGAATCCCAGAATCCTATAACCGTCAGCCTGTAGCGCAGGATGAGCAGGAAGTCGGGAGCAGATAAAGAGACAATGGTGAGAAAACGCAAACAATTGACGCACCTCTTGACCTCTGTGAACCCCGTGTCGGACAATGACCGCTCGCGACACTTGTGACAGGCGCTCCACTGTCCTGGACCAGCGCCGGACTCGCTCCGTCGTGTTAAAACCAATTTAGAGAATTAATGTGGTCCCAGTTTGACCTCGATTTCCCGACAGTCGCACATTCCTTTTCTCACCCGACCTTAATACACAGTTCAAGTTTCTGCAGCTGTCCTCGAGACACAGGGGCTTCTTTAATAAACGTGACAGATACTTACCCATAATCCCCCTTAGATTGTACGATAAAGCACTTAATTGTGGAGTTTAATTTTATATTGGAGGCTCTACAGGAAGTTCGCTGGACTAGGAAACATTATTATATTCACGGGAGGAAGTTGTAAAACAGATGCTTACACGAGTCTCGCTTAACAGAACAATCCCGTGTGCGTGATTCTTTCACTCAACGAGCTGATTTGTTGCTATGGAGACACGGATATAAACCAGGCAGTGGTTTTCATCATGGATACAGCTTGAGGGTTTCGTCAGCTGTGAGCTTTCAACGGGCGACGCCGATGAAGACAGAAGAAGAACAGCTGACGGAGGCTCGTCAGACATTGACCATGAGAGTCTAACTGTGGTTTGAGAACTTCCTGCAGGATAAATTGAGGTTGAACATAAGCTGTGAGACGTGTTTAAGGAGTTTCATGTTTCTGAGATCAACGTGTGCTCAACAGTTACATGGATATTTTTAAAATAAGCAACAAATGTAATACAAATAAAGCCTCATATATATATATATATATATATATATATATATACTCCATAATAAGTATTTTAATACCAAAACATTGAACGAAAAAGTTCAAAAAATATAAATATCGCTGTCATTTTAAAGGTGTAATTAAATGATCAACTTATACAAATTATAATGTATTTTCAATCAATGTAAAACGTAAGGTATACATTATGAATATCAAATTGAATCCATTTTTAAATAACATTATATAATTGTAAAGTCATGTGACATTCTAAAAATACTATATTATATTATTATAAATAATAAATTATCAAAACTCTGTTTGCCACAAATGTAATAAAAAAATAAAGCATCAAGTATTTTTATTTAAAAAAATTGAACCAATACCTTTCAAGAATATACATCTCCATAAAAATGATATTATAATGTATTTTCAATCAATATAAAACCTTAGGTAAAAATTAAAGTTTTTAAATTGGATAAATTATATTACAAAAATAATTCCCCTTAAAAATCATCAAAACTATGCCACTAATTTAATATATACTCTGAAGATGCTGTACGTTTACAATCAAAATAAAATATAAATCTCCTTGTCATTAAAAAATTATTTATTTCAATTATAATATATATTTAATCAATATACAACTTTAGGTAGAAATTATAATTGTCAAACTGTGTAAATCAATAAATAAAGTTTATAATTTTTAAATAACCAAATGATATTAAAAAACAAATCTTCTTTATTTGAAGGGCAACACTAATAGAGGAATGGATGAGTCCCTGAGTCTATTAGTTTGTTTGATTCTGAGTTCGGGGGCAGGAGTGAAGTGAAAAGATGATATTCCATGTTCAACTTTTTATCCTTTGTCTTTGTCATTTATACAAATGAATAACTTTAAAAAAAAAAAGCTAAATCCTCCAATTGATGACCTGACATAACCATGATTTAATTTTTCAAAGATAAGATAATCTAACGCTCTTAACGTCGGAGGATGCGACAAGAAGAGGCCTAAAATAAAAAAAGGGTCACTCAAATTATTCAGCGCTAACAAACATGCAGCGGACAATAGCCTGAGCCCGACGCCCTGCGCTGGACGCCGTGGAGACCCACTGACCAGCAATGACAAAGGGATAAGGCAGTAGGGTGAGGGGGGGGTTTAAACCTCTATTAGTGCAAACAGAGGGGGGATAATTACTCAGAATAACTCTGGACTGGCAGGGATCGCCCACCCACCATTGTGATCCAGATAAATTAACTCTCTCCGGGTGTAAGACAGCAGGGGGGGGGGGGGGTGTATAGCAATATACTCCCATACAGTGGATGTACAGTGGAACTCATAAATCCCTCCTCCTTCTTCTCCATCAACCTACATTTGTACGAGGCACGCCAACTGGCACACACATGACTGGACGCACATACGAGATTAAAGCCCGAGGGGCTGGTTTTTGCTCTGAAGCTGCTTTATCGCCTGTTAAATGTATGTTGGGGAAACACGAGCACATCTGTCACAACACGGTGTAAAAGCCGTACAAAGGATGACCCGCCGTGATGCGAGGCTTACGTACACGTGGTCCTCAGATACAGGATGACGAACGACTTGTCGGCCATGTTTAGAGAAGAAGTTCCGAAACAGCTCATCGTGGAACTTACTAATCGGGAACAGACTGAAACCAAGAATTCTGTCAAAACTCATTTTCTGTCGATTAAGGCAGAACAACATCTAGATTAGACGTGACAGGATGAAGTTAAATGTGATATTTTATGAAATAAACAAGTCCCACATAAGACGGTTGAAGCTCTGTCACTGTTGACTTTTGCATACTTCCTGCATCTTGGATCCCATTAAAAGCTTGTGTTTTCTAGACCAGGGGTACCCCAGGATTTTTTGCACCAAGGACCCGTTTAATGTGGGTATTATATTCACGGAGCGACCTTCAGATAAAAATGGCAAAAATAAATAGTATTTAGAGTTTGGGTTTCACTCGTTTTCACTAGATTACAGGTTTATTTTTTGGAGAAAACTTGACTAAAACCACAGGCTAATGTTACCTTAAAGATAATGCTATACATTTTTTTCTCGATAAAACACATTTCAGACAGTAATAATAATAAAAAAAAAATGAATGTTCATTTTTTTCCTAGGGGCCTGTAACAAATGTCTCAATGACTGGTACTGGTACCGGTTCACATCCGTCAGTGGTTCCAAGACCTTGTGACCCGGGTTCCATTTATGACCCCTTGACAGAGTATATGTGGCCCTCATTAGGTCGGAGCTAGAACTACTGAATGGATCACTAAGAAATGTTTATGATCCCTAGGTAGTAAATATTGACATTCATGAAATAAGAAAGTAATGTGTTTTGTGTACGACTTGTATATGTTGGCAATTTAAACTCAACTAATAACCTAAGAGAAATGCTTGTAAATAACCAGCTAAAGAAATGACCTAAAGCTTTTGACAGCTTCTACACCAGGGTAAGAATCAGGCGACACGATACATCTCATGATACAGAGGAAACATCACGATATATATAAAACATTAAAAAAAGACAATATTTTCCAAGTATAAACCACAATAAAACGACGATAAAAAAGAAATACGGTTTGAATTCAAAATAATTTATAAATGAATAAAGTGCTTTTGATCATCGATACGCTATCATTAAATAAATGGGTAAGTGTATCGATATTTTCCAACACGACTCAAGTTCAAACCCACTTGGCTCCTTCCGTTTAGAAACTCAAAATCCCCTATAATAAGTTAACCGGGGTGAATGTTAACGACCCGACGAGAACATCGGTTCAATCGAGGTCACAAACTTTGCGGCAAACTTGAAATTCACGTCCGACATGTCGGTGGTTGCTTCTATCTGTGTCGACATGTCAGCCGAGGTTTTTATTGATGCGCGAGAGCACATGTCGTTTTAACTAGACGGATAACATTTCACTTATGATGGAGTGTTTCTGGAGTTTTAAAAACACATTTTACAAGTTCAGAACCTTCAACGTAATTTTATTATAGATTCTCAAAGTGTGCATCCACGAGGTTTTGTAGTGTTTTTCATCGTCTTACTCCTCCCTCAGTTCTACGGATCATTCGCTTCGTACTTAAAGTAAAGGATTAGTGTATTCTCCGCTTGTTTAACAATATTAATGAAAACTTTTTAACTCTTATATCGTCAGTGTCTCAAATAATCCAGTTGATTGTCGATGTTGTCAAACTTTCTTTGTGAAGTGTGTTTGCTCAGGAAATCTCTGCCTTCTTCGCTAAACCATTTTGGTTAGTTGAGTTTGTACAAATGTTCTTAGTCGATTTTATTTTTCGCTTTATTTTGCCGAAATTGGTCGTCTCTGGGCTTGAAAAACTATTGTCCATCAGGATAAAAAACTAATTTCAGATGTATATTTGGGCTTTGGTTGAGAAAATAGTGACAATTTCCACATAGTAATATGTCTGGGTTTTCTTTGCGATGTAAACTGTGACTTCCAGCGAATACTTTCAAGAAACGACATCTGATTTATAAGACTCTCTTCCCATCACTGCCATCGACAAGGCGTGACAACAAATTTGGGGTAAAAATTTGACTTCACGTCATCTTCAACTTGGCATTCCTGCTCACAGAATCATAAGACAGATACAGACCGAGTTTGCTACTAGGAGGTCTGTTTTTTTGGTAATAAGCCTGTGAACAACAACACCACCACAAAGGGGGTGTGGGGGGTGGGGGGAACCTCCCGGGTCTAAACTGCGAGGCGGGGGTCGGTGATGTGCTCCAGATGGCGACAGTTTCTTAAACATGACAAAATCTGGCAGATTGTTTGGAAGGACTTCTCAACAAGTCCCACCTCAGGGCCAGATACAACACAAAGCAACTCAATTCTACTCCACGTCAAAACAGTGACTTCCTGGTTCTCTGAAGAGGAAACCGAATTAAAAACGGGGTCGTCCTCTACAGGGAGACACAAGTCTACATCTCTTGGAAGAGAAGGGGGCCAGAAGTCTGCCATGAATTAAAAAGAAAGGGGCGTTAATCTAAATGATTATAAAGCTCGGAGGTGAACTGCTGGCGCTCTGTAATTCCCGGACAAAAGAGCTTTTGAAAGTATCTGGGAAAAAGAGAGAGTAACAAAGAAGAAAAGAAAAAAAATGATACATGCAACAAGAAACACATGCTTGGTGGCACATGGATCCCGTTTCCTTTGGAGAGGAAGCCACAAAGAACAAGGAGGAAACATTCCTGCGAATCAATCCGACCGTCACTGGAGACGACTCATTATGAAACCCTGTCAGCTGGCAATTTGAAAAATCGGGTTTTAAGGAAAAAAAAACAAAAAACACTCACACTTGATGTTGAAGGAAGCGTTGGTGGAGCGGAGCTCCTCCCCCGTGGCCGGGTTCCGGGCCACGCACTCGAAGTTCCCGGCGTCCAGGAGCCGATCCACGGCGGTGAACTTGAGGTTGCCGCCCTCCTGGAAGCGCCGCTCGGCGGGTTCCAGCCGCCGGCCGTCGTGGAGCCACTCGTAGGCGATCTGAGCCGGGTCGCTGACCTCGCAGCGGAGCATGGCGCTGCGCCCGTGCAATGCATCCTGGGACTTGGGCTCTTTGGTGAACTGGATGGCGTCGGCGTGGACGGTCAGAGCTGCCGGCGCAAGGAAGAGAAAGGAAACAACAAAAAAGGATTAGAATGCGGCGTCTGTTAACGTTTTACAGCTTTTTTTTTCTTTTTTTTCCGTTCATTAGCGTCTTGGCGACCACTTAGTCCCGGAGAGGTATGCGATGTTTGGACAATGCGAGAGAGCCGTGAATTATTTTGTCGTAAAATTAGAAGAGCGACGGGCGGAGAGGAAGTTTTTGTGAGGCTGTGAAGTCTGTGGGTGATCTCACACACGCTTTAACTCACCGACGTCACGTTTCCCAGATAAGACGTGACGTGTTGCTCATGCGACTTAAATCTTTTATTTCCTCTCGTGATGCGGAGCGCAGGGTCAAGTTTTCTGCTCCATTTCACACACATGCACAAACACAGAATTCACTTTTTACCCATCTATTCATCTTGCAGTGCTTTTACGAGCTGAGGTTGTGGGAGCGGCAGTCGCAGAAAACATGCCCTCAACCCCAAAAAAACTCCAGCTATACTGGAGAGGAGAAGCCAGGGATGCCAACCTAAAGACAAGAGTCTCTACATGGTCTGTCCCGACTCTCGTCCAGAGAGCAACATTTTAAACTTGAGGCCCAAATCCAGCCTTGAAATACCTCAAAAAACATTTTGTTATCGTGACCCAGGGGTTACTTACTGGCCATTAAAAATCTTAAATGTCTAAAACGAATCCAACATTTACGTTCTTTAAACTGAGAAAAACATCCAGTGGGACATCCAGACTGAAAAAGATCAACCTCTCTCATCGTGGACATCTATGCTATTACTCTTAATTCTCTCACCGATGACTGAGCTCCTCACCATCAAATCTAAAGGTGCAATCATTAGTAACATGTCGTTCAATTACTTCTGACCAGCCTCCTTTTAAGTCAATCTCATGGAGGGTCTAATGTTAGAGGAAGGTCAAAAATGGCGGATGACGGATCAAATTTTTCAACTTGATAAAACTGTGACCCGGCACCACGATTGGGTTGCATCCCCTGTTCCCATAGTGTTGTGCAACATGTTGCATGTAATATCACGATCGAGCTAAGATCTTTGCCTTTTAGCTCAGCTCTTTGTCAACCATTGCAGACTAATTTAATTTTTGGATGAGTAGTTGCTGGGAAAAGATAAGGAGTTTTACATTCTGCTTGTCACTTTAAACTAGTGATGGTCTGAAGCTTCATGAAGCAGTGTCATTATTTTCTGAATCCACTAGATGGCGGTCTCTGGACCGTTTTCCTTTGTTTTCAACTGTTCTAAGGAAACATCACATCATTTTTAAACTGAGGGCATCACCTACTGACCTCTAAACAACATGACACTGCTTCACAAAGCTTCATCAGAAAATCAATACTTAACATATATAAACAATGCCTCTTTTCTTTTGGTTTGTGATTACAAAAGTTATAAAATAATGAAGGAACATCAGAGGTAAAAATACCAGGTAAAAGGTAGACAACCAATGACGATGGTGGACGACAGAGAAGACCATCGAGCTGCGTTAAGGTGGATTCACTTGCTGTGCAAAACAAAAGAAGAAAACGCAAGAGTCTAGAAAAGACTTTTCACTTTTCGCCCCAGGACGAGCTCCACCGTTCACCTGCGACACAACCTTATCACACCTGGTGTCAGGTCCTGTTGTGATAAGGAGCGGTCCAGCGCCAGAGCAAGAATAAACACACCTCCGTGTGTACGGAGAGATCAGTTGGGATGCCAAGTGACAAGACGGATCTTTCACTACGGTTAAATCAGAGAGCTTGTCGAAGACGAGTCGACGTAATCCCTTCATCTCTCTGTTCAACAGGATCTCCTTTATTGTGCAGGTGGCTGCAGCTGGACCGAGGAAAAAAGATGCAAAGGTCTTCATGTTTGTTATGAAGTGTCAATCATTCATGATTTTTTAATAATGATGACACTAAACTTGTGTGTGCACCTATAGCATGATGTAGGTCAGTGCCAGCTTTCAAACTCACGGGTCTACTCGGCTGTCTTGTGTGTGAAAACACCTTATCTTCTGGTGCCGTGGCAGGCAGCCACTCGTCCCGAAAGTCTCCCCCTCGCACTCCGACACAAAGCAATAACAGATGCATCCAAATACAAAAAAAAAAAGCGTTGACTGCATTCCTCTGGGCGACGGCGTCTTTCGGAGAAGCTTGCAATATCGCTGGACCGGAACGTCTCGAAAAGGAAAGCTGGCACGCTCGCCGGCTTCCCAGCTGTGAACTTGGCACAGACGTGGCAAACCTGATGGATTTTTTTCTCCCTTTTTTCCGCTGGAGATAAATCATAGGTTTCTTTACAGATGGATCAAAAACCACAGCTTGTGTTTGGACCATTTGGAAGACGTGTGAACAGAACTTCACTCACTTAATCATAGATTTATCGTTTGACCGAAGACTGTCGGCTTCAAACATTATTTCTCAATTTTCCAATCAAAGTAACTCACACTTCTATTAATAGAAACATGAGCCACAAGCTTTTTTTTCCCCTGTGTTTAGGGATGTTACGATTGCTCGTAATAATGGCTATTACCGTGGAAAGTACAACGATAATTATCCCGAATAGTGTCAAACAAAAGTCAAGCATGACGTCGAGAATGAAATTCCACGTGTTGTTACTTTTCAGTGCGACGGAATGAAGTAATTTCTTTCCATCACCTCAGGTAAAACCATTCAATTCTTTCTGCCAAAGTTCGACTAATTTAACATGTGTTTCACAGTAAGTTGACACATTTACGTCAATCATCGCCTTATCATCGTCGAATTATTGGATAATAAATGCAAGTCAATTTCCATCAACTGTTTCAAGAGTAAAACTATATATAAAGTCAACTATTCTTTCTTATGATAATAGTATCGAAGTTATTGTTTCTAAGTCAGTTCTGGCAAATAAACAAATGTAAAAAAAATGGATTTTATTTCCTATTCTTAAACATTTCGCCCAGGATTCATTCAGGTCAGAGACCCTAAATGACCCTGACCGTTGCATCGGTTTCCCGCGGAACTGAGCGACATCAGAGAGGAGCCACCGGCGGGTTGCGATATCACCAAATCAACAAGACATAGAAGTACAAATTGAAAACTTTACAGAACGTGACACTGATTGATCGAAGTGCGCATTTAAGAAATGCTTGATTTATACAATAAAAAATGATAAATTATCGCACATGTTTTCGATATGCATATCGCACGTACCAATCCCACGATATCGATATTTTTTAGATATATCGTGCAGGCGTTTAGAATCTTTGTGAGTGAAAAAGTACCAACATCGTGACAGATTAGGTGACACCATGCATGTGTCACAGTTTACCGTCCAACTACTGCACTGTCGTCATCCCAGTCGACAAGTTTCTTGGCCTCACACTATACAAACGGTCCCTCTCGAGACACCTCAGCTGTATTTACAGCGGCGAGGGAGAAACCACGGAGCCGCGACGTCTCGCACAACGCTTGAAGAAGCTGTCGGACGACCTTTTTACGACAAAACCAACGAGCTGGAAAATCAAACGGCGGAGATGAAGAGCGTCTTTTGTCAACAAAGAGAGCAGCGTGGCAGATATCTGACAAGCTATCTTGTTTTGAGTTCCTCAGAAGTACAGAGGAGGCTTTGTATACGGCAGCTCTCCGTCCTGATGGATTGATTTAGAGAGTGAAGTGCCAACATGACGTGATCTACAGATGGTATCAGTGGATGAATAACAGAGAGTAAAACTCCATTAAAATACCTACAATGAAGAAAGTCATTATGATTTTATATTCTAAAGGTCAGCCCAGGGGAAACATGTTGACCTTCTAGCTAGTATTTAAATAGATAGATGAGATAGTACAGTACAGTATTACCAATGATGTAGAAATAGTTATTTATTACGAGCCATGCTGAATTAATTTGACTGAAAATAAAAATCAATAATTCATCTTGGAACATAATTTTCTTTTACCTTTTATTTTGAGTTCCTGTATTTAATTACCCATACATATACCAACATAATTTTTTCAATGATCCTTTATCTCATCTACCCTCAAACATTGTAATTAAGTGCATTTATGTACACATATTGCAAAAAGTGGTTTCAAATTTAAATTTTATTCTAATGATGACTCTTCATGTATTTTTCATCACATCGAGACCATTTTTCTACCTTCGTTCATTTCTTTTATGACAGTCTCAGGGTTGTTTTGTGTCCCAGCAGGACATTGAATTGGCCACACCTCCTTTTAAGTGGATAAAATACGACTTCCGAGGCTCAGAAGCAGCACTTCAGTTGAAGTCCGACTGAAGAGTTGAGACGTTTACACACATCGATATCGAAAAGGGAAAGCCAGGAAATGACAAACACTGTAATGCATCTCCTCATCAAATATTAAAAGTTGTATTTTGCAAACTCTTATTTGCAGAGGTATTCTAACAGCTCCAGATAGTGAGCGTGGAGGTTGGGTTCGTGGGGGGGGGGGGGGGGGGGACTGCTGAGAGGGCTGGAATGTCTCCACAGAGGGAATCTCCCCTTCAACTTCATGCTCAGACGACCCCATTAAGCCCGGCTCGGCTGTCAGGGATGTCAGGTGGAAGACGCCTGAAAGTCGGCGTGACAGCCAGAACTCCCTCTAACGGGATCTTCACCACCAACCCCCCCCCCAAACACACCCACGTCTCTCTTTCACGACCGCTGGTCCAGTGGGGTCGACATATATATTTGAATAAAAAGAAAGAAGAGAACGACATTTTAATGACATTTCTTACAGTTGAACCACCCAAGGATTTTATTTTATATGTTTTTCGGTCCCTTGGTCTACCAGGGCTGAAGATTACAGAGATTTACATAAACATCTTTAATGATTGTGTGGATGCATCTCTTTGCAATTTTAATTTAAAATAAGATTCCAAAGGTGCCGCAGAATGGCTGCCTCGGTGCTTGGCTCCGTTTTTCTATTGCTTATTTTGTACGTTATCGTACTTCATTTATTAAAATTCTGTACTGACACCAGAAAAAAAAACCTATGCGTTTACAACAATGACAATAAGAGTTTCAGAATAATGAATAAAGCGTTCAAATATTTAAAACATGCCATTGACTTATCAATTTCAAACTAGTTGAAAGTAAAATTAAAATAATTACGTATATGTGATTCTGAAGTTAAAAAAAAAGAAACTTATAAGAACAAGTAAAGTCAAAATAGACCAGACAAACTTATCTTAACATATAATTAAATAAATAACTTAACTATAAGAAAAATATCTCCATTAAAGTTTTACTGGCAAGCTCTGTGAAACTTACAATTAAAATTAAATCTGTGGTAAGTATGATACGAAAAGTGTTTTTTGAAAAATAATTTTAAGCTGAAGTGACACTTTTTGTCAGAATTGCCTAAAATACAAGCAAAATTAAGAAAATTTAGGGCTAAAAATACATAATAAATACAGTAAAGAATTACATTTTTAATGAATACTTGTGCATCTTATTCAATATTACTTTTAAAATACATAAATGTTCTCAAACATAAAGCTGCCGTTCAGAAGCTTTAAATAAAAGTTTCAAACCTACATAAAAAAGAATCTCTAAAATGCTAATTTGTATTTGTTTTAACACTTCAACTAAGAGAAGATCCCCACATCAAAGAGATCACTATCTCATTTATGAGGATCCCTCATTCAGGATCGAGTGTCTCGGGCCACGTTATCTCCGAGACCTCCCCTAAATTAGTGGCTTCGGGGCGATGACAACAAGAGATTCCCAAAGGGGCCCCGGGTCTGACAGAAGGTAAAGACGATGACACCCATGCATTCACAGACACAAACAGCAACACCCACAAACACTTGGCACCGGCCACGCCCTGCCGTGACATCTCAAATGGCCCCCCGTGTGTGTTGAACCGGCCCCTGGAGTGACCGGGACAGCTGCTGTGGAATGTTTCGAGGTGACGGACGGCTGCTGACGGACGGGAGTGGATGTCAACGTCACGAAGATGGACACGTTTAAATCTATGATTTGCAAGTTTCTCCCCTCGATCGATGAGGAACATCAGTGATTTTTGCATTTTCAGATGCTTGTTTTTTAACATGACCCAATTATACCGAGTATTTCTCCTCAAGACACAGACATCAAAGCAGCAGCAGGGGAACGATTAAAAGTTGCTCTGATCGGATCAATTATTTAAGTACAGCGATCCTAAAAAAAAAGAAAAAAAGAAAGAAATTCAGGTCTTGGTGGAACGTCTCACTTTGTTTACGACCCTCAGGGGGTCAGACAGCTGCCAGGAAGTCACTGCGATACATTTTTCAAGACGTTTGCAGGAGGCGCTCTGCCTGTCTCGCTGCATCATCAACTCAATCCTCCAGATGAGGAAGAAAGATGTGGAAAGAAAATTAACAATTTAACTCATTTAACCACCAAAAAGAGGAAATGAGTACAATTGGGAGCAAAAAAGCAGCATGGATTAAATTAACAAAACACAAATCAAACTTTCGTATCTTTTTTGACAGGGCGAGTATAAAACAGAGAATCATTGTAACTTTAAAAATAAGAAATATCTTCATACGTATGTAATGTCTCTCTTGTAAATAAGCCTCGACAGGCGAACTAGTTCAGAAGAAAATTGAAGATTTCTATATGTTTAAGATTGTTTGTAGAAGAAGCTAAAAGGCTAACATGCTTCAAAGACAGGACACTGGATTTTTGTTTTGAATTAGTTTTTTGGGTAAAGAGAATTGAGATCAGTTCATGACCGTCATTTAAATTTGTGCCTTTAATTCTAAAACACACAGATTACTCTGAAACTAATCGCAAAGTCAACATCTGGGTGAGTAGAACATTTTAAAAAATGGAATTTTGGAGAACTATTGCTTATTAATACTAAGATTTTTGTGTAAATACAAGATATACTGTACTTTTAACAACATTTTTGTACTTGCTATTTTTGCCGTTTCTCCAAGCGCCCTCATAATTGTGAAAGTATAACATGCAGTCCTTGAGGATATGTAGAGGATATGTAGCAAACCCTGGGTTTGGAAAGATTCTGAATGATATAACTAATGCAGGGTTAGTTTAGTAGCCCACATTGCTGTTACTGAATAAAGCTATATATTCACAATGATCTACCAATGTCCAGATTCCAAAGTCAATGTAACAATAATCTTCATGTTCTGGTCATGTTTACCTCTTATGCCTCACCAGCACATACATCTTGGAATCATTAATAAGAAGCCCCGACCCCCAAGTAAGCAGATGTTTCAGGCCCAAGATATATTTAAGCAAATAGTTTGATGGACAAATTTAACAACCAAGTTTACTGTAACCTTAATGTATTATCAAGAACTTGATAAACGAATGGTGAGTTTTGAATGTTGTAAAGTCAACCAGAATATCAACAGCACTACGGACATTATGTATATCACTTTTTTTATAAGAATCTACTTAAATAAATAACAAAGTGCTTGTATATAATCATCTATATTTCCTCTACTGCTTACACTAGAAGAGCATCATGATTGAAACGCTTCAGTGAATTAGTCTCGTCAACAGACTCCCCGGGCGAAAGAGATCATGTCAGGACTGTCAGAAACTAAATGGCCGGCTGATAATCAGGAATGCAGATCGCTGCACCTACACGTGCGTCCTGAATAGAAACATGTCAACAGTTACAGGCATCGAGTGAAATATGTTGAATACGTTTCTCAGTTTTTCTGGAGGCTGATGGCCTTTTTCTTTATTAAATTGTCATTTTGTGAACTTGTGGAGATGTGGACTTGGTTCTGAAGAAAATTGATCTTTGCATTTTTTGGTCTTTTAAGAATCTTTCTTTACAGGAACTTTAGAGTTTAAGGGCACATTCCTAATTCATGAACTAGCAACTAAATCTCATATTCCTTGAATAATTTGAGCTCCTTCTCTACGTTTTTGGATAAACCCCCAGGATCTAGCATCGTATCGTTTTATGAACGCAAACGCTGACACCAAAATAAATGGTGATTATTAATCTGAAGGTTCATTTTTATTTTTTTATTTCAAAACAAACAAGCAGGAATGATAGACACTGGTAGACACAGACTAAAGTACTAGTTTATTTAATTAATCTATCCAAGTGAGCGTTTCCACCATAAGTTTAAGTGAAAATATTGATATTAATCTGAACTTTTTTCCATGCGTTTTCAATTCACAATTGATTCAGTGAAGAGGAATAGTGGCTCAGGAATTCAGGAAGAACTATTCAATCTCTCAGTCTCCATTTATTCAGTACACAAAAGCTTTTTTTCTACCACAATCGATCTTAAAGATACTTTCCAGCGTCCATCATTCATCGCCATGTGTGTCTTAACACCGAAAGTAACAGTTGTGTGGAAAATTAATAGTTTCTGGAAAGAGGAAAAAAGGTTCCTACAGTGTGTAAGCAGCTTTTGTAGACTATACAAGTGTGTATTTGCAGACGCATCAATCCACATGTTGGAAGAAGAAATCCTGTTATCTCCATTCTCTGTTGTGTTTCCAGGCCAAGATGTCAGCAAGATAAATTAGACAAGGAATGATGGGTAAAGTCATGGGAAACACTCCATCCCTGACGGGGCTTTCACGGCCTGTCAGGAACTGACAGAGATTTTTTTTTGTGAGTGTGTGCTTTTGTGTGTGTGTGTGTGTGTGTTTTGCTTTAGTCGCTTCTGCTGGCTGGTTTCTTGAAAATTGGTTGGCAGAAGATTTTCCGGCGCAGGGGAGGGAAATATACTTAGGGGGGTCAGGGAAGGCTTGATATTTTTGGTTTTCATGAGTCGAATCTCATGTGCTTACCGTCAACACTGAATTTTTATTAAAGTGGGTTTTTTCTTGCCTCAGCAGGTCTGGTCAGTATTCCTAACAATGGAGAGTTGTCAGCAGCACTTTGGTTTCTCCGGAGTCGAAACACGCAGCCCAGTCACCGGAGCGTGAAGATGATCGGCTTCCAAACAAAGAGGTCAGTCGTCCTTATTTATCTCGACAGCGAAGACGTTAAACGGGACACAGTCGGAGCAGGTACAATGTCTCAGTCGAGGCCATTGTGACAAGAGCGACAGTTTGCCTCGCCGCGGACCGATCTCATTATTGACCTCTCGGGGCCTTTGTCGACTTAACAAGCTTTGTTCGAGTAATTAATGAGGAAGATGGAAGGAAGCACTTACTTTAAATGGATTATTTTGTGCAACAGCGCTGAAAATATTTGATTTCCGTGGACATCAGACAAAGACTTAATTCTTCAGAAACCGGAGAACATTATTAAGTCATTATAAAGCGTGCAACTTAAGCACCTCGCGTTTTTTTTGGATAGCTTCATCTTAACTTAAACGTCTGCGTGTCAGATATATTCACACATCGACGAAGAGATGCGTGACTGGAAGGTCACACGGGTTCAAATGTTACAATTTTTCCACACAGTCTTGCAGCATCCAGAAAACACGCACAATTTGGGGACAGTTCTGAAAACTGGGAAAAAAAATGTCTGGCTCAATTTAATAAAACATTATTTCTGACAATCTAAATCGTTTGTTGTCATTTTGTCAGACGACAAAAAATTGCCAACCGTCCTGGGAAGTGTGAAAAGGCCAAGATGCCTTTCCTAGCCCCTTTCATATGGATGCAAAAGTCCAGAGACAAGTAGGTCAACCACGTTATTCCGCAATCGGGTCTGGGTCTTAGTCATGGGGAGTGTTTTCACATCTTACCAGTTTTCTCTAATAACGCCAAGCTACGTCTTGGGCATGCGATGATCATTTCATCTGGAATACCCCATGACTGGAGAGCCGTCAGAAAAGCTGAAAAGTAGTCTGTGATTGAAAGAAAACACATGTGAATCTAATTACTATGAAGATCTAAATTAAAAGACAATTCTATACTCCTTTCTACCGGCTCGTCTAAGCCTTTCTCTACACGTTTTTTTTTGTTGCATTTCCGCCCCCGACACGCCACGTTGAAGCAAATACTACTTCTAGTATCTGATCCTCTCCGGTGTCCAAGACCCTGTTCTTACTAAGCCTATCTTAACCGGTTGAATAGACTAGAGGTGCTTAACCGCTTGAAATAAGTATGAACGCAAATCAACCGTTTTTTTAAGGGTTTTAACCACTTGAGCAAAAACCACCTTGGTGTGAACACAAGGAACGCATCGAGGTCAGCCACAGACTTCGGCGTAGCTGGATATGTCAAGAGTGTAATGAAAGCAAGAGGTGTTAGCCGGTTGACTTTTCAACTGGTTACGATAGGCTTAGTACGAACGGGGTAAAAGCGAGCCGGCTGTTGGCCACCGATTGGTCAGAGGGTGGCGTCATTAAAGAAAAAAAAATGCAAGAAGTAGGAGTACGGTATAAATTGGTCCAAAAAGTTGTTAAGTGGTCAATGGACAAGGTCCAGACCTTTTTTGTGTCTGGCAAATAAAGCAATGCCTCCAAGTTTTGGGGCGCCAAGATGGCCCAGCCGACCTCGATTAGGTAACAGGGCCAGTAGAAACACAATAGAGTCGAGTAGAGTAGAGTAGGTCTGGACCCGTGTAGTGGAAATGCCCCACTGAAATACAATTTAATTCCGTCCAAGAATGAGCCAATACCACTCTCCATTTCTTACTTATAAACAACAAATCACACATTTCTTATCCTGATATGAAACCACTGAATAATACTGCCGGGTTCACTGCTCTACAGTCTTCATCATCTGCACCCCTTCAACTTGTAGATGTATTGAATAAAAGATTATACCCTTCCAATCCAACTTCTCTGGAAAATACATAGGATGTCATTCCAGTTCTTCTAATTGAAACAACCTCTTTCATGGAAGCAATTTGTCCGTCACACGACCGTCGATGCTTCAGCCACTTTTATTGTACTGCAGTAATTGTACGGAGCTGAGCAGCGGAATTAGAAAGGGGCTCATTAAATCACACCGGAGATCACTATCTTCTTTTTTTTTTCCCCCTCTTCTTTTCTTCATTTCGACGCTGACAGCAGGGAACAAGTGCCGAACCAACAGCACAAAGGTCCTCCCATCGGAAGGGAACATCGTCATGGCAACAGAACTACCTCTCCAGGTGGACTAGGCCGAGATGT
This sequence comes from Callionymus lyra, assembly GCF_982586985.1. NCBI lineage: Eukaryota > Metazoa > Chordata > Actinopteri > Syngnathiformes > Callionymidae > Callionymus > Callionymus lyra. The sequence continues at coordinate 12,553,914 of NC_141828.1, forward strand.
CACTTTGCATTCCGCCTTCCATAGTAACGGGTTTGCTCCAGTGAGGTTGACGGAGGAACTACAGATGTGTGTCGGAGAGGCTCTTGAACAGCTCGACAATTTTAAAAATCTAGTCATGGTGTGGCGTGAACTTGCGTCAGCAGGGATGCTTTAATAAGCTCACAGGAAAGTGGTCCAAAAGCATCAAAGTGGAAGGCGTGCCACGCCCAGAGTGTACTTTAATTGGCCGACCCTTCCTGGCCATTACTGCCTCATTTCACATGCTACGACTCCATTGGAAACAAGGGGGATATAAGAGGACCTCCATCACGTCCCCAACAGGGAAAACATTCATCACCATTACATCCTGAAGCTTAAATAAAACCCGCACACAAACACGGGCATTTTGTACTCAAACATTTGACTGAACTGCTTTTGAATTATTCATGTCTACTACATGTACTTTTGCCCATAATGAGTCTCTAAAGACACCTGGCTTCTTTACCACCGGACAAGAATACTAGTAGGAAAGATGTTAATACAGGTTAGCTTGGATAAAGGTGGGTATCTCTTAACATCATTTTTAAAAAAGACAATAAAATAGCAGATTTTGCCTCCGTTTCATGAACACCTAAATGTCAAAATGTATTTAAATAAACCAAAGCTTAGAATTGATTATGCATGTTTCAAAGTTAACACAAATCACACAATAATTTCTCCATATCTAAAAACATACCATCTAGGATTATAGATTGACATCCAAAATTCTCCTCTCCATTTCTTTTTTATTAAGATGTCAGGAATTAACTAGTAAATAGCTTGACAAAATATTTTCTAAAACATTAAATACAATATACAACATCTTATTTTATTAACAATGTCTGTCACAATGTCAGTAATGTTTATAAATAAATTGGTTTATTTTGTAGTCCATTACGGTATTTTAATCAATTTAATCAATTTAATAGTGGGGCTGCTTGTTATAGGAAAATGTATTTACAGATTATATGCATTTTGGTAATTTAAAACATATATATTTTGGAAATTGAATGGCTCTTTGTGACCCACTTGACAAATACTAGAACCCACATTTGATTATGACCTGTATATTATCAAAGTATTTAAAGGTATATTATCATTTTATACTTTAGTGCGTCTTCATTTTATTCAAATTTGTATTTATCAATTCATTTGTTCTTTATTTGACAGCTTTTTTAAGATGATCCATATGAAAATATGTCCTATAATAGAAGAACACTAAACTTTCAGACATGGTTCAGTTTCTTATACAAGTCAACCCCAATCTCACCAAGAGAGAAGTTTATTTTTCCTGTCTTTAGGCGAGTCAAAATAAAACAAATAACATATCGTGGTTAATGGTAATTCCCCGATCGTTACAAATGAAAAGACTTCATGTTGTGACTTTCATTTGTTGTGATGTCAAATCAAGAAGCCACGGTGGTTTTCAAATCTGTGATGAAATGAGACGACGATTGTTGTGACACGTTTCACCGCAGAAATGAAACAAAATCCCCAAAAAAAGGCTTCAATCCAGGAACGGCATCGTGGCAGCTCGCCGTCAAAAAAACCCCTCTTTCTTCTTCTTCTTATTCATTGAGCTGTTGCCGCGGCACGATGATCTACTCTTGACAGTACATGAAGAAGCCTTTTCAGGGCACGATGAGCTGCGTCGCTCATCAGCCTCCCCTTCCTCCCCCCTTTTGTCTCTCCACACCCGGCTTCATAACTGTCAAACAGTATCTAAAATAGAGACGAGTGTTCATGGCCGGCTCTTCACATTTTCAACACCCACTCATAAAAAAGGCTGACGGTTGAAACCAAGCCAGACTCGAGCTGAGATTGAGAGGAGCAGACGCCGACAACGGGGGGGGGGGGGGTAGTCTTAGACATAGAGCGGACTTTAAATAAAAATAGTAGTAAAACAATTCTTGTGCGAGATATACAACAGTTCAAAGCTGGTGTAGCCGTCGCCAGACATGCCGAATGTGGCTGCAATTATTAGATTAGGGGCAGATTCCTTTGCTTCAGGTAAAGCAGGTTTTCTGTGCGAGTCTGTGGTCCTGGGATCTAATCCAGTAATTAGACCACTTCGGAGGGAAAAGTGAAAAAAAAAAGCCGGAGCATAAAAGCGTCCTTTTATCCAACAAAAGACATGAAAGCCCCACACAGACTGTGTACTCGAGGAGTTACTAAAACTAACCGTCGAAATGGCAACATCAGCAGAAATTATTATTGGACGACATAGCTTCAAACATCTGGGGTCACACTTGACAATGTTTTCCAGCCTGACGTGCCAAAGATGGAGGATTAAGTTCCAGTTTGAGGCCCCGGTCCAGAACACAAGAGCCTGATAGATGTTGCAGATGTAAGAGCGAGTTTGTTTAGAGTGGGAGTCGCAGAACCAAGGGGGGCGGGAGGGGGGTTCAATCTTTCCTCGCAGGCGCCGAGAAAAAAAAAAAAGAGCAAAAAAGGCAACGAAGCAGATAAAACTGATGGGAAAGTAAATATTTCCGAGCTTGTCAAGACGAAAAGTCTTGAGAGGCCAACTACATTTCGGGGGTGAGAGCATTATAGAGTGGACAATGAGCCTCCAGAGTGACAGGAAGCTGCTTTTCGCATCAGTGGTAGTAATAAATGATGTTCTCTTGCTGGGTTTGGCAGCAGATGAGTCTTTGGCCGCCGCCGCCGAGGCTCTGTTCTCCACGGGCACTTTGGCCGAGTCCAGACTTCTTGACTTCTCGAACGAGGCACATTGCCACGGCGGATGTGAGTTATTAACGTGCCGTTGACGGGGACGACAAAAGGTGAAGAGCGACTGTAGAGAGCACCAGGAGACGGTCGGCGGCCGCCGCGCACGCCAGATCGCGCCCGCACTGAATCTGAGTAATTACGTCGGGGTCGAAGGTTAATCACAGGGCACATGTGGGTCGAATCATACGGCTTTCAGAACCAATGCTTCCCGTTGAGTTTAACTCAAACACTGGCGGTCTTTGTGTATTACAGCTCAAAACGCTGTTCACGCTGAAAGGAAGTACGATCAATATCTAGTGAATGCCTTGAAAACAAAGATGTTTTTTTTTCCCCCTTCTTCAAATGAAAGACACTTTTAAATGTGTGTTAGTCTCGTCACACAACAAGCCAAAAATATTCAGCGGCAACATTTCTACAGTTGAGAACTGGACCTCAGGACAGGAAGTGGAAATCAAATGTAATATCAATCTTTGTTTATTAAATGAAAGCTAATTTTGGCATAAAGCATCTCTGTGTTTTTTTCCCCACTATAAGAGCGATTTTTAAAATCAAGCATTCCAAAGTTCCTTCAGATAACTTAACAGTCAAATGAATGTATTTATTTGATAAAGAGGCGTCGGGAAATCTTGCACCAAAAGCTAGATCTTTTAACGTATCTTTTTATCACTTATTTCATCAGAATATTTAGGTTTTAGTTGGAATCTTGACTGCTACAAATACACCAACAAGAGTGTTTATCTCCTTTAGAAGCTTAAGAATAGAAGAACCATATATCCATCACAATCTGGTTCTCTGCTGCAACCACAATAGCATAGACGTGAATTAAAATCTGTGATAAACGTCATTATCCTCCCACTTCAATAGAAAACTGTACGTTTACAAGTAGCTGAGGTGTTGCAATTTCATTTTTTTCAATTTATCTATTGTCTAGTTTAAGACAAATTATGAAGAAGCCTTTACACAAAAGGTAAACGTCTTGTCGTCAACCTGCCGACAGTAAATATGGTACTTAAGAGTCATTTTGATTTGATAATAGCTCCAGCAGAGGCTCTGCTACACGCATTCATTTAACCGCCAAGAGAACGGAAAACTAGTTCACGTCACAGTCCAATTCAAGGTCGATCTTGTTTCCAGGCAGCGACATCCACGACAGGCTGCAATTATGACGAGCTTGAAAATAGATTCGCAGTCGTCACGGCTTCAATGAGACAAATTACCACGATTAGAAAAAAAGTGGAAGACTTGATGAAAAGACCGAGGATGATGTTTGTTGCTCAAAAGCTGAAACACTTCGGCGAGTCTCCGGAGAACAATATGGATTACATTAGACCACAATATCGCACAACTTTGGTCTCTGGTTCACTATAAAATTATCATTTTAAAGAACATTAGCGGCCATTTGAGTTCAAGCATTTAGGAAAATGAAACAACACGATCAGAGTTTTAATAAGAATATCCTTTATGGAATTCATTCTAAGTCAATAGAACAAATATTATATGCAGTTGTCAAAACCGAAATACATTCAATGCGTTTTAACTCAATGACTTGTTTGGATTTAATCCTCATTAGTTTTTACAATACAATTCTCCTTGAACGACAAAGGAGTTCTGAATTCTGTACGAAAATACTTTAAGATTGTTGCGATTTTTTTTCTTTTTACTGGCATCTACTGATTTAATTATTGACTTCCTGTTTTCTACACCACATGAAAACTGCCTTGATGCCCCAATAAAGATTGTTTTTGTCCCGTGTATTGTCAAACTACACAGTAGACATGTAAAAAAAACAACATTTCTTTCAGGTAGTTTGTGTTTTTTAAAGGGTAGATAGTGTGAAAAGTTCTGAGAAATCATTTTCTTACCCTGATCTGTGCATTATTTGAGGGGAAAAACTTAAAAGCCTTCCAGGAGAGACTTGAAGACCCCTTATACTAGACAAGGATAAGATACCTTAAAAATCCAAATTTTACCTTAGAATGAAGATCCAACAAGGAGAGAATCAACCATTGACAGAGAAAAACCCCCAGTGAAATGTGTACTCAATGTATTATTTGGCAGAAGTACTTCAACATCCTGGCATTGGGTTTATAATCATCCTCGCAAACAGAATGTTTTTCCTTTGATACGCGGGCCAGGTACAAAAAAAAACAACTACAGCTTCACACAAACACATGGGAGACATGTGTGGTCCAGTGTCCTCTCCCACCGTCTCTCAACATCACCCACGCACAAATATGTGTTGACACTGGCAGAGGGGAATCAAACACACCAGGTAGCGGCGGTTGCCAGTACCATTCAGCTCTGTGACTTTGGAATCCTCTCACCGAGGCGGCTTAGTGTGCTCACGGCGGCGAGCGCAGAAATAGTTCTGGACCAAAGGTCTTCTGCGATTTTTCAGTACGAGTGTTGTTTTGCAGTTTCGAAGATAAAACGAGCTGCGATGGCGTCGCAGTCCCGTTGTCGATATAATAATAATAGCCTGATGAGTTCCTTTCTAAACACTTCCTCTCGCATGTAATTGTTATCAGACGAGGACAGACGGCATCTGTTCTGAAGAACAGACGCAGGAACACAAGGAATTAATCACACGCTTCTCCGGCAAATGTGTCGTCTAAATTTCATCAAAGGCATTTCGTGATGAGAGACTTTAAAGTGAGATATTCCAACAGCTCTTCCTTGTGTGTAGCCTGCAGATGAAGCACCAAATGATTTTCATTAGAATGCAGTGTCTTTTAATTAAGGACGGCACTCATTGTTGTGGTGTTTGCAGGGACCAGCAGGTGGTCCTTTAGCACAGCTATGAGGGGAACAAGAGGGAGTTGGGTGGGGTGGGGGGGTAACCCACTTCTCTACTCTTTAGTTCGTCATACGACAAAATTCATTCACGACCAAAAAGCCGTTAGAACCATTTACACACCACTTTCAAGACACGTTGTATCGTCCAAGATCATTACCTCTCTGTGTCCTAATCTTCAGTTTCTTATGAGGAAAAGTTAAACCAATTCCGTAATGTCCAAAAAATTTTTATGTATGTATAAGTTACAGTACAGATTGGAATCCAGTAGGATCTGGAATTGGAATTCCAATATGTACTAGTAAGGATTGGAATCCTGCTACTGAACTGGGATCTTAAAATTGACACGACATAGGGTTAGATTACATCCAAATTTCTCCTATGAGAATTGTAGACTGTCCTGGTAGAATTCCCATTTGTCCTTGGACGAATTCCAATATTCAGATCCAAATACAGTAGTAGGATTCCAATCTTTTCTCGGATAGAATTCACTAGTAAAATCTGAAATCCACATAGGACAGATTGGAATTCCAATATTCAGATCCCAGTTCAGCAGTAGGATTACCTACTAGTAGAGATTGGAATTCTCTAATAGTAGGATCTGGAATCCTACTGGATTCAAATCTGTACTTTGACATACAAATTCCATGTACGTATACTGGCGAATAAAGCTGATCTTGAATCTTGACAAATACGCACTTTCAATTTAGGAAGTTCAAATCAAAGTCCTTTAACTAAAAATCTGACCAAAGACTTCCAGCAAGACCCTAGTTCAGGATGTAGATACATGAAGACACACACATTCTGTTAGAAACAACTACAATAACTCGACCATTATGTCTTGTCTTGATAGTCATTAGAATCCATCAGAAATCGGCAAGTCAAGCAAGAGAATGGTAAATATTTCAAAACACGGGTAAAAAAAACCCGTCCCAGTATCCAAAACAAATAGAAGAGTACCTCAGCATAGTATTCGGTTTTGTACCCGACCTTCTATCTTTCTCTAACACTACATTCTTTAGTGCTGAAGCTTGTAATCAGTAATCAGCTTGTATCAGTTTCTTCTACTGTTTTTTTTTAATGCCACCAGTGGCTGGTGACATTTGCAACAGCTTTCATTATTTAAATGACAAGCATCTAAACAGGAAGAGGAGCGTCGATGAGGAGTTGATGCAGATTGACTGATTACCTTATTTGCATTTCCATCGCAGTAGAGCTGCCGTTACTTTAAATAGCAAAGGCGTCTATGTAAACATATTTCTAGAAATTGTCGTTTCTGCCATAACTAGTTGCATTATGTGGAGGTTGATGTAGCGAAATTCTAAGAGACAAAGCAAAAATAATAATGAAAGACAACAGGAACGATCCATTCGGATCATCCATTGGTTCCCAAAATAGTTTCCAAATTCCTTTAGTTGCCCAGTCTGCCCTGCTTCACTCCAGCCACTGTTGTGGAGCCACCATCACAAAAACCACTTACCGACGGCGTTACCTGGCAACACGCGGCACTTGTCGTGTTTTTCAACCCCCTTCAGAGTCGACCGAACAAGTGTTTATTTTTCGGCTTCGGCGAATGCATTACACCTCGATCGGAGCGGCGTCATGTTCAACGTATTGTTGGAACACAGTTTCTCGGATTAGACAGGAAATTAGATGTTTTATTTATACTAACGCTGGAATGCCAAAAGCTCCGAAAAAGCTGACGGTGGTGCAGAGAGATTGAGACAGAAAAGGCGACTGAAGCAATAGTTCTGGGTTTGACGTGAAACGTAACAAGCTACACAGACGTTAGAATTATTAAAAAAAATATCATTCTAGATTCTATTCAACAGTTTGTCCACTTCCCAGTTTACCAATAAACTTGATGGATGCATTTTATTAGTACATTTATTGTTTTTTTACACATAAATTGATGGATGGATAGAACTTTATTGATCCCTTAATGACGCAACTAGGGCTGCACGATATTGGAAATAAGTGCGATATTCAATATTTTGGTGTCGTCAAATCAATAATTAATCCCACCTCCTTGTAGACGCACAAGAACAGTTTATAAATTACAAGACGCTAACAACTTACGGCGAAGACGGACAGGTTTACACTTGTTTTGGAAGTTCCACGATCTTATAAAAACGCTATAAGATGAGTGAGACGAGATGTAAAGAACTTACAATATGTTGCTTTAGCAAAGGTGGTTGAAAGAGATGAGTGACTGGATCACTAGTGTTTGAGTAGCGCTCATAAGTTAGCCTTACTTCCGTGTATATACTGAGCCGCACTACCCGAGAATAGACACGTCGTTGACGTAAACAACAACAAGACATAGAAGTACAAATTGACAACTTTACAGAACGTGAGACTGATTGTTCAAAGTGCGCATTTAAGAAATGCTTGACGTGCTTATGTTTTTCGATATGCATATTATCGCGATATCGATATTTTTCCAATATATATTGCAGCCCTAAACGCAACCAATCTTTTCTAGAATAAAAGGTTTAGACCCAGTTAACAAATAAAAAGCCATTTAAATACCATAAATGTACACCATGTACAGGTATGCTTTGAAGTAGAAGCTTAGCGATGTTAGGACTCAGAGCAATATTCTGATTATGGATTGCTCACGAGTTGCATTACATGCGAAAATTACTACAAAATTGAAACGTTATTTACCAGGTAATGGATGATTCGGAGGATGTTACTTTTATAACCGTGTTCATCAATAATAAACACATGTATGCAAGTAAGTAATTTATATTTATAGAGCGCTTTTCTAGACCAGGATCACAAAGCGGTTAAACAATCAAAAAAATACTCCAAAAATATATACTAAAAAGATAAAGATAACACCGAGAAAAACACAGGTGTCCCAGAAAATCAGGGAAAAAGATGAAAGTACAACACGTCTTATTTAAGCAGGAGAAAGTTATTTAAGATCAGAACTTGGCATCACTGGAAAAAAAAAAGTTGACGACCCCTACTGTACGGTTTTATTTCATTCCGTGTTAAGCCTCAGGTAGGATGTTTAAGGCCCGTCTGGAACGCATCACAGGCATCATGAAAGCACCACTTTTAGTCCGGCTTGTCTGGTTTGTGTAAAGATTTTTTTTTTTTCTCAAAACTCTTTAAAGATCAAGCAGCCAAAAAATATATACTCAGTACATCTGATGATTATAAAGCCACAAAGAAAGTCATGAGGTTTTTTGTCTTGGATCTCCATTCATCTTAGGACAAAAAGACAGAATCCTTTGGCTGAACTCAAACAATAATTTTAATTTGCATAATCCCAGTGTTAATTTGTCAGAGCACTCGAAACACCATCGCTTTTGGTTTCCCGTCGCCTACAAGTAAACAGCATTTGTGAGGCGTCGATGCTTGACTGACAGGTTGCCCCCTCGCCCTCTGAGCGAACTGTCAATCACACTCGAGGGGACGAGACTCCTCACAACAGGAGGTGGCGCGGCCCCCTGAGACGTCACAAAATTGCACCTCCACAAAACACACAAAAAGTCACAGACACACAACTGACGCGCACACAATAACGTGTACTACCGCCGCCACTAATTGGCTCGCATGGCTGTGTGGGAAATACCGACTGGGTGAGGGGCAGCGGTTGCTGGTGCCATCGCTCTCTCGAAAAAGGTGAAGAGGCGCAAGAATCGTGTGCATGTGTGCGTCGTGGTGGACTCACACACTGTGTTGTCCCTCAGCTGACAGCCAATTACCTGAAGCCAAATCCCCCTTTTTTTTCTGCCAGAAAAGCCCCTTTTTCGTACGCGTTATTGAACAATGCAGTTTCCTGTTTAGCTTACAAATTTCCTCGGAGACTGAAGGGATAGCCGTTGTGATTAAAATTCTTTCAGAAGCCACGCTGGCGTCCCCTGACTTTTGACGAGGAAATAACTGTGTGTGGTAGAATTCACGATGGAATAAAAAAAAGCTCCTTTACTTGTTCAATTCAGGTCAAGGGACCGGATTGGTTGGCGTTATGGTCTATAATTCCAATATTTCTCCACGGGGGGAACTTCAAATATGAATCTTGTCAAGACGAGGATGATGAGACCGAGCCATGTGTCTTGCCATGTGTGTGATATGAATCCTTTTTTTTTAAAGGGCGACAATCGAGAATAGCCAATTGTAAGTAAGTAAGAAAGTCATTTTTATTTATATAGTACTTTTCCAGACCAGGGTCACAAAGCGCTTAAACAATCAAAACAATATTCAATAAAGTATATACTTTAAAGGTCAAGATAAAACTGATAAAACAGGAGTTCCAAAAAAAATCAAGGAAAAGCCTGAACAAATAAAAACATCATAAGACGTTTCTTAAAGGAGTCAGTAGACTCCATCAAGCGCAAAGAGAGAGGAATTGTCTTCGGTAAGCTAGGACGCTAGCAAGGACAGAAGCCAGATATTCATCATATATAATTTTTAAGAGACTCCTCAAAGAGGACGGTGGTATCGTCTACCATCTCTGTGTTTCATCCTGACGAATATAGAAAGTTCAAACACATGGAACGCTTTAATACGCTTCCTTTATGTTGGTGGAGTAAGTGATGCATCAAACGCATCAAAATTCACAAAAGCTGCTTTTGTTTGGAAACATTTGCATCCGTTTTTCATTCACCAGACAAGCTATGAATACGATTAGTCCACAGAAAAAAAAGGCAGGAGACATTATTTTTCGAGAACATGCTTAAAACAACATGTCAGAATCGTTTCATGGGATTGTGTTTTTCGCCTGAAAAGAGGTAGAAAATCTCTTACCTTTGTGCGGGAAAAGTAGAGTGGTCACATCGGCGAAGACATGAGGAGAAAGAGATGGAGAACAAGAGAGTTAGCCAGAGGCTCAGCAGATGTAACAAGCTAAAAGCCAAAGTGCATTATCCCCTTTTAAAATGACCTTTCAGTCTTGAAACGTTTTTTTTTTTCTTCCATCCCTTCAACAACAGGATGCCTTCTAGCATAGTTCATGGAGCAATCGATAAAGTCAGGTACCAGACTACCTATTGATTTTATATACTACGATTCCCGAAAAATCAACCCGTGGAGGATTTATGGGGGCATCCTCAGCTGTGCTATGAGAGTTGGTTAGAGTACTGTCAAAAGGTGGTGCTCCAGGGTACCACCGACTGAGAGGAGGCCAGGAAATAGGTTGTGCCTTATGAAAAGTAAGTTTACCAAAAAATAGTCGCCTTTTAAATGTCTGTTACGGAGCGCTTAAAGAAGCAGGAAAAGGTCGCCACCGTCTCAACTGCACAATCTTTCGCTACCAAGGGAGACCCCTTTTGCTCTCCTGCCAACCTGCCGAACCTTTAGCGACAAGCTCAGAACTCATTGCTCTATTGCCTGTAAAATAGACACAGTGGCCTATTTATAAGAGGATTAGGCAAAGAAAGGAAGCCAGCAGGAGGCTGTTCTGTCTCAGCCAATCCTCCTGGCCTGAGGGGGGCCGAAGCCATTACAAGCTCAATATATGTAACCTGACGTGATCTGCGCCTCAACTAAGTTTGTCCACATTTAATGACATCATGTGTACGTTTCGCAGAGACAAAGGCTTATAGGAAGGTAACTGTATCTTTCTGCGTTCGAGCTGCTGGGCAGTGAAGTCATACGGATGGACTTGTGAACTGCATTAAGACTGAAGTCTGGGTTATTTACCTCAGCCGAGCAAACACACAAAATGGTGAAGAAAACAATCTATTTTAGAATTTGTAAACACCGACCTTTGGGCTGCTCAACCCTTTAGAAGACGAAACAACAATTAAAAAAAAATCCATCTCACCCCAGAATTTCGATTTCAATAATGTCTAACAAATCCTCCCTCTTAATAAAGGTGTAAAACTATATCTGGCTGTTGGACGAGGGGCTGAAACACCCCCTCCTCCCTTCAGAGTATCAGTAGCACAAAGAGCAGATCCTCCCTTCTAGTGACCGCTGCCTTCAGACCAAGGTGATTTAACGATTTTCCCGGGGTATCAGAGTTCGTCGGTAAGATAACCTGGGTTTATAATTGAGTCTCTACTTTAAAACAACAGCTGTGGTTCAACATAACTGATCAGGTGACACTGCTTATAAATGCATGCCACGTTCTACCCCTCATTCCCAAATCCTTGAGTATCCATACATTAAAAACCACGTTGGACATACTAAATAATAAAGCAAATAAAAAGCATAAATCCACACTTCAACTGATAAACTTCCAAGAAAACTTCCTGCCTAAACATCAACACATAATTTCAATATACCTGCCATCAGTCGGCATATTCACAAATAAAAATGCAGACTCTTATTGAAGAGTTTACTGTCGTCGTCTTGTTGCCGTTAATAAAAGTACACATTGTCCCTAGAAACCTGTCTGGAGTAGCAACGGTAGTTAAGCAATTTCTGATGCCAAAAAAAACAAATGCAGAATCCCGTCTGTACTTTCATGAAATCACACTGTGGCAGTAGTTGAACATTGGAGCAGTTGAGTGAACACAGGCCATAAGAAGTGATGACCTAACTTGTTATTTATAGCACTTTTGTTACAACATTTGATTCGACTGATTGTAAAACACCATAGTTTAGCGTTCATTGTTTTTCGTGACTCAAGTGGGAACAAGTTACTTTATATGCCAAATATTAATAAAAAAAACGTGCACATTTTAGGCATAACCCGGACCCATTTCAGAGTTCATGTTGCAGGGTTAAACAACTGTGGCGATGGAGTTGAATGGCTGGGGTGAGGGATGGACTGCGGTGCGGAATAATGTACCGACTTCTAACTCATTTCGGGCCAGTACGTACGCGTCGGGATGGGAGTGAAGAAGGAAGGTAAAGCACTAAAGCCGGGAATCGATCGTTCCTTGTAGGCTTCTACACATAAAACTGTTTGTTACCATTGTTCACGTTTGACGCGATATTGATCCGACACTCAAAGCTGCTCCGGGTCTTGTCTGAGGAGGATCCAGACATGCCCTCTTCAGGAACCGATAAGCTTACATGAGAAGGGGTTGTGAGCAGCATTGTAAATAGAAAAGGAGCCGTTCGGATGGCACTTCCAACGGTGGATAAATCTTGATTTACAAGAGGTAAAAATCATCATTTTGTCATCCATTAAGATGGTAGATGGGTAACAATTCCAGTCGACAGAGAAGCATCTTCACACAGACAGGGTATTTCCTTCAGGCATTTCCATGGCAACAAACGGCAGGACGGCGATTCTCTGAGGAGTGCATAAACTCCCCCAAGGGTCAAAGGTCAATTAAGGGTAATTTATTTGCGCCGTGTGAGGTGATGATCCTGCTATCTTCAAGCCGCCTTCTGCTATCCTTCTTGAAAGCAAAAATAATAAATGCCCAGTCTCCTGAAACTGACAGCGTTTTTAAAATATGTAAAATGCTAATATTTTTTGATGAAATGGTGATTTCTGCCCGAAAAGCAAATTAAAAATATTTTCTGTGAACAGTGTGACCCAATTATTCACAAAAGAATCTCCATGCCTTTAACTCCTAGGTTGATGGCAGCAATTAAAGGATGATCTTCCTCGGGAAGAAACGTTTTGATGACCCGAATAAGCCTGCACGCAAGTTAGTGACCCCCCTGGGCCATTTCCGTGCAGAATCTTAAGTAATATCGAGTTCCAGTATTGGCCCAACCAGACGGTATTCTTGCAGGGTTGAAAGGCGATGGGTGTCACTAAGGGCCAACGGTGAGAAGGTCCGATGCCACTTGAATGTTTAAGAATGTTTGACAAAGCTGCTGCACTGAATTGACCTAAGCCCCTGGGCCAAGCGGGCCGGAGTAAGATCCACTCAGGAGGTTAACAGTCCCCCCCATGCCTTATTAAACTGCTGCACTTAAGTGCACAAGGAAGGGAATCAAAACAGGCACAAACATTTCTGTAAAACGCACAATGTGATCCATTGGCATCGGGAGATACTATACCACTAATCAGGCAAATGACATTTACTGAAGAGTTATTTAGATGCTATCGATGGCATGGCTCTTTGTACCGACGGGGATTAGCGCCACCATGCCCAGCGTTGAATGGCGTCTTTGTGGCAGAGGTCTTTTTTCGCAGAATGCTTGAGAGGTTCAGATGCCTGGGTGGAAGGGTGTCAGTTATCAGGGATCCTGCCATGCCTTGGTAATCTCTGGCGCAGCAGAGTTCCTGAACCTTAGCCAGCAGGTCCTACGCAAGCCTCTAGAGTTCCCTCAAAAATAAAAAGGGACAATGATAGGTATTCAGAGGGAGGGTGGGGGTGTGGGCATTGGAGCGTCATCTACTTGAGAGCAGAGGAAGGGCAAGGTGAAGAGCCAGGGTACTGGCAAGTGTGCCACGATCACTACTTGGATGTTTGTTCCCGTTTTATACGTTATTTAATCTGTCTAGTTTCACTTTCTAGTCCTATTGCATTTTCTACGTACAAGTTGTTGGCAAAGCTCGCTTGTTTGAATCAGAAAGAAATAACCGACAACAGATGCCGCAGCAAATCATCTAGAATTTGTAACGTCAAGGATACCAAATGTCGCTAAATTTAAAAGGTCACCTAATGTAAAAACCTAACTCTCCTGACTTATTCACATTTTGCAAATGTTGAAGTTGTCCTCTTCAAAATGCAGTAGGTCATTCATCATGATGTTGCCCCGTTTTGAAGTTATTACTTAATAAAGTTGTCTCCCGTCTGAAATCTCGCTTAACGATATTACGGTTTAAATTAAACATTCTGACGTCACTCTGGTGAAGGTGTCCTCCCCTAGAAGCTCTTGATCGGTTAAGTAACTACATGTTAATCGGGATACAAAATAAATATTTATGTGTTGAGAGTTACTTCTGCCTTAAGGTGTGTTTGTAATGTGTACATTAGGCAGCAAACCTTATTATTATTATTATTATTTTCACTTTGCCTTCGTGAAGCTAAAAAAAAAGAGACATTATATAGAGACATAATAATTAAAAAATTCTGTAAATACCAATAAAGCCAATTCCTTAGATGTGTATTAGAACCAGTGTATTGATTTACCTTGACCTACTTTGTTTAAAAAAAATAATATTTTGGTGTCCGAACACAAGGCAAAGAACCCCATTTGAGTGTGCCACACATTTCCTCCCAAGTAACAGCTTAATCGGTTTTGTGCCAACAATATCCAATTGTGTTGTGAAGTTGCTGGTACACTGGTTCCTAAAGAAGAAGTGGGTCAGAGAAATATAGTGCCATATGTTCCTCAACCATCAGCAGTCTTTCACTCGTCAGAATTCTCTCTGATGCTTCAATTAAATGCGGTGAAAAGGGGAAAATATTTGCAACGCGGTTGAAAAACGTTCTCAGAAGTGTGCAGAAGAGGGTGAGTGAGGAGCGACAAGCTTCAGCTAAATGAAGTGATGATTCATTGATATGTTAAATTAATTTGGAGGCTGTCAGATTCCTTTTCACAGGGGAGTGTGAAGCGAGAGAGGGGCGCTTCCTCCCTCCCTTTTTACTTCCACCGAGCAACGCCTGGTCTTCCTCAACATAGCCTGGCCTTTCTTTCCACCTCATTGGGAAGCAGACATGCAACAAGCCCGTCGTAAATGCTCGGCTGCAGGACTTCACAGAGCACCGTGTCATTGCCTCCCTCTGGTCAAGCATTGTTCTTGAAACTAGGTTTTTTACTGTCTGGTCTTAAACTTTCTGATACTTCCTTGGTCTTGACACAGGCTGGACGTAATACAACACTATATTTTTAATATAGATTTTTATGCGTGTATGTAATGGGGATTTGATTTGAATCTCACGCTACATATATTATCATTTGATGATATGTGCTAGTTCTTGCCATTTCTTACATTATGTTGTCTCAAATAATCCATCTTCAGTCGCCCTTAGATATTAAACACAAGGGATGTTGATCTTTATAGTAAGGCGTGTTCCCTCTGGCGTACATCCGATTGTTTTTCGCAGTTCCGGGAAATGAAATTTGGGCCATGAGCCAATAACCATGTAGTAGAACGCACAACAAACTAGTAAAAAAAAAAAAAGCAGTACTTATTAAATCACTGTGCCACATGGGTCAAACTGTATTAGTCCCAAAAGCAACAGGAAAAAATGGATGTCTTACTTACTGAGTGAACATCGGGGACGCGACACGGTTGGTCAATATGTGGCGTCCCAACAACAACGATCGCCCCTGGACAACACATTCTTTTTACCACCACTGTGGCGTGCGGCCGCTAACGGCTCCGTCTCATCGCGGCGCTTTTGTACGATGCGTCTTTTTCAAAGGAGACGCCGAGATGAAAGAAGTCGAGTTAATTGCCTCGGCAACAATAGGAAAACCTCCCAGCGAGGACGTCCCATTTCCCCCCGGCAATTAGGGCTCACTTTCCGACAGGTACTTACGAACGAGACGCGGGGGTCACAAAAACCGTGATGGAGCCGAGGCACGAACGCAAACAGTTTTTAACCTATACAGCAATATTATCGACATATATGACAACCTACAGCATTTTAAAGTGACGTCATGACGTTTAGGAACGACCATTATAGTTAAAAAGTAGACCGTCATGAGTTGGGGTTCAGAGACGTGGGTGTTCTCACACAACCATACCATTTCCAAGCAGGATTCCATGCCAGTTCTGGTGAGACCGTGCACTCACTGTCAAACAGGCTTAAAGCTTGGTATGGATGGTTGGATCACATGCGCTTAAAGCTTCCGTCTTGTGTTGGGACCCCCCTTTTTTTGAGTTACATTCATGACTCTGACCTATAGAAACAATGAACTTAAACGGGGCCCATTCTCCGCCGTGTAATGATCTTCATTCTGTGGCTTCTGCTTTCATGAAGTGAAGGTAGTTTCGTGCTTCCATTGCTTCTTTGTTAGACAAGCAAGAGGACAACATATATCAGATGGGGCTCTCCTTTATCTTGTCTCCATGGGAACAGTACATGTTTCGCTATTTATAAGCATTGTGTTTCACCACGAAAACAGATATAAGGTTAAGATATAAAGTAGAAAAGGATGGTAGTTAAACGACAAAGACAATAAAAAGAAGAGCCACCTACAGGTGAAGCCAGTGAGAAAACCAAGGTTACATTTCCTTGATAGTTACTGGGAAGTTTCTTAATAAATATAGAAATAATAAATGTGCAACTAGATAATACTTACTATAATGTCTCTGCAATAGAAATTTTACTTGAAATAAAACAGCACATTTTTGGTAGATATGTAATCTGGGGACAAATAAAGCAATAAAACATCTCATGAATCCTTGAAAAAAGATCATATCTTCCTATAGCAAGGCAAATAATAAATATTAGATATAGTATAATAAAAGTACATCATTTTAGTTCAAAGCATTTCTGGTAACTGCCACCATGAGTCAGATTTTCAGATCATTGTGGGACAGTGTTCAACCCCCACTATGAAAAAAGCTGGACCAATAATTACATGGGAAGATCTTTGCTACCGAATAAACACAGTGAGAGCGCAGACAGTGAGCTTTTTTTTTGTGACGATTAAAGCAGAATAATTAGATCTAACTACATCCTGTTTTACACTCCTGCGGGTTACGCACGCCAAGACCGAACGAACGTTTAGCTTTTTCCCAGCATTGAAGCCAGGGGCAGGAAAGGGGATAAGGAGGGGTTAAGTCTTCTAAAATATGGATGTTTGAAATACGCTTGTACACACATGGATGCAGACACGGTTTGTTGCCCGAGATTAAACTAAGAAGGACTTGAGTGACAAAACCACCTATTATGGGCTCATTTGTATGTACATCACTGCCTCCCCTTTGTAGAGGAGTAAGATGTGTTGAGGCGTGCTCTTCTTTTGCACAATAAAAGAGTGACAGTTCTGCTAAACCCACCTCCCCAACCCCCCCACTCCTCTGCTGGCTCTTGAATGAGCTTTCAACAGAGCTGGTTAAAACCCTGGTCAGCATTGACGACCAGCTCCTTCAGACTGTACAGGAGACGGTACCGGAGTTGTTGGCCAGAATGCTTACCAAGTGCTTTGGTTCAGGAAACAGAACCTGGTTTGTCATCATGTTTTTGAAACGATCCATTACTAGTGAAGCAAGATAGACTACCTGAACCCTAATGTTAGGAGGACATCATTACAGATATCGATGTACATTATGAATATTTAAACCATTTATAAAAGGCCACTCAGGCTTGAAGTATTGTTAGCCAAGACTGTATACTCACTGCAGCGGAGAAGGGACTTCTGTGTTGTCTTGACCTTTAAAGGTCATATATTTTTTTAAAGGTCATATATTTTATTGATTATTGTTTTGATCGTTGAAAGCGCTTTGTGACCCTCGTCTGGAAAAGCGCTCTACAAATATAAATTACTTACTTACTAATATGTCTTTTAAAAAAGCATCTAAAATATTGGAAAAAAAGACGACAAACTAAAATTAAAAGTAAGTTTTACGTTGAGAAAAGAGTGCATCGTTTTCCGCTAACGTCAGTCATGACTATTATTGTATTGACTCGCAAATTATTGACCGTTCGTTAACACAAGTACATTTAAAACTTTGTGAACACTACGGGGTCCCGGTTCTCACGTCTGTAGAAGCTACCAGGTTTTGGCTAGTTTGAAAATTAACCAATTGGTCACCATCTTTGTCATGTGATCCGCCAAATAAGTCCAAGTTAACCGGATCAATCCAGCTGTCAATTTAAAACAGCCGATTAGGCTTTTTTTTTCAAATGTGTCTTGGCCCACTAGGGATTGTCCGGTACTCCCGTTTCCCACGAGTCAAATGTGACTCGTTCGAAAAAGCTAAACCTCATCATTGGTTCATGTTTCAAAATATATATTTTTAACCTACTCGTCATATTTGTGTTTTCATTTGGTTAACATATACAGTTGTGGTCAAAAGTTGACATGCACTTATAAAGAACATAATGTCATGGCTCTCGAGTTTCCAGTTATTTCTAGAACTCTGATTTTTCTCTGATGGAGCGATTGAAACAGATTCTTTGTCACAAAAAACATTCATGAAAAAAAAGATTTGATTTAAAACTAAACACATGGAGAAGCCCCGAGTAATCAATTCCAAATTTTTCCTGTGTAGTCGGGGACAAGATAAAGTACTGGTCTTTTTTTTTTCTACCAATTTCCTTCTACTTACTGGAAACCCTCAGTGAATAACGGCACAACTGTGGAGCTGGAGGACTCATGTTGACCCCCCGTTGGTCTCGGCGCCTGATCAAAGTCTCCTGAAACTGTGTATTCCGCAGACATCCTGAGTAATATTAACAAGCCTTTGGAAACCACACTCCCACTGGTTTGGAATGTCTGGAGCGTTCTCATGCCACAGGTTAATAGAGAGGAAAAAAACATCCTCGGAGAGCAAGTCTGCCAACTCCTGGAGTATTTTTTCCCAAACAATGACGACGACGCATCCGGCATGTGATTAGTCAAGACGCAAACCAAAGTCAGTACATGTACATGCAAGCAGGACGGCCAGAGCGGTGACCCCATTCAAACCCCTCTCCAGTTATCCATCACAGATACTGTAGCTCCGACAACATCCATCACAGCTTCAGGCGTGGTACCAGTGTAACCGCGAGTTTCTCTTCCTTGTGATTTTTATCTGACCGTTTGTGGTTAACTTGTAAAAAAAAAAAAAAGGAGAGACGGTACAGCTGCAGACACAGCAGGGATGAAGAAACGTGCCGGAGGGATCTCGGGAAGTGAGATGCACGACCCGGAGAACCGGTGCCGAGCGGGCAGACTTCACGCTGTGGGCAAATGCCCGAATGGTACCACCTGGCACAAGACAACACAAGCACCTGGACACGCTGGGTGCAGATGAAAAAGATAAACAGGAAGAAATGTTGAAGACATGAGGTCACTGTAACTCTGAGTATTAAATAAAAGGTGGAAGAAGGAATGTTTGACAAGATCGAGACAGCCGGTGATGACGTGGACCGTGAAATAAATAGACAAACCATCCGCTCGAATAATCGTTTCACACTTCAACTGGAAGCCGCGCATTCATGAACACTTATTTCCAGCCTGGCAGAGAAACATTTGCGACACACTCAATCTGTCGCCGAGCATGTGTGTGGTTGGAGAAAAGCTTGGGCAGCATTTATTTTTTCATCGAAATCTGCAATCTGGGTAGAAAATCTGTTGAACAATAGCCAAGAGACATTCGTTTTTTAAGCCACGATGCATCCGTAAGAACACAATATTTCGTCCCTTTATCTAAGATTATTTCACGTTTTAAAAGGCTTGCAGCAATTCTTTACAATTCTGACTAAATTTTAAATATTTACCGGGTACTTGTGTTGAACTACAATCCAAAAAGACTGGATAAATAAAACTTAAATTTGGATTATTAAGATTAAAATGGATAAACTTTCAACCTTCTTGTTCCTCTATGTCAAGCTTCAAAGAAAGACAAAAAAAAAAAAAGATAAATTAAATACAAGTTACCTTTAACATCGTCTCCTCTCTGTAATTTGTGCCACATGTTTGATTGATCACTTAAATTGGGACTTTACCGCTCGTGTTAAGAACAATAAAACTCCATCTTAAAAGAAAAGGGAATTTTCTGCTTCCCAGCATTAAAAGGTTCTACCCTGTAAGTTGGATGAACCACAGATCAAAATCTTGTCACCCGTGTTGAAATCCAGGGGCCGTTTATAGGTTGTGTGTTGACAGAAAAGTCTTTGCAGACGATGTACCAACTAGAACCATGGGTTATGATTATAAACTATTGTCATTTTTGGGAACTTTTGAATCCCCCCTTAAAAGAGACCCCGCGGCACCTTTCGGTGAAATAAATCTTCCCCCTGGTCCCGCCTCTTCCTCTGAGAGTCTGAGCCTTTAAGAAGATGATAGTGGCAGGAGGGGGGCTCACATTACCAGAAAAAAAAGCATGACCCTCCGTCAGAAAGGAGACACTTTCCAAAATGGGTCTACCATTCATCACTGGAAACCTGTTTTTCTGCCCGACGCCTGACTCACCCAGCCTTGCTCAAAAGGTACCGGACAAAGAGGATCAGCACAGTTTTGGTTTACAGTTACAATACACTTCGCTGAACACAACATTGTACCTTTATTATTTTTAAATAAAAGTTTTACTTCATTGGTCACAAGGGTATTTCCCGAAAGATTCACATATATTCCCAAGCAACAGGGGTGGAATTAACTAGATTAACTAGAGCTTTTAAAGTATATATTTTATTGGGTTGTTTTGATGGTTTAAGCGCTTTGTGACCCTGGTATGGAAACTGCTCTACAAATATAAATGACTTACTTATTCAATTCAAATACCGTCAAAGTGCGGCCCAGGTGCCGGATGAAGACTTTTGACTGCATTTAAACAAACATTAATGAAAGTTATGACAAATATTAATTCGTAGTATGTCTTCTTTTGATCCATGTTGTTTAAACTTCCCTTGCACTTGTTCTTTTTATTGCACTTTGTTCTCGTTTTTATGAATCTATCTTTTATGTCCAGATGGATTAATAAGGTTTATCCATCACCGTCAAAATAAATGTATGGAAAATGCTTAATATATTTTAAAATTGAGCTTTTCGTCACTTGATTGTTTCTTTGCCTTTTTATCCTTTTCTTAACCTCCTCTTTCTTTTGGCACCTAACATCTGGGCATCATTGGGAAATATAGTTGTCCACCTCTACCATAATGTATTATTCTCCTTCTCAGCATTTCTTCTTCTCCTTTTTTTCCCTGGCATCTCCATCATTCTTGGCCCAACACAGTCTCTCTTCTCCATGTTTCCATAATACTTGGCCATCCTTATTTTGCCTCCAAACTTCTCGACATGACACAATATATTCTTGTTTATCTTTGGTCTTCTACTGAATCCCAATGACGACCTTAGTAACTTAACCATTGTTCCTTAATCCACACTCTTTAACCAACACCTCAGACTTCCCTCAGAAATGTAGAAAAACAGAAAACGGCATTATTGTTTCAGATAAAGGCTAAACCTTGAAAATAAATTCTTTCAAACTAAACTCTTCTACAACCTTAGATTGATGCACTTGTTGACCACAAGCGTCCATTACGCCGTACAAAAGGTATGCAAGGTGACACAGTCTGTGTTTGAGTTTCTCGCAAACAAAGCTAGGTTGTGAGAAGACCCTGAGCGGCGCCGACTCATCTCGGAGTTCATTAACTTTAAAAGAGATAAACTGTATTTTTCCTGAGAAACTTTACAACAAAGGGATCCGACAACCTCGAGAGTTCTAAACATCACGGCGGTGAATCTTTGTCCGAGTAAACAGACGACGAAAAAAGAGCCGAGTCTGTTTGGAGACAAGTGACAATTTGTCAGGATTTAGAGCCTTGTAAAATACACAACCCGTCTGCGAACGGCTAAATTGCAGTTTCCTGTGTGAAATTGCGGAGGGAGGGGATGTGTAATCAGATAATAGGCGCATAAGGAGATTTGCCTTGTTTAAGGGGTGAGAGGTCGTATCATACAGAAGGGCCAGTGTTCCAGCGCCGTGGGTTAAAACATGTGTCCTGACATTCGATCATAAAAGGCCCATTTTGGCTCGGGTCAACTCGGCACCCCCGCTGGGTCTGTTATTAACGCGCAGACAAAGAGGCACTTTCAGCCACCTTTACTTTTAGAGGTATGCAGGTACGCCCAAGATCCACATCAGCAATCAATCCTGAACTTCACCTTCAACTTGCACTTTAACAAAGAGAAACGTACGGCAGCTCAAAGCCAGAAAGTGACGAGACAAAAGAGGTTTTAGTAAGTAATGTGAACGTATCTACATTTGTGCAGTCATGGAGTTTTTACAACGGTGACGGTTACACATTAAATACAAACATAAGTGTCATGTTTGGAAGCCAATTTTATTTTCTAGTTAAGCACATACTGGCCCGCCATAGTCCACTGCCATACACCTTGGTCGACTTAAGTTGTAACCAAATATACTCATGTAAAAAACATGACAATGTAAAGAATGCAAGATGCAGCACAGAAGAATAAAAACAAACTTTTACTGAATAAAAACTATGCAAAAATAATTTATAAAGAGACTTTATAAAATTTTCTTTAAAGAGCAACTAATGTGTTGATTTAAGTGCCTCATAAATAGATGTTAAGGTAAGGTAAAACTTTATTGATGTTGGACTCTATTGTATCATCAGTAGGTGTCTGTTTGTACAAAACTATCTTTAATTGAAATATTTATATTAGAAAATTATCTTAAGCCCTGCCCACTGTAAACACTGTTTTTTTGCAGATTAAATCTCGATTAACCATAACCACGCCCAATCTGCTGTGATTGGTCAAACATTTGACTTGTTGTAAAAACAAAGTGGGGCATGATTACAGCTGACTGGAGGATAAGTTCAGCCATGATTTATCATAATGAACTGCACTCTCATAACCCTTTATTCGCAGAGATTTCAGAAGGGGGAGAACTTTATAAAGTTACAACTTCAAACCATGGTCATGATGAGAGACTTTAAACATTTAAAACACATGAGCCAGAGTCAAGAGAGTTGGGTTTTTAACGTTAGTTACCCTTCAATAAAGCGTAATCGACATCAGATTGACTGCGGCAAATTCAATAATGTAGCAATTATGGTGCATTCCAATTGCATTTGAACAAATAAAATGAACAGAATATAATTTTACATAACGAAATTGACCAAATACATTTAGTGCACCAGTGGCTGTAATTGAAACACAGTTTTATTGTATCCATAAGGAGACAACAATAGAATAAGAAAACTATTTTTTCAGTAAATAGTTATCGTAATGTTAAAACAAAAGAAAACACCAATACTGTCCCACTCCTACAGACACCAACCAACAGCTCCTTCCATTTATCCTCATAGCCTTGAGTGTGACAAATCATTTCATCCTGAGAACTCATAACTCTTCTCCATACTGTTCCCTTAGTTCAGTTAAAAGTGTGCCGGGGTACGTTTGATCACCGACATATGTACGGCGGTCAGACCAGTGCAGAGCGGCCGCTTTCATCAGTGGATTCACAGAGAAAATCCAATCAACATCACAGGATCTGGCTCGAAAAAAAAAGAGGTCAGATGTGGGGAAAGACCCGTCCCTCAATTTCTCTACGAGACATTTCTGTGTTCTAAACACCGTCTTTCTTCACATGTGCTTTCTCTTAGCGACTTAATGAAATTAGCCTCCCTCACAGCTTTAATGAGCAGAGGTTTTTTTTTTGCTGGCGGACACTTCTCGAGCTCAAGTAAACGAGAACAAATGTGGTTGCGGGAAATCTCGGAATAAATCAAACTCAAGCACCTTTTGAGCTCGTGGGAAAGTGAACTGAGAGACGACGTACAAATGGATGCTTGGTGCGGCCCTGACCTATAACCATTCACCAGACCTTTTTAAAGCTGACATGGTTCTACTGGGAGAGTCAAACTCATCTTCAGTGGCTGAAAAATGGCTTTTCCAGTCTGGTGTGAATCAGGTTAGAGTCCATCTGTACCGAAACCTGAGAAGGTCTTTTGGGGGCTGACCTCAGATCCTCCTCAGTAGACCACCCTCCCCCCTTCTTGTTGTCTGATGTCCCCCAGCTGTGGGGAGGACCAACACTCTCAAGCGAATATCTTTGTTTCATCTCCTTCATGGATGAACGCCCAGAGCTTGGGAACTAAAAAAAAACATCCACTGAGGAACACTGGATATAGTACATTAGTATCACGTCTATCATGT
Organism: Callionymus lyra; assembly: GCF_982586985.1. Lineage (NCBI taxonomy): Eukaryota > Metazoa > Chordata > Actinopteri > Syngnathiformes > Callionymidae > Callionymus > Callionymus lyra. The sequence goes on from NC_141828.1 coordinate 12,578,122, forward strand.
CTTGTTTTTGGGTTTCACATTAATCAAAGGCATTGATGATTTTATTTTTATTTTATTTATCTTTAATTCTGTGAGTTTGAGGCAAACTAATCTGACAACTTGGGGACAAATCTGGCCCCACAGTTGTATGTGGCTATCAAGAGTTGAAAATAAATATATATATTTATATATATAAAACTGAAAAAATAAAAAGTTTTGATAAAGGATGAGAAGTAAAATTGTGTTTTTTGTGTTCATGGTGGAGGAAGAAAACTGAGCTTGGATTGTTTGTTTATGTTCAAGAAAGTATATAATAATGATTTTAAAGTTTAAAGGGAGGTGAAGAAGAGATTGCTAACAGGGTGGAATAAAATGATATCAGTCTCAGTTTGAATCTTAAATGCTTATTCTAGCATAAAGCACTTGTGGTTTGTGTCACAACACATACATTGTTGTATTTTAAAACGCACTCGGTTTTAAAATGAAAGTTTTATTACTACATCTTCCTTCCCATCTTTTATTTACTTCCCTTCCATCTGAATCCATTTTCCAGATTCATTTCAACCTTTAGCTTAACTGTTTAATAAGTAAAGATGCTAAACACTGAAATCCTTGTGTGCATCGGCCTGCTTTGGAACTGTCCAGCTTAAAATACTATTCAATTCATTTTTAGACATTTTAACATGGATTTTCATCCCTTTCATCTGCATAAAAGAGGGTTTGTGTTCTGGGCCTCGAGTTCAAGACTCAACTAGTATTTTTAGAATAGTAGGTGATAAAGATAGAAAATGTTTTCATTGGCTGTGACTAGAAAGTAAACATTCATAAATAAGTATATCAAAGAAACCTGTAGAAATGTTTAAAGACCGAGTTGGACCAAGTATTTTGGAAACAGAAACAAAAAGGAGTCAGATGAGGTTCATGGATATTTAAAGAGCTGCATGTCGAGGAGAAGTGTGATAAGAAAAGATATGACCTTATAGTTTGTGTTTTCAACAATTTAGGTCACAATAATCACATTGAAGTAAGGAAGGCTTGAAAAAGAAAAAGTGTTTAAGAGAAATTGTTGCCAAGAAAAGCTCTGAGTGCACTAAATACTTTCCTTCCCTCCATAAACTTTAACACAAACACTTAACTTCCAAAGTAAATCTGCCATTTACCAAAAAACAAGGGAAAAAAACTACTTCCCAGATGGCAATGGAAGACATTTCCTTCAGAAACAAAGTCGATTTGAGTGCATTTACAGAGGGGTTTGGGGTGCAAGAGCTCCGAGAGAACTGCATCGCTTTCGTGGAGTTTGAACTCCCTCTCGGCATGTTCGTGAAAGACTCTTCGCCGTTTCCTTGCACCAGGGTAGTCGCTCATGTTTAATGCCTTTTGAAGAGGCCCAGCGTTTTAGTAAGAGTGCCAGAAAGTGAGATCAAACAGCAGAGTAGGGCTGCGGGACATCCCTACTTTACTCGGGATAGAAAAAAAAAACTTGTCGGCTTTGTTTATTTTGTGAGTGCGATCACATGACGCATGACATTTTTCCTTTGAGAACCACGAAATAAAAGACACTCTTCTTGGAGTTTGACACTTATTTCCGCTCGATTCCTTCCACATGTGACGGCGGATTTTTAACGTTCTCAGCCCAGGAGAAGATGCTCGAGATGCTCAAAGGGTTTTCGACGAAAAGGAATGACGAGTGCGGATCCAAAGGGTAGAGAAGTGAACGCCGGGGCTCATGTGTCACCTGACCTCATTTTCAAATGAACCCACGAGGTAGCGGAGGAGGCAGAGGTGTACCTTTCACTCGGGTCTTTTCTCCGCTTCCTCTGAAATGACAGAAGAGGAGGACGAACACAAAGGCAACGCAAGACGTTTGCCTGGAAACCATCCGCAGGGACTTGAAAGAGCGGCGGTGAAGTCACGGAGCAGGAACGCACAAGTGGTCATCGAGACTTTCTTTTTTTTCACGACCAAACATGAAGATGAACTTGAAAACAACAACAAACATGTTGTGGTAGTAATGGAGTCATTACAAAAACAACCAAGTAAAAGAACATTGACTGTTACAGCTCTCGAGTTTCATCATTTTGACTGGAACATGCTTCATGTATTAAAAAAACATTACATCATATTTGGAGAAACTATATAGACATGAAGTGTCATTTTAGGCACTAGAAAATGTAATTGACTTGTTGAGTAAGCAGATATCTTGAGTTTAGTTACAGAGCTATAACAAATACTCAAGAGAAAACTACAATTCACTTCATAATGTATGGCCAACGGGTTTTCTTTCACATATAGACAGTTTCAGTAAATAAAATGAATACATTTTTTTTAAATGGACACTGTAGCCTCAAGGCAACTTCTTCAAGTTTTTAATGACAGAAATATGGCGTGAAGAGGATTTTAAGACATATACCAAGTATCAAATGAAAGAAAACAACAGTAGTTTCGCTTAAAAGCTTTTATCTTATATCCATATTTGTACTTAATATTGAAATATATTGTTGCAAACTGCAGTCAGAAATGGAAAAACTCCCCACAACCACGTTAGTTATGGTGACAACAAAACATTTAAGTCCTATGATGCCTTTCTACACATGGCTTTGTCTAGTGACAGCCGATTGGTCACCAAATAATACAATATTTAAATCCTACGTCTATGTTGCAATGTCAAAAACGGTCGACAGCAATTTTTGGTTTTCCAAAAATCAAATAAAGGAAGTCAAATTTAACTTTAAGTTAAACATGAAATGGCTTATCCTTAGCAGATTTATTTTAATGCATTGGTTTATTGAAACGTAACCCCTGCAATAAACACAATGTAAGTAAGTAGTGTAAAGTACATCATTGGTGGTAGCTTATCATTTCCAAAAATATTAGCGCCAGGTGCACACAATTTTCACTTCATCAAAATTCCCCACATGTTCACGCCAAAAAAGAATTCCAGAGGCAGAAAATGTGAACTATGTGACGCAGGACCCACACCTGCATCACAGGAAAGGCCTCGTCTGTCGACGGCTGTTGTTTCGGACCCTGAGGGAGACCCCTCATCTGACCACCCACAAACACAGCCAGGAAGAGAAGACCTTGACTCTTCCTAACCTGGATGAGGAAACTGATCCGAGGGTGAAGAAGATCACCAAGAGGGAGATCCTTCATCCCCCGTGACGCTGCACCGGGAGGAAGTCACCACAAAAGAAAGATCTACTTCCTGTTACTATGTGGCAGCTGGTGGGTTCGGTTTGGGGGGGGGACCATTGTGGATTGTCAGACACAACAATTTGATGTCCTTCGTCGCTCAGGCAGATAAGGACAGGAAACACAGCGCTGGACTCGCTCTCCGACTGCACCGGCACAGTGGAGCCATTGTGAGGGAAATATTGTGTTTGTCCACATTTGGAATCAATTTGAAGTTTGGTTGAACCACAGCGCTGACTGAGGGGGGGTCTGAAGAACGAGTCCATATCATGTCAGGAGGAACTTTATCTGAACCTGAATGACATCTTTAGCTTTGCTGTCGCTTTATTAAGGACAAAATAATGTTAATAAAAAATAAACATTGAATATGTCCATTCCATTTTAATTCAATGATTCATTTTTTACCACTTGAGTGTTTTTTTTTTTTTAATCGTTTATTCTTTATTTCGTTTTTTCCTTCATTGACATCTGGTTTAAGTGGGTCTAGAAATAAGTAACCAAGCAACAACTGAAGCTCCACCAAGAGCCTCTCACAAATGACAAAGCTCCTCACCTCTAAACCCGGGTCCATCAAAAATGTTTCTTATGGCTCAGCCAAGACTGGACAGTGCATACCTCTGCCAAGGAGCCAAATTTTTACTGATTGTTAAAAGACAAAAATATTAGAAATTATATTTAAATCGATTTAACCCAGAGATACAGTAAGTCACTGCATTTTCTGAAAATTCCTTTAATATAGCATTTTGTTTTCATTCAAGTCATTTTCCAGGATAGACAGAAACAAACAGTCCATCTAACCTCTCTGAAGAAGGTACAATAAGTTAGTTTTATTAAAGACAAAGAAACAAATGACTTGTATAAGGTAGATTTCATACGAGAAAGATAATTTGTAAGGATCACAATGAGTCCAGTTTCTTCGTCAAAATAAGCTTCTACCTCGACGCAAGGCCAGGAGAAACGGGTCGATACCGAAAGAAGTGGGTTTGTCAGAAAGGTCAGCAGCCTCAGACGGTCTTCTGAGAGCTCCACTTCATGATTCACAGGAGCGAGTGGAACTGAAATGCGTAGAATAACAAAAAACACAAAAAGCCTCCTCTTTTTCTTTTTTTTTTAACCCCAAACACCTTGTAGGAAAAGATTTAGGGTTTAGATGTGAATGCTTCAAAAGGGAACCGTGGCTATGAACCTCGTCTGCCGTGCCATCCCACTGAAGTCTGGCTTGAAAGAGGGATACGCATGAGGTTCAGATGGAGGACAGCCGAGAGGAGGCCGGGGGTTTAAAGGGAATCACTCAGATGGCACAGTTTGTGAAGCTGCAGTGATCGAGCTAAAGGGAGCAGACGGAGGTGAAATTAAGTGCAAATAGAGCCGCTTGAAAAAAAAAAAAAACTGTATTGGAAACACAGCGATTCCCCTGCTGCTGTAACTACCGTCAGGTAATTACTGTCGACTAATGTAGAACGACGACGATGACCACAGTCGACAAGACACGCGTGCGAGTAAACAAGCTCCAGGGACGGCGTAGTCAGTGAATCATTAACGGCCTCTAAAAAAAACAAACCATCCGATGAAATTCAATCGTCTCAAATCATTAAAAAAAAAAAAATCCATATCCCAAAGGTGTCGGCTTCCATATCCAGAGATTATGGGCTTCAATCATCGCCTCGTTTGTGCAGATAGAGATATCAGATTTTACAGACGACAGCTGCGGCGTAGCGGAACAAACATGACACATGTGGCCGTTCTGACTGCAGCTGTGATTGTCATCGACACCGACCAGGCATCCCAGAAAAAAAAATTGAAATTGAACTGTGCTCGGACCAGGAGATCGCCCGCAAAAAATACCTAGTCAGGATTTTTTTATAATCCTATAACACTATGAAGGGACTTTGTTTTTAACCTGGTGATTTATTTTATGAGGAATTTAGTGGACCTTTCCAGTGACTACTTTTTGTTTGGGGTTGAACGATGATTTACATGTTCAGACTCAAAAGAAAAACTTTAAAGCCGCTATTCTCGAGACTTAATTGATGATCTTGTCAGCGCCTAACAGTTGTGATGCTCATTTGAAAAGGCTTAGAAGTTTATTTTCTCTAGGAAACGCCATCAGATAAACAGCTCATTACGGTTCCCCCCCCGAGCACTCCTGTAATTGGAAAACACAAACCAAGGAACAAAAACAATCATCAAATGTGTAGAAGTTCATGCTGTCTTATGAGTACGAAAGGTTCTGAACTTTCAAAGCCATTAAACAAGAAGAAAAGATTTCCAACGATGGCTTGTTGCAGAGATTTGTTCATTATGAAACAAAGCGGGACGTTGAAGTCCAGATAAAAGGTTGTTTCCACATTGTTGTTGTAAGGGATGTAGAGTTCATCGGCCAGATAACCATCTGAGAAATGATCACGATATTCCTACCAGGCTATCTTCAAGGTCCATCTCTGGGGGGGACTATAGAAAAGTTACGACTATTGCGTAACTTTGTTAATGTTCTTTTTTTAAATGCTCTTCGCAATATTCTTCCGCTGGCCTACTATTTTTAATGTTAACCTTATTCAGGAAACATTCCATAGACATTCAAAAGTACCACTTGTCGTCACAAAAGGTTGTGATATTGGGTTGTTGATCATTTATAGACACAAATATTTCCAGAAAAACATGCACATTAGTTAAAAAAACAACAACTGGACATTCCACTCATCAACTCACAAATGAAAGTACGATTTTTATTGAAAATAAAACAATGATTTGGAATATAAAATCGTCATCTTAGTTTACTTATTCATTTCTTTATGAGAGTTCTTGTTTAAGTTTAAAAACTGATAGTTTTCTGTTAATTAAAATCCCAGAAAAGGGTTACGATAATGTTGAATAACAGCAGATTTCAAAGTTGTGATCAACACATTTCATCTGTATATACAATTATATGAGTAAAGCAGTCGTAATATACAGGCCCACACAAGACCAGAACCAGGAGTAAAACGCTGCAGAGACACGACTTTAAAACACAGGGAACATCAAGCCAAACAAACTCCTCAATCAACAACCGGGTCAACAAAGGTCAGTCGTGGGCTGCTGACCCCCCCCCCGTTTTTATCCGGAGACGCAAGTCGAGTCCAAGACCGGGTTCTGGTTTTTAACTCATTCAGCCTGTTTAAAATCCTGCAGGGTGGCGGGTCGGAGGGTCTGATTGAGAGCTGCCGAGTGTCACGATGCCTGTGGCCCCGTTGCTATGATGAGTTCATTCAGCCTCGGGGCACAAAGAGTTAATGGCGGCTCGGATTATGCAACGGCATGCCAGACGGCTTTCTCTTCTTCTGCTGCTGCTGCCGTCCTTTTCTTTCCCTCCGCCTCCTTCCCCGAGCGGGCCGACGCTAAATTAGGCATTCCTGCACGTTTTAGATCAGATGCTTCTGAACAGAGCGGCGAAGCTTGGCTGGCTGTGGCGTCGTCGCGGGGGAACAAAAACAGGCTTTTCTTGTGTCCCTGAGAAAAAAGGGCCTCACACCTGCCCTGCAGGGAACAGCAGTCGCTTCGGATTCAATGGAGGCGAAGATATCTTTATCGAGCATGTATAAATACTGTTAAATTATAAATCACAGCTGGGCTTTTTGAGAAGTCTTCGTACAGTAGGTCGCCAAACCTTTCTCTGAAATGGATTGTTTTTTTTTTAAAGAGGCCATTGTTTAACTGTTGAGCCGAAATTCAAACAGGACAGACAAGAAAACAAATGTCAAGTACATCATAAAACACATCACGATAACAATCACGCCTGATAAGTTTATTTCAAATCAATTTTTCAACAGTTTGTAGGCCATTTTTTACTATCAACACATCATGACCTGCGTCGAGACCATCAATACAACATAGACGTGTGTCAATATATGTTGAAGATATTTGTATAAGATATATTCATATTACGGAGTAATAGAAGTAGAAAATCAAACATGTATAAATGGACAAGAACCAGTATGTAAGTAAGTAAGTCAATTATATTTGTAGAGCGCTTTTCCAAACCAGGGTCAACAAAGCGATTTAACAATCAAAACTTAATAAAATATATACTTAAAAGATCAAGATAACACAGAGAACAACACAGTACGATTCCAATCGGGGAAGTCCAACCACCAGTTTATTTAACGTTTTTTAAAGTTTAAGTAGAAGAACCTCCTTATTCTTTAGGAAAAATGGATTGTTTGAGACAGTATCACCATTTTATATTCAACCATCAAGTCCATACTGTATATTCTATCGACAGTTTATCAGATTTAAAATAAAAGCACCTAAAAGAAACATTTTTTTGGTACAAAAGAAGAATTTTCTTCAAGTAAAACCAACATGTCGTCAGCATACAAGTACATAAAGTCATGTTTCTAGAAAAAGACTTTCATTTTATCATGTATTTTTATTATTCATATGCCACCCAGTCACAAAACTAGAAAGACCGGTTCTGGTCCATTGCCCTGTGGTCGGGGTCCACTGATTTGTAGAATGTAAAGCGGCATAATTTCACTTTGGCAATACCGAGCGTTGGTCTTTTTTGATGACTGGAGCATAACCAGGGGTAATTGAAAACATGGTGGGAAGACAGAAAATGCACTCAAGAGTTGAGTGAAAAACAAAAAGTCAAAGAGGCTGTTGTGGGTTTCGGGGTCTCACGCTGGCTCCCTTTTCATCCTCCGAAAAACCAGAAGGGGAGACGAGAGTCGTGCATGCGAGTCGGTAAACAACACAGATCCTTCCAGACGAGACCGGCGGCCGCACGAGCTCGAGAAGGGAAACCGGTTGGAATAGTGAGGATCTCTACAAAAGGATCCCAATCACGACCACAAGAGTACCGGAGCCAGCGTGGAACCGCACAACAACACCGGAGCCAAGGAGACATGCACACCCTCGCACCGGGGTCATTAGACGCCGTAATCATGGTTCAGAGCGAGGGGCTCGGTTTTCAAACCTTATTTATGTGGCTTTATTGATCCGGACCAGTCGAGGGGAAAGGAAGAGACGCGAGGTGGGCTTGTTGTCTCGGAACGGAAAACAGGTTTTGATAGAATTCTAAATATTGCCACGATCAATAAGGCTTAGCTGACAATGATTGCAGGAAAATGAAGAAAACATTTGTGATTATTTGTTCAGAACATTCAATCATTCATTCATTTTCTGCCGCTTTATCCCTTATGGGGGTGACGGGGGGAGACTGGAGCCTATCCCAGTTTCATTAGGCGAAAAGAACTTTATCTCAATCACACAAGGGCCAAACAGCAATCAGAGCCTAAGTGTGTCAACTGTTGTAGTGCATTTTGGGACAATTTTATGAAAAATGAAATTACGTTGATAGAATTCTAAATAGTACCGCAACAAATAAGGCTTTAGCTGACAATGACTGCAGGAAAACATTTGTGATTATTGGTTCAGAACATTTATTCATTCATTCATTTTCTACCGCTTTATCCCTTATGGGGGTCACAAGGGGGAGACTGGAGCCTATCCCAGTTTCATAGGGCGAAAGGCAGGGGATACACTGGACAGGACGCCAGTCTGGCACAAAGCTGTTCACAACATGTTTTTCTAATAAAATCCAAAAGTGAACGAGGATTCCACAGACAGTACCGTGCGTTTTTTTCCCCAATTTGGAGAACTGGCCCCCGAAAACCACTTAAATCAACCCAAACCACTTAAACCAAGTTCATTCTCAAAGATAGCGGACCTGGATGGATTTCGGGGTCATGGCCTGGAGGACGTGGCTGCCAAGAAGAAAAAAAAGGGGGGAAGACAAGAGGGCGCATCCATTTCCAAATGACAAGAAACCTAAATCTGCCAGAGCGGGGGCAGCCATGATTGCACCGACCGAGCCGGTTGCAAGAAGATCCTCCTCGGGGAGGGGAGAACGCCGCATACCAGCCCGTGTGAAAAAACTGGACCCTCAAGTTCAAAAGGTTTCGCCCAATCCTGAATAAACAAAGTCTGATAAATGAGCAGAAAGAAGAGCCGGAGAAAAGGGAGAAAGAGAGAGAGAGAGAGAGAGAGAACTCCTTACCCGTCTCTTCACTTCCACTGGAAGTTTGGGAAGCGCACATGAGAACCACTTTGGATTATTCGGGGTCTATTCAGGAGGGTTTTCGCTGCCCCGGGCTTTGTTTTGTTGTCACGCTCGCGCTCTTCAAGTGCAGCAGCCTCGGCGGCCGAGCTCGGGCCGGTCATTATAGTGACCGCCTTCCCCGCGAGATGCACTCTGACGCAACCACTTACATCATCTCTGAAAAGAACTTTATCTCAATCACACAAGGGCCAAAATAGAAATCAGAGCCTAAATGTGTCGACTGTTGTAGTGCAATTTGGGACTTGACACCATTATTCAAAAAATGAAATTACGTTTAAGACTGGGTGAGACTGTGTTAAGCAATGCAAATCCCTTAAAACTATACAAGTATCTATCAGTACCAAGTACAGTATATTCTAGAAACCAATAGTACATTCTTGATTTCTTGAAAGATATTGCAAAGATGATGCTACAGGGATCATTTAAACTTTGAAAAGAAAAACACTAGACCACAGGGTTAAGTTTTAAAAGTAAGTTTTTGAGATGTTATGAACATTAAATCCATGCAAAGAAAAAAAAGGGGCTTTTATGAAGAACAAAATACTTTTCTGGGCATCATTCTTGAGAAAAATACTACTGCCATTTTAGCCATGTTTTGTACGTCCATCTTGAGGAGGAATACAAGGAGAGGAAAATATCTGAATTATGCGGTTTTGTGTGAACAATGTAAACATTTAAATCATCCAAAAATCCACTTCCGTTTCTTGGAGTTGGTTCAACGGGACGGCTCAATGTAAACCTCCTGCATTTAGCTACAAACTCGGGGTATCAGAAGAGGATCAGAGGCAGGACGAAGGCAGAAAATTCAATTTTAGCGTGATTCAAGAATTGAAGGAGCAAGGAAAAAAAATGGGGGAATATCATCATTTGAATACAAAACTACATTCCATTTTAAGAAAGGATGTGTGTCTGCATTGTATATATTAACATGTTGAACATTCATGTTTTGTACCTGCAGAAAATTACTTAAAGTGCAAAAGCAATTCTGTCTCTACAGTCTTCACACAAGATTCATAAGTCTCTGGAATTGCAATTTTAGTGAAATATGTGCGAGAAGGCATTTGATATATTTGGTCGAACTCCTTTAAAAGTTTCAAAAAGCCATCATTTCATTCTGAATTGAATAAAAGAGTGCATTTTTTCAATATAATGCGTAGCAGCGGTTAGCACTTTGAATTTTTTTTTTTTATATACAGAGCGACAGAAGCAACTGATTCATTCATAGTAGTTTGTGAGGTTGTCTTTCACTTTCCCATCTTTACCAGAATCTCCTGTGCAGTTGTCGACTGATATATGATGCATAAAGGTCCTGTGGTGGTTCTTAAGGTTTCTGTGTAGATTCGCAGCGTTGCCCCCCCGACAGAGAACATGTGTTTGGGGGATTCGTCGTCTCTATTGAAACAGAAATAATTCCAACTCCCTGAGGTACCTTGTCTTCTTGGTACAAGTTTCTGTCTTCAGCCATGTTTGTTTACTACACACGCCCTCCGAGTGTGTGCTGGTTCTGGCCAATGGCGAAGCTGCATCTAGGGACCACGTGCACTTAAGGTCGCGCCTGATTGGTCGAAGTGCGCATCTTAGAAATGCTTGATTTATACAATAAATAAATCGTACATGTTTCCGATATGCATATCGCACGTGCCAACGTCACGATATCGATATATTGCTCAGCCTTAATTTATTTAAATCTTAAATAAAGACTTTCCAACGCAAGAAAAATGGCCTCCATTCAGTGAACCAGAACAAGCTTAGACCGAGGCTACGATGCATCCAACAAAAGCAAAAACAATGAGATCATGATGAAGCATATTTAAAAAAAAACAATACAGCCAAAAGTTTGTATACTTGGAATACCATAGTAAGGTACTGTGTACCACAAGATTGAATTTTTGTGTGTTCAAGCTTTCGTCTCCCATCACAGCTGGAACTACTCACTCATGTTTCAGTCAATATTTCACATTCTTTGTTCCCTTTGTTATTCTGTGTTCGCACCATTTAAAAAGCTATTTGCAAAAGAGACGGGGGGACACGGGGGGGTCGGATCGGCCAATCAGAAGTATGCGTCTGAGCAGGTTGATGGATGGTGGCCTCGATGGTCAAACATGGCAACGATAGACGCGAGACTCGAGGCAGAAAAAGAGATTTAAAACAATAATATTCAGATGATCCAGCTTGAAGATAAAGTTTAACACGAGCCACATTGTGAGATTTCCTGCCTGGACGTCAGCTCCGGTGAATTATGGACGTGCGAGAGAGAAGCCGATGTGTTGACGGACCGTGAAGAAAAAAAAAGAACTTCAAAGATGAAGGTTTTGCAAGGACATGAGTGAGCGAGGGATGTTACATAAACATCTCAAACGCATCTCCTCGATAACCAAAGTTTCTTTCACGAGACGTCAGCGCCTGAAGGTGAAGGAGACGAGATGGAGAGAGTGAGTGAACGACGACTAAAAAAAAAAAAAAAGAAAATCTAACAGAGTCTCATCCACGAGCTGCTTTAAACAGTCGACGTTTTCAGAAAAATAAAAAAGATCCCGGTCAATATTTATCCGGCAGATTTCGCGGCCGCTTCGACAAACACGGCATGTTTGGTGTGGAAAATGAAAACCTCCTTTATTTAAAACCGTCTTTTTCCCCCCAAATACGACCCGTGAAGGAAGAAAGGCCCGGCTGTAGCGACACTACCTGCATCTCATAAACACAAAACCCACAAACCCGCCCGGCGTCTCTCGCACAGAGGAAAGCATTCATACGAAAAAGTGGGCACCGTGGTGAGGAGACAGAAAAAGGGGGTTGCCAGACACACTTCGGCCATTTCCCCCCCAAAGGTGCGAGAGAAATCGTAGAGATTTTTTTTAAAAAATGGACTCGGTTACAGCTCCGGAAGGTCAATGATGCTGATCTGTTGCGGGATAAGAACCCATTCCTCAAACACCCCCAAAAGAGGACGTTCGAACGGATTTTACACCCGGATCTCCCCTGCCAAGGCGGGGGGTCGTGAACTTTGTGCAAGAGAGGAGGGGGGGCGAGAGCATGTTTCAGTCAAAACAGAACGACTGCATGTATAGAAACATTCATAGATGGCGTCTGGAGAAAAAAGAATTTAAGGCAGGATGAGATTCAACTGTTCAAAATAAAAATGGCGGACGATGCACGAGGATCGGGAAGTGTAGTATCGGTGACGCGTGATGGCGTGGAAACTCTTTTGTTCGCCATCGTGTCTGGCAACGCGTTTTTTTAACGTTAACACGAGCAAAACTGATACTTTATATATACTATACTGAATATACTAGTTTCACTGTGATACTGTGTGAAAAGTATGAAGTATTTGGTTGAACACGTATCGTGTGACGACCTGGTTTTGACCCGAATTGTATCGACTTTTTTTGACACATAAATGTGCTTTTTATGTTTAATTATTGTCCTCGGGAGACACGTACATTCTAAGATAAGATATTCCTTTATAATTCACACATTGGACATTAAGAAACACTTAAAGATGAGGAATTAAAATGTTTAAATGAAACATTAGTTTGTAAAAATGTATACAGTACATGTGTGTAAAGGCAAATACTCATTTTTTTATCCTTTTATTTTCAAATAATATACTCATAATTAATATATACATCTAAAATCGTAAATAAAAATGGATTCATCAGGAATAAGCACTGAATTCACCTCAATATTTTCAAAATATTATAATTTATGAATGAAAACTGGACGTAACGAAGTATATATAATAGTTTTGAATAAGAACTGATGTTCCCAGTCAAAGTGGGGGTCTACAGGGGGGAAGGGGGGACACCCACCCACCCATCCCCCTGCCATTAAAACCCAAAACAAAAATCACACTTAACTCATAAAACTACTTCTATGATGTTAGATTTATTTATTTTTGTTTGCGCTTTTCACTCATATTTACGGTCACGCACTGATGCTGCAAAAGTGTCCTGGAGCGTCTACTAGAGAAGTTACAGTAATGGAAGACATGTGTAAAAGTGAACCGACCTTGGATCAGGAGCAAACAGGCGATGAGTGGAGCTGGTTGTTGGTTCGAAACCCCGCGGTTCCTCCACCGTGTCTCCGGTAGATCCATGACGGCTCCTCGGTGCTCGTGTCCCGGGTCCAAAAAAAAAACAACACCCGGGTGCCTCGTGCGAGCGGTACAGGTAAGAAAAAAAGTCGTCACCTGTTTGGACCTTCGGAACCCGCGGGTTCGGGTGTGTTTATAGTTCTCGGGCCGGGGCGGAACAAATGTGCTCGGCTGGAGTTTGACGGATAAAACCCGCCGAAAGTTTCTTTTTTTTTGTAGTTTTTTGTAGCTTCCTGTTTGAGTTGTTCTAGTGGCGCGAGAGGAGGCGCAGAGAGGTTCGGTTCATGGCAGCCCCTCGGGATGTGAACCTGGTCCGGAACCACCGCGGCACCGGTTCTTCTCTCCAGACTGACTGACGAGAGAGTTGAGGCTCGTGCGCTCTTGTTTCCTCCCACTGCTGCTCCCGCTGGAGCGGTCAAGTTAGCGGGAACCATGGCAGCGCTTCCTGGTTTTCCACAATAAAATCAGAGATCGCGTTAAAAAAAAAAAAAAGCAACTGGTGCGCAAAAAAAATTGCAGGTACACGCAGTGTTGCCACTGTTGCTATGAAAAAGTAATCTGATTACTCACTTAAAAAAGTAGGTCCTTTATTTTATTATCTTATTTTATTTATTGCTGTGTTTTTTCTCTTTCTCTCTCTCTCTATATATATTGATTGTTTAAGTGCTTAAAAAGTAAAGTAGGTCCTTTATTTTATTATTTTATTATCTTATTTATTGTTGAGTTTTTCCTGGTGTAATCTTGATCTTTTTTGGTACATCTATATCTATCTATACATATTGATTGTTTAAGCGCTTAAAAAATAAAGTAGGTCCTTTATTTTATTTTACTAGTCTATTTTATTTTATTTATTGCTACGTTTTTCGGTGTTATCTTGATCTTTTTAGTATATATACAAATTAATAATACATATTATACGAGAATTTAAACACACATTTTCCAAAATAAATGTGTTTAAAAACTTGAAAGTAAAACAATTTAGCGTTTCTTCGACTTCAAATAACAAATAAAGATGGTATTTCTTGATTTAACATGAGGTTTTGTTTTGACACATGCGACTATTTCGATTGAACTGACAAAAACTTTCCTTTTCATTGCATTAATTTTTGGCTGAAATAATTTGACGAAGAATAAATAAGTTGTGTTATAAGATAACCAGGTGCAATGTTGCATAAAATATATGAAAACAAAAAGGAAATGTAATGAACTTTTATTTTTTAACTAATAATAAAAGCATGGACATTTATAACTTCCGTATATTAATTGGTATCTTCAGTTTAAATTAAAGTGATAAAGATACAAATCATTACCGTAATATTCTTGAAAATTGTATTAAATGATCTCACCATGTGACCATCGTGACCAAATACAAGTTATATTTTGGCTTCTATTTTTTATTTTAACCCTTCACTTACATTTCTTTTGCACGATTCAATAAGGATGTTTCAAATTGACACTTTAAAATGGGGAATTTATCTATTGATTAGTAGGTGCGCCAACGAGTGACAAGTAGCCAGAATTTTATTTTGAAAATACCAACGCACTCACCTGATATGAGCGACTCCAGGCAGTACAGGGTTGTCATGCGGGATACAACACTGCCCTCTACCGGTAAACATTTCACATTGAGGATAGTTATTTTGGTAATTAAACAAATATTACAGAACACACAGATTCAGGACAGCGAACGTTGAGAATAGAATATTTTTATTTTTCAATCAAGTTTGATATTATATGTACAGACGTTGGATCGATCTAGATTTTCTACAATTTAAAAACATCACCAGAGGATTGAAAGAGAGAAGAAAAAAAAAGATTCCAGTTCTTGATGAAAATCGATCTGCAAAAAGCTTTGAATCCCTGATGATTTTTCTTGGCACTTCAGGAGGAACAAGATTCAGTTTAAGAGCCGACAGTTCAATCATTTCTTAGTTCCATACGTCACTGGTTTGGCAAAGTTTGCAGCGTTAAAAATTAGCAGCGGGGAAAAAAAAAACACATCAAGGTTCAGAAGGTTAATCAGTAGCATTTTGTTTCACCCTGTACCCCAAAATATTCTTCCCCCGAAAATCTCACCAGGCGAACGATCAACCGATAAAAAATAGAAACTAAGAAAAATAACTTTCTACGTTTAGGGAGAAACAATTTTACAAATATAAACATTAAAAAGGAGGACGATGGCACGAGGAGTGATCGATCACGGCAACAAAACCTCAAAAGAGTTTTGGATTATTATTGCGATATTTACAAAAAAAAAAGCGTCAAGTACGACAACTTTGGGTTCAAGTCTTTGGGGGGGGAGGGCGGACAATCTTTGGGTCGGATGCGGGAGTGTGTTCAGTTTCCAGAGTAGAGGTCGACGGTGCTGGAGCTCATGCCTCGGCTCTCCCTCAAGTTCCCGCTCCTGCGACCCTGGAGGAATAGAAAAAAAAATACGATTTCGATGAGAATCGGTTTAATTTTCTTCAGACGTTCGTGTGGCTTCACTCGCCTGGTAGGGGTCGTCGCTGGTCTTGTTGAGATAGTTCAAGGAAGCAGCTCTTTTCATACTGAGGGAAGCGAAAAGATTCAGTCACTAATGGGTTTCAATGAGTCGGTTTAGAGAGTTTAAAGTCTCACTTGGTGCTGCGAGGTTCTGGAGGTCCGTTGCCCTGAAGTTTCTTCACCAGCAGCTCGCTGCTGCGACGCAGGACGTCCCGGAGCTTCCCGAGGGAGCCGCTGCGCTGGAGCGCGCCGCTGCCGTCCTGAGGACGAGCGAACACTTCAACACCTCATCCCACACTTTACACTGAAAACTATAGGAGAGTCGGATTTACGACACATTTTTAACCGTTCATTTCAATGAAACTAAATCTTCATTAAGCATTGAAAAAACGTTCATCACTTCCAAAAAGCTCAAATTCAATTTTATTTGTATTAAGAACGTTACATAAAAAATGTAATTACCAAAGATATCAGCTTGGAAATGTGAATAAGTAAGAAAAAATAAAAAAAATACGGATCATATTTCTGGCATTTTCAGTTGACGAGTGTTAATAAATTAAACTATTTAAACATCTTCAGTGAGGCACAAGATAAGAGTTGAAACTAGTGATGAAGCTTCGTGAAGCAGTGTCATGTTGTTTAGCGGTCAGTAGGTGGCGCCATCAGTTTAAAAAATGACGTGAAGAGTTGTTCAAAACAAAGGAAAATAGCACAGAGACCACCATCTAGTGGACTCTGAAAATAATGACACTGCTTCATGAAGCTTCATCAAACCATCAATAATAAAACACTTGAATACAACATGACTTGTGTTGGCACATGGACACATGTTCAGAGCAGACTCTCATCAAGTACCTTCAACCATCCATACTTACTTTGAATGTGTTTTTATATCCACTTCTTGCATGAATAAACGTTCAGTGTAGATAAATACTTTTTGGGAAAATTGGTAATTAAAATGTACATCGTACATATTCACCGTTCCTCACCTCAGTGGTCCACATTTTATTGATGATTGACCAGAGAAACATCTAAGCCTTCGTACCTGCAGATTTGTTTTTATTTATCTATGATAAAGCAACGCAGTGCGACCTTGTCACCAGCAGGGGGAGCAACCAGCCTAAAGAATAATCACTTACTAAATTCATTCATTAATTCATTTTCTACCGCTTTATCCCTTAGCGGGGTCGCGGGGAGACTGGAGCCTATCCCAGTATCATAGGGCGAGAGGCAGGGGACACCCTGGACAGGACGCCAGTCTGTCACAGGGCACACAAAGACAGACAACCATTCACACACACTTTCATACCTACGGACAATTTCCCAAAGTTCTGAATCAACCATGACAGATTTATTTCTCATACCTGGCACTACCCAAGGAATTTTATATGATACGATATTTTGTAAGTTACGCGTTAAGTATTTTAATGTGTTTTATCATCTTCACGTGAACGGATGCCTCGCAGATTCCGAAAACTGACCCGGAAGCTGCTAAGATAGGCCAAACATCTTTGGAGGTATTTCGACTTTTAAAAGGCAGTAACTTGCTAAAGATTTAAGCTACAGAGATTCAATTTAGTTTCTCAATGCATTTACTAATAATAAGGGAGAAGTTAGCGCTAAACTATCTTTAGCCTTTGTGGACAAACAAGTCCAAAAATGAAAGATCAAATTAGTCCAGACAGAGAAGTTCATGAAGGTGATTTTGAGCCTAAGAAGATCCCTGTAGGACCCCCGTACCACCCGTGAGAGGGTAACCAAGCCGACTCAAGTGCCCTTTTAATGGATGTAGAAACTCCTGCCGGGACAGATGGGACGCCTCGGTAAAAAACAAACAAATGAAGAACAACAGACGTCACAAATGAAAAACTTTATTTGAGAATACCAACAAGTGTTGATCACAATGCATAATGGTAGAGATAATGCAGTTCTACTAATCTAAGATGGTGCTTATAGACCACTCACGTACGTGAACTCAAGTCAACACTATATATGTCGCGCGTAGACGAGTCAATAAATAGGCATTCCACTAACACAACATTATTGTGATGAACACGTCGTATTTTTGTTCGCTGTCGAGCATCTGGGGCTGAAGAGGAATGAAGAGTCAAGGCAGGTAAAGCGGAGCGAGAAGCTGTACACTTTAAATACACTAAAGCCCACTGAACTAGACCACTGTACGCTCATTATTAGTCGCCAACCTTCTCCAGAAACCACCAGGTGTGTAGTGAGGTGCGCCTGTTACGGCTGTGTGTGTGCGTGTGCGTGAGAAACTGTACCACACACTACGCTACTTGCTTTGAGGAAGAAAAAAAAAAAAACGCTTCCAATCCGACACCTGTGGCGTTTCAAAATCATGCTCGATAGAAAGACGTAGACGAGTCTTCTTTCTTTAAATAGAAGCTCGATCAAGCCGAGGACGCGGGAGAGAGCGGCGTCCTTCAGGATCGCCATGGCGACCGTCGGGACCGTCATACGTGCATGGCCTTAGTTAAAAAATAACACTGCCTCAATATTCAGCCATAAATGAATGAATAAAAAAATGTAAACAAATCATACAAAAAAAACACATATAAAAACCGCAATGTTGCTTAAAACTATGAAACAATGCAGAACACGCCACGACGGATGCTCTCGCAGTTTTTAAGTCGAGTTACCAACAGTACCTAATGACAACAGAGGCGTTTGATCTCAGGAAAAAAAAAAAAAGGCTAAATACAGGCACTGGGTTTGAAGCCCGCGGTAAAGACGTGTTTTGTAGTTGAATGGTGAAGGCAACAGAGAGACCTAAGTGACGACGATGAATTACTTGACTAGAGAAATCAGTTGCTACACTCACATGGACGTGAAATGTATCTTTTCAACTGTCACAGGCAGGTTCAGACTTTCATTTCAACACTTCTCTCCTTCAGTCCAGTGGTCTCCAACCACCAGGCAAAGAAAGTAAATATAATGTATATCCTGTATTGATCATTACTCTCTTTATTACTTAAATTAACTTATTAAAAGACTGGATTTTCTTCGCTCGTTTCTCTTGACATGTGAAGATGCTCGTTTCAGGTATTTGAAAAATAAGCCTACATAGTAGCAAAACAAATATAGGGTCCATCTTGTTGAAGAGACACTACTTGAGAGCTTGGTTTGCTTTTATTTTTCCAGTTGTTCCATTTTTATCTGCCACACCCTAAATGCCAGTCCAGGAAAATAATGCAACCATTAAAATCTGTCTGCAGTTGAGGACACCTACTTTATTCCATGTCACGTTCCAAACATTAATGACAAGACAATAAGAAATATTTTATGAATTCAACTGCACATGTCGACTTGATCCTTACATTCTACACTCTACCAACCAGTTTGTGAGACAGTATCCGTATAAATAATAAACAATTTGTAATTTTTGTGTCTCTGAAAGGCAATTTATTTTAACCAAGGACCAGATCTTCTCAAATGCGTCATGCTAGTCTCGGTCTGACGACACGTTGCTCAAAAATACTACAGGTGTTATTGTCTTCCATCACCTCTAGATGGGAGCAAAAAAACAAGCCCAACGCTCCTGATTCACCGTTATTTTATCTTTACGTCATCCTGTCTTGAACTTGGAACATAAATGTCTCCAATGATCGAACCAGAAGCAGTCACTTCGTCGACAACATTATTTGTTTTTACAATCCAAACAGTCCATGTGAACGCAGCAACTTAAAAACCCCAAAAACTCTTCCCCCTAAACCTTCTTCCCCCGAAACAGATCTACGATGCATCTACATTTGTGTGCGCGTGAACGATGAGTGTCTTCCTCGGGTCGACCGACGACGACGTTTTTTAAAGAGGGTGTAAAGATCTACAAACTGGTGTCGAGTTAGTGGAGCGGAAAAAGAGGAAGATAGAGAGAGAGAATCACACTGAATGGAAGAGCGAGAAGATCAGAAGACCAAACGTCCCGGGCAGCTTTCACTTGAAGAGGGAACAGAGAGGAAGGACGTCCTCTGCCAGCAGGAGCAGCTGATTTGATGTGACAGAGGAAAACCAGAGGGAACGACTACAACACATCCGACTGAGATTTTGTTTGGGAAGGAGAGAAGGATGGAGGAATAATCTTGATGGCTTAGGCCTGATGAAAGAGAGAGAACAGACAAAACAGACAATAACACATATTGTAAGATTAAGAGTGTTGAATCTCAGTGTATCCCCATAACAGACTAAACTTCTTCTAACCATGTTTAGAAATAAACTGCTGTACTTTTCAATTTTCAATTAATTAAATTGGTATACAGGGTATCTGCAGGTTATAACACATGTTAAGTGCAAGTTAATAAGACTAAATATATTTGAATTGATGTCCTATAAAATGTAGACATGTGCAGAATGTGATTTTGACCTAATCGTGCCTTAGAAGATATACTTTTACACAAAGTTATACTTCCATAATCCATTTATGTTATCAATTGAAAAAAATGTGACTGTATTGTTTGAATTTTCTGTGAATATTGTCAGTAGAACTCCAACTATTATTTTAAAGATGCTCTTCACTACACTTATTTGTCTTGGACAGTGTGGGTCTATGTGAGCCCTAGACTGCTTTAAAACAGTGGGTTACAGACAGTGTTTTCATATGAAGTTCTACTCCTAGGCTAAGAAGAAGAAGAAACTACAAAAAAAAAAAAAAAAAAATTGATCTTGTTTTGTAAACAAATGCAAAAGTTGTATATGTCAAGATATCTTTCACGACATTGGATTAAACCGCACTGACACTGTAGGGTGACAACAACAGTGCATACATTCTACTGTCTACACTGGAAGCGCTTGTTATATTACCCAGAGTACTTCCCATTTATACCGCTATTTTTCTTATTGAAATGAAAGTACATTTTAGCCTAGAACTCTAAAAGGAAAATATTATAATCCCAACCCTCAGTCAACATGAGGGTGAGTAGAAAATGAGTTCAAATTTTAAATATAACATGCACTTATATTTACATGCAGGGTCTTGTTTATATTTGATAATGATATTCGTTATAAATATGTAAACCTGCACGATGAAGATTGTGACATTGTTATTCCGAGTCAGTGAATCAGTAATTCACATCTACTAAAGTGTTAACTTTCATCGTGACAATTAAAAGCGATGCATATAAAGGAGATGTTGGTGTGCGAGCACTGTGCTGGCAGATACCCTGTTACCAGCTGCTATAATAAGAGAGCCAATGACGCAGTTACAACGACTCTGTGACTCGGCTGTTTCCTCTCTGGGTACCAGAAATACTGAATCACCCAGCAACAGCACAGTTCCCGATCCACAGGCCACCGCAGTGAATATATTGTTTCTATATAGAACATCTTCTACACTATCATTCTCCTAGACTGTGTTGTTCAACCCACTTCATCACAGCCCACCCAACTTTGTCATGTGAAAGGTCAAGAGGGAAGGGTACAATCCACGGAGTCAAGAGAGGAAATCTGATTGGTTGTCATGGCAAGAGGAATCATCAAGGTTAGTGAGGAGGAGCAGGACGACATGGAAGCATGTTGATGTGCGAGGCAAAGGCAGGCGTTCAAGCACATGTGATCATGCGTGTTCGACGACACCGAGGCACGTACAGTACGATGAAGCAAACTTGTATGATAAAAATGCATTCAGATGATGAGATTACAAATGAAATATGGAAGAAATCCAAGAGGAAATATCTGCATGAGTTTCAAGGGAGGTTTAAAAAGGATAAACAACTCTATTTACCAAGTTAGAAACTGAAAACTACTGTTCAAATGACCAAACATTAAAAGCAAAAGAGCCTTAGTACTAAATTCCCACATGTTTTTCCCCTCCATGGTATTACCACTAAAGTAACGCCCAACAATCAATTGCATGCCATCACATGTTTCAAGACACACAGATGAACACACATGCTGCTGCGTTTTGCACGGTTATATTTACGGCGTTATGGGTTACAACATATGAGGAGCGAAGCGATCACAATCACACATGGAGACGAGGACATCCACAAAACTACTACTTGAAGGGTTTCTTATCCAGGACTTTTGAGTCGTGTGCGACCAATATTTAACTTGTTATTAAAATGTTATCTGTACAAATAAAACAAGTCTGTCCAAATAAATAAATTAAAATAATATAAATAATTAAATGACTTAATGTAAACTGTGTTTTTGATTGTAAAGCTTCAAATACAATGGGATATTTAATTAATCAGTGCTTACAGGATTTAAAAAAAGTTCTGGGTGTACTGACTGGTAGATTGTGATGAATGCTTATGTCTACAGTGTGACCTACACACCCTCAGCATACACAACTTCCCTGTTTGATTATATAACTATTCACGGCCACTGTGAGGTTTTAAGACTCCAGATAAAGGTCAAAACAGAAGGTCAAGGCTGACAAAGCTCTTAGCTTTACATACATATGGCTTGTGACTGCATCTCTGTTCACAGTCTAACTTGAACTTGACAACTGTAATCATCATCCTCAAGATGGTTTCCAAGCTAACTCTTAGAGGTAATGATATAGTAGCGTGAATGTGAGGCACGCAGACAGCACACATGGTACATTAGTTTGCATGTCTGGATCCTGCAGGCTGGCATTGCTGCATGCATGAGCAGGTCGGGGCTGAAGAAGGGTGTGGTGGAAAAAGGCACAAGCGGAGACTTGGCATGCCAGCTAGCACAGTGCTGCAGTTGAAGTTATATAATGGTCCGACAGAGAACGCCACTGCTGTCGGCCTCTCTTCAAATATATACTTCAGATTAAACCTTTTGAACCTAAGGAGTTTTTCAAAAGTACTTTGCGTCAATAACTCAATTAAAAATATAGATAAATCTGCCTTTTAATTTAATATTAACTATATTGATTGAATATGAATTGAACATCAATGATGGCTAGCATGCCTAAGGATGCGCTTGTGCCTTGTGTAGCTCTGCTGCATGTATGCAGAAGCATTGCAGGGAAACACACTCACATATTAAAAGAAAAAAAACAGTCACGCTTGCAAAAAAAAAGCGAGATGCTGAAAAAAAAAACACTGTCCATGTGCCAAGACAATAAATCAGCTTCCAGAAATTTAGCTGCATCACAGACAGAGCAAGGACAGAAAAACAAAAATCTATATTATATTGAATTTTTAAACCCAATTATTTCAAGAAAACTGAGTAAGTATTGACTCGAGCTTTCAAATTTAGCAGCAGGGCAAAAGGTTTTTTGGTATGACTTAAAAGTTACAAAAAAAAACACTTTTACTTCCCCTTCTGTCAAACTACTACCATAAAACATGATATAATAAAAACCTGCTGCTCTGATTATCAGCTGAACATACTTTTGTTTTACGACTTAAGTGGTCGTTAACCAAACATTTGTCGAAAACAGCTGAGTCACACTGCCTCATAGGATAGACTATCGCTGCAAACACTCCCGCCCTTGCTCGTTCCGTGATGCTGATTTTTAGGTCAACCACTGTGGATTTGTACTCACCCCGTTCCACTCCACGCCCATACTCACTTCCTCGCCGGTCTCGGAGCCGCTTTCGTACTTAACACTGGACAGGCTGTCGCGGCTCCTTCGCCTGTCGCCGTCTGTATCCTTCAAGATCTCCACCACGCGGGTCTGGTGAATTGGGTCGATGCCCTAATGGGGGAGAAGCCAAAACATATTAGTAACTAGCAGTGACAGATGAAGAGAAACTAGCCGAGTGTCATGGGTAAGCGTGCACGTTTGATGGGAATGTTAAGGTGAATCCATGTTGAGGAGTAATATCACAAAAAAAAGAACTTAAAGACACGGTGCATGACTGTGAGATGGTAGTGATGTTAGTGAGAATTAATTCTAGCTACAGAGACAAAACACTTACTGTGTTGCTCTGGATCCAAAGCAATGTAGAGAGAGAGGGGGAGAAGATACCATCAGATTGGACTCTGGTATATATTTCAATATTTCGGGAGATATATCTGCACGATCACGCTGCTAAGTGGAGTCGGAAATAGAGCTGACCTGCTTGCGTGACCTGACGGCGCACTCCTCCAGAGTCTCAGCGGCTTCCAGTTTGCCCTGGCGGCGGTAGAGGGCGCCCAAGTTCCTCAGGGTGGTGTTCACTGTAGGGCTAAAGGATGAAAAAGTAGGTGAATAAGTTACAATTTCAAACGCTTATCATCAACCAGCAAGTCAGGTAAATGTATAGAACCGCCATGTTGTAAACTCAAAGCCAGGGGGCCAAATCTGATTGGAATTTTTAAGTGTCTTAAAATCAAAGTATATGAATCTTCCTATGGATCATGGTGACCTTTAAAGAGATGTCAGTGTCTGAGATAAGATAAGGAACAGAGAATATGGATGTCAATAATTAATACAGAGACTTCCATTAACAGTAAAAGTGGTGTTGAGACTATTTCATGGATTGATTCCAATGTTTGGTGAAGAAAAACAAGATTAGAAATAGGATAGATCAACTCCGAGAACGAATAAAAACAAATCTGTCCAATAGTTCTTGTTAAAGGCAGTTTAGTGAGTAAAAATATAAAGTTAATTTAGCTCACAACTAAGACTGTGAGACGAAAAACTGCTTCGTATTCCCAGTTACAAGACAGTTTGATAAATACACATTTTGTTCACCCCATGATTAAAGGTGCTTAAAATATTTGTGGTCGAGTTTGACTTGATTCAAGATCGAAGAGATGGATCCTGTCCTTCATTTTCTCTCACCTGTTCACTTTGCAGGCCTTGTACCAGCCGCCATACTCTCCGTAGGGCGTGTTGTCTCTGTGTTTGCCCTGGAAGTAATAAGGGAGAAAGAGGTGAGAAGGGAGGTGCTGCTTCAAAACTGGTTTAACTACTGTGTTTACTTAAAACCAATATTCCTCCCCAGGGAGTCATTTTGTTCGAGAAGAAGAAGCGTGACTATCACCTTTCACTTTCCGGGACAGTTTTCAGATCAATAATCTCACCCATCAATCTCACTCATCTCATAATTTATTCATCGCACCCAGTACGAGTTTCACTTTGTTCAAGATGGCGACATAAAAACACCACTCACCTTGCTCATCTCCTCCCTCTCCTCTGCATGCATCCAGATGGGCTTGTTTTCAGCTGCAGACAAACACATAGCAGAGCATTGTTCCACGAGCATCACAACAGGAAAACAACAAAACACTTGATCTCTGGGGGGTTTATTCTATCCTTGGAAACGTTTTTTTCCATCGAGCAGAGGAGGCCGACCTCCCCGGAGGGAGAGAGAATATGTTGATTTTGCCTTTTGCTAACATCACAGAGCGTTTGAGTCACTCTTTCAAATACTCTCGGAGACACAAAACAACACAGGAAGGTTGAACTGGAAAGAATAATGGTTATTTATTTAGATAAAATAAACATTTTATTCAAATAGCAGCAGGTACATATGTACATATTTTCTACAGATAATGTACCTTTGTGAATCATCAGAATCATCAAGAGTTATTTAATAGTTGCAGAATATTGCAAAATCTTAGAAGCAATTTAATAACAGAAACTCCAACCACCAAAACAAAGTTAGACCAAAAAAACATTTTCTTCTGGACACTCCGCAGATCGCCGCCATCATTCTTAATTTAGTTTTGACACGATCAAAGTTGCTTTTTTTTTCAAAGAAATTGTGTCTGAATGATGGTGGTTGCCCCAGTGCTTAGGACATGATCCAGTTACAGACTCAGCTTGCTGGAGACAAACGTAGGTTAACGGTGGAGGGAAAAATAATAGGTGGAAAAGAATCCTTACCATCAACGGATCCAAACTCCTTCTCATGAGCTCGGGTCAGAATTTCTTTATACAGAATTTCTGCTTCCTTGTATTTCCCTTGTTTGAGAAAGCATGAGGCCTTAAGAAGAGAGAAGAGGATTAGCGGTAGAATAGCACTAGAGAGCAGAACTTAATAAATATGTTTTTCTCTACTTTTTGAGCGATATTTTACGAAAACCATAATAACACAACTTCCCAATTGAACTTCTATAGTGAATTTCCTTAAATTTAATATTTCCATCAACATATTGTTCAATATCCTTCCTAATATTTTCTTGACTGTCTCACCAGATTGTTCTTTGTTTTGGCCACGTTGGGATCATCAGGACCAAGTCTGCATTCATAGATCTCCAGAGCCCGGCAGTAGTAGTACTCCACCTCCTCGTATTTGCCTTGATTCTGACACAGCAGAGCCAGGTTGTTCAGCTGCTTGGCCACGTCTGGGTGGTCTTTCCCCAGGACCTGGAAGGATAAATAAACAAGTCACCTTAAAAAAAAAAAAAAAAAGTTCTCTGGTATACGCTTACACTAAACAGTCTCACTGTGCTAATGCATTCATTCAATGAAATAAAATCTTGATCGATATCAGAACAGTGAGCTTTTAGAAAAGACTCCCACCATGTGCAGTGCGGTAGAGTTTCTCTCCTGGGATTCATGTGATCCACTTAAAGCTGTGATCTCAATTATACTCTCTAATTGTGCGCTGACCTCCGCGGGAAACATCACATTCGACGGAACAATTTGATCTATTGTCTAAATATAGACGCAGCGGATCCATTGGTGACATTTGTGAACCATTGTTCGAAAGACTTTTGTCTATTGAAACCGTCGTCCGGGGATGTGACCCACCTTCTCTCTGATCTCCAGAGCCCTCTTGCACAGCGGCTCAGCCTCCTTGTACTTGCCCCTCTTTCCATACAGCACAGCCAGGTTGTTCAGTGTCGCCGCCACCTGGAAAAAAAAGTTAAATCAAAATGCAATTTACTGAATGGGCAGTTTAGAATCACAAGAGTGATCACAAGTGCCGCCCATCGCCGTTCATCAAAAACCCCAATTGAATTAGACGTCCAAAGTGAATTACAGTCTGAAAAGCCATGTTCCTGAATCATTACTCATGGTGGAGTTGGTTTGTGTAAGAGGTAAACTGCGGAGCTGTGCAGATCGCAACAACAACTCATGACTTCTGTTCAGAGAAAACATTGGTTAAGCCATAGTTGTACATTTTAACGCAGCTTAACTAGCGATCTAGGGTTTAAATTTATTCATGTAAACACTGCAGTGCTTTTTGTCTGTGGCAACACAATTTAATCATGATACTCGAGCCACCAAATGGCAGATTTTTGAACCCAATCTTTACACATGAATAATAGATGAAAAGACGATGACTGAGTCTTACAGCTGGATGGTCTTTGCCGAGAGTTTTCTCCCGGATAGACAGAGCGTCATTGAGAAGATGAGCAGCCTCTTTGTACTTATTTTGATCCCTAAAACAAAAGACAAAAACAAGGCTTAGAACATTTGTCATTTGATCACAGTATTGAGTGTTTTGTCTTCACCTGTACACCAAAGCCAGGATGTTGAGCATGGTGGCCACATCAGGATGGTCATGTCCAGAAGTCTTCTCCAGGTCCTCCAGGGCCTGTTTGCAGAGGGGCACGGCTACTTCGTACCTTCCCTGCGAAGCGTACTGGATCACCAGGTTGTGCAGAGTTCTCAGCCGGGCTGGGATCTCGTAGCCCCCTTGCTGAGCTGCTGCCACTGCTGCACTGTTGTGTTGGTGCTGCACTGTAGGGACAGTGAGGAAAATCCATATAGTTTAGTAAGTGACTGGAAGGAATCGATTGTTCATAACTGAGCTAACATTTAATTGGACCATATTTCAAACTCAAGGCTTGCGAGCCAACCAAGTTAGTTAACTACGGCAACACGTTTTGATAATTTGGGAAAAAGAAAATCAAGATTAAATAGTAACCATAGCTTGTGAACTCATCAAAGGCGTATCTAAAAAGGTATCTAATGCTAAAATTGTGGACCTTTGCAAAGGTGAGTTTGAATCGTAAATGGTGCAGAACTACACTTCTTTTGAGGGCAAATGGAAAAGATGGTGGTTTACGACTTACTTCCTTGTCCATGTTCCTCCTCATCATTGGGGAAAAGATCATCAAGAGAGTCTTTTGAGGTTTCCTTATCTTTTTCCTCCTGCTGAGAGATAATTCCACTTTGTTTACGTTATGATCTCAAGACAAGACATTCAATTAAAAGAGTAGAGATGCGTTTCTCTCGGTTTTCTGATAACCAGGGATGGGAAATTACTCTGTGGTACTTACAGTGGGTGAGATGTCCTCGTCATATTTCTTGAGCTGGTTCATGAACTCCAAGTGTTTCTTCTCTTCCTCCAGCTGAGCAACATTCTGCTCACTCTTCTGCAGTTTCTGCTGGGTGTTGGCCAACTCGTCCCGCAGCCACTGGTTCTCCTGGCAGAGCCTCCTCACCTGGGCGCGCAGCTTCTGCTTCTCTGACTCCACAGCATTCAGGTGGTTGGACAGCGCCATCATAACCTTGAATGGAGACAACTTGTTTTAACACGATACAAAAATCACTTCCTACTAGCGAAGCAGAAGCTTTAAAAAAGGTATTTTTCCAATGAGTCACAATCATCACACCAGTAATGCTTGAAAAAAAAATGGAAGTTGTGCAAAAACCACCCCAGAGTTCCAACAAAAACAGTGAAGCCACGTTACCTGAGCTTCGCCGAGACCCAGCTCAATCATCTCCACCGACTTGCGCAGCAGGTTGGATTTCTCGTGCACCAAGTTGGCCTCCTCATCCTTCTTTAAGCACTTGATGGTTTCCAACAGGCTGTGGAGGATGGAGTTGTGCTCATTCTTAAGCGCCTCTAGGCCCTGGATCACCAGCTTTGTATTGGAGATGATTTCTTCTTGAGTGAGCTTCTCAAGCTTCTCTTCTCGAGGGTAAACCATTGTGGACATTGTTTCTGGAGCTCAGGGAAACCTGAAACGAGTAAAAGGAAAATATGTTTAAAAAAGAAGCTAAAATTAAAGGCAAATCTCTACAACATTCATCGTCTTGTTTTAATGTAAATGCTTCATACTAAGTATTCTCTAGTTTCTTATATGAATTATCAGGTTGTTTATTTCTACTACATAGTCACTATAACACATACAGATGGTAGAATTACTAGTGTTGCTTGGCAGCAGTCATGGTGATCTAATGATTAGATAGTTCCAGTAATGAATTGATTTTCTGTTCTAAATGACATCAAGATACTGCAGTATGATGAAAGCTCTGTGTTGATACAAGACATTTCAAAAACCAGATGATAAGCCTGAAAAAGATCACTTGATTGACAGAGACATTTCATATCTATTCCAGGGAGATACTACTGCAGGTGCTGGACTTGTGTCAGTTCCCCTATACACCATTTGTGATTCACTGAGCAACAATGTTTTGTTGTCATCAAACAAGTATAACAACAAGCTCTGCCTTCTTTTAAATGTGATCCAAGCTGTGATGAGTAATAAACATTAAAATAGGGGGTAAACTATCAGCAATGAGTTTGATGAAAATTGACAAAATACACAATTTATTTTTTATAAATGTATAAAAATGCAAACCAGACCCGGGTCGTGGGCAGACTGGAGCCTATCCCAGTACCCATGCAAAGCAAATTATTTTATATTAGGCACCACAACCTTTACCTGTCCCCCAATTTCATTCCCTTCTATTATTGACAAGTGTTCAGAATCATCTAGTATCGACACATGTGGGCCAAAATTAACTTCGACGTTCGACTTTAAAATTAATATTAGATAAGTGGAATCAATAATTGCCTCTTTTGAGTCAGCGCAGTGAGATCATGCTAAAAAAAACAATGGCCATTGGGGTTTAGTATTAAATTATGTCTAATGTCTGTTCTATTTGGGACCAAGTTAAACAGAAACTATTAAGCAAAGTACCAAATCAACAACAATGAATCTGAAAATGTTTCCCCCTTTTTATTTTATAAAAAAGAAAATCCAACGGTTACCGCTATCAAGTCTGATTTTCAGTGCCTCATCACAGACACTGTGATTTGATTTGTCAATGAAAAAGCTCTGATCCAGACTTCATGGGCTGTTGTTTGAAGATAAGAGTAAAAGAAGATCAAGCTCAAGTGAATCCTTTCAAGCAGACATATCTGCAACAGATTCACTTTGGTAAAACACTTTTTTTCCTTCAATACGAAGTGTATGAAAGACAATATTAAGAGCAACAGGCAGTGAGTAAAGGAAACCCCTGTTTAAATTGAGAACCATAACGTTCTACATCTCTCGTGCTCTTTAGCCTAAACAACAATCACAACAGTAACCTCAGGACAAGTTTAATAAAGAAACATATCTTCTCTGGCTCAAAAGTTAAGACGCAGTATTGTAAGGGTTGAGGCATGTGACATTCAGGACATAAACAACCCTAAGGGATAAACAGACTTGTCCGCCTCTAAATCTACAGTTGCTTTGTTTGTAACGATGCGTCACAACCCTCTACTTACACTTGGTCTGTTTCCGATTAGTGTATTTTCGAAATAACTAGACAACAGAAATGGTTTAACACAATAAAAAAAATTGTGTACACCATTTAATTTAAGGCGTATTGAATTCCGGACAACATTGTAAAAGATTTAACAAGCAACCTTCTAGTCAATGTTTACTTTAGAGAGTTTACTAAACCAGAAAATGTAACCTCAGCGTGGTTCATCAATGTATCATGGTTAGAAGGAGAGGTCGAAACAACATCCATCCATAAAGGTCCTTGAAAATACGCCCAAATTATTCCAAATCGATTCGTCCTCAGAAAAAAACCTTTTGGTCTCAAATAGAATTACCAGAGAGGAATGAAGAATGAAAACAAAGAAAAATACAGAGCTTCCAGCAGGAGGATGATGATCTTCCCAGACGTTCAAAACCACCCAGCAGTGCAAAGAGCAGCAAAGAGAGAGACTGGCCCCGCCCACAGAAGGAGGAGAGAGATGTATGGCCAAGGAGAGCAGGTTGGATGGGGGAGGGAGATGCAGCTTCTTTCAATGAACTCAATGACTTGATGCCAAAAAGCCTTAACAAGGATTTGATTCGAATGATATCATCATCATATGAGAGAATTGCTACTGTATCGTTTGTGGATTACCATAATATTGATCCAAGGCATTTGCCCAGGGATGACTAAAACATTTACTGTGAAAAATGCAACTGACTCAGCATATCTGATCAGCCACGAAAGCTGCACCACTACTTTTGTGACTTTCACCTAGAAAATAAAAAGCAATTAAGAGAGAAACTGATTGGCCTCGATCGTATTCTTTTGATTATCAGTTCAAGACGTTGTAGTCAATTCAATGTACAACCATGTCAACAACAATTATGACATGCAGTTACATCATATCTCTCTTCCAGTATGACCAGACCCTATATTTTACTGTCAGACGGTGTCTTATCTTTCTTTGACACCAGTAAAATAGTAGCCTGACCTATGTAGACACGTTACTTGTATTGAATTTAATGAAAAGGATAAACATGATATTAAATATTAAAGATCATACTGGCAAACTCAAATTAATCATATCACATTCTCCCAATTTAAACGTGACTCATCAAGCATTAGAATTCCTCAAAATGTATTTATTTTTATTTAACTTATGTTTTACTTTGTAGGTTATTTCTCACAGATTGTTTTATTTTATTGTCCGCCCAGGTTTGACGAAAGTATTCAGTTAACCAAGATTACCAGAGCAATCATATGACTCTGGTATGCAAGATGATCAAAGGTCAAAAACATTGCAGTCAAGTAAAACAGTGCAAGTCCGAGAAAACAAACAAGATGTAATTGACATTATGCTTTAAATAACTTCATCCAATTGTCATCTGTATCAATCATGTCAATCCGTAGGGGTTACAAATAAACCACCAGAGTATAAAAGTGATTTTCCTAGTTTGACACTTTCAATGAGGGATATAGTTCAGTTTTTGCAGTAAAAATAAAGTAATGATTTATGAGCTGAAGATCAACAAAAAACATGTTTTACCTAAAGTAAGAATATAACTAGTTAACTTTGAGTGTTGGATTGGTTTTACGAATTTGTAAATAGCCATGCTAATCTTCTTTTCTGAGGAAAAGCTGAGCTGTATTTAAAAGTACTGACTGAAGGCATGCATACCAGAAGAATGGCGTGCTAGTGTTCCTGCTCAACAATACATGGTCATTGTAAAACAGGATCGTAAGAAGTAGACAAAAGGTTATATTAAATTGACAATTAACTCAGTGATGCCATAAACTGTAGGTGTTACAAGAAAACGGCAAACCTAATTTTAGATTAGTTGATTTAAATCCCAATGTAAAGCATATGAGCATATAAGAGCATATAAGCAGATGAAGGCAACTGTTACATTTTTATGTCATTTCAGAGATGACAAAAATTAGGACTTAAATAAAATAAAACTCTTATTAAATGTCCTGTTTTGCTTCATTTTTTCTCCCAGACAACATTTTAACGCACTAATCTATACTATTCTTCTAGTATAGTAAACATTATAATCCATGTCAACAAGACCCACTAGTGACATCTAAATAATGATAAAATATTTTCTACGATCCTAAAATAACGGTTTGAGAAACATTCAATATACAAAATTTCAAAAGCAACACAGCCTTTGATATTAATTCAAAACATGTTGCAACGTTGATCAATAATCTCTTGTTTTTGTCTATGGAAGACTGCGCACAAATGTCTATAAATAAAGATGGTTCTCAACCAAATCTAACTGGTCTTTGTTTAATGATTTGCTCTAAATAACCGGCACTATGTCATCTATTTATGCCTGAAGAGTTTGGATCGTAGCTAATTGTTAAACGAGGGGAATTTTTGAAAGAAACCCATCCTTCACATCAACATCCGACACAAAGAGGAGGCAGCATTCAGGGAGGGTGTGGCAGGACTTGTGGAAACCAGGAGGGAAGGAGTCCAGAGAGCAGTCATCCATTACATCACGATGACCAGAACTCTATAAAAAAAGCTAGACATGAAGCTTTTTATTTATTCTTGGAAACATTGCATCTGTCAAACTTATGACACCTGTTTGTTTAGAGATTTCAGTTTGTTTTCCTTCAGTGCACTTCCCCGTGATGACGTTGGATGGAAGCAAAACAACTGTTTAATTCAATATGATAAAGAAATATACGGTATTAAAACACGAAATTTCCGAACTTAATTTTAGAAATGAGACTTTAGGGTGGAGTTTAAAACCACAGCGTCATTCATTGAATGAGTATATAACCTTCATTGCCTCAATATCAATTGGATTATTATTGTCTGCATTCACCAGTGTCGCCCGAAGAGAACATGTTCTGTTTGAAAAATAAATATTGAGCCACATCGATATGCAGTTTCTTCCGCCTGACCGACGAGCTAGCTCCAGCTAACCCGTTAGCATCACCACTCCCTGTTTGTTGTCAGCCTCGTCTTTTAAAAAAAAAACTTGAGCTTTCAATTCTGATATTGTTTTTTTGGAAAACTATCTTATAATTACCACAAGAAATACACACACAATGCCGTTATTGATAAATATTGAAAATGCAATCGCTTACCGAGAGCTAGGACTGACGGCTAGTTCAGCCCCTTTAAATCCAAAATGTCTGCGGCACCGCAGGATTCTCCCGTCAGCCACTGCGGCAAGCTATGGGATGACGTCATGTTTTGTTTTCGTTGGACAAAAGTTGTTCATGACTTTTTGTTTAAACTTTTTTTTGGTGATTATTTTACCTCTTTACGAAATAAAAAGAAACTTGATGAATTAATGACCATTTTTAAAGTGGTTTTAAATATCGCCGTTTTGAGACATTTCTTCAAAGTCTGTTCAAATATTTTATTTCTATCAGTTACACAATGATTCAGAGTAATTTTCTAATCGGTGTACTTTTATTTCGTGACTCTGCCGAGGAACCTTGTGGATGTTATCAAAAGAAAAAACATTAAAATTACCTTCATTGGTATGGATTTTAAAATCAAAAGACAAAGATCATTTAAGGAGCAACAGCACCTTCTACTGGGAAAGGTCGACATTACATATCAATCACACCATAAACTTTTATTGCCAGTGTTGTAAACACAACATGGGATTTTGTATGTGGTGTCAGTACAGAATGAAATAATACAACACATAAAATAAGCAACAGAAAAAAACAGAATCAAGCACCATTATCAAATAATCTGACAATGTATTTAAATTTTCAATTAATTTAGAAGTCAATTATTAATCAAATATTTCCCCATTTGGTCATTGTCCCTAAATTCCAAATCCCCGTAGATCAGTGAGTCCATCAGCCGGGTGTGGTGGCGCACACCTGTAATCCAGGTGACTGGGAGGCTGAGACTGGAGGATGGTTTGAGTTCAGGAGATCTGAGCTGCAGTGGACTGTGTTGATCAGGTGTCCACACTAAGGTCCGTGTCCATATGGTGCTTCTGGGGGAGCTCAGAACCAGCAGGTGGTCTAAGGAGGGGTGCACCGGCCCAGGTCGGAAACGGAGCAGGTCAAAGCCCCCGCGCTGATCAGTAGTGGGATCACACCTGTGAGCAGACACTGTAGTGCAGCCTGAGTGACACAGCAAGACTTCATCTTTTCACTCTCTCTGCTGACTTTAATATCACAAACTCATGTTTGTTTCTTCACTGATCAACATTCATTTATTCATCTTACATTATAATCCCAACAAACCCATTATTGTCATCACTGTAACACTGACCCCTCCTGTACAGGTGCAGTATTACAATTACTCACACAGACAAACAATAAAGACATTCATTTATTTCATTTTTTAAATGGATTAGAATGTAATGACTATGAAATAAGCTGATTATAAATATGTAAACAAAAAGTAAAAATACATTAAAACAGTTCATTATTAAAATGTTAATTTAATAATTATTAACATATAATCACTGTTTTTATTTGAGTTAAACATGTAGTAAAATGATCAATTGTTTTCTGATCTACTGCTCAAGTCTTGACATTATGAGTGACACAGAGACTTTATCTTTTCAATTTCTCTGGATCATCACTAACTTTATCTGATCACGTCAGAGAAGATGCTTCTTACCTCTCTTCTTCCTTCTGTCAAAATCAAACAGTGCACGACTATTTCACGAG
The DNA here is from genome assembly GCF_982586985.1 of Callionymus lyra. Lineage (NCBI taxonomy): Eukaryota > Metazoa > Chordata > Actinopteri > Syngnathiformes > Callionymidae > Callionymus > Callionymus lyra. The sequence continues at coordinate 12,612,934 of NC_141828.1, forward strand.
CAACAGCGCCTTCTCCTGGACAACGCAAAGTTTAGATAGTTATAAAGTGTAATCTTGTGACGTTGAATGTTGCAAATATGTTGCTTTTTTGCCTTTTATAACATCAAGACTTGAGCAATCGATAAGAAAAAAAGTAAAACTTTTAAGTGGACTAAAACTTAGTTACTTGTGGTAAAATAAATATAATTAATTTAACGTTTTCTACATATGGTGAATTCTTTTTAATGATTTCATTACTTTTTATTTACATATTAAGAATCAACTAATTGAATAGTCAATACATTTTAATCTTTGAAAAAGAGAAAACAAATTAATGTGTTTATTAATAGTTTGCTGGTGTGAGTCATCGTAATACCGTACCTGTCCAGGTGGGGTCAGTGTTACATCGATGACAATAATGAGTTTGTTGATATTATAATGTAAGATTAATAAATGTTGATCAGTGAAGAAACAAACATGAGTTTGTGATATTAAAGTCAGCAGAGAGAGAGAAAAGATGAAGTATTGCTGTGTCACTCAGGCTGCACTACAGTGTCTGCTCACAGGTGTGATCCCACTACTGATCAGCACGGGGGCTTTGACCTGCTCCGTTTCCGACCTGGGCCGGTGCACCCCTCCTTAGACCACCTGCTGGTTCTGAGCTCCCCCAGAAGCACCATATGGACACGGACCTTAGTGTGGACACCTGATCAACACAGTCCACTGCAGCTCAGATCTCCTGAACTCAAACCATCCTCCAGTCTCAGCCTCCCAGTCACCTGGATTACAGGTGTGAGCCACCACACCCGGCTGATGGACTCACTGATCTGATGGTGTTTGTAACTCAGGGTTCATGACGTTGCTGTTCATATTTGGATCCTGAGGACAGCATTCATTTGAAAAAAATGTTCATTTTTTTATTATCGATCAATTCTTGAGTTCACTTTCAGACACGTACAATACATTTTAAATTTTAAAATAAATTCAATATTGTATGTTTTTTTTCCACTTAGAGATCAATTCAGTTTTAATTAACTATCTTCGTCTGTCTGTCTATCAGCTGCTGTATTCAGATCTTCTGGGATTTAGAATCGAGTGAACAACAGATCATATATATTTATTTATTAATTTCAAAATTCTTACATTTGAAATGTTCCATACTTCTCTCTGGACATTTGAATCTTAATAAATACTTTTACCAATACATAATAAATAAATGTACAATTTACTAAGTTTACTAAAGATACTTTTTTTTTCAAATCAATGCCGTCCTCTGGATCCAGTGACATCATGGACCCTCAACTCCAAACAGCATCAGATCAGTGAGTCCATCAGCCGGGTGTGGTGGCGCACACCTGTAATCCAGGTGACTGGGAGGCTGAGACTGGAGGATGGTTTGAGTTCAGGAGATCTGAGCTGCAGTGGACTGTGTTGATCAGGTGTCCACACTAAGGTCCGTGTCCATATGGTGCTTCTGGGGGAGCTCAGAACCAGCAGGTGGTCTAAGGAGGGGTGCACCGGCCCAGGTCGGAAACGGAGCAGGTCAAAGCCCCCGTGCTGATCAGTAGTGGGATCACACCTGTGAGCAGACACTGTAGTGCAGCCTGAGTGACACAGCAAGACTTCATCTTTTCACTCTCTCTGCTGACTTTAATATCACAAACTCATGTTTGTTTCTTCACTGATCAACTTTCATTTATTAATCTTACATTATAATCCCAACAAACCCATTATTGTCATCACTGTAACACTGACCCCACCTGGACAGGTACAGGATTACAATTACTCACACAGACAAACAATAAAGACATTCATTTATTTCATTTTTTAAATGGACGAGAATGTAATGACTATGAAATAAGCTGATTATAAATATGTAAATAAAAAGTAAAAATACGTTAAAACAGTTCATTATTAAAATGTTAATTTAATAATTATTAACATATAATCACTGTTTTTATTTGAGTTAAACATGTAGTAAAATGATCAATTGTTTTCTGATCTACTGCTCAAGTCTTGACATTATGAGTGACACAGAGAGACTTTATCTTTTCACTTTCTCTGGATCATCACTAACTTTAGTTTATCACCTGAGAGAAGATTCTTCTTACCTCTCTTCTTCCTTCCGTCAAAATCAAACAGTGCACGACTATTTCACGAGCAACAGCGCCTCCTCCTGGACAACGCAACGTTTAGATAGTTATAAAGTGTAGTCTTGTGACGTTGAATGTTGCAAATATGTTGCTTTATGCTTTTTATAACATCAAGACTTGAGCAATCGATAAGAAAAAAAAGTAAAACTTTTAAATGGACTACAAACAGATAATTTGTTGTGGGTAAAATAATAACAATGAATTTAACATTTTCTACCTATGGTGATTTGTTTAAATGATTGTATTACTTTTTATTTACATATTAAGAATCAACTCATTTAATAGTCAATACATTTTAATCTTTGAAAAAGATAAAACAAATTAATGTGTTTATTAATAGTTTGCTGGTGTGAGTCATCATAATACCGTACCTGTCCAGGTGGTGTCAGTGTTACATCGATGACAATAATGAGTTTGTTGATATTATAATGTAAGATTAATAAATGTTGATCAGTGAAGAAACAAAGATGAGTTTGTGATATTAAAGTCAGCAGAGAGAGTGAAAAGATGAAGTCTTGCTGTGTCACTCAGGCTGCACTACAGTGTCTGCTCACAGGTGTGATCCCACTACTGATCAGCACGGGGGCTTTGACCTGCTCCGTTTCCGACCTGGGCCGGTGCACCCCTCCTTAGACCACCTGCTGGTTCTGAGCTCCCCCAGAAGCACCATATGGACACGGACCTTAGTGTGGACACCTGATCAACACAGTCCACTGCAGCTCAGATCTCCTGAACTCAAACCATCCTCCAGTCTCAGCCTCCCAGTCACCTGGATTACAGGTGTGCGCCACCACACCCGGCTGATGGACTCACTGATCTGATGCTGTTTGTAACTCAGGGTTCATGACGTCACTTCATATTTGTGTACTGAGGACAGCATTGATTTTTTAAAAAGTTAGTTTTTTTTCTTATCGATAAGTTCTTGAGTTCACTTTCAGACACTAAATAAATTCTAAATTTTAAACAATAAATTCCTTATTGTATGTTTTTTTCAACTTAGGGATCAATTCAGTTTTATTTAACTAGCTTCGTCTGTCTGTCTATCAACTGCTGTATTCAGATCTTCAGGGATTTAGAATCGAGTGAACAACAGATCATATATATTTACTTATTAATTTCAAAATTCTTACACTTCAAATGTTCCATACTTCTACTCTCTGGACATTTGAATCTTAATAAATACTTTTACAAATACATAATAAATAAATGTACAATTTACTAAGTTTACTGAAAAATACTTTTTTTTTCAGATAGTGTCCATCCTCTGGATCCATGATCATCATGGACCCTCAACGTTAAACACCATCAGATCAGTGAGTCCATCAGCAGGGTGTGGTGGCGCACACCTGTAATCCAGGTGACTGGGAGGCTGAGACTGGAGGATGGTTTGAGTTCAGGAGATCTGAGCTGCAGTGGACTTTGTTGATCAGGTGTCCACACTAAGGTCCGTGTCCATATGGTGCTTCTGGGGGAGCTCAGAACCAGCAGGTGGTCTAAGGAGGGGTGCACCGGCCCAGGTCGGAAACGGAGCAGGTCAAAGCCCCCGTGCTGATCAGTAGTGGGATCACACCTGTGAGCAGACACTGTAGTGCAGCCTGAGTGACACAGCAAGACTTCATCTTTTCACTCTCTCTGCTGACTTTAATATCACAAACTCATGTGTGTTTCTTCACTGATCAACATTCATTTATTCATCTTACATTATAATCCCAACAAACACATTATTGTCATCACTGTAACACTGACCCCACCTGGACAGGAATGGTATTACAATTACTATGTATATATAAATATTATTTTTTTAAGTAAACAATAAACATTTAGTTGCAAGAAATAAAAAAAGTCAATATAATGCGTTCTGGTGGGATCATGTATTCTAAAAACGAGATGATCGATTACTCCACTAGCCGGGTGTGTTTAAAATGTTTTATTTCTGTTACAGAAAATATTTTATTTCAGTTTGTATCTTAACTTCTTTATTACTTTAAATTTAAAGCGACCAGGATTAGTTTTGTACCAACACCGCCATCATCTGGATACAATTAGAATTGCTACCATAACACTCCATTAAAATGATTTTAAAAATATTTTTATAAAACTTTGCCTTCAGTAGCATTTATACATAATCATTAATCCAAATATATGTTCGAATAAAAGTTATTTCTCTCATTTCCTCTTGCGGTCTTCGCCGACGTCATCAGTCCGCGACACGGCGTGTTAACATTAACAGTGAAGGACGAAGGGAAAGAACTGGGATGAAATCTCTTCTTTAAGGTTTGGAATTTAACTTTCGATCGTGCCGTTTGTTTAGTGCAACATGTTTTAAAAAACAATCAAACATAGCTTTAATTATAACATTTAAATCGAGCTAAAGCCAAAGAACCGGCTCATGTTTATCCGGATGCTAAGTACAGGTTTTAAAAACATTTCCTCTGCAAACTTAAACAAATACATGCGACCATTATTCAAGTATATTTCGTGAACATTGTTTCCGGATAAACAGCTACGACTGTGTTCAACCATGTCTGTATTAGAAACAGAAAACGTTAATAGCCAGGACTGTAAACACAGCACAGGATTATGTTGTCGTGTTCACAGTATGTATTAATAAAATTCAATAAAATACCGTTTAATGTGCAATATAAATACGCCGTTATAAGTATAAATTTAATTGAAAGGACTGTACATAAAGTGTATTTTAATCTCTCCTTAATGTTAGATAAAATAGTTTAATATTTTGTATCTTTATGTAATATTATAGCAGCAAATGTGATACTTATCTCATTTGATAGCGACACAAATGTATCTGATTATCTTTTACTATAAGAAACCAACATGTTTAGTCATTAATCCAGAAACTTCCACGTTCTTCAATGTCGTTGGACAGGAAACCCCTGATGACGTTGTCGTGTCTGACCAGAGCGCTCCGCTCGCTCACCGTCTCCCAGCATGCACCTGTCCTGTCTCAGGTAAGTGGAGCAGTTGTCCGGGGCGAGAGCGTCCGTCATGCATCTTTACACCTCAACGTTTCGTGTGTTCAGGCGGTGGTGCAGTCGCAGCCGACACCGTGGGCAGGTGTGTCGGGCGCAGCCGGAGCGAGCAGAGGCTTCTTCACCACGACCCACCTGGACCAGAACAGGACGTTCTGGAATATCAGGGAGAAATACACCATCAGACCCATCGGCGTGAAGAAGACGGGCGGGAGAGATCACACAGGTCGGTTTGCTGCTGTGGATGTAGAAATAGAAATGGCACTTTGTCAATGAATTCATGTTGATTATAAGGTGTGTGTATATGTAAGAATCTAACGATACGATTTGTCTCACGATACAGGGGCAACGATAAATTGCGATACTTTAGTAACAAGCATATAACCCTAGTAGTGTCGAGTACTTGACTCTGGCATTGCAGTATTTACAAACCAGTTGACTCTTGATGAGTTTTCTTTGCTTTCATTCGTTTTATAACCAAAATATGTCCAAACATCAGTTTTAAAAGCTGCTGGAGTCCACTGTATCCTCTCGTCCTCAGTCATCGCTGGGATCTTGTGGGATTTGTTCTTTTAGCTGCATAGGATGTAACGAGGCAAAACCTAATTAAGAATTACCGTATTTACTGCACTATTAGGCGCACCGGATTATAAGACGCATAGAATAAAAGATACATTCAAACGTTTGACTGGGGTTGCGTTATGCATCCACTAGATAAAGCTGTGCTAAAGGGAATGTCAACAAAACAGTCAGATAAAGTCAAACTTTATTAAGCGTTCTGACAACTCCGTTCACTCACATGGTAACGATGTTCAAATGATGTTTAAAAGGCTTCAAGCAGCAGCGTGTGAGACAGGTGTTGTGAGCAGATAAATGTTGAGTGAGCAGCAGAGAAGTTGAGCGCGTGTATGACAGCTAGAGCGCATTGTGTACAACAACCAAGACGCACTCGCGTAAAACGGTGGCGGTAATCTTACTCCATAGACGTCCGCAATGATGTGACGTGCGCCGTGATGATGCAATGACGTAATCCCGCCCACGGCGTGTCGGCACGGTCGGCTCAGTCAGTGCAGAGTCATGAAAGTGTTTGTAAACAAGTCACCCACCAGTTAATGTTCAAATATAAGGTGCTCCGGATTATAAGGCGCACTTTTTTTGAGAAATGATAGTGCGGAAAATACGGTTAATGACTAGAAAGTTGATATTTCTCTATAAATATGGATACAGTTCTGTCGAATATTGATACAGGATAGTGAAAAGAAATGGCTATATTTAATGTCAAAAATATTTTGGCTCCTGGTGGGACTGAGTTTGACCCCACCCCCCCTGAGCTAAAGATGGATTCAGTGTGAAGTACGTTGACTAGAGTTTATCTTCAACTCCAGGAAAAATCAAAACCCACGGCATCGGCGGGGGCCACAAACAGAGATACAGGATGATCGATTTCCAACGGCTGCGCTACGAACCCCAGAAGGAGGGCCTGGACTTCGAAGAGAAGGTCGTCGAAGTGCGCTATGATCCGTGCAGGTCAGTCCAGCCGTCTCTCTCACACACACACACACACACACACATTTGAGTCGATTGCTGAAAGAGTTGATGCTGTTATGCAGGTCGGCCGACATCGCCCTCATCGCCGGGGGAAACCGTAAAAGATGGATCATAGCGACGGAGAACATGCAGGCTGGAGACGTCATCAAGACGTCTGGAACGATCGGACGCATGGCAGGTGTGAAGATGTTTTTTTTAACACTGTTAAACTGATGTCAGTTTTGTTCGATGTTCGTATCGATGAAGCGTCACACTCTTGGCGTGAGAGTCGAGCACTTTTAACCTTACACCACACGACACACTTCATTCCTCACACTTATATTTTCCAATCTATCACTCTGTATTAATGTTTTAAATGACAAAATGATCCTTTCTGAGTAAAACTGGCCAATCACAGAAGGCACCACGCAATGTCAACCAATCAGGAGCAACATAAGGCGGGTCTATCTTTCATTACAGCATCACTACTTACACATATAGAGACAAATGATCCGCCAAGCAGAACCTTTTCCTTCTGCCTTGAAAACTTTTCATTATCACAGTCATACGAGGCCAGGGGTGGGCAATTATAATTCTTCAAGGGGCCACATTCAATTCTGTGAATGTTGTAAGGGGCCGTCAAGCAAAAAGAGACGAAAAAATCCCCCCAAAAAAGACATTCGTCATTAGGATGTGACTTTTATTAAGCTAAATAAGCTGCAATTTTATTCTTGTATATATATATATATATATATATATATATATATGAGTTTCTTTCAAAGCATTTCTTCAACTAACTAAAAATGTTTTGAGGGATTAATATTTATTCATAAAATTACACACAAAAAGTAAATAAGTGTTATGTTGAAATGTAAATGAATAGTAAATACATTTGTTAATGCATTAGAACCATTTATACATGATCATACTTTGACATTAGGAGGGCCGCATAAATACTGTCAAAGGGCCGCACTTTGCCCAGGTCTGTACTAGGCCCTGTTTAAAATCCACGATTTAATATATATTTTAAAATTATTTATTAGATTTGTTTGCCATATCTATCAAAAAAAATGTCAGGTTTAAGTTTGAATGTAGAATTTTGGAGAAATGTATAATTGATATTTTAGTTGTCTTTGACAGGTTTATGACGCTACAAATCAATTATCAAATATTATTAATTATATTCATTTTAATTTAATTATATTAAATATTTTCAAATTTGAGACCAAGAAAAAAAAGTTGTTTTGATTGATAATTTTTCACCTGGTTGTCAACCAAGAAGGTATTAGATAATTTCCCGAATGAGACTCCATTTATGATTTACTATGAAAAATGTAATGGTTTTGAATAATGTCCAACAATTCCTCAACTCTGTCCCGTAGTGATTTACAATTTATCTAATTTAATTATACGTAACTGGGATCCCTGTGAACGGCACCGTCAACACCACAGAAAATCCTATGTTGCGTTTATAATACTTGCAATTAACACCATCTGATCTGATCGGCTCCAGTCTTGGCCAACGAAGGAGACGCCTACCCTCTGGGGGCTCTTCCCGTGGGATCACTGGTCAACAACCTGGAGCTCCAGCCTGGAAACGGCTCCAAATACATCAGAGCAGCAGGTCAGTAACGTGGAAATTTTTATTTCGGATGCAGTTACAACGTAGTCCAGGATTGACTTATGATCGATGTTTTCAGGAACTAGTGGAGTTCTGCTGCGCAAAGTGAACGGAGCGGCGATCGTCCAACTCCCGTCCAAACTGCAGGTTCAGGTGAGCGCACGAGTTTAATTGAAAGAGTTGTTTAAAACTTTAATGATACGTTTGTATCATATTATGAGTAAAACATGATTCGATTTAATTATTTAACTAGTGATGGTCTGATGAAGCTTCATGAAGCAGTGTCATTATTTTCAGAGTCCACTAGATGGCGGTCTCTGCACTATTTTCCTTTGTCTTGAACAACTGGTCCAATGAAACGTCACATCATTTTTAAACTGATGGCGCCACCTACTGACCTCTAAACAACATGACACTACTCCAAACATTACATTTGAAACTCGAGGGGTTGAGGAAAAAAAAAATGAAATACTGACTGTAGTCAGGGTTTAAAGGAAAGAAAAAAACATCATAGAAAATACATTTAAATGACACAGAATGATATAAAAAATACATTTGAAAAGTCTGAAGATGGTAAATTCAGGTGGATTATTATGGACAGCATATATACATATATATATATATACACACACACACACCTAACTATACCAGGTATGTCAGGTAGTTGGGTTTGAAAAGTATGAAAGAAAAGAGGAAAAAAAAACATAAATAAAAATTACATTTGAATGACTACGAATGCGATAAAAAATACGTTAATTAAAAAAAATATGAAGAGATTATTATGGGCAATGAAACGGTGTCTTTATTTTCAGAGTCCACTAGATGGCGGTCTCTGCACTATTTTTCCCTTGGTCTTGAACAACTGTTCTAATGAAACATCACATAATTTTTAAACTGATGGCGCCACCTACTGACCTCTAAACAACATGACACTACTCCAAACATTACATTTGAAACTCGAGGTTGAAAATAAAATGAAATACTGACTGTAGTCAGGGTTTAAAGGAAAGAAAAAAACATAATGGAAAATACATTAAAATTACAAAGAATGATGTAAAAAATACATTTGAAAAGTCTAAAAATTGTAAATTCAGTAAGATTATTATGGACGGCATATATACACACACACACACACACACACGCACAGCTAACTATACCAGGTATGTCAGGTAGTTGGGTTTAAAAAGTATGGGTCCAAAGAAAAGAGGAAAAAAACACACAAATATAAATTACATTTGAATGACTACGAATGAGATAAATATACGTTAATTTAGAAAAATCTGAAGATTATTATTATTATGGGCAATGAAGCACTGTCATTATTTTCAGAGTCCACTAGATGGCGGTATCTGCACTATTTTCCCTTTGTTTTGAACAACTGTTCTAATGAAACATCACATCATTTTTAAACTGATGGCGCCACCTACTGACCTCTAAACAACATGACACTGCTTCATGAAGCTTCTTCAGACCATCACTAGTTTCCAGTCAGTTTTGTAGGACGGTCTCTAAGACATTAAGACTCTGCTGGAGACCGTTAGACCTTCACTGGAGCAGCTAATCGAGCTCAGTGTTCTCACCCCCTCAGGTCCAGGAGACCTGCGTGGTCACCGTGGGCCGCGTGTCCAACATCGACCACAACAAGCGGATCATCGGGAAAGCCGGGCGGAACCGCTGGCTGGGCAAGCGGCCCTCGAGCGGCCTGTTCCAGAGGAAGGGCGGCTGGGCCGGACGCAAGATCAGACCCCTCCCCCCCATGAAGAACTTCGTCAACATCCCCTCGGTCGTCGGCAAATGAGTGACGCTGTGAATAAAATAAAAAAAGTCGCTTTCTACAGAAGATTAAAAATTTTATTTAACACAACTGCTTGTGAGAGCATGGAAAGAAAAAAACAATATAAAAATCCCAAACATATTTACAACTATAATAAAACATGCAGAGTTAACCCATAGTTTAGTGGTAGATTTAAAAATACTGTCATGTTTCTTTTTTTGTTTGTTTTTGTGTTGGTTTTTTTTAGTTGTGCAAAGACACCGGGCGGCGTTTTTTTTTTTTTTTTTTTTAAGCGTCAGGGGCGACCAGTGTTTGTCAAGCCCGGCTCGTGAAACGCCCCCCATGCTACCTCTAGATTCAGGGCAGAACAGAATGAGGTCTAATACATTGAAATACACTTTTTTTTTTCATTTTTTTTTTTAAAGAGGCCGATTCCCAGACGGCTGCGGGTTCGACATCATCTGGCAAAAAAAACAAAGTAACAGACAGCCACGATGTCCCCCCCCTCCCCCACCCCACCAAACACACCCAACGATGAGAACCCCCTCTTTAGGTAGTGGTTTCATTTCGTCGTCACTTCAACTCCAAACATTATCCCAATTTGAGCAATGTGTAAAAAGTGCATCATAAATACGAGGGCGGCGTTTATAGGTCGTTTATATTTGGCATCTAGAAATAAAGATTTGTGCTTTTTTTATTTTTATTTGAGTGGAAGGGCGAGTCTAAATGGACAAGAATACATTTTTTTTTGTATATAGATTTCTATACAGTTCTACAAAAGCCAGCCTATCAAAGCTTGTATGTCTCCACTTTAGATATAAAAAGAAGCGACAAAAACGAAGGCCCTTTTGTCTGAAGGTTTTTCCTATTGCAAAAAAAGGTTCACGTCAACACTATTCAAGGAGTACCATCAAACATGTAACGCACACACACACACACACACACACACAGGCAGTGACTCAGATGTCTGGCAAAAAAAAAAACACCTTGTCAATATTTCTACAATAGTTTTTGTTTCAAGTCGGACTTTCAAATACTGAACAACATTTTTGCTATTTTTTTCAAAAACGACAACGATGTTTAATTGTTGGTTACACTGTGAACGATCAGTCACGTTAATACTGGGGAGACACGCATACACTATATGCATCTTTTTTTTTCTTTTTTTTCCTTTTTCACGCCGGTGTGGTCGGGCTGAAGAACAAGCTTTGGCACGTCAAAGCACATCTGGGGGGGGGGGGGGGGGGGGGGGGCGAGAGGGCGGCCATGTTGAAATGAAAAGATGGCGCGAGAGAGTGGATTAGAAACGGTACTTCCTCATCACCTTCCTACACACCGTCTAAATGGATCCATGTGTTGACCTGCTCCCCGAGGAGCAACGGGGGGGTTTTGACCTTGACACAAGTGCTGAAGGTGACATGACATCAACCCCGATTTTCAAAGACGGCGTCCAGTTGGGATGGTTGACCCTTAACGTGTGATGTCGAGGTGAGAAACTGACCCCGATATGTTCAGGCGAAAGGAAGAGAAAACGCTCCAGAGACGTGGAGAAGAACCACGAGGAGCAGGAGAAGACTTTCTACGCAACTGGTGCCTTTAGTGTCCAATTCCTGAGCTCTCTTGAACTTAAGGAAAAACAATTCAAATGGTTTTAATTACATGTTTAATTTAAAATATAAATTCATTTTTCAAGTTACCATAAAAGGATTAGCCAAAAAGCCTTTCATAGAACTAGCAAATAAAATAAAAAATATATATATTTTGTTAAATCCAAACTTTTATTTACTTAATTTAATTATACTGTAACTGTTTGACCTTTTTTTTTTGCAAAGACACTGTTTCAAACACTTGCAGGAGCCAAGGTCTCAAGCCGGCTAAAAACTAGTGATGGTCTGATGAAGCTTCAGGAAGCAGTGTCATGTTTTTCAGAGGCCAGTAGAGGCAATCAGTTGAAATAGTAAGAGACCGCCATCTAGTGGACTCTGACAATAATGACACTGCTTCATGAAGCTTCATCAGACCATCACCACTAATTACCGCCTCGTTTTATGTTATTTATTTGCTCTTTTTGTTGGTCTTTCAAGCTTATTGTTACACATCTGTATCACATAGTAGGTTGAGCGACTGAAAATATATTAAATATATTTGTACTGTATTGTTAAGTGAAGTACATTTTAAACAAAATAGTGTAGTTGCTTGCTAAGCTAGTAGACAAAAGTGCCAGCAGCAGTAACTCTGAGGTGAAATTGAACCTCCATTAAACAGTTTGTTGATGGAAATTATACATTTTGGAAATATCAAATTAAATAACAAAACTATAGATTCTCATAAATATTTGAGAAAAATGTTACAACAGGGAAACATGATTTAGAATCTATTTTTGCATTTGTTATGTGGTGGTAAAAATGACGATAACTAAGGAGGAAAATACAGAATGTTTTTTAGACAACATTCATTTCTCAAAATAACATTTTCTTGCAGGATTAAACAAAAAAAAATGGCACCAGTTTTGTAGAATGACCCTCGAGGTCAAAGGTGACTTGCAGGCCAAACTAAAAATGCATGTTTACCAACAGGACAGGCCAGATTTAGAGTTCCACACGCGTGTTTCTTAATAAGGCTACCTGTCTTCCTCCTGTCGTCCCGCTGCAAGACGTTACATCTCAGGCTCCGCTCGTCAAATCTGGATGAAGTGAAGTCTGAACTGACAAACTGTTACCTGGCGACAGGTAAAAAAAAACAACATCTTAGTGACACTGATCTGACTCTTGGTGTGCAAAACTTAAATTTAAAGTTGAAGCAACATTATTAATGTATCACAGCTACATTCCTGGAGTTGTTTACCTGCTGCTTCTGAAGCAACAAGGCGATCGTTTCCCACCTGTTTAAGTAAAGGGGGCGAAGTGAGTCTGGATTCACAGCAATTGTCCACCAACACAGTCTTCAGTCTCGCACACAAACACACGGCACTGCACGTCACCACCACACGCGTCCATTGTCTATAGTCACAATAAATGTAGGATTTCACAGAAATAATAAAAAAAATGTCGACAAAAACAAAGTGCAAACACAGCTGCCGTTATAGAAATGTGGCAAATAGTTGAAAACCTCAAATAACCTCCAAGGCGGCAGCACAAATCTTACAAAATAGTACTTGTTCTGTTCGTAGTGTGTAAAAAAAAAAAAGAGAGTAGAGAGAGAGAAACAACAGCCGACGACATCGAAAAACAACAAACATGAAATTTGTGTCTTGAAAACACATTTGTGGTTGTGAGTCAGAAAGGTTTCCACAGGAAAACTATTTCTGCCCCCCCGGGGCTCGTCCTCGGACCCTCAGGAGCCTCCGGGTGAGAGACAAGTGCAGTGGAGAGTCGGGTCGGTTCCTCCGCGGAGAGGGGTCACATGGGCTTCGTGTAACCAAAGATTCCTACTGGGAAGTGCTTGACGTGTGTCGGCCACTGGGCGGCGAGCTGGAAAAACTTGACGTCGTTCCACTCCACGCCATCGATAGTGACTGGAGAAGATACGTGGAGATTAAATTAGATTAAATAGTCATTTTAAATACATTTTGAAGCCTTCTAATCTTCTAAACTTATTAACTTAATTTATAGATTAATCATTTTGTATTTAGACATAAATACTTCGCATCATATTGCATCAAAGTTTCACCTTAATGCTACATTATTTTGAAATACAAGGTTTCATTCTCATATTATCATAATAATTATTAGCATTCATCATGTAAATATATACATAAGGAGAGTAAAAAAAACTACAGATAGAAATAAGCATTTTGCTTGCATCTGCTGCAGCCATCTTTTTAATGCAACTACACATTGTCCTTTAAAATAAATTAACTAAACTAGATTAAGTAAGTAAGTAAGTAAGTAACTTTTATTTGAATAGCGCTTTTCCAGACCAGGGTCACAAAGCGCTTAAACAATCAAAACAATATTCATTAAGGAAATAAACTAAATGCAAAAACGTTTTAATTTAATTGCTAAAACACATTTTGGCTTCCTATGACACCAAAATAATACCAAGCATCAGAATTTGTTTAAACTAATTACTGTATTTTTGGTGTAAAACCGACAAAAAGTGAAGTTTATTTCCAAAAAAAACCCCGAGACGCTGGTTTAATCTTCACCAGCAGATGGCAGCAGAGCGTCGTCCGGCCTCACCTCTCAGCATCGTGTGCTGGTGCTTGGCAGTGCAGATCAACCTGCTGATCCCATCGATCACTTGGCTCTTAGAGTCCAGCTCCTTCTCCTTGGGCTTCTTGCTGAGGAAAATAACTGCGGAGGAGAAGAAGAAGTCAGAACGTCAGCGTCTTCCGCCCCCATCTGGCGCTGACGGACGGGCGAGGCCCACCTTTCTTGTTCTTCTCTTTGGTGACCACGGTCATGGCCATGCTGGGCGGCGGCGTCAGCTCCCCGCCGCAGGGCAGACGGCTGACCTGGAGCGAGCGGAAGTTGCTCTTCAGCGTGTTCTTCAGCCCCACGTCTCTCTTCTCGCCCTCCTTCTTCTTCTCGGGACCCTGCCACGTCCAGTAGTCCACCTGCAGACCCATGACCTCGCTGCCCGAACACGGAGAACTGCGAAGAACGAGGGGGTTAGCGACGATGCTAATGTGCGGGGCGAGCGTCTTAAGAGAGTCGTACCCGGCTCCGGAGAGGGCAGTGGACACCGAGGGCGACTGCGGCGGCGTGCTGCCGATCTCTTTCCCGTACGGACCAGCCGACGTGGGCGTAGTTGAGGAGAGGATGCTGGTGTTGACGCCCATCGCATCGTCCGAGTCCACTGTTGGGGGAGGGTCACACAAAGAGCTCAGACGCACTCGACTAAAACTTGTGTAAACAACTATCACGACATGAACGATCCAGATCTCTTTTCACGACCTTGACATTTCTATTGACCGTATCAGTTTCCAAACACAGAGCAGATCCAGCTCATGAGTCAAGAGTCACGCAGGCTTCTCCGCTCAACAAACTCCTGAGCAGTTCAAAAGCAGAAAAATCAAGAGCTTCCTAATGATGTACAGCATGCGTTAAGACTCTTAAATCCACTTGATACAGACAGCTGTATTGATGGGTTCACTGAGAGGGAGTGAGACATGTAATAGCGTGAGTTGAAGCTCAAACAAGTTGAAAATTGGGGGGATGTTCGTGGCAGTCAGGGATTGTCGAGGCCGCTCAGTCCCAGTTGTGCGATTAAGAAAGATGAAGGAAAAAAAGAGCACTTTGTAATGATGCAAGACACACCAAAAATAACAACTACATTGAGGCTGGAGTGATGGGTTCACTGAGAGGGAGTGAGTGGAATGAAAAAGAGCTGTATAAACAAGTTGAGTTCATCAAGTCAGAAAGTGATTTCGAATCCATTAGTTTTACTTTCAGTTCAGGGACTTGTGAGTTCCATTTTGAAAGAGATCTTGATCTCAATTGGTGTTTTTATCTGGTTAAATAAAGTTAAATATATTTTATGTCCTGTCACTGATGCCCTGCAGTGAAGTTTGAAAATCAAAAACAAAAGTGGATAATCCATTAAAACAGTAGTAAATAAACAATGACGTTCAAAAACTTTCATATCTTGTAAAAACATACAATTCACATTTTAATAATAAATCAAATAACTCAAAATCAAAACAAACCTGGCGACCACTTCATAGTTTTACATGTATTAATTAATAAATTAATCTAAAATGATGAACACAAGTGACAAATGTTCTAACAGAGGATCGACTCTTACCTGAGGTCGACAGGCTTTGTTCAACAATCCCAACTTTAACAACCTGCACAAAAGAAAACAAGCTTTAATTGTAAAGCAACACAAACGCATCTCGACGTCTTTAACCCCAGAGAGGCTGAACAGGATCCTCACCCCAATGAACGGCACAAACTTCTGGCAGGAGTCCTCGTCGGGGCTGTGAGGAGAGAGAGGGAGAGAAGCTGTGAGTGAGTCCATGTGTTAGCTCGGAACAAAGCAACACTCCAGAGGTGAAAGTCAATTATAATGGTCCTGGAGGGGGGGAGATGGCGGGTCGCAGCCTGTGCCATGTCCCTGTAGGGGGCAGAGATGGCACAGGACTGGGTCCGGTGGGTGGACACGGTGGGTCATCTTGGAAGGGGTCAGGGGGGGTCGGGGTATGATGAGATGAATGAAGGGAATCGCTCCTTACAACCAAAGTGTTCCAGATGACGGAAGGTGATCGATAAAAACAACTAGTTTAACACGATAGCAAATCTTGTTTATCTTCCGTTTCCTTCTACAGCTGCTGCTGTGTTTCTATAGAAGACAATGTTTGGAAAGACAACCCTTGAAATAATTACTAACAACAACGACAACTACTTAAAAAAAAAAGAATAAAGTGAGAACAAATATTTCTAGATTAGAAAGACGTATAGAGAAATGATCACCACCTCTACACAACTGCTTCTACAACTAAAGTTACTTATAGACACGCAATAAAGTTTTTATCTATCTATCTATCTATCTATCTATCTATCTATCTATCTATCTATCTATCTATCCATCTATCCATCTATCAAGACAATGATTAAAATAAAAGAGGTCACTAAAAAACCACAACAGCTGCTACTAATATTGATGGATTTATTTAGTATTTAGAGTTCACACATGTTTGCACCAACTAATGCAATTCCAACTGACAAGCTGTGGGAAAAAAAATTAAATCTAAAAATTTAAGTATTTTTCTTTTAATATCTTCAAATATTTTGAAAGAGAAAAACGAGACTGGAATTGAAATAGGATGAGGAAAAACATGCGTGTTTAGTTTCATCTATTAAGACTTAATTCTTGGATTCAAACTTTATAAGATTTATTTTCTTAGACCAATTGCAAATGTTGTTTTTCTAAATGTTTGTATTTTATTTTAATATTTTATTGTTTTTGTTTCAATAAAGTGTGTGTAAAATAAAATTATATTTATTTACAATAAAAAGTATAGTATTGTTATACAAATGCGTTTTTTAATTTTGTGTCATGCAATTCATCTAGATGCAGCTAGATGGCAGCAGTCCACAGTTTAAGAAACAATGAAATTATGCAAGATTCAGGCGATGACTGAGGGCGAGAGGATACAGTCAACTCCAGCAGATTTTAAAGCTGCTTTTTGGACATATATTGCTTTGAAAGAAAATTAAAGCAGTTATGACTTCGTCAAGAATCATGTCGTCTGTAAATTCTGAAAATCCAGAGTCGAAGTATACAATCGACAATACTACAAATATATGCTTGTTACTACACTATCAAAATATATATCGTTTTGTCCTAATAAACAAGCAATATTTGTTATATCTTTAAACAAGACCATCGTCTGGTTAAAATAGCTCATTATTAAGTCAAATAAGAAAAAATATCAACCTAAATTAAGACATAAACAGTTTAATTTTAGTTTTTTTTGTGGGAACACTTGCAGAAAATGAGTAGATGAATGTGACTATTATCTTTTTAGCAAATGTCTTTTTTTTCCTTTCCTGAATTGAACATCAACATTATGCCGGAATAATATAATTAGATCGCTGGATCTGTTTTGACACCAACACAACACATGCTTTTTGTGAAACGATTCCTCTCAGCCACAGTCGAGGTGAGAGGCGGAACAAAAGAGTCAACAGGGCTCCAGATTGTGATTTACCAAACATTTCACTCATCAGTCGGTGTTAAAGAGGCTTCTACAGTTAAAGTCCACCAGAAAACACAGAGATCCATTCCACTCTGCAGGGTTACTTTGAAAAGGTTGTTAGGCAGATCACGGCAACAACAACAACAACAACAGCGGAGGGGTCAGTGTTTAAGTCGCACAAACACACAGAAAAATAGACACAGGTCCAGAAGACAAGAGTGGAGTCACGGTGAGTGTGAAAAGGAAAATGTTAGACACATTAAGGAGCTCAAGCCAGATGGTGAAGAGTTTCAAAAACAAAAACAAAAAAGTTGAATTCGATACCTGATGTAAAAATCAAAATACAAACTTCTTTTCCTTGAATGCAAATAAAAAAGGGGGAAAGGGAGGAGAAGGAAGCGCAACAGTGTTAAAACGTGTCGTCTTTATATCCTGGTGACCAGCAGGACGAAGGTCATCCGGTCGCACATCAAGAGAGACACAAGCAGACGGTCGAGGGGAAACAAGCAGCACCTCTCTCTCTCCAGAACACCTTTTGTACCACACGTCCGGTCCGGACACGGGGATGCTGCATGCTCAAGAATCAAATCTTCTTCTAACATTAAAAAAAACTGCACTGAAAGTCATTCCGACACTGACATGCATATGGTGCAGCAGAAGCACACGAAACGAATGCAAAACATGATGTTGTTTTTGGTTTAGAGACGTACCTCTTCTGCTTGTACGTCAGCATGGCCTCTGAGATGGGGAACTGGTGCGAGACGTTGGCACCTGCCAGGTACTGAACGACACGTCCTGCTACATCGATGTTATCTGCGAGGAGAGAGGAAAAACGATGTGAGGATAATGAAGGGTTTTCTATTCAGTCCACGGCAGGGAAAGAGTTCATACATCTCACACCGAATTAGGCAGAAAGGGGCCACCAGAGAGAAAAAAAAAAGGTCATTAAAACCTGTGTGAAGTCGACCTTGTAGCGCACAAGATGGATCGTCTGCCGAATAAAAATACTCTTGGGCGAAATGCAATTTATAGATAGAGAGTTAGCTGGAGCAGAAAACAGGCTGTAGATGCGTGGAACGTTTGGGGAAATCTCTTCTCTTCCTCCATCCATCAGCTCGTGATCTGAAGCTCATTACTCTTCGTATCCGACTTGATCGGAACCAGAGGTGCAAGGGGGGGCGCCGTCGTACCTGAGGTGGGCCGCTCCGTCCTGCAGAACAGCTCCCTCCAAGCCGTGTCCATAAAGATGCTGTTGAACTTGCTGTCGAAAGAGGCCAGGTACTTGGCCAGCGGGTGAGAACCTGCGAGCGAGCGGTTGGTTTTAGAACAAGAAAAAAAAAAGTTCTAAAGCATATAGACGTGAGCTCACCGATCGGGATGACGAGGAAGCGGATGTAGCTGAGCCAGTCTGGTGTTTTGTTGGCGAGCTGCTCCACGAAGAACCTCAGGATGGTGCTGAGGTAGCACTGGTCGCCTGCTACTGCCACCTTCATGGTGGGGGGTGTCTGTGCGTTGCAGTTGCAGCTAAAATAGGAAAAAATAGAAAAACACTTGAGAAATTAGTAGTTTGAGGGTCTCATGCAGCCTTATGATGGTGTCCAGCCATCTTTAGAAGTCAAAGTATAACTTATTTTTATTCTGATAAAAAATAAAATAATCATCACTAATGAATTTACTCATGAATTTACAAATCGAAGCAAATAGCAGCAATATATAAATATATATACATCTTTAGAATAAAATAAAAACTGAGCACACACAAACTAAAATAAATATAACTTGCAAAATCAGTCATATCAAGATGCAAATAACAAAACTTAATGAGAGTAATACATTTAAAAATCCTCTAGTTAATTAAAATGCTTCTGGCTTCCACACAACCAATATCATTAAGCTCTACAAAAAAATACATAAAATAAACCATATATTTTCTGCTCATCAAAGCTACAAATGTTTGTGAACAATTCAGATATATTTTATGGTGTTATTTGTTTCTTATTCCTCACTGAGGATTATGTTTTAATGGCGTTCATCTGTTCGCCAACTCACTCAAAGGAAGATTTCAATGACGTTTTCGGGAAATGTCGGTAATACTTAGGTGCTGATGTGAAGCTACATGTGGATTTGTGTAGGTTTTAAAGGTTTCAACGCTTATTCACGACTTTACGTTTCGCTACCTGCTTCCCCATTGAGCTAAATGCTATCAATGACGTATAAAAAAGCATCAAATGATGACGATAAGTGAAATACTTATGTGTTAAAAGAAGATATCTGTGATTATTTAAGTCTTGTATTCACACGTTGTGATGGACGTGAGTGACTTACAATCGCTGGATGCGGGTGACGATGGTGTTGAAGGCGGCCTGGATGTCCGCCGCGGAGCAGGTGGAGACGATGGGCTGACTCTGCTCGTGGAGCAACTCGGCTACGTACTGCACAGACACACATGATCTTGAATGATCCGGTCAAATAATTGTTTCCCGCTCTTAATAAAAGGGACAAAAGCGCATCATTTGCACCTGCCGTGCGAGTAAAAACGGATCTGTGCGAAGGCAGAGAGACTGAAACACACACCTGTCCCTGCCACTCTGTGGTGTTGATGAGAATGATGCTCTCTGGCAGGCGCTCGTCTGAGATGAGGATCTGGTTCAGCTGGTCGTACACAGACTTCCTGGGCACCTTGGGGATACATCATTAGCACAGAGAGCGAGTGTGAGCCGGCGCCTCTTTCATTTGTGAAGGACAAACATGCTGCTGGAGATTTCTCCCGTGGCTGAGGCTTGTTTACCTGTGCTATGAGCCGTGAATCTGGCGAGCACTCGCTTTCCATGCTGCTGGTTCTGTCGCTCTGGGCCTTGGAATTCTGTCTGTCTTTCATGGAGGTGCTGCGTGGACGCCTCTGCAACCTGTTCTCCACTTTGCTAATGAGGAGAGGAGGAACAACAGAGGCTTCACATGCATGACCTTTCGCCCCAATAACCGGCGCATTAGTCGCCCCGGCCGTCCTTAATCCACGTGCTGTGCTCAGCTGGGTACCTGGGAGACATGTGGTTCTGGGACTCTGTCTTGCAGAGCTTGCCAACCGTGCTGGTCATTCGTTCGGTGTTGACATCCCAGCTGCTCACCTCCCCTGGCACCGGCCTGCTGTCATCGGTCTCCGGCTCCTGTGCCAAACAGAGGGGAGCCAAGGATTGAGCCGGGGGGGCTTTAGTGGACAATACCGTTGTTCATCACAACACAGGTGCTGTCATGTCACGACCCGAGAGCATCGCTTCTCTTTCACGCTCCAGCAGCTCCGGGCACCACACTCATTATTTTCATGTTAGGAGAAAAAAAATGTGGACTTTGTGTTGGCAACACAACTTTAATTCTAATAACCAACCCGTAATTGACAAGAATATTTCCATTTGCTGCAACTACACACGTGATCGATGACGTTTCATGAAGCAGCGGATTAGGTATCATGATACAGTGGCTTCAAAATCCACTAGATGGCACCCTCTGCTTAATGAGATTTGGATCAGAATAGTGATGGGTTGTTGATGCATGGGGAAGACACTGTATCATGACACTATTTTTAAAACACCACCAGACGGCACTCCAACTTTAAAAATAATGTTGGGTTTAATTAAATTTGATTAGAGCCAACTATATATATATATATATATATATATATATATATATATATATATATATATATATATATATATATAAATAAAGCAGAGAGTGTCATCTGGTGGCCTTTTAAAATGAAGACACTGCATCATTATAAAGGGTCTTCTCAACATGACTGTTTCATGAGGCCTCAGCAACACATCACTAGTTCTGAACTGCCAACCTCACATCTTTTGAGACCTTCTAAGTTCTAAAAATTACAAAATGAAGCCTCATCAACCCATCCCTAGTTTATTCCATCGAACCATTGCAAAGCAATCATTTAAACCATATCTTGAAGCACATGCAGGATGATAATAAAATCTGCTAAACAGACTCAGCTGCAGTGATGATTTCACTGAGAGGGCATGTGACTAACAGTGTGGTGTCGAAAGTTAGAACACAAGTTTATTGAGTTAGAAATTATGTTGGAGAGTGATTTTAATGTTATTTTAGAGGGAAATTCTTATGGGCAGTGTTTCTATTTTTGAGTCTCGCCCAAAATAACGCATGATTGTTCCAGTTAGAATACATCTCTAAACCAATCATATATGAAGATTAATATTAAAAAAATCTAATTTATGTATGTGTCATTTTAGAGTTCTTTCAAGGTAATAAAGTTGAAAAATCCCGTTTAATCTACAGCCATACAGATAAAATAAACCCGAGCAGGTAGATATATGTGAAATACTGTGACATTAAAAATAAATGAATAACCTGCCAGACATTTGTAGCTGAGTGTAAAAAACAAAAAAGTGCGAGGTGGTGGTGTTTGTTCAGGGGACGTGCTGTGACAGCAGAGTTACAAAGTCGTGATCTTTGAGTCGGTGGTTGGAGGTTCACTCCTGCTGCAGCTTCCACACTCACTTTGAACCGGGTTAGTGAAACGAAGCGAGACTAGGAGGGGAGTGAAGGGGGGGGGAACCAGTGGGACACCGCCAAGGTTAGACTGACCTGACAGCACGGAAGCAACAACAAACACAAACAAAGCCGTTTCTCGACGGTCATCAGTCAGGAACCAGCACGGGGTCTGGTCTAGTCTGGTCGGCTGATTTATAATGAATGACTCTGCTGTTTGCTCCGTGTGTGTTTACTTGACCTCTTTCAAAATGGATTTGACAGAAAGGAAGATGCTAACGGGAGGTAGAAATAACACTTCCGCGGGTCTGAAACGTACCCCGATGGTCGTGTCTGCGACGCCGTCGTCTTGGTAGCGGGACCCTTGAACCTTGCATCTCTCCACGGTGAGGAAGTCTCCGCTCTGGAGGCCGAAAACACAGAGAACACTTCAGTTATGCAATTCCTTGAGAAACAAAAGCTGTCAAGATGAAATGAGAAAAAACACCTGTTTATTACCTTTAACAAATTTTGTTTTAATAACTAGCATGAGACAATGAGAGAGACAAAGTTCTCCACATAATAATGAACATTTAAACAATTACTCGTGTTAGTTTTGAGAACATTTTTCAAAAAGCGAAATACTTTGTGGGTACTTTTGGGACAAAAGTCACAAAAACATAAATGGAGTTGTGTGCCACAGAGATTTTCACAATAAGGGCTTGAAAAGATTTTATTCTGAAAACCCACTTCCTTTAAATCAGGTGCAGTTTGACTTGAACTAAGTTGTGTTAAAAATAAAAATATTAAAATGTGTTTAAACTGTATATATATAGGTTATTTAAGTGTTTAAAAATCCGACACTAAATTTTTACCTTCAGTCTCTATTTCGTCATCGTGCTTCAGATGACAAAAACCTAATATATCGATCAGTGTAACTGATTTTATTGTTATAAAATAAAGTGTGATATTTGTGACACCTCGATGTCGTAATATATTTCGTCACAATTCTGTGTCGATATTTAACAGCACTGCATCATTTTTTTCTTCTTAAATGTTTTTTATTTTTTTATCCCTGAGACCCCATTTATGACTGAGAACAAGAGGATACAGTTGACTCAACAGCTTTTGATGTTTGGACATATTAGCTACTCAGGCAATACTACAAATACAGGTATATCAATTTTCCAACAGAGACGACACAGGGGCAACAATATGATATTACGATATCGTATTGTTGCCCCTGTGTCGTGATACGCATTGTATCGCCAGATTCATGTCAAAACACACCGCTATGTGTGACTATCTTAGTTAAACATGTACACTATGTTTGCCATTTAGAGCCACTTCTATTTATTTTGAGCGTAATTTAAATGTATAATATATTATTCTGTAATCTAAAAGTATTTAATGAAAGTAATCAATTCAATTGTTTGTGTATTCAATGTAAACCCGGTTGCAAATATGTCTTTTTATGTCACAACTTCTTAAAATTGAGTGTTTTCTGTGTATAATTCAGACAAATCCATTCACTTTTCTTACATAAGCTTCAGATGGAACTTTTTCCTTCACCCAAACCGACTTAATTTTTTCGTCTACGCAGGAAAGATTCTTCTCTGCTTCCCGAGCCTCTGGCCAGAGACCAAACATTCACCACCAACTTCAGTTAAATATCCTTCTTTCATGTCCTCGGATTTACACAATAGTCACTCTCACGACGTTCATTTATCTGATAAACCAATCAACTATTTCCATTTCAGAGGCTTTTTAAAATGTGAGCGGAGACATTAAGAGAGTGAAGCAGAGGACTACATCAGCCTGAAAGCCACTCAGCTGTTTTATTACGGACTGGAATGGATTCCCTGATATCTATAAACGGCTCTGTCTCACTCCACATTTCTGTGCCCTTGTTGTTTCCTATGGCCCATAAATCTGGGAGGAGGAATTCAAGGACCGCTCCGGCCTTTTTTTTTTTTTTTTTCACAGAGCTCGGGAGCATATTTAAGTCCGAGTGTGTGTTGCTGGTAGTGGAGGGGTCAGTCTGTGTCACTGCCTATAAATACTGGAGGGATGTGGGGGTGAAGAGGGTAAGGGCCACGGGGCTCTGTCCTGTTTAAGAGGAGATGGAGTTGTTGTGCTACATTTCCATCATTCCCAGAATGTTTTTCCCATGTAGTACTTGAGTCTTTGGGAATGCCCAGTCTGAGCTCCGAAAGACTGCCAGACATTGAAACTGTGCCCATGGGTTCACGCGTTGCGTAAGAGTGTTTACAAAAAAGAGGCTCTTGAGAGACAAAACAGCAGAGGTTTATGGGTAAACAGAGAGACTGGAGGGGATCACAGGGGTTTGTTGGTGATCTACTTACGGGACATGACAGCTCTCTCTGTTGGCTTTTATGGCTGTGGATGCTGCCGATCTCAGTCTGGGAACTGGAGTGAGACATCCCTTCGAAAAAAGGCCTGGAAAAAAAAAAGAAATGTGACAAAGGCAAATTAAAAAAAAAGTTTTTATATTATAAACTTCATAAAACAACTATCATGGGACTGTGGAGACAAAATGTTTTCTTTTACGCTTAAAGTAAGAAAGTCATGTCGCTGGTGAGAGGATTAGCATAATTTTATTTTTATACAGGTCGTTTTATCCCTTTTCATTATAGGCTGTTTAATCACTATGAATTGTTTTAATATCACCTATATTATTATTATCAGTTTTTGGCAATGCTATTTTTTTGTTTTCATTACAACTTTATTAAATTTACCTTTAAATCACATATGAGTATTTTGTGAAGCAACTTCAGATCCAAAGATTATTTATTAAACTTTTCAGAAGCCTTGTTTAATAAAAGAAGTGCTAACACTTTATATTAGAGAACATATAATTGCCATAATAAAACTAATTTACTTAATAATTGTGGTGATATATCGAGTTAACTCGACCCTGTGGTGGGTCTATGGTGATGTGGATAAAATGCTAAAAAGGAATCTTAAAAAAAATATAGATTATTTATGGCAATATGTGTTCCCTAACCTACAGCTTAAGTTAAATAAAATACTTTTAAATACCATTTGAAATTAAACTTAAGACAACTCTACAACCAACCAAAATGGATTTTTTAAAAGTAGGGTTTGGGACAATTTTATCGAAATGTTAATTTTAATATAAAATAAACATAAGTTTTTAGTTCACTGAAAAAGTTTCTTTAAATCCCATCGTGCCGTTTTTTTAAAAAAAAATGTACACGTTGCCTGATAAGGCTTTGAGGAAGTTCAATTCTCAATGAATTCTATTCTTTAATTCTAATCTATTAATTTTTAATACAAAATCTTACTTAAAATTAAATTACAGACATTTAATGCCAGTTGAGGCCTCATTTTTGGATTCTTTAAACGGTTTTAAGGCTACACAGGAACCCTATAAATAGGTACCAAGTGGTGAATGCAAAATCCAGATCCATTCACATGTGATCTATGGACACGAGAACATACTTGAGTTTGGGTTTGGGCGTGCTCAGGACGCTCTCGTTGTCCTCCATCTCCGGCCCGCTGTCACTCTGGTTATAAACCTCCAAACTGTCGTAGAGCAAGTCCAGGTCCTCCTCCACTTCCTGTGTCTGGTCTACAGGGTCAGAGTCCAGAACCTTGCAGCGGAACATCAGAATATTAACAGGGTTAATGTGAAAATAAAAACAGCGACGTTTTGAATGCATTAGCCCGAAAGAGACCTTTTTTAATATTACGTCTCGTCTGGTTGAGATTCAGACCAATTAAAGGCTCAGCGAGTGGTGGAGGGCAGCTGAGGCCGGAGGAGCTGGCAGGGTGTATATCATAAGAAGTGCACACAGACGGACGCTGGGACTAATCAGGTGATTAATGCCACTCCATAAGTGCAGGAGCTGGCAGGGAGCAGATAAACACGCTCGGCTTTCTCCCCTCCTGGCTACGTATTTACACAGTCCTGGCAGACGACGCCGCCTCGCCACAAGATAAGAGAGCAGAGATAAGAGATCACCTGGAGCTTCTTGACGCGTCAATCCCGGACAGGATGACCCACAGTCAGGTGAGGACGTCACTAGGCTAAAACTTTCACCCACATCTGCTGCTCAGGCGAGCGGAGACACTTTAAAAATCTTTGATGCCGACAGAGATGATAACCACTGTAGCTTCAGCTCAACATTAAATAATGAATAATTCATCCAAAATGTGTAGTCATTTCTTTATATTTATCATTTGCTTTGATTTCTGACAAGAGAACTTAAAATGAATTGTATAATTTGTATTGATGCTGTTATTGTCTCAGGTTAAAATAAACAAACTGCTGAAAAGCACTCAGAGAGTGCATACCTCCATCAATGACTGATGAAATAAAGAAGTACACCGATTAGAAATCTGGGCCAAATGCGATAAATGTGCTGACTCTAAAAAAAAACAAGCCACAACTGACGCTAACTTAACCGCAATCCAGAGTTGTTAATAGCGATTGTATCTAGCAACCGTAAATCAAAGTCCAATGACCAATCATCAAAGGAATTTATCACTGAAATGATGTTTCATTTTCGTTTCATGATCAGGGTTTAATTTTGCTTTCTGTTTTGTTTTTTTTGTTAGTGACGGATAAAACAGGAACAGGGCGGCAGTTAAAGCCACACAAGTGAAAGACAAATCTTTTTACGGAAGTGAAATAATCCGTTCCTTATCTCGTAATCAACATTTGATCATTTTTACTGAACATTTTATTAAAAATCATCGTTATTTTGAAAAGAGACAGGCATTCAGGTAGATAAGTGGCAAGAACCACATGACCTCACTGGCACTGTCAAGGCGCAACTATAATAACAGATAAAAAAAATAATCACCTAAATAAAATATGAGCCTGATTGTTTGCTCTTTTTAAATAATGAATAATTGTTGTTTTTATGTTAATAAAACAAAACAAATATCCTGATGCTTTCATATTGAATTGTACTTATCTTGCTATTTATTCTATATTATCTATTTGTCCCAACTACTCTCTCCATCATTACCTACTGCTCAACAAGAATTGCCGTCTGGTTCTCTGAAGGTTTCTGCCAAAGAATCTGCTCTTGTTGCTGCGTGTGGCAAATACATTGAAATAGTTTCTTTGAATAAAAGACTATTAACTACGTTGAAAGAAAGATATTTAGTGTGGAAATGTCTGAGTGTAAATAAATCAAGTTAAATGTGGATTCAATATATTGTGACACACTGTTGCGGTCCACGTTTTACAGCAAATCATTATCATAAGAATGCACAGCACTCAGGGCAGTGCAGCAGAAATGCACTCAGGCGGACACGTCTTGCTGCTGACCTAATCACTCGTTCTTATATAGAAACCACAATAGGCATCGGTCAAGGACAAATGGGAAAAAAACACATCTGAATAAGATAAGTATCCAATCTGCCCACATTCGTCATTTCGATTAAGTGGTACAGAACAAAAGCCTAGGAAGGATATGAATAGTCGCTAATGGCGATGTATAAATCATCCAAGAGAGCAGCTGTGATTCAACATCTGAATAATTGTCTCTGAGCCCCGTCAGAAATATAAAAGCTATTAAAATGTTTGGACAGTCGATGCCGAGATCAGGTGGTTGCCTCATTACTGAATAACTGAGGATTCGAGGATTTCGAAAAGTGAGTGCGGAAGAGAGTTCTTTTCATCGCGCCGCTCACCTCGTCTGTGACTTTGAACCTCTTCAGCAAGGCGACAAACTTCTGCTTGAAGTTGGGTTGCTGGAACAGACAGAAAGCATGCAATTAGGGGAGACGAACACATTCAAAAGAGCAGAGCCGTGGCGATTAAGTGAGTGTGACAGCTGGATTCTGGCTTATCAGTTCTCCCAGTTACTGTCCAGTGGATTATTCATTCACGGCCACTCTATGTAAAGACCATTAGAGTCAGTCCAGTGAACCCACAGTATTCATTTACATGCTCATCCACATCGTCCTAATGGCTCCTGCAAATGGAACACATTGTGTGCTTTCCCCTAAAAGCTCGGGCGACAGCAAACTTGGGTCAACTCTCACAGTTAGGTGATTAGCGGGGCAGAAACTCACTGGGCCGGAAACCCACCCTTGTCATGGACGTGGTACGGATCATTTTCCTCCTGGCTTTCTTCGGCTTCCGCACCTCGTCGTCTTCGTCGTAAAGATCCTAATAAGCAAAAAAATATTGAATACATTTCCTACATCTAAGCATGAAACTCTGTTTTCCCAAAATGACTGACCGGTCCATGAGCAGCATCATCACTGGCTTCCTGTTCTGAAGAGTAACTGTCATCGTCCTCCTCTGAATAGTTATCCATGTCTGGAGAGCGGTCTGGAAAATACAGAAAAAAAGGAAAAGAAAAATGGGATTATCATCAACCTTTTATGTAGGCCAGGGAAATCATGAATCATAAAAGTACGTCTGGACAAATTTTTAAAGGTTATTAATCCCACCGGAAATGAAAATTGCAGCGAGATAAAATCCACTTAGGAGTAAAGAAGACTAATCCTAAGCTTTACAAGAGTGGGAATTAAGCTTCTAAAATGCTCCATGCTTAACCAGACGGTTTATAGTCCAGCAAGAATTCAACTTTCTATAGATTACAACATACAGAAAGGTATACAAACTCTGTATCGGATTGAGGTCATTCATATGCACTTCATTAGGCTGTTTTTTTTAGGTGTCACTACACTACAAAAATAAATAAATAAATAAAGGAATAATAAGGTATATATTCTCATATTTGGCAATTTATTATTGATTTTAGCAAAAAGTGAATAAATCCATAAATCTTGGTAAGTTGTGATACAAATAACATTTTAAACTGAGAAGGTATTGAAGTCGTATAAATATTAGAATAAAGGAAGTAATCTACTGTTGTTGCTTGTTTTAAGCAAATGGTGCTTAATATTAGCAACTATATCTTGCTAATAAAGAGATATGTTTTCCTAAAATATGTATGATTTGCTTCTCATTATTTTTAGGTGAACTATTTAAAAATATATACATAAGTTATAAGTTTGTCACTTCAGGTTCAGATTTTACTACTCGTGTCTTTCTAGTTAAGTATTACTTTACATAGTGTAACTAAATATTAATTATTATAGCACAAATGGATGTTTTTAAACCCCGATAAATCTTGTATCTTGGATTGTTTTGAAAATCTAAACGTTCATACAGCAATATCATTATAAATATAAAATGAGACCATTTATAAAGACAAAAATAAGCAGCTTTTATATGCAGGAAAAAAATAATATTAAAGTAATATTGAAGACTCAAACACATTTTGACAAAGCTGTGGATCCCTGAATGGGAAAAGCTATTTAAGATTAAAAGCTTGACTTTGAATAATATTTTTGTAATGCAGTCAGGAGCCAGCTCAACATGGGTTCTTCCCCGATTCTTTTAGATTTTTCATTTGAGTTTCTTTTTCTTAATTCTCTCTGTGAAACACATTTTAGCCGTCGAAATTAACCTTTTGATTAACAGATAAATGAACAGTCTGACATTTAAAAACCTAATAATACATTTGAAATACATTTAAAATTTCTCTTCATATGTATTTTAAACGAATATTTGGTGAAACTATAATTTAATAAGGAAGTAAAATATGTAAATCAAAGACCTGTGTCATAGATTTACTTCAAAAGACAGGGAACAAATAAAAAAAACCCAACTATATCTGCATCAGATTATTCCAACTATTTAACCACTAATTTGATCAAAAACATAACGCGTTCCGACGCACTGTATGTTCAGTCACAGTTGAAAATACAAAAAAAACAGCTGTTTTTTCCCCACTTAACCACGAAAAAGTCATGTTTTTTTTCTTAAATTTCTGGCAATGAAGCTGCATCTGATTTCTTTCTGTTGTAGGCCCAACGACTCAAATCTCACGTGTATAATTCCGTTTGATGTTTGTTGACTCCCCATACAGTCGCGGGGACATGAGAGCATAAAACGGGATGAAATCATCAATGATTAAATGTCAACTCTGCTTGATGGAAAGAAAATTAATAAACTACATGAGCAACGGCTTATTTTCTAGCCTCAAATTAACTTGAATGTCATTTCTTCTTGAAGCTGCTCTTTTATTATACACAGCTTTAGCAGAGGACTATTTTAAAAGACTTTATAGGTATAAATAGATGCATTAAAATAACCCTGGCTTCTTTCTATGAAACATCCTGAGCAAGATCAGGTGGATATTATTAAATACGACTGTGCAGATGAGAAAGATAAACAGCCTGCTTCCCTTCAGAGTCCCACAAACTTAATACCCGCGGTGTGAGCTCATCTGTTATGTTTGAGCGACCTCTCTAATAACATCCAGAACGGTGACGGATCAGCATTGCCAGGCGAAGGCGTGGAGTCCGAGCAGGAGCACCAAATTTCCCCCACGTCCAGAATTAGAGCGGTATAAGGTATCCACCCCTACATCTGTTCGTTCCTCAAATCCACATTACAAGCATAGCCGTCGTGAGTTACAGATTCTTGGCCGCGAGCTGGTCTGGGATTGATAGACTTTATTTCATATATGGCGGGGAAATAGAAGCCATGTGGAAGGGGGGGCCGGCAGCGAGGACTGAAGTTACAGTGAGTGTGCCAGCTAGTTCCAGTGGAGGAGAGATGGACGAACACACACCTGAGGTCTTGGTTTTTCGGCCGGGCTGTCCACTGCCGTCCTCGTGGTCGATGGGCTGACTGGAGAGGGAGAAGACGCTGATCTCTGCCACTCGCACAGGTGCATCTTTCACGTTGCTATGGAGACCCAAAATCTGACCACCATCGGTTGGGTGTTGCATCACCTGGAATGTAATAGATGAAAAATAGAGATGTCATTTTAACTCTTCAAATACATTTTTTTCTCGATTATATGGCTGTAAAATGAAATATACAATAGATTTCAATATCTGTACTTATTCAACATTACTGTGAGTTATTGACTGTGTAATTATCACTGGTGACAGTTGCAGATAGAAGATCACTGGACACACTACTGTCCATCATGGATGATGACAGTCATCCTCTCAACACTGTCATCAGTGAGCAGAGAAGCAAATAGAGCACGAATGCTTCTCCCATGATGCAATACTAATAGACTTAGGGACTCATTCATTCCTCGTGCTATTACAATGTAACTGAATTTTGGGGGCAGTAGCGAGTGAAAGTATTTTGTATTGCATTTTATTTTAATCTTTGTATCCTTTTTCTTTGAGTCATTTCCTTTTGATCTATGTTCTTTATTTTGATCTATGTACTTTATACTACCAATTACTTTGTTTGCACTTTGTTATTGTTCTGTTTTTATGAAACTTGCTGGTTACGTTCCAGTTCACAAACCTAACTCTAATCTCCAGAGGGAATAATAATAATTATCAGATACTTTCGTAACTTATTTTATTTTGTTTTTGTTTTTAAACATGTATTGTTTTTCTGTGCAATGTCGGATGGTAGAAAAAAAAGATTGATGCGGTCATACTTCTCAAACAGAGAACAACAGTGGGAATTTAAAAAAATGGAACTGATAATATATCATAAACATTATATTGCCAAAGTTTCTGTGATCTTGTCTGTTAAAGGAAGGCGTTGGGTAAAATACTAATTCAGCCTCATTGCTGCATCAAACGCGGGGAAAAAAGTAGTATACTTGAAGTTCATTTTATCAAGTATAGCAAGTAAACTAAGGTATATGTACTTGTAGTATACAATAATACTAACTTTACACTTCCCCGGACTAATTTGGAACATTTTAAGTTACTTCTGTCTATACTAACAGTGTACTAGGTACTAGGTACTAGAAATACACTCAGGGTCTATAATTTAGTTCACAGAAGTGTACTTAAAGTATTATCAAAGTACACTATTCTCTATCCTACCATTGTGTTGACAAGCTTTATGCGAGTTCACTATGCCACCGTATAGATTCCCGCATTTGCACAAAGAGATTTTTTGGGCACATTTCAGATTTTGAAGCCCGTCAATTGCTTCGCAATACGAAACAGTTCAATGTTTGTATCTAACAATGACACCAAATCTCTGTATTCTACTAGCCATCACCCACTCCCATAACCCTTTGCCATAAACTTCTGGATCAACACAATAATACAGTTGTATTATACTGTACTTAGAGTACATTTCATATAGTACAAGTATACATCGGTATGCTATTTTGAAGTATAGTATGCCAAAAGTAAACTTCAAGAAAACAACTTAAATGTTAGTATAAAATAAGTACACTCATAGTACACAAGTTTTATGCTCAGCTGCCACATCTTTTTCAGACTTTATGTTGCACGGTTGATATCACTCCTAGTTTTATCCATCCATCTATCTTCCTACTACTTGGGCATTCCGAACAAGGCGCTGCTGGGTAGAAGTCTGGAATGGACTGTTTGTTTAGTAATGCTTACAGTGGAGACCTTTTGGATTCAGACCGATACTAGCCAATTCTGTATTTGGTGCAAATATCAGACTGATTTTTTTTTTTTATACTAGTGAAAAGTGACAATTTTTAAATTAAGATAAAAAAAATTGTGCTGCAGAAACGACAAGTTCAGGAGTCAAACTCGGCTGCAAACTAATCAAAAGGAGATTAAACCGACAGCTAAAAAGGCTCTGGGTTGTCTTTGACAACATTTTCTACTCCTGGTGCCATTAGACCACTACCACACTATTCAAACACTGGAGCCCTGCTAACATTCCCTGTTATGAAATCTAATGGAATCCGTTTGAAAGCCATCCAGGGAAACCTGTCCAATATAACACTTGATGAATTCCTTAACGGGGAGTAAACTCATTTGCCTAAACACAACAGGGGTGTGTTTGAGCACTGGAGGCAAAGTGCAATAAGTGACTTCTTTCGCTGCAATGCCCCGGCAGAGTCGGCATGATGGCACTTGAGGGTTCGAACTGACGTTGTAATTACAGAACAGGACCCAATAATGGCCACTCGTGCTTCATTCACTTTAAAGTGTGGGTTGTGTACAAAACCTAGCAACAAAACAAGAGTGACTGTAGGGGTGGCGGCTTAAATTGAAGAAACATATTAGACGTGTTTTATTTTTTTCAGATGCGAGTCAATCCACGACCTGCAGCTTAAGCTGAAAAGTTCAAACACCAAAAAACTCACTGGACTAATGCATTTTTAATTGACCTGAATTTGGTGCGCACAGCCATGTTTCCAATTACTCAATATCCCGCGTTACAGAGCCGGAGCATATTTGTTTTACAGAGGATTGAGAGCGAACGACCCAGAGAATGTCACAATTACCAGCATGCTCTTTCAATTTATCATTCTCAAGCTGTCAGTGAGCAGAATAACTCTTTTTGATCCGACAGCATGGCCGTCCTGCAGTCTGTTTATTTTTTATTTTTTGTGAACGTTATTTCCGATTGGACGGGACATGGAGCGGGGCCAAAAAAACAACTTAATCAGATAATACATCCACATTAAACAAATACCCACAAGAGGCCGAGTCCATTATTTCTACATGCCACAATAGAGTCATTTCAGTACACAGCATATCTCCAGATGGCTGATAATCTTGTATGGCTGTATGTGTGAAGCACATGAATCATTTAAAATGATGAAGCCCTTTCACCCTCCCCCCCTTCTCTCAGTGTAAACCAGACTTGGATGAAGAGCGACTCGCAGACCTCATGCGGCCCTTTGCCTGTATTTAAGTGCGTAGAACCCATCATTGAGCGGAACAGAAACTATTAAATCAAACTTCTTATTTTGTTTCTTAAAGGATTTGATTTTCTCTTTCTCGTTTATTGTCAATCCATCTTATCCCAGAGCTATAATTTACAATATTATATTAATTTAATAATATCCGTCTCTGAAAATAAATAAAAAACAAAGTGTGCCTCGAGGAATGTCCATTTTTTTCCACATATTTATCCCAACATCTTCACACAAATAAATACAAATAATAATAATGTGGTTCTATGATTACATAAGAATAGAAACCAGAGCAGAGCTGGAGGTTTCGTTTATGGCATCAAACTATTCTCAGATCAGCTCCACTTTACCTCCGCCATATTGATTATTCCCACAGCCAGAGTCTTGTAGCCCAGGATTGTTCGATTCTTGTAACGTTTCCTCCTCTGCAGCATTATCTGCAGTCGATTGGCGTCCCTCTTTATAAAGTGGGGGTACTGTTTGAAAGGAAAACAAGAGAGGAATTTAACAACATTTCACCCAAAAAACTATTACGTTTAGGTTATTTTTAGCCTTAACTTTTGCCAAAAGTGCATCTGCAGTGTAATACCCAACACTTTTGTTCAAATGCTTCCATGACATGGAACATTACACAACTCTGTTGGATAACGATTCCTAATCAGATCAGTTGAATGTAAGAAGAGTTCATGCTGGCAAAATAGTCATTTGACCTGTGAATTTGAAAACATTAAAAGCTAAATGTGGATTTAAATTTACTTTCAACTCTCCTAGTTAATGCTGATAGAAACGACAGTCTACCTTCATGCTCTAACAGTCGTCTTCATATACAGTATAAAAAAATATATTATTCTATTATTTTAAAAAACATTATATATTATTAGTCATATATTAAACATTTTCCCAAAGGAGACCTCCTGAGGGATCAATAAAGTTATTTCTTTCTATCTATCTATCTATCTATCTATCTATCTATCTATCTATCTATCTATATATATATGGATTAGGACCAATAACACAAATGACTGCACACATTTCCCTCTAAATGTCAGTTTGAAAATTTCCAATTTCATATTCTTTATCAATATATACATTAAATGCAGCAAGATCAAACAGATAATAGCCCGGGTTCCCAGATTCAAACAAGTAAGAAGGCTCTTAAGAAGGGGGTGTTTCCCAATATGTGTTCTTAACTGCCTTCTTAGGACAATCTTTAGATCGGGCCATAGAACCTTAGTAAGAAACTCTTAGTGAGTGTTGGCAACGCCTTCATAAAGTGGACCCTTTCAGAGTTGAACTACATCTGATTAACTGATATCTGTGAAATGCCACAGACTTGTTGATGCTTTTTAATGTGTTTTTAGCAAATCAATACACTTTATAAGTTTTATTCAGTTTACTGGAGTGAAAACTTTTAAGTATTTTCTCATTTGGTTAAAAATTCATACACCCTTGATTGCATCATTGGCGTATGATGATCCGAGCAGTAAAAATGTATTTCTTCCAGTCTCATATCCGTTTACATTTATTTATGCATAAACACAAAAGGGTGAGTTTAATGTTGCTTTACAGATTCATTAGCCCGACAAAAAATGTTTTCTTACAGTTTAGCCATAATAGTACCATTACCTCTATTATATATGCAGTTGTGTGAGGAAAACTTAAATGTGTATTTCAATAAAACATTTATTTTCTTTACTGAGCATTGTTTTATTATTTGGTAAAGTAGAGGATATACATATATATTTATATATTTCACTGACTATGTTCACTGAGCATTTGGTTGCTAAGAAAGCTGTGGGTCAGCTTGATTAAAATTGTCCTTCTTGGTGAAAGAAGCTAGAACTCTTAGACGCACATCTTTTAAAGCAATCTAAAGAGCGCTCCAAATAAGATCTTTGCACCTAAGAGCTTCTTAACCAATCTAGGAAACCCAGCCAATTTAAGTTTTGCATCAAAATAAAAACAAAGAGAGCGTCTTTGGTATGGGTACTAGGTTTCTCTATATGCGTCTTAAAAACTAAAAGCTATGTCTAAATAAATAATAAAGTTAAGAATATGCTTTTCTTAAACATCCATGCACGGAAATGAGGGAAACTCAAATCACATAATGAAGGACGACATTTCCACATCATTTCAGTTTCCTCATTCCAGATGAATTCTCTGTGGAAACGTTGCCATTTCACCCACCACTGTCTATTTTTATCTGCCTCGTCTATTTAACCTGAGGCTAAATGCTTTTTCTGACAGAGGTGTGAAACAAATAAAATAATCCTCTGCTGCTTTAGTGTACGACCGGTTTCAACTCGCTAGTAAACCGCAGCGAATGTAAACAGTATTCAATTAATCCTCGTAAAGTTTTAAGATCTCACACCAGGGTGGGAAAAAAGGATGCAAAAGAGACTGGCTGAAGATCCGAACACAATCCTGGCCCCCACGAGTAGGTGTCATATCAATGTGAGAATTCGCAGCACGACGACAAAGTGCTTGCCTGGAGTGAGAATGTGAGTTCCAGATCCGTCTCCATCAGTCCGCTGGGCGGGAGGACGTACTCATTTGATCTCAGAAGACGCTTGGAGCCCTGGAAGCAAAGTCAAACAGTTCACATTAGCACATCCATAGATTTCTGCTCGAACAAAAAAAAAAAAGTGCTAGATCTGAGAGATTTTACATTTAGGGGACAGTTCAAAGTGAATATTAATCATGCCTGATGGGAAAAGTATTATTCTGCTTAGCCAAATATCAGGGCGTTCTAGGTTGGCTTGATAGTTCCCCCGTCATTGAAATTGTCTTTTGGAAGTTGCTCGTACCACTTTACGAGAAGAATGATATACATGAGGGGTTTATTTAAATGTTATGGCTTTAGAATTAAAAAAAGAAAAGTGCTGTGAATATGTACTTCTGTCCAAGATTAGTGGGAGTTTTCAAAAGTTTAAAA
This sequence comes from Callionymus lyra, assembly GCF_982586985.1. Classification (NCBI taxonomy): domain Eukaryota; kingdom Metazoa; phylum Chordata; class Actinopteri; order Syngnathiformes; family Callionymidae; genus Callionymus; species Callionymus lyra. The sequence continues at coordinate 12,649,745 of NC_141828.1, forward strand.
AGAAGAAGAAGAAAACCCCCCACAAGTGGACGGGTTGAAGAATTAAATCAAATTTTAAATAATGATGATTTGGGGTTCCACCATTACAACTCTGATGTCTGCCTTCATTACATTTTAAAAACTTCTTTACCGCAATCTAATCATTAACTGGTTCTAACAGTAATTTAAATGCGGAAGTTGCACCCTTTATGAAAGCATATTCATTCAGTTGGTTATTAAATTATTATTATTCTTTATTGTACATTTTTTTGGATTGAAATCTTTTTTTGTAATGCAGGTGTTTTCATTCTTTGAGGCTCAATTTACCCTAATTAAACTCAGAGTATATTCTCTTTGACTAAACAAATTCATAATCTAGTCACTTATCTTATATTTAACACTGACATATTAACAGTACACAATATCAATATGAACAATAATCTACTTTTCTTTTGAAAACCCTCTAGCGGGCAACATAAGTGGAAGAGTTTGACACCTGTTGTAATGCACTTCAAAACCTGTTCCCAAATATTATGTATAACCATCATTACAGCGTTGCTAAAAAATAATCTGGATTATAATTTCGCCCGTAAATATGTAGTCATACAACAGAATTTTGAACAGCCACAGTTCGTCTTTCGTTTGGACAGGATTAGAAAATCACCTTTATGAGATGAACAATTGTAAATAAAATGTTGTTGTGATTCCTGTCAACTTTATATATTCAAACACTGATTATTGCACATTCATTGAGAGGCTAACTGCCTGAAACTGGTTCCATTACGTGCTCCACACTTGTACATTAATGCAGACACACAACTTCCTCCTCATTCTAACAACGCTAAAACATTCTGTCCTGCTGAAAAACAAGTGGAAAGGTCAGGCAGCGCGTCTGAGGACATGTAAAGAGCTGTTTTGAAAGAAGCATTTCTGGCTTGTCTTCAGCCGAGCCCTCGGTCCGGAACTGAAGTCAGTGTGTAGGAAAAACACTGATCCTCCTCAAACAAGCTCACTTTTAAGTACATTTACATTTAATGTAAGATGGTTCCTGCCCCTAATCTAGTGTGACTTGCAGCATCTCAATGAGGTATTTTGCTATATCACGCTGCAAATTGCGTATCAGTGGAAGAATGAACGACAGCAGGCGAGAGCTGGACCAGCACCGTTGACCATTATTATGGCACTTTTATTCCATGCTGCTATAATGGATTCATTCTCACAGATGCTATAACCATGTTCGAACAATGTCACGCTGCAAGCCACTCCCAAGTGGACAGGTTGGTTTTGACAGGTATTGGTGGTCAATGTCAGATGGAAGGACAAAGTAACATTAGCACACGCTTGATGTCGCTGTGAATTTAAAGTCATGCATTTCTCAACAGTTAAGAATAAATATCATTAAGTGATACGCCACAGTTAACCCGGGGATGATGGCTATCACTTCAGGCACATATCACGTTAATAACAGGCTCAAATTTTGTCCAAAATCCAAAACGGTCTGAGTGCCACAAGCGTTTGGCAGTGTTTGTACAGCGGCAACACATTGTTGATGTCTCCGGGGATCGTAATTAACGATTTATTTTTAAATTTCCATCACATAACCATAACCTCCACCCAAAAAACTCTCTCATGTCAGATTTCTGTAGGCAGAAGTGTGAAGGTGAGAACAGAAACGGCTCGTCAAGTTCTCGGTTCGCAGCTTAATGTCACCATTGGAGTGAGGGAGACCAGCATCTGTTGTGTAATATTTGGCACCTCTGTGGCTGTGGTAAAATTTCAGAACTGTGCAGAGATTAACTGAGGAATCTGAAAACGCGGCCAAAAGCATTATGGTTAAGGGCACGGGTCAAAGACGATATCTGCTACTAGTTAAATACCTCAACTACTGTATTCTTTTATTTCTTTTAAGTTAAAATCCTCGTTTTTTAGTTTGCTTCCTCTTACAAAACATGCGTTAACCTTTTTGTATCTTGATTTTTTTAGCTGTAGAAATGTAAAAGAAAATTCTTGTATGTACATGTACAAGGGTAGAAAATGGAGATAGGAATGGTGCTAGAGTTAAAGGTAAGGTAAGGTAAGGTAGAACTTTATTGATCCTCAGGAGGTCTCCTTCGGGAAATTGTTTTTTTCTAATTAGCCACAGCAAATACAGCAATTTTTCATAAAAAATAAATAAAAATAAAATAAGAACACTGTTTTAAGAGCACAAGTTTCACTGCATGTCTAAGTATCTGTTAATAATCAAAATCTCCCCATGGTCAAGATAGTCCCCATAAATGCTCGTCATCTTGGATAAAACCAGACAAATATCATTTTTTTCAATAATTAAATGTCGTTTTATAAATAATTCAAATCCCTGATCTGCTGAAAACGTCATTAACCCAATCACATTAGCAGGCAGAATAAAACATGCTGAATGTTTTTCTCCTTCTTTCTTTTCCCATCCTGCATTTCGCTCTCATGATTGTCACGGCGTCAATACCTCGGTGGAAGTTGCGTAACGATCAAAAGAAGAAGAAGAAAAGAGCCAGTAGATCTCTCTCTCTGTGCCCGACCTTGTCACTGACTGCAGCGCTACAAAGAAGCCTTGTATGTGCTCTTTCTCATGCTCAGTGGCTGCTACAATGAATCACGGCACAAAAGCTGAGCACTTTCAAACTGCCTGGCATGCATTTACAATACAGAGCTCTGGCGAGAGAAGCTTGGACTCCATGGTCTTTGCCCCCCCTCGCCCTCCCTCTCTCTCTCTCTCTCTCTGACCCCCATGCTCTCTGCTAAAAGCTTCTCCACCGTCTATCGGAGGCCAGATGGGGGAATCAGACCATGCCTGGACTTCACAGACCAGTTTGGAAATCAACTTAAAAAAGTATGAAATTGTCCGAAACTTTCTTTGCACAATGCAGCGATAACAGGACGTTTTAAAATGTCTATTTGCACAAGTGGTTATTTAGCAGTAAAGCTTGTGCTTGCAGCGAGAGTCGTAGACAAGCGTAATTGGCTCATGTCACAATTGGATTCCTTTTAGACAGAAGCAGAGATGGTCTTTCTTTGTACTGGAAACTCATCCGGGCGGACTGAAGAAAAAGCTGCGATATGAATAATCATTCCAGGCGTGACAATCGAGAAGGATAATGAAAGGCTAATGTGTACAGATTGTTGCAGAACTCCATGTGCAGCGAACTGATGGACATTTAGTGACCCGGCGGTTTCCAGGGTGAGAGCCGGGGGCCCATAGAGACGCGGCGGAACCCGCCAATCGCCGAGCCCTCGCAACACTGTCCACACGATGACTTCTGACTGAATATGCAAGCTAATGCCAATTCAATTCCAGCACCATGAATCAATGACATGCAGCAGCACGACTCTGTTGTGCCTCGTCTGAAAACAAAGCCTCTAATTCTGCCGTTGGATGCGTCAACTGCCTGTTTATCCATTCAGTGTCTCTCGATTCTGGCCAAACCTGTTGGAAATGGCATTAAATGCTCCACTTTCAGAGTTGTGGCGAACACGGCTTTGCTCTGCTGTCCTGTGGGCGTCTCAGCAGAAATGGAAGATTTCACGCCTCAGAGACGCCGCCGCTCATGGATAAAGTCACACTTGAATGACTGTGAACGCTTTCAGAATGACTTGAAAGTGGACGGGTTTGATTCCTTGGACACAAATTGTAACCGTTAATTACTCTCGAAACTATTAAACTACCATTGGCTTGGTTATTAAGTTACAGAAAAGATTCTCATACTTTATATTAAAACATTTAGCCAAATATGACACTAGAGTGATAACACAGCACTCAAGATAACTATGATAAATGTCAGCGCTTATTACTCAGTTACTGCCTTAAATTTAATTGTACAAATAATTAGCATAACACGTTTTTGTCTTTGTTTCAGTTTTGGTTTCGACCTTAGTAACCTCAATTTTGAAATTTCCTTGCATCTCTTGCTCAAACGACTAATAATAAAACTACTACATACACTTGTATTTGGTCTGTTTACACAGCAGTGGTCAAAGGAAATGGGAAAAGGGAATCAAAAGAAATGCTCGTAATAAAATAACCTGACATATATGACAACATAAATGGTTTTACAAAGGCATGGACTGTGGAAAAAATCTTCCGTCAGAGTCAAGTTGTGGAGGTCTTGGAATGGTTTAAAATTGGCTCTCTTTCTTTGGTGGTTTTTCTAGAAGAGGCCAAATACTTCCCGCTGAGTCATTTATGTGGTCCACGCGAACTTGAAATTCCCTTGTGCTATGAGTAACTGGCGTAAAGAACCATTTATATTTTTAAGACAACATAACATACTTCTCAAACTTATACTCGGAGTGGCTCCAGTTCACTGCTTGATAAATGTAGTTGTTTTTTTTTTGGCCAGCAAAACCTTGAAATGCTTAGTATGAAAGCCAGAAGGACAACCCAGGACCAGAGGGTGGTTTTAGGAATTACATTTTTTTTGTTATTTAATCTTATGTTCAACCCTCTATTATTTAAGCATTATAATACAATTATTAACAGTGGTTTTGAGACTAAACAACAGGTGTCAAGGAAACATGAGCAACCAATGCAACAAGCAAAACCCTTGTGTAGGTGTTAATACACCAGCTTAATAGTAATTCTAGCTCTTCATTTAAAGCACCTGGTTGACTTTACTCGCCGAAACGTTCAGTGCTGCTAAGACGGCTTTCTATCGTTCGGCAGGATTAGCATCATGTCTCGTATTTGTTCGGGACTTAAGTCATTGTTTCGTGCCGACCGACGACGACGAGTCGATGCAAATTTTAACCTCCGACACGACATCTAGTGAAGAACTGTTGACTAGCAGGCGATCCTACCGACCTGAATCTTCACAGCGATGGACAGCGAGTTGAGCTCCTTATCCAGCTCCTTGAGAACCACCAGCTTTTTCAGTGTGAGGCTGCACAGCCTGTCGAGAGAGAGAAAACAGAGGAAAAAGCTCAGTGATGACAATTGTAGGCAAACATTTTCAGTTATATTTAGATTTTGTCAATGAAATCAGTAAGATTAACCCCCACATTTCACTGGACGTGCGTTTGTCATATCGATGTAGCCGATCGATGACAGTTTAAAAAAGAAACAGAACCAAAATATTATTGTCACTTCCAAGTAAAATGGAAACAACATCTATCTTTGTTCTTTATTTTCAGTCATTTAGGGGACAACATTAAGGTGAGCAACTATTGGGGCGGTTTGTAAGCAACACTCTTTCTTAAGGTAAATCCCCATAAAAGCATCGATTAACCGAACAAAAGAAAGAGAATCAATTGTTGTCGAGTGTTTTTAACGTTTGTGAATTAAAACTAACATGTTGCAACCGAGGCAGCCGTGTTCTCCACAGTGACGCAATAAAACAACATATAACTTAAACTGAAAAACAACAAAGACCACTAGTTCTGAGTGAAAAGATGCACAATATCTTGCGGGTTCATGCCACTATACCAAGGTCTGACGGAGTTGAGCCAATACACAGCAGAACCGATAAGTAACGTATGTGCATCCAGTGTAATTCAGGAGTTAGGAACAGAATTTCTTGGAAAAAAGGGGCCAGTTTAGTCCATCAACCACTGTACTAATGACTGACGGGCTGTAAATGTCAGCGTCCATGTGATTCAATTATCTACCGGCAGCCCAGATACCATTCACAAAGGAGCTGAAAAGCTCCTCTGAAGCAATTGTCAAGCCAAAGCTATAATTAACAGCTGTGTCTTGGGTAAAACTGTCATCAAGGAGAGATCCATCACTCCGTAAGCGGGGCGATGTGCTGCGGAGATATTGCATCAAGGTTTGCAGTCAGCTCCGAATGCCTCAATCCTTCACCAGAATTGACGAGGCACAGATGCTCTGGACAAGCGATGGAGCAGCAAAACATCTTGGCTCAGCCCCGTTCGGCATGTTCCTACTCAATAAAAACGGTGAACACGGCCCTTCTTTTTTTTGTGACTCACCGCCATCTGCTTACCATCGAATCATAGGATGAGATCCATGTCATAGAAATGTATGTTCGGGAACACCTGAGTTATAGCAGAGGAAATGAAATCTTATCTACGCGACTTATCCGGACAATATTTATGACCTGGAGAAAATCCCTGTTTCCCTGTGATGGCTAACAACATCTCAGGAAAACCCTCAATCATAGGCAAAACATAGCTGGAGAAGGAGAAACAACGTTCTAGCCAAGTTTGCAAAAAAACTTCCTCTTGACCTACTTTCCACCTCCATCAGTCGTGCTGCATTCGAGTGCAATCACTCAGAGTCGAAAAGGGAAACAAATACACATCCAGCCACACACTTTCTGCATCATTCCCCGACTTCATTCAGGCACTCCTTTCACTGGCGTATGATTCACAAAGACTGCGATGGCAGAAGACAAAGAGCTCCGACATCACAGACTCGAGGAGTGTCACGGAATAAAGACAACATATTCTTGGCTTTTCGGCGACCGACTTTTGCTTCTGAAATGAATGCGTGAGCTTAACAACATTAGTCTCGACGACAACCATGCACATATTCACAGAAACTATTTGTGTGCAGCATTATCTCAGTTCATTATTTGCAAAGGATAACAGATCTATTTCGAGGCTGGAGTAATTAAATGTTAAACCTAGGGAAGGAGCGTCTGGACGTTGCCTTATGGTGAAGATGAGTCATCGGGAAGGAGCAGCTTTTCTGCGAGAGGGGGAAGGGAAGGATACAGAAACCCGGAGTGATGGTTGACCAGCATCTCTTTCCCGTTACTACCTCTCCTTCGCCTCGCCTGTAATTAAACTTCCTGCGAGAGCTGAAGGTGTCACCAAGGGAACCGAGACTTCACTCCGGTGAGACGGAGTGTTATAGCGGCGGATTAAAATAGAGGCCAGCATGTTCTCCAACGCGATACCGATTCGCTTCATTCCGGTAAGAGATGCTCAAAAGCCTCGGGAGAGTCACGTTACCGAAAAAGGGACCACAACAGTTTTATCTGTACAAGCGACGTGTGTGAGCAGGCGAGCGGTGAGTCTATACAGGAGTCGACCGCTCAATGAAAGGCAAAGATAACGACACACTTTCTGTCTGTGTTCGGCTGATAAGAGAGAGACTCGAGGAAAACCCTTTTTTCTTTCTATCAGCGAGTATACCTCAATGTAAACATGACATTTCCAAGCCTTTCTCAAGAGCGATGTATTCCAAACTTTGTGAATATACTGTCATGAAGCACTCCTTTTAGATTTGCCGAATACACAAATCAAAGGTATATTTTGTACAATCAGAAGATAGCTTAACAAATAAACATTTGAAAGGTACAATTTATTTGCTATACATTCATCCCCAATACCATGTATTAACGTTAAATACATTTTGTTCTTTAATTTCAAATATATTTATTTAAAAGATAGCATTCAAATTAAATTGTATAATATGTTTCAAAGTTTATGAATGTACCTTGTGTGTATATGTTTATCTTAAACAAATAGTTAAGAAAAAATAAAAAAGATTTCAAAAAATATGATGGCACAAATACGGTTCCATGGTTAAGTGACAAAATGATTGCTAGATACATAAAATATACTTTTGCGATTGTAAGGTAAGGTAAGGTAAAACTTTATTGATCCCTCAGGAGGTCTCCTTTGGGAAATTGTTTTTTACCAATAGCCAGCAATTTTTCATAAACAATAAAAAATAATACATAAAAAATAAAGTAAGAAGAACATAAAAGGATTCCAGAGGATTGGCTTAGGATGTGACTGCTTCCAACAAATAGTATCTACGCTAGTTTCCTATATGCTATTGTATACATCAAAATAAAAAAAGAAACATCCATGTGTGATGATGCGATATATTGCTTTACTGTAGGAAAAACAATATATTGTTTCCTGTAACACTTTTTCTGGCTTTTACAACAAAGACAAATATTTTCTCTAATGAAATGTGAAGGTGTTTGTAGGAAAGTGCAAAAAATGTAAACTTATATCCATTATCTGAGTTATAAATTGTAACTTTAAACATTGTTTAAAAGCCAAAATTAGTCCAAACATCAGCTTTAAAAGAAGCTGGATCCTTTTTTTTTCAGTCATTTGGCCGGTTTTGTCGTTGCCAACTAGTGGCCAGGGGTTTCATTGCAGCACACAAATTAATAAACCCTGAAATATTTAAGTGTCAATTGTAAATTAAAACATTAAATCACTGTCTTTTATACACACACTAATGAAATTAAACAATAACATAACTTTAAATTAAAATAAAACGTTATTTCAAATGTAAACAAAAAAAAAAAAAAAAAAATTGTTTTCAGCATCTTGGTAAAAACATTGCGATATATCAGTATATATTTTTTTTCTTACACCCCTAACTTTTGATACATTCTCAAAACCACGGCTGGACTGTTTTACAGCTGAACTGACACCTGATTAAATTGGTGTTGAAAGCTTGCAGGCGTTCAGCTAACCAGAACTGGCTGCTTTAGAGCTAATTAATTTATAGATTTACCATTACTCACGGCCGGATGAGACATCAAGCACCATCCTGGTCCATTAGTGCAGAAAAGTCACCATCACTGACCCTCTCTGTGCCTCAAAAGCATCAACCATGGCACACTTTTAGGCTCTCTCAGAAGGTAGACGTCATCGAGCTACCTAAGCGTTTTACCGATCCTTCGCCCGACTCATCTTCATTAGTCAAACCGTAAAGCAGATCAGTGACAGAATAAAAGGCCTGAAGGGAGCTACTGGGTTAGCAATAAAACAGCCACCGTGTTACCGAGCCGGGAAACAATCGCTCCCTGAGAGGCAGTCACGTAACTTTAACATTACCTAGCAACACAAACGTGGAGCTCTCAATAATGATGGGACTCAAAAATGGTAAATAACAAGTCTGTAGTTGTAATAATGTGATTATAAATGTAGGAATATTAGACAAATGCACAAGTAAATCAACGCATTCTCATTTTTACAGTTATATGTATCATATATAATCAATAATGGCTATTTTCAAGCAAAAAATAATCTAGTTTAGTTTTAAGGGGTTGGAAAGTCCTCAGTTTGGAGATGATATCAATCCCAAGGTGGAGTAATAAAAGTACCTTGGAGTCTTAAAAGAGGGAAGGTTTGGTCGTGGGTCGATCGGTCATTAAATAGAGCAAAAGCAAAAGACAAAGCTTTTGACTTTACTGGTCACTTTATGATCCATACTCTCATAAAGAAAAGCTTTAGACGTGAGTATTTCTCTGCTCAGTAGCTACCTAGAATGTCACTAATGTACATCCACTTTGCATTGAGAAATGCTGGTTGAGGTGCGTCATGTATCTTGTAACATCCTAGACGACTCCCAAGAGAGAGTTTTACGGTTAGTCCAATAGGGAGGAGGCCCTTGGGGAAGAACCTTGAAGTGTTGAAATCTTGTCTCTGGGAACACCTCTGTATTCCCTAAGAAGAACTGGAGAATGGTTTTGGTGAAATGTACCCCCAACTTTGAAAAAAAAAAAGCATATAGAATCCTTACAAAATCATTTTAAATTGAGACAAGTGGCAACAAGTGAGGAAGTTGACAACAGGACTAACAAATGTAATACGTTTGTCAGGAGCTTAGATTATAAAAGTCAACAATAACTGTGGAAACTTTCCATGAAAGTTTGTTTTTTATTTTAGGAGAACTTTTATGAGTCGGTGATGGAGGTGGACAAAAGTAATTTATTTTGAAATTAAAGATAAGCAAGAATGCAAACTGAGATGTTCCCCTTTGACCTTCAATGAATTTGAATTACGACATCCAACGAACTATAAATATTTTTCAGTCAATGAAAAAGCAATTGGAAGTAAAACGGAAGACAACATCAAATGGTGTTTTCAGCTTCGCATAAAGAATTCCTGACTATCAGCGCTGAACAAACAAAACCAATAATCAGGCAGCCACCTCAAACAGCAGCAGTCAAATATTTGGTTTGAGATAAGAAGCCTGTGATTGCAGGTTATACTGCGCAAGGGTGTTCTCTTATCTTCGCTGCTGCGTCCATGTCGAGTGCTGCAAACGAAGGCCTCTCACCAAAGCAAAGAATTCAAATTAAGTTGGACATGAGAAATGTGAGGCACGAGTGTGAAACTGCTGCGTGTCATTCCCCTGCTTCATCTTTCTCCTCAGTCAGCTCGCAGTGTGCTTTTGCTGGAGCCAAGTCAGAACTTCACTGGAAACCAAATCAAGAGCTGAATATAAGCCAGGTTGCTAGAGACCCACAGGTTTAACTCGGCGAATAATCCCTTGTGTTAGCCCCGCTGTGACCTTCCCCTGAGTCGGACTGGATTGGAGTCGAGTCTCAAAGAAAACTTCTGGCTTTGGACCAGACTTCAATCTCGAGGGCAGCTCTTTGGTATAATGATACTTCTATCCTGAGACATCCGTTAAGATTGATAGCCCTCTCATTTTTGCAACAAGAAAGAGGTAATGACAGTGGATGCAACATTAACAAGTGCAACTTGCAGCAATTCATTTTGGGGTTAACCGATGGTTGAGCTGAGATTTTCAGGTTTGATTTTTGTTATTGGAAGACTTTTGTTTGAGCTTCATTTTCACACACTTGCTGAAACTTGAGTTATTATTCAAATATTAAAAACACTTATTTAATAACGCCATAAAATGTAGCCCATGTAGTTTATAGTAAATATTTTCTGCGTATTGTTTTTAATTGTTTAAGCGTTTTGTGACCCTGGTCTAGAAAAGCGCTTTACAAATAACCTTTACCTACTTTCCCTCTACTAATATAACTTGTATATTGCCGTTATATATTTACAGTATAACACCACTTATGACATCAAATACTTCCTGTAGAAAAGTAATTCACTTCGAGTCGTTAAATTACCAAAGGCGAAATAAGAACACCCATATAAAATACAGCCTCAACAAAGAGATTCTTAAGTGATTCCTCTTGGTCGACACGATGTCCTCTGGTCCCATGTCCTCGCTTCACTGCCCACCATTCGAATTAAATGTGTGGCTGTTTGTGCATGGAAAAAAAAAGAAGCTTTTAGTCCTTTCAATGTATTCTTCGCTTGTACTCTGCAAGTAATGTGGTCGTGGTCTTTAACGAGAGCGTGCCTGAACACATCACAGTCTGTATATCAAGATGCAGGAGAAGAAACTCATTTTCCTTAGAGTCACCCACCGTGACAGAAGCCACAGAAGCCTGTTTCTCAAGACCAAGTTGCATAACTTCCGAATAGAAAGCACTGCAGTAGAACTTATTTTGGTTACATTTCATTCTATAGAAAAGGGCTCAGACAGTGAATAACTTTGCCAAAGAAGTAATTTTAACATGACTTGTTAAAAATACAGAATCTAATCATGTCAATAGTGAAACATTGGAAAAAATACAAATTTCACCAAACTTTAATTTAGAATGTGATATTGTGTGAATTTATAATATAATATTGTGTAAGAAAAATACGATTATTATTCCTGTACTATATGAGATCATTGATAACCCATTACACTGTTTTTTGTTGAATTTTTTTCAGACATGACCATCCAATAAAGTTTTAAAGTATTTCAAGAAGCAACATAGATAGTTGAGGATATAAAATGGACAGTGCCAGGTACATGCAGTTGTTTTGGGACCATCAAGTACATTTTTATGTATTCTTTAAAGAAAAAAGCAAGGTAAAGGTGCACCTAAAATTAAACTTGGCTGTATTTCTCATTTTAAGAAACTTGAGTTTGTAAAACCAGAGACGTCAAGAATCTTGTTATGTCAACTCGCAAAACTTGAGTAAAAACTTTACTGTTTTTATCAGAGGGCCAGTCAAAATATTGCCTATATTAAATTGGTGTGTGGGGCAAAAATGGTTGATATACATGATACACACGAATATGTTTTACAGTGCTCCTATATTTATGTATTGTAAGTATATTTTTGATTCCATTGTTTTATATCTACACTTTTCTTCTTTGTATTCCGACCGGATTGAACACTGGGCATTGGATAAAAAAACAAAAGAAACAAACATCGGAATGTTTCCTCTAATGTTAAGTTATTGGATTACCTATATCTTTTTTTTTACTTTGTAAACAAATGGAAAAACAAGCATCGTCTTTGCATATGTCATTGATTTGATTTAAAAAAAAAAAAGCAGATTCATTCTAGATTCCTACATAGGGATTAATGATGAAAAAGACTCATATAGATGTCAGCGCTTGGGATGATGAGAAGAGAAAGTGGTGCGAGGGTGACATGTAGGTGGTCGCTTTGAAGATCAAATGGAAAGAGTGAAGGTTAATCTACATCGGCAGCAGATGGAGGTTGAAGACTAAAAGGACACATTAAATAATTGCATTTATCTTTACTGTTAATTCTGCAGGTTATGTAAAATGTCATACTTTGGGACTAATAATGGACTATCTTAAGAGAATTAATACTCTCTAAAACTAGAAGTCAATGGTAGTGAATTACTAGTATATTATTAAGTTCATAACAACAAATATGGGATGTTCAGGTGCATAAAAATGTTCTAGGTTATAACCTAAAATCGGTGCTTAACGCCAAGGTTTCTTTTGGCGAGTATTAATATTTTTGATCTGAATTGAAAAAGAAGGATGTTCTTCTAAGTGTGAGGTCTCATCTGTAGGGCACTATTAATGTGGGCGGTCTGGCAGGACATCAAAAACAAGAGAAGAAGAAGAAGTGTGTCTGCAACACAAGATCTTTCAAAATAATGCTAGTGTTTGTGATAAATAGTCAAAGTGCTGACGGTTCAACTATACATCCTACAGCTTGCTCATTAACAATGTAAAGGGTCACAATTCTATCGAAACACTTTCAGGGAGACATTGAGAGCGGCTGTTGTGTCGTTTCTGCCAAGCTCGACAAATGTTTTGTTCAACTTTGTTCTCAGAGGGGATGAGGTCAGCTGTTTTGTGTTTGAATGTGCACCAGCAGCAGCGTGTTTACAGTCCAAACCGAAACCGAGCAGTCCTCGGTCGACCAAATAGTCAACACTCGATAACAGCATAACTGAAGTTACTTAAAATCAAGATCATTAAATATATACTAAATCAACACTAAAAAATACATACATTTATTACATTAATTACATTAGACTTACTTAAAGATTCCTTCTACTTTTAACACTTTTGCTTTATATCTTCGAGAATAAATAAAGGTTCACGTTGTACCTCCGGAGCTAGTGAAATATTAAAACCAAAGTTCCTGTGCCAGTATGTCAGCATTGTGTCTAGGGTCACTGGTTCTAAAGATAGAACGACTCAGAGTGATTGAAAGGTAATGACTGAGCTTTAAAATCCTATTAAGGAAGATGGTCAGTCTGACAGGTTGGATATTTCCAAAGGTCGAAGGTCGAAAAAGAAGCTGTATGAGAGTAGTAGATCATATATTTATTCATAAACTGAATTGCTGAATATTTAATAAGCCTGAGAAGCATTTGTTAGAAGCTCACACATAAATATTAATACGTTTAAATAATTTGCATTACATTGATAATTAAAGAAATACTTTTGTTGTAAAATAATAATATAAAGCAGACTGTGGTGTCATCCTAAATAATTCAAAAAAGGGAAAGGGAAGAGGAAATGACACAGGTATTGTAGAATTATCCTAACAAATATCAGGTCTTGAGCCTTTCAAGATCATTTTCCAACCAAGGTATTTATCAGGTAGCTTGAAGCATTTTGTTATTATGGAAACGCACATGCAGTGTCTTCTAAATGACCTCATATTAAAAAAAAACAGTGTCATAAGGGCCATGCACACCGTGGGAATATTGATTTGTGTTTATGCATAAAAAGTTAATGAGATTCCCTAAGAGATTAAAGCGTGCCCTGCAGAATCACACCTCCACCAAATCCTGTCTATTATTGTCAGTCTCTCCTTGGTGGATCAACAAACAATAGAACAACATACCTCTTGGCGATGCAACATATCAAACACACACACAGGCGATATCAAAGCATGCAGCATTTACAGCTCGCAAAGATTATATAAGCCCTTTTAAAACTCGGTGAACGCTATTCATCTTTCAAAAACCCAGATGGATTGTGTAAGCATGACTCTAAAAGCAAAAGGGATGAAGAGGGAGGCCTGCCAGACATCTGCACTGACCTCAAGGGATTTTACACATCTGCACATCTGGAGCCCATGAGAAGTTACAGCAAACCTGAGTTTTGATTGATTAATACAGAATTGAGGTACTTTTATCTGTCAACATTTGGCACATTAAACAAACCTTTCGCTCGCTTGCTGTAGTTGTTCTTCAAAGTATGAAAAGTAAATGAACCGCAAGACATATAGAGAAAACAACAAAGACATAGGGTTCAATCGATTTACTGCCAGACTTATTCCGCCTGCGTAGCATTCTTTCTCAGCTATAAACCACTAAATGAAATCATACATGTTCCCTTGACTACATGTCTTATCGTCCCAGAGATCAACGCTTGATCACAGATAGTATTAGAACCATGCATGCTAGTACATGTCAAAAATGAATCTTCTCTTCTCTAACAAGAAGTATTTACTTTGTCCTGGATTAAATACCAGAAAGATTGACAGTGCTGTCTGGTTATCTTTTGGTTTCTGCCAAGAATACGTCAGGTTTTTGACAATAGTTTTCTGGTCAAACTCAGATAAGATCAAATCCAAGAGAACTGGCAGGGATGCTACAACATTTAATTGAATATGTGATGTTAACAATTTATTTACTTGTGTAACTATGATGACGATTAGGGGACAAATATGAAAAGACATGCCAAGTAGTAAAAAATAAATTTTAAGTTGAACAGATAAAGGTTTTTAACTTGGTGGAAACATAAACTGCAACTTGAATGAATAATGCTTCATTAAAGGGCTAATGTCAAAATCCAACTTTCCTAACTTCAAATATTGAAGTTATTAGAGGTCCAAGATACATTTAAAAGACACTCAAATAAACTAGTTGGCCTTAATTGTACTCTGTTGAAATTGAACCAGAATAAATGGTAGAAAATCCCCCAAAACATGTAAAATTGAGTTGAGTGGCCTTTAAGAAACATTTTATTACACATGCATTCTGGGTTTACAGCGTATTGTATATGCGTTGCATTGTGGGTCTGAGAGGACTACTATTTCATCTATGCTGCATGTCTGGCACACATGTATATTTGACAATAAAATAACTTGAACTTGTATTGTTACATACTTTTGTCTGCTAACATCTTAACTGATCTGGATCATATATTTCACAGTGGAAACAGGTTGGCAGTGGAACCAGACTTATCTTTAAAACAATATATTTTCATATAAGGATTTGCCTGACTCTCTAAAAAAACATAAGGGGAAACAACCAACAACACAACGCATGAGGAGGTGCTACATTTATGACATTGTTTCAGACGACATAGACATGTAATGGGAAAGGCATGGGCGTCAGAGGTGAGATTTGACAGAGCTGATCACAACTAGAGCATGTAATTTTATGTTTTCATCATAACAGGAAAGGGATGATGCCAAGTCGAAAATGCTTTCCCAGCGCTCCCCACAGTCATCCCTGGCTTAATGTGTCGAGATGACAAATGAGTGGAGTCGGCCATCCAAAAACTGACATTGACAGTTTTTTGTGTGTATACAGCATCATTTTTTTGCAAGACATGGCACTATTTAAATAAAAGGAAATTGTGCAAAGTAAGCTAAAATCTACAAAATGTAAATCTAAAACATTCCATAATATAACGGTAGAATAATCGCCTGAGACCAATCTGTACATGACTAACGCAACCTTTCCATATAATGCACGACAGGCTTGTTCAATTTTAAAAAAAACATGCTCGTCCAATATGATTTGTGCACATGCTTGGATGCAAGAGGGGTCAGAGTGGAGCAAATCTAAGCCACATGCGAGGTTTGCATGGTAATATATATCACACTGAGCCAATATGAAGCTCATGAACTTGGAATACGCAGTGTCACAGGATAAAAATAAAAAGTTATAACCAGAAGCGGTCCTTTGTTCCCATGTAATTACTATTACAGCGCTGTGCTGCAACTGTCTTTTTTCAAAGATAGAGTCCCATGGTAATCAATATCAAACAAAGACGTGACACAATGACAGGCTGTTTTTGAGGATTAACCCCAATCTACGGCTATGGACAAAAGATATGCTTCATTAGGTGAGAACAGCCTTACATTACAGCGATAACAAACGGATTTCAATGGAATTATGTATATATGTATGTATAACAGAGTGAGCAAACTATTCACTATAACACTTTAGGAATTTATCATACTTAACAGTACATTACTCTGATACATCCGATGGAGCTTAAATGTCAATATATTTTTGGTTCAATTGTAATTAAACTGAGCCTTTAGATGTTGATGTTTTCCGCCGCATTAACGGGTTTCTACTACAGATTGTCAATAGAAAGAAGCTTTGTAGTTGACCTTGTTTGTTGACCCCCCTACACCCCCCCCCAACCCTTCTATGTTGTTGTTAAACAGTGTTAATCCTGTCACCCATCTCTGCTTTTAAACGTGATACACTCAAGCTAATACTGGTTTGTCAGCACCCCCCATAAATCTTAGGTTGAGATATATTACATTTCTGTCCCGGAAGCCGGTGTTTTTTTGTTGCCCAGTCAAGCTTACTGGAATACAACTCGCCGTGCAGGCTGTGTAGAAGGCAAAAGACCAGGAAGGGGACGAGCAGACAGTTCAGACGGCTTAATCTGTGATTAGACAACTGGGCCGGGCACGAAGCTAAATGCTATTAAAGAGTTGAAACTGTCAGCAAGTCATGCCCTCAGTTAAACTGACATTATACAAACTTCCTGAGCTACTGACCGATTGACATTTAAAAAACTGTGTGATAATAATTTAAAAAACAATCAAAATGCCTTAATTTAAATTCAGATTAACTTCATATTTTACCCAACAAAACAAAATTACAAACAAAAGGGGTATTGACAAGCGTCACTCTATTAAAGCATAAAATAATTAAAATCTTCCATTTCAGTTTAAAATATCCAGGGAACCAGAGATGATATGGAGACCTTTTTTTTTTTTTAAGATTTTAGCAGAACTAACATGCTCTCATGAATGTACCAAAATAAACATTTAAATCAGATGAATACTCATACACATTGTTAAAAAACCTGATTTTCATAATGTTTTTGGCATAACTTCTCGACATTGTATTTTGGGGTTCTCTTCTGTCTTAAAGTTACTGTATAATAACAATGAGTTATGCTCTCCAATACATTGTCAGGTGTTTTTTATCAAATCAAAGAACTTGGGAAAAAAAAAGCTAGAAATAACTTGATGGGAAATAGTTTCAAGTATCATTTCAACAGCCCTGTTTGAGCTTACTTTATCCTCCCCTCTCCGTCGAAAATCTAATTTCTTGGCTTGTGAAGTTGAGCAGAGACCCCAGTATCGACTCGCACAATGCTCTGGCTCGACTCCAGCTTTGAGGTCCAGGCAGGGGAAGAAATGTTTTCCCTTCAGGACGAATTCAATACGAGTGTGACCATCCTCTGCAAAGCTCTTAGCCAGTTTACTAAAACTTTTAATCTCCTCGGTCCACCCAGGTCAGGCCGCCTGAGTGCGGCATGTTGTTGGTCAACAAAGCGTAAAAAAAAAAAAAAATAGAGGTGGAGTTTAAGGGCAGCGTAGATTGAGCTGCAAAAGAATGTGAAACCTCCCCAAGGAAATTCCTACTCCAGGAAGGCAGGGGAAGGAAACCAAGAGATTTTTTTTGACACATTTCAGGCAGTGGGAGTGAGTACGAAAAGAAAAAAAAAAAAAAACACGACAGAAGGTGCAGATTAGTGAAACCTTGTGAACAGCTTGCTGCATGCAAAAGAGACAAGTAATGGGTGCAACAGCAATTTATTTCAGTGTCACAATTACGAGGCAGGACAAAGCGTATGAGTTTATGATTCCAAAAAGGAAGCAGGGGATTATGCCGTCAGTGTCTGTGTGCAGTATCTGATTACTCTCTGCGACGTCGGCTTTGTTTCCTGTTGTTCCGTGAAAACAGATCATTGCCGGTACCATGACACCAAATCGACCGTCTATGAAGTACTCGGTCAATCAAGGATGAGAAGACGAAGAGCACATCGAAATAAAAATGATCTACCGTGGCTCATAACAGAAGGTGGAAGAAAAAAGATTTGAACATTTAGGGTGGAATATCTGCAGAGGTCATGTCGGGACTCAAATTGACAGGAAGATAAACACCAGGGACGAGGGAAGATATGACGTTTATGGGTTTTTCTTTAATACCCGGATTACACTGAGCCCGTGAGCCACATTGGGAGACGAATTTAGCTAAATACCCTTGTATTGAGAATGAGATGAAATGTAACTACATTTACAAATCTTGCTATTCCTCTACTCTCCCAAAATAACCTAGAAAATGTTGTTGCGCAACGATACGGCACTAAACATTACCTCAATTAACGTCTACAGCTAGTGTTTGTTTTCAATGTACAATTAGGTTGGGAAGCTCAGTAACACCAATGTATTTCAAATTTATGTGAATACTATAATACAGATTTTGGTGTCATTTGATATTTTCTTTGTTTTATTTACCATCAACATGAACAATAACTCCTTTTTAGAAAGTCCTGCATGGAACATAGAAAATACATTTGATTTTTTCAAACCTAATTTCCATTTATTAAAAAAAATACTTTGTTTTTCCTGAACTTTTTGGGGAAAAACAAAGTATTTTTAGTTAGTTGTCTGTTCTGGCTTTTACAGATAAACAGTATTAAGAGAGATAAAAACTTTCAAGGCAAATATAAAATAATATTACTTGCTAGCTAGTCAAGAGAGAATTGTAGAAAAAGTACCCATGTCTGTTATGGAGTGCATATTGCTCATTATGGGGCAGTAAAGACACATTTACATTTAACTTGACTTTTATTAATGTAAGTATTAATGGATTCATATCTGAGGTAGGGAAATATTTGTCGAGAACCTTCTGAAAATGGATCGTCCTTGATGATTTGTGACCACTTCATTGAATGACCCTGTAAGACGAAAAGTCAAGTGAAACACTTTTATGGGCCTCATCAGTCGGTCGTATAATGGTATATTATCCACTGGGGTAATAAAAATAACTAAATAATTTATCACAGAATTGTAATGGACAATGCATGGTGTAAAATATTCAGTGGCTTTACACCAGCGACACCCACCCCGACAATAATTTGTTGGAATTTCTCACACCGTCTTCCCACTCTCTTTGCTGTATTACAAGAACATTCTTCTTAGCAACATATCATTTCAGTTCCACAACCAAAAACTATATGTTATACACCAGTGTACCCACGCTTTGAAAGAGGTCAGTATGTCAATGGAGCAGTTGCACATTCATAACAGACTCATCAAGTCTAATCACTCGAGGACTTTATCAAGAGGAGCGGACCCTTTACATAAGCCTTCAGAAATATAATTGGAGTGAATGGTCTGAGTACTTTTGAAGATAATTAGGTCTTGGTTATTATGTCGTAATCAAGTATTAGGGAAAAGAAAAAAAAAATCTCATTTCAGAATCTACCAAAAACCATAAAAAACAGGCCAGGATTTCCCAGCTCAATATGTCAACTGTACACAGTGAAAAGCCACATGGGTTTAAAGAACTAGTGGCCAAAAGAAACAGCTGCTTACTAAAGGGCCCAGCCCCTGAAGGAATGCCCATGCTGGGATACCTAAATCAGGCAGTGGTCTTGGCTGCATGAGCAGGACCCCTCACACCAGCCAACAGTACGCTATTTAAAAAAAAAAATGACAGAGGGCACCAGGGGGTCAGCGATAGAATCGGCAAATTACCGCATTCAAGCAACACAACATGTTGAAGAAGGGAGAGCAAGACTGGACGCGTTCGTGGACTTTTATTAAAACAAATGACGCAGGTATGTTATTCCACACTCTTGTCTCGCGCTTACACGAAGGAACTATTTTATTCAACACCCAGGACTCATTTATAATCCATTCACAGCCTTATTCATCTTTCATACGCCGTTGTATGTCAAGCACAAGTGAAAGATGTGTCTTGCACAGTAATGCTTCCATCACTTCCTTCCTCGTCAATTTGAAGCACTATGAACGAAGCGACCGATAGCGAGCGCACTGCAGCATATAACCAAGTTTGAAGATAACACGACCATACATTAGTGTCATCCTGCTGTGACGGAACGAGATAAAATCGAATTAGGGTTAAATGGAAACATAATGCTAATATGAGTCCCTGAAGGTTCCATGCAACCGTTAAATGTGTTATCGGGAATACAGAGAATTAGTTCAGGCAAGACACAGTCAGAAGCTTTGAGTAACCATTATAAAAAGTTAAATATAAAATTAAAAAATTGAGTAGTTTTATCCAATAGAGCTTTACAATAGACATGTTATTGCATGTATTACAATTCATCTTTTTTTAGTTATTGGTAGAAAAAGATCTTCAATACACCATTATCAAACCATAAATATAATTGTTTTATTATGTACATGGAATGTATAGTTGTTTTTTTTTAATTGGGTTTGTTTACTATTTCTATTACTATTTCTACTATTTGTGACATGTCTGAAATGTGCAATATAAACAAAATTATCATTGTTATTAGAAGACACACAGCAAAACAAGACCCCTATTGCACAGCAGTCTCAGAGCAGTAAAGGTTTGGGATAAAATATGAAAGCAAATCTGGATTTGGGGTGACCTGGTTTCCCCATTCTGCAGTGAGATCATTGTTTTTCTCTCTCATAGTTGGACCAAGGTGTTGACGTGCAATTTAAAATTCAAACAGGAATCAAACTATAACTGAATAACGTAGTTTTCTCAGGACATCTGAAGCCTCAGACATGGTCAAATAAACACCAACATACATTTTACTAAATTAAAAGTTTATGTTATCAGTATCTGGAGGAAAATGTAAACTAAATCTTGCTCAAATAGATCTCACATCTTCTCTCATAAAACAAGACTGTAAACATCCTTGAGAACACTTTACGGGAGTGCGCTTCTAAATCAACATTCAATCACGGGCAGATAGACAGCGAAAGAATAATTGCATAATGTTTTTCACATGCAATGTTTCGTTCACACACACACACACACACAGCAGTCAACACATGCACTGACTGGAGGAAGCAGCCCTCCCCCCTGCAGGCCCACTTCTCTCCCAGTGTGTGGAGCAGATCTAGGTCAAAGCTGATTAATGTACCCACAGCTCCCGAGAGCTCTCTGGTCAGTTGGCAGCGATGCACACAGAAAATACTACCGTTTTCAGTCAACATTGAAACATTACAACATGGTTGACTTTCAGCAAATATATGCACACGTGAGGTTGTGTCAACACACTTGCCTATACTCACAAGGTCAGATTTGTTGATAGACAGTGTCTGAACATCCCTCGTCGAAAGTTAGTATACTTGAATTTCATTTTATCGAGTATACTCAAATATAAGTGTAAGTTTAGTAAGTATACCAAGGTAAATGGTATACTTGAAGTGTACTAAAAGTATACCAATTTGATACTTATTTTATAAACCGAACTAAGTTTACTTTTGTGTATAATACTAGTGCACTAGGTATACACTCTTGAGTCTATAGTTTGGTTTACAAAATTATACTTATAGTACACTATTCTCTATACAACCGACGTACTAGGTGTATACCTCACCTCCATTCAAACGTGTGTATCTAACAATAACACTAAAAGCCAGTTTTCTGCAACCCATCCCACAATCCTTTGCACAGTTTACTTCTGGTTCACCATAATAGTATAGTAACTCAAAACAATAAATAAATAGATGCACTTAAGGTAAATTTCATACCACTAAAAAAAAAAACATATTTGTGTTTGTGACACTGGCAACTTTCGTATTCTGATGAAGTATACTTGTTGGTATACTTTAAGTATACTACTTCAATTGTATTTGTATACAGCAAGTATACTCATAGAACACTTAAATATACTTGTTTTGCTAAGGGATGCCAAACGTAAACCACAAGTATACTGCTTCAATTGTATTTGTATACAGCAAGTATACTCATAGAACACTTAATTATACTTATTTTTGCTAAGGGATGCCAAAAGTAAACCATAAGTATACTGCTTCAATTGTATTCGTATACAGAAAGTATACTCATAGAACACTCAAATATACTTAAACGTAAACTATAAGTATACAACTTAAATTGTATTTTATACAGAAAGTATACTCATAGAACACTTAAATATACTTAAACGTAAACTATAAGTATACTGCTTCGATATTAGTACATAATATGTACACTTGAATATACTTATTTTTGTTCGGGGATGTCAGAACTAAACTTTAAGTATACAGCTTCAATTTCAGTACATAATATGTATACTTATAGTACACTTGAATATACATATTTGTCTTTCTGTTGAAGGAGGCAGGTAAAGCTTCTAAAATGAGCTGCTTAACCAGAAGTGCTAGCAGCAGGATGACACTTGTATTTATAGACAGTAGTTGCTTTTTGGGTGACATGCATTCCATAAATCGATGCAAGCTCGGGCCTGTTTGGACTTTTTTTTTTGATAACCGGATTTTAAAAAGGTTAAAACACAAGCAATGACATGGTTGTTAGCAACAACTTATTCCCAAGAGCTAGTTGTCATAACGTTTGGTTGACATATAATACGTCCTAAACAACCCCAAAAAACGTAGAAATGTCAACAATATTTTGGGAGTTTGAGAATGGAAGATGACTATTTATTTATTTAAATAGTAAAAAAAAAAATGCTTTAACGTGACATTATTGTAGTGTTTTGTTTTTAAAAGGTAGCTTAGCATTAGCCACTTAGCTAGTTAGCTCCCCAGTTAGCCGAAGCGACAGACATGCAGCCAAGATCCCTGTCGCTCCGCCAGAGCGAGGGCGTTGTTTACCGGGAGAAGAAGAACAACTTTAACCGCGAGAGACAACAACAACCACCAGCACCCACCTCGGAACGCAGCTCGGAGACGATCGGTCCACCTCCCATGTCGCGAACAGATTCATGGGCACGGGCATGCTGCCGGAGCTCGATCCCAGGACCACAGCCCCGGCGAGGGCTCCGGTAGGCAGAGCCGCCGGTGCTGGTCCTCCACCCGAGCCGCCGCCGCCGCCGCCGCCGCCGATGCCTCCGACGCTGCCGCCACCGCCGCTGCTCGGGTTCAGGAAAGCGGCCCGGACGCCTCCTCGCTCTACAGCCGCCGCCATCATCACCTCCACCGCCGAGGGAGCAGCTCTAGCTAAGTGTCGGTCTAAGGCGGGTGCCGCTGCGCTCTTCCCCGACTGCTCCTCCAGACTCCCGGCTCCTCGACACCGAGCGGAGATGCTGATGGAAGGGGCGGGGCCTGTGGCTGCCGGTGGGGGGTAGCACCGCCCCGACAATATGGGGCAACTCAGTAAAGCGAACATATATATATATTTATATATAATAATAATCTAAACTAATCCGAATCTAAGACGAGGTGTTACAGCTGCGAGAAAAGACATGAGAGTGAATCTGGGAATCACAGGGTGACACTGAAGTAGTCATCGAGTGAGTCATGGCGGGACGAACCTGATCCAAAAACCTTTTATACTTTCGTCTTTAATATGGTTTAAGAAACAGTTACATTAAAGTGACTTCTTTGATTTAGGACTGACCTTAAAGTAATGCTGCTGCTATATACAGGTATATATGCGATTTATAACAACGAAGAGAACCAAACGACATAAAAGTAAAAATGAACTTGTAATTATTTCACTTTAAATACATCTATGAGATTCAGACACTTTTATTGTCAGTGTTCTAAACACAATATAGCATTTTTTTTGTGGTGGCAGTACATAATAAAATAATGCAATAACATAACACACAAAATAAGCAATAGAAACACATATATAACACAATAATAACACAACGTTCACAATAAACACGCTGAGAAAAAGTTTCTAATAATATAATAATTAAAAATAGCCTGGATAGTCATGAATACAGTTGAAACCTTCTTATTATTGGTTAAACGAGTCATATTACCTTTAGCAAAATATATATTTTTGTGTAAAATATAGAAATGAAAGAAATCCGTTGATCCAAAAAAATGGCAAAGTTTAAGCATAAACCATCCAGTCAGTAAGTATGGAGCGGAAATCTTTACTGAAGCCTGGTAACTACAACATAACTTTCCTACTCAAATTTGTAATAATATAATGTACGAATGCCCAAATACTAACTAAACCAAATAAAGTCTTTTGATTGCCAGTGTTGTAAACAACACAAAATAAAATAATGAAATAAGATAACACACAAAATAAGCAATAGAAAAAACATATATAATACAATAATAACACAACGTTCACAATAAACACACTGAGAAAATGTTTCCCCTACAACTAATAAAATGATACTTAAAAATAGCCTGGATAGTCATGAATACAGTGGAAACATTCTTATCCTGTGTTTGTCTCGGTGTTATCTTGACCTTTAAAGTATATATTTTATTGAGTATTTTGATTGTTTAAGCACTTTGTGACACTGGAAAAGCTCTATATAAATACAAATTACTTACTTACTTATAACTGGTTAAACGATTCATATTACCTGTAGCACAATATATATTTTATTGTAAAATATAGAAATGAAAGTAATCCGTTGTTCCAAAAAAAAGGGCAAATTTTAAGCATAAACTTTAACAATCCAGTCAGTAATTTATTTTTAGTATTTACAACATAACTTTCCTACTCAAATTTTGAATAATATAATGTACGTATAGAAAAATACAAACTAAACCAAATAAAGTAATTTTATTGCCAGTGTTGTAAACAACACAAATTAAAAGAATGAAATAAGATAACACACAAAATAATCAATAGAAAAACCAACACCCAGAAAATGTATAAATAATAAAAATAGTACAAAATAATGCCAAAAGTATCAATATTTAATTTAATCAGAACCACTTAAATCGTATCTTTTACTGTCTTTCCCTTTTTCGTTCTTACTGACTAACATTGGTTTTTGACGACAAATATGTATATCTGCTTTAGCTTATTTAAACATAGGAGCTTTATTCTGTTTTGTTACTAATGGAAATAATGATGAATTATTAATTAAATATCAACCCATCTTGGATATTTATGGCTCGAACAATCTTTACAAACAAGAAGCAGTCGCTCTAAGATCATTGAGTTCACATTCCGTCACCTGGTGGGAAAGAAAGTGATGAAAGCCTTTCATGTGATTAAACCCTCAGTCACTGCTGTGTTGTGAAACGGTGACGAACATTTTGTGCAGGTGACCTGACTCGACATGCTTGGAGGGTTGGGTAATATGCACGTTCGTCTAACAGGAATTAAAAAAGACTGTTTCCTTTAGAACAACATGAGGTAATGGAATGTCCCACACACTTGAACTTACAAAGAGAAAGCACTAGATAAAGGTCATTCGACAAATTAAACTATAAACAGTAAGAAGAAGATGTTTTATTTTTCTTCTCTTCAAATCCCCCTAGAGACACTAGTTTTGTGATAATTATAATACAAGTAAAAATAAAAGCATTTTGTTGCTGTTTATTGCTATTTAAAAAGGTTTTAATGGAGATAAGTGAGTAAGTAAGTAAGTCATTTATATTTGTAGAGCGCTTTTCCAGACCAGGGTCACAAAGGGCTTAAACAATCAAAACAAAACTCAATAAAATATATACTTAAAAGATCAAGATAACACAGAAAACAAGGAAACAAAGAAAATGGGTCTTAATAGAAGTGATTATGAATACTTAATTTAATCTAGGTTATAGGTTAAAAACAAACAAACAACCCAAAACATTATCCAATTAAACTGAAAACAATTAATGAGAAATGAAAAATATATGAGAAAACTCATTAAAATATTAAACAAATACAAAAAAAATATGAAATACAAAATATAAGTTATCAGCACCAAATTGGTTTACAATTGGTACATGAAATTGGATTTAATTGTATTCTCTATTACAAAGAAAAAGGCATTTTTTATAAACTGAACCGTAATAATTAGTAATACATTTAAATTGTATTATTATTTTACTTAAAATTGAAGACACATTCAGGGGGAAAAACAATCATAGCAAATAGTAAATTACAAGTAAATAGCAAAGATTATGTATAGTATATTTTGAGACTAGAACTTTAGAATGTGATTTTGAAAAATGAAATACATGTAAATGCAAATAATACTAGAAACAAAAATATATTATTTACTTTTTATTTTGTTTCTTAATCTTTGTGTCAAAAGAAATGATTAAAAGTATAACTTGGTGAGCAGCGCCATCTGGTGTTTTTATTTAAGCAAGCAACGATAACGCTATAGTCCGCTAGGTGGCGCGCTAATTTAATTTCTGTGGGAATAGCTTTGCATTCCTGTCTCGCTCACAGGTTCTCCTCTGAAGAGTTAGTAGGCGCTGATAGGATCCCATTCAGACGGCAATGATGTTTTCGTAGCACGATCACTGCAGGGAAGCAGCAACAATATCCAGCTGGCATCAGGAAATCTAAAAAGCTTCTTTCTACCTCTGAAAAAAGACATGGATCGAATTCCATCTCACATAGCAACTTGACTTAAGCAAGACAAGGTCATTGAGTACAACCGATTGAACATCATTGCCTTATAAAAAAAAGTTTATGAGTAGTTTTTTTTATATTAGAGTATAGACATGTGGTGTCTAGGGTTATAAAGTTTCTTACAACTGTAAGTAGATTCAGAAAGTTTTCCTAAAAGTTCTCCTAAATGAAGTCATTAATAATTAGAGATATGTAATGAGTTACACATTATTAATTATTATTTACGATGATTTATTACTATATTCATTTAGTCATTATTATATACATACTTTATTAAATGTATTTTTTCAATTCCATTTAACATTTGTTTCTGGCAATTGTCCTAACTTAGATCATATAGCCTCTCCTAACTAAAGGCAATTCATAGAAAAATGTGTCTAATTTCCTCTTCCGAAAAAGCTTTTTTTTAATCCAATGTTATTTGTGGATTCAAATCATGACTTGGTCCTTATTCTGTTCCTTTTTTTTTCAATGTTCTCATTCTGTATTTACTAATCATTTTCTAGAATTTTCTAATGCATTCAATTTTCATATAAATATATATATTTAAACTAGCTCACAATGGATATTTACTGTCTCATGGACATTTTATTGTTGTACATAACTTAACCTTTTCATTCAAACTATTGCATTGTTTTTTCTTTCACTGCCGTGTTTTACTTTTAAATGTTTGATATTTTTTGTGAATTCTGTTACATTTTCATGTAGATGACTTTGTGAATTAAGTCAAAAAGATGTGAAATACATGAAGAATCTTGACTTATTATTTCCATTTTTTTAATTCATTATAATTATCATTGTGATACTAATATGTAATGATGGACTGATGAAACAGTGTCATGTTGTTTAGAGGTCAGTAGGTGGCGCCATCAGTTTCAAAAAGTGATGTGATGTTTCATTAGAACAGTTATTCAAAACAAAGTAAAATAGTGCAGATACCGCCATCTAGTGGAATCAATATCAAAATATGGGTTTTAACAATATTAGAAACCACATATATACCAATGTACTTGCTTGTAGTGGGTTGATGAGGTTTCATGATACAGTGTCTAGAAGGAGGCACTGTCAGTAGTGATGGTCTGATGAAGCTTCATGAAACAGTGTCATTATTTTCAGAGTCCACCAGATGGCGGGCTCTGCACTATTTTCCTTTTGTTTTGAACAACTCTTCTAATGAAACATCACTTTTCATCATTTTTAAAACTGATGGCGCCACCTACTGACCTCTAAACAACATGACACTGCTTCATGAAACCTCATCAACCCGCACCGAGCACCTCCCTGAGTGAATTTGCTTTCAGCCCGGTGAGCTTCTATGTGAAACAGGAAAGCGTTTGATCGTGCGGGAGGTGCAGAGCTACTGGAGTCAGTTCTTCTGCACACTCCTCTGGAATACTGGAGGCGTTTTTTCTGGTGGTACCGCCGACTTTGAAGACTTCTGAACGGGATGTGGATGAGAGGAACATGGTGGTTGTCGTTGCTGGAGGAAGTGTTGAATACAGCATCCAGGAGGCTGCAGTGGGGGTGAAATGTAAGGGTGTTTGATGGGAGCTTTGAAAGGTGGGTTGGAAGTCTACTCCTACCTTGAGGGCTGAGGAGACACGGGGAAGGCGGCGGATGCTGGTGCCTAAGATTTTCCTTTCATTTTCAAGGGGAGTCTATGAGGTGATATTTCAACCACTGGGTGGCAGTGCCAGTGAATCTAGGCATTCCTATTTTCACAAGTTAAGGATGAAGAGAATCTAACGCTGAACTGATGACGAGCGATGAAGAGTCAGTCCTTGGATCTGATCCATGAGCGAAAGGAACTCGCGCATCGACGACTTCCTTCACTGCTTCAGAGAGAAACGTTTATCATTAATACAAAAACAACCTATAATATGTGAAATATCCTTCCCTGAAATATTTTTTCCCTGTAATTACATTTGTTTTTCTCATCTTTGACATTAAGACAAAAATGAGCTTTTTCCTGTCTGTGTGGATTTGAATAGCAATAAATGTCAAATCTAATAATCCTTCAGGTGTTTCTTACATGATTATTTTCAAATTGTGAGCATAATGGTTATTTCCGGAACATCTTTGTGTTTCTGTAGAAAAAATGAAGCTTTTTCAAGTCCTGCACATATTCAAACTGGTTCCTTTTAATGTTGTGCATTTAAAGCCGGTGAGTCAGGTCTTATAACATGTTCATCATTTGTTCTTTGGCACTTAAAGCCTATTCATTCCAGGTCTTCCGCAGAATGAACAAGTCCTTATGTATGAAAAACTACATGTATCAGTGACTCACTCTTCTGGATCCTGTGATGGTGAGTCCCAATGGTTCAAAAGGTTTTGCTCAAAGGAAGTTCTTCCTGTTTTTTTCTCTCTGATCTTGTATCCTAAAGCATCTTCGCTCCCTTCACAAAGGACCATCCCTTCCACATGTATGACGACTGCTTACATCAGAACTGGAGTCATTATAGCAAACCTGGTGCAACGTGCGGATCTGTGACAATATTATGTTGGTCCTTATGAAGTGAAACATTAAAGATATAATTTTAAAATGTTTCTGATGGATAACCAAACAAACCTGTTGCAATTTTTGTCATATGGTTGAAGATACTATTGTCGTGAGAATGTATAGCCACTTGAAACACTTTTTTTAAGGTTCATTTGAATTGTTTTATGCTAAAATGATATATAAAATTAATTAATTAATAATCAAACAACACATTTTATGATGACATATTCATTGAAAGCATTTAAGTTCATTATGTTTCCTATATAAAAAGCCTCAATATGTTAGATGATAAATATTGTTTCTGGCTCCACCTAGTGTCGGTACAGTGTAACACCAAAGTCGGTGCTTCTCTGTTGTGCATGTTCATATGTTTAAAACACAGCATAAACGTTCTTGTTGTGTCAGCTTGTCTTTTAATCTCCCTAGGAACTATTTCAGTACTTGATATGACCATTATATGAAAACTGTCTGGCCTCCTGCTGTAAAGAGCTTTTTTTTTCCATGACGTGCAAAAAAACATTGACCCAATACCAAGTCTAGAAATTCTGAACATAATCAGTGACAAAGTAAGCCTTGGTTGAGTCCAACTTCACTGGGAACTTGTTTTCCTCAAGGATCCTACCAAAGGTCTGGAATAATACATAATGTTAGATGTTTCGTATTGTTGTTTTTTTTCCGATATTTCTTTCTGTATTTCATCTTGACAGCACCAGGGAAACTGAAAAACTGAATTCCTCCACCCCTGTAGTCTTGGTAACACCTTATCACAACATCAAGGACAACCAGGAGCTATTTTTTTTTAAAGATTATAAAATTGATTTCTTATTCAGGTACATGTTGTTTATACGACAAAGCATTATTCCGATCTACATATCAAAGATGTACTTTCGTCACGGGGGGAAACGATGCTCAGGTATGTTAATAGGAAAAACACTATGGGGCTGCAGCCAAAGAGTTACTATTCTGGTTGAACCTAAGCCAATTCCATTTAACTGCAGTTTAAAGGCCCTCTCATTCATCACCAGAACTGTGCACACCGTCGCTGTTATGTTTCTCATTTCACACACACATATTAGACTCCACTTTCAGCTCTGAGCGATTGGTCTCCAGCGAGCAGTCAGGCACAATTTCAACGTCCTGCCTGTGTATTTGTAATCTGCTGGAAAGATTGCCACATGCCCTGATGCAGAAGAACAGATCAATCCAAGGTAAATCTCTGTCTCTGTCATAAGATCCCGGCGGTCTCATCACGCCTGAAATCACCGAGGGTCGCAGATATACGATGCAGAGCCTATTAAGGTTTTTGCAGTTCTGGCAAATTAGAGGGAGCTTTGTCTGTTGGACTGTGGCTTAAATCAATGAACAATTTCCTACTTGAATCATCTCGTCTTAGTTGTGGTTTGAATTTTGACGTAACTAATCAAACAGGAAGGAGATCATTAAACAACAGGTTCAGTCCAGATCTTAAAAGTATTTGTCTTCATGACCTCTTTTCTTCCTCTTTTCTCTGGTATGCTCTTTTTTTAAAATCTCAACTAAAAAACGAATCAATTGCTATTCCTTTGATGTGTAAAAGCAGAAAAATGATCATTGGAAAATGTGAATACCACAAAAACAGTGTGACTAGATCCCCTTCAAAATTGAAAAAAATTGATATTTTTCAAAATTAAAAAATATCTAATAAACTTGGAAGTTAATTTATTTGCCAATCTTGTTATATGCGTATATTGCAAAAGCACATTGGAAACAGTAACTATTATAACTAAAATGAATGGAATATTTCTGAATATTTAAACGATTTAAACTATTTGTATGAGATTTATTACAAATGCTAAATAGAAACACACTTTTCAAGTCACAGAACGAGACACATTTAGTCATAAAGGCGAGCTTCGTCATCTTAATCAAGACCTTTCTAATCATTTTACTTGTGAAAAAATATCCCTGTTAATGACACAAGGATTTGAATGTTAATTTCACAAGCTGAGATAGTGTAAGATTATGCAATTTGCAATTCCAGAATTTTTAGAAATGTATTTTAATTCGGGAAAAACTGTCACGGAAGTCAGCCAATGATGGAGGAAGAATTTAGCTTTGGAGAAAGAGGAAGCGATCAATGAGGTTAAAGTCAAAAGCATTACAAACCTTCTAGTTTGTTGAAATGTTGCGTTCACTTTGCAACAAATCTATAATAAAAAACACTGTTTCCATATTAACTTTTGTGATACATTTGAGTACCAAAACGGAAAATGGAATCTTTCATGAATTAGAAAGGGATTCCTTTAGCCTCTTAAATAGCACATTTGAGA
The DNA here is from genome assembly GCF_982586985.1 of Callionymus lyra. Classification (NCBI taxonomy): domain Eukaryota; kingdom Metazoa; phylum Chordata; class Actinopteri; order Syngnathiformes; family Callionymidae; genus Callionymus; species Callionymus lyra. Next base: position 12,681,101 of record NC_141828.1, read on the forward strand.
CAACTTTTTAACTTTTAGGATTTCAATAGGGATACTTAATTAAATTTAACAATGACACCCTCACATCTCAAGTGCGCTCAGATGAAAAAAAAAACTCTCTGAAGACCAGCTCCAGACAAGGACAAAAAAAAAGAGATAAAATCACATGCCAGATTGTTTAAAAAGTCTCAGCGTCTTAGTCCAACTTATTAATTACTTCGACTGTATCAAAACTCTCTCACACTCTGGCGCTCGAGTAGCATTCGTTCAATCACCACAGAAGGCAAGTTGTAGTGGAAACATCTTGTTGCTATTGAGCTCTGCATCCTGATAAGCAAGTGCATACCCAAAGTAGAAAGTATGCCTCTTCAAACGTCTTATCAGACAGACTCTCATGCGTTTGTCCATGAATCCCTTTGTGCTCAATAAACCTTTAACTTCCAGAAATAGCTTGAAAGACTGCACGCTTGCTGTTTGGAGAGGATAAAGGATCAGAGGCAGCCACGGGAGATAATGAACTTCTATGAAGTCAGAGTTAACCTTTGATTTTGATCTCTCAGACCATGAGCGAAGCAAAGCACACATATAACGTCTATCCTTTTCATAGTGTCGCGATTGATGTCTGCAATATGTTTCTTTCAGTTCCAATGAAAGAGATTTGACGGTTGAGGAAATACATTTTCATAAAAAATCATTTCTCCCGCAGGAATACCAAAGACCTCCAGCTTCAACCTCTGAGCGAGGAGCTGGCTTGACTGCCTCACAAAAGACAACACTGGACCAGATCCAGCACATAAATTGAAGCGTTCCCTTAAATATTAAAACTCCCATTATGTTAGAAGCAGGGGATCCACCTGCCAGCTTTACGTCTCCTCCGTTCCCCCTAATATGCTCATAGACTGTTGAGAGGAATCGTTTCTTATATACGGAGCAACAAGGGGCTCAGACGGAGGGATCTAATGAATCCTGGTAAAGTGTCTGATTATTTTTATCCATTAATTGCAAGAGCATGTTTACTCCTCTATTAACCTAGATATTCAAAATGGCAGCCCCCGGGTATGTTTGTTTACTCCTCCACAATCCTTTGAACTCAACAGAAATCACTCAACCCAAAATGTTTTTTTTTTCTGTTGTACCCTGGGACTGAGAAGGTATCTCTCTATCACAGTTTACCCCCACAGTTGTCCTTTAGAGAAACAAAACTTTTGTCCCGGAGCCACGACTTTGAACTGTGTTGCCAGGGGGAGTGAGCGACAACACTTTCTGCTGCTCTCCCTCCGTCTCCCAGGACGCATATTAGTTGCACATCATTAATTCCGGAGAAAATATTTGAAGAACATCCCATGCTTTGGTTTAACTTCCTGATGTTTTACAAATGCCTCAATGAGAAATTTGAAGTTGACAACTAACTATTTCATTTAATGATGTAAAGAACTCTCTTTAGATTTACTTTTTTGAAAATCTTTGCAATTAATTCTCAGCCGTTTTAAAATACACAACAACAGGAAGAAGGTACAAATCCTACCATGAGATTACACCAGACAACATGTTATTGGATTCACATTGACGCTTATTTATTTGAAGGTCTGTTTGCACCTATTCATCTTTGGTTTTCTTATCTTTCTGTCATTTTGTACCATCCAGCAGAAAAAAGATGCCATTAGTACAACGCCACTATCTATAACGAGACGTGTGACATTGTACAGTGCCTGACCGAGTTAGTGTTGAGTACATTGGGTAGAGTAGAGGTTGTTCATGGAAGCAAAGACATTTTTTTAAAACCATGTTGTCCCTTTTCCTTTTTTTTTCTTCTTTTTTCCTACCGTCTATTTGCGCCCCTGAAGCTGCTACATAAGCCTTCTGGTTCCAGTCCGTGGTGTCAGATCATCGTATCTTGTGCAAAATAAATTTTCTCTTTTCTTGTGATTTTCTTTTGTGCTGGATGGATGGATGGATGGATGGATGGATGGATGGATGGATGGATGGATGGATGGATGGATGGATGGGTAGGTAGGTAGGTAGGTAGGTAGGTAGGTAAGTGGGTAGGTTGGTTGGTAGGTAGGTAAGTGGGTAGGTAGGTAGGTAGGTAGGTAGGTAGGTAGGTAGGTAGGTAGGTAGGTAGGTAGGTAGGTAGGTAGGTAGGTAGGTAGGTAGGTTGGTTGGTAGGTAGGTAAGTGGGTAGGTAGGTAGGTAGGTAGGTAGGTAGGTAGGTAGGTAGGTAGGTAGGTAGGTAGGTAGGTAGGTAGGTAGGTAGGTAGGTAGGTAGGTAGGTAGGTTGGTTGGTTGGTAGGTAGGTAGGTAGGTAGGTAGGTAGGTAGGTAGGTAGGTAGGTAGGTAGGTAGGTAGGTAGGTAGGTAGGTAGACAGATAGATATAACTTTATTGGTCCCTCAGGAGGTCACCTTCGGGAAATTAGGTCTCGTAATAAAATAGTTTAGGTGAGGCTCTTATCAAGTACATTTCCCTGCCTATACCATTGAAAGTGAAAATGAGTTCTATATTAATATTAGACAAAAATAATAATTAATAATAAATAAAAGATGACAAATGACGACACTAACCAAGCTTATAATCAGAACGTATATTAATGCAAATATAGTTTATCAAAATGAAGAATTCTACAAACACATAACATGATGAATGTTGATAATTATTTGGAAACTAAAAAGGATAAATTGTAATAAACATTTGAAATCAAGTAAAATATAGCGCCCTCTATGGGCTAGACGCCACTGCCACTCTGAACGCTTGTGTTTACAGCTACGTTATTTTTGGTGTGTCTTTCAATAGACACAAGGGGGAGCCAGAAACTACATTTTCTATCTAATTCATTAACATAGTAAACATAATTAACTGACAATTATGTCCTTGTGATTTCTTCCATGAATGTTCAGATTTTGGGTTCATCTCTATATCATGTATATCCCTCACTCCTCGTCTGTTTTATTGTTTTGTATGAGTGTAAATAAATCTTAAACTTGCTTCCTGTCTACAGTCACACCGTGTGTTTGGGTTCAGTTGATTCCAATTGCCTGAGAGGAATGTTTGGATTTTATGGTTGTCCATGAGTTTGTCAATAGATTCACAGCAATTAATTAAAGCGACAGGTCACCCAAAATTCAAACTTCACTTATTTTCTCCTCTCTGCCTCATCTCAACTAAGGGTTGGGATTATTTTCAGAGTAACTGTTCCTTTTTAGAGTTATAAACTAAAATGTATGAATCCTTTATATTTTCTGTGAGCTGCAACACTCTGTTTGAATCCTCCTTAAATCCCAGTGTGACACATTCCATCATTTCTGATTTGAAACAGCTTTGTCTGTCACATACCGGGACGTCTTCCTCCTCTGGAAAGTGCTGCGTTTGCTTTTTTCGCAACACAGCGTCACAGTGTAATAATCCATGAACGAGACTTCCTGGAATCGATGGGGTTATATGAGGACAGTAAACCAGGAAGCCTTTCCCAGCTACTTATGGAGAAATCCAGGACATTTTACAATCACATCACTAGGTAAATATTCACAACCAATGTCTCTCACAATTTAGTATTTTGCAAAAAAATGTGGACAGTGGTTCAACTGAAACACGAAATGAAGGAGCCACCGAACACGTGACGCATTAAAATAACAATCCATATTAACTGTAAACAAGTTTTTTCCCCATTTAATCTTAACCTCTGGTGGGATCTGTCAAGCGTATCTTCAAAGAAATTACTACATTTAACTTTCTTGCACGAATGCCGCCTCTTAATTTATCCGTCCACACTTATTGAGCCGTGACGGGACAATGGATGGGCATCTGAGAGAAAACAGCATTTCCTCAAAGTTTGACAGGAGGTTTTCTCACTACCTCCCACACTGCGCTGTCAAAATAATACATTCATCACAACTGTCAGCTATAAAGAAAGAGTCAACAGCACGCAACTGGAATGCGTGTGCAGCCTGATAAAGTTTACATTTATTCGCTCGTCCTTGCATCGGGATGTCAGCGAGCGCTCAGATGTGACAAAGGAAGCGCCCGCGGCGTCTGCTCTGAATGTCAGCGAGATGTGCCTTGACCTCACCTTTATACATATGTTGTCACAAGTGTCTCTCGCTCCTCGGTGAGTGCTATGTCATCACAGAGAGTGTTGAGAGAAAAAACACTATATGGAAACTAGGCACTAGAAAAAAGCATTATGTTTTCTGAGAAGAAGGTTAAAGGTCATTGGAATTATTCTCTCACACTTGTGTATATTTCTTGCAGGGAATGACACCCAGCCCCCGACTTGAAACAATCAGTAGTCAACATTACCTAACACTACGTATTTCTACTAGTTCCATGCTGTGTGTATTTGTCAATTGTTGTTTTTATTTTATTTTTATTTTAACTTTGTTTTGTCAAGTCTACCTGTTCTCCAGTCACCACACACACCTGTATCCAGTTAGTCAAATTTGGAAGATAATTAATTCAGTGTTTTTGTTGTCTATATTAGCGAGAATTCTGACCTGCTCTAGTAGAAGAACTCACATTTCCCGGATCCTTAAAACTCTTCACTTGCTGCCAGTTTCTTTCAGGATCAACTTCAAAATTCTGGTTCTTCCTTTCAGATCTATTCATGGTCAGGCTCCTCCTTACATCAGTGATCTGATCCAGCCTTACACCCCAGATTGGGTTCTGAGGTCTGTGGATCAGAATCTACTGATGGTTCCTGAACACGGTTCAGGACCAGAGGAGAGAAATCCTTCCAGACTGTTGCTCCTAAGCTTTGGAACGATCTTCCTCTCTCTCTGTGTTTGATGATCTACTGACTCCTTCAAGAAACATCTTAAGATGACATTTTTATTCATGCAGGCTTTTCCTTAAATCTCTGAGACTCCTGTGTTTGTCTCGGTGGTGTCTTGGCCTTTTAAGCTTATATTTTATTGGGTATTGTTTTTATTGTTTAAGCGCTTTGTGACCCTGGTCTGGAAAAGCTTACTTACTATATCCAACATAGCTGTAAAAAGATGATTACGGTGTGTCAATGAAATATTCATGGAGTTACAGTAAGTTACTTATAGTCGAATAATGGTAACATCAAAGTTCTTACCTACCTTATTATCCTGGATTACATTTAAAAGAGCTTAGTCATGTAACTCAGAGGATTCGTGTTTGACTCATTAGCTTCATCCTATAATCCAGAAGTGTTTAGTTCCTACTACACCTCCGCTTTGAGACAGGGTAAGAAAATAAGTTGGCAAGTGCAGTGTAAGGAGGGAAATCAGCCTAATAACTGCAGAAATGATATTACTTTTACTATAGATCCACAACTGTTAATTAATGTGAATAGAAGGAAGTAGGGGAAAAAAAGCTACTTTTCAACAGTGCGTCTCCCATTTTATATAATAGCTCATATCCTTAGAACAAACTGTAAGAACTGCTTCTTCTTTAATAAGATGAGATAAGATAAATAATCCTGAAATCCCTTTAAAATGAGAAAAAAACCCACAGCTGCACATTTGTCACCGTTACAATAACTCCAGAAATATCTTCCTGCTTTATAAAGAAAAATCAAACGGATTATGGATGATTTATGACTTGCCCATTCTTGATGGTGGTAACAATCTGCTTTATCAAGCAGTGTTTAGTTCAGTGAGAGGGAGACGACAGAAATTTTGGACAACAGGTAATTCGTTGGACATGTTAAACATTGCTTGTGTTTCAAAACAATACTTGTTACCAGTTCAAAAACACTACCTTCTTTACTCGAATAAGACATTAAGGAAATAAAACTAACCTCTTAATGCTTCACCAAGACCAGTGATGTGTCCCAAATCGTGCACTTCTGCACTTACACTTAATAATTTGAGTACACAAGTGCATTCACACTGATGCAAAATGTAGTGCGGTATGTGCTCTCAATGGGTGCACTAAAACGGACAGAAAATTGAGTGTGGATCAATGGACACTGTCCACCCTTAACTGCCGCCATCTCAGTGGCGTAGATATTGCTAAACCGAAAATACGTCACTGACGACACGTCTTCGGAACAGATACTGGTGTAAACGCCTCGAGAAAACACTAATTTTACAACAAAAAATGTAACAACAACAATAGCACAATGAAGCACAACTGGATAACTTGTTTTTCCATTGGTGAAAAGTACTGTCAAGTGTCGACGATAAGGTTCCAACGGCCAGTTGTAATCAATGTTAAAAAGTAGTTAATGTTAATGTTAAAAAGCTGTCAAGTCATTTCTGGTAGGTATGTAGCAGCAGTGTTTGATTTGAGACAGTACTACCCTGTAGAAATGTGTGCACTGCTCGAGTTAGTGCCCTGTCTTACTGTAAAGCAGGGCACTTAGAGAAGTGCACAATTTAAGACACAGCATAGATCTCATTTTTTCCAGTCTGTGTTTTTCCAGTTTTAACTTTGCTCGTGCCTCTCGGATAATAAGAACTTACAATGGACTATAAAGATGTGACCCAAACAGTTCTTACTAAAGAGTGAAATCGGAAGATTCTGTATTAAACTCTCCTCATAGAGAGTAAAATTGTTGTGATTTTAAACCAAATCTGATGTCTCCTCTTTGTCTAAGTTCACAGCCTTAAGTCAGATTCATAACCTGACAACTACTCACAGTCTGGTTCAATCCTACCTTTGGAGACCAATAGATCCAAATCTAGACTTCAGCTCCTACAAGGCTAGTATGAGATCTATGATATAGGATGATGGTAGACTATGCACAGCATGGGTTAGGAGGAGGAGCTCAACTTGCACGCTTGAGACTGGTGGAGACACCCTGGACATCTCAGGGTTATCAATCAACCTCTGTGTGACTTTGGACCGTGTAAGAAAATTGGAGCCGTGGAAAAGCCACATGACGAGAACTGAACTTGCCTTACAGGAACATAACCCTTTGATTTTCCAGCTGTTTCCATCATGATGGGGAAGATCAGGTCAAGGAGGTCCAGAAGAGAGGACAGAGGATGCTAGATGAAAAAGGAGAAACATAATTAGAGGAGGAGGTTGCCAAGGGCAGAGAGGAGGAGAAGATCAAGAGGCCAATATTCGCTCCAATAGAAAAGTCTAAGAGGCTCGTCATAAGTAGCTATAATGATGCCTGTGTGAACATTTCCCTTCTTAAATTATTGAAGGATAATAAAAGGAAGCTTGCTTAAATAACTAACTGTCTTTTAATACGTTTTAAAAAAAACGCAATCGGAGAAGAATTAATTTTCAATTGAGATCAGCTCAATGGGTGAAGCCTGGGAAGCTGGATGACACACACTCCTCGAAAGCATAGCCAATTATCAAAGCCGTTTAAGCTCCGACTGAGTATGCATTTCTACAATCTGTGATCTATATTTGCTATGCTATGATCTCGTGTATGAAAAGCACGATCTAGTTCATCATCGACGCTCTTGTTTTGACCCATACATTAAAGTTTAAATCCTGACACCATTGCCTAAAAATAGCACAGTGATCCTTATCCCAGGGTTGCGATGCTGTAGGTAAGATTCCCAGCGGGGTATTTGACCTACATGTGTGTGGAGCACACGTCAATCACACGAACCTATCTCACTGTGTATTATTCATTTAAAAAAAAAAAGGTTCATCATCAGATGGCGCAGAGACTCTCTGGCTGAGGGCTCCACTCTCATCCTATCAAGTGAAACAATCTTTTTCTCGATTTTGTTTCTCGTCAAGGGGGCGCAAGTAAACATCACAATCCACCACGAAGTTCACCTCCAAGACTTTTGCAGCATTCTGTCTTGTTTACTTTTAAAACGCGGTTCCATCCCACGAGTGGCGGCCCCTCCTGAAGCCGACGCTTTAATAAAACAGACGTTAGTTTTGAGACGGTTGCAGTAATTACACGAGACAAGAGGTCATTAAGTCTGATGGGAGCGTAATGTAGAAAAAAAAAAAACATGAATACTGATGAACAATTTAGAGCGCAGTCTTAGCGCGCCGGTAAATTCAGGTCATAGCAAGCTTGGAAACATCTGCGAGCGCCGATAGGAAAAGCAGGCCTTGCTCAATTTTTTCTCAAGTTTTGGTAACAGAAGATTAAGAGTTTTATTTATATGTGGCTGCGGAGATGATTACAGGAATGACTTTCATGGCGGCAGCTCGGGGATTAGAAAAAACTTAAGTCACTGTGATGTAAAATAGTGCCGGAGAGGAGTGTTGCGACCAGATGTTATCTTTTTGTTGGTAATGACTTATCACATCTCGGGGGCTCAGATTACAGATTCATTGTCCTTCTCTTCCCTTTATTACATCTGGAGCAGCATCCTGTCCGCACACTGTCGGTTAGTCAGCCTCTTTCTCCTCAGCCTGACGCATCACAAAGCGGCTTAGTTGCCGTCACCTCAGACGACCCGGCACGCTCAGCATTTTAATAAACTCTATCAGCAATAACACATCACTGGATTTCAGCAACTAGTGACTTCAGTTATAAAGCAATGGGCAGTTTTCTTTTTCATGCAATTGTATGTAATAAGTAACAGTCTTTGAAATCAATTTGAGGAGAAAACATTATTTTATTGTACATTTTTATTAATGTTTAATATGTTGCTGAATTTTAAACAGTTATGAGTTTGTCGTGATTTTTTTTTTTTATGGTAAATCTGTGGATACTGAATAGTATCAGAGCAGATCATGTTAAAAAAGAAAGGACAAAGTGAGTTTTCAAGAAAGCCAGCGATCTCGCTGCAATGTATTTGCAATTTAGGACATTAAAGACCCAAATTATTTTTTAGAAATATAGATTTTGGCCTTTTTATTGTTTTGACTGTTTAAGCGCTTTGTGACCCTGGTCTGGAAAAGCGCTATATAAATAACAATTACTTACTTACTTCTGGTGTTAGTACAGTGTAACGGAAATGTCAAAATTATTTAGCCGTTGCTATTACACTGTGTTTTCATTTGCCTATACAATGTACAAAAGGCACTCTTTCTAGTAGTTTCTTGTTTTCTCTTCCATGTAACTTCAAAAAGTACTGTAGTACTTAGGGGCAAAAGATCTGTCTCTGACCCACTGTTTTACGGTCGCAATCTCAGACCGTTTTGAAACATTTTTGCTTTAGCAATGCCGTTTACATGGAACGTAATTTATCAAGCTTTTGCATTCAATAATTGCATCTTTATTTCTAAAGGTACTACTACATGTTATTATGGAAATTTGGACCAGTGATTGCAATCATGCTTTCACCTGATATTCCCGGCAAACTTTAAATAACCTTCATCAGAAATAGAAAATCACTTAACAAATTAGTGAATGTGGCGGACGGTGGTTAGCGTGATCACCTCACAGGAAGAAGGTTGCCCGTTCGTATCCAGGTCGAGAGGAAGCACCTCTATGTGGAATTTACCTTTCTATGTGGAATTTGTAAGTTCTCCTCGTGTTGCGTGGGTTTACTCCGGGCACTCCGGTTTCCCCCCACATTCCAAAACATGAGTTTGGAGGAAACTTGTCCATGAGAATGAGTGTGTGATAATGGTTGCCTGTCTTTGTTTGCGTTAAGACAGGACCTCAGGATTAAATGGTAAAGATAATGAATTTTGAAACTGACTTAGTGGAACATTAGAATAGATGGAATCAAGTTCAAGTGCTCAACCGTCTGTCTCATGCATTGTACAACATGGGAAATTTTCCGTCTCCGTCAAATAGAATATAGAGCACATATGATTGGCTGTTTATCTTTTAATGTCTTGATCTCAATGGAGCAGACATGTGGTAAAATAAATGCCCTTCAAAGACTTTATTTAAACCCCTCAAACCTGACTTGACCCCTGATCCCTAATGTAAAAAGGCATCTCCATCTCTCTCTCTTCTTTTTATCGTTTATTGCTTTGGTCGCCAACCTTTTCCAACTCAAGGCCCACTTTTAAGTCTCATAAACCGCTACTTTGCGGCCCACCTGCGACCCCATCAATACGAAGGCATTATAATGCGTTCTCAGACCAGAATTTTTTTTTCATTGATGATTGAACATAAAGGACTGAAATCAATAAAGGAGAAACATATTGGAAGCTACACAGTCACTAGCAGAGCATCTGTAACATGTTGCAACACCTTCAGTATTTAACATCTCGCACACACACTCGCACGCATACACACAGGCACACACACACACAAAAACAATATAATAAAATGAATATTTGAAAATGTTTAATATCCTTCTAAACTTAATAAGTTTTAACCATTAAAACATTATTATGTGTATTATTATTTTTATATAATTACATCCACCCTCCCACAAAAAAATGATACCATTTTTGGAAACAATTTTTTGGCCCACTTGCAATACCTGCAATGCCCACAGGTTGGGAATCACTGGTTTATTGAACAGTGAAACTGAAGGTGGCGCACGGTGTTTAGTGCTGGGTTCAAACCAGGATCTTTTGAAAGGTATTTTAGATTAAAAGAAATTAATTAAAAGTTGGTCACACAATTTTAAAAAAATTAAGAGAAATCCAATACTCAATATTCAGGCTTGCTTGTTTTATTTCAATCATTATCATTGAGTTTGTCTCTTCAGTTGTTTAATTGTGATGCAAATGATGCTATTAATCTTTGGTTGCGGGGAGAGAAACAAGCTGAAAAAAAGCAAATAATTGACTATGACATGAATGTAGACAAACTTGCTAAAGGCCTTTTTTTTTCAACGTCAAACTTTGTTGCTTTCCCTGGATCTCGCCTAAAGGGGAACACCAGGGGAATTAGCTGAGATTAAAATATGCTGCGTGAGCTGTCACTTTATCGTGCAGAGGCATAAATGGGATCATGTCAAAACAGAGGAGAGTTTGATTTCCCCCGTTATGCAAGCTTCCCCCCAAAAAGTCTGGGGAATGATTGCATAACTGAGAAGTGATTATAGGATTCCTTTTAAAATTGAAATGTGCGTGTCAAACGATAAATGTGTCAATGTCTGTTTGTAAACATGCTGGAAGTTTTGGTGCCGAATCAAAAACGTGTTGGTAAAGAACATTTTTTTCAGATAGACCGCGGTTCAGTGCAGGATAAATGTGTCCATCACTGTCAATAAAAAAATGAAATTAACAGCAAGAGTTTTTGGACGGGATCTAACATACAGCATCTCTCGTTCCCAAAGATCCAACAGATGCAGAATGACTTATTGATCCTGTGTCTGCTCCCTCCCTGCTGTCTGACCCTCTGTCAGCACCCCTGCCAGCACACCCTCACTGACATTTATTATTGATGGGCGCACCCCCATAATCTTTGAGGCTGGCCAACTGATCACTTCAAGTCCTCCACATGATCATCTCCTCCTGCAATTATGTTGGATTGAACTTTTGCTTAGAGGGCAAAATGGAGATTATTGATCATCGCGAGGAGTCTTGAGGAAGCATGTTGGTCTTCACTGAGCTTTAATCTCAGTATTAACAAGATTAAGCAACAGTTGTATCATGTTAAAAGCTAAGTTATTGTTATGAAGAACTAAAATGATATACTTTTATTTTGTTTCCTTTTTCCCATTTTTTTGTTCAAGCTATAGGCAGAATGGGACACACAGGGACATGGTTACCGAGTCCTGACAATAGATTTAAAGCCAGCAACACCCAACAATGTGCATCAATTCCTGTGTTGATTGGCTTTGGCTCATTTTTAAAAGGTACTGTTGGATATTCTTGGACAGCTTGTCGATCGATTTCCTTTTCTCTCCCTTGATTTTTCAAAGCCCACTTTGTTATGTGAGTGTTGAAAGCTAAGTTTTTTTGTTTTTTTTTACAGGAAGTTCTGCCTGCCAATGTTTTATTTTGCTCCAGTATGGTGACTTGTTTTTTTTTTGGGACTTTTAAATCTGTATTTACACCACCTTTTTTTCGGTTACTGCATCTTCGAGAAACATTTGAAACAAAGTAGAGTTTTCACATTAGTTTCTCTTTAGAGGACAAGTTCTACCACACATAAAACATTTATATTATTATATTTGTCTGATGACAAATAAATCTTTGTCAATCAGATTATTTAAGCTTTATTCTGTTGTGGAAAAAAGTATTTATTTGTCATTTAAAATGCAGTGACAGTGCGATGGATGGATACTAATTATTAGCTAGTTATCAGTAAAGTGTCTTCACTTAATTTCTGATGTTCACAAAAATTATTATTGTGGTCAATACTAGTTATGTTCTGAGTCCACTAGATGGCGATCTCTGCACTATTTTCCTTTGTTTTGAACAACTATTCTAATGAAACATCATTTTTAAACTGATGGCGCCACCTACTGACCTCTAAACAACATGACACTGTTTCATGAAGCTTCATCAGACCATCACTACTAAATCATCAAATATGAATATTCACTTTAGAAATGAATTACAAATTAAGATTAATGTTTTCCTTGATACAACTAGTGATGGTCTGATGAAGCTTCATGAAGCAGTGTCATTATTTTCAGAGTCCACTAGATGGCCGTATATGCACTATTTTCCTTTGTTTTGAACAACTGTTCTAATGAAACATCACATCATTTTTAAACTGAGGGCGCCACCTATTGACCTCTTAACAACATGACACTGCTTCATGTAGCTTCATCAGACCATCACTAGAGCCCTCTGAACTTGGTGTCAAAAGGATTTATATAGATAAAAGAAAGATTAGAAAGGAACCAAAACTCTAAAGAAATAATTGGCAGTTGGAAGATGTTGCTAGGTAACTCAAGCAGGCAGTGGTTAGACTTTCCAGAAGTTTCACATAAAGTCAACCAGCATTGCAAAACAATACATGAAAAGTCAAAGTTATATGTCTTGTGTGGGCTGCCTTGCCCACACTGAAATTTGAAATGACTTTTTTAATGATCGATGCTTTCTTTTTTTTCTCCTTCTTTTTGCTCTGTCAAACATGCACCCACAGTTTCAATATTACCTTAGAGATAACCAATAAGTATGTCATCATGTTCAACAGTTCACCCACTTTTTATTTACCTAATTTAAAATAGAAGCACTAAAGACACTTAAATATGCAACATTCTCCCTTTTCAATGAAACATTCTTCTCATTTATTTATCATGTCCTTTGTCTACTTAGGTACATTTGACTCATCACTCACTTGGCAACCCTTGACTGTAGTTCATGTGAATTTAATGGGTCACAAACAAACTTTTATGATTCACTCTATGTCATTCTTACGTAATCTTTCACACCAACCGCCTTCCACAAATAAAGCATCATTTCTGTGACTCATTTCAAAATAAATACTTCTTATTTTTGCAGTCTACTTTGTATTTCCCACACATATGCTCCATTTTTCATCCTCGATCCTGAGAAGGCTGTGAAGAAAACACTCCATAAATACCTGAATCGATATCAATGGGCCGGTATTAGATGTGACGCGGTTGTTTGAGGATATTTCAGTAATTGGATATTTTCCTCCCACAACACAACAGAACAATCGATGTGCAACCATCATTGCGGCGCGGTGAGACAATTTTTCATCTCTTTTCTCATTCGTGGTCTCAACAATAGAATATTCTGAAACCACCCTTGCAGAGGAAACTTTCGCTTGTACAAAGAAACAGAAACTCTTGAGTTTGACAGTGGAAATCCTCTGTGAAGTCAAATCTCGATGTGTTGCTCACCTGTTCGACGCACCCAGCTGTCTAGATGGGACGTTATCTGGCATTAGTCCTGTGAATGTTTTCCTGTCAAACTGTGGCAGGTGTTTTGGGCTCCCATTTGTTTCCCCACCCTCCGTGATATCAATGCATTTGTGCCGCATATTAAAGACGCGGCACCCGAACTGTCATAAAGATAGATACTGTCTAAGGCTATAATAGTTGCCGTGACTGCAACGCGTCAGTGTGCCCGCTCTGTACGGAGACAAATGGAAGAGCGAGGAAATTACACAAGCCTCTCCTGTGAGACTTTATGCAGAAATATTGTTCCGGGCGAAGCATTTCTTTTTGCCTGACAGTCCTGACCGATCCTTAAATCATACTGTGGAACATAGACGATTTGTTGCGGTGGTCCCTGACCACCCACTACAGGTGCCAAAAGAGGTGATTTGTGACTCTGCAAAGGTAGGATGATGCAAATTGTTTGTTCCTCCAGGAATAGAGCAGAGGCTTTGGACTGGATTACCCCTTTTAATCCACTGATTTTTGTTGACGAGGCACCATTGCTACGTCGAGCTTCTGGCCCGACACCAAGACCGTTTCAGAGTTGAGTGTTGTTGAGAGTCCTGAGAGTTAAATAGCAATGTTTTTGTTTTTATATTTGTTGCATTTTTTGCAAATTTAATTTGAATTCTGCACTGTTCTCTTGATTAAATAGGTGGAAATTAGATGGAAATTAAACCAGAACTAAAACAGTTTTTGTCTAAAGTGTTGCAGGTTGAATGTGTGCCATTGAAAGAGAGGGCGTCGGGTGGCGGGGGAATGTAAGTGTTCAGTTAAATGGTGGAAAAAGTTCAATGATTATAAAAAGGATTAAAGACGTATCACCACTCGCCGCTTATCACAGCTGTGATTTCGGATATTCCTGTGAAAAACCAGCATGCTCAGACCTTTTTTTAAATATTATAATTGGGTTGAAAATGCACAGCAATTAAAAGCGTGCTAATTTAGGGAAAACAATTCACCAGCAACACTTTCTCCTTTTCTGGGGCTTTTATTTTGTACAGTTCTTTTCTGGGTTTCCTGTGTGTTGTTGCTCTCTTGACAGTTTGTGAGAGCGGTGCTTAGCAAGATCCACGGCTGTCGACTCTAAGGGCAATTATCTGTGCTGCATTAGGAGTCTGCTCCTGGCCCGAGTCGATATCAGCGCGGTTTCTATGGTACCATCGGTAAAACGAAAAGTTGTTTGCCTAGTGAAACCAACATTACATCTTGGACGCAAACCTCCAACACACGACAGTTTTTTCCCTTTAGCGCTTTTTGTTTCCTTTGGTGAGTTCTGGATTTAATTTCTACCTTTGGTGGATCTCGCGCCTTGCAGCCACCCTTGCCTTGTTTCCTTGGACTTCTGGTTTTTAATTGGACTTGTAAAGACTGAGATATGGACTATGTGAATTTTTGACGCCATCTTGTGGACCTTTTGTGTATTTCTTCGTGTTTTGTTTGATTATTAAACTTTCTTTTGTGAACCTCCCGCCTGGTAACTTATTATCCTCCGCTTCTGAGTCATCTTGCTAACCAAACCGTCACATGTGTAACACTGTTGCATGGGATTACTCAAGTTAAATAGAAATAAATATGGAAGAACAAACAAGATCATGAGGATTTGTGATAAAGATTCTGACGGGGCACAAAATGAGGCGCAATGTCAGTAACATACGGAACTTCAGAAAGAGTTTTGAAATTTTCTCTACAGGTTAATAATACATAGTATTTATTCTTTGTCTGAGTAACTTCCTTTCAGTATCGATGTGCCTAATTTAGTCAATTGTAAAATAACTAGTCAGTATAAATCTGTTAAACATGTGTGAGGGATGTGTTCTAATGCGAGAGTGCTAGGTATCATCATTATGATATTTTTATATTATGTTGAATGTTTTTATTTAAAAAAAAAACCCTGAATGAAAATGTAACCAAAAATAAAATGTCACAAATATCTAAACTAACATCCATTATGGCACCTACTATTAGTGTAATTACCACAAGTGGGAGGGGTCAGTCCACTTATGTTTCTAATCCATCGGGATCATTATACCCGTGGGAGGAACATGAATCCAATTGAAATTTTCTTTAACCGCTTTAGAAAATTAGTCTTTTTTTTTAAGGAAGCTGTAAGTAGATCAGCTCACCCTAAATTAAAATGTCAGTAATTCTATACTAACCCTCATGTCCACTAAGGATTGGGATTCTTTTTTCAGAACAAGTCATGTCTTTTTAGAGTTACGGGCAGAAATATATGTTACTGACTTACTTGATACGACTGTCACGACCATCGCTCACCTTTTCTTTCCTCCCCCTCGTCAAAAAACACACTTAAAAACACCCAAATTCCTCCATACTGCTGCTAGACTTAATGTTCCTTTTGCATTCATGCCGAGACATGAGGAATTGTTCAGAATTCAGTTTGAAAATAAATCCATATTTCAAGCTTGTTTTCAGATACAAAGCTATCATGCATGTGCAATGTAAGACATTGGGACCTTCCTCTACTAACAAGCTTAAAATAAATGATTTAACTTTTTTTTCCTGAATAAGGGTCTCATGCCAGGGCTTTAATACAAGATGGATACTAGCCGTATATAGAAGTATTAGGATGGAGCAGGAGGACGAAGAAAAGAGCTCCGGTCATGACAGTCACATGGAAACACATGCAAATACAGAACACACTCAGAAAGGACGTGTTGTCTTTTTAAAAGTACGACGGATGATATTAGCATCTAAGAACAAAGGAATTCTGTAGCTACAAGTGTCATATCATATCATATCATCAGCGTCTTCTTTTTCCATACAGAAATAACAAGGATGATTTGTGCCTTAAAGCCATGGCTGTAGATCCTCACAGTCACTTTAAAAGCTCCATAAAAGTTGAGGGTTGTGTCATAAAAAATAAATCACATCCCTCTTTAACCTGAGTTTCCTTTTTTGAGAGAGAGTTAGTAGCCGTCCTGAATAAATGTGACATTTTGAAGGTAGCCAGAGTGACTCGTTTATTATTAAAGTCGCTCCGTTTACCGTAAATTCATACCATTTTCTGCAACTTTAACACAACAGTGACTTTTTTTACCTTTTCAAACTTATGTTTAATTGAGTTTTTTACCGGTATAAAAATACCAAAACAAACCCACAGATTGCTTCTCCCTCTCTCCCCGGACTATCTGCTCCTGGTTTCAGAAGTCTGTTGCACTTCTTCCGATGCCAAGTCTGCAAAATTTTCACCGACTGGCTGACACATCCTGGCTTCCGACAGCGAGCATCTGTAGATCAACACATCTGACACAAATGCAGGCAGGGGGTTCTGGAGGAATCATGGAAAAATACAGATCCTTTATAAGCTCAACTCACTCTGGAGGTCAAACATTCAGCAAATCTATCTTAAAAAAAGAGTATTTTTAAAAGGAGCTGTTTTTGTTTTGAGCTGACTTAGGATTTGACATGGTTGACTTTTTTGGTTAAATATTTGATAAATCCTCCATTTATCCCTCGTCTCACTTATTCCTATTCCTCTTAAGACTTCAACTCTTGCTCCTTTTAGAATTCTTCTCAGAACATCACTTTATTCCTTTAAACTAAGGCACGCTTTTTACAAACTGAGAAAATAAGCAGAGTCAGAAATGTGATAGATCTCGTAATGATTTAACTTAATAATTGTCAACAAAGCAAAACAACTGACAACATCTGCATGTATCTGGTGGCTCGTGTTGACCAGGCTGTTGTGTTCGTTTACGGGCCTTCGGGTCACATTGACCCTGAGATAACACAAGGGTTAAAGCGAAAGTCTGCAGATGATAACAATAAAGGTCTGAATCAACCAAGTTAATTTGTCATTTTGATTTATAATTTAGGTTCTTTTTACAGTAGTGTGTGATGACTCAGCATCAAAATACCACCAAATAACATCTTTAAATTAATTAAATTAATTATATTCTTTAAATATAAAGATAATTAAATTGTACTAAATAGTATAGTGAAGCTACTTTGCTAGCTGAACTCATTCTTAAATAGATTTAAAACGCTTTTTTGTTGTTCATTCTTTCTAGATATTAATCTAAAATTGGTAAATCTCAAATTAAATCATTTAATTTCAGGAAAACACTACATGGTTATAGATAAATGTCACAAACTTAAGTTGTAAGCTCTTTAAAAATAACACCTGCATCACATTCATAATAAAGAAATGAACTATTATTGATAGACATTAATGCCTGATGCCCTATATTTTTTATTTTATATTATATTATTATTTTATCATCTAGGAAAGTGGAAAAAAAAATATGAGTGCAGCATGCATCAATGGACAACTAGAACGGTTCTTTACACTTTGACTTTTCATCAAAAATATAAACCAGGAGCTGAGATGGATATATTGGATTAAAAAAGGGCAATCACTCAGTCGCCCGGTGCGTTAGAATACGTATAAGTGTTGGCACAGGCCATCAGTCGCCTATGATATAAAGGCGTGATCTCGAGGTTTAAGTGCCTGAACCGAGCGCGGGAGTCAGCACTTTTTCCAGTCGTCCTCCCATGATGGAGGAGCTTTTAAGGACATTGTTTTATTTGAAAGGTTAAACCACTGCTCTGACAATCTGGCCCCTGGTAAGGAGCGCAGACATATTGGAAAACGGTTCCAAAACTCAATATGTTTGTTGTTGCCCCCGGCTGCCACGGCATTTAACAGAAGAAAAAAAAAGTTCCTTGCGGTGGAGTGTTTTTGTGCCGTGTTTATTCTGAAACACAAGTTTACACTTGGCAGTAAAACAACAGCTATTGGAATTATTTGGCACCGAAACATGTGGACAAACTTTTTATTGTCGAGATGGTGAAGTAACAACGCTGGGAGGTGAGCCATTATAAGATTACCTGAATGTTTTCACACCCTGTTAGACACTACAAGGATGCACGCCAGACCATAACACTAAGAAGAAAAAACCACATTAGCATCAATAGAACAAACGTTTCTACACACTGTGCTTGAAACCAAGATGTATATTTAAACTGGTTTTGAACCCCGGAACTTCCATGTTGTCAAATTATAGAAGACCCTGAAACCATAAAATCCAAAATTCTTTGCAAACCATAACTATCTGAGTTCTTGTAAAAGCTTCTCCAGAAGATAGCTGGGGAATAAATCTGTACAGTAAAGTTATTTAACATGTCCCATAAGTTTAATTAAAACTTTTGACGGGGTTACCAATGATGCAACTATACAGTACCTACATCCAGACTAAGTCAATTTCTTTTCCATGTTGTATTTAAATATAAATTCAGATAAGAAAAGGGCATTTCACGCAAATTTTCTTTTCTTATCACTTCGTTATCAGTCTTACAGCTCTATAGACCAGTTGCTCCATAAAGTCGACACTTCCTGAATACAGATTCCGCAGCTTACATGAACTATTGATCGGCTGATGAAGCTTCATGAAGCAGTGTCATGTTGTTTAAAGGTCAGTAGGTGGCGCCGTCGGTTTAAAAATGATGTATGTTTCATTAGAACAGTAGTGATGATGTGGTGCACATTGTCCTTTTCTAACCCGCTCAAGTAGAAGAACTCACATTTCTACGATCCTTAAAACTCTTCACTGGCTTCCAGTTTCTTTCAGGATCAACTTTAAAATTATGGGTCTTACTTTCAGATCTATTCATGGTCAGACTCCTCCTTACATAACTGATCTGATCCAGCCTTACACCCCAGCCTGGGCTCTGAGGTCTGTGGATCAGAATCTACTTATGGTTCCTGAACACGGCTCAGGACCAGAGGAGAGAAATCTTTTCAGGCTGTTGCTCCTAAGCTTTGGAACGATCTTCCTCTCTCTTTGCGCTTGATGGATCTACTGACTCCTTTAAGAAACATCTTAAGACGTTTCTATTTGTTCAGACTTTTCATTGATTTTCTGGAACTCCTGTGTTGTTCTCAGTATTATCTTGATCTTTAAAGTATGTACTTTTTTGAGTATTGTTTTGATTGTTTAAGCGCTTTGTGACCCTGGCCTCGAAAAGCGCTATATAAATAAATATTACTTACTTACTTACTTACTTTTAAAATAAACTGAACTGAACTGATGAAACTTCATGAAACAGTGTCATTATTTCCTCTAGATGGCGGTCTCTGCATATTTTCCTTTGTTTTGAACAACTGTTCTAATGAAACGTCACATAATTTTTGAACTGATGGCGCCACCTACTGCCCTAATAACAACATGACACTACTTCTTGAAGCTTCACTAGCCCATCACGATAGAACAGTTCAAAACAAAGGAAAATAGTGCAGAGACCGCCATCTAGTGGACTCTTAAAATAATGACACTGCTTCATGAAGCTTCATCAGACCATCACTAGAGCTACGAGAGGATCATCAACCAAAGCAAAAATACATTCATCTGTTAATTTACACACATTGTTTGGTAAAGTATTTCAACAATGATTATAGAATTACATCATTTTTTAAAGCCTTTGTTGGAATAATATTGTCAAGTCTGAAAGATTTTCGAGATGATTTTGTTGTTACTGAATCTAAGCTATTGCTAGTTAGCAACATAGCTAATGCTGAACGAAACAGTCATGTGATATAATGGTTAAACTTTCACGTTGAGCTAATAGCTGGATTGTTTTTATAACCGTTTCCAACCGGGAGGAATCTCTTGTCTGGACTCAATGATTTGTTTTTTTAAACCGTCTATTATTCCTCTCCCTGGAAAAAGAAAATATTAATATTTTTAGGGTAAGTGATGCCTTAATTTAATCTGTAACTTGCTGTTCACTGCTGTCTTTAAAGGGACTGTAAATCGAACCTACTCTTCTCTAACTGTAGCCACAGTGAAGCCAATCATAAGACACAGAACAGTCTCTCTTTGCATCTTTTTTGCCACTTACTGTAGTGAATGAACAATTAAGATTTAGTCAAGTACTGCAGAAAAAAAGGATGTTCCACCGGGTCACGCGTCATGGTACGGCGTTCCCCGTGGGGGGGGTTGGCACGCCCCAATATTTGATTTGAACTGATTTAAAGGAACTTAGACTTCACTCTCTGTGCCAACCTTCAAGGAAATGTTGTCAACTGAACTGGAAAAAATGTGCGACAGCATCGAATATTCATGCTACGGGCAGTATAGTGTGCATGCATTAAAGAAGAACAAAGAAACACTTAAGATGTTTTTCCACGAGGTGAAGTGGCCCGAGAACAGTAAAAGCTGTGTTCTGGCATTTCAGAGGTGATGTATGATCGTGTGTGTGTGAAGCGACGGCAGGGTTTATATTTCCTTTTATTCAAATGTTATTATCTTTTATTATTAACTGTGAAAAACACATCGATGGTCTCTATCCCTCAGATGACTGACTTTACTCGATGCTTGTTCACATATCTCTACTGATTAGTGTAAAATATGTCATAATCCTTGAAGACATCAGCAAGAGGGAGTTGAAGTTTTGTACCAAACGGCTGCTTTTTTTTAAAGAAAGTGCCTCAAGTACAGCATGATCTATTCTCCCTCGATTTCATCGACTGTTGCCTCCGGTGCAAGGCGTCCCTTCGCTGGGCTGACGTGAATGAATACATAATGGTGAGTAGAGCTCACTATCACTCATTAAATTAGGAGCTAAACAACGAGGATGGAAACTCATCTGCCACACAGCACTTAACCTTCTGAAAGGGATCTGTTTTATAATTCATTCAGGAGTCTTACAAAAGACCTCGGGTGCTTAAAAACTTCATGTCTTGTTGTCGTTTTCATGTTATAAAACACCCTTGGACAATAGTGCTGTATCCCCGCCCTTGTCTGCTGCACTTGGCAGTTGATGAAGCAGTTGTGTGGGTAATGGACTTCAATAAAAGTGCTACATAAACTTTGTGATCCCGTTTACGTTTGCTTGCTGCTTTCAAAGCTTAAGAGGGCACCGGGAGCCCGAGGTAAAACATTTTAGATCCAGTATTTTGACTGGTTGTCTTCAGAAGAAACTTTTTGAACTTGGCTTGATTTTCGAAAAGCAGGGACTGACACTTCAAGATGGCCATCTCACCCTCCCCGTCACGCCGACGCCTGAGGGCCGAGACGTTAAACGCTTGTGTCTGCTTAAATCACTTAAAGGCCCCTGCGCTTGAAGCCTGGAAGCTCAAAGTGTGGGCTGCTCGTCGGGGTCCCAGGGTATGCATTCGAAAGCACCTCCTGTCTTTGCTCCGGAGCGCTGACAGGTTACTGTTCTACTTCTGAGCCAGAAGGCGGAACACAAAAGGCTCTGATCTCTTGTGACACTGTACGTTCCATTTTGTCTCACGCGAAGCACCTTTTCACCTCACCCCTACCAGGCGTACGGTAATTCCGCCTTCTTTTTTTTTTTCCCCGTTTCACACTTTTACAAGTACTGCAGTCAAATTCAAAGCTTCTCCTCTGACCTTTGTCTTGGAGCATAAACACTACAGGACGCTCGCAGCACTTCACAACTGTGTGTAGCACATACTTATATACTAAGGAAAAGTTTTGGTTGAGCTTGTGTTAACCACGACGCTCGTTGATTGCCTGGGTTAAGTTCTGAATAAAGAGTTCGCAAAAGAGAGTCATAACCCCTCCTTTCCCAGATTCTAATTAACATTTTTAACATAAATTTAACCCCTGTGTTATCTCTGGGTCAATGTGACCCGGAAAGCCTGAAAACAAATGTGTTTGAGGTATCCCTTGTGTTGCCTCTGGGTCAACTTGAACAACCTTCTTGGCTTTCAGAAATACTTATGCAGTGGCACAAGTAAATTTGTTTTCGGGCCACTGGGTCACATTGACCCAGAGACCACACAAGGGTTATATTAAATTCTTGAAGTGACACCAGCAATTCAGTGATATTTTACTCACCCTCATGTCAACTAAGGTTTGGGATTATTTGTTAGAGTAATCTGTTCCTTCTTAGAGTAGCGACTGGAGCTCAGTTGTCTTCGTCTCTATCTCCTTCCAAAATACTTCTAAAAAAGACATCCAAATACCTACGTGGTGCTTGTCTGTAACGACTGTCTTATATTGAAGCCTGTGTTTGTTACATGTTTTTCCTTATTTTTTAATATATCAAACTGAAGATGTATTTATTTTCTAGTGGTTAAGTTGAGGGATTTACGTAGGTCAGTGAAGGTGTCATGAGTCTGAGCAACTTGGAATTGAAAGAAGGGTGTTTTTGGTGATATGCGTAAGGTGTATCACGATATGGCAAGGGATATTTAAGTGACCAATTTAGGTACAATTTAACCCTTGTGTTATCCCAAGGTCAAGATGACCCTAACGGCCAAAAACAAATGCGTCCAAGGTATCCCTTGTGTTGCCTCTGGGTCATGGTGAACAACCTCCTTGACTTTCAGAAATACTTATGCAGTGGCACAAGTAAATTTGTTTTCGGGCCACTGGGTCACATTGACCCAGAGACCACACAAGGGTTATATTAAATTCTTGAAGTGACACCAACAATTCAGTGATATTTTACTCACCCTCATGTCGACTAAGGTTTAGGATTATTTGTTAGAGTAATCTGTTCCTTCTTAGAGTAGCGACTGGAAGTCAGTTGTCTTCGTCTCTATCTTCGTCCAAAATACTTCTAAAAAAGACATCCAAATACCTATGTGGTACTTGTCTGTAACGACCGTCTTATATTGAAGCCTGTGTTTGTTACATGTTTATCCTTCTTTTTTAATATATCAAACTGAAGATGTATTTATTTTCTAGTGGTTAAGTTGAGGGATTTACGAAGGTCAGTGAAGGTGTCATGAGACTGAGCGTTTTGGTGATATATTTTGAATGCGTAAGGTGTATTGCGATATGGCGAGGGATATTTAAGTGACCAATTTAGGTACAATTTAACCCTTGTGTTATCCCAAGGTCAAGGTGACCCTCAAGGTATCACTTGTGTTGTCTCTGTCGTCAAGGTGAACGAACTTCCTGTCTTCCAGAAATACATACGCATTGTTGGAGGTCGTTCACCTTGATCCAGAGGCAACGCAATAACAAAAAAGGAATTTGTTTCCGGGCCTCCGGGTCACCTTGACCCAGACAAAAGGGTTAAGTATTTTAGTAAGCAACTTTCAAGCACAACAGGTCTTCTCTTGTCTAATGCTATGGTTATGTACAGTAACTTGAGAGACCTTTTTGCTGCCTTCTGCCTCACGCCCGAGTAGCTAGCTCTCGTGTAATCCAGGCTGGCTGAAAAACGAAAGAACATAAAGTGATTTCTTGTCAGCGATGGTGAAAACCACATTACATGCCTTGCATCTGGTGGATGGTAGACAGTTGGTAAAGGAAGAAGTTGATCAAAAATCTTCTCAGAAAATCACATTACGTGTTGACACCTGGAGAGCAAATGATCTTTCACTGGAGCTCCACGTACTAGATTTAATCTTCTTCAATTTGCCAACGTTCCACATCGACTGCATTACAATTTTCTTTCTCTATTAGGAATCCTGACACACAAAATGCCCTTTTCAAGATGAAATGTGAAACAGCATATGTACCATTTTGTAAGGGCAACTTGTTCCAGCTAACACAATGATCAAAGCAGAACAAACCCGTTGACACAGAAAAAGACGTGTTACACAAACACATTCGACTTCGTGGGATCGCTGTGTGCCTCACATGCCTTTGATCAAACAACGAGATGGACGGTTGTAACAAGGAATGGAACAACACGTCATTACACGGTTTATAGAGGCGAGAAAATGTGAATTTATTGAATTTTCTCTCATGTTTTCTAAGCTATTATTTTTTTTTAGGTTTCGATTCTGTTTAAATTATAGGTCGCATCAGAAGATTTGACATTGTACGGCCAACAAACCGCAGGTAATTATAAGTTCTTCATCTGTGATTTCTCTGATGCAATTCCATTTCTCACTCTTCACATGTATTATTTATTTGCTTTCAGTTCGTTCCTCATTGAACGCGCTGTACAGCAATGGTTCGACCTCAACTCTGAAACACTTGCAAATGCTGAGCATTGATTTATCTAGGGTTTTTTTTAAATGTGAAATATTGCAGAACTAAACTCGTTTATTTTTCAAGCTACAAATAGTGTTTTGAGTGGTTAACAAAGAGAATTTAGACACATACTATGCAATTATCAAAGGACTACGTTTCTATTTTTCTGCCTTACTTATACGTGTGTTTGAATACAAATGTGCTCAGTGATTTGTTTGTGTTCACTTATTCATTTATTTTCTTTACTGCTTAATCGATTATGGGGGTCGTAGAGCTTATCCCAGTGTCTTCAGGCGTGAGGCATGGGACACCCTGGACAGGACACCAGTCTGTCGCAGGGCACACAAACACACACAACCATTCACACACACACTCATAGCTACGGACAATTTCCCTAAGTTCCCGATCAACCTCATGTCCCCAATCGTGCACTTCTCCAAGTGCACTGGTTTACAGTACACATTAAGACACAACGCAAAATTTTTGTCAGGCTAGTACTGTCTCAAATCAAACACTGTTGCTACAGATTTACCGAAAATGACTCGAAAGCTTCTTCTTCTACTATTCTACACATTTACGCCGATATATTCTCCGAAGACGCGTCGCCAGTGACGTAGCTTTCGTTTAGCGCCATCTACGTCAAGATAAGATACTAAGATGGCGGCCGTTTAGGGTGGAAAGTGTCCATCGATCCACACTAAATTGCTCATGCGCACTTCATTTTCGCACACTGCTCTTTGGGACACACTTATGCGCTCAAAATATGAATTGTCAGTGCAGAAGTGCACCATTTGGGACAAACCCTGTATGTTTCTGGACTGCAGGAGGGAACCCTGATGCTTGACCAATACCAGCAGAGTGGGCGCGGTTACATTAAATAACATTACAATTTTCAGTGGGCGGGGCTTAAGTACATTTTCTAATGTCAATATTTCAATGAAAAGAGAGTTTTGTACAAACAGACACATACTGATGATACAATAGAGGTCCTAGATTTTTTCAAGACACACTTAAGCTGCCCTTTAAACATTTAAAACAATGAACTTTGAACTAGTTCACATAGAAAGTGAACTCTCCCAACATTGTGCAAAAATATGATGAGAATTGTTAATTTGTTTAATTGTAAACGGAAGTTGGAAAATCTCAAAATCTCAGACTCAACAACTTTCTTTCAAAAGTTTCTTTATTAGTTTAGAAACGAATACAATTTTCAACAGACACAAATGAAATTATCCCTCTCCAGTCCGAACAAGTGAGTCTCTTGTTTTTGCTCATTAATTCCTCATTATTTTTTTTTTTACAGAACACTCTAACAACGCTAAACTCTCCCGCTCCCACATCCCGCTGCAAGGATAATAAATTTTCATTTGCATGGAAAGGTAAACAGCAATCAAAGCTAATGAGGTCTTTCAGCGTATTTACATAATTCCACAGATATAGAGAAATTAAATTATGTGTTGTGTTTTCACATGACCCCGTTTAATGATGCAGCACAACGGAAACACTGTGAGGATCTCTAACGGCTTCTGATGGTGCAATAAATGACTTCAATCAATGAAGGGCACTTTTTGGATGGACTCCAGCACTCAGCTACCCCGCTTGGCTCAAGAGACGAACTTAAAAAAAAAAGAGAAAAAGAAGCAGCCGTCAGCGAGTCTGCGAGAGAAGCTGAGGTCATGCCCTGTAAACGGTGAGTTGGCTCTAACCTGCGGTCCGCTGACGTGGACAGATGAAGATCGCACAGTTCGATATACGAGTGGCCACGACAATTCACGGAGCAGGTTCAAAGAAATCATCCCGAGGGGGCTCAAAAACATAAATAAAAAAACAAAAATAAAAACACGTGTATCTCAGACGGCTGCTGAGAGGCCGGCGAAGCGTGAAACACTTGTAATGAATGGTAATTCCAGTATCTGTTTTGCAGCCAGTTGTAAAGTCTGACAACTATTAGCATTTAAGTAGGAAAATACACTGATCACCGCTGTCAAACGGGCCGGGATGGATGAGGTGTCGGCATGTTAATGGAGGCGCGGGAGACGATGAATAATTAAAGGGGGCGACATTACATAATGAATGAACATCCTTTAATGGGAGTCTTGGAGGAAGATAAGGCTGATGTGGTGGAACTTTTCAGGACAACTAATGGGAGAACGTGCAGCATTATCTCGAAAACACTTGTCAGGATCTCAAACTTTTATGTTGACTTGGCACCTTGGGTTTAGTGACACGATGGCAGATGAATGGATTGAAATGAAAGGATTAAGTGTCAATTAATCTGAAATATATTTCTTATACAATCAAGTCTAGGAGTAGTGATGGTCTGATGACGCTTCATGAAGCAGTGTCATTATTTTCAGAGTCCACTAGATGGCGGTCTCTGCACTATTTTCCTTTGTTTTGAACAACTTTTCTAATGAAACATCGCATCATTTTTAAACTGATGGCGCCACCTACTGACCTCTAAACAACATGACACTGCTTCATGAAGCTTCATCAGACCATCTCTACCTAAGATTAACAGATCACAAGTTTTTGACTTCTGTAATTTTAGATATATAGGACGGTTTCAAGGTTTTAAGGCAAGTTTTTAGAGTGGTTTAATTGATTTTCATAGAGTTTTGTGTTTTCTTATAGCCACAAGAAAAATAAGATAACATGCAAAATAGAAAAACAGAAGCAGCAGCCATTCGGTTGTCATACTTCCACATTAAATTTATTCAATAAATATAATAACTTTATCTGATTTTGCTTAAGTTCATGACGACACAATGTTTTGCATTTACTTTTTCTTGTTGTAAAAAAAAAAAAATTAAACATAAAATATTAAAATAAAATGAATAAAACGTTATATAATATTCCATCAAATTACAGTTTAGGCTTATTTATGATTTAAGAATATAATATTATTCAATTTCCCCATCATATCATACTGTCCTCTTTTTACTTTCTTTTGGCTTGTCGACCCCTCTCAACAGTCACTGTATATAATGTGGCCCCTGAGTTAATCTAATTTCTCCCCCTGAGGTTGCTATTAAATCCTTATTTTTATTTCAAATGACTCCTAAACTGAAGTATTATTATTCCCCAACAATCATTAACAAACACACCTACTGACAATTTCGAGTCATAAATCAATCTCAATATACTTTTGGATTATAAATAAATAAATAAAACCCAATTTGGTCAAGGACTAAGATGAAAAACACAATAAAAACTAGTGATGGTCTGACGAAGCTTCATGAAACAGTGTCATGTTGTTTAGAGGTCAGTAGGTGGCGCCACCAGTTTAAAAATGATGTGAGGTTTCATTAAAACCGTTGTTTAAAACATAGGGAAATAGTGCAGAGACCGCCATCTAGTGGACTCTGAAAACAATGACACTGCTTCATGAAGCTTCATCAGACCATCACTAAGAAACATACATACAACTGTTAAAACTATACTATAAGGTAAAATTAGTTGGAGTTGCTCTTACAAATGGAGTTGGGGAAATAAATGAATCATAGAAATAAAATATCTTGCAGTTCAACAAAGTGACGCTTAAATGACTAAAACATTCCAACGTCAAATTAAAAACATTCCTTACCACGGATTTTACCGGTTTCTCCCTCTTTCTCGTCACACGAACAAACCCAACCCAAGGACAGAAACTGATTCAAGACTAGAGGAGAAGAAAACATTGCCTTAAAAAGAATTTACCAGGAACTCGTTTCCTTTTGATCCGTCGGCCTTCATGCTTCAAGGCAACAATGTGTCGCTGTTTATGTGGGAGAGAGATCCTGCTGGTTTGTGTGAAGGTTGATGGGTCAGATCTCTCGCAAGCGGTGCCGCCACATGGGAACGCGAGTGGAATGTTGAAAAAACCCCGGCTCGCATTCAGCGAGAGAATTGTCAGAAGCAGAAGAGCCGGTTGAGTCGGAGGAGACAAAACAACAGATTTTGAATCTTCTTCCTTCACCGTTT
Organism: Callionymus lyra; assembly: GCF_982586985.1. NCBI lineage: Eukaryota > Metazoa > Chordata > Actinopteri > Syngnathiformes > Callionymidae > Callionymus > Callionymus lyra. The sequence goes on from NC_141828.1 coordinate 12,709,580, forward strand.
CATCAGCAACTCGCTAATGAGATTTAGAAGACGTTCATTTTCCCAACGTTTGGTTATCATTGTGTTTATGCAGATGTTCGTGTATCTCAACTCGTCATCTGTATATTCATTTAATTTATTTTATTGTTTTATTAGTTATTAATTCTTAATTTATATGCCATTTTATTGGGAAGTCTCTTATTTTATTCTAATGTATTGGATTTTAGTTTAATGATCTCTTTTTATTTCATTCATGTTATTTCATTTTTATGTTCTGTAACAGCAACACAACAACAAATTATATATTTTCTTTGTTATTATGTTTTGTAAAATTATAAAAAGAATATTAGTCTCCATTTTTTCTAGCATGGAAAAAAAAAAAAAATTTCACTCCTGCTTTGGCCTCGAATCTTGTGAATCTCACAATCTTTTCCGTTCTTCTTCTTCTTTTTCATTGTTATCTTGTATTAATCTTTGTATCTTTTCGCCCAGAGGTCAGAGTTTCAAGTTGTGGAGGCACATTTAAATGATTCCTTTCTTTATCTTGTTAGTTTTGTATTTTATTTGGCAGTTTCAAGGCAGAATATCTGTTTTTTTCCTACAATAGCTTTTGTTTTTTCCTTTGTACAAATCACTTTCAATATATAAAATAATATTTAAATAATCGACAGTTGCAGAGAGGAGAAATCAATTTCCCAAAGGAGACCTCCAGAGGGATCCATCCATCCATCCATCCATCCATCCATCCATCCATCATCCATCATCCATCATCCATCCATCCATCCATCCATCCATCCATGTCCATTATTTGTTTTACACCTAAAGGTTTGTAAATTCTCTGGTAAATTGTTAATATGTTTCTTTCCCATTTTCAAAAACTAAAGAATAAAATCAGCTGCAGGTTGTTTAACATTTGAGTCTAAAAGTAATTGCATTTTAATTCCAAAAAAAACCCCCAATTTAATCACAGATTGGAATAACAACTTCTTACTTATTTTAACAATAATTCCCAAAAGACAGCAGATTAGTTAGAAAAGGATCGAAGGAACATATATGGTTTTTAAACTTAGATGAATGAATGGATTCAATTAAAGATCAGTTTAGTAATCTCCATCACTTTGAATTCAAATCTTCTTGTTTTTCTTCTGATCACATCCTTCCCAAATAAAAATTACTTACTTACTTTCTCACGTCAAATAATATGAAATATTATTTTTGAAGTTAATGTCCGAGTTCTGCTTTGAAAGCACTTTTTCAGTGTGAGCGATGGTTTCCTTTCTTCCTTTTAATTTCCCCACATTCACACCTTGAAATTTAATTCGATAAATCATTTCATTATTACGTGTAATTTACTCTCACCTCTGCAATGTCGCGTTAACCTTCATGTTCACAAATGCCTCCATTAATCCTCCGTCCTCTCAATGCCAACGCTGCCCGACTCAAGCCAAGAGAGATTGTGGCAGCAGTTCATTTTCGCCGGCCTTCGTCTGAGACTTGTGCCAGTGTCTCTGAGCTTAAAGCTTCATTTATATGGCAGCGAGTCGACCGAGGAGAATGAATCCACGTCTCACGCTGGTGCTGCCGATGAACTCCCGGGCCTCAAGTTGGTTATCGTAGACGATAGTTTGAGATGTAGTTGTGATATCATTTTTACACACAAGCCAAACACTCATTATTTCTGAATCAACATTTTAGACAGTGTCATATATCAGAGTGTAATATTTGTTTATTATCATATTGTTTGTCTCCCATCAAATTACTTTACGTCGATAAAAGTTGTACTTTTATTAAAGGTCACTGTCTATTCTGTTCCTTAGCTTATCTTTAACACTATCACATTTATACTAGTGATGGTCTGATGAAGCTTCATGAAGCAGTGTCATCCACTAGATGGCGTCTATTTTCCTTTGTTTTGAACAACTGTTCTAATGAAACATCACATCATTTTTAAACTGATGGCGCCACCTACTGACCTCGAAACAACACAACACTGTTTCATGAAGCTTCATCAGACCATCACTTATTTATAGGTCCTGATATCAACATGGAGTTTAATCGCCTTCAATTTTGAGACAACTTTCTGTTAAGTTTGACTCGTGATCTAGAACCCTACGTTGAAAGTGAAGGTTCCCTCTCAGATCAGATTCAAGCTCACCAGGCAGAAGCTCGGCAACAAAGCTTGAAATAAAAAACTGAAATAACAAAAAGTTTTGATCTGGAATCTTAAATCATACTACATTGATTTCTTTGGATCTCAAATGTCTTCATCAGAGCTGCCAAGTGTCTCGCTTTAGGTGTGAAGATGAAAAGTTCATGTTGCTATAAATCAATAATGCTCTCAAGCTACGATCAATGACTGCCATAGATCTCATCTAGAAGATGTAGACTACTATCCCAGACAATATTTTTTAGCAATTCAATATCGAGTTTTAGAGAAAATCCAAAATTAAATCGTCATATTTTAAACTTTTAGTATTGTTAAAGATCAGAGGTATATGCTATAGCTGGCATGGTGGTAAGTAAGTAAGTAAGTAAGTAATTTGTATTTATATAGCGCTTTTCCAGACCAGCGTCACAAAGCGCTTAAACAATCAAAACAATATTCAATAAAATATATACTTTAAGTGAAGACATCGGTCTTTTAAAATAGTTTGTATCGAAATTTAATATCACTCCTGCTTTTTTTTAATGGCATTTTCATTTTATTTGATTTAACATTAACGTAACTAGTGGTGATAAAATTCATTTGTTGGATTAAATTCAAGATAGATTAAAACCAAAATTATCAATTAAAATACAAAAACTCACCGAGCAGTAGTGATGTTCTGATGAAGCTTCATGAAGCAGTGTCATTATTTTCAGATGGCGGTCTCACAAACATTTCCTTTGTTTTGAACAAGTGTTCTAATGAAACATCACATCATTTTTAAACTGATGGCGCCACCTACTGACCTCTAAACAACATGACACTGTTTCATGAAGCTTCATCAGACCATCACTACCAATCAGACAGAGTGTAGAGTATTCAACTTCACCAAACTGAATGACTTTTTGTTCCAACTAACTATCTGGGTCAGGTGTCTTGGTCTGAGGTTGCAGCGAGCTGGGATTGAGGGGAATCCTTCGGGGTGCAAAGTGATTGAAGCGGGTCCATGGTGCAGCAGGATTACTGGAAAATGGGCCAGGGCTTAGGTGATTTAGTTGCCAGTATGATGGTTGAGCCTCGAAGCAAAGGCAGAGCAGAGGTTACACGTAATGTGCCTGAATTGACAAACAATGAGAAACGGGAAAAGTAGTATACAGACAAATAAAAATGTTCTTAAAAGATAAACCAAAAAAAACCTACCGTTGACTGAGACTTATCACTGAGAACGATCAGTAGTGGGAAGGTCGAACTAACCTTTTCCACTCAGATGGTGTGAACAAAAGTTTAAGCCAGCTTAAAGCATCAACGTATGGTGAAAAGTTTTCCCATTACTTTTCCCTTAGGACGGAGAATCCCCTGCAGTTTAGATCTTGAAGGACCGTGGAGAATCAGCGTGGCATGACAGGGAGCTGAACTGCTGAGCGAAAACACAACATGTTGCTTTTTAATTTTCTCTCCTTTTACTTCTTCTGGGTTGGAGTCTGAACCGTAGTCACTGAGCGGGAAGACTGTGTTAAGACTCACAAACCTGAATTGAACTTGAACACATGCCATCAAACCGGTGTTTGACTTGCTTTATGTGCCTGAACGACCTCCTTTTCCCATAGAGAAACATCCGCTGGCGTAGTTTCCTGACAATAATGCAATATTTACATTTTCTTTCCTCGTGGTTGTTATAAAGGAATCAATTAAAGGGTCTGGGACACAATTTTGGAACTATAAATCATTAATGGGTATAACTGTTTCTTATATCGTCCACAAAATGAGTTCATTTGAAAACTAAATATGTAAATAACTATTTAAGTGGATTACATTTTGTATGTTCATTATTTTTGAAGGGCAATCTATGTTAAACTCTCCGGACTCACTCACATGTTTTAAATGTTAAATTCTTTCTCTCCAAGATGCAGTAAGTCCCTCATCATGACCATGTTTTGAACTTATTTCTTTATAAAGTTCTCCTCCGTTTGAAATCCCAGCGAAAGAGAGGATACGAGAGTCAGCTGTAATCACGACCTACTTTTTTTTTAATACAACGAGTCCCTTGGAGGTGGGGACTTCCAGGATTTATGACGGACAGTGACGAACCTTAATGCTTGACTAATCACAGCAGAGTGGGTGTGGTTGTGGTAAACAAGATTTAATCTCCACTTTTTACTTTCACAATGGCAGTTCTAGACAAATTTTTCTGAAGTGGCAAAAGTTAAGTCACAGGGGCAATAATCTCTAAACTCTCTATGCTTGGGGAATCGGGCATTCTTAGTTGACTTAGTCCATCATTTCTGGACTGATATCTGTGGAAAGATGCTTAGTGAATATTTTGGACAAGTTTAAGAAACTTGTTTCATGTTAAATAATAATTGCCCCTCTTTAGAATGCACTTGTTCATTTATTTTTGTTTCCAACAAGGACAAGGACAGACATCTGCGTAAGTCAACTGATAAAACAGATTCTCTCTAGAAGACATCAACTGCGGTAAAATTCCACAACCAACATGTGAGACAGCCATCTTGGAAGACAAGTGTTTAGAGAATCTGACCAATCCTACACACACAAATAACTACAAACGTTTACCTGAATATTCATACTATAAAAGATCAGCCATTGCGTCAGAACTTTGCGCTTGGCACTCGAAGATGTCTCTGCGATAGATCTCTGCCTTGCCAAGGCCGATGATCATCTAATTTGTGTCTGACTTTTGTATATTTCTCTAAACAAGCATTTTCTCTTAAACTCGTTCCTGTGTCGGTGTCCTTCTTTACCACCACCACGTATTGATGCCGGGGAGGGGTTGATTCATCGAACAAAACCTTAACAGAATGTTGTGTATTTCGCCTTCTGTACGCTTCATCAGGTTGCCAGTTTTCTACAGAGCCTCTCAGACAGTAACCCGCTGAAACACACTGTAAACAGGTCTTTAAGTATGGCGGAAAAACACCCAGCCTGCCAACACCAGCCACCAGTCGCGCACAACAAAGAGAAGCAACAGGGCAGCTACATTAGCATTTCGTTGACGCAATCGACAAAGTATAATAATTGAAACAAGTTTCATGACAGGGTCAATGAGGTTGGATTTGTCCTGATTTCACTGGTTTGTTACGGTTTAAAATTAGACGAAAAAAGGCATATAATTAAATAACTGAATTATTCATAACCCGGTCATGGAAGAGTCACATATTTCATTTTTATTTATATTTATTTCATGCATATTCTCTTTCACTATATTCCAAAACATACAATTCCTGTTTTTTTTACCTGTTGTGTAGAACGTCCATCGGTGCCACCTCTCTGGTTGTGGGTGGCCCCTGTTTTTCATTTCCCAAAAATTCACTATGTATATATTTCACAGAAAAAAACAGAACTAAAAAATATGTCAAAATAACAGGGACCAAATAGATGTTATTACTCGAGTGTCCACAGCTATGCTGAGAGAAATGCAGGCGACAGAGAAAAAACTGACAAAAACAAACTGATGATGTGTTTTTGGGTAAAGTCAGTTTGTCTACGAAATAAAACAAGAAACTTCTCCACAACAGGAGTCCCACTGTGTCGTTTCTCCACGGTCGGGGGTGCTTGAAGAACGTGAGTCGAGCTCTGAAGGCGTCGCTTTGGCCCTGAAGGTGACAAGTTCTCTCCTGACACAACAAGAACAGCTCAACCCAGCAGACAAGCATCAGTTAACAAGTCACAAGTTAAGGAGTAAATAGCATTGTTTTTATTCCGCGATCGAGTCGTGTACACATCAGATGGTTACAACGATTAGGGTGATTTGTTAAATAATCAAAACAGGAAACAAATTCTGGATATATTTCCATTAGTACAGATATTTTCAAACCTGTTAACCTTTATTGTTTAAGTGTTTTTCTGTTCTTAAAGGTCAACTAATGTGTTGATTTAAGTGATTCTTAAATTAATCTTGGACCTCTATTGTATCATCAGTATCTTTCTGTTTGTACAAAACTCTGTTTTCATTGAAATATTAACATTACAAAATGTGCTTAAGCCCCGCCCACTGAACGCACTAACTGGCATAACCACGCCCACTCTGCTGTGATTGGCCAAACATCAATATTTGTCACTGCGTGTGATCAATCTTGGAAGTCTCCACCTTCAAGGAACCTGTTGTATAAACAAAGCGGGGCGTGATTACAGCTGGCTGGAAGAGGAGTGGAGACCATTATTACGTCATAATGTATTGTGATCTCGTAACCTCTCGTTCGCCCAGATTTCAGACAGGGAAGAGTTTTATAAAGTAATAAGTTCAAAACATGGTCATGATGAGGAACTTACTGCATCGTGGAGAGGAAGACTTCAACATTTGAAACATGGTAGTGAGTCAAGAGAGTTTGGGTTTGACATCACTTCATGGTTACAATAAGAAGGATCGTAGTTTTTGAATAGGATCTTGAAACTATTTTCTGTTATTACTTCAAAAACAGGGGCATCCTTTGACACAAATAGACAACCAAACATGCAATCATCTATTTCTTGATGTTATTTGTTTAAAAAAAAAAAACTTTTGTTGTTAACATTGAATAGTCACAAAAAGTAATAGTTCTCTGTAATGTTCTCAGGGGGAAATGATGACAAGGACCTTTAAATGTTCTGTCTATAACGCTGGGTTTTTAAGCTGTGAATAATGAAGTGCAAACTGAGTCTGATCTTGAATTAAGATACCACCGACAATGATGATGATGATGAATTGTGGAACTTGCACTTTTGAACCCCTGTGGTTCGCCCTCAGGGCAAATCATGCTGCAGTCAACTCTGCTAAAGAAACTGGACTACATGTCTTAAGAATAATTACAGCTGGTTGAAAAAAGGTTTCACTGCCTTATCTAAAGATATAATAATTAAAAATCTAAACACAATTATGATGCGTGATCATGTGTAATAATAGCGAAATTATTGTTTTAATGCGTTTTAAAACCTTTATCCGATGAGCTCAATTTAGTTAACTCTAGTCCAGATGAGGCGTCATCGATCAACTTAAGCAAATTATTGTCCCTGTGCAAGATTTACAACCAGAACATGCCTAAAATTGTCTTCTTCTTCCTGATTTCTTATTGTTGAGAGTTCAGAAAGAGGGTTTCAGATCTAAATCTTTTTTTATAAGCCAGCTCGCTACTACCTGCTTGGCAGAATCACCAGCTTTCAAACACACGGTGTCAGCTTTGTGGATGTAAGATTTGGCTCCGGGACCACATCCTGTCACCTCTCAAGTTGCTTCAAGGAAAGCGTTGCAGAAGTTCCTTCAACTATTTTAAGACGACACCACTGGCATTGTTCCATCAGGAAAGAGATGAATCTGCATACTAAGTAATGTCTGCTCTTTCATCTCTCTTGATTGGCCAGAACCATCTGAATCCCAACTTGTTTAAGGTCTACAGAGGTTCTTCCCCAACCCTCCTGAGGCTCCTTACGCTATGTTGTGGAAAACTATTTCTCATCTTTAAAAGGAAAAAAAACTACTATCTGACACTGTCATGAAAATTAAGTAAACTACAAGAACTCAGAAAGGAACACAACACCTGGTGATCCTAACAAACTCCAAGGACAGAGAGGATCAACGTGATTGAAATCAATCAGTCTGGAAAGGTAAGGGAAACCTTTTTTAAGGATTCGAGCGAGCCATTGTCTGAAAACTGGGAACAATGGGGGGTCTGCCAACCATAATATATCTGAGAGCGCAAGGGAGTCGCAAAGGATTTTTGGATAGATATACTCGGGTCTGAGGAGACGGACGTGAAAAGCATGCTGACACTAGTGATGTGCTGGTGAAGCTTCATAAATCTTTGTCATGTTAGTCAGTAGGTGGCGCCATCAGTTTAAAAATGTGATGTTTCATTAGAACAGTTGTTCAAAACAAAAGGAAAATAGTGCAGAGACCGCCATCTAGTGGACTCTTAAAATAATCACACTGCTTCATGATGCTTCAGACCATCACTAGTTCCAGAAAGTTCACCTCTGTACTGCAAAAATAAGAAATATAAAACTTGTATATTATTAACAATGGAAATAAAAGTGACTGATTATTAAAAATACTAAAAGCTGGCTTTTCATTTTGAGAAGAAAGAAAGGCTAGAGTTTCTCCAAACGGGCCTTAATTGTCGCTTACTTTTAATTTAAGTTTTTTTTAGTTGCCAACAGTTGTTCATTTTATATATTCAATTAATTTTAAACAATGCAAATACTTCACAGGTGACTGTAAAGATCTCAATAAAGCTCCCCATAATGAACCTAAATGTAACCCAGGTGTGGGGAAGATGGCCACATTGCTACTGTGTGCCCAAATGAACCAAACCCACCATTAGTAGCCGCCAAGAAACAGCAGCTGAAAGAGAAACAGTCTCTCTGGGATAGCAAGAATGACTCTGCCTTTTCTCATCATTTAAGGGGGCAAATGAGAGCTGAAACCAGTAATGACCGTCCCACCTCTAACACTGAACACAGACAGAGAAGATCCGGTGATCTACAAATTCCAAAAGGATTGGTCGGAGCGAAATACACTGCTTGTGTACTCATTGATGGACAGTCCTGCAACTGCCTACTTGACACAGGATCCCAAGTGACTACGGTGTTGCAGTCATTCTACGAAAGCAACCTCACTCACTTGGAGATCCACCCCTTGAACGAACTGCTGGAAGTTGAGGCTGCAAACGGTCAGACCGTACCCTATTCAGGCTTCATTGAAGTAGAAATCACATTCCCAAAGTCCTGCTTTGGATCGGAAATCTTAGCGTCCACACTTGCATTGGTTGTCCCGAACACAAGATCAAATACACAGTCCAAACTCTTAATAGGTACAAATACCTTGGACATGGTGTATGAGAACTTCTGCAGTGTGAACACCGATCTTCAAGCACTTCCATATGGGTACAGAGTTGTCCTGAAAGTAATGCAGCAGAGAAGCAAGCAGAGAGACAGTAGCCTAGGACTAGAACGGCTACCAGGAAAGGAACCGAAAGTCATTCCTGCTGGAGAAAGTTGCATCATAGAGGGACTGGCTCATGTCAACAGCCAAGCTCTAGACCGGTGGATCATGATTGAACCCCCTTCATCATCCTTACCTGGAGGCCTGCTGGCCACAAGCTGTCTACTTACCCTACCTGACGACCCACCAAGAAAACTGCCCGTTGTACTGCACAATGAGAGTAAGCATGACATCATCATTCCAGCAAAGAGTGTCATTGCTGAAATTCATGCTCTGCAGGAAGTGCGAGAGAGAGAGAGAATAAAGGAGAAGCTGTGTGCTAGGCCCGAAGTGTTCGCTCTACATGATTCAGACTTTGGTCGAACAGATAAAGTCAAGCATCAGATCAAACTGAGTGATGAAACTCCCTTCAAGCACCGACCTCGACCAGTGCGTCCGCAAGATCTTGACGCAGTCCGGAGACACCTTCAGGAGTTAAGTGAGGCAGGAGTAATCCGTGCGTCAGAGTCGCCTTTCTCCTCGCCCATCGTGGTGGTTAGGAAGAAGAACGGAGATGTAAGGCTCTGCATCGATTACCGTAAACTAAACCTCCAAACCATCAAGGATGCATACGCACTACCTAACGTGGAGGAAGCTTTTTCTGCGCTCACAGGCTCTAAATGGTTCTCCGTACTGGACCTGAAGTCTGGTTATTATCAGATCGAGGTGGAGGAGGCTGACAAGCCCAAAACAGCCTTTGTCTGTCCGTTGGGGTTCTGGGAGTTTAATAGGATGCCCCAGGGTGTTACTAATGCCCCCAGTACTTTTCAAAGGCTGATGGAGCGGTGCATGGGAGACATCAACCTCAAAGAAGTCCTCGTATTCCTGGATGATCTGATAGTGTTCTCCGACACTATTGAAGAGCATGAGAAGCGCCTTCTTCATGTCCTGAACCGGTTGAAGGACTACGGGTTGAAACTCTCCTTGGAGAAATGCAAATTTTTCCAAACGTCAGTTCGGTACTTAAGACATATTGTGTCCCAGGATGGTGTCGAAACTGACCCCGAGAAGATCGAGGCCTTGAAGACCTGGCCTAGCCCAACGAACCTGAAAGAGCTATGCTCATTCTTGGGATTCGCTGGATATTACCGGCGGTTTATCCAGAACTTCTCAAAGATCGTAAAGCCACTGAACGACCTCACAGCTGGGTACCCACCACTCAGAAAGACTGACAAGCCGAAAGAGAACAGTGGTGAATACTTCAAGCTGAGAGAGCCGTTTGGACAAAGATGGACGGATACCTGCCAGACTGCGTTCGAGACCCTCATTGACAAGCTCACTACTGCCCCTGTGTTAGGATTCGCCAACCCCAAGCTACCGTATGTGTTGCATACTGATGCAAGTACAACTGGGCTCGGGGCAGCGCTCTATCAGGAGCAGGAGGGAGTCATGCGAGTTATTGCATACGCCAGCCGTGGACTGTCGAAGAGCGAATCTCGTTACCCAGCTCACAAACTGGAGTTCCTCGCGCTGAAATGGGCTGTATCAGAGAAGTTCGCAGATTACCTGTATGGCGTCTCTTTTACAGTTGTTACAGACAGCAACCCATTAACTTACCTGCTCACCACAGCTAAGTTGGATGCAACGAGCTATCGCTGGCTGTCTGCCCTCTCCAACTTCAGATTCCAGCTTCAGTACCGAGCAGGGAAACGCAATCTTGATGCCGATGGCCTCTCACGACGTCCACAAGCTGAACCTGTCAATGACTTGGTGTCCCAGAAGGAAGAGGAGCGAATACGTCAGTTCATTCACCATCACTTACCTGAATCTGATGAGTTCACTCGTCTCTCCACCAGGACTGTTGTAGTATGTGAGAAGCATCTTGTAGTATGTGAGAAGCATCTTGTCTGCCCACCTGCAGGAACCAGCGAGAGAAATCCCATCATCCCTCTTGTCCTATCTCTTGCCATGACGGCTACAGCTATTCTCGAGAGCTTGGAGAGCTGTGAGGGTTTTCCTGTCATTCCCAGCATATCAGAGGAAGATTTGCGACAACAACAGCGAGCAGATCCTGCCATCTGCGAAATCCTCCATCTGATGGACACTGGGGAGATGCCTTCTCCAACTGTCAAGAAAGAGCTGCTTGACCTTCCCATCTATCTGCGAGAGATGAACAAGCTGGAGTTAAGGGATGACATCCTCTACAGGAAAAGACAGATTGCAGATGAAACTCACTACCAAATAGTCTTGCCTGAGAAGTACCGAGGCATGGTCTTGACAAGCCTTCACGATGACATGGGTCATTTAGGTTTTGACCGAACCATTGACCTCACCAGATCCAGATTCTTCTGGCCAAGAATGGCTAATGACGTTGAAAAGAAGATCAAGCGTTGCAGTCGCTGTGTTCGTCGTAAAACCCTGCCCAGAGAAGGCAGCGCCGTTGGTCAACATCCAAGTTACCAGACCCCTGGAGCTAGTCTGTATGGACTTTCTTTCAATCGAACCAGACCGGAGCAACACAAAGGATTGTAATCACAGATTGCTTCACCAAATACGCAGTGGCAATACCAACTCCGAACCAGAAAGCCCGAACAGTAGCCAAGTGTCTTTGGGAGAATTTCATTATCCATTATGGGTTCCCTGAAAAGGTGCACAGTGATCAAGGGCCAGACTTCGAGTCCAAGACCATTCAAGAACTCGAACTGTGATCTTGCCGGCATACACAAAGTCAGAACAACACCTTACCATCCCAGGGGTAACCCTGTGGAGAGATTCAATCGTACACTGTTAAGCATGCTTGGTACACTCAAAGCTGAAGACAAGACCCACTGGCGAGACTTTGTAAAGCCCCTAGTGCACGCATACAATTGCACTAAACATGACACAACCGGGTTCACGCCCTATGAACTGATGTTTGGGCGACATCCCCGGTTTCCCATTGATCTTGCCTTTAATGTTCCATTGAACAACAAGGAGCAGAAGTGTCACTCCCAGTACGTACAAACCCTGAAAGACCACCTTCAGGAGAGTTACCAGCTTGCAAGGAAGAATCCTACAGTTTCCTGCAGCACTCCAGAAGAACCGGATCAAGCCTCATCTGAAAACTTAACCTCATTGGAGACACAACACACCCCTGAAGTGAAAACTGCGATTATAAATGACCAACCTGAAAGAGAGAACTTACCTGAACCATCAGCAGACCAACCTTTTGAAGAAACTGAACCGGAAACGGTTACAGCTGATGCTGGAAACTTACCTGAGAATCAGAATGAAACAGAGACTGATGAAGTACAAAATACTCAAGACAAAGATGAAAACCAGAGTGAACTGCGAAGATCTACAAGACAAAGAGAACCCCCCAGACAACTTACCTATCCTGAGCTAGGGAATCCCTTAGTGGCTATTGTCCAAAACTTATTCCAGTCTTTGAGTTCAGCCATTACAAATTCCCTGGTAGAACCCAAGTTAAGCCTACTACCTGAGCCAGAAGTAGTGTAACCTTTTACATTATGCAAAGGGACTTGCATAGATTTAAGAGGGGAGGGTGTAACCCAGGTGAAATTAGCCTTAGGTTAATAAATAGTTAATAAATTAGAATAAATAAATACACGAAATTCATCATTTAAATAAGTTACATTACTGACATTAAAACATCTAAAATAGATAAATACGATTTAAAACATTATTTCATGGCGTGGTATTTTGTTGTTTTTCATTGGTTAAGAGGTTGATATCCATTAGCGAATCACAGCGCTGATTGTTGGTGATGCGGAATCGAATCCAGAAAGTGAGAGCAGGTGCACTCGCTCGTGTAGAACTCCGGAGAAGAAACCGTTAAGAAAAGAGCAGAGACGTGTTTTGACGATTTATTTTCCTATTGCAAGTGTTTTATTTACCTTTCTGTCTATGTCGATAGACTGTGGTTTTGTTTACCGTTTTAGTTTTGAGTCATTGACCAAATTCGCGGAGGAAAAGTTTTTCTTTTGAAGATCACGCACCCAGCGCGTGCTCATGAACAGTGGATGGCGAGCTAACCCAACTAGGAGCTACGACTGAACTGTGTGTTTTTGACGTTGGAAGAGACACATTTCTCTCGTGTTTTGGGAGAGTGGACATCGCGTTCCCGTTGTTTAAGTTTTTCCCCCCTTTCCCTGCCGAGGAATACTCTCCAGGACCGCGGTAAGACTGTTTCGGTTTAAACCGCATTTTCCCCTCTGGATTACGTGAACAGTGCGTGGACTGCTTCGCGCTGTTGAGTGGAAGGGTAACGGTTTCCCTTTTACCTGCTAACGGACTGTTTAGCACTAAAAACTGATTGAATAGACACTTGAACAGTTTATTATTTTATGTTTCATACTATGGTGCATATTTTGAATGTTTTGAACTGAAATGTTGATTGCAACTGCATTTTCTCATGTGGGTTTTGTGAGATGCCCTGTGGTTCATGGTTGTAATACTTGAAAGAAACTAGTTATGTCAAAATAACTTCAAACTTACTGGATAACAATTCAAACTAGAATACAAAAGAGCTCTGAAATAATAACTAGACTACTGAAACTAACTAAGGTTAAGTTAACTAGAGACTGAAGGATTCAAAAAGGTTTCTTAATCTAAAAGGTAACTGAGTAAAACTCAGGTTCTTTCGAATTCATTTTGCATTTATGCGAATGTTTGTTTTCCTATCTTGTATGTATGTCATGTCTGTAATTGTCTAAAGGATCCATTTTCTAACTACTATTTTCATTCTCATTAGATAAACTAAACTAAACTTTTGGTCTGTGGTGTTTTCTCTTGTCAATCATTATTTTAGCCAATTTACTGCTCTTCCTACGAACCTAGTTTCTAGTCCCACAACAACTCACTATTAATATTTGTAGTGCTACATAAATCTTGTCAGTAACTCCAACTTTCCTGAAGGTATCAGTTGAAAGTTTTTTACCCCCTCAAGTTATACAGCATTAAAACAGAAATACATTGTCTGTGAATGACGCTTCATTTTGATCCATCTGTACTATTTCCCCTGCACTCCTGCAATCTATTCCTCAAAATCATCACTTGACAATATGAGTCACTGAGGCGTCGTACGCTCCCCCTCGCAGAGACAGCTGTATATATTTTAAGACATCACAACACTTCAACTTCCATTACCCGGTGACTGCGTGAAGTTATAAAGCAATAGCGTGCTGAACGTCTTTGTGCGACCCTGTCCCAAAGAATAGATCACTGTGATTCCTCAAACTCTTTTAGCTGCTAACAAAAATATTCCTGGGATCAAAGCACTAACACGGGCGGATGATTTATCCACAGAAATATTATTAAGGTCACTTTAGTGTCTGCCACGTCGTTATTGATGATATTTTCCAGCAGTCGTAAGAGACTGTCGCGTCGTTGCTGAGGGACGAGTGTTGAGGCGGAAGAAGGGAAACGTGGAAAAAAACACCTCAAGGTTAAAAGGCCCTTAATTTCCTTTGATAACCACTAAGGGAAGATTTGCTTAGTATGCAGTTGCCGTTGTGTCGGATGCATTATTCAACGTGCACATGCTTTTCTGAAGGCAGCACAACAACGTCCTGAATTTAATTTGGGAAAATATTATTATATTAATTTTCTCTGATAGCGCTGCCTGCTGAACAGTGAAGCCTGCTGACACAAAGTAACTCGAGATTATAACATTAAGGAGTTAATTCGATTAATCTTTTAACTTTTGTATAACCTTTACTAACCATTTCTCTCACTACACAGCCTCGGCTATACAAGAAACTCAGCCATTCACCCTCCGTTTAACAAGATGATTCCATCATTCCTTACCTTTTTATTAATTCTTAAAATATTTACTTTAATTAAACCATATCAAGCTGCTACTTACCACACACATTTGATTTTTCTCTACCCGTTATTATTGTCCTTCCTCCATTTTATCTTTATAATTCACTTGTGTTATGTAATCATTGTACTTTGGTTCACAGAAAATGAAATCGTCCATTATTTGTCCCATTTTTAAAATATCTGAAGAATAGTTTTCTTTTTTTTTAAACGGACAAAAACACAACCCGATCAAATAACCTCGCAGAGAATAAATGGGTTTTATTTGAAGAAGGATGTTCCTAATATCAGTACTAAACAAGGAATTTACAACATAACCAAACTAAGTTGAAGTCTAAAGCAAAAAAAATACAATAAGAAACATTACAGGTGGTCAGTTAATTAAAGTTAAGTAAGATGGAAGGAGGTGCAACAGACTCTCATGATAGTACTTGACACTGAACAGTTAATAATGGACCATTGCGGCCTTTCTGTGTGGAGTTTGTAGGTTCTCCCTGTGTTACGTGGGTTTACTCCGGGCACTCCAGTTTCCACCCACTGTCTAAAAACATACAGAGGTTGATTGGGGGAAAATGTCTGTAGCTATGAGAGTGTGTGAATGGTTCTTCGTCTTTGTGTGTCCTGTGACAGACTGGTGTCCTGTTCAGGGTGTCCTCCGCCTCTCGCCCGAAGGTTACGCCCGCAATGCCCATAAGGGAATAAGCGGCAGAAAACTGCCGCTTATAAATTGGTAATAGCCCGCATGTATGAAATCATTTCTTATTTATTTTCCCTTAAAATATACGTCAACAACCTGGTATATAGTGGTGATGGCCTGATGAAGCTTCATGAGTCAGTGTCATGTAGTTAAGAGGTCAGTAGGTGGCGCCATCAGTTTAAAAATGAGTTGATGTTTCATTAGAACAGTTCTTCAAAACTAAGGAAAACAGTGCAGAGACCGCCATCTAGTGGACTCTGAAAATAATGACACTGCTTCATGAAGCTTCATCAGACCATCACTACTTGTATCAAGGAAAATATTAATCTTAATTTTTAATTAATTTCTAAAGTGAATATTCATTTTTGATGATTTAGTAGTGATGGTCTGATGAAGCTTCATGAAGCAGTGTCATGTAGTTAAGAGGTCAGTAGGTGGCGCCATCAGTTTAAAAATGATGTGATGTTTCATTAGAACAGTTGTTCAAAACAAAGGAAAACAGTGTGGAGCCCGCCATCTAGTGGACTCTGAAAATATTGACACTGCTTCATGAAGCTTCATCAGAACATCTCTAGCATATAGCCTAAAACAGTTCCATGTTCTAATTTTTCCCCAAATTCATTCTTAAAAACTTCCTCACCGATTATCATGTCGATCTGTTTTGTGTAAAATCAAGGACACTTCTGATTCTTCATGAACTCAAGATGGTTTACTTAACGGTATTAAAGTACATTGTATAAGTGTTTTGATTCATTTCAGTTTTAGTTGGAACGAAAGAGACTTTCACACACGCCTGCACTACGAAAGCCTTTAAAAGGTACAGTTTTTTTTAAGGTAATCTAGCTTTAACATTTTTTTCGATGGCACCCACATCTGTCCTTGATACAGCATATATTGAAATATATTGAAAAACTAATTAACGACAAACAACTTATTACTTTACTTTATTTAAAGAGAACTCAAGAGAAATAATTCTTTATCCAAGCCAGTGGATGATACGTTTACTGGTAATAACAGAGTTTCACACTAAAAACCCCAGTGAGTCACGATGACATGGCATTTATGGAGACCACCGGGTAGCGCTGCACATAAACAAGAAGGAGAGGCAGAAGTATAATTTTATGTTTTAGTTAATGAGCCAGTGCAGCCGGGTGGTCATTGGGGGGGGGTAAGGTGCGAGCCCCTCCGTGCGGCGATATCCAGCAGATGCCTTCGCCATGACAGCTGGCAAGGCAAATGGTCCAGAGTGCAAACATTCAAGGTAATTACTGAGTAATTATCCAGCATTGCAGCCATATGGAAACCAACCGAACATCATACATCTTTTCCTCGGACGGAACGCTTATTTATACATCAGCGGGAGACATCTTCACGGCCGGTGTGATTAAAACTTCCACACGACGAAACGCACAACCTGTCTGGGAGTCAGCGTTGTGTAAAATCTTTCACGGAAAAGTTGTGTGCTTGCAGAAAGCCTTTGTCCGGATCAGTGCCCGGGCGAGACTGAGGAATGCAAAACAGAAACGTTCATACTAGCTTGACGTTTTGTCGCGATCGAAGCGGGTCTCCAGCTTCATCAACACACATTTCCAAGATGAACAAATAGGGTTTGTAATTACTTCCACATTACCGTTGAGGATTAGAATCTCCAAGGAAAAGAGATTGATTGGATTGAAACTTGTCTTTACCTGATTTGTCTACACGACCTCTTTAATTCTGCCCCCCCCAACCCAGCTCATGTTTACCAATGAGTTCTTTTACATGGAAATAATGAAGAAACCGTATCACGGCAGGGATTAAGTTTTCACACTTCCAGCGGTGAGAACAGCTGTAGCAGTAACCTCCATCATTGATTTTTCACGGTAGAGCTTCATCTCCCAGCTTGCGATGTTTTTTGTGTGAGGTTCACGCCGTCACGACGCTGCTGAGAAGCCCCTTGCCTGAGGGCGGGGGGGGGGAGGGGGGTCGGTGAATAACCTGCCCCCATGAAACCGACGGGTTCGCACAATTGCACTTGCGATGCAAGACTCAACACTCCATTCTATAGCTGCTCCCCTCCTTATACACCACGTCTCGTTGGCTTTATCTAAGTCGTGAACATCAAGGTCGTGAAAGGATTTTCGCTATAAGCTCTGACAGTCTCCATGGACGATGATGTTCGCTGATGACACGGTGATTTGT
This sequence comes from Callionymus lyra, assembly GCF_982586985.1. Classification (NCBI taxonomy): domain Eukaryota; kingdom Metazoa; phylum Chordata; class Actinopteri; order Syngnathiformes; family Callionymidae; genus Callionymus; species Callionymus lyra. The sequence goes on from NC_141828.1 coordinate 12,727,319, forward strand.
CGAGGATAAAAGCGCAGGAAAGGTGCTGAAGAAAAGAGATGTGAAAGTGAACTTTGTGCTTTTAGGGGTTTTCTCCAGTTACCTCCAGGAGTTGAACCAATTGTGTGGTAACCACATAAAAAGTTAAACGCCACTTGTGAGATTCATGCTCCACAATATACTTTTAACACAATGTCACGTCTCCTCTAAGTCGGTCAAGAGTCCAGCTTTTTCACAAGCTTTTTCATTCCAACCCTCAGTGTTGTGTGAAGTTATTGACGTAGTAAAGCCCTGATGACGGTTCACTCAGTGTGTCCTTCTGCTGCACATGGTTTCATCATCTCAACTGCCTCTTTTCAACTACTTTACTTCACAATGAACTCTTCTTGAACTTTCTCTTTTAAGCTCTTTGGGACCTTTTTCTTAAAAAAAGGGGTATTGAAATAACCACATAAAGAAATGATCTCTGTTACATTCATAATCACAAGATGATTTCACCTCCTGCTCTGAAAAATCTCTGGAATCTGAAGAACAGCCCCCCAAGTGCTGCTGTCCTCTGATAAACCGCTGCAGAAATGAATGAAATAAACGACAAAGGGAGATAAAACTGAGCACAATCAGGTTGTTCTCCAGGCTTTGACACAGGGGTGTGTTATTTTACTGGAAAGTAGTTTGTCGTGGGCGACACAAACGCTGAAGGTTCTATGTTGGTAAATTTGATTCACCAAAAAGAATGTGTTACATGAATGTTGAAAGTGCAAGTTGATTTTTTACATGGGGTTGAGATGCGTTTAAAATTGATTTACCAACATTTGTATCCATTAAAGTGAGGGTTAACATGACCAAGTGGACCCACTTTTGTCATAGGATTCTCTTTAGACAGACCAACCTGACAACATAATTGCTGTATTGCTGTGGCTAATTGGAAAAAAGAAAATTCCTGAAGGAGAACTCCTGAGGGATCAATAAAGTTCTACCTAACCTAACATGCTTTTGGAACATGCTGGAAGAGGAGGAAGCGTAAGAGTGGATTTCCCAGTCATGGAGGAGTGTGGTGGTGGCGAGCTGAAGGCGGACTGATATGTTATTGTTTAAACTTGTGGTAGAAACGGGCTTCAAATATAGACTTGTGTACATTTTTACGAAAAAATTCCGGCTTCAATACAAGGTGGACGTTACAGACAAGCAGTATGGAGGTATTTATATGTCTTTAAGTGTTTCTTTTTGGATGAAGATGAAGCTCCAGTCGCTACTTTAAAATGGAAATAAAAAGAAACGCATTTCTCTGAAAATAATCCTGGAACTAAGTCGACATGAGGGTGAGTAGAAAATGAGTGAAGTTTGAAGTATCACTTTAATGTAGCCTGTGAGAGTTTTGCAGCAAATTATTTTGATTGACCTGAAAAGTACATGAACAGGGAGTTTATTTTATTTTATTTTTTTTTAGAATCCCTTATTAGTCCCGCGAGGGGAAATTCAACCATTCACACATACTGATGGGAGTAGGCTGCACACTTGCGCCAAGTTCACCATCAGGAGCAATCAGGGTGAAGTGTCTTGCTCAGGGACACAACAACACAAGCTTGTCTGGAGCTGGGATTGAACCTGCAACCTTTTGGACTGCAGGCAACCACTCTACCATCTGAGCTATGTCGCCCCTTATTATTATTATTAATATGAACTGTGTCTTTGTTTTTCCTTAACACACTTTGAAACACATTAAAACACAAATGAAACACATCCTAAATCCATGAAATTCCTGCTGCGAACCAAAATGTTAACCAATCTATAACTCGTTCATTACATTTCTTTATATATTATACATGTGAAAGAAACAGAACCAACTCTAATTCTGGTCAGCGGTCCCGGCATTTTCACATCAAATCACATCTTCATATCTTGTTGCATAATGTTCACTTGAAAGCAACTAAATGAGATCCTGAAGTCTCTACGGACAAACAAAACACCCTCAGGAAGTCTCAGACCTTGACAACATGATGGAGGAGTTGGTGTGTGTTGATGACCCAATTAAGATTTTAAATCCGATCGGTGAGTCCGTTTTAATGTATTACTATGGTGATGAACTATAGTAAGAATCTGACTTCATTATGCTACGTAGTTATTTTTGATTTAAATGTCTGCTAGCATTTTATCTAGTATGCTAGCTATGTGAACATGAATGATGATGTCGATCTTTTCAGGACGTTGATCGTCAATGTAAGTAGGTTCAACCTAAAACATAGATGATCAAATGCCGCATGGGTATGTATTTAGATCGCTATATTTGCAGCTAAAACATTTGAGCATATTTGTTGTTTTAAGTACAGAATTATTGCCAAGTAAATGTTTGTAGCACAACAAAGCATCATGGACGACAGAGACACAGCTTCGAGCAGCAATGCGACTGGCAGCATAAGTACTCTGAATAAAATAAAAATAAAAGCATCCCCACTTCCACTGGGTTTGTGGAGAGGATTTTCTCGTTCAAGAAGAGTAAGTGGACAGATGTGCGGAATAAATGTTCCGCTGAACTGATAAAAGTTGATCTCATTGTGAGCCTCAAACTATGACTTGTCTTGGTCAGAGTTTTACTCTGTAGCAGTCAAAGACAAAGCGCTCCTCACAGCAGCAAGAGCTCAGAGGAAACATAAATAATAATAAAAAATAGCCTGTCTCCCCATAAAATTGCATTGGGCTGTTCATAAGTTACAAGAAATAATGTTTGTTTTATATTTATTCATACAGCTTGAAGTTAGGCAGTGAAGGTTTCTGTTTGAGAGTTATTTTTGTTATTTTGTATTTAAGTACATTTTTGGATAATAACTTGTCTTCAAGTGTTTATATCGTCAAAAATATGCATCTAATTCAACTCAGGTTTAAATAGTTAAAAATGAGTTAACCCCCAAATAGAGGTAAAAAAATAAATAAAATCACGACCGGAGGGAGATAAGTAGTTCTTTCTTATCTGCAGATATGGAAGCATTTTCCATCTAATTTTACATTCGTCAGAGCAAACACCTTCTTTCTGAGTGGCCTCTTGTACCAATGTGAGCAACACCTGAACCACATCCATTCAAATGACACAGTTCATTAAAATAATCGAAAATTGCAGCATTTACATTTCTGTTACATACTTTTAAAAAAATAAATTAATTTCGCTAATACATTTAACGGTTCCCACTGTCTACCACACAATCATCCGCTCAGCTTGAAACAAAACACTTCACACAGTGCTGCAGAGTTTCATGAAATAACAAGAGTGGGATTTCAGTGTCAACATGCTATAATATTATAAACCTGTCATCTTTGACAGTGTCGAATAGGCATCACGGCTAAAATACGTTTTAAATAATGAATTAAGCTAGAAATTTAGATTAAAATGTTATATATAATGTTGTACTTTTTTATTCGTGCAGGCTTTTCCCTGATTTTCAGGGAATCCTGTGCTATCTTGATCTTTTGAGTTTATATTTTATTTTAATTTTTTGCCAATTTTTTTTAATTTTTATTGTTTAAGCACTTTGTGACCCTGGTCTAGAAAGGCACTCTATACATATTACTTACTTACTATATGTTGTGGGATACTAGTCCACATCATCTAGGAGAGATCTGAGGCAGTAATGGATATCAACTTGGGATCAATATTGATTTATAGCATCATAAACCTGTCATTCTTGACAGTGACTTATTCACGTCTTTATGTTTGTTGCCTTCCCTGATTGATTATATTTACACACCAAGGGCCAACGTTTATTATCATAGAAACAAAAAAATCAGAGTAAGTATGGGAAATTATAGGCGTGAGAAATGCCAAGTGTGGTGTGAGACTGGGTCAAATTGTGTGGCGGTCACACTCAAAGTGTGACACATGGTAGTTTCGCAACTTTCTGATGAAGTTGAAAATGCTAATAAAGGGCCCGCAGGCCACGCAAACTGTTGGCAATCTTGCAACAAACAAGTTTACGTTTTAGAAAATACAAATGAAAGAACTACAGTTAACTCACAGACAGACGGAATAATCCAAGTAGCGAGCAAGGATACCAAGGGGGTCAGCTGCTCACACCGAAAATCAGCGAACCAGATCACCATTAGCAACTCTTTTTTAACAGGTGTGTGACAGGTAAGGTGATCCAGGATTGGTGCAGGTGACGATTGACCGGAACCCACCAATCACTGTGCAGGCAGGCAGGTGGACCGGTGTTGGGAGGAGCCTGGAACCACAGGACCCAATCACGAACAAGCACAGGCACACACCTATTTGCAGTCAAACATCATTGGAACGACACGCGCTGGTCTTCGGCTACCGCCTGCTCACAAATGTCATCTGCGTCTAACACAGCCATACACAGATGTCGCTGTGTCAACGAACAAATATGGATCATTCTTTTTTTTTGCGCGGCTAGAAATTTCCCGATCTGCTTAATGGGAACGTTGAATGGAGATGGACTTTGAGAGCTTTGCCTATTAGCGTTACTCATTACTGCAGATGTACCACGGCTCAGGCTGTGCGTTCACCAAGGTGGTCATAATGTAAAAGTTGTCCAACTTTAGTTCCATATTTATTTGCTGATGAGTGATGTCCTCTAACAGCAAATGGAATAATATACGTCTCAGGATAATCCGACGCTTCAGTAAGTAAACGAGAGCATTTTTGCCTCATAGCATCCGATATCCATGTCCTCGAAAAACGTTCTGTCAGGAAGTAGTGGAGCGAGAACGATGCTTGAAATGTTGCTGTTTGCCTCGGCTCTCAGGAGGAGCACAGCGGAGTCTTGAAACTACTCAGCATTGAAATGTCCTTGTGTGTCCTATTGTGCTTTAAAAAGTTTGAGAGTGATGGATTTGACGATTCTTGTCTTGTGCAAAAAAAGTTTGGATTCAACTCATTACTGTGTAAAAAAAACTCTCTGTGGGAGGATAAAGTAAACATTTGAACCACATTAATTGTCAATTAGAGGTGGACGTCCAATTGGATGACCCTTCCATACCGCGATCCAATCAGATCGCCTTATTATTCACGCGACCGTGTTGTTGTGTTGGGCTTAGAAATCTGCCCAAAATTCACACATGTACTCCAGTACAGGCATTTATTGTAGGAAGTAATGTTGTTTACGAGCTGGTTCCCGCCAGATCATCGCAAACTCATCATAGTAACACTTCTTAGTAACTCAGCAACATGAGGCACTGAAAGCTTTTCTTACCTGGAAAGACGTTCTCGCCCGTCTCTTGCGTCTGCTTCTGTGTCGGCCATGTTGATGATGACGTGAAGCCCTGACGATGGGGCGGAGATAGCAGGGACCAATCAGCGCGTTTGGTCCAGAGTTGGGACGAATTTTCGAATTCCAAACGGAAGCTGGTCAAGCGATCCCAGACTGTTTTTTTTAGGGTAGCGAGAGTAGGAGTCCCGGAAGAAATAGGATGGCACCCAGGCTAGAGTACTTGAGGTTTAGAGTGGAACTGTCTTTTTTTCCTCTAGTCAGCAATAATTATTCACAGCGCACTGAAGCTCGGGTCCAGTTGGTGCCGGTTCCTGGACAGGAATGACAACAACAAAATGTAATCTTTAAAACTTCTCAGAAAAAACTAAAAGACTTTACGGGCACCTACTTTGCAAGATATTTTTGTGATGATTCAATCAAACATCTGGGATACCTGGGAGTCCAGAACTTTTTTAAAACTGGAAATTTTGGTCAAAACCCAGCATCACAAATTATCGTTGACATCCAAACTTAAAGTAATTTTTTTAAACATGACTTGAGAAGGAAGTCCATCAGCCCCGATGAGCTGAGCTGTCTGCACCTTCACACATAAAATGGCAACCAGCTCAGTATTCGGGACACTTTGTGCGCTCCGCTATCGTTGTTAATTGTCTATAAATGTGGCTGTGATCTATAGTCCTTGTGAGACAGAGATGGGCTCTAAAGTGTGAATTAACAGGCGTCCTGCTGCTTTATGGCAGCGCATCAATAACGCCGTAGTATCTGCGGCTCGATCTGCCCCCACGCTGTTGCGCCGCTTGTCCTTTTTATTCTAATCATCAGATATGTGCCTTTCAGGACTCCCTCGATTACCGACGTACGTGCCTCTTTTGGACCCTCTTTTTTATGAAAATTTATCAATCAAGCTTGACATCTTTCAGCGGGCTGGTGATGAATGTGCACAGAGAACGCTCTTGAGAACAGAATTCCGTTGCTCCGTCTAATACATCATTGCTTTGTAAAGGAGACATCGATGGATGTCTGACGAAATGGTTTGTCACAATTTCTCAGAAATGATGTATGTTGTTGTAGTATATCATGAAGAAATGTTAAACCAATATTGCAGAGAAGAAAAGCACACAAAGAGAGGGAATTGTGCAATATTTGCAATACAACAAGAAGAAAAAGAGCAATATTATGATTGTCAAACTGTGAAAAGATAGGAAGAAAAAGTGCCAAAAAAGACATGGCTCTTTTAAATAATCTTTATATTTTATTCATTTTATAAAGAAAACATGCTATCAAAAATATATTTTCAATATTACTTTGAAACATTTTGAACATTATTAGTAATAGACAAAAGAAAGCAAGTTACATTTAAAGAGGAACAGGTTATGTATAATACAAATAAATACAAAAAAATATCTCTTTCTTCTGAACTCATGATGGCTGCATACAGTCAAACATCTTGCCTACCTTGGCAAGATGCTTTAGGAGGAAAACAAAAAAAATCCAATATTCATACCAGAGAATATTCATCCAGACCAGAAAGAGTCATAGAAGAACCAGAACCTGGATGGTGCTTGAGTCCAAATGCAGGGTAAATGGGTTGAGAGAAGGTGGTATAGATGGTGTGGATGTGGATCAGGGTGCCATTGGTCACTCTGTAGAAGGACAACATTCCTGAACTCCAATCCAGATACACACCCACTCTGTCACAAACCGAGCGAAACGCTATCAATTGTTTCATCTCTTTATGACGGATCTCATAGCTGACACCATCCAAACACCTCAGACTCCACGACCAACTGTTCTGTCCAAACTCAAGTTCCTCTGTTGCTCTGTGTTGTCTGTAAGTCATTGCAATCAGAACATCTCCTTGAAGATCCACCTCCCAGTAGTGTTGACCAGCCAGACTCTTCTCACACATCAGCTGAGTGAGCGACTTGAACCGGTCTGGACTGAACGGATGGTTCTGATCCTCCGTCATAAGATCCACCGTCTTGTTATTGTTGGTCAGTCGGAGGCGCTGGTGTGCGGTGACTGGATTGAGAGTGAACTGACAGAAGTCTGTGGTGGACAATGAAAACTTATTTTAGATCAAGTGGTTAAGTAACTACATTTTATGGGGGTTGTGAGTAATAAATACAAATATAAATAACTTAAATCAAATGGCTGAAATCTGTGTTGACTGAACCTGACTACACAACAATCTCCCTGAAGTGGCATCAACGGTACATCTACCTTTTAAAATCCAGACCATTCTTTCTGTTTGATCCTGAGACACAAAAGGTCAACTCAATGTTATGCTGAAAGACACTGAGAGCGTACACAATGTATAAACATGCAATACATATATTAAGGCCATGTGTAAAGGGGGCTTACAGTATGTTAGAAAAATAAAGGTATTTTTTCCCAAAGGAAACTCGGATTATACTTGCATTTCCGTAGGCCTGGGGTCAGTCTCTGCTCGTCACCCTGCATCGTCCTAGTGGAATAAACGGAGAATGAATTATTTCTGGCCTAGAAATGGTTTATTACAAAAAAGTAAGCCCTTGTTTTGTGCTGTATAAATAGTTCATCCAGGTATTTGCACCAGGGCTACACCTTTGCAATAGTCCCAAGAATGAAACCAAAACCAGACTGTGCGACATTTCGTTACGACTTGGCCTGATTTCTTCATGACACTGTTTTACCAGTGAATCTGTTAATTATAATTTCATGCGGTCTTTGTGCTGCTTGCCATCCCAACCAAATAAATGTGCAAGATGTGTTGAAATATCGGAAAATTCCAAAATGGTGGAAGAGGCAAGGCAGATGATTCATAAAAATGAGGCGCCAAAAACAAGTAGTTTTTTTTTAGCTATTTTTATACATACTGCTAGTACTCTTAACAGGAACCAATTTCAACATCTGGAGCTGGCTAGTGTTTGCTAATATAATCAATTGTTCATGTATTATCAATGCCTATCTACCACAAGATAAGACGTCACCTTCAACATACTAGATTTTGGTTATTAGTTCTTCTTACCTAAGAGTGTTCAGCTTCCAGTCTGGATTCTCCAGACCTTGAGACAACAGATCTAGTCCTGATCCTTCTGGATGGTTCCAGCTCAGGTCTAGCTCTCTCAGATGGAATGGGTTCGATGCCAGAGAAGACGCCAGAGAAGCACATCCCAGCTCAGTGACTAGGCACCCTGACAGACTTGAAAAATAAAAATAGTGATTCCTTGAACTGAAGTGAAGATCCGGATAAACCACCAAGAGTCAAAGATTCCAACCTGAGAGTCTCCAGGTGACAGTGTAGACTCTTGAGTCCAGCAGAGAGAATCTTCACCCCTGCGTCTTTCAGGTCATTGTCACTCAGGTCCAGGTTCTTCAGATGGGAGGACGGAGAGCTGAGGACTGAAGACAAGTGTGCGCAACTTTCTTTTGACAGCCCACAGAGTCCAAGTCTGGAACAGAAACGGAAATCATGATCCACACAGAGGTTTGTGTGCAATTACTGAGTTGTTTCCCTGACAAAGGCAGTACTGCAAGAAGTATGGGGGGCTTGTTATGCAACCAAGATTTGCATCCCTTCTTGCTGTTTTCCCAGACCTGCAGTTATCTTTTACGCCAAAAGAGGCTTACGGTCAAATTACTCTTTTTTGTGGCAGAAATGTAAAGAATAAAACCGGAAGTACTACGAAGTAACTCAGGGTAAATATCACGAATGCGTCCAGAGTGCATACAGTCAACTCTCTACATTACAAGCCTCACAATTTCAACACAGAGTATTTCCTGTTTGTATCGCTATTATTCATAGACTTATTTATTTTTTACCAAACAATTATTCTCTTCAAGGCATTAATATAAGATGGACATTATAGATGAGAAGTAGGTAGGTATATAGATGTTTTAAGTGTCTTTTAGGAGGAAGTTTGTTCACTGGGTGGGTTGACATGAGGGTAAGATTTCAGATTTGGGTGAACTATCACTTTCAGTGTGCATCCATGTTGACCCATGTTTGGTTATGTGCATAGTTAGATGAAGTTTTTACCTGAGGGTCTTTAGGTCACAGCCTGGACTCTTCAGTCCTTCACCCAACAGTTTCACTCCACAATCCTTCAGGTCATTGTTACTCAGGTCTAGTTCAGTCAGATTAGAGGGAGGGGTTCTGAACACCAATGACAGGGCTTGACAGCTGTTTGTTGACAGACCACAGCATCTCAACCTGAAGAGAATAAAATGTCAGCCATGTTTGTGTCTTCTAGGAAAAATAGTTTGATCACCTACAGAACTTTATTTGAGGCTTGGATGACAGGCAGCAGCTTCAAAAAAGCCTTTTCAGAAGCGCCATATTTATAAAGGTCAAATTGTGTTTCTTCTGAGGTCAGTAACATGAAGGTCAGAGCAGACCAGTGAGAGGAAGTCAGTGTTATTGTGGAGAAATTTCCTGATCCCAGCATCTGTTGGACCTCCTCAACTAGAGAGTTTTCCTGCAGTTCATTCAAACAGTAAAACAGGTTGATCATTCTTTCAAGAGATGCAGCCGTTTTAATTTTCTCCTTGACAAGATCAGCACCCTTCTGGCTGGTCCATGAACTTCCTGTGTCCACAGACAAACCTTTTAGGAGACACTGGTTTGATTTTACTGAGAGACCCAGAATAGATTGCAGGAACATGTCCGGATGTCTATTCTGACTCATCCACGGTTCATTTAAGGCACTTTGGTAGAACTCCTCATGTTTAAGGATATATCCATAGGCTGCGGCTGGTTTTCCTTCTTGCATGAGATTCACTCCATATTTACTAAATTTCATGTGAACATAGAGCGCAGCCAAGAAATCTCGAAGACTCAGATGGACGAAACAGAATACTGTGTCCTGGGAATACCTTGCCCCCTTTTTGAAGATATTGCTGAACACTCTTGAGTATTGTTCAGCTTCTGTGACTTTGATGCCACACTCGGTCAGGTCGGATTCATAGATGTCGTAGAACTTTTTTTTCTGCCGCTGGTGAAAAGCCAGTTTTCCCAAAGATTTAATCATCTTCTTGTTAACATGTGTCCAGTGGGGATCTTTCCTAGCTCCTCTATCACCAACCAGGTAGTGGATGAACATCTCAGTCAGGGTCTTGGGCAGCTGTCCTGTCTCCTTTCCCTTCACCATGTCCTCCAGAACTGTGGCTGTGATCGAGCATACGATTGGGATGTGACACAGCATGTTCAGTCTTGGTGAAGCCTTGATGTGAGAGATGATTGTGCTTGTCTGCTTCTCATCTCTGGATAGCTTTCTCAAGTAGTCCTTCATCTGGATGTCATTGAACCCCCTAATCTCTGTCACCATGTTCACACAAGGTATTTGGTTAGCTGCCACAGGACGAGTGGTTATCCAAAGACGAGCTTTGGGAAGCAGTTTATGCCTGATGAGGTTGGTCAACAGGACATCTAATGATGCGGGCTCTGTCACTTTCATCAGGACCTGAGTGTTGTTGAAGTTCATGGGGAGTAGACTCTCGTCCAGACCGTCAAAGATGAACAGAATCTTGAATTCTTCTAGGCTGGTTGCTTTTATTTTCTTTGTCTCAGGAAAGTAGTGATGGATAAGTTGCAACAAACTCAACTCTTTCTGTTTCAGCAAGTTCAGCTCTCTAAAGGTAAAAAGAAATATGAAGTCGAAGTTCTGATGGGCCTTGTCTTCGGCCCAGTCCAGGGTCACCTTCTGTGTCAGGACCGTTTTCCCAATGCCGGCCACGCCCAAAGTCAGTAGGCTTCTTTGATTCTTTAAGAGGTCATGAATGCTTTTTTCTTGTCCAGTAAGTTTTCCAGCTGCTACCTCAACCTGTCGGACCTCATGATCCTCATTAATTTGGTCTGTGCTTCGCTCAGTCATAAGGAGTTCTGAGTAAATGTCAAACGGATGGGTTGTTTTTTGTTCTTTATCGATCACGTAGCGGAACTTCCTCTGTAGGCTCCTCTGAACATCAGTGGTCGCAGAATGTCTTTCTGATAGAAGAAAATAAGGGAGATTTCATCAGTTAGTGGACTCTAGAAGCTGCAGGAGGTCATTACTGGATGTTTCAGTGCAGAAGAGTTTCATTAACTGATCCAAATTGATGATTAAAATATTCTTACTTTTCCAGATACTCTCTGCCAGTGTGTCCTGATTCATGCTCAGCAGGAGTTTCTCAATGATCTTCAGGAACGCTTCTCTGCTGCCCTTCATTGCCTCCTCTTCATCCTCCTCCTCATCCTGTGGACTTTGCCAGCCAAGAGGCTTCAGAATTCTCTGAAGTCTCAGCCACTCCTTCTCCAAATAGCTGAAGAGTTTGCTCCTGAGTATCTACAACAGAACCACAGAACTCAATCTTTTGAGGAAGATGTTATAGTAATCGTATATCACGATGCTCTGTCCTCTAACAATCTTACAAACTTGAGGAGAGACACTTTTGTGAACTATATGTGTTTTAGTTCTTATTCCATCTGGAGTCATGTAGAGTCTACAGTTGAAGGTTTTTACCATACAGTACATCCAAATAAAAGTTATTCACTACAACACCAAACCATGTATCTTGATCATCAGGACCATGATGAATTTTCTTATCAAGATTAAGATGGTCATCTAACCTAAAGCACAGGGGGATAAGTCCTTGCACTTGCTTCCCACACAAAACCAACAGCTGGATTTACACCATTTCACAGATCAATCGTTCTACTAACTATAAAATGATCACTGCTAACACCAAGCCATCATACTGTCCTTGAACTAGAAAGATGAGTCATCAATTTCAATATCCATCAGCCCCCATATCAGAAGCACATCAGTTTTCTTGTCAATGCTAGTATGCAAAACAAAAACACTGTTATTCTGTTTTTCCATATCAAATGATCAACCCTGGTAGCACAACTGATACATTTACTTTCAAGTAAAATAACCTGGTTTTGTACCTTCATGACTACTGATCTTTTAAACATATTTAATATACCTTGGTCAGCTGACGTTGCTGCGTGTTCAGGCAAAATTGAACATAGCCTTTGAGAAAGCTGAAACTATCACAATTCTTTCCAGTTTCTAACTTCCTGTATTTCTATGACACATGTGTGGCCTGAATACCCAGGACAGACTGTGACTTCAGTCTTTTGGCAATACATTAAATTAAGCTGATAGTCGATAAGGACATTTCGAGAAGGTTTTCTCTGGTTATAAAGATCAGACTCTTAATGAGTACACATTTCCCTTAGCTGAATTAGCTTATGACATGCCTTTGGCCAGTAACATGACGAGATGACATCAGTTGATCTAAGCTGTTACTACTTATACATCTTAATCCAGGCTTGCCACAGGAGGTCCTTGTAGATTGCAATTTCTCCCAATTAACTCAAACCAAATTTCAACCACACCCATAGCCATCACCATAGTCCTTACTTACCCACACAACAGGTTGATCCCTGCTGGGATTGTAATGTTTCACCATGTTGTGAGAAAAAAGCTGCTGCATACTTTGTTGCACTACTTCCCTCTTCTTAATTATACTGCTAGCATTCAGAGGGTTCTGTCCCAGTTCAGCGCTAACCTGGCTGAGTTTCACAAAACTAAATTGAGACACACATCTCTACGGACCTCAAGGGTGAAGTTAGACTGAGGTTGTTGGTCCTTGTGAAGACCTGGTCCTACTTGAGCATCTCTGCGAGAGAGAAATTCACAAAGCTCAGTCATGACTGTTTTTGCATAAGATATACTATATTCACAGTTGAACTCACATCTCATCTGAAGCCTGGTATCCGGTCTTGAGTCTAGCATGCGGATTGATGACCTGGTCACTCTTCAGAGAAAGATCTCCAAGTCCTGATTCTTCTTTTTTTTCCTGGGAGATTCTGAATGACAAGAACAACTTCTATGACTTCCAAGAACTTGTTTTCTAACCAGATAAGCATTAGATGTCGTTGTAGTGACACTCACTTTGTACTGTTCTCTAAGATTTTTGAGGGGACTAGAGACCCACTTTCATCCGACCCACTGAAGACTCCAGATGTTCTAGGCTTCAATGGCTGTTCCCTCTTCAAAGAAACACGGCTCTGTGTGCACTGTGGTCCTGGTCTTTGTCTAAGAGTGTCCGGTAGTTGCTGTTTTTTTCTTAGAAACACAAGTGTCAGTATGAAACCATATTATCCAAATTTTGACGAGAGAAACAAAACTTACCTCTCATGTCTCTCGTGACTACCACTATGCACAGACTCAGGAAGCTTTTTTGTTCCACCTTCAAGCAACACAACAAAACAATTAGTTGGTCCACATGTGACCCAACTGTACGATCTAATAGTTAAAAGGTTTACCTGGTTGAGGGTTCTGAGCACAAAACTTTAAAATATTATACACTTATGCTCTTTCAAAGGCCAACCAAGGAGAAAGCCAAGATTTTGGCTTTGGCTTTTTTTTTGTTGTAAAACAGAGCAATCTGGTACCTTAGACTTATGTGTTATGACATGTGTGATACATAGTGTTATCACTGTGTTAAAGGTGTAGGACATTCCTACCTTTAACCCCTTTGCTCTTGTATTGCAGTACAGTCATGTAAAACAGCACAATAATCTACATTATTAATCTACACTTTAAAAGCACAATTATTATATTATTGACACTACATTGTCATGGAAGCATTGTTTGTAAAGGTCTATCTTATTTGACATGCTCTCTAGTAGTAAAAAAAAAGGAAATGGGCTGCTTTACATGCCATAAGTTTTGCCCATGGAGTTTTTTAATCATATTTAATTGGATAAAACAGCTTTCTATAAAACAACTAGAATAGGATTGTAGAATTAAATAATGAATAAAGGAATTATAGCAGCACATATAGTGGACATTTTTGTAGGGATTTGCATTAGTTCTATTTTCCAAAATAACACTGTGACAACTTTTGGTGAGAGTCGGGGTTAGAAACAGACAAAGCTCACCTTGTTGCGTTGCTCGATCCTTCCAAAACTGGAGAAGTTCCGTAATATTTGGCTGTGATTTTTCCATTTTGGACCAGTCTGGTCCGTCCACAATAAAGATACCACTCACTCTGATCCACACACAGTCACTGTGATACGCAACCCATGGACACACCTCTTCCCTACAGTCATAATGGATACATGAAAAAACTGAAGCAGCGATTATTGAGTTCATTGCCCTGAGATCAAATCTCAATAAACTGGAAGTGATTGAAAATGTAGTTTTATTGTTATACATTTTCCAAGTTTCCAAACAGCTTGTTATTCATGTTAAAACAAGGTGTAATGTTTTTGCTTCCGTTTGCTTTTTATAATTGTATATCATTGAGATTGTTTCATATCAAGTTATGGGAATTAGACTTATCTTATCAGGGCAAAGTCCATTTAGTGCTATCAGATGTAAATTTATGACACCTGTTTAACAACAGCAACTTCATAAAGTTTAACAATATTTCAGAACTTTGCTCAGCGATTCTTGGACACTAAGGAAATCTGGAGAATAACACATCTGTTGAATTTCTGGGATCTGTTTTTTCTTTCTCCACTATAGTCTTACTTCAACTGTAAAGTGTCTTGAGATAACTTTGTTATGATAAGAGAATTTAAATGAAATCGAATTGAACATCTAGGGCAGTGGTTGGCGTGGAGGATGCCATCCTCTATATGAGAAGAACTCAGTGAGGATCCTGTTCCTTGATTTTTCCAGTGCATTAAACACCATGTGGCCTAGGAGTAACCAACTTTCTGGCAACTGCTAGCTTTACCATCAGTTTGGTTCACGCTTCTGAAATATTATTATTATTAAGGATGATAAATGACTTTCTTCTAATATTGATGCTTCAACAATTACGAATGGGGCAACAAGAAAGGGAAACACAAAACCAAACAAAATAAGATGTTATTATGAATTTTATTTTAACAGGCCCATGGTGAGCGACATTGGTGATTCAATGTATGAAAGAGAAACTCTAACAGGTTGGGTTTGGTGATCAGGTGATCATGCCTAACATGGTCTGTGTCATTATTTCCACTTGACATGAAAAACCGTGTTTGGATGGTTTATTTGTTTATTAAAGTTTGTATCAGTTCATCACAACATACAATTTAAACAGTGCTTTAGGTTCACAACAGTATCTTGCTTGACAACAAAAACAACAAAAAACTGGTTTAACATTTCAATGCAATCTCCAACTTACTGAGCTCACTTTAGTCCATGTTGGGATTTTCATGGATATAGTCGAATACCTTTTTTAGTTAGAGATTTATAAAATAATGACATATAGTCAGATTTAAATGACCTCAATAGGAACCCATGGAAGAAACATTTAAAGATCATTTGACACACATGGTTGAAAGGAAAGTAGAAAGTTAGTGAATCTTTTACTCAAAAGAGACAGTCAAATTGGAAAATTTGTGGGCATTAAATTGTTGACCAAATACAACTTTTGTTGACCTAATGTGCTGCAAACTTTACTCACAGATTGAGTATCATATCAACAAACATAGTATTACATAACCTTATTGACAGAAGTTAAAAGTTGTATGAAAAATATAAAAAATACAATTAAATGCTTTAAATGAGGCGATTGATACAAGGATATATTTATACCGTGTATATATATCTATATATGTACAAATTATTGAACTCAATCATTTATTATAGATAAGATTCATCCAGATCACAAAGAGTTACTGAAGAACCAGAACCGAGGAGTCCAAATGCAGGATAAAGGGGTTGTGAGAAGGTGGTGTTGAAGGTGTGGATGTGGCTCAGGGTGTCATTGGTCACTCTGTAGAAGGACAATGTTCCTGAACTCCAATCCACATACACACCCACTCTGTCACAAACAGACGTAATCGATTGTTTCAGCTTATTGTGAGAGATCTCGTAGCTAAAACCATCCAAACACCTCAGACTCCACGAGCAACTGTTCTGTCCAAACTCAAGTTCCTCTGTTGCTCTGTGTTGTCTGTACGTCACTGCGATCAGAACATCTCCTTGAAGATCCACCTCCCAGTAGTGTTGACCAGCCAGAGAGTTCTCACACATCAACTGAGTGAGTGAAATGAACCTGTCTGGACTGAACGGATGGTTCTGATCCTCCATCATAAGAGCCACCGTCTTGTTGTTGTTGGTCAGTTGGAGGCGCTGGTGTGCAGTGTCTGGGTTCAGAGTGATCTGGCAGAAGTCTGTGGTGGACAAGGAACATGTAAGTTATCAATATTTAGTTATACAACAAAAAACATTAATATTTTCAATCAGTCAATACAACATCGGCTTGAATCGCCGGTTTAATATTTGTATTACACATTTTATCAGGAGAAAGAGCGGATAGGAAAAGATGCACATCAGTGGGAACCTAGTAAAGTAAGTAAAATAAAGGTTATTAAGTCATTGAGAAGTTGATTACAGAACATTGCAAATACTTGTTTTGTTTTCTATTATGTTGCCATGCCAAATGAGCTCACAACAGGACTTCCAAAAACTTAAATTTTAAATTACTTCTGTAGGCAGGAAGGGGTTGTGATTACATGTGTAGCTTGATAATAATACTGTTGGTGTTTGACTGGATTTAAAATTAAAGGTGACTTAAAGGCATGGAACCTCATTTTAACCTTACCGCACTGGGTGCCCATCAACTTAAGTATTGTCTCCAATATCTTATGAATACCTTTAACTAAGAAAATTAATTAAGAAGGATTATACCATTGATTTAACTTAATTACTCATTATAGAGAATATTCATCCAGATAACAAAGAGTTCAATCCACATACACACCAACTCTATCACAAACAGACGAGGATGCAACACATTGTTATTGTCATTATGACAGATCTCATAGCTGACACCATCCAAACATCTCAAACTGCTTGACCAACTGTTCTGTCAAAACAAAAGTTGAACATCCACCTCCCAGCAATGTTGACCATCTAGACTGTTCATTAGCTGAGTGAGAGAAATGAACCTGTCTGGTGTGTATGGATGGTTCTGATCCTCCGTCATAAGATCCACCGTCCTGTTGTTGTTGGTCCTTTGGAGGTGCTGGTGTGCAGTGTCTTGTTTTGGAGTTTTCTGATGGAAGGCTGTTTTGGACAAGGAACATGGAAGTTACCAATAATTAATTATACAACAAACCTTTGTTATTTTCAATCAGTCAATAATACATAGGCTTGAATTAAATGATGACACAGAAACAGCATTTTTTTTTTTTTAAATTGTGTCCCAGTGTGAGACAAATTCTAAAGAATAGTTCTGTGTACTGATCCACAGCTTGAGCTGATTATGAAAAACACCAGTTTAACATTATTATATTATGTTACAGATTTTATCTGGAGAAAGAGCCAATAGGAAAAGATGCACATCAGTGGGAAAATACAAGCACTGATGTGGTTTTCGAGTTTTGTCAAACCATACTCACAGTGCCTCAATTGCTGAGTAGATCCCCATTCCTCACTGTATATTGTCCTGGAGAAGAAATAAACACAATTACACACTATTTTTCAGAGTCAAACATTCCTATAATAAGTCATTGAGAAGTTGATTACAGAACATTGCAGGGACTTGTTTTGTTTTCTGTTATGTTGCCATGCCAAATGAGCTCACAACAGGACTTCCAAAAATCTTAAATTTTAAATTACTTCTGTAGGCAGGAAGGGGTTGTGATTACATGTGTAGCTTGATGGTAATAGTGTAGGTGTTTGACTGGATTTAAAATTAAAGGTGACTTAAAGGCATGGAACCTCATTTTAACCTTACCGCACTGGGTGCCCATCAACTTAAGAATTGTCTCCAATATCTTATGAATACCTTTAACTAAGAAAATTAATTAAGAAGGATTATACCATTGATTTAACTTAATTACTCATTATAGAGAATATTCATCCAGATAACAAAGAGTTCAATCCACATACACACCAACTCTATCACAAACAGACGAGGATGCAACACATTGTTATTGTCATTATGACAGATCTCATAGCTGACACCATCCAAACATCTCAAACTGCTCGACCAACTGTTCTGTCAAAACAAAAGTTCCACTGTTGCTCTCTCTTGTGTCCGTAAGTCACTGCTATAAGAACATCTCCTTGAACATCCACCTCCCAGCAGTGTTGACCAGCTAGACTGTTCATTAGCTGAGTGAGAGAAATTAACCTGTCTGGTGTGTATGGATGGTTCTGATCCTCCGTCATAAGATCCACCGTCCTGTCGTTGTTGGTCCGTTGGAGGTGCTGGTGTGCAGTGTCTTGTTTTGGAGTTTTCTGATGGAAGGCTGTTTTGGACAAGGAACATGGAAGTTACCAATAATTAATTATACAACAAACTTGTTATTTTCAATCAGTCAATAATACATAGGCTTGAATTAAATGATGACACAGAAACAGCATTTATTTTTTTTTAATTGTGTCCCAGTGTGAGACAAATTAGTAGTTCTGTGTACTGATCCACAACTTGAGCTGATTATGAAAAACACCAGTTTAACATTATTATATTATATTACAGATTTTATCTGGAGAAAGAGCCAATAGGAAAAGATGCACATCAGTGGGAAAATACAAGCACCGATGTGGTTTTCGAATTTTGTCAAACCATACTCACAGTGCCTCAATTGCTGAGTAGATCCCCATTCCTCACTGTATTTTGTCCTGGAGGAGAAATAAAAAAATTACACACCATTGTTTAGAAAAATGCGTATTATCAGTCATTGAGAAGTTGAACTGTAACCTCATGCCAAATGAGCTTACAACAGGACCTTAGCGTGTTGGCAATACTGTAGGTTTGTGCATTGTTGTCATAGTTCTGTTCTTGGTGTTTAATTTTTGTAATTTTTATTCCGCTCATTTTGTGTGTTGTGTTTTCTCTGGACAGAGATTGGAAAGCATCCGCTGCAGGACAGAGGGTTCCTTATTGCAGCGCAAGTAACTCGTTTTCCTATCAAAGTCATTTTCAAGGACTTTTCAAGAAAAGCTGGACATCGCATAATCTTCATAATGGTTTCTTTAAAATCGTCAATATGTAATTCTGGAGGAATGATTGACTCCACATGGTTCTCAATTACTGGGAGTCAAAGAGGCTGCTAACGCTTAAGGCTAGTTGACCTTGCTGCATAATTGTGTGTACATCATTGATATAATCGTGACTCTCAATGTGACGTAGCTGCTGATTGAATGCTGGCTGTGGTTGTTCCTCCGTGTTTTGTTTTTCGCATTGTCTGTACTAACTTTCGATGCAGGAAGAGTGTATTGTTGCCATGGAAACCACACAGATTCGAGGGTCGGAATGATATTTTCAGTGATGCACTGATGTTGTGCTCATTTCATAATGCTCTAAACGTCTTATTGACCTATAACACTACAGTCAGATCTATGTGCCTTATAAATAACCTTACAGTAGTTGTTGAGAGGTGGATTCATTCAAACAAGCGCCACTGAAGACCTATGTGTGAAATGCTTCAAACTTCTTACGTGAGAGTTTCCAGCCTCAGGTCTGGACTCTTCAGTGCAGCATTAAGGAGGTCCAGTCCATGTCCTACTAAATTATTCGAACTCACGTCGAGCTCTCTCAGATGGCACAGGTTGGATTTAAGTGCAGATTCCAAATAGCCACAGCCAACTTCAGTGATCAAACAGCCCGAGAGACTGTTAAGAGAACACTAGTGAGTAAACTTATCCCCGAATGAAGCAAATGATCCAGAGGATCAACAGTCGAAGGTTCTGACCGAAGAGTTTCCAGCTGACTTTGTGAATTCTCAGGTCCATCAGACAGAAGCTTCAGCCCTGTGTCCATCAGGTTGTTGGCACTCAGGTCCAGGTTCCTCAGGCGGGAAAAAGGAGAGCAGAGGACTGAAGAGAAGTGTCCACAACTAACCATCGACAGCCCACAGAGTCTCAACCTTCAAGAGATAAGTGTGGTAAAACACTGCTGTGGTTAATGGGTCAAACCATAATTTTGTCATGACCTTATCACTGCAATGCACACCTGTGTCTACTTCTAAACAAATTAACTTACACTCTACTTGCACATTTTTCTTTGATCTTCTTCAGACCAAGTCACTGTGATTCTTTTTCTTTTTCTGTTGTGTTTATAAGTCTCTGTACTATAGGCACTTACCTAAAGGTCTGTATTTGACAGGCAGGATCCTTCAGGCCTTCACACAGAAGCATCACCCCATCATCCTTCAGGTCATTGTTACTCAGCTCCACTTCTATCAGATTAGATGATGAAGAGCTGAATGTCGTAGAGATGACTTCACAACTGTTCATTGAGAGACCACAGCCTTTCAGTCTGATGAGAATAAGCGAAAGTCATTTTTGAGTCATCCGGGAAAACTTGTCTGATCACCTACAGATAGCCCTATAAGGTGATTCTGGTTTGGCTATACTGAAAGAGCCAGAACAAAATCACAGGAAAAAGTAAAGGTGTGCAACTGCACTCTCCACAGCTTCATTTAAGGCACCTTGGTAGAGCTCTAATGTTTAAGATTATGTCAATGGGCTATTGATCTTCTGTTGTGTTTCTTCTCTTTACTGATCTGACTTCTGCTGCTCAATGACATAAAGACATTGATGAAAGACATGTCGTCAACAATAATACAGTGTCTCTTATGCTATTAAGGTTGATATTTCTCTCGTATCCTAATTGTTGATCAGTTAATAGCTTCAGATTTTCAAGTCTTCCTTCTCTTTCATTTCGTTTTACCATCTTAGAGAATGGAAACAATGAATCATAGCCATCTCAATTTATGTTTGTAACAGTCTATGTGGAGGAGATGAATTTTACTGTAGTTCATTGAGAGATCATCGACACACACAAAAAACAAAACAAAACCCTACACATTCTGTTTATCATTGGGCATAAGATCATCTAAACAAGCTTTACTTGTATCTTTTTCAATATTTCCCATTATTGGTTGGTCAATCTCTGTTTCCTCTTCCTCTCTGTACTGTAGGTACTTGCCTGAAGGTCTCTATGCGACAGTTAGGATCCTTCAGGCCTTCACACAGCAGCTTTACCCCAGAATCTTTCAGGTCGTTGCTACTCAGGTCCACTTCTATCAGTTTCGAGAATGATGATCTGAATATTGTAGAGATGACTTCACAACTGTTCGTTGAGAGACCACAGCCTTTCAGCCTGATGAGAATAAACACATGTCAGTCATGTTTGAGTCATGAAGGAAAGGTTTTCTGTTTTCTATGTTATGATCTTGTAAATAAATGTTGTCGGTGAAACTGCATTTATAAGGGTTGAATCCCTGTACTGCAAGTACTTGCCTAAAGGTCTCTATGTGACAGGCAGGATCCTTCAGGCCTTCACACAGTAGGCTCACCGCAGAGTCCTTCAGGGTGTTGTGACTCAGGTCCACTTCTATCAGATTAGAGGATGGCGAGCTGAACATCTTAGAAACAACTTCACAACTGTTCATTGAGAGACCACAACCTCTCAGTCTGAGGAGAAAAAAACAGATCAGTCATGTTTGTGTATTCCAGGAAAACTTTGATCACCTACAGAACTTTGCGTGAAGCTTTGATGACAGGCAGCAGCTTCAGAAAAGTCTCCTCAGAAGCACCATATTTGTTTATGTCAAACGTCTCTAATTGTGAGGTCAGTAATAAGAAGGTCAGAGTAGACCAGTGATGGGAAGACAGTGGCTCTTTAGAGAAATGTCCTGATGCCAGCATCTTTTGGACCTCCTCTTCTAGAGATTTGTCCTGCAGTTCCTTCAAACAGTGACACAGGTTCATTATTCTGTCATGAGACTTAGATGTTTCTATTTGCTTTTTGACAAGCCCAGAAGTGTCCAGGTTGGTCCATGAACTTCCTGTGTCCACAGGTAAACCTCCCAGGAGACGCTGGTTTGAGTTTACTGAGAGACCCATAAGAAATCGCAAGAACAAGTCCAGGTGTCCATCTTCACTCTCCATAGCTTCATTCAGGGCACTTTGGTAGAACTCCTCATGTTTAAGATGCAGTCCAGAGGCTATTGCTGGTTGTTCTTTTTGCAGAAGTTTGACTCCATATTTACAAAATTTCCTGTGAACATAAAGAGCAGCCAAGAACTCCTGAAGACTCAAATGGACGAAACAGAATATGGTGTCCTTGTATAGTGTTTTCTCCTCTCTGAAGATCTGTGTCAACACTCCTGAGTATTTACGTGCATCTTTCACTTCGATCTCAGACTTTTTCAGGTCTGACTCATAGAAGATTATTTTTTTTTCCAGGAGATGCTGAAAAGCAAGTTTTCCCAAAGCCTTGATAATGTTCTTGTTTTCATTAGACCAGGTTGAGTCTGTCCCTGATCCTCCTGTCCTTATATTCTTTCTTTTGAGTTGCACCACCACAAAGTGGATGTACATAAGAGTCAGGGTCTTGGGAAGCTCTTCTTTCTCTTCGTTCTTCAAAACATCCTCCATAACGGTGGCAGTGATCCAGCAGAAAATTGGGATGTGGCACATGATGTACAGGCTTGGTGTGGTTTCAAGTTTAGCTATAATGTCTTTGGTGTTCTGCTCATTGTTTCTGAATCTTATCTTGAAGTACTCCTTTTTCTCGGTGTCAGTGAACCCCCTGACCTCTGTCACCATGTCCACACATTCAGAAGGGATACTATTGGCTCCTGCAGGTCGTGTGGTTATCCAGAGGTGAGCATTGGGAAGCACATTCCCTCTCACAAGGTTTGTCAACAGAACCTCTACTGTGGCAGGTTGTGTCACTTTTGTCAGGACCTTGTTGCTCTTGTTCAGGAAGACTTTACTCTCGTCCAGACCGTCAAAGATGAAGAGAACCTTGACTTCTTCAAAGTTGCTGGGTTTTAATTTTTTAGTTTCAGGAAAGAAATAATGAACAAGTTCCACCAAACTCATCTCTTCTTTCACCAAGTTCAGCTCTCTGAAGGTGAATGGAAAAATGAAGTCAAAGTTCTGGTAAGCCCTGTCTTCAGCCCAGTCCAGGGTCACCTTCTGTGTCAGGACTGTTTTCCCTATGCCGGCCACACCCATAGTCAGCATGTTTCTTTTAAATTGGCAGTGCTCTAGGAGATCCTCTCGTCTGATTCTTTTTTCATGCACAGGGTTTTTGCGGTTTGCTGATTCTACCTGTCGGACCTCATGCTCCTCATTAATGTGGCCTGGGACTCCCTCAACGATAACCAGTTCGGTGTAGATATCATTCAGACGGGTCTTTTCTCCTTCTTGAGCAATCCCCTCATTCACTTTTCGGCACCTCATCTGTAGACTCTTCTTGACATCATTCGTTAAAGAATTTCTTTCTGAGAGAAGAAATTGGAAAGTATATATTAGGTGTTGGTGACTTGTGGTCATCTCCTACATCCATCCATCCATCCATCCAACTCATTATGGTTTTTCAGCTTGAAAATAACGTTATCTGATCCTAACTGGTTTAAATCATCTTACTTCCCCACAGACGTTGGGCCAGCTTCCTCTGGTCCATGCTCTGGAGGATTTTCTCAATGATCTTCAGGAAAGGTTCTCTGGTGCCTCTCATTGACTCCTCCTCTTCCTCCTCCCTTTTTAGCTGGTCATCAAGATTAAGAATTCCATGGAGTCTCATTCACTCCTTCTTCATGAAGTAGTTTAATTTATCCCAGACCAGCTGCAACAGAACCAAAGGTCTTGATTATGTGAAATACTCCAAATGTAATATATATGTGTCCGTAAAGCTGTGGCCAGCACAGTATGCGTGTATGCGATGGAAAGTGTTCCAATACACCTGAGAATAATTACAATTTTCAACAGGTCAGTCACAGGCCTGTATTATAAGTTAGGTAAAAGTTTGGAAACAAAAACACGTGAAGAACAGGTAATCTTAATGTTTTGGTTTTCAGCCTTGATAACCTTACGACAATATGGAATATACTGTAAGGGATATGAATGTGTGGTCCGAGATTTTACCCTTTGCTGCTGTCGGAAACCAACACTGCAGTTTTCAGAGTTGCTTCCACTTGATAGTGTCTGAGTAATAATATAACCACCTGTCTTCCTAGGACACTGAGACAAGGCTATACACTGTAGTATTTGTCAGGGCCCCTCACCCTCTTTAAGATCTTTATAGTTCTTCAAAAAAGGGTAATCAGATGCAATTTAGTGCTATCTTGCATATCTATACATTACATATCATGTTGTACTTTGTCCATTATTTTTAGTATTTGCCATACCTGATCTTCTTTCTCTCACCACCATGTCAGAAGCATTCTGGCTGAGAGGAAAAAAGTCTGGCAGATACCCTTTATGGGACAGGGTGCGCTGAACCCAGCTAAATGGCTAGTTTATAAAGTATTTACGAGGCTGTACCTCGAGGATAACCAATTTTCACTTATGGTTAAAGGGCAGAGCACTATGATGTAGAACCTACTTTCTCTTCTATACAATTGCAGTAAGCTGCTTTTTGTTGTTGTTGAATCCGTTCCCATTTGTAAACATATCACAAGCAAAACAAATTCATAAAGTAATACACATCTGTACATGCCTTTAGTGTGGACTCTAAAGACTGGTCTCCTTGAAGATCTGATCCTTTGGTAGCATCTCTGTGAATAAAACAGAAATTGTTACGTGTGCATATTTACACTATATTTATCAAAGTTTCCATGGCCACAGCAACCATTAATGTAGGACTGTCTGGATTAGATGTCAACTAATGTTTTAACTTTCATTCATTTTCTACTGCTTGATCCCTTACCCAGGTCATGGGGAGACTGGAGCCAATCCCAGTATTATAGGGCGAGAGGTACAAGGACAGACAGAAATTCAAAAACACTCATACAAGTTCTCAATCAACCTGTATTTTTTTGGAATGTGTGATGAAACCACAGAAAGGTCACTAGTTGGCTCGGCCTGGAAGGAAACCAGCAACCTTCTTACAGTGAGGCGGTCGCGCTTACTCATCAGTATGTGTCTGTTTGTACAAAACTCTCTTTTCATTTAAATACTAACATTATAAAATGTACATTAGCCCCGCCCACTGAAGCCTCTGCTTATCTGCGACCCGAACCCGTATAAGCGGAGGACAACCAAACGAAACTGTACTTATGCCCGCCCACTGAAAACACCTAATATTTCAGAGATTAACTCTTGTTTACCATAACCACACCCACTCTGCTGTGGCTGGAGGAGGAGTGAAGCCATTATTACTTCATAATCGACTCCGCTGTAGAAGCCTTTTGTTCGTTGAGATTTCAGACGGAGGAGAACTTTATAAAGTAATAAGTTCAAAACATTGTCATGATGAGGGACTTACTGTATCTTGGAGAGGAAGACTTCAATATTTGAAACATGTTGGAGTTTTAAATCAGTTGCCCTTTAATTCTAAAGACAGTGTGCGACGCCAGCACTGTTGAGAGTGGTTGATATCATGAAGGAGGAAGAGGAAATAAATTCATATTTTAAATATCGCTCTGTCTGGACCAATAGCTGCAACATCCAAATAGATGAATATTTGTATGCAGTGTCGAAATTTCCCTCAAAATGCCATCAAAAAAAGATCATTTAAGATGAGATTGTTGACATAGTTCTGTTCTAATTTGTTGTCTTATTTTGAGGGTTATTTTCCGGGGATGGTTTCTATTTTCCGTTGACAGATGAGGGGTTGCAGCAGCTGCGGACAATCTGGCAATCACAGAGCCGAAAAGAACGAGGGTTTCCTGAAGGCATCGCCAGCGGATCACGTCAAATGACCTGGTAACGACCTCACGCTCTTTCAATCGATTTGGAATACTTCTTAGTGCTACCTGGACTATTTTCCTGACATTGTCAGCGCTTTCTGTTGGTAATTCTAGGTTTGGATTTTTTTTTTCTCTCGCCCGTCTTCAGTGCCAGTGACTGTCTGCAGCCTGGACCCTCCTTGGTTCCTGTTTTGTTTCTTTCTTTGGATTATCGACTACGTTCTGGAGTTAAACCTGTTCACAGGCTGCTGACCTTATTTCCGTTATCTATGTTCTTTTGATTCTGTTCCTTGATGCCGCCTGTTGCACAATTATTATTCCTAATCAAACTTATTGGTTAGTCATTTACAAAACAGTGTTGCGCTGGTCAGAATGACGTCAAGGTTGCAATAAATGCTACCTGGCTGTTAATAATGTGCTCACATTACAAAAGTGACCTAAATCTGAGTCCTATTTAATGCAACTTGTACTTGTGCAGTGTGAACCAAAACATTTATTTATAAATGTTTATTATAATATTATAACTCATGGACTGTTCATCAGTGAAACACCACTGAATCCAGACCTATGGCATCGCTTGAGAGAGTCTGATGGACACTAATGCCTTCACCACCTCCTGGAAGATTTTTTTTTTTTTTACCAGATCACAGATGTTGTGTTACTAGACACTGATAATTACCTGGGTCCAAAGGGCAAACTGGCATCCCAAGCCTGGGGTCCAGGATTGAACATTAACGGAGTGTCCATGGACTGTCCACTCAGAGACCCCCCACTGAATGCAGAATCTTTCATGCCTCCTTGAGAGAGTCTGGTAGACAGAAAAATCCTTTATCACTTCCTGGAGTTTCTGTTTTTTACTAGATCAAATCTAGATGTTGTTACACTGATACTGACCTGGGTCCTTTGACTACTGATGAGACTCCAAAAGGCAAACTGTCATCCCAAGCCTGGGGTCCAGGATTGAACATTAACGGAGTGTCCATGGACTGTCCACTCAGAGACCCCCCACTGAATGCAGAATCTTTCATGCCTCCTTGAGAGAGTCTGGTAGACAGAAAAATCCTTTATCACTTCCTGGAGTTTCTGTTTTTTACTAGATCAAATCTAGATGTTGTTACACTGATACTGACCTGGGTCCTTTGACTACTGATGAGACTCCAAAAGGCAAACTGTCATCCCAAGCCTGGGGTCCAGGATTGAACATTAACGGAGTGTCCATGGACTGTCCACTCAGAGACCCCCCACTGAATGCAGAATCTTTCATGCCTCCTTGAGAGAGTCTGGTAGACAGAAAAATCCTTTATCACTTCCTGGAGTTTCTGTTTTTTACTAGATCAAATCTAGATGTTGTTACACTGATACTGACCTGGGTCCTTTCACTACTGATGAGACTCCAAAAGGCAAACTGTCATCCCAAGCCTGGGGTCCAGGATTGAACATTATAGGAGTGTTCATGGACTGTCCACTCAGAGACCCCCCACTGAATGCAGAATCTTTCATGCCTCCTTGAGAGAGTCTGGTAGACAGAAAAATCCTTTATCACTTCCTGGAGTTTCTGTTTTTTACTAGATCAAATCTAGATGTTGTTACACTGATACTGACCTGGGTCCTTTGACTACTGATGAGACTCCAAAAGGCAAACTGTCATCCCAAGCCTGGGGTCCAGGATTGAACATTAACGGAGTGTTCATGGACTGTCCACTCAGAGACCCCCCACTGAATGCAGAATCTTTCATGCCTCCTTGAGAGAGTCTGGTAGACAGAAAAATCCTTTATCACTTCCTGGAGTTTCTGTTTTTTACTAGATCAAATCTAGATGTTGTTACACTGATACTGACCTGGGTTCTTTGACTACTGATGAGACTCCAAAAGGCAAACTTTGAGTGTTCATGGACTGTCCGCTGAATCCACAGTCCACATCTGATACAATACAGTTACATTAGTTGTGATTTGTTATGGAAAGAGTATTATTTCATACAATGGCCTTGTAAAAAAAATGAGGAATAAAAAAGTACAACATATCAGAAGAACGGAAGTGAAGTAAATAAAAAGTAATCTATGTAAACAACATTTATATACTTGTACCTGACATATATACATAGTAATGGTTTCGATCTGTTTAAGATTCGGGCAAATTAACAAAAATAAAAGGCATTAACGACAACACAGAAAAGTGTCCCTCATGCAAATGTTGTGGTTAAAATTGCTCTATATTTTTTGTCTTGTTCTCCTGTTTACTGTGTGCTTTCTTTCCTCAGCTTATATTGCTCAATCGTTTTTGTCTGCTATTTGTTTATTTTGTAATAACATTCTGGAGTTGGCCACTTTAAGGATAGTTTAGGTCTGTAGTTTTTGTTAATTCCATTTTTAATTTTGAAACGGAAATCTGTCATCATCATTAAAGACCAAAATACAGATGTACGTCCCCAGGATCATTCTCAGTTGTCAACCTGTTCATCGTTAACACATTTAAAAAAACAGTGATTAACTTTAATAAACCTGCATGTGTTGATGACATAATACTTCTGATATTATTTATGCGTGTATAATATTAATAGTAGAGGCAGGTCATTCTGGTTTAAGTACTTGCGATCATGGCACCAGAGAACTGCAAATCATATCTGACGGATCCAATACAAAGTGTCTTTGTATGACGCTTGTGTGTCGTTGTTCCCAAGAATATCACTAGTGATGGTCTGATGAAGCTACGTGAAACAGTGTCATGTTGTTTAGTGGACAGTAGGTGGCGCTATCAGTTTAAAAATGATGTGGTGTTTCATTGGAACAGCTTTTCAAAACATAGGGAAATAATGCAGAGACCTCCATCTAGTGGACTCTGAAAATAATGACACTGCTTTGTGATGCTGCTTCGCTGATATGAAGAAGGATGTTCATATAAAGTATTACCAGTTGCATGCTGTTGGATACAAAGTCATAGACTCAATAAATAAGATGTGCTGTAAAGTCCCTACAATTATGAATATATATTCGCCGGAGTCAGTTCTTACCAGCCTGGAACCTCACCACCAACTTCCTGCTACATGAATCAATCCGTGCAGACTGAAGATCTCAACATTTAAAATAGAAATATAGAAATTTGAGGTCTTTCCCAGAATGTATTGAGTTTTTAAATGATGTTGTTAAATTGGATTTACAATCATTTTTTCAAAAATGAAAATCGAAAATTGTTTTTCCGAATTGTGTTTTAAAGTTGAATATATAATAAACAGAAGGTACACAGACCAGTTTATTAATGAACATTGTTTTAAGGACGCACTGTGACACGTTTACGTTATAAAATATTTTGCTTTAAACATGCACCACAGTAATGTTATACAGTTTAAAATGCTATTGTATTTTACTAACAGGCGAAGCCAAAGGGTTTGTTTCCACTGCACCTATCTCAAGTCCTGATAAATACAAGACTTCTAGTCTCTTACACAAAAACTGTAAGTCGAGATATCTGGATTGCACTCAGATCGACCGCATGATTCTGAGGAAACTCACCTTGTTGTGGTTTTGGATCTTCCCAAGGTTTCTTTAAATCCCAAGGTTTCTTTAAATCTGGTGGTGGATCGTCAGACTCCATCTTCTGTCACGTTCCCTGGTAAAGAAGTACTACGTGTTGATCAGTCTGAGCCAGTGTATCAAAGTCTGGATCTCTGTGGGTGTGTTTTGTGTGCGCACACACACTTTTACAATACATACAAAGCCTAGTTGATGTGCAGTTGTTATGTTCAATACAATGTCTTGAGATCAAATATACTGTAAATACCCTGGGAGTTTGAATATCAGTTAAAGAATAATAACACGTCTGGAGTTCCCCTAAAGTTCAAATTGGAATTTGATCTGCTCCCAATTGTATTTCAAATAAATGTATCAGTGTGACTTGTTACTCAAACTACCAGGTCAAAACATTTAGCATTTGTTTCTCAACTCATTTATATTACTCACTCTTTTCAAATGTTAGTAAAGAAAATTACATAATACACCTAATTTTAAAAGATAGTTCTACTGACAAAACGGCATCTACACAATAATCAGGATCAAACATATTTTTATTTCTATTGTCCATGACGATTGCGATAGACTTTAATTTCACTGTTCCAAAATACCACCTCATAAGTAATACAGATACCTTTTCCAGGTATACATGTAAAGTTCCAGTTCTATATCAATTTACCAGTTCAGAGTGTGTTTCCCCTCTGGGGATGAATAAAGCTTTTCTATTTCTATTTCTAACCAGATCTATCATCAATAATTATTTTCTTATCAGAGCAAAGTCCATAGATACACATAAAGATTAATTTGGATTGCGATATAAAGTAAACCTCTGGTGGACTTTAGTTTAGTGTCTTGGAATTATGTCAACAGCCACTTGGAGCAGTAACCCTGATTCTTGCCACGAACCAGGACAGCTGGTTCTGACCAGCTTCAAACGTCTCTATGTGTGAGTGTGTATGTGACTGTATTTAAGTGAGAAATAAGAAGATTTTTTAGGTTCCTCTCTTGGTACTCCCCGCCCCGTCAATCATCATCTTTGAGCATCAGTATTACATATCTTTATTTCTTGAAGGTGAAGCTGCAGAATAAACCTTCAGCTGCTACTTCCACTCATCTCAAAGAAAGCAGAGAAGGTCCTTCTCTTAACCCTTGTATTATCTAAGGGTCAAGGTGACCCGGAGGCCTGAAAACAAATGTGAGTGACCCCTACCGGTGCATATGTGTTTCTCAAAGCCAGGGAGATCGTTCACCTTGACCCACTGGGGATACCACAAACACATTTGTTTTCAGGCCTTCAGGTCACCTTGACCCTGAGAGGACACAAGGGTTTAAAAGGTACAACAATGACCAAACGTCCTAAATAAATGTTTTGTTCAACCTTTGCATACCTGAAAATGACTTGACTAAATCATTTTTGCCTGGGCTTCAGGCAGCTTGAGGGTTCGGAATAGAACACAGAAAATTGTTATGTTAAATAATTGTGTAGTCCGGTCATAAACAGGATTGATTTGTGTGATATGTCTGTTCAGTGTGCAAGTTTCTGATTGACAGTTTTATTCTCGTTAAACTTCATGTGAAGATGTTCGAAATAATCCACTGGTTTCCTCTGTAAATACAGTTTTCTTGTGAATAACAGTGTTGCATGTTACATTTACACTGAAGCGCGTCTGAACTTATTTACAAGTCTGATCAACGTCAGAAATGTTTAAAATGATCAAATACAAACTGTTGTTCCAGTTTTAGATTCAGGTTATCAATAGTTTTTTCCCTGATCATGGAAAAAGTAGAATCTCTGGTCTTGTGGTTTATTTAAATATGATTGATATATATTTAAATAGGGGCATGGAAATGGATGAAACCGTCTGAATTTGGATGAACTAAGGAAAAGTGCTTGGAAGTCGTGACAGATTCAAACATCTGAATATTTTTGTTCATCATTTTCTGAGTGTTTTTAGTAGGAAATCAAGTACATGGGGCTCCTGAACTTTTCTGTAGTGGAGAATGAAATTTTCCAACTACAGGCTGACACTGAGCTCAAAGCCATTTTTGGAGGTTACCCATAGAGGAAAAATATCCAAATATGAAGAAAAAGGCTACTACAATGTCCGACTCTACTTATTTATGTACCGTATTTTCGGCACTATTAGGCACACCGGATTATAAGGCGCACCTTCAATGAATGGCCTATTATAGAACTGTTTTCATAAATAGGGCGCACTGGAGTATAAGGCGCATAGAATAAAAGATACAGTCAAACGTTTGACTGGGGTTGCCTTATGCATTCACTAGATAAAGCTGTGCTAAAGGGAATGTCAACAAAACAGTCAGATAAAGTCAAACTTTATTAAGTGTTCTGTCAACCATGTTCACTCCCATGGTTACGATGTTCAAATGATGTTTAAAAGGCTTCAAGCAGTAGCGCGTGAGACTGGTGTTGTGAGCAAACAAATGTTGAGTGAGCAGCAGAGAAATTGAGCGCGTGTATGACAGCTAGAGCGCATGTATGACATGATTGAACGCGCAGCAGAGTGATTTCGAGTGTACAACAACCAAGACACACTCGCTCAAAACGATGGCAGTAATCTTACTCCGTAGACGTCCGCCATGATGTGACGTGCGTTGTAAATCCCACCCTGTGATGACGCAAACAAGTAACCCACCAGGTAATGTTCATATATAAGGCGCTCAAGATTATAAGGCACACTGTCGTTTTTTGAGAAAATTAAAGGCTTTTAAGTGCGCCTTATGGTGCAGAAAATACGGCAAGTCAGTATTTTAATGAAGATTATTAAATCCACACATCCTTCCATCATGACTGATTATCAGTCCATTGAGTGCAAGTCATCTGAGTAAAGTATGTACTTGCTTATGTTGAGACAATCTGATGAAGGTAGATCTTTTGGTCTTTATCATTTTAAAAGTAGCTCGCGAACCAAAGAAGTGTGGCCCCCCTGCTGTAGACCCACCTTCTACAGTATAAATCAGAGGCAGAAGCAGAATCAACACGGTGGTTACTGAGATGTCCTGCTAGTCGCTCCTCACAGTGCTGCGATGAAAACAACTTAGTAATGAGATTAAGGTTCCTTAATGTAGCGGAACGTTGAGGACGTGAGAAATGTCAGGATGTGTCAAGGTGATCTCCGAGTCACTGGTGTTGATCAACTACACCGTCAGCCTCGGTGTAGATGGATGGTTGTCATCGCCGCTCGGAGAACAGAAAAAAAAAGTTTCCTTTTAAATGTTGGCCCTCGGATGAGGAGCGGCGTGAGGGAGAGACGGAAGGGAAGTGTCCATCATTGTGCTTGAGATCTGCAGGTGACAGACAGCAAGGTGGATGAGGGTGAATTATAAAGCAAACAACAGGCAGGTCGTGGGATGGCTTGATAATAGACTGCAACCTGGCGTGTCAGGGGGACAGCGTGGGCTGTGGAGCCATTTGCGAGTTGTTTTTTTTCCCGTTTATGTCATCAACCTTTGATGGGGAAAAAAAAATCAGAGCTTAGATTTAATGGGATTTTCATGAATAATAAATGTTTGCTATGCATTTCTACACCTCAATATGAATCTGATCGCACACGTCTGTTGTCGTCTGATCCAGAAACAAACCCACTCTGCTGTCAAGTCCACCAGCAGGACTTCTTCGACAAGGTGGCAGCCTGTAATTTATTCTGATGGCTCTCCCCCCCCCCCCCCCACACCCTGCACACAACACTGAAGGTCAAACTGATAAGAATGTTGAAAGAAAAGACTTTTCACAAGTGATAATCAACTGCGTATTCCTTCAAATGCCACCGTCCGAGAGGTGGCTGGCACCGGAGCTGTAATACAGGATGTGCAAAGTCTTTGTTCTCAGCTTGTCAGGCTTTATAATCAATATCGATTTTGATTGTTATGAGTGAGAAAATGCTTTTAAAGCCACAAAATGAGACATGAAAAAAGGATCCATTTGTCATAAAGATTTGAAGGCATTCGACAGAGAGAGAGAGAGAGAAAAAAATACACTCTGCAAATAGTCAACCCTTACAACATGCAGCACAGTGCTTAATCTTGGTGAAGTTATCTGTTAGTGTGTCAAGATAACTTACCTTAAATAATTACCTTAACTAATAAGCTAGGTCTGGCAACTCAAAACTGGTCCAATTAAGATTCTTTTTAATTAAAATTTTAGTTTTATTTTTTAAAGATCTTGTCTATACTTTAGCCATTTGCAGAGTAACAGTTTAAAATTGAATAATACGTCATATAAAAATAATTATAGATAGATAGATGGATGGATGGATTGATGGATGAATGGATGGATGGATGGATAGACAGACGGTCCCTTTAAGTGAACTCATTCAATAATTTCCTCAACTTTAAAACATTTAAAACATTTATTCATTTTACATTTCAATCTCTTATCGACTGAAAAGGGCAAGAGAATATTTGAAATGATAAATTCTTGATTCCGGGGAGGAATCTCTGGCATGGCCTCAAAAGAGAGGACAACACTGTGAAAATATTCCCAAGAGTTTTAACCGTTAGGGTTTCTAAATTTGTTGGTATTTCCAGACAAGAATTTTATATTGAAAGATTTCATTTTTTTAAATGGATAAAAACATTGTTTTTCTCTGTAATGTTCAAGACCTGGAGAAAAAAAAACAAGAAGCAGAAAAGAGTCTGAAAACAACTAGTCAAATGTGCAGAGTACTTAAAAAATAAATGTGATTTAACAAAGCTTAGTCAATAATTCAAAGACTTCCATGTAAAAAAGTAAATTCCAGGAGTCCAAGATGAAACCATCTCATTGGCTGCTAGACATGACAATCTGGTAACGTTTTATAACCAAGATGCTGTCACGGGTGGAACTCGGCAGGAGACCCAGAAGCGGAAGTGGACAAATATCCTCGGAGCAAATGTTCAAGCAAAAGTCTTTTAATATTCCAAGCGGTCGGAAGGGACCGAAACAAAAAACAAATCAGGAACTCGGGACGAAGGCAGGACGCGGCTGGAGATCGGGATCTCCGATCTGGAACTAAAACAAAAGAGGAAAAAGACTCACGTGAGCGAAACAAGGCGCTGACAACGTCAGGGGTCTTCAGGAAAAAGTTCATAGGGAACACGAGCAAAGAGAATCTACCAATGCCAACCTAGTCTGGAAACTCAATTCTCTGGCGAGTTCTTCAGGTCCGCGACGCTCCTTTTCTGTGGGAAGAACCCGCCATTCAATCACCCCCAGCCGCGCACCTGCCAGCGTCTGTCAAGACAAAAACAAAGACACGAACCAAAACAGGAAACCGACTACAAAATAAAACAGGAAAGCACCAAAACATGACAGTACCCCCCCCTCTAGGTAGCGCCTCCAGGCGTTCTACCAGGTCTTTCCGGGTGCTCCCGGTAAAAGTCTCGGAGGAGGGAGAGGTCCAGGATGAGTGAGCGGGAGATCCAGGAGCGCTCCTCTGGACCGTAGCTCTCCCAGTCCACTAGGTACTGGAAGCCCCGACCTCTGCGGCGAACCTCCAGGATCTTGTTGACCTTGTACGCAGGGTGATTGTCAATGATGAGCGGAGGAGGTGGAGGCTCGGCTGGCGCACTGAGAGGACTGGTTGAGACGGGCTTCAGGAGAGAGACGTGGAAGGTGGGATGGACCTTGAGCGACGGAGGGAGCTTGAGGCGCATGGCAGTGGGATTAATGATCCTTTCGATCTCGAACGGCCCCACGAACCTAGGAGCCAGCTTGCGTGATTCCACTGGAAGGGGAAGGTCCCGGGTGGATAGCCAAACCTTCTGGCCAGGTGAGTACCTCGGGGCTGGCACACGGTGCTTGTCAGCGAGGCGTTGATTTCTTGTAGCGGTGCGGGATAAGGCCGCCCTGGTCTGGTACCAGACAGATCGACAACGTCGTAGGTGGGCCCGAACTGAGGGAACCGCTGCCTCCCTCTCCTGAGAGGGGAAGAGAGGTGGTTGATAACCATACGCTGCCATGAATGGTGACCTCCCAGTGGCAGATGAAGTTAGGGAGTTGTGAGAATACTCCACCCAGGGGATGTGCTGACACCAGGAGGCCGGGTGACAAGCCGACACGCAGCGTAGAGCTTATTCCAGGTCCTGGTTGGCCCGTTCCGTCTGGCCGTTGCTCTGCGGATGGTACCCCGACGAAAGGCTAGCCTTAGCCCCCAGGGATCTACAGAAAGCTCTCCATACCTGCGAGGAGAACTGGGGTCCCCGATCCGAGACAATGTCTACCGGGATACCATGGAGTCGAAAAACATGTAGGACCAGCAGGTCCGCTGTCTCCAAGGCTGACGGTAACTTTATCAGGGGGATAAAGTGAACCATCTTGGAAAAGCGGTCCACTACTGTCAGGATAATTGTCCTGCCCATGGAAGGAGGGAGACTGGTGACGAAATCCACAGAGATGTGCGACCAGGGGCGACTCGGCACAGGTAAGGGTCGAAGGAGTCCAGTGGGGGGGCGACGGGAGGACTTCCCGCGAGCACACGTGGTACATGCAGCCACAAACTCCAGGACGTCGCGTGCCATCTCCGGCAACCAGAATCTCTGCCTGAGAAAAGAGAGTGTCCTTGAAACGCCCGGGTGACACGCTACCTTGTGGGTGTGCCCCCACTGAAGAACCTGGGCACGAGCTGGCTGCGGAACAAACAGTCTATCAGGCGGTCCAGAGCTAGGTCCTGGGTCACTCTCCTGGGCCTCCTGAACAACCCTCTCTGTATCCCAGCTGGCCGCCCTGATAAAACACCGCTTTGGAAGGATGGTCTCCTCTGCCAGACCCTCCTGGGAAGGAGCAAACTGACGGGATAAGGCATCAGGCTTAACATTCTTACCTCCCGGGCGGTACGTCAGGGAAAAGTCGAAACGACCCAAAAACAGGGCCCAACGGGCCTGGCGGGAGTTCAGGCGCCTGGCCTCCTGTAGGTAGAGTAAGTTCCGATGATCCGTTAAAACCAGAAAGGGTACCTCTGAGCCTTCCAGCCAATGCCTCCACTCCTGAAGTGCCGCCACCACCGCCAGGAGCTCCCGGTTGCCAATGTCATAATTCTGCTCCGCTGGGGACAGCTTCCGGGAATAGAAAGCACAGGGATGCACCTTATTGTCCCTGGCGCACCTCTGGGACAGCACTGCCCCTATGCCGGTGTCCGAAGCGTCCACCTCCACGATGAACTGACGGGCTGGGTCGGGGTGTCGTAGGATAGGCGCGGAGGAGAACAGCGAGCGCAGCCGGTTGAAGGAGTCGTCCGCCTTGGAGGACCAGGTGACAGCACTCTTGGTGGAGGTAAGCTGGGTTAATGGAGCGGCAACCTGGCTATAACCCCGGATGAACCTGCGATAAAAATTAGCGAAACCCAAGAATCGCTGCAATTCCTTTCGGCTAACAGGCACCGGCCATTGAGCAACTGCCTCCACCTTCATGGGATCTGGCCGCAGCTGACCCTGCCCTAGAATAAAACCCAAAAAACTCACTGTGGGGACTCCGAACTCGCACTTCTCTGCCTTGACAAACAGTCTGTTCTCTAATAATCGTTGGAGTACGCGGCGGACGTGGCTGACGTGTTCCTCAGGAGAACTGGAAAAGATCAGAATGTCGTCAAGATAAACGTACACAAAATCACTCAAAAAGTCCCCTAAGACCTCATTGATAAGTCTCTGGAACACCGCTGGCGCATTGGTCAGGCAAAACGGCATGACCAGGTACTCGAAGTGACCTAAGGGGGTCTTAAAAGCCGTCTTCCACTCATCTCCCTCTCTAACACGGACCAAGTGATAAGCACTTCTAAGGTCCAGTTTAGTGAATATCATGGCCTTGTTCAGAGGATCAAACGACGGGTCTATGAGTGGGAGGGGATACCGATTCTTAACGGTTATGCTGTTTAATCCCCGGTAGTCTATACAAGGTCTCAGGGACTTGTCGTCCTTACTAACAAAAAAGAACCCTGCACCAAGAGGCGAAGAAGAGGGGCGAATTAAACCGGCGGTCAGTGACTCCCCGATACAAGTGTCGAGGGCCTGGCGCTCCGGGCGAGAAACCTTATACAGTCGACTACAGGGAAGAGGAGAACCAGGAAGTAGGTCGATGGCGCAGTCATAGGGACGGTGCGGTGGTAGGGATAGCGCCCTCTCTTTGCTAAAAACCTCACCACAAACTGTGATACTCCGGAGGAACGGAGGAAAGGTCAGGAGGGGGAGAGATGGGAAGTGGAGGACGAGAGGAAGTAGGTGCAGAACGGAGACACTGTGAATGACAATGCGGGCTCCAACCAAGTACCGTGGAGTTCACCCAATCAAAGTGAGGGTTATGGATACGAAGCCAGGGGAGACCGAGAACAATAGGAGAAGAGGGAGAAGAAATCAGAAGAAAACAAATTAACTCAGAGTGGTTACCCGAAATCGTGAGGGAAAGGGGAGTAGTCTGGTGAGTAACGTCGAGTAGTGGTCGGCCATCTATGGCGCAGACCGGGCGGGGAACGTCTAGTTTAACCAGGGGAAGGTTGAGGGAAAGGGCGAAGTCTCGGTCAATAAAATTGTCGTCAGCGCCAGAGTCGATTAGTACAGTTTCTGCCGTCGAAGTCAAGTCAACCGTCAAAAGACCAGGTAGGGTGATCCGGTGAGTCGGGTCATGCGACGAACGAGTGTGTCCCACCCGAGCACTAACCTTAGGCCGATTGGGGCAGACACGTAGTCGATGACCAGGCTCGCCGCAGTACAGACACAGTCCCTTCGTGAGCCTGTGGGAGCGCTGTTCCGGAGACAAACGTGTCCGACCCAGCTGCATCGGCTTATCGGGTGGCGGCGTAGGAGTCTCAGGAGTCAACAGAGGAGCTGGTTGGTCAAAAAGAGGAAAAGAAGGAGAGAAAACGTCCCTGCCACGTTCCCTGCGGCGCTCCCTCAACCTATTATCAATCCTGATGGCTAGGCTGATAAGAGCCTCCAACCCCTCTGGTTCCTCCCGTGTGGAGAGTTGATCCCTGACTGCGCTACCTAACCCCTGGGTAAACGCGGTGATCAGTGCGGGTTCATTCCAACCACTCTCAGCAGCTAAAATTCAGAAATCTACCGAGTAATGCCCCACAGAC
Organism: Callionymus lyra; assembly: GCF_982586985.1. Taxonomy (NCBI): domain Eukaryota; kingdom Metazoa; phylum Chordata; class Actinopteri; order Syngnathiformes; family Callionymidae; genus Callionymus; species Callionymus lyra. The sequence continues at coordinate 12,765,721 of NC_141828.1, forward strand.
TCCTCGCCCTGTCGTAACCTGAGTAGTTTGCGAGAGGACACCGCGGGAGAGCGATGTGGTAGGTCAAAAACCCGGCGCATCTCGTCAGAGAAACAATCAAAATTAGCTAGAGCCGGGGAGTTAGACTCCCACAGGGAAGTAGCCCAGTCCGCTGCTCTACCCCGGAGGAGGTTTATTAGATAAGCGATCTGAGTGCGACCCGCAGAAAACGAGGAGGGCTGCTGGCTAAAAACTAACTGAACTTGGAGCAAAAAACGTGAACAACCACCCACTTCTCCACTATAATATCCCGGCGTGGGTATCGTGGGTTCGCGTAGAACCGGCAGTCTCTCAGGTTGAGCAGGAGCAGAGACAGTCGGCGTGCGTACAGCGGCTGCAGCGGCTGCAACAGGTGCGGGAGGGGCCACACGGAGAGTCAACTCACCCACGGCGGCTGACAGCTGGACCAGGGCTGCGTGACTCTCCCGTGTCATCTCCTCGAGCGAACAAAGTCTGGTTCCTTGAGAACCGAGGGCTCGGCGGAGCTCCTTCACTTCCGCTGGGTCCATTTGGAGGCCAGAGAATTCTGTCACGGGTGGAACTCGGCAGGAGACCCAGAAGCGGAAGTGGACAAATATCCTCGGAGCAAATGTTCAAGCAAAAGTCTTTTAATATTCCAAGCGGTCGGAAGGGACCGATACAAAAAACAAATCAGGAACTCGGGACGAAGGCAGGACTCGGCTGGAGATCGGGATCTCAGATCCGGAACTAAAACAAAAGAGGAAAAAGACTCACGTGAGCAAAACAAGGCGCTGACAACGTCAGGGGTCTTCAGGAAAAAGTTCATAGGGAACATGAGCAAAGAGAATCTACCAATGCCAACCTAGTCTGGAAACTCAATTCTCTGGCGAGTTCTTCAGGTCCGCGACGCTCCTTTTCTGTGGGAAGAACCCGCCATTCAATCACCCCCAGCCGCGCACCTGCCAGCGTCTGTCAAGACAAAAACAAAGACACGAACCAAAACAGGAAACCGACTACAAAATAAAACAGGAAAGCACCAAAACATGACAGATGCTTTTGAATAATTGGAGGAATTGGAGGAAAAGTCAATCAGTTCATTTGTATGTAACGCACAGCAGATGTAGAGTTAAAGTGGAAAAACTTTGTTGCAGGGATTTTCAGGAGTTGGGAGGTCAAACCAACACAGGATCCCTCAATCCCTGCAGTGAAATGGTGAATAGAAATGACCTCTGCTTTCTTAAAACACTCTTTGCTTTACTGAAGAGAAGAATTCAAGTTTGAGTTAAAACACCAAAGTTATAAAATTGTGTCACTGAATCTTGTTGACTACAAACATGTTTCCAGATCCCTATCATTGTGTTTACAGTACTTCTTTTTGTTTATGTATATATTCTGTCTTTTAGTTGATTATTTAAGTTGTTGATTATTTATTTCATTTTGTTGGTTATTTATTTTTATTTATTTTCTTGATTGTCTTAATTAATGTCTGTTTAAGTCTTTAACTGTTTAGTCTTTAACGGTTTTAAGTGTTTAATGTCTTTAATGTTTTGCATCGTGGGTCAGAGAGGACCACAGTTTCATTCATGCTGTATGTCTCAATACATGCATATTTGACAATAAAAGAACTTGACTTGACTTGACTTGTATATTCAACTGTTAAAGAGACTTCCGCTCTCAGTCCTTTGTTGTGTGGAATATGAGCAGAGAAGTAGTTCACGTCCCTCTGATATCCTGTTGGGAAAATGAGATTTCACAGACTTTTATATTCTTCTCCCTCAGTTTGACACCAAAGGCACGAATGACTCGACATTCTATTTCAGAGAGCTTTTCTGTCCAACACCGCTTCAACAGATGAAATCCAGTTTTTCAAATTGTGCTGAAATATTTCATGTACCTCTAGAAAATCCCTGCCAGGATCAGCTTCTTCTTCCCCCTCTTGACAGTCTGAGAACACCTCACGTATCACACATATTCCTTCGACTGGGTTTATTCAGCAGCATTATCTGTCATTAGCTTCAATAGTCTTATGCATCCATTCATCATTTAAAAGTAAGCTTTGAACTGAAATATACTGACAATATATACAATTAAAAATATATATATATACTGTATATATTTCCTTTATAATATAACAATGTTGGCCTTTAAATAGATTTTCAAAAATGTAAAATAAAGTAAAATAAAAATCTAATGATGTGCACCGACACTGATGTTTTGACTTCCACACATGGAATGAAAGGACATACAGAATAAACAATTCTTGAACAGCTTTCCTGTCAACAACTTTCCTCTCCGGGCAGCAACACATTAAAGACTAATGACAGTAAAGAATGCCGTCAAGGTCGCACGCTGCTGAATCATAATGAACAAGTCAGAAAAATCACCTTGTGCGAAAGTCAAGTAATAAAAATAAAAAAACACACACACAACCCCGCTGCTACCGTGACAAGGCGTGAAGACATTATTAAAGTCGAGTGTTTATGAATAACAATCACTTCACTTTGCAAAATTGTGAGGAGGAGCAGAAGAGGTGGAGTACACGCCGAAGATTGAAAGTCAGTAGGAGGAGGGAAAATATACAAGTGTGGGAACACCAGGAGTCGTAAAGTAAGGGGGCAGAGACGAAGAAGAGAGTGCAGCCGGTGGGGTGGACAGGTGTAAATAACGGACGCGGGAGGAACAATTAGAGTGAAAGGTTTAAAAGTATAGACTCGAGAGTTGATATGAGAAGTTTCAACTGTGTGGCCCATGGACCATTTCACAGCCTGTGAGATTATCTTCCGTGGCCCTCGATTTTATGTTCAACAGTTTTTTTCCCAGCAACTGTAAGAATGTTGGCGAACCCTTAGAACTCTGCTGAACAATCACTAGCTCACTTTAACCCCCAGTGCAATACTTTCTCTCTCTCTCTCTCTCTCTCTCTCTATTTATTTCATATATAAGCTGTACATACAGTGGGGCAAAAAAGTATTTAGTCAGCCACCAATTGTGCAAGTTCTCCCACTTAAAATGATGACAGAGGTCAATCCACATTGTATGATTTTTAAAGAATTTATTTGTAAATTATGGTGGAAAATGAGTATTTGGTCACTTCAAACAAGGAAGATCTCTGGCTCTCACATACCTGTAACTTCTTCTTTAAGAAGTTCTTCTGTCCTCCACTCCTTACCTGTATTAATGGCACCTGTTTGAAGTCGTTATCTGTATAAAAGACACCTGTCCACAGCCTCAAACAGTCAGACTCCAAACTCCACTATGGCCAAGACCAAAGAGCTGTCGAAGGACACCAGGAAAAGAATTGTAGACCTGCCCCAGACTGGGAAGAGTGAATCTACAATAGGCAAGCAGCTTTGTGTGAAAAAAATCAACTGTGGGAGCAATTATCAGAAAATGGAAGACATACAAGACCACTGATAATCTCCCTCGATCTGGGGCTCCAGGCAAGATCTCATCCCGTGGGGTCAAAATGATCATGAGAACGGTGAGCAAAAATCCCACACAGAGGGGGACCTGGTGAATGACCTGCAGAGAGCTGGGACCAAAGTAACAAAGGTTACCATCAGTAACACTACAATGACAGGGAATCAAATCCTGCAGTGCCAGACGTGTCCCCCTGCTTAAGCCAGTGCATGTCCAGGCCCGTCTGAAGTTTGCCAGAGGGCACATGGATGCTACAGCAGAGGATTGGGAGAATGTCATGTGGTCAGATGAAACCAAAGTAGAACTTTTTGGTATAAACTCAACTCGTCGTGTTTGGAGGATGAAGAATACTGAGTTGCATCCCAAGAACACCATACCTACTGTGAAGCATGGGGGTGGAAACATCATGCTTTGGGGCTGTTTTTCTGCTAAGGGGAAAGGACGACAGATCCGTGTTAAGGAAAGAATGAATGGGGCCATGTATCGTGAGATTTTGAGCCAAAACCTCCTTCCATCAGTGAGAGCTTTGAAGATGAAACGTGGCTGGGTCTTCCAGCATGACAATGATCCCAAACACACCGCGCGGGCAACGAAGGAGTGGCTCCGTAAGAAGCATTTGAAAGTCCTGGAGTGGCCTAGCCAGTCTCCAGACCTCAACCCCATAGAAAATCTGTGGAGGGAGTTGAAAGTCCGTGTTGCTCGGCGACAGCCCCAAAACATCACTGCTCTCGAGAAGATCTGCATGGAGGAATGGGCCAAAATACCAGCTACTGTGTGTGCAAACCTGGTAAAGACCTATAGTAATCGTTTGACCTCTGTTATTGCCAACAAAGGTTATATTACAAAGTATTGAGTTGAATTTTTGTTATTGACCAAATACATATTTTCCACCATAATTTACAAAAATTAATTAATTAATTAATAATTAATAATAAATAATAAATTAATAAATTCTTTAAAAATCCTACAATGTGAATTCCTGGATTTTTTCACATTCTGTCTCTCACAGTTGAAGTGTACCTATGATGAAAATTACAGACCTCTGTCATTATTTTAAGTGGGAGAACTTGCACAATTGGTGGCTGACTAAATACTTTTTTGCCCCACTGTATGTGTATTTTAACATTTTTGAATGTTTGACTACAAAGTGAGAGATTTCCAATGTGTCTAAACTGTCTATGCTTGAGCACAAATGGCAAATAAAGAACCTTGACTTTGAAATTTAGTGAAGCCTGAGCAAGAGATTACTTTTTTGTACAACGCCAGATGTTTGGGAAAGGCCCTATATGTTGTTCACAAAATAATTTTTCTAGTTTCTGAATAGTTCTTCATTCACCATTGACGAAATAGGAAAGTTTCTTGAACCAGTTTCTTGTTTTATCTAAGTTACTCCAAAAAAAAACTACTAAAAAAGTACAGATTATACAAAATGAAACCAATTATTACGCAAAAAAAAGATGTCAAAGTTCAAGTATTGGTGCTTTAAGAACAGAAAATAATCCACGTAACAATATACTTAAAAGAAAACAGTTCTAAGCTAGAGACGACCCCGGCTGCCGGCCCAGTCTCCTGACAATCAGACAGTTATAAGAGTCAGAGATGAAGGTAGTGATGGTCTGATGAAGCTTCATGAAGCATGTTGTTTGGAGCTCAGTAGGTGGCGCCATCATTAAAACGTATGTGATGTTTCATTAGAACAGTTGTTCAAAACAAAGGTAAATATTGCAGATACTGCTATCTAGTGGACTCTGAAAGTAATGACACTGCTTCATGAAGCTTCATCAAAACATCCCTAGATGAAGGTCCTCAGGTCCTCAATGGGGACATGTTGAAGAAGAAGAGACAGTGTTATAGAAGGAAGCTGTGCTAGAGAGCAAAACGTCCGTCTTCCTTTCGGTCTCAGCAAAGGTTAGGCTGGAGAACGTGATGTGGCAACCCCTGATGGGTGGTGCTCAAAGAAAAAGAGAAGAGAGACGTGCACTTCATCATCTCCATTTCGAGGCTTCAACAACTTCTCGCTCTCCGAGCCTTCATTTATATTCCATGGCGCCGCCGCCTTTTGCGGACGGATACTCTTGAAAAATCAACCTCTGTTACCGCGCTGATGAAATGAGGTCAACCCAAATTACCAGAAATGCTAATTGCATTCATATGCATCTCCCTTATAAATAAAGATACATATTCATGGCATCCTTGTTGTGGTGGCGGTTTGAACTTGCCAAGACTTCCTAATGTAATCTGAATAATATAGAACTCATTGATCCTGACCTCCACACCCCCCAGGAGGGACGTCCTATCTTTAGTGCGATAATGAAGATATTGACCGCGGAAACAAAGAGCGAGAGGCCGGGACACATCTGGCGACGTAAACATGATGTGTTTACGTTTGAAATTAAACATCTTATTTTAATATTCATCATTCTTGCTTCCATTAATGGCCGAAAAAACATGCAAAAAAGATGGTTCTGAAACTTCTAGTGAATTCTCCAGATGTGGAAGCAGAGAGATGTTGAGCAGCTGATGGCATCATTGATCAGCAGCTCGAGGGGTGAAAAGCTTATAAAAAGACACACTTAAAAATAAAGCAGCAACTATTAATACATGAAATCCCTTCAAACTCCAAGACAGTCCATGAAAGGAATCTGTTATAAATACAGTTTCTGACAAGCCAGAGCTGCTCCTGATGACACTTTATTCAAAGGCTAATTTAAAAAAATAATGCTTCAACGTCTGAAGGACAAATCTATTCTTTTAATTTTGGCTAAATGTCAAATTCAAAACAAAGAGCTAACCTTTTCCTTTAAGCGGTCTTCAAACAGAACACGTTCTCCACAATTCTGTTCATGTTTCATCGTTGAACAAAATGAAATGTAACATGCAGTAAAATGAAAAAAAAGGTATTTTTCTACAGTGCAATTAACCTTTTCATTACAAATGTTTAAAGGTACATTTGGTTGGTTTATGGTAAGACCTTTTTGTCGGATAAGTCACATTAAAAAATAAGGTCAATACGCAGGACACAGGTCTTAAGTTATTGGAAAGTCAAAATGGCAATTAAGAGGCATAAAAGTAGCTCTTTATCTAAAGTGGGAGTTTGAAAGAAGGGAAGCAAAAAAACCATTAGATATTTTAAATGTTTCCTATTTCATTCTTGTTACAGCTTAATTTTCCTCCTGCATTTGTCACTCTAAATTCTGGGATTTGGGTGTTTGATGCTACAGGTGTCACCTGTAATGTGTAACTAGAAACACAATAACGCTTCCTCATCTCGGGCTCCAATATTGTAGCGTCTCTTTTTGTGGGACGTACAAGCACCTTTACGTTGGCGTAACATCCAGCATAATTTACCATCAACATCTCACATCCTACAAAGATGATGTACTTTGCGTACTGAATCTTAGAACTATGCTAAATTTGGAGACTTCATGGTTGCAACAAGTTTTCACCAGGAACCAGGGGCCTCATGTACTAAGGGGTCGTACGCGCAAAAAAAACCATACTTTTCCATGTCAAAGTTCATATTTATCAATAAGGAAATGAGTGTTCAAAAGGTCGGACTTCTCGACACGTTTTGTAGGTGGCGTACGTCCTTATTTACGATGTCAGCCTCACTAGTCACATTGTGATGTTCACATCAGAGTTATATTAACGATCAATATTGATCAAAAATTAACACCCACACAAGTTTTTGTAGTTACACGATTGGATAATAAATAATTCATAAAAAGGTATAAATATGTTCTCAGTCACCAAACTGATGATCTGTATTTATTAATACAACATTCATTGTTTCTATACTGAATATTTTAATCTGATATTTCACAGAATTCAGAAAAAATTTAAAGGAAATATGAGCTCCTGATCGTCTCTGAAAATGAAGTATTTGCGTTTAATAACCCTGTGTGTTAAATATAAACAATTACACGGAAGCCCGTCTGCACTTATTTAAATGTAAGTATGTGATCCATGTCAGAAATGTTTAAATTAATGAATATAAACTGTTAATCCAGAGTTCTGGTTCATTTAAATATGATTTAAATATGTAAATGAGGGGCGTGGAAAGACACAAACAAGGTTGTGATTAATTCTACGTTGATTGGGATACAAAGGAAAAGTGCTTTTATTTGTGTGAATATTATTTTATATTTTTGTACGTGCACCATTTTCTGGATTCGAGTGTCCGACAATATTTAGTAGAAGTTCCACGATCTTTTTTGTACATGAGGTCCGAGTATCTGATATCTTGTTTAACTAACATGTACCATGAGTTTATTCACTCGCTCATTACTGGCATGCAAGGGTTGAGAAGAGTTAGATCCAATCTGAACTCTGCTGGTCTGACGGCAAATCCTTAATGGAACTCTTTGAACTGGTCAGTGCCTCAAGGCGTGTACAGTACGACTGATCATTTCTAGAAAATAACAACGTCTTGGATGTTTAAAATCCTCAAACTGGTTTGAGATAACACACTGGAATCCATTAAAAAATGTCCCAAACTAAAAGCCATATTTCACAGGGGCTTTGCATATTTGACATTTGACATGGTATATAGGTATAGTAAGAGTAGATACCTGTGTCTAATTTCAGAATTCAAAGATAAAAGAAAACCCATCACAAAAGCATGTGTTAACTTTTATTCGACAGGTTTTCATAACGCCACCATGGTGAGGTGCTAATTTTATCTCTTCATTGTAACAATTTAAGCAGTTGTGATGCTCAAACAGATGAAATGACATTACAACAAGCCAGATTAAGTCACAAGGTTTGAAAATCCTTTATTGTGAGTTGAAAGCAAACAAAGTTTATTGAATCCTTAAACATATTTATCTTCATCCTGTGGGTAGTTAGCCAGAAAATTAAACATGAACCTGAACATGGGGATTAGGATTAACATTCGAAATGAGTCTGTTGTGGATATTATAGCAAGAATCGAGGAATAAACACATTTACACGCAGTCACAAACACGGCGTCGTGAATTTTTACGTCTCCAACGTCCATTATGTAGGAAGGATAATTGCCACCATTGGCAACTACCATCACAAAGAGAAACTCCTGTCTCGGGTGAGAAGCCAGCAGAGGTCTTAAGGTGGGATTTAACTTCAATGAATCTTGTAAATAACAACTTTAGCGAAAATCTCTGGCATGGACAAATCTCATCTGATATTACAATGTGAAAATTAAGGCCGGAAATGGAGGAAATATTGACAACATTTTTTTTGCAATGTTATAATAATGTTGATAAAGCTTATAGAATATCATCAGAGAAGTCAAGTTCTTGTCGAATACATGCCATAATTTAATTTCATCCATGAGGCTCCGATTGCAACTACGAGCACAACAATCACAGCAGTTTGTCTTGAAAGACATTACCTGCTCTTGTTGACAGAGTGTCCGCGGCTAACTATCAGCCCGCCATCTGATTAGCTAGAGAAGGACGTTCATCCCGCAGAGGGAAGAGGGATTTCTACCACAACACGGTGCTACACGGTCATGCGTCTGCAGCAGCCCAAGCAATGTTAGCACCGAAATCCACATGAAGCTGGTGTCGTTTGTAGTGACCTCTCGTCTCCGCAAGCCTTTCCACAAAATCATTATTTGTGGATTGTCATTTAAACGCAGTTCCACAAATATATTATTCGTGGAATGGTTTTTTGTTGATCCAGTTGTTATTATTCAACATTTTATTGTTTTGTTTTTAGGAAAAGGCAGAGATAAAAAAAAAGACTCCCCACAAAAATAAACACAGCATTATTTGTCTTCAGCCTTCTCTAAACTGTGAGAGCAAGAGTAGTGTTTGTTTTATTCTTTACTTTTTTGAAAAAGAAATGGACTGAGTGGCAAAGAGAACCTAGGGGTTGACAAATGGAAGCATGAGGAGAGGATCTGGATGGACCATGTTTTCGTTTGTAGATCATTACCAAACTGTTAGCATTCCTCTCCCCAGCCATTTTATCTTTATTACAATAGATTTTCCCTTCCGTATCTTCTAAAGTAGATTTCAGCAGTTAAGAAACCTTTTGGTCTTACCTATTATAATGATTTTCTTTTACTGCACCAGCTTTCTTGAACTGGGCTCGTTTTATCATCAAACACCCAAACAAGGATCTCAAGTTAAAGATGATTCATTTACTACTTAGGTTAGTTTGGTATATCTTTATGGCATTTACCCGAGCATCTATAAGTTAGCTTTAGCAGCATCCTTTTAGTACACAATCTGGGAAATCTGCAAGAATCCGGGAACGCATGCGCAGTGATGTATTTGGATCCTCCATGTTTTTACGGCAACTAGATTGGGACAAAAATATAGTGTAGACCACGATCTGGGAAATCAACGATCCATTCGTGCAAGTGCTTGGATTCAACAACTTTATTTATATAGCCGGTGACATATAGTCTCTTCGAGTCTCAAAGCATGAGGTGAGGTCCTGGAAAGGAGGAGGCTCCTTCCTAAATGATCAGGCAATTTGCAAATGCCTATGAACACACAGTGAAGAGGACTCAAAAGGGTAAGTTCTGCATACGTCTGTAATAGTGAGTATGTATTGGCATACCGACCCGGAAACCATCTGCACTAAGGGCAAGAGAGAACCTCCAAGGGTCGGGTTGCGGCCAAAATCCTAGACTCAGCGACACTGAGAAGCTTGACCTTGCGGACCACAGCAAAGGGACGAAAACCAAGCATGGCAGGACCCAGTCGCGAAGGCCCCAGCAACCGACATAGCCTCCAGGAAAAGGCAGGCAGATAAGCCAAAACCCCAAACCTCGAGGCCCAAGCAAGCAAACCCCAAAAGGCGAGGCCAGAAGACCAGCAAGACGCTGAGAACTTCAGGCACCAGGGTCCACTCAGATGACAGAGCATCTACGTCAGCCCATGGCCTGCAGTCCCTCCAGCCACCAGACCCCCAACCCACCTGCCACAGACTACCATGCAAAGATGGGCCAGCAGGACAGAGAGCAGACCATGCAACAAGGTAGCAGCCGGGGCGAGAACTAGTGATGGTCTGATGAAGCTTCATGAAACAGTGTCATTATTTTCAGAGTCCACTAGATGGCGGTTTCTGCATTATTTTACTTTGTTTTGAACAACTGTTCTAATGACACATCGCATCATTTTTAAACTGATGGCGCCACCTACTGACCTCTAAATGACATGACACTGCTTCATGAAGCTTCATCACTACCAGACCGACCCCTCAAGATAATTCTCAATTCCTCAAGCTCTACTCAATAATGACGTGAATGTTTTGAGGGCTATACATCACAGGAGCCTACATTGCTTTGCTATTTTAGTTACGAGTATTATTGTATTGAAGAAAAGTAGATGGACCGACTGAGAAAGATATCCCGGAGTGGAGAGGCAGAGATATGGGAAAAAATGGATCTGCACTCTATGACCCTGATGTTTAGACACGTAGTTATCAAATCCCTATTTGAAAGTTCTGCTGAGCCCTGATGTTTTGTAGCTTTTCTTCTGCTTCTTAGAGTCTGTGCAGCTCAATCTTGAAAACATTTTATTTTTGTACGCACCTTATCAATATGCATCCGCCGACATGGATCTAAATGACGGCATGATTAATTACCCTTCACCGGACATACTGCTGATGTTTAGATTTGGCTCGTTCATCGAATTGCATAAGTCACACATGTGCGGCAAACTGTTCCCGTTTTTCCGAAGCGCAGATCGTACTGGCGCGGTGAACTATAATCCATGCCGCATTAATCAAAATAAGTAATGTTCCATTATTTGTTGCCCAGAAAACGGCTTCCTCTCAAGTGCACGCGGCAATATCCCACAAGTTACGGCAAATTGGATGTACTCCCATGAGCTACTTACTGCCGCAGACTTTATTGTAACAGAGCTGAGTCAATTTACACCACCCCATCTGCTCAAAACTTGACCGGCCTTAATCTGACTCTGCATTTGTGGTCCTACGAGAGCAGGGATTAATTTTGGCAGCGCACTCGTACAAGTGCAACATCATTACTGTCGCTGAAGTATTTCACTTATACAAGGGAACCGGTTTAACTATTCGGTCTTGTCGAGCAGCAGAAAAGAAGGCGTTTAATTAGACAATGATGGAAATCAGTGTGTTGAGGACATGCCGTGCTGATGAGGTCAGGTCGGATTATTCCTTCAGTCGTTGATATCCTCCATCTCCCCGGGAACACTTCTGGTACTTGCAGAAGGGTCCAAATATACATATTGTTTTATACAATTGTACAAAAAAATGCCGTTTTACCTTTTGTGTAATCACATTTATTTACATACATATTTTCAAATGAATGATGCATCTTTATTGCATGAAATGAGTGATAGACATAAATGATAATTTCATACAAGATAAGGTATAAAAACCAATATAGTATTAAGTACATCATTTTGATTTTAAATTGAACACATGAATATTTAGATGAATCATGTAAAGTTCTTCATTATGTGTTCTTGTTAATAAACTGACCGAAAAAAGTGTAGATTCATTATTAATTATTTATAAAAAAGTGTGAACACTTCAGTTGACAATTTTTGGTTTCTACATTTTTAAATAACAAAGAGCTCACGAAATGGACCAGACGCTCAAGTTATCTTTTTTTTGTTTTTAGAAAGAGCCTTATTTAATGCATTTTTAAAGTATATACACTGTATCTGTCTATACATTTATTTTATCAATACCCCTTGTACTTGTTGTTTCCCTGGCCGAATAATCTTTGTTAAATTGTTGTTTGAATAATAAAAAAAATAAAGAATGAGCAAAAAATAAATGAATAAAATGAAGATGGGACTAAGGTTTTTAAGAGCTGACTATGCAAGTCCAAAGTCAACAAATAATGAAAGCTGGACATAAGTTAAGTGCAACCAAAGTTAGCATTTTTTGACTCAAGCAGTCAGAAACAGAGTTAAGGTGGGTTGACCATGACATGTGCACGAACAAAAGCAGGCGAAACAACAACCTAAAAATTCTTAAATCATGTTGATTATCAACCGCTCACAGCTGGCAGCTGCACCAAGTTTGCCTTGATGATAAGAAGTAATTGTTTAACTTTTTGACAAGAAATCTACCAAAATCATCAATCATTTACCAAACAATGTTTGATGAACTAAATTAAATTGGTGTTGTATATTTTGTGGTCTACTCAATTGTGGTGTTATCTGGGTTTAGGAGGGTTGACAAGGAATCACCTAAAGTTAAAGGTGCAGTGATTGTTTTTATTATATGTACTGTAATGATTGGTTAAATTTTAAACAAATTTGACTCGCACAGTAGAATATCGCACCATTCATAGAAACATGGATTTTATTAGATAATCTGGGTGTTATGTTTGACATCAACGGGTTAATTTGCCAGTGCTATCTTTTTGATTTCCATTATAAAGATACAGAAAGATAAAAATGATAAAAACTTGATAAAAATGAAAGTAGAAACATGAAACCGCAGAAGTGGGCGGCTGAAAAATACATACAAAAAAATTGAATAAAACACATGACCTTACTTTACCTATCCTCTTACCAAGGACGTAACGCTCGTCTGCCATTTCTGCCTGTTTTGCAACATTCCCCGGGCCTCATTCCAAGTCTTCCAGCCACCGTTATTTCTTTCTCTTTAGACTGTTCTCCCTCCAGGTCATTTTAAGGAAAGTTGGAAGGCCCTTCTAAATTTCCTTTTCCCATCTGGTTGCCATGTCAGGGCAATCATACAATGGTGACTTCTCGGCTTTCTCAAGACATGTCCTATCCAATTCCATCTTATCCGTATGACTTCAAGGCTTATTCTTGCAATTTCGGCATGAGTTCATTCATCAAGATGGATAGATGGATAGTTAAACACGTCTTAAGATGATGTTTGGCCAAAAGTGTTTTGTTTAAGCATTCAAGTCTATTTTCATCACTCTTGTTTTTCTTCCACGTTTTGCATTCATAAAGTAATAAAGGTCTTACCAATGATTTGTATCATTTTATTTTTGTCTTACGTTCATATTATTTGAAACGCCACACATTATTTAACTTTGTGAAAGCGACTATGGCCTTGCTTTGCCTGCTATTCATCTCTCTCCCTCCACCAACCTCCTTACATACAAGTTTTACAGTATAACCTCTTCTACTGTTCATTCTCATGATCTGTATCTTCTTACTGTTGATTTTAAGCCCTATTTGTTTTGCACGGCTTGTCAGGCTGTTTGTTTGAAAAGTCAAGATCTTCAAGCTGAGACATCATCTGCCATCTGATCCCTGTGTTGTCATCTTTTGTTGTTTCCTTCGTAACCCAGTCAATCACCAGAAGGAATAGGAAGTCAAACATAACACGTCCTTGTTTCACCCCTGTCTTCACTTGGAACCGATTTGATTCTTTTCCATCATCTAGTACTGCACATACACAGTGTATAGTAATTTGATCATAATGATAATTTTATTTGGAATGCCATATTGCCTCATGATCTCCCATAAACTGTCACGGTGTATCGAAACAAAGGCAATTAAGTTTATGTATAAAGAAGATTGACATTCTATGGTTTGCTCAATAATATTTCTCAGTGTAAAGATCTGTTCTGTTGTGCTTTTCACTTCCTAAAATCTTGGATTTCATCAAGTTTGTCATCAATCCCAGTCTTCAATCTGTTAATTATGATTATTCAAACTTCTTGAATGACTGATGGCGGATGATTATGGTTCAAAGTCTTTATTATCCGTTGCATGAACCAGGCTCGCAATAAAGACAATAAAATAAACACATTTTCATTACACTTTTATTCAACTAAATGTTTAACATCTCACATGTCTTCTTACCTTCACTTCAATTTAGCGTCACATTAACCGATATAAAATATGCAAGAGGAAAAAACTGCAGACAAACGACACATGCCCAAATAAAATAACAATTTGCATTTTTTTTACAACAAAAAAAACATGGTTCACTTAAATCCATTTATCAGCTTTTTAATTGCATGTTTAATTTCTTTATTGCTCACATTGCTTGTATTTATGGTTTAAAATTCTGGGAACTCTTCGTTTTCCCTTTACACTGGATTTTCAGGAATATCTCTGTTCATGACACCTTCGAAATCCATCTCTTCCGATTCCCTTCCTCATCAGTTATCATATTGCCATATTTGTCCTAAACTGCGTTCTAAAGAAAACTGAATAAAACTGAGCTTTTTGCATAAACAATCCAAAAAGTCAAAAAGAAAACTTTAGCCTGAACTTGGATTATCGTGGATTTTCTTCTTACTTCTGATATAGTTAATTATTACATCAAATAGCAAGGAATGAACAAACAACTTTCTATTCATCACATTTCGAATAAAAATGTATTAAAAGAATTTGATAACATCTCAGTTCAAACATATAACGGATGAGAAACCTCTGACCTCTTTCTGTATCTTCAGATCCACTCTCACAAACCCAACGAGTTTAACCGACGCCTTTGAAGAGGCCAGAATGCAGAAGCTGAGTAAGAAAGTGGATCATCGACGTGAACAAGAGCTTCAGAAGGCTGCATAAAAGAGCGACCTCATGGGACCAGACTATTATATTCATCTGATGATATCCATCAAAGTGTTGAAAGCTGAGAGGAAAATTTGAAGATCAAAGTTTAAAGCAACTGCTTACAAGGTGATCAAATCGTGTGGAGACATTTTGAGATGAAGAGAAAGTACAACATCTCACAGGATGAGGCTTTTCAATGCAGTCGTCTCGTCTATTAAATGCATGCAGATGGAAGTTTTAAAAGCCTGTGCGAACGGTGTGATATAAATGCACTTAATGCACACTTGTTCTTGGCCCTGGAGCAGAGGTGGACCCATTACAGATCGTGCATAACAAGAAAGCCATTTCTGAGCTTCACACACCAAGGATCAGTTCCATGAATCGAAGCGTCACCCCACTCTAGACTAAATTTCAGTTTCCTTAAATAGTCTAAGAAAATAAAGCACGTTCAGAAATCATCCGAATGAGTCCAGACACCTCGCTCGTTTGGAGATAGTTCTGCGTGGTGGCTGTGCAGTCAACACACGCTCGGTCAGAGAGCCAGCAGCACAGCAGAGCCCATTCTCTGCAACACAGAAAACAATATGTGAAGGCTGAGGGAGTCCGGGCAGACAAAGAGTCGTTGTCTTCCTCGTCGGCCGGGGAGGTCTTTTCCTTAAAGCCAGTTGTAAGCTCCACACAAAGTGTCAGAGAGAGGGACATTGTCCTGGCGAGGCTGGGATTGAGGACACACACTCAGACGCCTTTTTTTTTCTTCTTCTGGATCAAACACACAATGAAGAACTAAATCCAGCGAGTGGAGAGGATTCCACTTTTCAATATGACGTTCTCTGTGGAGCTGAAGGGATCAGGGGAATGGAAAATCATTTATGTGCTAACTGAGTGGCAGACTGGCCTGCCCCACTACCCCCCCCCCCTCCATCCATCCATCCATCAGCAAAATGGTAACTAAAAAAAAATGTAGGGCGCCCTCCCTCAGTTCTGCAGGGTTTGGTCTTAAGCAAGGACTTCCATTCCCGCTCACCAAGCATGACTCTTGAAATCATGGATAGCTGAAACAACATCACCCACC
The DNA here is from genome assembly GCF_982586985.1 of Callionymus lyra. Taxonomy (NCBI): domain Eukaryota; kingdom Metazoa; phylum Chordata; class Actinopteri; order Syngnathiformes; family Callionymidae; genus Callionymus; species Callionymus lyra. The sequence continues at coordinate 12,781,693 of NC_141828.1, forward strand.
TCGAGGGGGAGGTAGACGGTATTAGTGAGTCACTGGGTGTAATTCTGCTGTCAGAGCCCGTTCATCATATCAAAACACCTACTCAAAGCCAATACATCTGTCAGGCTCTGACTATCTCTCAGTCCAGCTGCCTGGTCCACGTGCGTTTGGCATCAGGCACGAGAAATCTAATTAGGACGGGACCCATAAATTGTATAGTCGTTGACATAGGCCGTCTGTGGATTTTTGGCTCGTCTTGTTAGGCTCTGACATTAGGAATTAGCCAGGATAGGTCATCATTTATTTTAACATTAGTTATCTGTCATTCTCTTTCTACAACAGCAAAAGAAATGTTACACAGCCGTCATTGTATGCTTGGTAATGGTGTTAGAGGTAGGATGGTACTAGTCGGTCAAAATCTCCAAATGACCAAAAGTCCAAAAACCATAAACGTCCACTGAAGAATAAAAAGGGAAACAACAGGGAACGTGGAAACAGAAAATAAAAATAAGGTCAAAACACTCAATTATAATGAACAAACTAAAACACTCAGGGGCATAGACGCAAAAAATGCAAAAGGGTCCAACAGGAAAAGTCCGCAGGAGGGAATGAGAAAATCAGGAAAAGTGCAAGAAAAACCTTTAATCTGGCTTTAAACGGGTCTGAACTGGTGGTTGAAGTAGGGGTCTTGATTACTTGTGAGGTCCTGCTGTGTGCCATTACTTTACTGGGGACGAAATCAGGAAGTTAGGGAACAAAATAAAACCAATATAAAAGGGAAAACATAACAAGTAGGCTATTAGAAGCAGGAGGGAGCACCAGGGGTGAGGAATGATGGTCCTTTTTTTTTAGTATCAACAGCCATTAGTCTTAGTCTTGTCTCCGTATCAACTGCCTATAAAGCCTACAGCCTTTCACAATTTAAAAACTTTAAAAGGCCAAGACCAGACAGCAGCAAATGTTGCAGCCCCAAGATGATTAAAGCTATAATCTACACATCAACATGAGCAAGTTGATGTGCAGGTCACATGCACTGATCTATATACCAGTGGGGTGTATGGAGTTATATACGTGCCGAATACCAGAGGGCATAGAAATCCACAATCACGCTCAAAAAGACACACGAGTTGCTGTTTACTGTAAAGGTGGAAAAAAAATTGACTTGTTTGTTGTTTCACTTAATGCATCTGAAAATAGACCAGTTGATTGACAGAAAGCTTTATACTCTGGGGCTTGTCATACTTTCCTTTAGGCCTGGTGGTGGCTCGAGTTTTGAACCACTGGTAGCTGACATTTATATGATGTTGAAAGTAAACCACGAGCGAGTGTACTGCCATGATAGCAAAATGAGATTTTTTCTTTAGTTATGATGACCCGTCATACTCGTCCTCTTATTTCCTCTGACCAGACCAATCAGAAAGCGGGAGGCATCAATGCGTTTTCGCACCCTGATTATGTACATCTAAGGGCTCGCGTATTCGGCACGTATATGGCTCCAGACAGCGTTAGCACCGTGAGCTAACAGGATGGCCGCGCCGTTCGCCATGCATCATTGAATGATTTATAGATCTGCTCCATGTTCAGTTTCTGTGTTATAATTCCAAGACGGTTTAAAATGCCACAGAGGACCAGGGCGTTGCTAAAACTGGCAACATGAGTAATTTGTTGATGCACCTGAACGTGAACGGAATCGATTTAAGAGCAGAACGTTTCTCAGGGGTTGACTAAACGAGGGGTCGGCCAAAAACCTTCATGTCCTCCTGTGAACGTTACTAAAGAGCCTCATTTTAAAAGTTTCCACCACTTGACTCCCCATTCTTTAAGAGCACCAACTATGGCGCTATTTCTGTATTTCTACAGGTAAATGTACTTCATTTTAATTCAACCTTATACATGCATCAATCGGTTAAACACTTTTTTCATTCATTTTGTCGGCTAGTTAAAAGAGCTAATATAAAGTTTACTGTTTATCGCTTCTTCATGAACTCTGAACCTGATGTAAGGCAAACGGCGAGCCAGTGTGATGTTATCAAACTTAGCCACCAGGTATGTTTGTGTTCGTACATCATCCGCACAATCAGAACATTTTGTTTCCACAGCTGAGACACCATCTGCCTAGAGGGGGAATCTTTCCTGAGAAAAAAGACATGTTGACTTTTCTAAAGGTAAAATGCTAAGTTAAATTGAATATTGGATTGTTTTGTCACTTTTTTGCATTTTTATTCTTGTTTTTTGTTTTGTAAACTTTGCTAAGAATTCGACGAAAAAGTTTTTTTTGTATCAAGTGATAACTTTAAAAGATGAATGAAGTGTGTGTTGTTGTTTTTCTGGTTACAGGAGAGAACAAGTTTAACACAGTGACACTACCCCCATAACTTCTGGAGTGGTTCTTGAAGAAAAAGTGACAATAATGAGCAATAAAAACAAAAAATGTGTTTTTGTAAGAAGAACTAAATACTTGTTTTAGTCACGAGTTGACAACTGGGATGATGTTGGCTTACCATAAACAAGATGAACTCATGGTCCAGTGGGTTTGTTTTCATTTGTTTTGGTTCATGAGATCTGAATATTGTTTCCTTAATTTAGACCCATGATGGCAATTACGTTAACACCCATCTTTTTTAAGTGTATGGTCTCACAGAGACCAGAGAATCAAATATGTATAAGTGGAACTGTTTTAAGGGGGTTTTAGTTTTATCTGTCAGAGAGAAATTACCCGCTCTAGTAGAAGAACTCACATTTCTCCGATCCTTAAAGCCCCAGCTCGGGCTCTGAGGTCTGTGGTTCAGGACCAGAGGAGAGAAATACTTCCAGGCTTTTGCTCCTAAGCTTTGGAAGGATCTTCCTCTCTCTGTGTTTGATGATCTACTGACTCCTTCAAGAAACATCTTAAAACACTATTATTCGTGCAGGCTTTTCCTTTATTCTCTGAGACTCCTGTGTTGGTCTTGGTAGTTTATTGACCTTTTAAGCTTATATTTTATTGGGTATTGAATTGATTGTTTAAGCGCTTGTGACCCTGGTCTAAGAAAGCGCTCTATAAATATTACTTACTTACTTAAATATGCTAATTACCTCCTGTTGACGCAAGGTTAGCCATGGTGTTCCGCAAAATTCTGTTCTTGGCCTGATCCTATTGACAATCTATATGGTTTCAATTCAAATTTGATCAGAAACCACAGTTTTACTGTTATGCTGATGAAACCCAGTCGTATTTATTAGTAAAGCCAGATGAAAATAGCTATTACAAATATTACAACAATAATCCTGTATTACAGATATTATCTACCCGAACAATCCCTTACTAATGATATATTCTCCCATAAAGGACTTCCACTAGTGCTAATGCTAGTCCCTGACTGGAGTCTGGCTAAACAGGAAGACTCTCCAAGGTGGAATCCCTTCATAACCGTGGTTCAGTAACGTAACCCTTATTTTCCCAAATAAAAGTAGCTGCTTGTAACCCACCTCTTTCTTAAATATGTGATTTAATTTGAAATAAATACAAGTTTAACCTTTTCAAATATGCATTTGATGTGTCACCAAAGCTCAACGTTTCTGCCTCTGGATGGTGTTTCTCTGATTCCCCCAGAACTGCAAGCTGCGTCTGACCCAAATACATTGTTTGAGTAGCAGTCGCAATATTTTTTCCCAGAGAAAGTGATTTATGCATCATGAGCAGCTTTTTGCCAAAATAAATGAATCTCAAATGGGGCAGCATTCGTGATGCCTGTATCTTATCCGAAGCCAATTCCAAGTCTCACGAGTTTTTACTCATGTGTCAAGAGTGTTTTTTATGTCCCAGACCAGCTTTTTCGCCATAATTTGTCTGTCTGAGTCTCTGAGGGTTCTTAATCAACATCAGTGGCGCAGCGGTACCTGGCTGCTCTTTGGATCTCTGTACCAAACTTCCCTCTCTCCACTCCCGCTGGAATTACACAACACATATTTCAGAAGTAATAAAAACTATTTGGGGAAACCAAATGAATGTTCAAAGATACAATTCCCTCCCAGTTGATGACTATTGAGCAACGCTTCCACTTGAAATTGTTGGAGGGTGTTGCAGCATATCCCAGTGATCCTCTCTATCACTTAAGCCAGAAAACAACAAACAGTAGAGACCATTTATCTATCCATCTTTCGATGTGCGTCTGCTTCATTCATATATTTTTTATATAAATCACTATGAAATTGTCGATCTGTGACAGAAATTCTAAATTTCTTTAGAGATTCTGGAATTTTCTTTTTTATTTCTATAACTCTCACCCAAATCACAAGGTTTTTTTGATTGAAAGTAAATTATATTTTTAAAAGTAGTTGATAAAGATGAATTAGATATACTTTTGACTAAGTAATTAGCATACATTGTACATTTAAAACTTGAAGCCTACTGTCACATATTTTAAGGGGCAACTAATGTGCTGATTGTAGTGTGTCTTAAATAGATGTTAGACCTCTATTGTACTCATCAGTATGTGTAACTACACCCACTCTACTGTGATTGGTCAAGCATCATGGTTCGTCACCGTGCGTCATCAATCCTGGAAGACTCCAACTCCAAAGGACTCATTGAATAAACAAACAGGGGTGTGATTACAGCTGGCTGGAGGAGAAGTGAAGCCATTATTATGTCATAATGGAATCCACTTTCGTAACCTCTCATTCACTGACATTTCAGAAAGGTGGAGAAGTTTATAAAGTAATAAGTTGGGTTTTTACATTAGTTGCCCTGTAAGTAAATTGACACCTTTCTGTATTTTATATTTAAAAATAATCTATAAACAATACATGTTGTTCGTCATACAAAATAATTGATAAAGATCTTTAATAATTTATGCTCAATATATGGTTTAATCCAAGAACCAACTTTCATTTAAAATAGAAAATAAATAAATGACCAACCAACACATTCATATTACACCAGTCAGAATCAGTCTACAATAAGAAGTAAATTAATAATAAATAATCATTTTGGGTGAGTATTTTTTAGGTTTTTATTTTAACCAGTACTCTTGAAATTGTGCAAGCGACTAAAACATGTCTTTGTACACTATTTCTTGTAAAAAAACAAAACAACACAATCTATATCTATAGAAGACTTTGATTCTGAAGGATATTCTTGAAGGTCAAATACAGGTTGGCAGCACCTGCACTGCTGGTAAGGTGGACAAGAAACCCTTCAAATCTCTTAATTCAGCCGGAGTCAGACAAAGAAATGCGCAACAATCTCTTCTCTGATCTGACGCTGCTGGACTCCTGGCGCGCTCGCCTCGGCGGGTGATTAAGGGGTCGGGCTTGGTCAGCTTGACTGCTGACTGTGAAAATCGTAAAATATGATTCATGTCAGAGTCAAAAAACTGATTGACCTCTTTCTACTCAAATGAAAGTGTCGCTTTTATGAGTGATGTTTGGTTACATATGCAGATGAGAGAGCGTTTCGGAAAAGATTGGCTCTTTAATAGACTAGTGGGAGCAGTTACTGGAGCAAGCACTTTTCATTTGAATCCCAAGAGAAAAAAAAAAATACTGTTCAAGGACAGCAGCAGCATAAGACTACTGAACTCACCTGTCACTTAATTGGATTTTAAAATGTGTAGACGCTGACTTTGGAATAACAAGTCTGTTTTATATTGTGATAAGAGGAGCGCATCTTCTTCAATGAGTACTGTGAACTGGATTATAAAAGTATCAAAACAGAAGTATAACCATCCATTTATTGATCCATCCATCCATCAAATCCATCCATCTTTTGAAACAACATGATACACAGTCTTTGTCCTAACCCCTAGTACCCCCTTTTTTAAACATTTATATTTATTTTCTGTTTATAATATTCTACAAAGGGTCTCTACAGGCATTAGATTAGATAGACATAATTAATCCCTCTGGAGATCTCCTTCGGGAAATTGGATTTGGGATGACCAAGTGCAAATATAAAGAACAAAGAGCAAAGGATGACAAAGTGCAAACATTCTCCATCTGCTTCTCTGATCTCTGATGAGTGTTCAGAGGATGACTGCCATCATCCATGATGGAGAGTAGTTTGTCTCATTATAGGTCACTGGTAAAGCAAAGTTTGCAGCATTGGTCCAAAATGTGCATCCCAAAGTCTAAAAGAGGCCCAGAGAAGTACTAACAACATGAACATAAACAACAGATGCTTAAAACACTTAAAATAGAAATCAACACACAGGGATTATCAACATAATGAAACTATGCGATCGACTGTATGTGGCACTAAAAGGTACAAGAAGTGAAATTGTTAGACAATATTTATTTCACTTTTCAATTCCAAACTGGACGTTGCTTGTGAAAGCCTTGACTCGTCGCTAATGGTGTTTAGTGTCAAGTTAGCTAAATTAGGTTTTCGTAGAGGTGAGTAGAAGCTTAAGCTCTTTTTGTGTTCATAGACCAGGAGTGTCTGATTCACCAACTAATAAAAGGATCAGTGGTTCAAATCCCACTCCTACTCGTTTGCTAATGACACTACTCTAGCGTGTTGTGTACAAGTGATCGCACAGTGGCAGCCATGCTTTCGGCATTCTGACCAAGGGTGGCTGTGGCTTTGGGATCTCCACCATGTTACCCAGATCACCTCTTAATTGAGTGATAATAGGTTAAGAATCAGTCTAAGAGTTAAAGGTCAGCTTTCCTATTATGATCTTAACCAAACGAAAAACATGAACAAAAAAAAAAAACACTCTGGATGGGGGAAAAAAAATAAACCGGGAAGCTAGATCTAAAAAATAACCAACTGAAAATCCCTCGAAGCTACAAAACAAAGGCAACAAAACAAAGTGCGCTCGGACTGGAGGAAAAACCTGACTAAATAGAATGATTACTCAATACAAAAACACACTCCTGAAATACGGAGGCTCTATGATAAACTATGAAATCTTAACATAACAAACAAAATGAAAATCAATCCTGAGCAGGAAAACAAATGTCTATAGAATAAATGAAAGCCATGGTTTCTAAACTAAAGACTTCCAAAACTACAACAGAAAGCAATGCTGTGGCTATGACAAGGCTTGAATGCAGACTGAGGTGAACGAACAAAACGAAACACTGGCAGAAGACAAAAGACTATTTAAACTCATGAGGGTAATTGGGAACAGGTGACTTCACCACGGTGTGAGAATTTATCGGCACTTTAGTAATGACAGCCTCTATCTGAGATGATAGACCTCTGTATTTAGAGGTTAGCAACCATGGAAAAGTGATTCTTAAAGGGCAATAAAGTGTTAATTTGAGTCTCTCTTATATTGAAAATGTACCTCTATTTTACTTTAGTTGTCCTCTCATGATTCAAAATACTAATTCCCCCTTAAAAATTCAACCAGAACCCAACTGGCCACGTCAACTATGTTTTTGTGCAAATAGCAGTTTGTTAAATAAGGCTACATTATGGAGAGTCAACACATCAAGTCCTGTAACATGTAATCTCTGAATTTATTTTATGCTATTCAATGTCTTGTAATGAGTCAAAGATAAAATAAAGATGATATTTGTGAAGTATATATAGTACATCCTAATAAAACATTTTCATGTAGTATAATTTGCTCATCACTCTATTTATAAACAATGTTGTGCGTTAATTGTGTGGATTGAATAAGGGACAACAATAACTACCGGATTCATATCTTGTGTGTCCTACATCAGCCTTGTTATTCCAGAATAAAGTTTTAATGTTTTGCTCCAAATTGACAGACAGAAATAGAAGTCAAAGAGACTCCCTGCTGGTGACCCAGCAAAACTAACGACATCAGGAAACTTGTTTTGGTACTTTTCTTGGACGCTGAACAAATATTTGAAGGAGTGAAGAAAAGCTATTTTTTTTCCACTTGCTGTTCTTTCACGTGACATTATAAGATGCTTTTATCCAATTATTAAATTAATGACTTACCGTGTTAAACCATCCGGGGTCAGAACCAGAACAACAAGAACCAAACAAAATGCTGCACATCAAAGGAGAAAAACAGTAATTTCCTTTAATTATTTTAATATGATGAAAAAACAATATAATAATACTACAAAAGGCTAGAGCATGCGGTCAGTGGAGGCAGAGCTAATCCATCACAAACTGCGTTGATACATGCAACTGATGCACACCGGTTGCCGTATCTCTGAATGTCGCCAATATAATGCTCACAGATACGTTTATTTGCCTTGATTTTCAAAAGTCTGGCTGATGTCTTTACTATTAAAGTTTAATGTTTGTAAGAGTCTTATTTAGTTTCGCCGATCATAAATACAACCGCAGTGAAAGGGCAAAGTTGGAGGCACATGCTAATGAGCCATTACATCTCCATTGAGGCGGAGACACTTTTTAAAACTAAAGGAAATACATTTTACAACAAAGTAACAAAGGTTTTTTTTGTGGTGAAGGAAATGACTTTATTTTCAGATAAAATTAAGATCAGAAATGTTTTTTTAATCGTATAAAAAAAGGAGATAATACTAAGAAAAATACAATAGAATATTTAAAAACTTTTGGTCTTACATCAAATGTTATATGTTTTTCTCACGCATATATTGACCCATTTAATACTCAATATTTATTTTTGACCATGATAAACATTGTTCCGATTTTGCGTAAATCTAGCCAATCACAGAAGGCCTGACTCAATATTAACCAATCAGAAGCAACAAAAGGCGGGTATATCTGTCATTACAGCACCACTTGTCTAACGCCGTCGCTCTGGATTCTTCACTCGAGCCAAACTTAATTCTGGAAAGTGCTCATTAAACTTTTTGGTAAATTCCCCAAGATATTATTAATTAAATCATATATTTTTTAAACTATATACGTTTGTGAAGAATGCTGATGAGAAATAACCAGTAGCCAATTGAATAAGTTTCCCTTTTGGGTTTATATACTCGTAAATATGACACTCAAGGAGTCAGTGCCTCACCAACCATGAACCTCAACACACATCACTGCAAAAGGCATATGTCATATGTGTCAAACTCAATCACTCAAATGGCTCAAATTATTTTAATTGTCTCCGTGTTTGTCCTCCTTTACCAAACAAAATCCGGTTTTACAACATGACGTTTCACTAAAGATAATCATACATCAAAAAGCTCACAATCTGTCACCCTGATTGTAAATAAAGAATTTATATTTTCTCGTGTCTCCAACAAGTCAGGGTTGATTTACGACCTGGCTAACGTTCCTCATCTACATCAGCTTATTACGACGCTGCATAGATTTTAGGAAACACGTATAATGGGGAGAAGCATAACGATTATTAAACAAGCCCATCCTCCACACACTAAGTGATTAATGGCTACTGTCAGTCATGGCGCAACATTAGTGCACCCATTTGCCAATTCCTGCTGCTTGAAAGAGCTCTGGAGACACAGCAGCACATAATGCAAACTTGTTTTGCTCCCAAATAAGTTGAATTAGTGTCAGACTGTCACATATCCAAATGATCCTTTTATTCTTTCCCCGGAGCTACACAAAAGAAGAGCCACCTGTAAGTTCATGTCTAATCCGATATATGTCCGTTCATAGAGGAAAACCTTCGCAAACAACTTCATAACTAATCAAGCAAAACAAATTAAGCAAAGCATTTCGAGTGGAGAAGTCAGCGGGGGCAGCTATTTTGAAATTACTTTGCTAAATCACCGGGTCTCCAGTGAACGGTGGCGATAAAAGACTTGCAAATCAATTCAAATAAAATTATGTAGAGACTTAAATTAAATTTAGAATTCAAGTCATAAATTAAATTTACAAAATATCCCCAAAAAGTGAAAAAAGGGGAAAGGTCAGTATATATTGAACACTGCCCCTATTTTTTATTCCACTAAAAGGTATTTTCGTTTCCCGGATATTAAATTTTTCAGTGAAGATGTTGGTATATTAACGGAATGAAATGTCTTGGTAAAAAAAGAAAAAGAAAAAGAACTGTTGACATGTACTGTTACTGCGAGTCACCTCGATTCTCAGGTCCAGAATTAGGGGCCTATACTAGTGGCTATAATAAGGGGATCACCTGGGAAGATATACAAGGTATATAAAAAGAAAGAAACACTCACACACATTCACCCTGATGGACTATTTAGAGTCACCTCTTACACGTCTATATAGAGCGTGGAAGGAAACCGTCAAGGAAAGGATCTGGGTTCAAACCCAAAATTGCTTCATACCTTCTTGCTGGATCACCACCCACTGTATAATATAGAAGTTTCATAGATATACGGCATGAATGTCTTTGGCCACACATCTCAAAGACCCTTTGCAGGTTTATGGTCCGGACACTTTGTTCGTCTCTTATCCTTGTCATACTGGATACTGGAGTTATTTGGTCATATAGTTATTCGGGCTGACCTTGGAAGATTGAGAGTCATGCTGTAAAGAGCTAATAGAACATAGTACCATCTGACCTTTTAAGGTTTAGTCAAACATTAATAACCAAGTTGGTGCTTGGTTTTCTATTGATTATTTTGTGTGTTAACTTATTTAATCATTCTATTTTGTAATGTCAGTGTTGTGTTTACAAAACTGGAAGTACAAGTTTCAGACTATGATTCTTAATTAGAACATTTTACTTTTTAGTGTTGGCTCAACTGTTGTCTATTGGACATGGTCAATTGGTAAATGGCTCTTACTTGTATAAAGCTTTTCCACGTTTATTTAGCAGCCAAAGTGCTTTACACTAAGTTACACATTCACCTATTCACACACACATTGATTGGAGTAGGCTGCGACGCAGCACTTCAGCTGAACCATCAGGAGCAATCATGGTATAGTGTATTGCTCAAGGACAGAACGCCACAATCTCATATGGAGCTGGGATTGAACCTGCAACCTCTCAGACCACGAGTCAACCACTCTACCATCTGAGCTATGACGCCCCAAAAGCCTTTTTTAACTGCTCCAAATGCAATCCTAGAACTTCACCATACCTTGACTTGGCCATATGTTAGTGAACTGTCTGTTGTTCAAAGCCGTTTCAGCAACAATAAGTAATTTAAACATAACAAACATTACACATGTTGTGCAGTCCTGTGGGTACGACTGGCAGAAGGGGGACAACGGTGTCATGTATTCTATATTTTAGTTTGTCTTTGTAATATCAATCTACAGCAGGGGTCTCCAAACCGGTCCTCAAAGGGCTGGGGTGGTGCAGGTTTTTGTTCCAACCGATCGAGCATGTACAGTTTAACCAATGAGGTTTCAGCTTTCACAAGCAACACCAGACCGAAAACCAACCGATTACACTCTGAAGACTCCTGATTGGGTTTAAAGGGGTGCTCTTGATTGGTTGGAACAAAAATCTGCACCATCCCGGCCCTTTAAAGCACCGCTTTGGAGACCCCTGATCTACAGGCTTCAAGGACGAGTGCTTTGGCACGACTTTTCATTCACTGGCAGCAATGGATCTCTTAGTTTTTAGGGTACACAAATACAACTCGTCACGTGCTTCTCCAATTGAATACACTGGATCAATCGGTTGCACCATGGCTAGATATCAAATTGGACGATTAGATCTGAAGAGCTGGAAGCGATCGCGCTCAAGTATTGCAGAGAAATAAACGGAGGAGAGAACATGCGATCAGGGCATAGCTCAAGAGGCAGATCTTGGTCGTTTCCCACTCCCATCTGTCATTCTTGGAAATGCTCAGTCCTTGAGGAATAAATCGGATGAACTACAAGGGAATGTTGGCTTTCTACAAGACAAAAGAAACTGGATTCGCAGAGCAATCTAAATAAAGATTGTTTTAGGATTCACTTTCGTTCAGATCACTAAACTGTACCACCGTTTTAGAGAGTGAGCATGTGTATATGTGATGTGTACCTTCCGTCACTGTCACTCCGCCCCTTTTGCAGACCCTGTGAATTCCCAAACATATTTATAATGGTGTATAACCCACCAAAGGCAAATCCTCCTGCAGCAACAAGCACTTTTGTTGATCTGGTGTAAGAAAATACAGAATACTTCCCTTGATGCTCCAAATATGTGACCTGTGCGACCAGGAAACGAAAGACTTTGGACCAGTATCAGTTAGTAAAGGATGCCTATAAGACATTATGGTTAACCCCCATTAGGATTAGTTTCCCCCCTTCCAACATATAAAATGCTCTTAAAAATGGCAGAAAAATCTATCATCTGTTTCAGCCAAAATCAAGTATTTCCAGAAGACCAGGTTGGAATTGGGGCCATCTGGTGTCATAATGTCAAGTCCCCTTTACAAGTTTGACCCTGTATTGGAGGATGGGATTATGAGAGAGGGAGGTAGACTTGACAGATCAGCTAGGAGTCCAAAAGAACGGGGTCAAAATATGGTTGGAAGAAGCCACAGCATGTCTACAAGGATGTCTTGAAAGTTTTAGAATGGGGATTGATTAAAGAGTCATGTCAAGGTGTAGATGAACTAGTTGACCTAGTCTGTTGTTACATCACATTTTGAGAAAGCACTTGAATTCAAACCAAAACCATCGGAATCTATCTATCTATATAAATCCCAACCATAAAACCTGAATGTCAGGTAAGGTGAAAAATAGCCAAGTAGTAAAAAATAACAACTTTTAATTGGGGTGATCCCTTGGAAATAGAAAAAGCCAAGTGGGAGGTAGAGTAAAAAACTATCAAGGCTAAACAAAGATATAAATTTAACATCAAGGACAAAAAAGCTCAAAGGAACCTTGGCTCAGCCTGGTCCGGTATGAAATCAAGTGCTGGTTTCGGCAGTCTAATAATACACAAATGAATATCAGTGGGCACACATCAGACTCCCAAACTAGCAAATGCTGTCAATCAGTTCTTTCTTTGTTTTGATCAATCTGAGGTAAGGAAATTCAGTGTCTAAACGCCGATTTAAAAGACAGTCAGCATCTTGCCTTTGAGCAAAGATCTGTCAAAAGCTGTTTGAAAAAAACAAACAGAAACTCTGGTAAAGTTAAAATGTGCGGCATCTTATTGAAGAAGTTTTCAAGGCAATTGGGTTGAATTTTCTGTTGTATTTTTTAACTTAAACCATTGAGATGGTGCCAAAATTGTGGAAGCAAGAACTTGTCGTACCCGTACCCACAGGAAGCAGATCCAAGTTCTGTAATGATTGTAACTTTTAATATTGTAATGATTTTACTGTCTTGTTTTGAATCTGTTTATCCTTTAATGTCTTTATCCCATCCTTTGAGATTTGTCGACCAAATGTAAAGTGCAATACAAATAAAATCTATTGTTATTATTTTTAATAGATCTCTAGAGAAAATTAATTTTATTCCTAAATGTTAAAAAAAAGACATATTCGTGTTTTTTTTTTAAATGAAGCAATATCCAATATCAGCCTCTTGAGTGTGTGGATAAATATGTAGGAACATTCATCGACTCTGTTCTGAGCTTTAAGGACAATTGTAAGAATATCTGTGAAGACATCAGAGATTGTCTTGCCTTTTTGTTTCTCTTCTACTATTTAATTTATTAAACAGGTTCATAAGAGGTTGGTTGGCCCCCGGCTTTGTCTGTCAGACCTGTACTTGGACCAGCTCCCGAAAGGTTAAGTCCACTCTTCAGGACAGTCCTCTCCCACTCCATGGAAAGCTGCTTTTTAGCTCAGGGCAACACTATGTGATATCCAGGGGGAAACTAAGCCCTACAGTGACAGTTTTGTACCCGGAGAATGTGTTCTTAAAGAGGGTAGGGTCACAACCTACCTCATGTTTTTAAGGCCCTCCCTTACCTTTGGGTACAAACAAAGAAACCTTGACATTTACACAGAAAAACATTTCATAGCTACATGCCAAAATATTGACTATATCAACTAAATTTCAATTTGTACTAAGTTGAAATTTTATTTTGCAACTTTATTTACCTAGAGAAACCTTCTACAACACTTTGACTGATAATTCCACAGGCTGGTTTCAGTGGAGGACCTAGAAAAATCCAAAAGGCAAATCCCAAATCGTGATCCAGGGAGGCAAAACAAATCAAAGAATATTCGCACTAGAGACCAAAGGCGTCGCTGAAGACGGGACCTGTTAAAATAAAAAGATGAGATGAGAAAACATCCAGGAGAAGCAGGGAACTAGACCTCGATCGGGAATATGACCGATACCTTGACGAGTGACTCAATAATCTGGCAGTTGTTACAAAGCTCCTTTTAAAAGGAAAAAAGCTGCCACTCAATCACTCAAGACGTGGCCACATGCCGGCCTGTCAACAGCGAAGCACAAAAGAAAACACAACTGGAAAGAACACAACAATAACTGGAGTTATTACCACCAGTTCCATTTGATCTAGCCACGTTTTAGTAGCTCCACGATTTGTGTTGAATGTCATGAAACGTAATCGATGCAACAGACATCCTTGAATCATTTGCTGATCTCAATCCAGGTGAGGACAGAGTCGCTATTATGTGCGTGAGAACTATCGGTGTCATTATTAAGCTCTAAATATCATCGGTACATTTTTCTGGCTGCTCTCAAACCGTCTGGAACGCTAACAGAGGAAGTGAAAGATGAGAATGGAGGGACGGGACTTGTAAGCAGATAGATGAAATGAGCATCAGGCAATTTGATTCCGCAAGATTTCGACTGAATGTTTTACAGATTTGGAGTTTCATAGGAGAAGCTTGGAAAGTAACGGCCGTTGAGATAGATTGTGCGTTGTTGAATGTCTGATCTTTTTTCTTTTGTTCACACAGACATTAACTCCAGGAACAATGAAGAAATAAGTTTGCAGACCGGGAACTTGCATCCATGCAGATGATGTGTTCCTTTGGGTTCACTACCGTCCTGCAGCCACTTCAATGTGCACACTTAAAGATCACTTAATTTCAAGTCTGATGCCTTAACTGTCTGCAGGGCAATATTGTCGAGGTTATGTTCTTGGCTCAGAGAGCAAAAGTAGTTCCAGAATCCAATGAAACTGGCAACAGCAATGACGAGTGACTTTATTTACTCTCCTGTTGCTGTTTAACTTGGACAAACCTCACTTTAAAGAACCCTAAACAACCCCGGGTGTCGGCATCAGTAATCATTGTGCAACAGACAAGAATTTTCTTAAGAGAATTCCTCAAAACTGGCTGCAGGCGTAAAGAGTTTTTAACTCGCCTTGGAGGCAAACCCAGGCATTTCATCAAATTTATAGAGAAAGTTCAAATATAATATATTTTCCAAAGAATGTTGGAGAACAGGAGACTTTCTGAATAATCATCGGTTTCTTTTGTGCAAATGAACTCTCGATGTCTGAATGAGAACAAAAACTTTCCATATCCAGAGGGATATAATATGGCACTGTGGTTGTTTAATTTGCTGAATTAATTCGGTATGGTCACTAGTAGTACAGAGAGCAAATTTTTCATTTTCCAATTGTCTGACTAAGATTAATTTCCACGCGGTTAAAAGCCGGAATGTTCTAGTTCATATGCATTTACTTTGTTAAGGAAATGTATTCTTGGTGTAGAAACTATTACCTGACATGATGTACCGCAAGAGAAATTATGAAAGTATAAAAGCCCTCAAGAGAGCAATTATAGCACATTATAGAAAAATCGAAAACAACTTCTATGGTCGAAAAATAAGAAAAAAGTTGCCTTACTTGTAATTGAACTCACACTTTACATGTTTAACAACCAGATATGTTTCTTTGCTGCGTATTGGGGTCTCAAAAAGTGTTTCAACAGTTGTAAATCCAATTTATTTTATGAACAATCAGAACATGTCCTAATGGGAGGAGGCCCTAGTGACTACCCAGGACATGCTGGAATGATTATCTGTATATATAATATATATATTTCTTTTTTTTATTATTATTGTTTTCTTATAAAAGGAGGTTTCTGAACAGAGGCTGCTGCCCCCCATGACCTAACAAAAAAAAAATAGATTCACATTTTCACTTAGAAAACAAAAGATGACAAATCAACAAATTCAGCTTTATGTTTTCATTATATTGCAAAAGAAATAACCATGTGGACAAAAGAAAGAATGAAAGTCCAGAGAATCGAATCCATCTTTTTTCAGAGACTTCTCAGAAATCTGAACGTTCTGAGAAATAAGAGGTTTTACTGCAGCAGTAAATATTACAACTTTCTATTAGCGAGTTCATGAATCTGGTTCATCGACTCCTCTGGGAAATTACAGCCACAGTTTTAAATAAAAGCTTCCCCTTATTGTTGTGAACTATTTAATTAAGATAATCTAGTTATCTGGTTATCCTCGTGGGAGATCGTACATGTTTTTATTGGACTTATGTAAGCCTTACATACTTTGCATATAAAACTTATATAATAAAGCTGTGTCTCATTCATAAAGAATACATGTTATTTGTCTTTGGTTTGCATATAGAGTGATGGTCTGATTTAATTACATTGTATCGGTTATTTAAACAGATGAAGGTGCTTCAGAATCCTCCGTCAGTTCCTATGATCGGACTGAAACATCCAACTGTGCTAATTAAAACCGCGAGTCATGAGGGAACGTCAAAAAACTAATAAAATCCAACAATGACGGTCTCAGGGTCGAGCTATGGCAGTTATTGACGTTTTTTTCTAACGTCTGGTATTTTTCACTGGATAATAAATGTCTGGAGGTGACAATAAATATGGCAAGACTGTTTTTACCCTTGAAATTTGATGAGATGATTTAATACAGAAACGCTCATGATGAATATCTAAGAGAACAAAGCAGGGAAACTACCTTCCACGACCTCGGTGAGGCAATAACAAGAGACAACAGCGACACAAAGAATCTGAGATGCAATAGCTGGGAATCACCCACTGTTAGTTTAAAAAGCTAAAAAAATGACCAAATATAAAATGTTTCACAAAAGATAATGTTAATTCTCTTTGTACATTAAGAGCTTCAAACTTCGTTACCTCTTCCAAGGAAGTTTTTTAATTATTTGTGCATATTAATTTGTTCACTTGAAAAATAACCAAAAAACGATGTTTGTATACAAAATACCAATTTTGTGTCTTATGTGGTTTTCGTCGTAAAAGGTCTCCTTGCTCCTTACTGGGCTAAAAATGAACAAAATTAAAACCTGAACTTCAATAAAATGGGGAAAACACTTGTCATGGTAGTTGGTGACACAGCTCCCATATTTTATCCTTATTTATCAGGTTCGATCAGCGAAGAATGTCTTGCTTATTTCTTTTTACTCAAATCCCTTTTAGGTAGACACCTCAGGGATTGATGACGGTGTGTGACAAACATTATTGCTTGACCAATTACAACAGAGTGGGCGAGGTTATGGTAAACAAGATTTCATGTCCAGAAAAACAAAGCCTTTTCAGTGGACGGCGCCTAAGATCATTTTCTAATGTAAATATTTCAACTAAAAGAGAGTTTTGTACAAACAGACACATACTGATGAGTACAATAGAGTACATCTATTTAAGAAACACTTAAATCAACACATTAGTTGCCCTTTAGGTTTACTACATAACTTTAAGATTTGAGAAAATGAATTGGTGATGTACAAAAGTACAACCAGATACTGAATAAGCAGCAATTAACCTCTATTTACAATAAATCAAAAACAGAATTAGCTTATTTTGGTTCTACTCCCATTGTTAGCCATTTTCTACCAGCTTTTTAGATTATTTTACAACCTAAACCTTCACTACCTTTGGGAAGGCTGACCACTAGTGATGGTGCGGTGAAGCTTCATGAAGCAGTGTCATTATTTTCTAAGTCCACTAGATGGCGGTCTCTGCACTATTTTCCTTTGTTTTCAACAACTGTTCTTATGAAACCACACATTATTTAACAACAATAACAGAACACCTCATATGGATGTATGAAAATAAATAAAGAGGGGAAAAAAACTTTAGTTTATTTTCTAAAGAGATGAAATACAACGTACAAGTGTTGACGAAGGCTTCTTATTTGATTTGGCTTCCTCGTGAATTGAGAGACCCTCACAGCACGATGGCCAAACAAAAAGGCTTTTAGGGAACGTATTTGCATAACACCAGTCAGAACACTGCATCGAGTATAGAACTCTTCCGCCAATTTAGTCAATATTGGATCAGCACAGGATGTGTGAAGGCTGAAAGAAGCAATTTTTTACTTTTCTCTCAAAAGCGACAATGTGAACACATACTTTTTTTTTTTACGTTTAATTTAGCTGATGCTTTCATTCGAAATAAGTCAAGCTAGGAGCAAATACAGCCGAGGATTTTTCCAAACCTTTATTGTCGGATTCAAATTTGAACGTGTGACCTTTTGCTCTGTGGACGGTTGCTTCTCAGTGAGGCAAAGAAAAATATTTGAGCAAAGACAATCATTCTCAATACAATCTATTCCAGTGATGTGATTCATGGCTTGCAAAAGCAGACGTTTTAGTGTGAAGGGTCAAGGTCAAGACCTCTGGAGGCCTAGCTTAGTGAACCTTTTTTTAAAAAAAAATTTAAGCCATGGCCTTTAAGTTCCTGAATTTGGAATAGATTTAAGATGTATTTTTGGACTAGATAAAGTTCGATCCATATATCTTTGCAGCCTCAGAGGGAAAAGGTCGTAGGTTCAGATCCAGCCTGGGGCAGTGAACCCGGGTCATTTCTACAGTATGTGGCATTTGAAAGCTTCTCCTGAGCTTGTGGGGGTTTTCTGAGAACACTCTGGTCTCCTCCCACACACCAAGGTTAAATACTAGTGTAAGAGATTCGACTATAGGTCCATCAGTTAATATAAAGTGAAGTTATTATTAAACGTCTTTTTACTACATGTTTAATGTGTGTTTCTAATTTGGGTGGCGAGTTTTTCTGTAATTGTAATACATACTGTCATTGTCAACCACACATCCCAATTGATTATTTTTTAAAACAAGAATTGTGTCATTATTCAATTAAATTGTTGTCAATAAACTCTCAACGCTTGTGGTGGCCAAGCGTTCATAGCGACGACCCATTGTGAAGCAGAACCTCCCAAGCATTGTATTAGATTGGATTGGACCGTCGTGAGACAGGTTATTTAATCCCTACTGATGATGTGTCGTCCTAAGAGTAAGATCTTAATCTTAAATAATTCTAATATCGCACCAGCTCCCAGTGTCTAATGTCTACCCTGGCTGCACTGGCAGGATTTACTTGGAGGGTTTCCTGTTTGTGTAGCATGTTACCGTTAAGCTTCTGCGACAAACAAGATTAAAATATTGACTTATTTAATTTTTTTTTTTCTTTGCATCGATGATTCAGTCTTGGTGTCTGGTGCTGTGTCTCAAATCGCGTACTTCTCTTAGTATACTAGAAGTTAGTATGCATCTGGATAGTGTACATACGTAGTAACTACTACGCAAATTCTCCACAGATAGTATGTCTCAAATCAAACACTGATGCTACGCACCGGAATTGATGTGACAGCTTCTTCTTCTACTACTATTCAACGATGGTTGGAACCAGCTGTTAGAACGCTATCGCCACCTGCTGGCAGCACGTTTTGCAAGTTTGGAAAAAAAAATGAAGAAAAAATATGAGAATCAAAATATTCGCGAGATATTTAAGCTGGTATCAGCACCGAAGATGTGTCATCCTACTACTGCTATGGAGAATACAACTGTACGTATATGAATATATATGCATATATACTGTATATGACGTAACTTTCGTTTACAACGTCACTAAGATGGCAGCTGTTTAGGGTGGTTAGTGTCCATTGAACCATACTCAGTTTTGTGGGCGTTTTAATACGACAATTTAGTGTGCATGGCGCACTAAATTTCGCATACTAAGAATTGAGACGCACTTACGCACTAAAAATACTAACTTTGAGTACGCTAGTATGCGATTTGAGACACAGCACAAGACTTTAATGGAAACAGAAAATGATCTTGAATATCAAGGTGGAACCCAGTAAACCCAGGAAACCAGTACTCAACATAAACCCATACAATCCGTTATGAGGCGAGCCACAAAGGAAACCTAAACCGACTTTCTTTAAGTGATACATGCAGTTTAAAGAAAATGTAAACTTCATTCATTTTCTTCTTACCCTCAGGTCGACAAAGGGTTGGAATCACGTCTAGTAATCTGTTTTATTAAGAGTTATATGCAAAAATATAAGTCAACTTTAAGGTTAATAGCAACTGGAGTTGTCTTCTTCCAAAATGACAAACTTAAAAACATCCAAATACTTTTGTGTTGCTCGTCTTTAGTGTCCATCTTATATTGAAGCCTAAACATATTCAGAGAAAAAAAAGGACAAATCAATATGATGCACCTCATTATTTCAAATCCAAACCCATAATATCACTCCTGCAAGATATGTACTGCAAGTAAATTAAGTGGAATCATTCATTTGAATTCCAAGAGGGTTCTAAGTAATGTTTTGTGTGCTACTAAAAAATAATATTTGCAGTCAAGTGATTCATTTCTCTTCGTCTCCGTGTCAGAGGCAGCGGAAAAAAGGGGTTTTATTATCTTGCACGTTAGAAAACAGTGATTTGGGCTAAGTGGTACTCATGTTAAATGATTAAAGCGCTTGTTCCTGTTTGTGGAAAACATGCCACGAGTGGTGAAAGAGGCATCCCATGGTTTAATGAGTTAGAAAAATAAAAGCTCATTTTTATATTATGTTATAAATTGAGTTGACTCGTGTGTCTGTCACTAATCTCACTGAATAAATACAAACAGGACAATAATACAGAATTCGTAGAACTCTGTCAAGCTTATTACCGTTATCTGCATGAATATTTTAGCATTTTAAATATCACTTTATGTTTATTCAAATGGTACAGCAGGTGGTAGCAGCTTTAAGGAACTCACTTGCACAACCCAGTGGAAAACCAACGAGTCCAGTGAGAGTCAGATGGAGATTCTGGTCCCATTATCAACATTTCCTGTAAATTCCTGTATAAGTTTTCGTCTGTGACATTTAGTAAGTAAGTAAGTAAGTAATATTTATTTATATAGCGCTTTTCCTGACCAGGGTCACAAAGCGCTTTAACAATCAAAACAATACTCAAAAAAGTACATACTATAAAGATCAAGATAATAGTGAGAACAACACAGGAGTTCCAGAAAATCAAGGAAAAGCCTGAACAAATAGAAACGTCTTAAGATGTTTCTTAAAGGAGTCAGTAGATCCATCAAGCGCAAAGAGAGAGGAAGATCGTTCCAAAGCTTAGGAGCAACAGCCTGAAAAGATTTCCCTCCTCTGGTCCTGAGCCGTGTGCGTGGAACCATAAGTAGATTCTGATCCACAGACTTCAGAGCCCGAGCTGGGGTGTAAGGCTGGATCAGATCAGTGATGTAAGAAGGAGCCTGACCATGAATAGATCTGAAAGTAAGAACCATAATTTTAAAGTTGATCCTGAAAGAAACTGGAAGCCAGTGAAGAGTTTTAAGGATCGGAGAAATGTGAGTTCTTCTACTTGAGCGGGTATTGATATTTAGCTAACAGACTTAAAAATATTTACCTCCTTGGCATAGGTATTCATTTTTTAAATGTTTAAATGACAGTAGCGTTCATATTGAATCACCATTTTGTGGATGGATGGATGCTATATATATATATACTGTATATATATATAATGATTATAGATAGAGATATAGATACTCAATCTCCTAATTGCTGTTCGTCTCAGCTTCCTCTCTCAGCCGAGAGTTCTATTTTTCTACCTCATTTGTCTGTTGCTATGTTAGTGTCATTACCATGGCGACGTGATACAGACTCAATAGGCTGTTCAGGCTCAAGATAAACACTGTTGGTGCCGTACTAACAACACGCACGGCGCTTGATCAGGTCATAAATCTCACATTTCCCCAAATACACCATTAAAGATTGATATATGATGTTGCTAAAGATTCACCTTATACTTTTGAGATCCAAAAATGTGTCAGAAGTTGGGGCAGGAAGCCCAAATGCAGAGGCAGGAAACCGGAAATATGAACAAACTAATTTATTAACAAAAAGAGCAGGCAAAAAGGCACAAAACATTGACCATAAATGAAAATATACCATACTTGAGCAAAAACACATACCACAGAAGTTTGGCGTCATGACAGAGACTGACCGATAAAGGAGTGTTTTTAAACACACAACCAAGGGGAACATGGATCAGGTGCGGTGAATCAGGGCAATCAGATCAGGAGCACAGGAGGAAGTAAACAAGACAGGGAGCAGGACTTCACAATAAAAGCAGGAAGTGAGACGAAAAGGAACATTAATGACGGGACATGAAGAAATGTACTCATCAGTGTGTTGCTGTGTCTCAAATCGCATACTAGCGTACTAAAAGTTAGTATTTTTAGTGCGTTAGTGCGTCTCAATTCTTAGTATGCGAAATTTAGTGCGCCATGAACACTATATTGGCGTACTAACACGCACACAAAACTGAGCATGGTTCGATGGACACTAACCACACTAAACAGCCGCCATCTTAGTGACGTTTTAAACGGAAGTTACGTCATATATAAATGCATATATATTCATATACTTACAGGTGCATTTTCAGCAGCAGTAGGAGGATAAACACGTCTTCGCTGCTGATACCAGCTTAAATATCTCACGATTATTTAGATTCTCATATTTTTTCTTTATTTCTTTTTCCAAACTTGCAAAACGTGCTGCGAGCAGGTGGCGATAGCGTTCAAACAGCTGCTTGAAACATCGTTAAATAGAAGTAGAAGAAGAAGCTGTCATGTGATTTCCGGTTAGTGTGTAGCTTCAGTGTTTGATTTGAGACATACTATCTGTGGAGAATTTGCGTACTAGTTAGTATGTACACTAAACTGATGCATACTAACTCTAACTCTAAAGAGTAGTATGCGATTTGAGACACAGCATGTGTCTGTTTGTACAAAACTATCTTTTCATTGAAATATTTACATAAGAAAATGCGCTTACTGAAAAAAAAACGCTTTTTTCTGGAGCTAAAATCTCGTCTACGTAACCAAACCCACTCTGAGCCATTATTACGTCATAATGGACATCGCTCTTGTAACCTCTCGTTCGCTGAGATTTCAGACGGGGGAGAACTTTATAAAGTAATAAGTTCAAAACATGGTCATGATGAGGAAATTACTGCTCTTGGAGAGAAAGACTTAATTTCATTTGAAACATGTGAGTGAGTCAGGAGAGTTTTTTTTACTTTAGTTGTCGTTTAAGAAAAAAAATCTAACGGAAGTAAAGATTTCTCAGGTAATTTTATCCTGCTGTCAAAGAAAAGGGCTAATTTAGATAGATGGCGGTGGTTGTTGGATTATTGACATCTGAAACTGATCAGTATAACGTCACTTTAAATGCTCCCTCGTGTGATCACTTGAGTACAGTGGCAATCACTCTCTGTCTCCGGACCACCTGGGAACGTGAAATCAATCACAGAGCTGTTGCATCCACATTTGAAGCTATTTCCCTTTTCAATGAATATTGTGTTTAAAAAAAAGAAGTAAAACATGTTATTCAGATTTATCTTCAGCTGGTTGAAATTCTGTTACTGCACGACGGGTCAGAAGAGGTGGTAGCGCTCGTCCACCCCCGCTCATCTAATAGCCCCACTGGGAGGAGCTTACACTTTGCGGTTGAATCCTGATGGGGGCGTTTAGGGATGGGAAGCCTAAACACCCCCATTTGTTTTCGTGTCGGTAATCGATGGTCGACTCGGGGGTTACCGCTAATGTGATTTATGTCTCCCATTTTCTCTCCCTCGACTCACATACAAATTGTCTTTGGTGATGTAGGTTCCGGTGATTTGCTGAAGTTAAAACTGAAAATTCAACTTTCTTTTTCAACAAATGACACAAAAAAATATTGGCTGAATCATCCACTTTAGTTCTTTTGTTACATAATGGATCTGCTTGTTATTTCCAGTAAGTCTTCTACATTTCAAGAACAAAATAAATACCTCAGTCATAGATTCTAACAAATGTTACCTCTGACGCAGCAGAAATATGCAGTTCATTCTGTTGATAGCCATTTATTGTGCAGACACAAAGAACATTTTGAAAAAAAATATAAACGGAAAATCATAATGACTTTATCAAACAATGCAAACACTTCAGTCAGGCTATGAAAGAGTTTAAATCTTTCCAGTCTCTGTGGTCCTGTGCCTCAAGTATTTTTCAATCTTTCAGAGAAACAAAAAAACTTCCATAAATGATTGGTGTAATTATTACAGACACTCGCCCCTGTTTTCGATTGCCAAAATTACTTTTCCCTAAAGTTGTTTATTCTGGAGAAAAATGCAATAATATATCTCCCAGACACTAAACCCTGAAGCAACTAATGGTGTCCTGCAATCTAAATAACTTTTGAGGTTGAAACAATAACAATAATAACCATAATAAATACTGAATTATTTATTGTTATTATTATTAAAATCTTAGTTTAAGCAGATGTTTAATTGTATTTAAATCACTTAATATATAGTTAATAAAGACCTTAACTTGAATCCAGAATCCTATAGCTTCCATTATCAACTCTTTTAACCTGAAAGAGACAGAAGGCCTCCTATTAAAAGGAGGCAATAATGTTCGACAATTTTTTTTCACGATGTTGCAGATATATTGTTGTAATATTTGTTGTCCTGGTCATTAAATTAAATACTGAAAATCAGTAAGAATGCATTCCTTAAACGATTCATTGATGTCCTTTTCCCAGCGTCTTGGTCTCAGCATGAAACTTTCGACTATCCGTATATATTTCCCCAAACTTTGAAGAACACAAACAGACAATGACTGCGGTTGTCTGTAAATAATGATTTATTTGTCCTGTTTGGCTCGTAGACGACCAATAAAGGCATGATCGTCCGTCTAATAAGCCATGAAATACAGGCTCCTGCTAAATCAGTTGAATCTTTGTTGTATTTATTTAACAATATTCACAAAAATAAATAATGAAGACTTTACAAACGATCTACCCTTGACATCACCTTTTGAACATGTACCTGGTGGTGAGTAACCCTAGTGATGGTCTAATTAAAGTATTTTCTCACATTATCTCAAGTTTTAAAGCATTTCCCAAAACCTTTAATATTTTTTGACAGTTTAAACAGTGAAACGAGAAGACCTTATAAATAGTGATGGTCTGATGAAGCTTCATGAAGCAGTGTCATTATCTTCAGAGTCCACTAGATTTCGGTCTGATCATCATTTTCAAACTGATAGCGCCACCTACTGACCTCTAAAAAACATGACACTGTTTCATGAAGATTCATCAGAACATCACTAGGTAACCCTCAAGGCGTAGGTGAAGGCCCAACAATTTCTTCTCCAAAGATCAACTATTTTTTAGTTTCTTTCATACACACTCTTAAATTGATAGTTCACCCAAAATTCCAACTTCACTATTTTTCCACTCAGCCTCATGTCGACTAAGGGTCGGAGTAATCTTTTTCTTTTAAGAGTTACAGACAAAAATGTGTCTATTTTAACGTAGCGACTGGTGCCCAGTGATGAAAAAAGGTAACTTTAAAAACATCAAAATATCTCTGTGGTGCTCGTCTTTAATATCCATCTTGTATTGAAGCCTCAAGGAGAGGAATTGTTTGGGAAAAAGTCAAATAATTTCAAGAGCCTATACAGTCTGCTCTCTACACTGGAAGCGCTTGGGATATTTACCTCAAGTACTTCCTGTCTGTATTGCTTGTTATTCGTTACACTTATGAAACAAACAATCTTAAAATAGAGACTTTTAAAAGTTTTTCTGAACATTTCCTCATGTAGAGGCTTCAATACAAGATGGACGTTACAGACAAGCAGTATGGAGGTATTTTTTGATGTTTTTAACCCTTGTGTTATCTAAGAGTCAAGGTGACCTGGAGGCATGTCAAATGTGTTTGTGGTATCCCTTGTGTTGCTTCTGGGTCCAGTCGAATGACTTTCGTGGCTTTCAGAAATATATATAGATAGACTTAATGAATCCCTCTGGAGTTCTCCTTTGGGAAATTGGGTAAAATATGCAGTATTGGAGGTCATTTTTAGAGATAACACAATTTTGGACGAAGACCACATTAAAACAGAGACATATCTATTGTTTGTTTGTTTGTTTGTCTAAATAGGTCCAGATTACTCCGAAAAAAAATTGACTTTGTGTGAAGAATTCCGAGAGAGAAAGTTGAATTGAACAAACAACTTAAGCTAAAAGACGGTGCGGACGAAAAAATACTATTGGTCCTTGAAATTGAGATTACTGAGAGAGTGGCTGAAAATGAAGAGATCATATTTCTTTTTAAGGAATAATATATATACACAATATCTCATCAAAGGTCTTTCATTTCGTGATTTTTTTTCTCTCTAATAACTTCATTCCTCACAGTTAGCACTGCTATTGTCAGGTTAGCATTTAGTATTATCTGAGTAAGTTTTAAGTTCGAATATAAAAAGAAAAAATATAGATCAGAAAACCTTTTTATCAAACCTCAAAGGAAGAAAGAGACAGTCGTAACCTTTCTTCTGTTTTGGCGTCATGTTGCTGTGGATGAAGTCAGTATTTTATCAGCTGCTATCTACCACGTGTTCTCCTGCCTGAAGACCAACGGAGATGATGCAGTGTTCCTGTCTACGAGCCAAGGACAGTCTGCGATAGCAGCTGACAGAGAAGGCAGGATAACAGGATGTATATTTTCTATTTCTATTTACAATTACATGGATCATAACTGGCAAAAAAAAAAAAGAATCAATAGATAAATCATCATCCACCTCAAGAATAAATGGCTTAAAAGGCTTTAGTGTGATTTCCTCTGCACTCATGAATTATAAACACAGTAAAGGAAGACAAAATAGAAAATGCTGAGTGGGTATAAATGAAGATATTCAGCTCAGGTCGTCTGTGTATTTTTAATGGAGACTAGGTTGTATAACATAAATGGTATATGTAACATAGAATTATGTAAATGTTAAATTACTGAGGGAGATATGGACGGAAGCACAGATCAACCTTAAATACTGATTATACCAGAATACACTGTTGAGAAATTTGAAATCCGCATTACGGTATAATGCCTAAAAGCAACTCTGAATTATTTTTTATCAAAATTAATACTGAGGTACTCTTGATTTTGAAAGTCAGTAGGAAAGAAAAAAACATTCTCAAAAAAACAAATAAAAGAAAGCCTTGTAAAATTGTTGAGAAAACCTCAGTACAGACAACTCGGTGGGTATCAGGTTCGTTCGGTTGAACTTTTTTAAACCTCGCTCAGAGCTGCTGTCCTTGAAACACCGAAGCAGCAGTTTTTCTTGACATCTGGCTGAACCACAGAAATCCTTTTGCGCTCTTACTCAATAGACCTTATGACAAAGAAAGTGGCCCATTTGTTTCGTTCAGCACTAGAATCAAAGGCGAAGCTACATACACTGACGCACCGATTACGAAACTAAAGTGTCAATGAAGTTCAAAATGTATAATAATGGAACCAAACGTGTCGAAGCACAAAGAACGGGCTGAAAAAATAAAAGGGAAATCACATTATTTTATGGTGGGAAACAACGGTCCAATCCAGATTTTATTAATAATAGAGTTGGAATTTGGAATTCGATTAAAGGTAGATGATGCTGAGGAGGACCATACATCCAACTCTGACGGTCATAGTCATAAGACAAAATGCTCTTGGTCCCCACCACCATTTTTCTTAACTCATTCACACTTTCTACGCTGTCATTGGCTAAAGTGTCGTCTGGACAAAGCCCGGGTCTGTCCCGGTATCTGATTGATACTTTAGAACAGGGGTGGGTAAACCGGTCCTCAAAGGGTGGTGCAGGTTTTTGTTCCAACCAATCGAGCATCGAACAGTTTAACCAATGACGTTTCAGCTAAAACAAGCAACACCAGACTGACCATAGACATGTATACATAGACGCCACATCGACTGTAGATGGATGTGTATAAAGCTTCGCAATCTTGGTACAGAGACATCAGAGGCAGCGGCGCATTAAGGGAAAGAGTTACTTCTCAATCTTAAAATACAAATATTCGCTGATTTCTGGACCGATTTTCAAACGGTTTGGTCCGTATTTGTTTCATCTATCAAATTCACCATGTTCAAAATGTTTTTGTTTTTTTTATAGATTTTATAGTAAAATATTCCTTCTAATAATGTCTATCTATCTGGTCTGATACCTGCGCTGATTTGAAGGGGATGTTGATGGACATCTGCCTGACTTTGGTGCGCAGTGAGATTGCCCTGTGGGTCGAACAACTGCACCCACACCCAGGATTGTCCTTTGCAGACTTTCGCTGGTACTGCATTCTGTGGCAGTTCTTCTCTGCTTCCCGACACTTCCTCTGGAAGCTTTGCTGATGGTGCTCGTTTTGATTTCCCACAATGTTGTGCAAAAGCTCCAATGTGTCATGGGACCAATTTGTGGTCACAAATGGTAGGTAGTGACCGAAAGAACAAGATCGCGGGTACAAGCGGCTGAAATAAGTTTTCTCCATAGAATAGCAAGAAACTGAGTCATCTGGGAGAGGCATAGAGTAGAACCGCTGCTACACCACATTGAAAGGAGTCAATTAAGGTGGCTTGGGTATCTGATTAGGATGCCTCCAAGACGCCTCCCTGGAAAAGTGTTCAGGGCATCTCCCTAGCATTAGGAGACCACGGAGAAGACCCAGGACACACTGGAGAGGCTACGTCTCTCAGCTGGTCTGGGAACGCCGTGGGGTTCCCTGGGAAGAGCTGGACGAAGTAGCTAGGCTAAGGAAAGTCTTAGAAAAGACCCCCCTGCTCCTGCGCCTGAGAGAGCTCCAGAACCTCCGATAGAGACGCTGCGGTTAAATAGGACAAGATGGCGTTCTGGGAGAAACCATCATTAGACATTCCCTCCACAGCCTGCTCTGATGGTGGGCTGAACTTAATGGCTCTTGGTGTGGTGCAAGTCCAATATCAGATCCTGGTTGCGGGATTTGACACCGAAAGTATTGACAGAGAAGCCAAGTGGAGGATTCACATAGTCTTGAAATACCTCCACAAACACCTGCTGCCGGAGCTTAATCAGCAGAGCTCTCTGGCTTTTTTTTTTCTACAATCTCGCCAAGCTGGAATTATGTGACCACGTCCTGCATCTGCTCGTTCCCACACAACATTTGGTAAGGTGGCGGTGAGTTGGCAGAGAAAACCTTTTCCCCACTAATGCTTGAATGTCGTCATGTTATTCCATAACGCTGATATATTGAGTTTTATGTGGATGAATGAAAAATGCTATGCCAGCTCCTAAAGTTCCGCCCAGCTTCTGTTCCTCACACATTTTATGTCTATTGTTTCCCAGTCCCCCATTTTTATTTGTGGCATTTGTAATTCTGTCAACTTACCCTGATTTTCAGAAAATCAGTCAGAATTGTAACCAATGTGAACCAGAAATTATTAATTTCATGATTAGAAATTAATGAAATTAAATAAAGTGTACCTTTTTTTTTACTTTTTCTGAAAATACTGCTGTTACATTTGATGGTTAGCAGCTGCTCTTCTTTTGGTTCCCCAATGCCGAACATTAGTGGAAAACAAAAGCAAAACTCTGTGGAAGGATTACATTTATTGTTCCTGCTGGAGGAGAAGTGCGAGCGCTGTGTACCCGCCGCAAACACACAACCTTTTATGATCTCTATACGTTCTCCATACCAACCACCATCAACAGCATTATTACATCTCACTGACAGGAATGGTTCCTATGACATTCAGCCCAGTCTCCGGCGTCCCTGGACCCATTTCTCCATCTTAATTCATGTCACTTTTCACATCAGCACCGCCCGCTTTCCGTGACCCTCCAACCTCTTAACTTTCTGGAATAATATTGAGCTTATACCACTGAACTACAAATGTAATTCCTTTTTCATTTTTGGTTTTGGTTTATTCCTCAAAAAGTTTTTGCCTGCTGCAATATGTCGCTCAGGAATTAGATTTCAACTTTGAGAAGCTTGGACACAGGTTTTTTTTTTTTAAGTTATCAGTTAGCCAAAGAACTTTGACAGTTGGATCATCAGAGTCTGGTGAATAACAGGGGTTTAGAGATGTGAGAACTTTATATTCCCCTCCGATCTTGATACTGGGGGTGGTTGATACTGGAAATTTGAGAAAAACTTTCTTCTGAGGCAGAAACCTTGTATAAAACCCACTGGAACAGAGGGGGAGCAAGGAAAAGAAGAAGGGAATTCAACTTAATTTTAAGTTGAAATCAAATTAATTCATCATAAAAACAAGTATACACAATATACACATTCATGGAATGCTTCCTCCACTAATACAGAGAGCGACAGAGATTTGTCACCAAGAGGCAGTATGAAAAAATCCAAATCTGAAACTAACTTGTTTTTGTTTATGGCAACATTTTAAGTTAAAAGGACACAACTTACTAACCCTTTTTTAGGTTATTGATGGATAACAACGGTGTGATATATATATTTTTTCATTTTACATTTTCACATTTATTGTTTTTTGACTTTGTTTAAACTGTTATTGAAAGGGAAATTTGGTTGAATAAAGGAATTATTTAATTGAATTGTATTTAAGTTACTAACCCTGTCATACTTTGTATGTTTTTGAAGATTAGAATATCATTTTTATAAAATGTTCTGTGAATAAACCAATCATTTAATATCAAAATGAGGAATGTTTGCATCAGAATTCATACAATATGTCTAATACGTAACATGGCAGTTATCATTTGTGATGGGCTGATGAAGCTTCATGAAGCAGTGTCATGTTGTTTATAGGTCAGTAGGTGGCGCCATCAGTTTTAAAATGATGTGATGTTTCATTAGAACAGTTTGTTCAAAACAAAGGTGCAGAGACCGCCATCTAGTGGACTCTGAAAATAATGTTACTGCTTCATGAAGCTTCATCGGACCATCACTAGTCATCATACATGAATGTTCTGTAAAATAATCAATACCTGAGCCACAGTAGAAAGAGCTTTTTGGGAGGTTCATGATTTTTCATCTAAAATAATGGGAAAAAACAAGTTGTCCTTAATGATTTGAAGAGATCTGAAGTAGAATTAGTTTTCGAGTATGACCCTCGCTGTTATCATGGCATTTAAAAGAGGTTTTAGAGGATAATTAAACAGATCTTTCTGGCTCTGAAAGCGAAAAAAACAGCTTCGTAAAGAGTCTGTTATATGCAAAGAGAATCGTGAAACACTTTCAGGGATCAACGAGGTCTGATGGAATCACCGTCCAAACAAGTAAATAACTTAAGAGTAGCAGGGAAGTAAACTCAAGTCATTGTGAAACAAACAAATGGTAATGAGGCCAGTGTGGGCTCCACTAATTACTGATTTGTCAGAAGATCAATAGAGAGCTTTTCAAATCCAATGCTGCCTCATCTTCACTGATTTCTTCCCTTCCTTAGGTCTTCATCCGCCCGCCTCCACGCTTCTCCTTTTTTCCGGATCACTTTGACCTGCGAGCGAGGGGATGTGCTCGCTCCGAGGGCTCCTCATCACAGGTTTATCCCGGGACTCAGCCCGAGGAAAATAGGATATCAGCAGCAGACACAATGTAGAAAAGAAGAGCAAGAGAGAGAACTGCGAGGCGGAGAAAATTGAGCAAAAACGGTAAAGAGAGAGGGAGAAGTTAAAGAGGCTGCCTTTTCTCCACCCCTTAAAAAGTAATCAGTCTCTTTCTCTCTTTCTCTCCGTCATTACCCTTTTTTCTCTGCACTCTCTTCGCTCTCTCTCTCTGCAGCTGTGGTCTGCGAGCGTCACCTCCTCACAGCAAGTGCCTTTACTTGAGCGAGAGAGGAGGACGGAAGAGGAGCGAGGCTGCGAGGCAGGAGAGTGATCGTGGTGAGTGCAGCTCGAGGAAGCCAGTGTTGGGGAATCTGCCGGCACAGAGGGAGAGGGATCCTGTGGAGTCTTGGGGGGGTGGGATGATGCTGGTGTTCCTGGCAAGAAGCTGATTGAAACGGGAGACAGATAACAGTCAGGATCTGGCCGTGAATAGAGGTCTGCATTTTTACGGCGACAACGGAGCGCGAGGGGACAAGAGGGGAAAAGGACGCTGACACTTTTTTTTTGTGCATTTCTAACCAGGCGAGGCGGAGAGAGAAGAATCAGTTTTGCCCTTTTTTTTTACCTCGAGGATGTTAAATGATGGGGAACTTTTGAAGAAGGATTCCTCACGTTGAAGACTTTTTTCCACTTCTCATTTTGAAGTTGTTGGATTTACACCTTCAATTTTCAACACCATTCGTCTCCAGATTCAGAATGAGCAGTAAGTGGATTACGGGCAGTGTTCCGGGATTCTTCTTTGCCTGAATAAGAAGACGCAGGACTGCTGGATGTGCTATCGGTGAATGGAGAGAAGGATTGCTGGCTTTTACTTTTTTTTCTTCTGTGGATTACAGATGGGCTTTGTGATTCCTATGTGCTGTCATGGATGACTGCTCTCTGCTAGTGACTAGGAAAAAGTACGCCGGGAGCAAGCGTGAGTATCTTTATGAATTTGATCTAATATTCGATTAATGAGAATTTAAAAATAAGCTTCTTTTAAGGCTTATTCTTTAAAAAAAAAGTGCCCTTTGTGTCCACTTTATATGTGAAAAATATGTGTTTTAAAGCTTTTGAAAAAATGTTGGTGATGGCGATGGGATTGTGAATTACACAATACATGTTTCAACGTCATTATTTAGGTATATATTCACATGTTTCACTGATTTTTAGCAATGAAGTGGTAATTATTCCAGTTCAATGGAATTGAAAAATGTATAGTTTTTTGTTTTTTTTAATGATTTAACTAATTAGTTTTTTTTTATTGTATAATTAGTCACAAATAACTGATAAAATGGAAACACAGTGAGCAGATGGTGTCACTCAATCAATTTCAGGCTCAGTCTTAAGCAAGTCTGATTTATTGGTTATATATTGTTCTTGACACTTAACAATTATTTTATTCGTCCAGCTTTCATTTAAGATAAAACATTTTTTAACTTCTTATTCTGAACTAAAACTGACCCTTTAACCTTTCAGGACCTGTATTAAAGTGCAGGGTGAAAAGGGCACCAGTTTTGTAGAATAACATGCATGACTTATTATTTGCACATGATACTGCTCTCTCTGTTACCTTCTATCATTTGTTTTTCGAGCCCTTCTATTTGTTTTCAAGCATAAATTGTAGAGATGAGTAATACTTATTAAGAGGCAATGTCTACCCGACAGGTAGCTGTGGCACAAGCAAAGATTGAATGGAATTGAATCCCCCAAATGCATCTGGGACCCTTGCCATACCTGACCGAACGGAAGACACCGTTCAGAAGCACCTTCTGATCTGCACCTTCAGCCGGCAAGCTGACGCCTCCCCGTAACCCCAGCAGAAACACCCCTCCTGCGCCAGCGCCCCAGGTCAGGATGGTACGCCCGCCTTCCACCAACAAGCCCCATGTGTGCCTGTCCACCATCTTGATCATAGTCAGCATGGCACTGATCGATGCCTACCTGGTGGAGCAGAGCATCGGACATAGGAAGATTGCCATCTGCATCATAGTGTTGGTGGGAGACATCTGTTTCCTGTTTGTGTTGCGCTACCTGGCAGTGTGGGTGGGGGCAGAGGTTCGAACATCCAAAAGAGGCTATGCAATGATTCTTTGGTTCCTCTACATCTTTGTGCTGGAGATCAAGGTCTACTTTGTGTACCAGAACTACAAGGCGGACAGGAAGAGCCTGGACGCCCTGGCGAGGAAGGCTTTGACGTTGCTGCTTTCCATTTGCATCCCACTCTTGTTTATTGTGCTGGTGGCTATCGACCACATGGAGTACGTCCGTGCTTTCAAGAAGCGAGAGGAGATCCGCAATCGCCTTTTTTGGGTGGTGGTGGATCTACTGGACGTATTGGACATCCAAGCCAACCTGTGGGAGCCCCAGAAGAAGGGCCTCCCCATCTGGGCGGAGGGTCTGATGTTCTTCTACTGCTACATCTTGCTCCTGGTTCTGCCCTGCGTGTCTCTCAGTGAGATCAGCATGCAGGGAATCAACATCGTGCCACACAAAATGCTCCTGTACCCCATTCTGAGCTTGGTGACCATAAATGTCATCACACTTTTCATACGCGGAGGCAACATGATCTTTTACAGGGACGCCAGGGTGTCTGGGATTCTGATAGGAAAGAACATCCTGGCGATCATTATAAAGACCTGCAGCTTCGTGCAGTACAGGAGACAGTTGCAGAACGCTCCCCCGGCGTTCGGAGTTGAGCTGCAGAATAATTCAGTGGCCCACGCTCGCCCTGCCCCCACCCCACCTCAAGTCGTGATCCAGGACCAGACACCTCTGCCTGAAGTGACAACATGTAAGCACACATGACAGAGTGGTGAGGTGGATCCTCCAGATTTAATATCAGGACGCTGATGGGACACAACGTTGTTGCCCCGACAGAGAAACTCCACAGATTACGGAGCGTTCATTCCTATCATGGTGCAAAAACACATCTGTTGTGATTGTTTCTTTTTTGTCATCTGTGATTCCAGTGTATGTTTTCTAATTGTATTGATCAAAGAAGAAAACATCTGCAAGATGAGAGTATATATTTTTGAACAGTGTGTGTTGCATTTTAATCACAAAGGGTCTGTGTGCTATTGTGTGTATTTCTGTTGCTTGAGTGTACTTTAGTAGTCGAAGGCTTTACCAGACGAAAAACCAGATAAGTTAAGCAAATTACTGTTGAAGAAGTGTTTTATATGTTCTTTGATAATGTATTGTGTACAAGATAAAATATCATTTTCAGCTCTTATTGTGGCTTTGGGATTTTTGTATGAAATAATATGTGGATTGCTCTATAATTAAAGTATTTTCTCACATTATCTCAAGTTTTAAAGCATTTCCAAAACCTTGAACCTTTCTTGATAGTTTAAACAGTGTAACAAGTAGACCTCATAAATAGTGATGGTCTGATGAAGCTTCATGAAGCAGTGTCATTATTTTCATTGTCCACTAGATGGAGGTCTCTGCACTGTTTTCATTTGATTTGAAGAACTGTTCTAATGAAAAATCACATCATTTTTAAACTAATGGCGCCACCTACTGACCTCTAAACAACATGACACTGTTTCACCAAGCTTCTTTATCCCATCACAACTTATAAACCTTGGTGTCAGGTTGGGTTTCCTCCTTGAGATAATGGCCGACTTATTCAATTCTCTTGTCATTTATTTTCACTGTATTTTCTAAGAACACTGTGCAGAGACTGAACATCCCTTAAAGTAAAGTCAAACTTAAGTTTGATCAATGAAAGCCAACATGAATAAAGATGTCAAAAAAACAAAAATTCACTCCCAAGTATTAAATCACAACAGTAACTTTTCACCAGATGTTTGTCCGTCTAATTGTTGGATTTCATTCAAGTACATAGAAGTAAGATAGACGTGATTTCTCTCAGAATCTGGTTGCCATTTTCCTATTGCATACCTTGCAAATGTTTGACTAGATGCCCTGGTACTTTCCAGATGTCCCGCTAATGAAATGTGTAAGCAAACAACCATCATGCATTCCACTATTCAGGGACACAATCCGTTTTAAAAGCACCAGAGCTTTGACGGAATGCGACCCTAAATGAACAAGGTTTTCCCATGATGCCGTTTTCCTTGGACATACATATTATTTTGCATATTAATATATAATTTTCTTGCTGTCATTTTGTTTTGCATTTGTGCTTATCCTCACTTTCCGTCAACTCAGCATATCCAGCACTTTTGTCATACAGAAGATTTGATTTTACTGCACAGCGAAAGCTTTTTCCAGATGAGGAGTAAACTGAGATGATGTGAGTGTGCACTATTTATGGAGAAGAGATTTATCAGAGAAATGTTGCATAAATCACGTCCATACGGTGATGATGGTTAAGAACGTGTTAAAAGTTCTTGGTTTGTCGATACAAGCAAATTCCGCAACAACATGCTGAAAATAATTTTAGGAAATGTCGCCGGGGTCGGCCCTTGATCAGCGGTAATCCCGCTCAAACATAAACCTTGTAATGCTGTTTAGTATTTGATATTCAAGCCACCCCACAACGGTAATCCCTTTGAATTTCCCGGTGTCTGTGGCTGACACCTCAGGATGCAGGTATCACATTTTTCCCTTCAGGGAGTCAGTGAAGCAGCAAGTGAATATCCCGTCCTCGGAGTGAAAATGTATTGATACATGTTGCTGCACAGAAATCCCTCCTTTATGTGGCAGAAATAAATTAAAATAGGTTCATGTTGGGTCTCCTCCAGTTGGCTTTTGTCCTTTTTGTAGGCAGTCCTCCAGGCAGTAGATAAATTCATCTTTGCAAAGCTGTATTTCCCACAACTGCTCTTTTGCTCTCCGTGGGTCAAACAGGCAGTTACACTAGGTAAACAGTCTCGATGAGCAGTGAAGCAAAGATAGAGCGATAAGACATTTAATCCCAAGGAGCCTTCAAGGCCAGCGAGGTGTCATCACTCAAATGGCAATGAAGTGGCGATAGGTTGTGTATTGCAGCCTGTTAAATTCCATATTTAAGAAGAGAGGAGTCGAGTGGGGCGGATACCAACCCCAACACCCACAGCGGGGTAAGGATTAGGGGTGACTCACCCCGCTTCATTTGTGTTCCCATTTCCACATATTCATCCAAGATTTGATAATTCACTCTTGACAAACCCTTGGTGGGATTTTTAATTTCACTCCCCTATCCACGATAAAGTAACGTTTGAAACTTGTATATCAAAGGCCATTTGTGACGCAAACACTGGATTCCGCTTCTTGCTGGATTACATACTCGACAAGAAGTGTTTAAACCTCAGTGTAATCCCTGGAAGCACAAGCTCTGGCTGCCGTTGATTTTTTTGTTGTTGTAAAAATGCTACTTGAAAGAACATTTAAAGTGTGTGCGCGTGTAGCACAAGTGTCTACTTTAACATAAAGCCGTTGTATCACCCGCTGAGCTTGTTCCAGTCTGTGTATTATGGGAAGAAAAAAAACAAAAACAAGTCTAAGGTAAAGGATGTGTTGTGCAAGACTTTCAAATGGCCAAGCTCGACGTGGCGTGACCTGTTTGTAGGAAAACATCCTATAGACCCTCTGCTACAGTCACGGTGCACAGCTGAGCCCGGATTTAACAAGACATAAACAAAAACAAACAAAAAGTGACATCTCCCTCCCGTGTGGGAATGGCATCCTGTTCTGACAGATGTAGAAGTGCCTCAGCGAAAAACAACACATCTCATAAGAGAGGGGTTGAGTCAGGTGAAGTCAAGTCAAGCTTTCACACTACTTCGGGGTTGTGGGCGGGGGAGAAAAAAAGATGTCTCTGTCCTTTAGCTAGGGCAGCCTCTGATACCAAATGTCAACGAACCTCATCCAACTGGACACATCTATCTCTCGAAAGTAGGTACTTAGTCGTACTGGTTTTACTTTGTGCCGTGATACAAACATCTCAACTAAAATATTTTTTAACTAATAAAATGTTGTTTTTTTCTTTTCCAGTGAGGCTTTAGGAAGATTGATGCAAAACCTTTTATCTACCATTTATATGATGTTAATTTTCTAAAACAGTGGTCCCCAAATATAGACATTTTTAGACGGCAAATTATTAGTAGCTAAATAAAAATCAAGACTAAATGTTGATTTTGTTGTTATATTCTACACCTACCGATATATTTTTGCTTTCTAAGAACGTCTATTTAGACGAGTTAAGTGCCTAAATTATTTATATCTTTTGATACAGGGTGATTTGGTCATTATTTATCATATAAAACTTTTTATTGATTAGATAGATAGAGCTTTATTGATCCCTCATGTGGTCTCCTTCGGGAAATTGTTTTTCCAAATAGCAATACACAGCAATACAGACGATAATTCATAAAAATAAGAACAAGAACAGAGAAAGTTTCTATAAAAAGAAAGTACAATTCCCAACAATTTCCCGGAGGAGACCTCCTGAGGGATCAATAAAGTTCTACCTACCTACAAGATGACACAATCTAAGTCCAAGATAAAGAACATAGATCACAGGCAAAAAACAAAGGCAAAGGATACAAAGATGGAATTGAATGTCATGATACTTTATACTTTCGCTCCACTACTGCCCCAAAAAAGAATTGTACAATCTAATAGCCCAAGGAGTTTACACAACCCTGTGATCGTCACACTTTTTCTGTTCCAAACTGAACCTGACCCATCAGAGAATGGAAAAGGAATGTGGCCCTCACAGGAAAAAGATTTTGGGACTAGAATATATAATGCCCAAAAAAACTAGTTGCATCATGTTTTGTAACTGCGCTGTATTGCAAAACTCCAAGAGTAGTGAAAACCCAATTAGAACGAAAGGTTCGTTTTTTTCTTTCTACCACCACTATGCCAAAAGCATGAAAAGGTAATTATAATACTTCAAATAGTGAGTTGAAGATAAAGCCTCTCTGGCTTATATTCTGATGTATAATACAGACGACCTCATGGTGTGTTTCAAGGACTTCAAAGCAGATCTTCTTTAATAATGTCCTAATACATCCTCGGAAGGAGCTCTGCGACACTTTTTTAAAAGGCAGAAGAGTTGAAATGTGATATGAAGTCAGAGAAGGATGTAATAATTTATTGCATAGACATTTGTAAATGCATAGAGGAACATCTATAAATAGTGTGTTCTGAAATGTAAATTTAATATATATAAATATCTTTTTCCCAACATGTTATGCTTGGGGCTCCTGAGAAAAAGTTAAAGTGTCAAAGTTTCTATTTGTGCCTTGTTTTATGTTAATTAGTTTTTGCAAAATCTCCAAATGATTCTCACGAGTCGTGAGCTGTGAATGCATGAAATCGCTGATTCAAAAGTAAAAAATCTAATATCACAGATAGAAGTTTTAGTCTTACAAATGTATTTTAATTTAGCAAGTAAAAGAGACAGTAGGATTAATCCCTTCTTGTTTATTAACATGCTGATGGCTAAACCGACAGGTGTAATCAGAAAAGGGTCTACGGATGATGATGTTTGATATAGTGTGACATGTAGTAAGAAAGAGCTAAGACTGATCTACTAGGACAAAGACACCTTTTATTTCTATATCTATAGGTATATACAGTACAAATTATTTATCTATTTATTGTTTTTCAATTTTGTTTTATTATTATGAATGTATTACAGCCACATGTGTAAGTTGCTTTATATTGTCTTGATCACTCTCTGAAATTGTGTGAAAAAGTGTTATTTTGACTTTTATTTTATTTTATTTTGAATACTTTTTAGAAAATGTTCAGTTCTACTTCATATTGGTGCTCCGCCCTCTAACGACTTCGCTATAGGTTAGAGGGCTTCGCACCAATTCGTAGAACCTGAGATTATGATAGATAACTCAGGGGTTTCATCTGGTTTCTGCGTGAATATCTAAATGTATAATTTATATTTGTTTCAAATTTTTGTAGGGTTGCCAAAAATTATCTTTTGTTTTCACTCAGAAAGAATGAAAATGTAATGCGTCCTAGAGGCTAGTACCGTGCTTATTTTATAACAAGGCAAAACAAATCTTAAATTGAATTTTGAACTGAAATTAAACAGTTTTGTTTTTTCCATTTTAATGAACTTCTTTTTTTAGCTCGAACAACTTTTCAGGGATACAACAATTATTTGTAAAAATTGAGTCAGCTACTTCCCGTGAAGGACACACAGCAGCAGGAGTGTTAGTACCTGAAGCACATTCCAAATAACGAGACAATGACGCCTTGTGCCGGTGGGTCGATGTCGTGAGGGTCACAGGTTCCCCCGGGAGGTTTGAGATGCCGCGAGTGTTGACCTAGCAGGAGACTAGACAGTTCAGCGCAGACCCAGCTTTATGGCTGAATCCCAGATTGAAAACTCAGTTAAGAAACAGTCAAACAAGTCACTCTGATCACTGCCTGCAGTCTTGGAAGACACATTTTAAAATTTGAACACCTAATTAAACTTCAGGAAAAATTCTCCAGCAGAAAATTCAATCCAAACCACGTGCTCGGTAAAGTGCTCTCTCCCATACTCGAGGTCTATTTGGAAAATAACAAATGATCATCCCGACAGCGCTCGGATGATGCACGGGGTTAACACGCCGTCATGGTCATCAGACAGAATACACAGCCGAGGGGGGAAGGAAGGATAAATGATTCCCAAATAAGGAAACCTGTTTAATATCCTCCTCAGGCACTTGTGGCAGCGGCGGATCTGAGTAGGCACTGTCATTTTGCTCTTCACACCACAGAGAAAGAGGCAATTTAGTCGTCGGAGCAAAATCCAAACAGAGCGATATGAGAGTATGAATCTGAAGTCTTTTCTCCCATCATTTCCTGCAGGGTGAAAACGTCCTGATAAGGTCAGAGGAGACAAGAGACAATAATAACATCTGTTTGATTCTTAATGCTTAATCGGTTTTTGTTGATAGAATGATAAAGGCTACGTTCATTTGAGCGAAAAAACAAGCCTTTTATATTCTTGGAGGGATTCAAGCCGACGGGTGCTTTTACATTATTTCTCACATATTCCATGAATACTGCAGGGGGGTTCGCGATGAATGTTGTACAAGTCAGGTCTCATCGAGTTCAGGTGTCCGTCCTGCTACTGCTGCAGTAATTCGGTTACTTTCTCTACCTAACAAAGATCATTCACTCATGGATTTGATTCACTCGTTCAATTTGAAAAAGTTCAGAGAATGATTCAATTTACAATTTGGCTTCATGGCTCAGTAAGAAATAATGACCCACGTACTAATGACCTGTCGAGGACGTTTACTCTTTTCCACCCAAATTTTCTGGGAATGAGCTTCAGCCCCTCATGCTCTCTGCGTATCAGGATGAGGGGTAAAGAAATGAAAAGTGAATATGATTTACAGCCGAATTTGGATGTCGAGTGGATTCTGCCGCCACACTCAAAGTAAAAGGGACCTTAAGTCCCGGGGAAAAAATGTGTTTATGGTATCCCTTGTGTTGTCTATGGGTCAAGGTGAATGACCTCCACCACTGCATATGTATTTCTGGAAGACAGGGAGGTCACCCAGACACAAGGGATACCACAAAGACCTTTGTTTTCGAGGGTTAAGTAAAATTAAATTGAAATGTTTCCCAGTTTAATAAAACTAAAATCAGCCATTAATAAAGACCCTCAAAATTTGGGAACACTTCAGGTCAGTTCCCCGAATCATTTTAAACTTTTCCTGCCTCGAAAACCCCTGTAGCATCTTCCATACAAACCATATAACAAGTACATTTTCAACATTACCAAGTACATTTTCAACATAAGCATTGATTATTAATTTATTCGTTTATCCCCAGCATCTTCAGCAAGCACACTCAGAAGAGGCTAGACTCAGGGACACCCTGTAAAGGTTGCTAGTCCATCCCAAGACACAGACAAAAACTCACACAAATGAATTATTGAGGGAAATAAATATATATAAAGTCGTTTTCATTATATGAAATGATGTGTTATTATCATGGGAATTATATTTTATTAAAGTAATAAAAAAAAGAGACCAGATTACAACTATTAACATTTTATCACAAGTTAAAGTTGTGTCAATATAAATCAATAATTTGGTTTAAAAAAAATGATACGACGTATTCATAAAATATAAAAATGGCTTACGAAAAATAAGTATCTGGCTTTGATAAGTCCATTTGAATGATTCTATGAATCATCACTACCAGTCCGACTTCTGACGACAACAATTTTGAAACCACCTTTAAAAAAAAAGAAGAAAATAAGGAACATTATTACGTAATGACGTAACAATTAAATGACGCTGACCACAAGAGGGCCGGAAACATTCTGATTTGTCAATACATTTCCCGTATGTTTTTTCACTGTGGGTAGAAACCAGAATGCCAAGGGGTCACAACATGTCACACAGAAATCAAATCAAATTGACTTAAAAGTTGCATTAACAGCAGTATTTTCAAAAATAACACTGCTCCTCATTATATCCGAACGGATCAAAAAAGACACTTTACCCATCATTGCTAAGTGGATAATAAGGTCTGTTAAATTAGGTCAGTCAGGGTTTTGTTGTAGCAACGCCACTTTCCTCTGGAACATTCATAAAAGATTGCGTCGTAAAAAGATGACGGCGAATGCACGATAATTGATCACCCTCAATTTAAACCAACACTGCAGTATTTTAAAAGTGGACGCCGACGTGTGATGATCAATTTGGATGCCAGCGATGACAATGATAATATTTAACGGCGGAGGTGTCACTCGTGCTGATGAGTCGACAGAGACTTATCTCCGGGCTCCTCGGGCCGGCTTCACAGCAAAATTAATGACGTGTTGGCCCTCCAGCGTACAAATGCACAGCCACTTGCTAACAAGCCTTCGGTGGTCGTATTGAAAGATTAATGCTCGGAGAGAGAGAGTGGCATGCTCCAATGAGTCGTGTGCAGAATTCCTTAATACAACAAATTATAAGACTTGACTTTATTTACTTAGTTTGCTGCCATTATCGGGTAAAAACGTAAATTTAAATGATTATTTTTGAAAAGAAAACATTTCAGCTAATTTGGTTGGCCTACAACAACAAAAAGCTTCAAGAAAGATTGACTATACAAGCACTCTTAAGATACTAGATATAGTCTTTATGATTTCAGATATAATATTGCATAACATACATCATTTTTTTAATCCATAGTACACAGTTTACCCAGAGTTGCACTCTGCTACCACTGCTAGCCAGCTAGGCCGTGCTCGCAGCAGTATTGCTTAGTGCTTTGCAGCTTATGTTTGGACGCCAAATTCACAGCCAATTGGGGGCAAAATGACCAAAAAGTAAAACAATTGCTGCGACCTTGAACTGGTCTGAAATTTTGCTTGGATACTCCTCATAAAATTTACTTGCTATTCTTTTCATATACCAAGCCTGATACGAGGCTTATTTAGGTGTAAAATGGACACAAAGGTTAAGTTTCAGAAAGGCCTTTTTTTGTGCCAATTTTCACCTCTAACAACCAAACGACTCAAAACTTTGCACCAACGATGTTCAGCCGACCGTCTACGACCCCTCAAAATATGCCTGTCCTCAGTTAGCTCACTCGGCCAAAATCACATTCCAAAAATCTTGACTTTTAAGTCTCGATAGTGCCCTCTGCGGGCATTGGAGGTCACTTTTTTGTGGTCCACCCCCCCATCAAAATTTTAATTTGGGCGGTGCCCCCTCGTCAACCTACCTACCCAGTGACGCTTCTCCCTTCCTAACTTAATTTTTTAGTTCACTCCACTACGCTCTCTCTCCGACGAGGAGTAGATGACTTTCTGTGTAAAGGACAGACAAACATTGTTGTTTTATTATATATAAGATTAATTATCTTATTTCTACCGATAGTTTGTTATTTTACACAACTTAATTACCTCAACATTGTTTTATCTTTATTATTTGATACCCTCCTTTAATACGATCAAAAATAGCCACATTTAAATGAGCTGTGAGGGTGTTTCAAAACTCGGGTCGCACAACACAGTAGAACACCTTCACTCTTTACTTACCACTCACATCCTAACTTGCCAGTTTTCTTCTTCATACTTCCTCTGAAACCTCATCAACAAATCAAAGCTCACCACATGTCAGGTTAATTGCTTGCCCTCAACCCTGGTCAAACCTTGCCTCACCTCCCTATTCCCACCTTATATCCGCCATCATTCATTCTTCACTGTCCCCTGGTATAAGTCCCCTTTTCAAAACCTCTAAGGCTTTTCCTTGATTTTCTGGAACTCCTGTTGTGTTATCAGTTTTATCTTGACCTTTAAAGTATATATTTTATTGAATATTGTTTTGATTGTTTAAGCGCTTTGTGACCCTGGTCTGGAAAAGCGCTATATAAATAAAAATTACTTACTTACTTACTATAATAACCTGAGCCATATCTCAAACCTTTAATTAATCTCCGAAATTTTGGAAGAATCCACTCTCACCTATCTAAAAA
The DNA here is from genome assembly GCF_982586985.1 of Callionymus lyra. NCBI lineage: Eukaryota > Metazoa > Chordata > Actinopteri > Syngnathiformes > Callionymidae > Callionymus > Callionymus lyra. Next base: position 12,825,439 of record NC_141828.1, read on the forward strand.
ACAATTTGTATGAGCTTGTTTCTTAGCCTCACTAAAACTCACTAACAACCTCCTCATTGCATCCGGCATTTCGGTTCACGCTCCATCTCCATCCCCTAGACACCATGTTAAGTCCCATCCTCCTCAGTAGACCCCCCCCCCCCCTTCTCTCTTGGCATCTCACACACTGCCCTCAAATGGATCCATTCCTAGCCAACCCCGCCACAGTTACTGCAGGTGTGCCCCAGGGCTCTGTTCTCCCCCTTGGCCACAACTCACCTCCATAAATTAAAAATTAATTTCCTCTGCTTCGCAGATGACATCCAGCTCTATTTCTCATGCAAACCAAATTCCACACTCCCACCTCCCTTCCTCACCCCCAAGACTATCTGAATTAAAGTCTTGGTTTTCCTCAAATTTCCACAAATTAAACTGAATCGGAATTTATTATCATCTCCACCAAATCCACCATAAATCTCATGTGGATAGTTTCTTATTATTGACGGCACTTCAGTTTCCATTCTACCCCTCACTTTAGACGTCAGGATGTCATCTTCGACAACACACTTCTTTCTACACCATAGTAACAACATTTGAACTGCATATTTCCACCTCTGTTATATCAACAGCATGGGAACTCTTTACCATCTAACCTTTGGTACTTGCCTCACTTCAAATACCAATCTCAAAACTCACCTGTTCCGTTTTGCATATATCTCCACCTCTTGTTATTATTATTGATCTTAACTTTAATTAATTTCATTTAAATTTATGCTGTGACTTTTTATTACGGGGTTCCACTTTATTATAGGATTTTCTTGGTATTTGAAAACTGTCCTTGAGAGTTTTGAAATAAGTTTTTCAATCAAATGTATTATTTTTGTCATTTTTGTCTTTTTAGAAACTGAAAGAATTTGATCGATGTTATTTTCCTTTTTCAAAGTTCAGGATTTCTTATTCTTTTCTTGGCCTGTGTTGTTTGCATGTCCACCCTGTGGTTTGTGTAGCTGGCCTGAGGGTCTTTCTGCTTTCATCCCACATGCGTTTGTCTGTCCTCCAGTGTTGCTGGAAGACACACCGCCCACCCTGACCCGAGTCGCAGCAGGTCATCGTTTTTGGGGAAGAAGAAAAAATGTCGATAATCAACTCCCACTCATTCTCTTCTCCTTTTCTCAAACGATCCATGGAGGTGTTTGTGTCACTCACTGGTTTTACTCGGCTTTTGTGCAAGGTCACCCTTGACCTGCCGAAACATTGCAAAGCAGCGTGCACCTCCTGGCCTGGCTCGATAGAAGATGTTCAGAACCCGGGCTGGGACTCCGCAGATTTAAACTCCTGCTGGATCCTTTTCCTGTGCAGCAGCTCTGCTGATCGATCAGTTTTATACCAAGACAACCACCTTTACTTTCATCCATTTTCATAAAGAAACCAGATCAATCTGAGAACAACATCATGTCTGAGGACACACTAGCAGTTATTGTATATTATTTGTATCACATCAGTTACTTTAAGAACTATTTTATTTAAAAAATTACATTAGCAAAACTTCTTAAAGCAACTGAATATGTTTTTTTTCTGGGGATGCAATCTTGTTGTTTACCATAACAACACCCACTCTGCTGTGATTTCTCAAGCATCAAGGTTTGTCACTGTGCGTCATCAACCCCTGAGGTCTTCACCCCCAAGGGACTCGTTGTACAAACAAAGGTGATTACAGCTGGCTGGAGGAGGAGTAATAAAGTAATAATGGACTCCACTCATGTAACCACTAGTTCGCCGAGATTTCTGAAAAACTTTATAAAGAAATACGTTTAAAACATGGTCATGATGAGGGACTTGTGTGTCTTGGAGAGAAAGACTTCAACATTTGAAACCTGTGAGTGAGTCAGCAGAGTTGCGTTTTAGCATAAGTGTCCCTTTAAAGTGATTCTATGCGATTTCAAGTGAGCGACACCAGTGGACTAAAGAGGTAGTGTTTAGCCCGACTGGAGAACACATTTCCCATGAGCACTCGCTAAACGTCGCAAAAGTTGCCATGTCCCGGTTCAGTTTGACGAATGTTCTGTTTCCAGACTTCCATAGTATGAATGAAGGATGGATACAAATGAGGTAATAGTCAGATTGTGGATAATGAAATATTATATGTTTTAGGACGACTTTGTAAATAACATAACTTTAACCTTGTTTTTGTACCATAATTCACGTAAACACTCCCACATCACAACCAGCGCGATATGTAGCATGTTCACACCATCCCCAAGAACTTTTACAGTGAAAATAAAAATCACACAAAACACCTCAAGTCACGGTATACGAGTCATTCAACTAGTTTTAAGTTGATGTGTCATCACAAGTTTTATGAAAATATTTTAGGTACCCAAACTACCCAGAGCTGTTTTAAAAACAGTAAAAATGTATTTTATCCAAACAGGAAAAATAAACTATGTTTCTATAAAAACCCTGATGAATTAAATATACAATATAACAGAATAAATAAAATGATTGAATGTGTTATTCTAGTGCTGTTAAAAAAACATAGTATTAAGATAATAATAACAGAATATATTTCAGATTTTTTGCTCTTGGAGAAACCTACATAGCTAAGCCTAGGAGCTGTCAAGGAGCTGTGTAGAAAACTAAAGCTGTCACTTTAATAAATGCCAGTATCAAAAATGACATGACTGAAAACACTGCTTGTACCCGAGCGAGAGCCGAAGCAGTTGACAGTTTACGGCATCGTTCTGCTTCCCGCCACCACAGGGCCAGACGCGGCATGAATGTTTCATTTATCAGGACGACCACACTCTCTGTATCACATGTTAATAAAGCGGAGCGGCTGTTGGATGCACCTCCACACTTACCACATTAACACTGACAAAGCAGCCCGTGCCAAGCGAGCAAGACAAACGGCTGCAGTAAATTCCACGGCTCGACCTTCAGCGGTCTTGGATGGCAAGGCGGCGCGGAAACAAATGCATGCTTCATTGAAGACATGTTGGAGCTCGACCAGCGGTGGGAATAAATCTCGGAGTATGTGGAGTATCGATGATGGTCGCAATCTAAATCAACAACAGGTGATTTATTTTGGAATCATTACAATATCATCTTCTAAAAAAACTACTTTAAGATTGAGTCTAAGCATTTCGTGTTACATTTATGAGCTTAGATTTATGTAAGGAAAGAGCACCTTGACTCGAGGCTGTATTTAGCATACTTTTGATGACATCTCAACTCTCCACCATCAGATGAATCAGGAAGCATTTTTCCCGTATCAGCCCTCAGACCGACGTACAGTAATGAGGACGGTATCAGCTCAGAACTTCACTTACACTTTCAGTTGGAGCTCAGCGGGGATGAGAACACATCTGTGGAGCCGGAACCTGACTGAGGTTCAAGTCTGATGACAGCAGCGATACCATCTCTCTGGTAATCGGGTCACTTTCCGGGGGCCTGTGGGCGACTTTCTGTGGATCCAACTGGGAAGGTGAAGTTGCTTTCAACTATTAAGTGGAATTTTAATGTGATTCCAGCAGGATATCATCCTCTGTTCGGAAATATTAGGCTCATCTTAAAATATTCAAAAAAGAAGATAAAAACACTTCTTTTTTTTCTTATTTAGGGCCAACTCCGGACCTTCCTGTGTGGAGTTTATGCTTCCGTTGTTTTCTTCTGATCAACTCCCAATGTTCAAAACATTCCTTAAAAAAACACCCAGTCTCTAACTAGACTGAAGAGGCTAAATCAAGGCTATTCAACTATATACTCAAGGCCAGTTCTGGCCCGTCAATTCATTTAATGAATGTGTCATCAAAAAGCCAATAAAAAAGGTTTGATGAAGCAAATTCCCAAGGCATTCCAATGTGCTTTTTGGGCCATGATGTTCACACCCTTCAACAAATGTTGCTTAATTATTTTGAAAATTGTGTATCCATTTTAGTGAGTTTAGTAAGTAAGTAAGTTATAGTTTTTTGTAAAGTGTCTTTCTAGACCAGGGTCACAAAGCGCTTTAACAATCAAAAACAATACAATTCATAAAATATATACTTTAAAAGGCCAAGACACATAAGACAAACACAGGAGTCCCAGAAAATAAGGGAGGATTCTGCACAAATAACAATGTCTTCAGATGTTTCTTGAAGGAGTCAGTATATCATCAAACACAGAGGGAGAGGAAGATCGTTCCAAAGCTTAGGAGCAACAGACTGGAAGGATTTCTCTCCTCTAGTCCTGAACCGTGTGCGAGGAACCATCAGTAGATTCTGATCCACAGACCTCAGAGCCCGAGCTGGGGTGTAAGGCTGGATCAGATCACTGATGTAAGGAGGAGCCCTACCATGAATAGATCTGAAAGTAAGAACCAGAATTTTAAAATTGATCCTGAAATAAACTGGCAGCCAGTGAAGAGTTTTAATTATCGGGGAAATGTGAGTTTTTCTACTAGATTAGGTCAGAATTCTCGCTTCAGAGTTTTTTATTTACTGCAGGCGTGGACTTCCTGCTGAAAATCAGGCCCTGAGGAATTTTTAAAACGCTGACATTGAACTACCACCGTGTCTAAAATATATTTTCTCCTTCCAGGATGCGACTGAATTTGACCATCCACCACAATATTTCCTGACAATACAGTTTTATTATCCAATAACATATTTAATGACTTCATTAGTCGTCTCCTTCTCCAGCATTCTTGTTCCAACACTATCTCTCGTCTCCACGTGTCTAAAACTAATGCTCATTACTCCCATGACGGTAGACTTTTGCTTCAAGCTGGTTCTCTACTGACACCACATGCAGAATTGTTTCCACCAATTTCCCGAGAAGAGGAGGGAGCAGACAACTATTTTTTGTTAAAATAGCAACATAAAATAGTAGTTTATAAAACCTTGACTTGACTTAAGTCATTTGCTCCGCAATTAAAAACAAATATATTGAAAATAAGACGTAATATTAGCAGTAATGGCATCCAGACACCCAAGGACAATCGGCTGTGCTCCATAACAGCTGTCAATCAAAGTGATGAGCTGTCTGCATAGCAAGGAGAGCTAAAGTCAGCCTCCACCTGCATTAAGAAAACAGATTGTTTCAAGCAAAATGATGATCATCCTGTTGTTTCTCCTCTCCAAAACACCACCTGCTGCAGGTGTAATTATTCATTTCAATATAATAGCGCATTATCAGCGCACTCCAGCTTCACAAAAAAAAAAACTCTCGGTGAGGCTGCTTTGGCAAATCCAGTCTCGGGAAGACTTTGGTTCTTTTGCTGCTAATGAGACCGACTTGGCACAATCCTCCTGAACAGCATGTGACTGGCATGACGGCATCCACAGCCAGCAATTATAAAGTGAACTTTTGTGGTTACTGGGGCTGCTCAGTCGGAATGCCAAAAGATTAAAGGTAAAGTCCGCAAGAAGCACAGAGATAGAGACAGATTTCTTGCACTATATACAAAAGATACTTTTAATTTAGCTCCCATGAGTCAGAAGCTAAGCTTTTCTCACCGACTCGGGCAAGAAATGTGTAGGAAAACTTGGAGCGTTTTCCTTTTTCTTCAAATGGGTTTGATATTACACACTGACTAATCTTTTAACTACTGCTTTTGTTGTAGTTTATGTCTCATAGAGGTTCATTTTGGTGTAGTATAGTATTATATACGAGAAAGAGAGGGATGTGGGAACAATAAAGGAATCACTTTTCCTGATCCGTGTCTTTTCAAACTGCACTCTGCCCTTTGTTCAAAGGTACACAATTAGATAAAAAGAGAAAATTTGCCGCCAGAAGTCTAGACTTGCTTGCCTTTACTAGATAGATAGATGGATAGATATAAATTTATTGATCCTTCCGGGAAATTGTTTTTCCAACTAGCACACAGCAATACAGACAATGGATTTATAAAAATAAAACTAAGAAAAAAGTTTCTATAAAAAGAAAGTACTATTTGGTTTGAATAGTTTTCATCGACAATGCTCATCAGTTCCTCCCTCAAGAGGCACCATCAACAGAGCCATGATGAAGAAATAATCAATTTATCACAGTTAAAACGATGCAATGATGTAGTGTTGTGCCATCGACTCTATACCACCGCTGCTTATATAGTGTTTACCATCGTCACCTCCAGTTTATCCTTGTGTCCTAATTTTCTAGTTATAGCTATTACTCGACCAATCAGATCGGCAATTTATTCCGACAGAGACGGGACAACTTTACATGACATACTCATACAATGCCGGGTCCCCAACCTTGCACGATGGCTGACGGGTTGGTGTGCTCCAGCCTTTAAAAGAAAAGAAAAAAAAAACTTTTCTTAATACACTTGGAAAGTGATGTAAACAAATTGACAAAAAATAGATAGATAAGGAGTTCTCAGTCAAGGTAAGGTAATTTATCTGTGCTACTATTCACCCAAACCGAAAGAAAACACATAAATAATATCAGTCGTACGCCCTCTGTGGTTTGAGCTCATACTTCATAATTCTTTCTGAGGAACTCAAGGTAGAACCACTGCTCTTCTTCAGAGGAGGTGGCTTGCTCAATCATTTACGATGCCTACTGGGGACAACGTCTTCGTTCCTCCAACGACGAGGAGGGCCTTGCATTGATCCAGGGAAAAACAACGGCCCTGAATAGATTTTGAAGGCTTAAAAAATGTTCCGAATCCAACTCATGGCACGAACACTCATGTGTTGACTGAAAACATGGGCTCACCAAAAACCCTTTTAGAGATGGTACAGAGGGGTAAATTATAGGAATACAAAATGATCGTACAGCTGGCAGCACTGTTTCTCATATTCAGTCATGTTCAGTGAATTTCTCTCAGGTAAAAATGGATGAATGGTTGTTCATATTTTGAGTTTGACCAACATGACCATATTTTCCAAAAAACACAGAATTGTGATTTATTTTGTCTTTCAGGTTTGTTCAAGCCAAAAATAGAATTGAAAGGTCAGTGAATATTGGATAACGCCTCAACCTTCTTGACCTTAATTCCGCTGCACTTTACAGCGATTTGCATGTGATTTGTCTTGTTAAATTCCGCAGCACGTTCATTTACAGGCTCGTCGAGGCTTTGTAGAAATGGAAATAAATCTGACTCGAAAGTGATTATGATGTCATGCCGCGGAATCTCTCTCGAAGCATTATTTCTGTCACATGCTGTCGAGCAAATTCAACCCACTCGGCTGCAAATTAAATGATTTGTTAAGAACATTAGCGTTTAACATAATTAGGGTTCAACTTAGGATTCCAGACAGGTTTAAGTTGTAGTGTTCTAAATGTTGTTTTTTGTAAAAAAAAAAAACTACAGTATATGTTTTATCTTGAGTTAACGCAAATTTTAATTAATGCCTTTTTACTCTTATGGATGACAAATTCAAGAAAAAAAACATGAATTAAAAGTTAAAAACTTCAGGTAAGAGGAAAAAAAACCCAGCCATATCTGCCAAAAACAAGCTTAAAATATAAACTGGGTTTAGTTTTGAAAATTTTTAAAATTGGTGGTTTAGTGAAAGATGAAGACAACTGAGCTACATTAAAATGAACATACATTTTTGACTACAACTCTAAAAAGGAAAAAATTACTCTGAAAAAAAATCCAAACCCTTAGTCGACATGAGGAGGGTGAGTAGAGATAGTTTGAAATTTGACTTGTGGGTGAACTATTCCTTTAAGAACCGAACACAATCTAGACTCTGAAGTGATCTGAAATCATCAAGGGAGAAAAATATGCGGCACAGATGATTTTCTTGCACCAGAACACTTTCCTTGCTGAAATGATGGCCATCGAAGCGGAATACCAGACAGAAATGGAAGATTTGATGGAGGAAATTGCAGAAAAACACTTGCCGACGACACTTTTAACAGTTGATGCAGGAAGTACATGTAGTTCTTCTTCACAAACTAGACAGTTTTTTATCCCCCATATCAAGCCTCTATGTGCGATGTGTCTTGTCGTAAGTAAACTACACAATCTCAGCTGGAGAAATTACTTGGAATTTGAGCAGCAAGTAACGAGTCAGTCCAACTGAACAGACTCAAACTGAAGAGGCGTGATAATCCCGTTGTAGCTGCAGGAAGTTTTGGAAAGTTGAAGGACACTGTAACTAATGTCTTCCTTCAGAGTGCTCCAGAGCGAGGGGGCAAAAGCAGCAACTCCTTTGATTGCAATTTACTCACGCTTCACTAGACATTGCTGGATTCTAAACAAGTCACTTAAGCACCCTTTGAAGTTGACAGTTGAAGAGCGAATGCTTAAAAAATAATTTATTCTCAACGTCGTGCTGTACAATGAAAAGCATTAGACCGTAAACAGACCCAGACCTTTGATGATGTACACATTTGACCTTTCCTCGCTTTCAAGGAGACGTGGTGGGAGGAAGACTTTAATTGAGAGACTTTGGAATGGATGAATATTTATCAGCCAGTCGTGACTCAAAGAGGAGGATGAGATGGAAAAGCAGCTTGCACTCGGCGAGGGTTAACAAAGAGAAAGAAAAATCAAAGAACATTTACTGATGGTAGCAAGAGCTGAACCCCCGCATCGACACTGGGAAGCTCACCAAACTGTAGCGATCCCTCTAGCGCCGCCATCCCCAGGCTTGTAATTTATTGAAATACCAGGCTAAAGATAGTATCTGTTTGCCGATAACGGAGTTATTTTTCTTTTTACTCAATATCAGGGCAGCTCAGTGATGTAGCAGTTACTGTAGTTGTGTGCCTTAAAATATGGTTATTTTGTTTGCTTAGGGAGCTTAGGGAGCTCTACCAAATATGGGGGGAAAATTTAAGTGCGTTTAAGTGCCTTCTGGCCCTCCTTTTGGCAGATACTCTAAAATGAAAAAAGCTAAAATGAGCCCCCTGCCTCCTAAAAAAACGACTTGTCTAGGCCCTTATTATTGTAAGTGCAGGTGAATAAAAGCTATACCATCACTGTCTAAAATGGGGAGTAAAGACACAGACAGTGTGCCAGATGTGAGATGTGAGTCCTAAAATACCAAGGGACAGGTGAACCGGAGAGGAAAAGAAAACGAGATACCAACTGATGGAAAAGGCCAGAGGTATTAACAAGTGATGGTCTGATGAAGCTTCATGAAGCAGTGTCATGTTGATAAGAGGTCAGCAGGTGGCACCATCAGTTTAAAAATGATGTGATGAAACAGCTGTTTAAAACAAGGAAAATAGTGCACAGACTGCCATCTATCGACACTGCTTCATGAAGCTTCATCAGACAATCACTAGTAATAACATGTAAATCATTGCTCGTGTTTCTAATCATTATCATTTGTAAGTCATTAAAGACCATCTGTATTTCATTCTTGTCTGTGTTTTTCCAATTGTGAACTTTGGATAATCAATAAATTACGAAACAGTTGGATGAACGAATGAACTATTTTACACTTTAAATCAATAATGATCTCTGATATGTTATTTTTAGTTGCAAGTCCTTTTGCCAAACTGACACATATAGATATCTAATAGGAGAGCTGATTCAAAAGATCAGATACATTTCGTTCTGGCGAATGAATGTAGCTGTAGTTGGAACTCAAAAACATTCAGGTCATTGGGGAGATTATTGCACCGGCCATGGGTTTTAGCCTTTTTTCCCCGCAACAAAAAGTCCTTTTTGCTCGAATTCAGAGATAAATAATGGAGTAAGAAGTACACAATAGATCAAGACTAGAAGGTCAAGAAATCCTAAATCTCCCAAAGGTTCTTGTGGCACTAAAATAGTTAGGTAAGTCTTTAAGTCTTTCTCTAGTCAGGATGATAACTTTTCAGGAAGCTTTTTATTTTATTTTATTTATTTTTTTACATTGTGTTATGCAAGACCTTAGAGAAAGTCACAGGCAATCACTGGCAAAAGAACAAGCTGAATTTCTCTAGCACAGCTGGAAATCAGGACAAAAATTGCAAAGGAGGGTTGAGTCATTAAAAGGATCCTAGATTTACACTTCATCTTGTGGTGTGGTGGGCAGATAACTGGCATACTCTCAAAATGGATTTTTTTTAAATTTTGTTTAATTGACAGACTGCCAAAAAATACAACCTACCTATTCCAGATCAACCACTTTCTCTGCATGGGCAATCGGGTTGGTTGGTTAGGTATCCTCAATATCTTAAACTATTTAGTCAATTTTTAATTTGTAAACCTTTTTTCTCCAATTTTAAAAGTATTCATTGTTTTATTTACATGAAAAAATAAAATGTGAAAAATCATAGGTACAATTCAAATGATATGTGTAGGTCTGGATTCATTTGAATGATCAAACTCTTTATGTTCTTGTATCATCCTTGCTTACAGCCCACATATAACACATATAACACAGCTGGTGAGTCAACTCCACTCACAGACGACCTTCGTGAGTTCGCCTCTCAGACCACTCATCCACTGACCTGTATTCTGTAACCCGATTGGAAACGGGGAAAACCGGCGAACCAAGATAAAGTGTTACGATTGCAGGTCGGGGGATGGTCGTTCTTACCTCAAAGTGACTCCAAAGACATTTAAGCGCTTCAATTATGCGCCACAATTTTAATATATGACGGTACTCAACTGCCCTCATATATGTTTGGACTGGAGCTTCAATTAAAAATCAAATTAAATGTGTGATATGAAGAGTCATTGAACAAATTCGATGCACTCGTACTTACACCTGACACACTTCATAAAAGCCATTAAGCCGCTCGCTGTCACTCAAGGGTGATACCTGTGCTGGCTCCAGGAAAAGGTGCCTTTAGCACTAATCAGATTAATCTGGGAAATTTCCCCCTCAGCAGCCACGGCAGCGCTGCCAACGGATTCCTCGTGCCAGCCAAGCAGCATATAAGGTAATAAGCAAGTGTGACACTAAGCTTGTAAAAGAAATATTGGCTGCAACATCTCAGTTACATGAAATGGGCCACAATGGAGCGGATTCTAGTACAGATTCATGCTCTTGTCAAATGCAATACTTAACTTCATGTCGGAAGTCGCTTCATTGTGAGCCTTTGAATTCAGTTTTTTGCAGGAAATGGTTGATTTGGATCTCTGGCTACTGCAGTTGTCGGTTTAAAAATTATCCCGCCAAAGAATTGTCTCTTAAAAACAACTGTCATGAACTGATCAAGGCAGGAGACCCAGATGCGGAAGTGTCAATAATCCACTGAGGAATAGCTCAGAATAAAAGTCCTTTAATGATCCAAACGGTCCGTAGTGGGAACAGACCGGAACAAAAAACAAAACAGGCGCTCGGGACGGAGGCAGGGCACGGCTGGAGATCGGGGTCTCATACAGCAACTAAAACAAAAAGGCAAAAAGACTCACGTGAGTAAAATAAAGCGCTGACAACGTCAGGGGATCCACAGGATTAACAAAGTTCAGACTTCAGAAAACGAGGAGCGAGATCAGAGATTGCCAACCTGGTCTGGAAACTGAATACTCTGGTGAGTTCTTCCGGGTAGGGATGCTCCTTATCAATAGGAAGAACCCGCCACTCAATCATCACCAGCCGTGCACCTGCCAGCGTCTGTCAAAAGAAAACACACAGGACACAAACAAATGGAAACACACCTTCAAAATAAAACAGGAAGGACATAAACATGACAACAACACCACGTTTCAATTTTTCAAATGCCATTTTTTTTTTCCTGTAGTCTGTGTACCGGTCCATCTACATCCCGACCTATGGTCATGCACCGTGAGTAGTGACTACGAAAGGCTGTCTCCGAAAGCGTTTCAGATAATTTGGCAGTACATCCAACCCAAGACCATGTGTAACCCCACCATCCCAGGACCTCCACATCCAGCATGTTCACCTCCAGCCACTCAACCAATCAGTTTGTATAACCAAATAATTTCTGCACAAAGACCGTCTCAGGGAAGCAAATCTGAACGCTCGTCGTCCTCATCGGGGTCTTAAACTGACTCCAGGTCGTCTTCATAACCGACTTGAGTGCCTATATTCGACTTAAATTCAGATTTGACTTGTATTGTCGAGTTTTCTGATGTCAATGATGAGACACACCTGTGAATCCATCATGCTGTATAATCAGCATCTTGATATTCCACACCTGTGAGATGGGATGGATTATCTCGGCTCACTATCACAGATTTAGACAGATTTGTGAACAATATCTGAGAGAAATGGTTATTTTGTTTGTGTAGAAAATGTTTTAGATATGAGTTTTTGAGTTCATCTCATAAAAAAAAACAAAAAAACGTGCGTTCATATTTTGGTTCAGTGTAGTAAGGTACTCCCTCAGAGACAGGGTGAGAAGCACAAAATACCGTTAAGATGCGACAATTGTTCTGACTCAAATGGGCGTTGTTGTTTGTGATGACTGAAAGATGAAACAGAATGTGATAATGATTGGTTACATTTTTACCGACAAGAATTTGACTCGGGTGCAGAAACGTTCGACTACGCCTCCAAAACTTGTAACACACACTCCTTACAATTATATAAAAACAGATAAAAATTGTTTGGATATGACAACTTTATTGTATTAAATCATCTTGATTTAACACACATTCCAAATAATCACTTGATTCATTCATATTAAATAATCTCTCTTTAGAATCCACGTGTTCAGCTATTCTTCCACGTTCACACTGAGATACAAAACAAACTCTCAATGGTGCCAGCTAGTCAAAAAAGACAGACATCTGCGCAATTCAACTGATAAACTGATTCTCTCTAGACGATCAAACTGCGCTAACTTTCCACTAGAGGCTTTTACCTAAATATTCCTACTATAAATATCCGCCATTTCGTTAGAACTTGGCGTTTGGTATTCGAAGACGTCTCTGCGGTATTCTCTGCTTTGCCAAGGCCCATGAATCATGTAGTAAATGAAGTAAACAAGCATTTTCTCTTAAACTCATTCCTGTGTCTGTGTCCTTCTTTACCAAGTATCGAGGCTGGGGAAGGGTCGGTTCGTCGGAAAAGAAACCCCAACATAACATAGTGATGTTTTGCTTTATTTTTGGGGGGTTTGTGCGTTGTGGTAAAAGTTAGGAAACAGGAGCCAAAGAAACAAAACTATATTCTTCACTTTGTTAAGCCAACTGAGGGAACAAAAGTTCCCACCACACACAGAGACCTGTGGACTCCTTTACACATGCCATTTGACGGGGGGGGCGGTACGGTGTAGTTCGGGGTGTCTGCACCCCTAGTGACCTTGCTTGTTCTTACCACACTGCAAGACTTTTTTTTGGCTCACAACATTTTCATTCATGTCATTGATGTAATTAAGATGTAGAGATCTTTTATAAAAGTCTCCTCAAATTAGAAGCAGGATAGTGAATAACATGAATTATTAATGAACAATAAGATTGTGGTCTTATCTTAGTTAAGCAATGCAAAATACAACAGGAAATCAACATTTCCTCGGCTAAAAATAACAATCAAACAAAACTAATATGTTTTAAATCAAGTCAAAGAGCAGTTTTATTCAGCAGGAGCTCAACATATGCCTACTTTCCTTTTAGCCTTTGGACCCATATGCTGCATTAGCATTAGCTTTCTGGATCCAAACATTATGTTGGTCGTCGCATTAGTGGAAGCACACTCTTGTGGCAACAGACCAGAATGCCAGAAGGGAAAGCTTTCGATTCAATTCTGCTTCTCTTCTCACTTAATGGTCATGAAGCATCTGGCACCTCTCACAGACGGTAGTGAGATAGATCGTCGTTCTAGCGTCTAATAAGGTCAGCGCCGGGTCTCCTTCCTTTGGAGCTTTTCCAGGTGCGTCCAGCTGGCAGGAGACGGCGGGGAAGACCAAGGACCCTGTGAAGGGACAGAAAGTTTCTTTGCTTCTTCATACCGAGATGCCCCCAAATGAATGTCGACAGACACAGACAGTGTGCCAGATGTGAGATGTCCTGGAGCAGGTGATTCTAGTCTCTGTCAGCTGCTCTGAACATTTCCCCTTCAGTGGTCATGAACTCTGTGCTACTCAGACGTGAGGCTTAAAAAAAGGGAAGACTTAAGTCCATCTTAAGGTCACGGTTAGAAGTGATGTATGAATGCCTATCTTGGACTGTAGCAGTATCCATCAGAATAACCCATATTTGGAGTCACTTTAATAATATCTGCTTGACTTGAAATAATATGAACAAAATCATGAATAAATCTTATTATAAATATTGATATTAGTTTTATCACATTTCTTATAAAGCCAGGAAAAATCATTAGTCTTTTATCTGTAAGTTACCAGCATCAATTAGAAGATTGGAATTAATAAAAACAATAGGCAATGATGTTTCAAATGCTCAAATTATATAAAATAATTAGATATAACATGAAAATAAAGACTGTACCCATGACTAAAAATGTAATGTTTAAATTTTGTCATAGCATATTTTGCACTTTAAAAGCATTTTAAACATCTTTGAGTCCCGAATTTGACGATAACATTTATTTGCATCAAATAGTTTTTTCCAGAATGTTTTTAAACATTTATCATTTTACACTTGTTTTATAATAAAGTTATTTAAATTTCATTTACATTTTAAGCATATATATATATATATATATATATATATATATATATATATATAAACATAAGAAAATGTATTTTTATAAAAATAAATAAATACAATTATTTGCTCTGGATTCTTCCCTTTTTTTTTACATCAACATTTCCTGACTGCATTCGTTAATTTTTTCTAACAGCTTTCTTAATATCGAAGTTTCATTATGTAAATTAATTTAGAGAGAAATGTTCGATGATTAAAACTTACCATCATACATTTCAAAAAGTCTGTTAAGACAGAAGTGTTTTTCTCAAAGTGAATGTTGGCCAAACGGAGCTAAAAATCACCGAAATACATTTTGAAGTGGAATCTTCAAAACATATTTAGTAGTAAACGTATGGCTCAGAGTTGCCCTCTAAACACACTTTGGCCTTAAAGCATTCCTTGGGCATGTTCTATCAGCGGTTGCAAGTCAGCCTCACCACCTTCGATTTTCAGTTTCCTGCTGTGTGTTCGGATCATCGACACAGACTTCTGACTCAGCCGTCTGCCTTCAACCTGTTACCGTTTCTCCTGATAAACAGGCATCAATTGTTTAAGACTCTCCAGTTCCTGAGCATGTATAGTGTCGGACACTGTGTCTTCAAAAGGGAAAATACCATGTTTTGGAATTCTTCTTGATGATCCAGTATTCCCTAGTTATTTGCAAATCAATAATTTGAAAATGATTAGAACAATAGTTGTATAAATCCTTATTGATCTTAATTTCTCTTTCGACACAAGATTGTTAAACGTTTATCCTTCTTTTATGATTATACATTAAGCACAGTCTCATCTTTGTGTGGCGGCACGAGCACGGATACAGTATTGCTTATGTAATTGTGTGTTCATCAACAACGCCACCCTGGGAATTTCACCCAAAGGATATTAATGTAAAGGTAAGCCCATAGGTTCGTTCGTGGGAAAGGAGCAGAGACAGTAATTCAGTAAGAATATTTATTATTTTACCACATTAGAAAAACAATGCTGGTTACGACTACCTTGCCCAGGGCTGACACCTACGGTGAGAGATGTCCGACGAAAAGGGGGGATCCCTGGGAACACTACAAAACAAACAAAACCCACGTGCAAAAGAAGGGGGGGGAACACCACCACCGGGACACCAATCCGACGCCGCAGTACGGCAGCTCCTGAGCATATAGAGAATGAAACTTTAACAATGAGTGACGACAACGACGAACAAAATACAATGAATATACTTTAACCGTAAAACTAAACAAATGACAAATCAGCAAATCACAGAATGATCAAAATAGTCACACGGAATGAAACGGACACAGTTGAAATAAACGTAAACAAAAATGAACACAAGTAAGAACTCAAGAGTCCGGGGTGAACTGCGACACAGAGCCTCAGTCCGCTGTCGCTCGCTCGACTTAGTGCGATTAGCCAATCACACGCACGCACAGTCGGCCGTCGGGACACGGAGGTGGTCGAGAGGGGCGAATCGTTGCCACCCGATCCGTCCCAGCAGTTCCGGGTGAAGATTAAATAAACAACCCAAGACAAAACAGCAGTGAGTTAAGCGGGTGGTCTTAGCGGAGGCTGCGCTAAGTGACCTAGGGCGATCAATAAAAGCAGAGTTAAAAATAAACTAAAAAACCGGAGGAGGAAAGCTCAATATGTGCCAATCACCTAGCCACATACCGATCAAAACATTCTTGGGGAGCATGGCACGAAACGGCGTCACCCACTTCGTAGTGAGTTGAAGAGGGGAAGCAACACGCAGCCAAGCACACACCCAGAGAGGAATCTATCAAAAGGATCAATGAGCTTACCACAGCGCTGGACAGAACACAACGAGAGAAACACAGCCGTCGCCAACAGCTTACCTCTGACCCCGGAAGCGGAAGACGCTGATTGAGGTGGGAACTCAGCCTCCAGCCATTCAGAGCGAGAGAGAAGTGTGCGCACCGCCCCCTTTTAACCAGCAGGCTAAGACGGGATTGGCTGGAATGCAAACAACCTCGTCCTGCTACATTTGCATCGACAGAAGTACAGAAAACTTGTTGCCACTTGTAAAGACAACCATCTGGCACCAAAACGTCCTGTTCTCTCAGATTTCCCAGACCACGAATTAAGAAGTTGAATAAAATCCTCCCTGTGGCTTTTCACGGTTGAGATCGAGCTTCATTCATTCAGGCTTTTTTAACCAAGGAGATTAAAACAAATCTACACTTCACTCACAATTTGTACCAGCATGGAGCGTCTACCCCACAGGAGACACAGCGTGAAGTTGAACTCCATGCAGAGGAACATCTAAGATGAAATACAATCCCACTGTTTTGCGAGACGGATTTGCAAAACCAGCGGTGAGAGCCATGCAATGAAGGAAAACAGAAACACCAGATGGACTCAATGTTTTGGCCTGGTCACGGATTACTCCTGTTGATTTTACTCAGATAAATTCAACAAGCGAGGAAGCAATATGTTTCGACTCGGTCTGGACTGATGCAACGGCAGCATCTGGAACTCTTGTTCTCTCCGCACCCTTTGACATGTTGTTCGAAAAATAAAAATGATGGCTGAAACCTTGACACTTGAGTTGGAATATATTGTTTTCTCAGTGAGAAATTTCTTCCATTTATTGACTACATATTGACAGCAACTAGACTTCAAAATAAACCAACTACAAGTGAAACAACAGTTTCTAAATTACGAGAATGAATTTGAATAGTGTATATAATCCGTGTTTATACTCGTAACAGAAGCGTGAGACAAGGATCACAGGTATCGAGCCAGGATAGAATGATTTGTCATGGCAAAACGTTAGAAAATGTCCCTCATTTTGAGGTTGAGACCTTATTTTTATAAATTGTGCAATGATGCGTTGAGTCTCTTGGGTCTTCGCGACCCCTTATCTCCTACAGGGCTGAGACGCATTGTACTACAAATCAGTGGTCGTTGATGGATGACTGCAAAAGGCTCGATACATGGCAGAACGCAGTCGTAACATATAAGTACCCAGTGTAATTCAGGGGTTGCAGCCAGTTCAACTGCTTTCCTAATTTTATTAAATATACATTTGAATGGGGGTTACTTTAGTGATGGTCTGATGAAGCTTCATGAAGCAGTGTCATTATTTTCAGAGTCCACTAGATGGCGGTGTCTGCACTATTTTCCTTAGTTTTAAAAAACTATTCCAATGGAACATCATATTTTTTTTAAACTGGTGGCCCCACCTACTGACCTCCTAAAAACATGACACTGTTTCATGAAGCTTCATCAGACCATCGCTACTATCCAGACCAACATGTAACTAGTTTCCATGTTGCTAGCCATGTCGCTCGGTGCTGTGTTCAATGTTACTTCAGTACATCATTGTGGTTGTTTGTTTCCTTGCAGTTCTTCCATTTTGCTACTGAAAACCGGATTAAAGTCTCAATATGTAATAAGTATATATATATGTATATGTACTATTTTGATTCGTACCCGTAATAAAAAAATGTATTCATACTCACTTGTAGATGATATAGGGAAGAATCTAAAAAAAACATGCACACGTCTGAAAAAAATAAGATACGGATACTGACAGTCACGCACAAAACTTGTTTTACATACACACACGTCTTTTTGAAAGTTACCTTAACACAGTACAGACTTAAAGAACACTGTATAGTGTTTAATCTGCCCAATATAAGACTTTAGTGTATATGTTTTCATGCTCATTTACTAAAATACTCATCCCTTTATTTTTTCTTCTGGTGGCTTTCCACATTAAAGCAGCAACTCATGCAATTTAAAACTTAGTTTTTGGCTCTGAAGGAACATAATGTATTACCAATGTGAAGGAACCTCTGTTGACATATAAAAACATGTGCATTGGTTCCTGGTAACTTCAAAAATATGAAGGAAAAATGTCACACTCACACCTACAGGAATTAGAGTCAAATATTATTTTCTGGAATGTTAGTGGACGGCCAGGAATGAAGAATAAATGAATGAGTAATTAGTGCAAGATTAAGAACCAGTCTTAAAAAAAGGCTAAAACCAGCAATTTCTGATTTCTCGCCATCATTGTGGGGTCTTTTTTATTTTAACATCCGTCCCAAATGGCATCTAGATAACTCAAATGCTCGCAGCACAAGAAACATTCTTTATCTTTCTTCTGAAATGTTGAGTGACCCTGGTTACCTCACTGATGTTGTTTCCTAGGATAAAACACCCTTGCTGATGTCTAAGGGAAAAAAATGTCTCTATGTGAACTAAAGCTCGGTCTTCCAGGAGAAAAAAAAAAATCACCAAAGAACCCATGGGGAAATCTAAAAAAATATGAATAAAATAAAAAACGTTAAACACTCTAAAACCGAAATAAAAATAATGGAGCTGTCAAAGCAAGTGGACAATGCAAAGAAAAACTGAAAGCATGTGGTAAACTAGAAGGATATATACGGAAGATGAACACCAATATCAGAAAATCACCCTGGAGTTCAATTTTAACGTCTTGTGATTCATTCGTTTAACGCAAGCTGGTGACGCATGACATATTTAAAGCTTTGGATAATCATGCAGAGAAAAAGACACATCCATGTTCTGTACGTTCATTTCTTCATTTTATGTTGCTTATGTCTAAAAATACGTTCTTTTACATACAAGAGCAGCTTTATCCGCCAGTATATATAGGTATCCATACATGGAATTTTTCGTGGTCGTGGGCGTCTCCGGAATTGGTTTAAAAAAAAATTAGAAGAGGAAAATAAAAAAATAGATACAGATGAACAATATGCAAAGAAATATACAAACCATTATAAACAGTGCAGTAAACGGAGTATAAATGGCGATAACACCGATCAATGAAAAACAGGAAATTAGTTTTCAAAGGATTTTTCATCAGCTTCATTGGTCACAGCCAACACAGATGAACAAGAGGTAGTTTCTCAGAGTTTCCAGACAATATAAAATGGGGAAACACACTTGCACAAATGAAAGCTACCCTCTATAATAGCAGAAATATAAAAAGGTTTTAACCACCTGGATCATAGGAGTTAAATAAGAAAGTTAGGAAACAGTATTAGAAGGTAAATCCGAAATTCTTGTTTACATTCAGGCTTTAGTGCTGAAGTTTGGTGGTGATTGTAAGTTATTGGCTTTAATAGACTTTGTCAAAGTACTGTCGACCCTCCATTGACCATAATTGAAGTTTTCAAATTGAACATTATTGTTCTTTCGTGCTGGATCGTAATAAAAAAAAAAAAAAAGATCTGTCTCTTCACTCAGGAAAAGCAAAGACAGCGCGAAGGAGATATGGGAGTAGGCAAATGAAAGCTCGCTGCTGCTCGTTTGATTTGGAAGGTAACCCTTTGTTGTTCTCGTCGTGTCATCCTCAATAAGCAGCGCTGGCAAGAAAACAAGAGCATGCTACTGTTGGGAATTTTCACAGAGCACAGCGTGCTCTTTCGAAGTATCTTTTCACCCTATGGATGACCCAATTCTCAGCGAGGTGCTGCTCTTGATCTGGCGACATCCACAGTTCCTAATTTAGCCCCGGAAATAGTAAACAGTTTTAATATAGATCTTTGAAATGCTTCTGCAAGAGAAGAATACAGCATGCGTAGACTGGGCGTGATGGAAAATAAAATGGAATTTTATTGGGAAAACAAAATATGTGGAGAAACACATAATATGGTAATGTTGAAGATGCAGGAGAGACAATTATAAAAGACTAGAACTCCTACGTCCTCCTTCTTCTGGCCAGACTGCAATGAACAGTTGACCTGCTCTGTGGTGAATATTTACATTAGAAAATGTACTGAATCCCCACCCACTGAAAACGATTAGTTTTAATGGAGAAGTCTTTACCATAACCACACCCACTTTGCAGTGATGATGAGGGACTTACTGCATCTTGGAGAGAAGGACTTCAACATTTGAAACATGTGAGTCAGGAGAGTTAGAGTTTTACATTAGTTGCCCTTGAAGGAAAATGGATTAGATAAAACATTATAATTTATCTAGGTTTGATTCTATAGTAAGAATGGAACATATTCTAAAAATAAAGAGAACAAAACAAAATGTCCCAGCTTTACTACATATTAAACAACAAGTAATATATATATATAGTATAAACTGTCTATGTAGCTAGCATCCCTAGTTACTTATGTAAAAATATGAATAAAGCATGTTTTCAAGTACTTTAATACCAACAGTAAAAATGAATGACAAAACATTTGTCCACATATTTCGGGGGAACCCTTTTTGTTCACCAAGTGAGAAGGAGCTTCAATAAAAAATAGTTTAATGTTCATGTTTCCTGAATGATGAAAGGAGGGAGATTATGGAAGTATATCAGTGCCATCCGAGTATTGAATACTTCAATTTAACCTTTCTAATGTTTCATTTAAAGGTCGAATTTATTTGTATTTAATAATTGAATTTGCCTTTGAATAATTGAATTGAAAAAATATTTAAATATTTAAGTTCAATATAAATGTTGGTCTAACAGTGCAGCCAGACAAAACCAAAAGAGGACCAAGCTACCTTAATTTTCTGCCAACCATGTGACACAAATAAAATCCCAGTTTCGATGTCTGGGCTCTCAAAAATCTACTTTTGAACTTTGTGGTTTCTGATGTCTAAAGGATTAAAGCAGAACGGGTCTGACATCTGATGCGTCAATATGAGCTTCTATCTGGTGAGAGAGTCTCTTTTTTTGGTCAGTCATCCTCTGATCACTTATCAGTGAGCAGAGAAGCATCTGGAGTGCATGAATGCTCCTCAGATGATGCAACACTAATTGTCTCAGGGACTCATTCATTCCTCGTGCTAATACATTGTTTAATTCTGAGTTTGGGGGCAGGAGTGGAGCGAAAATATGATATTCCATGGTAATCTTAGTATCCTTTTCTTCATTATGTTTCTATGATCTATGTTTTTTATCTTTAGATTGTGTCATCTTCCACTTTCTTTTAATTGCACTGTTCTTATTTTATGAATCTATCGTCTGTGTTACTGTGTGCTGGAAAACAAATTCCCGAAAGAGATCTCCAGAGGGATCAATAAAGTCTATCCATCCAACCATCTATCCATCAATTTATAAATCTTGTTCTGTGAAAAGGCACTGGCATTGTTCCCGAGTCTTTATGAGAATCGTGGATTTTCACAGCACAAGCATTATAAAGAGACTCTCAGATACGAGCTAATTTTTATACATGACACCGCTTTAAAAAAAAAGTCAAGAGCCAGTTTCAAACCTGCTACTCCTAAAGACAGACATAGTAACTCATTAACTCAGTGAGATACAGAAACGTGATGGATGAGACCTTCAGCAAACATGTTCTTATACAGGCTGATCTGACCGTCAGATGATATCATTCCTGCTTAAATCTCTTGACACCAGAAACCACAGATTTAATGTGACATGTAATATAAGCTTTTCAAGAAACTAGACGTGATTTTGCAGTTCTCGAAAAGCAAAAAAACTTCATTTTGTTTTACTACTCTAAGTGAGACCGCAAAGTGGGTGATTTAAAGGATCATAAAACGGTATGAACTGAATGAAGATTGCTTTACTTTCATTGTGGCTTTAATCTCAATATCATCTTTGTTAATTTGCGAAATCGCTTTTATCATGAGAAGCCTTAAATCGCAGTCTCCTTGTGAATGTGCGTTATTACTGAGAGGACTGTAATGTGCCGTGCTACGTGCATCTCTCTGGAAAAACGCTCACAGTGATTCTCACAAAGGCGCCTTTGAAAAATTGAGACCGCAAGATGAATTCAGTCTGAAAACCTCTGGCCTGAAAAAACAATCTACCCCTGGACTCAAGCGGTGCGGTACTTTGTCATCTCGCCATAATGGGTTTCTCCATTTGAATAAAGTAAAAATAATTGAAGAGGTAATCTTGTATTGTGTAGCGGTTTGCACTGTAGACATAATGGCCGTCAGGTTTGATGAATCATGTTAACTCACACATTCACACCGAGTCTGGTTAACAATGAAATGTGAAAAATGAAAAACAGCCTCCCCTGCAAAGGCCATCACAGGTGGCAACGTCGATAGAAGTTTTTTCTTCAGTACTTCTTTTGAAAAGTCTTAAAACCGTCTCAATGCATTAAGTGAAGGCAAAAGGTTAGACGCGTTGGTTTTCCATCAAAGCGAAGAATAAAGTTCTGTAGCTCGCTACATGGATATCCTTCATGTGTTTTTGGATTCGTATCGAGATTTGGAACGCCAACAAAAACAAAACCTTATCGATCTATCAGTTTGAGTTGGCACTCTAAAACAACCTTCTGGGATTTTTCCTCAAACACTATTAGTAAGATAGAAGCATCTTTGATTCCAGCTCAAGGCAAACACTGTTGCTAATCCATCGAGGATATAATCCGGGAAAATATTTTTTCTAAATTTAATAATAATTTTGTTATCCAAGATCTGAATTGATACGTTTCCGTTATGAAGAACAATAACCATCTTGGTCTCACCTTTCTGGGCGCAGTTTTAGTGTATCTGCCAATCAAATGAGGTCTGAATCGGCAGATCTGTTGTGTGGAGTCCCTCAAGGTTCTGTTCTGGGTCCTTTATTGTTTTTGCTGTACTTGATTCCCCTCGGTAAAATCATTCAGAGATTTCCAGATGTTTCTTATCACATTTTTGCTGATGACATCCAGCTCTACTGCTCTTTTGATCCAACTGAGCCTGAACAGCTTAGTCAATTGTTTGCTAGAAATCAAACAATGGCTGAGTGAAAACACTCTACAGCTAAATGTGGACAAAACTGAAACACTGGTGATTGCTCCTGATGATAAGGTTCCAGGGTTGAGTCAGTACTTGGGTGACTTAGGTCTGCCAAACTGAGCCTGAGAAACCTGGGTGTTGTATTTGACAAAGACATGTCTCTTGTTCAACACTGCAGAAAACTGACCAGAAACGGTTTCCTTCAACTGAGAAAAATCTCTAAACTTGAAAAATGATCTGGAGCTTGAAATCCATGCGTTTGTTTCTTCTTGTCTGGACTATTGTAACAGTTTGTTTTCATGTCTTAACAAGAAGGATCTGTCTCGTCTGCAGTTGATTCAGAACTCTGCAGCGAGAATTCTGACCCGCTCAAGTAGAAGAACTCACATTTCTCCGATCCTTAAAACTCTTCACTGGCTTCCAGTTTCTTTCAGGATCAACTTTAAAATTCTGGTTCTTACTTTCAGATCTATTCATGGTCAGACTCCTCCTTACATCACTGATCTGATCCAGAGAGGAGAGAAATCTTTTCAGGCTGTTGCTCCTAAGCTTTGGAACGATCTTCCTCTCTCTTTGCGCTCGATGGAGTCTACTGACTCCTTTAAGAAACATCTTAAGACGTTTCTATTTGTTCAGGCTTT
Organism: Callionymus lyra; assembly: GCF_982586985.1. NCBI lineage: Eukaryota > Metazoa > Chordata > Actinopteri > Syngnathiformes > Callionymidae > Callionymus > Callionymus lyra. The sequence goes on from NC_141828.1 coordinate 12,849,238, forward strand.
TCCTTGATTTTCTGGAACCCCTGTGTTGTTCTCAGTATTATCTTGATCTTTAAAGTATGTACTTTTTTGAGTATTGTTTTGATTGTTTAAGCGCTTTGTGACCCTGGTCTCGAAAAGCGCTATATAAATAAATATTACTTACTTACTTACATCTACCATAAATTAATTCCAATCTTTTCTGGGTTGTGAACTTTGTGTCAGGGTTGAGGGTTGGACTCTTTGTTTTTGGTGGACTTTTTCATCATTATGTGCTAAAATATATATATTATACTCATTAATATTTAATATTTGTTTTTACTTAGTCTGCTTTAGGGTCAGCCCTACACATCCCCTATCACTTTGTTTTCTAATAACTAACTTCCTAATGGTCTACTCACTCTCATGTAGACTAATGGTCTGGATTATTTTCACAGTAATCTGTCTCCTTTTAGAGTTGTAGACAAAAATGTTTGTTCATTTTAAAGTAGCGACTGGAGCTTGGTTGTCTTTTGTCTTCATCTTCGTCCAAGCTATTTGTCTATAACATCATAAAGGACCAGATTACACTGAAAATAATCCCAAACCATTAGTCAACATGAGGGTGAGAAGAAAATAAATGCATTTTGGGTAAAGTCGAACTTTAACATATGCTGGAGCATAAAGATGCAACCTAAACAGTTCTTGCTTAAGAGTGAAACGGGACAAAGTATTAACCTGTTCTGTATTTGCTCTCTCCTTGTACAAGTAAAATTCTGAACTCTGTTCTTTTAGCTTCCGCTCAAAGTTAATTTCCTAATCTGACAGGTTCTCAGTTGTAAAATGGTAGGCTTTGATGTTCAGGGACTGATTATTTCTTAGTTGATGGAATTTTGTTCAAGAGTGATTGAAAGAGGGAGTGTGAATTAAACATACTTATGGGTTTTTTGTTGTGGAAAAAAAGAGCTGAGCCAAAAGACAAAGCCGTACATTTACTGGTTATTTTCCTCACCATTGAACCACAGTTCTATCTGCAGTCTTTTCATAGAAATAGGATTTAAAGCTCAGTCATCCAGGAGACACTCAGAGTAGAACATATCCGACACATTGTCCCAAGAGAAGGGCGGTGAACACAGGATACATTTGGAGGTCTCTCAGTGCCTCGGTTAACTTGTGGAAAATTAACAATAAAAACACAACATGCTGCTCTGTTTTAGTCAAACTATCTGAAACAATCTTTTTTTATGCTGAATAAAGCAGATTGTTGCCAATGGCAGCCACAGAGAGTAAGTGAGGAGAGGAAAGGAGAGAAGACATAATGGCCCTTTTTGAACCATAAACTTGTAAGTATTCGAGACACTAGCTCGGCTTCACATCTGTTGCATTAAAAAACGACAAGGCCAAAGGGACAAAGTCTGAAGTTGTAATGGACTTTTAATTCAAACTCTGGGCCTTTCTGGCCTCAAAGTCACCGTCAATCATAGTAAACGTCGGGTAACAACTTAAAATAGAAGCTTCTCCACATTATTATATTTGCAAAGTGGCCATTTAATTTCCCCCGTTTTTAACACTGTAGTAGCGAGTGTAACAGACACACACGGACGTGCACACACAGTCATGTGGCTGCATTATTCAATGTTTTGTTTGTCGCTTGCCAAATTGCAAATTAATGAGATGAGTCACCCTCGCTGTTGTGTGTGCTCAAGTCATTATCAGTGACACTGATTGTGTTTTTTAATGACTTGAGCACTATCTTACACAGTGTGGTGAGTCTTAAACATTGTAATGTTGGCACTACAGACGGATGAGTCAAAGTATGGGACAAACACTCCTCCCTGAAAAGATATTTAGAAATGTGTTAGTAAAGGAAGAGATGAATTCCTGATGCAATTTGGAGTGATGACCAAATAAGTGTTGCTATTCAAACATGACATTCATGTTGGAAAAAGTGTTACGTAAAAAATACGTACAAACATTGCCATGTACTTTCACATTAATTTTCTTCTAAATAAAAATTAAGAATAAAACAATGTTACATGATCAAGATATGAAGATTAAACGTAATAGGAAAATCTGGATAATGAGAGGGGTATGAGAGCGAAGTCAATTATGATTAATAATGGCTTCACTCACACCCCCCTTTGATTATACAACGAGTCCTTTGGAAGTGGAGACTATTGGGTTTAATGGCGCAGGGACAAACATTAATGTTTGACCAATCACAGCAGAGTGGGTGTGGTTATGGTAAACAAGATTTCATCCCCAGGAAAACAAAGTGTTTTCAGTGGGTGGGGCTAAAGCACATTTTAATGGAAATATTTGAATGATAAGAGAGTTTTGTACAAACAGACATATACTGATGAGTACAATAGAGATCCACGATATATTTTTTAAGAGACACTTAATTAACACATTACTTGCCCTTTTACTGCTATATATAGCTTTTTCTTGGATTTGATTCCCTTTTTCATCACCTTAACTCACTGCTTTAGTCAATAGATCTACCAAGTTTGTGGTTTCGCAAAGGATTAATGTAATTCCTGGACCAACATCCTGACAAGACTATTGGCATCATCTTGCCTGAATCATCTTTGCCTTACACAAGTCTGCAGCAAATCTTCAGTCTCCAACTTCAAGAAGAGCTAATCTGCCTTGAGGTTTATGCTAAAGGGTCAATTAAACAAGCATAATCTCTCCTCCTTTGAGGCCTTCTCCGATATCCTCTCGAGACATCCTTGGCTGGGAATCAGTTTTGGCAGGTGTTGCACAGCGAAACCGGCACTTTGGACAACAGGCCAAAGCCGGGGGACGGCACACAGCTAGCGTGATATAGCGGCCATGAGACTCAGTCTGGCGATAGATCTGTGACCGAGGCTTGGCTGCAGCTCGCCGTCTCTGTGATTTAACCGTGTGTGTAAATCAAATGCGAGTCTCCGTGCGATCAGCCAGCCTCATTTCAATCTCTCTACAAATCACGCCGGCTGTAGAGCGGGCCGGCATGAAGGCACCCCCAAAATAATCATCGACAGCATCTCTTATTCCAGTGCCATCACTTATCAAATAGATGAAAATAAATCTGAAATCCATCATTGAAAAAAAAAAAATGGGAATCTTGTCGGACTCATTGTTCTTGAGGAGCTGGGTGACCACGGAATATCCTGAGTAGCTGTCAGCCTAGCGTTCATGTCGATCTCAGTACTATTGTCAAGACAAGGGAAGATGACGAACCGCCAGCAGATTAATCCAAAGTGCTCTGACACAGTCACACCCCAGCAGCGAGCAAGCAGACGGCGAAGGCCACACAGAGCTACACACACATACTGACGGCTCTCGTGGAGTTATAAAAGATGTTTGGACGCAATTAACTTCACAAGAGCTGCTGGTCAATGCCAACTATGTCAGCTGGAATCTAATAAACCGTGCAGTGTAAAGCCTTCTGTCCTGTTTGTGAGCCGTGATTAAGATTTAAAGCACTGTTGTTTCACTGCAGCCTGTCAGTAAACACAACACATGGACACTCAATGGAGGCAGAAAATAAACCAGATTGCATTAGTTATGTTATAAAATGCAAATATTTTCCGGGTCCACTTCGAATGGAGTTCATCAGTATTCCGAAAGAATTGCCCTCGAAATAATGAATTCATGCATGCACTTTATCAAAGGGCTTTAATAAAGCACTTCATTTTCATTAATGGTCTGTTATAGATTTATTTAGATGGCATTGAGATGCGGTTACTGTGTCAGAACAAATCTTCTGCCTTGAGAGGCTGAGACTGCTCCCGGTTGGTATTTGAAATTGTTTCTGGAGGTGCCTGAGCGGCGCCTGATCGGGCTCGCTTTACGTCAGCTTGCTCTTACGTCAGTCCCATCAATGTCAAAATAAGAAAAATCCCATCGGCATTTGCTGTTACTGTTACTACACCTCAGACCAGCCACAACATTTTGAGAAAGAAAAACACTGAAATGGTGAAATCAGCTGCCAAACCATTTGTTTAGTCCTATATGAGGATTTATTTTAAGAACACCACATTTGTTATTATATTTCAGTCTGCTTTTAAAAAGTGAATGATGGGAGCTCAATGGAACAGACTAGTAGGACTTGCTTGCACAACACAAACGGGGTGATTGAGAGCTCACATTGCAACTGGGTCTGAACCACAGATTCTACAAAAAAAAAAAGTCTGAATCCAGTTGGTAATTTTGAACACTAACTTTTATTAATTAGTATGTATCTGTAGATTGTTTTTGTTTACGGACAAAAGTTGTAAATCCAAGAAGCATGTGGTTCTTCTTCTTGATGCTCGCCCTCTAACTTTATTCTCGAGGCCCTGCCTCATCTCTGAGAAAGCTCAATGAACTTGCCACCCAGCTAGGTAAAGGCCTGCTTCCTATAAGAGGTGGGTAATACCAACAGCACTTCAAGCTCCTGATGAGCCTACCAAGTAGGTGGATCTGCTTCTAGCCGACTGGGGGTACATTCCACCCGCGGTGTGGCAGCTTCAATGGCTCTTTTGCGGGCGTCGCAGCAGAAGACATCTGCTCAGCCGCTACTTGCTTATCTCCTCGACGTGGCGACGGGGTCACATCTCAAGCCGTTTCGGTCACCGCGTTTACTGAAAAAGACAGGCTAAGAACCGACAGACCTCAGTAACAATGAGGCTATTTCTAAGCTCCCATTCTTGTCCAATATCTTAGAAAAGTGGTCACTGAGCAGCAGGCTTTGTTCCTGGATCATGGCAACATCCATGAGAAGTTTCAGTCTGGCTTCCGTAAACATCGCTCTACGAAGACAGCCTTAATGAAAGTGTCCAGTGACATGATGTCGGCTGATTCGGGTTAAATACATTGCTCTGGTTCTCTTGGATCTGTCCTCAGCCTTTGACACAGTTGGTCACCAGATCCTGCTGAGAAGACTCAGGGATGAAGTGGGACTGTCTGGGTCTGTGTTACATTGGTTCTTGTCATACCTTTCGTTGTGCAGTTTCAAGCACTCTATAGAGACATGAAATTATTAAAAAAAAAGCTTTTGTGTATCAGGTCATGTTGACAAATATCAGCTGTTTGAGGTCAAGTTTTAGTGAAAGCACCAAAGTATAGTTTGTTTGTGTATTGGATTTACACAACAATGCTAAAGCTACACAGGTATTCTGATCCCCCTCCTTCAAATCTTCACAATGGCTTCTTATATGCTGATCATTCCTGCAATGGGTCGTCCTTTTACTAAAGGGATGCTCTATGATGCAAGAAAAGATCAGCTGCTTCCAGGTATGACATGACCGTTAAATAGAACGGTGACCCACATTCATAAATAGTTACACAAAAATAAACACTTGTCTTTGTCTAAACTACAGTATCTTAAATGCATGTCTATGTACACAAGAAGCCTGTTCTTTCAAGTGTTATTGACAAATCCATTGCTGAGAAAATCCATCCACCTCACAGCTCATCAGGGAATCCTATTGAAAACACTGATAACGCAAAGGTCTGCCTTGAACTGTCCAGAATAAAAAGCCATTCTGCAGTTTTATCTCAAAGCACAATACAACAGATGTCAACAGTTTTGAGAGAGCATGCAATTGTCGTTTTGACTTTTTCCATTCTAACAATGCATTCTTTTGAACTCATGATGCATCGAGAATAAAAATCTCTTCTCATCTTACACTGCAGAAGACATTGAAACACGTTGGTCTATCCCTTGTCCATAAAGTCTTTGATGGGCACCCAATTCCTTACACCTTTACACTTTAAAAAGAAGGATGTATTCATCTATCTATCTATCTATCTATCTATCTATCTATCTATCTATCTATCCATCTATCGAAAATATCACTTCAAAGTGATAAAATAATAGAGGAAATGCATTTGAAAAATGATTGAAGCATTAAGCTTGGGCTCAGCTCCTAATGTGGACCATAATATCTTCAATATGTTAATGTAAACTTGAGGTCTGATGAGCATGTTTTTATTTTTTAGGTTAAACGCTGTAGGATCAAGCATATTAGCAAAAAAAACAAACTCTGAGGAAACTTCTCTTGAGAGCAGCATATTTGGAATTACCACATCAGATCGAATCATCTCTGCTGATGCGAATGCAAAACTGATTGCCAGTATTTTTGTGTATTTGTATAGTGTTATCTTGACCTTTAAAGTATATACTTTATTGAATATTGTTTTGATTGTTTAAGCGCTTTGTGACCCTGGTCTGGAAAAGGGTTATATAAATACAAATGACTTACTTACTTACAAACCCTTTCCTGCAAATTCTATGGTGACTTCATTCTGGAGAATAACCCAGCAACCTTTGAAGATGCAGTGGAGACATATGTGCAGCTGCCCAATCTTCTGAAAACTGGAGAGAAGATGTCTCCTTTAAAGATCTGGCCGTTGCCACTGAGGAAGATCGATCCTGAAGCTGAGGAATTGAAGGCGGAGATTAGTACCGGGCTGTTTGGAAGTCTTCAGGCATCTCTAGAAGAGCTGAATGCACTGGAGCTAGAGTGTAATGACCTTTTAGGGGAAGGCGCAACCTCATATTTCCCCATCAGTTAAAGAGAAGCTGCAGAACTTCCAGAAGCAGTGCAAACACTTTGCAACAACCATCCAAAGGTTAGTTAACCAGAAACTCCCAGCCATATTAGCAGGACAGGATGAAGAAAGCACACTGGAGGAGATGTTTAAAGACATTATCAAGTCACCATTTTTTATCCATGTGCTGGAAAAAATGGCTGGAAAACTAGGAACATCTTGCTAACTATGATGCCTGGAGTCAAGTGGATCGTCTGCGTCCTACATCACAAACCTACTAGATGTTTGATACAATGAATGTTTGCCATGTTCTATTAAATCTGAACACAGGTCAAATAAACATTAATAAGTTAACTTTCGCTTAAAGACATCACTAATGGATTGATACAATATTAGTTTTAACGTTACTCATGTGAACTTGGCTTGGCAAGGCAAGCTGACCTACAACAATATATGTTGCTGAAGAATGATGCCCCCCGCCCCCCGAAAAGCACTTCTGATAGCTGACAAACTGTAAAATATTTCTTAATCCCACAATCATGAAATCAACACCATTAAGTTTCTTTTGTTGACAAACATTACCTAATTTCACATTGACAGATTTGGACGACTGCTGATGACATATGATTTTAAGGGGTTTCCCATTTCCAAATAACCCTCAACACTCAGTTTTGAGGGCGAGTACATTAAGGGTTGAGCTTGAGTGTTATGAGGGTAAATGGGATTGGGCCTCAATCTTGTTAACCATAACCACACCCACTTTGCTGTGAGTGGATCAACATGTTTGTCACAATAAATTCCGGAAGTCTCCACCTCCAAGGGATTCATTGTTTAATCAAAGCGGAGCATGATTACAGCTGGCTGAAAGAGGGGTGAAGCCATTATTAAGTCATAATGGACTCTCATAAACTCTTGTTTGCCGAGATTTCAGACGAGGGTGAACTTTATAAAGTAAAAAGTTCAAAACATGGTCATGATGAAGGACTAACTGCATCTTGGAGAGGAAAACTTTAACATTTGAAACATAGAGTTATTATATTATATTAGTTGCAGTTTAATCTATTCCCATGTTAAAAATATCCAGAACATTTCTTAGGATTTCTCATTATCATTTTCTTAGTTATTTTACTAACAAATTGAAGACAACCTTTTAAGCACATATTTTATTGGGTATTGTTTTGATTGTTTAAATGCTTTGTGACCCTGGTCTAGAAAAGCGCTCTACAAATATTACTTACTTACAAATTATTTCATGACCTCCATGGCTGAGGTGATGACGCATTTCACGATTGGTCATCACCATAAAGAGGGGTCACACTGAAGGTGTAGTTTTCTGGGGTCATAAAATGTACCTACCGGGGAATCACAGCTACCTGGAAAAGAGCCAGAGTCATTCTTTATTCACGCAGGCTGATTTAACCATACATGACATAGGCTAAGTGCAGTTTACATTAGCAACGCCTGCACAAATGACAAGGACAACCCAATGACTTCCGGGAAACTAATATGGAATGATAAAGCACAGCAGGGTTAATGGTTATGTTTCTAAATTAGGTTAATTATTTGAAACGTAAGTGTCGTCTTTATCTTCTTTCTGTGATAAAGGGGAAAAAAGTATCTACTTTAGAAACTGACGTCCTTTAATAAAATTAAATTCAACAAGTGAAAGGGACCCCAGAAGTGAAATGTGAACTATTTTCCACTCAAGACTCAAATGCTAATTTTTGTCGCTCTGAAAAACAGACGGCAGCGGCGTTCATCTCGAGAGTCTAAACTGGTAATTGTGATTGAATCAAAAATGTATTATCCACTCAAACCTCCTGTAGGGGACAATTGCTACTAAATGCACCAAAATGCTTTACGACTTCTGTTTATCCTCCTGCTGACAAAATATTTAAGAGTGCTGGATTAAAAGTGGAGCTTCAGAGTGAAATCGTATACAGAGAAAAGGGATAAAGACGACAGTTACTCAAACAAGATAATTGCAGCAGCTTCAAGTAAAGACGGATTGTCTTTAATCATGTCTAAATAAAATGATTTTTGTTTCTCCTTAAAAAAGGAAATCCGTTTCCTGAATGGGATTATTTGTCCTGAATCAATAGTCTGCAAGTTTAATTTGGAAAACAAAATGTAATTGTCTGGTTCCTCTCTGATAAACATTGTTTGTTTCCACAGCAGACAGATAAGACCTCCTTGGCAGATGTGTGTACAGACGCTAGATATATACAAATGTGGGTTCAACACTACCCACTAAACCAATGTGTGACTCTGGGTCAAGGTGACCCGAAGGCCCGAAAAAACAAAAAGGGTTAAACCTTAACGCTAAGGAAAGGTAATGCTAACAAAATTAAAATTCAACCGTCGAATTATGAATACAATATTTCAGTGGTTATACCTTTATCCCAAATGTACTGATATAATTACCTTCTAAAATGAGCTGGGATTAAAAGTATCAAATATTACACTCAATTATGTTGTCTGCACAAACTACATAGACTTTTTCTGATGACTAGGCCCTAAAGTAGCTCCTTAAGGGGCAACTTTTTTTTAAAACTGATGGCGCCACCTACTGACATGTAAACAACATGATACTGCTTCATGAAGTTTCATATAGTTTAATAAAAACAATCCGTTGTGAAACGGGACTGACAACACATCCATCTACTGTAGGAGCTGAATTATTTTATATAACTATTATTATTTTATTGAATGTCTGTTAGTAATCTCTTTTATTCGTTGGTTTTATAGTGTCCCTGTGAAGAAGAAGAACTGTCTCAGCAGCATTGTTAAAGTCTGTTCCACGATTATTGGAGTCCAGCTAACAGACCCTATCTTCATTTGGAAGAATGGTCTTCCAGAAAGACAGGAAGGTCATCCGTCGCTCTCCTTCGGCTGTCAGGCTTTTAAATGCTGCCGACAGCTGACCATCATGAGCTTTAAACTGAGAGCTGGATTTGTATATCCATTTGAACTTTTTATGTGAAAAATTGTAATACAAATTAAGTAGGAAAAACACATGTGGGAATAATCTAGCATCCTGACATGCTCTTTCTGAAAATGATGTCTCCTCGTGTGACACAGTTTGACACCCCTTCTCTCACTTCGCCGAAAGAAGTTACACACTAAACTCACTTCCATCTAAAAACGTTTGCGCTTTTATATTATTCATTTCCCGATGTTCTCAATCCGAGTTTCTCCGAAGCTGCGTCCTCATTTATTTATCTTCAAACAGCAAAACAACATTATCGACAATTAAAAGTGAGTTTGAGGAAAGTGTTGCGGCACCCATGTTTTATTCATGTGCTTAAGTAGACAACAAAAGAGTGGGCCAGAGTGAAACAAGCAAACCAACAACTGCAGCCACCACAGAACAAACTCGCACTTTAAACGCTGCAATTTTTCTAATTGGCTCCTTTTGTTTCAACTACTTTCTAAAGCTGAACGTCTTCTGCTGCACGATAATTAATGCACAGATCGTTTTTAAGTTGGAGGCGAGATCGGCCCACAACAAAAAAAAAAAACGTTGGATTTTTCTGCATAACAAAAACAATAAACAGAGAAACATCTGTGTAGCACCATCTGGATTACTGATGTCGCACACTTTCATACGGTTCACTCACGCATCCTCTTCATCAGAAATGAAGGAGACCATTTGCAAAGCAGCAGGTTGGTATAAAAACAGCCCGTCGACTGTGGAATTGGGGTCCATTCGTAATGGTCCGCCCGCTGAACTATGTGAAATGCAAATGTCCAGGGAGAACATAAATGGTTCTTGGCATTTTGGCTCAGTGTCAGACGGAGAAAGCAAATGATGGCAGACAGGGAGCAGGATGAAGCTAAAAATGCAAAACGCTCTGGCAGCCGACTGAGAAGCAGGATCAACAAAGCGAATGAAGAAAAAGAAGACAAAGGCTTGAATGAAAAATGCTTCCTGGGGCACTCAAGTCTTGCATTCAAACAGACACTGATCATGATCAAGTCCGTTTGCAAGGGGTCACCCCCGTTTGCTGGTGGGAGAAAATCAGTGTTTAGGGGAAATCAACCCAAACATCAAGGAACGTAATACTAGTGATGAGCTGATGAAGCTTCATGAAACAGTGTCATGTTGTTTAGAGGTCAGTAGGTGGCGTCATCAGTTTCAAAATGATGTGATGTTTCAGTAGAACAGTTCAAAACAAAGGATAATAGTGCAGAGACCGCCATCTAGTGGACTCTGAAAATAATGACACTGCTTCATGAAGCTTCATCAGATCATCACTACACAATGAAATGAACCCATCAGATACATTATACTGGAATCAAACCTGCAACCATCTTCTGTTGAAACTTTTATTAATTATTTTTACATACTACAGTTTTCCTTATTATGTTCAAATAGTGAAAGAAAACTTCATCTCTTAAATTGTGTTATTGTTCATTAGTTTCTCAATTTCAGCAAAAGCTTGTTTTATTTCCCTTTTGATTCTTACCCTGCAGCTATTTACAGTTATAGATTTTTTTATATTTTAGTATTATATTTTAACAATGATGGCCTTATTTTTTGCATCATGAACTTAAAAATATATTTTTGAATAAGAAATATAATTAATTAGTTTTGTCTTTTTCATTTTGAGACTAATTAATAAATTATTCTCCAAAAAGCATTTTTTGGTAAATATGAATATTTGTTGCATATTTGTCACACAAAATTAAGATCCTCTTTCCACCAATTACCCCATTTTGAGCCCGAGAAACTTGATTCTGATTTAAGAGTAAGCGACACACTGTGACTTCCACCTTTCAGAAACACACTTAATATCACAGGTGGGTGGAATTATGGAGCGGGGAAAATTTGAATTACCAGGACAATAGATAACGGAAAAGCTTCACCCGAACCCATCCGTCCGTCAAGAAGAATGACTGTCGTGGCCTCCAGGAGTCGTAAATCAGAACATCCGTATGACACCTGGACATTCTCTTCTGACGGGAACAGTGAATCGATTTCTCACACCTGGAAATGTGGAGGAGCTGAACTCTGTCTGACAAGTGACAGCTCATGAATTATACAGAAAACGCTGAAGTCTGAGTGGATGTAATATCCAGCCTCAGTGCGTGATGCAACCCGAGGGAGTTGTTGGTGCGGCTCTTGTTTTTTTATTCTCAGCCACCTCATGCTAAACAGATAGTTTCAGTCAATAGTAGTTCTGCAGGGTTTGTATGTGGACCAACTGGTGACATGTTTGTAGGAATTCAGCCACATTATTCTTAGAGTTGAGCATGAGAGAGTGAACAAGCTTTTATTCGCAAGTGATTTTTTAATGTTATTCTACCGTTTCAATTTGTCATTTAAAGCAAACACGGCATTTTCTCTGGCACTACTTTCAAGATGAAAGACTTTTTGTGTTGCGCGGGTTTTGTTATGATCATTTCTATTTGGACTTGACTTTAAAAACACATCAGGCTTCTCGCTTTTACTCAGCTTTTCTACTGATTTGCCAAACTCAAGGCCTGGATGCCAAATCCAGGTTATTTTCCTTACTTCACAGAATGAAAAGATAAAGTGAAGAATAACTATAATATTTGCTCCTGTTCACAGAGCCTCCTGTATCTGGACTTTCCTGAAGCCAATTTAGATACTTTAGGTCATAGAAATGATGCATTTGAATGAAATAGAATAAATAACAAGAGGCTATATTTCTTATCAGATGGTTGACACCAGTAAGTCTAATAAATCTATTTTTCAATCTTGTGATTAACTTCAATGACTCCAGCTCTACATGTGGCCCACAAAAACGAAAGTATACCTGGCTTAAAGTTGTATTCACAACCACTTTAAAGTATGCTTTTAACTTGAGTTTATTGATTTCAGCTGATAATTGATAGAATCCAGTTGTCAGCAATTGAGTAGAGGTTTAGTTCTGCGACCAAGAAGCCTGTTGGATGAGAGGCGAAACGTGTTCCTCCAGTTTCCTCGCGCTGTAACTCTCTGGATAACCATGTTCTGGATAATTAAAACCTACACAGAAATATAAGAAATTTGATCAAAAAAAATTAAAAACCTTCAGGAACTTTATTTAATCATAAAAATACTGTAAGGAAATGACAACTTTACTGTAATAAAATATTAAATGTAGTTTTTGAAGTTCTGAGGTATGCAATGTAGAATTTAAAAAGTTACCTCTAAGCCGTTTCTTATTCTCAATGGATAAAACTTTAATGTGGTCATTAATCGTATGAATGTTCAGTTTTGTCAACGATGTAATTGCAGGAGAGGTGTTGCTCTTTATTTTTCCTCTTGCTTGTACTTTTTTTCCCCAGATCCCTTTACTTAAACATTTCTCCAACATAATCATTTCCAATACAATTCGGTTAAAATTTGAATAAAAAGCAAAGAAAAATGTGCATTAAAATACATATTTTATATAGCAAAAAAAACAAGTCTCACATTTGGCGATTTTAGCCCCTTGTATGATTAACTTTCTCTTGAGTGTCACCGACCGACTACACAACACATTTTTTACGAGGAGTGCTGTATACAAAATAAGCTTGTCTAGAGTCTGGCATGAATGTCGAGATGGTTCTTGCAGAAAACTGAACAAGACGGTGCCAAGCTGAGCTGAAAGTGGTGCCGGAACTTGTAATGGAAAAGCTCCATTAGGCAAAAGCAGCAACTGATCGATGCAGCTTTCATAGATTGGCAGACGCACAACTGATTTTACTCTCCATACTTACGTCCGCTTGTTTCTTCAAAAGTAAATTTCTTTCAGTGTCTGTTGCATTTTTAATCAGACCATCAACATTCGCGGCCGTTGCACAGCTAAATGAGGTTATGTGATGTCAGGCAGCAGCTGACTGGAAGTAAATGAGCCTGTTCACGCCCTGCTGCCGTGCTTGGATCCTCTCCAGACCATAAAGCCTCACACACACACACAAACACACACACACACACACCTCACTCAACACAGTTTTGACAGAGACTAATGTCCCCAAATGAAGCGCCCTGCACCACTTTGCATTTGACCTCAACCTTGCTTTGTCTTTTGCCTCTCAGCGATTAGGTAGAACCGTGTGAGCGGGAATAAATGCGTTTCCTACCGTCATTGGCTAATTAAGAGGTAATGTTGGGGTCTCGCTTCTTATATTTTTCTGAATTAGTCTAGTGTTTAGAGGCCGGTTTGTCTGTAAATAAAGATTATAAAATCTTAATTAGAATGCTAAACTCCTTTTGTGCACAAAATGCACAAAGAAAGATTGTTTTTTGTAGTACCTCAACATAGAAATATACTACATATATATCTATATACAATTATAGATAAGTGAGATAACAGCATCAGCAGTGATGCAAATGGATATCAAAGCAATTGGTTTCATCCACAAATGACTGGGGCTCCCACGGTGCCAGTCCAATGTGGCGCTCTTTGGCACTTTCACTTCCTCTAAAGTCCATCAGCTTGGGTCGCAAGCAGGAGATTATGAACATCAGGGCTGAGGTTCTAACAGGACAGAAGTGGGATGCACTCCAGACTGAGCTCATTGAAGTGGTGCAGTCAGACAGGACTGGCCTTGGCTCAATGTTTAACGGCTAAGATGTTGGCCAAAGCCAGTTCAGAGGAGAGACAGAAAACTCTCTCAGGTGGTGAGGATGGAAAAAAGGTGACCCACAAGGTGAAAGCAGTGCCAGCAAGGGAGGTGGACAAACTGGGAGGCAGTGATAACAAGAACCATCACCTGGGCGGACGACGTCGAGAATACCTCAAGCATGAAAACCTCCCAACATGAAGCTCTGGTATGGAACAGAGGAAAGCTTTCAATTGTGCTGCTCCCAGAACCCAAGTCTGCAGTACGTTTTGGTTGTAAGTCAGCGCCAACGCACGGCCGGTACAGGTGGCGCCGCGACCTGGTCCTGCGTAGGATCACCGCTATCCTGGAAACACAGGCTTGAGGTCAACAGGTCCAGCTCAGTACCATCACAGATGTGCAACCACTTTGTGAGACAGGGAGACCAGGCCAGGAACAGCCCTAGGGTGTGGTCTCTCTTGACTCCCGGAGCAGAGTGGAGCTTAAAGGCCGATCTCAACAAGCTGCTTAGGTTCCCTCAAGAGATCCCGACAACCTCTCTATGCCATGACATCGTCATCAACCATCAAGACAGTCATCTAGATTGAGTTGACCAGCCCATGGGAGGTTGGAATAGAGGCTTCTTTCGAGCGGAAGAAGAGTGTTTACAAGCTGGATGGATGGCTTTCACCTTCCCAGTGGAAAAAAAAGAAAAAAGTAGTGCCAGTCAAACCGTCATTGACCATTTTATTTCAATTTTTTTTTTGAAGGTGTCAATCAAAAGTAAACATATTCAGACCATCCTTCAATCAGTACTCAAATATTTTAATTATTTTTTCTCTCAGCAGTTTAGATCAAAAGCAGCAACAGTATTTCGGAGCAACTCTTCCAAGACTTGTTTTGCAAAATTCCCTTTGATCGTGAGAAAAACTGAAATGAATCGCGCAATTAATCTGTTTGTACATATTCGTAAATAACTAACGTGGAAAATTGTTTTTTTCTTCCCCCCGCCAATGTGTTTTACCTGAGGAAAATGACACGGTTGCGATAACTAATCCAATTAATGCTCTTTGTGCTTTGTAAAAACACCAGCCTCGCTACAGTTTCACATGATTTCCACAGATTTATCTCGACGATCAGAGAAACTACGCGGCACAACAGAAGGTTTAACAAAACGTTTTTAATGGATCTTACATGCAAATGAAGCTGGCAGTGATTGGACCATTTCCTCTCACGAAGACTTTTCTATCATTTTGCATGGTTTAAGAACATATGGAGAGATTTCAAAGATTAACTTGGAATTACATTTTATTTCTACATGACGATTTTAACCCAACTAGAAGTTACCTGAACCAGACTGCTCTTTAAAACCTATTCTCATATTAACTTCTATCTTAGATTATTCTTTTGTGCTTAAAATGTACATTCAATATCAAATGTTGCTTGTGTGTGTACCTTCCATTCACAGTTGTCCAACTGACCAAAATATAATTGTGGCTAATTTAAAATAATTACAAACTACTTAGAAAAATACAATACTAGTTAAAAACAAAGAAGGATCTGTCTCGCCTGCAGTTGATTCAGAACTCTGCAGCGAGAATTCTGACCCGCTCAAGTAGAAGAACTCACATTTCTCCAATCCTTAAAACTCTTCACTGGCTGCCAGTTTCTTTCAGGATCAACTTTAAAATTGTGGTTCTTACTTTCAGAACTTTTCATGGTCAAGGTCCTCCTTACATCAGGGATTTGATCCAGCCTTACACCCAAGCTCGGGCTCTGAGGTCTGTGGATCAGAATCTACTGATCATTCCTCGCACACGGTTCAGGACCAGAGGAGAGAAATCCTTCCAGGCTGTTGCTCCTAAGCTTTGGAACGATCTTCCTCTCTATGTTTGATGATCTACTGACTCCTTCAAGAAACATCTTTTTGTTCAGGCTTTTCTGTGATTTTCTGGAACTCCTGTTGTGTTATCAGTTTTATCTTGACCTTTAAAGTATATGCTTTATTGAATATTGTTTTGATTGTTTAAGCGCTTTGTGACCCTGGTCTGGAAAAGCGCTATACAAATAAAAATGACTTACTTACTTAATTTTTCTTGATGCAATTATGAAAATATAACAAAGTCTACTCCAAATGAAATATTTAAATCAAATTAATTTTCTCTACAATGTTTTTAAAATGTATTAATCTAGATTTAATAATACATATAGAATCATCTCCTGTATTAAGTTAAAGGCTGCTATAGGTAAAATTAATTTACAAAAACATAATGAAAATATTAACTGGATGTCATGTATTTCTCTTCGTCCCCAAAGAGTGTTTACGTTGTGGTCTAATGTTGTGTTCAATCTTGTGTTGCACCCAAATGCTCGAGAGATCTTTGGACAAGTGAGTTTTGTGTTTTTGGATTTTAAAAGCCAGGACACTTCCACAAGAAGTGTGTCGAGGCACAGTAGGTGGAGCAGTAGGTAGGAGCAAAAATAAGACAGATTTCACGGAACACACAGCTTCATTCAACTCGATTGTAGTTGTGAAGCACAAACCCATTTAAAGTTTTCTGCAGCAATAATATCTAGAGAATTCCATCAAATACAATACAGGAAAATCCAATCTTATAGATCCTATACCCGTTACAAAAGGTGTTCCTGCATTTTGGAGTCTTGGTGCTGTGTACATCAGATAGCAGGGCAGCCTTTCTCCTATTTCAGCACCACGGTCAGCTCACACTCTGGAGTCACTGTCACTCAGAAGATTTAATAAAAAAAAACACAAAATGGAATAAAAAAAGAATGAAACTCAAGAAGAGTGACAGACCAAAAGTGAAAGTACCAAAGAAGTCGGAAATATAAAAGTGAATTAAACTCAATATAGGTTTAAAAAAAAAAAAAAGCTGTACTAGTTTAGCTTTGATGATGTTCTTCTCATGGAACAGTTTCCAACAGAATGTCATTTTCTAAAACATTAGATTTAAGCTCTGTTAATTAAAAATAACTCACAGAGAAGGGACAAGATCCAATTTAAGGTAATCAAATAAAGATGAAGTTTCCTGGCCAGTGTCCCCTACTGTCTTTGGATTAAATTACACAATCCCTTCCAAAAGCTTTGCATAATTACCATGTACTTAAAATACCTGTGAGTCACACACCATGAGCTGCTGTGAATCAGAGTCATAAGCATGTAAATGGAAACGTTTTCATCTGTAAAAAAAACAGATTTGGCATTCAGATAATGAAAGTTTAGGGAGGATTTTCCTAAATAATTCTCTCAGCACTCAATCACACTTCTGTAGATGTTGGATCTAAAACCTGCATCATTCGCGTCATTTTAAGGACCGAGTTGAATACGCCCGTTCTAGAGCCTCTCCAGAAGTGTGATCTCGCTGATCTCAAACATGACCACAACTGAGCTATATCGGTCTCGTCAGCTTCCAATATTTTCATGCTGAAAGAGAGTCATAATTCTTTGCATGAGGGGAAGCAAATCAAAATCTACGGGGCCCCAGACATGACATGGAGCACAAAATACTGTTGTTAAATTAAACATCATCAGCCAGAATAGCTCAGGGCTACAGCACAAGGCTCTGGACCCATAACTCCATCCCTGCCCAGTATTGTTGCTTTTACATTATTTATTATTTTGTTACTTCGTATTGTAATGTAGCAGAGCTG
This sequence comes from Callionymus lyra, assembly GCF_982586985.1. Lineage (NCBI taxonomy): Eukaryota > Metazoa > Chordata > Actinopteri > Syngnathiformes > Callionymidae > Callionymus > Callionymus lyra. The sequence goes on from NC_141828.1 coordinate 12,866,923, forward strand.
TCACAGAGCCTAGTGTCACAATTTGAGCCATTTTCACGCCACACTCGAAATTTCTCAAGCTTATATTTACCACTCAGTAACTGCAGTCCCTGACAAATGTCTTGTCGCTTATCCAAGTTGTAACAACAAATAACTTGACTTGTAGTTGATCAATTGGAATCAGAAAAGGCTCATATGAAAGGCAAAGGCCTCTTGATTATGCGTATCATACCGAAATAAGGTTTTGTATTATTCAATTAGTTTTATCATTTAATTAGGGCAGAAAGGTCAGATTTTGCTTCGACAAAAGTCTTGTTGCATAGAAAAAAAAAAGTATGGTTCAACTAACTTTATTACTACTTTATTTTGAACACACAAAAAAATGCTACAATAACATGAGAACATAAAGTGAGGTTGCCTTGGGAAAAATAATTAATATCATTTATTACTCCCATGATCTTGGAGGCCTGCATCCATAAATATCAGCAATGACTCAAATAACTTGATGAAGTCATCTGGAATAGCAAAGAAGATTCTTTGGTTTCATCTTCCAAGCCTCTTCTTACCCCATACATGCTCAATAATGTTCATGTCTGGGGACTGGTCTGGCCAATCCAGGACCACATTGACCTTCTTCAGGAAGTTTGATGTGGAGGCTGAAGTATGAGACAGAGCCCCATCCTGCTGAAGAATTAGCTGTAAAAGCTTCATGAAGCTTCAGACCATCACTACATACAGCAGTTCAAATTATTTCAACTCAGGAAACAAAACAGGGAAAGTATTGACAGTCAATGTCCCATGTTGCCAACATAAATATTCAAACCCCGTGGCAGCACCTTAAAAGTCAACATTGCAATTATGCAAATAGCTCACCTTTTTATACCCCTCATCCCTCTATCATAACGACCCACAGTTTAGGTCTCAATGACACATTTGGTGACTAAATATGTGTTTTCCCTTTTCGGTATTCACACTATAATTGGCAGGTGTATCCCAGGATATCAAAATAAGGCTGGGTAACACTGAATAATATCTTAAGCTGGGTGACAAATTCCTGCTTCCTCAGGCTCCGAGCATGGGTAGCAAGTGTGTGCATGCATACAAAGTAGGGGGAGATTCAGCTTGGCTTGACACCGAGGTCCCCCTCCTCCCTGCAAAGTGCCGCTCACTTAGCTCCGAGACAGAGACGTGAGCATCCTTTGACTCCCTGTCCAGCTTCTGTTCAACATCCAACATACACAAACAAACTGTGAAGGAAAGTTTTATTAGGAATGGTGGTGCCAACTTTTTTCACTTGATTTTTATTGATCAAATATTAAAATGTCTTCCCTTCTGTGGTTGCAAGGCTGCGGGGCCTCAACCGTCTTCAGTCCATCACAAGAAACACAGACTCCATAGAAGAGTTAGAAACACAAAAAGTGTGTGTATGCATGGTATATTGTGCATTTTTTCCCCCAGAGGAAAATAAAGAAATCAGAAATATATGAAGAACATGCTAAATTGTCCACAAATACAAGGTTGCCCTGAAAAACTGTACTACTCTGGCATCAGACTGAGGACCAGGCAGTAGCACATTCGCCATCTGCCTACCATACCAACACTTGGACACTGATGAAAGTAGAAAGTGCTTTTTTTGTAGCTGAAATCTTGAAAGATTAGGATAAGAGAAGTGATGGAAATTCATGATCCCTTACAGACTGGAGAAGTTCAAAGGTGACTGCATTGGACTGCTGACCCCGGTCAGTCATGGTTAGAAAACAGATTGGAGCTGAAACTAAAAGATCAGACACCAGATTTAGTTAAAACTCTTACATGTCTCTTACTCGTCTCAATGGATGCATGTATGAAGTCTTTCTGAAGCACAAAAAAGGTTTTTTCAAGCCTTAAATTATTTTTTACTCCATTGGCCTCTCTCTAAGAGGTTCCTTACTCCTTCAGTCAAGTTCCTTAGACTCTTCCCAGGCACATGCAACAGACGAAAATGCCAGCATTGAAACAATTATAATCATGTTATATGTATTATTTTATTTCTTTATTTGAACAGGAACATAGCACAATAAAACATTAACCCTGAATGAACAAGGAGAGATGCATTGAACCAGGTTCTAGCAAATTGCTATTTTCCACCAGTAGTCCCTGGGCAGGTAGATTGTACATACAATAGAACAGAAACAATTACAAAAAGTATTTCAACTACAAGGTTAAGAATACCCCCATTCCCACATCATTACATTGCGTACACACCTGCAAGTTTTTTGTGAAAGCATCCAACGTTTTGTTTGGCATGAGAATGTTTTAAAATATGCACATAAAATCATCTCTGTTTGTGAGTTCCATTGATTTGTGGCAACAAAAGAGAAAGATGATTTACCAAATGAAGTTCTGCGTGCAGGAATACTGTACTCTCCCCTGGTAACTGATCGTGTAGCTCTTGTCATTTTTTCTGAGCAGAGTGTAACCGTTCTTTTCAAAGATTAAGTGAATTTGATAATCATACTTTCATTCAACATTTATACATCACATCCTTTCGCCCTATTTAGCCAGGATAGGCTCAGGCTCTGCAAACTGAAGAGAATATCAGCAGGATTCTTAATGAATAAAATCATCCTACTTCATGATGGATGTCAAAGACTATCATGTGAAAAATCACAGATTGGCCTTTATAAAAAAAGTTTTATAAATCTATGTATAGATATCCTTACACCTTTCACATCCCTTTTTCAGAAGCATAAAGCAAATGTGAGTCAACTCTGAATAATTGAAACTCAATTTTGAAAAGATGGCTTTCGATTTGGAATGAACTTTGTTCACACGTCTTATGTGAAGTTGAAAATAAAATGTGTGGAGAGTGCATGATTGAACTGTTCTGATGCTGCCGAGACCTTTCCAAGGCTTCAATGAGCTGTAAATGTAACTTTGAATGGATTGTAGAAAAGGTAATGTTCCGTAAAAACTGAGTCAGCAGTGATCCCTGGATGTTCGGCTGTGTGACAGTTTAAAGAAATTTTTACAAATTGAGCACGCTATTGTAAGAAAAGTAAATGATGTGTCAAAGTAATCCTTTACCTTGCAGAAAGAAGCTTGGCTCTCTTAAAATGATTGTCTCTGCATGAAGAAACATCTAACTGTAAGTCCGCCATTAAGCCAATGCACTCTTGAATTCTGGACGGTTAAGCTCAGTTAATGCCAAAAAAAGCCTTGAGTGGATATTCTTTAAAATCTTATCTTCCATCCAATCATGATACTTGAACAGGTCTCACCATTTGGACTCATTACTAATGTGGCTTTATTGCCTGAGATTGTTGTAGTACATTTTAACCAGCATTATATTTATACAAAGATATTTAACGTTTACATCATTGACTCTTTACTGACGACCAGTTATTACAAAAATGTTGTTTTTGAAAGAGGAAAGCATTAGCCAAAGTTCAACCTTATGTCCAAGGCTTGAGGGTTAATTTCTTGGGATCTATCCTTTGCTTTTTGTAGATCATGTAGAGCTCCCTCAGTCCAAGTTGTACAGTATAGATGAAAGACTGCAGTGATAAAAACTAACTAAATCTGAGACAAGAGGGGGCAAGTCTTTTAAATTGTTTCCAATGACCCGGTATTGCTGTTGTTCTACTCTTTCTCTGGATACCCTTATGTATCAAGCACTGCGACTCTTCTTTGGACACATTTTTGGTTAACGTTTTTCTCTTAGAGCCCCAGTGACTATCTGCAGCCTGCGACCCACCTCCGTTTCCGTTTTTCCTTTGTTGTTTTTTAGATTTTATTTTGTCAAGTTAACTAAGTTTCGTCTCGTGCCTGGTCACTTGAACTTTAACAAAGACTTAAAACCCCGCTGTTGTAAGACCCCTTTCATTCCGCACCTGGGTCCGGCACTCCCTCATACATCACACCTGCTGACCAGGAATGTTCTAGAGGATGTATTCACGTTGAAAACAGTTACCCAAGCTGGAGGGGAAGGAGCAAGCATTTTTGGTATCGGAGTGTTGTATTGACAAAGACATGTCTCCAGTACAACACTGCAGAAAACCGACCAGAAACTGTAACAGTTTATTTTTCTGTCTTAACAAGAAGGAGCTCTCTCGCCTGCAGTTAATTCAAAACTCTGCAAGAACTAACATTTCCCGAACCCTAAAACTCTTCACTGGCTGCCAATTTCTTTCAAGATCAACTTTAAAATTCTGGTTCTTACTTTCATAACTATTTATGGTCAGGCTCTTCCAGCCTTACACCCCAGCTCGGGCTCTGAGGTCTGTGGATCAGAATATACTGATGGTTCCTGAACACGCTTCCGGACCAGAGGAGAGAAATCCTTCCAGGCTGTTGCTCCTAAGCTTTGGAACGATCTTCCTCTCTGTGTTTGATGATCTACTGACTCCTTCAAGAAACATCTTAAGACATTCTTATTTGTGCAGGCTTTTCCTTGATTTTCTGGGACTCCTGGGTTGGTCTTATGTGAGAGAGGAAGATGTATATATATTTGAACTGTGTATATTTTTTTATTGTTAAAGGCCTTTGTGACCCTGGTCTAGAAAGGTGCTTTACAAATAACTATTGCTTACTTATGTTCGGGACTTTGGGAGGGAAAGTATCTGGACTAATGATACAAATAGAGCCAACAATCGATTGTAGAGAAATCCTGCAGCTTTGGGGAAGTAACGTCCTCCAGAGACTTCCCATTAAAAAGATCTTTGAAGTGTCTTGAGACTTCTCATCTCTTTTATAAAGAGCAAACTCATCCCATCAATTGTGTGGTCGTCTCGAGCTTCGGTTCAGGTCTTCGCTGCTAATGCTAAGCTATCATGTTCGACATTCATGTACAGGTGCATTCATTCAGTCGGTCTTGGTTTTAGCCAATAGCCTAAGTTATCTAGACATAACTTCAGGTTTTTTCATTGGAGAGAAGCCCTCTATCCATGTCACACAGCTGCTCGCCCTTTCTTGGAGTCTTAGAGTCTTACTAGGAAGAAGTGCGGTATGTAATCCTGCCTTTTATGGGCAGGGGCAGTGCCATCTAAAACTAACGCAAATGTTTGATCAGCAACATGTGTCATCCATCTTACATCAGAGCCTGAGTCATGTTTCCAGGGTTGGTCAGACCGGTGGAAATGTTTGCTCAGGTCAGCCAGTTTCAGCAGACACCGAAAAGCCAGCAGAATCACTTTGAAAAGAAACAGATTTGGAGAGAAGGATGAGAGAGGTAAAAATATCCCTCCTCAGATAAAAAGGTTGAAAGTTTTATAGCACAAAACAGAGAGGTGCAGTCGAAGGATTTGTATCTGTCAAAATGTTTTAGGAGTGGCGGGGATCTGCGGTGCTCCAACAATCTCGCCAGCATTCATTTTTAAAGCCAACGGATGAATAAATGAAAGTCAAAGCTCAATCTTGATGAGTGCTTGTATTGATTTAAATCCATTTGTCATATACAAAAGAAAAAATCCTATTGGTGCATTTGTTGAAAACTTTCACGGAGCATTGCAAGTCAAAAGGTATAAAGAGAGAAATAAATAGAATTAAAAGTCGTAACAAAAAAAAAAGCTAGAAAGTGAATTTCAAAACTTCTGCAATGTTTTAATCTAATTTGTATAAAAGTCAAAACGGTCAAAAAGGATTGTTGGATATAAATATTTTAAAATCAAATGGAACTAAAGTAAATGTAATAAAAGGTTGATCTAACTGCATTAGCATTTATTGATGTTCAATATTCGCCAACTTTGTACATGATAGTCTAATCTTCTTCCATGCATATCTAAAAATGAGGGTTTCTTTTTTTCTCTCGTATCGTAGGATTATGAAGCTGAAATATGCTTAGTTTTTGACTTTTAAAATGTTTGATTTTGAACATAAAGGGGAGTTGAGCTCAGTGGAAAAACTTAAAAACCAATGAGTCGAAGTAACACAAAAGCAACCTGAGGCCATCATTACCACTGAGAGAGGCAACACCAACTGACGCGCGAGTCTGGAACTGCAGAGTTTATAAGGAGGTCTTGATGGCAGAATCCGTTTCACCTGTGTGTCATTATCGGTTTTCATTGCTATCTGATCCAATGTTTTTGGATCCAATATTAAATATTCCCTGTTTAAATGACACAAAAGGACAGTATTCCATTAAGATGTACATTCTCATGCATCAAACATTTCAGATATTAACTGTTCATAATATTATATATATATATATATATATATATATATATATATATATATATATATATTGATACCAACAGAGAAAAGTATTAAATAGCTTTCGGAAATGTTTTTTTTAAAGTTGTTTTTGTTTGATATAGATCAGGGGGTACTTAATACTTAATACTGTGGGAAGGTAGGAGGGGAGTCGGACCCTCGACAGGAAATACAATTTATTGAATGGTCCACAATCCTCCCACCTTTAACATTAATATCTCATATTTAAGTATTAGATAAGCTAACTTTAGCAAAGAAAAAAATCTCTCTGGTTCGATTGAAATCAAATATTTAAATATATACTACGCACCCTCAGGTTTGGGAGGATTTTCAGAGGAATCTGTTTTTTTTTCTTTCAGTTAGAGGCAGAAATATTTGTCCATATGATGGTATTGACTAGCGTCCAAAAAAATACATTAAAAAATCACAATAGAAATACAAAAAAAAACCATCCAAATACTAACGATCTTTAATGTCACATTTTTACTTAAGCCCTGACATTAAAAAAAAAGTCTATATTCTGTCAACATGAAGGTGAGTAGAAAATAAGTGAAGTTTGGATTTAAGGTGAACCATCACTTTACAATCTTTTTTATTTTTTCCGATCACAGATCAACTCTTTTTTCCCCTATCTTTCATTGAATTTCCTTAAATCAACTTCAATTCTACATGTTTTTTAAACAACAACCCAAAAACGTTGGGTTATGATATTAATTTGAACTTAAGTTTAAATGATTATTAAAAACTCTAAAATTAATTTGCACCTAAATTTATGTATTTAGATCTTGGGTTAATGGACCATATTAGGCCAACAGGCCACTATTATAATTGAATAATCTAGCTTGATGATCTGAAAGAAGTAATGGAGAATTATTGCAGGACAAATGTTAGAAGCACAAACCCACACACTTGTCGCTTCCATCTGAAGTGTGAAGTCTCTGTTGCTGCTCGAGTGACAGCTCATCTCGCCCGAGACCAGTCGAGATGATTTTGTCCGCTCTGACCTCATTATTTAACATTGATTAAATGTATATTGAAATGTTTTTTTTTCCCAGAAATGTCCCTCATATTTTTCCTTTACAAATTATTTTCTACTTCTCCACCTTCAGGCATGACAGTCGGGTTTGGATTGACAGCCTTTGGGAATTACGAAATGAGCTGGCTTTACTCCTGAGAATTACAGAGAAATGTGCGGATTGTGGGATACATTCCGGGAAGACCAGAACAGATATGATGAGAGCTTAAGAGAGCGATGGAGAGATGTATCAGACCAGAGATCTACAAGATTGAACAAGATCACAAGCTGGCAAGTCTGCTTACGCCTGTCGCCCGCAGAGACTCTGGAAATTCCCTGCTGTCCCTCAGCTGCTGCAGGTGAAGACGCCATTCTAAAACTGCAACACCTCAGATGTGATGTCCCTTTAAGTCCCAAAATACACGCTGAGGATTTTTCAGCATTTCTAAATGGATCTAACCAAATGTCGAATAAACAAATTTCTTTCATGTGAGTCAAATTTTTAGCTGACCAAAGGTGTGTATTAACATCAAAATGGGAATGTTTGGAGTTGCTGGAACAGCTGTAGATAACTTGTTAATACTAGTAATAGTCTCACCGAACACCCCAGCTTTCATTGTTGACATGCCCTGACAGTGGTTATGATTCACACGTGTGACTCACACACCTGTGATTCATCACACATCCCCTCCATTTTTAGTCTCGTTCTGTGCCGTTGTGTGGTGCGATGTCGCATGTGCAGCAGCCTGTCGCCTGGAAGGTTGATTACAGCTTCGGGCGGCTTCTGGATTTGAAGATAAACACGTCCTGCTTTGAGTTTGTATAAACAGTTCTTAAAGGGGTCGATTTGTGACTCTCAACCATAAGTGAGGGTGATTGTGTGTCTATCATTGCTCTGGGATGGACTGGAAACCTGTTCAGGGTTTGCCCTAAACCAAGGGTGGGCGAACTCGGTCCTCGAGGGCCGCAGGGTGTGCAGGTTTTTGTTCCAACCGATCGAGCATGCACATTTTAACCAATGAGGTTTCAGCTGAAACAAGCAACACCAGACTGACAATCAACTGATTACACTCCTTAGACACCTGATTGGCAATGTGTCCTCTTGATCAGTTGGAAAAATAACCTGCACACCCTGCGGCCCTTGAGGACCGAGTTTGCCCACGCCTGCCCTAAACTGTATCCACAACCTCAACATGTAAAATTGACTTTTATTGGATATTTTTTGCAGTCTTTCTTTAGACTCATCCACATTTTTTTAGTCAGACACAATTTCTAGAAGCCCCCTGACAAGCAGCTTCAGCTTAGGGACTGACCTCTTGATTGATTTCAGTTTCCAACTGATGCTGTAGACCAGGGGTAGGGAACCTGGTCCAGAAAGAGCCGCAGTCGGTGCAGGTTTTCGTTCCAACCATTCAAGGACACATTTTATCCAATCAGGTGTCTTAGGAGTGTAATCAGTTGATTGTCAGTCTGGTGTTGCTTGTTCAGCTGAAACCTCATTGGTTAAACTGTACATGCTTGATCGGTTGGAACAAAAACCTGCACCCACTGCGGCTCTTTCTGGACCAGGTTCCCTACCCCTGCTGTAGACTATCTTAATATGTGTAGTTGTTTCCTTGAAAAGCTAATCCACATTTTTGATAACAAAATTTTGACTCAAAAATAATTGCCATGACTTGCCAGTTCAAGACACTTAAGCTTAGAGTAGAGTTACATTAACTGGCTTTGTTTTCCCCAAAAGTATTTTATTTAATTCATGATGTTTAGGTTCATAACTTTAATCTCCATTCACTGTTTGAGTGTCTGTCCGTTGTCAAGGGAATGGGTCGCCCTGTCAGACTAGTTTTGTTTTGGAATCTGTATAATTTGCGAAAATTGTAAATAAATAATAATAGCACAGAAAGAATAAACTTTGTCTGCTCCTTAAGTACTTTTATGTGTGTGTGTGTGAATATAAATAAATATTCATGCGTTCATTACTATTTAATTAAATGATGACCAAGTGCTCGATTGAGACGCCACAAGCCGGAGACGCTACAAGAACTGCTGTTGTAGAAGGACTTGATCCACAGGATCAAGCTGTGAAACTAATAGGCATTTTCCTTAAATCCATGTCTGTAACCATGGTGTCTCCCGAGGCGTCTTAACCGCTCTCCAATAAAACAAATCACCCCGTAAGTCTGAATATCGTCGACCGCAAAGTTGTTGTTCAAGGATCCCGATCAGATGTTTTTTCTTGAGCTGTTAATAATCTCTTTGAGTCAAACCTGTCAGTACACGATCTAGGAAATCTGCGCGATCTGGGAGCGTAATCGCATATCTCGTTTCGCCATGTTTTCATGGCAACTAGAACCGGAAAAAAATATAGCGTGGAACATCATCTGGGAAATCAGCGATCCATTTAAAATCCTATACTAAAATGTTTAACAAGAAGATGGTATAGACACAATGAATTATTTTCCTCTTATCTTTCATAAAATCGATGCTTTGAGACTCGAAGAGATGCTACGTCACCGGCTATATAAATAAAGTTGTGCATTTTAAATGCCACGCACATGCGAAAATGGATCATTGATTTCCCTGATTATCCCCCAGGTTGGGATTTTTCAGAGTAATCCATTCTGTTTGTCCATAGGAGGGCCACGATCGATGCTCACTTTTCTTTGTCCAAAAACACCCACCAAATATCATCCAAATACCTCCATACTGCTCGTCTGGAATGTCCCTCTTGTTCGAAGTTCCAAGATTCATCTGAAAAAAAATAAACAAAGAGAATCTGATCAGAAAAAGAGCATCTACTAAAAACAAGCTTGAAAAAAAATAGATATTCCATTTTTTTTCCCTAATTTCTCATACAATACAAGATGGGCTTTACAAAAGAAGCAGTATGGAGGTAATTGTAATTGTCTTTGTGGACGAATTCAAGACACCTGAACTCCAGTCATTACATTAAAATGGACATACATTTTTGCCTATAACTAAAAATGAAATTAAAGTAAATATCTTTTTAGTTTGGTGATTCTGACCAACTTCAATTTGCCCCCTTGTGCTTTTGAGTTCTACAGCCTAATTTGCGACTGAATCATCCATCAAAGCCTAGTACTTCATAACAGTGACAGTATTTGCCTTTTCTTTGAAAAAGAATATTTCATTTATTTAATGTCACTGACATTAGTAAACCGTGTTGTTGACTCTCAACATGAGCCTGATGGGTTCAACTGAGGATTATTTAAAGATAAATCAAAGATAGTTGAACCAACGTTGGGTTAGAATTTCAATCGTTGGTTGCTGCACGAATTCTGCTCTGTACTTGCAGTTATGTTGAATCAGCAATGTGAAATGTCCAGTGGGAGACATTTTATTGAAAAGCAAAGCACTGCAGTGAAACACACAAGTAGAAAAATGGACTGAATCGGACGACTCTTGCATTTTTATGTTACCATAACACTTGGTTGGACTTAATTTATGTAGCTGTTTGGTGACCTGGACTAATTTTAAATGAGAATTACTTCCATTCTTCTTTTTCTTTAGCAAAGAAAATAATGTGTTCCAGATACACACACTGCTGAGAATTGTTAAATGGGCCTTTAAAGAGGCTAAAGTCGCCGTAAATATGATTAATTGATCTTGGGTGTCGTAAAAAATGGGTAATTAACTTGTTTAAATAGTCTGTCACACAGAGGAAAGAACAGAAAACAGCAGATGGAATATCAAGTAAGATGGTGGCTGTGTGTTAATTGGAGGCTTTTATATTGAGGATAAACAAAAGACCCTTTCTTCTTTGAAATGTTTGATTAGGAGAATTATTTGTGCATCCTAATATTAAAATTAGTGGAATCAAAAGTAAGTCATTTGGGCAATTAGTTCAACAGAAATGGATTGACCAATCTTGCTAATTAAAGGGCTTAAATCCTGCATTTTCAAATGTTCAGCCTCTAATAAATTACAATACAAGTGTATTTAAAGTTATGACTGTTTTATTTCATGCCTTTTGTGTATGAAATTCTGAGAAACTTGTGAATTTTTAATGTCAAATCTTCAAGAAGGTCCAAATACCATAGGGTTTCCAACGAGTCGTTACTAAAATAACATTATCAAAGCAAATCTTTATATGACAAGTCACTAAACCCAGAGGAAAGCACAAGAACACAAACTGGATGATACACTTTAAACAAACAAGAACCGTAAATCCGAAAGCCCTAAGGCAGAAGTGAAACAAAATAAGAGGAAAGAAGGTTTGGAAAAAAATAAATATATAGCGTGGATGTGAACACAATTGTACAGCAGTGAGGAATGTGTGTTAAAACACGAACATATTAAATCTTCTAAAGATCAAAGGCCCCAGGAGAAAACACGAGTATAAAATATCTGACACTGCGGACTGGAACAAAGTAGCTTAAGCAGCAACTGCATAGTTGCTAATTACGGATTGGTTGACGCTGGGTGTTATAAACCTGTGAAAAGAGAAACAGGAACAAATCGTGACAAGAGACTCTGGACCAATATCCTGTTTTATAAAGTATTATTTTTGACAAGATACAAACAAATACAAGAAGAAGATATAAACAACAATTTAAAGGATGAAATCTCAAAGGAGAGCACAATGTAAATTGGTAACAAACATCAATCTCCCACAAAGAAGGCAGAGAATGATCGCTAAAGAAAGCAGCGAGGCACGATCAAACTCAAACACAATGGACAACACAGTTATTATAAACTCGCCGCTGTGCTCATAAAAATCCAAGTTTCTCAAAAAACCTTGGATACACGTAGGCATGAAAACACACAAGGCTGACGCCCTCATTCTTGAACATGCTACGACTTCAGGCCTTGCGGTAAACCATTGTGTTTGGGGAATTTGTTGCCGACAGAGTGAGGATCTGTGATAGATTGGTTGTGTCAGGTTTTATATCACACATTTAAGTTGTCATCCTGCACGGCAAACAACCTCCGAGGCGGACAGACCTCAGCACGTTTTTTCCTCTGCCAACACTGCATCTTCATCTTCTGCAATAGATTGGCCAAATGAGATTGAGAATATATGGGAAAAAAAGCGCAAAGCAGAAGTCAAACAATTGACGGCATACTTAAGATGAACATGTCAGCCGGGGCAGAAATAGACATCATGTCCATCTTTGCTATGATATTTGTCTTTTTATTTTCCCAGCAGGCCATGCATCAATATCAGTCATTCCTAATAAACCCATCCTGGATTTATCATTGTTTCTCATTTTGGCCTTCCTGCGGTGGCTCACCCAGCTGCATCCCCTGTCACTCTAATGGCATTTTTTCATATCAGCCAGATTATCAAATACACATTTCAATGATGGATAAATCTCCCCCAAGCCGAAGCACGGGAGCGTTTCCCGCTGCTATCAATCAAAATTGTTGCCAGGTGATTGTGTCCTGCCGGGATGTGTGTTATTATAGGGTCTATTTGGAGACCCAGCTGAGTTACAATAGCGTCAATCAATCCAAAATCAATTTCTAACATTGTTTGTCGTTTCTTTGAGGAACCAAGACTATTGTTATATTTTTGAATTCGTAAGAATTTACCCATTTCATGTTTATTTCTCTCGACTGCCTGGGAGTTTACTTGACTCTCTCTAAAAAGTCACAAATGTTTTGTTTTTTTTCCTTGCCTGAAACATTCAGTCCTAACAGTGTTGGCATATTGACAACTCAAAAGACTATAGGGAATGGAAATCAGTTAAAACATGGCTGCAGAAATCAATTTTGTATGGTGGAGAAAAATGTAACAAAGTACAAGAGATTTTGTAGAGAGACCCTCTGGTGTTTCTTCTTACTAAAATAAATTATAGATTTTGATCAACTGGAGTGGTGTTTATAGAGTTAGTGTGGTGATGAACTGCTATATAGTCGGAATTTTAATGTTAAAACCACAACAAAAGGCTTATGGAGGAATGATGTTTTTGGGAATCTTTGGAATGTCTCGAACTCTAGAAATTGGGTCTTTCTTTCATTCTGTACACAGCAACTAGGTGTTTCAATGACTCGCTTTGTTTTATGGTATTATTTTACATTTCTTTCCGTTCTTAATCTCATTTGGTTGATTTTTTTAAGCATTTCCAGGAAGAAGCCGCCATCCCGTTCAGTCTGAAATTGACATAAATGACAAGATGTTGAGTATTTTTGAAAAATGATACAAAATTTGACTGAATTAAAAAAATATATGAACCAATGTGGCTTGTAGTCAAGTTTACATTGACTTGAGTAAATCAGGCACATTAAACTTGTGATGGTCTGATGAAGCTTCATGAAACAGTCTCATTATTCTCAGAGTCCACTAGATGGCGGTCTCAGTGCTATTTTCCTTTGTTTTGAACAACTGTTCTAATGAAACATCACATCATTTTTAAACTAATGGCGCCACCTACTGACCTCTAAACAACATGACACTGCTTTATGAAGCTTTATCAGCACATTATTACTTGAACGCAAATATTGTTTCCGGGTGAACGTGCCTACTGAGAAAAGACGAAGGACCATTCAGCAGAGAAACTAGGACATATTTTAACCATATACTGTCTTATTCACCGGTGTTGCATTGGTGAAGAACCTATTTTTCACCCTTGTGCTATCTAATCATGAACAACTTCCACCACTGCATATGTATTCATGGAAGCCATGGAGGTTGTTCACCTTGACCCAGAGACAATACAAGGGTTAAGGAGTTTGAACTATTCTAAATACAATCGTTAACTTCAAGTAACAATGAGTTTTCTCAAGAGAGTTCTAGATAACTCTGACCTGTTCACATGTGGTCATTCCCTTTCCTTGCAAATGAGAAAAGTTTTCTTTATGGTGTTGCCTTTATTTAAATTGTGTTTGTCTGTATTTTCTTTCTCTATCCCTGCAGGTTCCAGAGCGTCCCCCACTCTGGGTTTCTCAGTGCAAGACCTCTACAAGAACTGGCCTTGAGATATCTTCGGTTTCTGTCGGTTGTCTGTGTATACAAGCTGATTTGGAGCTCATGATAGCGTGGGCGAACAGTGTCAAAAGTTTTTGTAAGAGTTCTCTAGCAGCCAGGAAGATGTTAATTGCTTTTGAAAATAAAGTTACTTTATTTTCTACATAATTTAGTTGATATTCATATCTTGAGATTAGGCTTTTGACTTTGAATGTACATTAACTTAACCTGTGCAGCATCCAGGGATAACTTGCTGTCAAATTAACCTTGTGTTGTATATATGTTACAGACGTAAACATTACTAAGTGAGTGCAGACCTCCACTTAGCAGCTTATTTGTTACAATTATTTTAGGGATATTATTTAAAGACTTTTTAAGGAATTTTAAATATTGTTTTATTCTCATGAATGCAGAATTCATAAAAATAAGCTCACTGTGGCAAAAGGTGGTTTTAGTTGTTCCAGAACCTGCACACACAACACACAACCTGACTAAAGATGCTCACTCTATACATGTATACGTGTATAGAGTGAGTATATAATACACTTTTCATCTCTTACTAAATGCGAATAAGAACCATCAAACATTCTATATGGTGTCTAGTTCTGTATGCATGATTGCACATTTGTCATATGAAGCTAAGACAAATATGTATATATATATTTAACCATAGTTATTCTATAGTTTACAGTTCAATAAAGTGTGTTTAAAATAAACTTTTTTAAATTTTCTTATTCATATTTAACATGCAAATATTTCTAGTGATGGTACTTACAGTATTTGTGTTTAAATTAAACTTCTGGGCACATGATGGCAGCAGTTCTTTTGCAGTGATGGTCTGATGAAACTTCACGAAGGAGTGTCATGTTGTTTAGAGGTCAGTAGGTGGCGCCATTAGTTTAAAAATGTGATGTTTCATTAGAACAGTTGATCAAAACAAAGGAAAATAGTGTAGAGACGCCATCTAGTGGACTCTGAAAATAATAACACTGCTTCATGAAGCTTCATCAGACCATCACTATCCTTACGTCCTCCATCGCTAAAGAAATTATGAAATGATAAGACAAGAGGATACAGTCGACTTCAGTAGCTTTTAAAGATGTTACGACTTCGTCAAGAATCATGTGGTCTGTAAATTCAGCAACACAAGAGTCGAGTCATCGGGAAATACCACAAATATATCCTTGTTCCTACAGTATCACAGTATCCTATTGTTACCCCTGTTTCTTGCCAGTACAATCCCCTAGTCGGAATATTACAGCCATGTAACTTCGAGAAGTTTGGGCAAAATTTCCTCTCCCATAATTCCAGGCCACAGCTGAGTTAGTCTCTGTTAACATCTTGAAATCTCGAGCAAACCCTGCAGCGTGATTGCCTGCTATTTTAAAGTGAAAGTGCTTTAAACAAACAACCAAAATCTATTCGGGGACCGAAAAAAAAAAAAGGGTATAATTTGGTTAAAGCAGATACTTTCAGTTAAGCATGGCAGCCTTCCACTGATAGACACGTACTTTTCCTCTTACCCCACGGGTGTCTGGACATGGTGGAATATTAAAAATTCTCATTCTGTTGAGAAGTAATTAATCACTTTTGTGCTGATTCTATCAATAAGATAATTTGGCAATCATGTAGTTGGCAAAGGAACCACCTCGGGCTGTCAGTGTTCATCAAAAAACATTCGGGACAATGCAGCGCAGGATGATTCCAAAGCATAACGATTTTTTTCCACTCCTGCTCTTTGCTGATGTTGGAACCCCTCGCTCAGATGAAAGACCATTAGTGAAATGAAAGAGTCTAAAAGTAGGACGAGAGGTAAGACTGGAAAAAACGTGTTTAAATCACGCGTAAAGAATAAAAATTAAGCTTAATCGTCATCGTGAAGAAGGTCTTGTTTAAACAAAGTCATCAATAAATAATTGAAATAAAGCCTCCGGCTCGATGAATTATACAAATATTAACCTTCACAGTTAATTGATCGTCAATAGGATTTTCAAGAGAGATAAGAACGGATGTAAAGGTCATCTTAGTGGAGCTCGACGGTGACGTTTAGAAACGTAGACAAATAAAGCAAACGAGTTATAGACGACCCTATGATCCCGTCAGCATCGGCGACACACACTGAGCCCTTCGATATCTCCCAGCAGAGAGGTCGCCGCCGAACACATTCACGCTTTCCGTTTGATTAAATTAAGGAGGCGTAAGAGATTCTGAGTCATGCAATCGATTCACCTGCTTCTGAACTTTTAAGCTGTTTTTGCAGAGAAAAAGAGAAACAGGAGATAAATAAACATCTTAACCAAGAGAGGGAAAAGGCGTAAAAAGAGGAAAAATAAAGACTTTGAAGAGGCTGAGTAAGTGAGTCTGGCCTGTATTGTGCGATGATTCAGACAAACTTCTTGGAAGCATCAATGGATGATTTCCACTGTTCTTCGTCGGTATTTGTTATTTAGGAGATTCTGTTCATTTCTCGGAGCTGTATACACTCAATTCACTGGGCTCTAAATGAACTGGTAAGCTCTTTCGAAAGCAAGTTCAGCCTGCTTCATTAGCATAAAATAAACTTGAATCAAAGTGTTTTACTGCATGGTTATATTTATAAATTATTGTTGGATTTTTGGTCAAATAAAAAAGCAAAATAGAGAATACAAATTGATAGAACCTCTCCCCGACAACTATGAAATAAATGCAACCTTATTTTTAAAACATATTAGAAAGAAGAAATAGAAATAAAGATATATATATATATTTATATACATAAACTAAACAAATATATGATAGTTATAGTAAAATAAAAGCTATTTTCTTCTGCTTATGACCTAGTGGAAGTAACTTTTCGACCCCTGAGACATTAAACTAAGAAATGAGAATTGATTTTAGTGATTTGTTTTGGGGAATTTTGCCTCTGAAGATTGTTTTCTGCTTTACAAAAACACAACATGACAACTTTAATGTTGCGGCTTAATTCAGTAAACCTGGTGAGTGAGGAAAATACTTGAATGGACAGACACTAGCACACATTGAGAAGGTTTGTCAGGTGAACTGGGTGAAAGTTTTCCAGTGTCAAATCAAAATGGCTGCTACAAGGACACTATTCCGACCATTCAATTATATATTTTTTTATAAAGATTATAAACAGGAGAGAATACTTCGTAGTACTCCAACTTAACAGTTTAAATTCAACCTTGAACTTACAACTGCCCATGAGGACCAACTTCCCCTCAAAAATATCACTGAAAAGACGAGGTCAGGGTACTTTTTCCCGTTTATCTTTTCTCACCGTTCAATGTTGAAATATTGAACTGCCTGTCTTCTCTGGAGGAGCTGGAGTCTCCATTATTGACCTTTAGCTTTAATGAGAGTGATAATCTTTTTTTTTTTTTGGAGGATAGCAATCACACTAGATTAGGGCTGCGTGTCATTCATTTTTAAAATGTGAGTTAAGTCTGAGGGGAGTCTAACTCTGGATCCACATTTTCTCCTGAACAAAGAAACAATGCCGAGCCTGACGCCTGACAACGTCTGATGAAAGAATGACAAGGGAGGCAAATGATGTCCTAAATCGAAGCAGCTCCTCTTTGTCTGGCCGGGCTTTGTCAAACCTTAGACACGTATTTTAGTCAAACACAATAATTTCCGTCTCTTGAGAGAGTCTGGAAGGCAGAATCCATTTACTTTGTAACGTCAGATAATCGGCTCGAGCTGATGACCATGATTTAAGATTTACGAGGGTTTATGTTTCGAACAGTTCCTTTGTCGAAAGATAATTCACTTCAAGGGCTTCACTGATGTTTCGTGCCCAAACATATTAATAGAGTGATTATTGTCTCAGGACTTCTTCACTTCAAAGAATATATTTACCAGACGAAAAAGTGTTTTAGTCCAAGATAAGGTTGTCTTCAGAGGAATGTCAGACTGACAAGCATGGGTCGGCTTTTTAATTGGATCTTTTAAGCGGCCGCCATGGATCTGGAGAACGGCAATGATGCGTGGAAACTTGGAGACTCACCGAAACAATCCCAACATTTAAAAATGAATGCTGAGTCAGCCATGACCTGAACCGACTAGGAGAAGTGATACTTATATAATCAAAAAATGGGAAAAGTCTTAGTAAGCCCAGCAAGTGTCATCTCTATTGTATCATCAGTATGTGTCTGTTTGTACAAAACTGTCTTTTCACTGAAATGTTAACATTAGAAAATGATTTTGAGCCCCGCCCACTGAAAACACTTTTTTTTTCCTGGGGATAAAAACTTGTTTACCATAACCACGCCCACTCTGCTGTGATTGGTCAAACATCAAGGCTTGTCACCACGTGTCATCAATCCCAGAAGTCTCCTCCTCCAGCGTACTCATTGTATAAACAAAGCCGGTTGTGATTACAGCCATTAATACAGGTTGAATGAAAAGTGTTGAAATAAATGATAAATTGATTCTAAGCAGTAAAAATACAAAAAACAATTTTTCTCCTGAAGAGTCATCGATCCTGGAAGTCTCCACCTCCAACGGACTTGTTGTATAAATAAAGCGGGGCGTGATTACAGCTGGCTGCAGGAGGAGTGAAGCAATTATTACGTTGTAATGGACTCTGCTCTCATAACCTCTCTTTCGCTGACATTTCAGATGTGTGAGAACTTTATAAAGTATAGGTTCAAAACATGGTCATGATGAGAGATTTTACTGCATGTTGGAGAGGAAGACTTCAACATTTGAAACATGTCAGGAGAGTTGGGTTTTCATATTAATTGCACTTCAATGAACAATCCAATTTAAATTTAAACTTATTCCACAAGTTAAACAAATAAAGTAGTATCTTAAGAGGAGGGAAAAGCGGTCAATTGATCAGTCCAGCTGTTCCCACCTGCCAAAACAACCAAACAGAACCAGAGGGAACTAAACAAAACACACAGAAAACCAATAAACAAAAGGAAATTGTTTAAGTAAGGGGTCATTAATCCTTAATACTGTGGATATAAATGCTGATATTACTGAGCTAGAGAAAGAGGTGGTTGGTCTGAAGGGTCTTCACAACCAGGAGGGAGCAAATTAAAACGGTTAAAAAACACATAGATTGACTAACTGTTAATTTGTTACCGAGAGAAAGGAAAAATCAATACTCAAGAGGACTAATAATAAGAAACGTCCAAGTGAATGCTGAGAAGAGGGATCTTTAAACATTGATAGGAACATAATTAGAGGAGGATATGAAGGTAAATGCATAAACAGAAAGCAGCAATTATTGTTCTGTTTCCAGAGGAACATCGCAATATGAAATCTCGACGATAACAACACAGCAAAAATCAATTAGCAAAGTTAATGTCAATTGATGAGGAAAAAACATCATCTAGTGAATCCTGACAAACGTGTAACAAGAGGTGATGTTGGGCGGATGAGATGATGGAGTCAGTGAAATGAAATGATGACTTTTAGTTTCTAAACGCCTTCAACACATTGTTTGGAGGAAAGAAGAAAAACATAAATTCCATTCATCTATGCATGTGTACACAGACATACACACCCGTGGACAACTGACCTCTGTATGTCTTCAGACTGTTGGAGGAAATTAAACCCTTACAGCAAACAGGATAGAAGATTGTCTCGAGGTCACACAGGACTGACACTCAGCCTTGTTTCCCTTCTGATGGATTCAAACTCTAAGTGCTTTAGTCCCGTTTTCTCTTTGTTTTTAACAATTAAAAAGGGGTGATTGATTCAATTCTCAACAAAAAAAAACTCAGCAATCCTTTACAATATAATGGATAAAAAAAGTAGTATAACGTTGTGTTTAATTGTGTTTTAAAATCACTCCTGAAACATCTCACCATAAAACTCAAGAATGTTTGTCCTCTCAGGAGGTTTTCCTGTTTATATATTCTAGTTAAGTTTTCTATAACGCATGTGGAGGTAAACATAATGGTGTGTTTTCTTCTGATCCCACCTTTGCAACCAACGCAGAATACATTTAGAGTAAAGAAATTGGATGATAAGAAAATGTGCATGGTTTTAACACTTAGAGCTCGCTCATCACAATTTAACTGGAACTGGGAGCTAGTGTTGAATGACAACACGTCTTCTCAATATAGTCAAGTTTTTGATTTACTTTTGTGGTTCAATTGTGATTCAAATGTTGTCCTACATTTTTTATTTATATTCCTTTAGCTCTGAAAGGAAGCATGAGAAGCAGCAGTTAGTGATTAAACCTCATGTTGTTGATTGTATGTTCTTTTATAGCACTTAGTGCTGATGCGGTTTTAAAGAGCATCTTTAAAACGTCTTATTAAACTCACATTTTATTTCTGTAGACCCAAACAGACATTGTTGTAATTCCCATACAAAGAGGTATTGTAAAACTGAAACCCTGGTTATTGCGACTGATGATAAGGTTCCAAGGTTGAGTCAATACTTGGGTGACTTAGGCCAGTCTGTCAAACTTGACAAAGAAATGTCTCTACTACAACACTGCAAAAAACTGACCAGAAACTGTTTCCTTCAACTTGTAATCCAAGCGTTGGTCTTCTGGTTTACACTATTGTAACAATTACTTTTGTGGCTAAACAAGAAGGAGCCGCTTCGCCTGCAGTTAATACAAAACTCTACAGTGAGAATCTAGTAGAAGAACTCACATTTCACTGATTCTTAAAACTCTTCACTGGCTGCCAGTTTCTTTCAGGATCAATTTTAAAGTTCTGGTTCTTACTTTCAGGTCTATTCATGGTCAGACTCCTCCTTACATCAGTGATCTGATCCAGCCTTACACCCCAGCTTGGGCTCTGAGGTCTGTAGATCAGAATCTACTGATGGTTGCTGAACACGGTTCAGGACCAGAGGAGATAAATCCTTCCAGACTGTTGCTCCTAAGCTTTGGAACGATCTTCCTCTCTCTGTGTTTGATGATCTACTGACTCCTTCAAGAAACATCTTCTTATGTGTGCTTTTCCGTGATTGTCTGGGACTCCTGTGTTTGTCTTATGTGTCTTGACCTTTTAAAGTACATATTTTAACTGTGTATTGTTTTTGAGTTTTAAAGCGCTTTGTGACCCTGGTCTAGAAAGGGGCTTTACAAATAACCTTTTCTTTACTTTACTTACCATTCAGCTAAATTGTTTGGTGACATTTCTAACATGTAAAAGTCAGACCCCAGGTGGAATCATAGATCTGATGACTACAAACATCTGATCCATTAGGGTCTGTAACAAACTCACATGTGCTTGACATAAAAACATCTGTGTGGAAGTTAATAAGTAGTGTTGCAGAAGAAGTTGATGTGCTCATGTAGTTCACTGAGCTGAGGATAAAACAACAGATTTTTTTTACGGATCATGTGGCCCCGACGGCTTCTATGCTGGATTGGTTTGGAACAATAAGTCTGACATAACAAACTTCAAGGAGCAAAGCAAACAAGTAGTACAGAGTGATGCAAAGCAAAGCAGTAACAAAGAAATACTTAGGATGGATAAAACAAAATCCAAAAATCTCTACCCTTAGGAAGGTGGCTTGCATTTCAATTAGCAATTAGCTCGTGGGGTTCAGACATCTGTTAGAAATATTGGGTAAAAACATTTATCAAACAGCTGGTTGACATTTGTCCCTTTTGGCAAAACAAAAGAACAGAAGAGGAGAAGCAAATATAGATATTACTATTTGCAGATGAAGGATTATTATTTGTCATTACAGTTCAGTAGAATGAAATAAAAAAAACGAACTTGGTAAATTGTCTCAACATTGACGTCATAGATCGTTCATCACATGCAGCTTGCAACCGTAAAACCTAATCTAACAAAGCTGGGGTGAATAATGTGCCGCTTTGATTCATTATCTTTCTATTGTTACTGATTCATAAAAACAATATTTGCATAAAAGGCTACAGAACACATCACTATAAAGCATCTTCAGATTTGCTATGAATTGGTGGAAGAGTAAGGCTTGACCTAGTTTTGAGGACATTACAGGGGTGTTTATTTTCTTGGAGCCGAGTTTGAGCATGACTAACTACAGAGGGAATAACCGCTTGGAAAAGCACAACAGTAAGCAAAGCCAGCCCATGTCCTTCAGGAAGCCTCGAATGAAAGAAAGAAATTGCCCGACATTGAAGTTGTGGATCTGCTGACTGTAATGTAGCATCTACGGGTCTCTCGGGGTCAAACGGTTGAACGAAGACTGTTGTATTTCACTTGATTATTTAACCAAAAATTCAATTATAAATTCATAAAAGCACAGTAAAAACAGAGTCATCGATCACAGAAGTCTTCACCTCCAAGGGCCTGGTTGTATAAACAAAGCGGGGCGTGATTACAGCTGGCTGGAGGAGTGAAGCCATTACGTAGGTCATAATGGACACGCTTTCGTAACCTCTAGTTCGCCCAGATTTCATACCGGGGCGAACTATACATGATGAAAACAATAAATTATTGTAATTACCGTTTACATCCTATTAAATGAGTCTAATTTTATCCAGGTTAATTGATTATAAAATGTCTCTAAACTGTCCGTAGCAGTGGTTGGACTTCCACCTTATGTTGCTTGGATGAGCTTCAACCCCCTGTGATGTCTTTTTTTTAGGGACTAACCCTGGACTCACACCAAAAGTGGTTCACTGTCCGGAGGTTTATCAACTATAAATGTCATCAGCTCACTTAATCACATTATTCACAAGAATCTGGCCTTTTCTTCTGTTTTGCTTCAAAAACCTGTTGCACTACTTTTCATCCGACTTCCAAATGGATTTTCAATATTCTTATTGTCCACGTGACAAAAAATGACTGCACCGTGCCACAATTGATTTTGATGTGAGAAAGATTTCCCAGACAAGGCTACTGAAATGTAGATTTAAATGTCTGGGAAAATTGTTTAAGAAATATGTTTTAACGAGGTTGAAACACCCTGTTGATATCAAAACATGTTTCAAATAATTGTGACAGCCACCGCTACAGGTTTTTTTTCCTGTTTCTTTTGTTCCGTCAAGAGACTTCCTGTTTGCCTGCTTTGTGGATACTGGCTGGGTCTACTCACACCTAATCCCTGCTCCAGTGTTTATCCTCAACACACGTTATGCAACGAGCAGATGCCAGAACATACATCTTTCTAGACAGTGGTACTTGTTTTGTTTTTTATCAACCAGGTTTTTACATGCTCCCTTGAGCTTTGTAATTGAAGTTAATTGTGTTTTATTTCTTGTGTGTTTCATTTCTTGTCTGCTAGAGTTGAGGCTCTTTTAAGTTTAACCCTATTATTATTAGACATTTGATGGAAATCTGACCATTCCTGTAATTTATGTCTGACATTGCTATTTGTGGCAGAGATACTCTTACTTAAACTGTAAAGTATCTTAAGATAACATTTTGACATTTTAAATACAATTACATTTATTTGAGATTCCTCCATGTCTTGTGAATGCTTTATTTCCACTGCCAGTTTTCCATCTGCTCCTCCTGTCACAGCTTTAGTTGAAAACATTTGTTTGTAGTAAAACACATTTATTTTGGTGCAAGAGATGATTGAGATTATTGTATTGCTGTGTTTACTTTCCCCCTAGATATTACATGGAAAGCAAACAGTCGTTGGTTGTATTTTCCATTTGTTCTCTTCCTTATGATGAATATTATTCAGGCAAAAACATCAAACAAAATAAACCAGAAGAATTCAATTTCGTTCTCTGGAGTAAACTCCAGTGTATTTCATGATTACTTTGTGGAGGGAAATGGATTCAGACGAATGGCGGCGGTGCAAAACTTATCATTTCCAAATCAATTTAAAATATGTTCAAGTCTCAAAGCACTGATGGTTGAACACAGAATGGAAAACGCAGAGTCTCTCGCTGTGTCACTGGGGCCGAATACAGAGAAAAATCCTGTTGTGCACTTATCAGGCGTCCAATGCAAGAACTTGCAACATGAAAGCAACAGCCAACACTTCCTCCGCACATCATGCATGATTCAAAACATCACATTAAGCCTCCGATGCATAATTGAAACTGAAGTCTGATTTCGAAGGGTTTTATTTATTTTAAGGTGGAGATCGACTTGTGCTCAAAGGAAAGCATAAAGGAGTAGTTCGAATGCATGAGCAGCAGTCATGGGTGTCAGTCATGTAATGAATGTACGCCGTGAAATCATGTTGGCGTGTCACATGAAACCAGTGAGGTGAGGCTTTGATGTTTACAGTGAAAGATAACGGTGTTTGTTAATTGAATCATGGGAAAGGCTTACCTTGTTGATTCCAGTTAATCTCCGCTCATATGAACATAACAAACTCATGTATACTGAAAAAAACGTAGCATGCAGATGAATTTGTGATGAGCAGGAAAGGACATGAAGCTAGAATATAACTTGTCCACACACAGACGGGAACCATAGAAAGCAGAGTGCAAAGCTAAAACATTCAAACCCCCGATTGTGTCGTCAAGATTATATTTCGTCCTAATTAAAGAAAGCAAAGTTTTCTTGTCTATAAGCACTAATGAGATAAAAACAAAATATCACTGTCTCTCTGCAATTATCTATAGCAAGACTATATTACCAGAAATAGCCATACGATGTCACAGTTAGAGAGAAGACTGGTCGAATAAGAATACAATTATTGCAGAACTTCCTTTAATATATATATATTTTTATTTGTATGGTTCATTTTGAAACAGTTATGACCTGGCAGTAGAACACTTTATTTATTATAATACAAATGTTTGTCATTGCAAGGGTGCAAACTGTTTTAATGCCCTCTATGTGTGTAGTAAAAGGACAGGAGCTCAAACCAGGCCCTATATGGCCAACCCGACAATCTTCATCACAACAAAGAGGTACACCAAGTTGCTGCTGAACAAGCTGCAGAATATCCAGTGGGGCCCAGAAATAAAACCAAGCAAATATAGAATAATTCCTATTGTCAAGGATAAGCTGTCAGGATGTCGGTTTACAGGGTAATGCAGGCTATACCAACAGTGTCAGAAAAGCCAGCAAAGGATCTCAGACGTTTGTACCATGTCACCCTTAAGGAGATGGAGAAAGAAGTGAAGCCACTCACACAAGACACTGTACATACTTGAGAGCCTCAACTCAACATGGCCATGCTCTACAGCAAGCTGAAGCTTTATTTTGGGGTCCTACCAAGGCAGTTGTGGCCACTCACAATCTATAAGGTCCCAATCTCAAAAACTGGAGTGGTTTGTCAGCTTCTTTGCAAAGAAGTGGTTTGGACACCCAAGGTGTATTTGGAACATTAGGCTTTATGAAAGAGACATTCTTCCAGTTTCCCATTAAAAATGATATAACAGCTCCTACCTTAGTGAGCATTACTATATTGATCCCCGCTTATCAATAGGCAAAGCCACAGAATCCACAGAAACATTATAAGCCTTGTGCAACAGGGTATAGGGGGCCTTGGTTCAGGAGAGGGCTGAACATTATGACATAGGGTATCACCAGCTCCCCAACGGCGGCTGGTTTTTGAGGGAAGAGTGTGGCAGTGTAGGAGTTGAGAGTAGAGTATTGTTTTGCAGGGTTAGGGCCAATGGGAATTAAAAATGTCCATCCAAGCTTCCTCGTATGAGCCGCACATGGCAGAGCAACCACTTCCTTAAGTGCCTAGCAGCTACCTCGGAGACCAGACTTGCTAAGATGAATGTTCTGCATCCTCCATCTGAGAAGGTGCCAAAAAAGGCAAGGCACATAAAAATATAGGGCATCAGCAAGCTTGAACCGGTTGTGAGACCAAGCAAGCCGCAGATCTAAAAAAAAAAGCTTTAAATACGAGATTGCCGCAAAAACAAGCGTGCTCTGGTCTTCCTCACGTCGCGATGTTTAAATAATTGAGATTACGACTCTCTGGGAGGGTGCAGTGGAAGAGGAATTAAAACGCAAGAGCTTTAAGTACACTGAGCTGGCAACCAATGCTGGCAACTGATGCTGAACAATATGTATGGAAAGCCAGGATTCCTGTGTCGAAATAAGATGCAGAGGCTTTGTGGGCAAGTCAACCATCAGGCTACTGAAGGTCATGGTAGTTGAAGGCCAAACCCTGCACCAAACCACCAAGGCCCCTCAAAGGCAGCAGAACAAACAATTCAGTAGCTATTGGTGAGATACCACCTGGACTAGAAACTCAGCAGGACTGGACGATCGGACGTATTGAGGGGCACACCTGGGAGCTGCCAGGTGTTGCCGATGAGCCCTCTGGAAGTGGAACTACCGGCAAAGGAGTGCCCATCCCAGTGAATTAGACATGCTAATTCCATGGTTCAGATTTCTAAAGAGGGGATTGTTTCAACTAGTCTTGAAAAATATCTGTGGGTCTGTAACAGTACTTGGAATAACTTACTTACATAATCCTCACAATGGCTAAAGATCACAAAAACTTTCTGAAGTGTCCAGGAAGTAAAACAAAGGGCCTTGCGCTCAGGATGACTCTCTCAGGGCTTTGGAACCTTTAGTTTTCACAACAGCTTATACTATTTATAAGAGAAGTAAGAAACAAATATATGCATCCTCAACAGCTGCATCGCTGTAAAAATAAAGCTGAAAAAATAAAGCTGAAAAAATATGTTTTTATCCTCCTCATCTCCATCTGTTCTGCCAACTTTCTACATATTAACACCTAACGCAAAAAGTAATTGCTAATCCTGAATAAACTTAGAGTATTTCATGTCTTATTTCAAAATAAACAAATAAATAAGACTCCAAATCTTTGCATAACTCCTAACAGCTTCTATCAGTATCTCAATACTTTTCTTGAGATGGATGGTTTGCAGTTTTTATAAATCTAACAAGATGTTCAGTCACGATGCATAAAATCTTAAAAACCAAATTATGTTTGTAAATATTAAGAGAGAAACAATATCAAAAAGGAACCTGTACTTCATTTGTTTCATTTAATAATTGGCGTCTCACCTCTCCTTGGGAAAAGAATGTGTTCACTGTGACATTTCCTTTATCTTTTTATTCTGTCCTTCTGAAAACTCATTGTTGCAGTGAGACCGTGACCTTTCAGAAAGTCACAGGGGAGAGTTAACAGGTTTTTGGGCTGTGCAGGAATGGAACTGTCTCTGGCTGCCAAACTGCCAAAATAAGAATAAGTGGCAATAGGAAGTAAGATGATTGCGTTCATGCGTGAAGGGCAGGGTCGTGTCACGATCAAAGTGGCGCCGCTTTCTCGCTCGTATGATTCCCATTTAAATATTCAGGATATAATGTAGCTGTTGCAGTGCATTTTGGCTGGGGTTCTAACCACACGTTTATGGCTCTGATGGTATTACATTTTGGACCGAATGATGTCAGAGCAATACTGTTTTTTCATATTTTCTGTGTCTTGTTGTTAGCAGTGAAGGAAAAACAAGGTAACCTTTTCACCAGCCAGAGAGCATTTCCGTCTGTCTCTCGTCAACCATCTAACAAGAGAAGAGAAGAAAGATGTCTCCTTCAGAAAAGAAAAAGCTTGCATCATTATCGGTTAGCCTTGGAAAAGCAACATGGAGAAAAAAACGATCAATATAAAATAGAAGTTAAAGTCATTTTCTTAAGTGAAATAATGTTCTGCAAGAAACGATTACTGCCGACACGTTGTGTTTGTCGCACAAACAAGGACCAGCCCATGAAAAAGACATTACAAACTCATTACATCAAAATGATCATTAAATATCGCAAACCTCCATCTTTGATTAGACGCCATCTTTTTTTTAACTGCTGACCCTGATGCAATTTAAGCCTCTGTTATTAGAAACGGAATACTAGATTAGCTTGTGGTTCACGAGGAAATGATCCTGGGCTTTTAGCGATCCATGTTCACTCACTATTATTTGAGAGCGTGATTTTCTTTTCCTTGTGTTCATCTCTCTGATTAAAATGTGAAGTGCGACCCCGGAGAAACGGTAATGGTGTTAAGGATCATTCTGCAAAAGGAGTCTAGGAGATTGATAAACATAACTCTGACAGTTTTTTTTTTATTGTGACCTGTGTGTCCTTTTCTGAGATCTGATTAATTCATCTTTTAAACCCAGTAACGGACAACTTGCTGGGTTAGCTAGTGAGTTATTGTTTAGTTAAATATAAGAATTAACTTTACTTCATGTTAAGTTTAATTTGATGCTTATAAGCCTTTTTTTAACATCCAAAAATAGCAATTGGCTTGTTTTGTGTCTTATCTGTCTGATGAAGCTTCATTAAGCAGTGTCATTATTTTCAGAGCCCACTTTCTTGGAAAACGAGAGGTTACAAGAGCAGTGTCCATTACGTAATTATGGCTTCACTCCAGCCAGCTGTAATCACACCTTGCTATGTTTATACAACGAGTCCCTTGAAGGTGGAGACTTCCAGGATTGATGACACATGGTGAGAAACATTGATGACCGCTCACAGCATAGTGGGCGGGGTTATAGCAAATAAGATCGAATCTGCAGAAAAACAGTGTTTTCAGTGGGCGGGGCTTAAGATCATTTTCTAATGTAAATATTTCGTTTTGTACAAACAGACACATGCAGATGATACAATATATACCTATTTAAGAAACACTTAAATCAACACATTAGTTCCCTTAAAGAGCTGTTTGTTTATTTGACTTAAATAATCTGCTTTTCATCTTTTAGTTTACAGATTACCGTAATGTGTAATGATTACAGCATCCATGAACACTATAGGTCATCCTCTTTTTTTCCCATCTGCAGCATCCTCAGTACAACATTGTTTATACATAATATTAATGTGTCGATGTTATAGATATATAGTCCAGTGGGAAGAAATTCCAGAGTGTTTTTGAGTAGGAGATTGATCATGTCGGGGGAAGGGTATTGAAACCCTCTAGAAAAGGTTGAATGACCGGGAAACCTCAAGACGTATTGCTCTCCCAGGTATTGACAAGTTGTAATATAAAAAAATGAAGCACAGGTGATTGACAGTCTACAACCTCTTTCTGATAGATCAAAGGCGACCTGTTTCCATGATTCAGTGTTTTAAAAAAAACCCCGACTTATTCGTTTCAGTCAAAGCAATCTTTACAAACCCCAATTTCGTGTCTGTATCTAATTTTGAACCAGTTATTATTCTGGGAGGAACTGCTGAAGTTTATGAAAATGTTCATGTTTTTGTTCATGTCGCGCAATTATTACCCTGGCGGACACGTCTGCGCCGGGAAATCATCAAAGGCAGGTAACTGCAGACAAAACAGAAAGTTTAACTGCAAAATCACTCACTCTCTCGCAGCGCTCCCCTCCTTCAGTTTGATAGGAGCCCAAAGGCAGCCGTATTAAGAAAGAAAAAAAAAAAGTGTCACAGGAAAATGTGAGTTGCTTTGAAATATTGTGTTAAACTCAATTCTACATATTGGATTTCTAAATTAGCATCGAGATGACAGATGTTTTTAGGGCATACTCTGTCAGGGAAAATATTTTTGATGGATTTATTAATAACTTCCAGCATTATCAGTTTCTCATTAAAAGCGAGATGCCCCCTAATAAATGTTAATGGTGGGGGGGGGGGGGGGAGAAAAGAAAACCGCGGCGGAAGGCTGAAGGAATTCAAAGTGCCTGTGGGGCTTCAAACATGCAGAAGCAGCGTGAAGACGGCGGAGTTTGTCTGTTTCATGTCGGTGGCAGAGGCTTTGTTTGATTGGGCTATCTCCTTCCCACAGGGCATGGCAACCTTCAAATCAGTCGTGCTACACTGTAAACAATTCCAGGAAGTGACACGGGCAAACAAGCGACAGCCGGGTGAGGATGAATCAGTCGATTAAGCCAAACACGCACAGCAGGGTTTTTACATACATAAGCATCCTTTTTTTTCTTTCCCCCCCCTTTCTGTGGCATCTGCAGTATCTATTTTTAACGCTTACTAAACTGGAACAAGAGTTTCATTGTCTTTATCTCGATACATTTGTTCGATTGTCACACGAATCTACCTTCAGTTTGCAGTTTTCTAGAAGTTTTTTGATAGAGATTCTAAAGCTAAGCTTTTTTTACGTTTTTTCCCCCAGAAAAAAAATAAATCTGATGAATATAAAATGTGATGGTTTGTTTTCTTTCCGCTCAAGATTTCATCCCTTCATCCCGCTCCCCAGCGACTCGTGAATCTCCGCCTGCGTGGAAAAAAAATAACCCAGAAAAAAAGAGGTTTTTGAGATGCCCAGCGCTCAACTCTCTCAGGGACGTGCGCGAGGAAACTCATCTCAGTGTTGTGACTTTTACTAGGATCGCACAGCCTCAAAAAAAAAGGATGCGAAGGGAATTGATGAGGGAAATGAATTCTTATGACCAGGATTGACGTTTGAAAGTTTAGATACATTCCACGTCGCAAACTAAATTTTTTTGTAGGTTTCCATGTAATTGTTGACACTCATAATTACTGATCGTTTCATGAAGCTTCATGTCATTATTCTCAGAGTCCACTAGATGGCGGTCTCTGTACTATTTTTGTTTTGAACAAATGTTCTGATTAAACATCACATCATTTTTAAAATGATGGCGCCACCTACTGACCTAGAAACAACATGACACTGCTTCATGAAGCTTAATCAGACCATCACTACTCATAAATTCACTTTTACAATCTTTTAATTTTTGGCTGCTTTACCAGGATATCGACCACCTTATATGCCTCTCAACCATCCAGGCTACCCAACATAAAATATGAAACTAATCAATTCAAGATCTTACAACTACTGAGACAACTGCTGTGTCAGTTTCTCGTTTTATTTTAAAGGAAAATACAGAAGTCTCTTTGTACTTTATATGAAAAGAGCAATACCCACTGCTGTCAAACAGTTTGGTGGTCACATGACACTCACAGACTCTAAATGTTATATTGGCCATTAATGCTTATTAACAACCAATCAATAAAGAAATGTGGGGGAAAGGAAGTTTAAATGTTACGTATTAATGCTTTAAAAAAATTGAACTCATGTTGCCAGATTGAGTGTGACATAAATCTAAATTGAATCATAGAACTTTTATTTACTTAAAGCAGCACGGGGTAGTTTTGGGTACCTTAATATTTTTTGTACTAAAATAACTTGAGGTGTTTTGTGTGATTTTTATTTTCACTGTTCTTGAGGACGGTGTGAACATGCTACATATCACGCTGGGGGGGGAATTACGGTACAAGTTACAGTTATGATATTTACAAAGCAGTCATCACACATATCATATTTCATGATCCAAGATCTGATTTATTACCTCATCTGTATCCATCCTTCATTCAGACAATTGTGGAAACAGAACATTCGTCCAAATGCTGCAAACTGGGACATGGCAACTTTTGCGACGTTAAGCGAGTGCTCATGGGAAATATGGTTTCCCTGTTGGGCTAAACACTACCACTTTAATCCACTGGCATCGCGCGACTTAAAAATCGCATAGAGCTGCTTACACTTTTAACTTTTTTTTCGCCTTATTAAGCTAAGAACATGGATATGGTGTAGTTTGGTTGGATGTAGTTTTTCACTGTTACAATAATATGAAGTTGCTTCTTTATTATATTCACTCTTTTTATTTTGTTCTTTTACCAGCTTTGGCCCCAAAGTCTCTACAGCTACGGAACATACCATAAGAGACGGAAGTGTGTTCGCAAATGAAACCGCACATAAACAAAGATTGCCATTATAGCTTTGAATAGGTTACCATTGTTCTCAACTCATCATGCCGCACAGCGTGATCACATCTCAAGGCAGAGTTGGAAAAGGTTTTTCTTCATATTTATTCAGAGTTTGCTTTGAAAAGGTCAGCACTTTGGTGGTTCATTGCAGCATTATGTTAAAAAGGAATCTCAAGGTTCTGTTTTTTATTTCTTTGATTGTTTGATCTATATATTGAGCTTTAAAAGCAGAGAGCAGCTGCGGTGAAAATATTTATGTTTAAATAAATTCGATAATACTTTCTCGCCATTTCTTCTCCCGTGAATTGTTGAATATTCTACATAATCTTGTGTCTATTGTGGTTGTTGATTTATTTTAAACCAAATCTTGTCTTGTCTTTTACATCAGTTTATAGTATATTTATAATTTATAAACAATCATACGTTCACAACATATACAATTAATGATTCAATAGTACAAAGATACAGTTTTCAACTGATCGAACAACATTCAGAGAAAACAGTTCTTATTATTTTTGCCCATTTGACTGAACAATATATTTACTTACTGCTTAATTTTCTTTTTTTTTCTGATTCTACTCAATATTGACTTTATTAATACGTGGTCTATTCAGGCAACGTTATTATTTTGTATCAGTTTCATCTGAAACAATCCGTTTTGTGCATTATGTTATTTTCTTATGTAATTATTGTATTTAATTATTATGTACGATGTTGTTTATATTGAGAATAATAAAGTGATAGTTCACCCAAAAGTCAGTACATTGTAATGAAAATACATTTTTGTCTACACTTCCAAAAAGGAACAGATTATCTCAACCCTTAGTGGACATGAGGGTGAGTAGAAAGTTAGAATTTCAGGTGAACTATATATTGACCCCTATGTGTATTTGTAATTCATAGGTCTTTGAAGTACTCCTTACTTTCCTGGAGTATTCTTGTATTTATTGAGTCAATATGAGGCTCCCGTAACACGTTGCTGCCACGGGCCACGAACGTTGTTTTCTGCCGCTGCTCCACGAGCTCCCAGTCAATCCAGGATATATTATTCTTGCTTTCACCGGCTTTTGAGTTCTACCGAGGACACTGAAGACTATAAAACGAAGAAAGAAAAAAAAAAAAAAGCTGCAAACAGCCTGCCACGGCTTCAGCTATATACCAAGTTTTTGGGGTTTGTTATTTAAAGCCTTACAGCCGCAACGGGAATTGGGATAAGGGAGGATGCTCACACAAAGCCTGAGGTGTTTCAGAGTACAACTCCGAGCTCGTTTGCAGTGATAGCGTTCGAAGATTGGCAAAGTTGTCCGCGCCGCGACTCGTAATGGAGAGCGGCTTTAAAAAAAGAAAACAGAATTTTCACTTATCTTTGTGAAAACTTCTGAGTCAGCGATGCGGTTTTTCTTCTAACCCACCACCCAGAAATCCCTTTCGTCTGTTGGTTTGAGACCGAAAGACGGAAAAGTGTTGCTAAAAGCCTGAGGGCGATACACCAACGCCCATTACATCCAACCCTCGCTCGCTTTGTGTTCCGAGCCCCGTGATTACACTTTAATCTGGACAGAAATCGAGCAGGGTCGGTGTTGTTCCTGCCTCTCAGAAATATGAATTTTAATAAGGCATTGGCAGGTTTTTCTTAATTAGTTATGGGGTGATTAATTACATTTTGTAGCGTCTCAATAATAATATGTTTGTTCTGGAGTGCAGGAGGAATACTGCAGGTTGCCAAACACTGTAGCCCAGAGAAAAACACACCTTTTAAAAAATATATATCATTAAATAAATGTTTATAAGCATACATTTTCATATATATGATTTTGGCAATACTTTAGAATGTGGAAAACATATTAAATATTAATAAGCTACTTATTAATAAGTGTTTTAACAGCAAATTAGCCATTTACTAACCATCATAAAGTACTTTATTGACTTTGTTCATTGTGTTATATTCTAAAGAAGTAATTAAAGATTGACTTTGGTGAAAACTAACTTCTCTCTTTTTACCACTTATTAGGTGTAAGTACAATGAGAGAAGTAATTCACTTTTAATAATACTTTCTCTTTTGAAGGAAAAAACACAAGTATACTAGTATTATAAGCATCCTTACTACTCATGAATATGTGAATATTTACCTTAATTAGATGCTGTTAATAATTGTATATTGGAGTTTTTCCCACAGTAGTCCTTTAATTCTTAAACATTTTTAATGTTAATACTGTCAAATACTTGTTACTTTAGCATAGGAAATATATTCACAATTACAACGGCATATCTATTATCCTATTAATACTTTTATAGCTGTGCTTTTTCACCTTTAAAAGATACAGTTTTATTAATAGTGCATTACTTCTCTCTTGGTACTTACTTACCTAATAGGGTGTAAATAGAGAGAAGTAAGTTTTCACCGGTTAAACTTTAATTCCTTTTTTATTCTCATTTAATAATCCATTATTGCTCTTTAGTTCACAGCAGGGGTCCCACACCTTTTTTTGCACGGCGTACTATTTTAATGTGTGCGTTATATTCACAACCGACCTTTATATTAAAACATCTTTCACTAGTTTATAGTTTTTTTTTTAAGTCAACTTGACTGAAACATATGTCTAGACGTGCCAAGAGTCACAGACACCTACAAGACAATAATTATTAATGGGATAGAAATTATATGAACACATTTTTCGGCCCGGTAACAAATGTCTTCAGACCAGTACTGGTCCCCGGAGGGGTTGGTAACCAATGGTTTACAGTGTTACAAGGAAGAATATAGTCACAATGAACAAGGTGTGAGTTAGATCTTTATGATGGTTTTCTGTTAATACACATGTAAATAAGTACCTCATTAATATCTATATATGTATGATCTGTCATATAGAGAAGAAGAGGTTGTGATCAGTATGTAGTTCTTGCAATACTTGGAGGAGTTAATGTGTATCTTGGTTTCCTGCAGTTATAGTCCAGTGTCAGAAACCGTTGCAGCAAGTTGCGGCAAACATCTTCAGGACGAGGGAGTTTTTTTTTTTGTGACAATAAAAAAAATGTCTTACTGAGCAAATATGCAACTGCAGCCAACAGAGTTTATGTCTCCTCAACTGTGCTGTAAAGAATGTCCAGGGTGAGTTATTCTCCCTTTGTATCTCAAGATATCTGAGAAATCCAAGGAGATGAAGTTAGATAATATAACTTCTTAGTGATATTGCCCATGTTTTAGTCTATCCTTAAGTATAGCTTGAACAAAACTACTACTTGAACACCCACAGTCACACAATTCAGACTTTTGCTATCTTGTTTAAACAAATGTAAACTCTGCATTTATCCGAAGTTAATGCCCACAATTTGTCCTCGAATCCAGTGTTCCTCCTGTCAACTGAAAACCCGCCGTCAATAAATGCTGCTTGCGTGAGAAAAGTCTGCAGAGAAAAAAGAAGGCACACACACACTTTCACACAGGAATAATGAGGTAGAAGAAGTTACAAGAACTAACACGCCGTTATTCGCTTCTCAGAAACGACTGTTCTGGTTGTAGACCTTTACTTCTGAACCGAGATGGTCGATTTGATCTTATATTCTTTCATTTATGCCGTTTTCAAATGTCCTTTTCAATTTAACAGTAGTAGTTTTACCCAGCTCCAGGACAGCGAGGGAAGATGGTCACTACGTTTGGAAGACTGAGTAAGCTAGGAAAATAGAGATGGAGGAAAACCGTGTAATGAGATATGAAGCAAATATTGTTACATTTAGGTTAGTTACTTGAAAGTTAACATTTATTTTTCACTGTTTATTGTGGTTTAAACTATAATTAATGTGAGCGTATGTATCTTCATCTGCTTCTGGCTGCTCGTCAGAATATGGATATTGTTTCTGCAACACATTCTGCTCTCTTCAGGTTTAGCCGGTCGGTCAAGAGGCAGATTTTGGGCCGACTGAATGTTAATTGACAATTTTTTTGACACTATGGTGGATAGAAATATCACTTGTCAGCCAAGTCATGCCCCTCATTATGCAAATTCAATGCAATGTTTAACAGGAAGTTTATAAAATGGTAAAGGTAAAAATCTATCCCTGTAGAGTGTGAACAAATAGTGCTTTTCTTGTTAAAGACAAGATATTTCTTTAAACCAGGTTGTAAAAGACACTCGATGAATTGCAGCTTTTTTAGCAGCATTTTTTAAAATCTGGATGTTTTTATTGTGAGAGATGTTGTTGCTGTTGAGCATTCATTTTCCCTCAGAATAAACTAGACAAAAACTAAAATGTAATAAATAAATAAGCATAAATAAGCAAAAAGCGATTTTTTACATTCCATGCATACTAGTTCCCTCCAAATGTTTAAGTTCAAGTTCATTTATTGTCAATTTTACATGTATGCAAGACATGTGGCACCATTTAAGAAGGGGGAGCGTTGTTAAAAGAAAGAAATAATCTATCAAACCCGGATTTCCTTACTTTTGGTGGTATTATAATTAAATACAATGTTTTTTTTTCCCAAGTTAG
This sequence comes from Callionymus lyra, assembly GCF_982586985.1. Taxonomy (NCBI): domain Eukaryota; kingdom Metazoa; phylum Chordata; class Actinopteri; order Syngnathiformes; family Callionymidae; genus Callionymus; species Callionymus lyra. Next base: position 12,903,090 of record NC_141828.1, read on the forward strand.
ATTTTAATTAACAAGATCCACAGTAATAATAATGTGGTGGAAATTAAATGGTTTTTATTAATTTAATATCAGCCAATACAATTTGGTAAATCAACAGTGTCTAAACTCCTCACCTCTTTTCGCACCTCCACCAAATTTTAATCAGACTTTTTTATTATATTATATTATTATTTTTTAATATAAGTTGAAATCAAGTCTATTATAATTCATTTCAGTTTAATCTTCAAACATTTAATTTGAAGGTACTACTGCTATGTGGACACCAGCGCTGTGTCTCAAATCGCATACTTCTCTTAGTGCACTGGCGGTTAGTATGCATCAGGATAGTGTACATACTAACTAGTACGCAAATCCTCGACAGATAGTATGTCTCAAATCAAACACTGCTGCTACACACTAACCGGAAATGATGCGACATCTTCTTCTTCTACTACTATTTAACGATGATTTAAACTGGCTGTAGGAACACTATCGCCACCTGCTGGCAGCACGTTTTGTCTGGATCAAGAAATATGAGAAACGACATATTCACGAGATATTTACGCCGGTATCAGCACCGAAGACGTGTCATCCTCCTACTGCTGGATGAAAATGCACCTGTAAGTATATGCGTATATATATATATATATATATATATATATATGACATAACTTCTTTTTACAATGTCAACGTCACTAAGACGGCGGCCGTTTTGGGTAGAAACTGTCGATCAATCCATACTCAGTACGCCAATTTAGTGTGCATGGAGCACTACATTTCACATATTAAGAATTGAGATGCACTTATGCACTAAAAACACTAAGTTTTAGTACGCAAGTATGCGATTTGAGACACAGCTCAGGTGATAACAAGGAAGTAGAATATGAAATAGGAGCGACACTTTAGTAGGCGGTCAAGTTGCATACTTTGACGTGGGGAAGTGTTGAGTGGTTGTGACAGGAAGCTTCTTCCAGCTGAGTTTGTGAATCATCTGCAGATGTTGCAAGATGAGTCAAAGGGTGACAACATTTCATCGAGGGCGCTACATTTTCCCCGCCTTGTGAAGTGACGCCTCATACACGGTGTCAACGTTTCCTGCGGGAAACTTCAAAGAGCGAGTCTACCCCTGCATTTGCAGTGACTGATGAAGAGCATCTTGAGAGAGACGCATTATCTCCAACATCTGAAGTCACAAATTGAAACTGTCAGCACCCGACATGACCCTCATGTTTCTCAGGCGCTGGGTCATAAAAAGCTGAAATTCAACATGGTTTGATGTATTAATAGAGTTTTATCAGGAAGATTTCATCTAATTCACAGAGCGGATCTGGGAAATAAAACACCGGAGTTCATGAGGGGGATTGTATCAGTCCAGCTGCTGTTTCCCATCGATATCTCTGCAACGCAGTTTTGTGGTGCAGGACACGAATAATCTCTTAACAAAGTCACACAATGGAGCTGCCAGAACATGTCACCAGGCGCTGACCCAGATTCATCTCAGGGTTGCCAGTGGATCATTAGTTCTATCACTTTCAGAAACCTCGGCTGAAGTTGGAGTCGCACAGTAAACGAATATATTCTTAAGTTTCCCTCCACTTTAAGTGGCTCCAAGCCAGAGACTTGAGAAAAGATTCAAATTTCCGCCTTCTTCAGGATGACATCCTCCGTGAAATGTGTCAAGTGAATGGGGGTGAGAGAGCAATGAGGAATCATTGAAGGTTTTTTTTTACTTCGAGAAAAGGCTGTGAAAAATGTGAAATAGTTTCCATCGCAAGTGAAAAGTACTCTTTGTTTTGACCTTGAGATATCATCTATGTCGTTACTGTCATGGGAAAAAGGTTGATCCAAGTGTGAAGCAGGGATTATGTGAACAAAGTTGCAGTTCTTTGTTGAGCCCTTTAGATATATTTAACGGTCAGAAAACATTTGGGATAATATTGCTGCATAAAATAGATTAAAAAAAAATCTCAATAACAAAAGCAAACAAATTTTATTTTTTATTCAAATTCAGGAGCACTGTTGGTTCAGGACCGTTCCTGCAAATATTGATAGTTTTATACCGATTTCAATGTATTTTTAGTTTAATGTTAATACATGGGTTTTAGAGTTGTGAAGTCCCGAGATGTTTAAGTGTTAGTTCAACTAAAATTCAAACTTTCTATTCACCCTCATGTCGATTAAGGGTAGAGAATATTTTCAAGATATTTTTAATACAAGAATGTCTGTCTTGTATTGATGCTTTGCCATATACAATTGTTCTGGAAAAAATCGAACAAGTCTATATTTCAAGCTTGTTGTAGCTGACGTTGCTAGGCTAGCTGCTAGGCTAGCTGGAAGGTCCGCTTCTTCCAAAGAGAGACACTTAAAAACATCCAAATACCTCTGTGGTGCTTGTCTGTAACATTCATCTTGTATTGTAGCTTCGACATGAGGAATTGTTCCTGAAAAACTTAAACAAGTCAGTATTTTAAGCTTGTTTGGATGATGCTAGGCTAGCAACCTAACTCTTGCGCATTAGCACTGACACTTGCAATGTGTTTTATTGAGGAAGGACTGAAAACTTCCGCTACAAACGACCTTTAAATACACACACTTATATAAAAAAAACTATACTAGTTTTTCAGAACTATTACTCATGTCTATGCTTCAATACAGATGGACCAGCACCATAGAGGTATTAAGATGTTTTTAAGTGCGTAATTATGAGCGAAGATGGAGAAGAGGACCCTTGAGCTCCAGTCGCTACATTAAACAGAACAAACATCTTTGTCTATAACTCTGAAAAGGAACAGATTACTCTGTAAATAATCTAAACGCTTAGTTGACATGAGGGTCAGTAGAAAGTTAGTGAATTTTGTGTAAACTATCCATAAACAGGATTTATTTTTATATATACAATCTCCACTTGCAGGTCCAAAGTAATTTCTCAAACAAAAGGATCATCAAAATTTGTCCAACAACCACATCTTTAAAAAAAAAAAAGAAAATATTCCTTGATTCCTGAAACCAAGTTCCCATAGAAAAGTTTCATTTAATCAACACAATCTAAAAAGACAAAGACTAAGCCTCATCTTTAAAACCACGTTTTAATCCATATATTTTAAAACAAAATCAGGGTACATGCACAACATTTTACAGCAAATTCACTACTATCATTAGACTAAAAATGGCATTTTTATCTGTTAGGTCGACTGTGAAGAATCCGTCATACTCACAGTATAGCCCAAAAGATAGCTCATCATTTGAGCAGTGATACTGGAGATTGTTTGTCCACTAATGATGGACACTGTTAAAGTCGGACTCATCTAATGCCTTTGCTAGTTTGTGTTGGTTGGCATTGAGGGCTGTGTTATTGAACTATCGTCCCTTTCAAGGCTACGTTGACAGGCAAACACTTCCGCAGGGCAAACCACAGATACGTCTGACTGAACATTTCTACAATTTGATGAAGGTAAAGATAAAAAAAAAGATAAAAATGATCAGTGCAACATGTCCTACACAACAACAAAGTCGATTATCAGACTGTGTTCACTTTAAATGTGGGCACCCTTACGCTTGAACATGGCCTAATGAATGCTCTTTGGTGAGCACATGAGGTTTAGATCAGGGTGTTTCCCAAACACTCCCACCCCTTCTATAGTGGACTTGAGTATGGTATGGTGAATAATGATAACAGGGCATTTCCTTTAAAAGGCAGTCCAAAAATCACCCGAAATATGTTTTGTAGTTAACACTGACAGGCTTTTACTTTGAAACTACAAATCAGAATGTCCTGCAACTTACTGTGTGGCCCAATGGGGTCCTCTACTAGCACCCCGAAGTGGAGTCATTCATTGATCATTTAAAATGTAATCCAAAATCTCAACTGCTGTTTGGAGAATAAGCAAGAAAAACAGTGTGTACCTCCAAAGTAAAGGAAAGAATCCATTCACTTTCGTCCAATGGGGTGAACCCCAAAAGATGGCTTAGGAGCAATAACGGTATAAGCACATGTACCCCGTATTCTTAACAGTTGCAACTCCAGAGCAGAAGTGTTTAACCTTTTACTCAAGGTAATTCCACCTGTATAAACTTGGATCTTGAGCTTGTCCCGTAAGGGGACATTTCGTGTCCCTACAGCCAGTTTCTGCAGTTGAGGATGAGCCTACCAATGGCCTTTGGTTACTGCCCAGCTACTTGGTCCCCTCCAAAAGTTAGAGAGCCCATAATAAGTTTTATTTGGTTTCCTTTTATCTTTATTTTCGCAGTACACGGCTATGTGGAAAATTTGGTATTATTTTAATTCGCAAAAGACTGGAGAGAGATGAGTGGATGTGCAAAAGCTGCATTCAAATGCTCCGTTGAAATTGTACATTTTTTCAAGAGTCAGCAGTACATCGAAAGTTCAAATTAAAAAAAGTAGAGCACTGATTTATACGATTGTGTCTTTTCCACCAAGAAGAGCCCCTCTTAGAATTAAGTAATTAATGCCCATATCTTTCAGTTCTTACATGGGCACTGACACCACTAATACTGAATTTATGTGATGACTTTTATCACCGCGTCACACAGCTAGAAGTACATATTAAGTCCAATTTGCACACAATCTGCCAGTAATGTTGAAATTAATTAGATTTCAACCAATCCACATTTAACTTGTGAGTGAAATAAGTGCAAGTTCTGATAAGCATAAGTGGAATATAATTACATTTGTTGACTCGCCTATGAAAGGCTCATGTTTCCAGTGATTGTCCCATTAAATACAAATTGCGGTTCCGTCTAACAACATCATGCTAATTATCCTCAACGGTGTCAGTTCCTTCACAAGCGCTTTTTTTTTGTGTGGGTGGTCGCAGCAACACAAAACAACAAAATAATGGCCCCTTGACAACACAGAGTTATTGAATTCAATTTGACTTCACCTATGCTTGCCAGATTAGCGTTATAGTGTAGCTAGAAAAGAGTTAGCTTATCATCATAATAGAATCCTTTGGGACCTCGGAAAACCTTGACGGAACGCCATGGAACTTTTTAAGTTTTTCACATCTTTGCCGCACCAACATCAGATCCCGCACTGCGAATTTCTTTCAAAACATGTTTTTTCTCGTGTTGTTTTTGCACTTTGAGAAAGGGAAAGAAACGAAGTCGCTAATAAGAGAGTAGGAAGTCAGATGTACTGCTTTTGTGACAGCCCGACACCCCCACTCACACTTGTTCCTCCAAGCATTGTGTAAACTCACAACTCTTGATGCCTGACAGTGCTTGAATTGGACCTAACAAACCAAAAACCCAGGACTTTGAAGTAGAGAAGGCTTTTTTTGTCTGTGCCACAGCAAGACAGCATCTTCCACCATCCTCATCAACCTCTTTAGTCACCACAGTGGTATTTTTTTCTTCAAATCTCCTATTCCTACATTGCTTGTCCAATACTTTCTCCTCTTCACATTTCCTATCCATCTGGCCTTTCCTCACTAACACAAAAGGATTCTGACCATCCGGGAGAATAAATAAGTCGTTTATGCATTTCAATCTCCGCTTGTCCGAGTGAGTTTTTAGTAGCACAGATGCAAATTTATGTGTAAATCTTCACGTAGATCTATGTCCAATTCGCACGGGATAAGTATTACCTGGGGACCTCTGGTAATTTGTAATAATTGCGGAGAATGTCTGAGTTTCAATCCTGTGTGAATGTGTCTGTGATTTGTAATGTAATAATTACGCCGCGAATTACCTACTGTAATTAACCAACCACAGATGTCGGGTGATAATACTAATCCCGTGTGAATCCGAATGTCTGTGTTTGTAATCCTGAATGCCGCATATATGCAACTGTAACGGACTTCTAGGCACTCGCCATTGTGTTAATATTTACTTCCGCTGTTTTATTTTGAAGCGGTTGAAAAGGAAGTAGATCGAGTTCGTTGTTGTTGGGCGTCTGAATAAATTGGGTAGAGAAACGAAAGAAAATAAGCGGTTGTCCACTTATATTCTCTAAACGAAAAACGCTTGTTTATACTTTCTCTTTCAGTAATTGCGCTCCTTTTTACATCTGTATCTCTTGGTAATGTCAGTAAAAGTGACCATTTTACAGACGTCGCTTATCCCGTGTGAATAACGCAGAGGCGGGGGGGGGAGGGATTTACAAAACAGAGAGGTCCCCAGGTAATACTTATCCCGTGCGAATAGGGCTTTACTCACGTTTCAAGAATGAGACTCATTCATTACTGCACAAGTCAAAGTCAAATCAATGTTGTGTACTTCTTTATTCTATGACTGATTTATGGTTGGTTACTGGGTATTTCTTTTTGCAAAATAAGATGAGATTATTAAGCTTTTCCAAAGAAATATAAATATGCAATAATTGGACAAAGAACTATTCAATATTCATAATCAGTCAATTAAAGAAGTTAATTTTTTAAAGGTTAAGGTTTTTGTTAAAAAAAAAAAAAAATTGGGATTGGAAAAAAATGAGTTGATAAAATAATATATAAAATGTGACAATATCAACCCTTTTAGTGATAAAACACAATTTCTGATGAAGAACATATAAAGAAGCTTCACTAAATAAAACTTAAAAGGCAAAAAATGACAACAAAAAAACAAAACTTTAATAATAATTGTATAGTTGTTTTCCAAAAAAAACTTTGTACATTCTTCTTTAGCTAAAGCCAAAGAAAAAGCCTCAAAATGTATTTTATTTTATAGGTTTATATCAGAATAAATACCCCTTTTACAAGCTGCTTTAACATTAGTAAAGAATGGAGAAATGTGTCTTTTAAATGCAGGCTAACAATAGTTCAATACAAAAATGATTAAGAATAAAAACATTATTTAAATAAAAAATAAAAAATACATTTTAATATTTTTGTTGTTGTAAGGCTAATTAGGTTATCTTGACGTTAATGAAATACATTAAATGAATACAGTGTGCAGTTTATTTGCTAGTAAATACTGAGAAGCCGTTTTCTTCCCACATGAAATTAACAAGTGTGATTCCCCACACTCATTGCTCAAGGGTCAGGAAGTGAACATGTATCAAAGTGGGAGCATGCGAGCATGATCCGGCTGATGAAATATTCATCTCGGTCCAAAACAGCTACTGTTGCATAAGAAGCTTTCACACCATCAGACAAACGCTTTTGAACTACGACCGCTTTCATGTAATTAATCTGGCATTTGTTGAACCTCACCCATCAGAAAGACAATAAAGTGGAAAAGAATAAAACTCCTGAGGGCCACACCATATCCTGGGACTGATGTGAGGGGCCCCGACATCAAAGACAGAATGTTAGAAAGAAGCCTTAATATGGGGGAAAAGGGGCTTTAAATAAGTGTGATTATATGTTAGTGTTTTTTACATACATTGTATTTTAGAATTCATAATACCAATAAATCAATATGGTAAGTATTTTCTTTCAATCCTTGTTTGACAGTTAATGACACACCGCTGGAACTAATCCTGCAAACATCTGACACGTGTTCAAAAGCCTCTCAATTCGTGTATCGTGTCAGATACTCTCTGCTTCTACACAGACAAAGTTGACCTCGCCATTGTGTTTTCTAGTGCTTGAGCTTTTCTGTTAGTACATAATGTGTGTTTTTGTCTTGGCTTTAATTGTGAGTGTGATTTCTTTGTATACTGTGTTGACAGCTGTGTTAGCCTTGGGGTTTCTCTTTACTTTACTTTGTTTATTCTGCCATTGTTTTCATTTCTGCGTTTAAGTTTTGTATTTATGGTCAGAAATGAATCTTGTGTTATCAAGTCTCACAACAACTGCGTCCATTAGTTCATAATGCACATTTATTTAAACATAAGTGATACTTTTCGTTAGTTCAGAATTGAAATAACTAGAAAAAACATTTTAAAACATTTTTTTTATAAATATTTTTAAAAGTGCAAATAATGTGAAAAGCCACCTTTCCTTAATTGCTAACATGTTATAAATGGATGCATACTGATGAATACAATAGAGGTCCAAAATCTATTCAAGACACACTTAAATCAACAAATTAGTTGAACTTTAAATGGTTATTTTCACCCATATCTTCATGATTGCTGCGTAAATGCATGTTGGGTTCGGCCATTGTTGGACCGTCCAGCCTTACATTTGTCTCTTTAACTTGACAATTTTATTCAGAAACATTGACAATATTGTCAGCTATGTTTTCAAGTTGATTCGTTTTTAAAATGTAATTTTCCAGATGGAATGTTTCCAAAGGATTAGCTAGCGTAAGCCCTTTGGCACTGTGAGTGGACACCGGAGTACACACAGAGGATTGTCCAACAAGTATGCCAAACGTAAAGTTAATACATAGTTTGCTTAAATAAAAAGTTCACTTTTTTCATTTCAACTTTCTCGGCTTCAGTGTTTGATCGTCGTGTGTATTTAATTCCTGTTTATTTCTCTTCTGAATGGTTTGTTGCTTCAACATAGACGTTCAAGTATATTAAAGAAAAAGTCCCTCTGAATATCTCTCGCCATTATATTGACAGGCCAGCCTTGAAATCAGAAGATGGAAAGTCCCTTTCGCAGTGGGTTTGACTTAGAGACACATTTTCCTTCAGCGCTCTGAACTGCCTCCTAATTCAACGCGGCCCTGAAGCTCAACAGCACTTAAAATGAAGAGTCTTTATTCAAATCTTAAATCCCTACCCTTGAGTTTGCGGGCATGTCACTGACGGTAACCTAGCGCTTTATATTTTTGATGGCTGACAGCCGTTGCGGGCCGAGGACGGAGCCTTTTTTCTTTTCTTTTTTTTCCAAATCACAAAGCAACACTTGTTTGTCGAGCAGCTAATTCGCCGGAGAAGGGGGTTCTCTTGTAGTCTAAATGTCAGCTAGTCAATAAAAACCTGTCATCCTGTCACTTGTCGTTTGTCCGGAGACTGAGGATGCCATTAAAAATTGAAACTAAAATGACCGTCTTGACATTTTCCCATTTGCTCCCAGTTGTTTCTCATGCCAGCTCTCTGTTCTACCCTTCATTGACCATGAATCACAGTCTCATGAGGGGAAGAAAAAAAATGCCTTTAAATCCTGACCCTGGCTTCCACCCGCAGTCAGGGACGGTTTTTATTTGGAATTAATGTTGCCTGTCCGACGACACGTGACCCTCCGACATCCTTCAGTGTTGAAGTAATGTAGGAGTCTTGGTTTACACCATCTGATTCTTGCCTGATGTTGGTTTTATGGTCTCAATGCTGGTGTTCTCATGCAGGGCTGTATAATGCTAGAGCTTTGATGAAGTGTTGTTGTTGTTGTATCCAATTTCCTTGGAACACAACAGACACTTCACCTTTTAAAATGAAACAAAAAGATGGATTTAAGTACAAGGTGTGTGCGCATGCTTTTTTTTCTATCCGGTTTCAAGACTACTACTAGTAAACTAAAGTTTGTTACAGTCCCGCTCGACAATCCGCCAATCCAAGAGATGTGTGGGTGTAGATCCCTTGCGTTTCGGGGCCACTTTTATTTAGGATTTCGTGATAGGCAGGTTCCCCCGAGACCTCGAACGCCGTCACTACGTAACCAACACACGCCTCAATACGCGCTTCATGAAAATCTTCCTGGATTACTCAAAACATGCTACGAAGCATCGACACAATCGGACACATCAGTAATTTCTAGTGCCTGTAATGGAATTTATCTCTAATGTTCTGTCAGTATACTTTTGGGGCTAAGATGCTGTGAGGTAAAGTGTGGAGAAATTGCAACTATAAAAAAGGTTCTGGTAAAAATATTTTTAAATGCATGTTAAATGTCTGTATTTGAGATGAGGATTGTTATTTAAGGAAAATAAACAAACTGAAAGTTAAACTCAGAAATTGTGCCATTGTGATACCAATCTCCTGTCTACAGACAATTTTATTTGCTTCAGTTTAATCCCTTATGGGGCGCGTCGGGAGGCTGACGCTTATCCCAGTTTCTTCTTCAGGCAATAGGCGGGGGATACCCTGGACAGGACACCAGTCTGCCGGAGGGCACAGAAGTACACAACCGTTCACACACACACTCATACCTACGCACCTACAATTTCCTAAAGTTCCTAATCAACCCATGTTTTTGGACTGTTATAGTTGGCAAAGAGACACAGAAGTCCAGCAACTGAAACGGTTTCAAAAGACATTCATAGTTCATGATTATCATTTGTTGAAAAGGGCTTCACCTCATGTTTTAAACAAACACTTTTTCAAAAAACGATGGAAATAACTTATAGCCATATACTTGTGATCGTTTTTGCACAACTTTACCAAATGAGTCGCCTGGCAAATGCAACATGAAACCTTGGTTACTCGTCTCCTGCTCGTCCAAAAATATACTGTATTTTGATCCATAAATCCTCATGAAACCAATAATTATGATTCTTGATTTATTCCTAATGTAAGACTATTTTGGGAATCTTGATGAAGTCGGACTCACTCGCGAGGCAGTGTGTGGAAACACGTCGACGCACTGAGTTTGCATCCATATGAGTTAATTAGAACTAGAGCATGAATAATTTAGGAAAAAATGAAAAGATGGAGCTGTGAATGTGTTTGTGATCGTTCGGGCTTTGAGATAAACACAGTCACAAATGTATGCTTGTAGAAGGCTCCGGGGAGAAAAGGAACGCTCTGATGGTCCATTTGACTCATCAAGTATGATGGTTTTTTCATCCAAGATGAATTATGCAGGAACATGTATGGATGATGTAAAATAAGAGATTATTATGTTTAAGGATTTAGATATGTTCAGACACGTATGGATGAAGAGTATATGTAATATGTTGCCTGAATATTTCATGTATTCTCAAAGCAGAACTGTGCAGCAGCAACTGAGTCCATTAGTGTACACAAGTGAACACACAAGTAGTTGAGATAAGAATCTCAGTCTATGTAACTGGCAGCTTTTGTCTTCTGTAAATGAGGCTGGAACAGACAGTGAAGATACGACTGTTCTCTAATCTTCTACGACTTCTATCGTCAGATCGGGAGACAGAATTCTTTTCTTTTCTTTTTTTCCACTCAGATAAATGCAGTGTTGAATTAAGTCTTTAGATTTGACGATTGAGCTCTCTTGTCGGCAGCATGTAATTTAAATGTCACATTAAAGTATGTTGTGACAGGAACTTCCAATGTAAAGAGCTTAAATTTAACTAATGACGTTTAGTAAGAGCTGAACTATATTTTATAGTGATATGTTATGACTATTGAACCATGCTCACTTGGTGACGTTTTTTGACTTAAAGTTATGCACTTTATTTTATCAGAAAAATCTGGCAAACTGTGGAAAAAAACAAAAAACATTTAGACAATAATAATTAAACAACACATAATTTAAAATTCTGTTCAGATCCGTGATAAATGCCTGTTGGTCAGGTACCATTGATTAAACTTCTTTCAGTCTGTAAAAACAACCTTGAAATGAACACGGAAAAAATGTATCGAATTGAGTGTACAGATGAATTACTGCTCTCTCTAAGCACGCCTAGACAAACGAGAAAACAAGACAAACTGAAAGGTAAAAAAAAAGCTTTTATCGTGAATAGACAAAGAGACAAATTGAGTGATTATTCTCAAACTGAAAGGTCATGAAACGGCTCCGGCATGTTGTCTCTGCTGTCCGGTCGTCTTTGTCTCCGGAATTAAATGTGGCAATTTATTAAACTAAGAAAAGGAAACAAGTTAATTCATACATTTTTTCCTTGGTTTTCAAAGTTGTGCTGATGATTTGTACACAAATAAAATAAATTGGACCATGGAAGCCCAAAATAATGCATTATTTTGGGCTTCCATGGTCGTGCCCTTTACATTTCTTCCAGTCCAGCTCCTCCCAAAACTATATTTACCTGCAAGAACTTATTTAGACCTTACTGACCAAGGCAACTTTTCTTGTCACACTCGATACAAAGTTTCCTCCTCAATCTTTAAGTTTCAAGAAAAGATTCTCTGTCCTGGTCATGACTGAATAATTTAAAACATTAAGGTCAGTGAAGAAGGAGCTCGGCTGGATGTGTGTGGTGGGTAGCTTGTGCTCTTTAGAGATCATATTGGTTTCAAAATAAAAAATAAAAGCTCAATTACAGATTACTTTATAGTTTAAATATACCATATGCAAAGGTCGGGCTCCGGAATTGCGTCCCCCTTCACACAAAAAGGATATTTTTCTTATGAATTTAGACAATTTCACATTAATTATGGTATTCTAAATTATTTTCTGTTTGCTCGCCTTCTACTTGAAGTTGGTTTGAAAAGTTGCCGGCTCATTTGGTATGAGCGACTTATAAATGGAGTCGGCATCTACACAGATTTACGTAGACAATTTAAAAAAGGTTAATTATTTGTTTTATTTAGTTAATTTCCCTTATTAAGGTTGGACATATAGGCATCATTTCAGTTTAACCTGTGGCCACACCAAGCTTTGAAACACATATACAGCCCATGTCGCCTTCAATTGTCATCACATCTCCACTTCCAGACACAAAGAAATGAACCAAATTGAAAGCATGATCCAACACTGGACGCCCAGCAAGCTTGAGCTGTTGAAGTTGTGCTCGTTACGGGAGGATTGACAGATTAAGAGTGCTTTTAAAAATGTGAACAGACTGTGTGAAACCTTTTTAAATGGCTTTAATGGCGGCTCTAACGCTGTAGGTTGCGACCCCGACTGTAAAGATTTATTAAGGGTTCTAAAAAAATTTGGCGGTTGAATGTAAAGAACAGACAGGCAGTGAAGTTTGGTCAATGTGACGACGTCCATCATCACAGAATATTCAAAGCTAAAAAAACAAACAAATGAATAAAAAGCTTGTTTCACTAGCCACTCAAATTATACTCTAAGTGTTTATACTACCATTTGTTAGCATTCAACATTTCTAAGTTTTTACTGAATTCTATTTAAAATATCTAACTTATTTTGCTTACAGGCAGCTGATTAGATACCTTCCCTTGCAAAAAATATGTTTACATATTTCTAAATGATCTTTTATAGCACTTGAAATGAAGACTGCTTCAAAGACCACCAGCTTTGAAATACTCGTGTTAAAAGGTCTGCCGTACTAAGTGCAAACCCAGGTTATTCTCTTCTGTTAACAAAAACACTTTTGACCAAATCGCAGGCACTTAAAGGACCAACAACATCCTTCCATGTCCTACAATTAACCAGGTTGTACATTTTGAAGTAAAAGGTTAGTGGTCTCTAACAAAATGGTGCTTGTCTATTGATGGAGTTTCCAAGCTGCAAATGGCAGTACACACTACACTAGATAAATCCATTTATAATCTACCATTTATTCAAGTTTGGGTCGTGCATGCTACTTATTGTAGCTCTTCTTGTGTCGGGGTGAACGACCTCCGTCACTGCATATGTTTTTCTCGAGGTCAGGGGTGTTGACCCACCTTGACCCAGAGCCACAAACGCATTTGTTTCCGGCCGCTCAAGGGTTAAGGGAAAGTCCATACACCAGCAAAGAAAAATGTTGTTATTAAAACTTATTTCTGATGCAAGGTTTTCTTTAAGGTCATCGGTTGTAGATCTGTTTTTCCAAGTCTCTGTTATTCATTTTATTTATTAATTCATCTTTTATTTATTGTGAGGACAAATAACGTTTTTCATGTAAGAGGAGATGAACCAAAAGGTGGAAAAAGTCTTGACTTTTGGAGTACATCATAGAACTCTGCTTCTTTAGTTCAGGTCTAATGGGACTGAGAATTCCAATATTTAGTTAAAACTATTCTCAAATTATTGATTCAATGTCAAAAAAAATTCCAATCCAAGAATCCAATATACATATTCTGAATAACATGTTTTTAATAGAATGGAAAACTAATCTGTGGCAGCAAAGGTCTTTAGATTGTTAAGTGGAGAGAGACTTTGCAAATATGTATTTTAAACAGAAACCAACAAATATTTGGCACTGAAAAGAGGAATGATTTCGATAGAAGCAGATACTTTCTCAGCAATTATGTTTGAAAGACGATTTAAATTCACATCAGTGATTGCTGGCAATAATTTAAGTGAGATGTAATTTCACTGTCTAAATGCAATTTAAACAGAGCTACTTATGGAATCCATTAATGTACTCTCAATGCACCTCCTGCTTCTCTGGCTTCTCCAGCTCATCCTGTTCGTACACATATCGTTGTTTGCTAAGATGGTATTTAAATGCTGTAACGACCGTTGGAGAATGATTTTATCTGCCTATCCTAAAGGGTTATGAATCAGACTTTTATTGCAGTTAATAGATCTTCTCCATGAGTCTCGCTGCTTTAATAAAAACTCCATTCCTAACTAGCAGGAAAATCCCAAAACACAGAAGTCATTAGAGCCGCACATTAAAACAGCCAACACATAATGATTATTACCATTTCATGGACTGACTATTCAAAGCTGCTAATATACAAGGCATTTCTTTCTCCTCCTTCTTCGTATAGAGTTTCACACAGCAGGTACTTTACCCTCCCTAGTCGTCCCTCTCCTCTTGGCCTATAAGCTTTATCGCCCTTGCTTCTAATTCAACATGACAGTTGTGTCCAGCCGTCCCACCTGCAATCTCTTCACCTCCCTTGTCTGTTTTTATCTACTGAACAGAATCTTTTATAGCAAACTGATGTTTAATCATAAATCATTAGTGGAGTTAAATGGCTTGAAGATATTTTTTTTTCCATCAAACCCATATTGTTTAAAAATACCCTTAAACCTCCATTGCGACCAATATATGAACGACTAAGGTGCCTGTGGAAACATACAGTAGGTGTCCCATTATTAAAAAGCCAATGTTTGAATGATCGGACAGTGATCTGTCAATCAAACTCTCTCCTCTTCTGTCAACGAAGAAACATTTTGTTTTAAAGGGCATTTACCCCATATTTAATCTTTTTTCTCCAAGTATTCCTTTCTCTTCTCCCGCCTCATAACTCGAACCCTCTATCGTTCTCCTTTCCCCCAGCACAAATCACTATATCATCAGCAAACATCATAATCCACGAAGACTTTCTTTTTAACTAATATTACTTAAGGAGAAGTGCATTAAACTGTTACTTATATTTCATTGGTATTTTTGTGTCTCAAGCCGAACCTACAAGTATTCAAGATGAAGTGTCCTTTCATTTTCTATGACTAGCACAGGGTGAAGCCTCCACAGTTGAGCTCAGAATACAATCTTTAGATCAGCTTTGATTGAGCCTCATAGCAACCACCTACAGACCAGCAGTTCTTTTGTATGCATCAATAATCACAAGGTTATTTTTTAAGTATTTTATACTTGAATAACTGAGACTTTGACAATGGACCACATGCATGGACGTTTTCACCTTTCAGATGAGAACATTAAACGAATCCCTGTTGTGAGTCTGCGTTTAAAACTTTTACACAACAGAACAAAGCTTTATGATAATTAAGGTAAAACTGGCTACAGAGTATCACACCGAGTTAAAAAGCGAGGGAATAAAAGTCGCTTTTTAGACAGGTTTTTAAAAAAAGGACAATATAGGGGCTTCTCTGACACTCAAGGGTAAGTTGTTCCAGGGCCGGGGCAAAACCTCCGTCCCCTCCGAGCTTCTGCTTGGAGCTCGCCACTTCCAGGAGCATGATGGTGGAGTCGCTCCGAGAGATAGCGAAGCAAGGTTATTTAAAGATTTATACACAAATACAAGAATCTTAAACTGAACTCTAAAATGCACAGGCAGCCAGTGGAGGCTAAGGCGGCAGTTATGTGTCGTATGTGTCCGAGTTAAAAGCCGAGCAGCACGATCTGGACTAATTGGGGAAGTGTCAGGGATTCCAAAATAAAGTGCGTTATAGTATTGCAGCCCGGTTGCAATGAGGGCCACGGATTACTGCTTCAAAGTGCTGCTGTGCTTTACAGTAGTTTGGTAGTTCTTTTGGATCTGGAAGGAAAGCTGAAGCTGGTCCTTCTTCCACCTTTGCCCGGCCTTGCTGCACTCGAACCAAAGCTCAGGTTTGGATTTTAGTTTCATAAACCTAATCATTGAAATTAAAAAATGGTTGGGTAAGGGTCGTAATACAGGTCTATTAAGCGACTTTTGTCCGACTTGATTTGTCCCAGGTTCTTGTGTTTGACACATGGATGACGCAGAACTTTCAAGTCTCTTTCTCACACACGTTCAGACACACAACTCATCAGGGTGACTCACACAGGCCAATTCAAAGTCGCTGGCAACATGTGCAGTGAGATTGTACACCTGCACTTTGTATATCTTGGTTTACAGCAGATCCTTTGTTATAATTATCCATCTGGATTCATGTAGATCCCTCAGCACACACACCGGAGCTGACGATGAACATCCTTGGTGTGAAATCTGGCTGACATGAAAAGTACCTTGTCTTGGGAGGGTTAGTTGGTGAACTCGGGAATGACATGTTCCTTTTCCTGCAGATCCCACTTGATAAAGAGTCGCAGGCTTTAATGCCTGACAATATAATGCTGCACGCAAAGCTCTGTGTTGTGCAGAGTTTCCAAAAGAAACTGAACTTTCCGCTGACTGGATGCTAAGAGAGCCTGAGGAGAATCTGCGGCTGAAATTAGCGGCTAATTAATTTATGCATACACGACCAACTAAACCCCTCGTACGCTGCCTTAAGGAAAAAACCCTGTCATGCACATGAAAAGGTGCTTCGGTTTGGGGGGGGTGGAGGGGGGGCTCATGAATATTACAAGTATATCAACCAACATTAAAAAGACCAAATCAAAGTTTACAGAGTTATGAGTTGAGTTACAGATTCCAGATGGAGTGTTGCCATGACGATATCCATCAATATTTTCCTCTGTTAACACATGCAGGTGTTCTTGTCAAAATCACCAAAACCATATTTAAGATGTGATTTTTGTAGAGTCGCTGTTTTGTAATGCTTTTTTAATCTAATCCTTTATAATTTACATTTGTTTATTACGTCTAATTCATTCATTAAGACTTATTATTGGTGGAAACCAAGTTGTGTGTATTAGATAAACAAATTTAAGTGGCAATAAGGTTTTCATAACAAATGCAAAACGGTCTCTAGCTTAAAATATTTTTTATCACGCAAATACTACATTTTCTGTGAATAAGTAATGCAAATTAACATATTTTCCAATTTAAGTTTTGACACCTTACATTTTGCGCGTAAAAAATGTCTTCAATACAATTTTCAATCAAGACTAAACTATAAAGTGCAGTTGATTATGCATCGACATTTTGGCAAGTTTCTGTGGACTAAGGCAATATGAAGCTGTGTGATGAAACACACAGCTTCATATTGCCTTAGTCTGACTGTTGAACACACAACGTAGCAAGCATGCTCAAGGTTGTTTCTAGTTTCCTCCAGGCAAGACCTGTTCAAGCGACAGAGGTTGTCATTATCAAGCAGTTTGTCATTGCTGTCGATTACATTGTACTGTATAGCAGGGATTTCACGATACCCAACATTCAGTAGTCGATACCAATCCCAGAACTTTTTTGTTGATACTTTGATACCTTTTCATTACCATGATTTAAAAAAAAAAAGACTTCTATATGCTATGCTATATGTACACTACTTCTTTCGATAACAAAACTGACAAGTGTTAATGGTTAGATATGTTTACTTGTGTGTTGAGCAGCCTTCTAGTATAGCAACTTAACATGTCTTTTACATTTACAAAAAACTACTATTATAAGTGATGAAGCTTCATGAAACAGTGTCATGTTGTTTAGAGGTCGGTAGGTGGCGCCATCAGTTAAAAAAAATATGTGATGTTGCATTAGAAATAAGGAAAATAGTGCAGAGACCGCCATCTAGTGGACTCTGAAAATAATGACACTGCTTCATGAAGCTTCATCAGACCATCACTAACTATTGTTCAAACAGTAGTGATGAGCACTTTAAGTATAAAAAAGGGAGGAGAAAAAAAAGATTTGTGACTTCCTGGCTTCTGGTCACTCTGACCATACTGTAAATGAAAAAGTTTTATTTCTAATAAATGATTTCACATCACATTCTGGTATCTTTGTGACTGAGCAGGTATTATAAACATGCACCTCTGTAGTGAAGTGTCTCCCTTTGTTTGTTGTTACCTCCTTCAGTTTCCTAAAATCACTGTTAACAGATTTTTGAGGGTTAATAACTCCGCATTGATCCACCTCAAATCCAAAGTATTTTTAAATGTGACTCCGACTGGTCAGTTTATAAATAAGGTGTTTTGATACAAGGTGTTTTGTCGAAATCGCAGAAGTAATTCTGTGCACATGAAGGTTCTTCCCCCTTTGGTTCCACCAAGAACATTTGTATTTGCTACTCATCAAAATAAGCTGGTATTGTTGTATTTTAACGTGTTGGTACCAAAGCATTGGTTCTAGTGACAAACCTAATGATCTAGGCTACGAATGAGTCCTCAACTGTTGCATAATGATGGAAACTCATTGTAAATACAACCAAAATGTATATTTTGCCTCAAACACACAGTCGTCCACGTTGAGATGATACCAGGGGACTTTAGTTATGTAATAGTTTTGATTAAGATCTAACCGATCAATCTGCTTCTCCCTTAGCTTCAGCAGCACCGAAGTGAAATTACTGCTGCTTTATGTCATGTACATTGAGACGTAATCCAAACCAGGAGACTTAATAGAGCCACTGCATAAGCCGAAGAATTACATGCATGTAAACATAGTCCAGCAGTTTCATCTTTTTATCCCAATGGCATAAGCAACCCCCACACATTGTCAATATGTGCAAATATATGCTTTTAAATTATTAAAACCCTTCTTGATAAACCCCTGGTCTTCTGAGATCATCTCAACTGTGCTGAACATACTACATTGTTTTATTAAAACGTGTGTATCATTAGTAAATTGATGTCATCAATGGGACCAATTTCGCCTCAGAAACCTGCTCGGGGAGCCTCAATATTCAACGACGGTATTCGAGAAAAAGTTGATTTACTCTCACTCTACATAATCCATACATGCTCGGGGAGCTGCCTCTGACCCCTTTTTATCTGGACAAGCACTGACTTTTCTATTTTTTTTATTGCATCATACCAAATATATATCTTGCAGGAAATGAGGTCTGCAGACAGGGTGTACCCCACAAGAGAATCAGGCAGAGTGGCCTGAGCGGGGAGTCGCTGGATCGATGTATACAGGGAAGCTTGCTTATTTTATACACTGCTCGTATACATAATGGGATGGATGAACATGTCCGGTGAGATTAAAGTAGTCAGTCCTTTCACTGAGCTCACTGAGAGTGGAGGTTTTTCCTCCCCAGGCTGTGGTTGGAATGCTCCAGGCGAATCCCCAGCTTGATCTCCTGTGGTCAATTAGAAAAAGCCATCAGGATTTGTCTTCATCTAAGCCAGTCATTTCTCCAACGCTGCAGTTCTGGAGAGAGGAATCGAGGCGTCGGGGCTGCTTTGCATGTTAATGGAGCTATATTTTAAACACCGGTTAAATAAACTAAAGTTTGCAGACACAACACCGCCTTTCTCTGAATCTTTTATCTTAAACGGCTTCTTGCGTCTCGTTGACATGATCGTGCAAAAAGAAAAGCCATTAATAAATAGAGGAATGAATAAGCATTACAGACACACACAGTGCATCTCCTGGGACCTTTAGAAATGTCTCCTTGCACCCTATTTCAACATCTCAGCTTTACAGCTGAGGAGAGAACTTTACACAACAATGTCACTCGAACCTTTCAAAGCATCTCGGTAAACTCCAATGAGCTTTAAACTGATCACAATTAGTTACCTTTAATTGAAGTAAAAACTGAACAGAAGCTGTCAATAAAACCTTAATACATGTTATATTTCAGACACTTTTTGTTAAGTATGGGGAAAAGAGATGTCTTGTCTGATGATCTGTATGTATTTTTAGATTTTTATTTATCATTTAATAACAGAAAATCCTGATTTATTTAAGTTGAATTATTATTTATTATTATTATTTTGACATTTAAGGCTTCATTGTCTGAAAATCCTCTCATTAACTGTTGTTGCATCATAATTCTATAATTATTGTGTAGAGAAAATAACACAAAAAAACTAATTAAAAAGTTAATTTTTTTATTGCATGGGGATATTGTCAATACTCTTCCTACCCGTTCAATTGTGGCTCAGAGGATCCAAAGGGAACAGCTGTGATGATACAAGGTTTGCTGGTGTCAATATAAAATGACTGTCCTCTCATAATTAACAGGACTATAAGGCAAAATTATAATCCTTGTCTCAAAATTCGGCAGGCGCTGTAAAATTACTCCGAATAAAAGTCAGTTATGCTTTCAATGATTGTTATTCACTGTATTCACTCTCGGTTTCTTTCTCTGCACATCAAAACCGTCGAGATCCTTAACTATATGCTCGCTAATGACGGTGCATAAAACGATTCCTGGGTCGAAATGACACTACTACAAAGAAAAAAAGTATGTCCATTTCAATGTAGCGACTGGAGCTCAGTTGTCTTAGTCCAAAAAGACACGTAAAAATATCCAAATACCTCCATTGTTTTGGAAAAATGAAACAAGATCAAGTTTTTAGCTGTTTAAAGAATAACAAGTGATAGACGGGAAGGATTCCCAGAGCGCATACAGTCAACTGTACCCACTACAAAAAAGGCTTAAAATGAGTGAAAGGCTGAAGCTTCTTAAAACAGTGTCATGTTGTTTAGTGGTCAGCAGGTGGCGCCATCAGTTTAAAAAAGGATGTGATGTTTCATTAGAACAGTTGTTCAAAACTAAGAAGAGTAGTGCGGAGAACGCCGTCTAGTGGAAAATAATGAAACTGTTTCATTAAGCTTCATCAGACCATCACTTCTTGAAAAACAGTAACAAAAAAAACCTGAATAGGAAATTGTCAGGAACAGCGACGTCCGAGAAACAAAGTTGGAACTGCGAGCAGGTAGAGGGTATCAGAGTCAAATATGTATCAGGTGGGAATGGAAACGAGCTGACACTGCTGGCTGGGGATCAGCCCCTTAAATCCCTCGGGGCTGATTGATAGATCACCAGCAGCTGTGCGACTTTGCCAACCGCCATCAGGAACCGGACCCGTCAAGTGTCAAAGGAAAAGAAAATGGCGAAGCAGGAAGTACTTTGACAAAATAAAACAAAGCAGATGTGGATCGTGACAGTCAAGGCTTCAGTACAAGATGGACCTTACAGATGAGCACCACGGCGGTATTTGGCTATTTTTAAAGGTTTCATTTTGGACTAAGATGAAGACGGATTAGCATCGATGACAAAATAATACAGGAAGTATGTGATCTACAAAACGATATATTGTTTACCCAGAAACTTTCAGACCAGTAATTCTCCACTTCCTAATGTCCCATTCTTGTCCGGACATGGGGATAAAGGAATGATGTACTAGGATTTGCAATATCAGCATTGTGGTTGTCTTTTATTCCGCATCGCAACACTTTCACCCTGTGGTTGGAACTGCCATAAGCTAACAACGGATATGGTGCAAGTTGTTCATTATTGCATTTGGATCTAACGTGTTGCAACACATGAAAATGAAAAAAGAAGACCTAAAAATAGAGCTCCTTCATTCTTGAAAGAACATGTGTGGGAGTAGAAGTTGACTCTGTAGTTCCCATCTTCCTCAATAGGCTTAATGAGCGTCAACAGAAGTATCTTGTTGAGACTCTGACTTGTATGCAGGCACATGCAGGAGCAGCTACAGGTCATTTAATGTAATTAATCTGAACTAATGCCACTGCTTTGCACATTAAGCCACCTAACTTACTGTTGCCTCTGACATTCCGGTGACACCTTGTCTCACGCTCGGAATACATAACAGCCTGTGTCATATCACAGTCATAATCTACAGCCGCCCCCGACAAGACGACGGGTCCATCATTTAGGCGCCAATAAGCACCTGTCACACATGTTCAGGCACATATTAGGTGGTCTGCGTTAGCATCTATTTGAGGGAAATGAAACAATCATCAGCATGTCAGTTGATGCTAAACTACACCAGCAGTGACAAGAGAGAGTTGGAATTGACAGTTAATTAACAAGTATACATGGAAGTGACAGGTCTTTAAGATCCTGGATTCTTATAGTCATGTGCAAATTTAAAATAAAAAGAATTGTAAAGAAAGAGACGTGATCGCAATCTTTTCCGTTTTAGTTTTTATCGTCTCTTCAATCTCGTTTTTATGACAACAATGAAACCTAAACATATAACAACATTAAGAATGACAAGAACATGAAGAAAATAAAACTGACATCGAAGTCAGTGAAGTAAAACTGAATAATATCCACGCAATTACTTGCACGGTCAAAAACACGAGGCTGGAGCCTATCCCAGCTTCTTCGGGTGAGAGGCGGGGGACACCCTGGACAGGATGCCACACAACCATTCTTACACACACTCTACCTACGGACAATTTTTCCCAAGTTCCCAATTAACCTATATATTTTTTTGGACTGTGGGAGGAAACAGGAGTACCTGGAGTAAACCCAGAGGAGAAAATACAAACTCCACACAGAGGTCACAAGTTTCCTCCACCGAAACAGGAAGTGAACTGTCGTGGAGGGTTAAAATTCTAACATCAACAAAGGTTGTAAGTAAAAAATAATAAAGCAGAAAAAGTAGTATTTTGAAAAGCCAAATAACTATTGATAATCTTGTTCAGGCATTTTATACTTGAGTTACATTTGGGGGATGGGTTGATGAAGTTTCATGAAACGGTTTCACGTTGTTTAGAGGTCAGTAGGTGGCGCTATCAGTTTAAAAATGATGAGATGTTTCATTAGAACAGTTGTTCAAAACAAAGGACATTGTGCAGGGACTTGCGTCGGTTACTTGACTGATTTAAAAATGTGTTTTTTAAATCTATTTTTTCATATATTCGTGTTTTTGTCAAACAAACCGAGACGCCATCAATAATTACCCATCTTGGCAGAGGTGTTCATTCATGAGATCAAAGGAGACACAGTTTCCTTCCTTTCTAAATATATGATGCTGTCTGCTTGAAAAAAAACAAAAAACAGTCCAAACATCATGGTCATAATCATCATCATTATCCAACACTTGCCAGACTTCCTGGAGCACACTTGGGATGCAGAAGGTCGAGTGGCACGCGGGGAAATCTAAAGTGCATGTTAAACAGTTATTGACGGCACTCTTGTTGGTAAATGTCTGTCAAGTACCAAATTAATTGCTGCTGATTTGAATGTTTTTGACGAATGTTGACGGACCGGGTGAAAAGTTCAGAGCCATAATCCAGAGGGAGATTATTAGTATGTTACAGTCGCTGATGAAGTAAGGCTCGCCCGTCCGGGCTCATCGATCCGCAACTTGATGCTAACGGATTTATTGACGAGTCAGAGCCGACATCAAGGTTAGTTCCCAGAAGATGATCTTTTATTGAAGAAATTAAATCCTGCTGTTCCCTTTGTTGACTTTTGAACATACATATTTAAATGCTTTCTCTGATACCAGAATATTTTTCCTCTGGTTTGATCCAGGAGGACGTAATCTATTCTAAGGTTATGTATTGGCAAGGCTTCGACGCTGAAGGTACTCGATCAAGAAAATAGCTATTTTAAAATTCAAAGAGCGGCCAAGACACTTTGATGGATTAAGGGCAGCCATTTTAAATCCATTAGCTTCCAATTTAGAGCATTACGATAAATGCTGCCTGGACAAGACTGTTGATGGTTAACAAAGAAGTGATGACTTTGGCCAGAGATGAGTTCGCTTCATAAAAGTTCACCAGATACAAATATCTAAGATTTTTTTAGGATCGTATGTGTCACTGAAAGCAGAAGAATTACTGGCGTATGTGTCTTTCATCTGTATTTTTTTTTTAAACGGACATTGGATTATAAATCAACACAATCAAAACAAATGGATGTTCTAAGCATCATTCTTAGTTAGACCTCACACATGAATCCTACAAGTAATCTATTGTAGAATCTCATCTCCATGGCAGAAATCCCATAATAAAATAAGCTATGCTTTTGCGCTTGGCTAAAATTCCCTTTCAAGTCACAATTAAAGTAGGTAAGCACCGACTTTTCGGCCACCGAAAATGGCCCAAGAGTGCC
This sequence comes from Callionymus lyra, assembly GCF_982586985.1. Classification (NCBI taxonomy): domain Eukaryota; kingdom Metazoa; phylum Chordata; class Actinopteri; order Syngnathiformes; family Callionymidae; genus Callionymus; species Callionymus lyra. The sequence goes on from NC_141828.1 coordinate 12,927,062, forward strand.
TTTTCAGCATTTTGGCCGAAACACAACGTTGTGATGACACAAAACCAGATTTGGTATTCCCTTTAAAGAACAGTCAAAAATCGGATTTATTTATTTAGTCTTCTTGCATTTAGACATGTTTATATATAATGTATGTTTCCATTAGTTTGAATTATTGGTGATATATTATAATAAAATACTTTATAATACTTCGCATTTTATATTTTTATTCATGCTTTGTCCCTTTTATAATAAAATCCATAAAGAAAAATCTAAAATGTAAGTAAATGTAAGATTGGACATTGTAAGTTTATCACAAACAAGTGATAAAACTGTGCTTTTGAAAAACAGCCAATGAATGCAATAACATTTTAATGCTTTTCCATAGTAATTGACATTGCGGGAGTTATGTTCCATCAGTATTATTATGGGGATATAAATTGTGTGTACCTAAGACGGTCTGCATGCAAGGATTTATGTCAATAGGCTCCCATGTGGAGTGAGATTCCTGCAAACCATCGTCATGACTACAAATACCTGTTGAATGCTTGTATTTTGGACAAGAAAATCTATAATTTAAAATGAAACCAAAACTGATGCGAGTGTCAGAACCGATCCCTGCTCTCTGCACACTTCAAAACCACAGGATTGTCTGCAACTATAGTGTTTGAAGTGATGCGATGATTTGGCATCATTGGCCATTAAGGGGGAAAAATCAGAACAACGATCACTAATCGGAGACGCAAGATCGGGTGCAGATCTTCAGCACCAGGACTTGGGGTACAAATAAGGACACATTATTAATGCATGAAGACTTTTAATTGGACCGTTCTTTAAGGATAAATGAGAAGTCATTGGTTATGGCAATCGTTCATTGTGTCTCTTCAGGCAGGTGTTGATGGAGTCTGGCCTTCTCTTCTTTTGGAGGTCAACGGAAAATAAACATTGAGATCAATTAGAAACAAAATTGTCTGATCGTTCCGGTGTCATCTAAGATCATTTGTGAGCCGATCTAATCATTTATCCAGGCCCACGTCTTTATTGTACCATTATCCTCTCATGTAATGTGGAGAATGCAAACGAAGACGATGTATTGTGTGTCAAGATTCGAGATTGGAAGCGGTACGCGACCCGAGTCGTAACGACTTGTGTAGGGCTAAGTGGTGAATCGTGTTTGCGGAAGAATAAAAACCCTGCAGAGATTAGTTCCAGATGAAAAAACTTTCTAAAAGATGAGGCAGAAAGACACGAGAAGTCTCTTGGTCTAGACTCAAACACCGACCCAGGGGATCAAACCAAATCACCGCGAATATTAATTTCCGAGTACAAAGGATCGCCGGCGTAAAATGAATTGGGTTCCTGAGCTTTTGTAGCAGCAACGCGTTTGGTTGGAAAAGGTCACTGCATCTCGTGACATTTCTGAGAGAGAATTTCTGTTCCGATGCCAACTGAAGCGTGGAGAGCATTCCGCCCTACACCCCTGAAAACAAGGCCAGACAGTGGAGTGGAACATGTCTGTTAATTGATCTCACACCTTCCACACCTCATTTCCCCAAAACAATTGACGCAGAAAGTGAAGGAAACAGTTATGGTCACATCACCTGGTCTGAAGAAATGTGTTCCAATCGAGTTAATTACGATCTTTGCTCCTCGGACTAATCCGCTGGAATAAGATCCGTAATTACTTGACCGTCGGATTTAAATGTCATGATTCAGGTTATTTGTGACGATGTGCAAAGGATTTGAGCTTGGGTTAATTAAATTGAGTTGAATTTTAAACAAGTTGTATTTAGTCACAACATCCCAATTGAAAATCACACAATGAGACCTTCCTCTTCCCTTCCAGACTCGTATAAGCCCCTGGGCTGCACCTTTCAAATTCATTCATGTTAAGTCCAAGATATTTATTCATTTCATCACATATGTGGTTCAAGGTGGTGTGTGGCCGGACCTTATAATTACGCAAGACTTCCAATAGACCTGCGTCGGCTCGTCTCACAGCTCTGCCTGGACAACTCTGAAGCGGCTTCTTCTCCCTATTGGATCATTTGGATTTGTGATTTTCCTTGACATTCTGATTTTACCCGACACTCTTTGGCTGAATTTCATAGTGTTGATGCCTTCAGTGAGATTTTACATTCTATGAAAATAAAGAAAAAACGTTGCCAAATGTTTGGCCTTTGCTGTATATTCTATATATGTGTATGCATGTCCCCTGTTTTGTACTTTGATAGCTTTGTTTGAAAATTAGTTCAAACAAGACTCAAAAGAACTCATTGTACCAACCAGCACATCTGTCAGCAGCAATATTAAAAAGCGAAGTTCCTAGATTGATTGTGTTTTCCATCTCGTTTGCTCCTGTTCAACATGTTAGCCTGAAAAAAACCTTCTGTAGATAGTGTTAACTTTGTGAATGATACCCATCTTATTTCTTATAGGTTTTTAATCGGTTTTGTGGGTTTTATGTTGTCCTTTGGTTGGCAAAACATGTTTTCAATATACATTTGTTTTAACCTAGTGTAAAAATGATAGAAAAAGTACTAAAATACATTTTTAAATGACCATGATCTCTCCAAGAATTGATGGATCTTTCGTGTTCAACCTTCGTTGACCTTCACCCTGCTGTCCCGGCACTGACGGCCACCACCAGAATTGTAAAAGCTCTTACTGATGCTGTAAAATCAGAGGAGCCTCAAGGCACTTTATTGCAGTCTTTGTAATACAAGCCACTCTTTTATCACCGCTGTACTAGTCCAAGATTATGTAAGAAAATATCAACACACCTCCAGACCGGGATACAAAGGACACAGTTAATGGACGAACCCACAAGCAATGGGTATTCATAAATGATACTAGGGATTGGACGTAACAGAAGTACCAAGTCTAGACATGCTATCGGAAAAGCAGAAACCTGAAGCTGATTATTCTGATGATCTCCAACTCAAAAGAGGGCCAAAACGGGAAGAGGAGAAACCAATTGAGATCACAAAACAGAATGACAAAAATTATCTCGGGATGATTGAAAATAAATTTCTTTCATTTATCACCTATGCAGTTCCAAGCGATGTCTAGCCGGACGGCTGTTGGCAATCATCCATTGTTTATATATATATATATATGCCAGACTTACCATAGACCTGCGTTGGCTTGTACTACAACTCTGCCCGGTGAACTCTAACTCTTCCTCTTTCCCCTATTGGTTACATTGGCGGCACTTCTTACTCTGTTTTAGTAAGTATTTGTTCTTTTTTCTTTGAATTTCTCTTTTCTATTTTTATATTGTATTGTGTGTCTTGCTGCCAGTGTTTTTTGGACCGGTCTCGTTTGTTGTAATATTTGATTTATTCGAGAATTTGACACAGATGCCATTTTGGATCTTTTTAGTCATGCTTGGGTATTAAGACTCGTTGAAAACAAATAGGTTTAAGCTTTTTTTTTTTTCTTTTTTTTTAATAAAGGAATTTGAAATTAGTTATTTGGCAGATATATGAACCTTGTTTGCACTTTTATTTTACTTTTTCCAGTTCTGTCAGGCTAGGATTTTGACAAGAATAGAACAAAACCAGGGGCCTCAAGTACTAAGAAGATCTTCTACTAAATATGTCCTTAAACTGAAATCCAGAAGATGGCGCAGTACAAAAATATTGAGATGTATGAATCTGTGCGCAACATGAACTTAGGCACTTTTCCTTCGTACATCCCAATCAACTTAGAACAAATCGCAGACTTGTTCGTCCTTTCTCATTTACATATTTAAATATTATTTAAATGAAGAAGAGTCCATGATTGTTTATATTTTATATACACAGCTATTAACGCGAATACTTTATTTACAGACGATCATTCACTTATTTTAAACGTCTCAAAATGAGTTTAACAAGATTAAACCTGTAAATCAGTAACTTTCACAAAAATCTTCATGACTTTTGTTGACTTAAGGCATCAGTCATGAATAATTTTCTTTGTAATATTAAAAAAAACAAGCTTATAATTCCGTTAAAAAAAAATTCTGAATAGCGTAAAATTGCGGATTAAAATATTCATTATAAAATGATCGCTGTTGTCTTAATAAATAAAGATCATCAATTTGGTGAGTGAGAACATATTAATAAGTTTTGTGAATAATTTATTATCCAGTCGTGTAACTAAAACTACTGTGTGTTGATTTATGATCATTATTGTTAACTCTGACATGCATCTGAGCATCTGATCCGGGCGCATGCGACCTACAGACCTTGCGGGATTTAAGGACTTTGTACCACTCTACTAACTTCAATATTGATACATATAGACTTTGACATGAAAGGTTGCTAAGCACGTTTTTTGTGCGTAAAACCCCTTTGTACATGAGGCCCCAGATCTAGTTTGGAGTCACACGTTTTAGAGAAAGAAGAACTGTCTGAATCATTTCTGAGGCAAAGAACTGTTGGGTCGCTGCGATATCTTCGTTGCAGTTTCACAAGCTATTGTTTACTTTAATCCAAGCAAAGGTTTCCACCAAACACAAACCTAACTGAGTTATCAAGGTTAAGGTTAGCGCTCACTCCTATCTGATTAAATAACATTAGCTCAGCATTTTCCCATCAAGTTCTCACGTGTTCTTTATTCCGACACAGAAGGAATGGAAGCGCTAGTATGTAGGAGCAAACCCACTGTCCTTTTAAAATAAACGGAAACTGAAACTAATGAGCCGCTGATGGTCGTTAACATCCATATCAAGAGAGAAAAGGAAGAAAAAAAAGCCACGTCTTGTCGCTTCTGGCACTTCCTCGATATCTTTTCACTCCTTAATAACCCTGACATTTAATTCTCACCAGAAGTCTTTTAAAAAAACATTAAGGATTGACTCCTGGCATGTCGATGTCAGGACCTCGAAGGCCATTTCACCCCCCCCTCCCATGCACGGATGACCATGTCGTTATTACGCCATGAGCGGCTAAAGCTGTGAGCTCACTGTCACCTCGCCAACCTCTTTTACATTCCACGAGCAGGGATTTTCTATTACAGGAAGCTAATAACTTGCTAATTCTTTGAAAGTCCATCCTCAGCAAAAAAAAAAAAAAGACTTAAACTTGCCTTGGATCGGAAGTTTTTTGGAGACGCCTTCCAAGTTTTGCTGGTTTCCTCATTACATAACAATCTGCAAACTTTGATTATGAATAATTAATCCCCAATTCTTTGCTGCCAAGTGAAGGCGACAGTCTCTCCATCAATTAACTTGAACGTATTTTCCTCCTCAGTGGAGCTTTTTCGCTTTCATGTTACGAGTCATGCTAATTCAATATTGGTCCCCGAGGTGGTCTGGAAAACGCTGTTGTACAATGTCAGAAGCACTTTAATACAACCCCTATTGAAGTCGGCCATTGCTGCAAACATTTAAAAAAAAAATCCTTTGACCTTTCCTGTCGTCTAAAAGGATGTGATCGATACGAGGGTGGTGAGGGACGCCGGTGAGGATCGCCGAGCATCATGTGCCAGAGGAAGACACATGCACTTTTACCGGCCTGTAAACCTGTCAATCACAGCCTCTGCTAAAAGCCTGAAAGGGCCCAGACGCCACCGGGGAGAACATCCAGTCTGAGGAACGGGTGGAGACGTCTACATTAGGAGTCGCCTCTTCTTTCGTGTCTCCTGCTCCTCAAATCATGCCCTGTCTTCTGGTGAAGCTGACGCAGGCAATGCATTGTTGAGATTTTTCAATGACAAAAATAAATTGATCAAAGAGAAAATCTCTCCCCCTTTGTGTGGAACCCCTGTTGTCACTGAGCCTGTCTCCTCCTTGTGGTCTTCCTTCAGTTCTGTTTCTCTGGGAGATATTTCGGCTGTCGGCTGATTCCGGTAAATACGCTTTTCTAGTTCTCTTGGATCTTGAATACTCGTATACATTACTACTCAAGTACTCAAGTACTCAAGTACTCAAGTACTCAAGTGTTCAAGTACTCAAGTATTCAAGTATTCAAGTAGTCAAGTATACCAGTATTCAAGTATACAAGTATTCAAGTATTCAAGTGTTCAAGTACTCAAGTATTCAAGTACTCAAGTACTCCATTGTTCAAGTACTCAAGTATTTAAGTATTCAAGTAGTCAAATATACAAGTACTCAAGGGTTTTATATGAATAACTTTTTATACAAAAAAAAGAAATATATATATATATATATACACAATATATATACTTTAATAGTAAAACACTTGACTACTCAAATACTTGAATTCTTTAACACTTGAAAGCTTGAACACTTGACAAGAAAGTGTTGTCTCGCCTACAGTTGACACAGAACTGTGCAGAGAAAATTCTAACTCGCTCTAGTAGAAGAACTCACATTTCTCCGATCCTTAAAACTCTTCACTGGCTGCCAGTTTCTTTCAGGAATCCTTTTAAATCCTGGTTCTCACTTTCAGATCTATTCATGGTCAGACTCCTCCTTACATCACTGATCTGATCCAGCCTTACACCCCAGCTTGGGCTCTGAGGTCTGGATCAAAATCTACTGATGGTTCCTGGACACGGTTCAGGACCAACTTATTATTGGCTCTTCAACATGGCCGTCAGGGAAAGATAAGGTTACAAGGGGAGACAGAAGACCACAAAAAGAATGTCAATTGTCCAATTTTGATAAAGTTAAAATAGAACGTACAACATATTATAGAAGGGAAACTTTCGATTTTCAGCTCCTATAAGACCCATAATCCACCTGAACTTCCTCTCTCCTCCCCCTCTGTTTTCAAATGTATTTATTTTCACACCACTCTACAGATTATTTCCAAAATTGCAAAATTTCCACCCATTTTTCCTGTATTTAAAGGACACTAAACATACTTACTTACTTACACACTTGAGTACTTGAATACCCATATACTAAAACACTTGAGTACTTGAATACCTGTGTACTTGAATACTCGTGTACTTGAGTACTTGAATACTTGAATAATTGAGTACTTGAACCCTTGAGTACTTGAATACTCGTGTACTTGAACACTCATGTACTTGAATGCTTGTGTACTTAAACCCTTGTGAACTTGAACACTCGAGTACTTGAATACTCATGTACTTGAACACTTGAATACCCGTGTACTTAAACACTTGACTACTTGAATACTTGTGTACTTGAGTACTCGTGTACTTGAACACTTGAATACTCGTGTACTTGAACACTTAAATACTCGTGTACTTAAACACTTGTGTACTTAAACACTTAAACACTTGAATACTCATGTACTTATACACTTGAGTACTTGTGTACTTGAACACTTTAGCACTCGAGTACTGGAACACTCGAGTACTTGAATTTTACAACCATTTTTACTTTATTTAAAGGACTTTAAAAGGATGGAGCTTTTCCCAGCTACATTTGGCCAGAAGTTGGAGGACACTCCAAGGAATTGTGTGTTTGTATTTTGGACGTCTCACTGCCCATTAACACATTTCTTGATCTGAAAAGAAAATCTAATGTAAATTCACTTACTGTAACTAATAGCTGACTTTTCATTTCTTAATTGCGAGACTAAACTGACTTACTTATTCATTACCAAATGTATTTAGTATTTTGTCTTCTCTCACAAATGAACCCATCATTCCAAAAAGCCTGTAGTGTTTATTGTTCAAAGCAAAATTATTTCCAGGTGACGGACGACCTGAGGAGCCGCGCTCAAGACGTATGACAGACGGAAATTATTCAAATGACTCCATGCATGGTTATTAGACTCATACATTTTAATTTACACTCTCGCATTGACTGGAGGTATTTTCACATAGCAGTGGGTTGGTTGATTATTTTGGAAGGATTTATTGGACGGCAGAATGGAATGAGGGCAGAGAATAGGAAGAGATTTTTGGGGTGATTAAATTTCAAGCTGCTTCTCGGCTCCGCGAGTCAAAGGTGTTGATGAATGTGAGCAATCCATCGCGGCAGTAAAAAAAAAAACCCCTCTCACGGATGCATGTCTGTTTTGATCAATTCTTTAGTTTTAGAAATGTATATATCCGTGAAGCATCATCGTGTTTGCATCAATGTATTAACAAGTACTAAAAAAAAACATATTTTCCTGAGAAAAACAAAAAACAAACAAAGTCATGAATGAAATAACCTTGATCTCATGAGAATATCTTGGCTTCATTGAATGTTTGAAGTTCAGTCGGTGATCGTGATGAAGATACTGTGGTTGTTGTCATGGAGTTTTAAAGGAGTTGGACGGAAAAGAAGGTTTGTACAAGTGAAGTAGATGATACGAGACACTGTCAAGTTAATTTCCAAGTGATAAGTACAGAAGATGCTGCTGTTACGCAACAGAATTTGACTGATCAAAACATTTTTACAAAACATTTCAAATTTGTATTCAATTGATTTAAATTCGTTTGGTCTTTTAAAGTTTTATAGATCAATGTTAAGTTTTGCAGGCCAATCTTTAGGATCTAAAGAATGTGTCATGTAATTATGTAAATTTTTTTAAATCAGTTTGATAGTAACGTGAAGTTGTGTATTGAAGCACATTGTTAAAATTGTTCAAAATTAAACCGAACGTTACACCGACATCGTGTCAAAATAAAATTGTTGCTTTAAGATCTAGATGAACATTTGAATAGAGTATTTTACAATGACATGTTTATTTTTATTATCCTATGGTTAACCATTTTATTTCCGTTTCCAAATCTTCTTAATCTTGTCAAATCCACTGATTTTGGGAATAAACGTAGGCTAGGAAGTTGGTATTTATATATATATATATTCTGCAATAAACCAATCTTGTCGCGTTTCTCCTGTAATTTGGATGTTTATGTAGGTAATACATTTTTTTATATAAACAGGAAAAACTGCATCACAGGATCACCGGGAACAGTTTGGACAGAATGTACCGAGCAGAAGCACACACTTCAACTGCAGCGAAGTAAAAACATCAAATTTGTTTTAGTTTACAATCCATTCCATTCCAGAAAGTCTAATCACAGGAACACACAGATTCTGACAGTAATTCAATGGAAAGTAATTAGCAAGCTTTCAGAGTTTGTTTTTGTCTTCTTGCAAAAAAGATTGTAGTGTTTTTCAACTCGGTCTCTCCAACCATTAACTGAACTCACTGAAGCCTCTCAGTGCGACTGTAATTACATGTAGCATCCCTTCTAAAAACACACTTGCACAAACACAAAATTGTTTAAAAGGCAGCGAGATAGAAAATTGGAAAACTCATCAGAACAACTTCATTTAAACCTCCATGGATCTGACGGGAAACTAACAGTCAATTGTAAACATAAATGGATGTAAGAGGAGAAAATTTGCCAAACATGTGGAATTTAGCTTAAATGTATACATAACGGATGACGTACATGATAATGATTGTGTGGGTGGTCAGAGCTTTAAGGATATATGGTAGTGATGGGTTGATGACGCCTCAAGATGCAGTTGTTGGAGCTGAACTATGATTCGGTATCATCAGTACTAGATGGTGCCACTAGATCGCACTCTACATAGTTTGTAGATCAGAGCCACATATCATAAATGCAATGGGCAACAACTAGTGATGGTCTGATGAAGCAGTATCATTATTTTCAGAGTCCACTAGATGGCGGTCTCTGCACCATTTTCCTTTGTTTTGAACAACTGTTCTAATGAAACCTAATTTTTAAACCAATGGCGCCACCTACTGACCTCTAAACAACATGACACTGCTTCATTAAGCTTCATCATAACCATGACCATAACTAGCTACAACACTAGATATGTAGCATAATAAAATGTGCAAAAACATATGGCCAGAAAAGAAAGTAAGAGCATGTATATTCTTGTTTTATTAAAAAAATATTTTATAAGGTGTCGGTTGTGAAAATTACCTTTTAATGAATAAATGTTGTACTCATCAGTATGTGTCTGTTTGTACAAAACTCTCTTTTCATTTAAATATTTACATTAGAAAATGTGTTTAAGCCACGCCCACTTCAAAACAATAGTTTGTCTGGAGATTAAATCTTGTTTACCATAACCACGTTACAAAGTAATAACTTCAAAACATGGTCATGATGAGGGACTTACTGCATCTTTGAGAGGAAGACTTCAACATTTGAAACATGTGAGTGAGTCAGAAGAGTTGGGTTGATCTTTAATAAATTAAAGCTATAGGTTCCTAAAATATACATTTATGTACTACAGAAATGACAAAGAAAAAAGATCAAGACGTTTATCTAAAGTGTTAGGGGCTCTCCACTTGGAGTTTAAGAGTTATAATGCAGCTTAACTAAAATATGAGATGAAGCTGTATTTATTATTGTTTTTTGAAGTGACACCGGCCATCACATGACCATCTTTAGTAGTGTAAACAAAGGAATTACTCCTCACACACGATCTAAATTAAAATTAAATAAAACCCTCCAAGAGTTTTCCTTTTTTCATTTGTGACTGAGCCTCTGAAGACTCACAAAGCTAAACCCGGAAACACAATTTCCTCTCTGAATCCTGAGTATATATATCACCCTCTTATGTGCTCCTTCTTCCTAATCCGAGCTTTATGAGTCTGGGATCCACTCGTGCGTCTAATGGGAGCTGTGATGACGAGCACAAAGACATTGACACAAGAATGATTTAGAACGGAGCCGCCACAGCTGAGCCTTCACCGAGACGTTTTCCATCAGACTTTATTTGTATTCGGTCAATTCCTGCATGGACTATGATTCCAGACACTAATGAGGCAGTTCATGGTTCTACCGAGTCAATTATCCATCCCACCTCTGACAAATGACTCTGTGCTTGTATGAGGGATTAAATGTTTCTTAAAATGTGCTCATAGACTTGAGATTTTTACGCCTGCCTTCGATAGTTCGACAGTCATGGAACCTTTCTTATACTGCAGGCTTTCTATTGCCCAGCGTCGGCTCGTTTACAGTTCCGTCTGGAATGACTGATTTCCCTCGCTCCCTCGTTTGTTGATTGACATTGGATTTGTTCCTTGACTCTTTGGACCTTTTCTGTTCTTTTTTGTCGTTGCTTTTATCTTAGTTGGAGCACCTCCGAATCGAAGTCCATGGTTCTCAGTCAGAACAAGGAGGGGAGCCTTCTCTAGGATGGGGATGAGATCCTGCCCCAAGTGAAGGAGCTTAAGTATCTTGGGGTCTTGTTCGCGAGTGAGGGAAGAATGGAGCGTGAGATTGATCGGCGGCTATAATTAATCATTGAAACATCGTTTGCCTATACTCTTCCGATCCTGGGTCTCCTATGTTCCTTGACAGTTCCTACTTTTCACATAAGAAATAAAATTAGCACGGTAAATATAGTTTGCTCTTTTGCGTAAATGGTTACAGGGAAACAGATTCCGTTGGCCCTCATTGTATTTTATGTGCATATTTATTGACTTAAACAACCGGACTCCTTCAAACCTCTTTCATCATTGAAGTTTAATTGATACGATTTTGTGCCACGACACAACGTGGCTGATAAAGAAGTCAATTTTGTTTTAAAGAAAACTAATTGCTAGAACCTTCTGAGGGCTTTTTCTACTTTACTGTGGATACAGAGAATTTAAAGATGCGCACACACACACATCACATTGCAGCTTTAAACACACAACGTTGCACTTTCTGAACCTCATTCGAACTTTAATTTGGTGAATACAACTAATTAAAGTTGAGCTTCTTTTTTCAATATAAATGTCCTTTAAAGCTCTTAAAAGTAGTCTTTAAAATTCCGAACAAAGCGCCGGCTGCCTTTCAATCTTCTCTAACTTGGGTTTTATCCTCATTAATAATTCTCTCTGTGTAAGACTCTTAAAAGGGCAGAAGGCAACAAGTGCATTAAACATAAACCGCGTACAGGTGTCTGGGTTTCACTCTGTTCAATGTTGACCTGGAAAGAAGGAATCACCGTTGAAGAGTGAAAATCGGAGGAGAGGATTTTTAATCCTTGCTGGATCAGCTTTATGAAACTTTTGGTCTCGACGGGTCCACGTCGTTAATTATTCAGATTCCTGGCAGCGACATGGAGATCCACTCTTGTCTGTTGTGTAGCTCTTAATATTCCTTGAGTGAGGCCAAACTGTGATGATGAAGTGAAGTGGCAATTGTCTCAGCAGGAGCTGCAACGTTCCACAAAGGGCTACATTTATCCCACAACGAGACACGACCGAGAAGAAAGAGACAAAACTCCCATGTTTCCTTGCAGCCTGGAGGAGGTAAGCGTGTGTGTGATGGTAGCCTGGGAGAATGAGGAAGTATATCATCCACAAGATAAGAGAATGTCTCTGTAGACATTCGGTGACATTGCGTCACTTTTTCTTTTAATGGCGTCGGCATTCGAGGGAAAACATCCTGAATCAGAAAGTGCTTTTTTGTTCACATTCTTCCAAGATTCAGTGTCTTGAACAAGAACCCAAATCCTACATTTTTATTATTTTCAGTATGAAACAATTCAATAGTACCGTATTTTCCGATTATAAGGCGCACCTTCAATGAATGGCCTATTTTAGAACCGTTTTCATAAATAAGGCGCATAGAATAAAAGATACAGTCAAACGTTTGACTGGGGTTGCGTAATGCATCTAGATAAAGCTGTGCTAAAGGGGATGTCAACAAAACAGTCAAATAAAGTCAAACTTTATTAAGCGTTCTGACAACTCTGTTCACTCCCATGGTAATGATGTTCAAATGATGTTTCAAAGGCTTCAAGCAGCAGCGCGTGAGTCTGGTGTTGTGAGGAGACAAATGTTGAGTGAGCAGCAGAGAAGTTGAGCGCATTTATGACAGCTAGAGCGTGCGTGTACGACATGTTGAACGCACGTGTATGACTGGTTGAGTGCGCAGCAGAGGGATTTTGCGCAAACATTTTTTGAGTGTAAAACAACCAAGACACACTCGCTCAAACTGGTGGCAGTAATCTTACTCGTAGACGTGCGACACAATCCCGCCCACAGTGTGTCGGCCCAGTCGGCGCAGAGTCATGAAAGAGTTTGTAAACATGTGACACATCAGGTAATGTTCATATACAAATTTAAAGGCTTTTAAGTGCGCCTTATAGTACGGAAAATACGGTGTCTTATGTGCGAAAAAGGTTCAGAGGCTGTGATCTTTAAATATCTATTTATGGAACTACTCAGGAAAATTTGGAAGACGCTCAATAGTTGTTTAAAAACTATACAGTAAGTAAGCGAATTTGAAAAATGTGTTTGTTTTCTGGCAATGCCCTCCCTCTGTAGATTTGCATTTTAAATAGTAAGTCCATCTGCAGAGGCATAGATCGAAACTTGGATCATTTCTGGGTGTCTTTTGCCTAAGTGCATCTGGGCCAGTGGCGGACGCCCAAAAATGAAACATCATTTTTAAACTGATGGCGTCACCTACTGACCTCTACACAACATGACACTGCTTCGTGAAGCTTCGTCAGCCATCAGAAAGTGTATCTGATGTTCTGGTTCATCAATAGATGATAATGGTCCACACCAGTCATTTATTCAACAGGTTTCTTGGACTTCACTTCACTTCCAAGCGTGATACTCTTTAGAAGAACTCACTATCTGGCAACACTTTAGCTCACTCCTAATTGAAGTCCAGAGCCAGGAGGGTGACGAGGCGACACTACCTGCTCGTTAATCTATTCATCTTCCGCTCGGATTGATGTTCCCACTCTGATCCCGGTTCGCCTCGTGTCTGCTGGGATATAGTCACATGATTTGCTGAGCTCAGGTCAGGCCGACCTCCTGCTTTCTTTTTCTCTCTCTCTCTCGAGGAACTGCCGCACATGATTCCAGACAATGAGAGGACATAAAGACGATGGCTGATAATGGGATTGGGCTGGCTTCCAAGCGTAGAATAAAGATGTCATTGATATTGTAGGATTAGTTTATTAAGCAACCAGAGGGCGAATAGAAGCTCACATCTGATTTATGCGGGATAGATGGGAAGCTAGTGATCTGTCCTTTTGTTAAGAGAGTAGGGAAGTGCAGGAGCATCACTGTGTGTGCGACTGTAGGGGCTACAATATTTGAACCAGAGGTGTAATATGTTTGGGGTGGAAGGGTCACCGGATTGAAAAGTTTTTTCTCCCTCCACAATAGCGAAAAAGGGAAACAACCTTGCCTCAACAATCAGCCTTTCGGACTTTCCCCTAACTTTAAACCCCTCAGCAGATTGGTGTCAATTTCCTAGATGCAGCTTTAGATACAATGGAAAGTCTAATTGTTGCAGGAAACGACCCCTCAACTGTCGTCTCATTGCTTTGGTGTGATAAATTTGGATCACCCAATGTTCATGTAAATATAGATTTATGCAATATATTTGCCACTTTTAATCCAGATTAAGTTCACTTGAAATGTACCATTATGTCCGTTGTACTTTGACCTTGGTAATGTATTGTATTGAATTGAGAACTTTTACAACTTTATTGGCTACACGGCCACAAAAGCTGTGTCTGTGAAGGCTCTGCTGATTGGACGAGACCTGTACTAGTTAAAAATAATTAACTAATGGGTCTCTTTCTTAGTCTTAAATTCTGCCCATGGATTTGGAGCGCTGAAGGTTTTCATTACATCCGCCAACTTTAAATTTAAAGAGAACTAATGTGAAAACCCAACTCTCCTGACTGTATTAAACAGAACTGATGGATGCTTGACCAATCACAGCCGAATGAGCATGGTTGTGTAAACAAGATTCACTCTATAAAATTGAAGCGGGTTCAGTGGGCGGGGCTTAAAATAATTTTCTTGTATAAACATTTTAATGAAGAGTTTTGTACAAACAGACACATACCGATGATACAATAGAAGTCCATGATTTTTTATGACACACTTAAATCAACACATTGAATTTCAAATAAGCTGATTTGACCTGTTGAAAGATCACTAGACTAAACAAATGTTGTGAATAAATAAAACTAGTCACACGCTGGTTAGTTGTGAATAAAAAAAACGTATTTGCAGGATTTATATAGTCAATTCCACCAATTGAGTCTTACTCCTATAACTCATTTTATTCCTAACATCCCATCAACACCGTTGCAACGATGTGACGTCGATAAAATAGATGTTAATCTTACTTAACCAGCCGCAGAGATTTTGGCAAAATGGAGATTTTATTTGAGATTCCTGCGGTGGATTTGAATTAGTTATATTAACCAGGCGGTAAAATGATACCGATCTGCAAACGCTTTCGATGCAAGTCCGGGGTTAACTCAATTAAAAAATGCAAATCAAACGGTATTCCGTTCCCTGCAACCTATTAAAGGGAATAAGTGGAAGATAATTGATGAATGAAGAGCTTAGTATCCAATAAAGAGCCTCACTAGTCACAGACGTGGCTAAATACACGAGCGCAAAGAATGTATATTGAAAATCTCTCACTTATAAACATGTTAAGTGCCACTTTTTAACCACAACTTTAAGACAAAACCACATTTTTAATCCATCTTTGTAAAAGACTATGAGGCATGAAATCGATCATTCAATAATTAATTTAATTAAATCAATTTTTGTGCTTAACTAGCACTTGACGATGGAAAGAGCAGAGCATATACTAGCATATATTCAGTTATTCATCGACGCTTCATCATTCATGACACACTCAGCATCAGCTGCATTTTAAAGATTATCTTTAACTCTCACAGAATCTATGCCAATCCGGCTCTATCTCACCGAGAGGTTTATTTTCACTGCGTATTGATTTTCTGGAGTCTGAGATTATGGAGGTTATAGATAAATTATGGAGAGATCTTTCCTGAAGTTTGAAACGACTGCGCAGGGCTGAAGTGTAATAAAGAGGCTCTTTTATACAAAGCGATTGTTTGGATTTGATCTATACATAGAAATTGTCGTCTGTAAATCTCCTCACAGAAAGAACGCTTCTGTCGACAGGTGCTTTGCCGTTATCGACGGCAGCAGAATATGAGTCAAACATCCAGGGCTGCATTGTTTGTCCGCGATTGTGTCGTCGTGTGTGCTTCGGTGTTTTTCCGAGGCGAATAACAATGGATATCGTTGACACCGCATGGCTGGGATTTGGTGTTGATTCAGAGCCGTGGATCCGGGCAACAAGAGGGGCCGAGTCCTGCAGGAACGAGACGCAGCCTATTTTCAGGCTTTTTTTTTTGTGTAACCCACTTGCAGCCTGGATGCAACTGTCAGGTGCCCAGTGAAAGTGGAGCAGAGACATGGAAATGTGTTTTCAACAATGGCCGGTCCTGTGGAAGGTACGATAAAAAGATGGGACAAAGACAGAAAATGGATCATTTCACAAAGATGCCTACAAACATTATCATATCCCAAATGTTGTGCAATTCTCTTCCACTTGTCCCGAAACAACCCAGAGAGTCCATGTCAGCCTAAACTGAAGGAAATTAGTCACAGGGGTCTGTAACCTGAGGCTGTGCAGCTGCACCATTATCTTGTACCCATGAGAATAATAGATTTTCTTCAGTTATCTTTGAGAAGTTAAGAGCAGATTGTTACTTTAAAAATAAATTTAGAGACAGTGGAAAGTTTTTTGACGTGAAAGCAACATAACGTTCATTACAAATCACTATGTCATCAGCAAACATCATATTCCAACATTCCCTTAGGTTTGTATCTCACTGCAGGGACATAGCTACGATTGCTGAACAGATCCATCGTTGATTCGGAGACTAAAATAGCTGGAGCCCTCACCAGTGGAGACGTCTCCTGGCCATGTAACAAACAATTCCGAAAAGAAGTCGCGGCGACTTCACTGAAACTACTAGAGACGTTATGGAAACTACGTTTCTGGGACGTCTCTGTGACATCTCCCCTTGAGAGAGCGCAAGTAAAAATTTGAGTCCCAGAGATAGGCCAGTAACTTCAGTCAGTCAGACCTTCAACTCAGTTCCTAGGAGAATCGTTTGCTAATAGAATCTGATTCTTACCTGATATCCATCTTTACGGAGCCCTGGACATGAAACCGTGAAGACAAAACAACAAAATGGTGGCCTCTGAAGATTGTTTAAATACTAGTGATGGTCCGATGATGCTTCATGAAGCAGTGTCATTATTTTCAGAGTCCACTAGATGGCGTTATCTGCACCATTTTTCTTTTTAGCAACTGTTCTAATGAAACATCTCATTATTCTCAAACTGATGGCGACACCCACTGACCTTTAAACAACATGACACTGCTTCATGAAGCTTAATCAGACCATCACTACTAAATAACCACTGTACTGTATCTAGTATTTTGTGGCTATGATTTACATCTGAACAAGTTTAATAATATACATTTCTTACAATACAGACAGTTAATTGGTTTTAAAAAAAGTGTTGATACAATGCAAATTGCACTTTAATAAGTGTACTCGGTAGACAATTAAAGAAACCAGAAAAAATGCCAACCTCCCCAGCTACGGGCTTTAAAATTAAAAGGGCTATAAATGAAAGTAAAATGCAGCAGGATATATGTATTGATCTGATCAGAATCCAAACGGTTCTGGTGACATTAAAGCTCTGGCTGCGAGGCAACAAAACCCCAGCGTTGCCACCCACTGCCTGTCGTCTGAAATCAATCGGTTTCAGTTTAGAGCTCTAATTTTCAGGTGAATGAGATAATCATCACTGGGAAGCTAAACAAGCAGGATATGAACAGACACTCTTCTCCCCTGGCTTCCAGCCTCCAGCCATCACCCGGGGAAAGACTTTACCAGCTACTGAAGTAGGTCAGACGACACTGTTGTTAGTTCTGCTGTGCAGTGTTTTTTTTTTTTTCCAGATCAGAAACGCATTCATCGTGTGAGGTTATTTAATAATGCTCATTCATTATTGGCCAGAAGGAAGTTGTCTCATTTACTGTTGATGAAAATCACAGTTGATCATCATTAAAGCCACAGGATTCACTCAGACAGGTCCTCTGGGTTTCCTCAGCAGCAGCGTCGGAAAGTATTCGCCGCGACGTTCCTCTCCAGAATGTTCTTCTAACTTGTCAAGAGATTTGAAAGTGACGGATTATTTCATTATATTCTGTGATTAATTGACGTAATTTATGTAATTTTAATCTCAAACGCCCTCAAATTGAGTTTTCATTTGGTTAAATTCATGATTGTGGAAGATAAAATGGGTTTAATCTAAAAGTGTCCTCATAAAGTAATGTATTGTTTTCAACAGTATTCAGGCAGCAGGTTATCTGAAAAGGAGCTACAGTCTGTTGTAAAACCTGAACGTATCGATAAAGTTGCTGTTCATTTTGTAGGTGTTCCAACACCGATTTGAGTTTCCAAGTCAAATTTTTCGAATGCGAAATGTGTTCAGAATTATAGATGTAAAAAAAGGGGTGAAGTAAAGTATCTAGTCATGAATGAGTATTTAATTATTTCTTTTTAATCATCAAATTTTTAATATATAATTTGTTCCTCAAATTGGTACTTTGTATAGAAAATTGAACATGTCTCGCATATTCACCTTTCTATTTGCTCAACTAATTTAAATTCAAATTCAACAGATGGTAAAAGTCAACTCTAAATGTTGCTAATTGTTGATTTGTTCAGCAGATTCTAATTTTCTTTTCAGTGCCACCATGATTTGGCACTAAAATACAGAAAAGGCAAAACTGTAGTAACTTTTGAACATTTGAAATTCTAGTGATGGTCTTAAGAAGCTTCATTTAGCAGTGTCATTATTTTTCAGAGACCACTAGATGGTGGTCTCTGGACTATTTTCTTTTGTTTTGAACAACTTTTGATCCACAGACCTCAGAGCCCGAGCTGGGGTGTAAGGCTGGATCAGATCAGTGATGTAAGGAGGAGCCCGACCATGAATAGATCTGAAAGTATAAACCAGAATTTTAAAATTGATCCTAAAAGAAACTGGCAGCCAGTGAAGAGTTTCAAGGATCGGGGAAATGTGAGTTCTTCTACTAGAGTGGGTCAGAATTCTCGCGGCAGAGTTTTGTATTAACTGCAGGCAAGACAGCTCCTTCTTGTTTAGACACACAACTAGACAACAACAGACAAATGAAACATTACATTTTTAAACTGATGGCGCCACCAACTGTACTCTAAACAACATGACACTGCTTCATGAAGCTTCATCGGCCCATCACTATGACATTTTGCTTTTCAAAACAATAGCGATAGATAAAGATGGATGATAAGTTTAATGGAGGTATAGACCTTTTCCTCTTCTCACTTCCATAGATAAGTAACTACATCCTTTTGTTTGTGTAGAAGCAGAAACATCTGGTTGACTTGACTCTCTTTTAAATCCACACTATCCTCGGGAGGTGTCCGACCATATGTTAATTATAGAGAAGATACAGAACTGGGAAGAAAGGTCACGCAGTTTTCTAGGGACTCTGTGAGGTGTTTTCTTTTGTGCTGACATTATCCGGCCACTGTGTGTCTGGGACATTAAAAGGTGCAAATTCTCCACGTCTCCTTGGTCTGAATAAACCCATCGATGGCACAGATTCGCTGTCTGCCGCCTCGGGGAAATCGTTATTGTTCTGAACGAGCAGCTCCTTGTTAGGAACCTTATTTGCCTTTTTACCCTTCAACAGACGTCGCGGTGTTAATTGGGTCTCCCAGGATAAGGGCAGACTGCGAGACTGCCGGCTCACGAGGAGACTGAATGATGAGCGAGTGTTACTCTTGCCACACATCGACACTTTTACTTAATTTCATACTTGTCACAATGACATTTTTTATATGTTCGTTTAACTAAAAGTTATGAGTCTTAACTATTTACCACTTAAATTTCTGTTGTGGGCCAGATAAAATACTTCCTGGGGCAGATTTGGCCCCTGAGACTTCAGTCAACAGCAAGACCTTAAAGTAATAGTTCACCCAAAAACTTCACGCCATCAAAAACATCCAAATACCTCCATGCAGTATAAATGTATTTGGATGTTTTTAATTATTTATTTAGACGACGATCACTGAGCTACGAGTGATGGTCGGATGAAGCTTCATGAAACAGTGTCATGTTGTTTAGAGGTCAGTAGGTGGCGCCAGCAGTTTAAAAATTTTGTGAAGTTTTATTAGAACAGTTGTTCAAAACAAAGGAAAATAGTGCAGAGACCGCCATCTAGTGGACTCTGAAAATAAAAAAATGACTGCTTTATGAAGCTTCATCAGACCATCAATAGTAGCTACATTCAAATGAACAAACATTTTTGCCTATAACTCAAAAAAGGAACAGATTAATCTAAAAAAGAAAAAAATACTAACCCCTTAGTTGACATGAGGGAGAGTAGAAAATGAGTGACATTAGAATTTGAGATGAACTATCGTTTTAAGATCAAATAGTTAGCTGATCCTGGAAGTCAATGCTAATTTTAAATACACAAGAACAGGATGAAGACAACATCACAGCGTACATAAATAAAAGTCCATTATATTGATGAGAAGGAAGGTGAATTGATTTTGTAAAAGTTGAGGGAAAAAGAACACCCCAAACTTGTGTTTTGCACGTTGTGCATTTGGGTTTGACACATTTGTGTTAACACAACAAAAATAAAAAAATTATAAACTGGGAGAAACAGTGTATTAAATCACACTATGAGCAGTGCAGTCGTGCATTAAGAATTCAGCTTTCCTTCCTAAGAAGGGGTTTTCGGATCTGAACAATAGTTTCCGGTACAGATACGACGTAAAACCTACCCCACACTAGAAGAATGAATCCAAAAAGACAACATTCTTTGTGCATAAATAATTAACAATAGGGCTGAACACTCAAACACACGCTACAGAGACCTAACCAACATGGAAACCTTTCCAGCGTGACAGAAGTACATTAAGGATGTGTTTACGAGTTTACGGTTGTTTTCGAAAACACCTTCCAGAACTTTGATACCCTAATGTTTGTACTTGAAGTAAAATCGGCTCGAGAGACTTTGAGGTAGTTCGTGCTCACCTGGCAGTAAGTGGTGAGGTCACAAAGAGCTCCAGAACAAACCATGAAATGGATTAAAACAGCGGCCAGTGAAGTGAGGAAAAAGACCGGCGTGATGTGTTTGCTCCATGAGGACATTTAGTGTGTCCTAGTAACCCATCTGAAGCTGATGAAAGCATTAATGACTGTCTGTGGGTGAAACAGGGAGCTTTTCGTGGGATAAAAGTAGTGTACTTGAAGTTTGTTTTATCAAGTATACCCAAGTATTAGTGGTGGTCTGATGAAGCTTCATGTAGAAGTGTCATTATATTCCACCGTCCACTAGATGGCGGTCTCTGCACTATTCAGTTTTGAACAACCGTTCTAATGAAACATCACATCATTTTTAAACTGATGGCGCCACCTACTGACCTCTAAACAACATGACACTGCTTCATCAGACTATCACTTCTAAGTATACATATCAATTTAGTAAGTATACTAAGGTATATGTGTATTCAAAGTGTCCTAATTGTACTAAAAGAAGTATACTCTATACTACCAGTGTACTAGGTCCTCAGAGTCAATAGTTTACAGAAATATACGTAAAGAATACTCAAAGTACACTTTTTTTCTAACTACTTATGTAGTATGTAAATACTTCTAGTATGCATTTTGGTAAAATGCACTATATTAAACAAACAACAGGCAACCTTAAGTTTTACTAAACATACTCTCTGACCATTATGTCCCAGAATGTCACCTGTAGGTTCTGTCACAATATTTGCATCAAGCATCAAAGGCAATACAGACAAGGACAAAGTCATATTTTCAAATGTTATGTGTTGACAAAAAGATTTATGAAAAGGAGAATTTGATTGATTGAAAAAATGGCAGGTTGAATGTTTTTTGTGTATTTGACGTTAAGGTACATGAAGGTTACAAATGACATACATGATCAAACACGTGTAGTTTTACAATGAAGGAAATAACTCAAAGAAAACGTGTGTATCTACAGAATCTTTTTTTCTGTCCCATCAACCACTCCCACAATCCTTTGCAAAGTTTACTTCTGGATCACCACAGTAATACAGTTGCCCAAAGAAAAAAGGAGGAAACTTTACTTGAAGTACATTTCATAAAGTATACCTAAGTATAATTAAAAGTATATATTAGTGTACTATTTTGGAGTATAGTGTGTCAAAGTAAATCTCAATTACAGTACTTCAGTTTAAGTACACAGTAAGTATAGTCATAGAAGACTAACTCATATTTCAGTTACATTGGATTTGATTGAACTCTGAGAGAATAGATTTGGACTTGTATTCATGCAGAAACGGTTTGAAATCGTCTCTAGCTCTCCTTGATGCAGACATATCGCACTAGTTTGACTAAAAGACATTAACTTAATTCATTTTTCACATTTTTCTGTAACCGACTGGCGTTTCCATCTTCCCATTCATCCACTCAAAGCACTTCAATCGTGTTATATTCAGTCTGTTTTTGAACCCCCCGCCCCCCTTCAATTATGTTGATCGGCCATGTTTTCATTTCAGGTCTCCCTTCGTTCAACCTCCACACTCGCTGCAGAACACTTAGTCAAATCACATCCAGGAGCGACATCTTTCACCACAGCCACGCCGACGACACTCATCTACTTGTCACTGTCGTCACATAACACAGCGTCCTCACTGACTCACACTCCCCCCGTTACAAAACCTCCTTCTGTCGGAAATCCTTTGAAAAGGAGCAAATGTTTATTTTTAGTCTCGTTTCAAGATGATCTGATGAAGCTTCATAAAGCAGGGTCGTGTTGTTTATAGGTCAGTAGGTGGTGCCATCAGTTTAAAATTGATGTGATGTTTCATTAGAACGGTTGTTCAAAACAAAGGAAAATTTTGCAGACACCGCCATCTAGTGGACTTAAATAATGACACTGCTTCGTGAAGCTTCATCAGACCATCATTAGGAAAAAGGTGATTTTTTTTATTACAGACATAACAATTTTCATACCAGAATTACAAGTAAAATGCTATTTTATTAAGAGAAACATTTATTTAAAAGAAATATATGAAGTCTTAAGTCAAGTTTTAAAAGTGTGTATGTGGGGGAAGATGTGAGAACAAAATATATTAAGTTTAATCAATTATTTTCTTAAAAAGAATATATAAAATGCTCTTTTGCTCACTGACATAAGCTCATGAGCAAAGACGGGTCAGAATTGACCAGTGAATGGAGTTTTTTCATTTAGTGTAACTCTTTCTTCTCAAACTGACCAACGTCCCCTCCGTATAATCACTTATGAAACATATCCACGATCAGATCTGGTAAAAGTGTGGCCCTATTTGAATATGTTTATGTGACCCTCGTAATCAAAACTTAATAATTGTGGTGTAAATGCTCTTTTTTGATATATTTCTTAAATCACAACTATGGCGTGATATTACTGCCACCGGTTGGAGCGAGTGTGTCTTGGTTGTTGTACACTCAAAATCACGCTGATGTACACTTAACCAGTCATACACGTGCGTTCAACATGTCATACACACGCGCTCTAGCTGTCATACACGCGCTCAACTTCACTGCTGCTCGCTAAACATTTGTCTGCTCACAACACTAGTCTCACGGGCTGCTGCTTGAAGCCTTTTAAACATAATTTGAACATCGTTACCATGGGAGTGAACGGAGTTGTCAGAAAGATTAATAAAGTTTGACTTTATCTGACTGTTTTGTTGACATTCCCTTTAGCACAGCTTAACTCTATCTTCTATATCTCTATCTATATTCTATGCTCCTTATAATCCGGTGCAAACTATTTATGAAAACAGTTCTAAAATAGGACATTCATTGAAGGTGCGCCTTATAATCCAGTGCGCCTAATAATGTGGAAAATGCGGTATATGTGACACTTTCATGAAGGATGGGCGAAGTCCAATTTCAAGTGCCATATTTATTTGTTGTTTCTCTGTAACGGTAACGGAATAGTTCTCGTACATCGTTTACTTCAGTCGCGCCACAATGTGAAGCTGACGTTAATTCTTCTGCGGTAAGTTTCAACTTACAACATCAGACTTCTTCATAACAACACTAGACAAGCATTCCCGATCATGTGAACATTCAAGACAAAAATAAACAGTGGAATATCATGAACCGATTCTTCCTGTATTTAATCAGTTTATTCATATAATTCTGCTTTAATTTTTGTGTATTTATTATTAATGATTACGGATTATTTATCATGTCATTGCAATTATATTCACAACTTTATCAATTCCAAAATAGTTAAGCATCACTAAACCAACAACATGATTGAAACAGTATTCTCATTAGACCACCTGCTCCACTCACATGGATCCCCACGAACAGAAGACAGTTTTCGCCCCAAACTCAAAAACAAGTCATTAACTAACATTGCTAAAACAAATGCTCATTCGATCTTTCTGTTAATATTATTATTTCCGTGTTGTTTTGTTTCTTTTACTCACCACTCTTACCTGTAACGCTAACAGAACAGCTACCATGTGAAGCAGACCTGACTTCTTCTGCGGTAAGTTTCAGCTTTTCTGATGCTAAAGGCACCGATCGCCCCCTGCTGGTGAAACTACACCACTACATCAACGCATTATGAACTAACATGGGAGGACGACTATTTACATGTGTTTACCAATACACCAGGGGTGGGCAATTATAATTATTCAAGGGGCCACATTCAATTCTGTGAATGTTGTTAGGGGCCGTCAAGCAAAAAGAAAGACGAGAAAATCCCTAAAAGAAAAAAGGACATTCGTCATTCGTCATGACTTTTATTAAGCTAAATAAGCTGCAATTTTATTATCGTATATAGGAGTTTTTTTCAAATCATTCAAAAAAAAGTCTTCAAGTAACTTAAAAAACTTGTTTTGATGGATTAATATATACTCGAAAAATCACCCACAAAAAGGAGGGAAAAAATAAATAAGTTTGAAAATGTAAATGAATAATAAATACATTTGTTTATGCAATACAACCACCACCACTTTGACCTTACTAGGGCCGCATAAATACAGTCAAAGGGCCGCATGTGGCCCCCGGGCTGCACTACACAGTGCCACATATACATACATCAGTAGTGATGGTCTGATGAATCTGCACTATTTTCCTTTGTTTTGAGTGTTTCAATGAATCATTAACTCATTTTTAAACTGATGGCGCCACCTACTGACCTCTAAACAACATGACACTACTCCATGAAGCTTCATCAGACCATCACTATAAATCAGATTTTTATGCAAATCCCCTTTTTTTCTAAGAAACTACACAGAACATTGTACATCTTTAAGCCATCATTTTGTTCAATACTGTCCTTTTTTTATGAGCCTGAATCTGACTCCACAAACAAGTTTTACTCACAACTTGTCGACCACCTGTCGTGTTGAACCCAAACACTCCCCCCCGACATCGACCTGCGCAGGTTCAAGCGCATAATTGATTGGCGTGTGTTCAGTTGATTTGCTCTCATTGGCCCGAGCGGCAGCGGCATGTACTCGATCGATACCCGGCGAGGATCCCACAAGACACAGTGACGGAAGCGTTTGTCCGGCCGCCGGTGATCGCGCACACGCTGGCAAAACAAGACATAAAACACGGGCTGCTTTTGAGGACGCCGGCTAATAAACATTTCTCTCCAACTTTAATTACATTTGTGTGACGCGCTCAGGGGGAGGAGGATTTATGACTTCCTGTGAGGGTTGTGTACGTTTAAACTTTTCTCTACCACACATTTAAAGCAGATATGATTGAAAATTATGGCTGATGTGTAATAACAACTCCCTTTAAGTCGTCTCTACTGTTGAATAAATAATGTACAACAAAGCAAAAGTATTAAGTCATCAAACTTTTATATGCTTTACAGACTCTTTCCTCTGTTATGGTGCAGCTCAGCTAAAACACTCGCTCGGCTCTTGTTTAAAAATGGCACCATTAGCTGAGTCGGCACCAAAAGTTCAGGGGTCACCAAGTCATTTTTAGTAGGGATGGTCTGATGAAGCTTCATGAAACAGTGTCATGTTGTTTAGTCAGTCAGGTGGCGCCATCAGTCTAAAAATAATATGTTTAATCAGAACAGTTGTTCAAAACAAAGGAAAACAGTGCAGAGACCGCCATCTAGTGGACTCTGAAAATAATGACACTGCTTCATGAAGCTTCATCAGACCATCACTAGTTTTATGTGGCCAAGTGCAAGTGAAAAACTTCAAGCAGACATAGGAGCCGAGCGATAAATAGCAGGACCACGTTTCGTGGGTTTACTCCGGGCACTCCGGTTTCCCCCCGCAGTCCAAAAACATACAGAGGTCGATTTGGAACTCTGAGAAATTGTCTGTAAGTATGAATGCGTGTGTGAATGGTCATACTTCATCACTGCTGTGCTGTCCAGGGTGTCCCCGCAACCCCCATAAGAGAATTAGCGGCAGAAAGTGAACGAATGAATGAACTGATATGAACAAGTAGAAAACAAGGGGTCCAATATCTCACAAAATGTTCAAATGTCCCAAAGTCAAAACATGAGAGCTGGAAAAAGAAGTTTGTGCTGTTATACATATTTAAAATGTAATGCAGCCTTTTTTTTCATACCACAGACAGATTTATGGTTGCCATTTTTTCACAAACAGGCTTTCAAGATGTTGCAGAAACATGCAGACAAAATTAAATAGCAGGCCTGAATTAAAAAAAATCCTCTTCTTGTTTCTCAGCGGCAGTCACATATTTTTCCAGTACAACAACAACTAGTGAAGAGTCAAGAGGCAAATATTGCACTGGTAGGAAAAAAAAAAGGTATTTTTTTCCCAGTGGTGGTCAGAGAGCCAGTGGTTATAAGGAAATCAAATTATTTTCTTGCTAGCTTAGCTTTTTGATAACTACGTTAGCTGCGTCAGTCTGCTTCCCTTAATAAGTAACCACATCAGAAAGGCTCGAGGAGCGACCCTTGCGGGACACCCCGGGTAGGTACTGTATATATGTGAGATGATAGATAGACAGACAGATAGATAATATAGATGGATGAATAGGATAAGAGGAAGGAATGAAGGAGGGAGGGAGGGAGGGAGTGAGGGAGGGAGGGAGGGAGGGAGGGAGGGAGGGAGGGAGGGAGGGAGTGAGTGAGTGAGTGAGTGAGTGAGTGAGTGAGTGAGTGAGTGAGTGAGTGAGTGAGTGAGTGAGTGAGTGAGTGAGTGAGTGAGTGAGTGAGTGAGTGAGAGTGAGTGAGTGAGTGAGTGAGTGAGTGAGTGAGTGAGTGAGTGAGTGAGTGAGTGAGTGAGTGAGTGAGTGAGTGAGTGAGTGAGTGAGTGAGTGAGTGAGGGAGGGAGGGAGGGAGGGAGGGAGGAAGGAAGGAAGGATGGATGGAAAGCAAAATCTACATACACAACAAAAAACACAACACAGAAAATGTATTATAAAAATGTTTTATTAATACTTTGGTGCAGGAAAACATTGGTAGTACCTAATATAAACCTAATACAAACAGCATATATGGAATGGTGCCGCGGTGACAGTGAATAAATATTGTGGAGAATGGAATGTAACAGATGTACAAACAAGCTGTTTTATCAAGTAAGGCACAGAAAGACGTCATTTCAGAGGTATTTATGATGTGAGGAACGTCACAGTCATTTTTTAAACCCAGTCAAGGGCCGCGGAAATCTGCGGCGTGTCTCATTTGTTAGACTCGTACGGCAATGACAGTGATAAAGTGCTGGCTAGTAAACTGTGGTCGCTCTGCATTAGCAGGAGGAACTTTCAGTGCTGTGCCATAAATGTACCGTTTTCTATCCTGAAATGGAAGAACTCAGCAGGAACACGAAAAAAAAAGGAGGATTTTGAATAGGAGGTTTAAAGGTACATTTCAAAAGGTAGATAATGTTCCAGTCCAGTGACAGAAGCGTTGACAATATGCCATACAAATGGAAGAGCTGACGGTCACAGACCGGGTCAGCACAGGGTTTCTTCGGCACGTCCGCCTGAAAGAAGACAGAAATGCATCGTCACACGAGTCCTGAAATAAATCAGTTCATTGATAATAATGATTTGAGATCTGACTGATACTCCGAACTGTCTCCAATTATTCCTGCAGTTACTTGATTTAACCAAATTAGTTTCCGTGAGAAGAAACAAGGAATGAAGTTTACTCATTTTTATATTCATAGTGAACTTTTTCAAATGGAAAAAGCTAACGTTATCATTGAAGCCAATGTGTTGAGAAACATATAAATGTCAGGATTTTAGAATTGAACACGTCGTTTGGAAATCTACATGTACTGTATCTACTATCTCCTTTTTATGAATTTGTTTAACCTAAAATAAACCTTCTCGCTCTCTGTTTTCATGTTAAAGAAACAGTAAATGACTTAACATTTGGCTTCTGTTAACCACTATTTAAAGGAGAATTGTTAAATGGGAGAAAAACAGAAATAAGTAATTCAATGAATTAAATGACTTATTCCCATATTATATTTCCTTGAATATATCATTTTTTTTACTTGTTTATTCCTGCATTTATTTCCCTTTTGTATAAATCTCACTCTTCAAATGATCCTATATTTTAAGATTGAATTATATTTTGGTTATAGCATTAAAATAACTAAACAAACTGATAATTTTTAGACAGTTTGATGAGATTATATCTGACATTTTAAAGTAAAAAATAAGGAGAGCACTTTTTAAACACTTTTTTTCTTAGAAACATAGACAATGAAAACTAAATAAGTGACATTAAATGTAAGTAAAAGTCAGTTTAGATTTGTTAAGTATTGAAAATTGGAATCCTTTTTCTAAACATTATCACTAGTGGGAATAGTGATGGTCTGACGAAGCTTCATGAAGCAGTGTCATGTTGTTTAGAGGTCAGTAGGTGGCGCCATCAATTTAAAAATGATGATTCGTTAGAACAGTTGTTCAGAACAAAGGAAAATAGTGCAGAGACCGCCATCTAGTGGACTGTTAAATTATGACACTGCTTCACGAAGCTTCATCATTCATAATGGGTCAAGTGGTTGGATCGATTGATGCTGATACGTTCAATGTTCTCACCTGTGTGATGGCTGCTCTGCGTGAAGTGGTCGAGTTGATACAACTGAGAGTGTTGGAACTGCAGGCAGTCCAGGGTGAGGTCTGAGAAGAAACTCAGCTCTTCGTGATGCAACTGGAACCCTCCTCTGTCAGGAGGAGCCCCCTCCGAGTCGGACGAGCCGCTCTTACAAGGCTCCAGGTCCTCCAGGAAGCTGTCGAACATCAGCTCATCTATGTCCAGCTGGTGTTTGGGATCCCCCCGGTCGGGGTTCAGCGTGCGATGCATGTCGAAGCTGCTGGCCAGGGACGAGATCTGCTGGGCCAGAATGCTGATCTCCTCCCGCTCCCTCTCGTCGAAGCACCGAGAGAGCCCGGACGTCGGGGACGGAACCGGCGTGAGGCGGAGACCCGAGTGCATGACCTGGTGGTGAAGGCTGCCCCCTGGTGGCTGCCCCAGGAAGTCATCCTCATGCAGCGTCTGGTCCTCCATGCTCTCGCTCACGTCTGAGGAGAACTCCGGAACTAACCGAGCGTGAGATGCGGAAGCTCGGGGATGGCAGATGGGAGAAGAAGAGGGGGCGGAGGAGGAGTGGGCGGCCAGAGGGGCGAAGGCCTCCTGCTGGAGAGTGTGGTGCGCGGCAGCCGGGAGGGAGGCGGAGGCCGGGGGGCGACAGGTGAGAGTCGACAGAGGGAAGTAGGCGGGAGAAGCTTCCGGGGAGATGGACAGCTGATCTTGGTAGTCCTGCACATCCATCAGCAGCTCGGGGTGGAACTCCTGCTGCTGCAGGGGCGAGCAGGAGGAGGCGGGGCTGTAGGGAGGCGTGAACAGAACCGGGCTGGCAGGTGACACCGACTCATACCCGCTGGAGTCTGATCTCCATCTATTGACAGGAGGAGCCGGAAAGTGGAGCTTCTTCTGGAGGAATTTCGCCTCGATTTCACTGAAATGAAGAAGAAAAACAAATAAAAATCACACACGAGCATTTAAACCCTCACTAGGCAATAGAAATAATATTTGTGCTTCTCAAACCTGATGCAGAAGTTGTTGCAGCGGATGCTCGTAGGATCTCTGTCGGCACACGTGTAGACCCAGATCCACGTCAGGTCCTTGGACTGGAGTCTCTGCACCATCTCTGACCGCGTACCGTCGCCTTCCTGCACTGGAGAGGCACAGAGAGGGGGCGCTATTACAATCTAAGCCGTGGTCCAACACAATTACACAACGACGACATAAACATACTTTGGTTGTTTTTTTGGTTGAACATCTTCAACCTTAATGTAAAACTAAAATAGTTAAAATGTTCCTTTTATTGACACAAAACTGTCAAAATATTTTCCACACTCAACGATTTTAATTTTATTAGAGGCACCAGCAGTCATTTTCACAGATTTTCCTAATATTAAAAATATATATATATTAAATATATTTAAAAATTGAGTGCATGTGTCACTCAGGTTAACAGATAATGAAAGTAGATCAGTACAAAAATCTATACAAAATGTTTCATTGTTTCATTTATTATTAATCTATTTATTTTACCTTTTTTTAATGTAACCTGTTATATATTTTCCATAATATTTGTTGCTTTATGGTTTATTACAATAAAAACCACAATGGAAACATAATAATAATAATTGTATATTTTATTGACTTAAAACGACTAAATACATTTTGAAGTTGAAAAAGACGTAAATACTAGAGATGTTCTGATGAAGCTTCATGAAGCAGTGACATTATTTTCAGTCCACTAGATGGCGGTCTCTGCACTATTTTCCTTTGTCAACTGTTCTAATGAAACATCACATCATTTTTTAAACTGATGGCGCCACCTACTGACCTCTAAACAACATTACACTGCTTCATGAAGCTTCATCAATCCATCACTAGTAGATACTATATCAAATTTCTTAATAGATTTATGAATTATATAGAGGTATTTCAAATAGTTTTAAGACTGAATTTCAAATTGATTGATGAAACAATTGTTTTTTTTTAAACCATCATTTAAATATAAAATAAAATAAGATGATACTACATGAGCAAATAGAGTATGTTTATATGAGAATTCTCTTTCTAGCTATAAATGAGGCTTCATGAAGCGTTCATCATGATTGGTCAATAGGTGGCGCTTGATCTTAGATAGTGATGGTCTGATGAAGCTTCATGAAGCAGTGTCATGTTGTTTAGAGGTCAGTAGGTGGCGCCATCAGTTTAAAATGATGTGGTGTTTCATTAGAACAGTTGTTCAAACAAAGGAAAATAGTGCAGAGACCGCCATCTAGTGGACTCTGAAAATAATGACACTGCTTCATGAAGCTTCATCAGAACATCACTAATCCAAGATCATTGAAAGAAATCTGTAAGTGCTCAGAACACAAAGCTTTATCCGTTATTTATTCACAAACTGCTTCAAACCTACCCAGGCGTCTGTGGGCGTCTGCAGCCTGAGTCAGGTCTTCAGGGTGGACCAGACGGTACCAGGATTGACCGGTCAGCTCCTCCGCCGAATATCCCAGAACACTGTCGGTGACATCAAAACCTTCAGCACACTTCAGGGACACCCGTCATGGGAGCAGAGCGCCACCTACCTCCCAGCCAGACGAGTGAAGGACATGTCCAGGGCGTGGAGGCTGTGAAAGCTGTCGCAGCAGCGGGAGTCGTCGTCGTCGACGTCCCGGGTCAGTCGGTCCACGGTGGGGGTGCAGAGAGCCACGAACAGAGGCTCGCTGACGGAAGACCGAGTGAAGGACGCGAACTTCCCTCGGACCAGCATGGAGCAGCGCTCGCCCTGCTGCGCCCTGAAGCTCCTGGAGGTCTGCATGTGACATACGAAGCTCCTCTCTGGGGAGAGACGACACGACGTGAAGTGACAAACATTCGGACGAGGCAGACACACTGGGATTCGCGTTCACTGCTGCAGAAAATTGAATTTAGCGTCTTGTTGGTCATGGGGATTAAAAGGTATTCACTGGACTAAAAGTTTATATTATTAGAGATAAAAATCAATAATCCTCAGCACATCAAACTAAGAGTTATATTAATAAAACATTTACTAAAAGCAAACATTATCCAGTGTTTCGCAAATAATAGTAAATAGTAAGGTAAGGTAAGGTAGAACTTTATTGATCCCTCAGAAGGTCTTCTTCGGGAAATTGTTTTTTTTTCCAATTAGCCATAGCAATACAGCAGTTTTTTTCATAAAAAAATAAATTAAATAAAATAAGAACAAAAACAAAGAGACAGAACAAGATGATAAAATCTAAGTCTAAAGATTTAATATGTATTTTTTATATTTAATTTAAAATCGTTTCTTTAATTCAATTAAATTAATTTGTGACTAATTTGTTTATAAAAAAAATTGCAGTTATTTTGTATTGATTTTAATTATTATTATTTAAGTGTCATTAAACAGGGCGACATATTTATATGTAATTGTGCAAAACTTGCAATTTTTATACAATAATAAAAATATTGATTTATTGAAGAATTTTCTTTTTTTTTAGGTATTATCTTATTTCATTATTTTATATTGTACTGACTGCACAAAAACACAATGTTGTTTTTATAACAGTCATAAAAAGTGTCTGAAGTCATAAAGGATAGAAATAAATTCATATAAAAACAAATAGATAGCTAGATCGACTTTATTAAATTTAATTAATTAAGAAAAGTAAATAGTTGGATGTCATAAAGTGAATATTTTTTCGAAAGAACACAAGGTGGTTTTATATATAGCGGTTTTTAATTGAAATATTTGGTCTTAGAAACTTTTGGGAAAATGTGTGCAACATGACTTATTATGCTTTTCAGCTTTGAAGTTGATTTAACTTGTGTTTTTTGGATTAAAAAAAAGTAATCAGGTTGCGTGGGCAGGGGTTGAGGCAATGAGATCCAGAGTTTAAAACATACAAAATTGAAGCTCATTGGAGCCCAAACATGCGTTTACTAATGGATGCAAAATAAAAGGCGCAAAACTCTAAACAATGTAATTTTAACTCTAAGTCCAATGAGATATTGTTCTCTTTATAGTTATCTACTAAAATAACTAAATTAAATTCTCCCCTTGTCTGTATCAACCCTTATTATTATAATTACTTTAATTTTGTGCAAAATGTACATTTAAAAAATCTTGCAGGCCTCATACAATGACTCGCCCTTGAAACATAAAATAGAAGTCTAGTGATAATACATTAAGTCTCGTACCTGCTGACTCGTCATTCCCTCTTCTCAAGCAGCTCTGGACGACATCGACGTCAGATCGTTCCACCATCTCGTACAGAGAGTCTCCTTGAAGAACATCGATCTGTGCACATTTGAACAGAGTCAGCACAACAGACGGCAGCATCTCAAAGTCACTTGTGTTCGGGAATGATTGACGGATCCCACTGACCATGGAGAACCCCAGATATTCGGACACGTTCTCGGACACGTAGACGAGCTTCCCCTGAGCCGTGGTGACCAGGATGAAGCCCTGCAGAGCCTGGAGAAAGGCCTCGGACGGCGGCGGCGGCGGCGAGGAGGAGGAGTGGGCTCTCTCTGCACTCTGGAGATCTTCCAGGAGAAAAGAGCGAGTTCAGTTTCAGTAACACTCCACGCATCCCTGCGCGCCGTCACATCTGCTCCATCCCTGGTGGCGCCGCAGACTTTGTACCATTTAGTCTGACAATCTTGACGGCGACAGCAGCCGAATACAGATGAGACAGGGGTTTCCAAAGACTCACCCCGGTGGAAGAAGAGCGACTTCCGGATGTAGGTGCAGATGACGGCCATGGAGTGCAGGTAGGAGAGTCGCTCCTGGTCGTCCGGGGTGATGGGCAGCAGGGCTCGCAGGTTCCTGATCTCGTGGTTGATGTGGTCGCGGCGAGCTTTCGACGCTCCTTTGGTGGATCTGTGGAACACCATGGTCACGGTTGAGGTGAGGGCGACACCAGCGTCTACTTTGAGTCGTTGGGGAACATGTTGGTTATTGTCACAGTCCAGGGTGAGGGTAATGGAGAGGCTGGTGTGAGGCCTGCAGCAGAGTGATCTGTCTCAGGGTCCTGCTTGCTTTTATAGTCCTGGGTGTCTTAGGGGGGGGGGGGTGGTCCCGCTCCCAATATCTGCTCCTCCCGTCATTTAAAAGGATTCCCTGCAGGATCAGGTTACTAACTGCCAGAGATTACATGGAAATATATTAAATAGTAAGGTGGTCACTGTTACTATTTTTGAGGTTGAAAAATAGTTTAACAAATACAGATAATAAAAATAATTTAATTGATTACAAGTGCAATACAGTGATGTTAAGTTGAGAAAAGTATAACTTGCAAGTGGGATTCTAATATGAAAAAATAAAGTTAATTAATTAAAAAAATCTTGAACTACAAGATATATTTTTAATTAACCGTAACACCCTTTAAGTCGGTAAATTTATCACAATCAGAAACTTTTATTGCCAGTGTTGTAAACAGAACATAGGATTTTTTTGTGGCATTACAGAATAAAATAATGAAATAATAAAACACACAAAATAAGCAAAAACAAAACCAAGCACTGATTACTTTGCATTTAATTTAGCTTCACAACTAGTTTTTCCACACATTTGATTGATCAGTGTTTATAACAAATATTAAATATTCATTCAAACACTAGGTTTATTTAGTTGGTAAATTACTTGTCAAAGGGGTCGATGAGGCGAAAATAACTGTCAAGTAGAATTAGTTACAAAAATAATTGAATGAATGTGGAATTTAAAATGTCTAAAGACGCAGACACAATATTAAACATGACAATTCAATCATTAAAACAATCAATTAAGTAATGAATACTACTTTTTGATAGTCTTGTTAATCCTATTAACCAAAGAATGATGAGTAGTTTCAGGAAAAGTATCAACCGATTATCTACCAATTTGTGGTAACTAATGTAACTTTGTGAAAGATAAATAAGATTCCAAATAAATTCAACTGACCTGAATATATAAATAAAAGAAGCTTGTGTTGTGTCCTCTACTAAAGGCAGCACTAGTTCCTTCTCAAACGCTTTAAACCAGATAAACTAAAACTGAAATGTTGACCCCGAACATGGGTGACACATGCATGTCCTCGAGCAGCCACTAGAGGACGCAACCCAGCCCCCGGAGGGCAGGCGCGGCACTGACCTGAACGTCCTGCCCGGCGACCGGCGCTGATCTTCGGGCACGTGATGAGAGACGCACGGGGAGTTGACGCGGGTCTCGCAGGTGTTGCACCAAATGGACATGTTGAGTTTCCACCTGAGAAACAAACTCTATGAAACTTCAACTCTAGATTTGAACTATTGAGGAACTTTTCAAAATAAAATGCCTCAGAGCATCATCTTCCTCAGCCTTCCTCTGTGAGTCTTCTCCTCTTCATCCCTCCTTTTTATAGCCAACAACCTGAAACCATCTCATCCACAAATGGGATTGTCTTACTTTGTTGTGACGTGAAGACAAACGACCGAGGCTGGAGAAGAACCAACAACACACTCACAACTGACAGACATTCAACAACTATTTCTTCCACTGGAATACTTTAAATAACAGTAATCTGATATTCAAGTATACTATTTAATGTGTACTTGTTAAAAAAAAAGAAGTTTTTTGACAATAGTTCTTCTAACCTAAGTCAAGTAAGCTTTAAAATATAGCTTACATTCTTTGCGTAAAATTAAAAATACGAGATAAGTTATACAAGTACTACATGTTTGTTTATTTACAATAATGTCTCGTCTTATCTTAATATTTTATCTTACCTTTAAATAAAGCACCTTTTCAGAGGAAAGTAATTTTGTATCACTGATTTAATATTAAACTTTTTGTGACCGAGGGGTTTTGATCGTGATCCTGTAAAGGACAAAATGCAAAAAAACATTAATCAAAACTGTAAATGTCACACATGTTCGTTATTTCAAAGTTTTTTTTTAACGACAAGAGTGAAAGTAAAGGCCACAAAGGGAAGATTCTACGGCTTGATGCAAATTTATGAACAATATAAATCTGTCAGTGAAGAAGTTCTTAACTTTGTTTCAAACTGGTTGAGAATACAGATGCTTTTATTTTGAAATTCTAATGGCATCATTTCACACCCCTCTATTATTAGCTCCTGCATGATTTAACAACATCAACGTTTGGACCTGAATAAAGTTAAATCAAAAATTGATAATATAACATTTTGTGGGAACTTACCTGCTTGAGACTTTGGCTCCTGCAGGTTTGAGTGAAGGCATCTGCGGTCTGTGATGTCACTTCATGAAACCTAGTATTTCATTGCAATGGAATCCTTTAAACACAGTAATCTGATAATTCAAGTAAATTATTCAATGTGTACTTGTTGAAATTATTTTTCTTTTAAACTATTATTCTAGCTTCAATCAATTAATCTTCAAAAATAACTTCACTTTGCATTGTCTTGAAAAATGACTTAAATTAATGATAAAAAAGTGATAAAAGTACTTAATAATATTTGTTTATTTACATTATTATTTCAATATCTATACCCAAGTTCATCAGTTTAGCTTCTAGTCGTTTCTTGTGCTTTATTTAAAGGTGAGCTAAAAAAAAAAAAAAAAAAATATCAGAGGAAATTTGGATCAATTCATTTTGGATCACAAACGTTAGGTTAAAATTTTATGACCAAAGAGTTTTGATCTTGATCTCGTAAAGGAAAAAAAGGGAATAAATAAAAATGTCAAAGGGTTGTTGTTTAAAAGTTATTTTTAAAGAAAACAGTCAAATTAAAAGACCAAAATTAAGTTAGTAATTTGTAAATTTATAAATTAAGTGAAGATTTGCTAACTTTGTTTTAAACTAATTGAGAATACAGATGCTTTTATTTTTTAATTAACTTGGTACACTGCCCTCCATTAACTTCGAAACAAGCAAATAAACCACATTTTGTGGGAACTCACCTGCTTTAGTTTGAGTGGAGGCATCTTCCATCCTTTTTGCCACTTTCAGAAACATTTATTTAAGCATAGAATCAAAGGCATACATTTAATAATTGAATGATTTTTAGTTTTAGCTTTTAAATGAACAATTTTTGGCGATAACTTGGCGAATAAATAAAATTGAAGTCATAAAAAAAAGTGAATTTAAAGCAGTTGCAATTGTATCTCACAAGCTCGGTCCTGTCGATCATGATCTATTAAATAAATCATTATTAAACAAACAGGATGTTCTGTCAAGTCTCAAGAAAGTTGCTAAATTGAAAAAAGCATTTAACCTTTTCAACTGCAAATCTTTTGTTAAAGAAAGGTAGCACAAGTTTCTTAAGACTCGCTCATTCCAAAAACAACAGCGGCGTCCGATGATCAACAACATTCGAGAGTGGCCTTGAATTTTAAGCTTCAGTTTCTCTTCATCTCCAGCCGGGTTGAAGCCGAGAACAAAACATGTAAGAAGTTCAAAAGCCTTCCTGAGAGAGCCAAACTTCAATACCTTGAGAATAAAAGCCAAATTACAGGTAATTAATCTTTTAACAGACGAAGAGATTAAAGGTTCTATTGACAAAAAAAGATCAAGTTCGCCCACAGGTCAGAAAACAGACCATAACGAGGTATTATCTTTCTTGAATTCTACTTATACGGCCTTAACTCGTGCTCTAGAGCCCGCAAATCCCCAATTTGGAGCCTCAACAATGCTTTGGGGAGATGCCCTGAACTTGAGTGAGGGGACTGGACAACGATACGTGGGACAAGACAAAACAAATCACGCCGAACAAATCCTCAGACTGATTCTCAAGCACCGCTGGGATCGTCTGAGTCCTGAGGGGAAATTAGAGAGCAATTTGGCCCCCGAGAGAGTGTCTCGGCAATAGCGCCTGTGGCTGCTGAGCGGAGCAGGCTCCGGGGCCAGACACGGGGACCCCGGGCCCTACCCCTGCTTCCTGTGTCCTGTGGGGGGCCAGGCGGGACACGGTGTCTCTAGCAGCTCACTTTAAGCTGACCCTCCGTCTGCGGCCTGCACTTAACACTGGAGATAACAGTGACTTTATAGCTGTGGGCTGGTGACAGATGGGAACAAACTGCCAGCTCAACCCTAGTGGGCAGGGGGCAACGCTAGAGCTTGGGTTCCTAATAACGGGATGCGTGTCTGTATTGAAAGTGTGTCCCGGGTTGGACAACGTGGGTGGTTACACATGTGTAGAAAAAAAAAGGGAGTCTTGGACATCGGACAACTGAAAATTGAGGGTAAAACCTTTTCTTTGTATGCAAGTTTATGGTTGCCCGGGTATAACTATCTATGAGAAGTCCCTCCATCTGGTCCTTTTTCGTAGTAGTACCTTGTATTATTCAACTACTTTAATGAAGAAGCCAATTGTATTTTTTTTTTAAGTAAGTTATATTAACTTAAGAGCCTTTCTAGACCAGGGTCACAAAACGCTTGAACAATCAAAAGCAATACACCTAAAATAAATACCTACATATTTCAAAACTCTAAAAGGCCAAGACAACATAAACAAACCCAGGAGTCCCAGAAAATTAGGAAAAAGTCTACACAAATAATGAGTTCTTAAGATGCTTCTTGAAGGAGTCAGTAGATCATCAAACACAGAGGGAGAGGAAGATCGTTCCAAAGCTTAGGAGCAAGAGCCTGGAAGGATTTCTCTCCTCTGGTCCTGAACCGTGTTCAGGAACCATCAGTAGATTCTGATCCACAGACCTCAGAGCCCGAGCTGGGGTGTAAGGCTGGATCAGATCAGTGATGTAAGGAGGAGTCTGACCATGAATAGTTCTGAAGGTAAGAACCAGAATTTTAAAATTGATCCTGAAAGAAACTGGCAGCCAGTGAAGTTTTAAGGATCGGGGAAATGTGAGTTCTTCTACTGGAGCGAGGTCAGAATTGTGGCTGCAGAGTTTTGTATTAACTGCATACGAGACAGCTCCTCCAAGTTTAGACACGAAAATAAACTGTTACAATAGTCCAAACGAGAAGAAACAAACGCATGGACTATAAGCTCCAAATGACGTTGTAACACCATTTTCCTAAATTTAGAGATTTTTCTCAGTTGAAGAAAACTGTTTTTGGTCCAACTCTACACCCTATAAACGTACTTTAAAAGGCCAAACTTTTGCATTTCTTCAGACAAACGCTTTAACTGATAGTTCGCCCAAAATCAAATTTCACTCATTTTCTAGATTTTCTAGAGTTTTCTAGTCCATTTAATGTTGAGACTGGAGCTCAGTTGTTTTTGTCTTCATCTTCGTCTGAAAAGAAGACAAAAAAAAGAAAATCACGTCTATGGTGCTCATCTGTAACGTCCATCTTTGTATTGTGAGCACTACCAATATTTACCTGTAGTACTTCCTGTCTGTTTAGGATGTTGGCGTAGCAGCGTCCACTCAAAACAAGCTTAAAATATCACCCTGGAAGTATTCGTATGTTTTTAAGTGTCATTTTGGACAAAGATGATGACAACTGAGCTCCAGTCACTACATTAAAATGGACAAACATTTTTGCCTAAATCTTTAAAAAGGAACAGATTACTAATGAAAATAACCCTTAGTCGACATGAGGGTGAGTAGAACATTTGTGAAGTTTAAATTAGGATAATTTAGTTTATCAAGTTCCATTCTGCAGTGCGAGGACCGTCTGGTCAAATGGGTCGCCAACAATCTTCCAACGCTGACCTAAGGACTTCACTGTTCTGACGCCAGGACCAGTGTTATCAGCAACCAAAGCCACAGTAGCTCATCTGCTCTCCTCACAGACCATTAGCTTCGTCTACAGATGTGCATCATTGAGCCGAGTCCATTCCTGTTCTGTAAAGACATCCAAACGAGCCACTAGTTTGCAGAGCAACCTACAATAAAACACATTTCTAAGAGGACTAAATGTATGTTCTGTCCCGTGACAGACCATAATGTAGCTCAGCTTGGCTGCACCACTTTAAAGGGTGGGCTAGATCCAAACGGTACAATCGTTTACCAAAACTTTCCAGGAACTCTACCTTTGAGGTAATAAGTACGAAGATAAGATAGAAGTGGATTATTTTGACAAGGAGACTGGCTGTCAAAAAAGTGTCTAAGATAGGGTCAGTTGGGTAACAAAGTAGAACTACTAACTCAAATTAACAAAAAAAAAGTAAAGGTTTTCCAAGCATGTGCAATTAGGTGGAGGTCCCAGGGGTACCCCAAGTATTTCACCATAAGAAGTGGCAATTTCTGGTGAGAGGAAAGTCCTGTCCTTTTTTACTCCAAACCCTAATGGATGGATTTGAACCAAAGACCCAATAAACAGTTGCGAACATGGAAAACATTGTCTCAGGTATTTTATTGTCATCGTTATATAAAGTATATTGCACAGAAAAGTCCTGACCAGAAAGTGAAAGGGAAGGGAGAGGAAGAAAAAAAAAAAAGGTTAAACAAATTGATCTGAATCAGTTTGTTCTTTAATAGCCACCAAAGAAGATTCTTCCTACGAGTAAACAAAATGATTCACGGCTCATGTCAAGTTGCCCTTTTCTTCCCTTGACCGCAGACGAAGATTCCTTGATTAAATAGCTGAAAAGATTTTAAATCAAAAGACATGATACCATCACCATAACCTTCACCGAGGGAGGGATGAATTGTTTTTTTGTTTTTTTTAAAAACCCAAAGAAGAATAAAAAGCACACCACAAACTAGGACAGAAGTCATATTTAAAAACAATAATGACTTTGATTAGATCCTGACATTAGTTGTTGCACCGCTGGTCAGCAGATATACTGTATAACTTAAGGTGAACGTCCCGAGATACTTGAAACAGTCGCTCCGCGTAGTACAAACGCTTCATTAACTCTTGAGGCAACACAAAGAAACTCATCCATTAGGAACACCAGCCGATGAGTAGCATACTTCTAACAGCTTAGCGTCGAGTGTTTGTTCATTTTTAATCACAGTTGTATGCAAGTAAAACACCAATGAATGGCATCACACAATGTTGACCCGCGAGTCTAATTCAATGAATCCGTCTCGGATTTTGTTCTAAAAATGTTGTTTAAATATCCTGCGCAGCCCTTTTGCCGTTTTACTCACTAGATTGTCTCAGTCAGGATTATAGATGATCGTGAGGAGAACTGGTGACATGTTTGGCACTCGAAAACAAACTAGCGATGATTCACTTTCGAAGGACTTTTTCTTTCTTTTCTTCTGGACGTTAATAACAACTTTTCTCATCAATATTGAGGGAGGTAGATGGAATTGATTACAATACAAAGGC
This sequence comes from Callionymus lyra, assembly GCF_982586985.1. Taxonomy (NCBI): domain Eukaryota; kingdom Metazoa; phylum Chordata; class Actinopteri; order Syngnathiformes; family Callionymidae; genus Callionymus; species Callionymus lyra. Next base: position 12,968,055 of record NC_141828.1, read on the forward strand.
GGTCAAGATTGAACCCCCACCCCCCCCCCCCAAGCGATCTGACCTGTTTATTAAAGAAACACGAGGTGATCCAATCAGAACTAGACGACTCAAGATACGAGGTGGGAAACGGGATTGTTGTCGATCCAATGAATTTAATGAACGGTGGTCAAAAGCTGCGTCATTGAGGGAGGAGCTCACGAACATTGATCAGGTGATGACACAGCTAACGCTACCCGTTGATAACCGATACCTTCAGCGTCAATTAAATATATAAAAAGGTTGATTTAACTACCATTAACTGTGAGTGTAGTTTATGAGTACAGTGTGGATCAGCTAAAAAAAGAAAGGAAAGAAATTGCAAAAAGAGGTTTAATATTAGCCATTGATCAGGTGTATTAAATTATTAATGAATTAAATGAATTGTTGGATCCAATTTTCACAATTTAAGTAGGTACCATCAGATCATTAATCCTCAACTCAATTATTCACGTTAAGGCCGACCTGCAGTCATAGGCTATAGTACTTGATTATTTCCAGCTTAGTTATGATTAGATCACCAAAGACAGATTAACACTTCTATCAGTTCTAAACAGTCAAACGTCTCCATTATTTTAATGCGATAAATTAAAGTAGAGGCACCTTGTACACCACGGTTATATAGATAATACATTATTGTCAAAAATCGTCGCTCGTTTCTTCATTTATCCTGCGACGCAACAGGCCGAGTGGCGGCTTCAGAGATTGTTGCTTTCCTCGCAGCAGGGCTGCTGCTCGTGAGGGAAACGTGTTCGAATCCAGACCTTTTAAGCACGCGGTAGAAGTTGGTCGCCGGCACAAAAAGAAAACGAGGTTAATCGTCTCGATTCTGTGCATAAATGGTTACGAGGGTGTTGGATGCGAACTGTGAGGGTTGTTTCTCTTCACCGAGTGACTTCTCCGTTTCAAAATCTCTCGACACCTTTGGCTCAAGTCTTTGTGCTTAGCAAGTCCATGATTATCAAAGGCTGATTGGGTTATAAGAGACTAAAAACGAGGAAAGTCCTCAAGTCCTCAAGTATTGAAGTGTGGTTTAAGCCGGAGGTTCTGGTCTGGAATGAACGTTTATTGTTTGATTAATCCAACCCCCCACGGAGAAAAAAAAGAGTAATTCTCAGAGCCCACTGGCTGGTGAGCGAAGTACTGTTGTTGTTCGGCTTTCATTTCAGCGACTTCAGCCGTGGGAGGAGAAGATTGGCCGACTGATGTTGCTGTTGGTTGTCATGGCAGCCAGTTCCCACCTGTAACAAAAGAAACCAAAGATGTTATAAAAGAGCACTTAACTTAATTTATTTAATTCAGATGCTATGGTCTTTTATAAGTATGTATACTACTTATGGTAAAACTGGATCCCCTTAACGCCTTCTCTACCCTACTCTTCTCTGGAGGCCAAAAGAATGTGGGTTACCTTCAGATCTTTTATGATTCAGAGCATCGGTTCGGGAACCTGCGACTGCATCATCAATCTATGGCTGTATTTATTCTGGGCTGATTACCCTCCGTCTTGTTCTGGTGACGGGCCGCGGCCGCTTCCAGAGGACGAGGGAAGCCGTCGATGTAACACGAGATCCGGGGAGCAGGGTCTGACAACGGGGTCTAGTGCTGACCTGATGACAGGTCAGAGGTTGAGCTCCAGATTGTTATCACTGGCTCTGGTTTCACACTCACTCCCTCTCGATTGCTTTGTTCGTTTGTGCGTCGAGTGTTTTTACGAGGAGAGATTGGCACCGAGGATGCCAGCACGAGGGTAGAGGGAGTGAACCGCACGCCTGTGACCCTTCTGAAGGACCCTTCAAGGGTTAGAAACACAACTGCACGATCGTGTGGGGCTTCACGACGGGGGCAGAGTTGGTGCAGAACTTACCATCTCATCTCATAATATTTGATTTAACACTTTTATGGCTCCAGTAATAGACAGGTGGTGTGATACTATTTTTAGATTGAGTCTCTTAGTCTCTCGGAGTCTTAGTTATTTCAATATTTTTCCATTGTTGGCAGATATTTTACAAGAAAGACAAATGGATTTTGTAACAAGAAAACAATTAAATACATTAATATAGAAAAAGGGTGATTAATAGACTTTATTATGCAGTTTTTCCTGTCAGTAAATATACGTGAATAACATTATCAAGCTCGTCTTCTAACTAAAAAAAATATATGAAAAGTTACAGTTTCAGAAGCTCGAGTTCTCTGCTTTAAGGTGATGCATACATTTTTAACATAGGATAATGGTGGATAATGGTTAGAGCTGGATATTGATGTAGGTACTGGTACTGATACCTTCAATTCGATACCAGTTGCAAAATAACATGGTATTTATTTATAAAAGAGATTCTAAAGAAACTTTACAGAAATACAAACGACATAAATGGTACAAATCTTAAGATTCATTTTTCAGATTTGGTCGATTTCCACTCCAAGCTTTTCTTCTTTCAGAAGAAATAATCAACTCATTATTTCCACTTCAAAAGAACATTTTCAAACAAATTAATCTCATATTCACTGCCTTTTGTCACTCAGTTTTCCTTCAGGAAAATCAACCCATTATGAAGTTTTGATCCTGTGTGGCTACTAAAAAGTTCCAAAAAGTTCGAAAGACAAAACATGTTCCAGTACTACTGTGGACATAAAATGACCAAAGTTCAATAACCAGCTCTAATAATGTACAGTACAGGCCAAAAGTCTGGACACACCTAACAGGCCCATTCAAAGATTTTGAAATTTCTCGATTCTGCTGACCCTTCGTTTCTTAAAGTAATGGTCACTGTCTTTTCCTTCATTCAGTTGAGGGGTTCTTGTCATAATATAAATTCTAACAGTCGTTCACCAAGTCTGTGTTTCAACCTGACTTCTGCACAACACAACTGATGATTCCACTAAGTGACCCAGACAAGACACACATGTGAAGTAATTACCATGTCAGGTAAATACCAGTATAGTCCTTCATAGCACAGGGGACTAGTTCCTTCTGTGCACATGATATTCAACACCTTAAATAGTTAAGAAGGAAAATATATATATTTTTTACACAGAAATATATATATATATATATATATGTAAATCAATGACTACTAATTCAAAAAAAAGGTGGCTACTTTGAATAAATACACTATAAGACAGGTTTCACAAATTTCAAATTTGTTTATCGAGTGATAATCTACAATTTAAATAGTCATGAAGAAAAAATAATGACATTGAATAAAAGGATTTATGCAAACCCTTGGTCTGTGCTGTATAATGTTTTGGGTTTTTTAAATTAAAATAAAAAACAGTACTCATTCAACAATCCTTTTAAGAATACATTTGCATTTGTTTTGTGATAGCTTTAATCTTTATGTAATAAGTTGCATAGTTTTTTTTTGCATTGCTTCCAACTTTATTCAGTAAGACAAGAGCAGCAGCGAAGCTAAATGAAGACATTGATTTTTTGGGGGGAAAAAAGCCTCTAAATGAATGCGGTTGCAAGACTGACCTGATATCATGAGGGAGTCCCGACTGCTCCAGACTGTATTGAATTACAGCTATTTTGCATAAAGTCTTTAAATTGGGGCCTGGAAAACAGAGAAGAAAAAAGTCAGAAACAAATCACATTAACCCCAATGGAATTGGGAGCATTTGTTTGTTATTTGGAAACTCAGCTACACAGAGACGTTGCTTGATGGGATTTTGTTTGCTTTGTCTTAAAACCCTTATTACTTGATGATCCAAAAAACTATCAGAGACAGAGAATAATGAAATCCAACTATCACATCTTGACTTAGAGACACTTGATAGACACTTCTTTTGCTACAGGTGTCTCTTGTCAAAGTCCACCTACACAACCACCCCTAGTCTTAACGCTCTATTTATCGCTCCAGGATCCAGAAGCCCAAATAATGTTCTTGTAGAGACACAAAACCTGGAGCTACAGTATAGGGTAAACATTGAATAGAAAAAAAAACATTAAATACTCACAGAAATCTAAGATGTACAGGTCTGAATGATCCATGAGGTTAAACTCATCCCCCATTCCTTGCTCCGGACAGGGGCTGCAAAGATAAGTGTCCCAGAGGTCAGTGTTATCATCGCAAAATACACAGAAATATACAACTATAAGCAGGTCAGGAACCTCTTCCCGACTTCATGAGCACGACCCACTCAGCTTTCCAAGGATGACTTCTTTTTTTTTTACAGCTGTAATTCATGACCCTCTTCACACACTTAAAGCTAAAAATTACATTAAAAAATACTCCCTTTCCAACCCGCCTCTATTTTTATATGAAAGTTTAATAAAGTGGGAGATTATTTAATGCGGAAAAAAAAGCGCTGTGATGGTAAAAAAAAAATCTTATCAAGAGCAGGCGTGATTTAAAACTTTGGACAGGAAGTGGCTCCGAGGCTGCTGAGTAGAGATAGTCTTCCTGCTGCTGCAGCTCATATCACCGCACATCTGTTTCCTGCATCCGCACACACACACACACACTGATACACCTGATGCCTTTAAAAAAGGATCTCAACTGGTCACCAGAGGTACATTCTTGTATAGACTAGGCCATAGGCTAGCAGGACTTTTAGCTGATTTTTTTTCTGCTAGACTATGATCAAAATTAGATTAATATATATTTTTGTGTGGTTTTACCACAAATGTGTGCCATTAAACAATCTTAACTATAAAATATTTAATTAAAGGTGTTTATTTTCATGTGCACAGAAATAACTAGTTCCCTGTGATATGAAATTCATACTGTGTTGCCCACAATGAATTCCAATACAAAATACAATAAAATATTAAACATGAAGGCCAAATACATACATAATACAACAACTTTAACAGAATTAAACAGCAGTACAAGCTACTGTACAGTGTAGGGCAAAAATAAAAATAATTGTGTATACAAATAATAGTGTGCAAATTGTTCTAATCATCCTTAGAGTAAATACATAACATTTGATGTGATTATCTCTATTTCTTAACGACCTGATGTAAGACGTTAGACACTATCAGATGGGCCACAAAAACATTTAAGTTTGAAAATATATATAATATATTGTATTTATAGTACTTTGGAGTGAAAATGACTGGAATTGAATGTTAAATGGAGAAGAATTACATTAATAACTTGTTTAGGTTGCAATTAAACAATAAAAATAAACATATTTGAAAATAAAGTAAACATTTTACAGTATGTGTATAAGGAAAAAAGAAAACATATATGCATATACAGTATGTAGACTATAACGATCTTAAACATAATGCATATTTCATGATACAACAATTTAAATCTACCATAATAAAGAGGAATACATTTGCATATTCATGATATTTTGATTTTCAATTTTATTTTGAATTCAAAATGACCTAGTGTAGTAGCAAGATTTGTTTGGAGGCAAAAACGGTGACTTGGTATAAGATAAAACAGTAACAATTCCATATAGTCCTTTAAATTTCATGTGATTTTGTGTGAACTAAAGTGAGTTTGTCTTCCATTTACTTTCGCTAACATTTCACTCATCAATCTCCATTCCTCTTCCTGCCATCCCCGGCATCGTTGTTCTCTTTCGCTGCGTGTTCAGGATGTTGTAAGGGTTTTACGTTGCTAATCTTGCCTAAACAAACAGGGTTGTGACTTGAAGCGGCCAGGAGCGGTGCAGAGCACGAGCACCGTCGTCCCGGGGGGCCAGCTGGGGAAGTCATTACAACCACCCCCCCCCCACTCCCGACGGCTTACAGCACAGTTGATCATCAGGGAAAAACCAGAACCACCCAAGTCAACCACCGTCACCAGCTTCCCATCAGAGGCACCATCATTTCAACACAGCATCTAAAATAGAATCCTTTAAAATGAAAAGTCAAGGATCCTTTACTAAACCATATTTTTGAGCTTTATTTTTCATGTTAATACAATAGTTGTTTTTTTTACAGTTTTTATTTTATCGTGGTTTATATTTGAAGTTAAAGCATTCAAGAAACATCTTAAGACGTTTTTATTTGTTCAGGATTTTCCTTGATTTTCTGGAACTCCTGTTGTGTTATCAGTTTTATCTTGATCTTTAAAGTATACAGTATACTTTATTGAGTATTGTTTTGATTGTTTAAGCGCTTTGTGACCCTGGTCTGGAAAAGCGCTATATAAATAAAAATGACTTACTTACTTACTTATAATGACCAACACAATTAAAAAAGATTTAACATCAAACTGTAGGAAACCCAAATATGAAAATGGTATAGAATATCTTCGACTGTATTTATTAATGTATTTACTACTGTAGTGTACTTTTGTATAATGATGCGCTAACTGAGACTTTTTATGTTCATTGTACATGTTAAAGTAGCAACAATGGACTATTCTATATTCTAATCCCTAATGATTCTCTACTTACTTTTCTTCATTGAAAAACTTTTTCTATGAAAATCCAGAGGTTTTACAAATTGGGCAAATGTTCTGTACTAAAGATGCAATACAATACACATCTTAAAATCCAATGCTTGAGAAGCAATTTTAAATACTTAACCCATGAACTTAAGTGTAAAAAAATTATAATTAAAATAATTTTCCCAAGGTTTATTTAATATATAAATAATAAATAAATAATATTTAATATGTAAAAAAAAAGTATAGTATAAATATGTTGTTTTAATTGTCAACAATATAAAAAATAGTTGGGTATAATGTTAATAATAATAATAAAAACAGCCTAAGAAAGTCTAACATCTGCATAAAAATGGCTACATATGTGAAATTAAAATGGTTTTAAAAACTTCTCCCTAGCATTAACAGCCACTTTTGTCGTTTATATAACCATGAGATTATTCTCTGATAAGTTTCCACTCTAGCTACACTCGCTCTCATCCTGGCATTAAGTGCAAGACAACATTTCTCAAAAGGTGTACGAACAGGTCTCACGATCCTTCCTCCCACGTGGAGTTGTCATGTTTTTACTCCGAGAGAGAACGATTTTCCAACGAGCCCTGATGTTCCTAACAAAGCTGGTTTTTGAGCACCCGGCTTTTTAGCGGCTTGTTTTCTTGTTTATTTTTTCATACAAACGCAGCCATCGATGAGTGTTTACTCGGAGCAGCAGTGCATCTCGACTCAGCCAGATACTGTAGGTGGAGAGCAAAAGGAAAAACCAAATTTTTGAAGTTGCCGAGCAGAGATGAAGAGATTGTGTACCTGGGACGCTGCCGTGCGAAAAGGTAGAGATAAGAAGATGCCTGAAGGCAACGAAGAGGAGAAAACGAGGCCCTGAATCCCTTCGGACGAATCGCACACGTTCTCATGGGTACCGGGTGTGAAAACCGGCACGGATTTCAAGCCTGCTTTTGTTTTATTGGTCAACAAAAAAAAGGAGAGCCGGACCGTACAGGCAGGGGGAGAGGAACGAGGGGGTGGAAGACGAAGGTGTTCGAGTGGTGCAGGAGTTTTTGAAGGGGGAAAGTCGTAACGTTCGACTTTATGTGGTGTCCTGGTGTTTGACGGCTTGCGTTGTTACTCGATCGGGAAAGTATCACAATGTGTGAAAGTGCTCCTCCCCCTGAGGTTCTCCGTTTGATGAGGTCTGAGTGATGCTGCTCCCCCACTTAAAACAACAGGGCTTGCTATTTCAAACAACACTCATTGAGGGTGTCTAATCACCTAATTGCCCTGCATCTCCTGCCCTTGCACTGCCTGCTACACCGATGTTTACAACACGGTAGAAGACCGAGCGGAACTACTGTGCTGGACCAAGCAAGAGGCATCGGAAAAAAAAGGCGCTCTGTACTTAAATCACTTAACATATTCTGCATCAGTCACCGTCGGCAGCATCACATCTGCAGTCGGGCATTTCATCTGTGCAATTAAAAACCATTTTCCATCTGCCCAGCTGAGTGAAGCATCTGGAGAAACAATCAATAAACACAGTTCGACAGCTTTTCAAACATCTGTTAATGCTGTGCACACGCCGTTGAAATGTGCTCATGTTCATTGGACCAGGAAAGTTGAGCAATTTTGGGGGACCTGAGGCCTGAGAATTCAAGCTAAAGATGATTATGTCATTGACTTCATCATCGCGGAATAGCGTTCGATATTTTATTTTGCTTGAAGATAAAGTCTAAGATTTCTGGATCAGATAAACTGAAAACTGGTAAACTGGTAAGAAAATGCTTGAGGCTGTGTCAAATAAACGAGAAGGAATATTTTGGGGGGCTTTTTAATTCTTGTTTTTGAGAGCATTCCTCTCTTCAGATGATAAAGATAAATCGTATGATAGAACGAAACGGTCACCTTACCACTCTCACAAATTAGCCAGAAAGAAATTATTTCTTAGAAAAGATACATTTAAACTTAAAAATGGTTAACAATGATAGGTCTACTAGGTTAATTAAAAAATGAAAACTTTAACCATGCTTATATTTTAGTATTTTGCAGTGAATTCATATAGCTGCTGGTTCTGTTTGCTGCAAGGACATCGTTTCATCAAGAAACTCACTGACATGGAAAAAAAAAGAAAAGAAAAAATATCAATGGGTGATTACGATAGAGTGGATCAAGTGTGAACAAACTATAGCGATTCAGTAAAGATAAATAGTTTCTAAAGTACAACTAGAAAATGGCTAGAAAATGTTGTATTGTTGGTGAGAACATGATTGCGATCCAGCCTATTGCTACGGTCTTTATAGCGTCATTGACTATACCCTCATCAATTGAGAGGTATAATCCACATCCTTTTCCTTCTCGGCATCCTTTAGGTCCTTGGCAGTAAACTCATCTTGCTCACTCAGGAACTCATCATGGACTACAACTTCCTGCAGAGCACCTTATCTGTACAGCCAGATGTGCACTCAGAGATCATAGGAAGTCCTGTAGAAATGGAATTGGCCAGGCACAGAATCAGAAGAAAAATGCAGCCCTTTATCTAAATATTTTTTTAAGGTGAAGTTTATAAATATCCTGGCAACGTATGTAAGAATGTTGGGCCACATTTGGTCCCCCAGGCCCACAGACCCATTCATTCTCAATGACATATGAAATACTTGCAACATGGGCCTGAAGCGTTTAACAAATAAATGTGGATTTTTATTTTAATTTAAATTCAATTACAGTTACCATTAAACACCTGTGAAGATAAAAATATGTTGTTGCTTTTATATTGATTGGCAAAGAAATAACTGTTCATGAAACAAAATGAAAAAAATCATGAAAAAACAATGATACGTTTAAAAGGGCATTTAAATTATAAACCAAATATTTTAAAAGAAAGTAAAGGTCCCCGTTTGCTGGGTGTCTGAAGCAGAACTAGACATTATCTCAATCTACAGCTCTGGTTATCAACGACTGATTGATTCCCGTGAATTTCTCCGGCCCTAATCTCCACCGTCTCACCTAGACTTACGAAGATATCACTCCCCCCTCCCGTGTGGTGGCTGGACGGCGGCTTAAAGCCTACAGTGGCCCAGACCGGGAACCCCATGCCGAGGGTGAGACAGCAGCTACGTTTGGCTCCTGGAGAAAAGACGCCTGGCTTCAGATTAAGGGAGGGATACCAGCTGCTAATCCAGCCTTCTTGGATGAAATTTGATTAGATATTTCACTGAAGACCGCTTATCTTCTCATAGCACATGTGTAAAACATATATTATGAATTAAGACAATTATACAGCTTCCAATAAAACTGATGCCACAATCATCAAAAACTTTTCCTAGAGAAGGGGGATATAATCTGAAGGGGGAACTTAATCTAAAACATCTGTATGCACGCACATAACAAGCTTTTTGCATTTCAATATGCAGAGTGAAAATGTGGAACAGACAATGTCCAACCATAAGAAAATTCAAACAGCGCTACAAACAGATGGCATTTACAAGGTACAGGGAAGTACTCTTTTGCCATTCTTGACACCTATAGTACTAGTACTACATGGAGAAGGGGTTAGAATTAAGAATCTAAGGCTTCTTCCAACTCCTTTTCAAACATACAAAGGTTGTTATTGACAAGTTAAATTGTAATTTGTTATTGTTAACGTGTCATTTATTCATTCATTCATGTTGAGGAAAAGGAATTTAATGAGAATGTTTGATGAAGGAGAACAAATACAGAGATAAATAAGATATTGCGAGTCTCCAAAATCTCTTCAGACTTCAATTTGGATTTCCTGCTACAGTTTGGTCAATATACATTTGGTTTGGCCCCCGACTTGGATGGCCTAAGGATTTTGCCCCCTGGTGTGAATGTGTGTCATTAAGTAATTAACATGAAACTGAAAACTAAAAAGGTTGAAAATGCTGTAATTGACATGGACCGTTTTATAAGTATGGCTTTTGTTTGGCTGTTCATCCAGTTCAAAAAGAATCTGAAAACACTCTCAACCAAAAATGAAGTGAGTGCAAAACCCAAGGACATGGCAGTTGAGTTAGGGCTTCGCTCGTCATCCATCGTCCTGAGTGCCCTTGCTGCTGATTTATTGTGAGAACGTTATTATTTTTCTTCACCCTTTCCAACAACATCTTTCATTATTCTCAAGAATAGTACATCCGTAACAATAGCTTTTCAGGACATTCGTCTGTAGGACTTTCAGGCTTAGGACATAAATGTGAAAGAAATGTTTTCTAGAAACCTGTATGAAATAAGCATCTCAGAAACAGGCTTTCTTCACACAAAAATAAACGATGGACGCCTTTTTCCATTATAATTTTTACTCCCTGGAGACTGTTGCTTTAAGATTGTCCTTGAAAAAGCAGGAAGTAATATAACAGCCAACCTTGTTTCCTGTTATTCATCATTAAAATGCTGCCAGGATATAAACCAATTTTAGACCAAAGCACCCATGCATGAAGCTTCAATGACCCCGTTTACAATGAAGCTGTGATGACGGTAGTCGGTAAAAAGTTGGCCGATTTTAAACATGTCAATCCAGTCAGACGGCAACATTATAAAGTGTCACCTATGCCCGCTGTTTATTTGCGCTGCTGTGTAACACTCGGCCCCCCTGACACCGTCATGTATACAAGTGCAAGCGGGTTAAGGAGGGTTAAGATGCAGATGAAATACTATCATGAGCTTGTCTTTGAAGAGTAAATCACTGTATTGTCGGGCTGCACAAAGGTCTTTTACCGCACGCGCAAGATGCCCCGCGTCCTTCAGGGGTCATCTACTGTGTTTGACAGGTTTCATCACGGCTCCACCAAACACACATGCACAGGAACAATTTATAAAGGAAACTTCTGGAGCCTAACCTTTGACATGGAAGCGCAACAGCAACACAACCAAATTATATGTGTTGATGGCTAGTAAAAACTCTACAATTCAAAAGTTTAGGAACAAGGTTGATGCATTTTTACCTTGTTTATATAGATTCATTCCAAGAATGTGTTTAGTCTCTGAGGTTGAATGGTGATAAGCTGCGCCCCCTATCCAGCTGGACTTACTAAACAGCAGTCATTGATAAGTTATAAAATAAGAATGATAACCAGGCACCATTCTTTTGACCTTTGTGATTATCTAAAAAAAAAAGGCTAACAATACTTCTTGCTAAGTCTATTCCAATAAACCAGCAAAAAAAAATCCACAAGTATTAAATATCAGGGAGAGATTCGGGTGGATTTCTCGAGAGATTGTGGCTCCGGTTGTTTTGGCTACACACTATGTGGCCTCACTGAATGAACAAGGGAGAGAATTAGCCAATCAAATAATCAGCTTTAGGGCTAACACATGATGCTTAAACTTCCTCTAAAAACATTTGCTAGTATTCATGATGCATATAAGTGAAAAGACATAAATTATAAATAATTTGAAGCAATTTTGTTTGTCTTAATACATTTCTAGCAGATTCATTTATCCTCATTTATCTTTTCGGACTTTTCTATGCAAAGTCAGAAGCCCACACTGCCCTAAAATGTCATTATCTCAGGTTTTTTCATTTTTAAAACTGACTAATCATGCACTACGAGGAGTTTCTTCTTAAGTGCAATTTCAAGTGAGTCAGGAAAATATGGAAGTTGACAAATGAATGGAGGACGAGGTAACGTTGGGATGAGCAAGAATATTTAATTTGATGAGTCCTGTGATACACCACACTGAGTCTTTTGGGCCAGTAACTGGTTGAGCGTGAATTCAAAATATCCCCTTTCAGCATGCTGATCCTTCATATTTTTTATATTTCCACATCTCAATGTATCTGCAAGTAACACTTGAAAATACTTGAAATCCTTGTATGCATTTCGTCACTAATGTATCTCAAGAAACCTTAATATATTTATAATTATAATAATAATTATATATTATTATAATAATTATTTTTTAACTTTATGATCCTTCTCTCTTGATCCTGGACAATGGTTTCCCTGATTTAAAAAGAAAAACACATTCAATTGTCTCTTCAAACATAGGACTTTCTACTGCAAGTTTCTCCTCAACAACCAGGCTTCTCAACACATCTGTTAAGGAAAATGTGTGGAACTTTTCCTGATGTAGATCACAGTTTTCTATTAGTTCATCAAAACAAGAACGGCACAAGGAGGCTCATGCCATACAATCAAACCAATAGAACAACTACTATGATTCGCAATCAAAAGTCCCCAAAAGAGGCAGGCAACTACATTTTTGTTATATATTTCTATTGAGGTTTGGAGTTAAACTGTAAACCTCAGTGGTAAAGACACAACCTCTAAAATTCTATAACAAAAAATAAGATGAAAGTGAATTATAACAAATTAACTGTACACATATAACATATATACACCAATGACACAAATGAAATATAATATGTAATGGTTTAATTTTGATAATTCCTTATTTTATTGATGATTTTCACTACATAGTTTTTCCTGGGCAGTAAATTAACGACTTATCAGCAATTTTATTTTTCATACGACTGAAATCTGGTAAATCTTTCAAGATAAATGGAGAATAAAATTGGATACCATCCTAAAAGTAGCTTGTTTCAAGTTTTATTTTAAAAAATTAAAAAAAAAAAACATTAGTCCTACAAAATTGTAGTTAGAATGCCCAGACACTGGGGGGAGCCAGAAACAATCTGTTCAATCTTGTAATGATTCTTTAATACCAGCTCTAACTACAATCCAGACAATAAATAAATCAATCTTTAGGATAGCGAAAAGATAAACTAAATGTTAAGAAAGGAACGGGAGTCTAGTGTTTGATGATGTCCATCTTTCTAAGTGACTCTCATAGTCTTGCCTAATAAGTGAAGGTCAGTGCAGGTGGAGTTAGTCATGCGTGGGTTGTCCTTCCTGTGGCAGCCAGCAGGTCTCAGTAAATGAGTGTAGCAGAGGTCCTGATATCAAGTTGCACTCCGTGAGAAAGAATGCTCCCTCAGGTCATAAATCAGAGATGGGGCAGAATTTCACGCCTATCTGCAACACAGCAGTCCTGTTTACACTGACGTAAGTGGCACTCAGTAGATCGCCTCTAATGGCCAGCATGACTGCGTCTTTCTTTTATTTACAAGCAGAATCTTCGAGATAAAAGTGTGTAGGAGAGCAGACACATGCACACAAAGATCCAGAACATTGCGTATTCCACAGTACAACAGAATAGCGGTGTTTGCGTCACTAAAGTAAAGTTGCTCAAACTCCTCCACTGGAAATAAAAGCCAACAATGGGGTCCTGTTTTAGATCAACTTGAAAGGACAATCAACCAAAGAAAACAAGACTTGAACCATAAATTTCAAAACAATTTCCTCCACAGGCCGTCCAAAGTGAAGAGCCGTTAAATAAACACAAGTGGTGTCCAGCAAATAATTCATGGGGCTCTGTGCAAACACTTGTCAATTGTATTGTGACAGATACCCATCACTTTCTACCCTCTTAAGACCAGGGTCACGTAAAAACAAACACCCGGAGCAAACCTTCATTTGAAAATAAATTATTCAAAGCATTACAGAGGCGTTAGTCCACATTATGGCAGCAGTGTTCAACTACTCAGAAGTGATTAAAAAACATCCACTCAGAAGGCAATGCAAACAAATAAGTAGGATAAGACTCCACTTAGTGCAATGTTTGCGTGCTTAAGTGTGTGCACGCACGTGCTTTGGGAAGTTCCTGTGTACGTAAGGAGCTTAGCTTTACTCTCATTAAACAACAAACATACAATTGTCGGTAGACTTTGTGTGGCCGACTCGCTCAGAGTCTAAAGTCTTTTTTTTTTAAACTATGAATTACAACAAAAAAACACATTATGTGCCCGTTTGAAAACTCTGAATAGCAAACTGTGCAAATGGCTTCGACCTTCAAGCTTCTTTTCTGAATAACGCAGCTACATTCCCAACCGGGTAAAATATTCTGTTTGCTATTTCCTCCGCTGCTTTAAAAACACTCTCCATCATTCCAGTGATTCCAATGACACTCCAGTTCCCAACTCCAGCTGTCTTCTAGGAACAGGAAGTCATGACTCCTGAAAGTCCATCCTGGATTATTCTGAGCAAGAATCTAAACATCCCTGGAAGAACATCATCCAGGTTAACGAAGAAAATTCTTTTGAGGGTCAACTATAGATGCTGGACGTCACTGAATATATTAGTAAAACAAAACTGCATGATATACGCTCTAGTAGAAGAACTCACATTTCTCTGATCCTTAAAACTCTTTAACTCGCCAGTTTCTTTCAGGATCAATCAAAATTCTGGTTCTTACTTTCAGAGCTATTCTTGGGCAGGCTCCACGTGAACTGATCCAGACTTACACCCCAGCTCGGGTCTGTGGATCAGAATCTACTGATGGTTCCAGAACATGCTTCCGGACCAGAGTAGAGAAATCTTTCCAGACTGTTGCTCCTTAGCTTTGGAACGATCTTCCTCCCTCTCCGAGTTTGATGGATCTACTGACTCCTTCAAGAAACATCTGAAGATACTTTTATATGTGCAGGCTTTTCCCTGACTTTCTGGGACTCCCGTGTCTGTCTTATGCGTCTTGATCTTTTAAGTATATTTTTTTAACTGTGTATCGTTTGTGATTGTTAAAGCGCAATAAAGGAAGGAGCAGATGGCACATTTAGTCATCAAATATCTGTGCGTCGAGTTGAGCCTCGACTAATCAGAAAGTCTTCAGAACTTAAAGATCTGTAGACAAAGTAGGGCTGAGGGGACTCTTACCCGTGAGTATCCAATCTCCATTATCAGGTAACCCCAGTTGGGGTTTGGCTGATAACATATCATTTTATGATAACAGTAGCTCGGGTGCTGGAAAACTGGATCATTTGTAAACTGATTGGTGCCCAATTACGAAGCTGGCTACTGGAGTATCACGAGCCAATCACCGCTCCCCTGGCAACCCCTGCAGTGTGAGAAGTCTTATGCCTGGTCTTATCAGAAACCAATGGGACGATAATTAATAGATGTGTTCAGGAGCAACACGTGACTTTAGGCCTTTCTGCAGAAAAACATGTCTTTTTCTTTAATTGTTAAATTCTAAAAAAAATTGTGTTTGTGACTCTTGGTTAAGCTTCTGCTTCACACCTTTTTGAGAGATGTGTTTAATTGCGGAATATTGACCGCACAATAGTTCTCCATCGTTGAGACTAGAAAGGAGCCAAAAAAATCTTGAAAAAAAAAAAAAAATCTAATAAAGTTTTTTAGAATATCTGTATACCAATTGTGCAAATTTACTTATTACTTGTCAGCCACTTTTTCTAACCATTATTAGAAGATGATGATGGATTTAGCACTTATAATAAGAGAAAAGAAAGCGTCAGATCAGCGTCTTCCTCAGCTGATAAAACTTTAATAAGGTGACAATAAGAAGACAGCATATTTATATAATCCAAACCCCATGGAAGCATTAAGATGGAAGCAAATTATAGATCTCATAATTATTCATATTCATTTTCATTGAGGCTGAGAAATGTTTTTTATCTGCAAAATAAGTTAAGCATTTACTTAAGATTAAGTGTGTTATTGTTGCTATAATATTTGCTTAATGGCAGCCCCTGAGGATATTTACCATGACACATTTAAATTAAAATATTTTAATAACTGGTGGATCAGACAATGAATCAAAACAATGATGTGCAACGTTCTCACAAATAAATCATGTAATTCAGTTTGTCTTACCTTGTTCCTCCGAAGAGGATGATTCGATCACCGACAATACAGCAGCACTGCCGCCTGCGAGAGCACGGGCCTTTACCCTTGGGTTCAACTTTCTTCCAGGCAAAGGCTTCTGAAAGAAACAGCATTTTGGAAAGAGCACCACAAAATGAGAAAAAGGACAATCGAGCAAAAGCAAAGCAAAGAGTTAAACAAGAATCAACAAAACGCTGTAAACTTCGTTTCACTGAGTCGGCTTGGAGTTGTCATCAGAGCGAGTTTGTTCATGGCATTTGCCTCAAACACGGAGGAAGGGGGCGATAGAAACAGCAGTGAGCTTCTTTGAAGAAGAACATTTACATTTCAAAACAAGAAAATCATTTGGTCTCGGCAGAGGTGCCTTAGAAATTAAGATGATGGGCTGTCTGCAGATTCATTGAAAGATAAACAATGCCGCCTCACACCATCAGAGGCAACTGCATCATTTCATCTCTATAGCAACAGGCTGTTCTGTCAAAGAAATTGAGCTGGTGCAGTGCCATCTAGTGGAAGAAAAAAAAACAGCCTTGTTCTTCCTTCTTTCCAAATCATACATTTGCATTTAATAATGGCTGTCTAAATGTCATAATCAATCTTAGTATGCAAATTCTGCTCTACCTGGGACAGTCTTGTGCCATGATTTGGGCCATTTACATAAACTTAATGGAGAAATATCGTTTTCTAGTATTGTGACAAACTGGATTTGAAGCCGAGGTTAAAGATTGATGACCAGCTGAGCAAAAGCGCAACAACTGAGCATGAATGAAAACTGCTGGGAGGGTAACTGTAATTGGACTTCATTTATTTGTGGAAGAAATACGTCCAGATCATTGTTGGTGATGCAATGTTGAGGACAAAAAACCAGGAGCAGCTTTTCCTTTAAAAGCCTTCAGGCCGTGTTGTGTTGTATTCAGGGAAGATACATTTGTGACTCAAGCTACTACCCCACTTCAAGCGTCTGAGGTGAATAAAAACAGTTTCCCCATGAAAGACATTCCAAAAACAGTTCTAGTTCCAGACTTAAAATAGGTAAAATATGTGTAGACTCTCCCTGAGGGTTGCATTATTTTGCTCTAGATAGCAGCGTCTGTCTGAAAAATAAAGTAACTGAACCTGCATTTCACACTGGGCATAGTGAACAAGACATTATTATGTGTATATGAATGACGCAATGACATAGAAAAAAAAGAACTGTTGACGAGTAAAAGTAGAAGAAAAGTGGGTCGATCTGTGCTAGCTGCAGCTGCAGGTAAAGGAACATTTAATGCTGGTAAAAGCAGAAACAAAAAGGTTTAGGCTGCAACAATCTATCTGAAAAACAATTCAGTGTAAATCACCTGGGCTAAATTTCCAGAGATCATTGAAGTGGCGGTCCAGGCGGGCGTTGTATCCACCAAATATGTAAAGCTCACCATTGTAGGTAACTGCATACAAAAACAAGAAAAGAGAATGATTAAGAATAGAATGACGACAAACAATTATGAAGAATTTTAAATAGAGTAAAGATTAGATAAATAGTTTCATGCAATAACACAAAAACCCCCTAAACTATGAGGACATTTTAATGAGTAACAATTTGAATTATTCTTAATAAAGTAGATTAGTAATGACATTCATTTGGTGTGCTTGTGTGTTATTATCTTACAGGCTGAATGACTTCGTCGTCCATCGGGCATGGGCTGTGTGATCGGCGTGCTGAGCCAGGTATTGGTTTCCGTGTCGAACACTTTGATCTTGTTGCAGTAGATTTCGTTGTTTGAGTGGAAGGGTCCAAAGCGGTCGGCGCGTCCTCCGAAAACAAACATCTTCGTCCCGATGATCGTCGCCGAATGGAAGTCCCGCCAGCGTGCCGGAGCTCCCTGATAAGGACGATTAATAAGAAGACTATTTTCATGAAACTTCCCACTACATCCTATGACCTAGTTTTAGTTTACTAAGCAGCAAACTTCTTTGGAATATATTAAGTATGCAAAAGTGCCAACTACAAGGAAGCGTTACAACACTGCCACCCAGAGGACTGAGCTGTTAACAGCTTTTCTTTTCTCATTTATAGACCGTATTTAGATTTTTTTTGTGGCAGAGATTTACCCTTAATAAACATCGAAGTTAAATATTTTTGTATATATAATATTTATTTATCTATTTTGCATAATGAAATGGTACAAAGATCATAGTTTGAAAAAGGCACAGCACAAAAAAGGAAAGATGATCTAGCTAACTAAAAAACATAAATATACACAGCAAGAAAACATTCAGATTACCATTAAGATTGTAACTATAATTATAATAGTAATAAGTATTAAAATGGTAAAACATATTCCTGTGTTTGAGGTATGTGTGAAGCATTGGGAAACCAGATTTGTTCTCAAGTGTAACGTAGCACGGTGCTTCTAACCAACATATCTTAAAAGAAGGAATTAAACCACTGCAATCATCCGTAAAAAATGAAAAAAAAGGTGAGGTTCTTTTCATTCGTTTTTTGTTCTCAGGAAATCTTTTAATCTTTATTTTAGTGGTTGACTTCACCTTAATGAAGCCAGATACAGTCGCCAGTTTCCCCTTTGATTCTTTGAATTTTTGTTGATTGTATTTTTAATTGTTAAAAACTAGTATAAGCTGGTAATGAATTACCAGCATATACTAAATATTGATTTTGTGGTAAAAAAAAAACAACAACAATATTTACAAATACATTATTAGAAGTCTTATTCGTTTGTTGTATGACCATGTGTAAGAAGGGGGGTGAAAAAAATATATTAAAGACACAGACATGTTTACAAGATTACACACAAACACATTTCTTTCTGTCCATTTCTACATTTTTTCCAAGATTGCTTTTCTAAAACTTGTTAACCGGTTTTGTGAGAAGAATTTATCCGAATCAACATTCAGGAAGGCATGTGCTTTGAGCTTGTAAGCAAAATTCTTAAAGCAAATGAAACAAGCAATTATCGGAAAAATGTCAAAAGCTGAGTTTCAGGCATTTTCAGCCATAATTCTAAGAGCTGCTTGAATTAATCACCTTAATTATAGCTCTCTCCCTCAAACACCATTCTTTTACCAACGCTTCTGACTAATATGAGAGCCGCAGCTTGACTGCATGTTACACAAAATGGAAGGCTATATAATCCCTTCAGAGCCTTTTTGTACTTGGCTTACTACCAGGAAGCTGCATTACATACTAGAGATTTACAGTCAATCCAGCCATTGTTGTTCGATTGAACCACAAACTAAGAAAGGAAAAAACAAAGCACTGTTCTTTCAAGGTCTGCTGTGGTTTTTCACAGTAAATGAAGACTTAAGAATAATCAAGAGAACAACAACTCACTCTGGCGTTTATTAGTGACCAGACCATGGTGGTGGTGTCCAGCTTGTGGATGTCGTTCGAGAAGCAGTCAGCCTGCCAAAGTGAAAAGGCAAAGTGATGAAGGGATTATCAGAGAAAGTCACGGAGGACGGCGAGTGACAAGCACTCACCAGCTGCTCGTATCCTCCAAATATATACATGGCTTTCCCCAAGATGCAGGCGGAGTGGCCATCCCTCGCCCCTGGAAGTATCCCAGAGATTTTGGGTGTGTACCATTTATGGGCATCTAGGAAACAAGGACAGTCGGTGTTGAAAAAAACTTGACAAACAAGCCCATCAAGATCAGTAAGAAACACATAGTCAGATTCTAAAATTTAGTGAATGACAAACGACCGTATATATATACGACAGTATATCACAGAGGAAATTAGTCATCGCCAGCTCAGTGAAAGAACCGCCTACAATTTTGATAAGGCCTAGGTGAAAAAATGTGATTCTTTTGTGGCACTGGCTGAGATAATAAGTCGTTCCGAGTATCGTGACATGCTTCGGCTTTTGGTGCCAAGTTTCATTACCCCGGCAAGACCTGATAATGTGGATTTTTCAGTAGAAAAAATGAAACGTGGCAAAGCTATGAACAGATTGATTTGTCACTTGTTGGCAAGTGTTGTTTTGCACAGGAAATTATTTTTTATTGTTTTTTTTTCTGTAAGAAAACAGATTTTAGTGGAACTAAGATGAAGATAACATTAATATGCAACGATGGATTTGTACTATGTGTAATGTCCTTTTCTTTATTATTTTAGATTTGCTCTTGTTAGAGCTGTAATTTTGACCAAAAAGGCAGGTCTTCTGTGGATGAAGCACAAAGTTTGACTTTCTCGCCATGATGACGGTGCAACAGAAAAAACTGCTTTGCACAAGCCTTTGTTCCTTTATAACTCACAAATATTTTTTAATCTCCTTGGAACGGCGTCAGCAAATTACGGAGCCCTACATCTACAAGAATGGAAAGCATTTAAATCAGCAGTTTCATACACCTTTTTTCAGCGATATGTCGTTCCCTCTAATTGAAAAGTAAAATTCAACCGGTTACTTACTGACATCGAATGCATAAAGCACATTACAGGCACCCTCTGTGTCGTTGCGCCCTCCCCAGAGGTAGATTGTGTCGTCCAGCAGGACAGCTGTGTGGCCATAGCGCATATATGGCACTTCACGGGCATGATCATGTCCAACTGTCCTCACAGGAGGAAGTTTCATCCAGCGCAGGGACACTGTAGGAAAACATGAAAGAGGAATGTATTTGAAAACTCGGTAATATTGCAATAAAGCTAAATATTACAAGGGTATTAATAAGCTAATTTATTGCCAACAATTTTATAAATTAGGTGTACATGTAGGAAAATATATTTTGTTTCAGGGAACTCCAACAGTTAAAACACACATGTGCCAATTAGCAGCTCCTAATTCCATTCCCGAGTCGTAGGTTATGCTACTTCATGAAGCTGTTAAACCATTTTCACAGGTGTGTGACCTTCTGAATATACAAATGCGAGATGAAAAAAACGGAGACATGAGAGGAGTACTGATCAAAAAAAACATCTGCTTCCGTCAAGTAAAAAGAGAGCAACTGAAAAGCAAGAATTAAGAGGTTTGAAGAAACCACAAGGTGTAACAGTGGTTGAACAGTAGCAGTGAAAGTAGTTTTTTTTTACTTTTTGCTTGAATTAACATGCATCTCCTCAATCCTTGGGAACCTGTTACAGACAAGTTTAATAACGAAGATATCAACTGCCTGACTATCTTATTCTCTTGTGTTCGTCCTGTTTTTTCAAAAATAAAAAGTTTGGGGTGATCTGATAAGAATTGTGGCACTGCAAGATACCTTGTATTCAGCACATATTTTCTGCATTTGTTTTAAATATGATCCTTCTTAAAGATATGCGTTGTTTATAAGCAGTTTTTATGTTTTTCGGGAAACATTAATGTGATCAACAGCTTCTATTAAAGTTGTATGCGCGTCTTTAAAAAGTCATAATTCACAGCACTCTACGGAGGAAAGCAAATCGTCGCCTTAAAACGATGCACGGGAACGATTCCCACTCAAATCGCACTTTTAACAGATAAGTTTGTTATTCATTTTTGCTATTTGAAATGTTTTACAATCAGTGGTTATGTATTATTGCGCTACATTTATCGATTAGAAAGAAGTAGTGTCTTCTAATCTTGTGTGTTTGTGACCAAAAAAACGTATCGATAAAATATTTTATCGTGGTTTAACATCAATGTTAAGCCTTTCTTTTAGAATATTCGAGTGAGGAGATACTTACATCATCCGCACTATTGTTAAATGCATTAAAAATTAAAACGAATGAATAAAAGACGACACTTGGGCCCGTCTACTTGTAAATGAAATACGCAGAATGGAAGTTGAATTAAACCTAAATTGAATGTTAACCGTTAATGGTGATTAAAAACAGGCTGATGCTTCAAAAAATAAAAAATAAAACCAGTAAAAAATGCGTGTTGCTTTATTGAGATTGCCTTATTAAAGACTTGTTTCACGAGAGCTTCACCCGAAAACCATCCAGAGTTTACCAGGTATTCATAATACAAATCTAGTAAATGCCAAATTCCAAAGCAGCTACCTGTGTTGAAGACATGCACGTCAATCTGACGCAGTGTCTCGTAGTCCTCTCCGGAGCAGTAGCCTCCAAACGAGTAGACTTTGTGTCCCACTGCCACAGCAGCATGGTTGACTCTCCGTGGCCCTCCTTCCAGGTGCACCGACCAGCGCAACATCCCACGCGCAAGCACCTTCGCCACCTTGAGGCCTTTACACCATCACTTTGCCGCCTGCATGGACCCCATCCAGCCAACGTCGACCTTAGAGCCCTGCGACGACAAATAGCAGACACAGAATGCACTTGGCTCTGAGGGCTGGGAGGGGCCACAGTAGAAAACACAACGGGGGTACTGTGTGTCCCTCCTGGACTAAGTGCTGCTGATATATGTGGCTGACGAGATCACAGGCTTCTGCGTTATCCAAGCTGGGAGCGTATTTTAGGAAGTGATGAGACTTACAACCAACACTATTTCTATTTCATTCTGTGACCATACTGCTATGGCAGGTTACTTCAGATATAGAATATAAACGCATGAGAAATACCTTCAACAAGCATGTATTTTGTTGTACTTGTGTTAAAAATAAATGAATATATTGCCTGAAAAAACTAAGGGGGCGATTAATATAAAAACGGTTTTGAATATCTTGATTTTCTGGAACTCCTGTGTTTGTCTCGGTATTATCTTGACCTTTAAAGTATAAATTTTATTGAGTATTGTTTTGATTGCTTAAGCGCTTCGTGACCCTGGTCTGTAAAAGCACTTTATAAATACAAATCACTTACTTACTTACTTGAATAATACCTCGACGAACCCATTCATTTCATGTTCTCGAGTTACTTTTCTTCGACCTCTAACCTTTGTGGGGCTTTAAATATGAACCCCTGGGAGACCACTGATCATGCTCATTTCTATTTCCAAGTACAGACATCCCCCAGGAACGACACGAGCCAGATCTAAGCCAATGTTGACGTTCACAATAGCCTGATGATTTGTGGAGGACACGAAACTCTTTTTGGTCTCGTGTAAAGTTTCACCTCATTCCTAAAAAGGTATTTGCACTACACTTTAGAAAAAATGTTGAACTCAAACAACTTGTCTGGGGGGAAACAGGAATTTAACTTGAGGACTTAGCTTTTAGTTAAGAGTAAATAAGAACAATATATCATTTACTAAATATTGGTACTCTCTTATATAAAAAATAATAAGAATTTAGAAGCACTGCACTGCATGATACCTTCGATTCTGCAGATCTTTTTAGGATTTGTTTTAAATATAAGTTAAAGATATGCATCGTTTATACATCATTTATAATGTACTTTGGGAAACATTAATGTGACCAACATATTCTAACACAGTAATACTTCACTGCCCTCCAGAGGAAAAGTCATTGCTATTTAAGATTTTTAAATAGTTCCTGTCATTCCCACTCAAATCTAGCTTTCAACAGATTATTATTGTTATTTATACTAGCTTCGGTATTTAGTAAAAACAGTGGTAACGAACATATTATTGGGTTTCATTCCAATACAAATGCTAACCGGTTTGTTTTCCCACAATCTTGTGATGGTCAGGAGACATTAGCAAAGCATGTGTATCTCATTTTTACTGCTCCCAAGATAAAGCCGTGAGATCACTTTGCGATATAGAAGTAACGAGGAAGATCAGCGTCTTAAAATACTACTAGGCCAATAATATCTTAAACAAATATTAAAACACGATTACTGAAGCATGTGAAGCGTCTGGCAGTGAGGCTAACTAACCTTAGCTTCAGCACACATTGCTGCTCTTGACAGTCATTTTTTAACCACTAAATATTGCATTATTTAGGAGAAATAAATAGAAACGCAGCCCAAGAAAGAATATATATCATAAGAAAGCGAATATAATGTTGACTTCACGCTAGGAAAGTGTTGCTAGCTGCGATAAAGCTAATCTGAACGTGCCACCTATTCTTGAGTTAGCCGCTAGCTTGACACGGTAAAAAATATATAAAAAATGAATTATTGCTAACATACGGTATTTAAACATAAAGTGCAGTATACAAGAGTAATGACAATATTAAATTGTAATTTTTTTTCGGTACCTTCGAGCAGAGGTGGTGCTGTTTAGGCTGATGTTTTTGTATAGTACCGACGCACCCTGGTGACGTAAGCGGCAGGAGGTGGAACTCTAACCCGCGAATGAACGTCCAAATTGGGTCAGTTTTTCAAAAGTAATCTGATCATGTTTTTTGGGGTTATTGGATTGGATATATTTTTTAATTGGGTTGTATAAAATTGGAAAAGGGATTTTTAAATAAAATTGGTCTTGTGATCCGATTCTAGTTTATAATTCTTATCATTTATTTTTTAAATGATCTTATTCATACTTTCACTTGATATGTTCGGCTGTTGCGCTGATGAAGTAAACAAAAGGTTTTTGTTTACTTTTGTTTAGGTTCTTTCAGTATATTTAAGTAAAATCTAAATTCTTAATTATCTTGTGACATTAAAATATGTAATAATTAAAAAAAACAAAACATATTCAACGTTTCTTTCCTTTATCATGGTGAAAAAAACTTTTTTTAAAATCTTGAACCAGTCTTTTTTTTTTCAATCCCCCTGAACATTCTTTTTTTTTTGGAATGGAAATTTTCCTTTTTACGTTTTTTGATTAAAAAAAATCACCTCTATTTGGTATTTGCCATGGCAAACATGATTGGTCATTAAATAATTATTAAGCAGAAGAGGATGTAAATGTTGTTTTGTGTTTTTGTCTCAAATATAAAAAAGAACACATGTAGTCCAGATTTGGTTATCTTAAAAACTGTGTATCTGGATCAGGTTGATCTAATCCAATGTTGCTTTGAAAAAATGGCATAGAAGTAAGACGGATTACCCGATCATGGTTACCAATTACAGATAATTTTAATCCGTATTCCTTTTTCTTCTCTTTTTTAACAACTGACCCATTTTGATTTAAAAAAAAATACATTCACGAGTTTGAATTGTTATCGTTTGACTATAGTACAACAACAGAAAGATTAATAATGTCTAATATTTGAGACATTTCATAATAAATGTATGTATTTATATTTTAGAAAATTGATGAAAAAAATTATAGCTGGCCATTTTTTAGGTATGACACTCATTGTCTGAAACATGCTTAAAAAAATATAAATAATAATATGTTTGTTTTTTTGTATTATGTGTCTGACATAGTCAGTTATGTTGGTTTGTTATTTCAGTTAGTTCATTACCAACACAATAAATCTTTTTTTATACCTGTAAAATAATCCTCTTTGGTCTAATACTTCAAAATTCCCACTAAATACTTATGTATACTATTAATTATACTACTATTATTGTCAAATAATTTTTGACAGCGCTGTACAATGAAATTCTGAAATGCATCTCTACGCCACTGGCGGCAAACAACACAATACAGACACTCCTGTGTTTGTCTGGGTGTTGTGTTGAGCTTTTAAGTATATATTTTATTGAGTATTGTTTTGATTGTTTAAGCGCTTTGTGACCCTGGTCTAGAAAAGCGCTCTGCAAATATTATTTACTTACTTACTTACTTACTTACACACACACACACAAAAGACAAATAGAATAAGAACAGTAAATACAAAAACAAAGTAAATTGAATGAAAATCATTGATTAAAAAAATTAAAAAATAAATACATGATTTAAAATGCACTTAATGGTTCAATGAATTTATCAGTTTGGTAGTGGAAACATATTTTAATGGTATTTGTTTTTAATGTCCTGTATATAATATTAATACTACTACTAATTATTGTTTTCATTACTATTAACTATTAATTTTTCTAAATGCTTTTCGGCGGGGAAATCATTTGTTAGGTTCCACAATAAAGCTTCAAATTCTAATTTCCTATTCAAACCTCAATTGAAATCTTGCACGGTTGTGAGGTATTTTGGCCACGGATCAACTCACACCTACACACCTCCAGCAGAAGATGGCGCTCTTACATTTGTTGAGAGGATACAGTTCTTAGTTAAAGTTGGTATCATGCTGTAAATAAAGTGCCTTTCTTTTTGGTTGACTCACATGTATACAGAAAACCTTAATTTTATTATTAATACACGTTTTATTAGCCTCCAAATAAGCTACATGTGCATAAAATGTAATATCTTGTGTATCTTTCTTCCTCAAAGGTCAACTTTCCCAAAAGACATTCCTGTATTATTGTTACAGTGATCCCTGTAGCTTTGATGTCTGGTTTACTCTGGAGCAGTTTCTGATGTTTTAAAAGATAAAATGTTCTCCAGATAGAACTTTAAGATTGTAGTCCAAGAACGTCGGCAATAGCATATGTGCTCATGTTTTTCTTTGTCACAGACAACAAACATTTATTTTGGGCCTTTGGCTTTGTTGCCAAATATCCTCAGAGAAGGGAAAAGTAAGGGCTCCCAGTGAGGGATTAAGACATCAAGAAGTCATGTACAGCTGCTGTAAGACCCGCCTCTTTTATTGTGCATATGTGACGCTTTCGGGTGAAACTTTGATTTATTCATAGTTTGTTGACATTCCGAGATAGTGCCAGCTGCATGTGATGCACAATGGCAAGACTGTGCTCAGGACGGCCAAAACGACAGCTGCTGTTGCTCCTCCCCGAGCTCTGATAAGTGACTCCAGACAGAAGATGGAAGATGTGTTATGAAGAATCTAATATCGCGACATTCAAATGCTTTGAAAGAAATGATTTCTTATTTTACTTTTATTTATTTTCACTAAACTAAGACTCTTAGTCAAATAATAAATTCATATTTTATGTTTTTAATAGTGATGGTCCGATGAAGCTTCATGAAGCAGTGTCATTATTTTCAGAGTCCACTAGATGGCGGTCTCTTCACTATTTTCCTTTGTTTTCAACAACTGATCTAATGAAACGTCACATCATTTTTAAACTGATGGCGCCACCTACTGACCTCTAAATAACATGACACTGTTTCATGAAGCTTAATATTTGTTTTATTATGTCCCTGAAGAAAATCCTCAAGATATCAATGAGCAAACATCATGTTGTATTACTGAGTTTTGAATTTATTTAAAAAGGAGTTTTAATTCAACTCAATAATAACAGGGTCGACTATGCAAAAAGGTTACAAAAGCCCTGAAGGACATCAATGTTTGCATTTGTGCATCCAGTTTTTTCTTCTATTTTTTTTAAGACAACCTCATGCCATCATTACCCGGTATTGGTAACCCTGGTTTCTCCCCCATCTGAAATCTCAGCGAACTAGAGGTTACAAGAGCGGAGTCCATTATTTAGTAATAATGGCTTCACTCCTCCTCCAGCCAGTTGTAATCACGCCCGCTTTGTTTTTACAACGAGTCCCTTGGAGGTGGAGACTTACTGATGTGCAGTGACAAACCCTGATGCTTTATCACAGCAGAGTGGGTGTGGTTATGGTAAACAAGATTTAATCTTCAGAAAAACAGGGTTTGAAGCACATTTTCTAATGTAAATATTTCAATGAAAAGAGAGTTTTGTACAAACAGACACATACTGACGAGTACAATAGAGTCCAAGATCTATTCAAGACACACTTAAATTTACACATTAGTTGCTCATTAATCAAATGAATCCTTTTCCAGGATTGTTTGGGTTAATTAAAGACTTAAGATAATTATAAATTCCACACATTTATTATTCTGTTTGTAGAATGTCCATTATTTCCATTACTTCTATTAAACCCACTTTACCTTTCCTCAGTTACAACTCATGTCGGATCATTTTTATTAAAGGGGAATTTGTTTGACAAATTGAGGAATAGAAAGATTTGATTATCTCCAAAGTCAAACCAAATATATTTAAAGGACATTTAAACCCATACAATCGTCTTATCCTGTATCACCAATTGTTTTGCAGTTTAAAATTGAACGCTGTTGTTAAAGAGTCACAAATACCTTTTCCTTTTTTTTTTATTTTTTATTTTTTAAAGCAGCTGGCATTTAAAGATGTGGCCCTTATTTAGACAAAACTGGTGGTGCGTGATGAAAGTGCAATGAGTGCAGTCTTTGTTCACCAGTTTAAGGACACCTGTCAACATTTGCACACATTGCGTCACCCATCAGGCCCCGCTGAGCCACCCTTTGACACATTTGCTTAGTGGTGTGTTACGCTAACTTTACAGCTGGCACATGTGCTGCCTCGCGCTGCTCCTTTTTTTTTTTTTTTTTTTTGCCCATGAGCAACAGAAGTTGTCCAACTGCAGAATATCTCTTCAAGTTAACAAACAACTGCCAGGAGCAACTGTTGCCGGGGATTCGAAGGCGGACAGGATGATGGAATAGCTTTGAAATGCTCCGTGGCAGCAGAAAATACAAGCGAGGCTTGAGGATAGACGGTTTGGTTAACCAATTCTTTCAGGCCACAGTACAATAAAAAGCTGAAATAGCTGTTATGACCAGTCAGGGCAAAATAAAGAAAAGAAAGGAATGTTCTATTACTTTTTAGTTTGGCGTGAAGCACCGTTTCTTTTCCAAAAAAGATGCCAAAATGTGTTACTTTATCTTCTTCTTCCACATAAACATACAGTATATACACCATATTATTTAATATCAGTTAGAGCTTTCAGTAGCTTATAAGTGTTTGTATTGTTACTGCGGGTATTTGTTTTGCCTTCAGGCAGCAACCGATAAAAAAATCTACTATGTTGATTTTTTTTTTCCTACAACAGGACAGTTTGTTTAAGCAAAAATACAACTTACCCCTGCGTTAAACAACAGAATAATGCACTTTAAAACATTCAATGTGCATTTTGAACTTCATATTTAAAGTTGGAAAAGTTGATTGCACATGTTATTACTCTCTATTTCAACTAAATTCTAAATAAAGTCGACACAAAAATGATCAGTCAGTCCAAGACACTTGGCTACTCCTTGCATTTTTTTTAACTCAGAATTTTGAGTTAAAATCAATGCATTACACTAATATTTCTGGGATGTCCTGTTACAGACGGAGAAATCACGAGGATAAGCAGATTGTCTCATAAGCCTTCAATTCACCCAAGTAGATAAAGCCAGTCATTTATTATAGCTTGTAAATCCAATTTGTAAGTGAGTCTTGGCGACACTCTCAGTAATGGTGAGTCGAAATAAACCTTGTCTGTATACACAACTTTGCTCCTCAAGCGGCCTTAATAAGTATCTTTTGGGAAATTCAGAATATTTAACTAAAGAACTAAAGAGAGTTTTCAATAGGTCTAGAGACAATCAGTAAATGTAAGTTTGACCTACAAAAAAAAGAAGAGCTGAATTCAAAAGATAAAACTTATCAAAAGCAATTAGAGCGCGGCCGCAATAATCTAATTCATCTTAACAATTCCTATTGTGTCGTACAACGTTTAATTAACTGGTTGAGATCAGATTGCAAAGGAGATTTTAAGGGGTTAAGGAGTAGTTAAAAGTCTTTCAGGAATAAATATCTCCATCTCTCGTACTTATTTTTTCCTAATTTTTTTGCCGCAGCACGTGATTAGGGTTTAACGCCATGCACGACTCGTCCAACATGATCATTTGACATGACGATATAATCACACACCACGCACACAAATCCACACAACATCTTCCATGGTGAAAGGATTATATTGGCTCACGGCAAAACATGGGTTCCTGAAACTAGTCTCAAACTAATGTTTCACAATTGTCTTTTAAAACGATGTCCAATTAATAATAAAAGAACCTTTTGTCCCCTGTGTTTCCAGTTTCTACTAGTTCTAACTGTACTTGCAACACAAATGATGACATACGGCAGTTTAGGGAGGTTGTTTTT
Source organism: Callionymus lyra (assembly GCF_982586985.1). Taxonomy (NCBI): domain Eukaryota; kingdom Metazoa; phylum Chordata; class Actinopteri; order Syngnathiformes; family Callionymidae; genus Callionymus; species Callionymus lyra. Next base: position 12,997,840 of record NC_141828.1, read on the forward strand.
GTTCCAACTGAGAACTAGTTGTACTGTAACATGTTTCAATGGACGAGTCATTTCACACCTCATTCGGGATGATTGCATATTTCAATTACCATGTGGAAAAAAACAGGAACATCCCTTCCTTGCTAAACCTAGCTTGTTCTACCCAACTTTGGAAACTTCTGTTTAAACTCCAGTTCTGTTGGTTGAGAGTCAGTAAGTAAGTAATTTGTATTTATAGAGTGCTTTTCCAGACCAGGGTCACAAAGCGCTTAAACAATCAAAACAATACTCAATCAAATATATACTTAAAAGGTTAAAATAACGTCGAGACAAACACAGGAGTCTCAGAAAATGAAGGAAAATCCTGCACGAATAAAAATGTCTTAAGATGTTTCTTGAAGGAGTCAGTAGATCATCAAACACAGAGAGAGAGGAAGATCGTTCCAAAGCTTAGGAGCAACAGCCTGGAAGGATTTCTCTCCTCTAGTCCTGAACCGTTAGCGAGGAACCATCAGTAGATTCTGATCCACAGACCTCAGAGCCCGAGCTGGGGTGTAAGGCTGGATCAGATCACTGATGTAAGGAGGAGCTTGACCATGAATGGATCTGAAAGTAAGAACCAGAATTTTAAAGTTGATCCTGAAAGAAACTGGCAGCCAGTGAAGAGTTTTAAGGATCGGAGAAATGTGAGTTCTTCTACTTGAGCGGGTCAGAATTCTCGCTGCAGAGTTCTGTATAAACAAACGGTTGCAAGAGTCCGATGAACAAACTGACTACATGTCAATTTGAGGATATATTTTAACAAAATTTCACGTTACACTTTCTATGATCACTTTGATGCAATATTACCTGAAACACTGAGCACTGAAATAGGCCTTCATAAGCTATTTTTTTGTCAGATTTACAAGCACCATGAATCACATTCTCACTTTTCCATTGCATGATTGCAGCGTGGGTTTGGTTGTCGTGGTTGTAGCCCTTAGTTTACTTGGCAGAAAATCATCCCACCTATGATTAATGTTTGATGTTCCCAGGGTCACTTCCGCCTCGCAAGGGTTGGTAAACAGCAATCGCCCGGTCCCGAATGATGTCATAGAACACAGTCTCAGTCTGTGGCCAGATGACTGAATCATACACTTTCCCTTAATTTGGGGGTTATTAACTGAACAGAGTGCCTCTCTTGGAGTTTTCGCGAAGAAGAGGATTGGCATGTGACTGAGGTCATTTTATCACTCACGGTTCGCTGGGATTGTTTTGAATTATGAGCAAAATTAGGACTTTATAGCAGACTTTTATTGGTCAGGACTTGTTTGTTATTAACGAAAATGCCGTCCTCCGTAAGCCAACCCATGTGGCCCCTCAGCAACGCCAGATCTGAAAACAGGTGATGAAATCAATGTAGTATCATCTGGTCGTCTATAAAAAATCTGTCAAGAGCATTGAAAATTGAGAGATATGTTTAGTTAACATATTTCTCAACATCTGTTTGCTTTCAAGAGTCTGTTTGTGTTACAAATGCGGCTTTTTTTTCTTGTCTATGGAAATCATTCATGAACCAAGAAGAATGTTTAGTGCTTCGGTGGTTAGTTTGTGGCAATCCCACCTCGGAGTGTAAACCTAAATGAAGTGAAATAATTGCTTCTGGTTTCAATCGGTGATGAATAAATTCAGTATTAAAATTGTTTTCTTGTCCCATTAAAAGTTTTCCAACAATTACTTCGTAGATATTTTCCTGCTGGTTCCCCGATTGTCACCGGGCTGTAAGATTGACCACAGCAAGTTGGTAGCAGCAGGTCTTTTCTTTTCTTAACCACATTAATTACACGGCTCACTTTCTATTTTTGAGTCTGCCCATCCCCTTCAACAGCTGCTTCACAAAGTGCTGAGCACCTGTTTCAACCCAATTGTCATACACACCCTCTTCTTCATTGAGTTAAAACTCAATATAAATATATAATACAACTATTAATGAATTACCATAAGCATGTATGTATTCACAGTATTATATGTATAATATTTACTCTTGCTCAATTCATTTTACTCGAAAAAACCTGCAAAAATATGATCAAAATAGTAATAATAATAAATATAATAATAATAATGAAAAGTACCAACAAACAATCTAGGTTTTATTTCTAACCCTGGCCAATGTTTTATATATTTCTTTATTCTGATCAGTAAACAAAACCTTGTCAACACCAGGAAAAGGTGTTATTGGTCGTGACACAATTATATATTGAAATAATGCTGCCAATATTCAAACAAACTTATTTTGGATTTCTATGATGATGGACAGAGATGATGTTCGAGAAGAGAATATATGGACACTAATTCAATTCAATTCAATTCAATTCAATTTTATTTAAAGTGTCGTATCATAACAAAGTTATACAGTTGAAATAAGACTATACTAATACACTAATGTTTTTGTGGTGAGAGAAAGATCTAAAAAGAAGAGGAATTAAGGTCGATAAAAGAAGACAGAATGCAATATAGGAATAGTCATGAGATAAAGGTGGAGGGAGTAGAAGTAGAGAAAACAGTTGAAGTATTTTCAATCAACCACTCAGACTACTGGGTAGAAATGAAAGGGTGTTTAAAAAGAGAATGCAAGAAGGGAGGAATGACCGGGGTCACAAAGCGCTTGAACAATCAAAAGCAATAACTCTAAGGCCAAGACAACATAAGACAAACACATGAGTCACAGAAAATTAGGAAAAAGGCTGTAAAATAAGAATGTCTTAAGATGTTTCTTGAAGGAGTCAGAAGCGACGTTAAAGGGGGGAGGAGAGGAAGATCATTTATAAGCATAGGAGCAACAGCCTGGAAGGATTTCTCTCTTCTGGTCCAGAAGCGTGTTCAGGAACCATCAGTAAGTCCTGATCCAAAGACCTCAGAGATCGTAGTTGGATCAGATCACTGATGTAAGGAGGAGTCTGACCATGAATAGATCTGAAAGTAAGAACCAGAATTTTAACGTGGTTCCTGAAAAAAACTGGCAGCCAAAGCAGAGTTTTAAGGATCGGGTAAATGTGAGTTCTTCTACTGGAGCAAGTCAGAATTCTCTCTTCAGAGTTTTGTATTGACTGCAGGCGAGACAGATCCTTCTTGTTAAGACACGAAAATAAACTGTTACAATAGTCTTAACGAGAAGACACAAATGTAGGGATTACAAATCGTTTTGTGACACCATTTTCCCAAATTTTGAGATTTTTCTCAGTTAAAGGAAACAATTTCTGGTCAGTTTTTTGCATTGTTGTACTAAGGATATGCCTTATAGTCTAAATTGTGTCAAACCCAACGTCATGCGTTCAAATCTGGCACCCCAAATGTATGAACCTTCCCCATAAGAGCTTTAAAGATTTATTAATGACTCTATATCTAATTAAATTGTGATAGAAATCACTAGAGAAGGTTCAAAAACAAGGAAACTGGACTGTGTAGAGTTTGGCGAAGATGAACCGTCTACTAAAACAGTCTATTTGGATGAATAAAAATCTAGACAGACGTTGTGAAATACAGTATTCGTAAAAGATAAAGAAACTGATGTTATCATTAGGAGTGACTGGAAAGGAAGCACAGTACTAAGGAAAAAATGTCCAGAATGCATCACCACTACTCAGAGTTTCTAATTTAACAGCTCTAGATAGGGAAGCATGGACCGTTAAGGTAAATCATTCTCTATTCCCCCCATCGACCATTTCCCTGGTCTTGTTGAAATGCAAACTGATCCCCTGAGGGCTAACGTTGACCCAATCATCTGCAATCAGCGACACAAGTAACTGAAAACCATTCTCTCCATGAAAGTTCAGCAGAAATCCTTGTGATTACCACCAAAAAAAATGGGACACTCTTAAATATATGCTTCTAAATATCTGCGTTAAAACTCTTTCCTATCCGTCCCAATGTGTTTTTTCTAGTGTTCTATGAGAAGCACTTTTTATTTCCTCTCATGTCAGATTAGCGTCAACATGTTGGTGTCGGCGATGAGCTCATCCGTTCCTCTTCCTCTTAGGAGGCGACTTGAGTGTAGCTCAGAGCTAGACACGGCGTCCAGGTAGGTCCAGCAGGTTATGTAAAACCCCAGAGGCCACGTTTGTATGTCGAAGCAGAAGGAAACTAAATCCTCTTCGCTTGTCCTGAATTAAATCCAGACTCTTCCCGAGCCGAGGTGTAATGATGTCCTCAGCGTGAGATAATACTGACCCCACTCTGCGCCTTGGACCAGGATAAAGCACATCTGCGAAGGTTTTTTTTTTTTTTTTTTCCATGTTGTCTGTGTATTTGTTGGTATTTTCTTGTTTACCTATACGGAGAAAATTACAGAGAAGAATGACCTCAACCAAAACATCAAACTAATCTTTAACAGTGGAGTTAAAAATGACTCAAGATGTACTTTGGCTTGCTTACATTTTTCCACTTGCCTGCAGCGAATTCACATGAAGCTGTTTTGTTTTTCTACGGCTGCTTTTCTTGAGGGCTTTTGAAGTACGTCATGATTACAGAGGAGCAGACCCATCCGAGGACTGGTGTACTCAAAATTCTGAATATAGATGTGACCATTTCTCCTGTTGCTGCATGAATTTAATGAAAGAAATCACAAATAATTTCATGTCTGAGACTTTAAAAACCATGTAGTGCTGCAGGAGCTTCATGGAACAGCCTTTTTATTCAAGGTATTACTGGATATTTATTCATTCTTGGGAGTTCTTGATAGGCCCTTAAAAGGGGATCGAAAGTCTGTTGGTATGAAGCCATGCTACTTTTATGAGTAATGAGCTTCTAAGTTTGCTAAATCATAGAGTGTTGAAGTAGTCATGAAATTGTTTTGACAGATTTTAAGTTTTATGGTGACCAGACTGGCAATTTTCTTTGCTTTTTAATTAACATACTTTCCTGGCGTGTCGGATGACCGTCACTGAACTGTCACTCACAACTGCTTTTTTTTCGTGGGTAACTATGGAAATAAGGACTAGGTCATTCAACAAGAATTGAAAAGATTGAAGATAAAATCATCCAAAAGCCGTTTGGCTGGTCTTGTTTAGGGTTTGTCCAGATGGAAGGAATCCTTCAGTCAAGACTTGGAAAAACCATTACTGCGCTGACTTTGTCACGTAGACGATGCTGGACTATGTCTACAATTGAGAAATAAACTCTCCGGCGCATGAGGTGCGAAGTGAGACATGAATATGATATTTAATGGAGGAGATATACACAATGTTAGTGGACTTAGAGCTCCTAAATAATGTATGACATGTGTCTGACAATGTACAACATCATAGACTACAGGTTAAAACCCTTTTGCAAAGACTTTTTTAATTAAGGGAAATTAACTGATAACTAATGAAAGACTTTGTTGTTAAATTTACTGCTAAGAGATGGCAAATAACAGGAGATTATTAATTTATTTAAAGAATATAAAGATAAGTATAAATCTGCAATCTGCTTTACCATTAAGGCTTTAAGGCCTTCATGTTTTCAAAAACTACCAGTATTTATAGTTAATATAAAAGACAGTCATTTTGAGTCAAAGGGAAACTAATGTAAAAAACACAACTCTCCTGACTCACTCTAATGTTTTAAATGTTGAAGACTTCCTCTCCAAGATGCAGTAAGTCTCTCTTCATAACCATTTTTTGAACTTATTACTCTATAAAGTTTGTCTGAAATCTTTGTGAACTGGAGTCCAATCATGACATAATAATGGCTTCACTCCTCCTCCAGCCAGTTGTAATCACACCCCGCTTTGTTTATACAACGAGTCCCGTGGAGACCTCCAGGATTAATGATGTTTGGTGACAAACATCAATGTTTAACCAATCACAGCAGAGTGGGCGTGGTTATGGTAAACAAGATTTTATCTCAAGGAAAAACGAGCCTTTTCATTGGGGGGTGCTTAAGATCATTTTCCAATGTAAACATTTTAATGAAAAGATAGTTTTGTACAAACAGACACGTACTGATGAGTACAATACACTTAAATCAATAAATAGTTATTGGGCCAAATTTGACATGGCTTGAAGTTTAACATGAGCTTTCATTGATAACAAAGTGCAAAGGTTTCAATTCCTACTCGTGTCCATAATAAACATACAATCTTATGTTCAATGTTAGGGGGAAATAAAAACTAAAAAGAAAAAGAAAAGATCATGTAGTTGCAAAAAACAGTTCTGGATTCTAAAGAAGATAGTGTTTCTTGGAAACATATGTCAGGCTCAGGCAGGTTGAGACTGAATATAATTATGAGTAGATTCAGGATACGTTATCTCTTTCCCTGAGCTCAAAACTTCCTGTCCATGTGCAAAACTTCCTGTCCCTGCCCTTTCTGGAACACAGAAAATGATCGCATTAACATTTTGACTTTTCGAGTCAAAGCTTCAACTCTGGGACTTCTGGGAAAGTTTATTTTTTCCATTTTTTTATTACACAAATTCACATTCACACCTTATTCTCGTGTGAAAGGAACAACAAAGGTGATACAGTGTAACCAACGTCACCGCCACCAACGTCTCTACTTGCCTGCCGACAGACCTGGCGCTCTCCGCCTAGAACAATGACTCAGATGGCACTAATTGCCAATGATGTCATGGGATCCTGCAGGTGATAAGAGCGGACATGTTCAGAAGAAACTAGTGAAACAGGACTCCGAGGCTGAAGAACCGCAGGTGTGTGCGAGCGTCAGCTGATAAGCACGCCGCCTCATTAAAAATCACCTCAAAGCCTCGGGGGCCGACAGCGTCGAGATGGAACCTCACAATGATCTCAGTATTAAAAAATCGACGATCAAAGGCGCCTTTTTTTTTAAATCTTTTATGATTTCATCGTTAATTGTGTCATTATTAATTATGGCGGGGGTTTAACTCCGCAGCTGTGATTTTTAGTAACATCGTTTTTTTTTAAGAATGCTCGGGTTAGAGTGGGAATATGTGACCCACTTTGGGGGGGCCGGTGTCGTTGTCAAGATGTCAGAAGAATGGAATCCGAAGCTACTCAGATGAAGTGATAAGCATGAGTGCAAATGATGTCACTATTTGAACGGCTTCATGCTCCCTAGGCCTGCAGTCAGGACTTGTTTGACATGTTGAACTTTATGTCTTCTACTAATCATGGTGTATTTATTTCAACAGAGCAATATAATCGTTGTGACTTGCCACACAGAGAGTGTGTCAGTGATACTTCATGTTATTTGACATTTTATATTATCTTGCAACCTACGGGGAGATTGTAATTATATTAAGTTTGAACTTGATTTTCTTGATGAGTTTTAACCACTAAAATCAAATATGTGATCAATAACCGCACCTTGACTCGACCATATACAGTATATGTTGTGTTATCAGTTTTATGTTGCCCTTTAAAGTATATACTTTATTGAGTATTGTTTTGATTGTTTAAGCGCTTTGTGACCCTGGTCTGGAAAAGCGCTATATAAATACAAGTTACTTACTTACTTACTTACTTATATACAGAAATTTTAAACTTTCAGCTTTAACTGTATAACAGATAAATATCAATATATATTACGAGTTATGGTTTGATGAAGCCTCATGAAGCAGAGCCAATATTTTTCAAAGTCCACTAGATGGCGGTATCTGCACTATTTTCCTTTGTTTTGAACAACTGTTCTAATGAAACATCACATCATTTTTAAACTGATGGCGCCACCTACTGACCTCTAATCAACATGACACAGTTTCATGAAGCTTTATCAGACCATCACTATATATTACTATTCTGTGTGCTTATCAGGTTCAAAACGTTGATAAAGATGTGGATAATGGGACAAATAAACAGGTGGTTACACTTTGTTAGGTGTTCCAGATTACCATCTGGATCCATTCATCTTTTGAACATTTGTCACTCTCAGTGGTGCAGAAAGAACTTCCGCAGAAACTCTTTTTCTTGTACTGGAATACCGTGTGTGTTGTGCAAGAGTGCTTTGGAATATTACTGCTAACGCCTACTGAGATCATTCCTATCAATAATATCTTAAATGCTATGAAAATACCTTTATCTGTATGAAAACAAAGTGTTTTCAGTGGGCGGGGCTTAAGCACATTTTCTTATGTAAATATTTCAATGAAAAGAGAGTTTTTAAATATACATACTGATAATACAATAGAGGCCCCAGATTACAACATTAGTTGTACTTCAAGGCTGGCAAATAACTCAAAATTGGGGGATTTTGTTATTAATTAAATGATGATTGAAACTAAATAAGTTTCTTTATATTTCCATTCAGTTTTCTTTCAAGTTCATCAGTTGTTCTGAAGCACAAGTTTTATGTTTTTGCAAAGGTCAGCTTGAGCAGTTGTTGTCGAAGGGAAGAACATCAGGGGGCGCTAGAGGGGCCTCAGAAAATTGCAGAATGTAATATAATAATCAAACTTAATGTAAGTTAAAACTAATTACATTTCCCTGATTATAAAACACACAAACTGCCTTGATCTTCAGAGTCCCAATTTTTCCTTTTTAATTTTTGGTACCTAGTCGTTGTTACTAAGTAGCTAATATTCTCCTGTTCTTATGTTTTTATAGTTTGTTCAAAGGTTATTCAATGAAAATATACAGTACTGAATACACATTTATCAGTATTTCCTTATGCTTAACAAATAATAAATGTTGAAAAGTGAAATAAACTACACTACTACTGCTTTCTTTTTATATTTTGAAGTATTTGCTTTGTATTGCAAAGTGGGTCCCTGACCATAGGCTAATGGTGTTTTGGGGGGACTTGGCATGTTGAATTTTGGGGCCCTCTGGACACAAAAAAGGACAGAAAATCTGAATTTCCCCCCAGACTTTAAAGTCAGGTGAATGGCTTTCTATACAAAGATATTCAAGTCAAGTGAATTTACTGAGCACCTTACACTAAGAAGTCGCTACAAATACAATGACAATTTTCATCCAATTTGATAATTACATACATTTTAGTTAATACTCAATTTTCTGTATTCTGGCCTACTATTAGCATAGAATACATTGCACTTTAAGAACACCCACCACAAGGGAAACATCAAGGGAATCTTGTCAGACTAAACCCATTTCTAACTCTAACAATCAGATCTGTTGACTTTTTTTTCTTCTGTTTTTGGATCCACAATAACAGCTTTTTTTTCCAGAGTCTCTCAAATCATAAATTCAAAATGAATGTTTTTCTCTGGAGGGAAACTCGAGCGCGTTGACAAAACCCAGGCAAGCGCCGAAGAACATGTCCCTCTTGTTATGACAGCCCGATCAAACACATGATTTTTTTTATTCCCAAATATTAAAAAAGTTTTGGGATCTCCTAGTAATGTCTGTGCTTTTGATCCGTTTCACGAGCTCCAGGATGTTTCCAGGTGGGCTGTGGAGCATCAAGAACTGTGAGTATGAATCACACTTTTTTTAAATGATAACTCTGAGACAAAGCAGAGTGTTCAGAGATGGGTTACCGGAATATTATTGGATTACTTTCGCGTCTCAAGGAAAACTTCATTTTTTTGGTCATGATCCAAGCGCACCATCGTAATCTTATCTCGCACTGAAACTTGACCAGCAGGCCGATCATGCCTTTGTGATGACACACACACACACTCACACACACACACACACACACACACACACACACACACACACACACACAAAGTGGAAAAGTACAGACCCCCTCCAGCTCGCATGTTCTTCACCGCCACAGTTATCACTCTCCTTTCATGCGGAGTTTGGTGACATCATCCTCTGGGCAAGTCTTCCAAGTGGCTCTAATAAAAAATGGAGGACATCTCCTATGGTTGATCATCAAGCAGCGCTGCGGTCGCAACGCATCGGGTTCGCGTTAGCGTCTTGGGAGGCGATGATATCAGCCGTCGGAGAAGAAGCAGATTGGCTTTTAAATCTTTCATCAAAGACACCAATAAAAGAAGGAAGTAAAATCTCAGATCGCAGATGAGGGTTTTGAATCATCCACGAGAGACTTGCAGGTTTCGGCACAGCAACGGGCGCTGTCGGTGGTGGGAGGACTTCCAGGGTAAACAACATCAGGAAGGTGTTACGGTAGTTTCAATCTCAATGGGTGATACACCTGGTTCAAATCTAACCTGACAGTGACTCGGTGAGCAAACAGCTTTACATCCCTTGTAAATGTTTACAGCCTGATGCCGGGGCCTAAACAAACAAGGATTGGCGCCCAAAAGCCTTTAAAGAAAAATTGTAGATGCTGTAAAAGAAAAAAAAATCTGGTCCTTCGCAAAAACTGATGATCTTTTGAAAAGGAGAAAAATTGAGTGGAAATATGAAGGATATTACTTTGTTTAAATATCTGGCAAATTATAAGACTTATCATCTTATCTAACCATTAAGAATACATCAAAGCTTTCATTTATTTAAAATGTATAACATGTGCGTGTTATTATTTATTTATTTGTATTCACTATAGTCAGTTAAATCAAGTTGGTCAATAACTTTCTCAACATTTAAAGTAAGGCTACATAAAAAATCAACTCGTGTTTTCTTTTAACCAAATAATTCAATGAAAGTGAACTCCTTCATAAAAAAAAATTGAAAATTGTTCAAAAAGTACCATTTTTTGGGGGGAAAATGTACCAAAAATGTTTGTTTATGCCTGAATGCCACATAGCACAAAGAAAACACATTTGAAAATACAAATCTTGAATAATAAAACAATATTAGGATCTCAACAAAATGATCTTATTTTGTATTTTTCTTGATTTTTTTCATAACTTTGTTTGTAATAAAAAATACCTTATTTCAAAGAGTAGCTATGAATTAGTTTAAGTTTTTTTTTTTTTAAGTTGGATAGGAAATCGAAACAATTTCAATCAATAAAGTTTTACCTTACCTTACCTTACCTTAAATTGTTTATGACATTTTGACGTTCATTAATTTGAGGCAATTCAAGCAACACATTAAGAATGTGGTACACAGAAATATATTTTTAATTAAATTAAATGAATTCTTTTTTTCTAAAAGCTTTGAATAATGGCATTAAAAGGCAGGATCATAGTAAAATAATACTTAAAAAACAAGTTCTAGAGCTGTAAAATTCAGGCAATCTGCTTTAGTTTCCTCTGACAGATGTTTTTTTTTTCTTTACGCTGCCGTCTCCAATTTCTTACTTTTGTTTCATTGAATGCCATGTGGAATCTGATTAAAGACTGCAAGCTGTCAGGTCTGATTTTGAACATTTATAACTTGATATATTCAAGCTCACAGTCAAAATAATTTAATCTGAGATATTATTTTCATAAAACATTCAAAACTAAAATCATCTTTTAAAGAATGGAGCTCCAAAACAAAAATAAATGGAAGTTTTGAAGAGAATGACATCAGCGCAGCAGTGCGCACATCTCACCTTTTAAAAGCCTGAAATACACCAGGCTTTTAAATGTCACCAAACCCCACCGTACTCCACCTCAGCAGCTCTCTAGAGCGCCGCCCTGCAGCAAGAACCCAATCTATCTGTGATTCAGACTGCACCGCAGTAAAGCCTCTTCCTGCGATGACTTCATTGCGGCTCTTTTAAGAGTACCATAACAACTTTGGTTAGACGTTTAAATTTAACACCTTTTAGCAAAACACTTGTGAATCATGATGTTCAGCTTAAGCTTCTCGGTTTTGTGTTTCAGTTATAAAAAAAAAAAAGAAAATTGATGTAAAACACAAATGACAAGGCAGATCCTCGTCGCGACCAGTCGTGGCTGCACTTCTGCATTTTTAAGGATTGAGACACTTGAGGATGTGGTAGGAATAAAACCATATCTCTATTATGGCAACCGAGTCTGGCATCGGCTTTTTAAGTTGTTTGCGACTGTTTGTTTTGCATTTACTTAAACACAATCAGATGTTTTTCAAAGTCACATCAAAAGATATGTTTTGGAAGAAGATGAGCTGTCGTCTTAAGTTTAATGTAAAAAAACAAAGCTTATATATTGTTTATCTCTCCTCCTAAAAAAAGTAACTAATGGGGAGTAGTGGGCAAAGCAAAAGCATGTAAAACTATATACGTTATTTTAAAATTACTACCAAACTTATGCTACCTCTTTAATTCATTTTAAAAGAACGATAATTGTTTTTAAATATTTTAACTCAGTAAGTTGTGGAGAAGTTATAAAAAGTCATTACATTTTGGTGTTTTGGTAGTTTTATCTTGATTTAGGAAAATGTATTATTCAATTTTGTGGCTTTCTGCTGCTGCTACTCATTCGCCCAACTCCATTAAGAACAAGGAAAATCAATAAAGTAAACTTTTGTGTGACTTTTACTTCAAGGGTGTTATTCTTCTAACATCTTGATTTTAATGAAAACCTGATTCTTTAAAAATATTATCTCAAAATGAAATAATTTAAAATGATCAGTGCTGAATGAAAAAATATTTATCAATGTTTTATTTTTAACAATTATGAAAATTTCTGGTTCTTTAAACAATCTCAGAACTACGGTGGCTCAGAAGTACAAAACAAATCTGAAGCAACATCAGAATGCAATTTCCTGAAAAATATTTACATACTTTGAAACACATTTAGAAACTCTGAAACCAAATTGAATTTTCTAAAACACATTTGTAATTTTTGAATTGTTATTTTGTTTAGGGGTTTGTATTTTGTTTTTAAATCTGTTTCTGGGAATATTATTTGGTTTGTAAATGAGTTTAAGGAAATTGTGCTTTTGTTCTACAGTTTGTATATTAGTCTCAGGAAAATGTGATTGTTTTATAGCTTGTAAATTTGTGTCAGAAAAATTTAATTTTGTTTCAGAGTTTGTAAATTTGGGTCAGATAATTGTACATTTATTTCAGAGTTTACAAATTTGTCCACGAAAAATGTAATTTTGTTTCAGAGTTTGTGAATTTTTTGTCAGAAAATTGTACTTTTGTTTCAAAGTTTATAAATTTGTTTAAAAAAATTGTACTTTTGGTTTAAAGTTTGTAAATATTGTGTCAGCAAATCTTTACTTTTGTTTCAGAGCTTGTAAATTATTTTCAGGAAACTAAACTTTTGTTTCAGAGATGGTACATCTGTCTACACATCTGCTCCACCGTCCAGAACACATCCTGTGTTGCATTTCGTTTTTAAAAATACCTTGACGTAGATAAGAAGATTGCGTCTTATCTTGGCTTCATGGCCTTTAAACTCCAGATAAAAAGCATCTGAACTGCTGCCACGAACCGTCACACCAGGTGCAGCGGTCAGGTCGGAGGTCAGACAAGTTGAGAGTGAAAGTTCCTTTTTTGGGAAAAGCTTTCTCCAGTGGAAGCAGATTCTCCGCTCTCCTCCCTGCAAATATTTTCTCTGCTGTCTGCCCCCCGCCCCCTGCTTTGTAATCCCCTTGACATGTGCACACCACCCCTGACATTCCAATCAGTCACCCCCTCATTCGAACCCTAGGAGCGGTCATCTGTTGTTGACCAGGCCACACTTGTCCTCATGGACAGCAGGTTTTTTAAAGGGAGTGATTGACTCGAGCCTTGTGTTTTCTGCACAGCTGTAGTCCGGCTGCTCGGGAGTAAAGGGGGCTTCGGAAGTGGACGCCCCTCACTCACTCCGGTCAGACACGGCGATCGTCTGCATCTGAGATGAGCTCACTCCCTTCTTCTTGTGAGAGATCACTAGAGGTTTAACAATCTTCAGGCTTTGAGGAGGAGAAAAACTTACTTCTCTATAGATCTTTAGTAATCTTTGCAGGCTTTTTCTATTAGCTCTGACCCCAAGTCTTCTCCGTCTGCTCTGTCACTTCTGACGGGGGAAAGAAAGAAGAAAAAAAAAAGGACAAAAGAGAAAGAAGTTGAGGCAGAAAGAGAGAGAGAGAGAGAACAGAGGTGGTGACTTCATCCCCTCTCTAGAACCAGACCCCTCCTTTATTTTTGACGTTTTCTTTTTTCTTTTTTTTTTCCCCTTCAGCGCAGCAAGTGAGGCAGCATGCCAGCAGTTTTCATCTTGCTGCGGTCCCTGGTTATCAGGCTCCTCAGTAGCAGACTGGCAAGCTCGGCGGCACAGCTCCTCAGAAGGGTTCTCTCCACAGGTGCTGCCCACCTTGGCACGGCTCTGCGCCACATCTGGGACCGCATCCGATCCCAAGAGTCCAAGGAGGCCGTCCTGGGATGCGTTTTGTGCATTCTCAACATGCATAAGAAAGTGGAGACTTAACCTGAAGATCGGACTAGAAAGGGACAAAACTATATTTGTTTATCACTGGACTTTTTTTTTTCTTTTTTTTTTCCAAAGTTCTAAAAGGACATGTCTGAAAGTTTTGTGAGGAAGATCCAGCCCTTCACGATCGGGACCAGGCTGTCGGCCCCGGCCGTGCCAAAATGCCCGGACTCCCCCGAGAGTTATCTCCAGAGTCAGGACCTGGACAACTGCACGTTGCAGCACAACCTGAACTCGCTCTACCTTCGTCGGTCGCAGCAGCTCCGAGCACATGGCCCCCGTCGCACCTCCTCGCCCATCCTCCGGCAGGTCTCTCCCGAGGTCCACATGGCGGCGGCCGACGCCGACGCTGACGACCGGCTCAACCAGAACGTGGCCTTGTTGTCCCCCGTGTCCAGGTCCATCAAGAAGATCGCCATCTCCGGGAGTCAGGAGCAGCAGTCGCAGACGCCGCCACCGTCGGCCGCTCGGGCTCTGTCGTCCGAGAATAGAAACAACAACAACAACAACATCACCACCACGACGTCTGAGCCGCATCTGCCTCGGATCGTGGGAGTGAACTGTGAGAGTACGCCCAATTCTCAGTTCAAGGTATTTATTTTATTGGAAAAATAAATACGGATTATATTCCAAGTTATATAGGGAATAATTTTTTATTTTTATTTTATGATGCATCTATTAATTTTGACTTGTTATTACGCTTCAATGTCATTTTAAATGAGTTAAAAATGCATTCATGCAGTATTTTTTATGTTTGCATAATGTTTTTATTTATTTATTTACACTTTGCTTCATCAACTACATCAATAATATGATCTATTGCTTTAGCAGCTTTGCGCTGTCAATCAAGCTAGCTCATTGTCGCACAAGCTTTGGTGGTTTTTATTGTTTTTGTTTCAATTTTTTCTTGTTTGATTCAAGGTGTTGCTGAAAACAGACACCAGGGATTTTAACAACGTTCCTCAAGCGCAAACAAGCCTGAAAACAAACGGAGATAAAACCACACAAAAGGTAAGACGACCAATTAGCTTAGCCGCTACTATCGCGACTATTTAGCTAGGGTGGGATACTTTTTTATCTAGGATAGTTTTGTGTATAAAGTGGCTTAAAATAGCAGTAAATTAGTGAAAAATATAGTTTTATTTGAATTGGGTAGAATTGGAAAAGTTTGTTTGATGTGTTTCTACATTGACTTTGAAAGCTTTGACTGCTATAATGCTAACTTGTTCGATACATTTTGTTTGTTTTTCTTTGAAATCTAACTCAAACACTGTTGAAAGAAACATTCGTCTGTATAAATGTTGCCTCGAGCTCCAGTGAAAACGGCAGCAACCGTTTAGAATGTGCATGATATTGTAGAATTTTGAGCTCAAGCGCTGGTTGAAGTCATCTCAGCAGACTGGCTGGAAAAAACATGAGGTCAGAGAAGATGCTTAACAAGAGAATAGACTTCTGAGAAGCTTGTTATAATTCGGTGAAACATCTCATAACATGAATCACGACGTCTTTTTTTCCCCCTCGATGCGACATTTCTATTGTCTGCCAGACTGAAATGATTATCATTGTTTTTGGTTCAAGTAAATGTCATACTTTATCCACTTACAATAGATCACAATGTAGCTCCAGTGATCTTTGATGACACTGGGATTTGAACTCCAAACTGCTGATGTAAAGCAACAATATAAATTAATATTGAGTTAATATACATAAGGGATTTCTTTTAAATAATAAGTTAATATATGTTTGTCAATATCTGCTTTTAAAAGTCTTATATGCATCTCCTGCATTTTTAAAATGTTAAAACTTGGTTTCTAAATACTCCTTGAGCACAACTAAACCCAGGCTGATAAAAGGTTTTTAAATAAGAATTTTGGATTATTTATTTGTTTTTTGTTAGCTGCATTTTCATCAAGCCTTTAAAAAAATTGCAAAAGTTTTTTTTGTCACAGAAATAATGACTATCCTTCTTATCTATATTTAAAACTTCACTACTTTCAAATTTTTTTGAATTAAATTAAAATATTTTATATTATTAGTAAGCCTTTTTTATGGTGAATTAAAGTATATATATTTATTCTTTTAAATCTTTTGTAAATCTATTTATTTATTCAATTAATCAAACCCTTTTCAACCATGTTAGATATATTACGTTAGTTTGCATCAATTTAAGAAACTGTCCAACATGTTCCAGAAAATAAGGGAATTGTCATAACACAGGTGATATGTTTACATGTCAGACTGAAAGGTAAAAATGTGGAACATCCGAGGAACTCTCCTTTCCTGCTTCCTCTGTCCAGATGTTTCCTGGAATGCTTGTCCATTAGGGAAGTCGCTCCATTGCTGATTATTTATGTTAACAGTAAAGCTGACAACTACTTTTTTCGGTGAACATTGTCTTGTGTTTGTGTGTCTATAAAGCCAAATATTCATATTGTTCTTCCTCAAAAAAACAGACTTCTCAGCCCGAGTCGAGCGAGACGGAGACGCAGAGGAAAGAAAGTCATTCACTCTTTGGAAACGAGGAGTCGACAGCTGCGTCATCACAGACCGACTGTTTCACTCAGGGCGCCTCTCTGTTCAACCAAGAAGTCCTGCAGGTGAATTATAGACTTAAGTGTGACCTCTGAACAGAAGGTCAATAAGTGAGCAGGATGAGATATTTTTTTGAAAATTTGGACTCTAGATTGTGACCCTGGATTCTTATTTTGTCCCGAGAACTTTGTGTGCTCTGTTCAGCCACGGGAAGAGAGAGGGAGGGAAAAACCGCCACAAGTCAGGCAATTATTTAGAGATGAGATCATTGTTTGGCTTCATCTCTTCACGCCTATGGCCAGGAGAGACTCTGGCCAGCTGAGCAACTCGTTCTTCTATCTTATTGCTTGCATCGCCTCAGCCATACAAGGAATTATTTTTCCGCCGGAGCGGAATGATTTTTGTGCATTGGCATTTGAGTCGGGTTTGTTTTTATAAGGCATATGGATTAGTCCTGTTAATATCTTTAAGCTCGGGATTGTAAAATGAAAACGATCTCATTAAAATAGAGAAAAGAAAATGAGGGTTTAAGTTAAGCTTTAAAAATCCCTCACAAAATTTCTATCATAAAAAAACTGTATGGGCTACTATTACAAAAGGAGATATAATTCTGACTTGAACTTCCACCAAAATTTTGTCATCAGTGATCATCGTCAAATTTGAATTTTATCCATTTTTTCATTCATTTTCGAACGTTTTATCCCGGGGTCGGTGTCGCAGGAGGCTGGAGCATATCACAGTATCATAGGGCGAGAGGCAGGGGACACCTTGGACAGGACGCCAGTCTGTTAATGAACCTTGAATTCCTCATTTATTTGACTGTTTATCTGCCAACTGTTAAAATTTAGTATATAATAGATTTTTATTTAAAATAAATACTAAATAGGGCCTTAAATGAAGACTGTAAATGACAGTTCTCGTTTCTATTTCACTCTGTTCTTAAACACACATTAACTTGAAGTAAATTTATATTTTTTAAACTTAGATTAGTCTAAAAAAATCAGCCTTTTACGACTAATGCATAAAAAAAATATATTTATCCGCATTTCCTGCATCATCACAGCAATATTCGATCGGGAAAACTTTTGTTAAAAATGAAAACATTACAACAGATTCTACCATTTTTTTTTTTTTTTTTTGCTAAAGTTTAAATTGAGGTCAGAACATTCAAGGTCAACAAGAGTGCTATACACCCTTGTGTGGTCATCGCAGTTGGGTTTCGATATCAATAGCAGCGATACGATCTTCCGCATAAATTAGCGCTCCATTCTTTGAGCCCAGACTAAAGCACGACTGTGTCGACTGATAAAAACTGCATTGTTGTGGAGAGTTCGGCAGGAAGAAACAAGGGAATCGTAGACTTCCTGTATGAGGTCATTATATGCCATGGGAGACAGTGTGTTGAGATACAAGCGGGCCTGTTTTTGTCAAACTCTTTTCCTTCTGTTGAACCCAGAAATGCCTCGGTGGCCCCTCGGGGGGCTCGTAAAGTTAATGACCTGCCTCTCAGAGGAAAAGTGACATCACGGCTTAATCCCGAGTATGGGGTTGTTATGTCCCGACTTTGAGTTTTATTCATTCCAAATTGGGAGTGACTGCTGATGCATTATGTCATGTCGGTCGCATTACAATCGCTGAGAAACAGCACCGTGATTGAAAGTCATAATGACTTGTTTGTGCTGTGGAGTAGACAAAGTTACAAAGTTCAAAAGTACATTTGCAGGTTTTTACATTTTTACACGTAATAAGTAAGTAGGTAATTTATATGCAGAGCGCTATTCCAGACCAGGGTCACGGTTAATTTAACATAATCTATGCCAAAAAATACACCCATTACTCTAACTTTGAGTATTGTAAGAACGTTCAAACTTTGTTATAAAGGTGATACATTTAACTTATTGCAAGCAACACACTTTACTTTTACTTATAAAAATATCATTGATAATAAAAAAAAATGTCACCCTCTCAGGATTAAGCCCAAAAACAAATGTGTTTGAGGTATCCCTTGTGTGGTCTGCGGGTAAAGATGAACGACCTCCACCACTGCATATTTATCACTGGAAACCAGGGAGGTTGTTCACCTTGACCTAGACACAACACAAGGGATACTAAAAACACATTTGTTTTCAGACCCCTGGGTCACCTTGACCTGCCTACCTCTCTTTGTCTCATAGATGGCTCAAAACAGATTGTAATAAAAAAAAAGTTAATGTTAATAATGGGGGATGTATTTAATACATTTTGAAGTTTTTGAATAATTTGACATTTACTGCAATAAGATACTACCAATGGCAGTCCCATGGGCCTAAAACCAATATTTAAAATACTAAAAAGGTATCATATATTGCCGCTTTGCAAAGTAAGTAAGTAAGTAATTGTTATTTCTAGAGCGCCTTTCTAGACCAGGATCACAAAGTGCTTTAACAATAACAAACAATACACAGTTAAAATATATACTTAAAAGATTAAGACATCAGCAAATCTGTTGTGTGGAGTCCCTCAAGGTTTTGTTTTGGGTCCTTTAAATTACTTGCTTACTTACTTACTTATAAAGGTGTAGCATTTAAATATATGACTAGGCTGTTTCCCTACAGCACACACTGTATAATGTTATAATAACTGTGTGCGCCACAGTTTATGTCATGACTTTGTATTTGTGACCCAGGCGGAGTCTTGGATTAAAAGTAAACTGCAAGACCTAAAAGATGGCTGTAGACTCCAGAGGTGCCCCCTGCAGGACTTGGAGGAAGCCTCACAGACCCTTCAGAGGGAACTGAAGGACTTTGAGAACACGCTAATCCAACTCAATCAGGTAACAACATAACTTGGAAGTACAGTGGAAACCACAGTGAACTGTAGGGGCCAGAATGCACTGATTTATCCCATGGCCTTTTGGTGCTAGAAGGGGCTGACACATGTTTTACCGTATAACCTGATCTCCGAGACTGTTTCAGTCGTCCAGGAGGAAAAGTGGACCCTTTGTGTCCCAGACGTTTCCGTCAACCCAGTTTCAACTCTCTTTCTGGGAAGAAAAAAAAATGTTTAGAAATGAAACATTGCTGATAATTAACTTGACACTCCAAGGGCTCCGACAGAGACTGGAGATTTTTCAGTGGGTTTATTTAAGAAATGAGTGGCAATTTTTCAACACTTGTGCAGACAGCTGCCACCGGGGCAATTACTCTGATTAAGTGCGAGTGTCAAATTCAGTCAGCCACCGTTGCTGGTCGGGCCTGATTGCTGCCAAGCTCTAAAATGGACAATGCTTTTCTATGTCGGAACAGATGGGCGATCAACTGATCTGCAAGCTCAACCCTTCCGCCGACGCGGTGACGAAGCAGCTCAGTCATCTCAGAGATCAATGGCATGTTCTGAAGCAGACGGCTGCCAACCAGACCCGCGCCCTGGAGGGAGCCAAAACTTTACATGTGTTCAACAAAAAGGTGGACAAGCTGGAAGCCTGGATTAAAGAGAAGGTATTTCTTTTATTTGGTGACATAAAGAAAAGTGACATAAAAAATAGTTAAAAGGAGTTAAAAGGTCTGTCGGTGCAAGATATCTTTGAGTATTGCTACTATTCACCCTTTTTGGACTTTGGCCGATCATTCTGAATGATTCATCCAAGAAAATCCAATTGTTTACCAACAAAAATGATATTTTATTTTCATTTTCTCCATAAATATTATAACTTCAATCAAGTTTCAACGTAATCATAGCTTCTATTGTGACTCTATATTATTTTTTCAGAAAAAAAAAAACATGTATACTTTACATTTTAATAATTTTAATTATAGAGGATTTCAAATATAACCCAGACTTACCTATATATTAACATTGTGACAGAAACATATTCAAATTGTTAAACTATATGAAAAAAAAATCTTTAAACGTATGGATGAAAGAGAAATTATGTGTTTGTTTGTTTTTTGAATACTATTAAAATGAAAGTTTTATCCAGGAAACATGCAAGTTAATACAATTAAAATATTTAGAAGGGAGTGAACAAAAGTTATCTATCCATGTAACTATATTCATCTTAACGGGAATTCAATTTTGACTCAGTGAGGTCACATGTGGCCCCCATGTCTTCACTAAATGGCCAAGCTTGCACATGTGTATCTATTAAAATCTGCCATTTGTATTTCCAACACTTTACTGTGATGAACATCTGCCTGAGAGTCAAACAAGCCTTGGCTGTTGCTTGACTAACTACGAACATCAGGACTTTTGTTTTGAAAACACAGTTTGCCTGCAAACAAGTATTGTCAACATCGGCATGTCGATATCAAAAAGACCATTTCCGAACAAATAAACAGGCGAAACGATGATCATAAGAAACTGAAGATAGGGGGATTTTTCTGTTCGGTTGTTGAGGAATAAGTGACATAACCATTGTTTGTCCAGGAAACGTGATAATGTTTCTGTTGCCAACATTGCAGAACTATAACATTTCTCTATGTGTCGGCAGGAAGAAGAACAATCACTGGTTAACGTCCTGGAGGCGAATGTCGACAAAATGCAACTGACAAGAAGAATTCTGAATCTTAAACAGGTGAGCTTAATGAACGATGGACTAACGGCGGCAACATCGATTATCGGCATTTCCACATGTGCAGTAGTTTGCTGGTCACTTATCTGTGTTGGAGTATAATTTGTTTCCCAGGGTGAAAACCGCTGAAGTCATACTTGGATCTTGTCCCAATGTTTCCCCGCAGGACGAGCAGCTATACCGAAACCTCCACGAGGAGATCAACCACTTGGCGCTCAAGCTGGAGAAACAGGGGAAGACGGATGGCAAAAACATTTCCAGCCGGAGGAAAAACATCAATAAAATGTACACAGTGTCCCTTACGATGACCTGGTATGATTTATAGTGTATCTAAAAGCAATTACTTCAGACGACCGAACGTCTCTCTGCTGTGTGTTCAGGTGGCTGAAGGTCCAGTCTTACTTGAAGAACTGCCATGAGAATCTTCAGCTGGCTCTTGAGGTGTCGTCGTTCTACCAGCAGGCGGATAATGTATTGCTAGCAATCGATGAGATGGTAAATCCTAAACACAAAAGACAATAGTTGATTAGCGGTTATGAAGATTCTACGTTGTTTTGTTTTTTTGGTTTCAGATGAAAGGTGTATCTGCCTCTAAAGAGCTGGACCTCTTTGCAGAGAGGGAACTTCGTGACATTGCCAGTCAAATCATGGTGACTTCAGCAGATTCTGATTTGAAGTTCCTTTTGTTTTTTCTTTTACCATGTCTAACTTCTCTACTTGTTTATGGTAGATTTTGGACGTAAGCGTATCCCAATTGTCAAACGTCCATCCCAACCTCAGTGAGGGAGTCACACAGAAGCATCGCGAAGTGAAGGAGTGCTGGACACTTCTGCAGAAGGTTTTCAGGTAAGACAGAAAACAGCTGTTTGTGTTACAAAGTTCTGAACATCTACACGCTGTATTTTGTAATATTCCCCTGTCGTTTTTGATGGGTTTTTTTCATTTGTCGGAGGGGAAAAAATGGCCAACCATTTGGAAA
The DNA here is from genome assembly GCF_982586985.1 of Callionymus lyra. NCBI lineage: Eukaryota > Metazoa > Chordata > Actinopteri > Syngnathiformes > Callionymidae > Callionymus > Callionymus lyra. The sequence goes on from NC_141828.1 coordinate 13,020,023, forward strand.
AGTTCTGTCGAAAATGAAACTATGTCTTGATTTGGTCTTAATTTTGAAACGAGAAAATAAAGTGCTTGTTCTTTTAAAGAACCACAAGTTGTAGCTTTTTGCTATACCTTTATTTTTGCATCTGATAGCCATCAATACTTCCACATAAGATTCTGCATGTTTTATTTAAAGCACTTATTTTAACTGTTGTAATGTATAACAGCAATGTGTGAGATTGAACATATTGTTTCTAGCCCCCTCTGGAGTCAGAATAGTGTAACTGAAACAATGTGGCTACTTGTGTATTTGTTGGCATATTCTTCTTCATGTGTTGACAAAATGAGAAAATTACTTTGGTTTGGTTTTATCTTGTTCTCTCAGTTCTTCATGAAAACCCCTTCAATTTTGCAATTCATTTCGCCAATATATTTGGCTTTCAGCATCTTTTAGTGAGCTTTTTATTCTTCGCTGAGTTAAAGTCTGTGGCTTGGCTAAGTTAACAAATGTGCTGTTAAACACTACTGGTCTATGCTGACTACCAAGGTGGTCGGGTGAATTACACACTGTAACTTGGTCATCAAGAGTTTCCACTGAGCTGGAACTGAACTACTTTCATACTCACTGTTGTGAAACCTTCAATCGGCCTTGTATAAAGATTCGTCTGCCATGATTACTCTCGTCTAGCACGAGTTGAATGAGTGATTATAAGCAAAATGGAGAGAGACCCTCTACTACGCAACATCACTCATCACACGGTTTTGAATTTTGGAGCTGCGATACCCGTGTTTGAATACTGTAGTGAGTGAATAACGTCTTGGCATTCACAGGCTAGCTGGCAACAAAATTTGTTTCCTTTTCGCTCCTAAAAAATTCTCAGATGACTCTGAAGACAAAGCATGTTCATTAAACCTATTGGAATTTTCACTGCGTTTGTAAAAGCCAATCTTTGGCGAATCTAACGGGCTAATTATAGGCAAGGCTTAAACTTGACATTTGCTAAAAAACGAAAATGATGTGTTTTGTGATCAGTTGATTGCGCTTAATGAGCTCTTGGGATGTTGTTAAGTGATATACAAGATTTATTGTGGTGTTTTTTTCCTGCTCATCAAACAGACTCACTAAAAGCTCACTAATAAAGTAAAGACTCCTGTAGAGGTTTATTTGCTGTTTCATTATACATACAGATTTACAATTTTGAACGAACTTCGTGTGTGTAACATGCTGGAAAAACCAAAGGTGACAAATTTGAACGCTTGTTTGGTAAGGAATAAATCACATGACAAGTTTTTAGTGGTTTGAACGTGTGCATCTCCACATCCCAGTTTCTTAAAGACATTAAAAAACTACTTTTTTTCCACAAAAACTTGTTTTTTAATGCCTTTAAGAAACTGGGAGGAGGCCCTGGGTCAGACCCAGGATACAGTGGAGAAATCATGCCTAACTGTAGACCTTAAAACCCCCATGTTGTTGGAAAGTCAACTTTATTTGACCAAAGGATTGTGTATCACCAGTGAGCAAAGCACAAAGATAACCAACATTATTAACAACCCCTGTTATCCATTATCATTCACCGCACACAATGTTTAAATGAAATGTCTACGCGAGGAAAGTCATCGCCTAAAATAGGACTCAATGGCGGGTCTGTCAGCGCCACATCTGACCCATCGGTTCTGCTTGACCGGCAGGAGTGACAGGACCACACTCTCCCACACTGGATCCATGTTCACCAGGGAAGACGCTGACCCTCTGACATCAGCTCAAGAGCTCCAACACGGCCTGGGAGACGGGGTACAAAGGATCATGGGAAAGGAGGTTAAAGAAGGAAAGAATCGCCTTAAAGGCTGTGTGGTGAGTGTGGTTTTTTAAAAACATTTATTCAATTGCTTTGGTGACCACGCTGTCGATTTAAATCTGGCTAGGAATGATTTTGGCTTCTGTATAATCGCACGATATTAAAAAACATAACTGATTTAAACTTTTGCTCCCTCTGAAAACTCCAAACATGGGTAAGACATAACTTTTGGTTTTGGCCAATGAGTGTTCAAAACCGAATATTTTAACCTTAAAGATTGTTTGCTTGCATTACTGTCTGTCTGGGGAAATTAATGGTATACATGGACTTGAATTCATAGATTCACAGGCAAATATTTGTTGTAAATATGGCTGCAAAACTATAATTTTAAGTGAAATTCAAAACACAATTAACAATGTATAACAATTTTAGATTATTTTTTTCTTGTTTGTCCTTCGTACCTAAGTATTTTTCCCATCACATTAAGGAACACGTTTTCTTCTTTTTTTGCATTGTGGTGAAGCAAATTATATCCTGGTACTTATCTGCTCCATCACCGGTGTAGGACCCATGACGACAAACATGACAAGTCCAGATGAAAATCCAAGAGATTATTGACCCTGGCTCAGGTCTCAGTAGAAAAGGCCAGTGATTTCACAACACGATTGCCCAGAGAGCCAGAGCAAATACGTACTTTCCCTTTTACTTAAGTTTTCATATTCTTTCACGTTTATGGTTGAATAATATCTGATCACGCTCTCCTAGGATTTATGGTGTATTAATGGATGGTGGGTCAGACTTGGGTGAGTGGATTCTTCATGCGTTGGAGGGCATCCAGTGTACATGTAACTATAGCAACCCCAGGGAAACCTGTTTGAAAATACCCCGAGTGTTTAAAGCATCTTGGGCGTGCGGTGTTATGGGTTTGATATTTTTTATGATCGAGTTTAACGTTCTACCCACATTTTAACGGGCCTATTCTTGCCGCGAAGCTCTTCGTGCGGCGATCCTCTCCGCTGCCTGACCCCGAGCTCTCGAGAAGTCCCCGCTGTGACTTTGGCTCATTGAGAAAGTGCCCAGATGCTTCAAAAGACTTCAGTCTTTCCATTACCACTGTTTTTCTTTTTCTGCAACAAGTTTATTTCCCTGCTGTTGCTTTTGGTTTTCCGTCACTGATCGCGTGACTTTGTCAACAATCAGATGGAAGTAAAAAGTAGTATTCTGGTCACTTTTTGTCAAGACAAAGGTGCACCTCAGACAGTTTAGAACTCATCACTCTTTACGGGTGGATTTATGTGACAATTGGACAATGACCCTTGAATGTGAAGGCCACACTCGGCTCATGGCCAAACCTACAGTCAAACAAATTTGTCACGTCAGGTGCCAACCCTCCTCTCCCGAGAGTAATAAATGGATTTTTTTTTGGTCTATGGGTGTTACATACGACCCTGAAACAATTCAGCTACTCAATACTCGATTATGTTATTTTCTAAAAACCTATTATTTTAGTTTCTGTTAAAAAAAAAGTACACTAGTTCATGTTTGTGTACTAAATAATCAACTGCGGCCGCGAGCGAGTATAGCATTGCACCAGCTCGCTGACGGAGGTAAACTTAGCTATTGACTGTTTCTTTGGGAAAGTGTAACCAGATGTTTGAACTCCGGACCAGATGGGCCGAGTGTTAGGTGAGAGTTCTTGGCTGACATCACTTCACTGGGCACAAGGACACACAAGAGATCTGAAGTAACCGGAAAGGAAACAATTTTCCTTTTAGGTAACATGGCGTCTGGTGCAACATGTGTTACCAAAAAGGAAATGGTGCTAAGTGACTAAGTAGAGTACTAGTTAATATGGTGATCCACCTAATAAACAATGTATGAATACATATTAAGCTTTTGTATGTCTGCTAGAAGAAGTAAAACCCAACCAAGATTTCAGAAATCTTCAAAATTACATTTTCACTGGAGTGTTTATGACGTTGTCCCAGTGCAATTGTGTGTCCACCATCTTGTTGTGTTGGGTTGTGTTGTGGTGTAACTGAATGACAATCTTTCAAAGATCTTTAATGGGTCTATACCTCCTGTTGTTTCTTTCAAAGCTGCTTTCAACAGAGCTAGAAAACTAGAAAAGCACTAGAGCATAGGAGGTCATTTGTACTTGACTTCTTTTGAAAGATAGCATTTCATTTAAAAAAGCAATTATTCAAAAACTGCATTCGCTCAAGTAAAAACAAACAATGGTTCCCTGACCTGGTGTACAGTGTGGTGTTCCAACTACTCAACAAATAGTGATGTTAGCTTGGAACCTTTTAAAGGTTTCAAAACTCTTTTGGCTTGCAACGATTACACTATAATAGCCACACAAGTTAAGACAAATCCTTCAAATTCTTTTTAGATCCTTCTTGGAGTTCAACCAACTTGCTTATATGGCTAACTAAACAACTTAGTAATGTCAGTTTATTCTTTTAAAAAATGATTCCAACTACAATTTCATTAAGTGTAATTTGTCATAACTTGGAGATAAAACTTTTTGAGCAAAGAAAAATAGATTAAAAAATAATTTTGGTTTGATATTGGTATTGGTTAAAACCTACGAAATACCCGTCCCTACTTGTCCCGACTCTGTCTCTGCTGCTTCCAGGCTGTTCATGTCGTTACGCAAATCCTTATTTTAGTATTATTTTATACTCTGTCCTTTTATTTGGGCTGCTCTGTCATTGACTCGACCGACAGCTTTAATCGAATTGTAACAGTTAGACGAGGAAATGACTTTCCAAGCTTCCAAACATGTCTGCTTAAGAGAGTTGAAGAAACAGGGATTTAAAGACGGGGATTACGTTTCTATTACAACGGCTGCTGTTAGTCACCAAATTGATATAACATGTGTTAACTTTGGGTTGAATGTGATTCATAGAGCAAGTGTAATTAACCTTAAATATTCTGTCATCTTTAGTTTTTTTTCAATTACGAGGTTTAATGCGGTTCAGTAACAAAGCCGGTTTTATCCCCGGTTCTGTCTGGCTTATTTCATCGTGAATAATCAACCTTTGTATGTAAGAATACTATGTGTCACTTTCTGGACGGATGGAACTGCGGGCAGTGGTTCATGTTGTCCATCATCCAACTGTGTTGTAACCTTTCCATTAGCCGCGGCAACACCTCATTTTTAGTGTCTTCTCACAACATGACGGCCCGAGACGTTTATTCATCCCTTTAACGTTTATCCACTGGATGGATTTCTGTTTGGACAAACTATAACTCACTTCTTCAAGTCTCGTGGAGTCGCCCTTGAAACGCTCTCGCCTACTGGCTTGTCCGCAGACTACCCTTGACTCGGGGAGCGGCGTCCAGCCACAGCAATCTGGGAACCACACCTCCTCCTCCTCCTCGTCCTCCTCCTCCTCCTCGCCCATGGGAGACGGCCCGGCCTGTGGAAATGATGTCAGACACCAATTGAAGGGGGGAAGGTGACTGCCTGTGACTTACATAATGGTGATGGTGATGATGGTCTTTATGTAAGTCATAATTTGACTCACATGTGTTTGTTTTGCCGCAGGAAGTTAAGTGTTCAGCCCAAGCTTGCCGCTGCCCCGCGAGGCCACACACAGCTCCACATCCAGCTCCAGAAGTTTACCGTCACGGCTGACAAGGTGGGGTCAACTGTTTGGTTGGAGTTATCGTGACCTGAAACTACTTCATCTCACACACACACACACACACAGTGTGTAGGTGTCACTGCTATGAGCGACGTCTATTAGATCCTTTTTTTCCCAAAAAGAACCAACCACAGACATTATGTCACATTTCAAGTGGAGTGAATCGTCTTTGTGGGTTTGCTCATTGGCTGTTGTTGTCTCATTATGTAAAGGTCAGGAGAAGACAGTCGCCTTTTAAATTCTGGTTTGACAAATTGGTTGATGTAATGTGACGCGAGGACAGCGTGGACAAAACAAGTCTCTTGATACAAAGTAAAAAAACTGGGAAGGGTGAAAAAAACTACCAAATTATTGAGGAAATAGTACTTGTCTAACAGGAAGTTAAAAACACTGAAACTGTGGAAGTAGATAAATAGATAGATAGACAGACAGACAGACAGACAGACAGACAGACAGACAGACAGACAGACAGACAGACAGACAGACAGACAGACAGACAGACAGACAGACAGACAGACAGACAGACAGACAGACAGACAGACAGACAGACAGACAGACAGACAGACAGACAGACAGACAGACAGACAGACAGACAGACAGACAGACAGACAGACAGACAGACAGACAGACAGACAGACAGACAGACAGACAGACAGACAGACAGACAGACAGACAGACAGACAGACAGACAGACAGACAGACAGACAGACAGACAGACAGACAGACAGACAGACAGACAGACAGACAGACAGACAGACAGACAGACAGACAGACAGACAGACAGACAGACAGACAGACAGACAGACAGACAGACAGACAGACAGACAGACAGACAGACAGACAGACAGACAGACAGACAGACAGACAGACAGACAGACAGACAGACAGACAGACAGACAGACAGACAGACAGACAGACAGACAGACAGACAGACAGACAGACAGACAGACAGACAGACAGACAGACAGACAGACAGACAGACAGACAGACAGACAGACAGACAGACAGACAGACAGACAGACAGACAGACAGACAGACAGACAGACAGACAGACAGACAGACAGACAGACAGACAGACAGACAGACAGACAGACAGACAGACAGACAGACAGACAGACAGACAGATAGATAGATAGATAGATCAGCAGCTCCAGAATATGTTACAAAGAAAATAGAAACAAAGAGGCATGCAAGTTATGTACAGTCTAGTATATACTGAAACATATGTATAAAAAGGAAAAAATTAAAAAATATTAAAAAATATTTAAAGACGTTAAAAGAATGGGATGAGTCTGTGTCAAGTACAAAATAAGAAAAACACTTTGAGAGTGTAGAACTTGCTTTCACAAAAAAACAAACTGACAGAGGGTAAAGAATCCTTCAAAAATATTTGTGACCCCAGATTGCTATTTTGTCTTACACCAATAATTATTCTTCTGCTCCTTCTTACAACATTTTCTGCAAAATCTGTTTGGGTTATTTTGTTAGCAGGTATATATAGATATATATAGATATAGTTATGTGACCTTCTGGCAGGGGTAGCAAAAAAAACAAGGACATATAGCAGAACATTGATTTCTCAGTGTATGGAAGGCTGGTGATTATAGATCCCATGTTCCAACCTCAAGGCCTGGGGCCCAAATCTGAGTCATTTTATGTGACTTGTTGGATGGTTGGTTCTAAGTCAAAATAGCTAAATGTGTATGTTAATATTATGAGCTGTAAAGTTGCCAGTGATTAAGCTACAGAACAAAGTAATCAGTGTTGTACAGAGACTTCCAATACTGAAGAAAATTGAAGGAAAGGATTTTCTTAGGAATTAGATACTGTTAAGGCGTTTTAGTAAATATAAAATGTGTTCGGTAGTGATGGAGCTTCATGAAGCAGTGTCATGTTTTTTTAGACGTCAGTAGGTGGCGCCATCAGTTTAAAAATGATGTGATGTTTTATTTAAACAGTTGTTCAGAACAAAGTAAAATAGTGCAGAGACCGCCATCTAGTGGACTCTGAAAATAATGTCACTGCTTCATGAAGCATCACTAGTGTTTGGCCCCCAAAATGCATAAAGACACTCACATGACATGCCCAGAAAAATAGCAATATTTGTTTCAGTCATTTCAAGCGGAATGGCATGATTATTTTTTTTAAAGCTTCTCCGGAAAGATTGTCACCATCTGGAATCGAGTTGTGTAAAGGTTGACATATACTTTCCCCTTTAAAAACAATCAAATGGTACAACATAGTAATTAGTGATTCCTGATGTGGACTATAATTATAGACGATGGTGAACTCAAGAGCCACATTGTTAAAGGAATCCGGACACGAGACAGACAACCTCATAATTGCATGATACTCGGGAAGAAAACTACCTTTTGTCATATAATTTTTTCCTCTTATAATGGAGCAGTTCCGACTTCAACGATTATGTCTGCTTTGTGCTATTGATAAAGCCTCAAGCAGACAAAGAAGCAGTACAATATAAATACATTTGAATAGTCAAAAAAACAGAAGCAATAGGAGTCCAGTATATCATAGAATGTCTAAGTCTAAAACTTAGCCCAAATACAACTATTTAAAAAACTACACTGGGGCGTGACGGAAAAATCCAAGGAAAACCCTGAATATAATAAGAAGAATAAGAAGAAAAACACAGACATTTACCAAACACATTAATAACTTTGATCACTCTCAGTCTGTCAGGCAAGGGTAGATAAGCTCCACCCGGGTGTCATTTATCAAGTGGAGAGTCAATGGAGAAACAAGGAAATGACTTTGGTATACTCTACTTACATTACAAAATGACCATCATTTTTTTAAATTAAAGAACACTTCATTTATTTCTCATCGTTTAAAATTCATGTGAGTTTCCCCCCCTCGACTTCTTTTCAGACTCTGTCTTGGCTGAAGGACAACGTGTCGTTGGCCACTCAGGTGAGCTCCATAGCCACTTTTGAGGGCCTGGACGCTGCCAAGAAGTATCAGGAGGCGCTGGAGGAGGAAATCCACAGCAACCGAGACAGAATAGAAGTTGTTAAAAAGGTAAGAATCCTCCCACAATTATAGAATTCGTTGTTTGTTTGTGCTGTGTGAGCAGCCTGGCAACCTGTCCAGGGTGTCCCCTGGCTTTCAGTCCCAAGTAGCCAGCTGGATGTAAGCCTGAAAATGGAAGTAAATATAAATAAATGGAGTTGCCGTTGATAGCCGAAGCTCGAAGTACATTTTGCATTTTTCCAAAGTCCATAAGTCTTTCATCGCCTCTGTGTCCTCAGGAGGGCCACGGATTGGTCCGGGCTCAGCACCCGGGGAGCGCCAAGATAGAAGAGTTCCTAATCCAGCTGGAGAACTTATGGGAAGAGCTGCGGAGGAGACACCAGAGGAATGCGGTGTTCCTGCAGGCTTCCAGAGAGCTGGGTTTTAGGGTAAGATTCAAGAAGTCACGCGGAGGTTAAACATTTACCTTACAAATTTATATGCTGGGATATATGATTCCGGATGGCTTATCTACAGTCAGGATTGTAAAGAATGTGATTTAATCCACATCAGCCTCTTATATTTCCATAACAAAACGGGTCCAAACGTTATAAATCGCAATTTAATTTAATTATCAAAGAGCGCAGCTGCCAGTCCGCACGAATGAATCAGACTGTCCAGACAACAAAATCCACTTTTCATTATTTATCAATCGTCCTTTTTTTTTTTTTCAGTCGGTCTGGTTTTAATTCAGTGCATCATCACTTATGGATTTGTGTGGAGGGTGCACTAAATCACTCGCAAATAACGGCACAAGAATCATTAGTAGGATTTAAGCCTCGGGCCAGAAGGTTGAGGTCATCTGCTTTTCTTCTGTCAAGGTTGTCAAAGTGCTTCAGGCTCTGGGAAGCCTGGAGGCCTGGCTGGAGTCGGTGGAGCTTTCCATGAAGGAGTCCTCGCTGGCTGCAGACGCCGAGACCATGACCGAGGCCGAGAGGGAGAGCTGTCTGCTGGAGAAGGAGGTCGCCGCCAGAAGACCGGAGCTCGGCGCTCTCCGGCAGGAGGTCGACTGCCTCCACGGACACGGTCATCCTCTCACCAGGGCTCTGCCTGCACGGATCGACGTGGTCGAAAGAAAGTAAGTTCCAGAGAGATATAGGAACCTCATAAACGAGTCAAATAAAGTTGTTACCCTCAATAAGTGTGACCGTGAACACAGAGTTAGACCTGAAAAACATCGAGATGACCAAAGAAAATAAAGACGTGGAAAGAGCTTGTTCAAGTGTTTCCAGTGTGGAGCGTGACAGGGAAGAACACCTCCACAGACCGAGAAACCACTCGGTCAGCAGCTGTAGGACACATAGGCTGATGTCATTATTTAACACTTCGTGCAAGCAACCTTAAGGCTCATTTCATCTGGAAAAAATACATTCTCAAAACATCAAAGCAGGGGTCGGTCATACGCTGAAGGGCTTCGTGTTTATGTCACACTTGATGTATGATTACACACTCGGGGAAAAAAAGAAAGTTTTTTAGGATTCTGGGTGGAATTATTTATGAAAGCGGTTAAGTTTTAGTTTTTCTTTTTAAGATACCAGAGTGTTCTCAGTGCGCTGACCCAGCAGAACTCGGAGCTTCAGGACACTCGCATGCTGACAGAGTTTCTGGAGCGTGTGGAGCTGGAGGAGAGCTGTGGGCGGAGCCGCTACAGCCTCGATCAGGTATCTCCTCGTGTTTACATGAAGTAATTTGTGTGAAGAAAACAAAATGTCAAAAAAGATGTGCGTTTGTGTTACGAATGTGAGCATGTTCGTCATTGGTTGTACTCAATTAAATGTATTTATTTATTTTTTAAGACTTGTGTAAGAAGTGTATGCCAAATATAACACTACAAAATAAAAACTTTTGATTCAAAATCAAAAAATCTTTCTAATAACTTTCTATAATTATTTACAAGGGTCACATTTAATATGAAGATAAGACAGAATAACTCCTCAACCCTAAATTAACTCTAAAAATATCCGATAAGGAGCATTATGTGAAAAAGAAGAACAACAATATACACGCAGACTCTTTACATGAACGTTGTGACACTTGGCATATACTTTTTTCTATTAGGAAAGCATCATATTATAATATGTATTTACATTTTTTAAGTAAGATCGTTCCAACCTGCACGATTGACTGTTGAATATTAACTGGATTTCACGGACCAGCCAGAAAATGTACCTACCTCCATAATGCTGAGTCAGCAGAAGTGCTGGACTAGTTTTCTGCAGCAAGATGGTCCCATATTAAGTGTGTATTTTTTAAATGTTTGCAAGTTTAGAGGCTCCATTTATTGATTTATTTTAATTTAGATGGTAATCAATCAATCAATGAGACATCATTTATGTGTATTATTTTCTCTTAAATATGATTTTCCCACATATAATCCTTAAAAAATGTTTTAAAAATACAGAACATTTTTCTTACTCCTACATATGTGTTTTAAAATGGAGCGTTCCACATCAATAACACTGTTCTATCTGTCTAAGCAGCCTCTTCATGGAGAGATTTCTTCTCCTCCTGCACTGCTGGATCTCCAGAGCAGCAGTGATGGAGAGCATCTGATAGAGACCATCGGTGACCCGCTGGAGGAGCTCCGGGAGGCCGTGGAGATGCTGAACCACACAGTCAGGGAGAGAGGTCGCTCACAATCCCACGACCAGGCCATACAAGAGCTGATCAGCAAGGTAAAGAAACGTTTTCAAAAAAAGGTTTAAGTCATAACTTAGTTTAGATTTTCCTTTTTAATCCTTGTGTCATCTCTGGGTCAAGGTGACCTGGAGGCCCGAAAACAAATGTGTTTGAGGTAACCCTTGTGTTGTCTCTGGGTCAAGGTGAACGACCTCCACCACTGCAAATTTATTTATGGAAGCCGAAGAGGATGTTCATCATGACCCAAAGAAAACACAAGGGATAACTCAAACACTTTTTTTTACGGGACTCCGGGTCACCTTGACCCAGAGGTAACACAAGGGTTAACAACAACTTTAACCTTGACCAGAACAGATAGAGAATCGTTTTATTTATTTATTTTTAACAATATTTTTCTCCAATGGGTTGTAAATCAGTGATCCTGATGCTGATGTCTGTATTTTAGATTAGGAAGAAATGAAACCAAAACAGCAATGAAGCACCAAAATTGATGTTGCCTTGTGGTCTGGTAAATACCGTTTACAGTCATGGGAAATATCATTAAGTACAACACACAAGGCTTCTCCGATCTCAGACTATCAATCAAGTACTAACTCATGTACGTATCATATGGCTAACAGACAAGCGCTGTTTTTTGTTAGTACAAAGTCATATTTATTGACATAAGTGATTTTATTATGATCAAGAAAAACATGAAAAATGTCTTAACCCCTGTGTTGTCTCTGGGTCAAGGTGACCCGGAGGCCCAAAAACAAATGGTAAATGGCTCTTACTTGTATAGTGCTTTCTATGCTTATTCAGCACTGAAATGGCTTTACACTAAGTTACAAATTCACCCATTCACACACACAATCGCACACTGATGGGAGTAGGCTGCGATGCAGCGCGCCAGCTCAACCATCAGGGTAAAGTGTCTTGCTCAGGGACACAACGCCGTTGTCACGTTCTCGTCCGGAACTGGGATCGAACCCGCAACCTCCCAGACCATGAGTCAACCACTCTACCATCTGAGCTATGACGCCCTGTGTCAAATGTGTTTGAGGTATGCCTTGTACGACCCAGAGACAACACAGGGGTTAATAAGCTACTAAGAACTTTTCTTAATGTATTTGTCCAACAAATTATACTTTAACTGGCAATAATATATTGAAAAAAACAAGGGTGGTCTCGTTTTCTTTTCCATGACTGTAGGTCAGAACGGTTTCCATTATTGTACCGACCACCGGTACCATCCTTGTGTCGGCTTTCCATTTATATAGGAAGTTAATGTGGTGATGAGCAACTATATAACATCTGTGCCTATTAAACACGGCTTAGCGGATTTGAAATTCGGTAAAGTCTGATCGGACACAATTACAGGCTTTGGCATTAAAAAAAAAGGAAGAGAGAGAGAGAGAATCCCTGTTCTATTCTATGTTGTTCTAAACCAATAGAGCCACATCTGTTTTGTTTTTGGATCTGGCTGTTTACTTTAATAGGGAGCGTGTGGGCCAACACTCGCTCTGACAAGAGTGTTGTTTAGCTAATTTAATCTATTCCGGGTTTAGTAAAAAAAAAAAAAAAGTCAACATGTCAAAACAAGGAGGGAGACTCCGTAACACCATCCTTTAGCAGTAATTTGCCATGTAGCGTTTTAAAGGCAAAGGAGTTAATGCACAGTGAAGTGTAACGTTCTTAAAGACAAGTTCTCATGATGACTTCGCCCCACATCAGCATTCCAGGCTGGCCGTGTGCGTGGAGGAGTGTCTGTGCTGCAGCAAGGAGCTCTGTCTGGACATCCTGGAGCAGGAGACGGACATGGCCATCCAGTGCGAGCCGGACCGCTGTGGCCTGGAGGCCCTGGAGGAGAAGCAGGCCCACCTGGAGGTGACGGGGGAATAATGTTATTGTTATGCTGTAAACACTTGTAAATGAGTCACGGGAGAGGACGTTGAGTTTGGTGTTGACGAAATGGTTGTTGCGACTCAAATAAATAGAAACTCATTATCATCCGATGCACATGCTAAACCGGACACATCATAACTCATGGCCCAGTTGTGGCCCTGCGTGATAGTTAGCTTGAATCACAGTTTAATCAGGATTTCAGTGTTTAAGATAAAATAATAAAGAAGGATTAACAATTAAAAACCTGATGTTAAACCAATGCAATTTCATTAGTGAGTGTTTGATTAAGGATGACAAACACATAGATAATTAATAAATATGAAGCCTCCAAGAATAAAAATGAATATCACAATATTACTTACTTCTTCGCGCAGCTTGAGAGTGCACATGTATTAGTGATGGTCAGATGATGCTTCATGAAGCAGTGTCATTATTTCCGAGTCCACTAGATGGCGGTATCTGCACTATTTTCCTTTGTTTTCAACAACTGTTCTAATGAAACATCACTTCATTTTTAAACTGATGGCGCCACCTACTGACCTCTAAAAAGCATGACACTGCTTCATGAAGCTTCATCAGCCCATCACTAAAATATAAATTTCTTTGACATTCTACATAGTTCAAAGGATTTTGCTGAATATATAAAACAAAAAAATAGTCAAAGCTTTTATGATTCTAGAGAATTTTCTGGAATTTTAACACTTACAAAGCAACAGAAGAGGAATAAATGTCCCTTTTCTGTCGGGGACAAAAAAGACAATAATTCCTTCATTTGATCACCTCTGTGGCCATTAACAGCAAGATCTGTACAAATAGTTGAAAATGTAAATGTTTTCAAAGGTGGAAAAAATGTGTAGTTTTCTAAATTAACAAGTTGAATTGCTTTTCAAATTAATTTTGAATTTTACCACAATGTATTTGCTCATTTTAAAGTGTAAAAGTATAGTTTATCAAAATCCTTAAGATGAGACGAGATTTTAATTTTGCTTTTTGATATTTTAAAATATTTGGTGTAGTTTAAGAAATATAACTCTCTTTAAAGGGGATGCCAGTGTGTTTTTCTTATTTTCTTTGAGAAAATCTATTTATATATATATATCTTTTATTCAAAGGAAGGTACAGAGAAAGTCTAATTCATACCATATTTTATAGAGTCGATGGAAAGAACTGGACTGAATGCCATGTGCTGGACAGATGAACAGATCTTACTGAACAGATTTTATACTTGGCATCCATGTATGTTTGGGAAAAAATAATTTGTGTGAGTAAATCTAAATATTGGATGGACGGAGGTTTCAGCTGAGCCAGAATATGGATATAAAAGTTTTTAAAAAAAATAACTAAACAGGATATCATCGCAGAGAGGATGTTTGAGTTCTGTGAGAGGCAGTTTGATGTTTATCGCACACACAGCTGTCTGGACTTGATACTGTTGAAGAACAGAGATGACCTCATCTCTCGAACTGAAATAACTGCGGTCAGGACGCAGGAATTTACTTTCCAGTGAAGTCTACTGTAGCCGAAAAAATCCTTATTGCTCCCAGAGAAGGTTATTAATTACTGCCTTGTCAAACGCTGAAAAGTAGCCAAAATTGCAAGCTTGCTGCAACATGGGAGGCCATGTGTCGGCCATATGGTTGTTTCGCCGAAGCGAACGTATAAATCTGCGGGGGTGATGTCATAGAGGGGAAAAGGTGCGTGCCGAAAAGAGTTATACCGAAAATAATAAAGGATTTTTTTTTCTTGTGATTATTTGCAGGCTGAATATGAGGTCATGAGAGAGGAGGTCCGAGACCTGGAGAGCCAGGTGGCCATTTTGACCCAGCTGTGTCCGGAGAGAGTGAGCGTGTTCGGAGCCAAGATCCAGGCGACGCTGCAGGCCTGGCGGGAGCTGGAGACGAGTGTGACAGAGAACAAATCACGTCTGCGGGAGTTCGTGCAGCTCCAGGACTTCTTCAGGAGCTACCTCGCCATGATGTAAGCAAGGGGCGTGAGGGCGGTTACCTCCTTCCGGAGCAGACTTCTCTTTCATAATCCACTTTGTGGAGAACATCTGCACACTTAAGAACAGGATGTTCTAGTTGCGAGGCACCGGTCCCTAGTGGCGTTCATGATTTAAGAGGAGGTCAGCGCGAGTTTCCACAGGCCTAGTGTGACATGTATGTTGCCTGCACAGTCTCATGGTGTCTCTCACAGTTCTGTCTTTTTCTTTTCCCTCCTCGCTTCTCCCCCAACCTTCTCCACAGCTCATGGACTGAAGACACCAGGTCCTGTATTTTCTCGGCCACGGCCTTGAATCTGGGGAGAGATGGTCAGAGTCCACTGGCCTTAGAGCTGGACAAACAGATCGAGCAAAAGTTCGATGAGTTCGACCGACTGGAATCCAGAGGGAAAAGCATTTTGGACGAAGGGCACCACCTTTCTCAGATGGTAAGGAGTTAAAGCGATATCTGAGAAAAGATGAGTCTCAGGGTCAAACTTTGGCAGGTTAAGGAGCGCATGGAGGAACTGCAGAGCATGCTCGGGTGGATCCTGGTGCACTGGAGGGCTCAGAAACAACAGCAACATTGCAAGAAGAGCCAAGAGGAGACGTCACAAGATAACATCTACTGCGAGGCTGCGATGTGCTCCACGTTACAAGAGGTGAATATGGGAATGAAACCTGTCCCCCTACAGCCCGAACACGTGTATTGCAGCAAAAGGGTAACTTGACATAGTCTATTGATGATGATAGTACCTGTCTTTAAACGTATAGCGAATAAATACATGAAGAAAACCTCATTTATATAGCAGGTCCCACACAATTTTGCAACACAAAAATCCCAGAACCAGATCTGGGACCAGACCGTGTCCCGGTCTGAGCAGCCAGTAGTGAGTGAACACAGAAACAAATAGGGCAAACAAATTTACAACATTTATTTCTGGGAAACATTGCCATAAAAGCTCAAAGAAGCCTCTCCGTAAGTTTTCGTTTTTACCATGGGAACAATTGAGAGTAAACAACTTAATGATTAATGAACTAAAAATAAACACCATGGTTTGAGTTTTATACTTTAAAATATAATTTTATTGAATGTCTTTTATTGGCTTACAAATTTGGTTGAATGATTCTCTTCTCTTGCGTACAGAATAAACCTGACTTTTGGACACAACGCTCTTTAGCCATTCAGTCAGAGGAGGCTTACGCAAATGAAACAGAGGAAACCCTGCCGGAGGACCAGAGACCAGCAGAGGACTGGTACGAGGTCATGAAGAGCATCAGCCTAAAGGATGTCAAACCCCCGTCCAAAGAGTCCCCGAAGCCTTCCATTATGGTTTTCAAAGACCCCGGCAGCCCGTCCCTGGGCGGCACCGTGAACCTCATTCTGAGTTTTGGGAACACCGGAGAAAGCCAGGTCCAGGTTCTGGACCCACCTGGCAGGATGGATAAAGAAGGGGAGGAGATGTTTGAGCCGGTCCACAGGGTGAGGAAACACACGTGTTGGAATCTATCGGACACGGCTGATATATTTTTCTTCTCCGACTGTGCTGACAAAAATATATCTCCTAAAGGACGTCGGTGTAATTTGCGTAGGATTTCCTTCTTTCAATATGTATGACCATTTATTTCCTTCCTTCACTTCTTTGGCCTTCACGTCTTCCTCTTCCCCCCTGTTTGTCTCTCAGCCTGCTCGGCCTGCCCGTAAAAACTTTTGGAAGCGTTGCCAGGGGCTTTTGGAAAGTACTTTTGGTAGTTTAAAGAGAAAGAGAAAGATTTATCGACCCAGTGCAGATGAGGTAAAGAGTGAGATATGAAGTGCTGTTGCATGCTGTGTCTCCTGGTGTGCCAGGCCTGCATGCTGTGTGGTTTTTTTTTTTACTCTGAAGGAACGCTCGACCGAACCCGGTGCGAGGCGCAGACGGTCTGTTGTTTTATCTTCACGTCGTCCCATCTGACAGCATGTTGTCGGTTTAACATTGTGAAAGTATGTCTCTGAGGACTGCTGGAGAATCTTTGAAACATCTCACGTTCTAGAAGTTGATGGATTTCCTCAAAATCTAGTCCAATGTTTAATGTCTCATATATGTGAGAGTAAAATGAAGTTGAAATGTAATTTAACTGAGAAATAAACTTTAATTCCCTAAGCAAAGGCAGCTAAATATGACAAATTATGTATTTAAACTTTTGTAAGAATATACATTACAATGGGTAAACCATATTCAGCTTAATACGTTTTCTTTCCCATCCCAGCTTCCTAGGGAGCAGCGGGGGATTTATACTTACACTTATGAAAATTTTAGATCACGAATGGGCCTTTACATTTATAAAGGGTGACTGTTGTGAAACAAGCAGAAAGACAATTGGTTTACAAAATAAAAAGTTTTTAATATATATATATATATATATATATATATACACATTATTTAATAACATTTAATATACATTTTATTTAAGGACAAAACATTTGTTATGTATTTCTTTAATTTAAAAATATATATATATTTCCATTTTCTTTTAATTTCTTTGAGAGAAAAATAAATACTCACAATAAGAAACCCTTTTTTAAAAAAAAAAAAAAGATATCACAAAGAAAAGAAGAGATAACAAAACAAAATCCTTATATTTAGAGTGGAAATAATAATTTCTAAATTTTACAATTCTACTCAACACCGAAATTACCCTCATTCACTCCAAACCTACATTTAGCAACTTCCCTTATTTAAACAGAATTTAAGGTAATACACTTGGTAATTAAAAGTAAATAAAACGTTTTATTATTATTATATTGGTAGTGATAAAAGATAATGATTTGATTCTTATGGCAAAAAAAGGAGATTATTTTTGGTTTATCAGGCGATTTAATACCAATAAATCAATGTTACAAACAAACTAAATGAACATCTAAAACTAAGTTTTATTATTCAGATTCTTTCCGTCTTGGCGTTTACATGTGACGCATCACCGAGTGGCGCTCTACCCATAAAACCCGTCTCACTCAGTCATATCCAAAAATATGGAAACGGTTTGTTTTTCATTGCCGCAGTTTTCATCAACATTATCAAAGTGTGCTCATTAAAGCGGTTGATGTAATCCATCAGTAGTTATTTTGGCCTTCCACCCTGTCTCATGTAAACGTCGGATAAAATATTCCCAGCCCATGAATCACCGGCTTAAAAACAATCAAACGTTCCCCTGACGATAAAAACTTTTCTTTGGACCCGGGCCTGTTCAATGAGCCGGGATTTAAACCTGGCAAACTCCGATTCCTACGGACAGAGAGAGGGTGATGAGAAAGAAAAGTACACATCGCCTCCCGCCCGCTAACAGAGTCTCTTCTTCAGTTCTTACCACAGTTCAAGTGTCGCCCGGCAGGACACTCTTGGATCCCGATGCTTTTAAACGAGAGGCCCCTAAACAGTGATTTATGGGGGCGGAGGAGGGCTTCAATGCAACAACAGATTAGTCAGAGAGTTGAAAGGTCAAGCTATTACAGCTGTGTATGACGGCATGTTCGGCCTCATGAGTTTGTTTTAACCCTCGACAATCATGACTTCCATCGACTTGTTTGTTTTTTTCATGTCGGTTAATGAAATTCAAAACAAGTCCTTGCTACTTGAATAACACTTTTATTTGAAGCATGCGTGTTGAGTTAAACAGTCAGTAAAGTTGCTCTAATGTAATTTACCTTTTATGAACTTGTGCTCGAATCATCTACGAGATAAAAGACCAAAAATCAAGAAAAACATTTTCCAGTTGGGATCGAAACTCAAATCTAATTAAGAATCAGTAACAAATTCCAGATTTCCTCAACATGCATCATTAGAAGTTAAGTGCGTAGAACATGTCACACAAGATAAAGCACAAAAGGGGGATAGAATACAGGACAAACTTCTTTTTATTTATTTACAAAACTGTTTTAAACAGGAAGTATGAAATTCTCATCAAATTCCTGTCATTAAGCCTCAGTTTTACCGTTATCGATAAACTCTGTGTAGCGGTTGACATCCATAATATCTGTTCCTTATCTTATCTTAATCATACATGAACATTTATCTACTTTACCATCCGACGGTTACTTTTCTAGATGATGTAATTCATCATAGTTGATACTAAATGTGTGTATTTATTTATTTATTTTGTAATCAACAGGAGAATATTTGAGACTTTTGTTATATAATTATATATAATTATAAATACATGTGCTATACTTGTTATTGTTATATTTGTTCAGGCTTTTCCTTGATTTTCTGGAACTCCTGTTGTGTTATCAGTTTTATCTTGACCTTTAAAGTATATACTTTATTGAATATTGTTTTGATTGTTTAAGCGCTTTGTGACCCTGGTCTGGAAAAGCGCTATACAAATAAAAATGACTTACTTACTTACTTACTATACTTAGGTAGTTTCATATCACTATAACCAAGACGGCAGATGGTAGCTTGAACTTCTAAACGACTTTATCACTGTAGTTTTGCAGATTTAGTTAGTATATTCGAATAATACTGGTTTTGGTTTTCATTTCGGAATAATTAGAAGCAATACGAGAGGAATTAATTTAAGGAAATATTAAAAATTATAAAAACGTTTTTGATTTTTTAGATTTCTTTATTTTGTAGACGATTTTTGCGCATATTTTACTAAAAACAAAGTTGTTCTCCAGATCATTTGCGACAGTACTCATACTCACCGTCTCTCCTGTGCTCCGCTAGGTCAGTACTTACCTGCACGTCAAGGACAGCATCTTGACCGCCAACCCCGTCTACGAGAGCATCACCCTGCCGCCCCAGAAGCGCCGCTCGTCCTCCTCCGTCCCCCCCACGGCCCACTCTCCGTCGGCCTCCTCTCCACCCTGCCCGCCTCCCCCTCTCTCGGCCGCCAACGTGACCTTCCGTCACCTCCCTTCCAGCTCCGTCTTCAGCAGCCTCAGGTCCAAGAGCAAGAAGCGGAAGCGGGGGAGAGACGCCCGAAGACACACCATCCAGAAGATCATGGGAGTGGAGGAGGAGACGTATGAACCTCTGTACTCCACCGAGACCTATGACACGCATACGTGGCCTCGTCGTAGGAAGGGTTCTCAGAAAAATGGCGTGTCGGCTGGGGCGCACGTGAGGAATCCACTCCTGCAGGACATCGACCTGGAATGTTCCGGAGATGACGCAATCACTCCGTATGCGGTTTCAGAAGGGCCTAATATTTTACCCTCCAGGGGCCACTGCAGGTTCCTCTCGCTGGGCTCGGTTTTGAGCTTCGATCTCCCCAAAGATATGACGCTGATCCCCAGCATTCAGGACATCATCACCATCGCGCCCCCGGAGTCTAAGAAAACGGCAGGGTCTGACCCGGACCCTCACTCGCAGAGACCCTCCTCGCTGAGCTCTTTCAAACAGATCAAATCGGCCGCTGAGGGCAAACACAATCCAGCTTCTGACCCCCTCAAAACGTCCCCAGAGGAGGAGACCCCCTGCATCCCACCCTCACTTAGCAAGGATCAAACCCAGGGGTGCCAAGACAACATCCCATCAGCGATGAAGAAGAGCGAGACCCAGTCTCCTGAGCTGCCTATTTATGTCAACCAACCCAGCAGAACTCCACACAAGCACGAGTGCGTCAGCGTCCAGACGCGCATCCGAGACCTGAACGGACACAAGTACCACAGATGCACGAGGCCCACCAGCGGGCACGAGGAGAGTCCCGGTCCGTGCGTCAGCCAAGCCTCTCACATGGTGGTAAGTTTGAGGACCTCGGTGAGCGCCCGGCAGGACTCCGTGGACTCCGGTATCTCCACCTCCAGCAGCGTCAAACTCAGCTCGGAGTGTCCGGAGAGCGTCCAGCCTAAAGGGGTGGTGGGCCAGGTGATGTCCCTGGAGGTGGGACACCTGGACCGCGGCGGAACCCCGGACTGCGTGAAGCCGCCGGCGGACCGAGAAGAGCTGAAGAAAGAAGCGGTTCATCTCGACCGTCAGCAGTTCGAGGAGGAGGAGGAAGAGCTGGAGGACATATGGAGCGGGAACTCTCAGCAGAGGCAGAGCATCTGCTCCGACATCATGTACCAGCCCGACCAAGCCGAGTCCGGTGAGGCGACCCAGGCTCCCGCCGTGCTCTACCGGAACCTGGCCACCGCCTCCGCGCCGAATCTCCTGGTGGCCGAGTTCAGGCTTCCCGCCCACATCCAGACCATGCTGGGTTACGACAAAGGGAAGAGCCCCCGAGGGGGTCCCCCTCTCACCATCAGAGACAGGAGATCCTGGGCGGCCTTTTCCAACAGAGAGCAACCGTGCAAGACCTCCGTGGTCCTCAACGAGACGGCGTCGGTTCCTCTGAAGATGCCCGAGTCGGGCGACAGTCAGAGATACATTTATCAGTACAGGGAGGAGGAGGAAGACATGGAAGAGTCACAGGTGGACCAGAAGAAGGCACATCGTCAAAGGGTGAGCTCATTTTTAGAAAAGAAAGTTGTAATGTCTCGTTGGCAGTTTTTAAAAAGAGAATGTCTTTTATTACCATCCCTGAAGATTTCGGCGATTGCCTGTCTGTCCAGAAAAAAAAAAAATCTTTGTATTTCTCTGTATTTTCGGGGAAATGTAAGGTTTAGAACAAGAAGCAAATGGTTAGGTTTTGGTGGGGTTCTAGTTTACCATCTGGATCCATTAGTTTTTTGAAGGATGCAGCATGGTTGACGCTCTAAATAATTGCATTTTAAACGGGAGTTAACGTCAAAAAATAAAATAAAATCTACCGAAGATGTTGGATAGTAATAAAAAAGTACTTCAGGTATGTCTTGTGTATGATGGTATAAGTATGGAATGGTTAACACTCAAAAAAAATCAAGTCAGTTTAAACAAAAACTGTCACATGTTGCACAAAAAACTGTAGTAAAGATAAAAAAAACAATTTACATAGATACGGTTTTTATTAGTGATGGTCTGATGAAGCTTAATGAAGCAGTCATTATTTTCAGAGTCCACTAGATGGCGGTGTCTGCAGTATTTCCCTCTGTTCTAATGAAACATCACATGATGGCGCCACCTACTGACCTCTAAACAACATGACACTGTTTCATGAAGCTTCATCCGACCATCACTAGTTATTATCTTGCCAACGTTAAATCCGGTGAACATCCAGCAATCAACAAACCTCAAATAAAGTAAAAACATTTGTGGGTAGGTTTTAGGAGGTTTCAAAATCTGGAATTCCGTCACAAACACACAATACTCGTTGACAATTTTAATTAACATGACGAGCTCAACCCAAATAAACATTTGAACACGAGACGGAGAATTTTGAAGGCATTAAGGAAAACTTTTTTCCAGTATTTCACAGAAAAGAGAAGAGAATTACATTAAAATTAATTTGGGTTGAGTTTGTTCTACAAGTAATTTCCAAAATACAACAGCCACCTTTTCCTTGAAGTCATTTCAAATGCTAAAAAATGAACCACATCTTATTGAATCACAGATTAGCAGAGGTGCTCTTATTATGTTGTTGTTTCTTTGTGGTAACCAAGGACGACCCAGTTAATCTTCTTTCTAAATAGGACTCAAGCCTGCTGAGTTCTGGACCTCATGAAGGAAAAGATGGTCCGGACCAGGAGCAGAAGGACAGAGAAGAACTCTCAACTATTGAGGTAGGATTAATGTGCCGTGCGTGTTCTGGCTCCGAAAAAAAAAGTTGCTGCGATTCTTCTTCTTAAAAGATATCTGGACCGCTTTGGCATTTTCTAAGAAACATTTTTCACACTTTTCACCGTCAGAGCGGAAAGTCTGAGCTTCAGTCAATGGAAGGAACGTTGGAGAGGAAGCAGAAGCTGCAGCTGGGAGGAAAGAAAGTAAAGAACAGATCCATTCACTCTCAGTCAGCAGACCTAAAGCAAACTCTCACTCCTTATCTTATTTTCTCAGGCGTCCTCCAGAGGATGGAGCTCGTACCACGCCGTGCTGCACCGACACACCTTGGGCTTCTACCAGGATCGGAAAGACACACTGAGGGTGAGCACAGAGAGAGGACTTCATTGAGGATCTCGCGCTCACTTCCATGTCCTTGTCCTAGAGTTCTGCCTGTGGCCTCCCTCTGAACCTCACCGGCGCCGACTGCAGTCCAGCGCCGGAGTACACCAAGAAGCCCAACTGCTTCCGTTTGAGGTGACGACGAATAAAACGTGTGACTCGTCTCTCAATCGTTCTGGTGACATTTACTGTATGTATGTTTTTTTTAGGCTGCGGGATGGTTCCGAGTATCTTCTCAACGCCTCTTCTCGGTTCTTGATGAAGAAGTGGATGATGAAGATACGAGGAAACACAGGTGAGTTTTACTGGCGTTGGAAGTCTGCGTGTAATGTTTGAAATCCTTATCTTATCTTAATCACTTGCCTTTATAAAGTTCACAATATGAACAATAATCTTCTTTAATTTGCTCCAACAATCCTCTGGGTCTCATGACAAATGACTTAATGGGTCAGATTTGGTCATTTTATTTATTTTGCTGCTGAGAACGTTCTTCCGGGTGGACATAGCAATAAACTGCCCCCTTGTGGAAACAGAATGTCACTACTTCCAGGTTTCTTCTCTTTTTTTTTTTTCATTTAGGACAAAATATATATATATTTTTTTTAATAATTTCATGCAAGAAACATTTGATAAATGATCAAAAATGTATTTGCATTGTTCCCCATTGTATAGAAGAGATGAGTTTGACCTACAAGATACAAATCAGACATATGTTTAAAAAATAAGATAATAATTTAAAAGAAGTTTTCATTAAAAAATCTGTTGTTTTGTTCTTGATTTAAAAAAGAAATTACAAAGTGTTACATGGTAGAATTCAAAGCTAGTTATTGGCTAACTAAGCTTGCACTTACTTCACTTTACATAACATCTGGAAAAAAACATTTTTAATTATTTATTTACCTATTGTAAAATAACAGAACCAAAAAAGAACTAATCAATCGCATAATATTGTGGGTCACTTTGCCTCCTTGAGACCTTGACTCCTGCAAATGTTTGAGTGGTTTCATCTGCGTTCTGTCCCTCAACATGTTACGAGGTGAGTAATTAAAAAAAAAAAAAAAAGGTTCAAAAATTAAGATTTTGTATAATTAAATAAAGTGCAAATCTTATATTGGATCTTGCAGAAATTCTCAAACGCTCCCGGTTATTGTCTAAAATGACTAAAACATGTATATTTAAATGAATAATTACATTGAAATGTGACCTATCAAACCTGATATTTAATGTTAAACTATATATTTTAAAGTAAGTAAGTAAGTAATTTGTATTTATAGAGCGCTTTTCCAGACCAGGGTCACAAAGCGCTTAAACAATCAAAACAATATTCAATAAAATATATACTTTAAAGGTCAAGATAAAACCGAAAACAACACAGGAGTTCCAGGAAATCAAGAAAAAGCCTGAACAAATAAAAACGCCTTAAGATGTTTTTTGAAGTGCAAAGATCTCATTTAAATACCAACCTCTTATAGAAAGACTAATATGTCAGCGAGCTGTAATCAATTCCACAGATTTGAGACATTTATTCGACCAAGTTTACTTGAAAAGAACGCAGACCTGTAGAGCATAATAGCATCATTATCATGAAATCATCATTGTTGCTATTATTTCTATTGATGTTGTTTTGTTTGTTTTAATTATTGTAAGATTCACTCTCTTGTTTGTGCTCCTGTCTCATCCTCGTAATGATCTCATTATAAACCAAAGTGTTTTGTGTTCTAGGTCCGAGCGACTCGTCGTCCTGGAGCGTCTCCTCTGATCAAAGCCTCCTGCTCTCCTTGTAAGACACCACAGTGATGGATCACATTATACTTGATTCTCCATCCATATTAAATCACTGCTCCATGTGTCCAGGAATCCTCCTCTGTGCTCGGGCTGTCACGGTCTGGCCAGCTGCTTCTGCTCCTCTCGCCGCGAGCTCACGTCCACCTTCCCCAGGAGGAAAGTTCTGGACCACAAGCAGGCCAGCGGGATGGTGGTCCTCTCCAGGGAGCTCGGCCAGAAGCCTCAGAGCCGCTTGAGAAGTTGGGAGTCGACCACGTCACCTTCACAAGGTAAAGACCACTTGAGTTCCACTTATAACTGTTGATCCTTAACAAGTCTTGATGGGCATTCATGCATCTGAAGGACTTTAGAATGTAAATGTCTTAAATGTAACCCTTAAAATGAAAACATATGATTTAGTAGGATTTAATGTTGAATTTTAGTATTTTATAACAATTATTTACTTTATTTTTTGATAATTACTGATCGGCAAACAATCACAGTGGTGGAACTAGAAAAACAGAGGGTACGGTGGCCCAATAGTGCCAAACACATTTACAAACTCTGAAAGATTTCAATTCCAAAATATAACTCAAATTAAACTTTTCAGAAACAAATCTCCAAACTCTGAAACTAAATTACAAACTCTGAAACACACTTAAAAACCTTGAAACAAAATACAAACTCTGGAACAAACTCACGGGACAAATTTACAAACTCTAGACACACATTTACAAACTATAAAAATATATTTTTTTAAACCAAACTATGAAACAAACTATTCAAACTCTGAAACTTAATTACAAACTTAAATTAACAAATGTATAAACCCTTGAAACACATTTACAATCTCACGAAAAAAACAACAATTTTTGTAAATTGTTTCAAGAGTTTGTTTCATAGACTTTGGTTTTGTTTCAAGGATTTGTAAATGTGTTTTATGAAAACCTCATTTTATTTTAAAGTTGGAACATTTGTTTGGCACTTATGGGCCACCGTAGAATTGACTGTAAGTAAGTAAGTAAGTAAATTGTATTTATATAGTGCTTTTCCAGACCAGGGTGACAAAGCGCTTAAACAATCAAAAATATATTCAATAAAATATATACTTTAAAGGTCAAGATAAAACTGCAACACAACAGGAGTTCCAGAAAATCAAGGAAAAGCCTGAACAAATAAAAACGCCTTAAGATGTTTCTTGAAGGAGTCAATAGTCCAGCAAATATTTTTCTATAAGGTGTAACAAATTTTTTTATAACAACAATAAACATGCAGGAAAATTGTCCAAACCATACTCATTTATGTGGTATTTCATATAAAAAAAATTAAATGGTCTTAAATTGAACTTCAGCTGTACGAACCCTGCACGGTGACTCTGCTGCAACTACAACATTCGCCAACAGGGGGCGCCAATGCCTCGCTGTCCTCAAGCCTCCTCAATCTTGTCTCACTCTCTGATGTTTGTCCCGTCAGACGATGATGGAAGACGGAATCGAGCTGTCACTCACAGACTCTCGGCAGAACCCAGCTTTAACCCCGCGGCCTCACCCTGCTCTCCATCCTCCCCCGACTCTCCCAGTCAAGACTGGCTCAGCAACAAGCGCCGATCTCACTCTTTCACCTCAGGTACGGATTTGAACCTTTTCCTCACTAAATTAAATCCAGGTTATGTGGATTCTATGGCAAGAAAATTGTTTTTTTAAAAACGTATTTTTGTAAATGTTCCAACTACAAACAACATTTTTAATGAAGTTACTTAACATTAATGTGAGTTTATTACTCAGTAATAACAGTTTAACTCACGGTTTGGATACATTTACAACTGCCATGACTAATAAAAATGGTTTTAACAAAACAATAAACTTTCAGAATTGGAAAATAATAAAAATGTAATTATTGATTTCTGTTTAAATAGCTTATCTTCTTTTTTATATAGATTATTTTATAGACAATTATTAAAACTTACTTATTAAACGTATCTATAATATATTTAGAGTTTTTTAATTATATTTTCTATTTATTTTCAGGGATAACACAGAATTAAATAAATTTTAATAATTATATTTTGCTTTACCCATGCTGGCCTCAGAAGTGTGATAAAAGTGCCACATGTGGCCCCCGGGTCACACCTTTAAAAGGAGAAAATAAATGTTTTAATTTGAAAGTGAAACCATTTTTTTGTCTTCAGTGAGATTGAAAAATGTGAAACAAATGTAATCGACTCACTAGAATAAAACTCGCTTTTAAACTCATTACAAATCGCACATTGATATTACTCTCACACCCCCTCAGTGAACTCATCCCTGCATTTCGTTAGGGCTTCAAATCATTCGAATCCCTCTGATTTTTCAGGGGTTTTTAATACTGAGACATCTGCGTGACTCTTGACGCATGTACAGGTGAATCTGGTCTGTGTTGCAATCTACCGTAATGACCGTTATAAGAGCGCAAATATATTTTAATTTTCCATAAAAAGATCATTTATGACCAAACTTTTATTTTTGTTTTCTGCAGCGACTTACCAGAAGATCAAACCGGTGCTTCAACCTTCTGGCTCCAACTACTGCGTCACCCTGGTGGTCGGAGACAAGTCGTCGGAGAGAAGCCGCGCCGACGTCCCCCTGGTGGCCGAGGCCGGGTGGCAGCAGGACGGCGGCCCGGACGGGTCCGCGAGCCCCCCGCGGCCTCGCAACAAGTCCGTCTTCAGGAAGATCTTCGGCAAAAGAGACGTTTGAGGAGAAGAAAGTGTTGGAGCTAAAAACTACTGAGGGAGCAAAGGAACCACCACAGTCTTATCGTTGTGTGTCTGAAGTGTGCGTTTGTGTGCGTCGATTGGCTTTAACACCGAAAATATCTGCTTTTTCTACCAACTTTGGTTTTCACTAACATCTCGTTTCTATTTTTAAAGCTTTTTTTACAGATGTTTGTTTCCGTTTGATTATTTACTGACGCTTTCCTGATTAAAAGTTGCAGATGAAAAACTTTTTCCTTTATTTTTTGTTGCGACAAAAAAATGATGAAACATTTTAGAGACATTTTTTTCTTTTATTTACAAATATTTTAAACTCAAATATATAAAAGGATATCAATACGTAGAATTACTTCATGTCTATTTGAAATTAGATATTTAATTCTGTATTATTTTATCATATAAAGATTCTTTATTATATATATATTATTTCTTTATATTGCTTTTTTTAAGTTGATAGACAAACATATGTTTTTTATTTATTTATAGGGAAACTAAATAGTTTTTTTTAAATTACAAAGGCTTTTATTTTGAAGCAAAGAGTTTTAATTGGTTGTATTTGGAATTAACTTTTGAATAATACAATTTTTATGCTTTTATTTTTTTATACTCGTGTTTTTATTCACATTATTTCATCGTGTTAACATTTTTATTTCAAGATAATCTGTATATTTAAAAAACTATGAAGGATTTTATTTGATATTTTCTCTGAATTTGATCGACAAAAAATGACAAAAAGACCTAAAAATAAAAAATAAGTATAAATATATTCATTGGGTCAGAATTGTTACTAAATAAATATGTTTATAGTTTATTTGTGGCACCATGACAGTCAAAGGGCAGCGATGACTGGAGTCTTGAAGGTTAGTTTCTAACGTCGACTCTGAGTGACTCATGAAATATTTAATTCCCGCCGACAGTCGAAGTAAATCACAGAGAAAAACATCATCAAGTGTTTCTCTGGCTCTTTATTGTGTGATTGTAGTAACTTTACACGCACACACTCTGGAATGTAAACAGCACAAGAATCGATGTTTCAATCAGTTCAAAGCCGTCGTCTGTGAATCATTAAAACAAGAAACACAAACTCACTGTAGAACTGCTGCCTCCTTCCCGCATGTGTGTGTCTGTGTGTGTGAGTGTGTGGTTGTGTGGGTTTGTGATGTTGGAGTGCGTTTGTTTGTTTGTGCAGTTACGTGTAAGTCTATTTTTCTTTGTGTGTTTAAGGGAGTGTTTATGTTTGTGCGTGTCTAGGTGTGTGTGTGCATGTGTGTCTGTGTGTGTGTTTGTGTAAGTGTGTGTGTATTTTTATGTAGGTGAGTGTGTCTGTGTGTAGGTGTGTGTCAATGTACTGTATGTGTATCTGTGTACGTGCTTTTTAGTAAAGGTGTGTGTGTGTAGGGGGTGTGTGTGCTTGTGTGTGCTAGCAGATGTGTGCGTGTATGTGTGTCTGTGTGTTTGTGTGTGTAGGTGTGTCTATGTAAATGTGTGTCTGTGTGTGCATTTGAGAATCAGTGGTTGGGTATGTTTGTGTGTGTATGTATGGGAGTCTTTGTGTGTTAATTTGAGTGTAGGTGTGTGTGCGTTTGTGTAAGTGTGCTTGTGTGTGTAGGTGAATGTGTGTGTCTGTCTGTCTGTGTGTGTGCATTTGGTTTGGTGTGTATGTTAGTCTGGGCGTGGGCATTTGTGTGTTGTTGTGTGTAAGTGTGTGTTTGTGGGAGACTGTGCATGTGGGTGTGTATGTGTGTACGCATTTGTATGTAGGTGTGTGTGCATGCATGTGTATGTTTAGATATTTGTCTAGTTGTGTGTGCATGCATGTGTACGTTTAGATATTTGTGTAGTTGTGTGTGCATGCATGTGTATGTTTAGATATTTTTTGTAGTTGTGTGTGCATGCATGTGTACGTTTAGATATTTGTGTAGTTGTGTGTGCATGCATGTGTACGTTTAGATATTTGTGTAGTTGTGTGTGCATGCATGTGTATGTTTTGATATGTGTGTAGTTGTGTGTGCATGCATGTGTACGTTTAGATATTTGTGTAGTTGTGTGTGCATGCATGTGTATGTTTTGATATGTGTGTAGTTGTGTGTGCATGCATGTGTGTGTGTGTGACTGTAAGAAAGCAAGACAAGCATTTCCTGTTCATCAATTGATGACTATCCCACTGAACTCTGTGCCCCTTCCGCGCCCTTTGACCTCCGTTTCATCTGCTGACAGATCCCGCCCCCTCCTATGCCCCGCCCCCTGCATTGACCGTAGCTCTCATGCGTCTCCACCACAGCCTCAGTGTCCACCACATGACGGACCATTTCCATGTGACTCACGGCGTTTAACTCACTGATGAGTCTCAGGGAGGATTGATGTGTGTGTGGGGAGAGTGGGGGTCGGGTGTCACAATAGAGGGACGTCCCGGGGCCACCAGCGATGAGGGCGATCATGAGGGCGTTGATGACTCTTCATCAGGGGAGGTGTCGCCACTAAAGGCTCGCTTTACGGATGGAAGTGATCTCACTGAGGTTATCGGGAAGCTGATGCAACACAAAAACACACAAAACATTGGATAACAGAATTCAAATGTTGGGGTTCTGCTTGATAAAATGCAAAGGTACATTAAAATATCAACATTTTTAAGGGTTTTTAAGTTTTAAGTACACTTTTAGTAGATTTTAAGTTCCTCTTAAGGCCTTACATTGTTTTTATTATTTTCATAGATACCCTGAATTTACTATTTTATTCAGTATTTAGCTCGAGCTAATCATGGTACAAAACAAAGGCAAATTGTAAAAGTCCCATAATGCACTGCGGCAGTCAATTTTGAACTTTAAAAATATATATATTTTTTTAATAGAAACGTCTATATTGGCTTCTGAATTAGGGCTTCTGTGTCTACGAGCTAGAATGAGACTGGAGGAGAGTTCGTGTGAAGTTAGCATCACGATCTTCTAGCTGCGTTTACAAGTGTTAGCGTTACTTTCCTCTGAGGTAGGATCGTGGAAACACCAGGGGCCTCATATACGAAGGGGTCGTACGTACAAAAAACGTGCGGACATAATTTTCCACGTCAAAGGTGATATGGTTAAATAAGGAAAGTGTTAAAAAAGGTCAGACTTCCCGACACATTTGTATGTGGCGTTTTATACTGAATATCTTAATCCGCTATTTAACGCTATTCAGAATAAAGTAAAGGAATTATGAGCTTGTTTTTATAATTTGTTAATAAATGCTTTGAGTCTTTCTCTATGAGAGTCACAGACGTTCTTGTGAAACAACATCACGTCAGTTTGATCAAACTGAAGCTGCAGAATGAAAGCTGCTTAAGTTTTCCCGCATGTGATCACGTGATCGCAGGGATCTCCTTGAAAAACACACTTATATAAATACACCGTCACATGATTTGTTCATCCGTAATTTGTAAACAAAACACTTTTATTTTATAAATGTAATAAGAATTTGTGTGTGTGCTGCGCCACACATTGATATGAAGCTCAGACGATCAGACCATCTTCACATCACCATCACTACTCAGTGCTTTAAGTTACTGATTTACAGTTTTAATCTTGTTAAACTCCATTTTAAGATGTTTCAATTAAGCCCCTGATTGTCTCTGTAAATAAAGTATTCGCATTAATAATTGTGTATGTAAAATATAAACATTTACACTGGAGCTTGTCTACACTAATTTAAATTAAAGTATGTGATCCATGTCAGAAATTTTTCAATAAGCGACTTGATGGAGTCTACTGACTCCTTTAAGAAACATCTTAAGTTTCTATTTGTTCAGGCTTTTCCTTGATTTTCTGGAACTCCTGTGTTTTTCTCAGTATTATCTTGATCTTTAAAGTATATACTTTTATTAGTATTGTTTTGATTGTTAAAGTTGTTACTTACTTACTTACTTAACCCAGATTAAATTCATGTTTTCATTTGAAAATCACGGACTCGGGTTCATTTAAATATGATTTAAATATGTAAATTATGGCATGGAAAGGGACGAACAAGGCTGCGATTAATTCTACGTTGATTGGGATATACGAAGAAAAAAGTGTTTTAATTTGTGTGTAAGCACAGATTCATACATATGAATATTTTCTGGATTTTAATGAACAACCGTTCTTAGTAGAACTTATTGTACATGAGACCCTAGTCCTGTGGTGTGTTTCTGCTCCTATATCCAACAAATAGCTAATGTTCTGAACGTACAAGCATTATTATGAAGCCAAACAGCCTTACTTGGACTCAACTTGACCGTTTTGCAGGTATTTTTCCAGGCGGTCAAACTCGACACTATTGTCTTCCTTCCTGCTCCTTCCTTCAAAACTTCTCCTCAAACGGTGGTGGGCTGCTCTTTGAAACCCAAACCCTGCCGGCCTGCTCGCCCTGGGGAGCCGGGGGAACATGATGTAATGGGAAGAGTGGTTTAGGAGAGTTTCGCCGGCGGCCTTCGTGGTTAAGAGTCGAGATCAAATAGCTTAATTTTCGGGGGCCCACATTAACCACCCACCTGCCAGGATCACTGGACCTCGGCCGGTGCCCATTAGCACAATTAAAGCTTCAATTAATCCCAGCGTGTTTCATTTTCTTCCATTTATAGATCAAATCTTGAGAAATGGTTTGGTTTACTCCATTTCATCCAATTGGACAACACAAGCCCCCCCGACCCCCCCGTCTACAGCTGTCACCGCGCCCCCCCGGGGTAGGCAGCGCCGATGCAATAACTGCAGAGAAACGTCCTCGTGTTAGATCCCCATCATCCACACACACCCCTCCCTCCGCCCAGCAGGCCCTCTTTTGTCCTGGATTGTCGGTAAGCTCCTTGCATTTCTGCGCCGGCGGATAAAGGATCCGCGGTGCCAGACAGACATCTGTCCCGCAGAGTCGGTGTGAATGCGTCGCGGCGATATGGTTATTAATTTTCTCGTGTATCTGCGCCTGCCTTCGCTCCCGGTGTTTGACGCGGCGTTTGTCGTGGAGGCACCGAAGTCATGCGTGGAGATTAGCGTGTAAATCACCTGACCGGTGGGAAGTGTGGCGGTTTAGACGTCTGCCATCTTTCTTACAGCTGCAAACTGTTTGTTGTCCATCTATCTATATCTATATCACCTATAAAATATGTGACTTATAGCCATCCTGATTAAAACATACCTTTATTAAAATAGTTTACCTTTCTGTTGTGTTCAAAGGGACAGTGAAGTGAATCATAAGAAATTGCTTGCTTGAGACCTCGGCTCCTACAAAGCCATGGGTGATGTTATCTGCTGTCTGTGATGTCACTTTGTTAGCTTTTGTGTCTAAACAAGAAGGATCTGTCTCGCCTGCACTTAATACAAAACTCTGTATGTAGAATTCTAACCGCTCTAGTAGAAGAACTCACATTTCTCCGATCCTTAAAACTCTTCACTGGCTGCCAGTTTCTTTCAGGATCAACTTTAAAATTCTGGTTCTTACTTTCAGATCTATTCATGGTCAGGCTCCTCTTTACATCAGTGATCTGATCCAGCCTTACACCCCAGCTCGGGCTCTGAGGTCTGTGGATCAGAATCTTCTTATGGTTCCTGAACACGGTTCAGGACCAGAGGAGAGAAATCCTTCCAGGCTGTTGCTCCTAAGCTTTGGAACGATCTTCCTCTCTCTCTGAGTTTTATTAAAACATACATCAAACATGTGAATGTATGAGTTGGATTTAACTTCTTCCCCTGTTTTGTCTGGTGTTTGTTTCTTCCTTTTCCTCTGCTGTCTTGTCCCCAGGATCGGAGTGACACACCTGTGTTTCATCATCATCATCAACCGCCTACAAGCTCTTAGCACCTGGATAAAGACATCTGTGCTGAGTCTTACATCACATACTTCTCTTAGTATGCATCAGGATAGTGTACTTACTAACTAGTACTCAAATCTCCACAGATAGTATATCTCAAATCAGACACAGGAAATGTCGCAACAGCTTCTTCTTCTACTACTATTTAACGATAATTGCAACCAGCTGTAGAAACACTATCGCCACCTGCTGGCAGCACATTTTGTTTGGATCAAGAAATATGAGAAACGAAAAATTCAAGATATTTACGCCGGTATCATCAGCGAAGACGTGTCATCCTCTTACTGCTGGCTGAAAATGCACCTGTAAGTATATATATATATATATATATATATATATGACATAACTTCTTTTTACAACGTCAACGTCACTAAGATTGCGGCCGTTTAGGGTAGAAAGTGTCCATCGATCCACACTCAGTTTTGTGGGCGTTTTAGTACGACAATTTAGTGTGCATGGAGCACTACATTTCGCATACTAAGAATTGAGACGCACTTATGCACTAAAAATGCTAAATTTAAGTACGCATGCGATTAATTACTCAGCTAAAGTCTTCAGTTTAATCGCCCTATGAGTCTGTATGGTTTTATGGGGTTGGAGTTGCTAAATTAAGAAATTAATTCCTTGTTTTGTTGTTTGCTCTACTTTTGCATTTTCCACATTTTTGCTCACAGGAACAGATGAGTAGTGCACACACTCATGGATCTACATCTACACGCACAAAGCCAACTTTCTATCTAAATACACTGCACTAAAGCTCCAAGCTGTGTATTTTGGGGTGTTTTTGCGCCTGTTTTCGGGTTTTGATCTTTGATTTGTGCTCTCTTTTATTAGGTGACACTTTTAAGTCATCCTGTGTTGCACATTTAGTTCATTAAATGTTTAAGAACTACAGTTTATCTGCTGGTTTCGTGTGGCTACACCCTTACTCACTCAACTCGCTGCATTATGCCATGCTAATAGAAGCCAACAGGGGGCGTAACAAAAACAACATCATCAACAAAAACAGTAATCAGATCATGTAATCCTGAGGAACTAATTTCAGATTAATGGCAGTTTGTATGTTGGATACATTGTTAAAACTTACGCGACATTGAAAGCTTCGCTTGACAACAGTTGACCTAGATCTCACTCGAATAAGATCTAAAAAAAATATCCTCAAAAGGCAACTAATGTAAAAATCCAACTCTCCTGACTCACTCACATGTTTCAAACATTGAAGTCTTCCTCTCCAAGATGCAGTAAGTCCCTCATCATGACCATGTTTTGAACTTATTACTTTATAAAGTTCTCCCCCGTTTGAAATCTCGGCGAACGAGAGGTTACGAGAGCAGAGTCCATTATGACGTAATAAAGGCTTCCCTCCTCCAGCCAGTTGTAATCACGCTTTGTTTATACAACGAGTCCCTTGGAAGTGGAGACTTCGGGGATTGATTACGCATTGTGGCGGACCTCGATGCTTGACCAATCACAGCAGAGTGGACGTGGTTATGGTAAACAAGGTTTCATCTCCTGTGTTTTTTTTAGGCACATTTTTTATGTAAATATTTAAATTGAGAGACTCTTGTGCAAACAATTAGTCGCCCTTAAATGCAAAAAAAACCTCTTATTTAAAAACAAGTCATACAAGAACTTTGGTCAAAACATTAAAGTAATATACCTCAGATCCATTTCGTAATGGTGGAAAAACAGACACTATAGATCCTTGATCTATACTAGGATGGAACAAATAAAGCCTCACAGAATACATGTATAACATGGGCTCATTAAAATCAGCTCATATCCTTCACTTGACTAACCTGGCAATGTTTGACTTGTTACATAATCCATCTGCTGCTCCGCTCCAGGCTCCTTGGATCACCTTCCCGCCAGGACAGCCGGTGACGCTGATTACCCGTCGAACCGATGCCCACAATCACACCTCCGTGGTATGTCGGGTTTTCTTCTTCTTTTTAGATTTTTTTTAGAGCTCAACTCTGAAGGCTGTTAATCACAAGATGCGTCACGTTAGACGGCAGATGTTGACACAGCCAGACGTCCATCACAGCTGGCAGCCTTTACCGCCACCAACCAGAGAAGAGGTACTGCAGGCATTTAAATGAAGGCTGCAGACTTTCTTTTTTTTTGGGACTTTAAAAACGACCTGCAAACGCCCTTAAAGGTGTTTGCCAAAGGACATCTATTTAAATCTCTCCAAATAAGCTCCATCTACCAGAAGTCCTGATGCTTTACCCTCTGTCCCTCGACTGCTTTATTGCTTTTTTTTCCTGCAATTTTCACAACTTTATTTCAGGACAAACCAATCCTAGGGGCCGTTTGTGGCCCTTGACGGGGATTAACAGGGCCCTTGGTCGTAGAATTAATAATATATCAATCCAATATAAAAGGCATCAAGCTAGCTACTCGCTGCTAGCCACGATAATTGCAACAAACCAGAAGAGCATTCCAGGTTTTTTTTCGAGGTCAAAGGTTCAAGTTTTGTTGGGTAGTTCGGTTAAAATAGAGCCCAGATTAGGACATGTCAATCAAAGACACATTCTCGGTCAATTGACATCCCACCAGTGACCCTTTTGAATCAGAATTTCCAATAGATTTTCGATTCAAACATACAAAATTAATCTTTAACTGCTGCAATGCATGATGGGATTTGTAGAATGAGCATTAACACAGCGATGATGCATTCATGGCTCTTACATTGAGGGAAAAAATGGACATATGAGTTTTATTGACCGATCAATAACCAATTAACGGTCTGCATTGACCATTGTGTTAACTCAGGGTCAAGGTGACCCGGAGGCCCGAAAACAAACGTTTGTAGTATCCCTTGTGTTTCCTCTGGGTCAAGGTGACCCGGAGACCCGAAAACAAATGTGTTTGTAGTATCCCTTTTGTCATTTCAGGGTCAGGGTGACTCGGAGGCCCGAAAATAAATGTGTTTGTAGTATCCCTTGAGTTATCTCTGGGTAAAGATAAATGACCTCCACAACTGAATATGTATTTTTAGAAGCCAGGGATGTTGTTCACTTTGAACCAGAAACAACACAAGGGATAGCACAAACACGTTTGTTTTTTTGGCCTTCGGGTCACCTTGACCCGGAGATGACAGTAAGGTTTTAATCAAGGGAAGGCTTATAAGATGTATACTATATAACTTAAGTATTTAATTTGTGCATTTAGAAGATACTTTTATAGACGATTTTACCCATTCACACACACAATCGCACACTGATAGGAGTAGGCAGCAACGCAGCGCACCAGGGGCTGGGATCAAACACGCATCCTCTCAGGGCACAACCCAACCACGCTACCGTTGTTGGAGCATTTTATCAACTGGAGAAAACTGGGGTGTGAAAGTACCACATCCATCATTGTTAATAAGTGAGCTCGGACCTGATTGGTCGGCAGCCGTGACGTCCAACCCACACGAGCGAAAACATCTTTCACGAAGAATAAAGCAACAGAAGGCGAAGCAGGATTAATGTCCTATCTGTCGACAGTTTCACTTTCCCATAAGTTTTTGAAAAACTTGGCAGATGCAGGACCTTTTTTACGTCAGCGGACTAAATCCTCCATAAATGCTCTCGACAAGAGGGAAAATCCCACACTCAGCGATATGATTTATGCTAAAGTGTAATCTGACGCCGCGCCGACGCATAATCCATTATCAGAGTGGATCAGGCTCAAGCCCCGGAAACTGAGTCAAAGATAGTTTCGATGATCGCCATCAAACACGATTTAAAACTAAACGCTGGTGTTTTGATGACGCGCTCGGTGGATAAGAGGCACTAACACATCATATATCGTAACGTCTCCCCGTAGATGTTAAATATTAAATGACTTCAACGATGACCACATCCTTCCATTGATCAGGAGGCTCAGATAACAGGATCGTATTGATCGTTACAGAGCAGCACGGTGGTCTTTCTCCCCGAGACAAAATATCAGTTTAAGGATAATGACTCCCGAACGCTGTGATTTCAAATGGGTTTTGATGAAAAGGTGAACTTTGACCCTGGATCTCTCACAGAAAATGATGGGATGTTTGATCTAAGATGGAGTGAAAATATTTTGTTCATGAGTGAGATCAGCCCTTCAGGGTCGATCTGTAGCTTTTGTGTTTTCAATGTAGTTCAATGTTTAAGTTCATCACTCAATCTAGTTCTACTCGATGTTTCTGCCTTCTAAAAGGAAGTTTTTTCCTCGCCACTGTCAAACTGTGATTGACACTCATTGATTTGATGGGTTTTTTTCTCCCGTATAGTCTTACTTAGACTTTAAGGTGTTTTGGGATAATTTTGTTATGATTTGAAACTTTAAACTTGAATTAAAGTGTTCTTAATTAAAATTGAATGTGTAAACTACTTTGTAATTGTACTGTTAATAAACCCTTTTAATCACTTTTAAAAAGATTGAATCTTCAGAAAGTTGCACAAAGAATTAACATTTTTTAACCACAGTTTAATCAAATATACACTTTATAAATGCATCTTTTTTGTTGCTTTTATTCAAGTTGACTTCCTATGTAAAAAAAAGGTTTTACACCCCTATGGTAGTTTTAATTACTACCCCGAGTAACATGTTCTGGTTGTTTTTTTCATTAAGTAAATATCAATAAAATCAGAAGCCAAGGTCTCAAGCCTGCAAATTCCCACATTTTTTAAATTCTAAATTTCAGGTAGTTAGTAAAAGTCTGTTTAACTTGAACCAAATTCAAATAAAATGTTTGTTTTTAATTGTATTGTTAAGTGCCTAACGGAATGGTTGGCTTAGCTACTCGGATAAACGTCTAGGCCTCTTGACCTCAGCTGCTGCCCCCACAACCCTACCCACGATGATGAGATGAAAAACGTATGTATAAGAAGGTGACAAAGTTGTCTCCATAAAACTTTATTAACAAATGTTTGAACACAAAGGAGAAGAGAACAAAGCTCTTCTAGCAGAAACAAAGCGGACTGTTTTTTTTTTTTTTTAGTTGGGAGTGGCAGATGCCTGACTCCGGGCGTTTTGGGAATCTTCCCCGCACTCACTCGACGACTGCCCTGCTGCGTTCAGGCTCGCCATCAATTATTCAGCATGCAGTCCATTTTCAGGCTGCGTGAGGGAGGGAAAACTGAATTGTATACATGAATGCATGCATGTTACACACCAACTCCAGTAACTGTGGGATGACCTTCAGCAAAGGTTGTCGCCTCAGCATGACGCCCAGCGTGGATCCACGGAGTCTGAACCTTCTATACGTGTTGTCAGCGGAACCACACGCAGGAAAAAGCCTCTTTTTTGATGCTCCCGGTGTGTCTTTATCACATTAGGAAAAACACTCCTGCAGCACCGACACAACTTGAGGCAGAAGAGAATTCCTGTTTTCCTTGGACACCTAGAAGAGAATCCCAACTTAAGAAAGCACTTTAAAATCCAAAGTAAAGAGAAGAGACAAGAGTGTGTAACTTTTCATGGAGGAGGCGACCGAGATTCATGAGCGCCGCTGGGAACACAGTACAGTTCTGTACCAGCGGGCTCTTGAACAATGGCTCGTCATTGACACGTACACAGCGAGTCAATTGTCTCAACAGCCGCGGTCGATGTGAGCAAACTAGTCGATAGGAAAGTCAATAGTCAATAAACAGCTTGCACAAGCAAAACTGGACTAAAAGGATCCAATTTAATCAAAATTGCAAGATTTTACTAAATAAATTCTAAAAACAGGAGTAAAAAGAAAGACAAAGTGATAAGCAAACATTAATTAACTATAACAGGAAAGAAATTGATAAATTATTATGATTTCAATAAACAAATGTTTGGATAATTTAGAGGATAATTCCTGAATAAATACTAAAATTAAACAACATTTAAGAGAATACCATTTTCATTCAGGTCCCCTTGGTTTATTTTTTATTTTATGGCCTTTATTGTATGTAATCTATTAGATTAGATAGACTTTAATAATCCCTCTGGAGATCTCCTTCGGGAAATTGGGTGGCCGGGTTCACAGCAGACGATAGTTTCATTAAAACGAAAGACGAAGTGCAGATGAAAGAACAAAGTGCAAGGAATGACAAAGTGCAAATTTAAAGAAGAGAGATCAAAGGAAATAACGCAAAGAAAAGGATACAAATATTAATATCTGGCATTTGTTCATCATTAGTTCAACTAGATCGAGTTACAGCTAGATAATAACAGATTTAATTAAAAACAACAATACTATTTAACTTTACATTATGATATGATATATTATATTAATAATCTGTATAAACTACAACACATTTCCACTCCTAGACTAGTATTATTTAGTTTTTCTAATCACTTCACAGTGATGTTTTTCAGCTAGAATTCTAGAAGTTTAAAATTTAAAACCGTACTTATATAAAAACATAAATAAATAAAGTGTAACTGTTTATAATATAGATGGAGGAGACATCTTGACCTTTAAAGTATATATTTTATTGAATATTGTTTTGATTGTTTAAGTGCTTTGTGACCCTGGTTTGGAAACTGCTCTACAAATATAAATTACTTACTTACTTAAGGCAAGGTAAGGTAAGGTAAAACTTTATTATATAATATTATTATATATTGAAATTGTTTTTTTCCAATAGCCACAGAAAATACAGCAATTTTTCATAAAAAATAAATCAAAATAAAATAAGATAAATAACTTTAAAATGTAAAATAACTAATTCAAAGTAACTTACTTACTTACATAGACATGTTTGTGAATTTTAACTAGTTGGATGTCAATTATAAATATATATTTGCCTCAATTTCACCAATCTTAAGCAATAAATAAATAAAGACGCAGATGGAGAATAAATATCTGAAGAAGTTGACGTCCTCCTCGTCAAGTTTCCTGGTAACATTATCCAGTGTCCAGCATGAGATTAGTGCTCTACATGTCGAGGATAATCTCTGACCTACTGCCTTTCAAGTGACCTGTATCGATCACTTCTCTCCTCACTTGCTGCTCATTTCCTCTGCTTCACTGTAATCACCACGTGGTGCTAAACGAGGCGGAGAACTTTGCATGACAATATCCATAACCGAGTCTCCTGCGATGAATTTTTCTGACATTCGAGACCACCCTTTGTTGTCAAATCAGTCACGCATGA
Organism: Callionymus lyra; assembly: GCF_982586985.1. Taxonomy (NCBI): domain Eukaryota; kingdom Metazoa; phylum Chordata; class Actinopteri; order Syngnathiformes; family Callionymidae; genus Callionymus; species Callionymus lyra. Next base: position 13,060,422 of record NC_141828.1, read on the forward strand.
TTTACACTTAATCCAGCCATAGGAAAAGGGATAATGCGGGCACGGCCTCTCGGTGTTGCCGAGCAGACTGACGGCCTCCTAAGACCAGGAGGACACGGCGTAAACATCTACTCCGACACTTTAAAGCTCTTTGACTGACCCAGATATATTTTCTTCCAGACAAAAGAAGCGTGTGCTGGTATTCGGACTCACGCTGAAGACTCTGACATCACCACGATGGCGGACCTCCTCGACCAGAGCGAGCGGCTTCCCCTTCGGGACGGGGATAGTGCCGAGGACTGTGCAGCTGTCCAGTGTGGTTCTCACTGATCGGATGAAGGACTGGCTGAAGAGCTCCATTTTCCCGATTTCATCGATGACGAACACCCTCCTGTGGCCAGATGACCCGTCCTGCAGATTAAGAACACTCATTTGCGAGTCCAACCCATGCAACTGGTGCCATTTTCATGTGGAATTTTTAACAAAATACAAAACTTTTTATTTTTTAAATTCACAACATGGAAGATGAACCTGAAAAAAACCCACTTCCGACATCAATCCCTATAAATATTATTCTTTTTAATGTAATCAAGGTTTCATTTTATCTGGGGATACGCGTCATGATATAGGGGCAATAATATGATCTATTGTGATACTTTATAAAAAAGTATACAATATATTTGTCGTATTGTCCGAGTACTTGACTCTGGTGTTTCAGAATTTACAGACTCATGACTCTTGATGTGATTTGTTTTGAAACCAAAATATATAGAAAAGGTCAGCTTTAAAAGCTGCTGGAGTCGACTGTATCCTCTCGTCCTTAGTCATGGCAAGGGTTCCGCAAAGATTTTAAAGTTTAATTGCAACACAAAAATGAACGAACATCGTTAATATTTGAAGGTTGATTCTAAATAATTAATTAATTAATAAAAAAAATATATATATATATTTTAGTTTACACTTTATTGAAATATAAACCATAAGAAGCTATGATTAATATAAATATATATTTTTTTTAAATAAATAAAAGAAAAAACACTTCCATCAAACAGTAAATACGCTTTTTTAAAAACATGTCTAATTAAGACCTCGACTCCAGCAAACGTTTGAGTCATTTTATGTTTGAAAATGTCCCCTAAACAACAGTGTCTTTGTAATATCCGGAACATATATTATTTACGATGCTGGAGGGATATAGTTTAGGATTATTTAAGTAAGAAATTAACAAGTATAGAATAAGTAAGAAATAAGAAACTAAGATAAGTAAGATATTAAACTTTTTTTTGAAAGAACATAAAATACAGAATCCACAACATAATTTAATAGAGAAATGAATGAAATTGAAAATGAAAATGTTCTTAAATGGTTACTGTGGGATTTTCCTGACATTGATATAAAGTCAATATTCTTCGTTTTTTTGACCCTTTCAAGTACTTTTTTGACATTTGTTAACATTTAATCTCCATATATATTAAGAAAACATTGTATGCATTAAAACCGAGTGGAGAGAAAACTTGAATCCATCATGTAAAGTTGGCGGCTGTGGGCAGACCTTCCACGCAAGCGATGATCTGCCACGATGACTGGGATTCTTCAAGTAAGATGAAAGTGGAACACACCCCAGTCGATATATAGACACCTTATGTGTAGGCGGCACTTGAAGGCTCACTTTACATGCCGGATTAATCACGGTCAGTGGCAGCCAGACGGCACCACCGACACTAAAAATGTCACCCTCGGAATTTATGTGTTTTCAAGCCTCTAATTATGCCATCAGTTTTTTGGGGGGATTCAAAGCTGCGATGATTTGTTAATAGACCAGAAAAAAAGGGGGCTGTTTGGCTTTCTGTGATCTCACGGTGGAGGAGCTTCTTACCTTCCTGAAAAGGGGGAGAACCAGGTTTTCAAATGAAGACAAGTCAACCACGTACTGCCCGACCGTGTACTCCCGTCCGCCATGAGCCGTGTCTCTGCGTTGACATCGAATACAGTCAAAACATGTTGCATGTAAGACTTGATTTACATGCTACCTGATTCTGGACAAGGGCCCCCTTTGTCCGTCCACCGTGACCACATCAAAGCCCACTCTCCTGCCTCCTTCTCTGACCTCTTGGGTGTAAAACCCTTCAACCGTGTGTCCAGATGACACTAAAGCTTCACATGCTTTTTGGACAAGAGTGGTTTTCCCAACACCTGGTGAAACACACAGCAAATAAGGAAGATTTAGTAATAAAACAATAGTATAATACTACAATAATAACAATAAATACAAATGAATATGTAGCATAATGGTTCATCAGAGTACAGTTAGCTGGTTATTTAGCATTGAGGTACTAAAATAGCGTCTTAAAATAACCGACTAACTAATGTACATTACATCACTAACTATCCATTTTTTTTCAACGCTTATCAAATGATAGTTCTTGGGGCTTTGCAGAGTTAATATCAACCTGGAGGTCCTATCAAAAAAACGTGTTTGATCATCTCACTGCACAAGCTACTTCCGTACACATAGTTCGCGCATGCGCAGACGTCTTAAACCACGCCGCACTATTTTTAAATTTTCGACACCAACATTTTTAAAATAATGTATTAAAATGTGAAATAACGAAACATTTTCTTAATTAAAAAAAAAGCATTTTAAAAATAATTATTATAATAATTATTATAATTTATTGGGTATTTTATTATGCGCTTTGTGACCCTGGTCTGGAAAAGCGCTCTACAAATATAAATTACTTACTTACATACATCCAATGTAAATAATGTTTGTGGCGATAATATAATGCGTATAAGTCAATTGTTTGATCCATTCATCCTCTCATCCGACTAAGCGTGAAGGGGGAGGGGCCAAAAAAAAAATTAATCCATCACTGCTGAATATTGGCTTGACCTGAGAAAAAGGTCACTTTTGGCCCAGCTTGTGACTAAACCAGACAATAAAGTGTAATTATGGAAAAGTTTATATCATAGTATTTAGTGAAGAGACATCCAGACCTCTCTTATTACAAAGAAACTGACTCCTTCAAGAAACATCTTAAGACATTTTTATTTGTGCAGGCTTTTCCTTGATTTTCTGGAACTCCTGTGTTTTTCTAAGTCTTATCTTGACCTTTAAAGAAATATATTTTATTGATATTGTTTTGATTGTTTAAGCACTTTGTGACCCTGGTCTGGAAAAGCGGTCTATAAATACAAATGACTTACTTATTATAACGATTATATGGATGTAACATTACTGTCTGCAAATTTATACAACAAAATCTTAACAATTGAGATTCATAAAGTAGAAAATGGTTAAGTGTTTATTCGCCAGAATGAAGCAAAATAAAGAAAAAACACATTTAAATGTTTCCAAATGAATGAAAAAACCGCACTTATATTATTGTTTTATTTTATAAGTGACTGATGTGATTCCAAAATTTCTCAACCCTAACATTTCCATGTTTCAGTGAATAAGTTGCAGAAAAAGAAAAGTTGTTTTTTATGCAAACAACTTTATTGAAAACAAGTGTTTACATGGTGTATCCAGGCAGTTTGTTGGCCACAAGCTCTGAAATGTGTTTATATTCCTTTCTAAAATCAAGTGTTCCAAGCTCATCTCTTTCTTCCTCTTCTGATGTTTGATGAAAGGAAGTAGCGGATTCTATTGAATGTTCACTGTTCTTCTTCAAACTTTTCTTCTGCCCGCTGGATGATCCGTCACTGTCTCTTAAGGAAGCCCCGTCTCCTTTGATGCTCTTTAACACTGACTTTTTGGAGGTGGTTGATCCATCAGCGTCGCTCTCATCAGACAAGAAGGGAAGTTCACAGACTAGATCTTGAGGTCGTGTTCCACTCTGGGTCTGGTGTGGGGAATGACGGGTCTTGCTCTGCACAGGAAGGACTTTTATCCTCAAAGGTGCATCAGAATCAGAGTCACTTACACCACTCTGAGATTTTGGAGTCCGGGCAGGAGGGTGCTCGGGACTGCTTGCCGAGTCGGGAGAGCCCGAGTCAGTGGGGTCAAGACTGTTGAAATCATCATCATAGTTTGCCTCCTCATTCTCTTCACAGCTCGAGTTTAAGACGGAAGATCTCCGAGGGCTGCGTTGACCTGGCTTGGATAAATTAGTCTTTTCATCTTCTGATTCTGAACCTGGGTGATTTGAGTCAGTCTGATGCTCAGGAGAAGCTAGCTGAGGTGGCTCCGGAGTCGTTCCCAGACACCTACTGGTCTCCTCCCTGGTTGGTAAATCAGACCCTGGACACATTTGGGAGACTAGCTCTCTTTGTTGTTCCAGGAACACCTCAGTATTACCCTGGAGGACGTTTGAGTCTCTTTGTAAAGGCTGCTGACCCTGTGACCCAACCTCGGACAATCTTGGATGCTTCTCCAGGACATGAA